>NC_136068.1:1206117875-1208806595 GCF_964261635.1 Lissotriton helveticus
TTAAGCAAACAAATGCGGTGGTGACGAGATCGGAGCAGCGAGACGTGCTGAGGAGCCCAGCAGAGAGCGAAGCCCACAGACGCTGCCCCGCCTTCCTGACGCTCTGAGAACGAGACGCTGCCTTTCTCCTGCCGAGAAATCCAGCTCCGGCGCTTCCAAGCAGCCCTCGCAGGCAGCTGGAATATCAAGACCTGGGATAAGAGATACCAGCCCTCCATCATTCTAGATCTCAGGTACAGAACTGAATAACCCCTTGCAGAGAATTCTCGAGTCAGTCCCTTGGCAAAACAAACTTAACTTAAACTGCTACTTATCTACTCCCGCCCACGTATTAGGCTTAGGTCAGGTACATTGGGGTAGGCGTGGTTAGAAGCACCAGTTGAGTACGATTAGTCAAATGTATATATGTATGTATCTATTTTATCCATTTTAAAGTATCATATGGCTCAGAAACCATATCAATGCTTTTACAGTATTATTTTATAATTCTGTCTCTACTGTATGCACTTTACTTAACTACAAGTATTGCAATAATAGCGATTCATTTCTCTTGTATGAGAAAAGAGACTGATCAATAAATAACATCTTTTATTGAACCACGCCCATCTCTTATTTCTCTACAAACTGGTGAAACTAAGAATGCACGTACTGACTGAGTAAAATAAGTTGTCTTTTGTTTTCACACGACTCTAGAGATACACTCTTGATTAGGGGAGAGCAAAGTTGTTATGTTCTATGGTTGTCAGAAACTAAATCCCTTCTTGTCTATCCAGGGAGGTTTAAATCCTCCTTGCCTATTCGAGAAAGTTTCTAGTGAACTCTGAGCTAGCTGGCAAACACAAAACTTTAAGTCTAATATCGTCGGTAGAAGACCTAGTTAACCTCTGCCCTAGGTCTATACTATTGAAGATATTATTCCAATGCGCAGAGCCTATTGGGATAATAGGAACTACACTACATGGCGCCCAACGTTTGGATAGGCGATAAAACTAACGCAAGACATTAGAGTAACTCAGTCGTGCTTTTTCACACAGACCCCCTTTTTCCCATAATACTCCAAAGACGTCTGGAGTGGGTGAAAGGTCATATCCACCAAACCTCGCAGGAGGAGACTCCTATGTATGGTTCTTGGTTTATTCAACGTTGAAGGATACACTGTTCCAAAATATTGTGCATCTAATCTTTATATTCCGTGGAAACCTGATCTGCAAACAAACAGAATAACCTTTCTGTAAAATGACAGAAAGTGAAGACGAAAGAGAGACAGTTAGACTAGCAGCTGAACTCCTAGAAGCAGACAATACTCTGCTGGAAAATGACCCAAATGCAATACTCATCCCGGTCAACATAAGGAAATCTATAACTTTAAAACTTATAGAAAATGGACTGACACCAAGAGGTGGTACAGTCATATTCGTAATTGAGGCACACGAATATCGGCAGACAGAGGTATTCTATTCATGGATAAACTTTCCAGCAGCAAACGCTGTAACAAAGGACTTCCACTATTACAAAATAGAGGAACCTCCTAATGAGTACACTCCTTTCGAGGAAGTGGAAATACCACTCAAATTCCAAGAGCACCTGCTCTTGTTTCATGGCGCCCTAAAACATAATAATCACATCACCAGGCTCGGTCCACTAGGTAGACCAGGAGCAACGTGGCCGGTCCTAGCCGGATATACACCACATCCAGACATTGAAGAAATGCCTGCACCAGAGCTTTTAACACAGCTAAAACAATTAATAAAAATACATAGAAAATTAGTCCAATATGTAATGCGGACTTCAACAATCCAACCAGCAATTAAAGTTCCACAGCTGACCAGTCATCAGGGGAACACAAATAAAATTACACCACATAACATACAGTCCTGTCTAGGTAAGGTACCCGCAAAACGGGAACAAATTCCTTTCTGGCTAGCACAAAAAATCACTCAAATAGAGGCGGTGTTTCCAGATACCACCCCCGTTGAGAAACATAGGATTCTGACTATCTGTCTTCCAATGGGAATCGCACCACATGTGGAGGACTGTGACACTTGGGGAACAGTCTTTGCTTCCATTTACACAAAAACACATGGTGTACCATCCATGTCAGTAATACCAGATGTGCTAAAACAGATTCAAGATGAATACGGTCCAGAACCCGCCTTAACTCTCGGTATGAAATTACTGAAAGATTTCAAGCAGGTCTCGGCAATATTATTAGCCAACATAAAGGGAGAAGCAGCAAATGTGGCGATTCGCCAGAGGTTAAAAGAGACAAATATAGCAGACCAACCATCGGAAAATGCCAGAATCATAGAAAAATCCTAGGAAGAACTAGGAAGAGATAGTTTGGGTGGAATACCAGTGAAACCCCAACTAGTTGAAAGTCCTGAAAAGATATTTATAAAAAATAATTTAAACAATCAAAAAAAGAACTGGGATGGAAATAAACAATCCAATCCTAAAGAAAAAAGATTCCAGTCCAGAGGAAGGTCTCCTTGGCAGAGAGAAAGATCTCCCGACCAAGGACGCAAGTCTCCCCAACGGGAGCCCTCTGTGAAAAAATACAACCTTAGAAATAGGGATAATATAAAAAACCTGATAGATATCAAGATATTGATACACGTCCCTCTCAATCTTTTCAGACTTCCTCGCAGAAATCGGAAAGAAGAGGACGATCAGAACAAAGGAAAGAGCACGTCAAGTCCAAAGACAAAGAACCTGCTCATCTGAATAAAAAATTTACATTTCCAAAAAAGAAGGTAGCCAGTATTAAAGTAATTAACAATGCCGAGAATACTGAGGACACAGCTGAAAAACGGAGAATGGGCTCAGACAATGCTAGACAGTGCAGCAGAAGTGAGCATAGCTCGCAAAGTCCTTATGAATCATCTGGAGACAGTGGACACGAATGAATACATTCAGGTGGAAACTGCAGATACCAGAGTTAGCAAACCTCATAAAATATATGAAATAACATTGCGTATAGATGGGGATAAGACTAGAAAAATAAGGGGACTATTTTGGGATAATCTGTCCAAGGGCTATGACATCCTTATAGCTGAACAAGACTGGCCTCCAGAGTTTGTCAGGGAGTGCCCACATGGCGAAGATATAATTATGCCTGCCTTCTCAAACCATATTCCAATTCATAAAAAATATACACTTGCAAGAAAGTGGGCAGTAGCTCAAGCCCCTGCCTTATATAAAAATCATGTGGGATGGGATGAGGACTCTCCTCCTCACAAAATCCAGTTAAAATCACAACCTACTGCCCAGAGGCAGTACCCGATTAAGCAAGAAGCTAAAAAACAGGTAAAAGAGATCCTAGATCAACTTGAATACCAGGGGGTGATTGAAACTTGCACCTCACAAATGAACAACCCTTTGTTTCCTGTCTCCAAGCCAGACAATTCATATCGTCTTGTTTTGGACTACAGACAGCTTAACTCATGTTGCAAAACATTTGCAGTACAAAACTCGCACAGTGCTGCACTAATGAATAACATAGTGCGCAAAAAATACAAAACAACCTTAGACATTTCTAATGGTTTCTTTTGTCAAAATATAGCACCAGAGAGCAGACATTTGACGGCGTTCTCAATAAATGGCACGCAAAAGAATTTCTGTTGTTTGCCCCAGGGGTTCAAGAACAGCCCAGGATTATTCTCAGCGAGAGTAACAGAATTACTACAAACATATGATGACGAGGCATTATCTTATGTCGACGACATCTATCTAACAGACGATGACTTGGATACTCACTTGAAGAGAGTGAACACCATAATACTTGGGTTCGCAGCAGAGGGTTACAAATTCAACTTTAAAAAGTCAAGAATTGCCCATCTAACAGTCCTGTTTTTAGGATATGAACTATCAAGTGAAGGCAAAAGCCTGGCTGACAATTTCCTAGAGAAATGTGCTGTAATCCAAGCACCCAGAACACTAAAAAACCTACAATCAATTCTAGGCTTCCTGAATTTCGGAAGAACTTACATTATAAATTATGCAGAGAGAATTAAACCTCTTTATGATCTAATAAAACCAGATTTTAAAAGAATCAATTGGACTCAAAAACACACAGAAATTTTGAGATCTTTACAAACAGACATGTTAATTAAAACAAAACTACAAACACGTGACAACACACGCAACCTTGTGATTCGAGTCATCCCAGGAAGATGCGGATTCACATACCTGACCTCTAATGAGGGATACAAGGTACCAATAGCATACAAATCACATTTGTACACAGAAGCTGAAAAAAGGTTCAGCATTAAGGAAAACATTGTTCATGCGGTTCAAACAGCTGTAGAAAAAGAAAAATACCAAGCAGACGGTAGACAGGTTACAGTCAGAACAGCAGAATCAGCTTTTGAGGCATTAACAACACCATGTAATTTACCGACAACTGCACTAAATCCAGAATGGATACAATGGGTAAATTCTGTTGCTACAGACAAAGTAAAATACTATTTTGACCCGGAAATGAAAGAATTAAAATATCTAGAATATGAGAAAGAATACCCTCTGCCAATCGACATTCTGCCTTTACGACAGTACGCCTGTGTAATATATACAGATGGGCATGCTCAACCCTCAGTTTGGGGAGAGCTGGCTTACAAGGCCACATGCGAAATTGTAAAAGAAGTGTGGCGCGGAGGTAAATTAAGACCTCTACTTACAAAAACACACTCAGTGGAAAATAATTCAGAACAACAAACTGAAATAATAGCGTTAAAAATGGCGCTAGATAATGCCGATCGCGAATTCCCGACACTTATTGTGTGCGATTCATATTACTGCGTCAAATCATACAATAACGATTTAGAGAAATGGATTCAAAACGGTTATAAAGATGACACAGGTGCAACAATAAAGCAAAAAGTGCTTTGGGAACAAGTAGTTCTTTTACAGAAAGAACTACCAAAAACTCACGTGATACATTCACTGAGTCATCAGCGTGATGGCATTCACGTTGCAGGGAATTCATTGGCTGAGACAGCCACAGCGGTAGCAACTAAACCGGCTTCCGTAGCTACAAAAAAGCGTACAGTAAAACACATTGACGGTGAAACTGTGCTGGCGGTGAAAACGTCATCAAAAGGCGACTGCTCGGCGCTACCGATCAATTATCCACTCAATTATACATACATAATCGATGCAAACTCAGTCCCTTTTGCTCGAATCCCTGGAGTGGGGGATAGAGTGATTCCAAACACGGACAGGAGAGGCTTGTTAATAGCAGACGCACATATGGGTGAGGGTCTCAGACACCTTAAACAAAAAGATTCTCTGGAAGAATTACAATCAGTGTACTGGTGGCCAGGCATGAGCCTGCATCATCACATTTTTGTAAAAAACTGCCCAGACTGCAATAGAGATCGCAGTTGCGAGCGAGGAGGACTATTACCATGGCACTTCACTCCAGAAAAAGAACAACAATAAGAAAGTAGCCATCGCGAAAAATCGTTATATTAACATAAAAAGACTAATTTTCACTTATAATGCAGACCCCAGCGCTCGGCTGACGTCTGGACTGTTATACAAAGATTTGCGAGTCTAGAATGGCATATACGCTAGGAGCATGCTACGTTTTGACTAATGTATTCCCTTTAGCCCTCAAGCTTATGGGGAAGCATGGCCAAATGAGCATAGCATAGCGGGACTCTTCTCACTTCCTTCCTGAGGGATACGGGATGGTGTAAAGAAAAAACCAAGACATAAAGCAATCTATAACGGAAAAGGTATTAGGTTCGGGTACTGGGTGGGTCAAACATCTAATAAGTGTCCAACGTAGTCTAAATAACCTGCCAAGGAATTCTCTGAAAGGGTTCAGTCCGTACGAACTATTGTTCGGGACTAGAATGATAATCCAAGATCTTGATAGTCAGACTTCAGTGGTTAAAGACAAAAGCTTTGATATCAAAGATCGTTTGGCTATTTTGCAGGACTTAAATGAAACAAGAAAAGACCTGAGCAACATAAAACTGAAACAACAGCCAACAACCACTGAAGAGAAACCACCTGTCCCAGCAAGGCCTGTCTGGATTCCAAAAGTCGGGGATCTAGTCAGAGAGAAGATCGCGGTAAAGAAGGAATTTGGGCCTTCTTACAGAAAAGCAGTTCCTGTCTTGTCTGTCAACGGGACAAGATCAGTAGTACTACCGCCCCATGCTGGTTAAGCGCTGGGATGCTCCCGAGTAGCCATGCGCTATATAAGAACCTTCCAATTCCAATTCCAAAAAGGAGAACCGAGTTGTATCCATCGACCTGGTTAAACCACAATCATGTGGCCGATAACAAACAGTAGGCCAAGTGGACTCCCAAGAAGTAGCAGAACACCAATGTTTGCTACGAATACAGAGGCTCAAAATGGAAGACTGATCACATTTGGGAAATCTACAGTGAATCAACAAGGACTATGCAACAAAGCAATGGAACTTGAACCTCTTAAAACCCAAATTAAAACTTTTCATCAAGAAATAACAACCTATGATGATGTAACTGCAGACTTTGCTAATGAAACAAAGCAAAATCCAAAAGCAATTGGAACAATTGACAGAACAGCATCCGGCTACTTCATCAACTTCGATGATTCATCTGAAGACCTGAGTGAAGCAAAGAAACATCCATCAACAAAAACTTTTAAAGACAAAGCTAAGGAACTTTTTCAACAGCTGAAAGAAACCTATCTGATCTCTCCATGGATTGAATTTTGGGTGGCCTTCGGTGCATTTATCCCCATTCTTTGGCTCATCCTAGTACTATGTTTGGGACATTTCATTGAGGGGAAATATGCTAAAATGGACACAGCAAGCCAGAAAATCAACTTGGTCCTTAAACCACACACATCTTCACACATCGAGAAAAGAGAACTTTCTTCAGTAAACTTCACAGCCAATCCTATACCAGGCGGTGTAGCATGGGACAAAACTGATTATGAAATCTATGGTCCGGTTGAAATCCTGAAGTATCCACACCAATTCAAGATCTCATTGAGTGACTTTGTAAAACCAAGCTCATTTGCAGATGATTGGGACTTTGAAAGTATCAATGATATGATGCCTGATCTTGTTATGTCTGCTAAATTCACAGAACATGATTATTTGCAGGGTTCGTCTAATTATGATCAGATGTTCTGCTACAACCATTATGGTAACCATTATCTACATAAATCTGCTCAACCTAGAAATGTTTTAAATTATAACCAATGGGAACATTGTGCTACTCCTCCAAAAGATAGCTCAAAAACATTTTATGATAAATATTCATACTTTTCAGGGTTTAACACAAGTAATGCAGAAACATTTTATTTCAAATTGTCAAATAAGACAGGTATGAAGACCATGCTTACAAACACAAAATTGATATATTCCGATTCATTCTTTGAACAAATGAATACATTTGGGTTTGATTTCTGGAACAATAATATTGAAGCAAAAACTGTTTGGGGTACAAGAGATTGGCAAGTACAAGGTATAGAATCATTGTTTAGAGCCTGCATGATCCCAGAACAAATTATATTTTTGAACGACACTATTCAACAAACTACCTGTCTTGGCTTAGCCAAAATCAAAGATTTGAACAAACCGTCTATTCCAAAGCCAACAGTGAACAGTAATAGCTCTATAAATGTTGAGATAGACGTAAACCATATATTAAACCAAAACAGAACACATCCTGAATGGAAAAAATGGTTGATCTGGCCCACAGATACAAATAACTGTCAAGACAGATTCCTGAACAAAGAACAGGGGTTCACATTGACTAGGCCAGACCCTAGATATTCCCAAAGACAACATCCAGGGATAGTAACAACCTACAGCGTGGGCAAGCTCTGCCTTCAATGGCTACAAACGTCCACACTGGCTGAAATTAAGCAACACCTAACTTTACTTACAGAAGGTGCTGACTTGCGTGATTTCATATTGGGACCACGCAAACAGCGTCAAAAATGTTTCATAGCGGCCCCTATATATGCAGCTTATAACGAAGTCTGGAAAGTAACTCAAATTGAGACAGCAGAAAAAATACGGGAAATTGACCGTATTAATTTGGAAAAATCACTTTCTGTGGTGGACAATGGGTTAATGACTCTGTCCTCCAGAATATATTCTCTGGACAGCATTGTGTCTTCAGCAATCGATATAATATCGCAAGACTTACTGATGTTACAACACGGTCAGTCCCAATTGCGTTCTATTGTACAGCTTGGCTGGACGTTACAAAATTTGCGTTCTGGCTATGTGCCTTGGCGTTTAATCAACACAACGTCATTATTTAATATCTTTAATCTCACTGATAAACAAATCAGTTTGGCACAGAAGGGTGCTGACTATACAATTCTGAGCATTGAAAAACTTGAGAGATTACCATTGACAATGTCAGAACGACCTGTCATTGAATGGATAATACATGGAATAATAAATATTCCGATAACTACTTTCCAGTTTCAATTCTGCCAAAAATATATACCGGCAGGCCAGTATGAAAGGTTGGGTAAAGGATACATTAAGTCAATATGGAACTTGCCCTATACACACGAATGTGTCAGCAATAAAGGCCAGAAAGTGTTTCTCAGTGGCGATAATTGTGCAAGATCACTGAGCGGTACACTTCTGTGTCAGGGTATTAGTTTGCACGGAGCCTGTGAAGGGACTTCAAATAACCTTTCATGTTACCAGCTAGGCAAACCTGCAACACGAATAGAACCATTCTTTAGGAGACTCTCGAACGGGAGTTACATTCTAATAGTAGATCGCAGATGTTGTAGTTTGCTGCCCGGAAAACCTTATCTCATAAATGTGACTAGGAAGGTCATGTGCTGTGAACATGTATTGTTCCCCAGCGACTCTGCAGACAGGGAGGCAAGGTTATGGCCCGATTTGAAAATTGCTTCTATTCGAATAGATACTTTAAGCAGAATGAAGACTGTGCTCCTACAGACGCCGACGAGGCTCACGTCATCAAAAGAAATGTATGATCTCCAAGTTGCAAGGACAACAGAAGAGATTCATTCATTGTTATCAACTAATTCCCCCATACATTTCGCAGAAATACTGAACGAAATCTTAAATATTTCTGATACCACTGGTATCTCCAGTGTATTTAAAGCAGTGTTTTCGGGTGCTTTAACTCCATTCAAAGCCATCCTGGGTATTTTTCCAGACTTTTTCCATTCCATTTTTGGCGGACTTCCTCTCCTTTTAGAACTAGTAGCGGGTATTCTATTTTTGATCCTGTTATTTCGCTATGGCAAACCATGTCACAGACAAAACACCTGCGACAAGGGAAGAAATGATCCTAGCCATTGGGTACCGGGACCGGGTAACTAAAATCCTTGGACTATCCCGGCATAGAGACCTGAACATGACTTGGTTTCTTTCATTTAGACCAATGTGGCAAAGTTGTGTTATGCCTGTATTAAGATGCTTGCTATGCGGCGAAGAATGCGTGTTGGACACCTGTCTGGCACTACAATCGGATATGCCAATGGACGCAGATACCTTGTTGGGTCCGGTAACGGCTCATGCATTGTGCTGTCCCCAGCGGCTACCAATCCTGATGACGGCATTCGTGGAGTCTTCACCACTACGATTGAGGGGTAGTGAAGTACAAGATGAAAGCAGCATCGATCAGGTACGACCTTCAGTCAGCTATGCTGATCAAAACATCAATGGAGGCAATCATGCTCAAGCTCATGAATGCATGGTAACAACCTTTTCCGAATTAGTGGAACTTACGCAAGAAGCTGTTGACAGTTTTTTTCAACAGTCTAAATGATATGATGTTTTCACCAGAACAGCAGGAATAACTTTGAGCAAATTGGCACTCGGAGTTCCCTACATGCTGAATTTGGCCTTCAACTTTTAAAGAAAAGCGATATGAAAAATGTTCTCATAATTTTTTCAGACTGCAAGAACTTTTCCCCAATTCCAAAATATTTACGATTTTTGCGACACTTATCTTCTGCTTAAAGTAGACGTTATTCTTAGAGAACTAAATTTCTATTTTTAGGTAGTCACAAGACATTCGCTATGCTAGCACTGTTATACATAAATTTATGATTGTGATGAAATGGTCTCGCATTTTTTTTCTGTATTTAGAGCCATTTCATGTGTAATTTTCGCGTTTATTGATGCTGAATTTAGAAATATGCGTTATATGTTTAGCATTATTAGACAGCTTGTGCATATAGTATACGTGACAGTATATGTGATTGTGTTTCATATATTCTATAAAATCCAATTTCCGGAATGCATATAAATGTATTTTTGGGGTGGTACGGTATACACAAACGCTACTGATATTCACTATGCCTAGATTTGTAAATATGGACATAGTCTACGTGGAGTGGGTGTGATGTATTCCTATAGGTACTGTATCGATTCCCCTATTCCTGACCCTGGTGTGGTTAATAATTAACTAGCAGCCATCTAACGGTGCAAAAACAGTTATCCGATTAAGCCACACCACGGCACAGAAGCGCGTTATCTGATTAGGTCATAACGCATGCCATCTAATTAGACAAGCGATATTCCTCCAGCCCCTGATAAGGCATACGGAGTTCTCAAAACAAATCAAACCTACAGCGACCTGGGAAATTCCCATAGCCATTGTTTTGATTTCACCGAGAACTTCAGCAAAAGAATGTGCGAACGAGCCCGTTCATATGACATCCTTATTGACGTATATATGTCCATCCTTACGTCAATCTCGGCACCTTTCAGGTATAAATATTACCGACATTGCCTTAAGCAAACACATGCGGTGGTGACGAGATCGGAGCAGCGAGACGTGCTGAGGAGCCCAGCAGAGAGCGAAGCCCACAGACGCTGCCCCGCCTTCCTGACGCGCTGAGAACGAGACGCTGCCTTTCTCCTGCCGAGAAATCCAGCTCCGGCGCTTCCAAGCAGCCCTCGCAGGCAGCTGGAATATCAAGACCTGGGATAAGAGATACCAGCTCTCCATCATTCTAGATCTCAGGTACAGAACTGAATAACCCCTTGCAGAGAATTCTCGAGTCAGTCCCTTGGCAAAACAAACTTAACTTAAACTGCTACTTATCTACTCCCGCCCACGTATTAGGCTTAGGTCAGGTACATTGGGGTAGGCGTGGTTAGAAGCACCAGTTGAGTACGATTAGTCAAATGTATATATGTATGTATCTATTTTATCCATTTTAAAGTATCATATGGCTCAGAAACCATACCAATGCTTTTACAGTATTATTTTATAATTCTGTCTCTACTGTATGCACTTTACTTAACTACAAGTATTGCAATAATAGCGATTCATTTCTCTTGTATGAGAAAAGAGACTGATCAATAAATAACATCTTTTATTGAACCACGCGCATCTCTTATTTCTCTACAAACTGGTGAAACTAAGAATGCACGTACTGACTGAGTAATATAAGTTGTCTTTTGTTTTCACACGACTCTAGAGATACACTCTTGATTAGGGGAGAGCAAAGTTGTCATGTTCTATGGTTGTCAGAAACTAAATCCCTTCTTGTCTATCCAGGGAGGTTAAAATCCTCCTTGCCTATTCGAGAAAGTTTCTAGTGAACTCTGAGCTAGCTGGCAAACACAAAACTTTAAGTCTAATATCGTCGGTAGAAGACCTAGTTAACCTCTGCCCTAGGTCTATACTATTGAAGATATTATTCCAATGCGCAGAGCCTATTGGGATAATAGGAACTACACTACACTCCCACCAGCCCAGGTAGAGACCAGCGAAGCTGGGGGCGAAGCAACTGCCCATCGAAGTTCCCCGGGTCTGCCTGTACATTTGTTTGTTGAAAATGAAGAAATTATTCTTCAAACAAATACTAATCATGTCCAATAACATGTGTGTACAGAGTAAATGGGAAATGGACCTATCTTTCAAGAAATGCTTGCAAGCATCCACACCCAAATCCTGCGGTATGCTGGTATATAAGCTGGTAACATCAAAACCTATGAGCCAGTACTCCTCTTTCCAAGTTAATTCATTAATAACCCTTAAGAAATCGGATGTATCCCTGATGTAGGACGGGAGTGCCTGAACTAAAGGTTGCAGAAAATGATCGATATAAATTGAGGTATTTTCTAACAGACTCCCATTAGAGGAGACAATTGGTCTGCCAGGAGGTACCTCAAAGTTTTTATGCACTTTGGGAAGTAGATAAAGTGCTGGAATCTGTGGATATCTGCAAAGGAGATAATTGTACTCGTCATCCTCAATAATCCCCTTTTCCCTCCAATCAATCAATTTGTCATAATACATTTGTTTGGATTCATTGTATTCCTGTACATTAGGGATCTTATAATTGTCAACATTGCCAAGTTGTGATAAACCCTCAGCCAAATACATTTCCAATGGCCATATGACAACATTACCTCCCTTGTCGGAACCTTTGATAACAACGTCTGTCCATCCCTGAATTTCTTGTAAAGCCAAATATTGAGCCTTGTTTAAGTTCAAATTTGATTTAGATTTACATTTTTCAATCATTCTCATTTCCTTGATCATGCCTGATTCAAAACTCTCAATGCTGCTATTGTTGATTTGTGGTAAAAAAACAGATTTTGGCCTGAAGCTACTGGCACTGCTTGCCCCAATATCAACATTAGTATGTAACAAATTAAGGAGTGGGTCCTCTAAAACATCGTCACAACCCGCTAATTCATGCACCAGCTGCAAGGGCAACACACAGCAAACACAAGGACTGTCACTTGAATAACATCATTGAGTTGATGAGAATAATTTATCAAACTTTTTGTGATTCTTCACTAGTATTGATGTACAACAACAGGACTTGTGTTTGAGGATTAGCCCACTTGGGCGTTTTGCTATTATGAGTTTATTGTGGTTAAATATCCGGCAGGATAATCCTCGTATTTAAATTGTGTTTTTTGTTATACATGCAAAGTTCACGTTTTCAATGTAACTTTATTTTTGAAACTTGAAACTTCACGGCTACATAGTAATTCTTCTATGTCCTTTAATCACGTGCACGTCATTTTGTAGTATTGCACTTTAAATAGAATGGCCGCCAAAAGCAAATTTACCCGTGAGCAAGAAGTTGTACTTCAAAACGCGTAGGGTTTGTTCGTGTGCCTAATAAAATACAACATTATGCACTATTTGGGCCCCGGTACTGGTTTTTGGGTAAAAACACGGCGATATACCAGGAGAGGTATAATATTGAGGAGGTGGCGATTCCACCGGGTGCCCGCCGTTACAAGTGGCTTAAGCACACCAAATTGGGTGTGTTCTATTTTTCAAGCAACGCTTTTGCCCGGCGAAAACAACTGCTGTGGAGAAAGGATTAACAAAGGATTTCCGTGGTCTTGATTGACCATACCCCGGGAGCTGGGTGAGTCCGAGGACCGCGTAGTCTTTCCGTACGTGGGGAAAGCTGAGACCCGAGAATAGATCCACAAGAACTGTTTAAGCAGATCTGTTAGTGCTAATTGGCAAAAAGCTTGGTGTTCTCAGCGAAGCGCCTTGGGTGCACGCTGAGCAGTATTTTCAATGGCAGAATCACGAAACAGCAAAAGAAAGGAGGCAGCGATGAAGTTGTTTACAACCAATGGCAGTGAAATTGACGATAACAGTTCGTCCTCTAACCCAAGAGTCGATGATGTAAAGAAAATGTGGGACAGGCTATGGAGGGTTCTAAAAAGGGAACAATCCAAATGGTGGGAGGCGGCTGCCCTCACTAAATATGTCGAATGTAGTCGGATTCCACGGGGTCTCTGAATTTTCGTGATTCCAACCTTTCAAAAGCCAGACCCCGAATTGATCGCCGAGTGTATGACTAATAATCACGCGTGTTCAATGAATATGCTAAACATGCTGATTAGATATGCGGAAAAGGAGTGCGTGAAACTAAATTTGGAAAGTGAAACTCTCATAGCAAAATTAAAAGAAAAGTACACTGAGGCTGACTTCTCCGTCGAAATGAATAAAATGGAGAAAAAACTGGAAAAGGTGGAAGAAGAAATAAAAGCTAAAAAACAAAGAAAATTTCTCAGGGATAAAGTTGATTACAGAAGGGACAAATTCTAACTTTTGCGAAAAAATATCAAGCACTACGAGATTCGGTCAAAACACCCCGCAAAACAAGAGCAACTGTTAATCAGGTAACAGTGCAGGAGGCAAGTGGAAATGATGAGGAAGCACCACTGCCACAATCTGAGGGTGAGAGCTCGGAAAGCAATACATCTGAGATAGCCGAACCACGTAATGTAAAAGATCAAATTTTAAACGAAATAGTCCTTCTGAACCGAGGCCGCCAAACAAATACTCCACCAAGAGGTCGTGGACGAGGCGGCAAAGGAGGAAAAGCAGCAAGAGGAGGTTTTTCCAATGTAACCAGATCAGCAAGCCCCGTGGGAGTTTTAACAAGAGGCAAAAAAGCGCAGAAATGATGGGGAACATCAACAAAACTGTGGTAAATCTTTCCAAACATGTTTTAACATCTGAACAAATTGAAATACTGTCACGAGGTCTGTCATTTTGTCCGACGGCCAAATTTAATTTTACTGATGCTCGAATTGATTTATTTAGATTTACAAGAAAACTCAAATTAAGGAATTGGTTTGCAACTAAATCACGCCCGAAACATGCTAGTGTTGAAGTCAAGAAAAATACTTTATCTGTGAATGACGCTGAGACCTTGCAGCTGGTGCATGAATTAGCGGGTTGTGACGATGTTTTAGAGGACCCACTCCTTAATTTGTTACATATTAATGTTGATATTGGGGCAAGCAGTGCCAGTAGCTTCAGGCCAAAATCTGTTTTTTCCACAATTCAACAATAGCAGTATTGAGAGTTTTGAATCAGGCATGATCAAGGAAATGAGAATGATTGAAAAATGTAAATCTAAATCAAATTTGAACTTAAACAAGGCTCAATATTTGGCTTTACAAGAAATTCAGGGATGGACAGACATTGTTATCAAAGGTTCCGACAAGGGAGGTAATGTTGTCATATGGCCATTGGAAATGTATTTGGCTGAGGGTTTATCACAACTTGGCAATGTTGACAATTATAAGATCTCTAATGTACAGGAATACAATGAATCCAAACAAATGTATTATGACAAATTGATTGATTGGAGGGAAAAGGGGATTATTGAGGATGACGAGTACAATTATCTCCTTTGCAGATATCCACAGATTCCAGCACTTTATCTACTTCCTAAAGTGCTTAAAAACTTTGAGGTACCTCCTGGCAGACCAATTGTCTCCTCTAATGGGAGTCTGTTAGAAAATACCTCAATTTATATCGATCATTTTCTGCAACCTTTATTTCAGGCACTCCCGTCCTACATCAGGGATACATCCGATTTCTTAAGGGTTATTAATGAATTAACTTGGAAAGAGGAGTATTGGCTCATAAGTTTTGATGTAACCAGCTTATATACCAGCATACCGCAGGATTTGGGTGTGGATGCTTGCAAGCATTTCTTGAAAGATAGGTCCATTTCCCATTTACTCCATACACACATGTTATTGGACATGATTAGTATTTGTTTGAAGAATAATTTCTTCATTTTCAACAAACAAATGTACAGGCAGACCCGGGGAACTTCGATGGGCAGTTTCTTCGCCCCCAGCTTCGCTGGTCTCTACCTGGGCTGGTGGGAGGAGCAAGTGGTGAACAACATCTCCCATTTTTCTGACCACGTTGTTCTCTGGGTCCGCTTCATTGATGATATTTTTTGTGTGTGGAAAGGCAGTTTGGAGGAAGCTCAAGAATTTGAAGTCATCTTGAATGACAATTCGTTTAATTTACAGTTTACAAGTCATATGAATAAGAATCAACTGGAATTTTTGGATGTTAACTTGACTGTAGATCATGGAGTGCTAACTAGTTCTCTTTTTCGCAAACCCACAGCTGGCAACAGTTTATTACACGCTGAAAGTTCCCACCCACCCAATTTAAAATGCAGTATCCCCGTAGGGGAACTGATTAGGGCTAAAAGGAATTGTAGCGTGCAGAATGCCTATGAGGCAGAGAAAAACGTCATGCGCAAAAGGTTCAGCGAAAGAGGGTACAGTGATCGGACAATCAAACAAGCTGAGACTAGGGTGGAACTGATGGAAAGGATTGATTTACTTGTTCCTAAGGTCCGTATGAATTCTGAGCAAATCAGATTCATTACCAGTTTTGATAACCAGTCATGGAAATTAAGAAAAAGCCTTGGCAAGTACTTGGATATTCTCAAACTTGACGATGACCTGAAAGATGTGATTAGTGACCATCCATCAGTTACCTTCAGAAAGGCTAAATCCCTGAAGGACACTTTAAGTAACGCCTTAATACAGGAGAAGACTAAAACCTTACAGACTGCAGGATTTTTTCCGTGTAGAAACTGCAAAGCATGCAAAAACAGCCACAAATGCAAAAGTCTACAAATCTCACAAGATCAAGTGGAACATAAAATCACTAAACAACTGGGATGTAACACTGAATACGCAGTGTATGCGTTACAATGTCCGTGTAATAAATTTTACATTGGCATGACCACGAAAAAAGCAAAGTTGAGAGTACTGGAGCATTTGAGGGCTATCAAAAATGCTAATCCACAATATCCTGTGGCTAGACATTTTGCAACAACGCATAATCAAAATCCTGAACTTCTAAAATTTGCAGTGATTGACTGTGTAGACAAAAAGGAGAGAGGGGGCAATAGGTGGTTGGCATTGCGCAAACTGGAGTCCCGTTACATCATACGTTACAACACTACACACCCCACAGGGCACAATTTGGGGGAAGAGTTAGCTGTCCATTTACAAAGTTAAATATGAGTAACTAGCTGTCTGTTTCTAACAAATTACCATTCTGTTAGTTTTAAAATGTTTTAAAAATTCACCATGATTCAAGGACTTATAACAACAGATTTTGCATGTGGTTTTCTTTCTCTTACAGATGAAATTTTGAAAACGTGGTCCATTGTTGGAACTTTGTGCCCACTGGGGCAACACACAGCAAACACAAGGACTGTCACTTGAATAACATCATTGAGTTGCTGAGAATAATTTATCAAACTTTTTGTGATTCTTCACTAATATTGATGTACAACAACAGGACTTGTGTTTGAGCATTAGCCCACTTGGGCGTTTTGCTATTATGAGTTTATTGTGGTTAAATATCCGGCAGGATAATCCTCGTATTTAAATTGTGTTTTTTGTTATACATGCAAAGTTCACATTTTCAATGTAACTTTATTTTTGAAACTTGAAACTTCACTGCTACATAGTAATTCTTCTATGTCCTTTAATCACGTGCACATCATTTTGTAGTATTGCACTTTAAATAGAATGGCCGCCAAAAGCAAATTTACCCGTGAGCAAGAAGTTGTACTTCGAAACGCGTAGGGTTTGTTTGTGTGCCTAATAAAATACAACATTAAGCACTATTTGGGCCCCGGTACTGGTTTTTGTGTAAAAACACGGCGATATACCAGGAGAGGTATAATATTGAGGAGGTGGCGATTCCACCGGGTGCCCGCCGTTACAAATGGCTTAAGCACGCCAAATTGGGTGTGCTATATATATATATATATATATATATATATATATATATATATATATATATATATATATATATATATACACACACAAAATCAATGAGCAAACCAAAGAGAAAAGCAGTTACTCCAGATAGTGTATTGCAGTAAAACGTTTTATTCTACGGATTCTACCACACTGACACATTTCAGCTTGAACAAGCCTTTCTCAAAGTGTATCAGCCCCACCACCTAGTAAAAATACATATACACCAATCACCATGGATATAAGAGAAATACTTTTAAAAAAAGTCCCTCCCAAAACTCGAGTGATGGTTAAATCAGTACATGGTTCTTCATAATCAACAGTGATATTTACCATTTTAAAATACAAACAACACATTCAATCTGGGGACAATCTGTAAAATGCAATTCCATGAAAGTTTCCCTACATTTCCAAACAATGAAATGTTTTTCAAATAACAAATCAGGAGTGTTAGGTGTTATGAATATGCAAAACAAATTCTATCCACAACCTTTCTCATCAGCGTTCCTTATGCATTACTTAAAGACAAAGGTGTTCTCTGGCGGAACTCTCCCGGAGAGGCCGAAGGTTATACTAGTCCCTCATAATAAGGTGTCATACTGCCTATTGCAGCTGTGACACCTAGTTGGAGTAATCGCCACCCTGGGGCATAGGTGAATTCTGGACCAGTGCCTTTGTTTTACTGACTGAGGCATGAATAATCAAGGGCCAATGCCCACTTTGTATTACATTAGGGAAACTCCCTTCTCCTCTTTACATCTGAACCTCATATTATAGATTGAGAAGAATGACTCCTGGGCAAATGTCCCAACAAAAATTCTCTCTCTTACAAAGCAACAACATAAACTAAAGCAGAGTCATCTACACCCTTATAGGCATATGCAGACAGGTTAAGGGATATATCCAACGGGGAAAGTTTAACCCATGTGTACCTCCATCTCCTTGTCTCCATTCAACCCTGCCGGGGATTTTGTATGCAGGTCCAGTATGTACCTGCACTCCAGGCAACTTAGTTGTGTCCCTTGATTCACTCCTCTCAAATTACTTTGAATTTTGGTTATAACGACAACTTCGCTGCATCACTGTTATGTGGCCCGTGTAAATATCTTGCAACAGGGTAAGTAAAGTCTTCATTCCTTATTGCACATTGGTGCTCCAGAATGCAATTACGAAGGGGAAAAATGGTGCTGCCAACATACATCAGGAACGAGGCAAAGCAAAACATATATACAGTGATCAGAGCTGCAATTTTAGAAGCTACTTATTTTTCTCTTCTGCCCATCAGATGTAGCATACTCTGTAGTGTTGGAGAAGAATCTACAGGCTTCACAGTGCTCGCATCTGTAAAACCCTTTAGATTTATTTAGCCAGGAATTCATCTTGCTGGCCCTAGTAAAATAGCTGTGTGTCAATTCATCACCTAAGGTGCCGCCTCTTCTGTATATAATGGAGGGTCTTGTGGGCAATTCTGGACCAAATACCTTGTCATTTTTTACAATGGCTCAGTGTTTGCAAATCCAGTTCCTGACCTTGTAAGAAAGAATTGTAAGATGTGATAAGCTGTACATTCTCCTCGACGAGTGGTTCTGCCTTCTTGGCAGCTGTATTCAAGACCTTGGGTTTATAGCCTTTCTCTTTGAATCTTTCTCTTATTTGTGAGATCTGCCTGAAGAGTTCATTTTCATTACTACAGACTTTCTTCAATCTAAAGGTCTCCCCATAGGTTGTACTTTCTATCAAGTTCTTGGGGTGTTGACTCTTGTAGTGCAGTGTGCTATTTCTTGCTCTTGCTTTATGGTGTACAGAGGTGCGTATCTTCCCTTTCTGCACCCTCAATTGAATCTCAAGAAAGGAGATCTCCTGAGAGCTCAATGTTACCCTGAATCTCAAATTATAAGGGTTATCATCAATTTTGCTAGATATTCACATGCCTTTTCTCCTTGGCCCTCAAGGTCCCTCAGCATCAAAGATGATTTTATTCCTCAACCAGTAGTATGCCAGCAGACACGTTTGGTGAGTGATGGAGAAAGGGGGCATAGCCTCTGAAGACCTCTTAGCAACCCTGCTGTGTGGGACTTACTGGCGGTAACAGAAGGGTTGTTTGCCCCCAAGGACCCTCAGCAGCCAAGGGGACTTCATCCTCCAACTAGAAGTGCACCAGGAGGCGTGTTTGCAGAATGGTAGAGAAAGGGGGCAGACCACGAAGACCTCTCAGCAATTCAGCAGGGTGGGACCTAATGAAGGTAACAGGAGTGGTAGTTTGCCCACAAAGAAGTCCTTGGGGGCCAACAACACCTCCTGTTACCTCCAGTATGTTCCACACAGCGTCATTGCTTAGAGGGGGTTTCGGAGCCAGAGGTCTAGGGGGTCAGGGTGTTTCTACCCTGCCCCCTTTTCTTTTTTTTACATTCTTTGAGGGATTCGGTTTCACCACGTCCCAAGATGGCTGCCAACACTTCCTGGTTGAAGTGTTGGCAGCCAATAAAATTTCAGTTAGGTTTCAGTAGGATTTTGGGCTAAAGGCTGTGTCCTTTGCCCTCTGAGTGTCTCGTGCTGTTTGACTGACAGTGATGGCCTGAGTCAAAGCTGTGGGACCCAGGGTATTATTAAATCAAATAGTAGAGTACAAAGTTCCCCAGGGAAGGTGTGATAACAAGGAGGGAGGAGTAGGTATCAAAAGTAAGGTGACTGAAAGGGGTCCCTTGTCGGAACTTAGAGAGCCTCACACACCCAGAGTATTCGGTGTGAAACACACCTTGACTGGAGGGTGTCCAGTGTCATCATCGACTCACTGCCCCTCGACAGACCGGCGCTGCAATGTCTGTCGGAGCACCCAGAGGCACTCTTTTGGCAGGGTTCTTTTGTTCCTAGCCGACGGTGGGTGTGTGTGAGGATGAAAGAAGTGTAGTCTGTGCAAGTGTGGGTGCAAGTTAAAAAGGGTAGTCAGTCCACAATGACTTTTATTAACGTGGCTGATTCCCTGGTTAAAAGGGGTGAGAGGGGAGCTAGAGACCGTATAAATATACAGCAGGCTAACTCAACCCCCTGATGTGGTCAACATGTTTCTCGCCAACCGGCGATTCGTCAGGACCTCAACAGGGTACTACACATTAACACATGCTCATTCACTTTGAAGAAGGCAAAAACAACCTCTCTGGGTCGATGAACTAGAGGGCCAGGGGGTCCTGCTCTATTTAGGCGACCTAGAGGTAGGGTAAAAGATGTAGATTAGAAAATAACAAATCAAATCTCACTTAAATGACTTTCCATTTAGAACCATAAACGTGACTTTGGTGATAACTCTCCACACTGTGAGGGGTGAGGGGGGGGTTTTATTGTGTAGAAGTGAAGGGAAACCAGTCATACCGGACAGTGGGTATAAGTTCCCTTATGAATCGGTCTAGTAATGGCAAGATTCATGTCTCACATTGGAGGTACCCCAGAGTGCTATTAATACACATACTGCGGTGTGCGGCCAAAACTTAAAAGAGGACACCCAATCCTAGGAGAGAAGCAGGTATATTCTTACCCTATAGGGCTGGACAAGAGCCTCGCAGTATATTCCCGTGAGGCCAGCGCTGTTAGGTAAGTTGAACCTAGGGGGTATTAAGAGGGAGATAAGGGTTGGCGTAAAGTCCAGCAGGTTCAGGTAGAGATGGTGTGGTGATGGAGGCTGGATGGGGAAAGTACCCTCCGTGGTAGAGCCCTGGATAATGCGAGGTCAGGGTGTCAGGGTAAATATCAAAGGATACCAATCGCATATTGGTAGGCAGGGACCTGGAGGTGGTGTCCAAGCTCTATCACAGTGCTCACTTGGCTGGATTCTGGTCCCAGGGTATAGACTGCAGTATTCAGTCTCAGGTGTGATGCTAGAGGGGGCGCTTGGAAATAGGGATGCAGACGTTCTGGTCATCGCCTGTTGGGGAGGGTTGAGGGTGGTGGTATTTTTTATATATAAAAAATACGGTGAATATTGTACAGGCAGCTTTGTGCATCACGTGGTTGATGTCACGCGTTGTGTTAAAGGAGCCACCCGCGTTAAAAATACTTAGAGAAGGTAACATGAGTGCGGGGGCAAAGGGGACTAAAGGGGATAGACGGGGTGCAAAGAGGGATATAGCAGACGCCCCCCGGTAATGCCCACACTCCTTTCGGTTACCAGCCATGCAAGGTGGACTGGTAGAGCGGTGATGTAAAAAGGTTTAAGTGTTGACTGCGCTACTTGCAGGGTCCCTTATCTAGTGGGGAAGCCAAACACTGTTTTGAAATGGGAGGGTAAGGGAGACTCTCATCGGGCTTCGTTAGTTCGCCGTGAGCCATGCTGGGTGCTGTCCTTCCGGCTGAGTAGGGACGGCTGTCAGAGCCTAGAAAGTCATAGAGGGCGCTTACCTTAAATCGGGCGCTGGGTCGGCGGCAGACCTACCCCTCACGCTCACGGCACCTGGTCAGGGTGCGGAGCAACTGGTGAGGTAGTCCATCAGGTGACCGATTATATCTAGGTCTACGGTCTGGGAGCTGCAACGGTGGTGTCGCGCTCGTCGCACATCACGCGCATGCGCAGAGTAAAAGCGATGGCTTGGACCGGTGTCAGAGAGTCAAGTGGCGTAATTAGGGGGCCATCTTGGAAGAAGCGCTAATGTTCGGGAATGAGGGTTGCAAGGTTGGTGACATGTCAGAGGGGCTGGAGTATCACAAAGTGGGGTCAAAGATTGTACATAAAAAGTAGGACCCATGTCGTGACACATCAAAAGGGCACTATTTTGCAAGTGGAATTGTGGCGATCATACATTAAGATTAAAACCCAGGTAGGGCTGTATCCTATGATGTGCCTGTGGCGCGACCTGCGCGTGCGAAAGGTAGCGTAGTGACCTTGGCCTGTCTCTGAGACCAAACGGCCTTGCATAGCGGCCATCTAGTGGAAGCGCTACTGCAAAGGGGGGGGGGTGTTAGGGGTTATGGTAGCGCCAGGAGAGGAGAGAAGGGGGGGCAAGGGGGTGTAGTGTATGGAATAGAAGATGACGGCAGGTTGGGGTGCCGTCGTCTGATTTAGAGCCCTCACGGGAAACAGGCTAGACCCCTCTGTATGGTCAGGGTGTGTTGCTCCCCTGGATTACTGCATGGAACGATAAAGTGTCAGAGGAGCCCCAGGATGAGGACGGTATAATCATACTGGGTCCACAGTTATTGAGTGCTAATGTACTGTGGTGGGATAGTTAATCAAGACCGGGAAAACCAGGTAGGCCTTGATAAACACTGGGGTAGCTAAAGGCACTGGCCAAGGGAGTGATACTGAGGTGAGGTCCCATTTCCCATTAATTGTTAGGCCCTGCGGTTTAGCGATGCCAAGGGGAATGTAGTCGTGAGTCCAAGTAGCATGTCTCAAGAGCACTGGAATGATATGGTCGGTACCTAGGTGTGTCATATTATCTAGGACAGTGGACAACAGGACAGGGGTGATGGGTAAGGAGATCTTATCTTGAGACGGTAGCCCATGGAATTGCATCATTAAGCCCAACTGTATCAAGTTGGAGCCGGTGAACCCATCTCTGTTCAAGCCTAAACAGTGCTTGCTTGTTCATGGTTGGTTGGGACTCAAGCACTAGCCATTGAATGCTATCAGCAGAATGATTGTGTAGTTGGTAGTGTTCATACAATCTCGTGTGTGTCTTTGAGCATCGTATGTTACTTTTGTGCTCCGTTATCCGAGTCTTCACCTGTCGCATGGTCATCCCTACGTAGAATTTGTCACAGGGACAAATCAGTAGATAGATACACTTGGAGCTATTACAATTCGTGTGTCTGTTAAGTTTCCATGTGAAAGACTCAGTTAACTTTATTTCTTTGCATTGTTTGGACTGAGGACAGACCGCACAACC
Source organism: Lissotriton helveticus (assembly GCF_964261635.1). Classification (NCBI taxonomy): domain Eukaryota; kingdom Metazoa; phylum Chordata; class Amphibia; order Caudata; family Salamandridae; genus Lissotriton; species Lissotriton helveticus. Next base: position 1,206,141,298 of record NC_136068.1, read on the forward strand.
CCCACATGGATAGTGTCCAACAACAGGAGGGAGGTCCCACAGTGTACGTTGTCCAGCAGCGGATTGTTTTTTAGGACGTGTATGTATCAGGGAGTCCTTTAGGTTAGCCGTGCGTTTGAAAGCGAACCTAGGTTTAGGTAAATCAGTACCCCCTGCGCCAAGGATGTCTCAGTGCTTGTTCACTGTTTTTTTTATGAAGTTAGAGTTTCTGGTGAAACTTGTAACGCACGTTATCAGGTTATCACGTTCTTTTTGATGAACTTCAAGGAGGGCCTCCCTATGGTTGTTTAGGGCTCTCTTATTAGAGTCACGTAACAATTTGGTAGGGTACCCTCTGTCATGCAGTTTGTGTTGTAGGGTGTTCGCTTTATGTCTGTAGTCATCCCTAGAGGAGCAATTCCTACGGACCCTCAAGAATTGACCAAAGGGAAGATTTTCGCATAGTGCCCTAGGGTGATGACTGTTGAACAGAAGAAGACTGTTTCTGTCCGTCTCCTTACGGAAAAGAGTGGTGCTCAGACCGGCTGGTCCCAACCGTATCGTGAGGTCAAGAAAGGGTATGGCTGTTTCTGACATGGTGCCTGTAAATTTCAGATAGGGGTTCTGTTGATTGATCCAAGTGCAGAACTGAATGCAGCTGTCACGGTCACCCCTCCAGAGTACCAGAATATCGTCGATGTAACGACGCCATAATGTTAGATGTTGTCTGAAGGGATTCGAATCAGGATAAATAAACTGGTTCTCAAAGGACGCCATGTAAATGCAGGCAATGCTGGGAGCAAAGGTCGAACCCATTGAAGTACCCCTAATTTGGTGGTACAGTTGTGAGCGGTATTCGAAAATGTTTTCCGTTAGGGCAATGCTCGCACAGGCCATGATGAAAGATATAGGGGTAGGTGATGACCATTCCTGATGAAAAAAAAAAAAAAAACCAGGGTATTATTGCCAGGAGAAAATAAACATTTTCTTGTTCAGTATTTTGGAACTTTTGATTATCAGGTCACTATGCATATATTTTTATTTTTCTGTTCATAGGTGAGAATTCTGTCACTTTAGCATTTGAGATGACCTGCACGTTTGACCTCCTGGACTTTTACAGATGCTCGCAGCTCCTCAGTGGTCTGGGTTTGTCACTAGGATTCCTTATGACACTAAAGGTTAGTTCAGTATTGACATAAATTGTAATAGCCCATAAGTGTGCAAGCTCTGTCAACTGTTGGCATCTGAATTTGCTTTAATGCTCTGTCATCACTGCACCTATAATCTAGAGAAGGGGAACACTGTAATCTGTGCTGAGATGCTTGAAATACGTACAACAGTGTTCAAGGCCAATATTTAAGATATTGATGTGTTTGTATTTCTTCATGGGTCTGACTTGTCATGGAACTAGTAGCAGCTGTGTGAACGGCCCAGCAGTCATGCTGTAGAATGCTCGGTGAATGGCAACCAGCACTCTTCAAGTGTCTATGCAACTGACAGCACTGTTGTTCTTTTGAAGTTCTAGTGACAGTGGTCTGCAGTTACAGCTCAGGAGGGTATCAACAGGCTCAGAAGGATAGGGAGCCACATTACACCACACATAGCAAATCACCAAAGCAATGGCTAATCCCACAGACAGCAGCGTGTTGGGGAGAGGTGCTTCTGGCTCATGTGCATCTTTCAGCAGGACTTTCAGACGAACCTCACGTCATTTGTCATTATTGTAACTAAATAGTCAGGGCATCGCAGGCATGACTTGATAAGAACAACCTAAGCAATTACAGAAAGCACTCATTCTCTCACGGAAGAAGAGCAGAAGGACTTAAGTACAAACCAATCACAGCTCAGGAAAATCATTGGCTAGGCCTGGGGTTTCATTAGCTGGTGCCATTAAATAGACCGCGACCGAGACCAGAAATGTGGAGAAAACTTGCAGATACATTTCTTAGTCATCTGAGTCAGGCAGGACAGTAAACACATCTTTCCAGTCTTCACAAAGGTTTATCTTGCAGCTGTGGGCCCTGATAGCAGTTTGAAGCAGCTGAAAGTCAAGGTTTGTGGGATGATTGTAGACCAGCAGACCACTCTTGTTGTCTATCTCCTTCTCTCAGGAACGTAGCAACAGCAGGCCTCTTCATCAGTATTACAGCTTATGTCTTGCCTTAAAAGAGGGAGCAATAATGTTATGTTAATGTTTTTATTAAGATGCACGCTATCACCACTTTGGATGTCTCTTCATGCTAAAAGATTGAGTCTACCACTAAGCAATTATTTATTTAGAAATGTTTACTGGACATTGGAATGTTCCTATAAAAGTAGGTGTTCTCATGCTCTATTGTAAGTGTACCAAATTTTTCTGGTTCTTTAAATTTCAGGACTAATTTATTCCATAATCAGGTGGCACATATTGAGAAGGAGGGACTATCCCATTTTTCACTTTTGTAGTTTAGGACACAAAGGAGGGCTTTGTACAGTGGTGGCTAGTAGAATTTGAAAGAGGTGTGGCGTTACAGTAATGAATGGATTTTTGCATGTGAGCGAGGGAAGCAAGCGAGCCTGATGTTTATGAGGGGGGACTGGTCTCTGCATGAGGAAACTGGTGTATTTTGGTGCAATTCGTAGCACTATTTCTGTGATAAATGGACCAAAAATACAGTTCTTATAGGCATTTATAAAAGAATTACTTACAATGCTGTGTCTGTGTTTTCAACCTCATCCTACTAGTTTGAGAGATTCAAACAATCAATTATTTATTAAAGTGTGTAGAATGTCAATTTCGCCATATTTTTCCTACTATATGCAGTGGTTGTGATATTCTGTGATGTGCAGTACTCACAGGATGTGAGTGAGTTGCAGGATGCTGCCTCAAGTTCATTCTATTACTCCCATCTACCCACAGGCACAGCTCCATATTTGTCATGAAAGGCAAAGCATTGAATAACTGAATCAAATTAGTAATGTTAAAACAATGCATAGTGACAGTCTGAGAGAATTGTGCAAAACCAGTTACATTGTACAAATTAATTTCATTACAAGAACGGAGGCTACATTATGCAATGACTTTTAATTGCAGTTCCAAGCAGCCGCATGAGTCACAATACAAAGGTTCCAATAAGAACACTGAGATAAACTAAGAGATATAACATAGCAGCCATCTGCCTCTTTTAAATGCGGCTCCAAGCAGATAAGTAGCTTACTATCTTCTCTCTTTATTTTCACTAATATTGTCTTTTAGTCAATAATAGATTGCTATTGGGGGGTTTGCGCGAAAGGGTGGCTTTATCCCCACCTCCTCCCTCCCCCCTCCCTATGGTCTGCAATTTATGGAGATCATCCTCTCCCCTTTTTTCTACGTGCTGTTTAATCTAACCTTTACTGTCAGGTTGTTTTCCCACGTTTTGCCTAATTCTTAGATCTGCCTTTATGCGCTTTTATCCTTCAGGTTCTGTTTAATACCTTGATATACCTCTTATGCGCTCCTAATCGCCGCTTCCCCCCCCGCGAGCGTGGTCAGAGCGGTTCTGACCTCTCCCTCGCTCGCTGACACCTTTAGCCTCTAGCGCTTATGTGGGGAACGAGCGCAGAGCGTTTTACAAAGCAAGAGCCTCTCTTAAGCTCTTAACGCTCTAATGAGCAGAGCGATTTTCAAGCGCTGCACTTACCCCGACTTTGTAGGATGAGCGCTCCATTACACCTGCTCCCCCCTTCGCTACGATTTAGTATGCAGGCACACCCACGGTGACTTCGAAAGGATCACCGCAGCGGACCCGTTTGAGCAAGACGCACATTAGAGGAAAGGTCCCTGGCAAGAACACGCTTCGTGCGTGTCTCGCATAGGGACTTTCCTCATTTACACCGACAGTTGGAAATCAGCTGCTCGATCACGATTCCTAACGAAGGCACCTCGATTTGACCATTAACCCCTCATGAATAAATAGAGATCCTTACTTCATTTGTATTGGCAAGTTGCAAGTTGAGCTCTTGCCATTACATAGGCTATATATATTGACTATATTGGCTATTGCCAGTAGAATTCTTGATTCTAAAACAAGCCATATACTCTTTGTTAAATTGAGACCTTACTTTTTATAAATAAGATTAATTTACATAATTAAAAAAAAAGGGTTGAATAATTATTATTTAATATTTTTTACAAAAAGGGAAAGAATATTAACATGGAAAATGTATCTGACTCTGAGTCGGAATTAAATAATACCGCACTCCCTAATTTTGATAGTCAAGAATTTCGACTTCTAATCCAAAGAGAGATGAAGTCTTGTGTGTTGGAGACCCTTGCCCAGGTCGCACCTTATAAAAGACCCCTTCCCTCTCAGGAAGATGTCTCTGATGAGACTCCCTGCGATGGCTTACCTGTGAGCGGCAAACGCACACAGAAGACTAATTATACCACTCCTCACGTCCCAGCGAGCACAGGGGGTCCTAGCACCTCTATCGATATTGGTGGTCTTAGCACCTCAAAACAACCTGGAGGTCTTCGCACCTCAACTAAGAAAGCTGTCCCTAGCGACACGTTACCTTTGGGTGCCTTTCGCGGCCCAAACAGCTCGGATGCCCTCAGCGGCTCTATATCTCATGATGCTCAGAGCTATACAGGGAACTCGAATGATGACAATTCTGATGATCCAGATGAGTATGCTCTGGACCTTGATGATGAGGATGTTGGCCTATTCGAGACGGAGGATGAACCCCCATCTTCCTTGAAAGACAGTATTCTAGATCCCTTAGGGGAAGAAATGTTCTCCCCCCTGAATTTAAAACACCCCCGTTCATCACAATGGTCTCCCCAAGAGCATGTCTCGAAGTTCATTAAGAAATGGATACGTTTCCCTCTTGTAAGGGAGACAAGAAATATACTTTAGGCGGAGTGTTCTAGACCCTCCATTGATGAAAAGGCATGCTATACCCCTAATCTAGATCCAGAGCTGATTAAGTTCCTTTTCAGGCTTGGGCGCGATCCAAGAAAAGGCCTATAAAAATCGTTTAAAGGCTGCCAGGACCGCCTATTAGATGTCCTTGGGCCCCTTACTAGGATACTTGATTCCGCAGAGGAGTGCCACCTTCACGGTACCCCCCTCAATACAGATTTGATTAGGGGATGGAGTCAAAGATCCCTCATTCTTCTAGGCAACGCCAACGCGAGTATTAATGCCGAAAGGCGTAGACTGATTCTTTATAAACTCGATCCTAAACTTTCTGACATGGTGGAGAAAGAGCCATCCTCAAACCCGAAAGGCCTTCTCTTTGGGGAAGAGCTTATAAAATCGCTTGAAAAGTACGTGTCTACTTTCACAGCACTTGATAAGGCCCAATATAACATCAGGAGAGTGTTTAAGAATAATGTTTTTGGGAGGGCCGGAAGAAGGGGCCTTTCTTCCGGCCGATTTAACCAGAGGCCCTACCAGAGATCACGCCCCTACGGAAGACGCTATCGACAATATAACTACAACACCCCCTACAATCGCGGAAGAGGAAACTGAGCCAGAGGGGCAAGGTCTCGAGCTTCATTCACCTTGAATCCTCCAAGTAAGTCCTGCGCCTTTACTTTCTCCTCTATCCCCTTAAAAGTGGGAGGCAGACTCCAGCTTTTATCGAAAAGATGGGAGGAAATAACCTGGGATCCTTGGGTTCTGTCCACAGTGAAAGGCTTTATGATAGATTTTGTTCAAACTCCGTTTCAAGCTTCCTTACCAAGGGACATCCCTGTTTCACTAGAAAAAGAGAAAATAGTAGAGGAGGAGATCTCCTCTATGCTTCAGAAAGGGGCGATAATAGAAGTTCCTTTGGATTCTTTAACTTCCGTAAGTACACTGTTCCTCGTGGAGAAAAAAGGAAAAGGTTGGAGACCGGTCATAAATCTGAAAGGCCTCAACAAATTTCTTGTCTACAGGCACTTCAAGATGGAAGGAATACATCTCCTGAGAGATCTTATCCAAAAAGAGGACTGGTTGGTCAAACTAGATTTGAAGGATGCCTACTTCACGATTCCGATGGCGGTTATGCATCAGCCATTCCTACAATTTCTATGGTAAAATCATCTTTACCAGTTCCAGGCTCTCCCCTTCGGACATTCTTCCGCCCCTTGGTGCTTTACCAAGGTTTGAGAGCAGTAGCCTCCTTCCTGAGGGAACGAGGCGTCCGCCTTATTATTTACCTCAACGACATCTTGATAATGTCTCAAGACCTCCATCAAATCCTCCTAGATCTGGAAACGGTTATGAATCTGCTAGAAAGTCTAGGATTCATTATCAACAAAGAGATGTCCATTCTAACTCCCTCAAAATCCCTGGAGTTTCTGGGTTTCACTCTAGACACTTCCAAGTGTCTTCTCCTCTTACCTCCTTCAAAGATCTTGAAGATCAGGAAAGAGATTTGTCATGTCCTGAGGCAGGAGGATATCCCTTTAAGGGAGCTGGCAAGACTACTAGGTCTCTTATCTTCCTCCATCCAAGCGATCTTTCCAGGTCCTCTGAATTACCGGGCCTTGCAAAGGATAAAAGGCGGGTCCTTGAAGTCCGGTCTCTGGTACGAGGACCGAATCACCCTAGATTTGGAGGCCAAAGCAGAACTAAACTGGTGGTTGGAAAACCTGGAGGCTTGGAATGGGAAAGCAATTTTTGGTTCAGAACCAGATTTTGCGGTGGAATCGGACACTTCCCTTCATGGTTGGGGTGCATGCTTCCTAGACCAGAATACGGGAGGGGTGTGGTCTCGGGAGGAGTCATCTCCTGGAGAAGTCATATCCTTGGAGAAGTGTGGCTCACCGATTAGAGCAGCAGACCCTGAGGCAGAGGTCTGGCCCGGGACCAGGGTTCAATCCCCGTCGCGGCAGGGTTTTGGGCTCAATGTCCTCGGACCCGATAATTCTCGCCTCGGTGCCTACTCTAATCATGGGTTCAACTCTGCAACTCTGGGCAATAACTTGCTTAATCTCCACACCGGCCCTAACAACACTAGGATGCCTCGCTTCACCTTGGGGGTGCCCAGGAGTCGACACCTCACAGGAACAGGCCAAGAAGGGTTCCAAGCGGTATTCGTACAGTGCTTAGAGACCCCTGGGTGATAGGCGCTATACAAGTGCAAATTACATTTACATTTACATTTACATCTCACCACATAAATTTCCTCGAACTTACTGCTGGCCTGTACCCCCTTATGAGTTTCAAACACTCAATACAGGGGAGGTCAGTTCTCCTGAAGATGGACAATGTTTCCGCAGTGGCCTACATCAATCGGTTGGGAGGTACCAAATCTGCCGACCTTTCCAACCTGGTGAAGAGACTCTGGATGTTCTGCTTAGAACACAAAATTGGCCTCAAAGTGGAATACTACACAGGGAAATCGAACGTTTCTGCTGATTGGAATTCCAAATTCCTTTCGGACTTCAGAGACGGGAAACTCAAAGTCGCTGTCTTTGACTCACTGAATTCTTGCCGGGGTCCATTTGAAATAGACCTCTTTGCGAGCTGTCTCACGTCTCAACTAGAGCATTACTTCAGCTGGATGCCTGGTCAAAAGACCCCCAAAACCGAAATATGATACACTTTGGGATGTGAATTTGATTCTAGATCTTTTCACCTCTAGGCGAGACAATTTTCTTTTGAATAGAAAATTTCTCTCTATTAAACTCGCTACTCTTCTTTGCCTTATCTCTTGTCGTAGAGTTTCTGACGTTAAAGCTCTGGAGATCTCTAACAGGTCCTATAATTTGTTTGGAGTCAAATTTGAGGTCTACAGAAGAACCAAGACCATGTCTGACTCAATCTTTTATCCTCGTTTCGACCCTTGCCCGAAACTTTGTGTAGTTGAATGTATGAAGGCTTATGATCAGACAATGTCTAACCTGCGTCCTATTGATGAGAATCAGCTTCTTATTTCCTTCGTTAAACCTCATAAGGCCATTTCCTCCACTCCTATTGCTAGATGGGTTAAGTCCGCTGTGACTCTAGCCGGTATCGATATAACCAAGTTTCAAGCTCATTCTCTCAGAGGTGCTATGGCGAGTAAATCACTTTGGTCCGGAGGTAAGTTGGATGATATTCTTAAAGCTGCCGACTGGTCTAATGCTAGTACCTTCGCAAGACACTATTGTAAACCAATTGAACACATGTCTAATGTTGTTTTACAAGGCTACCAACATGCATAATGTAGCCTCCGTTCTTGTAATGAAATTGCGATTCTCCTATTAACATGCCTAGAGAATCTAGATTTCATTAAAGACACGGAGGCTCACATTATCCCGCCCATCCCATTCCCTGTTTGGTATTTGGTCTCTCATTATTATTCTCATTTATAACCTGATTGCTCATGTTTTTTCATTGACATGTTATTTCTATTATGTTTGCATTGACATGTTATTTAAATTGTTCAATTCGTTGTGATTACTCTGTCCCTTTGGACGCAATTTTCATTGCCTTCTTTCTTTTCAGATAACCCTTCTACTTGAGCTACGATGGATGATTTCTCACTGGCTGGTTGCCTTCTTCAACTTTCGTTTGGATTTAATTTCGAGTTCTCTCCTTTCTACTGGATCTTCTTTTCGCCTGATTTAAAAGCGGCAGATGGTTGCTATGTTGTATCTCTTAGTTTATCTCAGTGTTATTATTGGAACCTTTGTATTTGGACTGCTTTGAACTGCAATTAAAAGTCATTGCATAATGTGAGCATCCTTGTCTTTAATGAAATCTATGTTCTCTCGGCATGTTAATAAGAGAATCGCAATTTTTAGACATAGCAAGATTAAGGGATTTGCCCAGAATTACAGGATATTGAAACAACTCTGAGACTTGAACCTGGTACCCCAGTTCCAAAGTTGGCAACTCTGGTCTAACACCACATCCTCTCCTATGTTCAAGACTCAGTGAGTGAAAGACATAGATAGTTTTTTTAACACCAGCTCAGTCAAGACTTTGTGGATTCTGATTTACATGGGCCACTCCAATTCCTTTTACCACAGGTCATTGGCTAAGTTTCACAAATAGCAGCAGAAATATCTACATAAACAGTAGGACCACAGAATACAGGAGTGGCACCTGTACATGGAAAAATACACCAAACATGCATTTGCAACCAGGAACCGAATTTCAATCTTACCTACTCTTTAACTGCCTCAAAACGCTCATCTTTCATCCATCCCAAGTGAAGATACCATTCCTTTATTAGGATAGCACCAACTTTTACTGATGGACTGCTATTGCTCCAGCAAGACATTAGCGGAACTTTACAGCTGAGCTACCTTACCTTGTGTGATGTACTTCCAGAACCTCTCAGCATTGCTAGTAATGTGCTGGATAAATTATGTCAGGGTGTGCTTGTACGAATAGCAGGAAACATTATAAATTATGGGTGGCTGATATTCAAGATCCATAATTAATGGTTGCACACCCCTTCTTTGTCTGAAAAAGAAGGACTGGTTAACAGGTGCACTTTTAATGTTGGGCCTATTGACAGCAGTATGTGAAGATGACCTTTTGGATTGGCAATCACTGGGTACGGTAGGTAGTAGGTCTATGGAATTTTCTGGAAGCTTTTTGAGAGGCTGGTAATTTGGTTGTAGGTTTGGCCACACACAGATGGGCAGTCTAATGGAGGTTTTGATCTGACTGCCAGACTCCCTATGAGCATTATTACTAAGAAAATTCTAGTCACAAGCAAGATGAGCATTTGTAATTGTATGTGCTTAAACAACCTACGCAACGGGGATTAAACATGTGCCTTACCAAGTTTTGATTGTGTACATTATGAGGAATGGTGACTGTATTATGTGATATTGAAAACACCAACTGTTAGCCACAAATCAAATGGAACATTTGGGAATGATCAGATTGCTTCACACTTCCATGACATTGGCAAACAGTGAGCTTGAAGCTAGTTTACAGAAATCAAGGCAGCAGAGCATATTGCTGGATCTAAAACTCAATTTGCCTGCCACTTCTTTTGGAAAGCAAACACAATATTCGTAAACTTGATTCCATAGTATCCTGACGTATCTCATGGCACCAGCGTTATGACTATGGTCTCCTTATACCTTTGTATCCAGCCCTTTGTTTTCATCTGGTGGTTGCTCTTCTGCAGGCTTTTAGTGGGCTGGCACCCTGTGGGTCTAAGGCTAAGAATAATTAAAACTAAAATAGAAATAAATCCACCTTGGGCCCTATATTTTATGCGCTTACCTTCACAGGCTTAAAATCATTCTGGACAAAGAAAAAAATGTTCCGGCAATCCACGTCAGTGATTTAGTTCCCGTTTCCAATTCACATTTTACTAAGTATACCTTTGATAAGAGTGTTTTCCATTTCCAAGATGCTGTGTTTTTTGTGCCTTTTTGTGTAGCACATTACTCTTGTTTAGTTCATACTTTGGACCGAGTCGCCTCCATGTTTTTATAATGGGCCATGATAGCTCTGGAGTTCAGGTTGCAAACAGTTCACGTTTCTCACCGTGGCTGTTAGTGGCTCAAAAAGGTGATAAGAGTGATGCCAACGTGGACATCCAATCCTTGGCCTCTCAGCACAGCACACAGGGCCGTGGTCATGCCAGCAGGCAGCATTCTGAATTCTGCCAGGCCAAGAAGAAACACATTCTGAAAGGTAGTCATTTACTCCAACTTGTAAAACATGTGTGTTAGAAATGGGATCTCTGGTTGGCTGAGGCTTGCGCCAAAGCCAGGCAGAGACCACCACTCTAGTCAGGGCAAGGGAGTTACATGCCAAAGATAACCCCTGCTAACCCCCTTGGTAGCTTGGCATGAGCAGTCTGGCTTATCCCGGAGGCCATGTGTTAAGCATTTGCGCACGCACACAGCAACAACATCCCAGGCACACTACATAAGGAACTCCACACAAGGTTATATAAAAAATAGGCTTTGTATCCTCAAAACACATTAGAATAGTAAACACATAATATACATGGAGCCACCTGGCAGTAGGTCATATCTACAAGGGAATTATTTAGACATGACAGGGCCACTTGGACCACTGTCAGAACCATCACAAAGTGAACTTAGTAAAAGTACAACAGATCATAAACGTACAACCAGTAACCACTGGTAATCACTGTACTTAGAATTAGCTTGCGACATAAACTACATTATGAACAGTATCACATCAGGTGCGAATTATATTCTGCGCCAACCTCACCAGCATCAACACAATATGCAATCATCTCACAAGTCTAAACACATTAGACCCTAACCTCCTAAGCATAACTCATATTAGAGGCATAAATCACACAGAGAAACAAAATCTCACTAGCATTAACCATGATACGCAAAACAACCTCATAATCAGAACAACCACATTTAGAGGTATAACACAGGATGCGTAGAACATACTACATGCATTACATTTTCCAGCATCATAATCACATTAGGGCCTGGTGCCCTACAAACCTTATAGTCCCCCTGGCCAACTGTCCATCTCAAAAGGGGGCTCAAATGTCCTATGTCCCAAAAGTCAGGGCTGCTGCCAATGCAGCGAAAGTCAAGGGTGCACAATCTGCGCAGACCTAAACGTTCCAGCTGCCCACTACTTGTTGGGCAGCTGTGAAGACATGGGGCAAAGGAGTGCATTTCACTCCTAACTTCAGAAAACATGCCCCCAAAGAACTGTGCACCTGAGGCATGGGGTCTCAATGGCCCTTTAAACAAATATGGCTAACGTTGGAGCCACACAGGGCTCTGAAGCAAATGATGCAAAGTGTGGGAGCCACCTAGGCTCTGTGAAGAAACTATGCCACAACTGGGGCAACCACGGGCCCCTCTGGCCCTGGAAACAAATATGCCCCCTTGGAGCGCACTGGCACGGTAACACCAACATGCCCATGATGTTGCAGCGGCCTGCAACTGCAACGCCGCTCTGGAAATCAGCCTAACACTGGGGGCGGGTACCTGACCATGGGCCCCAACACCCCCCGAACATTGCACGATTCAGCCCCACTCACCGGGCTGTTGTGTTGCGCTGCTCCGGTGAGTGGGGCCAACCCCAAATACATAATCGATCCTCTGCACAAGGCTGTGACAATTGAAGGAGACTCCAGACTGCAACGATTGATTATATAGCTCCAATGGTGAGTGAATAATGGGCATATAATTATGATAATCAAATGATATAGATGTGTACGATTCTGATCAGAGTATTAATTATAAACCCCACAGGAAGGAGATTCCCTACAACCCTTATAAAAACGGTGGCTCCTCCTGGCAGATAAACAAGCAGGACCATATCGTAACCATAAGGTAATAGGTACATCATAATATATTACCAAAAATAGATTGGGATGGTACCTAAAAATCTAGTTAGTAAAGAAAATCCTATTCTTACAAATATAATTACAGAAACGTGAATAATCGGACTAGCAGATAGAGACGACATCAAAGAAATTCTGTAGTCACTCATCTCTGAAGGTATGTAACAAGAACATCGCCCATCCTATATAAGTTGATAGGTGTTGGGACGACAAGAAAGGATGGTATTGACAATCCTTACTCTCTTACTCAGAAACATCAGGCAGTGCAAAATTGAGAAAAGCGTCCTGTGACCTGCTAATTGCTTAAAAGTTCATATGACTTTTAGATCCACCCAGCATTTTCCAGTTGGATTCCATCTGGAATAAGGTATGAATGCTGAAATAATAAACCATTTTTTGTAGTGTTAATCGCATGGGGTAACGGTATTGGACGCATGTCCCGGGAAGAGGCAAACAACCTTTTTGGTCTAAATATACACTGAGATATCAAGTAAAATACAGAACATGAACAGATATGTTTTTTAATAAAAAAAGAGAGTACGATATTTCTTTGTTAATAACTGTGCAATGATGGAGGCGAGGGAGAGGTGATCCTAAAAAGATGTATAAATTGTTCTAATGCAAAAATGGTTGGTAACTCTGTGCTTTTAATGTTTTACTTGTTTAGAATCAGTCCTGATGAAGGTGTACTAAAGAAAGCCGAAACGCCGCGTCGACCTTTTTGATTCTTCTTGTTTTTATCACGCATTGCATATCATTCCTTTTTTATAAAAAAATTCTTTATTAAATGTCTAATGTTAAATGTTTTTAATGATGTTTTGATATGAATTATGAACTGAAATTTGATTGTGCAAATAAATCCAACACAGTTTTACCACTATATGTTTTCTTGATATGTTATTTGACATGTTTTTCTGAGAAGTCTTGTTGACTTGATTCCCTTTGCCTCAAAAATGTTTATATATTGTTAGAATCCTCAGTTGTGCATTGTATTATACTGTATAAGTCAAGGGTTTAGACAATTTCGATATATTACTATATTTCATTGCAGTTTGGCCTTTCCTGTCCATCAAATGGTATGCTGTTTTGAATACTATGCGATTAACACACAAATAGGACGATCGTCCACCCTTTTGGGACACCTTTGGCCTTTTGGCGCTGCTCCGGTCTCCACTTCACTCGGTCCCGCTCCTGGGGGCCGGTTCTCCTCACAGGTGGCAGGCGGGGCTCTCTCACTCATAAGAGCCTCGCTGGGGGAGCCAGTGGCGTCTTCCTGTGAGCCCCGCGCTGGAGCCTTTCATTCTTCACCCAGGCCCCCTCCTGGGAGCCCTGGGACGTGTTACGGGCACTCGAGGAGGCGGGGCAGGCTTCCGACCTCCTCGCACGTAGTTCAGCTTCCGCCATCTCCTGGCAGGCAGCAGGCCCTGCCCACGTCCCAACAAGGTCACGCCGTAGAAGGCTTCGATACCGGCTCGTGCTGCGGCGGTGAAACGCGGGATGGCCCCCGCTTCATTAATAAAATATAAGGTGGGCAATGAGGGGTAGGCTCCCTCCAAAATTAAAATATAGAGCAGGGTGGGCACCCGCTAATCCCAGCAATTTTGGGGGAATTCCTTTGCTGGGGATTCCCTCAGGGCAATATGCAGCTTAGCGCTGCCATGCTCTGGGGCTCCTTTTGGAGCCAAATCTCAGCGCTCCCTGTGCGCAAAAAGGCAGCATCAAGTATTGGCAAAGTCAAAGGAAGCAAAAGGTCTATAATGTCCTGGAGGCATCAAGGCGGGCAATGTAGGACCCAGAGGCCGGCACACAGGGCCCTCCAACAGGGAGGCAGCCCCTATGGCGGTGCCTCCTGGGCCCCACCAGCAGCAAACACCACCTCCGTCAGGAACAGCACACCAGGAGTGAACAATTTCATGGAGTCACAGCCCCTTCTTTTATACACAATTTTCGTTTGTGACACAACACAGGGCTGGGGAAAAACCAGACGCAACTGGTTTGGGGGAGCTTTGGAGCACTTTGTTGTGCTCAGCTCCTCTCTCCATTGTCAGGTGGGGGCTAGGTGCTCAGGCGCACCACAGGGGGCGGAGACAGCATTGTGGAGGGAAGGCACAGCCCTATTCAGGTCCCAGGCACAACTCCTCCCTCCCATCTACATGCAGATCTCCCTATTCCCACTGGGAAGACCCATCCCGGCTCCTGGAGCCACCCACATCATCCAGCACCTGTCAATCATAAGCCAGACATGCAATTCACATCAGGCAGGCACACTGCACACAGAAATGCCAACTTCTAAAAGTGGCACTTCTTCACTAGTCACAATAAATCTGCGCACACCATTGCGCAGCATTTATTCTCACAAGTTCGTACATACCAAACTCGCCCCTGCACTCCTCTCATATCAGGAATTACCATGGACACACATATCTCCTATGCATTCCAATGGGAGGGCAGGCCAATCTCACCACATGCAATCAGAGTGCGCACACACTTTACACTGAGCCACAGTGCTAAAGTGCCCAGAGGCCAAAAATAACTACCATCATGTCAGAGCTCAAGGCAAAAAGTTCAGGGGTGATCCTGCCAAAAGGGCCAAGTCCAACAATGTGTCTGTGTCTGTGATAAATGACTACATATCAGAAACGTTGAATATGGACTTACATTTATGTCTAGAAATAAAGTTGCCTAATTTATTCAGGCGACTTGCTTTCTAGACACAGAACGTGCTGAACAAATCATCTGTTTCTACTCGTTCAGAATTGACAATGCTGCCAAATGCCCAATTTATTGCCTGCTGCTGCACCTCCTACACAAAAAGAGATACAAATGGCAAATGAAAGAGAATGCAGAGAGCAAATGAGAGAAAGAAGTGGTAGAGGAGGGGTGAACCACAGTGTGAACGATTTAAAACGATCAGAGAAAGGGAGAAAGAAAAGCAAGAGGAAAGGTAAAGAGATGGGCTACTTAGCTAAACAGCAGTCTTGTCCTGACATGTCCTCGGCTCATCTAGTTGGTGTCCACGGAGGTCAGATTCTTTTCCACAAGGAACAGCTTGTGACCTGCCCTGGCATCACAGTTCTCTCAGGGCTGCAAGTCCTCTTGCGAAAGGCTGTAACCCATCCCTTCCCAAACTCGTCACCATTTGACACTAGGGAAAGAGAGGGTGGTGAGAGGCAGCTCTAAATGACTGGCATGCAGCCACAGTAGTACAGTTACAGCTGTTTCAAAATGTGATGCTTTATTACAACATTACTGGGCGGTCGCTGGGGACCCAAAACGGTTGCAGACCCGGGCTGGCAGGATGTCAGCCCGCAGCCGGAAGTCAGCCCGTAGCCTGCTAAAAATACACTTAATATTTCTTCAAAACCATGACCTAACTGGCACATGTGCATTAGTGGTGCAGCGCAAAATTATCCACCTTTCCATGTCACAAAATACGTCACAGTTACTGAACAGACACACGGTATGAACGTGCACTTAGCACGTGTTTCTTGTGTGGTTTAACAAAGTAATGTAAGTGTTGTACTTTGCATCATTATTAAAGAAGGCATTCACTGTAGGATTAGAGAATTTACTTGCATTTTGGGGAATATTTACAAAGGCTTATCGCCACGAGAACATCACATTTATTGGCGTTCTGGTGGCGATAAGCCTTTGCCTTATTTACAAGGCGGCGGTAAGCCACTTAACGTGGCTAAACACCACCAGGTAAGTAAGGCCCCCTTTCACGCAGCACTTGCCGTGAAAGGTGCGGGCAATGGGTGTTGAGGTGGGGATTCCGCAGCAACACCCATTGCTTTTGATGCTGACCCCTATTTACAAGGGTGGCGTAGATATGGGGCAGCACCAAAAATAAGACCAGGGAAAATCTGGTCTTAACCTGGCCAAACAAGCAGAAATGATTGATCGCCATTAGTAATTGTTCATGTGCAGGAAGGTTTCCCATCCTGCACATAAACAATCATTTCAAAATGATGAGTTGCAACTTCTAAGTGTGCTGCACAAAGCAGCACACATAGAAGTTACAAACCGCCATTATGTATTGTTTATGTGCAGGAAGGAACACCTTCCTGCACATGAACTAACATTCACTGCAATGCAGGCAAACTTGCACCATGGTGCCTGCATTGGTGCTAGGCAGATAGATTGTCGCGCCAGCGCTAGGGTAAACACAGCGGTATGCTCCATTATTGTGAATACAGCGCCTTCCTGTGTTTTAAAACTGACAGAGAGCGGTGTTAGCAATTTTGGAGCTACACCACGCTCCGCCAGTTTATTGCAAATATTCCTCTATTTGTTTATCATAATTGACTGAATAATTAGTTGAAGTCTTAATGAAGTAAACCATTCTCACTTAATAGATAATGTGCTCAGTATGAAGATGGAATTCGACTTTCATAATGTGTGCTCTGATACCTTAAACAACACTTACTATTTCAATAACTGGATAGAAATCACCTTCACATATGTAGAATGTGATATAACTTAAAACGATAAAAGAGTTATGTAGTGTGTGCATTAATGCTTCATATATTTGATAAAAATATAGCTTCTAGCCATACTAGCACATGATTATTTTGAGACTGACTGAATGGTATATGTAATGTGAATCTAATATACTAGAAATGTATTTTATTTGTGTTTAAATGTGTAAATGCATATAAAATGTGCACCATTGAGTTAATGGTTTTACTTGTCCTTAGTTGGCTTGTTTTTACCACACTGCATGATGACTGGTTTTCATTTTCTGCTTACGTGACATTTCTTCCTGTAAGTTATAGAATAGATACATTACTGTACTAGAGATAGAAGGAAGAGCCTGAGAAGAAGACCTTGACGAATGAACGTGGGGAAACAGATCGTCAACTGAAAGGCATATTGACCAAATCTTGAAAACTGATTAGTGCATTAGGAGATATTGTTCCCATGTCCAGTGTGGGATAACCTGCTGATGTTGCAGTCTGAAAATTAGAATTGGACAAGAACAATGGACCACTGGTGATGCGTACAAAGGGGTGTTACCTAGTGGACATTGTGTGTTATAACTTAGTGCTCACTGAATCTGGCTTTCAAACTTCTTTCAGATTTTCTCTTGGAGCCTTCCAGACCCCTCTCTACATGTCCTGATACTTTCCCCAGAATGCTCAGAGCATTTCCCCTCCACCTTGAGAGGTTCAGACCTCTATGCCTACTTTGTTTTCTACATAAGGGAGGCTTAGGCTAACACTTACTCTCTGACCCATAGAAGACTCTTGTCCGAGCTTCCAAGATGCTGACACCTTCCCTACTTGATTGTCTCTTATTTGAATTAAATTTACTAAATGGAAATTCCTGATTGAGACTCTTTAGAATTTTGAATCATTCTTTAGCAGGAACCCTATCCTAGATAGCCTAGATTAATTCATGCAGAGACAACAGAACTTGTGACTCTTCTCCGAACATCAAGCATTGCTAGGACTGCCTGTGGCTATTCTGTATTTCTATAGCATGGTTTTAAGAGTTGTGCACTTGAATTTGAATTTGTAATAAACCTTCTTTACTCTAGCTACTGATTCCTGGTCCTCATTGTGTTGCACTGTTATTTGAATTTGCTTGATTGTTAATGCTAACACCCTTCACCTCTCAATTGGATACAAAAGTCCGTCGGAGGACCAACGGTAAGCAAGTGGGCAAAGAAGACGCTGTATATCTAGCATATGTGCCTAAAGAAATCTGCATTGCAGCCTGACATCCGTTTTAACAAGGCAGCTCTGCATATATGCATTAGTATAATGCAATTACCATCCATAACACTGTGAAATTAGAATGGTGCAGCTCCTCAGCACACCAATAGAAACTGCCAATTGCTTTGTGTGCTAATCTAAGCTGTCTTCGTGGCTGATACATGTTGAAACAAGCATTTGCAATGCAATAGGTCTCGCATTAATTAAGTTTGAGCTATTGGCATTGCTAAATATTGCAACATCTATTGCAACAAAAGTCTATAAATAGTAGGCCAAAAAATGAGTTTTTATTTTTTTTGCAATGGTAGCATGCTGCGCTTTAGATGAATATGTTTAAAAGTAAAGTGTGCCATACTGCGATTGCTACAATAGTTAATTGTGGATGCGTTAACAATTGATGTGTGCACTGATCGCTGGTGGTGTGTGTGCCTGTAGAAATTGTGCACTGATGGCTGGTGGTGTGTGTGCCTGGTGGAAGTGTGCACAGCCGGCTGGTGGTGTTGGTGCCTGGTGGAAGCGTGCACTGACGACTGGTGGTGTGTGTGCCCGGTGAAAGCGTGCACTGATGGCTGGTGGTGTGTGTGCCTGGTGAAAGGGTGCACTGATGGCTGGTGGTGTGTGTGCCCGGTGAAAGGGTGCACTGATGGCTGGGGGCGTGTGCTTGGTGAAATCATGCACTGACGGCTGGAGGTGTGTGTGTGCCTGGTGAAAGCATGCACTGACGGCTGGTGGTGTGTGTGTGCCTGGTGAAAGCGTGCACTGACGTCTGGTGATGTGTGCCTGGTGGAAGCGTGCACTGACGGCTGGTGGTGTTTGTGCCCGGGGAAAGCGTGCACTGACGACTGATGGTGTCTGTGCCTGGTGAAAGTGTGCACTGACGGTGTGATTGTGATTGTGGTTGTGTGTGTGTGGTTGTGTGTGTGTGTGGTTGTTGTTGTGTGTGTGGTTGTGTGTGTGGTTGTGTGTGTGTGTGATTGTGGTTGTGTGTGTGTGGTTGTGGTTGCATGTGTGTGTGGTTGTTTGTGTGGTTGTGTGTGTGTGGTTGTATGTGTGTGGTTGTGTGTGTGTGGTGTTGTGTGAGAGAGTGTGTGGTTGTGTGTGTTGTTTTTTTGTGTGTGGCTGTGTGTGTGGTTGTGTGTGTGGTTGCAGGTGGTTTTGTGTGTGTGGTGGTGGTGTGTGTGTGGTTGTGTGGTTGTGTGTGTGTGTGGTTGTGTGTGTGTGTGGGGTTGTGTGTGTGTGTGGTTGTGGTTGTGTATGTGGTTGTGGCTGTGTGGTTGTATATGGTTGTGTGTGTGTTTGTGTGTGGTTGTGTGTGTGTGTATGGTTGTGTGTGTGTGGTTGTGGTTGTGTGTGTGTGTGTGTGTGGTTGTGTTTGTGTGAGGCATGTAGCCACCCTACACCAGCTGCTGAAGGCAGCTAGTCACTCTGCTTCACTGCACTGGCACAATGAAATGCCATTTGCTGAAGGCAGCCAGTCACCCTGCCTCGTTGCACTGGCACGATGAGATGCTGGCTGGTGAAGGCAGCCAGTAACCTTGCTTCTCTGCACTGGAATGATGTAGGTTCACAAATGTTATCACTTTATTCCTCCCTGGTGTCCCCTCAAGTCTTTATTCCATCCCCAAACTCACCATGAGAGACTGAAAGACAGATGAAATGAGTAACTGGTTGAGAAAAGGACAGCCTCTGCTGAAAGGAGGGACAGAATGACGAGGGGAGAGATAGCCCGTGTAGTACAGGATGGCAGTATCACTAGAAGACAGTGGCAGGAGAAGTCCCCTAAGAAGTCGAGAGGTTCTGGTGAAAGGAGGAACGGAGTGAGGCATGTAGCCACCCTACACCAGCTGCTGAAGGCAGCTAGTCACTTTGCTTCACTGCACTGGCACAATGAGATGCCATTTGCTGAAGGCAGCCAGTCACCCTGCCTCGTTGCACTGGCACGATGAGATGCCAGCTGGTGAAGGCGGCCAGTAACCTTGCTTCTCTGCACTGGAATGATGTAGGTTCACAAATGTTATCACTTTATTCCTCCCTGGTGTCCCCTCAAGTCTTTCTTCCATCCACAAACTCACCATGAGAGACTGAAAGACTGAGATGAAATGAGTAACTGGTTGAGAAAAGGACAGCCTCTGCTGAAAGGAGGGACAGAATGACGAGGGGAGAGATAGCCCGTGTAGTACAGGTTGGCAGTACCACTAGAAGACAGTGGCAGGAGAAGTCCCCTAAGAAGTCGAGAGGTTCTGGTGAAAGGAGGAACGGAGTGACTCGGAGAGAGAGAGACAGCCCATGGGGAGGGCAATTAGGAGAGACTGAAGGGGTGAAGTGAATGGAGGAGAATGGTAAGAAGCAGAGACTCTAGTAAAGGAAGGGGAAGGGTGACTAGGAGAGCGCAGAGGCAGCCTAGAGTGGTGGTCGGGAGTGCCACAAGGATAGACTGAAAGGCTGAGATGAAATAAGTGACCGGGTTAGAAAAAGAGAGCCTCTGGTGAAAGGAGGGGCAGGGTTACAAGGAGACGGGAGAGACAGCTGCGAATAACCGGTGGGCAGCTTCCCCAAAAGGCCACGGCCCAGCTTCCGAGCCACAGATCATAGATCTATTGCATTGACATTGTGAACCCCCCACTTTCGCAGCTAGAGTGGGATGGGGCTCTATATGTACCTCTTCTGTCTGCAACTTGGCAGATAATCGGACAACTTTAATGCAATAAAGAAGAAAAAGAACTCTGTGTTGTTATTTAAGAAATGCGTTTTTAGTTTAAAAACAAACCTGCCAGTAGTGCCACAAGTGTGAACCATTGAACACTACTACCTCTGCCTGCTTCAGCCCCTAACACCTAGCACTTCTACTACGGGTTGTGAGGTTTTTAAAGTGCCCTTTTTTTTGGTGACTTGTTCTGCCAGATACTTCTTTCTGTCTCAAATCAGTACATTTTTCAGCGCATTGTCCTACCTCTACCCAAGCAAGTTAGACAGAGGAGAGTTTATTTCTCACGTGCAACCTCCCATTGGCCCACATAAACAAGCTGTTGCACACAGCTCAGCAATCGTTTTAAAATCTTTTCCTTCTTACTCAGTCAGGCCATCATACATCCCATCCCGGCTCTAGTGCTCACGTTCGTCTCTGACGATGGGGTCAGTAAGGTACAGTGCTGGGAGACCCCTCGCCGATAAAAGGTGGGCATGGGGGCATCTGTCTGCCCTTACTGGCCTGTCCCGCCTAAGGATTCTTGAGGCAGCCGCCGCCACACCACTGTTCCTCTGCAAGCAGGTGGATGACACCTGCTTCTGTACAGCCTGGGCCGCAGAGTGTGTGTCCCTGTCCAAATATGCCACATACATTCAAGCAGGGGGACTGCATTCTAAGGGGGATCTCTTCACAACAATCGGGAGAAGCTGCAGCAGGGCATGGACCCCCTGACAGTGGCACAATGCACCAATTCAAAATATTTTCGAGCACATACCTGAAAGGCATTCATAATATTTCTTGATGACAAAGTATCATTTATTTCGCCACCGTTTCAACAGCCGCATTATTGATAAGTAAAAAAAAACAACACAACGCCAGCTTTTCAGTGCATCTTTCTTAATTTCCAAGTACAACATCAATTTATGTTTGGTTCATTACCCTACCCCTCAGCCTCCCTTCAAAACTCTCCTTCCAACACAACCAAAGCCAAACAACAAACACTGGAGGCAGTGAAACAAATATTAGGATTTTTGGGCAGGACAAAGCAAATAATAGCAAACGCGACGAGAATCGAAGACCAAGACAAGACAATTTTGTATTATGTGCAGAATGATTCCTTCAACAATTTTCCAGCTAATTATATTATGCAGTACTTAGGAACAGAGATAGAAGTGCGTAATGATTCCTTAAACATTTTTCCATACGAGCAGAGATAGAATTACGTACTGGTAAAGCAGAAACACATGCACAGCGTTTACAAACAACACGCGGGACAGTGTCCTGTGCAGGAATGTTTAGTAATATCTGAAATGCTGGAGGCAGCACAATGGAAGCAGCACATTATTCTCTTCAGTACTTGACAAGAAAACTAATGTTGCGTGTTTTATGAAAGAATACACATCCCCACTCCTGGAAACTCTCATGCAAGCTAGCAGTGCTGAAAGGGCGTGCAGCTTTTGAATGAAACCCCTCCTCGTCCCTTCCAGAGCCCTGAATGCAATCTCCACCCTCACTCAGTGACTTGCAATACTCACAGCTCAACCTCTCGACTCCAGCACAGAGCCATTGACGTAATCAAATACAAGCACTGCACACAGCACTCCTGCCGCTGCAGCTAGATGAATATTGTAGCAATCTTACTTGGTAACTCTTAGGTTAGTTTCCTCTTGGGCTGTAGATCCGGATTTGTGCGTGGTCGTCAGATTTATGCCTCAAACTGTCATTTCCCAAATTGGAAAAGAAAAGTCTTTACTGAGAGTAGAGGCGCAGAACCACACTGTCTACTCACTGCTGAAAGCATCCACTGGACTCTCAAGTAAAAAAGGAAAAAATCACTTCCAAAAACGGCCGTGAGTGTTGCGCGCGCCACTGCAGGCATATGTCTTTAATTATCGCTCCTGTGTCGGCACGATAATTGAAGACATATGGGCTTTGGTGCTCGTAACAGACACCAATAGGCCATGGTGGGAGCTATGCGACCGCCTATGGCCTATTGCGTGTTCTGTTAACAGCACGCACGCAAAGCTCAATCAAAATGGACCTAGGAAATGAACACGCATGAGCGGGTGGAATTTCCAGGTCCATTTTGAAAACACCCTACAAAATGGCTCGCCTACGCGAGCACTGCTTATGCCTTATTGTACTCTGTAACATGTATGGTTCCAAGTATTGGAAACGTTATCTCACTTGGATCTGACTTAGGATTTGCAATATTAGGGAATTATGGATATAATTTAGTGTTTGGCAAGCTGGTACTCCCGTCTGCTTTGGTACAAGTTCATTAGAATACAATGGACTTGTAATTAAGTTGACAGAAAATTCGTTACATCTCTGACAGAGTTCCCATCTGCCATACTCTAAATCAGGCCCAATGTTCTCTCTTAGGCGATGCACCAACCAAGTGCTGCGATTTGTAGGCATTGCAGTTTGATCAACACGTTTATGTTGACATCCATATATGCCATGTTTTTATAGTCAGTGCACTATGACACTATTGTTAGGACTGACTGGACTATTGAGGAAAGCTTAAAAAGCCAATGATAATTTTTTAGTAGACATAGATGGTGAAAGCCTGTGGTTAAGAATATATGATGTTACATTGCAGTGTTCACACTGCAATACCTTTACAACACAGGCATTACAACGCAAGTCGTTACAATGACTTGCACTGGAGGGCGCTGGACTTAGGAATAGTATGATTTACCATTCCAACTCCAGCCTACATTACAGTAGGGAAGTATTGGAATAGTACATTATACTATTCCTTAGCTTAGAGTGCCATCCAGCGCAAGTCATTGTAATGACTTGCGTTGTAATAACGCGTTGAAAAGGTATTGCGGTGTGAACACCGCGAAGTAACCGATGTTTCCCATGGTTAATGCCATGGAGATCTGGGTATTAAATTATTGGTTATATGATTCACGTAGATCCACTCGGAGCCCATTGCACAAAAAATGTTGTTTGATTTACTCTTGTAGTACTCTTGGCAGTTCAACAGTAAGCCAGTAGTAATGCAAGAGTCAGTCACACATGGCCTGATTCACAAAGACAACTTACATTAGGAGTTTGTTAATATCAACAAGTAGTAAAATTACTCAAAAGTGTAAGCTTACTCAAAAGTGTAAATTACCTTTGTTAATCAGCCCTCAATGTTAATTGTTGGGCTAGGGCAGGCTTCTCCAACGATTAGCCCACGAGCTACTGACAGCTCTCCATCTGCCTTCAAGTAGCTCTCCTATGTGCAGATCAGCCTACTATATTAGTAGCTCTTGTTTGGTTGAATTAATATGTATACCACAATAAAATTGTTAACTAGAGACAAGAATGTTTGTATTTTCAGGATTTATACGTTGATCAGACCCCCCAGGATATTGCGGCATAGATTCGCAAATTTAGCAGCTCAAAAATGGAAATTTAGCAGCATTATTGCAGCACTTTATTTTACTCATAATCATTCCTTTTCAGCCTTAAATCTATGTAAACTGATTTAGCAGGGTATTCCACTGTGAAACTGGCATGTTTAAAGTGTCTGCAGCTCTACGGAAGCACAGCTCCAGTCTGCACCTCATGAGATGGGGTCCTATTTCTCCCTGGGGTGTTCTAGCTCCCATGTATGCACCCCTGCCGGGGCACCACCCCATCTCTCTTACCTTGAGGATGCAGTAAAATACCACAAGCCTACCCACCCTCACCATTTCGCCTCAGTCTTCCATTTTAGATTTTGCCAAGGACTGCTCTGTCTGGAGCAGGGTAACACGTCCCTTGGCCTCTTTAAGCCTTCCAAATGCAGAATAGAACCATCAAGATAAGCCTTCAAAAGGCCAATTGACCATAGATCCTTGTTTCCACTCAATATCAAGACCTCTGTCTCTTAAGGGTTAAGTGTGAGCCAAATTTACACATCCATTCCCAGACCTCCTCCACACATGGTTGGAAGGACGCCACTGGCACTGTATGCATATCTGTTGGTAGTTAGGCTAGTTAGTACTAAGTTGATGACTACAACCAATATCAATATATGATCAGACAGTCTGGAGAGGGCTGAGTCTACAAAAGCTTTTCAGCCAGACAGCAGGATCTGCCTCTAACCTGTGTAACACCCAC
The DNA here is from genome assembly GCF_964261635.1 of Lissotriton helveticus. NCBI lineage: Eukaryota > Metazoa > Chordata > Amphibia > Caudata > Salamandridae > Lissotriton > Lissotriton helveticus. Next base: position 1,206,166,051 of record NC_136068.1, read on the forward strand.
TGTTGCCCTCAAAACAGCCACTGTTGTCCTCAGTTTGAGGTCTTGCAGCTCAGCACAGCATTGAAGGAATGCGGAGACAAACTAAAATGGCACTCGTCTTGTGCCATTTTAGTTTGTCTCTGCATTCCTTCAAGACTTAGACCTACTCCTGAGGCGGAAGCCGGGAGAGACTGCTCGTTTTAAAAAAAATATTGCATTGTAATTGTGTGTATTTTAATTCCACGTTCCACTCACCCAGAGCACTTATCCCAGGAAGTTGGTGTGAAATCCTTGACACAGCGGACCTTAGCGCTGATACAGGAAAGGGACTACAGCGCCGCCATCGTGCGCTCACCGGGCTACGCCCACTTTTTAGGTCACGCCCACCGACCTCTGCCCTTTAAATACGCGCTGAATCACTAGCGCGCCAAAAAGACTTAGACCTACTCCTGAGGCGGAAGCAGGGAGAGACTGCTCGTTTTAAAAAAAATATTGCATTGTAATTGTGTGTATTTTAATTCCACGTTCCACTCACCCAGAGCACTTATCCCAGGAAGTTGGTGTGAAATCCTTGACACAGCGGACCTTAGCGCTGATACACGGAAGGGACTACAGCGCCGCCATCGCGCGCTCACCGGGCCACGCCCACTTTTTAGGTCACGCCCACCCGACCTCTGCCCTTTAAATACGCGCTGAATTACTAGCGCGCCAAAAAGACTTAGACCTACTCCTGAGGCGGAAGCCGGGAGAGAATGCTCGCTTTTTAAAAAATATTGCATTGTAATTGTGTGTATTTTAATTCCACGTTCCACTCACCCAGAGCACTTATCCCAGGAAGTTGGTGTGAAATCCTTGACACAGCGGACCTTAGCGCTGATACAGGGAAGGGACTACAGCGCCGCCATCACGCGCTCACCGGGCCACGCCCACTTTTTAGGTCACGCCCACCCGACCTCTGCCCTTTAAATACGCGCTGAATCACTAGCGTGCCAAAAAGACTTAGACCTACTCCTGAGGTGGAAGCCGGGAGAGACTGCTCGTTTTTAAAAAAATATTGCATTGTGTGCATTTTAATTCCACGTTCCACTCACCCAGAGCACTTATCCCAGGACACTCACCCAGAGCACTTATCCCAGGAAGTTGGTGTGAAATCCTTGACACAGCGGACCTTAGCGCTGATACAGGGAAGGGACTACAGCGCCGCCATCGCGCCCTCACCGGGCCACGCCCACTTTTTAGGTCACGCCCACCCGACCTCTGCCCTTTAAATATGCGCTGAATCACTAGCGCGCCAAAAAGACTTAGACCTACTCCTGAGGCGGAAGCCGGGAGAGACTGCTCGTTTTTTAAAAAATATTGCATTGTAATTGCGTGTATTTTAATTCCACGTTCCGCTCACCCAGAGCACTTATCCCAGGAAGTTGGTGTGAAATCCTTGACACAGCGGACCTTAGCGCTGATACAGGGAAGGGACTACAGCGCCACCATTGCGCGCTCACCGAGCCACGCCCACTTTTTAGGTCACGCCTCTCATCCCCATACTTTAATGAGCACTTCCCAGACGCGCAGTGGACGAGCGCAGTGGGCGCGCCGTCAGCGCGCGGAAGGCGCACCTAAGGCAAGCCCGTCTGCGCCCGTCCGCGATCGTACGCGGTTCAGGGCCATACCCCATGTCCCTCGGCTGGGACAAATACAGTGGAGCCGTCAAGAGCTGATGGCTTTTCGCAGTAGCACTGCCAGCCGTTGTCTGCACAACCTGCGAGCGGACGATAATACGAGCTGCGAACACTGCCACTTTTCCTATGATCCTGGTAGGGATGTGGCCCCTAGAGACTATATCCTGGAATGTGGCCTGCTCAACGTGCGCTCTCTACAGAAGCACAAACTAGATCTATACGACCTAATTACTGAGAAACAGTGGGATCTAGTGTTTCTCACTGAGATGAAGGCTCTACCCCTGATGCCTTAGAAGCAATACCAGAGGGCTATATAATGTTTAGGCAGGATAGACCCACTGGTAGAGGAGGAGGCATTGCTATCATAGCCAGGGAAAGTCTACGTTGCCAACTAGACCACTCCCCCATCCTGGATAGTGAGGCAGGGAGCTTTACCATTAAAGTAAAAGAGGGCTTTACGCTGAAGGGCATCTTAATCTATAGACCTCCAGGCCCTATGGCCAGGTTTGGGGAGAGTCTCGTGGAAGGCATAACGGAGGCTGCGCTGCGCAAAGATAAATTCCTGGTGTTGGGGGATCTCAATTTACATCTAGACAACACCATGGATAACACCAGTAGGGACTTCTGCCAAGCACTTGGAGCCCTCCAGCTAAACCAGATAGTAGATGGCCCCACTCACCAGTTGGGACACCTGCTAGACCCCATTTTCGCCAATTGGGGGGAAGTAGTAGCCATGACTCCCATCCCTATCCCCTGGTCGGATCACCACCTGGTACCATTCTCCATATGCATTCCTGGGGCAAGATCTCCGGAGCCAGCTATATTGTACCACCCCAGGCGTAGATGGGCCACCTTTTCCCAGGCTAAGTTCTGCGTGGCTCTTACCAAAGGAGGGAGCCCTGGGGGGGATGATGCGGACACGGCTAACACCAACTTATGCAAACGTATTAATGAGGCGCTTGACTGCACGGCCCCACTCTCCCGTGCCAAATTGGGTGGCCGCACTCAAAAAATTGCCCCGTGGTATAGCGATGCACTACGAGTGGCGAAAGCAGCACTGAAGCGTGCCGAAAGGCAGTGGCGAGGGGCTCTTTCAAAGGAAACTAGGGAGGCCTACCTAATTGAGAGGCGAGTCTATCATGGACTAATTAGAAAATCTAAAGTATCTTATTACACTAATAGAATTAGTGAAGCTGGTAACTCCACGAAGGACCTCTTTTCGCTCTATAAAACTCTTTCGAGTGGGAAACCAGCCGTTGTTCCAGACGACTGCTCGATGGAACTCTGTGATAAGATCGCAGATTTTTTCTCTGAAAAGATAGTTAAAATCTACTCGGCATTCCCTAGTCACCCCACTGCTGGGATGGAATTTATGGAAAGCCCGAGGGAATGGGGGGACAGACACACACTGACCAACTTTGTCACCCCGTCCCCAGAAGACCTCCTAAAAATCTGCAGATCAATTAGGTCGAGCTCCCCACGAGACCCGACCACGCCGAAACGTCTAGTTGACAGCTTACCGGTGCTGGAACCATATATTAGACATCTACTGGACGTGTCTTTTAGAACCAAGACCGTGCCTATAGACTGGAAACAGGCAGTGGTTCTACCTCTTAGGAAAAAAAAACAACATCGGCTTCGAAAAACTAGAAAATCTCCGTCCTATTTCCCTTCTGCCCTATCTGGCCAAAGTGGCGGAAAAAACGGTAAACATGCAACTGATGGACTTCGTGGAAGAGGCTGCCCTCCTACACGACACCCAGTTTGGTTTCCGCCCCCGCCACTCAACGGAATCAGCGCTTCTGATGGCTGTGGAGACCTTACGCCAGGGGGTTGATGAGGGTCAGACTATGACCCTCATCCTATTGGACCTGAGTGCAGCATTCAACACTGTAGCTCATACCACCTTGCTACAGTGTCTGAATAGTGAAGGGATATCTGGAGCTGCACTCGAATGGATCCAGTCCTTCTTGTCGGGTAGAGGCTTTCAGGTCCGCCAGGGGGAATGTTATTCTAGGAAAATCGGCCTGGGGCAGGGTGTGCCCCAAGGATCGTCCCTGAGCCCCACCCTATTTAATCTATATGTTTCTCCAGTGGCCCCCATTGCTGAGGGCCATGGTCTGCATATAGTATCCTACGCCGACGACACGCAGCTGGTTATCTCCCTCTCGCGTGCGCCCGGTCTTGCGGTGGACAGTTTCAGAGCCTGCATGCAAGATCTTGCAGCCTGGATGTCCAACAACTGCCTCAAATTAAATGGCAGTAAAACAGAGGTGTTCGTGGTAGGGGGGAACCCATCTATCTGGTCGTCGGCGTGGTGGCCCCCATGCCTAGGCGAGGTTCCAACACCCTGTCAAGAAGCTAGGAACCTTGGAGTCTGGCTTGATGCTGACTTGTCCTTTGGACCTCAGATAGACCGTGTGGCGGGTGTCTGCTTCAGCGTCCTAAAAACTCTGCCTAAGGTTTTAGATCTCCTCCCTACGTCAGCACGCAGGACGCTGGTGCATGCCCTCGTCACATCGCGCATGGACTACGGCAACTTGCTGTATCTGGGAGCAACCAGTAATGCAATAAATCGCCTTCAGGTGCTGCAGAATGCGGCAGCCCGCCTCATTCTAAAATTTCCCAATAGATCGGCCTCCAAAGCTGCCCTTCAAACCCTTCACTGGCTTCCAGTAAGAAGCAGGGTTGAGTTTAAAGCCCTTTGCACCTGCCATCGCATCCTTGCTGGGAAGGCACCAGCACCACTTCAGAACCTAGTCACCAGATACGTACCCACGCGCGCCCTTCGCTCTACCCATGGAGGCCTACTAAAGATCCCTAGGATAAGAAGGGCTCGCATGGGAGGTAGGTCTTTTCGCTACCTGGCGGCGAAGAGCTGGAACGCCCTGCCCCTGGACCTTCGCCTAGAGACATCTGAACTTAGTTTCAGAAAGAAGTTAAAAACACACCTGTACACACGGTAACCGAGCGGAATCTGAGGTCCTGCCTCAAGAGTTCCTCTGTCTTAGCGCGGGGACACGCCATTTGAGCGTAACCATGCGCTCTACAAAACTCCCTTATTATTATTATTATTTGCAGACACTTTTGTAAAATCACAGCATTTTTACAAAAGTGCTGATTTCGTGGCAAATCACGAAATTGCGAAATCCTGGAGGGTCTGACTCTGTTGTGCGGGACTGTGAGAAGCGCGGTACCAGGAAGTGCTACATGACTGCATAGGGCTCCTGGAAATCGCTTACTTTCCATCCCAAGAGATCCATACCCGTGGCAGCTTCTATTTCACATCAAGTCTACGGCATTCCTTTATGAGGGTGGTGTTGTGGATACCAGGACCCTGAGGACTATTTCCTGGGCAGATGGTGAGGAGAGCAGGAAGTTGCGGGGACATGAAGGGGAGGGCACAGGATTCCAAGGAATAGATAAAGAAAGAGGATGGACAGGCACCTGGTTGGGGTGCCGGACATTTGATATGGGTAAAGAAATAAATAGGCTGAAAACTCCTACATGGCTACTGTGAGTTCCTAGACCTATGTGACACAACAGAAGGGCTATCCCTTCCTCTGTGGGGATGGTTATCAGAATTCATTCTTAAAAGTAGTGGACTTATATATACAAACATCTGTGTGTTGGAAAATGTGCCATGCAACAGCTCTGAGAGCTACAGATTTAAACAGACGTGTAGCAATAAAAACTGTTTTGTCCTAAACTAGCATGTTGCATGTTTTACTACTTTTGGTGAGTTTTCAGGCTGTGCACTACAGTGTGTGATTCTTTGTTACTTTATATTTTAGAAAAACCCACTCCTATACCTGCCCCAATACATATATTTATAATTTTCGCGGGGACTTATGTAAAAATCATAGCATTTTTACAAAAGTGCCGATTTCGCAGGCACTTTTGTAGAAATTGCTGCATTTTTACAAAAGTGCCGATTTCACGGCAAACTGCGAAATCCTGGAGGTTCTGGTTGATGTGTCTAGAAAATGTGTATATTTCTAAAAGATATTTAAAACTGATTTTGGAGTGATAAATTAGGTGTCATTTAGGAGTTTTAGCACTAAGAATATTACTTTGATGCCAGGGGCATAGCGGCTATGAATGCTATATATTACTCATGTATCAGCACTTTAAATTGGCAAGTCCCTTTTGCTGACAACCCTTCCTAATTCACTGAGGGGATCACTGCTGGTAATCTTGCATATTGTGGGCATTAGCGAAATTTTGTTCACTATGACAATACTATTGATATTAGTAGATGGGAATCATTTTCTTTCAACATAAGTAGCGCCTGTTACAGAAAAAGTTCAAGTTCCTTGGATAAGGGCATAGATCGGCTTCTCAGATTTCTTTTGGACAGTCAGTAGAAAGTGTTCTGACTAGAATGATCTTTCTTCTGCTAAGATTGAAACACATCCAGTGCAGTTTTAATGATCATCAGCATAATTACAGAAAAGAATATTCCACATTTTGAGCAGCTCCATCAGAGGACAAAGATAAGCATTAAATTGCAATGGTGACATGCAGTGGCTGCTGGTAATTTGACCAGGGAGTGTGGCAGGGGTCCAAACATGCTCACATACACACTGACTCACACCTATGCATTCACATATGCCCACACACACACCCACACCCATTCACAACACTCACTAACAAATACACATACATTCATAAATGCATCGGCATGCACTAAACATTGAGAAAAAACATAAAACGTACCTTCATTGTAAGGAGGGAAGCCTCAGGGGTCCCAGGAGAGTTAGGACTGCTGCCTTCCCTCATTGGCTGATGTAAGGTCAGCCAATGAGGGAAGGCAGCAGTCTTTCACTCGTCACAGAGTGGGATGAGGTCAGTGAGACTGCTGACCCCACCCCATTCTGTGACGAGTTGACACTGATTGGCACTGGGCACTTCGGGGCTTAAAACAGAAGCACCCAGGTCGTAGGCATTCACTGACGCTCCCCTTTGTCACAAGAAGGGAGGGCCTCAAGACAATTTTGCCAGGCTGCGGTCACAACCACGGGGCTTTGAAAACCGCAGCCTCGCAAAGTTCCGCTCCGGCACCCAGGGCATGCGCATTCAGGACATATCTAGTTCCTGGCTGCCTGACCTGAATAAGAAGAGTGTCTGTCATGCCGACCTTTGCTCAGCCTGACAGACATTCTTCTTGCTGGTGAAAGGTGGGGGATGTGTCCCCTCAGCCCATATAGGCAGCCGTCTGCCGGTGACAGTGCTACTCTCTATGGCACGCCACATGTAGGTAGGCTTCGTTAGCAGCGGTATTATGGAGGAGGAACATTGCCCCACCTGCTGCGAGTGCAGCAGGCACACACATTAATAAAAGGGCAATAGATACCTTTTTATTAATGTGCCCTAGGCTTCCGCTGTTATTGCGTGATGGCACGGGCGGGCTGATCAGTTCAATGGCACTAGTAATGCAGTTCCCTGGCAGTGCACAGGTCGGATTGGCCGGCTGCCTACAGCCCACCAATCTGACCTGCGCACTTCAGAGCCTGCAATCCCAAGGCTGAGAAAAAGCTGAGGGATTGCAGCAGCAGGCCCCCAGACTAAAAAATGAGCGCTAACCACCGGATCTAATAGATTGTCCATGCAGGAAATGGTAGATGTAGTCCTTTAGTTTCAGCACATAGTTGAATTATCCTGCAACTTATTTTTAAAAGGGAAAGACAGCTGAATGTTTCAATATGCAGGGACTGATCTTGATTCTAAGGAGACATTATTAGCAGAAGTTATAATGTGAGTTACAGGTGGTAGTGTGAGTTATATTTAGAAAATCTTTGTGCTGCAAACATCCTGAGGATAATCTGTGGCTTTACATGTATTTATTATCCCAGTAGAAAAAGTAAAAAATGCAGGGAAGTGCTGATTATGGTATCCACAAGGGTTGTATCGAGGAAGTATGTATTTCAGATCAAAGTGGATGTTTTCTGTATAATTTGTATATGAACTCTCTGCAACTTTTTTTGTAGAGCCATAGCAAAGCTGGGATACTAGTTTTTGTAGCTTCTACAGTGGCAGCTCCTCTGTGATGGTGGAGGAGCGTCGCCCCACTGCCTGGCTCAGAGCCAGCAAATGTAAAATAAAACGATGTTCTTGCATTGTTTTATTTTGCATTTGCCAGCTATTAGCCAGCGCTGTAGGGAGGGGCGGACCAAGGCATGGGAGGAGGAGTGCTATGAACAGTCCCTAAGTGCAGATGTGTGTTTAGCCGGCTGTCTCAGGCCGACCAAAACACACATGCGCACTTAAGTGTCTCCATTCCGGCTGCATTGAACAGCCGGGCTGGAGAAACCCCCATAGACTCTTTGACCTGATCGGAGCATCTTTCTAGCCCGCCTAGGCCAATCCGTGCACTGCTCTGCAGCATGGGGATTGGATGGGAGTCTGTCCCAGGGGCTGATGGGACCCAGGAAGATGAGAGACGGCGAACGCGACGTGATGCTGAAGGCGGCAGGCGGCTAAAGGTATGTTTTTTTAATCTATTATTTCTAGACCACTGCGTAACCCCCCCTGCACTACCCCTTCAGCATTCCCCCCAGCCACCCACCACCCTTTATTTGTGACGGCCGCCACTGAGCTTTTATATTGCATTGCTCTTTAGTTGTTCACCATACTTTTTTTTATTATATTAAGATAGCACAAGTCTGTTATCCTAGAAAGCTCCTAAAGTCTTTTAAGTGCAGAACATTTTCACGGGGTTGTAGCTCCGTCATCATTTTTATCTCTTTTCTTTTTCATTTATTTAGATTTTTTAATTAGTTTTAACTCATTTCTATAATCTATGTTTTCTGTAAAACTTGAGTTTTATTTTTGCAGCAAGTTTCAAGAATATATTAATCTAGCCTTGAACATCACTAGTTAGAAGTTGCTTTCCTGCAGAATATCTCTCCCTTGAATGAGGTAAGATTATAATATAAGGGTTGTATATCTAGTGACTTTCCTTTGCGCTTTAATGACCATTGAGTAGATCAAAATGGATTAGCTCCTTATGGTATGCAAATAGAAGATTTAAACTATGGGCTTGTAAAAGTGTTGGTCTTGTACCAACTGGTGTATGTGTAGGTCAAGCATATTATTGTTGAGCAGTATGATTGTGGCTACTGTCTTCCCAAAAATTAAAGTTGCCTAATGTGATCAAGACCTTGAGATTGAGAAAGTTGTTAACAAAGTATTTATTACTATACGGGAACCTCAAGTCAGCATAAACTGTGCGGTTCATGTAGGGAACACCACTGCTTGGGCAAATAAAATCTCTGTGCTTCTCAGGGAGGTGATGTTGGCTTCTTTCAACCAAACGTAGTATTTGGCTATAATGGCCTGGTGTCCACCCTTTCACATTATTCTGTTTTTCAGCAAACAGCCATATGCTTATAAATTAAGAGACATATTTAACGTTTGGCGGATCATCCCATCCACTTTATTACAAATGCTGTAAAATAAATCCACTTGTGATGAGGCCGATGGGATATCCGTCACGTTTCTGATGGAGTAACCTGTCTTCCAAACTCTAAATCATGCCTTAAGTCAGAAAGTACAGAGGCCTTTGTGCAATCGTGCCAGGATTTGCTAAAAAAGATAAATGTATGTTAGGATCAATACTTTGGCCATGTAACTTGAACTTGTGTATAGTCACTGCGCTTTTGTGTAGCAAACTCATAACAATGGTATCCCATGTTTTTAGGGGAGAGGGGTTGGCCTAACGGCTAAGGCGCTCGACCTCGGAACTGGGGATCTGGGTTCAAGTCTCGGTAACGACGCCAAAAAAACCCTGTGATCGATAACGAAGAACAGTGATTCCTTGATATTCTTTGCTTGAACTACATTACACTCAGGCTGGCGATGCCGCCCTGGACACTGGGCTGAGGGCCTCCGCAGCCATGGAGGGGGGCCGCCGACTCCGGAGAGTCCTTCACCCCAGCGAGCAAGTACTCTGTTTTGGGTTGGGATCAGGCACTCTGCTGAGTTGGGGGGGCGGGCAGTTTCAAGTCCGTTAAGCAGGGGGGCAGGGAGGGGGGGAGTTGGGGGTAGGACATGTTTTGGGGCTTTAGTTCATATTAGGGGTCAGGAACGGAACCACTGGGCACACGCGCGTAGAGTAGAGGTGCTATGGCATTACACTCAGGCTCGCTCCACGAGATGCTCTGATCCTTGCAAGCATAGGCGAACAATCCACTCATTTAAGCACGGTGGGGGGAGACACTAGCATAGGGCAGGCAACCCCGTTGAACCTCATGTCCTGGAATGTGAGGGGTTTAGGAGACAAAATAAAGCGAGGATTGGTACTACAGAGCCTAAAGAGATTAAATCCCGCCCTGGTCCTACTACAGGAAACGCATCTAACAGGCACGGCGACGCACGCCCTAGATAGGAAAGGGTACAGTATGATCGTCCACTCTGAGTTTACGAGGGGGTCCCGGGGTACGGGGATATTGATGCACAAATCATCGCGATTCATAACCCAATCCACTAAAATTGACACACAAGGGCGCTTTGCAGCGGCACATGGGCAGTGGGAAGGGAAGCCATTAAACGTGGTCTCGGTGTACATTCCCCCGGCACTGCACGCCATAGCCCTCCCGGAGCTGGGAAACTATTTGTTAGACCTGCCAGAAGGGGATCTCATTCTGGGAGGTGACTTCAACGCGGTGGCGCACAGCTCCTTAGACCGTTTCCCTGTGCGCACACAAACGCCAGGGCCCACTCGAATGCATGACTTTCTGGAAGCACAGGGTTTAATAGATATATGGAGACGGTCTCATCCGGACGAACGACAATACACGTACTACTCAGCAGTCCACGACAGCCTATCAAGGATCGATTACTTCCTTACACTAGGGGGGGGCCTCCTCACCATCGCCGAAGCTCAAATCAGGCCACGAAGGATTTCAGATCACTCCCCGCTGACACTGACACTTTCCAATCATGAGCGTACCCACAGACGCATTTACCCTATCTACCCGGGATGCCTCAGAGAACCGGTTGTGGCCAAGGCATTAAATAGAGGCACGAGGTCTTACCTCAGCGAAAATCTTGGGTCGGTGGACTCCCCTACAACACTGTGGGAGGCCTATAACACGGTCCTTCGCGGACAGGCCATTTCAGTCATCGCACAACATAAGCGCACACAACGACAGGAACTGTTTGATCTGGAGGGGCAGCTGGTCAGGGCCACCCAAGCTCACGAAAGCAACCCGACCGGGGTTACGCAACATGCACTCCGGCTATGTCAACAGCGTCATACTGATCATGTGCGCCGCAAGGTAGTGGACCATATGACAGCGTCGACAAACAGGGTATACGAGGTCGGCGATAAGGCAGGTAGACTCCTTGCCTGGTTAGAACAAAAACTGGGAGGTCAGAGGGCCATACTGCATTTGAGAGACTCGGCAGGAGTGTTACAAACCCGGCCGTCGCGAATAGTGGACATCCTGGCTGACCATTTCCAGTCCGTATACTCCCCTGAATTTGAGGTCACACGAGAGATGGCAGAGGGATCTCTCGTAGGCGTACCAACCCGTACTCTGCCCCAGGACGGACGGGACGAGCTGGACGCGGACCTCAAAGTTGAGGAGATACAAATGGCCATCGCGGCATTGCACCCAGGGAAGGCGCTAGGCCCCAATGGGGTGCCGATCGAATGGTACAAGACCATGTCGGAGACATTGTCCACACCCTTACTCCAAATGTTTAAGGAATGCCACGAACGGGGGCAACTGCCGCCCGACCAGCGAACGGCCACTATAATTGCAATTCCAAAGCCCGGCAAACCCCCTGAAGACTGCGGATCATACCGCCCAATCTCCCTCCTTAACGCCGAAAGTAAAATTTTGGCAAAACTATTGGCCACTAGACTACTGCCTCATCTGGCACACCTAATTCACCCAGACCAGTCGGGCTTTATGCCACACCGGAGTACGGCGCTGAATCTTAGGAGGCTGCACGGGGTAATGGCACGTGCTCCACGGCTGGCAGAACCGGCAGCGGTGCTATCGTTAGATGCCAAGATGGCATTTGACATGGTGGAATGGCGCTATCTCTTTGCGGTTCTGGAACACATGGGTATTGGTCCGAAATTCATCTCGTGGATCAGGCTATTATACACCAAGCCCATTGCACGAGTGACGGCCAATGGCCACATCTCGAGGGAGATCCCACTGGCGAGGGGAACGAGACAAGGGTGCCCACTCTTGCCGCTGTTATTCGCTTTAGTGCTGGAACCCCTGGCCACGATTATCAGAACCACCCAGCTGCTGAAAGGCATACAGTGGGGAGGCGACTGGGAGGATAGGGTTTCCCTGTACGCCGACGACATGCTAATCTACCTCACCGACCTCACGGATGGTATACCGGTCCTGTTGGCGTTGTGTGAGAGACATGGAGCGGCATCTGGATATAAACTTAACTGGTCCAAATCAGTACTCTACATGATACATGGCGCCCCACCGACCCTTGACCCTGAATGCCTATTGCTGGTGGAGCCCTTCTCATTCAAATACCTAGGGATTCAAATTACACGAGACCATGCGGCTTTTCAGGACCTGAACCTTAAGCCACTGCTGGACAGGTTGAAGGCAGATGTGCGCCACTGGAAGACCCTCCCTCTAACATTGCTTGGCAGGGCGGCGCTCTTCAAAATGATGGCACTGCCCCGCTTCCTATATGTCTTGGAAAATACGCCGGCAATGGTCCCACCATCGTTCTTCCGCCAAGTCTCGGCACAGTTGTCGGGCCTCCTATGGGGAGACAAGCCGGCCAGAGTCGCACATTTGAAATTGATAAGAGACTGGTACAGCGGAGGGATAGCACTCCCAAACCTTGAATTGTATTACTGGGCGGCTCACCTTAAGGTGATCAACCAATGGATCCATGGGGCACAGGATGACCCGGCGTACCTGGCGGATAGGCGTCAACTGGGCACGAACACGCTCCTTGCCCCACTTTATAATAAGGGACTGGTGAAGACATTGAGAGGCCCAACAAAACACACTGTGTCTATATGGCATAGGGCTCAAAGGCGTCTGGCCTGGGAGGGAGTGATTACCAAACTCACGCCATTATGGGATGCCAAGATCCTGGGGAGTCTGCGTGGTAGCAAAGGATTTGACCAATGGGACAACATTGGAATCTCCACAGTGGGCGATATGTGGACAAAGGATGGGGTGATTTCCTTTGCGACACTGAGTGAACAATACGACATGGGAGTGAATGAAACGTACAGATATGTACAAATTAGACACGCCCTCCTGTCCGCGTTGGAGCCTGGTGCGACTGTCCTGGAGTCGGCTCCGCTAGAGGACCGACTGCTCACGGAATACATGGAGGCAAGAGCTACCTCCCTCACCTACCGTAAACTGGTAAACAACTTGCCGGATCCGCTGGTGAAGCTGAAAGAACGTTGGGAGGATGAGGTTGGGGATCTGGATGAGGCGAACTGGAATGCAGCATTGGCATCGCCCAGGGAGGCGGGTATATCTACACGATTTCGATTGGTACAATTTAAAATATTGCATAGGGTTTACTACACCCGCACTACACTACACAGAATCCACAGGGCGGATAACCCGTATTGCCTGAGGAATTGTGGGGAGGAGGGTACACTATATCATACGTTGTGGACCTGCCCCAATATACAGAACTACTGGCGGCACGTAGCACGCACAGTCGGTCAAACCTTACATACTTCGTTCACACCTGACCCGAGGGTTTGTTTATTGAATGTGTGGGGCCCGACTGACCTGACACCTCAGGGGAGGCGATGGGTTAACATTGGTATGATGCTGGCGAAAAGAGATATCGCACAAAATTGGGGGGCGTACGAGACCCCGACCCTGACTCAGTGGTGCAGGGGCATGGACCTGCTTATGATAATGGAGAGGGCTGTCTACCAACAGAGGCTTAACCCGCGTAAGTGGAACAAACTATGGTCACCCTGGAACACCTATAGGGGGGAGATATGTGAGCTGCTGCCTGAAGACGAAGATATGGATAGCGAAGGGGAGGACGAAGGGATGGATTAGACGGAAGGAGTGGCGGGAGGGGGGCAGGAATTAGGTAATGCGGGATGCCCAAAGCCCTACGAACTGTAAATGCCGACAGGTGTATTGCTATGTAAGAACATTTATGATGCAATGGGATGTTTTCTACTCACGCGAATGTTGAAAGTGACTTATGCCGTAGAAGACGTGTGATGACCCTTGCAGTTGTTAGTTGTACATTACAAAAATTAAAAAGTTGCTATATGGTTGGCGGCAGCTGAATGTTGAGGCTGCACTGACGAATGTCTATCCGGCACTTTTTGATGTGTGTGAGCAACAATAAAAACAATTAAAAAAAAAAAAACCCTGTGATTCTGGGCAAATCACTTAATCTCCCCGTGCCTAAAAAATGAAAGTGTGTCCTCATGTAACGTAACTGGTGCTATATAAAGCGCTCTGATAACTGATTCGGTTCGGTTCTAGTTCGCGCTATATAAAACTCCGAAAAATAAAAAACTGAGGGGAATATGTACAAGAACTGCAGCTAACTAAAGCTACTTCACAGCAGTTTTCCTATTGCAGCCTATCACCAAAAACTTTCGCCCTGTTAATGATGCATTTACAATACGTCACTACATGGCGATAGTTCCAGGTAGCTGCGTTGAAAACTGCTGTTAAAACTAGCATGAAGGTGATACAAATTCTGGCGTTAGCGGGCTAAAAACTGACGAAAGGCCAATTTGCAGGAAAAAAACTCACGTTAGTCAGCCTAACGCGAGTTTTTTTGCCTCTAGAGGCACAAATAGCCGATGAGTCCACCCCCAATAAAAAATAGGAAACAAAACCAATGGAATGCAGATAGGAGCAGCCAGGGGCAAGTGCAGCACAGATGAACTATCCCCCCCAAGTCCTCCAACAGCCAGGATGACCAGCCAGAATCCCTAGGGAAGAGGAAATACAGGGCTACAATCATGAAAAGACGCGCATCGCTGTGCAAAAGCAGTGATGCATCACTTATCATTGCGCACTCCTTCCAACACCATGGCATCCAAAACCTTGAAGACAGTCCCTGGGGCCCAAAGGCCTCGCTGTGCCTGCGTCAGGGCCCCGGAGTGGAATACAGGGGTTCTGTGGAGTTGCTGGCACGTGGTGATAGACATTGAGGTGTTGGTGATCACCCTTACCTGGTGGTGAAGTCTGCCAGGCCACAGGGAGACACTTGCTGACCTGTGTGAAAAGACCGCCTGGTGCCCTTTGGAGCTGTGAACTATAGAGGTGCTCCTGCGCACCGATGTTGGGAGGTCTGCATTGCATACGCCCACCACTACACCAGGGTGCACAGAGGAGATAACCAACGGTGGGCCACGCCTCTCTGCATCACAGGCCAGAGGATGTTGCTCTGGCCGGACGCTGTGGAGGGTGAGGCCGCTAAGCTGCACCGAACTTGTGTGGCAGGAGCACTGCAACTTCACGCCTACGGGGGCCCTGTTGCATCACCTACATCCGGTGGTTCCCCAGCCAGCGGACTTGGTGTCAACTGCTGCACCCTGGCTTGTGAAATCCCACCTGGCTGAGGCTCCTGTTGGCTGAATCATAGATTTTGAGAGAGTGTAGCAGATTGCGCCACGGTGTCAATGGCCATGGTGAGAAGGTGGGACGTGTAGTGGAGGAGGCTCGGGGGTCAAGTCGGGCCCAGGCCTCGCATCTGTGGGTGACGCACCCCAAGTGGTGGTTCATCCACTGTGGCAGAAGAGCATCGCCCCACTGCTTTCAAGCAGTACAAGAAGAGGAAACATAACATGCAATAACTGGTCGGCACTCTCAGGCTGCCCAAAGCAGTTATGCGCACATCCCTGTTCGCAATGAAGGCTGCATTAAAGTCTGATTGGAGAACATGCCCACCCCTTCAGCCCCTGGCTGAATGCATCGGCACGGTGCTCAAGAACAATCACAACGCCATATTGCAGCATTTTCATTGGCTTAGGGGAGAGGGACCCTGGCTCCCTGCTTCCTATTCCTGGAAGCAGACTCAGGAGAGCAGGAGAACAGAAGACGAAGGAACACAGAAGACGCTGGAACCGGCCTCGAGGTAAGAATTAAAAAAATATATATTTACAAACCCCGCTCCCCCCCACATCCCCGCCCCATCCAGGGTCCTTTCCCATGTTTCCCACCTCCCTGCTGTCCAGTTCCCTACACAGCACTACATAAAGACAGCCGCTGTGTGGCCATGTGCAGTGGGCGTACCACTGGTGTGCCAAAGGCATGCCCGTCTGGTCCATCCGCCCCTGGACAGCGCCCAGCTCCAAGGACCCTTCCCCTCGGACACTCCACTGCTATGATGCCAGCACCATCCTCGCCATCAACCCTGGATACCACACCCCCTGCCATCTAGCAACACTGTAGAATTCTCTTGCACCGTGCGCCTGTCGAAACTACAAACACACCTTCTGCGACGTCAGTACACCAGCGTCTCCTGCCATCCAGCCGAACAACAGCATAGCCAACCGGCTCAAGTGCATCTTCCTCAATGTGCATTCCCTCAAAAAACATGCAACAGAAATCTAGGACCTCCTCTACGCAATACAGACATCACGTGCTTCGTGGAAACCTGGACCAACTTCTGCTCCGGGCCGGACCTCGCCATCACCATCCACGATGGCTACAAATTAACATGCATGAACCACCCCGAGCAGCCAGGAGGAGGCATTGCCAGTGTCTGGAAAAGGCACACTCTGACTGCCCATGCACTCTAATGACCCAACAGTGACCATGGAACACCTCCACTTCCAGATCCGGACCAACCCCAACACCACCCTCAACGGCACCCTCATCTACAGGCCCCCCAAGCCATGAACCCCCATTCACCGATGCCATTGTGGACCTCATCGCACCCCAGGCTCCCACATCCACCTACTACATCCTACTCAGAGACCTCAAGTTTCACCTGGACTACCCCGGTGACCAGAACACCACCCCCCTCCAGGGGAACCTCTCCAACATCAGACTCAAGCAGCTAGTCAATGCATCAACCCACATAGCCTGACACACATTCGAGCCCGTCTTCTCCACCAGGGGGGAACTTCAACTACAGCCTCACCACAGGGCTTTCCTGTACTGACCATCATTGTTTACATCATGCCTTCACCACACCCACAGTACACCATCGCCATCATTGTCCCCTCCTCTGTCGCGGCTGGATCAAGGCCACTCCGTCAACTCCCTCAGCACCACCACTCTGCCCACGCTTACAGATGCCAACACCGTAGCAAGCAACCTCATCCGATGGATCTCCAACTGCGCCAACACCCTGGCACCCCTCAAGAAAAGACTATGCAAACAACACTCCAAGAAGGCTAACTGGTTCACTCCAGCCTGTAGGAAGGTGGATACCTGACTATGGTTACCCCCAACTTTTTGCCTAGTGTTTAGCTGGCTTTCGACTTAGTTGACCTGGGATCCTGCTATTCAGGACCCCAGGCTATCTGCTCTCTCTGTAAAATGGACTCCATGCATTGTAGGTACATACCAAATTGGATATTGGGTCACCCGTCTGAGTCCCTGTATAGTGTACCATAGGTACCCAGGGCATAGGTGCACCCAAGGCCTACCAAGGGCTGCAGCATATATTATGCCATCCCTGGCTGGCCACCTAAATTGACACAACTGGCTGATCACTCAGCTGGGGCAAGGTCGTGTAATCACCCCTTGCTTAGGTATAGCATCCCTATACCTACCTTATATATAGACACCTAGTAACCTATAAGTCACTCCTATGGCAGGCCTTAACAATCCTGGAGGCAGAGTGCTTGGTTATGTGTGAGATGGTGCTCTAGCATGAGCTGAGCCTGTCTGAAGCTTTCGGAACCATGTCCTTATAGCTGTTCTATGATATTGCCATACCATATACTCTTAAGTGCATTATAATCCTCACGGTTAATGCTAACTTTGGTTTGGCTTTATCCAAACATGTCGTGTAAGGTGTCATACGCTTTGGAATACTACCCCCTCGCCAATTCTGGCGACGGGGGTAGCATTCCACCCTTCTAGAGGGAGAAGACATGTTGAAACTACTGTACCCGGTTAAAGTTAACCAGAGCCCCAGCATCACAAAATGGATGCTGCTGCCACAGACACAAGTCTGACCTCCTGCTGCTGGGAGTCCTTCCAGTCAGGGAGGATTGGACAATAGGTTTCCTGCCTGGAGAGGTGCGAGCACCACCCCAGACAGGACTTTGTGTATTGGGACAGGGAGGGCTGAATAGAATGAGACACTGCCTGGGGCACACTAGGTGCTTCATGCATACCCCAGTTCAAAACGTTTGCTGGGGCACTCCAGCCCCAGCACTGGCGCGAAACTGGACAAAGGAAAGGGGGTGTAACCACCCCCCTTCCTGGTCCCACCCACAGGAGGGACCGAGAAAGTAATCCAGCCCCTTTTAGTTGTATAAAGGTAGGAGCTGAGTCCTAGGACTTTAGATTTGATCCTGAACTGAAACTTGAAACGAAACTCTGGAACTTCGACGTTCTGCTGAAGCTGAAGACTGAAGAATCTCCCTTGTGGCCAAGGAGTGACAGGGGAGGACATGGTGAGAGCCCTCACAATAATGTTGACCGTAACTCTTGGGTCGACTATTTTAAGCCCCAATATGCTGCCTGTGCAAATGGTAAAAGTGCAGGAGACTACTCCCATATTGTGTACAAGGAACCTACATTTTCCTTGAAAGAGGTGGACAGGGTGCTGGACCTAGTTACTGAGGGGCGTGCTACCGGCATGGATTGTGTCCCCGCAAATGTATTTCTGAACAACAGACAGAAGGCGCTGGCGATTTTATATTTTGTATGTGGCAAACGCCATAGCTCAAGGGATGGAAGTGCCCATCTCATGGAAAGGGGCAGAAATCGTGCCAGTGTATAAAAAAGGGTGACAAGTCACTTGCAGCCAATTATAGACCAATAAGTCTAATTGACTGCTTGCAAAAAATCATGGGTCGGCTGGTTTTGGGCAGAATTCAGTCCTGGATGGATAATGACAATATTTTAAGTCACCTCCAGGCTGGGTTCCGCCCAAAAACAAGTACCATTGACCAGGTCTTTCGGTTCATCATGTTATACTGGCGTACCGTGGTCCTGGAAAAGGGCACTTTGTATGCCGTTTTTGTCGACTTAAAAGCGGCTTTTGACCTGGTCCCTCGTAATATACTATGGAAAGTTTTAACGGACCTGGGGATGGCATCTGAATTACTGAGTTTGATTGTCCGCCTGAATGAGGATACCTTCGCTCGGGTACGTGGGGATCCCAGGGGGAGGTTACCGAGCCTTTTCCGGTGGAGCGTGGAGTAAGGCAGGGTTGCGTCATGGCGCCCACCTTGTTATGGGAGGACCCGGAAAACGCTAATTTTCCCTCCCAAAAACTACTAAAAGAAAAATATTGGGAGATGGTGATTTCCGATGCAAGGGTAGAGGGCCTCTCCGCTCATTTAACTAGTCGTTTCATGGACATTAAAGCCCTACCGAAATTGGAACAATATTGGGATATTATTGGCAAACAACAGGATCGCAAGCTCTATTTCCAGCTTAGGGTAGGATCACTCCCAGTAAGATCTTTTACGGTTAAATGGGCAGATAAAAGTGGAATCGACAGATGCCCTAATTGCGAGGAGGACCAAGAGACAATTAGCCACTTTTTATTTTATTGTCCCCTGTACAAAGCCCCCAGATCGATGTGGATCAAGCCTTTATGTAAACTGTTAGGGCTACACAGACATGCTGAGGCTTTGAGAATCTTAACCTCAGACCCGATGCATACAATTAATGTTGCCATGGCTAAATTCCTGAAATGGGCTTGGCTAATCCGCACAAAATACATAGCGGTAAAAATGTGAAGACTAAGCTGTACTTGTCCTTGCACTTATGGGACAACCCTTGTGAATCTTTGTGCAATATTCCCCTGGATCATTGTATATTTATGAAATGGTTTTTATACCCCTTTTTAACTCTAATTCGACATAGTCTATTCTGGTTGAATACTTTTAAAAAATATTTATTGTATGGATTTTAACGTCTTTTTTATCTACATCTGTGTAATATATGTATGTATACTTTTATGACTTAATTGTCGAATAAAGTTTGTGAATGACCACCATGGGCAACCAGGCACCATCCAGCAAATCAACATCTTGCTTTGTCGACGTTTCCCACCGGAACCCGAGCACAGAGCCTGACAAGACCCAGACTTCCAAACCTCTCTGAACCTCTCTTCACGTCTGCAGCATAGCTGAGATCCGTGGAGGCGACGAGACACGTGGGACCGGATATCTTGAAAAGTCCACGACATGCTAACTGTGCAGCTCCTGAGGTATCCTCGCAGCTGTGCACTGGGGATTGAGAAGCCCCGAATCCGAGCTCCACCTGCGCCGAAGGTCAGCCCTTCACACTCCACGAGTTCTGCGTGGGGCCCTTCTGCTTGTGTTCTGCTCGACGCGTTCTGGCCCGTTGGCTAGAACCCTCTGTGAGGACAATCCTTTTGAATCAACTCGCTGGTCTGGTTGCTCCAGACTGGCCCTTGCCTCCCTGCAAAGGTGAGGCCCCTCAGACCTTGCTGGTCTGCATCAGAAGACTTCTTTGAATCCTGCGTGGGTTTCTTTTGCTAAGGCTTGTTGACTCCAATCCTGCAGTCGACCCCTCCATCTGTGAGAACCTTCGTGCGACAGCTTCTCTCCAGCATCTGGTCGTCCTCGACGCCTTATGGTCCGCGCGGCTGAAGAGACAAGCTTCACAACAGCACCTGATTGCTCCTCGACGTCGTCTGGTTCCTTCCTGGTTCCACCTGGTCACTGGCTAGTGACCCAGACTCTGTCCCCTCTGCTTTCAGGTCTTCTTCATCCTCGATCCACCCTTGGATCCACCCGGACATCTTCCTCCCGGTCGCCTGCAGCATCTTTCTTCACAGGCTCCTTAGACTTCAATGGCGAAACCTGACACATCTTCACACCTATGCACCCGCTTCCTGTGGGTGAGGTAACGCGAGTACTTCGGTGCTCCCAAGGATATTGACTATCCAAGTGTCTAGGTTTTTAGTTTTTTCCTTCTAGCTAGACCGCAAGTGTCCTAAATCCTTCTTTTTCTAAACTCTAAGTTCCCATTGACTTAACATTGACTGTGGGCCGCCTACTCCTAACCTAAGGGTCAGAGAAGTGTAGCCCCAGCGATTCTCTAGGCCCTAGGCCTTTCCTTTTCTCGTGACGTGGTACTTATACCACTTTCTTAGTATATGGTTTGCTTCGCCCCTAGGGCCTAACTGTATTTTGTGCAACTTAACGTATTCTGACTAAGTAACTTTTTATGTGCTTTTGACTCTGATCTCATAAAGAGTTCAGAGGAGTGTGTTAGTGAATAAATACATATATATTTTATATATATCCTGTGTGGTGTCCTTTCATTTGATATTCAAGGGGTTACATATGGTAAAACAGCTGGCTTTACAAGCCCTTAAGGGTCTTTTAGCCTAAGACTGCTCTGTCCACGCTACCACTAGGATAGCTGGTCTATAAGGTTGACTTACAACCATCACCATAAGGGTTGTTTGGACTGGTGTAAGGTGTTCACTAGAATAGTGAACATCATATAACAGGCCAACTTCTCACACCGCCCACCGCTAGTCCAGCCCCACCTGCAGTCGTCTCGAGAAGAGATGGAGCCACAACATCAATCAACTCCCCAAGACAGTCAGCCATGCACCATGGCGCAAGGGTGGCTGCATTGGGCATGGCAGCCATTATGTTCCAACTTAAGTGAAAAAGACATGGGGGCTTATTCATGAGCCCCTTCTGACAGTTTCACCCCGCCGGAGCATCATTTCCTTGACGTACTTGCAGCATGATTCTTGCACCACGTGCACCGTATTTGCAAAGCGAAGCATCTAGGCATATGCGTTACCTTGTGAAGCCCTTTGCCACATTCTACCTGCATCAGGGATGATTATGCAGGGTGAGCGTTCCCACGCAACAAAGCCTCATAGGAGTGGCGCAGTGAAATCCATCAGATTTCACTGCAAGAATTGTAGGACGCCACTGGTGATGCAGAGCCACAGGGATAGCATGTCCCATGCATAGCTGGAGTTGCGCAATGCTTGTGACACAACACAATGGCAGCAATGCATGACTTTAGCGCTGACAGATACGTCAGGATTCCAGACGTATCTGTCAGCAATTGCTACATGGAAAGCTGTACAGTGAATACAGCGCATCTATGGTGTGACAAGAAGGGCGTAGTGATATTGTGTTGAAACGCTGTTTTGTTGCAGCGATGCAACACTTTTCATGAAATGTGCACTATCTTATTGATGGTCCGCATTCCTGCCCTTAGTTTTGTCGCAGGGCAGCGCAACAACATTCCTTGCAGTGCTGTCGGCACCAAAACATTCTGAAATGAGGCATCAAGTGTTTGCACCAATTTTAAGATCAGCGATTTTCTGGTCTTAAAAAAGTGCCTCTAACTGTTGAAAGAGGCAGTTTTTTGGTTTTGCACCATACAAGGAAATCCTTGTAAATATCATGAAGTGGGATTAGCGGCAGTTTTGTGCAAGGGAAAGCCTACCTTACATCTCATTTTCGTTAACTCCGTCTAACAGAAGTGGCGATCTTAAAAATACACGATTTGGCCAGAAAACTGCCACTAACTGCGGTTAGCGACAACTTGTAAATAAGGTGATAAAAATAGCAGCCGTAACATCAATCAATGTACGCTACGGCGGCGTTAAGTCCTTGTACATATGCCCCTGAGAATTTAGCAGGGGGTAACATTCCTGCTCTCCTTTGCTATTGCTTTCCAAATGGTGGCAGTAAAAGAGCCCATTTTTGTTTGAAATATTATCAAGTTAAGTTTTATAATGAGGAGAGTTTATGGGCCTGATTATGAGTTTGGCGACGCCCCCACCCCACTTCAACACCGCCAAACTTCACTGTCGGCCACCCCCAGATTACGAGTTATCTTGTGGTCTGGTGGGCTGTCCCCCTGCAATGCCTATTAATAAGGCATGCAATGGGAGCACCAAAGCCAGTTCCTGTAGGAAAGGGGGTGCATGCAGACAGAGGGGCACACCATGTGCCCCCCTGCATGTATTCCAAGGTCCTGAAGGAACTGGGGGCCCTGTAGGGTACCCTAGGTTTCTTCACCACCACCCTTTTCATGGCAAGCTCACCGCCATGAAATGGGTGGATGTAAGGAAACTCATAATATGCTTGGTGGTGCAGCAGCAGCACTGCCAGTATATTGCGGCCTTCAAAACGCTGCGCCACTGCCAGAGATTACGAGGGAGCCATTGGTTCAAGTGCTAGGCTCTGCCACACCTCTATGAGATAACGTTCATCCAATAAAGCTGCAGTTTCCTGTGACACTGTAACACCATTTTGAGACTACACATCAAGCCCTACTGCAGAATGTGGCTACATATCAACCACTTGTGTCTTTTGATTCATGTCACTCATAACTGTAGTCCCTTTGGCCAATCTTGAAGCCCCTTCTAGCAGAGTGACTGGAGAAACGACCAAAGAGTGATGTCATACTACCCGCCACGTGATTGACCATGCCTGAGGAGAATATTCCTCAGAGCACTGCGATGATGGTGTACTGGATGTACCCATGCCTAAGCCCAAGTCATAAAGGAAACTTTAATTGTTCTTGGAAGCTGCATCTGGCATCTAGAAGAAACTTGGCAAGGCATCTAAATCTTTTCCATACGTGGCAGAATTTACATTGGACACCCTGATACGCGAGGTTACTTCGATCAAAGCAGCTATTTAGCTAAAAAAAGGTAATTGTTTGAAAATTGCTGCTGGGAAGAAATGAAAACGGACGGATATTGCGACGTTTCAAATCGGGCGGGATGTGCTGGATTGGAGACTAGAGGCTGTAGTGCAAAAACGTTTAAACCTGATAAACATGAGCCGGCTAATGTGCAGATTTGACATTAGACAACCTGCCATTTTGTTTTTTAAAATTACCAAGAGACAGCAATCAAACCGTAAGAAATATCATGTTATGGGTCCATTAGCACACAACCTGTTTTGGTCATGTCAACACAAGTTAATTGTCTAAGCGCGACTGGAGCCCACCGCGGTGTATATAAAACCAAACACATATGACTTTTGGACTTCAAGCGCTCCTTCTGACGTAAGATTTCCCCCACAGCATCAATAGTTGAGCAAGTGTTTTGGGGAGAGATGGGGCCCGATGATAAAGTATGCAACTGCTCTGGGTGAGGGCGCAGCGTCTTGTTAACAAAGCAGAGTATGTACATTTTAAGTAGTCGGTGTATAACAGTTTGCAAAGACATTCCATGTGGATTTCGACAGACGCCCTCTTACGTTTAGATTTCTTTGATCATGTCTGATTCTCTTCCATTGTTGTATGCCTTGTAGAGGGGGTAGGAAGCAAACTGCTGAGACCCTCGAGAATCTCATCCAAGAGCTTCCATTCGCGAAATACCGGCATCGAAGTAAAGTGGTACATCATCGTCACCTCTGTCTGGAGGGCTGTCCATGTCTGTGCATGATCGCACACCTTTCTCAAAACAAAGACATTGGCTCAAATCAAAGGAAGGCAGGATCACCGCGTGAGAAAGCTGGTTCCTTGCTACTAATCTCAGCAAAGAGAATAAATCCTTGTGTGCCATTCCTGCAATTAGACGAGAAAGTGGTGTCACTATCACACATCCTCTAGACACTATTAATGAGTTTACCTCTTATCTCAAAGAGGAATCCTATAGGAAAGTTTCTTAACAAATGTTGAAATACCCTCTGTTATTGATGGCATGAGGGAGATTTTAGAGGAACGTGTAACAGAAGAGGAGGTTGTTGTGTCCACAAAATAGAATGCTCCGGTCTGCCAGTGTCCAGTAGATGTGACAGGCCGGTACCAAGCTTTGCACAAGTGAACAGGATGACTCAACACCTTCCAACTAACCCTATTGCTGATTTAAAAACAACACAAAACAACATCCCCAGAACTCATACACAAATAACACATGATAAGACCACACTTAGAATACACAAAACACTAGTGACATAGCAAAGGCTCCCTGGGCTCTTATTCACGCAAGTAAAATTGGATGCCTGACTAATGGTTTGGGATAAAATACCTCAATATTCAGGTTTCGGTGAGTCACTGCCTCTGCTGCATCATTGACACCCCTTCAAAACACAAACTAACAGGCGCTTAATCACAATCATAATCATCCATCCACATTCTCATAAGTACTAAGTCTCCCGGTTGCTTCACTACATACGTTTATAGTATTCTCATGCCCCCCAGCTCTTTCAGTGCTCAGTAGAAAAAGTGAAAAATGCAAGGAGGTGCTGACTGTGGCATCCATTAGGGTTGTATCGAGGAAGCATGTATTTCAGATCATAGTGGATGTTATCTGCTTAATTTGTATATTAACACTCTGCAATTTTTTAGAGATGTATGGTCCCATCCATACATTTTACTAGTCCTGAAACCGTCCATGTATTGCTCGTCTCCACCACTCTAAAACACTTCCTTACTTCCTTTATTTCGAAAGACCCATGACATCCCAAAGCACATTTCCTTCCACCTCTGGGCTTCATCATCAAAACGTTATCACCAGCTCACCATTCTTAGACTGTCACTCCATGCATACAATCAAATCTGCACTTCTAACTACCTTGATGTTTCCAGATCCTACCCATCCATTCATCCTTAATCGGAACCCATCCTTACAAGTACTTTTCAACCACTCCAGATACATCTTAGTCCCAAGCCATCCTTCCTTTCAACAACTGGGGGGAAGCCACCATAGTCTCCATATTTGGTGTCGTACTATGGGCCAGCCGCCCTAAGTGTCTCTCTCAACACCTCTTTGTTAGGTAGATGACACTTCCTGCAAGCCCATTAGCGCGGAGTAGGTACACCGCAGCTCTTAAATGAGTAACACTCAGCTAGCTTTCATTTCCATAGAAGTATATGACACCCAGTTGTCCATGACAAATCAATCTGGATCGTCCTTCGAAAAAATTAATGCTTCAGAAACAGGACCTAATAGGGGCCCATGTTGAACGCCTCCTGGAGACCGGAACCCCCCGAGCAAGCAAGCGAAAAGGAGGAGCACACCGGATTGGTCACCCCCTAACCAGCCGTTAGCCACCCAATCACAGAGGGAGGTTGTTTGAAATGGCCCTTTTTGCAGGATTATCCCCAAACATTTTGCTTCTTCCTCCTATTTTTTCTAGACCTGATGTTGTTGGCTATAGGACTCTGGGCACTTTACCACTGTTGATCAGTGCTAAAGTGCATATGCTCTCTGTGTAAATTGTTATTGTGATTGGTTCTCCCTGATTGGCATATTTGTTTTACCAGTAGGTCCCTAGTAAAGTGCACTGAGTGTGCCAGGCTGGTAAATCAAATGCTACTAGCGGACCTGCAGCACTGATTGTGCCACCCACATGAGTAGCCCTGAAAAGATGTCTCAGGCCTGCCACTGCGGTGCTTGTGCGCAGTTTGCTAACTGCCATGTCGACTTGGCAAGTGCACCCACTTGCCTGGCCCTAACCTTCCCTTTTCTTTCATATAGGGCAGCCCTGTGGTAGGCCCAAGGTAACCCCGTGGGCAGGGTGCAGTGTATGTAAAAGGTAGGACATGTACTGGTGTTTGTAACATATCCTGATAGTGAAATACTGCAAATTTAGTGTTTCGCTATTGAAAGGCTATCTTGCCCATAGGACAGAATGGAGAATGTTTTGTATTGTATTGTAATTGTATTGTAATTGCATTTGTATAGCGCTTACTACCCCTGACAAGGCATCAAATCACTTTTTCGGCGAGTAGCAAGCTACCCCGGGACCTATAGAGGATTAGTGTTGAATTAGTCTAGTGAAACATACAAGTACATTTTAGGTGGTGGATATGTTAGTCAGTTATTTGGATGCAGAAGGATAGAAGAGGAAGGAAGGTTTGAATTTATATATCGCTTCTAACCCCTGATGGGGTGTTGAAGCGCTTTGTTTGGCGAGTAGCACGTTACTCCGGAAACCCATTAAGGATTAGTGGTGAATTAGTATGGTGAAATATGAAAGTAATTTGAGCGGTGGATATTAGTCAGTTATTTGGAGTGAGAAGGATAGCGGAGGGATAGAAGTGAAAGAAAGGTTTGCATTCATATAGCGCCTGTTACTCGTGATGGGGTGTTGAAGCGCTTTTCTGTGAGTAGGAGGTAACATTTTCCAAGCATATCTTCCCATAGGGATCAGATAGAAAAATTGAGTTTGGTATCCCTGAACTCAGGATTTAATAACACATCTTTTAGTAAAGATTTATTTTTAAATTGTTTGTTTGAAAATACCACTTTTAGAAAATGGCTGTTTTCTTGTTCAACCATCCTTTGTGCATCTGCCTGTTAGTGGAATGACTGGCTTTGGAGTGACAGGGGCTGGGGAGGTGCAGTGGTTCCAGGAGTTCGGATGAGTCGGCACTAGGCTGAATAGGCCTCTCTGCATTTGGAGTGGTGGGAGCAGTAGCACCTGTACCTGAATAGGGCTGTGGCTGCCTTCCGCAATGCTGGCTCCACCCCCTGTGTTGTGTCTGGGACCAAGGCTTACACTGACAATGGATGTTCTTGTGCACTTGTAGAGTGCCCCCAAAACTGGTTTGAACTGGGCCCAGAGACCCTTGCACAAAGAGAACAAAGACATTTTGGGGTATAAGTACTAGACCTAAAACTCCAGACTTTAGATCAATCCTGAAATTCAAGAGGAACCTTTGCCAAGGAGAAGAGCTGGAGGAATGTATGACATTACAGCGCAAACATTTACAACACATTCCTTTACAACGCAGTTTTTACATCGCAACCTCCTTTACAAAGCATCATTTTACATCACATGACATTATAACACATTTTTAGAAACTACATTTACAATGCATTCCATTACATCGCATTATACCATTACAACGCATACCATTTCAATGCATACCATTACATTGCATTTAAGGTAAGTATTGGATAGTGTAGGGGTAACAATTACTATTCTAACTCTAGTGGTGCAACAGTAGGGTAAGTGTTCGATAGTATAGGGGTAAATATTACTATTCTAGCTCCAGTGAGTGCAACAGTAGGGTAAGTGTTGGATATTGTAGGGGTAAACATTATTATTCTAACTCCAGTGAGTGCAAAAGTAGGGTAAGTGTTGGATAGTGTAGGGGTACTATGCGCTGTAATGGTATGTGTTGTAATGACATGCGATGTACTGCCTGCATTGTAGTGACATGCGTTGTAATGACATACGTTATAGTGACATGCGATGAAATGGCTGCGTTGTAATGGCATGCAATGTAAAGGATGTTGCGATGTAATGACTGCGTTGTAAATGTACTGCGATTTAATGACTGTGTTGTAAAGGTTGCTTCCCGAGCTGGAGAGACTGAGGAGAAGTACTGCCCTTGCTGTGTGTGGGTTGGCCTGCAGTTGCTGTTTCTGCCAAGAAAAGGAGAAGGACTTTGCTGTTTGCTGTGTGCCCTGCTTGAAGGAGCTCTCCAAGGGCCTGAAGTGTGCTGGCCTCCTGTTCTGAAGTCTCAGGGAGACAAAAGACTTCCTGCAAATCTGTTGGTGCTGCTGGACTTTGCCATCTGTGAGACCTACCCTTGCCTGAGGTATCTCCTTCCATTTACAGTACCTCAGAGGGGGTTTTGCAGCTCATCGATGCAAGAACTGGTGCAAAGCATTGCAAAGCGTTGCATAGTCTCTTAGAACCGGCGCTGGACGACACGAAGCCTCGCTGAGTCTCGCTAGGTGGAGCAAAATATTGCTGCACAGCCCCCAGCACCAACGCCGGATGGCGCGAAACCTCGTAAAGCGATGCATCACCTCCGGTGTTGCTGTTTTTAGGGGATTGATGGATTATTTTTATGGCACTTTTTAACCGTGTTATATTTGCTTGTTTTTAGAGTACTTTTTTTTAATAATGTCCCGCTTATTATGTTTACCATTTTTATTGATTGGCGTATGTGCACTTTTCCTGGAAAGTTGCCATCCATTATAGATTGTTTTAAACATTAAATAATAATTCCTTGCTGTTAGCACAAGGCACTTTAGATTTGCCAGGGAAAGATTTGATGCACCTTTCACGTTTTAGCTGATAGCATAAGTCACTTTAGTATTGATTCTATTTTTACTAGTGTATTTTAGTCGGTTTTAGTTTTAGACATGTGTGATACTGTTCTTTTGCTCTGTGGCTTACTGCCATTGAATATTTGCTGCTAGCTTATTGTACTTAATGCACTGTTAACTTTTTTGCCATTGATTATTTGTCGCTAGTCTATTGCACTTAATGCACTGTTCACTTTTTTTGATGATAGCATACGTCACTTTAGCATTGATTTTGCAATACGACAGTTATAGACAATTGGTAAAATGTTATTTTATGTCTTTGTTTCTACCGTTAACTGCTATTGAATATTTGCTGCTAGCACATTGCACTTCAGCTTTGGCTCTGTAAGTACATTGCACTTTATTTTGGAACTTGTAGACTGTTACCAAACCTATGAAAATATGGGCAGCACTATAATCCCTAACTGGAAAATGTTAATCAATTATTGACAATTTTTATCTATGCACTGTATCCCCATATGTTCAATTAGTCATTGTGTTAGTTTTTTTTTGTGGTTTTTTTTCCGTGTTTTTTTTTGTAATGGTTTTAATTAATCAACAAATAAAATACTTACTTACTTACCTCCGGTGTTTCACGCATCGTACCTGTGCACCAAGTTTTCCAAGCAACACCCGCAGACCAGAACCGTCTTGGATTTCAACGCCTTACTTCCCCCTACAGTCCGGATTCGACACATCACTTCTCCTGTGTGCAGCAGAACAGTCGCCTCGCCTCCCCAAGGACTCAGGAACTGAAGCATCGCTGTGTTTTCCAGCGCTTCCTTTCCCTGCGGCTGTTTGGCCTTGTGAATTTGTCGCATTTTCAGGTACTTTGTGTAAAAGTCACGCATCCATAGTTTTCTATGGTACAAGTTCTTGAAACCTTTTGAAAGTCATATTTTGAATTGTGTATGTTGGATTTTTGTCTTTTTGGTCTTGTTTAGTTTAGATAAAGATATTTTATTTTTCTAAACTGGTGTGGAGTCCATTTGTGGTGTTTTCATTGTGTTACTGTGAGTGTTGGTACAAATACTTTACACATTGCATTTGGGATAAGCCTGTCTGCTCGTGCCAAGCTACCAAGGGGGTGGGCAGGGGTTATCTAAAGTGTGTATCCCCCTTACACTGACTAGAAGCAAGGGTCCCTATTTGGACAAAGGTACCTACCTCTGCCAACTAGAGACCCCCATTTCTAACAGAGGTGGTAAGCGGCTGGTGGGTTCAAAAGTGGTGTAGGTCCCAAGTGTGCATGTGAACCCCCCGATCTGAAGAGGAAGCCCACCCACCAACGCCAGAAGGAAGTGGGCGTCGCAGCCGCAAAGCTGATGGGTGAGGGAGGGGCTAAAAAAATAATAATTATCCAACAGGGGGAATTACTATAGGTAGATGAGCTCCTCACACGGTGTCCTTGGGATGCCTCATGGCAGGGACACTGAGTGAGAAAATGCTCGCACAGGGTCCTTGGGATGCCACATGTCAGAGGCACTGAGGAGCAGGTGGGTGGCCAGCAAGGGTCCAGGGCAAGCGGAATGACACTTGCAGCCCGGTCCAGTCCTAACGGATGCCCAACAAATTTGGTAGCAAGGGAAGCCTGGAACTGCAAACACAGAGGCCTTGCTTAAAGGGGTATCTCGAGCAAAGATGGTGCTGTCATAAAAGGAACTAAAACAAACTTGAGAGGACAATGTACGATTTAAAATGACATGGATATTTATGAATGATCAACCAAAAGTTGTGAGATGTACAAACCACGTTTAATTAACCTTTTGCCTATTTATGCACCATATCATGTTGTCAATGGAATGATTAATGGGGGAAGGGATGCAGTTTCATAATAGGGTGCTAAGAAGGGGGGTACTCACCCCTGGGAGGTGTTAATAACAGAGCGTGTGGTCACCGTATTAACACACACTGTAGATATCCACTTAGAAGTAAAACATCTCTGATGTTTGCAACAAGTCGAACGGCCCTGCAAAGTCTAATCCTATTTTATTTCAGGGTCTCTAAGGTCCTTCCACGGATGAAAGAGGAATATTTCTTATTGCCTTGCACTTGTAATAACATACACACTACATGCAGTCGTGAGCCACAAGCTGTATACAACGATCTAAATACAGAGATGGAACGAAAAATAACGGAGGCTACCCTGCAAGGAATGTTGCTGGGTGGCCCCACGGCATCACTCCATCTTTAACAAGCATTTGCAATGCCATAGGTCTCGCATTAATTAAGTTTGAGCTATTGGCATTGCGAAATATTGCAACACCAATTGCAAAAAAAGTCTATAAATTGTAGGCCAAAAAAATGTGTATTTATTTTGGTAGCAATAGTGGCATGCTGCGCTTTAAATGTATATGTTTAAAAGTAAAGTGCGCCATACTGTGATTTCTACAATAGTTAATTGTGGATGCGTTAACAATTGATGTGTGCACTGATGGCTGGTGGCGTGTGTGCCTGTAGAAATTGTACACTGATGGCTGGTGGTGTGTGTGCCTGGTGGAAGCGTGCACTGACGGCTGGTGGTGTGTGCCTGGTGAAAGCGTGCACTGACGGCTGGTGTTGTGTGTGTGCCTGGTGAAAGCGTTCACTGACGGCTGGTGGTGTTTGTGCCCGGTGAAAGCGTGCAGTGATGGCTGGTGGTGTTTGTGCCCAGTGAAAGAGTGCACTGATGACTGATGATGGCTGTGCCTGGTGAAAGTGTGCACTGACGGCCGATGGTGTGTATGTCAGGTGAAAGCGTGTACTGATGGCTAGTGGTGTGTGTGCCTGGTGGCAAAGAGTGCACTGACGGCTGGTGGTGTATGTGTCTGGAAGCGTGCACTGAAGGCTGGTGGTGTGTGTTCCTGGTGGAAGCGTGCACTGGTGGCTGGTGGTGTGCGTGCCTGCTGAAACCGTGCTCCAGCACTGAGTGCCTGATGGAAGATGTGCACTGATGGCTTGTGGTGTATGTGGCTGGTGAAAGTTTGCACTGACGGATGGTGTTGTGTGTGTGCCTGCTGAAAGCATGCACTGATGGCTGGTGGTGTGTGTGCCTGGTGGCAAAGTGTGCACTGACGGCTGGTGGTGTGTGTGTCTGGAAGTGTGCACTGAAGGCTGGTGGCATGTGTGCCTGGTGGAAAAGCGTGAACTGACATGTTTAAAAGTAAAGTTTCCACTACTCGAAAAACAGGTAAGCACTTGATGTGTCATTTCAGTTTATCATGCACGGTACTATTCAGGCACCCTGGCGTTTTTTGACTACTTTTCCCCTTATTTTCCGCTCTTTACAGATACGCGGTTCTAAAATCTCGAAATACAGGTAACCGCCCAGTTTCTTTCATTTGAGTGCAAGCAGGAAGGTGCTCTTTAGACACTATAGCGGTCTTCTAATTATCTTGTTCTCACTTTTCGCACGGAGAGTGAAGTTCGATAAAGACTCCCTTTCCGTAGTTCATCCGAACAAGTGAGTTTGTGTACAATATCTATCCACCATTGGTTTATCTTGTCTTCAGTATTTTGATTACTACTTACTAAAATCACAAGCCCATTTCAGAATGAGGTGTAATCAATTGTATTTACAATACATCTAAGGATAATTTTCTGCAGGATCATTTTAGAATATAGTGATTGTCAACAGTCAATTGTTGGGTATATTTGAGATAAATAATAATTTTGTTCATAGCTTTTCTATAGGCATAGTCATATTAATTCTATTGCAAATGATCATAATTTGTCAAAAACATGACAGATATGAGCATGGTGACCTCAAAACCAAGTAGGGGCACATGTATATAATAAAGTATAAATCAATGACAATTGAAACGTTAGAATAATGGAAATATATGGTTGTTTCACAGAGGCCCCTGAGGAAGGGACAGGGTCCCGAAATGCATCGGGCCAATCAGAACATTGATCGTCGAAACTTTGATTTATGTATATAATGTCTGTATGATGTTTGAATACAACTTATGTACTTTAAAATGCATATAAATGTCATAATGAAATCAAACTGTATTTGAAAAGGGAAGACATACGAATGATTAACACTGCTTCAAAATAAATGCAATAATGAAGTAACTCTTGAAATTATGGAATAATTGACAAATTTCAGATAAAACAGAAAAGGAACACAGCTGTGCGCAAGGTAGGGTCGTGATAGTGTTATCACGCACCATCTTCTAAAATAATTCATGCACTAAGGGATTAGCAGCCCTTGTTTACCGAGCTGCACGCCATAGCAGGATCAAACAGCAATAAGATTTGAGTACTAAGCAAATTCAGAATAAAAGGAGTGCCAACGGCCTAGCTCTATCACACATAAAAGTAAAGTGCGCCATACTGCGATTGCTACAATAGTTAATTGTGAATGCGTTAACAATTGATGCATGCACTGATGGCTGGTGATATGTGTGCCTGTAGAAAATGTGCACTGATGGCTGGTGGTGTGTGTGCCTGGTGGAAGTGTGCACTGCCGGCTGGTGGAGTGTGTGCCTGGTGGAAGCGTGCACTGACAGCTGGTGGTGTGTGTGCCTGGTGAAAGCGTGCACTGACGGCTAATGATGTGTGCCTGTTGAAAGCGTGCACTGACTGCTGTTGGTGGTGTGTGTGTGTGCCTGGTGAAAGAGTGTACTGACGTCTGGTGGTGTGTGTGTGTGGTGGAAGCGTGCACTGACGGCTGGTGGTGTTTGTACCCGGTGAAAGCGTGCACTGATGACTGATGGTGTCTGTAGCTGGTGACTGTGAACTGACGGCCGGTGGTGTGTATGCCTGGTGAAAGCATGCACTGACGGCTGGTGCCTTTTGTGTGCCTGCTGAAAGCGTGCATTGATGGCTGGTGGTGTGTGTGCCTGGTGGCAAAGCCTGCACTGACGGCTGGTGGTGTGTGTGTCTGGAAGCGTGCACTGACGGCTGGTGGTGTGTTTGCCTGGTGGAAAAATGTGCACTGACATTTGTTGGTAGGTGGAAATGTAGACACAAACGATGGCCAGCTGAGTCTCGAGTTAGCACATTTTATGAAGGAACCCGAGCCAAGGCTCCAATTAACGTTAGTTGAGATGGTGCTTTCAGTGATGTGAACTTTGGTGTGCTGGTAACTGAGCTGAGACCAGTAGCTTATTCAGCACAGGACAGTGCACAGCGGTCTGCTTGGGAATGGCTTCGGGTTATGAACAATCCGATTTTGGCTCCTTTTTCTTTAGGAACCTTTATAAAAAGCTGCAGCTAAGCCATTATTTGGAACACTCTGCCTCAGAGGTCATGTGCCAAAATTCACACATGTAAAACATCTTGTGATTTGTAGTAAAAAGAGCAGCAGTTGCATAGAAATATTTTGCTGACACAAATTAAAAACAGCATTTCCTTGATCACCGAATGTTTTACCTTGCGCCAATAAGTCTCGCTTTTGGGACCTTCTAAGTATTTAGTTGTGCAGCACATTATCCTTGGTGCAACAACATCAACTGTTGCGCAGTTAAACACTAATTAGGTCTCAAAGGCTAGTCCTATTGGCCAGCCAATTATTGGAGTGGTTGTGTGGTTTGTGTGTGGTTGTGTGTGTGTGAGTTTGTGTGTGTGTGGTTGCGTGTATCGTTGTGTGTGGTTGTGTGGGTCATTGTGTGTGTGGTTGTGTGTGTGGTTGTGTGGGTGGTTGTGTGGGTGGTTGTGTGAGTGTGGTTGTGTGCGTGGTTGTGTGTGTGGTTGTGTGTGTGGTTGTGTGGGTGGTTGTGTGCATGGTTGTGTGGGTGGTTGTGTGCATGGTTGTGTGGGTGGTTGTGTGCGTGGTTGTGTGTGGTTGTAGTTGTGTGTAAGTGTGGTTGTATATGTGGTTGTGTGTGTGGTTGTGTGTGTGTGTGGTTGTGGGTGTGTGTGGATGTGTGCTTGGGTGTGATTGTGTGTATGGTTGTGTGTGTGTGGCTGGGTGTGTTTCTGGGTGTGGTTGTGTGTGATTGTGTGTGTGGTTGTTTGGTTGTGTGTGTTGTCTCGCCTTTGGTACCTTTAAGTGCTTAGCTAAGCAGTTCATATATATATACGACATGGCCAATCGCAGACCAAAGAAAGGGCAGGCTTCCACGCTAATGGATGGTGAATTGTACGTTTATATTGTAAAGTTATGAAAAGTGTGGGAGTCACAGTGGCACTGAAGACACATGATTATTGTTTAACTGTAAGGTTACAAAGCCTGCAAAAAATACTCTGACAGCACAGATAGGTTTCCAGTTTTTCCTACCTCTGTGGCTCATTTGTAAATCTTCCTGTAGTAAGAGGACTTAACAAAATAATGTTTTTGTTGCGGCAAATAGTAGGGACCCTCCCTGCCCCCTGCACTAGCTAAACAAGAGGTGGAGCGCAGTCCATCGACCTAAGAAGGACCAAGTGCTCAATTAGTCCCCACAGCATTGCAAACCCTGAGCTTTACGTTGCATGCTGAGCTCTGCAGTATGTACATTAACCTAGTGGTCTGCATTATTGGATTCAGAAGGATTGAAGTCAGAGTGAGACGGTCTTTCAGTGTTTATGAGACCGCATCCGTCACGCGACCTCTTTCTCCGATCTCAGCAGCAGGCACTGATAACGGTGATGAAAAATAGTATTTCCCGTTCCTTGATTTTTCTCCAAACTGCCCCCCATAACCCACATTCTCCCTGCAAACAATTTAGTTAATTTATGGCGCTGCTCCCCTTTGACTTCAGAGACAACAAGCATTTACAATGCAATAGGTCTCGCAGCATTAAAGTTTGAGTTATTGGCATTGTTTATGACAATGCCAATAGTTGTAACTTTTGCAAATGTGACACCTATAGCATTTGTAATGCAATATGTGTTGTATTTATGTGACTTAATGTACTGATATTGCAAATAAAAATGGCTTTTATTTTTTTTAATAATTAATACTGAAATAAAATTAATTTGAGTCGGTGGAAGGGTGAAGTGGGTGGGGCAGCAAGTTGAAGTGGAGAGAAAGGAGGGTGTAGTTGGGAGAGAGGAAGGTGAGACAGAGAAAAAGGGTGAGGTGTGGAGAGTAGAAAAGATAAAGCCCATAGGAACCAGGCCTGGGTACAGGGAGGGGCATCCTACATGAGGGACTTTGAGAGAGTGACTGGCTTTTGAACAGAAACTTCTCCGCATATCCCTGGGATTCAATGTTCATATGCGCAATATAAGTCTCTTCCACTCGGGCCAATATTTGCTCAAGTGGGCGGAAATGAGGCGCCTGAAGCGTCTCACAAACGTCACACCACATTTGCCTTCTTTCATAAGAGGCACGCCGCTGTTGCAAATACATTGATTTGAGCAGGATCACACAATTTGGGCATGTACCGAATCTAGGATTTAAATAAAGGCGGTATTTTCATTCTCATACTCAGCTTAGGTACTGGACCTCACATCTCCTCTACCTTGGGCACATGTGTCCAGAGCAGCTCAGAAGCACTGTGGATGTCGTGAATGGAACAGATGTTTATAGTTTTTTTATACACAGCATGCTCTTTTTGTCCCCTGTCCTCGCGGCCACTACGTCAGTAGTTCCGTATATATTAGTTACAGCTGTGTGTGCTTCCAAGGGCCACAGGGCCAATACCGCTTTTAGGGGGCTCCGCTCAGTATATTTCCAAATTTTGTAACTGCCCAGTTGAGTGATAATAGCCAGCATGACTCTTCATGACACAGATTACAAATAAGACAACGCAACTAAAAGTTTTAAAAGGTAACGAGGCACGAGACGCCAGTGGTCCTGTAACAAATTAATCAAAGTAAATAGCATGGGCCATGGTAAGCGAACCTTTGTAGGTGCTGACAGTCCACTTTTCACAAGGAGCAGTTGTGAGTGCTGAGAAGATGACCCATACTCACACTGCAAGCACATGTAGGCTCACAGTGCCATGGAAATGTATATATAGACAAATCGCACGTATCACCAATAGGACATACAGAGGCACACTCCGTCGCACTCTGTCTCTCAGTTTTGCAGTCACTGAGACAGGCTCACTCATCTCACACAGAGGAGCATGGAAAAACAACGGAAAGCAGGCATGTACGCACAGAGAAACGAACACAAACAGACTAACAAAAAATGTGTCTTCTAAACAGCCACATACACACACGCACACACTCTGGGGCGTATAGAGACATAAAACTAAAGTACACATACATATAGGGTCACGAACCCAAGGACATGTACCCATTTTCAGAAGCAGAGATACAAAAGTGCACTCACAAATACAAGCACATGGAAAGATGTAGTTATATGTATGCTTATATGTTAGCACATATAACAGAAGCACCAATATCGCATATCACAGACATGGACACCTGTTAACACGCATTCACATATATCCACACAGGTAAACGTTCACGCTGTCGCATGTGCTTGCACACGCACACACGAACTCCTGTAGGCACGTGTAGTCAAGACAGATACCTGCACGCACACCTATATAATAATATATACGACACACACAGGCTCCTGGTAAGCACCGATCTCTCTCTGTGCCCGCAGTCCGTCTTGGCACCGGGAGAGGGGGAGGGACGGTCCCTCCCAGCCCGGCTCTGCCTGCTGCACGGACTGCCATGGAGCGGGGCTGCCTGCTGCTGCTCCGGCAGCCTCACTCTGGGGTCTCCCCACTCTGACTTTAGACTCCACATACCTCCAGCAGCGGCCCCAGCACAGCCAAAGTCCCCCGGGCCCGAGAGAGGGGACGCAGCGCTCACCGGCTGTGGGGAGCAGTGCAGCACCAGCGGGCTGCGAGCCATGTCCGCCATAGGTGAGTACTGCCAGCGCCTGGCACCAGCCGGAACCAGCCTGTGCCGCCCGTGTGCCTGTGGTCTGAAAGAAGCAGCGGCCTCTTTCTGCGCATATGGAGAAGAGGTGTGCGTGCCCCGTATACCTGATAGATATGCCCCCCAAACTAGGTATGTGTGGCTCGGTGAGCCCTACCAGGGTCGGTAACAGATCGGCACAGTCCACCCTCTCTCCAAACCCAGAGTACGATAAAGCAACGCACAATAAAGCGTGCCTGAAATGTTGTGTGTGACCGGAGACACGAACTAAACCTTACCCCAAAGCCGTCTCTGCAAGAGGTCACTTCTGCACACATGTGACACAGGCAGGGGCCGTGCCCCTGCACACAAATATGAGTGCAAAGGGGTGAGCACGTTGTAACGGGGTGGGTATCACGGGGGAAGGAAGCGAGTCGAAAGGCTGAAAAAGTGCTTTTAACGAGGGCTTTATTTTCAGATAGGCTTTCTTTCTCCTACTAGCAAGTCTTATACGGGCAAATTCATCTGTCTCCGTCCTGACTCCTTTCGGAAAAATAGGTAAGTCCAAGTTGGCTCTGCGACGTGCAGGTGGTGTTGCCGCCAGAATGTCGGGATCGCCGTCGACCTCCAGCCGGAGTCCGGGAGAGCTCCACCGGAAAATGAAGAAGAAGAAAAGAAGAGTATCAGGGGGAGTGTTTTCTCACACTCGTAGAGGGATCGGGAGTGAGGGACTCAGTGCCACAGTGTATTTACAAGGCGAGGTGTCGAAGTGCCAGTGAGGAAGGGGTGCAGGGAAACGTGAGGCGGAAAACAGTGAGCGGATCATCCACTCCAACCCGCCCAGCCCGCAACCTTGCCCCGTACCTTTGTTAGCCACGCCCCTCCCGCGGGAGCGTGGCAGGGCGATTCGCGAAACCGTGGGCCTCCTGGCTTGACGTCTTCCGTCTTACTGGTCTCTCTCTGAACCGTCTTCTGAGTTCTCTCCTCACCACAGTCGTCCTCCGGGGAAGTGTTCTCCGGCGTCTTCCGGGTTCCACCCTCTTTTGTCGTGACGAGCTGTTCCATGGGCGGAGACTCTGCTACGTAGCTGTCAGTGTTAAAGGTACAGAGTCCAGAATCCGCCTCGCCACCCCACGGGTACGCAAAATCAGGGCTGGCCCACTCCTCTTCAGGTAATGATGTGGTTTGCTGGAGGGGGCGAGAAAGGGGTAAAACAGGCACAGCTGACCACCAGTCTTGCGGAACAGTTCCCCTTACGTCTTCAACCTCACAGGGGTGACCCGCCCCGTCACACACGTGCACAGGAAAAACAAGCCGGGGGGAGAGAAGAAGTGATCAGGGCAGAAACAAAAGGCGTATTAGGGATCTGCTTGAAACACAGGCCGTCAATGGTACTTCAAGGTAATGCTTATGATTTTCTCCGCTGCAGAGAGTAGAACATGTGCTTATTAGAATGACTCTCACAATGGAGGGATTAAAAAGACATTAAACACAAGTGTCCTACTTCAGCCGATGCCAGCAGCAGAAAAAAAAAAGTTGGAAATTTAGAAACTCACCATCTGTTGTGCATGCTCGTAGGTCTATGTGGTCTTAAATTATTGTAACGTATACAGTTTACATTTTTATGAACATTTTAACTTTTGTTATATGAAATAGTATGTACTGTACTGGATGTAATATTGTAGGTGCTTTTATGGATGTTTACATACCTCCGAATGAAGTCAGTTTCTTACGTAAACCCACTGCGAAGAGCATGATTGCTGCCATCCCAACACTCAGAGACGCCATCCCCTTCGGAGAATTTGAGGAAAAGACGAACGTCAAACAGTGCAACAAATATGGGGATGAGTGAAGAGAGACTTGTACAGAGAGGGGATCCCAAACGCCTGATCCGGACACATTTAAGAGGGCACAATACTATTATCGCGATGCCCCGTTGACAGGCACCGCACGATCCAAACAAGAACATTTAGTTTCTGTCAATCATTCAACCCTTAATTATAAGGTTAAGAGAATTTTAGACAAAAATAGGCATATTCCGAATGTACACGAAGATCTAAATATTCTGCAGAAACCTATTACGGCTTAGCATAGGAATGCCAATTTAAAGGACACGATGGTCCAACCGAGAAGCAGGGCAGATATCATTTAGACTCCAAAAACCATCTCAGGTCTCCCAAGTGCAGATGGTAACCGCAGATGTGGCGCCTGTGTGGCCAGCGACTCCGCAACCTGTGGAAGTACAGAGGCAAGGAAGGGGCACTCGAGGATTGCACCACCTGTGAGAGCAAGAACAGAGCATGTCTCATTCTTTGTCCTTGCATCCAGGCGATGCAGGTGGCCGCGAGTTCAGAGTGCGCTACTCTGAACATAAACCGACCATCAGAACCGGGAAGACATCACCACCTGCTGGTCAAAATTGTACAGAATCCGATCATAAGGAAAATCACTTCAGATGGCTTATACTTAAGGGGGAGGCTGTCCTGGACAAGATACTACAAAGGGACGGAAACGCAGAGAAACGTTCTGGATTTTTAAACTTGACTGTCAAAGAAGGACTAAAGGAGGAAATTATTTGTCGGGTCGCATGATTTGTCAGTACTTGCGCCACACACAATGCAAACTCTCATCAGGCTCACAACTAGAGCTACGCAAGTCAATTCCCTCCTTGAGCTAGTATCGATTAAGATCGGTTTTGCCATAACAGGACCAATGATTTTTTAACAACTTTCATGGAGTTCCTTCTTTCTCTTTCAGTTACACAGGACAAACCTACCCATAAATAAAGCAATTTACTCTCAGCCTAGGGTGTAGCATATTTAGGGTCTACTCTTTTCGTATGTAAGCAGAACACAAATACTCTAATGTGGAGTGGTTTTTCTTTGTTTGAAGCGTAAAGAAGTGAGTTTGCTATAATACGAATTAATAACTGTGTTATTAAATGCTTGTATTAGATTGCAATTAGCTTAAGACTTACCACACTGTAGAGAGATGCGTTGAAACTAAAAGTGGCAGAGATTTCAACATGGTGCCCATTCACGTAAGGTAGAAATCCAGGGCCCATATACAAAGGTGGAAGGCTTCAGTGCAGTCGCATTTATATGCTAGAATAGGTAATAGTGTCAAGGAGTGAGGACTTATTTACATCACTACAACTAGACTGTCGAAAAGAAAACTATGGCGTGAGGAAGTCTGGCGAGAGTTATAGCGAAACCCGTGAAAATATAACA
The DNA here is from genome assembly GCF_964261635.1 of Lissotriton helveticus. Taxonomy (NCBI): domain Eukaryota; kingdom Metazoa; phylum Chordata; class Amphibia; order Caudata; family Salamandridae; genus Lissotriton; species Lissotriton helveticus. Next base: position 1,206,206,825 of record NC_136068.1, read on the forward strand.
TATTTAAGGAGAGAAGGGAGGTCTAAGCGAAGAGCGTAGGTGAGTGAGTGGAGGGGACCCTTGTTTTAGGGAGGGGGGGGCTCTTTCTCCGCCTGGAGCATGTAAGGCCCTGAGACATCAGGATGTTCCTGTTGAGGTGTAAAGACCCGAGGGCATTGAACAGCGTTTGCGCAAAGAGCGGACAATGCATAGACTGGCCTTCGCTGTTTTTGTATTATAGTTGTATAAACACGAGGGCTCAGGAGTGGTGCAGACAGACAGTATTTTTTTGGCCACGCAAAGACAAGTATTGGGGTGCTCCAACTAAGATCAATCAGCCCCGTATGTTTGCGTTTTTCATTTTCAAAGCATTGAGAAAACAAATTGATACTGCCACTGAGACCCGGGTCCAGGACACCTTAACATACAATCGACAGGTCACCTATAGTAAATAAAACGTTGGTATATATCAGTATATATAGTTTTTGCCTGAAGGAATTATTCCGTACACACAGAGAAGAACATCTCTCTATATTTTTGTTTTTACTTCCATGGAGAGCAAAACAATAAGGTATCGGAGACCGTCGCCCCTCCGTGGGAATGATCGGAGTCCATCACATACGAAAAACTAGAAACAGGGAGCTGCAGCTGACGTGCGCACGGGGGCTCTCCACGTGTCCGACAGACCTGTGCGGTTTGGTTTTTTTTAAAAGGGAAAAGAATGAAGGGAAGTAGAAAACAAGTTGGTCTTGTAGCGTCTTCTGCCACCGGAAGGATCGAAACCGAACCTAGGAGCCGCGCGGCGGAGACGCCGTCGCCGTGAGCGTGCGCGCGACCAAATCCACGTGTGGCCAGCTCTTGTCGCTCCCTCTCCCATCAACAATGCTGGGCGCGTGCCCAGCTCGTCTCCCTTTGTCGTCTGAAACGATTGCTATAGTTCTCTGGCGAGAACGCGCTTCGCGCGTCTCAAGCCGAGACCTAAAAACACGTACTGGCAATGGTCACAATCGTAGAGAGAGATGGGCCAGGCTTAAGCCACTTTGCAGCAGTGAAAAACAAGCCCCCATTGTGAAGGCACTCGATCTTATGATAGCACAAAACACAAACACAAGAAAGGCGTGATCTCTATTAATTTCTTCACTTATTTTGAATGTACATTTCTGAAGCAGCCCTGGTGGCATGAATACTTGTTTCTCTGATAAGACACTGCCGCCTTCCACTGCTATCAACTAGTCACAACTGCTGCAGGGGGCAATGCAAGGCCAGTAGCCTAAGGGATATGATAAACAAACATTTCCAGAAAACGCAGTACTAAGGATGTACATCTTACCAAAGTGGGAAAAGGAAATGACTCATAAAATAAAACATTCGAAATACGAAAAATCCGCTGGTTAAAAAGCCCATCTTTTTCCATAGTAAGGGTTGTGAGGTAAGCATAGCCTTTTGGAGTGGGAAAGGAAAAGACATGGGGAAATCGAGCAAATCAGGCAGTGACTGGTGTATGCTTAATCGCACAAACGTCTCATCAATATGTAAAATTACATAATGGGATGGAGCCGGTCACAGAAAAACCTATCCGCCCTTGTGAATCCGCTATTGGAGCCCGGAGTGCAGCAGGGGTTAAATAAATATCTTTAAAAAACCTGTTTTCTGTGCAATGCTTACGCCAACGACACCAGTGATAAAACAAGCACTGATGACCGGCAGCCACGGCGCAAAGTAAACATTAAAAATAGGCCCAAGAAGGTAAACGGGATTTGCCTCCATCACGCAAATGATACCTGGAGATACTTATTTGGATACACCTTGGGATGAAGAAATTGAGCTGATGGTCTCCTTGCTGTAGGCAATGTCCTTGGGCAATGGAATGTTACTTATTTGTTGAGGAGTTTTGTACTTTCTGACAAAAGAAGTGGTCCTGACTCTAAGGTACATACAGTGTCCGTTCTGGGCATAGCGCAAAGCGCATCATATAAGAATTCAGTTTTCATTGTTTGAACTCCTTACAGTGCTATTGGTAGCTCACAGCCGCTTCAGAGCGCTAATGACAGGAAAACGCATACATACATTAACTTTACATATTGCGCATGCGTCCCCTGATAGACAAAACATACATGAATACCTGAAAAGCGTCAGGCTTCCCCACCTGCCTGGTCCACCTGTGTCCTCACGAACGTAGCACTCCCAGAACACACGTCAGAGATGCGCTGTGATGGACCATACCCTTTTGTTTCTTACATAACTGAAGCATTAGAGGGATCGGGTTTCGAAGCAGGTAAGGGTGCTTCCAGTCAGTTGGTGCCAAGGGTCAAAGGAGTTCGACCAGAATGCCGGCAGTTGCGGGATGAACATGGCTGTGGTAAAATACAAGTTTTTAAATCCCCTATAAATTCCTCTTTTTGTAAACAAGACACCAAAGAAAAGGACTGCGCACCGGAACCTACACCAAAACAGCAGCAGAATAACTAATAGAAAGGGTGCACCCACCTGGGGGCCAGTGCCATGGGACACAGGCTGAATCACCACCAACTCCTGCAGCTCTGGTCCAGAAATACGACTCGACCCAAGGATAACCAGACAACGGATGTTAACAGAATGCATTCTGTGTATTGTAGTTCTCGGGTGGGCTCAGTGTGTGCCCAGGAAGCTGTCTCATCCCGGCCTGCCATGCACGAACGGGGGCGTGGGGGCAATGGGCATTGCACGCCTGGGTTGGGGGGCTATGGGGAAGAAATGGCAAGCGGCAGCCGCCCACCACAAACTTCATGACGCTGGCAGCCAGGCTGACATTAGGAGCCATTTGTGATGATCGACATTAGATTACTTAGGGAGCACTGCCGAGGCCCTGCTGCTGCAGTGTCCATTGGTTGTTCGGGCCTAGTCTCCCCTGCGGTAGAGGCAATGACAGGGGCTGGGGCAGAGGCGCAACTAGAGGCACATTTCGGAAGAGGGGGGAGGTACTAAAAATTTCGAGGTGGCTAATTCTTCTTCCAGCGATAGTTAGTGGAGATGCAGGGGCTCTAGGGAGGTGTGAAAAAACAACAAAGCCTCGTTGACACGCAGATGGTCTTTTAAAGACCCGTGGGGTACTTGGGTGCGGCTGTGTGGGTGCCCGGAAAGCTGTCTCATCCTGGGCTAACACACAGGAGGGGGGTGTCAATGGGCATTGCGCTCCTGAGCTGGGAGGCTATGGGGAACAAAGGGCAAGTGGCAGACACCCACCACAAAGTTCATGACGCTACAAGTAATGTGCAAAAGAAAATGCCCGTTCATACTGCGCCTCGTGCCTGTAAGTCGCCTACATTACTGGAACCCTTTGGTTTTGAAAGGTTTTCGCTCTGCCGAGCACAGTCCTGCAGCAGTGAAAACAAGGCGAGGAGGGAGAAGAGGGGGTCACGCCCCCAACCACAACCGGAGCTTACATGGCAGGGTCTCACAGGTCAGTCAGGGAGGGGTAAACAACAGATGGCACACTGCAGGCAATTAAGTGCCAGAAAACGGAGGAAAACTGTAGTTAGGCGCCGCTGCCTCGGGACTTCAAGGAAGTTACCATAGGAGCAACAGCCAACAGAAAGGAAGAAAACAGCAACAATTTCAGATTTAAACCAATCGCAAGGGGCAGGAGAAATTACACGAAGTTGAAGCTAACATACAGATTACTATAAATCTCGCTGAGACAGAGCAAGCAGCGAATGCGCTGCCAAACAGGAGACCTAAATATCCAGTTCCCACACTAGTTCTTTACATCAATTAGAAAAGGAAACCGCTATTAAGCACTAAACATATTATTGTTAGATTATTTTTCAGCACCTGGGTTAAGAGACTGCCATTGGGTTCCTCCTCTTGAAGAAAAGTGAGCGCTAAAAAGAGACCTGATGCTGAAACTACAAGTTGGAACGTTTACCTCGAATATTATTTTGCTGACCAAAACAAGTATCTCACAGCTCCTCACTGTAGAAAATGTGCTACATCATTATGGGCAAAATAACTCAAGTATCTTGTTTACTTAATAAATAGACAGTTCGCCCCTCAAATGGAACTGGGGATCAGGTCCGCGTCTGTACTCACTTTGGTGATTGCTAAGAGTTCCACACTTGAACAAATTGCAAGATCTTGAGCAAATCACTTTCTCTCGCCACCCCTTAGTACTTCTACCTTTCTCAACTGTGATACACAAAATTCCGTGTAGCAGGCACATTAACCCACTGCGTTATCATACTAGGATTTTAAGCTGGAGGGTGCGCACACAAATTATCACACATGCCTCTTTGACTAGCAGCGTCCTTCTCTATCAAATGTCTCTCGTTCCCTCTTGTAATGATAATAAAGCCTCTGGCTCAAAGGCAACTATCTGATAAACTTCAGAAAAACTATTTGCCAAGTTTTGTGATGAAGCCTGAGCACATTTCTGATGACAACTTGAAAGAATGAGGGGATGTTCCAAGCTATATGCTGGCAATTGTGAACTGCCTTCAGGTGCTGGAGTGCATTTAGGAGGCCAGATATTACCTCCCTTAACCTGTGGCCTGCAGATTACACAAGGACAGCTGTAGCAGGTGCATTAAAACTCTGGTCTCTGCCTCTGCTATTTTACCAACATTTGAACCTGTGACTAGCAAGCTGCACACACATTTCTTTGCCAGAGGCTTGAACCTGCCTGGTTATTTTAACTTACTCTGCCTCCTGCTTAGCAATGTTTCTCATGGTGTTGTAAGTAGATTCCTTGAATAGGGAGCAGTCACATGAATATTAGGGAACCTCATTGTATTGTGGCGTGCTGACACTTTAGCTCTTCTAAGAGAAAAGAACTATAATGATGTTTTTCAGGAAACAAGCTTCAGATCGGTAAGTATGTGGAACCATTGCATATCCTTGTTTTGCCAACAGGATGCCTCCATTGCAAGGCATGCATAGTAAAAAAAACAGAGGGCGTGAAGTCAGTGCATGAATCCCCTTTATGAACATGGTTTCTTCATTATATTACAAAATAGCAAAACCATTATCTAAGCCAGTACACGAAGGAGCTGCTCCGATTATAGTCTTTCTTCTTTGTCCTATCCTCTCTACCGTGTTGCTCGGAGTAGTGTAGCCTATAGGAATGTGCCCCATTGGAGGAAATAGTGATAAGGCCCCGAATGTCTTGTACACTTTAAAAGTTCAATGTTAATGGTCCTCCTTTATTTCGTCTTGTGAAAAATACTCCAACAACCGATAGTTGGTAGTGAAGTTTTTAGGTATTGTTTTCTGTGGGAACAGGTGACAAAGTGTTTATTTTACGCTACATTGAGTAAGTAATCATAACCACTACCTGATAACGCGTAAGTACCACTGGACAGAGGTGGTTTGGGGGCATTCCTTCAGGGACATTTTAAGGAAATGGGCAGCGGCAAGCAGTATGGATCAGTGATATTGGCAAACGATGACAGGGTTTAAAGATAACTTTATAGGGGCGATTGTGGACGGGTTCAACATATTATACATTTAACATTGCTAGTCAAAACGTGGAACGTAAGAGAAATGCACTTCCCATTTACCTTGGAACAGGTCTTTCCATTCCTGCAATTAGACGAGAAGGTGGTGTCAATATCATAAATCCTCTAGACCAGAGTTCTTCAATCTGGGGGCGCGACACCGTCTCAGGGGGAGGGGGGGCGCACTCCACACTAAAATCTCACCTTTGTCCTCTACTGATTCCAACAAAAGGCAGAGTGGAGCTGCAGGGCCCTAAGAAGGGGTGAAAGCCATCAAAGCCTCATTAACAAGAAAAAGGTCTTTTAAAGACCTGTGAAATACTCCTGTGGGCTGTGTGCGCACTGGGAAGCTGTCTCATCAGGCTGCCACACACGGAGTTTGGGGTGGGGGGCTATCCTGGTTAATTCCTACAGCTGAAATGCTTTAGCTGCAGTGGGAGGCAAGGAGCCCCCTTTGCTAAAACTGAAAGGGACGATTTCATAGCAGAGGAGACTCCTTGTCTCACACTGCAGATGAAATGAATGTCTGTTACTTGCTTTCAGTTTTAAGAGGGAAGGCTTCCTGACTCCCACTGCAGCTGAAGTATTTCAGCTCTCGGAATTTCCCAGAAAGGTGACAATGTTGCTTTTTAAATTACACCAGCAGGAGCCAATGATCACAGGGCTAAAAGGGTTTTAAGTTGCCCAAAAACAAATCCCAGTCAGGTGTTTAAACAGCCTGCAAATTGCTTCTCTTGACACTAAATATGAGTTATAAAGAAGTATGTATTCATTTATGAAGTTACTTTTCTGTCTTTATTCCCTTTTATTATCAGTCATATCATTCAAGCAGCCCTAAAACACAATTTAAAGTGCTTTCTATTTATATTTGCTGTTCAGAGTATGCACAGATAAGTGCTGAAAATAGAGCTTTAGGTGACTGCTTTTTTTTGTACCACGTGGGACATCAAAATAATTAGCTGGCAACCCTAATCATAAAACTGGAATTTTGTTGCAAGATCAGCCCAGTATTTATTTCCTCCACCCTTGACCCCTGGTTAATGCCATAATTGCAATAGCAATAGTTTAACATATCTGAAACCCTGTGCTGCCTTCAATAGAGTGCTAAGTTACTGCAAGTGTCTGGAAATGCACCCTGCATTCAGACAACTTGCTCCTCATTCTCGCCCTGCACTCACAGCGATCACAATTCCCTCACACTGACCCCCATGCACTCACACCATTCACCCTGCACTCAGTGATCACCCTGCTCTCACAATGCACTTGCACGGTTTTCCCTGAACCTCAACCTGCAACCACACAAGCACACTACCAACCCTGAACTTGTGTGACACTTCACTCACCTGCCCCCCTCACTGCTCAATCTGCAATCTCCCTTAAAAAGCCCATCACTAACCTGGCATTCATTAGTCCCACTCTGCACCAACATGCACACCCAAATTCATATGGTCACCTCAATCAACCTGCAGTCACTCCACTTACCCTACTCTCACACTGTCGCATACCCCACTGTGCACTCACATGAGCACTCCTGCTACCCTCACAGCACAGAGGGTTAATGTGCCTGCTGCAAAGAAGGTGCACCATGCAGATCAAAGAACTGAGGGGCATATGTTCAAGGAAGTTGCGGAGTTAGGCGTTAGCATTCATGGGTTAAGGCCTCTCTCCGCCACTTCAGAAAAAGAAGGCTGCACCATATTTACAACAATATGGTGCAGCCTTGCGTTTCCCCTGCGCTGGCTCTACACTTAGCAGTGTAGCGCCAACGCAGACACCATTGCCCCATAGTGCAAGGGTGTCTGGGTGCAGGGAAAAGATTGTTTATGTACAGGAGTGGGACCTTCGTGTACATAAACAATCTTTAAATGCCATTTGTCCCACTTCCGTGTGTGCTGCTTAATGCAGCACACACAGAAATCACAAAATTGATTTTTTTTTAAACATTACAATACAATGCAACACACATGGATGAAGCAAAAATGAGGAGAAATAATGCATTTCTCCTAGTTTCGCTAGCTTAAGACCAGGTTTTTCCTGTTCTTAATTTTAACTCTGCCTCACTTTTACGCTGCCCTTGGAAATAGGGCGCAACATCAAAATCAGTGCCTGTTGCAGTGGAACGCCCACCGCAACACCCACTGCCCACCCTTTCATGCTAAGCATAGCATGAAATGGGGCCTTATTTACAAGGCAGCGTTAAGCCAAGTTAAGTGTCTTAACTCTGCCTTCTAAATACGGCAATGCCCCTATAGCCACAACAACGTCGTAAAAGTGATGGTGTGGTGTCTATAGGGGCTTGTACATATGCCCCTGAGTATGATGAAACTATGAGTAGCACTATAAAAAAATATATATGTTTGCCAGATAGGTGCTTTAGAGAGATGATGTGCATTGTTGGTGAGTGGTAGTGAGGGAATTCATGGAGGAGGAAACACTCATTGTTTTGAACATTATTTACCGGATATGGCCCGGGATATGTGGGTGGTGGTCGATTATGTAGTGTTCCAGATTCCAGAAATTTCTGTCAGGTGGTGAGGGAGCTCGACATTTAAAAAAATTCAGCTGGGGTCTCAACCTTCAAAAGTTTGAAGACCTCTGACTTAATCGGAACCCATCCTTACAAGTACTTTTCAACCACTCCAGATGCATCTAGTCCCAAGCCATCCTTCCTTTCAACAACTGGAGGGAAGCCACCACAGTCTCCATATTTTGTGTCGTCCTATCGGCCAGCCACCCTAAGTGTCTCTCTCAACACCTCTTTGTTAGATAGATGACACTTCCTGCTTTCAGCAAGCCCATTAGCGCGGAGTAGGTACACCGCGGCTCTTAAATGAGCAACACTCAGCTAGCTTTCATTTCCATAGAAGTATACGACACCCAGTTGTCCATGACAAATCAATCTGGATCGACCATCGAAAAAATGAATGCCTAAGAAACAGGACCTTATAGGGGCCCGTGTTGAATGCCTCCTGGAGGCCAGAATCCCCCCAGCAAGCAAGCGAAAAGGAGGGGCGCATCGTATTGGTCGCCCCCTAACCAGCCGTTAGCCACCCAATCATAGAGGGAGGTTGTTTGAAATGGCCCTTTTTGCAGGGTTATCCCCAAACATTTTGCTTCTTCCTCCTGTTTTTTCTAGACCTGCTGTTGCTGGCTATAGGACTCTGGGCACTTTACCACTGTTGATCAGTGCTAAAGTGCATATGCTCTCTGTGTAAATTGTTATTGTGATTGGTTCTCCCTGATTGGCATATTTGTTTTACCAGTAGGTCCCTAGTAAAGTGCACTGAGTGTGCCAGGCTGGTAAATCAAATGCTACTAGTGGACCTGCAGCACTGATTGTGCCACCCACATAAGTAGCCCTGAAAAGATGCCTCAGGCCTGCCACTGCGGTGCTTGTGCGCAGTTTTCTAACTGCAATGTCGACTTGGCAAGTGCACCCATTTGCCTGGCCCTAACCTTCCCTTTTCTTTCATATAGGGCAGCCCTATGGGAGGCCCAAGGTAACCCCCTGGGCAGGGTGCAGTGTATGTGAAAGGTAGGACATGTACTGGTGTTTGTAATGTCCTGATAGTGAAATACCGCAAATTTCGTTTTTCACTATTGAAAGGCTATCTTGCCCATAGGACAGAATGGAGAATGCTTTGTATTGTATTGTAATTGCATTTGTGTAGCGCTTTCTACCCCTGACAAGGTGTCAAAATGCTTTTTCGGGGAGTAGCACGCTACTCCGGGACCCATAGAGGATAAGTGTTGAATTAGTATAGTGAAAAATGCAAGTACATTTTAGGTGGTGGATATGTTAGTCAGTTATTTGGATGCAGAAGGATAGAAGAGGAAAGAAGGCATGTATTTATATAGTGCTTCTAACCCCTGATGGGGTGTTGAAGCGGTTTTTTTGGCGAGTAGCTGTTACTCCGGAAACCCATAAAGGATTAGTGGTGAATTAGTATGGTGAAATATGAAAGTAATTTGAGTGGTGGATATTAGTCAGTTATTCGGGGTAAGAAGGATAGCGGAGGGATAGAAGTGAAAGAAAGGTTTGCATTCATATAGCGTCTGTTACTAGTGATGGGGTGTTGAATCGCTTTTCTGTGAGTAGCAGGTAACATTTTCCTAGCATATCTTCCTATAGGGATCAGATAGAAAAATGGAGTTTGATATCCCTGAACTCAGGATTTAATAACATAATTTTTTTTAATTGTGTGTTTGAAAATACCACTTTTAGAAAATGGCTGTTTTCTTGTTCAACCATCCTTTGTGCATCTGCCTGTTAGTGGATTGACTGTCTGTGTTTGAAGTGCAGGGGCTGGGGAGGTGCAGTGGTTCCAGGAGTTTGGATGAGTCGGCACTAGGCGGAATAGGCCTCTCTGCATTTGGAGTGGTGGGAGGAGTAGCACCTGTACCTGAATAGGGCTGTGGCTGCCTTCCGCAATGCTGGTTCCCCCCCTGTGTTGTGTCTGGGACCAAGACTCACACTGACAATGGATGTTGTTGTGCACTTGTAGAGAGCCCCCCAAAACTGGTTCGAACTGGGCCCAGAGACCCTTGCACAAAGAGAACAAAGACATTTTGGGGTAAAAGTACTAGACCTAAAACTCCAGACTTTAGATCAATTCTGGAATTCAAGAGGAACCTTTGCCAAGGAGAAGAGCTGGAGGAATGTATGACGTTACAGCGCATACATTTATAACACATTCCTTTACAATGCAGTTTTTACATTGCAACCTCCTTTACAAAGCATCATTTTACATCACAAATGACATTACAATACATTAATAGAAACTACATTTACAACGGATTCCATTACATCGCATTATACCATTACAACGCATACCATTACAATGCATACCATTACATTGCATTTAAGGTAAGTATTGGATAGTGTAGGGGTAAAAACCTACTATTCTAACTCCAGTGGGCGCAATAGTAGGGTAAGTTTTCGATAGTGTAGGGGTAAAAATTACTATTCTAGCTCCCCCCCTGTGTTGTGTCTGGGACCAAGACTCACACTGACAATGGATGTTGTTGTGCACTTGTAGAGTGCCCCCCAAAACTGGTTTGAACTGGGCCCAGAGACCCTTGCACAAAGAGAACAAAGACATTTTGGGGTATAAGTACTAGACCTAAAACTCCAGACTTTAGATCAATTCTGGAATTCAAGAGGAACCTTTGCCAAGGAGAAGAGCTGGAGGAATGTATGACGTTACAGCGCATACATTTACAACACATTCCTTTACAACGCAGTTTTTACATCGCAACCTCCTTTACAAAGCATCATTTTACATCACATGACATTACAATACATTAATAGAAACTACATTTACAACGCATTCCATTACATCGCATTATACCATTACAACACATACCATTACAATGCATACCATTACATTGCATTTAAGGTAAGTATTGGATAGTGTAGGGGTAAAAACGTACTATTCTAACTCCAGTGGGCGCAATAGTAGGGTAAGTTTTCGATAGTGTAGGGGTAAAAATTACTATTCTAGCTCCAGTGAGTGCAACAGTAGGGTAAGTGTTGGATATTGTAGGGATAAACATTGCTATTCTAACTCCAGTGAGTGCAAAAGTAGGGTAAGTGTTGGATAGTGTAGGGGGTTCTATGCATTGTAATGGTGTGCATTGTAATGACATGCGATGTAATGCCTGCATTGTAGAGACATGCGTTGTAATGACATACGTTGTAGTGACATGCGATGAAATGGCTGCGTTGTAATGGCATGCAATGTAAAGGATGTTGCGATGCAATGACTGCGTTGTAAATGTAGTGTGATTTAATGACTGCATTGTAAAGGTTGCTTCCCGAGCTGCAGAGACTGAGGAGAAGTACTGCCCTTGCTGTGTGTCTGGGGTTGGCCTGCAATTTCTGTGTCTGCCAAGAAAAAGAGAAGGACTTTGCTGTTTGCTGTGTCCCCTACTTGAAGGAGCTCTCCAAGGGCCTGAAGTGTGCTGGCCTCCTGTTCTGAAGTCTCAGGGACACAAAAGGCTTCCTGCAAGTCTGTTGGTGCTGCTGGACTCTGCCATCTGTGAGTCGTACCCTTGCTTGAGGTGCCTCCTTCCATTTACAGGACCTCAGAGGGGGTTTTGCAGCTCATCCCTGCAAGAACTGGTGCAAAGCGGTGCACAGTCTCTTGGAACCGGCGCCGGACGGCACGAAGCCTCGCTGAGTCTCGCTGGGTGGAGCAGAATATCGCTGCGCAGCCCCCAGCACCAACGCCGGATGGCGCGAAGCCTCGTAAAGCGATGCATCACCTCCGGTGTTTCACGCATCATACCTGTGCACCAAGTATTCCAAGCAACACCCGCAGACCAGAACCGTCTTGGATTTCAACACCTCACTTCCCCCTACAGTCCGGATTCGACACATCACTTCTCCTGTGTGCAGCAGAACAGTCGCCTTGCCTCCCCAAGGACTCAGGAACTGACGCATCTCTGTGTTTTCCAACGCTTCCTTTCTCTGCGGCTGTTTGGCCTTGTGAATTTGTCGCATCTTCAGGTACTTTGTGTAAAAGTCACGCATCCATAGTTTTCTCTGGTACAAGTTCCTGAAACCTTTTGAAAGTCATATTTTGAACTGAGTATTTTGGATTTTTGTCTTTTTGGTCTTGTTTAGTTTAGATAAAGATATTTTATTTTTCTAAACTGGTGTGGTGTACATTTGTGGTGTTTTCATTGTGTTACTGTGAGTGTTGGTACAAATACTTTACACATTGCCTTTGGGATAAGCCTGTCTGCTCGTGCCAAGCTACCAAGGGGGTGGGCAGGGGTTATCTAAAGTGTGTATCCCCCTTACCCTGACTAGAAGCAAGGGTCCCTATTTGGAGAAAGGTACCTACCTCTGCCAACTAGAGACCCCCATTTCTAACAGTGGTGGTAAGTGGCTGGGGGTTCAAAAAAGGTGTAGGTCCCTAGTGTGCATGTGAACCCCCCTATCTGAAGAGGAAGCCCACCCACCAATGCCAGAAGGAAGTGGGCGTCGCAGCCGCAAAGCTGATGGGTGAGGGAGGGGCGGAAGAAACCCCAACAAATTATCCACAAGGGGGAATTACTATAGGTAGATGAGCTCCTCACATGGTGTCCTTGGGATGCCTCATGGCAGGGACACTGAGTGAGCAACATATACACTACATGCAGTCCTGAGCCACTAGCTGTATACAATGAGCTGTTGATGATCAATAAATACAGAGATGGAACGAAAAATGAGGGAGGCTTCCCTGCAAGGAATGTTGCTGGGTGGCCCCACGGCATCGCTCCTTCTTTAACAAGTATTTGCAATGCAATAGGTCTTGCATTAATTAAGTTTGAGCTATTGGCATTGCGAAATATTGCAACACCAATTGCAACAAAAGTCTATAAATTGTAGGTCAAAAAAATATGTATTTATTTTTGTAGCAATGGTGGCATGCTGCGCTTTAGATGAATATGTTTAAAAGTAAAGTGCCCCATACTGTGATTGCTATGATAGTTAATTGTGGATGCGTTAACAATTGATGTGTGCACTGCCGGCTGGTGGTGTGTGTGTCTGGTGGAAGCGTGCACTGACGGCTGATGGTGTGTGTGCCTGGTGAAAGCGCGCACTGATGGCTGGTGGTGTGTGCCTTGTGAAAGCGTGCACTGACGGCTGGTGGTGTGTGTGTGCCTGGTGAAATCATGCACTGTCAGCTGGTGGTGTTTGTGCCCGGTGAAAGCGTGCACTGGTGGCTGGTGGTGTTTTTGCCCAGTGAAAGCGTACACTGACGACTGATGGTGTCTGTGCCTGGTGAAAGTGTGCACTGACGGCGATGGTGTGTATGCCTGGTGAAAGTGTGTACTAATGGCTAGTAGTGTGTGTGCCTGGTGGCAAAGAGTGCACTGACAGCTGGTGGTGTGTGTGTCTGGAAGCGTGCACTAAAGGCTGGTGGTGTGTGTGCCTGCTGAAAGCGTGCACTGACGGCTGGTGGTGTGTGTGCCTGGTGGCAAAGCATGCACTGACGGCTGGCGGTGTGTGTGTCTGGAAGTGTGCACTGAAGGATGGTGGCATGTGTGCCTGGTGGAAGAGCGTGCACTGACATGTTTAAAAGTAAAGTGCGCCATACTGCGATTGCTACAATAGTTAATTGTGGATGCGTTAACAATTGATACATGCACTGATGGCTGGTGATGTGTGTGCCTGTAGAAAATGTGCACTGATGGCTGGTGGTGTGTGTGCCTGGTGGAAGTGTGCACTGCCGGCTGGTGGCATTTATGTCTGGTGGAAGTATGCACTGACGGCTGGTGGTGTGTGTGCCTGGTGAAAGCGTGCACTGACGGCTGGTGGTGTGTGTGTGTGCCTGGTGAAAGCATGTACTGACGTCTGGTGGTGTGTGTGTGTGGTGGAAGCGTGCTCTGACGGCTGGTGGTGTTTGTGCCCAGTGAAAGCGTGCATTGATGACTGATGGTGTCTGTGCCTGGTGAGTGTGCACTGATGGCCAGTGGTGTGTATGCCTGGTGAAAGCGTGCACTGATGGCTTGTGCTGTTTGTGTGGCTGTTGAAAGCGTGCATTGATGGCTGGTGGTGTGTGTGCCTGGTGGCAAAGCGTGCACTGACGGCTGGTGGTGTTTGTGTCTGGAAGCATGCACTGAAGGCTGGTGGTATGTTTGCCTGGTGGAAAAGTGTGCACTGACTTTTGTTGGTAGGCGGAAATGTAGACACAAACGATGGCCAACCGAGTCTCGAGTTAGCGCATTTTATGAAGATAACCGAGCCGAGGCTCCAATTAACGTCAGTTGTGATGGTGCTTTCAATGATGTGAGCTTTGGTGTGCTGGTAACTAAGCTGAGACCAGTAGCTTATTCAGCACAGGACAGTGCACAGCGGTCTGCTTGGGAATGGCTTCGGGTTATGAACAATCCGATTTTTTGGCTCCTTTTTCTTTAGGTACCTTTATAAAAAGCTGCAGCTAAGCCATTATTTGGAACACTCTGCCTCAGAGGTCATGTGCCAAAATTCACACATGCAAAACATCTTGTGATGTGAAGTAAAAAGAGCAGCACTTGCATAGAAATATTTTGCTGACACAAATTAAAAACAGCATTTCCTTGATCACAGAATGTTTTACCTTACGCCAATAGGTCTCGCTATTGGGAACTTCTAAGTATTTAGTTATGCAGCACAATATCCTTGGTGCAACAACATCAACTGTTGCGTGGCTAAACACTTATTAGGTCTCACAGGCGAGACCTATTGGCCAGCCAATTATTGGTGTGGTTGTGTTTGTGGTTGTGTGGTTGTGTGTGTGGTTGTGTGTGTGTATGAGTTTGTGTGTGTGTGTGGTTGTGTGTGTGGTTGTGTGTGGGTGTGTGTGTGGTTGTGTGTGTGGTTGTGTGGGTGGTTGTGTGTTGGTGGTTGTGTGTGTGTGGTTGTGTGTGTGGTTGTGTGTGTGTGGTTGTGTGCATGGTCGTGTGTGTGGTTGTGTGCATGGTTGTGTGGGTGGTTGTGTGCGTGGTTGTGTGGGTGGTTGTGTGCGTGGTTGTGTGTGGTTGTGTGTAAGTGTGGTTGTATATGTGGTTGTGTGTGTGGGTGTGGTTGCGTGTGTGTGTGGTTGTGTGCGTGGATGTGTGTTTGTGGGTGCTTGGGTGTGATTGAGTGTGTGTGGTTGTGGGTGTTTTTGGGTGTGGTTGTGTGTGTGGTTGTTTGGTTGTGTGTGTGGTCTCGCCTTTGGTACCTTTTAAGTGCTTAGCTAAGAAGTTCATATATATATATGACATGGCCAATTGCAGACCAAAGAAAGGGCAGGCTTCCACGCTAATGGATGGTGAATTGTACGTTTATATTGTAAAGTTATGAAAAGTGTGGGAGTCACAGAGGCGCTGAAGACAAACGATTATTGTTTAACTGTAAAGGTTACAAAGCCTGCAAAAAAATACTCTGACAGCACAGATAGGTTTCCTGTTTTTCCTACCTCTGTGACTCATTTGTAAATCTTCCTGTAGTAAGAGGACTTAACAAAATATTTTTTTGTTGCGGCAAATAGTAGGGACCCTCCCTGCCCCCTGCACTAGCTAAACAAGAGGTGGAGCGCAGTCCATCGACCTAAGAAGGACCAAGTGCTCAATTAGCCCCCACAGCTTTGCAAACCCTGAGCTTTACGTTGCATGCTGAGCTCTGCAGTATGTACATTAACCTAGTGGTCTGCATTATTGGATTCAGAAGGATTGAAAACGGTCTTTCAGTCTTTATGAGACCGCATCCGTCACGCGAACTCTTTCTCCGATCTCAGCAGCAGGCACTGATAACGGTGATGAAAAATAGTATTTCCCGCTCCTTGATTTTTCTCCAAACTGCCCCCAATACCCGACATTCTCCCTGCAAACAATTTAGTTAATTTATGGCGCTGCTCCCCTTGGACATCAGAGACAAAAATACGTACTGGCAATGGTCACACTTGTAGTGAGAGATGGGCCAGGCTTAAGCCACTTTGCAGCAGTGAAAAACAGGCCCCCATTATAAAGGCACTCGATCTTATGATAGCACCAAACACAAACACAAGAAAGGCTTGATCTCTATTCATTTCTTCTCTTCTTTTGAATGTACATTTCTGAAGCAGCACTGGTGGCATGAATACTTGTTTCTCTGAAAAGACACTGACGCCTTCCACTGCTATCAACTAGTCACAACTGCTGCAGGGGGCAATGCAAGGCCAGTAGCCTAAGGGATATGATAGACAAACATTTCCAGAAAACGCAGTACTAAGGATGTACATCTTTCCAAAGTGGGAAAAGGAACGACTCATAAAATAAAACATTCGAAACACGAAAAATCAGCTGGTTAAAAAGCCCATCTTTTTCCATAGTAAGGGTTGTGAGGTAAGCATAGCCTGTAGGAGTGGGAAAGGAAAAGACATGGGGAAATCGAGCAAATCAGGTAGTGACTGGTGTATGCTTAATCGCACAAACGTCTCATCAATATGTAAATTTACATAATGGGATGGAGCCGGTCACAGAAAAACCTATCCGCCCTTGTGAATCCGCTATTGGAGCACGGAGTGCAGCAGGGGTTAAATAAATATCTAAAAATAACTGTTTTCTGTGCAATGCTTACGCCACCGACATCAGTGATAAAACAAGCACTGATGACCGGTAGCCACAGCGCAAAGTAAACATTAAACATAGGCCCAAGAAGAAAAACGGGATTTGCCTCCATCGCGCAAATGATACCTGGTGATACTTATTTGGATACACCTTGGGATGAAGAAATTGAGCAGATGGTCTCCTTGCTGTAGGCAATGTCCTTGGGCAATGGAATGTTACTTATTTGTTGACGAGTTTTGTACTTTCTGACAAAAGAAAGGGTCCTGACTCTAAGGTACATACAGCGTTTGTTCTGACCATAGCGCATCATATAAGAATTCATTTTTCATTGTTTGAACTCCTTACAGTGCGATTGATAGCTCACAGCCGCTTCAGAGCGCTAATGACAGGACAACGCATACATACATTAACTTTACATATTGCGCATGCGTCCCCTGATAGAGAAAACATAAATAAATACCTGAAAAGCGTCAGGCTTCCCCACCTGCCTGGTCCACCTGTGTCCTCACGAACGTAGCACTCCCAGAACACACGTGTGTACTCCCTGGTGACAGTCTGGTCACTCCTTTTAACTCCTCAGAGATGCGCTGTGATGGACCATACCCTTTTGTTTCTTACGTAACTGAAGCATTAGAGGGATCGGGTTTCAAAGCAGGTAAGGGTGCTTCCAGTCAGTTAGTGCCAAGGGTCAAAGGAGTTCGACCAGAATGCCGGCAGTTGTGGGATGAATATGGCTGCGGTAAAATACAAGTTTTTAAATCCTCAATAAATTCCTCTTTTTGTAAACAAGACACCAAAGAAAAGGACTGCGCACCGGAACCTACGCCAAAACAGCAGCAGAATAACTAATAGAAAGGGTGCACCCACCCGAGCCATGGGACACAGGCTGACTCACCACCAACTCCTGCAGCTCTGGGCCAGAAACCTGACTCGACCCAACGATAACCAGACGACGGATGTTAACAGAATGCATTCTGGGTATTGTAGTTCTCGGGTGGGCTCAGTGTGTGCCCGGGAAGGGTTGTATGTTATTACAACGAATTCCGTTGCAACGCATGCCTTTACCACGCATGCGTTACAACGGAATGCTATTTCAACGAATAACCTTTTCCTCTCATTGTTCGTGGTGCAGTCGTACGTCGTTAAGAGGAAGCGGGTTTATTTCCGTTTCCTCTTAAACGACGCCGAGTGACTCTAGGTGAGTTTCTTTTTTTTGGGGGGGAGACCCCCCAAACCCTCTTTTTTAATGTTAACCTTTACCACACATGCCTTTACTACGTACCTCGTAGTAAAGGTATGCGTGGTAAAGGCTTTCGTGGTAACCACGCATGCGTTGTAATGCATGCGTGGTTAATGTTTCCGTGGAAACGGCCGCGTTGTAGTGGCCGTTTCCCCCCGGGAAGCTGTCCCATCCCGGGCTGCCACGCACGAACGGGAGGGGAGCAATGGGTCGGGGGGCTATGGGGAAGAAAGGGCAAGCGGCAGCCGCCCACCACAAACTTCATGATGCTGGCAGCCAGGCTGAGATTAGGAGCAATTTGTGACGATCGGCATTAGATTACTTAGGGAGTACTGCCGAGGCACTGCTGCTGCAGTGTCCATTGGTTGTTCGGGCCTGGGTCCCCTGCGGTAGAGCCAATGACGGGTGGTGGGGCAGAGGCGCAACTGGAGCCACATTTCGGGAGGTGGGGTACTAAAAATTTCGAGGTGGCTAATTCTTGTCCAGCTATAGTCAGTGGAGATGCAGGGGCTCTAGGGAGGCGTAAAAAAACAACAAAGCCTCGTTGACAGGCAGATGGCCTTTTAAAGACCCGTAAAGTACTTGGGTGCGGCTGTGTGTGTGCCCAGAAAGCTGTCTCATTCTGGGCTAACACATAGGAGGGGGGGTGTCAATGGGCATTGCGCTCCTGAGCTGGGAGGCTATGGGGAACAAAGGGCAAGTGGCAGACTCCCACCACAAAGTTCATGATGCTACAAGTAATGTGCAAAAGAAAATGCCCGTTCATACTGCGCCTTGTGCCTGTCAGTCGCCTACATCACTGGAACCCTTTGGTTCCGAAAGTTTTTTGCTCTGCCGAGCACAGTCCTGCAGCAGTGAAAAAAAGGTGAGGAGGGAGAAGAGGGGGGCCACGCCCCCAACCACAACTGGAGCTTACATGGCAGGGTCTCACAGGTCAGTCAGGGAGGGGTAAACAACAGATGGCACACTGCAGGCAATTAAGTGCCAGAAAGCTGAGGAAAACTGTAGTTAGGCGCCGCTGCCTCGGGACTTCAAGGAAGTTACCATAGGAGCAACAGCCAACAGAACGGAAGAAAAGAGCAGCAATGCCAGATTTAAACCAATCGCAAGGGGCAGGAGAAATTACACGAAGTTGTAGCCAACATACCGATTACTATAAGTCTCGCTGAGACAGAGCAAGCAGCGCATGCGCTGCCAAACACGAGACCTAAAAATCCAGTTCCCACACTAGTCCTTTACATCAATTAGAAAAGTAAACCGTTATTAACCTCTTCCATTCTCATGACGAGCTGAGCCTGTGACAGGCCTGAGAGATGTTTTAAAATGAAACTTTAGTGGGGGATGCACCATGAGTGCTGCAGCCAACTTGTAGCGTATAATGTACAGGTCCTGAGTACATGTAGTGCCTTATACTAGAGGCTCATAAGTTCATTAAATGTACCAATCAGTGTAGGCACAAACACTTTACCACTAGTTAGCAGGAGTAAAGTGCACAGAGTCCTAATGCCAACAAAAACGAATTCAGCAAAAACAGGGAGTGAAGGCAAAATGTTTGTGGGAATACAACTCCAAGGATGTTAGGTCTGAAAAGCAGTAAGTACTCTTCTGCAAGAGTCTGGGAAATATTCTATGAAATGTTCAGTTACCACCCGATCTCACTATTAAACATGGCTGTTAAAATGTTGACTAAGGTCCTGTCAAATAGACAAAAGATGTTGATACCAGAGCTGATTCATAACTCTCAGGAGGACTTTGTACCAGGGCACTCCTCAGGTAACAATATGCAGACCATCTCACACATTTTGTGGCAGGGATTTAGTGAGGTGGGCCAGAAAGCTCTCTATCTGCCTGGACGCATAAAAGTAGTTCAATTGTGTCAAATGAGTGTACTTATTCTTTACTATGTAAAGCTGGTATAAGACAGGAATTCATGACAATGGTGTAATGGCTTTAGGCGGACCATACAACAAGGAAAAATTGTGAGCAGGTTGGGGGTTGGTGGGTCCTATCTAATCTTTTTCCTATTGGGGAAGGTACTAGACATTGTTGTCCCTTGTCACCGCTGCTATTCCTGTTAAAACTTGAACCAGAATGCTGGGGGTAGAGAGGATAGAGCGGATAGAGCAAGAGCCTAGCCAACAAATGATGTTCTAATGTGCAAATTATATTCTCCTCAAATATTGAACCCTTCTTTCTCTATTCCTATTTTGTTGTTTAATATCTCCAACTTCGTGTCCTTTTCAGGATATAAAGAATGAAATAAAAAGATACTTAATAAAGCGCACTGTGACCAAGCGGCTTCCTGGCGCTAGAGGTGAGAAACTGAGGGAGATAGGGGGAGCCAGAACTGTTTTAGCAGGGATAAGCAATGGAAAACAAATGAGTTTTTAGGGCCTTACGAAATTGGGAATAAATGGTGATGGATCTGATTGATAGAGGGAGACTGTTCCAAAAGGAGGGACCTAAAAGAGAAAATCTGGTGCCTCCGGTTTTGGATCTACGAAACCGAGGTACATTAGAGAGGAACTGATTAGAAGAGCGGAGGGAACGGTTAGGGGTATAGGGAATGATGAGAGAGTTAATGAAAACTGGGCCGATGCGGGCTCGAGCCATAAAGACCAGACAGCCCATCTTAAAGAGAGATCTCTGAGAGATGGGGAGCCAATGCAGTGTTTTCAAAACGGGGGTGATGTGGGAAGACTTGGGGAGGTGGAGGATAAGGCGGGCGGCCTAGTTCTGAACAGCCTGTAGGCGGCGAAGTTCATACGCTGGAATGCCCACATACAGGCTGTTCCCGTAATCGAGACGGGAAAGAATCATGGCCAAAATAATAAGTTTAAGAGCTTCAGAAGAAAAGAAACGGGACACCTTTTGGATGATTCGGAGGGAAAGAAAACAGGAGGAGACAACCGAGCTGATCTGGGCATGCATAGAGAGGTCCCGACTGACTCTAATGCCCAAGGTCTTTGCCGAGGCCACTGGTAAAAGTGGGGGGCCAGAGATAGAGGGCCAAAAGGCAGTTGACCAAGGGGAAGAAGAAGAGCCAGTCAGTACGAACTCCGTCTTTTCCAGATTAAGCTTCAGTTGATTCCGATTCATCCAGTCTGAAATAAAGACCAAGGTGGAGTGAAATTTGGGTGGGGAGTGCAAGGGAGAGGAAAGATCAAAAACAAGCTGGAGGTCATCCGCGTAGTTATACACGGAGACCCCCATCTCAAGGAGGGAAAGAATGAGAGGACGGATGTAAAGGTTGAAAAGAAGAGGGGACAAAGAGGAGCCTTGGGGAACTCCACAGGGGACCAAGCGGGAAGGGGCGGAGTAGCAGGAAAGATGAACCGCCTGAGTTCGATCTTTAAGAAATGAGGCGAGCCAAGAGAGGGCAGTACCCCGAACGCCCGCTGCGCCGACACGGTCGAGAAGGATGGCATGGTCGACCGTGTCAAACGCAGCAGACAGATCGAGGAGCACCAAAGCTTGGGGCAAGTTAGAATGTGCCTTACTCTTTAGCTCGTCCAGGACGGACAGGACAACAGACTCGGTGGAGTGAGCCGGTCGGAAGCCCGCTTAGTGGGAGGCCAGGAGATGGTTATCCTCGATGTAGGAAGAGAGACAAGAAGTAATATGGCTCTCTAAGATCTTTCCGAGGTAGGGAAGAAGGGAGATAGGCCTACAATTAGAAGGGAGGGAAGGGTCTAGACCAGGTTTTTTTAGAATAGGACGAACTATAGCGGATTTGAAGTATTTAGGGACGGAACCAGAGGAAATGGAAAAATTAAGGAGTGAGAGGGGAGGGTTGGGGCAATGGGTGAAGAGTACTTTCAGAAAGCGGGCTGGCACACAGTTGGCTGGTGAACCGGACTTAACTTTCTGGAGTAGAGCCAAGAACACATCCAAGGAGATAGGGGGAAACTGACTAAGAGAAATAGAGGACAGAGAAGGGGCAGAAAAGGAATGGGACGAAGAGACAGAGGGAATATTAGATTTGATCTTGGCAATCTTCTCCAGGAAGAAGTCATTAAGGGAGAGGCAAAGGTCTTGGGAAGGGATGATGTTCAAATTGGCTCTGTCGGAAGCAACCAAATTGCGAACTATAGAGAATATCTCCTTGGGCTTATTGGCTGAAAGGGATATTCTTTCCGAGAAGTAGATAGTTTTAGCTCGTAGTATGGCTTTTTTGTAACTCGCCAACAGCGTTTTGTATTTAGCTCGCAGAGCTGGGCAGTATTTACGCCTCCAATGACGTTCAGAACGTCTAAGGTCCAGTTTGAGGATTTTTAGCTCATCTGAAAACCATTTTTGAGCGTCATGGGGGCGACAGGTTTTGACTTTCCTGAAGGGGGCGACTAAGTCACAGGAAGAGGACAGCCAGTGATTTACGGCGTCCATTTGATGGTCAATAGAAAGGTTGCATAGGTCAGGGCCAGAGGAAGCAAGGGAGACACACAAGGAATCAAGGTCCACCCGGTTCCAATTTCGGGCCGAGATGTTTTTGGGTAGGGGGGGCCTCTCTTGCATTCCGAGCTCAATAGAAAAAGAGATCAATGAATGATCCGACCAGGTGCAGGGAAGGACGATAGGGGGAGGAATGGGACAATTGACTGACCAAATTTGGTCCAAAACATGACCGTGAATATGAGTAGGGGAGTGAATGTGTGAAGAAAAATTAAGAGACTGGAGGGTAGCAGAGAAGTCCTTAGAAGACGAGTCTTCTCTGGGATCGCCCGGCCAATAATTAAAATCCCCCAGAAGAAGCACAGAGGAGTTATTGACAACGAGCGTAGCCAGCAGTTCCTGGAGAGCAGGCACAAAAGAGGACATGTACTGCGGAGGACGATAGAAAAGGGCTATAGTAAGAGGGGCCCTGAGATTAACTGAGCGGGCAA
Source organism: Lissotriton helveticus (assembly GCF_964261635.1). Classification (NCBI taxonomy): domain Eukaryota; kingdom Metazoa; phylum Chordata; class Amphibia; order Caudata; family Salamandridae; genus Lissotriton; species Lissotriton helveticus. Next base: position 1,206,229,462 of record NC_136068.1, read on the forward strand.
TTAGGAAATCTACTCCACATATGGGAGGATAGGAAAGAGACTGAAACTGGAAACTGGAGCGAATGATCATCGCCACTCCCCCACCGAGTTTACCAGCAGGGCGATCCGCCAGAAGAGCATAGTAGGAGTCGGGGAGGGCGGAGAGAAGATCAGGAAGGGAATCAGCAGAAAACCAAGTTTCTGTAAGGAAAAGAAAATCAGGGGTGTTAGTGTCCAATAAATTGAAGATCTCCAGCTGATGTCTACCCGCAGATCTAGTATTGAGCAGGTAGGCAGTGGCCATGCTGGAAGAAGAAAGGGAGGGAAGAACCGAGGTAGGACAAGACTGGGACAGGGGGGCGGATGACGTGAGTGAGGGTGGTGAAACAAGTGGGGATAGAATGTCCAGGGCGATAATGCGCTGCAGCAGAAGAGGGTCAATGTGCTGACCATTGTTAAAGGACAGGAGTTGAGCTGGGGTATAGGGTAGGGAAAGGGCAGGCCCCCGCTGCGCCCGTCCGCTGCGCGACCGGGGAAAACACATCGTTTATAGAAGGGATGAACGGAAGGGACGTGGCCTGTAGGTGGTGGGCGTGGCCTGTGGCCTCTGGGGGATGACGGCGAAAGGGTGGTGCCCCGCAGCAGCGCTCGATTCAGCGTGGGAGTGCCCAAAGCAAAGGGATCAATGAAAAGAAAGTGCCCAGAGCCAAATAAATTAGTAAGTACTAAACAATTTGCAAACAATAAAGCAAACTGGTGACCTATTATACTTCACCACCAACCCAATGGAAGAACTGATTGAAACATACTTGTTCCCGTGGGTTGCCAAGAACATTAAAATATCTTGGCTTATTGGCTAACCAGAGGATGAAAGATGTGGTTCCAGATAACATAACGCCACTACTGCAAAAAAACATGGGCAGGCGTTTTAAAATAGGCACCTCTGAAACTGTTAGTCTGGTGGTAAGTACAAGTGATAAAGATAAATATTGCACTCAGTTTGATTACATTTTTGGCATGTTGACATTGATGATACTCTGGTTCCTAGTTCAGTAGATAGATTCAGTAATTATAAAGTTCAAATGGAATGGAGTGAGGCAGAGACTCCGGATGACAAAATTATAACGCACAACTAACTTAAGTGGCCTATGGTTGCCGCAGTTTGATGGGGCAAGATTTCATAAGTACAGAAACTTGCTCGGAATTAATCTTCACGAAATAACATGAAACTTGTTCATCAATATGTTTTGTAATACTAATAATTGCACCACACAACATTTCCAGTATCTATGGGAAGCTTGACAATGTGCGTAACCCGAGTGTCTTAAAATGGCTGCCGAAAAACACAGGAACCTTTCTGTGCATGCATCTTCTTCATCTACGTAGTATGATGTCTTTCTCTTTTGGTGGGAATTTCTTGCAGCTGCGTACTAGTGCCAAGATGGCCGCTTCACGCTTTACATACTAATGCACATGCTCCTGCTCAAACTAAAACTTGTGTGTTCTGCTTAACTATTAATGCTATAGTTAAATAAAGTAATGGGGTTAGAGTAAAAATAAGTGATACACAGTGCATTCATTTATTGTTGTATTCTAATTTGTCTCTCTTTGACTTCTTTAATAGCTCATATTCGAGCCTGAAGGGTGACTTGAATCGCCACATTGAAATCCCTCTGCGTCTGTGCTGGGAGCACTGAGAGACCTCGAGCTGTGGCATTGAAACCTTGCCAAAGACCGTCTTACCCGCGATGTGCCAGGGAACCTCACCCCATGACCTGGAAAAAGGAAGACAACTTGCAAATTTGTTAAACATTGTATATTAAAATGAAATAATATTGCTAGGTGGAATAAAATCATGGGAAAGCAAATTTATGGACGGAACATTGATCAACTATATCGAATGTAAATTTTCTCATACTAGTAAGGGATGATGACCTCTCCTCGTCTAGCTGACCAATCAAATGAAGGGAACACATACAATTTCTAACATTAAGGGGGTTGTACACACTCTGAAATGGTATAACTAAGGTAGGCTTAGTCAGTTAGATTGTCCGACTTGTCACAGACCTGTCACTGACCCAATGTATGAGAATTGAGAGCAGGGTGCTAGTCAAGAACTCTGACAGAAGAATCGGGAGATTTACCAAGGGAGAGGAATCGATCTACCCAGTCGGGGTCTGAGAGTAGCCGTAGAGAGGGGTGCCATGATGGCGTTGCACTTAACGGAGGTTACCTGTCCTGTCTTGCACCTGTCCTGTCATGTTGGCACCTGATGAGTTGGGAGCCCTTTCGTGTCCCAGCCCGTGTCCAGGGTTGGTCTTCGGACCATTCTAGGTAAATATAATCTGTGTGGTATGTCCTTGTACAGTCTCCCTCTTTCACTCTTCCCAGGTATCAATGTTTAAAGGCATTTTCTTAAAGTCCTGCAGGATTTATGTTTTAATAGTTATTATTATTTTTTTTTAAAGACCTTTATTGTACACGTCCATAATAACACAGTGGACGGCCTACAACCGTAGGCCGGCCGCTTTAGTGAATCAGCATGCTCAGCATCAGGTGGTTAACACAGCCATTCAGCCGACAACTGTACGGTTCGGCGGCGCGTTAAATTAAAGTGTACATAATGCAATCGTATCTGCTCTCGGATATCTCTTTGGTCTAAGAGTTTTTCATATTTTGTTGTACTTGTCATAAATACACATAATCCTCAAATCAACGTGCACAGCAACCATCCACACGACAAAAGGTCCATAAGTTGTATATACATATCCTGTTCAGGGAACATATGCCACAAATATTGCATTCGGTAAAAAGTCTCCCCATACAACCTCGCTCGGGCAAAAACAGCTCACCATCAGTCCCAGTCCCCCTCCCCTTCCTCGTCGGAGCTGGCGTCGTCGTCTTCCGGTAAAGGATCCCACAAATCCCCTCTATATGTATAATAGTTATTTTCTTACTTGCAAAGTTCCTGATCACATTGTTGTGGCCCTTGACTCATAAAATATTGCATAGATAATGTGTTTAAAACCTCTCCCGAGTCTGTGGTTATTTCCGTAAATGTAAATGTCAATCACTACCTATTATTCTAACTCCGTGATCCTTATAATTAGAACTTAAAGCACAAGTGACAAGGATTTGGTAAGTCATGGTGTACAGGTGTAAGTCCTAAGGGGAATACAATTCTGATAGGCAGGAAGTTAAGCTGGATTACTGGTTCAATGTGTGAATGTTTATGGGTCCAAGGGAGTATAGTAAACTGAGCTGGTAATCCCGTGCACCATCACAGTTGTATTCTGATTACTTTGCATGGAGGCTAACACACTTATGTAACACCTTTTAAGGGTTAAATCCCAACATGGCTAGAGATTAGGAAACATGCAATTTGTGGGAGAATGGACGGACTCTATGTGTACTCACACCCATAACACTGTGGGGACCCACAATCCTAACAGATATTCTATACTGCAAGTATGGAGAACAGAATACAAGATACTCAAGATACCTTATGGAGGAATATTAAACTTAAAATTTGGGAACATTATTTTTTTTAGGCACATTGGTCGGTAATGCGTATCAAAATAATTTAAGACCTAATATCTGAGGTCCTCCTTAAATGCTTAGAGTATCTGCTAATGTAATAAGGTTTACACCTCTGTCAGAGATGGTGATACGTTTAGTTAGTTATCATGTTGCTTTACAATGGCACTGGGACCCATTCCATATGAGCTGCCATCTTCTCCTTTGTGGGATTATTTGGTGGATTGCTCCCTTCTTCTAGAGGACTATATTTGGAGCTTTGTTCTCTATTTCCACCGCAGAGTTGCTTAGGTTCAGGGTCAGACTAGCTGTTGTGGACATTGGGCGTTTACCCGGGAGGATAGAAGGGTGGGGGCCGAATTTGCAGCAGAGGGGGGCATTTTTGTTACTGGTGTCCGGCATTTGCAGCAGTGCTGCTATATCGGCCCCCAGTAGCAAAAGCAGCAGAGGGGCTGCTCCATCAAATATGCCAGGGCTGCTCTGTGTTTCCAGCCTGGCCCTGCAGAGGGTCTGTTGGCAAGAGTGACTTTTACAGGAATGTACATGAATAGTCTACTATCCTGAGTCATTCAGGGGAGGGTCTTAGGAAGGCATGATTATCTTCAGCTTCTTTAAAATATTATATGAATGGCACTGGGCCAATCAATGCTTACACCAGTGGTGTAACAAAACTTGAGGGAGCCCCCCTGCAAGGGATGTATGACGGTACAACGCGGGTTTTACACTGCTGTATCATTACAACAAGGGTTTTACAACGCAAGTCGTTATCACGACTTGCGCTGTAGGCTGCTGGACTTAGGAATAGTAAGATTTACTATTCCAACACCAGCCTACGTACAGTAGAAAAGGTGTTGAAATAGTAAATCTACTATTCCTTAGTCTAGAGCGCCCTCCAGCGCAAGTCGTGGTAACGACTTGCGTTGTAAAACCCTCGTTGTAATGGCACTGCGGTGTAAAACCCGTGTTGTAATGGATGTTCCCCCTCTGCAAGGTACATGGATTTAATCAGGCGCTCTCAGGGGTTGGGGGGGTCTGTCACTGGCTTATGCCCCCTTAATCTAAGTCCTAACTCCAATTGCCAGAGATGAGGACAAGCAGAAGGTGACATTTTACATATTCTGCAACCTGTGAAGCTATGTAGGCTTCGGATCACTGAAATAATATCGACTACCAAAATATCGACTACCCAAAATATCGAGGAAAAAATATCTACAACCAAAATATCGAGTTTGTATGTACAAACAGGTAAGTACAAAAATATCGAGTACAAAATATCGTTTACAAAAATATAGTTGTAAAAAATATCGACTTTAATAAAAACAATGTTTAATTACATTAATATAAAAAATTAATTACTAAAATATAATTAACAATACTTAAAATAACTTTTAATAATTAAATAATTAATGAAAGTAAAAAAATAATATTTTTTTAATCATATTTCTTAAAACATATATATATATAGTAACAAAATTTAATTAAATAATAGCTAATATTATTAACGTACAAATACAAAAGAGTAAAAATTACTATTCCCACTGCAAAGAGTGCAACAGTGGATATATGACGTTACAACGCAACTTTTACAATGCACTACCATTACAACGTAAGTATTGGTAAGTATATAATATTTTTTTTTAATTTAAATTATTTAAAATTATTTAAATATAATTTAATTTAATTTCATTTCATTAAATTAAATTAATTTAAATTTAATTTTACTTTATTTTTACACTGTACCCCTGTACCCCTGTACCCCAAAACTGACCCTGAACCCTAATAAAACCCTTTACCCAAAAACCCAAAACTGACCCTGAACCCTAAAAATACCCCTTTACCCAAAAACTAAAAACTGACCCTGAACCCTAAAAATACCCCTTTACCCAAAAACTAAAAACTGACCCTGAACCCTAAAAATACCCCTTTACCCAAAAACCCAAAACTGACCCTGAACCCTAAAAATACCCCTTTACCCAAAAACTAAAAACTGACCCTGAACCCTAAAAATACCCCTTTACCCAAAAACTAAAAACTGACCCTGAACCCTAAAAATACCCCTTTACCCAAAAACTAAAAACTGATCCTGAACCCTAAAAATACCCCTTCACCCAAAAACTAAAAACTGACCCTGAACCCTAAAAATACCCCTTTACCCAAAAACTAAAAACTGACCCTGAACCCTAAAAATACCCCTTTACCCAAAAACTAAAAACTGACCCTGAACCCTAAAAATACCCCTTTACCCAAAAACTAAAAACTGACCCTGAACCTTAAAAATACCCCTTTAATTTAACATAATAAGCAATTAATCAATTAAATTAAATTAATTACCAATTACATTTTAATTAATTAACAAATATTATTTAATTACCAATTAATTAAATATTACTACCAATTAATACATTTACATATTTAATAAATAATAATTAAATTACTTCCCACCCTATTCCCCTATAAACCCACAACCCGCTACAGGAAATACATTATTTTAATTTACATAATTAGCAATTAATAAATTAAATTAAATTAATTACCAATTAAATTTTAAATAATTAACATATAATATTTAATTACCGATTAATTAATTATTACTACCAATTAATAAATTTACATATTTAAATAATTATAATTAAATTACTTCCCACCCTATTCCCCTATAAACCCACAACCCGCTACAGAATAAAATTACACAATAATTTAAAAAAAATCATTAATTAAAAATAATTATAACATAAAATGACACTTTTCACACATATTATAACATAAAAACACTATAAATAATTTCATATTATATAAAAAACGATATTTTTTACTTTCTATATTATTTACAGTCGATATTACTTCACTTACCTTAAAAACGATATTTTGGCTGTCGATATTCTGTCCTGTCGATATTTTCTCCAAACGATATTTAAAACTCGATATTCTGTCCAAACGATATTTTGGAGTCGATATTATGTCTGTGCACCGTAGGCTTCCTGTGCCTATAGTTTTCAATTGACAGATTCAATAATCATTAAATATTTAATCTACAAAATCTCGGGTATGACTTCACATTGGAGAAGGTGGTTTAGTAGTTTCAAAGATGTGTATATTAAGGAGATGGAATACCATAATGTCAACCTCCACTGTAGATTAGGTTAAAGAAATGGTAACTACAGAGAGCTGCAAGAGTTTGATATAGAGACTGAAAGACCGATTATCAATTTCTCTAATGTCTCATCATTTTCTGATCCTGGAGGTGTTGTAGACTATCTGTGATTAGCGAGAGCGCTGGAATGTATCTACCTGTAATCCACTGACTGGGAGGCTGACATACAACTTGGACTTTGACTTCCTATTTACACTTATGAGATAGGACCACCATTTGTGGCTCTCCTTTCTCAGCTAGTAATAACTTATCTATGGATGGATGGGAAGTACTATTTCCTCGTTTACGACATTTCTCCTTGGTGATTGAATTGATATTGCTATATTCGAGATGCTAGTGAGGGAGTCACATGGAGATTTGGATGAGGGAGGTTATATTATATTATACTATATTACAATTATTGTATGTTGTATATTATATGAACTATATTTTTGCAGATATTACTTGCTGCAATATTGATCTGTTTAAAAAGGAAGTGTGTTCCTTAATACACATGCAGGTGGGACTTCTTTAGCCGACTCTCATTAGCCTACCTTTGTTTATATTTGTGAGGGGAGTATATATGAAGTATGTGCCATGATATATAATACATATGTATGATGCAATTCATGATATATATATATATATATATATATTACATAACCTGTGTTACCCCCCTCCTTGCCCCCCCTTGTCATCTCCAATCAAGAGTGTATTCAGTGTTAAGGGTTGACTTGAACTGAATTTGGTCTTCCTAGCAATATTCAGACATGGCAAGTACTTGATATGTTTTAGGGTGGTAAGTTGGAAAACAGGTTGTGTGTTGCATAAGCACACTTAAGTTTATCAATATGAAAACATGAAATTATGTAGAAGTTTGTAACTGATCCAGCGCCAATCAGGGATCGATAATTGAAAACTTCATAACAACACATTCAACGGGCCCATAAAACAAACTTACCTACCCCACAATATATAATGATCCGCTGAAAGGCACTGTAAATTTTGTTCCAAGACTAAATCAAATCAGTGTTTCATTATGCAGGCTCGTATCTTATCAATTCTAACTAACTAACTAACTAACTGAGCCTGCATACCAACTTCTTTCCTTTGGTCAATGGACCTTGAGAAGTTGATGGTAATAAGAATAACAATCTATCTATCTATGATTATCTGAATAACCACAAACTCGGTAAATAATGAATTCTTTTTATCACCAAATAATGTTAGAATAAAATAAAACTCATACATGTACAGAAAACACAAGGCAACCAATGCCTTCATCACAGGAAGAAAAAGAGAGAACATATTTCAATGCAAACAGTATCAAACTCATATCAGATTAATAAATGCACATGAAGGAGTGGAAAGATGGAGAGACAAAGGTTTCAGAGACATAAATACATTTGCAAATGATTATGCAAAGTACGATTTAGCTAACTAATACTAACCCACGAAAATAAAGAAATACCCCTTGGCCTTAGGGATAGTAGGGGGTTCCCTGGGCAAGGTTACAGGATACCAATGCAGGGAAGTAATAGGAAACAGGTAGGCCTCTGCAAACCGCCGAACAACAACGATAACCCTCTAAGCTCTCTCAGAACTGTGCTTGCTAACCACACCCCTAAAGGCACTCCAGTTATACCATAAAACGTACATGTCCAACGCAAGTAGTTGAAACATTCACTAAACTTCAGTCTGTCATTGGTTGATTCAGGGGGTGTTCGGTCACACCACCATAGTCACAAACACATTTCTAATACCCTCTTTGTTTTCTATTCATTCTTATTATGCTATTCGTGCATTTTCACAAGTCTGTAACATGTAACGATAACTGCCGCTTTCGACGGAAGAAGTTTAAACTTTTGTTTTGTTTCCCAAGCCATCTTTTCCACTTCTTGGTAGGCACACCACATTTCTCAATGAACGTCAGTTACTGCCTTTCTCTCCACTCACTGTCAGTGCACGTTTTTCAGTATTTTATTTAGTTCTGATCATTAAATTAACCCGTTTGTATTCATGCAGAATTTTAGGCCCATGTGTTTCTAAAGTGAAGAAAACACATACAATATTAATATCACAAAATATACTTTTCACTATTAATCTCCCACCATTGTACTAATCCCACTGTTGTTTTCCCTAGCAAGAGCATTAGTTTGTAGGAGCAGCATTATTTTTGTTAATCCTCTAGAACAAAGTGAAAATGCAGCCCTGTCTTTCATGTAATAGTCTTAGCTTTAGTGCACGCATGCGCAAAAGCGTTTCCCATTGTGTTCATGTTGGTGCATATTAGTCACACTTCACACAATTAATAAGTGTTATTGGGGCGTTAATCCGAGCAGGTTTTGTACTTAAAACCCTGCCCCATCAATTGCCCCCTTTGATAGCATTTTTGAGCCATCACAAAATACCCATCATACTAATTGCCACCTTTATTTTTGTCTAGAGGTCTGTACTCTTTTCTCTATCATTCTTTTGTCTAAATTTTTCATGTTATCATAATAATCTCCTTTCATGTCTTTTAATTCCATTTCATCTCTTTTTCTATTTCTTGCTTTTCATTTGTTATCTAATTCTACCTTTTTCTTTTTCTCACATCTACATTTGCAACATTTATATGTCATCATTATTGATAACACCACTGCAGCTATTGAAATTTTTGGTATTAGCATTGTCCCTAATAAACTACTTCCAAATGTATTAAACCATTTACCTACAGAGGAAAAACGCTTACTAAGTTTCTCCCAGACACCATCAACCTCTGGTTGGGTCAAGTCTTCATGTAATTTTGTAATATTCTTAATATACCCTTCTAGACTTTTACTCTTATCTAGGCCTGGCGATGAACTTCGCTCCGTTCGCGGAGTTTGGGGAGTTTTCTGCTCTCCGCAGAGCTCGCATTGTGCAGAAAACTCCGCTTCGCGATGTGCAGCGGAGTTTTTTCCCAACTCGCGATCGTGAACAGTGAGTTATCGATCGCGAACAGTAAGTTCCTTCTACGCTACTTAAGTCAACTTTGCAGGGACTTGGGTGGACACAGTCGAGGGCACCACCTAGGGCCAAAATCTCTGCCCCAGGTAGCACAGCTTCATTATATGTCTTGCAAACATACCAGTTGACACTATTCACACATTCACGCCCTGCTTATTAAAAACATTCACCCTCTCACAGATCTGTCACTTCTAACCGCATATGCAAACCATACACTCTATAGACATTGCTGCCATTCTCACCCATCACAACCTATGTGCACCTTTCATCACTGAAACTTGACTCCCAGGCATCTTGGATGTCCTCATCCCTGAAGGTTACACACAGACTGCACACTTAGCCCACGAGTGGCACCTGTGTTTCTTAGTCCTGGGCTATGGGCATAAACCCTTGGCCTCACCATCTCCGGCGACCCCTCTTGGTATACAGGGTTGCCACCATGGCACTCACAGGTCAGGTCTGGTCACACTGACCTGGTATTATTGTTCACAGTGCTCCCCTCTGGAATACGGGGTCACCCACCAGAATGTCGTGCAGGCCCGGTGCCCTCCACAGAATCCTCGCTCCTCTGCTCAGTCTATGGTGGCCCCTCCTGCCGAAACAATCCAGCACACAGGTTACGACCTGATTGGTGCAAGAGCAGATTTATCAAACCGGGAATCTTCATGATAGGGCACCCCTCTAGACTTTGCTCCTTCCAACAGTCTCCTCTTCCTCACAAGGCATCCCTGGTCTTGGCGAGCTGGCAGGCCATCGTGCTCCAGGCTCCAGGGATGGTGGTCTTGGGTTTTCTGTATGATTTCACCTCACTTTGCAGGGAAACTAGCTGGCCTGGGCCCCCAGTCATGTTCACAGGCAGACATCTTGCAGAACTCCCCCTCCTCACACAACCCGTCTGGCTGCTCAGCAGATGACACCATTTTGGGGTTTTAAGCTCCCCTACTTTTAGTCCTTTTCCAGATAAAAATTTACTTTAGTGCCTGAGTATTTGAAGTTTTATGTTGGGGTTCTCCTTCTTTGAAATGAACATTCTTCCTCTTTTTTCTTTCTCCTGAAGGATATCTGTCACAGCAGCCAGCTTCCCCAATTTGATTAAACCAGAAAACAATTCATGGGAATGACCAGAGTTTACACCTAGATGTCAGCTACAGTGATATGTTCATCAAAAGGTTAATCGTAGGCTCCCAGCCATACTCTTTGTGATTCCCTTATCAGCCCCATCTCTCTGTTCCTGAGATGTGTTCAGGACCCTTCCTTGTGATCTTTCATTGAATCATATAACTCTTTGATATGCGCAGAAGAACCTGGCTCTCCCATCCTCCAGTGCATGTCCCTCCCAGCTTACAGGAATGCAGACATACACAAATCTGTCTGGGGGACTACTCTAATCCTGGGCTTCCCAAAATGGAACCATAGGTCCTCCATGTAATGTACCAGTGCCGGCACTCTTGAACATTTACCATGTGCATACTTTACCACACTTCACCCCTTGTTTTTTTTTTACCTCTTTTGAGCAGACATACACTCAGGATACGTTTCCATCAAACAGGCCCATCTACATCTACCTGATGTTGGCCAAGGGTCGGTTAAGCACACAGCAGCTGGTTTGTTTAAACAGGTGAGTGAGCCTGTAGGCCCCATTCCAATGACATGGCAAAAGGGACCTGTTCACAGCTACTGCTCACTACATGGTATGCTGCCACCACCACGCTTGTGCTGCTTAACGCCCGGTGATGGCTGAAGCCTTCCACCACTATGAGGGCAGTAATTTGGGCTCTCTTCCCTGTCCAACAAAACTGTAATTCATGAGACAGGCCTATGTCATGGTCACACACATGATCTGTGTTTGCCTTTGACAAACAAAGAAATCAGCATTAGGGATCCAGACACCAGTACATTTGGGCACACAGGGCAGGAGTACACATCTCTTACCATGCAGAGGACTGTTCCATCCCAATAATCTGCTCCCAGGATCATTATGCACACACCTCTTGATGGTTATTTATGGAATTCCTCAACAGACTGTTATATTATTCCACAAGAGCAATTTTACAGTTCTTCAAACTTTCACTGGAGGGTGACATTCTATTCATGTATGTTGATTATCTCCTGTTTGAGTAATTATTGCCTCTCAGATCTGTCATCTTTGCCTCTTTCAGGTCGTATACGCTTGTTGCTCGGGTATGAGTTTACCTTAAATAAATGAAAAGACAGGCATTTGGCAAAACAGGAACAAATTGGTTTAATTAAATGTTGCAGCCGGGAGAGCCTCGACAGAGTGCATCTGCTCAAAGTCTCTTGGTGTACAAAGTTTTGGTTGTTGTTATATAAAGTTCATGAGGTACAATAAAGCAATTTACCACATTCCAAAAAGCATCTCAGTCATAAATCTACAAGTGTGGGCATCTGATAAGGACACAGATGGCTCTTGACCTCTGGGAGAGCTTATGTAGGCCAGTGTAAATGTGTCCAGATGTCCGGCATAAGGAGCACATGATCACTACGTGTGGTGTGCATGTTGTGTCCTGATTGATTGTTTCTATCTAGATGTGGTATCTAACTTTGTGGTAGTTTGGGGAATGTGAGCCTTTGGCCAAATGTGTTTTATTGGGCCAATTATCTCGGACCTCTTTGTGGTGCAACAATCTATCTGTGGGATCGATCTGAGTTTTCCCTTGGCGCATGTTTGTTTTTAGGTTAAGAGGGATGCCACCTGTTACCTGGTATTCAATAGGCATGGGTGTGGGTCGTAGGAATTGTCTAACCAAGTATCTCTGGCTCGGGGTTGATGGGGAGGTCACCTTGGGTGACACCAACAGCAATGATGTGAGTTCATTAGAACTCTTGAAAATAATATGGCAGTCACTGGGACCTTTTGTATCAACATCCTTAGCATTGTGCGTACAGTTGTTATAGCAAACATTGTCATTGTTCTTATTGGTATTGACACAGTTATGTTTGCTTGGGTCATAACATACATTGTTGTAATCAAAAAGAGAGAGGAGAACTAGAGAGGCTAGTCCGTTTCCCCAGTTTATATGTTAGCAATCAATGAGAACTAGCTCTGGTTTAAATTGTTTGTATGTCTGCGGGTGGAGGAAAACCATTAGGTTTTATGAAGGCCCTCACCCACCAACCTAATAGGTGGCATGCTTCATCATCGGGCCCCACCCGAGGTACCGAGTGTACCTCAGGTGTGCTTCGTCGCCAGATTACTGCGGAGCGGGTTTTTTGGTTCGTGAGGGTGCTGTGAGTGTGCTCTGAGTGAGGTTTAAAATACTGTTCTGGGTGTCCCAAAGACTGTTTCAATGGTGGGCCCCAGGCAGTCAATAAAAACAAAGGCTTTCGGACGTGCACGGTAGGCTTATGGCCTCTGACGTCCTGTGCGGTCAACTAGCTTTCGTCAGGACCTTATATGTGTAGGGTGTTACAGGGGTTTGAATGAGTTTGTCAGTGCCCTGTGTGTAAAGCACATGCTACGGTGCTTATATGTGCAAGAGGTGTTTCCTCTCGAGTTGTACATCTGATTTTAGCGAACAACTCAGCATGGAGCTCAGCCAGGGGCCAGGACCATATGCACTTGCGCGATGTCGCTGGGCCCGCAATGAACCTGTTGTCGGGGCAGAGGCTCCGTGAGCACACTCACAGCACCCTCACAAACCAAAAAACCTGCTCCGCAGTAATCTGGCATCGAAGCACACCTGAGGTACACTCGGTACCTCGGGTGGGGTCCGATGATGAAGCATGCAACCAACTAGGTTGGTGGGTGGGGGCCTTCATAAAACCTAATGGTTTTCCTCCTCCCGCAGACATACAAACAATTTAAACCAGAGCTAGTTCTCATTGATTGCTATCATAACATACATTGACATTGTTCTTACTAGTAACAGTATTGCCATTTGTGTATTTATTATGGCATACATTGATATTGTGATTGCCAGTGTTGGTGCTACTCTGCGGGTACAGGTTATGACATACATTGATATTGCATTACCGAGTATTGGCATAGTCATACGGGCACAGGTTATGGCACACATTGATATTGCATTTATTGGTATTGCCAGTGTTGGGCCTGCGCATATCATGGTGTTCATTGATATTGAACTCACCTATTCCAACACTCAACCAAGCTCATAACATCCTTTTTGGGTCTCGGCTAGAAGCGTGCGAAGCGTGTTCTCGCCAGAGAACCAAAGTCGTCGGCTCAGCCGACAAGACCCGACAAGGAGTGGAGACAAGAGCTGGCCACGTGCGCAGCATTGTCTATGGCAGAGGCGGATTCAGACGCGCGCCTTGGGATTGGGTCGCACGCGTGAGCTTGTAACGTAGACAGCTCACGTGCACGGCCCAATCCCAAGGCGCGCGTCGGAATGTCAGGCAGGCACGGAGGTCACAGGCGCAGGGTTCATGGGGAGGACAGAGGGATCCCGGCAGACTCTGAAATTCAAAGACTGCTTCGTAAGCAAGTAGTAAATTACAACTTTTATAATCTAGAAATTTACAAATGGAATGTTTCATTTTTGATCTTACTAACCCAACTCAGGTTGACCTAGATGCTCAAAGCGAACATAAAAGTCATGCAAAAACGGATATGATCCTTACATATTGGAAATCACCTGATAGATCTTATTACCTCAAAAACCTTCACGAAAGAAAGAAGCATAAGAAAAAAAAGAGAATGCCTACCGCTAAGTTGGATAATAGCGCAATTGTTATTTACAGCGCTACAAACAGCAAAACTACAAACTCTTTATAAAACAAGAAGCTAGCAGTAGTCCAGCATACTAGACGCAGTTATTATTCACACAGCTCTGATGATGCACCTCAGGCAGAGGCTCACAGCTGTTATTATTCACACAGCTCTGATGATGCACCTCAGGCACGGGGCTGACGCAGTTATTATTCACACAGCTCTGATGATGCACCTCAGGCACGGGCTGACGCAGTTATTATTCACACAGCTCTGATGATGCACCTCACGCAGGGGCTCACAGCTGTTATTATTCACACAGCTCTGATGATGCACCTCAGGCACGGGGCTGACGCAGTTATTATTCACACAGCTCTGATGATGCACCTCAGGCAGGTGCTCACAGCTGTTATTATTCACAAAACTCTGATGATGCCCCTCAGGCACGGGCTGACGCAGTTATTATTCACACAGCTCTGATGATGCACCTCAGGCATGGGCCCACAGCTGTTATTATTCACACAGCTCTGATGATGCACCTCAGGCACGGGGCTGACGCAGTTATTATTCACACAGCTCTGATGATGCACCTCAGGCACGGGCTGACGCAGTTATTATTCACACAGCTCTGATGATGCACCTCAGGCAGGGGCTCACAGCTGTTATTATTCACACAGCTCAGATGAAACACCTCAGGCCCGGGGCTGACGCAGTTATTATTCACACAGCTCTGATGATGCACCTCAGGCACGGGCTCACAGCTGTTATTATTCACACAGCTCTGATGATGCAACTCAGGCACGGGCTCACAGCTGTTATTATTCACACAGCTCTGATGATGCACCTCAGGCACGGGGCTGACGCAGTTATTATTCACACAGCTCTGATGATGCACCTCAGGCACGGGGCTGACGCAGTTATTATTCACACAGCTCTGATGATGCACCTCAGGCAGGTGCTCACAGCTGTTATTATTCACAAAACTCTGATGATGCCCCTCAGGCACGGGTTGACGCAGTTATTATTCACACAGCTCTGATGATGCACCTCAGGCATGGGCTCACAGCTGTTATTATTCACACAGCTCTGATGATGCACCTCAGCCACGGGGCTGACGCAGTTATTATTCACACAGCTCTGATGATGCACCTCAGGCACGGGCTGACGCAGTTATTATTCACACAGCTCTGATGATGCACCTCAGGCAGGGGCTCACAGCTGTTATTATTCACACAGCTCAGATGAAACACCTCAGGCCCGGGGCTGACGCAGTTATTATTCACACAGCTCTGATGATGCACCTCAGGCACGGGCTCACAGCTGTTATTATTCACACAGCTCTGATGATGCAACTCAGGCACGGGCTCACAGCTGTTATTTTTCACTCAGCTCTGATGATGCACCTCAGGCAGGGGCTCACAGCTGTTATTATTCACACAGCTCTGATGTGCTCTCTAATACTCTTTACTAATAACTCTCTCCTACTCACTATCAACTTCTCACTCTACTACTTACTCTGTGTGTGGGTGCTAATGCAATAGGTCTCGCATATGCAAGCGATGAAGCTTTTGGCAATGTAAATGACCATGCCATTTAGTTATGATTACAAAAAAAAAATCATGAGCAATGCCAATAGCTCTACCTTTAATGCTGCTGAGACCATTGTATTGTAAATGCTTGTTAATGTCAGGAATTGCCCCTTCCAATTTGATTTCGAAAGTGGTGAAGTTCTCTCAGAGACCTTTAAATAGATCCTCTAGAAACTGCTTTGCTAAGGGAACCTCTGAGTCTCTGTAGGTCGGCAAAGCAGGCTTATCTTCAGAGGGATCAGTGAGCCAATGAGTGTAGCCCATGTCTTGTTTTTGCATTGAGGCCTTAACAATAATGTCTTAAATTTTCTTTTTTTCCTTTTACCATGCCATTGTTTAATTTTCTTTAGTGTTCTGCACATTAGCGGCAACTAGTATGGCTTTGGCTGTGTTCTGATTCAATCAGGTATCCAGTGTGATCCAGTGCAGATATTCTTCCAGTCCACAGCTCACAAGATTTATAGTTTGTAGCAGGTCTACCTGTCATTTCCCTGACCACAGATTGATTGTTTGATTGTGTATATCATTTGCCCTTCCTTGCTGTAGTCCTTTCAATCTCTTGTGTCTTTAGGAGTGAGGTCTTTGGGGGTCATTCCTACCATAATCACCACTAGAGGCTGCCAGCTCCCCGCAGGCCTCTGCTAACTGCCTGTATTCAGTCTCCACAGCGGGGGCATCTCTGTGTCTCTCAAGGTGGCTGCAGGCCATTGTCTGGGATTCTTGTGGCACCACGGCCTGTGGGATTCATCCAGAGTGGCTGCCATGTTAAGCTATTCTGAGGGGTTAACAGGTCCAATAAATTGCTGCCCAACATCAACTCCCAATGAGGTAATGCATCTGGGAGCCCTGTCTTATGTTGGCGGCTGAGGGCCCTATGCTTCCCAGGCTGTTTTCTATTGAAGGTCTGCATGGACAGTCGTGTTTCTGCTGAGTTCATAGTCCTCTATCTGATGTGTTGTCAGGCCCTTGTTTGGAGGCCAGCACTCCTCCTTTAAAGGGCCAGTATAGGTCCACTCAGCATCACACCCAGTATCCCCCTGAGCTGCTGTCCTGTGACTATTAAGCCAGCTCTTGCCGTTTCCCCCAGCACCTTGTTGATTTCCAGGGAGGTCAGCCGATGTCCCTCAGCCGCTCTCTTATATCTTTGTCAGATGCTGCGGTGGATCAGACATTCCCTCCATACCTTTCACATCTCAAAAGCAGTCTGCAGTGGTAACTGCAATCTTGTCCTTACCTCGATGGGCCCAATAATTATCTGCTATCCCTTCAAATCTGAATGATTTGGTAGTGATCCACTGTGCCACTGGGTGATGTAAGGTCTTTATCTGTTTAGGTATCTGTAAGCCTGATTCCTTACCAAAAGAACCACGTAAAAGTGCATAAAAAGGTGGCCTGGGAAGGACGGAAGGGGAACACACCTTCAGTTTCCTTCCTAGTCGTGTCTTCATGGTGTTGAGTCAAGTTCCATGGGAATGAGGTATCCTTTAATATGGGCATAATATTTGGATCATAGCCAGTCAAACAACACTGATAGGGCTGTACATTGTCGTCCTGAGCTGAACCTAGGATATGTTAGATGAGCACAGCACATCTCATTGTTTCATGTTGGAGGAAGTGGCCTTTCCCAAGGCCAAAACCTCACTTGTTGCACGTGTCACTTCTTGTAGTCAAAAGTCAACTAATGGGGTGAACACAAAGGACTTGTATCTTCTACATTGTAGTATTTGTGAATCCAGCTTGACAAGCAAGCTGAGTAGTGGCGGCTCCTCCTCTAAGGCAGAGGAGTGTCACCCCACTGCTCGTTGAGAAGTGGAAAAAAAATGATAATAACACAGTCCTTATCATTTTAGTTTCTTTTGCGACTGTGGCAAGGTGGGGCTGGCTCGCCGCAGAGGGAGCAGAGTGGTTTGCACTTTCTGTCGGCCTCTTAGGGCCGGCCAAACAGTCATGCGTAGTTGCCATGTTCGCCATTGGGCTGTATTGCACAGCCCCGTGGAGGTTCGGCAGCGTCGTGCTTGGCTGGTAGAGTCCGGAAAACTTGATGCTTCCTGTGCAGGTTGCAGGCAGTAGCCAGGAGGAAGACAAGAAGACGGAGGAGAGGCGTACTACGGAGGCAGAGGTGGCAGCAAAGCAAGTACGTTTATTTTATTTATTTAATGTTTTCATCCCTCCCCTCTCACCCCCGAACCACGACCCCTGTTCAGAGGCAGCCGCCACTGATGCTGAACCACACTGGCCCCTGATGGGAAAAATGAGAAAACGGTGGTGGTAGTGACAAGCAGGGAAATTTCTGGAAACTGTCTTTTTATTTCCCTGCTTGTCACCTCATGTTTATGCCAATGCATAATCGTAGGGCCACACACACATGCACACATGCATGCATGCACACACAGGTAACCTAGGGAAGGGTAAATACTTACCCTCATGTCCTCAATCGCGGTAGCCATGTACACCTCCTACTCAGATTGAAAGACAGGGACTTAGTCGTGAC
Source organism: Lissotriton helveticus (assembly GCF_964261635.1). Lineage (NCBI taxonomy): Eukaryota > Metazoa > Chordata > Amphibia > Caudata > Salamandridae > Lissotriton > Lissotriton helveticus. The sequence continues at coordinate 1,206,247,869 of NC_136068.1, forward strand.
AAACCATGAACACTTTACCAGGGAGAGCCAGTAGGGAGCCTCCCCGCCAGGAGTTTAGCAAAAAGGCCTGTTAGCACAAACTATAATCTGCGGCTACCAATACCAGTATCGTTTTGGTTAGGCAACACCATGTAGCCCAACTTTCTCCAGCAAATTGACTCCTCAAGTGCGGATTGATAGAATCGGCATGAAGTGCATTCAGTCCCAGGCGAATAATGAGGAGAAAAACATGCTTGATCAGTCAGACATTAAGACATTGGAAGCAGAACAGCAGGGGCAGTGTACCAGCGTCTTTGAACACAAGATAAATTGCTAGGATGTGTGTTCTGTTTTTACTAAAATACGCACTAACAAGGTTCGCCATTACTGCATCTTCATTTAATGAGCGTTGTTCTGGTCCCAGCAGCACGCCAGATGCCACGGGGCTCTGTCATATCTGACTTCCATCGTTTGATTGCTAAACCTGGATTAAAAACAAAATTCTTAAATTCAAAATCGAATCCCGACAGAATGATCACGCACATTAAATTACATTTGATTGATTCACTCTTTAAATGGTATACTTTTCCAAAAACAAAATTATTCCTGAGGGTTGAAAAGTATGTTTGCAGTTTCTGATGAGATTCCCAGGCCAAACCGAATGCTCCACTGATGAAGACCACACTGCTGTGCAATTTATGCGCAGTTTTCGTAATCTGACCAGCTCACTAAAATGCCACTGTTTAAAAGCAAGTGTTTTAAAAGCAAGCAAGTGCTCTTGAATGTTAAAATGTACATGCTTTCTTTGAAATGAAATACTTTGTGGGAGTATTTATTTTACTACATTTATTTTTATTACTATTTTAACAACTTGAGATTATGTTAGCGGTATTCTTCTCAGGATCGCTGAAGAAAAAGTACATTTTCTTACATGAGCCCCAATTCTCTATCCTTATCCTTTCCGTCCCCATAGTCAGCCACTGAAGGATGCCAGCTGACCCCAGGCCTCCACCAACTGCCTGTATTTAGTCGCCACGATGAGGGCATCTCTCTGTCTCTCCAGACAGGCCAATTTCTGGGATTCTTGTGGCACCCCAGCTTCCAAAACCGCCCCAACAGCATCAACGAAACAGCCCCATCATTGTCCATCTAGACGAGCACAAGGAGTTGGGGATACCTTGGTACATGACTTCCAGCAGCAGTTTCCACATACTTTCAAATCGCTAGTGTGTGTCCTCCACCTTGCATTACAACATACCAGTGGCGAAATAACCGTTACAACGCAGTCGATACCATGCAATACCTTTATCATGCATCCATTACCATGCAATGCCTTACCAGGCATTGCCTTTACCACATACGTCTTTACTACACTTATGCTTTTACTAAGCATGCCTTTACAAAGAAATAGTAAGTACAGTAAGTATATACCAGGTAACTGTATATATAATATTTATATATTTGTAAAGTAAAAAACAAATGTTACATGGACGTTATAGCAAGGCTCACATTTCTCCTGTACAAAACCATTGAAATTCGGCAGTTATAGTTACTAATTAGAACTTACGCCTCCTGCAATCACTGCTGATGACCTCACATATTACATGACATGGTCAGTGACATCATTGATTACATCACTGATGACATCTCAAATGACATCACTGATTATATAATTTATGAAATCATCCAGTGAGTGTGTTTCCTAAAAGTTTCTGAGACTTAAAAGATATATACTAAGGTACTGTATTAGTTAAAATACTATTGCTTCTGTACTACTAATGAGGACTACTATTTTGAACATATGTCATCTGAGAAGCTGTGAGACTGTTTGAATCTGTATGAGTGGCTGTCTAAGTGGCTGTATAGGTATATAGGTGGGTGGGTGTGTGAGTGTTTGTATGTGTGAATAAGTGGGTGTATGAGTAGCTGCATGGGTGGGTGAGTATTTGTTAGTGGCTGTATTGGTGTGTTGTTCGAATAGGAATTTACCTTGAAAAAAACAAAGGCAAAGGGCATTTGGCAGAACAGGAACAGTTGGATTTACTAAACAGTGCAGCCGGGAGTGCAGCATTCAGAAACGGGTCTTAGGACTGACTCAAGGTACAATCTTTTTGAATTTCTCTTTATACATTTCTTAAAGCATCATGAAACAATTCATAGACCCTGTTTCTGGAGTGGAATGTGGGTGTTTTGTCATGAAGTCATGAATTACTCCGAACTGATTACAAATGCAGGTGGGTCTCGACCTTCCATAGCCACAATGAGGGCCAGTGGGTAACATGTCCTGATTTCCAGCATGGGGAGCACTTGATCACTGTGTGTATAGTCATGGGCATTATTTGGAGGTAGTCAGAGTACACATCTGTGACCTCTAGCGTGCTCCCTGAAACACCTGGCCTTTCATTTGTGACCCCTGGCCTCAGAGGGGACAAAGGGGTGGCAAACGAAGTGCCAGGAGTAGCTGAGAGCAGGCTAGAGGTGGTCACAGCTGCGACCTTGACAACTCCAAATGACATTCATGTGTGTAATGTGGGCTGTGTACTGATTGACTGAGTGTTCCTTACTTAATGTGACATATAACTTTATGGTGTTTTGGGAACATGCACCCCTTTGGCCATGTGTGTTTTATTGGGGCTAATCTCCTAGAACCATTGTGGTGTCGCTGCCTATCTGTGGGACTAATCTGGGTTCGTCCTGTTAGCGTGTCTGTTCTGCTGGTTACGTGCCACCCCACCTGTGATCTGTCAATCAGTAGTCTCAGGCCTAGGTTGCAGGGACTGCCTGACCTTGTATCTCTGACTCGTGGTCGATGGAGAGGACATATTGGGAGGTTTCGACAACAGTGATACGATTTTGTTTTTGTACATCCACGTATCATTGTGTACATGAACATCCTTATTAACATTTCCCCCTCTAGTTAGATTTTCAACTACATAAGTTACTCCATACTTCATGACAGTCAAATTGCTGGGGGTTTGTCATGTTCCAGCCTTAACTAATACCAATTGCCTTGCTACTTGCATTCTAGCCAATTTGAGGACACTGTTTTTGAAGCATAAAACCCCTACTTCTAGGAAACCACACAAAAACAGTACAAACATGATAATACGCAGCAATAATGTACACAGCCCCGTCACCCACTAGGGGATTAGGAAAACCCGCCGGAGTACCAGTCTTGCCTAGGGTCACCTCCCTCCCTATGCATATCTGTTTGTAAGTGATGCAGTGATCGATGGCAAGAGTCAGAGTCCCATTGTTCATGTCGTTTCCAGGGATCAACATGCAACAGGACACACCAATCTTGGCACACACCCCTCCCTTCAATGCGGTCATGAAGTCCAACACATACCGATGTTGCATCACCATGAGGCGGATGCCTCTTAGTTCTTCCCTAATTGCATTAAGGCAGAGTTCAGTACTGTTCATCATCTTTATCAACTCCCATTTGGTTATTTGCAACCAGTGGGGTTTACTTTCATCTGCACTGTGAAGAAGGATATGGACCCTCCCACATTGACTTGTGTGTCCTAAAACAGCATGAATTCTTCCAGAATGTCCTTAAACTGAGCCCAGTGAAAATAATCAGCAGTTCTTTTTTCTTGAACCTGATGAAATAGAGTTAATGTCTGTAGCAATGACCAGGGTAGGGGGGTGTATGGTGACCCGGAAGACAGGCCTCGCCATCCGGGGACAAGCTAGGTGTAGGCAAATTCCCTGCACTGCCATTAGGTATCCATCGGCTTGGTGCCCCATTGCATGTTTGGGACGTGCAGTATTGCACCACTGTTCTTATTAGTGCCAAATGGAACAGTTCGTTTAGCTGTGAAACACCAGGAATACAGTGTAAGTTTCGGTACAATTAGGGGTTGTCACTTCCCTTCCAATTACTTGTAACTATCTATCTTAGTGTCCCATATATCCTGAGAGGGTGTATCAATGCTGGTGTTTAACCCTCTCCTGCTGGACCTCTCGCAACACGGCTTTCGAAGAGCCCACAGCACTGAATCTGCCCTCACGGTGGTTACCAATAACATCTGTTCGAGGGTCGATAGGGGCCAGATCACCCTCCTGGTCCTACTCGACCTTACGGCAGCCTTCGATACCCTGTCTCCCTCGGTCCTGGTTGCCAGGCTCAGGGAGATAGGAGTTGGAGGCCCAGCCCTTAGTCTTCTCACCTCCTTTTTACATCAAAGGGAACAGAGAGTGAAGCTGGGTAACTTTCTGTCCCCTTCTAAACCTGTGCAATGTGGGGTCCCTCAGGGATCCTCTCTATGCCCTACCCGTTTTAATATTTGTGTGGCCACACTTGCCAGGGTAGTGTGATCCTATGGGTTTGAGGTGCTGTCGTATGCCGACGATACTGAAATCATGGTCTCCCTGACACAGTCTGTGAGCGACTCTGCCCTGAATTATAGAACGTGCATGGAGGCAGTCTCCCATTGGATGATCCGGAACTTCCTAAAGCTTAATGGAGAGAAGAAGGAGGTATTGATCTTCGGGGGTAGTCAAGACATTTGGTCTGAAGACTGGTGGCCGGACTCCCTTGGGGACTGTCCCCTTCCCTCCCATCTTGCTAAGAACCTGGGGGTCCTGATTGACACCACTCTTTCCTTTGATCGTCAGGTCAGCAGGACCGTGTCCACCTTTTGTGGCAATATCAGGATCCTCAGAAAGATCGCATGCTACCTCTCCCCAGAGGCACGGAAGCAGGCCACAGTGGCTCTCGTCTCCTCGAGATTGGACTACTGTAATGCTCTGTATGTGGGCATGAGCAAGAGCCTTGTCCATCGCTTACAGATGGTACAAAACGCTGCAGCCAGGATGGTCCTCACCCTCCTCAGGCTCTCTTCTGCAACCCTGGCCAGGAAAACCCTTCATTGGCTTCCGGTCCATTCTAGGATCTCTTTCAAGCTTCTTTGCCTCGCCCACCGGGCTATCTATGGCTCTGGATCAGAGGGCATCAGGTCCCTCCTTCATCCTTACTCCCCCAGTAGAGCCCTCCGCTCATCTTCTAAAAATCTTTTATCAGTCCCTAGATTTGTCAAAGCAAGATGGGGAAGAAAAGCCTTCTCTACCGTGGTTCCTAAGCTTTGGAACTCTCTCCTGCCTGAATTGGTGGGACTACCCTCTTTGGCACAATTTCGCAAAGATCTGAAAACCTGGTTCTTTCTTAAGGTCTACTCGTAGATGTGGTCTCGGTGATTTGAAGACATTTTGTTGCTGTTTGGCACCTTGATGCCCTTGGGCTAAGTTGTGCGGTACAAGTTTCCCCTCACTCACTCACTCACTTTCCTATGATACTTATTTCCCTTCACAAGATGTATGGCCATACACTGGAACTCCGTGTTTGTTATTGAAGAAGACTGCACCAGACATGCTAAGGGCCACCTGGGACCACAGAGGAAACCGGAGTAGAAGTGTTTGTGCACTGATCTGGTGGCTTTGCTACCTCCAAGAATCTTTTATCTGGAAAGCCTCTGGGCCAAACAGTATATTCCTCTATGATGCCCCATCTATGCATTCTATCTAGCTCTGTTTAAATCTTGCGAGGATTGGTGAAGAGGTATAGTGCAGTGGGATTGGTCTTGTAGCGGGTCACGTTCACTACTATTCTATGGGATTCTACTGTGTTGGGTTGTATCTTGGCCCTAATACTACATAGGTACAGATGGAGAAGGCATTTAGCTGTTTTGGGGGGGCTATCTCTTGTGACAAGTAAAGCCTGCCTGTGCCTATTGCATATGATATTAGCGAACAGATGAAGCATGACCTGGCCAATGTCTGTGCACCCAAGGCAGTCATGTGCTGATACCATGTGTTGTGTAAGAGTGCTCTGTTCAGTGCGTGTGGAATAATAGTGTTGTTGTCAATGTAATTGTAAGTGACAAATCTTCACATGTGTGATTGGTTTGTGCCCTCTTGATCGCATGAATTAATCGGTTAAATAAATCCCCGGTGTTTGTGTATTGAACGTAATATATGCAAGAAGTACGCAGTTGTAGCAGTCTTTTTTATTTTTAAGGCGTGTGCAAGAGCAAAGAACAGCAGACGCGTGTTTCACCCGAGGGCCAGCAGGCCAGGGCTTTCTCAAGGCTGATTCCAAAACAGAAAATATCTGAGCAAAATCATAATTCCACCAAGTGGACACGTCACAGTGTACCAATAACAATACAGAGGAGAGTAAAAAGTGAAATTGAGATAAAACGATAGTAGAGAAAGTATATGGTGGAAAGGTGATGGGTGACAGGCAAAGTGAAAAGTAGAAGTAAACATGTGAGTAACACCCGATGATGGTGTATGTGTGATAGTGGGATTGAAAGGGAAAGTAAAAGAAAGGTTCAAACGTAAATTAGTAGGTCAAAGGTAATATAGAAATAATGTCTCATTACAATCATGTGGGTAACCCAATTTAAAACAAAAACAAAATACACTGTGAAGTACATCAATAGTAGAATATTGAAAAACATATTTAATCATTTCATCTATAGCAAAGGAAGATCCAACAAAGGAAACTATGCGTTAGGCATAAACATGTTATGTTATGTTAATAAATGTGTTAAGCGCACGATTACCCGGGTGTCTTGGCGCTGGCCCGTGGACTATGTCAGTTTCTGTAAAGATGAAGATGACTATTTATCAAATATCCATGTTTTCAAGGCCTTCCTGAAAGCAAGTAGAGTTGGAAGGGATCTGATGGCAAAAGGTAGTTCTTTCCAGAGTTTGGGGCAACTGCCCTAAAGCTACTGCCAGCCCATGTGGCCTTAAAGACTTTTGGAGTTGCTAGCAGTTTAGCTCCTTCAGAGCGTAGATGTCTTTTTGGAATGTACCAGTAGAACAGGCGCCTCAAAAAAGTGGGGCCAGTATTCTGGAGTGCTCTATAGGTAATGCAGAGAGATTTAAAATAATGCGGTTCGTAACTGGGAGCCAATGTAGTCTATGCAGATGCTTTCTGCCAGATGAATGCTTTGGTACACCCAGCAGAAGACGTGCCACCGCATTTTGAGTCATCTGCAACTTATTGAGTTGCTTCCCAGGTAGGCTGTTGTAAAGACAACTGCAGTAGTCTAACTTGGCCAGGATCAAAGAAGAGATCACCGTTTTTCTGCTGTCCATGGGGATAAATGGGAGTACTTTTTTGATGGTTTTTAACCAGAAAAAACATATTGAAGAGACCGCATTTACCTGTGACAGTTTGGTAGGAATCAAGGAAAAAAGGCCCTAGTATTTAGTGCTTCTTAATATGTACACATACATGGGAGAGAAAGTCCATCTTGGGTGTGATAAACCAGAGCAGCCGTAGTAATAAAAACATATTGAGAGAGAAACAAGAATAATGAAAAATATATAAACGTAAAATAATTAGGATTGTACATTTGTAAATCTCTCCCCTTATTCTCATGATATTTTGTAAGTTGTCAGACATGCATTTTGATTATATAGGCGGGTATGTGTGTATCTATATAGGTGCTGCACCTATCACACTGTTTTAGCCTAGAGATGGCCCTGGACGCATTGATACCGGCAGCATGGCAGTTGCTTTAGTTGACAACAACGTTGTACTGCTGGATGAACTTTATACTGAGAGTCTATAAGTCTTAGTTCTGCTTCATATTTTTTTGTCTCCCGGGTCCTCATCCTGTGCAGATGCGCTATAAGTGCTATACACTGCCTGCTCATTATGGCCTTGGATGCGTTCCATACCCCCTCCCAAGTCGCCTCTTTCCCCTCATTTCGTAGCACAGGGTGTCTAGGATTCGAAGGGTACCATCTTCAAATTTGAAGTGTAGGTCCTTCGTCCTTCATCCATGTTTCTGGTTCTTTGTATCCGAACCTGGTCTTAGATGGATATTGTTCTTATTTCAGGTGTCATTAGTCTGTGATACGATACTCCTTAGATTGAAATTAGGGCCTCCGGGTTTATGGTATTTATTTTTTTACATTTCCATCTGTATTTAACCATATTTATTTTTGCTAATTTTATCAAAATGTATCCATATTTATTTTGGGCTTTGTGAAATAATGAAGCTGAAACGAGTATATTTTCACATGTATTTAACTAATAAGTCTACATTCTTACCATGTCTGACAGGTTTCATATGAACACCCACAGATGATAAAACAATAGATCTATAGGAAGACATAAGCATTTTAGAGTCAACCTTGTTCATATCTGCTGCTGTTTGGCCCTCATTGCTAGTTTAAAAAAAACAAAATATATATCCCTCACCTGTCAATCCGCACAGCCAATGCCTTGGCAGTCATTTAGAATCACTCAAAATTAAACGAAATTCAGTTTTTATTCACATATACAAGTAAATTCAGACAGGAAATATATGACTTTCTGTCTGTATTTATCAGTAAACATAAGCAAAAATGGAAAACAGGGCAATTTAAATGTAATCACTGCTAAAGTTTGTATGGTGTACATTCTTGCATGTGAAATTCCCTCCTTACATCTCTAATCCCCATCTCTCTCAGATCATTTTAAACTTTTTTGGTAAAGCTCCCATGTGACCTGCACCTTTGGAAGATCGCTCTTTCAGGAATTACAAACAACATTAAAGTACACAGGTATGATAAAGCTACTGCTTGCAAAGCTCCCCAATGCTTCAAGATATCCCCTTAAGAAGATGCCCTACGCTCTGTAATATTATCAGAGTGTGGCTATGGTAACTGCTTGACCTAGTAAAGAATCTAGAATAATTACAAGCTGACCATCCTTATCTACATTTGCGTCAAATACAATAAAGGGGAAGTCTTTCTAAAAGAATATTAGCACCCCGTTATGGGTGGCCCCGATTGACGACTAAAATGCTGTTGAGTGTGTTCTATAGCTCATTCTACTTTGGTCTTTCCTCCAAGGGTAATCTGGCTGAATGGTATGCAAGTAACTTCAGATCGCCCATCTTTTAACCTGGAAGTGCAACAACTTACGTACAACCTTCACCATTATAGTGAATATGCCAAAGAGGTCTGATCTTTATCCTTGTATTAAAGCATATTTACTGAAAGGTGTTTTGATCTTTCAAATATGTTATTTGTGGTGTGTAGGATACCCACATCATGGAGTCTTTCTTCTGTGTAACTGTGCTGACCGTTTGTACCCGCCCAAGCACGAAATCCCTTTAACTCGTCAACTTCTAATTCTAAATATATTACAAAAACAAAAACATATGACCTTTCCCCAACCATGGTCAAGAGATTTCTGATTTTGAGAACGTAATTCAGTTTGGCAGGGGGCCCCAGTGCCTCTTAGTATGTAGCTCAGGGCCGCATTGGGTCTGTGAAAATGCCAAAGCTGATTCACGGGGTTTGCTCCCCATCACAGGTATTCATATATAGTCAGTTTTGTGCTACCTAATCGAGGAGGGTGACATGGTCGATTCGTGTCACTTCATTGTCATGTCGTGTCACTTCATTGTCTATCTAAGTTGTCAGAGTGTCCTTCTTTCTCTTCTTTACTCCTTTGATTCTTTGATGAGCTAATTGGCGTACAGCAAGCTAGGTAGTGTTTCTAAGGGGAGGTTAACTGTCTTGGCCATCATCTGCTTTCCTCCTCAATGAGCATGATTTCCCTCATGTCAAGTTTTTTGTTGAGATTTGGAACCACCGTCCCATGAGACAGGTTGTTTTCTGAGCTGAAGCTGCTAATTGGTTTCTCTTTGTCTGAGATGAGGATGTGCAGGGAGTTCGCTGCTCCTATTTTATCGGTGAAGTGATGAATCTTACCAGGGAATTCAAATGCCATACCAAAGGTATAAGTCCATATATACAGGATCTTGCCCTTACGGAGTTTTTTGTAATTGGATTGGAATCCAATCTCTTTTGTAACATGTTTGGATACATATTTTAAAGATGATGCATGTTTTCTTGGAACATGAGTTTGCCTAGTTTTCTCAACTTCTTTTTTCTAGATTGTTATAGAATTTTGCTTAGCTATCATGTGGTCTCTGAGAATGTTGAGGAGGATTTGGTACCACCCAGTGATCTCTGTCTAAGTGGACTTTCGAATTATCTTCCCCAGAAGAGTTGAGAACATTCTGGTGATGTACACTTTGTTCATATGCTCCTCCTGCTCCCTTCTTCAGCCTGCTGATATGAAGGTTTATCTCCTAGCTCAGTTCTCCAATTTCTTTCCTTATGCAGGAGTGTTTGTTCCATGGCTTTTCTGTTCCTTCCAGTAATTCCGATTCCATTTTTTCTTCCACATCCAACACTCCTGTTCTCACTGAGTCGACTTCTTGCTACACCTCAGTGATCATACCTCCCAAATCTGCTCATAAATCCTTTAAACACTTCTCAAGCTCTTCTCTCAGTTCCTGTTTAAATGCAGGACTGTTTTTGTGCATGCCGTTTCAGTGTCCAACTGAGGGTGTCCATCAATCTGATGACTCCTGGGAGCTTTTGACTGTTTGGCCTTTATTAGGAGTAGTGAAGTATGGCAGTATTCTTGGTGGATTTATTTTCAGGTTGCATTCATTTATTTTCTACATGTGTTGGGTTGTTAACATGGCTGAGTTTCTGAATGCATTAACCACCCACACGATACACTGATTGTGAGAAAGTGGCGTATTAGTTGGGATGCATAGTAGTTCACTGCAAGTAATAATGGCACTATCCTTGTTAGGTCCAGTAAAGTGTTCAGTAATTTAAGTTTAAGCTAAATCCCTAGTAGCTCTGCCACAGAGTAGACAGGCTTAACTTAAGAAAATGTATAAAGCATTTAAAAGTACTAAAACAGTAAAAAAAACAGCACAATAAAAATCCCACTCTAATTTGTAAAAATAGATTACATTTTAAGAGCAAAAGCAGATCAAAATAACAAAAATCCAATAAGTGTTACAGGACATATGAATATTCAAAGAAATAAATAATAATAGCTCCATAAAACCTTTAGTACCAACCTCAGTCATCTGATTGCGCTGTACTACAGCAAGGGTAAGGTGCAAGGAAGACTGCAATGGATATAGAGACCAGGTTTGTCCCGGTCGGATATTATACTTTCTGACTTAGGGGGCGATTACAATCTCGTTAGAAAACAGTTTAGACTGAATAAGTTTCGGAATAGTTTTTGAACGAATTTGGTTCTGTCAGTATGACCGACCGATTATGATGCATCCGGATGCTTCCGGATATCATTCGGTCAGACTCACATTGACTTTAATGTGACCATGTGCTCCGAAAGAGAACACAGGCTCCCATTAAAAAAAGGGGTGGGTGAGGAAAACCTTGCATCCTGTGGCAGGCATGGTGCCTGCCACATTGTGCATGGTTGGAAAGAGGAGTCCCTTGGGTACCCCCATGGGCCACAACCAAAGGCCTCATGGTGAAGGGGGGCCTGCAACGGGCCCCCATAGACAGAGGGCCCCATAGACAGATTCCGACAGCTGTTTCGTGTCGGACAGACCGAATCGGAACGGCTGTCCAAATCGGTCATCGTAATCGTTCGTTCAGAAACCATGTCCAAAGAGCTGCACGATTCGGCAATGAAAGACTTGGCTTGTCCGAATGCCTTTCGGAACGGATTCGGACAGCCAGATTTTTTCCGGGCATCGTAATTGGTCATTGGGACATGTGTATGATTCGGTCGGAAATAAGTGATCCGAATTGGATTCGGCAAACCTGAATCTGATTCGGACCCCTTCCGAATGTCATCGTAATCAACCCCATAGTATCTGAAATGGAAGTTAAAAATCCTCAGAGTGGAATGGCAACAGTCTGTGGCCGAGACTGATGCCACCAGGCCAGGTAACCATCAGATGAAATTTTGGTGAAGTTGTGAATTTTTGGTGGCAAAGCCATGAGCAGGAGAAATCTAAGTCCCTTGCTAGGTGGATGCTTTTGGCGCCTTCATCCAGTGAAGATTTTTACCTTTGGACTTAACAACTTTTATGGAGCTCGTATTTCTCCAGCAGGGCAAGGTTACAACCAATTATTAAACACAACTTCCTGAGGCCCGATAGCTCCTCCACATTGTCCCACAGAAATTAATTTGCGGCTACTGAAACGCTTCGAGCTGGAGCAACCTGAAGCTTTGGCCTAATGGCAACACACCTTCATTGGATTGACTTGGCCGCTTTGTCGAGGTCTTCTGTTAGTTCTCCAGGCAACCATGCTTCACAAAAACTTAGGGACACCACTTAGAGGTCAGGAGAAGCAACTAGCTGGGTCCAGGACAGGTCTAGTTGAAATGGGTCAGCTGGGCTCTCCAGGAAAGGGAGCTTCTTGCAGCTTTTGTGTCTCTGTAGTTTAACAGGAGGCCAGACAACTGACCCCTGAAGTCTGCATCTTGGTCCTGGGAACTCGTGAGAGGAGGTGCAGCACTTAGGGTTCTTACACAGATATCAATAGCAGGTTCAGTCCTTCTTCTATCTTCCTCTGGTCCAGAGGTGTTCTGTAGAGGGTATTGGGGGTGCCACATTTATGCCCAGTGCAAGCCTGTGGGTGTTGAAAACTCTTGGCTACGTCCTAACCAATCGTATAAAAGTTCTCATGGATGTCCTTACCCACTTTTGTAGCAATTTCTGCGTGTAAACTATCCCACAGTACCCCTCTCTACATAAAACTAAAATGGCAGAACCTTTCTTCCCCTGTACAGTGTGCCTATGGTAATGGTCAAACCCTCCCTTGTGATCACTCCAAACCAGTCTTGGGGTTTGCTTCTTTCCCACTAGGATTCGTGCCTATCTGGCTAAGAGGACAATAGAAGTGGCAGTTACAAGGGCATACTGCATAGCTAAATATTTGAGTGTCACAATCTATATGAATAGTCAATATAGATTTGGTGTGGCCAATTGTGGTACCAGTGAGAGTACATGACATTCTCTATCACCCCATTTAAGACTGTCTCAGGTATTTTTGATTTACTGAATGCCTTAAAGTTGCCAAAACATGAGAGTGGCAATGATTTGGTTACATCGGATAATCAGGATGTTATCAACAGATGTAAGGTTTTATTTTGTCAGACTTACTGCTACTGCAGAGGGCAAGCATGGACCTACATATGTGAGACATGATGGGATTGTGGACATAATTCATAAATACTGGTTTAATCCACATTTGTGAAACATTGCAGGAACTTTGTGTCAGAGATTTATCACATGTCCGAAAGGTAATATAGGAAAAATAGCTAGGGTGACTATGAGTCACTTTGGAAAATCAGAAGGTTGCTTCACAAAGTTGCAGGTGAATTTTGTAGCGATATCATTGTGTATGTATTAGATCATATATGTGAGGTGACGATCATCATGTTATGGTATATGGATTTGTACTGTGCACAATAATCCATGGAGGTATCATGGGACTGTACAAGTGTGAGCTGCAAGCCCCGGGGACAGGGAGAGGACTTACTTGAATATACAGGTCTTTAACTTCTTTTAGAATTGAAGAAGAGAGGAGGAGGCTCTAATGAGTAGTAGAAGGTAGCTCCATGGTTTAGGAGCAATGTCAGAAAGGGCCCTTGTCCTACGGATCTGCTTTTTTGATGGCGGAGGACATGTGCTAGTAAGAGGCTGGTTAAGTGGAGGTGCTTGGAAGGTTGATGAAAGTGAATGTAGTTTTTCAGGTAGGCTGGTCTAGTGTTATGTAGTGCTTTGTAGGTGTGGGTGAGGCGCTTTAACTGTGAGCACTTGTATATTGGGAGCCAGTGGAGCTCCCGCAGGTGTGGTGTGATATGAGACTGGCATGGGAGGTTCTATCAAATTTGTGACAAAACTGCTTATTTAAACATTCCCTAATGATTGGGCAGGTTCTTGTTATATAGCGTTATTATTCACGCTGATATATAATGTAAATACATCGACTGAAGCAAACTATAGAAGAGTGCAACGTGAGAGTATTAGCCAAATATTATTAGATGAGTTTGGTGCTTTAATTTGCCCTATTGGTGTGGCTTAGAATCATGCTAAGATTAAAAAATGGTCTACTTTGGTGGAATATTTGGCTAATAACACTGCTAATTCACTAACAAAACATAATGAAGCGATGTTGGCTATTCACTTGATGATTATTCAAGGCAATCTTGCTTCAGATATGATTTTAGCGAACAAATGTGGTATGTGTTGTGCTACTAAGGTACCAAATTGCTGCACCTATGTCGCAGATATAGTGAGAAAATGTATACATATATTGATAACATAATAAACTTTGTGCATGAGATTCATCCTATCTAATGTATGGGAAAAGAAAAGGGGCATGGTTTGGTAAATTAGATAAAGGCTTACTAATTGTTAGACTTCTCAGCATTAGGGTGGTCTCCCCCAAACATTTTGCCTGGTTAATTTTTTCTTTTTGCTGATTCTTTTTGTTGGCCTTGGGACTTTGAGCATTTGAACTCTGCTGACCAGTGCTAAAGTGCTTGCGTTTCTCCCCCTAAAAATGGTTACTTTTCTTATATCCACAATTGGGATATTTAACTTATCTGTAAGTCCCTAGTAGAGTTTGCTACCGATGCCCAAGGCCTGTAAATTAAATTCTACTAGTCGGCCTGTTGCACTGATTGACTTTGGCATTCAAAACCATTTGCCAAGACATTAAACTCCCTTTTATTACACATGCCACCCCTTAGGTAGGTCCTAGGTCAGCTATAGGACAGGGTGCTGTGTAAGTAAAAGGTAGGACATGTATTTTTAAGTTTTACACATTCTGGCAGTGAAACACACCTACATTTGTTTTTTCACCACTGTGAGTCCTAATCTCTTCATGGGTTAACATTGGTAATTTCTTTTTACACTTTAAGCTATAATTCCTTATTAGAAAGGAGCAGCTCTATCATGTTTTGTATCTTTGGAACGGTAATGGCAAATCCTCTTTACTAGTGAAGTTGAATTTGACAAGGCTGTTTTAGAAATGCTCTTTTAGAAAGTCTTCCATTGGGGGAACCAATTACTTTTGAATCATAACAATTTAAATGAAAAGACATTTCTTTTTCCGTACTCTAAACATAGTACTAAACACAAAGATACTTCAAGTTATATATATATATGTTTCATTCATATATTTCATTTGGTGAAAGAGGCTGTCATACAGAACATTAACAAAACAAACAGTTAACTCCAAATTAATATATAAATGAAACATATCTATAACTTGAAGAATCTTTGTGGTGTGTTTAGTACCCCATTTAAGTATAGAAAAAGAAATGTTTTTTCATTTAAATTGTTATGATCCAAAAGTAATTGGCCTCACCCAACAGAACTTTTTGTAGACTATATCAACAATACCCAGGTTCTGAGGGATACAGGATCACCCCTTTTAACTTTAATGATAGCCTTTTAGAAAGGGGGCATTTCTCTGCTCTTAAAGCCCTGTTCCCTGCATCCTTTCTCCAATACACACGCGAGATTGGTGACAGCTTAACTTTGTGTATTCCCTCAAGACAGCCACACACAAAGGAAGGTTAGATGTGTCTGAGTGCCCATGTGCATCCTGATGGCTCATCCTGGGCAGGGTGGTCAGGAAGAGTGGACAGTTACACCTGAATAGACAGTGCCTTGTTCCCACACAAAGGGTTGATTAACCCCCTTTGCTCAAAAGAATGGAACTCTGAGCACTTCAAAGACATTTCTTTGAAGTCACCCCACTTCTTTGGCACATCTCTGACCCCACCAAATCAGTCACTTTTGGACCTATAAAGAACCTCTGTCAGATGAAATGTTGTGTTGCTACAAAGACTATCAATCTGCTTGACTGCTGTTGTGGAAGAACTGCTTTTCTGCTGCACTGCCCTGCTGCCTGCTGCTTTCTGACCCTGCTGAGGGAGCACTGGATTCTGCCTTGAACTCTGAGTTCTTGTTGGCTTGCCTCCTGTTGTTTGAGACTCAGGGATATCAAAGTTTCATCATCTATACCTGTGCCTGTTCCATTGGAAGTGGACCCAAGTGCTTGCTCCAGGCAAACCGATGCATCTCCTCTCTGCATGTAGCAGAACCGACGCATCGTCACATTTGCAGAAGAAGAATGGGCGCATCGGAACCAGCACTTCGCCTTAAAGAACTGACACATCGGAACCAAAACATTATCACCTCTGAAGTGTAGGAGGATTGACGCTTCCCGTTGACTGCATGGAGAACCGGGACGTATCCTCTAAGGTAGCAATGACTCTCAGCTCGGCCCATGGTCGTCGGAATCGGTGAATCACCAATGCACCAAAATAGACGCCCCACCCCGAACGTGGGATCGACACCAATGCATTGCTTGGCTGCACCCCACATCTTGCTGTTGTGATCAGGGTTAAGGTCCTGCATAAGGCTCCTGTATCTGAATTTTCAAATAGCCTTGTAAACCTTCTGCCTGTTGCTCTACTGGTTGTTAAAGGACCTCTCTCTCCCTATAGGTGAGTTCAAGCCTTTAGCAGCAGTATTGCCTTTGGCAGAGTGCTACAAAGGTGTATTTGAATATCAGTCATAATAGGTGTGATGTTGTTTTTTAAAGTTTTTGAAGTTTTTTGCATTAGATATTTAGATTGTAGTTGCAGAAGAGAGAAGAAATCAACAATACGAAGAAAGAAGGGAGAAATGATGCTCAATGAGAAGAAAGCAAATGCTTATGATGCACTGAAGACTTTATAGAAGAAGACAGCAAACCAAAAATGATGGAGGAAATGCTATAGTGTACTATAATAAGACATTTGTTTTGATAGAATTATCAGAGAGGGGAATTTTGGAAGAGTTTTTACTAATTAGAATTATATGCCCTAAGTAAGACGGGTTTTAGTTAACCTGACTAGGCTACAGAAAGCCAGCTTTGACAGCTGTTTGAATTTGCAGAATAGCAGTGCACATTTATTTTACATGAGTAAAGGCTTTCTCTCTCTCTTTCTGTATTTTTGTGTGTTTTTCCATTCCAGTAAAATCATTAAAAAGAAGCTTCAACAGTGGTGTTTGCAATATAACTGTTTATTATCTATTGCGGAACTATGTTCAGGGCGTTTCTTTACTCTGTCACTTGTAAACGTTTCCTGTCGAAGCTTTATGTATGTTATTCATTAGCTGAACAAACCATTGCATTGCTTCATTACATGAAATGTCATCTCATTCCCTTAGTTAATTGTGCACAAATAACGCAGTTGCATGCATTTGTTCTCGTTCAGAAAATAATTTTATGGATCACTGACTAAATATCGAGGGACAAAATATAGACTATCCAAAATATCGATGCCAAAATTTCGACAGACAAAATATCAAATTCTTATCTACAAACAGGTAAGTACCAAAATATCGAATCCAAAATATCGTTTACAAATATATACTTTGTAAAAATATCGAATTTCTTAAAAATATTGTAACATTTAAAAAATATTTAAAAAAATAGCTAAAATATACTTAAAAATACTTAAATTACCTTAAAATTATTAAATAATTAATTTAACTTATAAAAAAACATACAATCATATATATATATATATTACCATAATATTAACAAAAATACACAATAATATTACCGTAGGATAGCGGGAGTGTAAAAATTACTATTCCCACTCCTGGAAGTGCAACAGTAGGGAAAGGGTTGGATAGCGTAGGGATAAAAATGTATATTTCTACTCCAGAGAGTGCAACAGTAGGGAAAGCGTTGGATAGCGTAGGGGTAAAAATTACTATTCCCACTCCAGTGAGTGCAACAGTAGGGAAAGCGTTGGATAGCGTAGGGGTAAAAATGACTATTCCCACTCCAGAGAGTGCAACAGTAGGGAAGGCGTTGGATAGCGTAGGGGTAAAAATTACTATTCCCACTCCAGAGAGTGCAACAGTAGGGAAAGCATTGAATAGCGTAGGGGTAAAAATTACTATTCCCACTCCAGAGAGTGCAACAGTAGGGAAAGCGTTGGATAGCCTAGGGGTAAAAATTACTATTCCCACTCCAGAGAGTGCAACAGTAGGGAAAACGTTGGATAGCGTAGGGGTAAAAATTACTATTCCCACTCCAGAGAGTGCAACATTAGGGAAAGCGTTGGATAGCGTAGGGGTAAAAATTACTATTCCCACTCCAGAGAGGGCAACAGTAGGGAAGGCGTTGGATAGCGTAAGGGTAAAAATTACTATTCCCACTCCAGAGATTGCAACAGTATGGAAAGCGTTGGATAGCGTAGGGGTAAAAATTACTATTCCCACTCCAGTGAGTGCAACAGTAGGGAAAGCGTTGGATAGCATAGGGGTACATTTTACTATTCCCACTCTAGTGAAAATAAATTAATATAATTCACATAATTATCAATTAATCAATTAATAAAAATTAATTACCAATTAAGAATTCATTAATTACCAATTAAAAATTAATTAACAATTTATTCAAAATAAATACCATTAAATAAATTAACATATTTAATTAATTATAATTAAATTACTTCCCACCCTATTCCCCTATAAACCCACAACCCGCTACAGAAAATAAATTAATATTATTCACATAATTATCAATTAATAAACTAATAAAATTTAATTATCAATTAAAAATAATTAATAACCCATTAAAAATTAATTAACAATGTATTCAAAATAAATACCAATAAATAAATGTACATATTTAATTAATTATAATTAAATTACTTACCACTCTATTCCCCTATAAACCCACAACCCACTACAGAAAATAAATTCATATTATCCACATAATTATCAATTAATATAAATTAATTATCAATTAAGAATTAATTAATTACCAATTAAAATAATTAACAATTTATTTTAAAAAAATTAATTAACATATTTAATTAATTATAATTAAATTACTTCCCACCCTATTCCTCTATCAACCCACAACCCGCTACAGAATTAAATTACGCAAAAATTAAATAACATAAAATTAATTACTTAAAATAAATTACAAAAAAAATACACTTTTCACACATATACTAACATACAAAACACTTTAAAAAAATTGATATTATTAAAAATTCGATATTTTAAATAACCTATATTATGTACTTCAATATTTTGACTTTCTATATTTTTTAAATCGATATTACATTACTTACCTTAAAAACAATATTTTTGATGTCTATATTCTGTCCATTCGATATTTTGTCCATTCTATATTTTGGACTCGATATTTCAGTTACTCGATATTTTGGACTCGATATTTTGACCATATACCAATTTTATTTCAGAGGCATAGCATGTTTCCTATTTATTTTCCTGTCAGTACAATGAAAAGTATTACTTTCTACGATCACGTGCAGAAGAAGCTCACTGTGCAATATTTTATTTCATGTTTAGTTCCTTTCTGTAGTTAGATCAGGTATTCTTCTAACCAATCACGCTAAGGTGGTAGTCGGGGATGTCTTCAGTGATTGTGAATTAATAATTTGATTGGTTGCTATGCAAAAGTATTATATTAGTGCACCCCATTTAGGTACTGTCATTTTATGAATTTCTGTGTCTCTGTTGTCTAAAAACTCTATAAAAGATGCTGTGTTTTGGAGACGAGGTAGTTCTTTCTGGGTTTCCTTAGAAGGCAGACACTGTGTTAGTCTGTTTATTGATTCATACTTAGCTCTGTCTGAGCCTTGAGTGGGAGCAGACTCTATGACAGTCTGTTTACTGTTTTATACTTCTTTCCTTGGGTTTCCCTCCGAGGCAGATCTTATGTTTGCCCTCTCGTGGAATATTGATTTGACTAATTTTGATGATGCTAATCCCTGATTACTTTAGCTTTCCGCAATGATTCTATTTTTAATAAACCCACGAAGTTTTAACCTGGAATCATGATCTTGTGTTGGTTTGTTTATCAGCCTTGGAGTATTCTTACGAAGACTCACAAGATGTCTTATGAAGACTCAGATAGTGGCAATATTGCACATTGACCATCTTAGTCATTTTAATTAGAGTGTTAAAACCTTCCTATTTCTTAAAGCAAAAAGCAAAAATAAAACAAACATGTTCATGTAATAGTTAACTCCAATGATTCTCTTCCACAAGAGTTACTTACAAATGTCGGTGAGTGTAAAAGGTGGGATCTTACACACTGCTTCTGTGAGCTCCTGGGTTGGCTTGTGAATACTTTTAGTACCCTCTTGTCTTGTACTCCAACCGTGTATCTCTTATCTCTGTACCTACTTGACTCTCAATCCATCTGCTATGGTTCATTTTCTAATTTTCAGGTCCTCTCTTAACGTTTCCTATCAGGCAATAAGTTGTAATATTGAATTTAAAACTTTATAATGAAATACAGCTAGCACATCAGTTTTGCCCTCCGCTTTCCCCTGTCCCTCAGTTTCTTAGTGACAGGTTCAAATGTGAAACTTCTTTCTAGAATTGAAGTAGAGATATCTTGGAAGAGTATGCAAGTAAAACTATGGAAGGTAACTTGTACTTGTGACCTTCTTTCTCAGTGAAGTAATGGAATTTTACAAGAATATCTCTCAGCTTTTGGTCGTGTGATGAGCATTTCGGCCTAATTCTATGTATACTGTCCAATGTTTATATTGTCTAACGTGACGTGCAAACATTGATTTTCTAACAGTGTAAAGAATGTTTCCACAACAAAATCTGCAAAGTTGACCATTCCACCTTTACTTTCAGACATCTAACTTACATCTTTTCTCAGTATTTATAGTTCTGCAAATTTCAGAATATCAAGTTTGCCTGTAGCTTTGAGGAGGTCAGCAAATGTTTCTTCTTGTCCTGTTCATCTTCAATTTTCCCGGTCCTGTTGCTTTCTCTGGGTTCAACCTGCCACTCCGATCCAGAGACAAATCACCTCTACATCACCATAAATAATGTCATCTTGAAGACTCTTAATCAAGCAAAGGAGGGTGTCAGTTTGTCACATCTCTCCTTCAAGCTCTGCTCTCCTGTCTTACAAGTGGCTCTCCGTCTTCAGCATTAGTTCTGGCACCAGTGGCAGATGAGAGAGAATGTCGGAGAAATCTTCATATATCATGGGGTGAGTCCAGAACCTGTGTGAATGGCATCCTCCTAGCACTGAGCCAAGTCGCTCATTGAAATTTACATTTGTGTGTAAGAGTTTGGAGACAGCGCTGCCTTTTCTCTTAACCTTTGAATGAAAGAGGAGGGTTTGTGGTCAGTGTAAAGGAAACTGTGTGGTTCTGTGTCAATGTCATCAGCATCATTTGGGAAAGCCTAGGATAAAACACAATCTAGCTGGTGTCCCGCCAGGCCAGTCCATGTGCAGCTTTTGCTTTTTGCAATGATATATGCAATCAGCAAATCTGCTGTACAAAGTTGGTCACCTGGCGTTGCTTGTCAACTCAACTTACTTAATACAAATTGTAACAAAATAGGCTGCGGGTGCTTGCTAAAGGTCTGAAGGTGGGGGGTCACAGAAGGTGGCACGGATGGGCATGTCTACTAATCAGGTATATGAATGAGTATGGGTGTGTGTGAGTGTGTTTGAGGAGATCTGCATGGAGCACTGGCTGTAGAAACACTGCTTGTGTACAGGTAAGTGTTACACTTGGCTTGAGCAAGTATGAACTATACATGGGGAAAATTAAGCGAAACAGGCACGAAAGGTCCTGTCTTCGGGAAAAATGCCCTTGTAATTGAGGATTGGCCTGTTTTTGAATGAAGGATGGAGGTGATGAGCTTGAGATCCTGCACTATTAAGTCCATATCTGGTTTAAAGTACATCTTACTTTTCCCCTTACTATACTCACAATATCAACACAGCTGCTTAATATGTTTTCGACACTGTTTCCTAATGCAGTTTTGCTAGACTGACAGTTAGGCATGCATGGCGTATCCCCTGCATACCATAACAAAACTACTTCAAATAGTCATAAATTAAACGGAGCTGCTCTTTGGTGTGTAGTGTATATACAAAACTTTTAGGTGAGCTAAGATAATGTTTTTCCACGTGTGTCTAAGGGCCGGATGTACTAACGTTTTTTGCGAGCGGAAAAGTGCCAAGAACTATTATGGTATGCTTTTTTGAGACCAAAACATGTTTTTGTTTTTAGCCGAATGTTTTTTTTAGTTTTATAGTGGAGAGAGACTGACAGCTCAGACAACAATGACGTTTTACATATACTTCTGATTGGCGCTTAGGTTTTTCTTAGCACTTTTTGCCTTAAATTAAAAAAGATCGTATCTCTGGTTCACCTAATTGGAGGTTTGACGTTTTGATGTCATTTAGCTCATTATTTTTTACCCTATTTTTAGAAAATGGCTGTGGGATGGTTATAATCTTGTGTTTCTTACTATTTTTTCTCTGGTTGTCTTTTAGCATGTCTTTTTGATGGCGGGACAGTTTAGTGCCCTCTCCAGGATTTCCTTTGCTCTAGATTTACTGGAGCCTAATACGCATGGTCCTCTTCGCGGTTGTGCATCCCCCCTCTCAGTGCAGCCAAACTTCTCTGTGACCTCCTACTCAGCAAGCACACTTGGGGCAGAAACATGGTTCCTGGAAATCGCAACCAGCAGACATATATGCTTGAAGAAAACAAAGTTGGTGCCTGTATTTGAAGACTTCCAGTGTGGTAGCATTCCAGATGTGTCACTAATACTTTGGCACACACTTCTTACCTGGCAGAAGAGCTCAGCCCTGGCATGTGATCTATCAAAGTTCCATTATATTGGGCAGTAGCAACACCTGTTACACACAGAAGTGTGGCATAAAGCACTATACACACAAGTTATGATTGTCAATAGTATTACCATGCCTGCTCTAAGTACACACACTGCATCCTGGCACGTTCCTGAGCTCTGCAGCTGCTATAAGGGTCATTCATCGAACTCATTCTCTCATGTAAGGGGTAAGGAAGTGTAACAGTCATGTGGCATCCGACCATGTAAGCCCTCAGAGCGCGCACATTCAGGTGTGTTGGCACAGTTTGCTGTACCGAATCATCAACCCAGAATATGCAAACCAGATGACGTATTCTGAGTCTCAGCAGGAGCCGGGGTGGGGAGCTGGCATCCTCAGTGTCGCTCAACGCAATCCTTTGATACAAAAAAGTATTGAAAAACTTGAATCCTAAGCTTCTCGGATGCTTCGTTAATAGAGCAAAAAAAGCCCCTTTCACCTCAAGAGTAGATTTACAGTATTTTCTGTACCCCCTGGCCCAGTAGCCAGGGAAACCTGCCTGCCGAGCAGGCCTGCTGCACATTACTGTTGTGTCCTTGCTGGGTTTAGGCCAGAGTGGACAAACAGCCTGTCACTCCCATGATTGTTTATGCTGCCTCTCTGGCTGTGGTAAAATTACTGCCGGCCCTGTTCCGTTTCACTGGAGAGTATTTTGCATACGCAGCAGATATAAATCATTGCAGCTATTTCAAATAGTTTAAAACCGAGATAAATTTCCCTTTGAACCGGAGGCAGGCCGCAAAGGAGATTTACGGAACGAGTTTGCCGTGCATTTGATCTCTTTCTGTGAAGGCAGTATTGAGCTAACACCATCCTTTGCAGGAGCCGCAGGTTGCTTTTTTTCGTGAACCGAGTGCATACCTGCTTTACCCGCTTTATTGGTGTGTGAAGTTCAAATATATATGCTGTCAAGATGGAACTTAAGAGCGCGAAAGCACACAATGTGGAAATCTATTGTTTATGGGAGCCCGGCCTGCTGAAGTAGTCACCTTGCTCGCGCCACCCGCGAGCTGCTCCACATCAGGTGTGAACTAGTTGGGTGAGTGAGTCGCACTATGAATGGGACCAGCTTCCATGTATTTGCACAAGTCCCATGAACATTTGTACTGACGTTTCAACTGTCAGTTTAGGGCAAAAACGCAACTACTGAAACAGATTGGAACACTGGTGAACAGGAATTCAAAAGAAGCAAGCATTTGCAAGCAATCGCTCTCGCCTTTGGGAGCTTATAAGTATTTATGCATGCAGCACATTATCCTGAGTGCTGCAACCACTGGCTCAAATTAAGCACTGCAGTAAGTGACATCATTGTCATATCTGAATAGAGTGGCATGTGACACGCCATATACACCGCCTGAGGCCTTAACTGCGCATCCTGATCGGCAAAACTGAAAAACACAGCGTCTGTTATGGCTCGGTACCTGAGAGTTTGGAGCTTGTTACTTCACCATTACCACTTGACAGACATAAATACGTGATTACAATAATGGTAGGTAAAACTCAGTATATAAGCAAATACAAAAACATTCTAATCACTATAATGCAGTCTAAAATTATTTTGATTTCCTGGGCTACTCAATCTCGATCATTTTTCAAAATCTCACCATTTTGGCAAATAGTAATTACTAGGTTTGATCGTTGTCACGTTTCTCAAAAAAAGGACACTCTTGAAGATTTAGCAGGACTGCCAGATATGTGTTCCTTGGCTAGTACTTTCTTTCTACACTTGCTACTTCTGCAGAGTTATCAGTAGGGTAGCCTACATAGCAATGCATTATGGGAGTTGTCGTCTTGGTTCATTTTATTTGAGCCATTTGGACCACAACATCTGATAACAAAGGTATGTAAAAGAAAAGAGTAGGAATGGAACAATTGTTGCCCAGATGATGCATAGAGCCATCTGGACACCCTAGTCCTAAAGGAGCTGAATGTGCTCTGTGAGTCCTGTTTGCTTACAGTATTTTCCAACATGCACCCTTCAGTGTCAACAATGAAGCTACTGAGGGGCAAAGGACGGAGCTCAGCCCTGAGATATCATCGGGCTTCAAATACTGCATGATGTCACTTCAGCTGTCTCTAGCAATTTGGAGCCTAGACATCTATTTGTGTTTCCTGTATTTCAAACAAGAATGCAAAATTTGAGGAACAAAACAAGCAAACCGTCTATATGCACCCATCAGCTGACCCTATAGTGCTCTGATGAGCCAGGCTCTCACAACAGCTAAGAGCAGCACAGAACAAGGAGCAACTGGGGCGGTGGGAGGAGCCAGGCAGTGGCCCCTGACTTTCGTTAAAACACAGTGACGACATAGTCCTGCAGGGCATAAAGCAGTGGTGGAAGTGCATTTCCAAAAATATGGAAACTGTGATTGTTGACGAATGGCGCAGAATGCAGTTCTTTTATTAGAACCAGTGCAAGTGTATGTAGTGTAATAACTGCATGGAAAAACAAGAGAGAGCTAACAGGCACACAGCCCATGACACAAAAATGTGTTGCAAAATAACTTTCCCTACATATTATGGACAATAATATCCTCGACGTTTTCCAGTCTGGCTTCATTCAAAATTGCAGCTCCGAAACAGCCCTGCTGTAAGTAATTGATGATGCGCTGCATATACTCGACTCTGGGGAATCGTGTCTTCTGGTTCTTCTAGACCTCTCTGCAGCCTTTGACACTGTTAATCATAATACCCTCCTTAACACTCTTCAACAGAGAATGGGCTTGAAAGGCCCAGTGCTTAAATGGTTTGCCTCTTTTCTCTCCGACAGATCCCAAATGATCAAGATAGCGAACAGTCTGTTGTCTCCATTGGCTGTAGGTCAAGGCGTCCCACAAGGTTCTATTCTTGCACCCACTTTGTTTAATCTATTCTATCCCTGGAACCATTAGGGAACCTCCTCAGTAAATCTGGGATCCATTGCCATCTCTAAGCGTGTGACACTCAAATCTACCTCAAGGTGTCTGCCACACACGATCTCTCACTACTCCACTCCATTCTCAACTCTATTCACAACTGGTTGTTAGCTCACCAACTCATTCTAAATCCCTCCAAAACTGAATTCCTTCTCCTATCTGCCTCTCTCTCCTCTCCTCCTATTCAATTTTGGATGGATCTGGTGAACCTACTCACCGACTCAACCATAAACCCATCATTGTTGACAGTGCCAAATCCCTAGGTGTCATACTTGACAAAAGACTCAAACTAAACTCCTACATCAACTCTACTAAGAACTTGCTCAACTTGCTAAGAACGCACATTACCAGTTGCGCCTTCTGTGGGGGATTCGTCGGTTCTTCCCAGAGAAAGACCTAAAAACCTTGGTACAATCGCTGGTTCTCTCCAGACTGGATTATTGCAATTCTCTTCTGACAGGCCTACCCAAATCCCACCTCTCCCTTCTCAAATCCATACTCCATTCAGCGGCTCGCTTTATTTCAGGATCTAAACAAAGTGACCACATCACTCCTATCCTGTCTTCTCTTCGATGGCTTCCCATCGAGGCAAGATATATTTACAAAACTACCTGCATCACCCACAAAGCCTTGCACACGTCATCCTCTTGTTACCTGGCGAATACCTTGAAAATGTCTGGAGGCTCTAGACCTTCTCGCAATGCGGAAAAGTTTCTGTTTGAACCCCCCCTCCTTCAAAAGGGAAAGATCAATGGCGCAATCCTTCTCAGGTAATGCGGTGAGAATCTGGAACTTGCTTCCTCTATTGCTCTGTGCCACCTCCTCTTCCCGGATCTTCAAAGCTGACCTGAAATCCCTTCTCTTCCAAAGACACACTCAGAACTAATACCTTCATTCTCAGGCCCCTCTAGGAAGTTCGCTCTTCATTGTAAATTTGTAAATAAAAAAATCTGTACATTGCTCACCCTTGCGTGCTGTGGTGATATTGTGTTTGTGTACCTTACCTTTTTTAGTCTCCTGTTTATTTTTGTAAAGTTCTATTGTGTAACACTTTTCTCATGTAATGTAACTGGTCCTACTATACAGCGCTCTGACATTTTTGGGTAATGTCCGCGCTATATAAAAATGCACTAAATAAATAAATAAAAAACGCAGAACATGGAAATAAATACAGAAATAAATACATCTACAGAAAATAAGAATGGACACGCTGGGATGAGGGTCAGATGTGGTTTGTTTTTACAGGGACTGGGGTCTCATTAAGAGATCAAGTGCCACATTTATCATCATGTCTGCCTTTAAAAAGCGATTGTGGTAAAATGCATGTACGGGCCTATCTAGCTTCTAGTGACGACCCTTAGAGGTGGAAAGGGATCGCCATTAAGCCATCTGTCAGGCTTCACAAAGATCCCATGGAGAAGGTGGCCGGGGCTGGGACAGGGTCAGAGAGAGGCGTGTGGCGATGAAGCATTTCACTC
This sequence comes from Lissotriton helveticus, assembly GCF_964261635.1. Lineage (NCBI taxonomy): Eukaryota > Metazoa > Chordata > Amphibia > Caudata > Salamandridae > Lissotriton > Lissotriton helveticus. The sequence goes on from NC_136068.1 coordinate 1,206,274,783, forward strand.
GCCAGAGCATCATTTCCTGGTACTGTGGGGTGTTTCCAGCTCTGCCCGAGTCGTGCCGCAGCCCTTATTGCATACTGGAAGCAATATTTTAAAAGAAACAAACAAAGGACTACAGAAGGATGCTCATGGACACTGCGCTGCTGAAATAACAGAGAAAAGCGCATCTGTCAAAGGGATGGCCAACCAAGAGGAACCATGCACACAGTGGTACGGGTGGAGAATTGTAGGATGATGGCGCCCCAAAGAAATCAACAGAAAATATTATCTAGATACAAAGTTAATGTGGTGCTAATGAGCTAGGGAGAACCACACTATTCCCTAATATGTGGTTATAGACAACATGAAAATGCACAAGTCAACCTCCAGCACACGCTCAAAAGTATGTCAACAAATGACATCAATTTAAACAGACAGTCGTCTTCTTCTTTTTGTTCTTTATTGATTCTTTATCCAGTAAGTTGTATCACTCTCTGGCCAACACATGTTTTGTCACCTAAATGGGAAGAGATCACACAACTTCCTCTATAAATGCATTACTCACTAAATTACTTACTTATTTATACAACAACACTTTGGACAGTGGACCACTCCAAGAAAAGGCACCAATCCTGAAATCACCGGACAAATTAATTTTCCAATTCTAGCTTGCTTTTTCCAAATGCTCCCTGTCCTAAGAGCATCACCCAAACCTGGGGTCAACAGTCAATTTTTTGTCCAATATGGAAATTTATATAAATCCTACATCTCGGAGCTTGATTTGATGAAAGTGATAACTTAAAGAAAAGAAAAGAAGAATAAGGATATAAAGCTTTCTTTCACTCCTCCGTTATTTTCTTAAGATTGGAACCTAACACGCTTTTGGAACAACTATTTCGCCCTGAAGAAGTTCTGTTTTCAGAACGAAATGCGTTGGCTGGTTTTTCCTAAAAAAGGATTATTGAATGAGCATTACAAACTTACATCAAGACTCAGCGTTTGTGTGTGAAGACACTAAGAAAGTTGTTTAGTTTCTTCAAGCTGGACTTGCAAAGCGGTGCTTTTCCATATTGGACAATAAATTACTTACTTACGTAATTCCATCCCGAAAGCAATCTGCAATTAATCATTCCCAAATCTGTGTTGTGCAATTTGCATCAGATTTTTTTTTCCTCAGTGGGGTGCTCCAAATACGAAGCCTGCTTGTCCCCGTACTTGATCCTTGAACATGAAAACACATTCAGAATTACTCCTTTGGACCTAATGTTCATCACTAAAGTCACAAAGAGGTGATATCACAACACATTTCTATAACAACCCATTATAGTGGATATTTTTTTTATCTCTGTACTTTTAATACCCTGAGAAAGTCACAACATACTTTTGAGTGTGTGAGCGGAGGTTGACTTGTGCATTTTCAAGGAACCATGTACATGTTTTGATGGCCGAACCAAAAGAACAATGGAGTGAAATTGCCTGGGTGTCAACGAGGCTCCCAAAGCAGGAACAAAAACAATGAATGCACCAATAAGCAGGCTGCTTTTCTGAATGGCCCAGATAGAAACAAATGGTAATGATGGGTGTGCAAAAAGCACACAGAAGAGATTACAACACGTCTTGCAGACAGCACAAGCGCTGTCTTAGGCTCGACCTAAAAAGGAATGGATGGATTATTCACACTCTACATGTGACCATTATAGATATATGAATGTAAACGAGAGCACTTCCGGCAGAACTAAAACTCACTCAATATTTTAACCGAAAAATTAGGTCTTCATAGTGAGGTCATATTGGGATATACAGGGGTATTTCTGAAGAATAAATTACGTTTCAATCACATAAAGCAGCAACAAAGTCTCTGACTGCTCAGGTGTCCATCAACACATCACTAAGATTCCTCAACCAGTTTGTGCTTTCACTTCTTGTCGGACCCTGCCTACTCTCTTTGCCTGCTTTCACTCTCTGCCCATTTTTACATTGTACCCCTCACAAGCTATTTGTTCTCTCACATGTTCTTTGTTCCCCTCACAAGCTCTTTGCTCTCCTCACAAGCTCTTTGTTCATTATTCACACTGCGCTACATCAACAACACCTAATGCTGTGCCCCATCAACAACACTTGTGTATTCGTAACATTGTTCACCCATTCTGTTCCCTTATCCTCTCAGTGCCCCTCCATCCATGCTGTACCCTCTCACCCACAGGCCAATTTTGCCAACTCTGTCTACCCTACTTTGTGTCACCTTACCCCCTCCATACCCAAGACCTTTTACCCACTTTGTTGTCTCATTCACTGTAAAAAACCCTTGCATGAAATTCCCCCTTAGCCTTCTGTGCGCTCCTCACCCACTATGTGCCTGTTCATCCACTTTATGCTGACTCCCAATCTATGTGCCATCATCCTAATGATGTCCCTTCTTTCACTCTCAAACCTTCTTCCCAGGGATGAACTGGGACTGAAAAGAGGCTTGGGCACCAAAATAAAAGTGGTGCCCATTACTGAATTAGATAGCTAAAAAAGTGGTACATGTTTGTAAACTGGGCAATTTTGATCTTGTAAAGTGTAATTGTTTTGCAAGGTATAGAAGAATACTTGGATTTAAGCTAGCTGCAGGCAGTATTTGTTTTAATGTTGGGTTAATTAATGGATAAAACTGGCCCAGCAGTTTAAAAGCCAGCCCACATATTGATCTGTCAGACCAGTCCATCGGGCGCTACCTGATTGCCCCAAAGGCCAGCCTGACACGCACTTTGCCTTAATTGTATCCTCCCACTCACTTGCTCTGTGCAAGTTCACTCACCATTTATGACATCATCCACTCTCATAGTGACCTTGCCTTTATTGGTATATCTTGACTTTTCTTTTGACATACATTTGAGATTAATATTTATAGAATTTCATTAGAATATGGGCATTTTTCATTACAAATACAGGTGAAATCAAGGTGCAATGAGAAACTGGACACAAAAGAAAGAGGTACATCTTTGGCCAAGCATTAGGATGAAACAAGGGTTGATCCTTCCAAATGAGGGCCAATAAAGATTTTTACTATTCTTCTAGGAAGTGATGTGAGAACAGGTGTTCAAGTCCTCATACTCTCGCATTTGAATTCTGGGAATGCCCTGCTCAATAGCCTCCCAAACTCTACACTAGCATCCCTTAAGGGCATCCTTCCTGCTGCAACGTGTATCATCCCATGTCAGAAGAAAAATGATCACATTACCGCTATCCTGATGAAACTCCACATGCTCATCTTGCTAGCCTATACCATCTTCAAAACCAACTACATCATATATAAAACCATCTCAACCAACATTCCTGCCTATTTTGCAGACAAGTTTACTATCTCCCGCTGGCTCTTTTGTACACCCGCATCCAGGACGAAATCAGATTCCAGACTATGAAGTGTAAAAAAATAAAAAACATGTCAGCAGATCTTTTCCTTCAATGCACCCTGGATCTGGAACAACAACACAGTATCCCTAAGTGTGAGAAATTGGGTTGTTGGTTGAATGGGCGGGGATCCCTCTTCAAGCAACAGCCACAATCCGCATCAGGGTTAACCAGAAAAGTCACTAAATTAACCTATACCTACCCATTTAGTAGCTCGGTGCAAAAGCAGTCAGGCTTAACTTAGAGGAAATGTGTAAAGTATTTTTGCAGGATGCACACAGCAATACAGTGAAAACACAACACAAGAAAAATCCTATGCCACTTTAGAAAAATAAAGTGAATTTTAATAAACTAGTTAACACCAAAACAACAAAAATACAATTAGAAGAACTGGAGTCATGACTTTTTTGAGTTGAAGGTAGAAATAGCACCTAACTGTTCAAAGCACCAATCGTGGACATCTAGTCATACAAGACTGGTTCAAAGTCGAAAAATATGGTTGACAGCGATGGAGCACGAGTAGGTTACAAGAAGTGGAGTGGACCCAGTCAGCGTTTACCTTCGGACTTAGAAGACATTTTGAAGAAAATAGTCTGAGAAGGTAAAGTTCAAAGGGGCAAGGCTGCAGATGGTGTCCGAAGAGGAGCTGTCATCTTCGAAAAGCTGTTCAACGAAGTTGCAGTGAAGATTTTTATGTTCAGACTTACTCTCTTTTTTGGAAGTTCAAAATCTCCTGCGGGACAAGGCAGGAGGCTACAGCTGACAGGAGTTGCACAAGGCTCGATATGCCTTGGTTGAAGCACTGCTGAACAGGATTTGCTGCTGTGGGGATGAACATAACAGCACCATACTGCGTAGACAGGCCAACTGGCAATTCACCTTGGGCGGATAGACTAGCAGCTTGGTTCTCAATTCTCAGAGCAGTTTTTAGCCCAAAAATTTCTAAGTTCGAGGTTTTAGCTTCTGTCTCTCTCTGCACCTTCAGCACCCCCAACAATGGTCTAGGACTGGAAGGGTACCAATTGGGAGGTAAGAATTAACTCGGGCTGCGTGCAGGTGTGGGTTTAAAATGGTTGGATCTTTTTCTGCCCTTGAGGCTCTGATCAGGAGAGCACTCAAATAGCCCTTGGATCACTCTGGTAGCCCTGGTTCAAGGGATATCAAGCAGTAGGACAGGCCTCTGAGAACTCAAGGCAGGCTCCAGGCAGCAAAGCAGTCCTTCTAGGTGCCACAGCAGCAGGAAGTCCTATAAGAGTCTATCCACGGATCCAAAAAATGAACTGTAGAGTGGGTCTGAGGGTCCAATTTTTATACCTGGTGCCTTCTTTGAAGTCAGAGAAGTTTCTAGAAAATTCAGTTTGAAGTGCTTGAAGATTCCTGTCTCAAGAGGACTGTATGAACAAGACAGGGGTGACAAGTCCTTTGTGTGAAGACAGAGTACAGCTCCTTCAATTTCAAGTGGGGTTGTGCCCAGTTCTGCCACCCCATCCTGCCAGTAGATGGCCCATCAGGCACACCTAATACCTCTATTGTGTGTCTGTCTGGGGAGGAGTAAAAAAAGTCCAACTGCCAACTACACCCATCCACATGACCAAGAACATGCGGCTGGCACCAAAAATGCCAACTTTCTATAAGTAGCGTTTTCAAAATAGCAACTTAAAATCTGACTTAACCATTAAAGAGGATTTTTTATTACAATTGTCAGACAAGAAACATGAAATGCTTACCTGTTTCCAATCAAAAGTTAGCACTTATTAAATTTATTAATGCAAACCAATGTTATCCAATGGAACAGGTAGGCCTCATGGTACTGAAAAAAGATTTTAGAGTTTTTGACTACCAGGACATGTAAAACGTAAAACTACATGTCCAAACTTTTAATTACAATGCACCCTGCCCAAAGGCTACCTAAGGGCTACCTTGGGGTGACATATGAAACAAAAGGGGACCTTTAGGCTTGGCAAGGGGGTTATATTGCCAAGTTGAATTGATGGTTTATTAACTGCATTCAGACTGTAATGGCTGGACTGGGACATATTTTAAGGGGCAACCTAAGAGGGTGGCTGAATAAGTGCTGGAGGGCCACTCATAACATTTCATTCACTGGCCCTGGGTACATGGTATACCACTCTACAAGGGACTTATAAGTAAATAAAATATGGCAGTCAGGTGTAAGCCAATTTTACCATGTTTAAAGTAGAGTGCACAAGCACTTTAGCACAGGTTAGCAGTGCACAGAGACCTAGAGCCAACAATAACACATTTTAGCACTGAAGTGCAAAGTCAAAGGTTTGGGGGAAGACCACCCTAAGGTTGATAGGTCTAACAATGAGGATTACCCTATTGCTTCTCCAGTGCAGGAAAGTTTTGAAGAGACACCACTTTAATAACAACCCATCACATCAGAAAGTGGGAGCAAGCCAATAATCTGCTAACTCTCCTATCACTCACAGACTTTATTCTTATCTTTGATCCTGTAAATCCCTCAGTTGCCTATTTTTGCTAAGTTTGAGGAATACAAAAATACCATACATATATAAATGTATGCGTTTTACAGTCTTTGTCTCTAATCTTGTCATTCCTTACTCTCTCAGCACTTAATAAGTGAAGCTACAAGAGATTTTTTAAATCCTTACAGCCTTGATCACGTCCGCATTCTGCTTAGAGTAGAAAATAGGGTGCATACTCATTTAGACTTTACACATTTCACACTTTTTGTATGCCACACCTTTCATGTCAGTTTTAGTTCTGTGAAATTAAAGTGACTTGTTGGCTCTCTATGCTTGGCAGCAGGTTGTGGAGGTGCTGATATCTGCTAACACTTTTCATTTTTCACAACAGATAAACAAAGCTGGCTTTTCGACTAGTTGTAATAAAGGATTTTTACTTTGTTGAGTCACAAAGTCATACAGAATTCACACATTTTAAATTCCTAAATAGCTCTTCCTCTCATCAAGACAAACAGAAGAGAAACATAACCAGTGCCACACCCCCATTGATGGTGCAAAAGATTAGAGATTGATTGCTATCACCTTGAGAATGCTCAGTTGAAGATGTATAATGAACACCACTCCACAGATTTGTACGGTACAGGAAAGTGACACTCCCATTATAAGAGGGTACATGTTCTCACAGGCACATTTCAGATCACTAAGGACTTGGAGACAGTGTATCAGAGTTTGTGTATTTGTGGACTCCAGGGAGTAGTGCTGACCTCAGAGTGTTCATAGCCAGACATAGGATGCACCTGGTGCTAACAACAGAACACATAGTTTTTGGGATCAGGCTAGCTGATTACAACAACAAGTAACTGGTGTTGACATAAAAAAAGAGCACTACGTGGGTTAAAATGACAAACGGCAGTGCAGGTAGGGGTGTGATCTACAGGCAAATGTCACCACTGGCTCACTTGCACCTAGGCAGACCTCACCATCTCTGGGGAGAGGCTCTTTGTGTTCAGCTTATCTTCACATAACATCTTGTTGTTGGGATTGATTTTTCATCAGCCCACCTCCATCTCATTGTGAGAAGTGAGTGAGCTGTCTTCAGTCTCTTAGGATTCCCTAGGAAGACTGGGAGATTACCGTCAGATCACAGTCAGCTTCACTGGCGGTGAAAGATACCAAAGCTTCTCCACTGACTTCAATCTTCATCATGCCCAAAAAGATGTGGGTAACATACTGACTGCACACACATGATGTGCCACATCAGCAAGGGTACATGCAGGTCAAAGTCTGAAAGATGCCGCACATCACAGTTTTTGGAAAATATTTAATAAAAATAATTGTGACACACAAATATCATGGCAAGAATAGCGGGATGTCAAAAATATAATTGACAGGACTACTGAAGGTAAACATTTTGTTTTAAGGGTTTTCAAAATTGTTAAAAAAAATATTGATTTAGAAATTATTGTATGTAATATCATTTGAAAGAGTTATTTTGTATGTAATTTATTGTAATGTGTTTGATTATATATGTTTATGATTTGTGTGTGTTTTTAGTTAGATAATTCATTAATTATGAAATTGTTGAAATTTGTGTTTTTAGTTGTATTCATTTATAATAATAAAGGATTTATGATTTTTTTTCAGCAGTGGGATTCTGCACGTTTAGGGGATCAGGAGGGAGAGATATTTAAGAAGTGACCATTTTTATGTATATCTTAATGTCAAATATTTTAATGATATCGAAATTATTATTTTTTTAAATGTATTTTGTTACATTAGTAGTTTTTTATGAATAATAATTTATAATAGATTAAACTATATACTATTTTTTAAATAAAAATAACCAATCATTTTTTTGTAAATATATAAATACATATTTAAATTAAAAATATATACAAATTATATGTAGATTTAATTTAAAAAAACATAAATGTTATTAAAAAAACATTGACATATTTTACATTTTTGTTATGTAGGAAATTATGTTGTATTATTTCATTTCTATTCAAAAAGTCTGTTTTAAATTTTCTTTTTCTATTTTATTATTTTTAATTTTGCATTATGATATTATTTTTTATTTTATGGTTCAAAGTTTAGGAATGGTAGTAAATATTTAAAATAATTTATTATTTATGAATTGCCACAAAATATTATTTTGTGTGAAAATATATACATTTGAATATATAGGTCTGCAGTTTTGGTCAGTGTCTTTTTTAATTATTTTAATTTTAAGGTTAGAAATGGTCAGCGATCTCACATCCAAAAATTAACCTGAGGAATTACCTGAATTACAAATATATATTTTGGTATGGCATACAATATTGAAACAACACAACATATACATAAGAATATAGGGCCGGAATGGCATACAGAGGAGAAAAAAAAGAAAAGATCAAATTAAAAAAATACTACGAGGATCTCAATTCCAAAGCATCCAGTTCTTTAGTCATAAACATTAATTTAGTCATTAGAAAATCCCAGTTAAATCCTTCCAAATTCTGTCCCATATTTTAAGAGAGGGAAGACCTCTACAGATTCTTATATCTGCCAAATGCGAGCCCACCACTCGGTTGTCCTCGGCGGAGAATGAGAAAATCATGGCCTGGCAATGCAAAGCTGTGCAGTGACAATTATTATTGAGAGCAGTCGTTTTAAGCCTAGATCATATTCCATTTTACATCCCATCATGATCTCCTTAGGACTAGGAGACAACTGGACTTCATAACCTGAGGAAGATTTTGTTATTTGAGTGACTCCTTACCAAAATTCCTGAAAAGCGGAACAGGTAACAAACATGTATACAATATCAGCTGCAAAGCAACCACACGAAGAACACCTAGGGCCTAGTTATGGTCTATCGATCCACACACGGCCAGACTCACGGTAGTGCAGTTGTGACAGTCCAGCTACCCCTGCACCAAGGGTCTGACAGACCCATTACAAATTGGACGGTAGGACCACCATTGCACAGCCGCAACAGCCAGTGATCAGAGATCCCTGACGGTGGCTGGGTGGTCTTGAGGCCACAATATGCGGTCCCGCCCAGGATATTATGAGTTTCCTCCCTGCCACAGCTTTAATGGTGGTTTCTCCTCCATGAAAACCTGTGGCGGAGAGGAACCAGAGGGGACCCAACAAGGCCAATTATTGTCTCTGGGCCATGAGCTGGGGCTCCCGCTGCGCCATCTAGCGAAGCCCAGGCCAAGGGCAGGCCCATCTACGCCCGTCCGAGACCAGTTGAGGCTGGGCTGGGCCTATTCTCTTGGGCCGTTCCAGGACCTTCAATTTACCAATGGAGATCAGCTGCTTGTCTACATCGTTGTGACCCGTCCTGGATCCATGCTTGTCCTTCTGTGGTACTGACAGGGGTCGCTGAGAAGGTAGGACGGTGTCTGGCTGTATACTTTCTTATACATTGCATTGGTATCACTTACGTGGATCATATGGGAGTCTGTCTGTAGAGTGTTCTCATGCTCTGGACATCATAGTGTGGTAGTTGTACAAACTTAACTCGGCTACCATTACGTATTAAATTCCTGGAGCAATAATGGAGCTACCTCCTGTTATCTAAGCACTCTAAGCCGTTAATTTAGAATCTACCTTCAGAATCCATCATGGTTAGGCGTAAGGCGACATTAGATCTTGGAAAGACCGCGGCTGGTACTACCACTGCAGTGACTACCATGGACTCGTTCCTGCAGTGAGCGGCAGCAGTGCTGGACAAGGAGATCGAGCTGGTTAACCGACGTCTTTCTAGATCTCCTGTCATTGCTCCACTCCCCATGCATGTTGATACACTCATGTCTCTGCCTAGCTCTGAAGATGAACCATTGAGCTTTCCAAATAACACTGGGCTGCAGGAGGTTGGGCAAGATTGTATCGGGATATCCAGTCAATCATCAGCCCAATTACCACCCCTTTCCCCTGCTATTATAATTAACAAAAAGGGGAGCAATGAAGCATTCTCCAATCAAGGGCATGTAGTGATTACCTCCATTATGCACCCGGTAAAACCTAAAGTAACAAGGCAAGGAAGTTTATCCTTGACTGAGTCGGGTGGTCCAGGAACAGGGTTAGGTACCAAAAGGAAATCCCAAACATTGGGGGGCAAAGCTAAAAGATCAAAACCTAACCTGCTCCCTAAATCTGCAACATCCATGCAAAAAATGTCCAATCTGTCAAAATCTGACCTGGCAGGCACACTGGAATCCTTCCAGGTAACGTTGATGAATCTGTTGGACTGTAAATTGGGCCCGATAATTAATCGCCTGACGATGATTGAAAATAGCTTATTGGATCTTAAACGCTGCGTTTCACCTGCTCCCACAGGAGGGATAGCTATTCAAGCAGGGCAAAGCACTTTATTGGAGCCCTCTGGACAACCTTCCTAAAAATAGTGGGGGACAGCCACTACCACAGCCACATCCACTGGCGGGGCAAGTAATTGCTAGCCAGGTAGCGCCAATACAAAGTGAAAGGCACAACAACTGGGACAGATTGCCCAGGCAGGCACATGTCCCGAAAGAGAACTATCCAGCAGGTGGACGGCCTCAGGGGGAAAGGGAAGGCCACTTGCAGCGGCTACCAGTAATTCATCTGCCAGCAGAATCTACCACATATGTAATGGTAGTGGGGAATGTGCCAACTCTGCCACAGGGTACGAAGGAGGACTTTTTCCAGTTAAAGAATAAAGTTCTATATTGGCTATCACACAACACAACCCTGGGAATAAGGGTGGAGAAAAATATCAACATGATGAGAAGAGTCAGCTGGATAGGTAGCTCTCATAAATCATGTATGGGGGATTGTGTTAATGTCAATTTTAACAGGCCTTGCATTGCAGAAAGGATTTTGTTTACGGACTCACACTTTGCTCCTGGACGTAGAAAGTCGACCATTGTGCCTTTACCACTTGGATATTACTACAAACCGGAACCATCAGGGATATTCATATGAACACCTCCAATATGCTCCATTTGATGGTCCGATGCAGAGAACTTTATCCGCTAGGAATGTTCGTCTGAGCTTTTCCCCATTAACAGTTTATTCAAATTAGAGATCCGTATGCCGACAGAATCTCTGTTCCCCACCCTTGGAATTGTTTAATCGGTTTAGTCCACTGCCTAAGATGGATGCTTGTGACTGACTTAGTAGTCCCCTACCGATGGTCCCAAAGAACTCAATAACCCAGCATGTCTGATTGCTGCAAAGTGATTAAGGCCTACATGTACATGATAAAATGTCTTATCTTGGAATGTTGCAGGCTCGGCCAATACGTTTTCTGACCCCACATGGATTGTATTTCTGAAACAATTTTGTGTGATCTGTCTGCTGGAAACATGGTTGGCGGATTGTAGTTTATTTTTGGAGGGTTACAAGTTCTTTTTTGTCATGGCCTCCCCTCTACGGCTGGTAGACCAAAGAGTCGATTTGTTATTTATATTTCCTTGGCGCTAGAATGCCAGATACATGTTCTGTCATCGACAAGCCCGTGTCTACAATCTCAAGTCTTAGGAAAGGGGTCCAACAAAATGGTTCTTATTCATTTTTATAATTCTGTATCATGTGGAGGGTGTAATATTACTCTTTTGAGGTCTTTTATATGGCAATATTGTACAGCAGAACTTCAAAAATTCATGATTACCGAGGATTTTAATATACACCTATGTGGAGACTCTAGGGCTACAAGACTGGATGACCTAGGTTGCCCACCTTTGAAGGGGATCCACTTTGAACATTCCACTCAGGTGCATGTTATGAATAATCTCCTTCACAAATTTGACCTTGTGTCCCTTATGTCACTAATGGATCCTTGTAGTAAGGCACCCATCCCTCCCTTTAAAGGGAGAGGCGTGGCACATTCATAGATTTTATATTAATCTCATAATTTTTACAATGCTCATTTCAGGGTTTCTCTATACAGGAAAGTGCCTATAGTGACCAGAATCCTCTATGTGTTAAACGTTGTGGACCTTTACTGACAGGTAAAAGAGGAGTTGGAATAAAAGGTTCAATGAGACCAACAGATGGAAGAAGATGGCTAAAGTGGACACAGATGTCCTCAGATGCTTTCCATAAATCGGTAAAAGAATCCTGCGCCAGTGAACTAGCTCTATGTACCTCATCGTGTACACCCCCAGTGGAGGTTATCACTGCTTTTCATACTATCTCTGCTAAAATAGGCGACCTTTTAAGTGCCCGGCCCACAGAATAGTCATCCCAACCCCTAGATGGTTCGACTCCTTCTGCTCGCTGGCGGCAAGAAAGTTGCGGGAAGCCCTTGACGGGAGTCCGAGAAACCAGACCCTGGTTAGAGCATGCCGTAAAGACTATAAATTGAAATTGGCCGAACGCAAGTCTGTACTGAAGGAGGAAGAATGGAGGGAGTTGAAAGGCAAGTACTCTGAGGAACAGCTCTAGATTCTGGAACATTATTAATAGTCCGTTTTTAGAGCATGACGAAGGAAGCACATTGGGTGCACACATTACCGAGGATGAGTGGGTGCGCTATTTTAAAACCATGTTTGAGTGCTCGCCAGAGTCTATCCACCACACAGATTGAGAGGTAGATACCCCCGATTTAACCTTTGGGTAGTGGGAGGATAAGGGGACTTCGCTGGTCCAACAAGTAATAAAGCTCCGGGACCCGACAATATCCCCCGGACCTATTTAAAGCTGACCCAACTACTTGGGCACCGGTCCTTGCTGCCATAATTAATGCGGCGGCAAGGAATGTATGCCCTGAGTCCTGGGCTATCTCGACTATTGTACCGGTTTTTAAAAAGGGTGACCGTGACAGTACACACTGTTATTGGCTGATCTCTTTTGGATTCGGTGGTCAAGGTGATGGGCCGTGTGCTTTTAGATAGGCTGTCCACCTGGGCAGAGGAACACAAGATATTCTCAGAAGTACAGTATGGGTTCTGCCCATGTCGATCCACTGTGGGCCAGTGCCTTAATCTTACCATGATTCGGGGGCGTGGCCAACAACATGGCCGGATAGGAAGTGTTCCTCCACAGCTCCGGAGAGCTGATCCTGATCCGACGAACAACACAGATCCCAAATATCCCGAGTCAGGCAAAAATAGCAGTCGGAAGATATAGCCGTCATCTGAGGGCCGAATTCGTTGGCCATGGTCCGATAACAGGGGGTGAAAAGCAGTAAGACGGCAGCGGCCGGGCTCGCAAAATGGCGGCTGAAGCACTCCTCCTGTAGATCCTATAGAGGCGGAAGCGGCCAAAGCGCCTGCACACACAGAAGGTGATCCGTGGAGGACGGCAGACACTGGATGCTTGCAGCAACGGCGGAGCCCGAGACAGTGTCCGGACCACGGAGTTGAGAGGTGGGACGGAGGCCGGTGACGAGGGAGACGGTAAATCCAGTCCGGCGCTGGGTGAGGGCAGCAGACGACAGCGGGACGCGGCGGGGAGATCCCCTATACCACCCCCCGGAGGGCCCTCCAGTGCTCGTGCTATGACTTTCCCTGCCTCTCGCCGCGTCTGTATGTTGCTGCACTCCACCACTTAGTGTCCGGAGGTATGCGGTGAGCCGTCTACGGAGCCGAAAGCGGAGAGCACTGGGAGCAGGCGGACGGGGGAGGCAAGGTGAAATGGGGACGCAAGGAGTCGCGGGGAGCTGAAGGAAGGACGACCCCCCGGACTGAAGCCTGAAGCGTGGGCCCGACCCCCGAGCACTGATTAGAGGCTGCGGAGCATCGGAGCTGCAAGAGGAGCCGAGGACAGAGACGGTGAGCGCGGGCAGGAGGCTGCTGCTGCCTGTGACTTTCCCCCCCGTGGCCGTCGCCCTTGCCCCTGCCTGATCCGCCGTGGCCGTGGATTGCAACACCCGGCGCCCAGGGTTTGACGTGCGCCTCAGCGCTGTTGGGACGCCGCTGGGGGGATGGGCGGCAGGTGGTGGGTGGGAGATCGGGCTGGAGAGTTGCCCACGTCCCCTGCCCGTATCAGCCTCCCGCTGCCCTGCTTTGCCTTCCTACATCGCGGCTGGAGAGTTGCCCACGTCCCCTGCCCGCATCAGCCTCCAGCTGCCCTGCTTTGCCTTCCTACATCGTGGCAACAGATCCAGCTGATAAGTCAGGAGAGACGGGGAGCGCCGAGTGTGCTTCCTGCATGCCTGCGTCTCTACGCTCCTTCCTACTGTGGCCCCTGCTAAACACCTCTCCCACTGCCACCAACAACATTAGCCCTAACCTTAAACACAACATAGGAACTGCGACACCTAGCCCCTCTCTTTCTCTCCCTCCCTTCCCACCATACGGAATCAGGAGATAAGGGCGCGTGAGCTAGGCTGGCCTGAGAGAGACACACAAGGGACGCACGGGAGACGCTCAAGGGAAAAAGCCCTCCTCCAGTTCCACCCGAGGGCTGCAGCACCACGGAGGCCTGAAAACATCGGGGACGGAGTGGCAGACACGCGGGCCGGACAACCACAGCCGAGACAGCGCAGCCCGAGACACCGAGACCAAGAGACAGCTAGGACGCCCTGCCCTAAGGAGTGTCATAGACCGGTGCCTTCCTGGAGGATGTGGAGTTCTCTCTGGGGAGTCGCTCTCCTATCTCGAGGCGTGGCCAGACGGTGATCACGGGGGACGCCGGACACAGGCCCCGGGACACCGGGAACGCGCAAGATGGGCAAAAAGGATGTCCCCCCCAGGCTGCAACGCCAGGTAACACTAGAACGTTTTGCCACGATGCAGGTCAGCACCAAGACTGCCCCCCCCGGCCCCCCGGACGGACATGGAGCGCTTGATGGAAGCCATACAAGCCTCTAGGGAGGACATACAGGCGGCGCGGGTGGCCCTTGAAGGCAAGATCGGTGAGGTGGGCTCAGAGGTCTTATTGCTACGCCAAGACTTTCGCAACCTCAAGAAGCGCGTGCCACGGCCGAGACACGACTGGGTGAAGCGGAGGACTCCATTACCACCCTCAGGAGGGATATGGCGGAACTGCAGGCCACCCACCGCCAGCTCCATTGGAAAGTGGATGACGCGGAAAATAGGGCACGCCGAAACAACCTCCGCTTCGTGGGATTTAGGGAAGGAATTGAGGGGACCAACATGGCGGCGTTCCTGCACTCCTGGTTAAAGAATACCTTTCCAGCAGCGGAGTTCTCCAATTGCTTCCTGATAGAACGGGCTCACAGGTCACTGTGGGCTAAACCACCAGAAGGGGCCCGACCGAGACCAGTTATCGCACGCTTCCTGAACTTTGCAGACCGTGACGTGATCCTGAGGGAAGCCAGGAAAATGGGTGACATTAAATTGGAAAACGCTCATATAATGATATTCCCTGACTATAGCCAGGAAGTGCAAAAACAGCGGCGCTCTTTTGATCAAGTAAAAGCAAAAGTACAGGACTTAAGTATCCAGTACATGCTGCTATTCCCAGTGAAACTGAAAGTGCTGTACAAAGGAGAGACGCTTTTCTTTACCCACCCAGAAGACACGTGGCAGTGGCTGGAGGAGCGCCCGGCCTTCCGGGGAGCACAGGAGGGGCGGAGAGACGTGGCACCCCCGAAGCCAGGCGGAGGGTCACAATGGAGCCTGCCTAAGACACAACGAAGACGAAGATCGAGAGGCGGACGGCGGGTTCAAACGACCCCGTATCCCCAACGAAATGCGGCGGGACGGCAGAGAAGAAATTCAGCCTCCCCCGCCACGGGAGACACGGCGGGTTCTAGATTTCGGTGCCTAGAGAGGAAGACGTGCTCCGAGGGAGAGAACGCGGAAGATGAGCCGGCCGCTCAGTCACTACACCCACTAGTCACAGCTATCCGGGAGATGGAGCAGGACGCGGATAAGCAGACAGGGGGCTCTCAAGGGGACACTCAGGACTCACACTCATGACCGAAGACGGATGGGGACGAGATGATTCCAGCTCATAACCGGACAGCGCTCATGTCATATTCATCCCACTATTTCCTGTGTATTAATGTGCCAAGGGACACCTGTTGATAATACTAGGGGGACGGCTGTGTTCTATGCTTCATCCCTAGGTTGTTAAAGGAACTTTGTAGGGTGGGTTCTAGTGGGGGGTGACAGACCTTCCTTCACCAGATAGTCCTAGAGGCGGATTGGGTAGCTGATGGGACTGGAAGGGGAGGGCGGTGGGAAAAGTTGGGGAGATGATTACGTTTATTGGGGAAGGGAAGGGGGGAGAAGGGGGGAGGGAGGTTTGTTTTACCAGGTCATGTCGAGCACACACACGCGTATCCTAACGACTTCCATCACAGGATTCGAGATACCATCAGGTCTCATTCCAAGATAAGCTCATGGGTAACCCAGAAAGAGAAATTATGTCTAGAGAGGGTTTTAAGGTACTGACATGGAACGTAAATGGCCTGGGCTGTAAGATCAAACGAGGACTGGTTAACAACTATGTGAAACGATCCGGGCGGATGTAATACTCCTCCAGGAAACACATCTACAGGGCACTAAATGTGCCTTCCTGGTGAGGGGGCAATATAGAGTCCTGGCTCATGCAGGGTTTACCTCGGGGTCCAGAGGGGTGGCAGTGTTGATTAAAAAACATCCACCTATGAAAATAGCGCAGGTATGGACGGACCCACAGGGAACATACGTAGGGGTACGAGTAAGGAAGGAATACATGTTTGTTTCAACCTACGCCCCACCCAAACTTCAGGCAGGCACACTAATGGGAGTTTCTGATATCATCCTTAACACAGCAGATAAGATTCAAATCCTTGGGGGAGACTTTAATGACGTAATGAACCCCATAGTGGATAGGACAGGTGATCGTGATAGACCCCAGAGTGTGACACCGCTAGCCAAATCAATGACTGCGCTCGATCTACTTGATGCCTGGAGATAGCTCCACCCGGACGCCAAGGCATACTCCTTCTTCTCCGGAGCACACAAAGTGTATTCTCGCCTGGATTACATTTTTATGGCACGGTAGACACTGCAGATATCGGATACGACAGAGTATCGTGCACGTGGCGTGTCTGACCACTCACCATTAATGTTAGAGGTGGGAAGGAAGGGGAGGGAGGGGCCCAAGACACTCAGACTGTCGGCATGGGACCTACAAAACACGGAAATTCTGAGGGGCCTAAGAGCGGACGTGAAGGTGTACCTGGCAGAGAATGTAGGCTCAGTGGACTCATGGGTAGTTCTTTGGGAGGCACTTAAAGTGGTACTCTAAGATAGGGCACTGTGTAGACTGGCGGAAGATAGGAAAAAAGTCCAGACTGAGATCCAGGAACGGGAAGCACAGATACTGGCGCTTGAAAATGAACACCTGGCTACCAGGGACCCGGGGAAACTTCGACGTCTCTCCGATCTGCAGGTCCAATATAAGCAATTAGTGACAGGGGAGGCAAAGTCACAGGCGTTGGCGACTCTGCATCATCTCTACGATGTGGGGGACAAATCAGGGAGGCTGTTGGCATGGCTAAGCCGGAAGGAGAGGGACGACTGATGGGTGGAAAAGGTGAAAGATGTTCAAGGGGTATGGGCCCGCACAGATGTCAGGATAGCGGATACATTCGCTGAGTTCTATAAAGCCTTCTATGATGCACGAGAACTAGGGACAAAGGAAGAGGCACTGCAATACATGGCAAATATCAACCTCCCGAAACTTGAGGAGGTAGACCAAAAAGACTTAGAGGCAGATATAACGGAGGAGGAAATTAGGGTGGCACTGACTAGGCTCCGCACGGGAAAGGCCGCGGGCCCTAACGGCTTCCCGGCAGAATTTTTCAAAAAAACGGCAGATATCTTGACCCGCCACCTACTGGGCCTCTTCCTAGATGCTGAGGCGGAGGGACAGTTCCCACTCAGACAGGCCACAATCGTCCCAATCCACAAGCAGGGGAAACCAGCGGATGATTGCTCGTCCTACCGCCCCATCTCCCTCCTGAATGTGGAGGCGAAACTATATGCAACAATTCTGTCTCTCCGCATGCAACGGGTCATAACGGGGCTGATCCACCTTGACCAAACGGGGTTCCTCCCGGAAAGGGCAACCTGATATAACCTGCGGCGGACCCATAACTGGCTCAGGGAGATATGAAGCAGGACGGAGCCTCATTGGTTCTTATCCCTAGATGCAGAAAAGGCGTTTGATGCTGTCCGCTGGCCTTTTCTGGAAGGAGTACTAGAGCGCCTGGGATTTGGACCCAAGTACAGGCATAAAATTAGTCTACTATACACCGACCCTAATGCTAGAGTCAGGGTTAATGGGACACTATCGGGGGCCTTTCCTATACGACGGGGCACCAGGCAGGGATGCCCCCTGTCTCCCCTGTTGTTTGCCCTTTCTATTGAAGTAATGGCCTGCGCGGTTAGACAGAACGTAGGGATTACAGGATTTCGATAGGGCAAGCAGATGAAAACGTAGAAAAACTGTCCCTATACGCGGACCATGTCCTGCTCTATATTACGCAGCCGGAAGTTACTATACCGGCACTGTTTTCTGAACTAGATCCATATGGAGCCAAGTCTGGGTACAAGATCAAGTGGCACAAGTCGACACTCTATGACCCTCAAGGAGGTGATGAACTGCCCACGTTGCCCGAGAGACTGCAGACAACTAGAGAGGGATTTATGTACCTGGGGATATTTGTCACGACTGACGGTAATCTTTCCTACGAACGAAACATTAGCCGCGTCATACGCAATTTTACAGAGGACGCAAGCAGATGGCAATCGCTCCCCCTGACGATACTTGGGCGGGCAGCTATGTTTAAAATGATCTCACTCCGAAGATTCTTATATGCCTTCCAGAATGAATACTTCCCCATGCAGTGTAAGGTCTTTCCGAGACATCCACGCGGAACGGAGGTCCTATTTATGGCTGGGGAAGCAACCTAGAGTAGCGCTATCGACCCTACAGAGACACCAATATGATGGGGGGATTTCACTGCCCGACCTAGAGGCCTACTACTGGGCGGAACACCTGGCCCCCATTAATGAATGGCTACATGCACCCGCCACACACCCCACCTATGCACTTGAAAGGCGCACCATGGGCACCCACACGTGTATGTATTATCTATACGGTGGAAGGGGGCAGGCCAGACTACTGCCGGCTACTAAAATCACACTGGGAGCATGGAAAAGGGCGACAAAGGCAATTAAGTGGGAACACAAACCAACGGAGCAAACTCGGCTGTGGAACTGCACTTGGCTGAAGGAATTTAGCAAGTTGAGAGGGTTCCAGGGATGGGACGCCATAGGCATTTCTACTCTAGGAGACGTAACTAAAAAAGGGGCGCTGCAATCCTTCCCATCATTGCAAAAAGAATTCCGGCTCCACCACTCCCAATTTTTTAAATATATGCAATTGAGGTATGCATGGAGGGCAGAAGGGGCATTGATGATGGCACTCCCCGAATACGCTCCATTGGAAGGCCGCCTTCTACAGGAACGGATCCCCGGGAAGGCAGTATCCCTGACATATAAAACTATCATGAATAATAGACAAAACAAATTGAAGGGACTCAGGACCACGTGGGAACGGGAAGTGGGGGACATGGATGATGTGGACTGGGGTGTGGTACTGATGCACCCTAGGGAGGTAGCGATTAAATCACGCCTCCGTTTGATCCAGTTTAAGATCTTACATAGGTCCTATTTCGATAGAGTGCGGTTGCATGAATTGGGGAGAGTTTCTGACCCCTGCTGTCTGCGCTGCGGCCACGATAGAGGAGATTTCCTGCACACGATTTGGTCATGCCCGTGCATTCAAACATACTGGGGGGAGGTCCTTGCCGAACTGGGAGAGGTGTTAGAGACGGCCATTCCATCGGACCCGAAGCTAGTACTCCTGGGGATAACCAATGATGTAGACTTGGCCCGCCCATTGCTGATTTCTCTGGTGCTAGCCCTGGTAGTGGCCAAAAGGGATGTAGCCAGGAAATGGGGGGCGCCAGACATACCACAGCTAGAGGAATGGAGGAGGGGTATGGACCTTTACAGGGCAGCCGAAAGGGTCACATACAAAGCAAGAGGATGCCCAAAGAAGTTCCGCAGAGTGTGGGGCAAACGGCGACATTATCATGGATTGGATGGAGGGCTCTAAGGGGTCGCAAACACTTGAATGTATGGTTGCCATGGTGGGGATGGGCCTACGGGACCAGGAGATATTACTGATGTGGACTTGGAAGATTGCAATGGCTGAACACTTCGACGATGGTACTAGGGTCCTGGACCATAAGGGGGGTGGGGAGGGTAAGGGGTTGGGGGTGTGGGAGTGTTGCTCGATACTGACATGCTTGTTGCCTGTTTTTCTTTGCTGCAAAAACAATGAAAATGGTTTAAAAACAAAATCTTACCATGATTCTCAATAAATACACGGTTGCATGTTCCAGCACCATCTACCTAGCTTTCATTTTTTAGAAGATCTTCACAGGGCAAGTAAAGCCAACGTTAGATTCTCGCAGAATTTATTTGTGTCCCGAAATTTTGATATAAAAAGAGGTGTATGCCAAGGATGTATCTTGCCCCCATTTCTGTTTAATCTTTATATCAATGACCTAGATAAGGCCCTCTTATCAACAGGGGTAGATTACCCACATGTAGGGCGACGTGGTCTCCCTGTTCTACTCTATGCGTAAGCCACAGTTCTTATATCTAGGACTGCTAGGGGGCTCCAAACCCTGCTTGATGGC
Organism: Lissotriton helveticus; assembly: GCF_964261635.1. NCBI lineage: Eukaryota > Metazoa > Chordata > Amphibia > Caudata > Salamandridae > Lissotriton > Lissotriton helveticus. Next base: position 1,206,295,252 of record NC_136068.1, read on the forward strand.
TTCTCCGACTTCATGTCAGAACGGGACATATCTATAAATAACTCAAAATCTTTCGTCATGAAAGTGGGGACACGCCCCAAAATATGTTTTCAATTCAGGGTAGGCGCTGATAAGGTACCTCGCACTGACACTTTTTCATATTTGGGGGTCATTCCACGTTCAGCAAGCTGCAGCAGGTGCAAAATGCTGCGGCTAGGATGCTGACCAACGTTCCAAGGAGGCAATCAGCTAAGCCCGCCTTGGAAACATTGCATTGGCTCCCGGTGCGAGAGAGGGTTACGTTTAAAGCTCTCTGCACTGCCCATAAGATCCTCCAGGGGAAAGGACCCCCCGCCCTAAGGAAGTTAGTGGTGCCCTATAAAGCGAACAGAGCTCTTCGCTCTGATCAGGAATTTTTGGTTCAGGTCCCCAGAGTTTATAAGGCCCGTACTGGGGGCAGAAGATTTTCGGTGCATACAGCTACCCTCTGGAATGCGCTCCCATTGAAAATGTGTCTTGAGACATGTACTTTTCGTTTTCGGAAGCTTCTGAAAACACTTCTTTTCCCCTCTTAAGATGCTGGATTTGGCTTTGCAGCGGGTCGGCGGGTCAGCGGATACCTTGACAAGCGCTGGGATGCCCAAGGGTAACCACGCGCTATATAAGACTGATAATAAATAAAAATAAATAAATAAAATACTGGATGATCAAATAAAATGGGGGCCTCTTAAAACAAAGAAAGAAGGGGGATCTGGTAAGGGTGAATGCGGCCATCTTTAACTTTGCCTCTAAACTAGGTAATAGACCCATTGCAGCTTTGCTGAAGATCTACCAAGCCAAGAGTGTTGCGACAGCCTCTTATGGGGGCACACCTCCACTGACACTCTCTAGGTGGATGAGAACACATTTTTGAAGCGTTTGTTGAGTGTTCCGCGTCGCCTGTCTAATATGGTCGTACATGAGGAACTGGAAGTGCCTTATTTAAGTGACATTTTGGCACACCTTCCCCTAAAGTTCTGGCTAAACATCTGGCTGAACGAGAGATTATCATTGATCCAGTCGATTCTAAAAGAGTGAATGACCCTTCACCACGCACTCAATATACCTTGGCTCCGATACATTAAGAACAGTTTTGAAAAGTTAGGACGCGTTGAACTGTACACCAACCCTGAACAAATAACAAAAAAGGATCTGGGGATAACAAGGGAGTCTTTTAACAGTTTGAGAAAACTGGGGAGGGAAGAGCTGGAACTGCGAAAGCCTAGTGTCTGTAGATTTCTCATGTTAAAGACTACATCTCTAGCTGAGCCTTTCCTTCTAGGGCTTTTATCTGTCTATGAACGTTTTTACTGACCAAGTTTCGCCTGGATCCTTTTCACCTCCTGCTCGCCATACCTAGTAGTAGAGGTCAATTGCTAGCACCCTGTGGCTGCGACGGAGAGTCTCCACAGGTTTATCTACACTTTGTTTTATTTTGTAAATTTTATGAGGCTCCCTGGAAGTTTTTTATTGTTCCAATTTTAAGGGGGATGAATTTTAGGCAGGCTCGCCCAGCTCTTCTGTACCTACAACTGCTGAATGTTGATTGTATTTTCTTTGTCCTTGGTTATTTGAAATCTGTGGTGAAGTCTACGACTTGCCTTGACCAAATGCTAACAAGTGTCAGGATTCAAGATCTGTTTTAAAATGTATATACACCAGTCGGACGTGATAATTTTAGTGGAACGCTTTTTTGCATTTGTATTTTGCATCTAATTTTACAGATTACCATGGACTGCTGTGGAAAGTATTTTAACTGGGACAATTTATGTTGCTATTTTATGAAATTTGATGTATTGATAACTTTATGGTTTTACTTTTATGAAACCGAATAAAGTTGATTGATTGACTAAAAAAGTCATAATATGGCGGGTGGTGCGCACACGGGTTTGACGATGCGGGAGCAGGATGACAGCATGGCGGTCCCACTCCTGCGCTGCCAAACTCTTAATCTGAATTACCAATGCAGGGTTTGGCTTATGCGCAGCAAGGCCACGCCAATATAATAATTAACAAATCGAAGCGCCAGTGCTGCAACTTTCTTTAACCATTTCATGGATGGGAAAAGAATCAAACTAATACCATTATAAACACTTTTACAGTTTGATTTAAGCGAAACTTTGTTTACTCCAATTTACAGCTATTTATTCACAACATCAATTTGTAAAAAACGTCATTATCCTAACCGACAAAACTCCCCCCCCCCCTAGATTGCCCTTTGGAAACCCATTTGAAATTCCACTTTGCACACACTCTTGTCAACAGTCTCCCTACAATTCACAAACTCTGTGTCTGACTCATACATGAATTTGGAGATTAGTTGAACACGAGTATGAGTCAGACACAAAGGGGCCGATTCCGATTCGGGGAAAAAAGCGTCCGTCCGAATCGTATCCGGTGCCCTCTCCGTATGAATCGTACACGTCCGTCCGAATCGCGTAGTACAATCCGTATCTCGTCAATCCATCCGAATCGCCGTGAACCGTACGAATTGCAAGGCTGAAACCGTACGACACGGACCCTCACAGTGAACCGTACGATTCGTAAACATGCCATACGACCCGACGAGTACGATCCGGACAGGTGTATGAGGACGCAATTCGTACGGTCCACGTCAGGTAAGGGTGATTCGTACGGACAACCACACAATCACATACACACCGTACAGTGCGTACACCCCATGATCGCAGGGGTGCGGTGCGTACCCCTGTGATCATGGGATGTACGCACTGTACCCCAGGATCGCAGGGTGTACTCACCATATACCCTGCGATCATGGGGTACGGTGTGTACACCCCATGATTGTGGGGTACGGTGCATACACCCCATGATCGCAGGGGTACACACCGTACCCCTGCGATCATGGAGTGTATGCACCGTACCCGGGTGGGGGGGGGCGTTCCGTACCTGTTTTGAGGTGTACTCTGCTTCTCCAGACATTTTGGGCTCCCGTAAAAAAAGCGTGTACGGTGCGTACTCGACACGAATCGTACTTGCTGGGTCGGGAAAACCTGCTTCGAACCGTACGGATGTCGCGTACAGCGGGTTCCGAGGAAGAATCGTGTGGAGAATAGAGTCGTACGGTCTTTGAACGATTCGTACGGAGTCCTGCTCCTGGTACAAATCGTACTTCATGGTACGTACGAGGGAGGTTGCAGGGTTTATGTTTATGTTTATGTTTATGGAATTTATAAAGCGCGTGACTACCCTTGGGCATCTCAGCGCTGCGATGCGAAGAAGAGCAGGAGGGAGAGACTAGCCTTGTGGAAAGAGCCAGGTCTTGATTTTTTTCCAGAACTGGGTTTCATTTTGGATGGATCGGATGTCGGGATCCAAGCTGTTCCAGAGTTTGGGTACAAGGTGGGAAAATGATCTACCCCCCGTCTGGCTCTTTTAACAATGGTATTCTTCATGAGGAATTTTGGCTGGATCTCAATTGTCGTTGGAGAATGTAGTGGGTAACCAGTTTTTGAATAAGTGCAGGGCCCCTCCCGTGCAAGGCACGATGAGCCAGATTGAGTGCCTTAAACTTGATTCTTGCCTGAACAGGAAGCCAGTGAAGTTCCTTCAGTCTGGGTGTGATTGACTGGCGTCAAGGTATGTTTAGTAGTAACCGAGCTGCTGCGTTTTATACGACCTGCAGACGGTGAACTACATATTTCGGGGATCCCAGGAAGAGGGAGTTGCCGTAGTCCAGCCTTGAGACCACTAAGGCCTGGACCACCGTTTTTTTGCCATCTTAGGGGAGTAGGGGCATGATCTTTCTGAGCATGCGTAGTGTCCCGAAACAGATACCGGAGAGCTTTTTAGCCTGGGTCTCCATTGTGAGATTTTTGTCTAGCCACATGCCCAGATTTTTTATGGCTGGTTTGGATGATGGGGTGGTCCCCAGCTAACAGGCCATGGGATATCAACATGGGAATTCAGGTTATTGCCCAGCATCATCAGCTTCGTTTTATCCCCGTTCAACTTAAGTTTGCAATCAAGCATCCATGATCCAATTCTCTCGAGGCAGGGGGTGAGTTGTCGGAGGTCAGAATTCAGGGTGTCTGATATTGAAAAGACTAGTTGCGTATCGTCCGCGTAAGACACGACGAAGATACCAAAATCTTGAATGAGGCGTGCTAGGGGGCTGAGATAAATATTAAAAAGGGTAGGGCTCAGGGAAGATCCCTGATGCAATCCCCAGGGGGCTGTGAACGGATCGGACTTGAATCCACCTTCCACACATTGGAAGGATCTGTCACTTAGGAACGAGGCAACCCATTATTTTGCTGTACCTTTTATGCCCACTTCTTCCATTCTTTGTGTTAGCACTGCATGGTCGACCGTATCAAATGCGGTCTAAAAGCACCACAGCGTCCATTTTTCCTTGATCTAAGATGGATTTAAGTTGTTCAGTGACCACCAGCAGTGCTGACTCAGTACTATGCTTGGGTCAAAAACCCATTTGTGTTTGGTGGATTATGTCATTATTTTCAAGGAAGGTGGAGGTGGAGATTACGGAGTTCGCGTGTTTCTCCGCCATTTTGCCCACTATTGGCAGAAGGGATATTGGTCGGTAATTGGAGAGTTCAGCTTGGTCTAGGTGTGGTTTCTTTAGCAAGGGTTTGATGACGGCATGTTTCCATTCTTTTGGAACAATGCCCTGCTCAAATGAGAGGTTGATGAGGTTCCTCAGTTGGGTGGCAAAAGCTTTCCCACCTTGGGCAAGAATATTGGGGGGTGCAGGGTGATTCATACGGGAAAAACGCTCCTTTTCCAGAATCGGAATCGACCCCAGAGTGTGTGAATTGTAGGGAGACTGTTGACAAGAGTGTGTGCAAAGTGGAATTCCAAATAGGTTTCAAAGGGACAATCAAGGGGGGTGAACGTTTTTTTGGTTAGGATAATGAAGTTTTTTACAAATTGACATGTTGTGAATAAATAGCTGGAAATTGGAGTAAACAAAGTTTTGATTAAATCAAACTGTAAATGTGGTTATGATGGTATTTGTTTGATTCTTTTCCCATCCATAAAATGGTAAAAGAAAGTTGCAGCACTGCCGCTTCGATGTGTTAATTTTTCAAACTTATAATCAGGCCCTTAGTCTTATCAGTACCATGGTACCCACCCCATTTTGATACTTTCTCCAGTGTATAGTAGAGCATACAAATAGTCTTAAACTGCTGTAATTTTATAGAATACCCTGCACAATCCATATTCTTTAAGGCACTCTGAATTTCTGATGCCAAGATCTCAGAGGTGAGCATCCTGCTCCACTTAGCCACAAGTAGTGGGCTATCATCAATACTATCGGGCCATTGGTAAATTATGCTAATTGAAGGTTTCATAGGTGCATTATGTAAGTAAGACATAATATCCAAACCTTCCAGATCAATTGGGTATTTACAGCTCAATAAAAAATTATCCTTTAGCTGTAAGTATTTTAAAAAGAAATGATGGGGGAGATCGTATGAGGCCTAAACCCTGACAAATGAGCAGAATCCACTAAGGTTGGAAAACTGACCAGCAGTTTCCACCCAATATCTTACCCAAGCCTTACCCATTAGGTCATGGAATACTTCCAGAAATGCTGGATTATCCCATAATGGCAGCCACCATGCAAAAAAGCTAAAGAATATTTTACTCAAATTTTTAGCCACATAGGTATAATATCCCTGATTAATTTAAATCCTATGTATTTCTAGTAAGTGGGAACCGCTATTCTATAGAAAAATAACCTAAATTGGGGCCCTAATGCTAATCCATAACCAAGAACGAGGCCGGCAAATGCTGCCCAAAAATGTAACTTAAAATCAGGTAACTGCAACCCCCGCCTATAAGGAAATTTCCGAAAATGAATAGCACGTCTAGTCTGTCTGTAACTCCATATAAAACTGCCTAAAGCACCTTCTAGACATTTAAAAATTGCCCCAAATAAATACAAACATTTTGTCAAGGTATTTATTTTTATGATATTGTCACAGCCTATGTCAGGAACCTACTCCAGAACAGTAATTTTAGAGATAACAGAAAGTAGCAGGGGTTCATAATTAAGTTTAAAAATATTGTATTCACAACTACTCAACAGCTGTTGTAGTTACCCCTGAGATTGAAACATCTAGTTTGAAATTCAATAGCACTTGGGGGCATATTATCAAGGGGGTTTATCTCCGCTTTTTTGGCTTTAAAAGCCAAGAAAGTGGAGATAAAATTATCTCCCTATTACCTAGCTGTTGCTAACACCAGTTAGCGACAGCTAGTAGGAGAATGCGACCATCTTGGGCCCCACTTTGCATGTCAGAGAAATTTATCCTTAATGACATGCAAAGTGGGCGTGCCAAGATGTTAGCGACTGGAAACAGTCGCTAACATCGCTATCTCCTATTACCAACTTTTGGAGATATTCGCGCTAAGCGCGAATATCTCCAAAAGCTAACACCTGCCCTGAGCAGTTCTTAGCCATGTTATCCAATGGGAGGTGGATAACATGGCTAAGAGCATTAGCTCGGTAATGCCTGAATATCGCTGACTTTTCAGCGATATTCATGCATTGCGGCAGATTTTTATCGCATTTGCGATAAACCTTGGTAATACCAAGGTTTATCTGCGATAAAAATCGCCGCAGGTCAGCGATAAATTTTTGCCTCTAACCAAGCAATAGCGATAATTATCGCTAATGCTTGGTAATATGCCCCTTGGTTTTTAACTATATTTAACTTATGTTCCAAACTTGGTTGCCTCTTCTATTATGTGAACTAGCGCCGCCAATGGGTTAGATGAAAAAACAGTGGGATCATCAGCATATGCGGTGATTTTAAGTTCACAGTGTCCAGAGATCAATGGCTGAATTCCATCATTCTGCTGCAAAGATTGCAGATGTGGCTCCATACAAAGAGCAAATTAAAGAGGAGATCGCGGACACCCCTACTTCAGTAGATCTTAAATGGCAATTAATGTTTTCCAGCATATAATACCTTGGTACAAGGGATTCTATATAATAACTTTACCCATTAACTGAACTCATCCACCACACCAATCATATTGTGGCCCAGGAATAGTCCCATGAGACCTGATCAAAAGCCTTCTTGGCATCTAATAATATCATGCTGATTTTTTTATCAGATATTTCTGCCATGTCAAATGCAGCAGTTGCCATGTTGATGTGACTTGTGGTTTCCCTACCTAGTAGGATGCCGTGCCATTGCTGTGAGACTAGAGTTGTCAAGAGGGGAGCACGTCAGATGGCTAATATTGTCGCAAAAACCTTTGCATCTGCATTGAATCAAAGAGATGGGTTGCTAGGAGCCTCTGTCATCCGATGCTTTACTTTTCTTAAAAAAAATACTATGGGGGTCATTAGTATGGCGGGCTGAACGCCCTTATGGCAGTGGCGTTCTGCCCACTATATTCCACCGCCCGCCTACCATTTCCCCCTGCCATATTACGATGGCGGAGGGGATCCTGGTGGACGGCAAGAAATCTCCTGCCTTAACAGAATGTTACTGTTGTAATTCACTTATTTGGCATGAGCCCTGCATGACACTCACATGCTCGGTGAGCTCATGAGAGTTCGAGGTTCCGTGAGTTGACGGTTGGTCGTAGCTGCGCCTCGCATGACTTTGCTGTTGCTTACTGAATAAATTGCTTGGATTTGAAGAGAGACGCTTCTTTAATTATTATAATTTTAGTGACAAGGATGGGATTCCAACCCACCCGTGCAAAGCACAATGGATTAGCATGAAAAGAAGTGGATAGCTGCCATGACACAGGATTCCACACTTGCTGCTGTGAGGGAGATGATCACAAGAGGATTGAGGAGCGAGAGTTCTGTGCCTGAAGGTGTGAGGCGTTCATAAAAGTGATGGATGAGTTAGCCCACACATGCTGATCATTTGTTGTTAAGAAGGGATACCTTTGTACCACCTTGTGCAATCAGAGTGAAATTAATCAAGTTAGCGCATGAAGGACATCTGGGGCAAACCATGACCCTGAAGAGATTACGTGAGAAGTACTGGTGGCCCCTCATGAACAGTCAGGTTAAAGAATGGGTTGAGAGATGTAAGGCATGCATGGGGTCGGAGAAACAGTTAAGGGTTGGTTTGGGATGGGTGCCAGAAGAGCAGCACGTGGCTGAAGCAAATTATGTGTGGGATAAAGTTTGTCTGGATTTTGTTGGGCCATTTGGGATACTTCCTGAGCATTAAATATTTGCTGCAGTTTTGGTTGATGCCATGTCCAAATGGTTGAAGGTGGTTTTTGTGAGGAATATTTCGACTTCACACACAATTTAGATGCTGAGTGAGGTTTTTCAGGAGGGAGGGGATACCCACCATATTACTTACAGACAATGGAACTCAGCTAGTTTTTTAGGAGCTGAAAACTTTCCGGGAATCATTGGGGGATTAGGCGTTCATATTCTTCTCTGTATTTTCCACCAATCGAAGGAAATGGATTGGTGGAAAGACTTAACAAATTAGTGAAAGGGACTCAGTCAGCAAATGAGCAATACCCATCCTAGACCTAATCAGATAAAACTTTTTTGCTTGATTAAAACAAAAAGAGAGATAGGACTCAATTATGGGGGAGTTAATTAACAATGTATGCTCAACAACCCTTTTTTGGCCATCTTTTGGCTATCTCTTACATGCTTCAAAAATAAAAGGAGGTCTCTTTGAAGCTTAGCCTTAGAAATGTCATCTTTCCAAGACTACTAAAACAATCCTGCAATCCCAGTTTCTCCAATTGATCTTGCAACTAAGAGATCCAAGGAATTTTTTTTTGCGTGGTCCAGTTTCAAACAATCTAAAATGATATCACGATTCAGTGCTGGTTTCTCTTTTACCCAGATGCTGCACCAAAGCATCAAAGGTGCTAATTGAATACGAAAGGATAATGGTGTTACGCCTAATTCATTATGACACATGGTGGCAGGGGTACTTTTAGGTAGTGTCAACACATGTTTTAGCACTGTTCTCAACTGTCTGGAGGCCCAATGTGTTAATACAGCTCTAGACTCCGGCACCATAGAAAGTGAATGCGCAAGTTTGTGCTTTGTAAATGTCAATAATTACTTTTATGGGGCGTGAGCCTAATTTTTTGGTGAATCTAAAAATGGCCTCCATGTTTTTATTAAAGCCCACAATCCGAGCATTAACTAGGTGGGAACAATAATTTTTTTCATTAAAAAGAATACCTAAATATGAAAAAGTTGACACCTGACATAATGTTTCATTCTTTATAAAAAAAGGTTTTCATTTTAGATGGACTTTTCCTGCTACCATGACATGTGATTTTGCAACATTTATTTTTAACTCGAGATTGCTCATAAAATCGTTAAAACTGGTTAAAAGCCTTTTTAGTCCCACCTCAGTTCTCAACATTCGAACACAATCGTCCGCATATAGCAGGGCTGGTAAAGCACTGCGGCCTATTGTGGGTGCATCTACAGTTACAGTTCTGATGTGATTTTCAAAATCATTTATGTATAAACAGAATAGGAAAGGGGCAGGTACACATCCCTGTCGCACCCCACAATCCATCTTTATGGGTGGGGTAAGCTCGCCTGCAACACCATACCGTACTCTGCCTGTGACTCTCTTGTGCATTGTGGCTAAAAAATGGACAATGGATGGATCGATGCCCATGAGCGACATTTTCTCCCACAATTTCCCCTCTGCGCCCAATCAAAGGCGGACGTTAGGTCCATAAACCAAAGGTATAAGGACCCTGACTTAGCATAGTGTATTTGCCAATGACCAGGTGACGATTAAGGCACTGTTCTACAGTGCCCAGGCCTTTCCTAAATCCATATTGGACAGCAGAGAACGTCCCATTATCTCTTATCCAAGTCTCCAATCTCTCCAGTATTACTTGTCCCATAATCTTACAAGTACTGTCAATTAGAGAGATAGGTCGATAACATTTAGGATCCGACCTATCTCCCTTTTTAAGAATAGGGACTATTATGACTGATATCCATGACTCCGGAGGACCCTGGGCCACAAAGCAGCTTAATATGTTTGTTAGTAACGGTTGCCACAGGTGGATATTTGCTAAAAATAAATCCGTGGGTATACCATCCGGCCCAGGGACCTTCTTCTTTACAGTCTGGGAAAGTGCCCTATTTACCTCGTCTAGAGTTGGGGGGATTCCAGGGGCAGAGCCGCGTATTGAACATATGCACCACATTGTGTATCAGTGCTATTACTGTAAAAACTAGCAAAGTGTTTTTCCCACATTTCAGGCATGATTGTTGTGTCGATGTTACCATTTTTTTTGTCACAAAAATACTCTTCGTTGACAGTTTTCCAAAAGAGCTTGGGGTCTTTACTCTGGGATGCCAAATGTAATTAGCCCCATGCTTCTTGCCTGATCTCCATTTTGCATTTCTCCAGCGCGCGCTTATAATCTGTGCGTCTGTCTCACTCCTACTTTATCTCGTGGTTTAGTTTTTAAAATCTTCACTCATTTATTGTGTAGTTGAGAGCATTCCCTGTTGAACCACCTTTTGTTTTTCTGTGTTCTGTTCGGGTGGTTCTTAGTTAGAAGTACCTTTATTGTCTCAGTTATTGCCTTATATGATTTAATCATGGATGGGATGCTTACACTTTCTTCCAAACAATCTAGTACTTGCACAAGGTTGCTCTTTATAATCTCCTCTAACACAAAGTCTGGATTGATAGTAGACCACTTCCGGGTTAACCCCTTATTTTTGGAATAAGATAAGGGGATTACTTTAGCTGGTGTATTAAGAGAATCTGATAGAATTGCTTAATCTTAATGTTAGCGGGTAATGATCACTGAAATGTATTTTGGATATATTAAAAACCACGGATTGAGAGTTAAAATAGTCAGACAGAATAATGAAATCAATCAACGTCCCTTGCCCTCTTCCCACTAATGTTACCACATCAGAATTTAGGAGCCTAATACAATCTAAGGTTAAAAAGAGTGAAAATGTTGACAGTAAAAAGTTCAAAATGTCCCCACAAGGATTGCGCTCAAAGTGGTAACGACCCACTGTGTCCCTTGCTAAATAGTGACATGCCTCACGTTCAGACAATGAGCACAATTTACAATTAAAATCACACCCCCAGAGTATTACATAGTTTTGTTTGTTGTTTGATTTTGTTTTATTATTTTATAGAGAGCAAACTTGACCTGTAGGGTATCAGAGAGCTTTACAGGGGAACATAGCAGTGTACAATAGGCAAGGAATCACAATAGTTTAGTGGACACATATGAACAGTTTATATATAAGTAACTCCAGATAAGGCCCCAGATTTCTTGGAGAGGTGGGTTGATATTCCGAAGGGAGGCACTAGTCCGTATTTGGTCAAGGTCTCTGTATTGGTCAAGGTCTGTGTATTGGCAGGAGGCAGCCTTTAGGAGAGGAATTTACCCATAAGGAAGGTTTTGGCCTCCTTTTTGAAACGTGCCAGAGAAGTGATTCTTCTGATGGCTGGCGGGAGAGAGTTCCATATTCGTGGAGCGGATCCAGAGAAAGTCTGGTTATAAATTTTTTTTCTGGAACCATGCAGGTTGGAGTAAAAGGTCTCTGGAACAGGAGTTTCTGCTTCTGCCGGATACCGCAAGTTTCTGTGCAAGGTAAGCAGGAGAGTTAGAGTATAAAGCTTTGTGTGTGATGCAAACCAGTTTAAGTTGTATTCTGGCCTCGAAAGGGAGCCAGTTCAAAGCTGTCAGGTGTGGAGAGATATGGTCAAATATTTTTGAGCTTGTAAGAAGTCTGCCGGCCGCATTAAGGCAGGCGTTTAGGGTTGCCAGAGAGATCTTGGGTAAGCCTGAGAGAGTGGAACAGCAGTATTCCAGTCTAGAGATTACTAGTGCTTGGACTGCGCTTTTTAGGTCGGTAGTGTCAAGGAAGTGTTTCAGTTTCAAGAGGTAGCTCAGGTGGAATCTGGCTGATTTGGCCATCGAGTTGATGTGGTCTTGCACGTTCAAATTGCAGTCAAGGGTTATTTCCAGAGATTTTGCTGAGTCCACGATGGTCGATGGGCAATCTAAGGCTGTGATAGCCTTGATCCATAACTGCATCTCGGTATTGGTTTTGGAGGGGAAATTAGGAGAAATTCTGTTTTCTTGGCGTTAAGTTTAAGTTGATTGGATGTGAGCCAATGGACGGTTGATTTCAGGGCCTCGTTCAGGGAGAGAATATCATCGAGAGAGGAGGCTTTGATGTAGAGCTGAGTGTCATCAGCATACATATGGTAGGAGATATTCGCTGTGCGTAGTACTTCGGCAAGTGGTTCAAGGTACAGGTTGAAGAGGGTAGGGGACAGGGTTGATCCTTGAGGGACTCTGACCTTGACTGGAGAGGGAGCAGAGAGGTTGCCGTTGATTGGGAATCGCTGCGATCGGTTTTAAAGGAAGGATCTAAACCATTCTAGAACACAGCCGTCCAAACCCATCCTCAGTTTGAGGCGTTCGATTAGTTTTTCATGGTTGACCGTGTCGAAGGCCGAGGATAGATCTAAGAGGATTAGAAGGCACGTTTTCCCTTGGTCCAGGGCTTGGAGGGCATCGTCAACGATGTGGAGCATGGTTGTTTCAGTGCTGTGCCCAGGCCTCAAACCAGATTGGGAGTCATCGAAAAGGTAGAAGTTGTTGATGTGCTGACTTACTTGCTGTTGTACACACTTCTCCAACACTTTGGCTAGGAGGGGGATGTTGGAGATAGGTCTAAAATTGTTGGGTATGGCTGGATCCAGCGATGTTTTTTTCAAAATGGGGAGGACTTGGTCGGCTTTCAGAGAGTCAGGAATGGAACCCTGCTGGAGCGAGGCGTTAATTTTTGTGGTCCAGCTAGGAATAATGCATTGGGCGACAGCCGCTAGGCAGTTGGAGGGGAGCGGGTCGTTGAAAAGGTTATTCGGGTTTAGGGAAGATAAGATTTTAGAAACGGAGTCTTTGTCATAGAGGTTGAATTCAGTCCAAAGTGCTTGATTTATTGGTGAAGTCTGTGGGGGCATCGCAGGGAGAGGGGGCGGCAGACCAGGAAGGGATAGAGAGTATGTGGCGGCACTAAGTTCATCTTCTAAGGCTGCGACTTTGTCCGCGAAGAAGGAGGAGAATTCCTCAGATATATTAAAGCATTAGGGGTTACTTTTGAGGTTTTGACCAGTTTATTGGATTGGTGTTTGACCAGGTCGAAGAGCTTACGAGGTCTGTTCTTGCCGTTTTCAAGTTCGGATCTGAAATTTTTTTTGGGGGAGTTTAGGATGTTCTTGTTGTAGGCGTTTCTGGCCTGGCGGAGAAGTTTTAGATGTGCGGTGGAGCGGTCCTGTCTCCAGATTCTTTCAGATTGGCGGAGGCATCTCCTCTCATTATTGAGCGATCCAGTGAACCACGGGTTCCTATCTTTGGTTTGGGTTCTTTTTAGCTTTAGTGGGGCTAGGTCATCCATAATGTTCGAAATATTTGCAGAGTAGTGGTTATCGAGGTCATTGTCTGTTGAGCAATGCGAGGGGGGGGGGAGGTCAGACTTGCAGCGGGCCTCCAGTTCATTGTGGTCCCGGTTTCTAGTGTCTCTAATCCAGTGTTTGGGAATCACTGGTTGAGGAGCCCTTATCTTGTGGGTGCCAGGTAGCAGGAATGCGATGGCGTGGTTGTCAGACCAGTCGCATGGGTCTATGGAGATAAGCTTGACTGTTGATTCCTTGGAGATGATCCAGTCATGGATGGCCCCTTTTAAGTGTGTTCGGAGAGGGCAGGCTTGGGTCAAGGCTTGATCGGACAGGAGGTCTATGATGGCGTTGACATGAGGGTCCTTGGGGTCATTCCAATGCAGGTTGAAATCACCCAGGAATCGGAGGAGAACTTAGCAGTAATAAGTTTCTTCAGGTAGTCAGTGAAGGAGTTGTTCGTGCCAGGGGGATGATAGATGATGTGTAGGTTGCACAATAGGGTGGAGTTGCTACAAATGGAGAGTGCGAGGTATTCGCAAGAGTCGGTGGAATCAGCCAGACGTTCAGTGACTCTGAGGTTAGAACGGTAGATGCAAGTGAAGCTCCCTCTTTTCTTGCTAGATTGCCTGTCCAGCCTGGCAATGTTATAGCTGGGAGGGACTAAGAGGTCCAGGCAAGTAGATGAGGAATCGTTGAGCCATGATTCTGTTAGAAAAGCTAAGTCGAAGTTTTTGTTCAGGATGGGTGCAGCAATGTCAACGGCGTGCTTAAAAGCCGATCAGCAGTTGATTAAAAGGCCAGACAGAGAGGAATCTGCGGGAGTGTCGGGAGTCAGGGTGGATAAGTGTGCAGGCGCTAGGTTGCTCTTGACCACACTTCTGTTGCGGAAAGTAGCCGGTCTGTTGGTGTTCATAGAGACTGTGTGGATGGCATGTTCGGCTCTCATGCCTAGCGGGCAAAGGGTGGTTGGGTCAGGGTTGTGGTTGCTGAGGATGGCAAGGATTTCCACTTCAGTGAGGTCTAGAGGACTAGGGGTGTGCTTGCGAGGGCGAAGGTGTCTCAAGGGTAGAGGTAGAGGGTGCTTGGAGAACTTTGTGGTGTGGGGGGTGGAGTTCCGCTGGGTTTTGATTTTGGCGAGGGAGAGTTCAGCGAGGTGAAGGAGGTTCATAAGATCTAGTATGGAGAGGTGGATACTCTGAGTTAATTTGGTCGCTCTGGAGTGCAGTGTTTCAAAATCCTTATAGGAGGGAGACGTTAGCGGGATGGGTGGCAGTGGCTCTGGGAAGGTACTATCGGACTCACTGTAAAGGGGAGGCGTTAGGGGGCGGGAAGGTAGTAGATCTAGAGTCCTAGGTTGGGTGTATAGTGGGTTTCCGGCTACTGACCTGTCTCACGGTCAGCGTGTGGGACCTGCAGAGAGTGGACCAAAGGTCTGGAGAGAAGTCTATTGGCAAGGCTAGGAGATGACTTAGCGATGTTGGGAGGAGCGGTGGTAGAGACTTTTAGAGAGGTGGTTTATGGGTTTGGCGGACAGGTTCGATCTGTGTCGCAGGTGGATTGAGGTGTATCACGCTCAAAGTTAGAGTGGGGAGCTGAAGGGGGGGAGATCAGAGGCGCAGGGATGATGATTCCCCTGGTACGGTCAGGAGCTGTGCGAGGGGGATGGGATGATCTTTGTTGGGAGCCCAAGGGGGACTTGATGGAGGGTGTCTAGGGGCGCTAGTCGGGCTGGTCAGAGGGTTGTTGGGGCAAGAGGTAGATACTCTGTTAGTGTCACTCACATGGTTGCTGAAAGTTGAGAAAAAGCTTGCAAATTTGTTAAGGTTCCTAGATGAGGCTTGGATCAGGACAATGCCGCTTTTGTAGAGGGTGATTGTGAAGTCAGCTCACTGGGTTGCGGAGAGTGCTATTGTAAGCTTAGTGCCATGTGGAATGTTCCTGGTTGCACGTACGTTGAGAGGTGCACAAAGGTTTTGCGCAAGTAGGGGGTTCTTCTGGAGTAGAAGATTAGGTCATTGATGACTTTGCCATTACCTGTGCTGTTACGTAGGTCTGAGGCCAATGTCTCCAGTGACTCTTCAGGGTGGAGTGCTTGAAGGTCTTTGTGGCAGCTTTGGAGAGGAATTCCCCAGTATCACTTAGGCTGGGCCCAGCCTTGCTGGCTAGTGTAGGTACTATAGCAGCGACACCGGTTAGTTAGGCAGGTGCACCGCTGCCAGATTGTAGGGGCAAATGTCCACGCCTGCTAACGATGATCGGAAGAGGCCATGTTTAGGGGTAGGTCTGCAGTGGAGAGCTGGGTGATTTGTCCAGTCGTGGGCCTCGGTCCTGGGTGGTGATAAGGTGGACAGGGGATAGTAGGTGACGGGCTTGCCGGACCACAGGGGGGCCTGGGGTCCTTTTCCAGCGGTACAAAAGGGGGTGGTGATGGACGGAGCATCCGAACCAATCAAACACTCACACCCAGTCAAAAGATCTGGGTTGAATCCATCACCGTTCTTTAGCCCACTCTGCCACCCCAGTTCAGACATGGCTATATGCAAATCAGTCTGACCCTGTGCCTCATGGGAACAGTCCAGCCCGAACTGCCAAGCCATGCCTTCCCTGGACCGGAAACAAGCTTCCGAGGACCGGTTTCTGGCATTACAGCCGTCTTCAGCTCGGCTTGCTTGAATTCAGTGGCAAAGTGAGCAAGTGACTCACGTCTGAGCATACCCTGCCACACTTAAGGCGGCCAAAAGCGGTACAAAAGGGGGTGGGAATGGACGGAGCATCTGAACCAATAAAACACTCACACCCAGTCAACAGATCTGGGTTTAATCCAACACCGTTCTTTAGCCCACTCTGCCACCCCAGTTCAGACATGGCCATATGGAAATCAGTCTGACCCTGTGCCTCATGGGAACAGTCCAGCCCGAACTGCCAAGCCATGCCTTCCCTGGACCGGGAACAAGCTTCCTAAGACTGGTTTCTGGCATTTCAGCCGCCTTCAGTCAGGCTTGCTTGAATCCAGTGGCAAAGTGAGCATGGGACTAAAGCTGCCCAAATATGTACAGAAACCGGTCTCTTTCAGGCATGTAACAAACAGCAGATTGTTCCAGGAGAAGAGCTCTACTTCATGGATGTTTTAATGGCCGCAGCTCAAACTGGGGGGCTGGGGGCTGATACAATGATGGTGTTCACTCCTCCATGATCGACACTGGGAGGCAACAATGCTGTGAAGGGCCTGGTGCCCGTTTGCCTGCAACAAACTATCCCAGCTCTTTTGAAAACCTGATGTACTTGCCCAGCTGGCTCTTGGGAACATTACAGATTTGAAGTCAGCAGGAAACCTGAACTCTGAATCCCATGTCAACACAGTGAGTACTAAGGAGGCCAGTGTGGGAGATATTGAGGGTGAGGCTGGGGGTATGGTGGAGGGAGCTAAATGGGTGGATACATCTAACCCTCCTTGTTGTCTGCTATAGTGCTACCCCAACAGGCTATAGACTCTGATTTGTCACTTTTGTCCTCACCACTTCAGCCCCTGCCTTGGTTCATGTTAATGGTGGTACTAATATTGATAATGGTATGGCCATATCTCATATTGAGGCACCCCAAGGAAGGAGAAGCAAGCAGCCTGTTCAGAAGAGTCAAGGTAATATGAAGAAACCTACTGAATAATCAAAAGGCTCTCGGTTTGGCAAGTCAGTGACCTCATGTGTGAACAATAGGACTGTAAGTTGTAGCACCAAAGGCAGCCCATTGCGGAAGTGGGTCACTTCAAAGGGGAAGTTAAAAGCCCTAATTTCCCAGCTGACCACAGTTCATTCAATCGGTCAACCAGTGACAAGGGTTGGTACACAATTTGCTGCTGAGCAGCACTCTGCAACCCACCTCAGTCTTGAAGTCAATCCATGTATTAGGAGGAGATTTGACTCTTCTTGCAGTGCCCCCTCTGCGTACTCTACACCAGTGGTTTCGAAGGAAACCTTCATTGCAGATGGAACACAGAAACCCTCTATGTTGGCAACACTAGAGCTCCGACAGGCTCAGTGGTTATAGAAGCAACAGCACTATCCTCAAGTCTGAGCAGACAATGAGATAATACAGCAATCATTGGCTGAAGCACTTGGTAAGGTAACATCTCTTCCCATAGAAATGAGCGAACTACAGCAGCGGGTCACTGATGCAGAGGAAGTAAAACGGCCACCATGAAGTTCATTGGAAACCATGAGCGTCAATTGTCATATGTGCAGTCTAAAATTGAAGACTTGGGTAACAGCCAGAGAAGAAACAACATAGGGTGTTTGGAATACCGGAAGGGAAAGAAGGTGATGACCCCCGGCAGTTCATTGATCAACTCTTTGGGAAAGCGTTTACTGATCTTAGGGATTGGAACATTGTTAGTGTCTTTTTAAAGAAAATGTTGATGTGAGTAGGGAGTAATAATTGTGTACAACCATTTTAAGGCACTAGCACCTTGCATAAAACATTTTAGATTGTAGCAGAAATAGCTATTTGCATCCCTCTAGTGTTCAACTCCTTCCCAATTGTCATGTGAGTATGGAGTAATAATTGTGTACAACCATTTTAAGTCCCTAGCACCTTGCATAAAACATTTTGGATTGTAGCAGAAATAGTAATTTGCATCCCTCTAGAGTTCAACACCTTCCCCAAATTGGCTTAGGTTGGTGTGGGGATAGTAACTGTAACCCCTTTATTGTCCAACATCTTCCCCAAATTGGTATAGATTGGAATGGGATTAATAAATGTCACCCCTTTCGTGTCCAACACTTTCCAACTCGTTCCCTCAAATTAGTTTAACTTGTAGTAAGAACAGTAAATGGCATCCTTATAGTGTCCAACACCTTCCCCAAATGGGTATAGATTGGAAGGGTAATAGTAAATGTCACCCTTTTAGTGTCCAACACTTTCTGAAAATTCCTTTAGACTGGAGTGGGAATAGTAAATGTCATCGCTTTTAGTGTTCAACGACTCCCCCTAATTGGTATAGATCGGAGTGAGAATAGTAAATGTCACCCTTTTTGTGTCCAACACCTCCCCCAACTTGGTTTAGATTAGAGTAGGAATAGTAAATGTCACCCCTTTAGTGTCCAACACCTTCTCCAAATTGATATAGATTGGAGTGGGAATTGTAAATGACATTGTTTTAGTGTGAAATACTTAATTTAAATTATATTTGTATGTAGTAGAAATAGTTTATGTCATTAAATTAGTACTGTTGGTGTTTAGAAATACATTAAAAAAATGTTAGGTATATGTTTGTAATAAAAATATTAACTAATAATATTTATCAAATGTTTCTATTTTTATTTAAAAATTAATACTTCTAGATAAATAAATGAAACATTTTAATACATTTTATTATTACATAAAAATGTAAATTCTATTTAAATATTATTGTATTTTGCACATTATCCACTTGTACCATTGTTTCCATTTTCGTAAACACTTTTTACATCATTTTCACATGTTTTTTAGCATAGAATAATAATTGTATATTTTTCATAATAATATTTAATTTATACTCTACAATTTTTTTACTTATTTACAACATTCATTGGCATGTTTTAAATGTTTACTATTTTGAAACATTTTAACAAATTTATTCATCATTTATATATTTTTTCCCATTTCTTTCTATGAAGAGAAAGGCTTTTTTTTGTTTTATTTAGAGCCCATTTTCTTTTTTTGCTACCTTCTATTTTTGTGTCATTTGTATTCTATTTTCCAGGCGCCAGGTTGCAGTAAGGTGCTGCTTTTCATTGGAACGGGTAAGTCCTTTTAAGGTTTTTCCAAGAGTTTTGAGGTAAGTGGGGTGAAGGGGTGAGGTCTAGAGGTTTGTCATAGTGCTGTTTATGGATGTTTTGAACCTTTAGGCCCTTATTACGAGTTTGGCGGTCCAGTG
Source organism: Lissotriton helveticus (assembly GCF_964261635.1). NCBI lineage: Eukaryota > Metazoa > Chordata > Amphibia > Caudata > Salamandridae > Lissotriton > Lissotriton helveticus. The sequence goes on from NC_136068.1 coordinate 1,206,314,590, forward strand.
GACTGCCAAACCCATAATGGCAGACTGCCAGAGTGGCGTTCCGACCTCCACATTAGGACTGCCACGGGACCGCTGCTGTCACCGCGGTAGCGCAGTAGTCTGAGGCCTCTAATATGCTGGTGGTGCAAATTAGGAATTTCCTCATGCCACACTTCTCATGGCAGTGCGACTGTCATGAAAACAGTGGTGGTGATGCAACAAAGGAGGGCCTGTAGGAACTGACTTTGATGCTCCCAGTGTGGTGCCTATGGACCACCAAAGAACCGCCCGTCAGAGTAAAAATAAGTCGGACTCTGATAGGCAGTCTTAATTGCTGTAGTGGTCTCAGAGCGGGCGGCAGAGTGGCGGCGCCACTCCGAAACCGCCAAAGCCATAATAAGGCCCTCATTTTTATTAATAGCAGTGTATTTCACTAGTGTGTAGTTTTTCACACACTGTTTTAGTAATGCATTGTGATATTATGTTACTTATTTTATGATAATTAAGGGCCTTATTACGAGTTTGACAATTCAATCACCTGACTGCTGTGACAGCGGCCTCCATAAGACCACAGTGCCGGTGGTTTCCCACCCACCATATTATGAGGTTTCCCATGGGTCGGCAGTAGTCTTTCTGGCGGCAGTTAATGTATTTCCAGATAGATCGATGCATGTTTGTACATTATGACTGCACATGTCTCGAATGTACACATATGCATGATACATGTGTAACAATACCAGCTACCCATTGCTGGAGTCTGGCCCATATATGGCCAGTCCAGTCAATGGGGATTTACCTGTTTTTCAGTGCAAACGTAACGATGTAACTTGTAACTATGATCTGATACTCATGTAAAGCGCTCTGATACCTCCGGGTCTAGCCAGCCCTATATAAAACCTTTAAAATAAAATAAATAAATAACATAAACAGGGTCGTTTATATTCAAGGTGAAGATGCTGCTGTTGAGGGGGGACCTGGAGGCAGGGATCAATGTCAGAGACTCACAGGAAGAACAGGAATTGGGTATGCACCCCAAATCCTTCAATTCCGTCGACTCGAAGCAGGCGGTCTGACCGCCACGGTCGGCTCTTCGAAAAGCCAACTCGTGATACGGATGGCGGTGTACTCCTGTAGGCCCTAAGACTTCTGCTTTCCTCCCACTGCCGCGGCAGACGTCGGTGGATGGCTGTTGGTGTCGGTGGTTCGCCTGCGGTCTTTCCAACAACAATCTGACAATCTAGTAATATTGGCAGTCGAACCGCCACTGTGGCCATGGAGGTTTTGTGACTCATAATCAGGCCCCAACTTTAATGTATATGTGTTTTTGGGATTGTAATGTGCTTTGCAGGTAGGTTTCCTGTTTACTTTACAGTTTTTTGTAATGGGCCTTGTGAGTTACTTTTTTTTTTTTAGGAAATCACTTTTGTTTTTAAATAAACTAATATTTGTTACTCTGATTTCCTTTTTTGGGGGTTTCCAGGAGCATGTACCTTTTTTAAACACCTTTTTGAGTTTGTTATGGTTCCTAGATACTTCAGATTGCTTTGAGGGATGTGATTGGGTTCATTTTATTTTTGCATTTTTTTTTACTTCTTGCCATATTATGTTTGACTACATGGGTACAGAACAGTAAGTCATATTTATTTTATTTCTTTTTCATCAGAAATGCCATATTTTATTGTTTGTGTTATATGGTTATTATTAAGTGATTGTTATTTGGAAATGTGTGGTTATGTGCTGTATTTATTTTATGTGATGGATTGAGTTTGTTCTTTGAGCTTTTTAGTTGGTTAGGTTTACTATTTTTATGTAAATAATTAATATATTATTTTATCATCTCAGTTTTATTTCAGATTGGAGTTTTATCAAATGCTTAGACTGATTGATTTAATAACATGTTATGTTTATTATTTTTATCCAAAATGATTTGTGATTTTGGAATAGCTTTTGTGACAGTTTTGTGGGAGTTTTGAAGATTATTATTTATTTTGTATTATTGTTTTGGCTATTATTTGTTAGTAATCTATTCCTTTGTTGTTTATGGAAAATTTGACTTTAATTGTAGCATGTTGTTGTTTTTTGGGTTTTTTGCTAAGTTTAGGGGACATTTGGGTTACAGATTGCTCCATTCGTAGTTGTTGGCAGCTTTGCCCATTTTGTAATGCTTCTTTAAATGTATAGAATGTAGATTGGGTTCTACCTTTTGTGGATTGGAAGGCATTGTACCATCCCTTTACTGCATTGTTTGCTTTGACTTCCTGTGCAAATGTTCAGTAATAGACATTTTACCATGGTATTTGGGATTTGGGTTGGCATCAGTGTCGAGAGCGCTGCAGTCTCTATATCCAAGAGTCTGCCAAATACTCCATTAGGGGCTTAGTTTATCTTCATTATTTTGTTAGAAATGGTTTTCTATTAATAAATTGTAGTAGTTAGCTGCCTCTGAGAACGGGGACATAGGCTAGTGCTATCATGTATTTATTTCAAAGGACAATTGGTTGCATGTAGCATATTCTACAAGTAGTGCAGATTGTTAGAGGTTTCTCCATATACTTTGATTGAAATGGTAGTAACAGCCTTTTACGGCTATGATGGAGGCACATTTTTTAAAATGATTGGAATCATGACTTGTTCAGTCTGTGATTATTTTTTGTGGGAAGTAGTTGTTTTATGTTTAATGTGGTTTACGAGATCGTAGTAAGTGCTACTTTGTTTATTTGGTAGTATGGCATATGTAAAAGCCATATTTGGGATTTGATATTCACATTGTTTGGTGTATATCTGAGTGAATGTTTTGGACACATTTTGAAGGTTCCATCTATCATCCTGGTTTGACAATGGCTTATTTTTAGGTTGCATTGAATATTAGGATTTGTTTTTCATTCTTCAGGTTGTCCTATAAAAGGAAGGGTTCCTCATTATGTGTCATTGTCTAATGTTCAGGTATATCTATGTCTTGGTATCTTGTAGGGGCAGGAGGAGTGTCACTGGTGGCTTTTTTAGTTTGTGCAATTAAATGTTTTAAAGTGGGTACAGATGATAGTTGGCCTGTGATGTTTTCGGGGACTTTAGGCAGTATATCATTTAGGATTTTGGTTGTGAGTTCCTGGGAGCTAGTGCTAGCCTCTCTAATATCCTGCAGCATCTCCCTTACTTCTATTTCTGTCACATTTGGGGGGTAGTTGTGTTTTCTTCTTTTTTGTAGTCACCCTCCCATAGCATGCATTAAAATAATGTATGGTTTATTTCCAATTCACACTTTTTTGGTTGTAGGTGTAACCCATGTGACGGCAGTAAAGGGATCACCATTTCTTTTTGGAGATCTGACCGCCCGCTGCCCTCGCTGTCTGACGGCCTGATTAGGATGTGAGCAGGATTACCACCTCCAGACCACTACCACCGCTGATATGAGAGCTCCTGCAGAGGTGGCAGGAGAGGCAGAGGCGTTCAATGGAGGCGGTGTTGGCATCTGTACTGCTGTTTGAATAATGACCTGCCTTTCCACCGACCTTTTCCTGGTGGGACACCGCCATGCAAGAGTCGGCTGAAAGGCAGTAAATGTGCCCCAAAATTGTGCCAAGGGAGATTGTGCCCTTGTGTGATGTCACTGGTGCACATAGAAAGTGCTCCAATACCTTCAGTTCAGGTTCTAGCTAAACCAAACTGAAGGAAAATAAACAAGAAAAAACAGACACCCAAATGGTTGGGATCATGTTCTCGGTGTGTCCAGCAGTCAGCAGTGTGGGCAGAATAGGAATCTAGCTCATTTTCAGCACGAAACATACCACTGTCATTACTCCATCACAGTGAAAACGCCATCCCCGCAGGAAACTTAGTAATTGCTTTCCTTTCTGTGTTTTATGTATTTGGCTCTCTCTATTATTGTTTCAGGAAGTAGTGTAATTGTATAAATAAATAAAAAGTAAAATGTTTAAAATGTATACGTTTGTTTTTTACATACAAAATGATGCACCTGCTTCAATTTTTTTTTATTCCACGTTTGTTCTTTTTAGACATTTCATGCTGTTTTGCAGCTTTTCTGTTGGGGGTGTTCAATTGTGGCACCAGTGCTTCCTTTTCTGTTTGAAGAAAAAAAAGCATCAGTTTCATTTTAAATGTGTATTTGTTGGTCGTTAGGTTAATGTTTAGTCACTATTGACATGAGTTTATATTTTTAATAATTTAAGTATACTTTGTTATATCTTTTTGCTGGTTAGTGATAGGCTTTTGATTCTGTCAGCTTATCACTTTTCGAAGCTGTGCATACTTTTAGGAACTACTTGTACAGAGATGGAAGTGCAAAACTGAGGCTGAGAAGTGCAAAACAAACATATTACTGGTTCCTGGGTCATGTCAAGAACCCCAACAACAGGAAGTGCAGACCAGGAGAAGCCTGGATAGTACGGAAAAACAACAATGGGGGGGAGAGAGAGAGAAGTGGATTCAGTCTCCCTAGGCGTCATGAATAAACAAAATAGAATCCACAGGGTGGTTGTTCAGTGGTCCTTAAGGGATGGGGAGCACACCGTGTTTTTTAAATGCCCCTCACACACCAACAGGCCCCTTGGTGTCATGCTTCATCACCGGGGCCTTCGCACCCCTCTACGGGATGCGGCGTGCTACGACAGAACGACTACGCAGGAGCACTTGGCAGTGAACTATGTGAGGGAGTGTATTTACGTGATGTGAGTGAGGTGAGGTGAAGAAGTGAATAAAAAATACCTGGCACTAAGGAAAAGAGAAAATTTTATTCAGTCCCTGGCTGGTATTAGTAAAAAGTGCAAAGACTGGTTGAAAAAATACGTGCTAGGGTATATCAACCAACAACAGTGTCAACATGTTTCGGAGTACAAGACTCCTTCTTCAGGACGAGGATATGCACTATGATCCCCACCTTACTCACATGGAATGTGAAAGTGTTCAAAAAAATATACAAAAAAATATTTTATAAAAACAATGTGTAATGTACCTATCAATGTTTTGTCATGTATTCCTATAGGTTCTGAATCGATCCCCCTATTCCTGACCCTATTCTGGTTAAACTAACTATCAAGTTAACTAACAGTCAGCCCATGAGGCAAGAACAGCCCCCATGATGCAGATACCGTTATCTGACGCAGTCACACTACGGCACAGGAACGTGTTATCTGATTAGGTCATAACGCTTGAGATCTAATTAGACAAGCGACATTCCTCCAGCCCCTGATAAGGCATACGACGTTCTCATAACAAATCAAACCTATGACAACCTGGAAAATCCGTGCGGCCATTGTTTTGATTTCACAGAGAACTTTAGTAAAGAATGTGCTAACGAGCAAGTCGTATGACATCTTTATTGACGTATCTATGTCCATCCTTACGTCAATCTCGGCACCTTTAAGGTATAAATATTGCCGATCTTGCCCTATGCAAACACACGCGTGGTGACGAGACGGAGCAGCCATACTTGCCGAAGCCGAGAGCAGAAGCAGACCCCGCTGGCAGCAGCCCCGCCTTCCTGACGCGCTGAGAGACGCGCTGCTATCTCAAGCCGAGAGACCCAGCACCGGCGCTTTCGGGCAGCCCTCGCAGGCAGCCTGGAATATCGAGAGCAGAGAAAGAGATACCATTCCTCATTCATCCTAAATTCCAGGTACAGAACTGAATAACCCCTCACAGAGAATTCTTTAGTTATTCACTTGGCAAAAACAAACTTAACTTAAACTGTAACTTTCTATTCCCGCCCACGCATTAGACTTAGGTCAGGTACACGGGGTAGGCGTATTTAGAAACACCAGTTGAGTACGTTTAGTCAAATGTATATGTGTATGTAAATATATTTTAATCATTTTAAACATCATATGGCTTAGAAACCATATCAATGTTTTTACAGTATTATTTTATACTATTGCTTTTAATGTATGCACTTTACTTAACTATAAGTATTGCAATAATATCGATCCATTTCTCTTGTACGAGAAAAGAGACTGATCAATAAATAACACCTTTTTATTGAACACGCCCGTCTCTTCCTTTTCTCTACAATCTGATGAGACTAAGAATGCACGTACTGACTGAGTAAAATAATTGCCTTGTGCTCACACGACTCTTGAGATTGACTCTTGATTAGGGGAGAGCAAAGTTGTCATGTTCTATGGTTGTCAGAAACTAAATCCCTTCTTGTCTAATCAGGGGAGTTAATTCTTTCCTGAACATTCGAGAAAGTTTCTAGCGAACTCTGAGCTACGCTGGCAAACCCAAAACTTAAGTCTAGTATCGACAGTAGTAGACCTAGTTAACGTCTGGCCTAGGCCTTTACTGCTGTAGGTACTATTCCAATGCGCAGAGCCTATTGGGAAAATAGGAACTACACTACATGGCGCCCAACGCGTTTGGAAGGGGCGATAAAACTAACGTAAGACATTTAGAGTAACTCACTCAGACCCCTTTTCCCAAATTCTCCAAAGACGTCTGGAGTGGGTGAAAGGTAATATCCTCCAAAACCACACAGGAGGGAACTCCTATGTATGGTTCTTGGTACAGTCAACGTTGAAGGATACACTGTTCCAAAATATTGTGCATCTAATCTCTGTTCCATAAGAAACCTGATCTGCAAACAAACAAAATAACCATCCTGACAGTAAAATGTCAGAAAGTGATGAAGAAAGAGAGGCAGTTAGATTAGCAGCTGAAATAGCAGCAGCAGATACTGCACTAAAGGATGCAGACGCGGATATAATACTCATTCCGGTCAGCAAAAGGAGATCTATAACCTTAAAACTTATAGAAAATGGACTGACACCTAGAGGTGGCACAGTCATATTCGTAATTGAGGCACACGAATATCGGCAGACAGAGGTATACTATTCATGGATACATTTTCCAGCAGCAAATGCTGTAACAAAGTACTTCCACTATTACAAAATAGAGGTTCCACCCGACATTTACACTCCTTTCGAGGAGGTGGAAGTACCACTCAAATTCCAAGAGCATTTGCTCTTATTTGATGGCGCCCTAATACATAATAATCACATCACCAGGCTCGGTCCTTTAGGTAGACCAGGAGCAACGTGGCCGGTCTTAGCCGGATACACACCACACCCAGACATCGAAGGGATGTCTACTGGAGAGCTGTTAATACAGCTAAAACAATTACTAAAAATTCATAGACAATTAGTTCAGTATGTAATGCGGACTTCAACAATTCAGCCAGCGATTAAACTTCCACAGCTGACCCCTCACCAGGGGAACACAAATAAAATCACACCACAGAACATCCAATCCTGCCTAGGTAAAGTTCCGGCTAAACGGGAACAAATACCATTCTGGTTGGCACAGAAAATCACCCAAATAGAGGCGGTGTTTCCTGACACCACCCCGATAGAAAAACACAGGATTCTGACTATATGTCTCCCAATGGGAATCGCACCACACATAGAGGACTGTGACACTTGGGGTACAGTCTTTGCTTCAATCTACACAAAAACGCACGGTGTTCCATCCATTTCGGTAATACCAGATGTGCTAAAACAAATTCAAGATGAATACGGTCCAGAACCAGCTTTAACTCTTGGTATGAAGTTACTGAAAGACTTCAAGCAGGTCTCGGCTATATTACTAGCCAATATAAAAGGTGAAGCAGCAAACGTGGCGATCCGCCAGAGGTTAAAAGAGACAGATATAGCAGACCAACCAGCTGAAATTGCCAGAATCATAGAAAAATCCTATGAAGAACTAGGTAGAGACAGTTTAGGTGGAATACCAGTAAAACCGCAACTGACTGAAAGTCCAGAAAAAATGTTTTTTAATAATAATTCACCAAAAAAGAACTGGGATGGAAACAAACAATCCAATCCAAAAGAAAAGAAATTCCAGTCCCGAGGAAGGTCTCCTAGGCCAAGGGAGAAATCTCCGAACCAGAGACACAGGTCACCCCAGAGTGACCCCTCTGGGAAAAGATATAACCTTAGAAATAGGGATAATATTAAAAAACCTGATAGATATCAAGACATTGATACACGTCCCTCTCAATCTTTTCAGAATTCCTCGCAGAAATCGGAAAGAAGAGGACGATCAGAACAAAGAGAAGAGCACGCCAAGTCCAAAGACAAGGAACCTGCTCAGCTAAAAAAGAAATTACAATTTCCAAAAAAGAAGGTAGCCAGTATCAAGGTAGTTAACAATGCCGAGAATACTGAGGACACAACTGAAAAACGGAGAGTGGGCTCAGACAATGCTAGACAGCGCAGCAGAAGTGAGCATAGCTCGCAAAGTCCTTATGAATCATCTGGAGACAGTGGACACGAATGAATACCTTCAAGTGGAAACTGCAGACACCAGAGTTAGCAAGCCCCACAAGATATACGAGATAACATTACGTATAGAGGGAGATAAGACTAGGAAAATAAGGGGACTATTTTAGGATAACCTCTCCAAGGGTTATGACATCCTTCTAGCTGAAAAAGACTGGCCACCAGATTTTGTCAGGGAGTGCCCTCATGGCGAAGAAGTAATTATGCCTGCCTTCTCGAATCAAATCCCGATTCATAAAAAATATACACTTGCTAGAAAGTGGGCAGTGGCCTTAGCACCTGCTTTATATAAAAATCATGTAGGATGGGATGAGGACTCCACTCCTCACAAAATCCAGTTAAAATCACAACCTACTGCACAAAGGCAGTACCCAATTAAGCAAGAAGCTAAAAAAACAGGTAAATGAAATACTAGATCAGCTAGAATACCAGGGGGTGATTGAAACTTGCACCTCACAAATGAACAATCCTTTGTTTCCGGTCTCCAAACCAGACAATTCATATCGTCTAGTTTTGGATTACCGACACCTTAACACATGTTGCAAAACCTTTACAGTGCAAAACTCACACAGTGCTGCACTAATGAATAACATAGTGCGCAAAAAATACAAAACAACCTTGGACATCTCCAATGGATTCTTTTGTCAAAACATAGCACCAGAGAGCAGATATTTAACTGCATTCTCAGTAAATTGCACTCAAAAGCAATTTTGTCGGTTAGCCCAGGGGTACAAGAATAGCCCGGGAGTATTCTCAGCGAGAGTAACAGAATTACTACAACTATATGATGATGAAGCATTATCTTATGTCGATGACATTTACTTAACAGATGATGACTTGGATACTCACTTGAAAAGAGTGAACACCATAATACTTGGGTTCGCTGCAGAGGGTTACAAATTCAACTTTAAAAAATCCAGAATTGCCCATCTGACAGTCCTGTTCTTAGGATATGAGTTATCAAGTGAAGGTAAAAGCCTGGCAGACAATTTCCTAGAGAAATGTGCCGTAATCCAAGCTCCTAAAACACTAAAAAACCTACAGTCAATTCTAGGCTTCCTAAATTTCGGAAGAACATACATTACAAATTACGCAGAAAGGGTCAAACCCTTTATGATCTAATTAAACCAGACTTTAAAAAATCCAATTGGACTCAAACACACACAGAAATTTTGAGATCCTTACAAACAGACATGCTAATTAAAACAAAATTAGAAACACGTGATAACACACGCAATCTTGTGATTCGAGTCATCCCAGGGAGATGCGGATTCACATACCTGACCTCTAATGAGGGAGAAAAGGTACCAATTGCATTCAAATCACACTTGTATACAGAAGCTGAACAGAAATTCAGTAATACAGAAAAAATCATTCGTGCAGTTCAAACCGCAATAGCTAGAGAAAAAGACATAGCTGACGGTAGACATATCACAGTCAGAACAGCAGAATCAGCCTTTGAGGCACTAACAACACCTTGTAATTTACCAACAACACCATTGAATCCAGAATGGATACAATGGGTGAATTCAATCACAACGGACAAAGTATACTACTACTTTGATCCAGAACTAGAAGAATTAAAAAATCTAAAATATGAAAAGACGTATCCTCTGCCAATCGACATTCTGCCTCTACGACATTACGCCTGTGTAATCTATACAGACGGACATGCTCAACCCTCCGTTTGGGGAGAACAAGCATACAACCCCACATGTGAGATTACAAAAGAAGTGTGGCGGGGAGGTAAACTAAGACCCCTATTAACAAAATCACACTCAGTAGAAACTAATTCAGAACTACAAACTGAAATAATAGCTTTGAAAATGGCGCTAGATAATGCGGATCGCGAATTCCCGACACTTATAGTGTCAGATTCATATTACTGCGTCAAAGCATATAACAAGGATTTGCAGACATGGATTCAGAACGGTTACAAAGATGACACAGATGCACCAATAAAGCAGAAACTGCTCTGGGAACAAGTAGCTCTTTTGAAAAAAGAACTACCAAAGACTCACGTGACACACTCACTGAGTCATCAGCGTGATGGCGTTCACGTTGTAGGGAATTCATTGGCTGAAACAGCCGCAGCGGCAGCCACTAAACCGGCTCCCGTAGATCGAAAAAAGCGTACATTAAAATACATTGACGGTGAAACAGTGCTGGCGGTGAAAACGTCATCAAAAGGCGACTGCTCAGCGTTACCGATCAACTATCCACTCAATTATACATACATAATCGATGCAAACTCCGTCCCTTTTGCTCAAATCCCTGGAGTGGGGGATAGAGTGATTCCAAACATGGACAGGAGAAGCTTGTTAATCGCAGACGCACACATGGGCGAGGGTCTCAGACACCTCAAACTGAAAGATTCTCTGGAAGAATTACAATCACGGTACTGGTGGCCAGGCATGAGCCTGCATTACACCATGTTTGTAAAAAACTGCCCAAACTGCAACAGAGATCGCAGTGGGGAGAGAAACAGTTTAATACCTCGTCGTATCAAGGCAGATAATATCACCAGTAAAAAGCAGGGCTTGCGATTAACATATACAGGCTAGTTTCCACTTATAATGTAGATCACCAGCACTTGGCTGACGTCCGGACTGTTATACAAAGATTTGCGAGTCTAAATGGCATATACGCTAAGAGCATGCTACGTTCGACCATTGTTTTCACTCAAGCCCTCCGGCCGGGGGGGAAACATGGCCTAATGAGCACAGCCCAGCGGGAATCTTCTCACTTCCTTCCTGAGGGTACTGGATGGTGTAAAGAAAAAACCAAGGCAGAAAGCAATCTATAATGGAAAGGATATTAGGTTCGGGAGCTGGGTGGGTCAAACATCTAATAAGTGTCCAACGTAGTCTAAATAACTTGCCAAGAAATTCTCTGAAGGGATTCAGTCCGTACGAATTATTATTTGGAACTAGAATGATAATCTCTGACCTTGATAGTCAGACTTCAGTGGTTAAAGAAAAAAGCTTTGATGTCAAAGACCGTTTGGCTATTTTGCAGGACTTAAACAAAACAAGAAAAGACCTGAGCAACATACAGTTGAAACAACAGCCAACAACCACTGAAGAATCACCACCTGTCCCAGCAAGACCTGTCTGGATTCCAAAAGTCGGGGATCTAGTCAGGGAGAAGATCGCGGTAAAGAAGGAATTTGGGCCTTCTTACAGAAAAGCAGTTCCTGTCTTGTCTGTCAACGGGACAAGATCAGTTGTACTACCGCCACTTGCTGGTAAAAAGGAGAACCGAGTTGTATCCATCGACCTGGTAAAACCACAACATGTGGCCGATAACAAACAGTAGGCCAAGTGGACTCCCAATAAGTAGCAGAACACCAAGGTTTGCTACCAGTACAGAGGTCCTAACAAAGAGGCTCATCACATTCGAAACGCCTACAGAAGAACAACAAGGACTATGCAACAAAGCAATAGAACTCAGACCTCTGACAACCCAAATAAAAACATTTAGCAGAGACACACCAATCTACAATGAAGTACCAAGTGACAATGCAAGAAACAAAAATCCTGAAGCAATTGGAACAATTGACAGAACTGCATCCGGGTACTTCATCAACTTCGATGATTCCTCTGAAGGCTTCAGTGAATCAAAGACACAGCCATCATCAAAATCCTTTAAAGACAAAGCTAAGGAACTTTTGAAACAACTGAAAGAAACATATCTGATTTCTCCATGGATTGAATTTTGGGTGGGTTTTGGTGCATTTATCCTCATACTTTGGCTCATCATGGTATTAACTTTGGGACGCTTCATTGAGGGAAAATATGCTAAAATGGACACAGCAAGTCAGAACATCAACTTGATCCTCAAACCACACACATCTTCACACGTCGAGAAAAGAGAACTTTCTTCAGCCAACTTCACAGCCAATCCGATACCTGGTGGGGTAGCCTGGGACAACACTGACTATGAAATTTATGGTCCGGTCGAGATCCTGAAATACCCACACCAAATCAAGATCTCCTTGAGTGACTTTGCAAAACCAAACTCATTTGCTGATGATTGGGACTTCGAAAGCATTAACAACATGATGTCTGATCTAGTAATGTCTGCTACATTTACAAAACATGATTATTTGCAAGGTTCTACAAATTATGATAGTATGTATTGCTATAACCACTATGGTAATCATTTTTTGCATAAATCTGCACAACCTAGAAATGTTTTAAATTATAATCAATGGGAACATTGTGCAACACCTCCAAAAGGGAGCTCAAGAACCGTTTATGACAAATATTCATATTTTTCAGGTTTTAACACAAGTAATGCTGAAACATTTTATTTTAAAATGTCAAACAAGACAGGGATGAAAACCATGATAACCAACACAAAATTGATATATTCAGATTCATTCTTCGAAAAAATGAATACGTTTGGATTTGATTATTGGGACAAAAATGTTGATTTGAAAAGTGTTTGGGGTACAAAAGATTGGCAAGTACAAGGTTTAGAAGCTTTGTTTAGAGCCTGCATGATCCCAGAACAAATGATATTTTTAAATGACACTGTTCAACAAACCACCTGTCTTGGCTTAGCCAAAATCAAAGATTTAAATAAACCGTCTATTCCAAAGCCAATAATGTTTAGCAATAACTCTGATACAGATGAAGAGATAGACGTAAACCATATATTAAACCAAAACAGAACACATCCTGATTGGAAACAATGGTTGATCTGGCCCACAGATACAAATAACTGTCAAGATAGATTCCTGAATAAAACACAGGGTTTCAAAATGACCAGGCCAGACCCTAGATATCCCCAAAGACATCACCCAGGGATAATAACAACCTACAGTGTGGGCAAATTATGCCTTCAATGGCTACAAACTTCCACACTGCCTGAAATTAAGCAACACCTAACTTTACTTACTGATGGTGCTGACTTGCGTGATTTCATAATGGGACCACGCAAACAGCGTCAAAAGCGTTTCATAGCAGCCTCTGTATATGCAGCATACAATGAGGCCTGGAAGGTTATTCAAATTGAGACAGCAGAGAGAATACGGGAAATTGACCGTATTAATTTGGAAAAATCAATTTCTGTAGTGGACAATGGGTTAATGACTCTGTCCTCCAGAATTTTTTCTTTGGACAGCATTGTGTCGTCAGCAATCGATATATTATCGCAAGACTTACTGTTATTACAACATGGTCAGTCACAATTGCGTTCTATTGTACAGCTTGGCTGGACGTTACAAAATCTGCATTCAGGCTATGTGCCTTGGCGTTTAATCAACACAACGTCACTATTCCAAATCTTTAACCTTACTGATAGACAAATCGGTATGGCGCAAAAGGGTGCTGATTATACAATCTTGAGCATTGAAAAACTAGAAAGATTACCAATGACAATGTCAGAACGACCTGTCAGTGAATGGATAATCCACGGAATCATAAATATTCCAATCTCAACCTTCAGGTTTCAATACTGCCAAAAATATATACAGGCTGGCATGTACGAGAAATTGGGAAAGGGGTACCTTAAAACAACTTGGAACCTGCCCTATTCACATTCATGTGTCAGTAATAAAGGACAGAAAGTGTTTCTTAGTGGCAACAATTGTGCTATGTCACTAAGCGGCACGCTTCTGTGTAACGGAATTAGTTTGCATGGAGCCTGTGAAGGGAATTCATACAACCTTTCATTTCACCAGCAAGGCGCACCTGCAACTGAAATAGAACCATTCTTTCAAAGACTCTATAATGGGAGTTACATTCTTATTGTAGACCGCAGATGTTGTAGTCTTATGCCCGGGACTCCTTATTTAGTCACTACGACGTGATGAGACTAAGAATGCACGTACTGACTGAGTAAAATAATTGCCTTGTGCTCACACGACTCTTGAGATTGACTCTTGATTAGGGGAGAGCAAAGTTGTCATGTTCTATGGTTGTCAGAAACTAAATCCCTTCTTGTCTAATCAGGGGAGATAATTCTTTCCTGAACATTCGAGAAAGTTTCTAGCGAACTCTGAGCTACGCTGGCAAACCCAAAACTTAAGTCTAGTATCGACAGTAGTAGACCTAGTTAACGTCTGGCCTAGGCCTTTACTGCTGTAGGTACTATTCCAATGTGCAGAGCCTATTGGGAAAATAGGAACTACACTACATGGCGCCCAACGCGTTTGGAAAGGGCGATAAAACTAACGTAAGACATTTAGAGTAACTCAGTCGTGCTTTCTCACTCAGACCCCTTTTCCCAAATTCTCCAAAGACGTCTGGAGTGGGTGAAAGGTAATATCCTCCAAAACCGCACAGGAGGGAACTCCTATGTATGGTTCTTGGTACAGTCAACGTTGAAGGATACACTGTTCCAAAATATTGTGCATCTAATCTCTGTTCCATAAGAAACCTGATCTGCAAACAAACAAAATAACCATCCTGACAGTAAAATGTCAGAAAGTGATGAAGAAAGAGAGGCAGTTAGATTAGCAGCTGAAATAGCAGCAGCAGATACTGCACTAAAGGATGCAGACGCGGATATAATACTCATTCCGGTCAGCAAAAGGAGATCTATAACCTTAAAACTTATAGAAAATGGACTGACACCTAGAGGTGGCACAGTCATATTCGTAATTGAGGCACACGAATATCGGCAGACAGAGGTATACTATTCATGGATACATTTTCCAGCAGCAAATGCTGTAACAAAGTACTTCCACTATTACAAAATAGAGGTTCCACCCGACATTTACACTCCTTTCGAGGAGGTGGAAGTACCACTCAAATTCCAAGAGCATTTGCTCTTATTTGATGGCGCCCTAATACATAATAATCACATCACCAGGCTCGGTCCTTTAGGTAGACCAGGAGCAACGTGGCCGGTCTTAGCCGGATACACACCACACCCAGACATCGAAGGGATGTCTACTGGAGAGCTGTTAATACAGCTAAAACAATTACTAAAAATTCATAGACAATTAGTTCAGTATGTAATGCGGACTTCAACAATTCAGCCAGCGATTAAACTTCCACAGCTGACCCCTCACCAGGGGAACACAAATAAAATCACACCACAGAACATCCAATCCTGCCTAGGTAAAGTTCCGGCTAAACGGGAACAAATACCATTCTGGTTGGCACAGAAAATCACCCAAATAGAGGCGGTGTTTCCTGACACCACCCCGATAGAAAAACACAGGATTCTGACTATATGTCTCCCAATGGGAATCGCACCACACATAGAGGACTGTGACACTTGGGGTACAGTCTTTGCTTCAATCTACACAAAAACGCACGGTGTTCCATCCATTTCGGTAATACCAGATGTGCTAAAACAAATTCAAGATGAATACGGTCCAGAACCAGCTTTAACTCTTGGTATGAAGTTACTGAAAGACTTCAAGCAGGTCTCGGCTATATTACTAGCCAATATAAAAGGTGAAGCAGCAAACGTGGCGATCCGCCAGAGGTTAAAAGAGACAGATATAGCAGACCAACCAGCTGAAATTGCCAGAATCATAGAAAAATCCTATGAAGAACTAGGTAGAGACAGTTTAGGTGGAATACCAGTAAAACCGCAACTGACTGAAAGTCCAGAAAAAATGTTTTTTAATAATAATTCACCAAAAAAGAACTGGGATGGAAACAAACAATCCAATCCAAAAGAAAAGAAATTCCAGTCCCGAGGAAGGTCTCCTAGGCCAAGGGAGAAATCTCCGAACCAGAGACACAGGTCACCCCAGAGTGACCCCTCTGGGAAAAGATATAACCTTAGAAATAGGGATAATATTAAAAAACCTGATAGATATCAAGACATTGATACACGTCCCTCTCAATCTTTTCAGAATTCCTCGCAGAAATCGGAAAGAAGAGGACGATCAGAACAAAGAGAAGAGCACGCCAAGTCCAAAGACAAGGAACCTGCTCAGCTAAAAAAGAAATTACAATTTCCAAAAAAGAAGGTAGCCAGTATCAAGGTAGTTAACAATGCCGAGAATACTGAGGACACAACTGAAAAACGGAGAGTGGGCTCAGACAATGCTAGACAGCGCAGCAGAAGTGAGCATAGCTCGCAAAGTCCTTATGAATCATCTGGAGACAGTGGACACGAATGAATACCTTCAAGTGGAAACTGCAGACACCAGAGTTAGCAAGCCCCACAAGATATACGAGATAACATTACGTATAGAGGGAGATAAGACTAGGAAAATAAGGGGACTATTTTGGGATAACCTCTCCAAGGGTTATGACATCCTTCTAGCTGAAAAAGACTGGCCACCAGAGTTTGTCAGGGAGTGCCCTCATGGCGAAGAAGTAATTATGCCTGCCTTCTCGAATCAAATCCCGATTCATAAAAAATATACACTTGCTAGAAAGTGGGCAGTGGCCTTAGCACCTGCTTTATATAAAAATCATGTAGGATGGGATGAGGACTCCCCTCCTCACAAAATCCAGTTAAAATCACAACCTACTGCACAAAGGCAGTACCCAATTAAGCAAGAAGCTAAAAAACAGGTAAATGAAATACTAGATCAGCTAGAATACCAGGGGGTGATTGAAACTTGCACCTCACAAATGAACAATCCTTTGTTTCCGGTCTCCAAACCAGACAATTCATATCGTCTAGTTTTGGATTACCGACACCTTAACACATGTTGCAAAACCTTTGCAGTGCAAAACTCACACAGTGCTGCACTAATGAATAACATAGTGCGCAAAAAATACAAAACAACCTTGGACATCTCCAATGGATTCTTTTGTCAAAACATAGCACCAGAGAGCAGATATTTAACTGCATTCTCAGTAAATGGCACTCAAAAGCAATTTTGTCGGTTAGCCCAGGGGTACAAGAATAGCCCGGGAGTATTCTCAGCGAGAGTAACAGAATTACTACAACTATATGATGATGAAGCATTATCTTATGTCGATGACATTTACTTAACAGATGATGACTTGGATACTCACTTGAAAAGAGTGAACACCATAATACTTGGGTTCGCTGCAGAGGGTTACAAATTCAACTTTAAAAAATCCAGAATTGCCCATCTGACAGTCCTGTTCTTAGGATATGAGTTATCAAGTGAAGGTAAAAGCCTGGCAGACAATTTCCTAGAGAAATGTGCCGTAATCCAAGCTCCTAAAACACTAAAAAACCTACAGTCAATTCTAGGCTTCCTAAATTTCGGAAGAACATACATTACAAATTACGCAGAAAGGGTCAAACCCCTTTATGATCTAATTAAACCAGACTTTAAAAAATCCAATTGGACTCAAACACACACAGAAATTTTGAGATCCTTACAAACAGACATGCTAATTAAAACAAAATTAGAAACACGTGATAACACACGCAATCTTGTGATTCGAGTCATCCCAGGGAGATGCGGATTCACATACCTGACCTCTAATGAGGGAGAAAAGGTACCAATTGCATTCAAATCACACTTGTATACAGAAGCTGAACAGAAATTCAGTAATACAGAAAAAATCATTCGTGCAGTTCAAACCGCAATAGCTAGAGAAAAAGACATAGCTGACGGTAGACATATCACAGTCAGAACAGCAGAATCAGCCTTTGAGGCACTAACAACACCTTGTAATTTACCAACAACACCATTGAATCCAGAATGGATACAATGGGTGAATTCAATCACAACGGACAAAGTATACTACTACTTTGATCCAGAACTAGAAGAATTAAAAAATCTAAAATATGAAAAGACGTATCCTCTGCCAATCGACATTCTGCCTCTACGACATTACGCCTGTGTAATCTATACAGACGGACATGCTCAACCCTCCGTTTGGGGAGAACAAGCATACAACCCCACATGTGAGATTACAAAAGAAGTGTGGCGGGGAGGTAAACTAAGACCCCTATTAACAAAATCACACTCAGTAGAAACTAATTCAGAACTACAAACTGAAATAATAGCTTTGAAAATGGCGCTAGATAATGCGGATCGCGAATTCCCGACACTTATAGTGTCAGATTCATATTACTGCGTCAAAGCATATAACAAGGATTTGCAGACATGGATTCAGAACGGTTACAAAGATGACACAGATGCACCAATAAAGCAGAAACTGCTCTGGGAACAAGTAGCTCTTTTGAAAAAAGAACTACCAAAGACTCACGTGACACACTCACTGAGTCATCAGCGTGATGGCGTTCACGTTGTAGGGAATTCATTGGCTGAAACAGCCGCAGCGGCAGCCACTAAACCGGCTCCCGTAGATCGAAAAAAGCGTACATTAAAATACATTGACGGTGAAACAGTGCTGGCGGTGAAAACGTCATCAAAAGGCGACTGCTCAGCGTTACCGATCAACTATCCACTCAATTATACATACATAATCGATGCAAACTCCGTCCCTTTTGCTCGAATCCCTGGAGTGGGGGATAGAGTGATTCCAAACATGGACAGGAGAAGCTTGTTAATCGCAGACGCACACATGGGCGAGGGTCTCAGACACCTCAAACTGAAAGATTCTCTGGAAGAATTACAATCACGGTACTGGTGGCCAGGCATGAGCCTGCATTACACCATTTTTGTAAAAAACTGCCCAAACTGCAACAGAGATCGCAGTGGGGAGAGAAACAGTTTAATACCTCGTCGTATCAAGGCAGATAATATCACCAGTAAAAAGCAGGGCTTGCGATTAACATATACAGGCTAGTTTCCACTTATAATGTAGATCACCAGCACTTGGCTGACGTCCGGACTGTTATACAAAGATTTGCGAGTCTAAATGGCATATACGCTAAGAGCATGCTACGTTCGACCATTGTTTTCACTCAAGCCCTCCGGCCGGGGGGGAAACATGGCCTAATGAGCACAGCCCAGCGGGAATCTTCTCACTTCCTTCCTGAGGGTACTGGATGGTGTAAAGAAAAAACCAAGGCAGAAAGCAATCTATAATGGAAAGGATATTAGGTTCGGGAGCTGGGTGGGTCAAACATCTAATAAGTGTCCAACGTAGTCTAAATAACTTGCCAAGAAATTCTCTGAAGGGATTCAGTCCGTACGAATTATTATTTGGAACTAGAATGATAATCTCTGACCTTGATAGTCAGACTTCAGTGGTTAAAGAAAAAAGCTTTGATGTCAAAGACCGTTTGGCTATTTTGCAGGACTTAAACAAAACAAGAAAAGACCTGAGCAACATACAGTTGAAACAACAGCCAACAACCACTGAAGAATCACCACCTGTCCCAGCAAGACCTGTCTGGATTCCAAAAGTCGGGGATCTAGTCAGGGAGAAGATCGCGGTAAAGAAGGAATTTGGGCCTTCTTACAGAAAAGCAGTTCCTGTCTTGTCTGTCAACGGGACAAGATCAGTTGTACTACCGCCACTTGCTGGTAAAAAGGAGAACCGAGTTGTATCCATCGACCTGGTAAAACCACAACATGTGGCCGATAACAAACAGTAGGCCAAGTGGACTCCCAATAAGTAGCAGAACACCAAGGTTTGCTACCAGTACAGAGGTCCTAACAAAGAGGCTCATCACATTCGAAACGCCTACAGAAGAACAACAAGGACTATGCAACAAAGCAATAGAACTCAGACCTCTGACAACCCAAATAAAAACATTTAGCAGAGACACACCAATCTACAATGAAGTACCAAGTGACAATGCAAGAAACAAAAATCCTGAAGCAATTGGAACAATTGACAGAACTGCATCCGGGTACTTCATCAACTTCGATGATTCCTCTGAAGGCTTCAGTGAATCAAAGACACAGCCATCATCAAAATCCTTTAAAGACAAAGCTAAGGAACTTTTGAAACAACTGAAAGAAACATATCTGATTTCTCCATGGATTGAATTTTGGGTGGGTTTTGGTGCATTTATCCTCATACTTTGGCTCATCATGGTATTAACTTTGGGACGCTTCATTGAGGGAAAATATGCTAAAATGGACACAGCAAGTCAGAACATCAACTTGATCCTCAAACCACACACATCTTCACACGTCGAGAAAAGAGAACTTTCTTCAGCCAACTTCACAGCCAATCCGATACCTGGTGGGGTAGCCTGGGACAACACTGACTATGAAATTTATGGTCCGGTCGAGATCCTGAAATACCCACACCAAATCAAGATCTCCTTGAGTGACTTTGCAAAACCAAACTAATTTGCTGATGATTGGGACTTCGAAAGCATTAACAACATGATGTCTGATCTAGTAATGTCTGCTAAATTTACAAAACATGATTATTTGCAAGGTTCTACAAATTATGATAGTATGTATTGCTATAACCACTATGGTAATCATTTTTTGCATAAATCTGCACAACCTAGAAATGTTTTAAATTATAATCAATGGGAACATTGTGCAACACCTCCAAAAGGGAGCTCAAGAACCGTTTATGACAAATATTCATATTTTTCAGGTTTTAACACAAGTAATGCTGAAACATTTTATTTTAAAATGTCAAACAAGACAGGGATGAAAACCATGATAACCAACACAAAATTGATATATTCAGATTCATTCTTCGAAAAAATGAATACCTTTGGATTTGATTATTGGGACAAAAATGTTGATTTGAAAAGTGTTTGGGGTACAAAAGATTGGCAAGTACAAGGTTTAGAAGCTTTGTTTAGAGCCTGCATGATCCCAGAACAAATGATATTTTTAAATGACACTGTTCAACAAACCACCTGTCTTGGCTTAGCCAAAATCAAAGATTTAAATAAACCGTCTATTCCAAAGCCAATAATGTTTAGCAATAACTCTGATACAGATGAAGAGATAGACGTAAACCATATATTAAACCAAAACAGAACACATCCTGATTGGAAACAATGGTTGATCTGGCCCACAGATACAAATAACTGTCAAGATAGATTCCTGAATAAAACACAGGGTTTCAAAATGACCAGGCCAGACCCTAGATATCCCCAAAGACATCACCCAGGGATAATAACAACCTACAGTGTGGGCAAATTATGCCTTCAATGGCTACAAACTTCCACACTGCCTGAAATTAAGCAACACCTAACTTTACTTACTGATGGTGCTGACTTGCGTGATTTCATAATGGGACCACGCAAACAGCGTCAAAAGCGTTTCATAGCAGCCTCTGTATATGCAGCATACAATGAGGCCTGGAAGGTTACTCAAATTGAAACAGCAGAGAGAATACGGGAAATTGACCGTATTAATTTGGAAAAATCACTTTCTGTAGTGGACAATGGGTTAATGACTCTGTCCTCCAGAATTTTTTCTTTGGACAGCATTGTGTCATCAGCAATCGATATATTATCGCAAGACTTACTGTTATTACAACATGGTCAGTCACAATTGCGTTCTATTGTACAGCTTGGCTGGAAGTTACAAAATCTGCGTTCAGGCTATGTGCCTTGGCGTTTAATCAACACAACGTCACTATTCCAAATCTTTAACCTTACTGATAGACAAATCGGTATGGCGCAAAAGGGTGCTGATTATACAATCTTGAGCATTGAAAAACTAGAAAGATTACCAATGACAATGTCAGAACGACCTGTCAGTGAATGGATAATCCACGGAATCATAAATATTCCAATCTCAACCTTCAGGTTTCAATACTGCCAAAAATATATACAGGCTGGCATGTACGAGAAATTGGGAAAGGGGTACCTTAAAACAACTTGGAACCTGCCCTATTCACATGCATGTGTCAGTAATAAAGGACAGAAAGTGTTTCTTAGTGGCAACAATTGTGCTATGTCACTAAGCGGCACGCTTCTGTGTAACGGAATTAGTTTGCATGGAGCCTGTGAAGGGAATTCATACAACCTTTCATTTCACCAGCAAGGCGCACCTGCAACTGAAATAGAACCATTCTTTCAAAGACTCTATAATGGGAGTTACATTCTTATTGTAGACCGCAGATGTTGTAGTCTTATGCCCGGGACTCCTTATCTAGTCACTACGACGGCGAAGGTCAAGTGCTGTGGACGTTCTTTATTCCCCAGCTCCTTTCCAGACAGGGAGGCAAGGGCATGGCCCAATTTGAAAATTACTTCTATTCGAATAGATACTTTAAGCAGAATGAAAACAGTGCTTCTTCAGACGCCTACAAGGCTCACGTCATCAAAAGAAACGTATGATCTACAAGTCGCAAGGACGACGGCAGAGATACATACATTATTATCAACTAATTCCCCCGTACATTTCGCGGAAATCCTGAGCGAAATCTTAAATATTTCTGATACCACTGGGGTCTCAAAGGTATTTAAGACAGTATTTTCGATGGCATTAACACCATTCAAAGCCATACTGGGTATTTTTCCAGATTTCGTCCATTCGATTTTTGGCGGACTTCCCCTGATCCTGGGACTAATTGCAGGAATCCTATTCTTAGTCCTTATTTTTCGTTATGGCAACCCATGTCACAGATCAAACTCTCGCGACAATGGAAGATACGATCCTAGCCATTGGATACCGGGACCGGATATCAAAAATCCTGGGACTATCCCGGCTTAGAGACCTGAACATGACTTGGTTTCTATCATTTCGACCAATGTGGCAAAGATGTGTTTTACCTGTATTGTGATGTCTGCTATGCGGAGAAGAATGCGTGTTAGACACCTGTCTGACGCTACAATCGGATGCGCCAGTGGATGCAGATACATTGTTGGTTCCTACCAAGGTTCACGCTTTGTGCTGCCCTCAAAGGCTACCAATCCTGATGACGGCATTCCTGGAATCTTCACCACTACGATTGAAGAGTAGTGAAGTTCAAGATGAGAGCAGCATTGAACAGGTACGGCCTTCTGTCAGCAATGCGAATCAGAATGTCAATGCAGACAATCATGCGCACGAATGCATGGTTACCCCTATTTCCGACTTAGTGGAACTTTCCCATGAAGCTGTTGACAGTTTTTTCGAAAGCCTTAATGATATGATGTTCTCTCCGGAACAGAAATAGAGACTTTTGAGCAAGCTCGCACACGGCGTTCCCTGAATTCGGCCTTCAACTTTAAAAATAAAGTCACATGAACAATTCTTCCCACCAGTTCACGGACAACAATTTTTTAGCAGCCCCAAATTATTTTTCACAAATTTTTCGGGACACTTATCTTCTGCTTAAAGTAAGAAACTATTCCTAGAGAACTAAGATTTCTATTTTTAGATACTTTATAAACTTTAGTTGCCCGCTGGGATGTTCACATATATTTTATTATGTGATGAAATGGTCTCGAACTTTCTTTCTGTATAGCCATATTAAGAGCCATTTCATGTGTATTTCTCATATACCAAATAAGCAATAATGTCTACAAATGCGTGTTTACTTTAGCGTTTAATTCATAGCTTAAGTGCATACAATATATATGACTGCAATTTTTCAGTATATTTGAAAATTTCAAAATGCATTTATGTATTTTGGGGTGGTAAGGTATACACTATACTCTATAGTATGTTGTACTATGTTATACTATGCATAGATTAGTAAATATGACCATAGTTAGCGTGGAGTGGGTGTCATGTATTCCTATAGGTTCTGAATCGATCCCCCTATTCCTGACCCTATTCTGGTTAAACTAACTATCAAGTTAACTAACAGTCAGCCCATGAGGCAAGAACAGCCCCCATGATGCAGATACCGTTATCTGACGCAGTCACACTACGGCACAGGAACGTGTTATCTGATTAGGTCATAACGCTTGAGATCTAATTAGACAAGCGACATTCCTCCAGCCCCTGATAAGGCATACGACGTTCTCATAACAAATCAAACCTATGACAACCTGGAAAATCCGTGCAGCCATTGTTTTGATTTCACAGAGAACTTTAGTAAAGAATGTGCTAACGAGCAAGTCGTATGACATCTTTATTGACGTATCTATGTCCATCCTTACGTCAATCTCGGCACCTTTAAGGTATAAATATTGCCGATCTTGCCCTATGCAAACACACGCGTGGTGACGAGACGGAGCAGCCATACTTGCCGAAGCCGAGAGCAGAAGCAGACCCCGCTGGCAGCAGCCCCGCCTTCCTGACGCGCTGAGAGACGCGCTGCTATCTCAAGCCGAGAGACCCAGCACCGGCGCTTTCGGGCAGCCCTCGCAGGCAGCCTGGAATATCGAGAGCAGAGAAAGAGATACCATTCCTCATTCATCCTAAATTCCAGGTACAGAACTGAATAACCCCTCACAGAGAATTCTTTAGTTATTCACTTATGTCCCCCTTAAATGTCTTTCTCTCGCAAGGTACCAGATCCACAGTGGAGTTCTGCATACTTACCATTGTTATAAAAGGAATCCCCCTTTTTTTCTTTTTTCTTGTTTCCTGGACATCCGACTAGCAAGTCTATTATGTTCCTGGACATCCGACTAGTTTATTTACTTTGTCTTTCCTTTTCAGATATTTCATACGCCAATTGGGCGCAACGAGCATACCATCACTTAAAACATTGATAGGTACATTACACATTGTTTTTATAAAATATTTTTTGGTATATTTTTTTGAACACTTTCACATTCCATGTGAGTAAGGTGGGGATCATAGTGCATATCCTCGTCCTGAAGAAGGAGTCTTGTACTCCGAAACATGTTGACACTGTTGTTGGTTGATATACCCTAGCACGTATTTTTTCAACCAGTCTTTGCACTTTTTACTAATACCAGCCAGGGACTGAATAAAATTTTCTCTTTTCCTTAGTGCCAGGTATTTTTTATTCACTTCTTCACCTCACCTCACTCACATCACGTAAATACACTCCCTCACATAGTTCACTGCCAAGTGCTCCTGCGTAGTCGTTCTGTCGTAGCACGCCGCATCCCGTAGAGGGGTGCGAAGGCCCCGATGATGAAGCATGACACCAAGGGGCCTGTTGGTGTGTGAGGGGCATTTAAAAAACACGGTGTGCTCCCCATCCCTTAGGGACCACTGAACAACCACCCTGTGGATTCTATTTTGTTTATTCATGAAGCCTGGATAGTAGCCACAGTTTGGAGGACAAAAGTGTTGCACAGCACCAGTGAGCTGAGCAGTGCTGACAGCATTCGAATATTGTACAGGAATGTCCAGCCACCAGCCACAGAAGGAGAAACCCACAAAGAAGCACAAACTGAAGTTCTCAAAAAAATAACTAGAGATACTTACAGAGGAGTGTTGCAACTACCACGAGCAGCTGTTTGAACGTTCATCCTTGAGTGTGCCTGAAACCCAGAAATGCAAGATCTGGAAGGATATGCATTTGAAAATCTATGCTGTTGGTGTTGCACAGCGCTTGGTTGAAGAAATATGTAATAGGTGGTACGGCTCCGGTTTTGCACCAAAGAATATGTGGCCAACCACCTAAGTGTGTCCCAGGAAACAGGAGATGGTCCATCACCTGTACCCCCTTCTACGACACTGGAGGCAATGGTGGAGACAACCCTGGAGTGAGATGCAGTTGTGGGATTTGGCAGTCTTGACACGTCTGCACCTGCATGAGTGCAAGGTAATTGTACCTCGGTGTCAATGTATGGTAGATGCATGTGTATCTAGAACTGAGACAGGCAGATCAGCATGGCACCATTGCACAGGTACACTCAGTCTGAGACATTTATTCAAAATAGGGTGTACAACTCAATGGCATGACCAAACAACAAAAGTAATAGCGTGCCCATTCCTCTAATAAATGCACATGGTGAGGAAATCGATTCTCAAGGATGAAGTGGAATCAATGGATGACAAAGGAGCAGTATTTGGGGATTGTGTGCACACTAAACCTCATGCCCACTCCAGCGGTGCATCATTCTCACCACAGCCACATTCATGTGATGAAGAGGCGCCCGCCCATCCGTCTAAAACCCTCCAGCCACAAGTTGACATCTTCCAACACCAGCATACTGCAGTGCATGCTCGTAGGCGCAGTGATAGACCTTATGTGCATAAACCTTCTGGCTTCCAGCTCAGTGCAGGACAGGAATCAATGTTTGGCAATCTTGAAGCATCCATGCTGTATATTCAGCGCACCATTAATAACAATGGGGTTACCCAGTTTCTGTACAGAACCTGGGGAATACTACAGTAAACGAACAATGGTTCTGCTACCTATCTCTCAAGGAATTCATTAACGATCAAATCAAGCCCACCCACCGTAGGCTAACCATTTAATGTTAGAAGAAAATATAGTTTCAAAAAAGTCTCCCAAATGTTTCAAATAATCATACACAAATCAATCAAACAATTCATATGTATTAAAGATACAAAAGCCGAAACATCCAAATGGTGGGAAGCAATCTCACTACAGGATTATATAGAAAAAGATATGGTTCCCAGGGGACTTAGAATTTACATTACCCCCTCATACGAATCCCCCAACTCAAAAATGCTTGAGGAATGGTCAGAAAATTCAGCAAAGAGCTCGAAACAGATGCTACACATTCTAGTCAAGTTCACTTGAAAAGACAGGAAGGTACTTTTAGAGGAATTAAAGAAACTTGAAGAGGAACTTAAAAACCATAAAGAGCAGGAGATAATAACAAAATTTGTGGATGACCTCAAGATGAGACTCAAAACCTACGAAGAAGACATCAAAGCACGTAAGTAGCGCAAACTCCATCGCGACTGCATAGACTATGAAAGTGGCAGGATACTGACATACTCTCACAAATATGACCACTTGTATGACAAATTATCACTGGGAGAACCACTGGAGAGTGAAACAGAAGGGGCAAGTGGCACTAACTCTGTTTCAAGCAGTGACGTAGAAGTGGAAGAACAATGGGAACAAACACCACAAACTGGAAAGGAATGGAGGCAGAAAATCCAACCGACTTTTTTAGACAAATTCACAACAGACCATTCAGCCAACAAGGAGAAGAGGAAGGGGTCAGGGAAGAGGACAAGGAAAAAACCAGGAAGAAATTGGAGAAGCAGGAAACTCAAACGGCAGAGAAAAGAGAAGAGGCAGAGGACGTGGAAATCGGCTCATGGGAACAAGGCAGGCGGGCCAGAGGAAACAGAAATAATGGAAGACGACATGGTAAATAGAACAGTGTTTAATTTATCCTACAGACCACAATCTATGTTCGAAAGCCATACACTCTGCTTAGGACTCTCCTTCTGCCCTACCAACTCATTTAACTATCCCGAAACCAGAGTTGATATGTTCTAATTTATCAGAAAAATCTAATTGATAAATTGACACATGCTGAAAGGAACACCCCATGTCTCACAATCCTGAGGCTAACACTTATCTCAGCATAAGAGTCAGGGATACAATGATGGTGATGGAAGGTTTATACCAGAAATCAGGTCCACATGACCTGGAAACCGAATCAGAAATAAGAACAGATAGATCGTCGAATACCAAATTCTAGCCTAAATCCATTTTCTCACCCATCATGCCACATGATAATATAGATGCCTTCCATGAGATCACCATCCAGGACTTGATGAACTTTCCGAAAAGCACAAACCTTAGAAATAATAACTCTACCAACTTTTCCAAAAAACAATGGGAGTTTATTAAATCCCTCAGTGAGGATGAGAATATCATCATCCGCCCTGCGGACAACGGGTGAAACATTGTATCTTGGAAGCTACTAGACAACTTGCCGATTCCAGATTCTATGCCACCATTACCATGCAGGAGTATAATAACAGTATCATTAACATATAGGACACAGTCAAAGGTTACCATGATAAGGGGATTCTCCAATGGGAGGAATATTGTTATTTGAAAAGTGATTACCCTAGAACTCCTATCTTTTACCTACTACCAAAGGTACACAAGGACCCCAGGGAACCCCCAGGGAGACCCATTGTGTCATCCATTGGCTGTGTCACTGAAAATATCTCTAAATATATTGACCATTTTCTCTGTGATTATGTTGAGAAGTTGCCATCTTTTGTTAGGGATACTAAAGATTTTTTGGACAAAATTAAGGATATTGTATGGGAAGATGGTTACCATATGATCTCCCTGGATGTGAACTTACTTTATTCTTTAATTGATAACTCACTAGGAATAAGATTCTGCCAGCACTATCTTAACACACGTGAAATGTGCTAGCTCGAACATACCGAAATGTTATTAGAATTGATGCAGTTCTGTCTTCTTAATAACATGTTCATATTTAATGGCACCATGTTTAACCACTTGGATGCTATGGCAGGTCCAACGATTTCAATGTAATTTCCATTGAAATGAATGGGCACTCCATGACGAGTTACCCTTGTCATTAGCATCCAAGTGGTACAAATACTTGGCACGGCGATGGACACGTGCTTTTCCCCCAGTTTTGCCAACTTATTTCTGGGGGTATGGGAGGGGGAGGTCCTTAAGAAACTAGATCAAAGCCCAAATGGTAGCAAAGTCGTCAAATGGTAGAGATACATCGACAACCTCTTCGTAGTATGGAATGGCAATGGGGAAAGTGCTAAAGAAATGATCAGGGAACCGAACAACAACACTTTTAATCTCACACTCACAAACAACATCAGCACTAGCCAAATAGAATTCCTAGATGTAGTAGTGGAGATCTCTGAAAACAGAATAAACACCAAACTCCATAGGAAATCCACGGCAGGGAACAGCTTGCTTCATGCTCTCAGTAGCCATCCGGAAACACTGAAATGGAGCATTCCGTTTGAAGAACTATTGAGAGCGAAAAGGAACTGCAGCACCCAAGAAAGCTTTCTCGCAGAGGAAGACACTATGATAAAAAGATTTAGAGAAAGAAAATATCTGAACTGGGTCCTACAGAGAGCCAGATATAACGTTGGGAAAGTTGAAAGGGAGGCCACCTTGAGTGAGAAAGCTAGCGAGGAGGATAATACCACCAGAGTGATTCTAACCTACAATAAAGAATGAAAGGCCATATCCAAAATACTCACACAGAACTGGAACATTCTCACCACTGATCCAGTGACAGGCCAAGCTATACAGGAGAGACCACGGATCATGTCCAGGAAGGGGAGAAACCTTAAAGACCTTTTAGTTAAGGGGGACATCACTAACAAGAGTCTAAATTCACTGCTTGGTCAAGGATATCAAAGAAATAACCAACATAGGCTTTGTATGTCCATCACCATTTCAAGATGGCCCCTGTACATCTATGGATGAGACCTACGTCCGTTGTCTATGTCTATTGGCTTTTTAAGTGCCGAACTACATATGAAATGCCGTACTTGTTATATCTAGGAAGGAAATGACAATAGTAACATTAGTGTGGTAAAATATCAAGAAGATTTGATTATGGGGAGAACGAACTTTTACCATTTACATCGGGCTGGGCAAATCCTACTACTGCTCCAAGATGGCCCCTGTGCACCCGGGAGGAAATCTTTGTCCCTCGTCTATATCCATTGATGTCCTAACTGCCGAACAACACCTTGGGAAATACACAGCTGAATATGATCGGGCCATACATTGAGGACCGCCTATATAAACTTTGGTAGGCATAGCCCACACGAGACGGCGGTTTCCGGTATACTGTTGGTCGGCGGATCGGCGCCGACGGAACCCCTAAGGAGGACGTAATTGGGCCACCTCGAGGTAAGAACCCCTCTGCGAAAGACATAGGTAACCACCTCCTAAGACAGCCCTTATGGCAACCTGTGGCCATCCTCATTAGAGAAAGGAAGAGTTTTGATTTTATATCAGTCTATTACAACTGCTTTCCACCCTTTCCCCTCTCTTTTTTGGTAGGGTCTTTGCACCAATCGTGATTCACGTTGCCGAGGCTTGCCCAATTTGTCGACCCCCATCTGAACTAACTGTTGGATTCCATCCCGGGTAAGCGGCTATTTCTCCTAACGAGAGCAGTGTTATGGAGTTTCTAGGCACTATGTCCTTTTAAAAAGTGCGGAACCCCCAACACTGTCTTGATATTAATGACCCCCATATCTGTTCATTAGGTTCCCTCCAGGATCCCGTTTTTTAAAAAAAAGAACATCAGGAAACTACTGCATCTAACCTACAGAAAACGTGGAAGGGAAGGTGATCCCCTCCCGGTAAGCTACCTATAATATATAGAATGTCTGGAACCAGAACCTAAATATAGGACCTCAAACTAGAAACATCTAAAAGTAAAGTCCAAAACATTTCTTTCCCCTCCTAAACCAGATACCTTAAACGATTTCTGGGATAAAAAGGTCAACATTGGAATCTAGCACACCATCACGGTCTCTTAGAATATCCCTATAAACATTGCCCTTGGTAAGTAACGAAGGACAGTAAGTAAGACCTGAATACCTGTTGTTTATGGAGTAGCTAGCTTATTTAGGGCTCTCTGTTATTTCAGGAAAAATATAATTTTTATCAACAACATCGGACGGTGTCCTCAGTCTACCACACGGACCTATTGGGAAATGACCTGGTATCCACTACGATAGGTAATATGACCTGGCATTCATTACGATAGGTAATATGTCTGTATAACAATTGTTGTAGTTAGTATCCAATAGCCTAACAAACCCACAAAGTTGGATGAAAATATTCTGTGAGACTTCATATGACTCATTGTCCTTTTTCAAGCCATTCTTTTCATACAGATAACTCAGCAAGTGAGCACTCTAAGGCTTCTAATTCCTGAACCCCCTAAATTTATACATTTTTTAAAAATAAATGTGTTGTGGAGATTCTAGGTACCTAAAATGAACTCCTAACTCCCGTAGAAGAGTGGGGGGTTGAACTCCGAATTCTTAATGAAGAAAACGGGGTTGTCAAATCCTGTAAATAGCTATTACTAGGTAGGGAAGGACCGACTAAGATGCTCTAGATTCAACACGTGTTTGTATGAGGAAATAATCACTAGTATATGTAAGAATAACTGAATGTACTGCAATGTATTTGATGGTTCATGATTATTTGGTTATCTAATTGCCTTAAAACTGACTTTACTGAATGGAAAGTCGTATTCAGGGAGTACCCCTAGGTTATCTAGCTCTGCACAGCTACTAGAAAATGATGATCTAAGCATATATAATATATAATATAATATATCCCATATAAAGTATCGATTGATATTAGAAGGCATGTCAATGAATATAACTTATAAACGACATAATATATGGAAGTTTATGATATTGTTTTTATTTCCAGATCCTGTACCTGTCCCTCTCCCAGCTATAAAAACCCTCAGCCCTGACGAAGGTGTGGTCACCTGGCCTTACACCGAAACGCGCGTCGGCTTTTTGGACTTATACATCCAGGGAAACGACAGATTTATAAACATCAGGATTTCCTCATATCGATCAGGATCTCCCTTGCTGTCGTTAGCCCCTGGAAATACAACTAAAACCCATGGAACAAACTTACCATCTCCATGTTGTAAATATTAGGAACTTTGCCATGTTATGAACATTAGGATTATGTTGAGGAATGAAAGTTGTATGTAAGAATGTGGGAATGATTATAATGATTTGATTGAATGCGATAGATTGAATGTTGTATTATACCTTGCTGGGTAGGACTTGTTACAGGCTCTAATTTTGTTATTCTATTTTATCTTTTTCCTATTGTCGGACATATCTGAAAATGTATATATTATGTGTATCTAAGACAAATGTAAATTTTTTTTGTACATCACCAATTTGATACGTAAAATCAAAATAAACTAATAAATAGTATATATACTAAAAAGCCTAGACCTTCCTGATGTATATGTACATTGACTTGCCTCATATCCTGTGCAGCCTTGACTCCTAGGTACACTACTCCACTAGCATTAATTGGATCCCATAGGGGACCTTAATATATCAAGGGCAGGGTTGTTCTTTTTCTTTCCAAGTTGTTTCTCCCCCACTGCCTGCCCATATCATCAAAACCCTCTGGGGAACCCCCTTCTTTCTGCTAAATTCACAGATTAACCTCCAAGGTGTCTTCCCCTGTAGCCACTGCAAAGCCTGTAAGAACAGCTCAATGAGAAAGAGCTACAGCACCCCTACTGGAGCAAGACACATACAACAATTCCTCACATGTGGCACTATCTTTACCATCTACATTCTTGAATGCCCAAGTAAGATGAGGTATGTAGGCAGTACCACTCTAGCCACCAAGAAAAGGGTGTTGGAGCATATGAGGGCTATAACTAACAAAGATCCACACTACCCTGTAGCAAGGCACTTCGCAAGGTTTCACCTCTCAAATAGCTCCCTCTTAACGTCCTTTGCTATTGAACAGACCGAATATCCACAGAGAGGGGGCAATAGAGTCCTACACTTGTGCAAGAAAGAATCATGGCACATAATAGACCTCCAGACTAAGCGCTCGGATGGGCTGAATCAGGATGAGGAGATGACTATACATCTCCACAAATACTGTCAGCATATGAATAAGATCTTACCATCTGCTCTGATATGATTGTTACCCGTGTAAATGTACACTTGTGTAATTGTTTTGAAATGTTTTTAATCCATAATGAGATTTCTCATGGATTTTAATTGGTGTGTTTTCTTCTCTTTACAGGAGAAAAGGAAGGGACAGATAATAAAGGACAACTACTCTTCTTGCCATCCCCTAGCCTTTTCTTCTTTGCAATGGTGGAGGGCCTGACTGCACAGATAAGAGACTTTATTCAAATCTCTTTTAATTCTGTTTATACATTTTCACACACATAGGGCCTCATTAGGATGGCGGACGGACCTGCGTCCGTCCGCCACCCCCGTGGAAGAGGGACCGTCCGCATGGGCAGCGGTGGTCCCTCCATGCAAATTAGGATGTGACCGCCACCCTGGCGGTCACATCCTGGATCTTTAACCTTGCGGCGGGTGCTGCTTGAAGCAGCACCCGCCGCAAGGTTAAAAAAGCATGTTTCACATTTACATGCACAAAGCGGCAGGCACCGTGCGGTGCCTGCCGCTTTTTGCATGCAAATGCAGGGGGGTACCATAGGTACCCCCCATGTGCACCCCCACACCCCCTTTACCCTGGGGGCCCGCAAGGGCCCCCCAGAAGCAAAGGTCCACATGCTTTTCCACGGCGGAAAAACCGCCGCGGAAAAGCATGTTTACTCATGCTTCCTAATTTGGCTGACGGTGTCTTGCAGACACCGCCACCAAATGGCCCGGCAAAACCCGCGGATCAGCGGCGGACGGACCTGCCATCCGCCGCTGGTCCCACCACATTCCCACTGCCATCCTAATCTGGCGGTGGGTGTTTGATGTGGCCACGGCGGTGAATCTGCATCCTCCGGGCCGGCGGTGGCTTCCGCCGGCCCCGAGGATGCGGCTACACCGCCATCCTAATGAGGCCCATAATTTGTACTTTATTCCTTTGTTGGACGCTTGTGTAGCTTTGATTCATGTGGAAATTAGGCATATTTATTCAGCATGAGGAGGAGGCTCAACTTAGCCAGTTATTGGAATAACAGGAACTGTCCGAATATATTTTCCTCTATGTTTCACTTGATTTATAGGAATATCTGACCTAATAATTTCTGTCTACTGGCACTGGTCCCCTGGAAACCTTCTCTTGTTTAATATCCCACAAAGTTTCATAGGAGCACTAGTCCGAATATAATGCATGTCCGTCTAGTGATGTGATGGACTCTGGAGAGAACATGACACTGTTCTTAGCATTTTAAAACTCTCCTTGAGTCTGTCCTCACAGATAACTTAGCGCCTAGGTTCCATTGTAGATATCGTATATAAATATCTTTTGTTTCCTTAGATCTTAACCTACTCCATTGTGAATGATTTGAAACTTATCATTTACACTAACACAATGACCAAGTTTTGAGAAGGAGTGAGTATGAGGGAATACACTAGCTTAGTTCTCAATAGGCAACACACTACAAAATGGATGCCAGTTGGCTATGTGGAATTGTACCTTTTATTGGTCCTATGTTTGTTTCTGAATATGCCTATGTAATGTTTGTATTTTCCCTGTCTCATTGTGTGACCAAGCTCGCTTGGCGAGCGAAACGCGTAACCTGAAATAAAATAACATCACTGGTGTATGCTTTACCTCCGAGTGATCGCATTATTTGCTGTGGAAAATTAGATGTTATTGTTGGCACGCTCTGCCAATTTCGTGCGATCCTCTGCAAGGGCGGGCGAAGGCAGAAGGAGCAAGCAAGCCTAAATATATATATATATATCTATACATATATATATATTTAAGCTGTTACATAAATATTTGTAGTTAATGGAAATATTTTTTGGGTTATATTGTTATGAATGTAATCATATATTTTATTGGAGTGAATTGAAAATATTTTGGTGAAGTAATATATTTATTTTTTATTTAAACATGTGTATAAAATGGGTTATTTTTATTTTAAATAATTGTTTAATGTAAAAAGTGTTTTACCTTAATGTTAATGTGATTATTATTGTAAGTCAATATTGTGTGAATAAATATTTTTGATGCATTATTTGTTTCTTTTAAGGTGACGATATTTATGTTTTTTATATAAATAAAACATTATGAGGCATATGTAGGTAATTTCCATTTTGCGATTCTCAAATAGCAATTTTTAAGGAATCGCTATTTGAGAATTGCAAAATGGAATGTAGGTAATAATTCGCAATTTTTTTGCGAATCTCTAACATTCCTTAATTGCGATTAGCAAATTGCGAACCGCAATTAAGGAATGAGTGTCCCATTCATTCCTATGGGCCAAGAGGCAAAATTGCGATTCCTTAAATGCTTGAGCAAAATAAGGAATTGCAATTTTTGTGATTCCTTATTTTGCTAAGTGGGACTTACATATCAAAACCCCGTTTGCGATTCGCAAACGCCGAAATTCGCCAAATTTCGGCGTTTGCGAATCGCAAACGCCTACCTACATATGCCTCTATATTTTTAGCAATGATATTTGTGTTCTCCATATTTGTGGTTTTATTAGTTAAGTATTGGAAGGCAATATTTTTTTTTTCATAAGAATATTTTATTGAATTTAGTACAAACAATGCAATGGATTGCTCTAACAAAAGAACAGAAAAATCGCACACATATGTCCCTTCCAATTGACCCACCACTCCCCCTATCTGTACCTTGAGTAAACTGCTGGTTGGGGATTGTCTCTCAGTCTCATCTGTTCAGGCCATGGTAAATTCACCATTTGCCCTACAGTTTCTCATATTTGCGTGGCATCCCTTCAGGGTGTAGATGCTTTTCTCCATCTTCGTGCACCAGTTTATGTCATTCGTCCATGCCCTTACGAGGGGCAGAGGGGAAGTTCCACTGTTTGGTAATATCTCCTTTTGTCAGAAGTGTGCCAAGCTCTACCAGGATTTTGTCCCTCGAGGGCTTCCGATGTCATCTAGGATGCCCGGCAGTGCTTGTTTGGGGTGTGTCTCTACGTGTGTGCCCATTATGTGTGAGAGGGTAGGTAGAATATTTTCTCAGTGCCTCTTATGGATAACTGGATAGGACCATACCATGTGTAAGGATTCACTGTTCGGGTCTTGGCATTGGATGCATGCTGGGGAGGGGAAGATTTGGACTGTCCACAGTCGGTGAGGTGTAAAATATTCCTGTGGTAAGTACTTGAATTGTATAAGTCTACATTGCTCCAAAATGGCTAGCACGTGTGGCGTCATACACGACTTCCACCAGAGTCCCTCATCCAGCACCCCCACCTCTCATTTTGCCTTGACGGGGCCCATCAGGTCTGCTGAGTGTATAGGACGGTAGTTTGTTTTGAGCAATATTTATTTTTTCGAAATGTTTGTGTTTGAATATTGTGTGGATCAATATTATGTCAGTGATCAGCACAGCAGCAGCTTAGATTTCCAAAGTTTGGCAGTTGGGGAAATGCCACCGGCTAATTAATGTCCACTACATCTAACGACTTTAAAAGCATGGGCGTAACACAGGCCCCCGTATCCCAGGCGGGTTGGGGGGACACTAAGTTCAAGGGTGCTCCCTCCGCACAGCGCTGCGTCTGGATAGCTCCTGAATGAGTTCGGAGGGGGCCCCTCCACTTACCTTGCAGGGGGGGCCCTCAAGTTTTGTTACGCCGCTGTTTAAAAGGACAGCCAATCAGTATGAGGCGGTTACCCTTGCCAGGGAATCCTCTGGGACAGCGCCTGTCCCAGAATACTGTGCATTGCAAAAGAGGAGAAAAAGAATTGGAAGATAGGGTTTGGATTGGTAGACAGCACTCATTCTTCATCTTGCAAATGTTTACTGCAATGTAAATGTTTACAAATGGCCATGTGTAAACCTAGTGACAGGTATACCAGCAATTTCCACAAAGCTTTTTACCTTACCTCTTATACTAATGTTCTTGAAGGGTTAAGCGACTGATGGCGGTGCAAAATGTTTGTGAATGTTATATTTACTGGCAAAAAGAATAAATATATAGGAGCCCCCATCAGCCCAGAGCCTCTCCTTCTAAAAGACATGTAAAGGTTAGTAAACCACTCTAAGTGTGTCTAGGTCCCATCAAAAGTATAAATTAGATTGCCATTAGCCTGTGCTTGAGCTGAGGGTGTTCGGGAGGCTATCCTTAAGGATGGGAAGAAATATTCTGGATCTCCCCTCCGAAGACACATTCAATGGGTCGCTCTGAAGACTATACCTGCGGTTTGGGGGGTTCTTAATAAATAGGGAACCACAGACCGTTACCAAAAAGTTACTTGTAGGGGGACCTTCAAGGATGAAAGAAAGAATGGTGCTTGGCTTAGCTGCACAGCGTATCAGGTACTTCCATCATTAGACTTCAACCAAATGTTTGTGTCTTTGCTCACTTGAGAGAGGTGCATGTGGTGTGTGCATGTTGTGTGTCACTGGCATCACACTCCTCCCATTCTTGTTGGGTATATGATTGGCCCATAGTGAACATTCCCATACACCCCCAGCATTTCTCATATGACTCACACTCGACAACCACACACAGAAGGAGTTATATGTGAGGGTTTTGCCCACGCTCATATTTTGCACTATTTGCATAGCCTCTCTTTCGAGGGGATTCTGGAACTCTACCTTTTCTAACTTTCTTAGCTCTTCATTGAATGTGCTTTCTCCTTCCAGGCAAGCACTTTATTGATCTATTGCTATGACAGCATCCATCTGTTAAGGGACTGGTCACAGACGTTGTGACACATTAAGTGTTACCTGGTATTTTACAGCTCCATTTACACGTACCCGTTTGTTAGATGAGTTAAATGTGTGTCTGTAACTTTCTGTCATCGTGTCAGCCGTCACCACCTTTGCTTTTTAGTGCTGTCCCTGGGATGGCACTTCAGTCATATTTGTCTATCTGCCAAGGAGACCTCATTGTTACTTCCATTCTCTATTCTTTTGATGTTTCACGTCAACTGGCATGTGTGTTGGGAAGAATTTGTAGGGGCTTGTTGGGCAGTCCGACATTTTGTGGGACATGGCATGGCTGTTCCTAGCTGTGTTTTGTCTTCTGCGAGTGTTTGCATTCATTTCCTATTACCAGTTTCAGACTGGGAAAATCCTCAACCATTTACGAGCTCTTTGTTGTTGCATATATATAGGACAGTTAGTGGCTTCAATTTCTAGACTAGACAATGAGACATGTATATTTGTGAGTGACATCTGCTTTCTCTGGCTAATTGCATGAGCGTGTGGGCTGAGGCCAATCTGAACATGTTCTTCCCGAGTTGGTGCTGTGTCCACAGTTGTGTTTAAGACTTGTGTTTTTTGCTGAGAATGGCATGAAGGATGAACCTGTGGCGTCTCATTGTGAATCCATCACCAACAGTAGTGCACTGGCTGGTCCGTTTTCAGGGGTGCGTGTCATAGATACTACCCTCCCCTAGAACTCGTTTGCAATGGCCTGTCCCAGCCAGTGCCGAAACATCACAGGTATGTCAATGTTGTTGTTGTTACTCCCAGTCAATTTATGTAATGTGATTTTTTCCAGACCAAGGGCCCGATGTAGGTAAATTAGATTTATCAATTCATAAATACCGAATTTTACTGAATCGGTAAATCTAATGTAGGTAATTTTTCGGTACAAAATACCGAATCGGTAGGATTCGGTACTTAACGATTCTGTAATTACAGAATCAGTATTTGTCATTGATTTCTATGGGCCGTGAAGCCCATAGGATTCAATAGCAAATACCGATTCGGTAATTACAGAATCGGTAAAATTACCGAATTGCCAAGGGGGACAGGGTGTCACTTTGACACCCTGTTGCACCCCTGTTTGTGGCTTGTGTGCCATGTGACAATAGAGGTAGGGGAGTCGCTGCACTCACATGTAATGAATAGGTGATGATGAGCGTAATCAAAGTTCATGAGGTAGGGGTGCTCAGGAGGTTCACCTTCTGTCTGGGAGGAGCTGGCGTAATCTGGCGAAAAGAACCTTACGGGGGTAAGGTGGGAGCTCTTGAGCACACCAAACGAAACGAAAGTATCAAGATAAACTGATTCAATTCATGCGTCTAGGCAGATTGTTGGTGGTCAACAATTTTATTCAAAGTGTCCACGTATTAGATCATTAATGCGTTAGTTGATTCAAACGTGTATCTTTGTCTCAAAGCATCATAAATTCGAACAAAAAGTCGATTTTCATCACAGTACATATTCACCCGATGCATTTCGAGCCGAAAAGTCTCTTCTTCAGGGGGTTAAGTATCAGAGTGACTAGTGATCTAGGTAGATCGAAGACGGGAAGACACGTCAAACAAGACAGGCCTACTGCGTTTATCATAGTTTTACATAATAAACAGATCCGACCTATGGCACTGGAACTATTTTTCTAAGTGTATCACTAAGGCCTCTAGCTGTTATTGTTGGCTTGTCACCATAACCAACTCAGACCTACTATGTTGGTTATAAGTCTTCCCACAAATCAACCCTCAGGTATACCATAATAAATTACAAATATGTACAAAGTGAAGTTCTTAAAACATTATAAAATTGCTACTAATAGAGCTTAATAAGATTTACCATAGTGCAAATCTTCTATCCTCATGGTGTATTTGGATGAGTCACCAACGCTAAATCCTTTGCCTACAAAGGTAATCTGCAAGATTCCATGTAACAAAATGCCTGCATACAGATTTTAGCACAGTGTAATAACAATAGGCTCTTAAAAGCAATTCCCTTCAATTCATGCTT
Organism: Lissotriton helveticus; assembly: GCF_964261635.1. NCBI lineage: Eukaryota > Metazoa > Chordata > Amphibia > Caudata > Salamandridae > Lissotriton > Lissotriton helveticus. Next base: position 1,206,353,822 of record NC_136068.1, read on the forward strand.
TTCACAATAAGTAAGAAAAATCTACTTGCTTATTCATAACTTTTACTTATAAGCAGATCACACCTAAGAAATAAGGCATAACGTTTGCCAGTGAACTGATAAGACCTCAAGCCTTTACCAATGGTTTTACACTATAAACAACCCAGGCCTATTGAAGTGTGTGTAAAATGGCAACCACTGTGTATAAAGTTGTAAAATTACAGAAATTACAAAAGTACAGTTGGCAAAACAATATACAACCCCTCTCAAGAGGGCCTAACATGAATCATCACAGTGAAAGTTTGCTCCCGGGGTTTGTCAGAGTGGGTGACTAACACCAAGGCCCTTGTTTACAATGGTAATCTGTGAGATTACATGTCACAAAATACCTTTCTATGGCCTGTAACATAATGTGATAACAATACACAGTTAGAGACCCATTGACTTTACTGTGTACTTTTCACACTAGATAAGCAGGCCTACAGCCTGTGTAATAACATTTTCATAATAAACAGGCTATACCAATGGCATCTGCCATAATATTTCCCTGCACACCAGTCAAGCCTATAGATGTGCTCATTGGCTTGTCACTATAGCCAACCCAGGTCTAATGTACTGTGCGTAAGCTTTTCCACAAGGCAACCATCAGACATAAAGTCAGAAAGCTGCAAATGCATGTACAGTTACAGTTGAATAGCAAAATAATATATGACCTAACAGGGCTTAGCAAGGATTCTCACAGGGCAAACCTTCTATAACATGCTCTGTCAGAGGGGATAACCAACACCAATACCCTTGCCTACTAAGGAAATCTTTGAAATTCCATGTAAAAAACATTTAGGCTTTAATTCAGAGTAATACAGTCCACCAGTAATACAGTCCACCCTTAAATGATGTTTGATTTTAACATATGCTTTCATAATTGATATGCCAGGCCTGCTTCCATCAATCATCCAGCTTACAGTCATTAAAGGTACAAATGTATAGTAAACTACAGTTGGCAAAGTAAAATACTGTCTCTCCAAAGAGAGCCCAATAAGGATTATTGTGGGGCATATCTTCTGTCTTCAGAGTTTGTTCGGGTGAATCACCAACATCAGAACCCTTGCCTACTATTGTAATCTGTGAAATTCCATGTAACAAAAGGCCTGCCAACAGGCTTTAGCACAGTGTATTAACATTCCATCCTTAAAAGCGAGTTGCCTTTAACACATGTTTTCACAATACCAAGGTCTGGCCTACTGGCTTTGTTAAATTATTTCGTAAGAAACCTGTGAAATCTGGCATAACGTTTTCCTATGAAGTCTTTACCCTTTATCCTTGGCTTTACACCTTACCCAATACTAGCCTATTCAATTGCTCATAAACTGCCAACCATCATGCATACAGTTAAAAAATTACACATATGGACGTGCACATCGCTATCAGGGAGCCACGACTGCAAGAACTGCAAGCCCCAGTATCCAAGGCAGCAGGGGAAGAGCTGTCAGCGCCACAGTGAGCACTACTGGAGGCCACACTGTTCCCCGAGATGTGGGACGCACACATCACTATCAGGGAGCCATGACTGCAAGAACTACGAGTCCCAGTATCTAAGACTGCAGAGAAGGAGCTAACAACGCTGGTAAACACTACATCAGACTGCACTGTTCCCTGTGACGCGGGCCGCAAGTAGGAAATGCTATGGTGAAGAGCAGGCCCGTCTGAGTCCGTCCTCGGCTGCCCAAAGCCAGGCGGGGCCATCCACCCATCCACTGTGGCCCCTTAATGTGAACATGCACCCCTTACTGCCACTGCTGCTAAAGACCACGCTACACTATGGGTAAGAGAACATCTACAGCTCTAACTGCGCCAAATAGGGAACATTTAATAAGTGGCACTACTACTAGCCTTTTGAACACTGCTATGGGTGCTAAAAATACTTAAATCGAGTGTGTGGGTGAGATACTGGATGCTACTAAGAAAACATTAACTCTGGCCTTATCTAGAGACCCCACCCCAGATAATACGCTCATTAACGCAAATGTAGAGCACTCACAGGGACCTTACTGGAGTAGCAGTCGGGCACCAGGCAATCCATGTGTATATACCGGGGGCTTGGAAATTATTCTGGAGAGCGAGCTACATAATGGAAGGATGCCATTGGATCACCTCCAACTTAGAAAAAAAGTAATGCATGGCAGGTAAATATTGGTGCGAGAAAACAACTTGTGATCATGAAGCCCGCTGTTAGACCTGGCATCTTTTGGTGTGTTTCCCCTGTCTTTTTTCCTTTTTGAGCTCCTGTTTTTATGGTATGTTGGACTTCGTTTTGCTGTCTTAGGGCCCGATGTCGGTAATCCCAGATTACCGATTCTTAAATACCGAATCATTCCGATCCGGTATTTAAGAACTGGCAATCGGGATTTAGGTAATTTTACCGATTTCATTACAGAATCGGTAAAATTCGGTAATTACCGAATCGGTATTTACCGATTCGGTAATTGCCATTCATTCCTATGGGCCTGTAGGCCATAGGAATGAATGTCAATTACCGAATCGGTAAATACCGATTCGGTAATTGGGGGAAACATTGAAGGCGGGCAGGGTGTCACTTTGACACCCTGTTGCACCCCTCAATTGTGCATGGATGCACATGTTGCAGACATACATGCCCTTAGGGCATGTATGTCTGCAACATGGCACTGTTTAATAAGCAAAAAAAATGCTTTTTAAAGGGTTTTCATTATTTACCACCAACTTCTAGTTGGTGGTAAATAACGAATTCTGAAACCCTTGTAGCACTGAAAACAGTGCTACCTACATCTAAAATTACAGAATCGGTAATTTTACCAATTCGGTATTTTACCGAATCGGTAAAAATACAGAATCGGTAAAGTTACCGATTCTGTAATTGTACATGCCCCTACATCTCAATATCCAAATACCGGTCGGAAACGGCCGAAAATCGGTATTTTCGGCCGTTTCCGACCGGTATTTGCCTACCTACATCGGGCCCCAAGTGTCTCTGTGCACTTTCTCACTGCTGTTCCCTGTTAAAGTGCAAGTGCTCCTACTCTAAATAGTGTTTATGGATTAGTGTTTGCATGTTTAGCTTATTTGATTTACTACTAAGACCCTAGTACAGTGCACTGTGTGTGCCCAGGACCTGTAAATCAAATGCTGCCTAGTGGGCCTGCAGCACTGATTGTGCCACCCACAAAAGTAACCTTTCAAAGGGTTCTCAGACCTGCTACTGCAATGTCTGCGTACAGTTTTTACTGCCATGTCGACCTGGAAGTACACCCGCTTGCCAGGCCCTAATCTTTACTTTTCTTACATGTAAGGCACCCCTTCGGTAGGCCCAAGGTCCCCCTATGGGCAGGGTACAGTGTATTTGAAAGGTAGGATATTAACTGGTGTGTGTGTGACATGTCCTGATAGTGAAATTTTGCCAATTTCGTTTTTCACTATTGAAAAGCTATCTGTCCCATTACAATTATAACATTCTTACAATTATAACATTCCATTGAGACAAGATAGAGAAATGGAGTTTAGACTCTCTGAACTCAGAATGTAATAACACTTCTTTTTAGGGAAATTGTTTGTGTGTTTGAAAATGCCACTTTTAGAAACTAGGCATTTTTGGTTTAACATTTCTGTGTGCCTCTGGGAAACAACCTTTACAACACAACTTTTACAACGCACTACCATTACAACGAAACTTTTACAACGCAACATCCATTACATCGCATGCCATTACAACGCAACCATTACAACGCATGATACTACAACGCATACCACTACAACGCATGTCATTACAACGCATGCCATTACAACGCATAACATTACAACGCATAGTACCCTTACACTATCCAACACTTACCCTACTGTTGCACCCCCTGGAGTTAGAATAGTAATTTTTACCCCTACACTATCCAACACTTACCCTACTGTTGCACCCCCCCTGGAGTTCGAATAGTAATTTTTACCCCTACTTTATCCAAAACTTACCCTACTGTTGCACGCCCCTGGAGTTAGAATAGTAATTTTTACTCCTACACTATCCAATACTTACCATACATGCAATGTAATGTTATGCGTTGTAATGGAATGCGTTGTAAAGGTAGTATGCGTTGTAATGGAATGTGTTGTAAAGGTAGTTTTTTAAAATTCGTTGTAATGGCATGCGTTGTAATGGAATGCGTTGTAATGGATGTTGCGTTATAAAAAATGCATTGTAAAGGTATGCGTTGTAAAAGTATGCGTTGTAACGTCATACATCCTTGCCTCTGCTGGTTTGCGTACTGGCTGTCTGGTTTTGGAGTGACAGGGACTGGGGATATGTATTCACTGTAGACAGCCACAAGGGGGGGTTGAGGTGTGTGTGTCCTGCCTTTCCTGGGTGACTTATAGTTGGGTAGAATAGGCCTAGTCTGCATTTAGAGTAGGGGGGGAGTTTTCACAAGCACCTGAATAGACAGTATCTCCTCTGCACAAAGTTGTCTCCGCCTCCCGTTGTGAAGCTGGGCAAGAGAGGGCATAACTGGTTTGGACTGGGCTCAGAGACCCTTGCCACAAAGAGAACACAGGGAAAATGTTGTAATAATATATGGGGGCCTGACCCCAGGACTTTAAAACTTTTTTGGATCAAGGAGCCTGCATGAAGAAGAGCTGGAGAAGCTGTGAGGAGGAACTACCACTTTGGTGTGTGCTTTAATGTGTTGGCCTTCAGTGGCTGCTTCTCTCTAGGGCAGAGAAAGGACTGGACTGGACTTTCTGCAACTTCTTTGTTTGAGTTTCACCAAGGGCTTGAGGTAGAGGTTGTCCCCACTTCAAGAAGTTTCAGGAACAGCAAATACTTCAAGTTCATCTGCTACCAGCGCTGGGAACTGTGTGTTTTGTACTGCAACAGAAGAAAAAGCAACCCAACACCATCAATGCAGCTGCTGCGGCTCCGTGTCCTGAAGGCACTTCAGAGGGCACCACTGTACTTCGCACCACTGGTCTCACAGACGATGACTTCCACCTCTGCCACTGAGCCGCTGCTTGCACCATGACCTGTGGCCACCGCACTTGCACGCCCATGCTGACCATGGCCTCCTTATAAGCCCGAGAGCTAAAAGCAGGACCATTGTCCGAATGCAGCATGCCAATTGCGTATGTGCCGATAAAGACTCGCAAATCTTTTATAACAGTTCTGGCGTCAGCCGTTCGCTGGGGGCACATCCATATGAATCTCGTGCATGAATCCACTGCGACCAAGATATATTTATAGTTACCATCCCTTTGTAAGGGACCGCAGTGGTCTAGATAAACACATGCTAATGGTTTATCCGAGATCAGAAGGGGTGTCTGAGCTAGACGTCTCACCGTTGATACTTTCATTCTTTGACATATTTCACATTCTAGAACATAGTTCCTTGTTTGTCTTCTCATTTGTGGCCACCAGTATCTCTGTTTTAATAATGATACTGTGGCTGAGACGCCAGCATGTATAGAAGCAAGCCCTTCGTGTGCCGCTATTATTAGTCCTAACCTATGTTCCATGTTTGGAATTGCCCTATCCCCCACTCCAGGGATTCGAGCAAAAGGAACATTGTTTGCATCAGTTATGTATGAGTATTTTACTGGAAAGCCTTTAGGGAGTGGTTCTATCGAATCCTTTTCTGAAGCGCTGACAGCTTGTAATATTTCGCTGTCTATTTTTGTTTTTGACCGGGTGATGGCAGCTACGGAAGCCGTTTGCACAGCTGCCTTTGCGGCCTCATCAGCCAATGAATTCCCTGCAACGTGAACGCCATCACGTTGATGACTCAGTGTGTATCACGTGAGTCTTTGGTAGTTCTTTTGTAAAAGAACTACTTGTTCCCAGAGCATTTTATGCTTGATTGTGCCACCTTTCGCATCCTTGAAACCATTCTGAAGCCAGATCTGCAAGTATTCATTGTAAGATTGAACGCAATAATACGAATCGCACACTATGAGTGTGGGGAATTCTCGATCGGTATTTTCAAGCGCCATCTTGAACGCCAGTAGTTCAGCTCGCTGAGCTGTACAATCTCCTAAAGATTGTGTTTTAGTGATTGCTGGTTTAAATTTTCCTTCGTGCCAGCGACCTTTAACGATCGCGCACGCAGCACTGTAAGCTTGCTTACCCCCCACTGCGGGTTGTGCTGATCCGTCTGTATATATTATACAGCCGTAATGGTCTAGAGGCAGAATTTCGGTTGGCGGAGGACATTCAAATTCATATTGGAGAAATTCTTGTGTTTTTAAGTAAGGATCAAATTCGTACACCACGTCTGTTGCAGCAAGAGAATTAGCCCATTGTATCCATCTCGGATGGAGTGCTTTAGCATTTGGAATGCTTGCCTTTGTTACCGCCTCTAGGGCTGGTATTGGTGTCACGATTATTATTCGTTTACCTTGTGCCAGGGCTCGTTCTTTTGCTATAGCTGTCTGTGTTGCTGTAAGAATTTTTTCCGTTGGGCTAAATTTCATTTCAGCCTTAGTGTACAAGTGTGATTTGAATGCAATTGGTACCTTTTCCCCCTCATTAGAGGTCAGGTATGTGAATCCGCATCTCCCTGGGATGACTCGAATCACAAGATTGCGTGTGTTATCACGTGTTTCTAATTTTGTTTTAATTAGCATGTCTGTTTGTAAGGATCTCAAAATTTCTGTGTGTATTTGAGTCCAATTGGATCTTTTAAAATCTGGTTTAATTAGATCATAAAGGGGTTTGACCCTTTCTGCGTAATTTGCAATGTATGTTCTTCCGAAATTTAGGAAGCCTAGAATCGACTGTAGGTTTTTTAGTGTTCTAGGTGCTTGGAGTACGGCACATTTCTCTAGGAAATTGTCAGCCAGGCTTTTGCCTTCGCTTGATAATTCATATCCTAAGAACAGGACTGTCAGATGGGCAATTCTGGATTTTTTAAAGTTGAATTTGTAACCCTCTGCAGCGAACCCAAGTATTATGGTGTTCACTCTTTTCAAGTGAGTCTCCAAGTCATCATCTGTTAAGTAAATGTCATCGACATAAGATAATGCTTCATCATCATATAGTTGAAGTAATTCTGTTACTCTCGCTGAGAATACCCCCGGGCTGTTCTTGTACCCCTGGGCTAACCGACAGAATTGTTTTTGAGTGCCATTTACTGAGAATGCAGTTAAATATCTGCTCTCTGGTGCTATGTTTTGACAAAAAAATCCATTAGAGATGTCTAAGGTTGTTTTGTATTTTTTGCGCACTATGTTATTCATTAGTGCAGCACTGTGTGAGTTTTGCACTGCAAAAGTTTTGCAACATGTGTTAAGGTGTCGGTAATCCAAAACTAGACGATATGAATTGTCTGGTTTGGAGACCGGAACTAAAGGGTTGTTCATTTGTGAGGTGCAAGTTTCAATCACCCCCTGGTATTCTAGCTGATCTAGTATTTCATTTACCTGTTTTTTAGCTTCTTGCTTAATTGGGTACTGCCTTTGTGCAGTAGGTTGTGATTTTAACTGGATTTTGTGAGGAGGAGAATCCTCATCCCATCCCACGTGATTTTTATATAAAGCAGGTGCTAGAGCCACTGCCCACTTTCTAGCAAGTATGTATTTTTTATGAATTGGAATTTGATTTGAGAAGGCAGGCATAATTACTTCTTCGCCATGAGGGCACTCCCTGACAAACTCTGGTGGCCAGTCTTTTTCAGCTAGAAGGATGTCATAACCCTTGGAGAGGTTATCCCAAAATAGTCCCCTTATTTTCCTAGTCTTATCTCCCTCTATACGTAATGTTATCTCGTATATCTTGTGAGGTTTGCTAACCCTGGTGTCTGCAGTTTCCACTTGAAGATATTCATTCGTGTCCACTGTCTCCAGATGATTCATAAGGACTTTGCGAGCTATGCTCACTTCTGCTGCGCTGTCTAGCATTGTCTGAGCCCACTCTTCGTTTTTCAGTTGTGTCCTCAGTATTCTCGGCATTGTTAACTACCTTGATACTGGCTACCTTCTTTTTTGGAAATTGTAATTTCTTTTTTAGTTGAGCAGGTTCCTTGTCTTTGGACTTGGCGTGCTCTTCTCTTTGTTCTGATCGTCCTCTTCTTTCCGATTTCTGCGAGGAAGTCTGAAAAGATTGAGAGGGACGCGTATCAATGTCTTGATATCTATCAGGTTTTTTTTATATTATCCCTATTTCTAAGGTTATATCTTTTCCCAGAGGGGTCACTTTGAGGTGACCTGTGTCTTTGGTTCGGAGATTTTTCTCTTCGCATAGGAGACCTTCCTCGGGACTGGAATTTTTTTTCTTTGGGATTGGATTGTTTGTTTCCATCCCAGTTCTTTTTTGGTGAATTATTATTAAAAAATATTTTTTCTGGACTTTCAGTCAGTTGTGGTTTTACTGGTATTCCACCTAAACTGTCTCTACCTAGTTCCTCATAGGATTTTTCTATGATTCTGGCAATTTCAGCTGGTTGGTCTGCTATATCTGTCTCTTTTAACCTCTGGCGGATCGCCACGTTTGCTGCTTCACCTTTTATGTTGGCTAATAATATAGCCGAGACCTGCTTGAAGTCTTTCAGTAATTTCATACCAAGAGTTAAAGCGGGTTCAGGACCATATTCATCTTGAATTTGTTTTAGCACATCTGGTATTACCAAAATGGATGGAACACCGTGCGTTTTTGTGTAGATGGAAGCAAAGACTGTACCCCAAGTGTCACAGTCCTCTATGTGTGGTGCGATTCCCATTGGGAGACAGATAGTCAGAATCGTGTGCTTTTCTAGCGGGGTGGTGTCAGGAAACACCGCCTCAATTTGGGTAATTTTCTGTGCCAACCAGAATGGTATTTGTTCCCGTTTAGCCGGTACTTTACCTAGGCAGGATTGGATGTTCTGTGGTGTAATTTTATTTGTGTTCCCCTGATGAGGGGTCAGCTGTGGAAGTTTAATCGCTGGCTGAATTGTTGAAGTCCGCATCACATACTGAACTAATTGTCTATGAATTTTTATCAATTGTTTTAGCTGTGTTAACAGCTCTGCTGCAGACATCCCATTGATGTCTGGATGTGGTGTGTATCCGGCTAGGACCGGCCACGTTGCTCCTGGTCTACCTAAAGGACCGAGCCTGGTGATGTGATTATTATGTTTTAGGGCGCCATCAAATAAGAGCAAATGCTCTTGAAATTTGAGTGGTACTTCCACCTCCTCGAAAGGAGTGTACTCATTAGGAGGTTCCTCTATTTTGTAATAGTGGAAGTACTTTGTTACAGCATTTGCTGCTGGAAAATGTATCCATGAATAGTATACCTCTGTCTGCCGATATTCGTGTGCCTCAATTACGAATATGACTGTGCCACCTCTAGGTGTCAGTCCATTTTATATAAGTTTAAGGGTTATAGATCTCCTTTTGATGACTGGGATGAGTATTATATCCCCGTCTGCATCTAGTGCTGCAGCATCAGCCGCTGCGAGTTCAGCTGCTAATCTAACTGCCTCTCTTTCTTCTTCATTTTCTGACATTTTACTGTCCTGAAGGTTATTTTGTTTGTTTGCAGATCAGGTTTCTTATGGAAACAAAGATTAGATGCACAATATTTTGGAACTGTTTATCCTTCAACGTTGACTACACCAAGAACCATACATAGGAGTTCCCTCCTGCGAGGTCTGGCGGATATAACCTTTCACCCACTCCAGACGTCTTTGGAGTATTTGGGAAAAGGGGTCTGAGTGAGAAAGCACGACTGAGTTACTCTAAATGTCTTACGTTAGTTTTATCGCCCTTTCCAAACGCGTTGGGCACCATGTAGTGTAGTTCCTATCTTCCCAATAGGCTCTGCGCATTGGAATAATACCTACAGCAGTAAAGGCCTAGGCCAGACGTTAACTAGGTCTACTACTGTCGATACTAGACTTAAAGTTTTGGGTTTGCCAGCTTAGCTCAGAGTTCACTAGAAACTTTCTCGAATGTTCAAGGAGGAATTAACTTCCCTGATTAGACAAGAAGGGATTTAGTTTCTGACAACCATAGAACATGACAACTTTGCTCTCCCCTAATCAAGAGTCAATCTCGAGAGTCGTGTGAACAAAAGGCAAATTATTTTACTCAGTCAGTACGTGCATTCTTAGTCTCATCAGAATGTAGAGAAAAGGAAGAGACGGGCGTGTTCAATAAAAAGGTGTTATTTATTGATCAGTCTCTTTTCTCATACAAGAGAAATGGATCGATATTATTGCAATACTTATAGTTAAGTAAAGTGCATACATTAAAAGCAATAGTATAAAATAATACTGTAAAAACATTGATATGGTTTCTAAGCCATGAGATGTTTTAAAATGAATAAAATATATTACATACACATATACATTTGACTAAACGTACTCAACTGGTGTTTCTAGATACGCCTACCCCGTGTACCTGACCTAGGTCTAATACGTGGGCGGGAATAGATAGTTACAGTTTAAGTTAAGTTTGTTTTTGCCAAGTGAATAACTAAAGAATTCTCTGTGAGGCGTTATTCAGTTCTGTACCTGGAAGTTAGGATGAATGAGGAATGGTATCTCTCTCTCTGGTCTCGATATTCCAGGCTGCCTGCGAGGGCTGCCCAGAAACGCCGGTGCTGGATTCTCGGCAGGAGAAAGCAGCGCGTCTCTCAGCGCGTCAGAAAGGCGGGGCTGCTGCCAGCGGGGTCTGCTCTGCTCTTCGCTTCGGCAAGTATGGCTGCTCCGTCTCGTCACCACGCGTGTGTTTGCATATGGCAAGATCGGTAATATTTATACCTTTAAGGTGCCGAGATTGACGTAAGGATGGACATAGATACGTCAATAAAGATGTCATACGACTTGCTCGTTAGCACATTCTTTTACTAAAGTTCTCGGTGAAATCAAAACAATGGCCGCAGGGTTTTGCCCAGGTTGTCATAGGTTTGATTTGTTATGAGAACTCCGTATGCCTTATCAGGGGCTGGAGGAATATCGCTTGTCTAATTAGATCGCAAGTGTTATGACCTAATCAGATAACACGTTCCTGTGCCGTAGTGTGACTGCGTCAGATAACGGTATCTGCATCATGGGGGTTTTCTGCCTCATGGGCTGACTGCTAGATAACTTGTTGGTTTGTTTAACTAGAATAGGGTCAGGAATAGGGGGATCGATTCAGAACCTATAGGAATACATGACAACACTGCCTCGCTTCACACGACTGCCCTGGTATCCGTGATGGCATCGCTCCACACCCACTGCGACGACCACTTCTTGCATCGTGGTTTGAGGGCACCACTTGTAAGTTATACATGCCCACCCCATCTCACACCGCAGCCTTAGCTTATCGACGCCAGTTTGTCAGTTGACTTCAGCGATTCTGCAATCGCGGTGCCACTGCCTGCACTGTGACCTGCTAGCACCGCAACGAGCAGAGCACCATTTTGCACCGCAGCCCTGATCTCACCCACGCCGCTAGACAAATGTTACCGAGCCGCTGCCTGCACCGCAAGCACTGATGCCTGCCGATGCCAGCGTTCCTGACTTCAACCGCACGGAGTTTGATTTGCAACGCATGTAACTTCAAGGGCACTAAGACTCCTGCACCAACCTCTGGCACCATCGCCTGTTGACGCTGGCTCTTTTAGGCTCATCACGAGGTCACTGATGCCCTGCATTTCTAAAGGTGCCGTTTGTGAGTCTTCCTGACACCGTAGCTGGCCCGCGTCGCAGCAGTCAGCCACAAGTGTTTGGATTTGTTGTTGCTGACACCGTGATAGCCCCAGACGGAGATATTGACTACAAGGAACAGTTTTCAAAGTCTATTTTTGCTTAATGAGAATTCTAAGAACTCTATGGTGGATTTTTATCATATTTGGTCTTGTTTTGAACCGATAAAATATTGGATATTATTCTAAAAACTGGTGGGTGTGCTTTTATAGTGTTTTCACTGTATTACTGCGGGTTATGTGCAAATGCTTTACACACTGCCACTGAGATAAGCCTGACTGCTCGTGCCAAGCCACCAAGGGGGTGAGCAGTGATTAATTTAGAAGGGTAGTAGCCCCTTACCCTGATTTTGAAGAAGGGTCCCTACTTGAACAGGGTATCAACCTGGAACTAGAGAAACCCATTTCAAACATTGGTAGTCAGCTGGGAGGATAGGAGTGGCATTTGCACTTGACCTCCTGTGATTGGTGTACACTACTAACATATCGCAGACCACTATCCACCACATACTGTTTTCTTTTTGGACTATTTTTGTGTTTCCATCTTTTTTAACCTAAACCTCCTACTGCATCATTCCTGAATCAGCAGCATCACCAGTTGCATACCTAGAAGTTGCCTTTGAGGAGGAAAGGTTGGAAACCTAGAATGTGAAGGAGTTGAAGACTATTTGCAAAAGTCCAAATCAGAGGGCTCACCAGGACAGAGGAGCTAAAAAAGGCATTGAGGACCTGGGTTGCAGCCAGGCATGGCAGTCTGGAGACATTAGTGTGGAGGTCGGGGAGCCTATTCCTAGGGTAGATGTACTTGTGGGGGGGAGGGACCCTCCAGGCCAGGCAGCAGTAGTTTCTCCCGAGTAACTGGAGGACAGGAGGGATGCTAGCGTATCAGTAGTGAAGGGTTCTTCTTCTTTACAGGCAAATAAAGGACCACATATGCTTCAAGACTTAAACCCAAATGAGGACAAGGGTGACCCCACTAATATTTATGTTAAATGCATCGAGGATGCCCTTATAAATTTGTCCAGCCACGTAATCTCAGCTATTAAGGGCCTGGGGAGCCCACAATATACTCATAAAAATAGGAAACCTTTTGAAACAAGGAGATGTTCACAAGAAAAAGTCAAGAGCAATGCAACTGACCAGACATCACATTTCAGCATCTCTGAACACCTTGGCTCAAGCCAAAAATTGGAAGCTATTCCCCCATCCTCTGACACTGGCCATACATCTAGCGGGGAAGTTAATGAACCCCTTGTGACATTATCTTCCACTATTTTACAATTACCTCCAGAGGCCACTCCTCTTGTGGTTGTGCACCAGTGTTGCAGCCAGGACAGTTTGAGGATGAGTTTCAGTTAAAGAAAACGGTCACCCACTGGATGCGTTCATCGCTGGTGAACCTTAGTTGTAACACTTTACATAAAGATATTATCACATTACGAAGAGTCTCATGGCTAGGTAATAGCCCTAAAAGGGAAGAAGGAGACGTTATAGTTATAAACTTTAGCGACGTACAATTGAAGGGCTTTGTACTGCATAGTTTGTCCAGATTGGTTTGCACTAAAGACAACATGCAGACAGTCCCTTTTCGGCTACTTTTACAGGTCACGTTCCTGGAGCTCGGGCCCCTTTCACCGCTGGGTCTACGGGGCTATTGTTTCGCCACTCACCTGTTGACCTTAAACCCACTCATAATATAAACTGATCTCCAAATAACTGGATCCGAAGCAAAGGATAAAACTCCACTCAGCAAAAATAATCAGATTTCATCCCAAAACAAACGTAGTACACGTATTGTCTCAATAGTGCAGGACAAAAACATTCTCTTTTGGAATATTGCCAGGATTGCAAATAAATTGACTGATGCTAACTGGGTTAACATGATCAATGAATATCATTTTGTTTGCTTACAGTAGACAAGATCATGCATAAACCAGCTTCTATTCTGTGACGACACCAGCTATGCCAACTACACAAGGCCATAAAATTGGTGGTCTAATAACTACATTTAATGTTACATTGTCTTGCGAGATAGCAACAGCTTTCTAGAATTGCCCTATTTCCAGGTAATTTACTTATCTCTTGTAGCACATCCACTTAACATCTTAATCAGTTTCTATCATAATAATTTTAACTGCAGAAATCCAGCAAGATTGAACTCATTGGATTCCAAGCTTAGCAATGTACTAGGCGGGATAAAGGGGAACTATGTTTTAATATGGGCATGGAATTTCAACTGCAGCCTATTCCCCATATCTAATAATGCTGTGTGTGGTTGATGGGATAAAAATGCAGCTGACTATTCACATTTTGAACATAATCCATGTGGTGATGCATTGAATAGAACGGTGGTCAGGAAGAATCTTGTTCTTACTGTAGGTCTGGCTGAGGAGGTGGTCACCAGACAAGTGACTTCCACTGGGGAGGGCGGTGGCAGTTTACCCAAAGAGTGGGAGGAGAAAGTATGCAATTTTACCATTCTCCATCGCAGTATGAGTGATCACCATCCGCTAGCCCTAAACTTATCCCTGGGTCAGTCAATATTGCTACACAAATATACTACCCCTTCAATTGAGTACGTTAAGAAAAAGGTGAGAGCCCTGGTTTAAAAAAGTAGAGAAAATTTCATGGTATGTTTAGAGCATGAAGTCAATCCATTAGATATATTGGATGCTCACAGCAAAATTTGTAATTACACCTCAGATTTCTTAATGGCCCCATTGTAGCACGCAGAGATTGTTGTGTAGTTACATAGGCCTAGGCACTGAACACCACCATTATGCATGTTCATGCATAAAGTCTTTTTTAAACAATGACTCTTGCTTGACACACATTTGCTTGGTTGCCCATATGGGATGATATTCTCTGAAATGACTTTTGCTTATATTTACACTTCTTTGTAGGCATATTATCAAGGCCTTGAACAATCTATAACAGGACTAAGTTCACTGCACAAAATGTAATTTTTTGTTATCTGTTTGGCAACAGCTCCGCAAGAGTAGAATAAACAATAACAGCAAGACTAGAATGGGAGTAGAGTTGAAGATTATTATAAAAAGTTCCCAGCCTTTTGTTTGGTGAGAGAAACATTTCACTGGCACTGTTGAGGTGCCCCATAACCTGTAACCCTCATAAGTAACTCCGGGCTGTGACCACCGTTCCCCCCACGAAGTGTGCGGAGATTTGCCTTCTGTGGAGAAGTCAAATCTTTGCACACTCCGCATCGGAGCAGATTTGGCCAGCCGCCGCCTCCACCCCCATTATAAAAGGAAAGTAAACATTATTACAAAAATATTCTACAACCACTTACCTGGTATGTGGTTTCCCCGGGCTGCCCTCCTCCTCTTCTTCACCATCTTGCTAATCCTTGTGAGAACTGCGCTTGTGCGCGTGCCTGCGCATGCGCATTTCTCGCAAGAAATTAGCATTTGCGGGCGCATGCCCAGATGTCACAAGGATTAGCGAGACGGCAAAGAAGAGGAGGAGGCAGCTCGGGGACTCCGCATAGCAGGTAAGTGGTTTTATATTTTTTATTAATGTTTAATTTCCTTTTATAATGGGGTGGAGGTGGGTGGTGTAGCGGAGTTCCACTGAGTTTGTATTCAACTCCTTGGACCGCCACGTAGCCCTGCTACACACACTACGCCCGGGGTTACCCATACAGAGGACGATGGCCCTCTACACTAACATGACCTCCCAGACGACACATACCCTCAGGTATATGGGGAGTTAGACCACACTAAAGGTATTTTGGCAGGGCCATACATCCTATGCTTCATAGGATAGGCAGCGCTATGGAGGAGTGCAATTATATGTATGCATATAATCTAATGCAAAGGCACAATGGTTTAATTGCTCATTCTGTCACTATTCTTGTAATGTTTGTAGCATTGTTTTGCTCCATTCTATTAATCATTACAGTGCACATATTTTACACAAGACTTGTATGGCTTCAATATATGTTTTGAATGCCATTCTTTGGGCATGCCTAAGTCAATAATGAAAGAGTAGAATCTGTTTTTACGATTTTCTTGGGAAATCAGAGTTGTCATTTTCTGAGGCTACAGAGACCATTGGGTACCTTGTAAGGTTTAGAGGTCCAGCTGCCACACTGTGAGCTAGCCAGGGCTAAGGCGACCATATCCTGATGGCGTGTGTGGACTTAGTCCCACCACACAGGTTTGATGTTGATGTTGTCCAAATGCACCGTCTTGCTGATATAGTAGGAACCAGTCGACATGGCGCCACCAACATTTTAGCTTGGGTACTTATTTAATGGGTCCTCTGAGTAGTATTTCTTTTGTGCGCCCAAAACCCTACTCACCAATTGACCAAAGACGCCCGTGGTGTTAAGCATAAATCCTCCTCAGCAAAGTAGGAAGCCGCTTTTTTTAGCTGAAGGTTGTTCAAGCTTGAATAATTAAAAGGATTACCCCACAATGGCTACCCTCTCTGAATCCCACATTTTCAAATGGCTAATCTGGGACAGATGGTTTTACCACTAAATTGCAGACATGATTTAACACAAATGTTTACACAACATGGACTCCGTCAAGCAGTAGGAGATGTTACCTTCCTGGTGGAGGCCCACAAAGCATGTAGAACAGAGGTATTCTATTCATGGGCTACATTCTCGGCAGTTAATGCCAACATGGAGAATTTTCACACATACAATAAGGCAGCAGGACCAAACAACTATAGACCATGTGAGGATTTAAACATTCTATTAACATATCAGGAACACATGAACTGGTTCCTAGGTGCCCTACCAAATACATTGGAAAATGTCAAAATGGGTCCCCTCAGTAATCAGGGAGCAACATGGCCAGTCATAGCTGGCTATACACTATATCCGCAACTAGGAGTTCTCACTGCAGAACTGTAATGCTATCGACACATATAGTTACACTATAGAGACGACTAATACAATTAATTATACGAACAATAACAGCAATCCCAGCAAGGGCTGTTCAAGCTCAACAACCACAATTGGCAATGCGCAGAATTAGTCAGGTAACTATTAATGCAACTATGTGTAAGTCTCCAGTCAGATGCAGAAAGATTGCATTCTAGATTGCGCAACAAACAAAACCAACTTGAAGTAGTGTTTCATTTTTAAATATTCTTTATTGTCCGATGAATTAAAATCATTACAATAAAACAACAGTTCGTAACACAGGGCAATTTCTTACTTTCCTTAAAGATAATAAGGAAGTATTAACATATCTTTATAACTGTTAGAAGTACATAAAATATCATACCAAGGTATTTTGTTCATAACCAAATATAAACATTACATTTCATTATTATTCACCATACATATTAATAAACCAATTCGTTCAAATAATCTTTGAGTCCCCTCTCTGTTTTTTTTGTATTTTATCAAGCCCTAAAAAGAAGCAGAGCATACATAAAAAAAAATGTTTAGTCCAGTTGTGATCTTAGTACATAAAATATTAAGTACATCCACGCTTCTTAAAATTACCCTAAACCTCTGATACTTTATAGAATTTATCAATTTATGTTGCCAGTATAGGGGAAAACAATATAATTGGAATCATATCCAGTTTCAGTTCTTATTAAATGACCACAACATCGTCCTGAGTCAGTTTTTTCTCAGCTATAAGAATAAATTTGACAAAGTTAACTGTTAAATTGATGATATGCCCTTGAAGGCACCGTATTGTCGCTTGGCGACGCGTTCTCACCCCTTGTTTGTTGAATATTGGTTTTAAAAGTGTTAGTCTTTCTTAACACAATTTGGGGCAAATGCATATAATGTGCAATAACGTTTCATTAATATAACCGCATAATCTACACTTTTGTGATTGCCAAACTTGTACCCATCTAGGTGTACCATCTTTTGTTGGGTAGTGTCCAAGCCTAAGCTTCAGCAATTTATTCCTTACCGGCGGTTTCAAGCAAGAAGTTAGATAGAATTAGGGTTCACTTTTATTATATGAATTGATAACTGACCAGGCATGCTTTTTTATAGTCTGCTCCTGATCCAATATTAATGATACCAATTTATTTGATTGATTTAAAATCTGTTTTAGAATGGTTTTATTTCTAATCATATTATCAAAGGTTGGAGCTTAAAAGTATTCAAACTTTCTGTTAAGTATGACCTCCATGGTCTTGTAGGCTCCTTCGTATTCATTTCTTGCCAACACATATATATAAAAGGGGCTCAGGGTCCAATAAATAAAGTGAGAATAGACATTTTAAAAATGCAGCTTGTCTTACCAATGTTTGATTTTGCAAACCAAATTCCAGTCTCCCTGTAGCATGTCCAACATTTTTTGAAATCCTAAAAATTGACATGGAAACTTTTATTTGTAATTTATCCAGCAGTTGGCTATCTTCTCCTCTAAAAATTATTGACCAATATGTAAGCACAGGGATAAGTTTTGCCTTCATTACTTTTAGTAAATGATTGTAACTAGGGCATGAACGTTTGTCACACAATGATCTAAAGGCAAAAGGCAATGAAGTTGCCTTGGCCTTTAAATTATCAAAAGTGTGGTTTAAAAGTCATTCTATCGTCCAACGTAACTCCTAAGTATTTATACTGCTTTACAGTTTCAATAGATAAATCCTTCATTTTCCATAATGTCTTATTTGATTTTGTAGCTCCTATAATCATAATTTTAGTTTATTTGTAAACCATTCGCCAATATATATTGATCAAATGACTCTATCAATCTTTGCAGCCCTATTTGCGTGTGACTCAGCAGAATAGTATTGTCTGCATATTGCAAATATTTTACACTTTGGCCTGCAATAATTGGCATGTGTGCATTAACACTATGTAAATGATGTCACATATCAGCCATAAAAAGGTTAAAAAGGCAGGGGGTAAGTACGCAGCCCAGTTTAAGGCAACTATATGTTTCAAGGCGACAAGTGGTACTACTTCCATCCCCCACTTTGACCTGTACCCAGGTATTTCTATACAATAGCATAATCATATCCAAAAGGTTTTTTGGTACACCCCATGCTGACAACTTTGCCCAAAGAAGGTTACGTGGAACAGAATCAAAAGCTGCCTGTAGATCTACATAACAAATATAAAGTTTTTGCTTTTTGTATTTGGCTTTCTCTGCCAGCAGGGTAAGTATCATCAAATTCGTTATTGTTGATTGTCCCCTATGAAATCCAGTTTGAAAAATTGGGATAACTTTCCTTGAAATTGCCCATTCCTCTAGATCTTTAAGTAATAATGTTGCAAACATTTTTGCCTCTACAACTGTTAGGGCAATTAGCCTATAGTTTGCTGGATTTTCAGGGGGCCACTTTTATAAATCGGGTGTATTATGCTACCTTGCCAAGATTCTGGGACATGCTTGGGTTGTACGATATCTTCGAACATTTGGGTAAGAAATTTTGACCATATGTCTGTTCTTGCTTTAAAAACAGCATTCGGGATCCCATTTGGACCAGGCGCACCATTTGTTTTCATTCTTTTATCCACAAGTCCTCCTTATATTCCCTTTTTGCTTTCTAAATCTCATCTTTATACGATTTCCCTAATTTCTTTATTAAACTTAATTGGGTAAATTGAACTACTCCATGTGATGGTTTACAAAAAGCACGTGGAGCTTTATTTAGAGCTTTTTTTTATAAAAAACCTATGTGAATACCACATTTTCCTTTTCGATGTCTGGGGGTTTCCCCTAAATGCTGTTTTTTTAGGGGAATGGAACAGAAGGGCAAGGAGCTCAAAAGGGGAGGTCAATGCCCAGAAGAATGAAGACAAACGACTCTCCACCCTATGGTGGGGGGAGTTTCAAAACACAAATGTTCACCAAATAAATTTCAAAAAAAGAAAAATTAAAGCACACGTGGGGAGCAAAATGGGGAAAAAAAGGAAAAAAGAAGTCCTAAAAGCAAAACAAGAGGAGTACAACGGCCCAGACGCAAGAGAGGGTGACCCGATTAGAGATGTTGATTACGGGTAAGAGAACAGAAAAAGAAAAGAGTTAAAAATCTTAACGTGGAAAACAAATGGGCTGAGAAATAAAAAACGGAGAATGAAGATACTGGAATATCTAAAAAACTGTGACAGTGAACTAATTATACTTCAGGAATCACATCTAACAAAAGAGGAATGGGAGCCGATATGTAAAACCCAAGGATGGATTGACCACTGTATTTGTACAAATCAAAATTGTAATGTAAAGGGAGTTGCGATCATCTTTAAAAAATCCCTGAAGGCGGTGATCGAGAAAACAGAAATTGACAGACAGGGGAGATGGGTCATTGTGAGTGCAAAAATCTATAATAACTCACACACTGTGGTGGGATACTATGGTCCAAATCTCGACGTCCTTGAGCCCTTCAAAAGCTATATTCTAACCTCCTAGTAACTAACACACCAATCATAATGGGCGGGGACTTTAACATCATCCTAAACCCCAAAGAAGATCGGTGTCCAGCAAAAAACCTCCCCAATCTGCCTACAATGAGAGAATGGGTTGGACTTTTAATGAAGGACTTAGGAATCGTAGATGTGTGGAAGGAGAAAGGAAATAAGAATCACAGATTCCCCTATAAAATCAAAAGGTTAGGACATGCATCCAGAATAGACTTTTTTCTTATTAGTAGGAGCCTAGTGGAACAAACAAAAAGAGCCGAACACATCCCAGCTCACATCTCTGATCACTCAGCGGTACAACTTAGCCTGATGTTAGGAGCTTCAAACCCCCGCAGAGGTGGACAGTTGACAAGAGTATTTTTTTAGACCAGACATGCATCGTAAAACTGGTAGGCGAAACAAAAATGTTTTTCGAATTAAATAACAGTGGAACTACCAAACAAATAGCCTGGGATGCATATGAAGCTTTTATTAGAGAGAAGATTCTAAGTTTGGCAGCCTACAGGAATAAGAAGAAGAAACGTGTTATTGAACTGATTGAGAAGGACCTGCTCGCTCTGGACACAGATCTTAAGAATGCTAGGAATGCTGATTCTAGCGAGATAACTCCCAAAATAGAGAGTAATATGGTAAATAAGAAAGCAGAGTTGAATGAATACTTAGAAAGATACCTAGAGAAAAATGGGAAGCCAGTAGACTTTCACAATACGAATACGGAGAAGGCTGCGGAAAGATCATGGCTTGGAAAGCAAAAACCGAAAGAACCAGAAATAGGATTATAAAGATACAGAGAGGGCCGACAGGGAGTTTCTTCTCAAAGTAGCGAAATCCGGCAAGAATTTAAACTTTTTTTTGATAATATGTAAATGGAAGAATCGATTGGCTCTAGTGATCAGATACAGAATTTTCTAGATAATATCACGACCCCTGCGGCATCCCTGGAACAGAAATTGAGCCTTAACAAAGAAATATCTAAAGAGGAAGTTAGAGATGCTATAAAGAGGTTAAAAAGAGATAAAGCCGTAGGCCCTCACACCCTACCTAACAAAATCTATCACCAGTTTCAGGAAAGTATATTAGCACCTTTTATCGATCTACTAAACTGCATATTCTTAGAAAACCAAGCACTCCCAAACTCCTGGAATAATACAATTGTGACTATCATCCTAAAACCAGGGAAAGATCCAACCAAATGAGAGACATACAGGTCCATCTCCCTCTTGACCTCAGATTATAAAATATACACACAGATACTGGCAAAAAGGTTAGGGGCAGTGGCTGGGTCCCTAATCCACCCTGACCAAAAGGGTTTCATCAAAGGTAGGCAAATCCACGAATTGTCACACGAGCTAATTACTACAATTGATATTGCAACCAACTACTCGTTACGTCTATCAGTAATAACCTTCGACGCGGCAAAAGCTTTCAACAGAGTTCGCTGGCCCTTCCTGAGTGCCACCCTAGCTAAATTCAATCTGAGAGACAAATTTGAAAACGCAATAATTAACATCTACAAAAACTCTGTCGCGAAAATATTAGTGAATGACGGCCTTACAGACACCATACAAATAAAAAGAGGCACACGTCAAGGGTTTCCCCTATCCCCCCTTTTATTTAACTTTTATATAGAACTGCTAGCTTGCCTGCTGAGAGAGGAAGAGAGGATTGTGGCTTTTAAACACCAAGGTTGGGAGAAAAAAGTTGCTCTATATGCGGACAACCTGATGCTATTCACTAGCAACCTAACCAGCTCGTTTCCCAAAATAGAGGAAATTATAGGTCAGCTTGGGGCTGTTTCAGGCTACCTGGTAAACCAACCCAAATCGGAAATTCTTGAGTGGAATACCTCCTCAGGAAACCCTCTACTGAAAGAAAGGATAAAGTACCTAGGAATAGAGAACATAAAGGAACTGGATGAGATAGCGAGCTTGAACTTCTCCAGGATCCACAAAGATATAAGGAAATTATTAAAGGCTTGGTCAGGCTTACAACTATCCTTTTTAGGGAAATCTAACTTGATTAAAATGACTATAGTGCCAAAGTGTATGTACCTACTTAACTCCATCCCGATGAGTTGTAAGACGGAGCAAATTAAAAAAACTTGCAGGAGGAACTGTCGAGCTTCATCTGGGCTGCCAAAGGGGTCAGAATCGGGTGGAAAATTAAGAAGAAACAAAGCGCAGGGAGGAATTGCCAGCCCAGACCTACTGAAGTACTGTAGATCCTTCCAGTTTAAGAACACAAGGAAACTACTAGCAAAATGGGAAATCTGGCCTGTACACCTGAAAGCCCTCATAGGCCCGGAAGGAGACCACTACCTCTACAAGTTCGGCCATCCCAAATTCTTTAAAAAGATTAAATTAAAGACATTTAAATCAGCAGCAATAACTTGGTATGAAATAAGAAGAATCCTAAAAATACCATATCACAGCAAATATGCGCCAATCTGGGAATCACCAGGCACCCCATACTGCCTAAATAACGTCCTAGCGACTCCACTAAGAGAGTGGAATATAAACTGCTGCGGACAGCTGATAAAGAATAACCAGATCGTACAATGGGAAATCCTATACGAAGCGGCCCAAGGGTCAATATCCAGATTTAAATAATACCAACTAAACAGCTGGATAAAAGCTTTAAAAGAAAACCTACAAGGGGATGAGGCTATCGAGCAAAGACTTCTGAACCCAGAGTTTTTTCAAAAGGAAATATCATACTGGTACTGGGCTCTTATAAGAGCAGGTGAAGCTGAGTACAAAGCCCCGCACGACATCCGGGAGAGAGATATGCCAGGGCTAGACATATCACACTTTTGGCAAACCTCGAATCCAATCATGGTTCGAGTGGTAAAGGCTGCCCCATTAAAGAAAAAACATCTGTTTACGATCCACAGATACTACTGGTCCCCTAAAAGATTGTCAAAAATGACCAACAGTGAAGTAAAAAAGTGTCCCAAATGTGGGGAAGAAAGGGCAGATGACCTACATATGTTCCAGAGATGTATAATGTTAAACGACTACTGGGACCAGATTGGTAAGAATCTCTCTGACATGATAGAACAACACATAAAGGCAAACACTGAACTGGTTATTTTTGGGATTCTAGGGTCTACATACTCTGAGTCACTGTCTAAAGATCAAGAAAGTATTCTCTTTGTGTTGATCTTGCTGGCTAGAAGGGAGATATTCATTAACTGGGTTAAACAATCGCCCCCAAATCACACTGTTTAGTTAAACTCGATACTAAGGGTGTATAACTTAGAGATGCAAGGGAAGGTCTCGAAGAAAAACAAGTACTGGAACAACTGGGAAAGATACAACCAGTTTAACATCAGAAGGTCCAATGATTAAGGCAAAGGATTCAACGATGTCAAGCTGGCTCTTGATATGAGTAGTCATAATGACTAGCTCTCTCCCCCCCCCCACAAATCATGTACCTGAGGTTGGACAAAAGGGGGCCCCAAAGGACAAGGTTAGAAGGTATCCCATCCAGGGCTATTCCCGGACTACTAACAGCAAAGCCCTGAATGGATATTGCTTGATGAGGACTAAAAAAAACAAAAACATACATACGCAAAGGAGTGGGCCTTGCGCAGGCCGAAGTATTATACCGCAATCATGTGGGTTGGGTTGAAGATTCACCTTACCAAATAATACCGATAAGGTACAGCCTTCAAATGCAACCACAATACCCCATTAAGTGTGAAGCCAAACAACAGGTTAGAGAAATACTCATACAACTTGAATACCAGGGTGTAATAGAAAGTACCACCTCACCAATGAACAATCCTTTGTTTCCAGTAATGAAACCAGATAATTAATATCTATTTGTCATAGACTATAGACAATTGAACAGTGCTATACACTCATTCGCAGTACAAAATGTACATGGCACTGCACTAATGAGCAGCATAGTGCGCAATAAATATAAAACCACATTAGACATTTCAAAAGGGTTTTTCTGCCAAAACTTAGCACCGGAAAGCAGGTATCAGGACTTAATTTACCACCTTAGTCTCTCAAAAACAATTTTGTCAATTGCCACAAGGCCATGAGAATAGCCCTGGATTGTTCTCAGCCCGTGTAACAGAACTGTTACAAGCTTTTGATGATGAAGCATTATCCTATGTCGATGGCATATACTCAACGGATGATGACTTAGCAACACGATTGAATAGAGTAGATCGTGCAGTCCTGGGATTTGCTTGCTTAGGTTACAAATTTAACTTAAAAATCGCCTATCTCAGTGTCCTGTTCTTGTAATGCGAGTTGTCAAATGAAAGCAAGAGCTTAATGACACATTTCCTAGAGAAGTGCGTGCTTTTACAACCACCAACCACAATAAAAATGTTACAATCGCTTTTAGGTTTTCTGAATGTTGGTAGAACACACATACCATATTATGCACCTTAGGTTAACTCATTATATGAACTGATTCATCCAAGCTATGTCACATTCAACGAGGGTGACACTGTACCAACTGCATATAAATGACGTATATTCAAATGCAGAAATGCGTTTTGCAGCAACCACAAAAAAGTCTGACTGCGGTACAAACAGCTGAAAGAAAGATCACTGCATCAGTGAAAACACATAGTTGTGGTAACCTCAATTCCAGCCTTAGAGGTAGTTGTTGGGAACTGTTTATGTGATGCGAGCTGTCACTAGCGTGGTAGCTTTGTTTCCGCTCTGGAATCTTGGATACCGATGTTCGTGCAAGCGCATGTATTGACGTTCGGCTAAGCGCACGTATTGACGTTCTTCTTTGTTCTGCCTTTTCATCACGCAACGTGCGACGCATTTATTCGTCATCACGCAACCTCGGCGCCATCTTCTTTGTTCCTTAGCAACAGTCCTTTATCGGAAAGTTTCCCGGAAGACGCTTTTTCGAGGATTTTGTTTTCACATTTACAACGCGAATTCTTTGCTGGATGTGTACATCGGTGACACGCACACCGTGTGTCTCATTTATGGACTTTGGGGTAATTATTGCATCGGTGACACGCACACCGTGTGCCTCATAATTTATTATATTATACACAAAACGGAATATTGTTTCTTTTCTCTTTCCTTATTATTACTTTTATTGAGATTATCATGTCTGCATTGTTCCTCCTCCATCTTTTCTGTCGTCTCCAGGAGAACCTCCCATAGCTTGGGAAATATGGGAGCCCGTTTTAGTTTATAGCTTATGTGGAGGTATTGGAGGGGGAAGAATGTGAGCCTGATAGGAAATTATCGTTATTGAAACACTGTTTGGGTGGTATTGCTTTGAAAGAATTTAAAACTCTACCAGCTCCTATTAACCCAGGAAATCTTAATGTGTATGAGTATGCTTCTTCGCAATTGAGTTTGCGGTATGGCAAGAAGAAGAATATTGTTATGGACAGGTTTATTTTTTATTCGCGGAAACAACATGCAGATGAACCTGTAGAAGATTTTGTTTCAGCTTTAAGATCATTAGCTGTTACGTGTGATTTTGAACACATTTCTTATGAGCAAGTGTTAAGGGACCAAATTTTGATGATAACAAATAACAAAAAAGTGCAGGAACGACTTTGGACTACATCGGATTTGTCTCTGAACAATGCCATAGATATTGCCAAGTCTATTGAACATTCCGAGAAATTTGTGAAGGAAATTAGAGGCAATGATAAAAACAATGTTTTCAATGTGTCTAAAGATTCTGATAGGTCAAAGAAAAATTATTCACCAAGGAATGACTTTCCGTCTAAAGTGGACAATAAGTCAGGAGTCAGAAGTATGAAAAAAATAATTCAAAATTACTCTGTTTTAGATGTTGACGTGATGGACATCTAGCGGATTGTAAAAATTGTCCGGCTTTGGGGAAAATGTAATAAAAATGCGGCAAAAAAGGCCATTTTACGAGATTTTGTAGATCATTACCCAGGAAAGTGAATTGTATACATGATTGCTGTGATAGTGATACTTTTGATGATGAGAGCGAATTTCAAGTCATTACTGTTATTAATGTCTGTGGGGATGGGGAATGTACAAAGTTTCCTTCCTGTGTGGTAAAGGTTGACAATATTGATTTGGAATTCTTTGTTGACTCGTGTGCATGGTACACTATCATTTCGTTGGATGTTTTTCATGAGAAGTGGCCTGACAAAACTCCGTCTTTACCTGATGTATTTCCTGGTGGCTATACAGGCCACAAAACTGATTTACTTGGTTATTTTGATGCCAACTTACAATTTTCTGGCCGTCATACCTTTGGGAAAATTTATGTAGCAAGATCAGGGTTGTCACTTTTAGGGTGGCCGCACCAACATCAATTGGAAATGAAAATTGATTCCAGAGCCAATCCTCCTGTTTTTGCTGTGGAGCCACATAGTATGTCTGGTACTCACATGTCTAATTCCCAATTGGTAGATGGTTTGAAGAAGTTATTTCCAAATGTTTTTAGTGGTACTCTTGGACGATATCAAGGTTTCGAACATGTTATTAAGTTACATGATAATGTCGTTCCTGTTCGACATAGAGTAAGGAATGTTCCTCTGACTTACAGGAGCAAGTTAAAGGATATGCTTAAGGACTTATGTCAAAAGAATATTATAGAACCGATTGAATCGTCTCCTTGGGTTTCTCCCATTGTGATTTCCATTAAATCTTCTGGTAAGCTTAGGTTGTGTGTGGACCTTCGCAGTGTCAATAATGCCATTTGGGTTCATTCTCATCCCTTACCTAATCTTCATGAAATGGTCTCCACTCTGGCTGGTGCACGAGTTTTTTCTTGTGTCGATTTGGCCAGCGCTTATCATCAAGTGGTTCTCTCTGAGGAATCTAAAAACATTACTGCTTTCATTACACCTGAGGGTCTTTACAGATTTTGTTGTATGCCATTTGGTTTGGCGAGCGCTGCTTCAGTGTTTCAGAGGCTTATGAGAGACACTTTGGAAGGGTTAAGTGTGGCTGTGGCGTTTCAGGATGACATACTTGTTTTCGGCAAAAATGATGAGGAGCATGATAAAAATGTGGAAGGTGTGATTGCCGCCTTGTCAAGGAAAGGGCTTACTCTCCGTCTTGATAAATGCAAGTTTAGGCAAAAAGAGGTTGAGTACCTAGGGCATACCATTAGTGGGATGGGGATTAAACCGAAACGGAATTATGTTGAAAGCATTGTTAACGCTCCTTTGCCTTCTTCCAAAGAACAACTTATGGCGTTTTTGGGACTCATTGAATTTTATGCCAAGTTCATACCAAATTTTTCTTCGAAGGTTGATCCTTTTAGCTGCTTGTTGAAAAAGAATGCTAAATTTGTTTGGACAGATGATATGACTCAAGCCTTTGGGAATTTGAAAAAGTTTATTGTGGATGCACCGTGTCTTAAACCTTTTGTGTGTGGGGCAAAATGCATTGTCATGGTGGATGCTAGTAGTTCTGGTTTGGGTGGCGTTCTGTTGCAGAGAGATAATGAGAAAGAATGGGTTATTGCATATGCATCAAGAGCTTTGAGAGATGCGGAAAGGAATTATTCCGTCATTGAAAGGGAATTGTTGGCGTCTGTGTGGGATGCTGAGCACTTTAGACCCTTTTTGTGGGGTACGAGGTTTACCATAAAAACTGACCATAAGCCTTTAGTTTTTCTCATGGCTCCCGGTGGTGGCAGGACCATGTCAGCGCGCCTTGCAAGATTAGCTTCAATATTACAATCTTTTCAGTATCAGATTGAGTATGTTCAGGGTAAAGCGAATGTACATGCAGATTACATGTCCAGACTAGTTGCTCCTAGTGAGGTTCCTATTGGGGTTCTAGAAGATGATTGTGAAGTAGCTTTCACTCTGCGTGATGTTGATTTGGTGTATGGTGAACGGTCATTTTTGCAAGAAAGTATTTGGTTAGCGGAGATGGGTAAGGATTCAGAATTGTGCAGTGTCAAGAAGTTTCTAGTACAAGGTTGGCCTGAACAGAGGAAGTTATCTGGGGATATGATGGGTTTCTATAAAGTTCAGGATGAGCTTGCTGAGGAGAATGGTTTGGTTTTAAGAGGGGACAAAATTGTTCCACCTTTTTCTCTCAGAAATGTTGTCCTTAGGATTGCTCATGAAGGGCATTTGGGGATATCTTTTACCAGAAGACGGGTGATGGAGTCTTTTTGATGGCCAGGTATTGACTCTTGTGTAGACCATTTTTTGCGTTCTTGTGTTCATTGCTCGAATAGTGACAAAACGGCTGTGGCTTTGCGTCCTGAACCTCAGCCTGTTGACTTACCTCTGGGTCCTTGGTGTAAACTTGGTTTAGACATCATTGGTCCATTTAATTGTTTTTCTAAGCAAGACGCTTTTGGCATTGTTCTTATTGATTACTATTCTAAATGGCCGGAGGTCAAAATGGTTAAAGAAGTTACTTCCCAAAAAGTGATAGAATTCTTGGATGAGATTTTTTGCAGAGAAGGGATTCCCCAAGAGGTTGTAACTGACAATGGTCCCCAGTATGTCAGCAAGGAGATGGAAGATTTTATGGTTAAATGTGGTATTGTTCATAGGAGAATTTCAGTTTTCCATCCTGAAGCCAATGGCCAGGTTGAACGGTTCAACCGAGTGATCAAAGAGGCTATTCAACTCTCCATTAAGGGTGGTTTGAATTGGAAAAATGCGTTGCAATCCATGCTTTTGGCATATAGAACTTCTCCTAATTCTGTAACTTTGGTTAGCCCGTTTGAGTTTTTAAGAGGACGTAGACCTAGTACCAGGTTGGCACCTTGGTGTTTGAAGAAAAATATAAATGGGTCTGATAATTTTTTGAAGGTGGATTTTGAGGCGGTTCAACGTAGAGTTGAGCTATATAAAAATAGAATGAAACGTTCCATGGAAAAGAAGATTGGTTCTGCATCTAGTCACTTTTTTAAGGTGGGTGATTTAGTTCGTATTAAGAAGAAGGAAGGTGTAAGTAAAGGTTTTCCTGTGTGGTCAAGTCCTAAAAAGGTGATTGAAGTTTTTAAGAATGCTGTTAGGGTTGATGGTGGTTCGGTTTGGAACTTCAACAGAATTTCTGTGTTTACTGGGGTTAGCCCGGATCAAAATGAGTATGATAGTAATGTGTTTTTGGATGTTGGGCAACAAGCTGAACAAAGGAATTGTACGGATACTGAGAGCAATCCTGGTAACCCTAGGATCGTGCGTTCTCACCGTCTTCCTTCTAGGTATAAGGACTTTGTGATGAGTTAATTCTGTGATGTTGCTTTTCTTTGTTGTTTTGTTGTTTTTGTTTCAAGGGGGGGAGGTGTGTTGGGAACTGTTTATGTGATGCGAGCTGTCACGAGCGTAGTTGTGTTGTCATGTCACAGCTCGTGACAGTCTCGTGTTTAGTGGGAACCTTGGGGGAGAATGTTATTTTTCAAAATGTTGTGGAACTGGATTGTAATGCGGTTATGTGGGAGGTTGGCATTGACTGACTGGACTTCATCATGAGCAGACGCACTGAATAAACTTCGTCGCTCTTTACTTCGTTTCTTGCCTCTTCTTGGATCTTCCTACAGTTGTCACTAAGGCCAGCTTTCCCAACTCAAAAGCCTTACAACATAGATGGATATAGTGGGCCAACTCAATTACAGAAACAGATGTAGATTATGTATTTGAGTTAACATTACAAACACAAGCATACCTACAATATGAACAAGAATATCCCCTATCCAGTGAAATAATGCCTCTAGATCAGTGTTGGAAATGGCCCTTTTTGCAGGGTTATCCTCAAACGTTTTGCTTCTTACTCCCTTGTTTTTCCTGACCTGTGGTTGTCCAGTCTGTGAACTACCATGTCCTCCTGGTCAGTGTCCCCACTGACCAGGCCTAACCCTTCCCTTTCTGTGCACATTAGTCACCCCTATGGAAGGCCCAAGGTACCCCTTTGGGCAGGGTGCAGTGTATGTGAAAGGTAGAGCATGTAGTAGTGCAGGTGACATGCTTTGGTAGTGAATTACAGCCATTTTAGTTTTTCACTATTGTAAAGCTATCTTGCCCCATAGGCTATCATGGGGAATGCTGGCTACAGTGGCTACCAGCATATCTTCCCATAGGAGCAAGATAGGACATAAAAGTCTGGTATCCCTGAACTCAGAATTTAATAGCACATCTTTTAGGAAAGGTTGTTTTTAAATCCTGTGTTTGAGAACAGCACTTTTAGAAAGTTACTGTTCTCTTGTCTGACCTTTCTGTGTGCCTTGGCCTGTTTGTGAATTGACTGTCTGGTTTGTGAGTGACAGGGGCTGGGTGGCTCCCAGAGGCTGAGTGGGCCATCCCTGGGCTGAATAGCTCCATCTGCATCTAGAGTGGTGGGAGGGGGTAGCACCTGGGCCTGAATGGGGCAGTGCCTGCCTTCCACAATGCTGGCTCCACCTCCTGCTGGGCAGCTGACGACCCTGCCTCTCTCTCTGAAAGGAAAGGAGAGGCCAGGAAAACAAAGTGCTCCAGGGACACCCAGAACTGGTTCAGACCGGGCGCAGAGCCCTTCTGCACAAAGGGAACAAAGACTTTTAGGGGTATAATTACAGGACCCCTGACTACAGAAAATTAGATCATCCTGGAATCAAGAAGGAACCTCTGCCAAGGAGACAGCTGAAACTGAAGAAGGAAGACTGTCCTGCTGTTTCTCTGCTGGACTGACCTGCTGTTGCTTTGCTGTCAAGGAGAGGGGAATGACTTTCCTTTGTGCTGTGTCCCCTTGCTTGAAGGAATCTCCAAGGGCCTTAGAAGAGCTGGCTCCCTGTTAAGAAGTCCCAGGAACAAAAGGACTTCATCCCCAGCTTCCCTGAACTCTGCTGAGAGAGTTCTGTCCTTCCTGGGGTGCTTGGCCCATGTGTGGTGCCTCTGGTAGTTGTACCTGTGTTGGGAAGCTGGAAACCAAGATTTTAAAGACTTTCTGCAAGTTTTATCGCATCGCTCGCTTGCGGAGCGCATCCCTGTCAGTGCGAGGAAATTCCTGCCGCTGCGAGGGTCGAGATTGTCGCAGCGCCTGTTGCCGCTGCCATAATCGACGCATCCTTCGGTTGCGGGACGCACCAGTCCGGTGCAGGAAGATTACCATAGCTGCGAATATTGTCGCAGAGCCTGTCGTCACTGGGTGAGATCGTCGCACCGCTTGCTTGCGGACTGCATCACGTCGCTGCGAACATCGTCGCAGAGCCATCAATTCGAGGGGCCACGAGAGTAGATCGTCGCTGAGCCGCGCATCGTTGCCGCACTCGAGATCGTCGTTGCCCCAAAGATCGACGCATCGTCCCTTTTGCGAGCCACTTCCACGAAACCTGTGCACCGGAATGAACGCAATGTATCGCATCCCTCCCCATTCAGACCGGAGTTATAGCAACACGCCCGCTGCGTCCAGCAGGGTTGTCGCATCGCCTCTCCAGGGTCTCAGGAGTGATGCATCTCTTGTTTTTCAATGCTACAGCTTTCACTTGGAACTTTTGTCGCATCTAAAGGTACTGTAGGCTAAAACGTGAAGCAACTGTGGATTATTTTAGCGCAACCTTAAGAACTCTTTTGAAACCATATTCTTGAACTGTGTATGTTGGATTTTTGTTGTTTTGGTCTTGTGTAGTTTAGATTAAAATACCTTTATTGTTCTAAACTGTTGTGGAGTGAGTTTGTGGTGTTTTCACTGTGTTACCGTGAGTGTTGGTACAAATACCTTACACATTGCCTTCGATAAGCCTTGACTGCTCGTGCCAATCTACCCAGACGGTGAGCAGAGGTTATCTAAGAGTGTTTCCTCCTTACCCTGACTTGAAGCAAGGGTCCCTATTTGGACATTGGTACCTACCCCTGCCAACTAGAGACCCCCAGTCCTAACAATCAGTATGACTTCATAATTTATACTGATGGTTCTGCCCAGCCTGCAGTTGTAACAAAATACCAATACTCTGCCACTTGTGCAGCAGTAAAGGGTAATATGAGGAATGGAGAATTCCTATCACTTAAAACATACACACATTCACTGCAGTACAGCTGGTGGAACTGAAAGCTCTCATTTTGGCACTTGAGAATACTGATCCAAAATTCCCCACACTTATAGGGATTGATTATGACTTTGGTGATGCGGCGCTGGGTCTGCCCCGCCGCCACACCACGAGAGTCATGGTCAGACTGCCGGCCAGATGAAGAGCGTCCTACAGTGTAGCGGGCTTTTTTTGGGCGTTCCCAAGAGGTTCCTCTAAAAACGGGCACTGCAATGGGAACGCCAAAAACAGTTCCTGAATGGCATGGACTTAAAAAGGAACTGGTGTGCATGCACACAGGGGGCCACTAGAACTAAGGATAAAGACATGGTTTGACAGGTCCTGCTCGAAATCACATAGTTCCTTAATAAGGGCTCCGAAATGGACAACCAGTTAATTGTGAAGAAATAAAACTTTGTAGACATCAGTACAAGGCCATAATCAGGGCAAAAAGGGATTCAGTAAGAAAGAAGGCCTGGGAACAGTTAGAGAATGTGAGTGCCACCTATGATGTGTTCCTGTTCTGGAAAGTGGTGAATTTGTCCTACTGTGAAAGTAGTAACAATGCTATTACTGGCATGTCTATACCGTCATCAACATGGGTGACAGACTTCACCAAGGACTTTGAACCTAAACACTTGAGAAAGTGAATAACCACGTGGTTGAAAGTATACCTACCCATGGGAAGGAGGCCACTTGTTATTTTCATCAAAAGAAATCATTTCAGCAGTGAGACGATGCACAAGTGACAAAGCCGGGATGGGGTTCCCATTGATCTTTTAAAAAGCAATCTCGATCTTTTTGCCCCACTCTTAGAAAGTGTACTGCACAGAGCAATTGCGTGTGGCCCACTCAAGTCTTGATAAAACGCATTTAACATCAC
The DNA here is from genome assembly GCF_964261635.1 of Lissotriton helveticus. Taxonomy (NCBI): domain Eukaryota; kingdom Metazoa; phylum Chordata; class Amphibia; order Caudata; family Salamandridae; genus Lissotriton; species Lissotriton helveticus. The sequence continues at coordinate 1,206,386,702 of NC_136068.1, forward strand.
TATTTTCGAGAAAGGGAAAGTGGGGATGCCTTCTGTTACCGCCCTATCTCACTAATTGATTCAACAGCAAAAGTGATGGTCAGGATCCTGTTGGATCACTTGGAGAATTCGGTCACTGAGAAGGGTATTTTAACAGCAGCACAGTATGGGTTCAGACAAGGGTTGGGAACCATAGATCAGTGCCTGACTCTTTACCTCATGATTAGCATGTATGTTCATATCAAGGGTGGGTCTCTATACCTTGCCTTCGTGGACCTTTGGCTCGGCATTTGACAATGTTGATGAAGGTGAAATATGATTGAAGAGGTTGGCAATGGGTCCTGATCCCAAGATTGTAAATCTAGTATCCAAATTACATGAGATTGTAGTGGGATGTGTTAGACATGGGCCCAAAGGAGAATGTACAACCCCCCATTAAGATCAGGCTGGTCTTAGGCAGTGCTGTGCCCTTCCCCTCTTCTTGTTTAGCCTCTACATTAGCGATCTGGAGATATTTCTGTTAGGGCAGAGACGGACCCCCCAACGGCCCAAACCTAATTTCTCTCAGTCCTCATGTATGCCGATGATTGTGTCCTGATGACCAGAACAGTGGTAGGTCTCCAAAGGATGCTGGACCGATTTGTATAGTTCATGGATGGCCTGGAGTTGCCAACAAACAAATGTAAAACGTTTAAAATGCTAGATGATTAACCTTAGAATAAGGTGAGTCCATTTAATAAAAGAAAACTGCAGACTGTCCTCCTGACCTTTACATGACTTGGGATCCCATTCGATATTCAGTGCACCTGGAAACATCTGATAAAAGTGAGGTGCAGGCAATTTGAGCAGAGCAGGGTATAAATATTTAATATCGCAAAGAAACTGGGCTTGACACTCTTGAGGCGACAATTAGCATATATAAGGCTAGATGATCTGGCACAGCTATGGGTTGGTGAAAATAGTTTTCTGCATAAACTCCTCTGACTACCTAGGAGTGTCCCAGCCTTTGTATGTCACGAAGAATTGCCCTACAACATCTTTGGGATATTGTTAAGCTAACCCCGACCCTGTTGTGGATATCGATTTGGAACAGACCTGAACCTACACATAATCAATTGGTGATTGCAGATAGCATGCATTTAAATAAAGTGTGTAACATCCAGTGGCTACAGTATGTGAAGGTGGTTCACTCCGGTGTGCTGTTCCTGCGGGGCGTGCAGCAGGTGGGGCCCAGGAGGGACCGCCATGGGGGCTGCCTCCTGCTGGAGGGCCCTGTGTGCTGGCCCCTGGGCCCTGGCCTTGCCCCTGGATACCTAAAGAACTTTTTGAGACCTGGTGCTTTGTTTTCCAGAACCCAGGACCTTTGGTTGTTGTCTCCAGCACCCTGTGAGCGCTTTGCTTTATTTTGAAGAGCACCTGGATCTTTGTTGCTGAGGGAGAGCCTGGAGGGCTGCGAAGCGCTGCAGTCCCTTTAGAAGGGAACCCCCAAAGTAGGTGTTCCCCCGTGATGCCGGCCGAGGCGGGTTCCCATCCCGCATTTTGATGTTGATTAGGAGGGAGCCTACCCCTCATTGCCGTTTTTACGATGGACACGAATGCGGGTGCCCACCCCGCTTATTTATGTGAATTGTGGGTGCCCACCCCGCATGGCCGCTGCGCTTATGTTGGTATTTAAATTGTGGGTGCCCAACCCGTGTTTTGCCGCTGTTAAAAGCACCGCGGCGGCCCCAGTTGCAGACAGTGCGGAAGTCAGGCAACGCTGTGCCTGATGGCAGGCGTGACTTCCGGTTTTGCGAGGGAAGTCTCGCACATGCCGCCGCCACCTAGGAAGCCGCCCGGAGAGAGAGAGAGGGCGCCTGCCTGTGCATGGTTCCCATTGCTGAGGGAGAGCTCTGCAGGTGCCAACCAGTGGATTCTGAAGGTGGAGGGGGCTTGAGGCACATTGCCGGTGCCTGACCCCACCGGGTGCATGAGGGAAGAGTGCCAGTCCTGCTCCAGAGCCCGGAGGAGTCCCGCCAAAGAGCACAGGTGAGTGGGGCTCGAGTTACTTGGTGCCGGGCAGAGGCACAGAGTCAGGGCGGCCTGTCTCGTAGTGGGCTGCCCCTGCAAGAGGAGCGTGATGGTTCTAGAGCCCCGTGTGGCTCCCATGTTGGGCATTGTGGTGTCCAGAGCCCGTGTGGCTCCCTGGGGGCCTAGTTATTCTTAGAGCCTGCGAGCTCCAACGATGGGCATAATTATTTCCCAGAGGGGCCCATGTTCTCCCCCGTGGTGTGGCACAGTGGTGCCCACGTTTTTGCAGTCATTAAGAGAGTCCCTGAAAGGGACAGAAGTGGCACAGTGGTGCCAGGCCTCATTGGAATGTTTACAGCTGCCCAGCAAGTAGGGGGCAACTGCACCGTTTAGGCGCAATTTTTTGGGGGCATGTCTGAGTTAGGAGTGAGTTGCACTCCTGTGCCCCGGATATTCTCAGCTGCCCAGCAAGTAGTTGGCAGCTGTAACATTTAGGTTTGCGCAGTGGCGCACCCTTGACTTTCGCTGCATTGGCAGCGCGCCCTGACTCTGGGACATAGGGCATTTGAGCCCCTGTTTGTGATAGCCAGTTGGCCAGGGGGGCTATTGGTATTGTAGGGCACCACACCCTAATGTGATGTAGTGCTAGGAAATGTAATGCATTTAGTATGTTTTACGCACCCTGTTTGATACCTCTAAATATGGTTTATGATTATGAGGTTGTTCTGCATATCATGGTTTATGCTAGTGAGATTATGTTTCACTGTGAGATGTACCCCCCTAATGTTAGTTATGCTTAGGAGGTTAGGGTCTAATGTGCTTAGACTTGAGAGATGATTGCATAAGGTGTTTATGCTGGTGAGATTGGCGCAGAATGTAATTCGCGCCTGATGTGATACTGTGCATAATGTACTTTATCTTACAGGCTGATGCTAAGTACAGTGATTACCAGTAGTTACTGGTGGTGCTCTACATTTATTATTTGTGCTACATTTACAATTGGTGATTTATGATTGTTCTGACAGTAGCTCAATTGGCCCTGTCAGGTGTATATAATCCCCTGTAGATACTGCTCAGTGCCAGTTGGCACAGTGTAAATTGTGTGATTATGATCTAATGTGTTTATGGTAATACAACGGCTAATTTTATATATAACCTTGTGTGGAGTTCCTTTTGTGGTGTGCCTAGTTTGTTGCTGCTGTTGTGTGTGTGTTGTGCAAACGCTTTACACTTTGCCTCCGGGGTAAGCCTGACTGCTCGTGCCAAGCTACCAAGAGGGTGAGCAGGGGTTATCTTTGGCGTGTAACTCCCCAGCCCTGACTAGAATGGTGGTCTCTGCCTGGCTTTGGCACAAGCCTCCGCCAACCAGAGATCCCATTTCTAACAGCACTTGTCTGCTTTTATAAGTGATTGTCAATGTATGTGGACTTTGAATTTGAATATTGAACTATTCTCTTTAAAGGCAGATATGTTTTTTCTTGTTTTTAATGGTAGAGTTTTTAATGTAATGTGATTTTATATTGTACATAATAAATTGCACCATGTTCTTTCATGGTTTCTTAAAGATCTTTTACTACTACTACTACACATATGCAGAAAAAGATGGTTTGCAAAATAATATACATCCTCTCTCAATAAGGCCTTACAATAATTATCACAGTTGAAATCCTAGGCTTTTTCAGAGTGGGAGGCCAACATCAAAACCCTTGCTACTACAGTGATCTGTGATATTACATGTAACAAAATACCCATCTGTAGCCTGTAACACAATGTGATACCTATTCAAGGCGTACTGGCTTTAGCAAATGCTTTTCACAATTAATAAGGTTGGTTAAATGCGTATGTCATAACGTTTCATGAAAAGCAGACCAGACCTATAGCACTTGACATATTGTTTCCGTCTGCACCAATCAGGCCTATAGCTTTTCACCATAACAAACTCAGGCCTGCAGTTTTGAGTATACGTTTTCCCACCATGCAACCATCAGACACACAATCAAAACATTAGAAAGGTATACAAAATTAAAGTTGGCTAAGCAAAGTTTTATCTATCCTAAGAGGGCCTAACAAAGATTCGCACAGAGCAAATTGTTTAGATACAAAGTGTGTCATGGGGTGACCAAAACCAAAATCATTGCCTACTATAGTAATCTGTGAGAACCATGTAACATAATTCCTATCACTAGGCTTTAATATAGTGCTATAACAATCCACACTTAAATGCCTATTGACTTAACATATGCTTTTCACAATAAATGTGTCAGGCCTAGTGCCTTTATCATATCATTTCATAATAAACAGATCCGACCGATAGCCATGATCATTGGCATGCCACCACAACCATCTCCTATGATATTAAGTATAAGCTTTACCACAAGCCAAAAAGTGCCATAAAAGAAGTTGTTTTAGTTAATGCACACATATTCGGCCCGATCAAATCCTGTAAATAGTTGAACCAACATGTAGATGGCACCTAGTCCCCTCTCTTAATTGTACTCTGAAACTTATTTTTTGAGTATCAAAAAAGTTCATTCTGAAATGTCAAGCCAGGCCTAAATATTCATGTAGATTAGTGCGGTCCTGGGCATCCCATACTGCCTGCAAACACATAACAGCACTATGAATTCTAAACTTAATGATGACAGGGAGATGCTAAAACCGCAAAACATTCCTTAAGGTTGCTTTCCTACCATCTGTGCTGCTGTCAGAGAAAAACAAATGACATAAGCTATGTAGTTAGTTAAGACCATTTACCAGCAGTACAAAGTCATGGGTGCATTTTGAAAGTTTAAGCTAAGGTAAGTGGATAAAGAAACAAAATGATCACAGCTGCGTGAAAGACAAGCACTTTTTGTGGAAGAACACAACTTCTGTCCAATCAAAACATGTACTCCTGGAGGAGCCAAAGCCCCTCTCCTGGTAGTGCTTTTAAATTAAATTAAAGCCCTTTTTAGGTTCATCACATAATGATCTGGCGACATCTACACTGTCAAGCCAGGCCTAAATTGGCTACTTTCGGAAAAAATATTGTTTGCCTGGGAGAGTACTGAGGACTGTATCTGCATCTAGGAATGTGAAGGCTACTCTGAGCGCCATGTTATCTAATCTCCTGCTAATCCACAAGACAAAGAGGCAACAGAGTGACCACTGCGATGGCCCACCCCCCTAAATAGTGGAGAAAAATAGGCTCTAAAGGACAGACAGAGGGCCATATTATCAAGGAAGCTGCGGTAGTTTATCGCCGCGTTACCGGCAGGAAACTGCCGATAAAGCGGCGATAAGGGGCTTGATAATATGCGATTCGAATTTCAATCGAAGCCCAGGTTAGATGATCACACATCTAACTTGGGCTCCGATTGAAATTCGAATCGCATATTATCAAGCCCATTATTGCCGCTTTATCGGCAGTTTCCTGCCGGTAAAGCGGCGATAAACTACCGCAGCGTCCTTGATAATATGGCCCAGAGTTTGTTACAGCTTCTTTGAGAAAACAAAACAGCAGGTCCACGGGAAATAGATGTGTGGCTGTGGTTCTGAAGAACGTGTTCGAGGAGTCTGCCAATTAAAAGGTTGGCCTGGTGGGCTGGTGCTCTAAAACAAATGAAAGGAAAGCTAAGCATATTTGGAGCATCAGAACAGGAATCACAACTGATGTTTTTGATATTTCCTCCAACACTGACTTTTGAAACGTTCTTAAGGAGCATCATATATGATGCAGGTTGGAATTTAACGAGACAAGGCTCGGCGCAGTTTATTATTCCTGATTTGTTGTATTATTCTATAATTAATTATTCAACTTGTTTTTTTTAATAGGACTCTATTTATTTTTGTATAGCTTATTCGCTCAAATAAATAAAATACCGATTGATTAATTGATTGAAACATTTACTGCAAATGAGTAAGACACATGTTCTGCTGTCCATAGTGACTTTTTAAAAAAGGGCAATCAAGTCACTGTCACACTAACATTCATACGTCAGATTTATTTTTAAATGCGAAAAGCAAGCGTTCTTTATACATTTCTCCTCATCCCTACATCAGATTTACTTAATGTTGTCCCCCTTTTAGTTATTAACATGCTTTCTTTTTATAAATTTGGTTTGGGAATTTTTTCAATTGTATCATTTGACTTTACTGTTGTTTTACTGCTAAAGACCTCTCTCTCTCTCTCTCTCTCTCTCTCTCTCTCTCTCTCTCTCTCTCTCTCTCTCTCTCCCTCTCCCTCTCTCTCCCTCTCTCTCTTTCTCTGAGAAAAGGGTGTTGCTAGCACAGAGACTTTTACTTGTATATGGTAGATTGTTTGATTTTGCGGGAGCTAAACAGCTGTCACCAGGATTTAGGGCAGTCAATTTCTCAGCTGTCAGTCAAGGTCCCTACAATATCTCATTCATAATCTATTGAGGTTCATTTTCTAAAGCTTCGGTTTTGTGCTCCAGATTAAAAGAAAATCCTGTTTTATGAATAAGAAACGTATGCGAGGAACACCATCTGCAGAGTCCCTAACCCCGATGGTTTTGCCTATTGTTGGCCACTTCTTTGGCAGTCGCGCTTTGCAAGTGCAAAGTAAGTGTGTATGTACAATGAAACCCGCTTACACCCAGTTTTGACGCCCACAGCAGTTTGTTATTAATTGAGCAAACGTATGAAATCTGGCATAGCTTTCCCAAGTGATGCCTTTAGCGTTTGCAAATTACGTACATGCTCTGCAAGTTGCATTAACTTTTACAGTTTATACTGGAACCAATCAAACCTTTTCCGGATCACATCCATTTTACACAGCACACTTTGCACCTTCAAACTGCCCCATAGCTATCTCCCTGAGCTCAAAAGGTGTGAGAAGGATTCAAAACCTATTTTCTCTGCAGTGCAATAAATTCTGGTTTCTGGTGATTGGAGAAAGTGATATTAAAGGATCAGACATGAAGCTTGTTGATTACCCCATTCTTGATGATTATGAATGACCACGTCAATTCTCCACTGTAATCTGCAATGTCTACAGCAGTGAGAGTTTGATGAAATATTTATAAACCTGACCAACTAAGAAAAGGTCAAGCAGTAGCTCATATCAGAACATTTTGTCCTGAAAGATTATTATCAGTAACAGATCAAAAAAACTAGCTGCATACTGGATAAGATATCTGCAAAATCTATACACCAACATGTTTACAATGTACTCAGAAAGTAATACCACGAGAGAACATGGCAACCTTCACATTCTGCACAGATGTCTTGGTTACCTACTGCTCAGTAATTAACGCAAAAGCAGATATATATTACAGTGGGCTCAGTGGCGGCTCCTCTACTAAGGAGGAGTGTTGCCCCACTGCTTTTCAACAGTGTAACTAAAGGAAAAATAAAATGCTAATAACTCAATATTATTATAATTTATTTCTTCCTGCTGCAGCAGCTTTGTGGATGGGACAGGCTGCTCTGCTGACAGAGGAGCAGGAGAGGAGTGGTGGCACTTGGTAAGTGCGTATGAATGTTTGGCTGGCAACTGTCATGCACACTTTGCATTTTCTCCACCCTGGCTGCATTACAGACTGGGTGGAGAACATGCCCAGGCTCCCAGTCCCTGTCTGAGCGCTGTTCCATGGTGTTCAGACCAATCATAACATTGCACTGCAGTGTTGTGATTGGCTTAGGGGAGCCTGGGTGCTTCCGGTGCTGGCCGCAGCGTAGGGACAACGAGAAGAGACGCGGCTAGGAGGTGAGTGTAATTTTCTTTTTCTTCTGCCACTGAGTGGGCTAGAGGGTATACCTCAGGGATTACCTACATGGGGTAACCCAGTAATTATGTTTTAGTGTGCCTGGGAATTCTTATAACAAATGAAGACCACCCCTCACCCACTAAGGGGCATGCTTCACCATCTGGTTGTCTCATCCGCCCAACAGTTGTTTAGGTTGGAGGATGGGCTCCCTGATGCGTGTGATGTGTTTTGAATCAGTGAATCCCACTTCATCGTGAGATAAGGGACCGTAAGACAATGATTAAAAATCTCTTTAGAAAAAACAGGTACAGAAGTTTATTATTGGTTTGTTGAGAGATATTAAGAACACCAAAGGAAGATAGACGGGATCATGATTGCTTCCTTATCTCCTGGGTCGATATGCTTCAAGCCAAACTCACGTCTCCCCAGGGAGTCCACCACGGCTTCCTTCAGAACCAAGATCCCTACTAACATCCATCTCCCATGCATGCCATGCACTCACACTCACTAATTCGTAATGTGTGTAACTTCACACTGTAGTTGTAGCACTTTTTACGAAAATTTCTTGTAGAGATATAATGACTATAAGAAAAAAACCACAAAACCATGCATGCATGGTAGTTCATAACACTACATGCTGATTCATGATGTCTGTGATTAAAAAATGAGAACGTGGTCATTTGAAAGCAAGATGAAGGAATTGCCGCACTACAAACACGTGCAAAGCTGTGCTGATGAAAGTGACTGTGAAACATTGAACAAGCATTAGAAATGCAATCGGGCTCGGATTTATTTGAGTTTGAGCTAATGGCATTGTAAATGCCAATGTCTTTTTGCCATGTGTTATGGAGTGTGTGCATGTGGTGTGTAGTGAAAGTATGTTGGTTGAATTGTAATTTTACCAATGGTGGCATGCTGTGCTTTATATGAATATGTTTAAAAGTAAAGTGTACCATACTGCGATTGCTTGGTGGAAAAGTGCACTGCCGGCTGGAGGTGTGTGTGCCTGGTGGAAGGGTGCACTGACGGCTGGTGGGTGTGTGCTTGGTAAAAGCGTGCACAGATGGATGATGGTTGTTGGTGTTTGTGCATGGTGAAAGCATTCATTGACGGCTGGGGGTGTGTTGTGTGTGTTGTTTTCTGTGTGCTGGTGAGTGTGTGGTGGTGAGTCTGTGGGGTGAGCCTGGGGAGTGAGTGTGGTGGTGAGTGTGTTGTGTTGAGTGGTGACAAGTGTGTGGTGTTGAGAGACTGAGGTGTGTGGTTTGTGTGTGCGTTATGTGTGTGTGGTGTATGTGTGTGTGGTGTTTTCTGCACACTCACACACTGCCCCTACACATTCACACACTGCTCACCCGCACACTCCCAATGTCACCCTGCATAGTCACACACTGTTTACCCTGCACACTCATTCTGCACACTCACACAATGTGCACACTGACACACTGTCTCTGCAGTCACTCTGTGTTGGAAAGGCGGCCCCAGGGGGCACAGAAGGTGTCTGACTGTCCGCCCCGAGACCCACCTCTCTGTATGGAATAGGCCGAGCACCGTAGGGAGGCCCCCTTGGCGAGGCTCCTCTCCTACAATCGTAACAGCCGGGTAATCACACTACTTACAGATAGACACTACACAGGAAGGAGGTTCACAAGAATCTTTATATAAGTACTCCAAGCAAGTTCTTGGCAGGATAGCGGCATGGATCGAGGGACCCGTAATGTCTTGATCTCGGGGGAAAAAGGGGGTAGCGGGACAGTCTCGGCACCCACTGGTGCTTGGATAGTTCAGGGGTTCAGGCCGCGACAGCGTCAGCAGGGCCTCAAAGGTAGTTCAGCTTGGTCAGGCCGCGACAGCGTCAGCAGGGCCTCAAAGGTAGTTCCGCTTGGACAGGCCGCGACAGCGTCAGCAGGGCCTCGAAGATAGTTCAGCTTGGTCAGGCCGCGACAGCGTCAGCAGGGCCTCAAAGGTAGTTCAGCTTGGTCAGGCCGCGACAGCGTCAGCAGGGCCTCGAAGATAGTTCAGCTTGGTCAGGCCGCGACAGCGTCAGCAGGGCCTCAAAGGTAGTTCCAGGTGCAAGAGTTCGGATCAGGATCAGCCGCGACGAGGTCAGCAGGGCTTCGACTCCAGATACAACTCCCGTCCTGATCCAGGGCTGGCCCAGATATAGGACTGGAGTCCTTTGATGTCCGGACCCTCGCGCCTGGGGGTCAGAGGGGCCGGGATGACGGTGTCCAGACACCCAGCAGGGGGGTGGAGCCAGCACCCAGGGAAGCTGGAGGGCGATCGATACCAGGCGTCCGGGGACGGCTGGAGGGCCATCGAAACTTCCCGCCTTTCGGATCTGTCAAGTGGCCACTCGACCACCTGGGAGGATCTTGGTGCCCCGATTTCGGGGCTTCGCTGGGGCCGGGGCCCGGGTGGCGGCGGCCACGTGCTCGGGACGTGATAGGCCCAAGATGGAGTCGGGCCAGAGATGGGGCCAGGCATGGTGGCTGGACCGGCGGCGTTGGCGAGCAGGGTCCGCCGGGGACTAGGGAGAGGGAGAGCCGTAGGTCGCCAGGGGGCGGCCCTTCTTGCGGGTTCGGGACTGTTCGTGTCAGGGGGGTCGACAGCAGCTCGACGGCGGCCCGATGTCGTCCGGGGGCCGCCATGTGGGAGGGGTAGGCCCACGCCACGAGGCCGTGTCCAACACACGTCCCCTCCAGCTGAAGGCGGGGAGAGTCACCCATCGTCCTGGGGACTCTCTTCGTCGAGGCGGAAGAATCGGGACAGGCCATCAGCGTTGGCGTTGTCGTTGCCAGGGCGATGCTCCACAGTGAAGTCCATCCCTTGGAGGGAGATGGACCATCGCAGCAGCTTCGGGTTTTCGCCACGCATGTGCATCAGCCACCGTAGGGGCCGGTGGTCTGTCTGTACCCGGAAGTGGGTGCCGAAGAGGTATGGCCTGAGCTTCTTGAGGGCCCACACGACGGCGAAGGCCTCTCTCTCGATGGTGCTCCATCGTTGTTCTCTGGTCGGCAGCCGCCTGCTGATGAAGGCGACTGGATGGTCAATTCCCTCGGGGTCCATCTGAGATAGGACCGCCCCGATGCCGTGTTCCGAGGCGTCGGTCTGGACTACAAACTCTCGGCTGTAGTCGGGGGCCTGGAGCACCGGGGCGGTACAAATGGCTGTTTTCAAGGTCTCGAAGGCCACCTGACACGCGGGTGTCCACTGCACTTTCTGTGGCCGGTTCTTCGAGGTCAGTTCCGTGAGGGGCCCCACAATGCTCCCATAGTTCTTGATAAAACGCCGATAGTACCCCGTGAGCCCCAGGAAGGCTCGGACGGCGGTCTGGTTGGCCGGGGGTTCCCAGGCTAGGATGGCGTCGATCTTGGGTTGGAGGGGAGCCACTTGGCCGCTCCCCACTTGGTGTCCCAGATAGGTCACGGACCCTTGGCCTATCTGGCATTTGCTGGCCTTCACAGTTAGCCCGGCCCGGCGAAGGGCGGTCAGGACTTCCCAAAGGTGTTTCAGGTGCTCAGCCCAGTGGAGGCTGTAGACCGCAATGTCGTCTAGGTAGGCGGCACTGAACTCTTCTAGCCCCGCCAGTACTTTGTTTACTAGTCTCTGGAAGGTGGCCGGGGCGTTTTTCATGCCGAAGGGCATCACCTTGAACTGGAAGTGGCCGTCGGGTGTGGAGAAGGCTGAGCGCACCTGGGCGCTAGGGGTGAGGCCAATCTGCCAATACCCGGCGGTGAGGTCGAAGGTACTGAGGTACTTGGCGGCCCCCAGGCGGTCGATCAGTTCATCGGCCCGGGGGATGGTTCTCGTAACGGCATTCAGCCCCCGGTAGTCGACGCAAAACCGGAGTTCTGGCGGGGTGCCAGGGGCGGCGGCCTTGGGGACCAGGACCACTGGGCTGGCCCAGGGACTGTCGGAGGGCTCGACTACCCCCAGGGCCAGCATCTTGGTGACTTCCTTCTGGATGCAGGCCCGAACTCGGTCGGGGACCCGGTAGGCCCGGTGTCGTACTGGCTGACTGTCCCCGGTGTCGACATCGTGGACACACCATTGGGTAACCCCGGGGGTGAGGGAGAACAGATCTGTGAATTGGCCCAACAGTTCCTGACAGTCTCGACGCTGCGCGGGGGTCAGGTCGGGGGAGAGAGAGATCCCTTCGACGGAGCCGTCCTTCTCAGTGCACTTTAGGAGGTCGGGCAAGGGCTCGGAGTCGTCTTCGGTCCCATCGTCGGTAGCGAGTAGCAGGCTCAGTTCTGTACGGGCAAAATGAGGTTTGAGCCGGTTGGCGTGCAGAACCCGGAGGGGGTTCCGTGGAGACTCCATATCCACGAGGTAAGTGACGGGGCTCTTGCGCTCGATCACCTTGAAGGGCCCCGACCATTTGTCCTGGAGGGCACAGGGTTCGACCGGGGACATGACCCAGACCCGCTGGCCCGGCTCGAACTCGATGGAGGAGGAGTGCTGGTCGTACCAGCGTTTCATGTCTTCCTGACTGGCCTCCAGGTTGGCCTCTGCAAGGGCCCGGAACTTCCGAGTCTGGTTTCGGAGGGTCAGGAGGTATCGGTAGACATCCGGGGGTGCGCCTTGAACGGTAGTTTCCCAGCCCTCTTTGACCAGGCTGAGCGGACCTCGGACAGGGTGTCCGTACAAGAGTTCCCAGGGATTTCTGTGGTACCTCCCGATAGGCAAACAGGAGACAGGGCAGCAGGACGTCCCATCTGCGTCGTAGTGGCTCCTCTAGGCCCTGTATCATCCCCTTGAGTGTCCGGTTGAACCGCTCCACAAGTCCATTCCCTTGGGGATGATACGGGGTGGTGAACTTGTATGTGACCCCGCACTGTTGCCACAGGGACCGCATATATTTAGATATAAAGTTCGTGCCTCGATCGCTCATGACCTCCCGGGGGAATCCTACTCGGGAGAAGATCCCCATCAAGGCTCGCCCCACCACGGGAGCGGTGATGGTTCTGAGGGGGATGGCCTCAGGATAGCGGGTGGCGTGGTCCACTAGGACAAGTATGAAGCGGTGCCCTTGCGAGGTTGGAGGGTCCAGGGGCCCCACAATGTCTATTCCCACTCGCTCGAAGGGGGTGGTCACTACTGGAAAAGGTTGGAGCGGGGCCTTCACCTTCCCCCCGCTCTTTCCGCTGGCTTGGCATGTCGGGCAGGTGCGGCAGTGGTTATATACATCAGTGCGCATTTTGGGCCAGTAGAAATGGGTCACCAGGCGGCTGTAAGTTTTGTCCTGCCCCAGGTGCCCTGCGAGGGGCACATCGTGCGCCAGGTTCAAAAGAAAGTCTCTGAATCGCAGGGGAACCACTAGCACTCGGCTGGCCCCCAGCTCGGCAATTTTCTGTTCACTATATAGGAGGTCGTGGTCTCAGTAGACCCAGTGGGACCCTGAGGTGTCCCCGGTAGCTTGGGCAGTGGCCTGTTGGCGGGTCCCCTCGAGGGAAGGGCAGGTCTTCTGCTCCTGCCGAAACTGCTCTTGGGTGGGACCACCCTCTTGGCGCCATTGGGCGAGTTCGGGGATGTCGCTGAGCTCGTGGTGGTTTTCGGGCTCCGAGGGTCTGGTCTCGGAGTCGCATTCCTCATGGATGGCCGAGGGTGGTGGCTCGGGCCACTCCGGCTCTTCGGTCGGGGCGGCCTCGGTCGCTGCCGGGGCTCGGGCCGCCATAGATCGGGTCGTCGCACAGACCCACTCTGGTAGTCCCATCATTCCTAGGTGCTCTCTCCGCTCGACTTGGGCCCAGGGAGAGCTCTCGAGGTCGTTCCCAAGGAGGCAGTCCACGGGGGCGTCGTCCCGGACGGTCACCTTGAGGGTGCCCGACACTCCCCCCCATTCGAAGGGAATTCGGGCCATCTGGCATAGAGTTTCGGAGTTGTCGGCGGCCCTCACGGGGCAGCGTACGTTCGGGATGATCTGTTCGGGGGTCACCAAGTGGCAGCGGACGGCGGTCACACTGGCTCCCGTGTCTCGGAGGGCTTCGGTCCGTCGTCCATTGATGTGGACCCACTGACGGTATTTTCGAGTGTTGCTCGGTAGCGGGACCTGGGGGACCATGTCTCTATGGCCCAGGCAGGCTAGGGCCATGGCGGCCGGTTCATACTCGATTTGTTCTTCCTCGTAGACCTCTACGTCTTCTTCTCCCTCTCCTCCCAGAGCTGCCGCAGCGAACTGGCGGGTCGGAGGCCCAGTGGTGCCGGGACGCTGGTTCATGGGGCAGAGGGGGTCACTGGCATAGTGACCGGTCCGCTGGCATCTGTGGCAAGTAATGTTCGGGTGGGGGCCCGGCCGTGCTGGGGGGTCCCTCCTCAGTGACGGCGAGGTATTACTCGGGGGGGACCCGGGAGGGGGCCCCCGGCCTGCGGCTGGCGGGAAACTTCGGCTCTGGTTCTGTCCTCCTCCGCCTCCCCGCTGGCGGGGGTGCCCCCGGCCGCCCTGACCGGTTTCTCCTATCGGTGTTCGGGGGACCCGGGTGCTCACCCATCGGTCTGCCTCGACGGCGAGTTTCCGGGGCTCGGTTAGCTTGCTGTCGAGTAGATGCTGTCGGAGCTCGACAAAGCAGTTGTTGGAGAGGTGCTCCCAAACGATGAGGTTGAACAGCTGCTCGTAGGTGGACACTTTGCTGCCCTTTATCCATCCTTCCAGGGCCCTGCTATAAAAGTTCACGTACTCGACCCACGTGGTACCGGGGATTTTCTTGCAGTCTCTGAATCTCTGCCGGTACATCTCGGGGGTGAGGCCATACCGGACAAGCAGGGCGTCCTTCATGTGGTCATAGGAGGACATTACGTTGTCGGCCAGCTCCAGCAGGGTGTCTCTTCCTTCGCTGACGAACCTCCCCCATAAGCCGGCACCCCAGTCTGATCGCGGAATGCGGTGCGCGGTCATGGCAACTTCGTACGCCTTGAACCATTGCTGGATATCGTCATTTTTGTAGTACTCCTTGACGATATCCTTCGGGATGTGGACCTTTGGGTCGGCCGGCGGTGAGGGGTTCCGGGCTACCGTGGCGCCAGTTCCTTCGAGGTTGGCTTTGATTTCGAGTTCTTTGAGGCCACGCTCGTGTTCGTATGCGAGTTTTTTTTCTTCCAATTCTCTTTGCCGCCGCCTCTCTTCCAGATCTACCTCCAATCGCCGTTGTTCAAGGGCCATTTTTTTTTCTGCTAATTGGAGTTCTCCGTCCAGCCGGAGTCGGGCGAGCTCTAGTTCATGGAGCCGACTCCTCTCTCGCTCCCGGGCATCTTCATGGGAGAGGCCCGGGTCCCTGTTGGCGGTTCTTTCCTCTATGGGGGCTATGACGGTACTCCCGGGTACTTCATGGACAATGTCATCGTTTGGTTGGGGTGGGGTCTCTCTGGTCTCCACCCAGGTTTGCAGCGCTTCTTTGAAATCGTCCTTTGTACTAAGTCCAGTGGTAGCGATACCCAAGTCTTTGCAAAATTGTTTAAGTTCTTTATGGGTATACTCCTCTAACAGGTCTTTCTGGAATTCTGCGGTCGTTCCGGCTTCCTTAGTAGTCATCGTGGCTGTGGGTCTCTGTCAGTAGTGACGTGTTACTCGCTGTACGATTTGCGTGGGCTCGGATCCCGTCGCTTGCCACCAATGTTGGAAAGGCGGCCCCAGGGGGCACAGAAGGTGTCTGACTGTCCGCCCCGAGACCCACCTCTCTGTATGGAATAGGCCGAGCACCGTAGGGAGGCCCCCTTGGCGAGGCTCCTCTCCTACAATCGTAACAGCCGGGTAATCACACTACTTACAGATAGACACTACACAGGAAGGAGGTTCACAAGAATCTTTATATAAGTACTCCAAGCAAGTTCTTGGCAGGATAGCGGCAAGGATCGAGGGACCCGTAATGTCTTGATCTCGGGGGAAAAAGGGGGTAGCGGGACAGTCTCGGCACCCACTGGTGCTTGGATAGTTCAGGGGTTCAGGCCGCGACAGCGTCAGCAGGGCCTCAAAGGTAGTTCAGCTTGGTCAGGCCGCGACAGCGTCAGCAGGGCCTCAAAGGTAGTTCCGCTTGGACAGGCCGCGACAGCGTCAGCAGGGCCTCGAAGATAGTTCAGCTTGGTCAGGCCGCGACAGCGTCAGCAGGGCCTCAAAGGTAGTTCAGCTTGGTCAGGCCGCGACAGCGTCAGCAGGGCCTCGAAGATAGTTCAGCTTGGTCAGGCCGCGACAGCGTCAGCAGGGCCTCAAAGGTAGTTCCAGGTGCAAGAGTTCGGATCAGGATCAGCCGCGACGAGGTCAGCAGGGCTTCGACTCCAGATACAACTCCCGTCCTGATCCAGGGCTGGCCCAGATATAGGACTGGAGTCCTTTGATGTCCGGACCCTCGCGCCTGGGGGTCAGAGGGGCCGGGATGACGGTGTCCAGACACCCAGCAGGGGGGTGGAGCCAGCACCCAGGGAAGCTGGAGGGCGATCGATACCAGGCGTCCGGGGACGGCTGGAGGGCCATCGAAACTTCCCGCCTTTCGGATCTGTCAAGTGGCCACTCGACCACCTGAGAGGATCTTGGTGCCCCGATGTCGGGGCTTCGCTGGGGCCGGGGCCCGGGTGGCGGCGGCCACGTGCTCGGGACGTGATAGGCCCAAGATGGAGTCGGGCCAGAGATGGGGCCAGGCATGGTGGCTGGACCGGCGGCGTTGGCGAGCAGGGTCCGCCGGGGACTAGGGAGAGGGAGAGCCGTAGGTCGCCAGGGGGCGGCCCTTCTTGCGGGTTCGGGACTGTTCGTGTCAGGGGGGTCGACAGCAGCTCGACGGCGGCCCGATGTCGTCCGGGGGCCGCCATGTGGGAGGGGTAGGCCCACGCCACGAGGCCGTGTCCAACACTCTGCACTCACTGTCACTCTGCACTCACTGTCACTCTGCACTCACTGTCACTCTGCACTCACTGTCACTCTGCACTCACTGTCACTCTGCACTCACTCTGCACTCACTGTCACTCTGCACTCACTCTGCACTCACTCTACAGTCACTCTGCACTCACTGTCACTCTGCACTCACTGTCACTCTGCACTCACTGTCACTCTGCACTCACTGTCACTCTGCACTCACTGCCACTCTGCACTCACTGCCACTCTGCACTCACTGCCACTCTGCACTCACTGCCACTCTGCACTCACTGTCACTCTGCACTCACTGTCACTCTGCACTCACTCTGCACTCACTGTCACTCTGCACTCACTGTCACTCTGCACTCACTGTCACTCTGCACTCACTGTCACTCTACACTCAGTCTGCACTCACTGTCACTCTGCACTCAGTCTGCACTCACTGCCACTCTGCACTCTCAAACTGCATTCTCAAACTGCACTCTCAATCTGCACTCTCAATCTGCACTCTCCACTCTCAAACTGCACTCTGCACTCTCAAACTGCACTCTCAAATTGCACTCTCAAACTGCAATCTGCACTCTGCACTCTGATTCTGCACTCTCAAACTGCACTCTCAATCTGCACTCTCAACTCTCATACTGCACTCTCAAACTGCACTCTCAAACCACTCTCAAACTGCACTCTCAAACTGCACTCTCAAACTGCTCTCTCAATCTGCACTCTCAATCTGCACTCTCAAACTGCACTCTCAACTCTCAAACTGCACTCTCAACTCTCAAACTGCACTCTCAAACTGCACTCTCAAACTGCACTCTATAACTGCACTCTCAAACTGCACTCTCAAACTGCACTCTCAAACTGCACTCTCAAACTGCACTCTCAAACTGCACTCTCAACTCTCAAACTGCACTCACAACTCTCATGCTGCACTCTGTAACTGCACTCTCAACTCTGAAACTGCACTCTCAACTCTCAAACTGCACTCTCAACTCTCAAACTGCACTCTCAACTCTCAATGTGCACTCTCAACGTGCACTCTCAACTCTCAATCTGCAATCTGCACTCTCAATCTGCACTCTCAAACTGCACTCTCAATCTGCACTCTGCACTCTCAAACTGCACTCAAACTGCACTCTCAAACTGCTCTCTCAAACTGCACTCTCAAACTGCACTCTCAAACTGCACTCTCAAACTGCACTCTCAAACTGCACTCTCAAACTGCACTCTTATTCTGCACTCTCAAACTGCACTCTGCACTCTCAATCTGCACTCTCAACTCTCAATCTGCACTCTCAAACTGCAGTCTCAACTCTCAAACTGCATTCTGCACTCTCAAACTGCACTCTGATTCTGCACTCTGATTCCCACTTCACGTGCCTTTTCAAAATTCAGCAGCAAGAACTTGTGCACTTGTGTTTGGGATTGGAATTGTGAAAGGTGGGTGGGAGTTCCGTATTGTGTAGGAAAAGCTCTTGGGTGTAATCGAATGTCACAAAAACAATAATTGTTCTCGAAAACCAATGCTGCATTAAAAAAAATAGAATGTGAAGCAGTACTGAAAGAAATAGTAATTCAATAGCCTTAATTAAGTTACTATGCACTCAACTGCGTCTTGACAAAAAGTTATGAACAAAGTTTAAAAAACTGTTAACATTTTTTTTTAACGATAGTCGCTGGATCGGATAAAAAAAATAGAAAAACATCAGCAGAATGGAAAGGCATGGAAAAAAAGAGGGTCTGGAGGGTTGGTTGTTAGTATTAAATGTCAACAGAAGTCCACACAACGAACTTTCCACTGCACGGCTCTGGTCTGTACATAGCTCATAAGAAAACATTAATATGCAATGAATAAAGGAAGGAAGGAAGCAACATCAGACAGTTAGACGTCACAGAAATTCTTCTGAGAACGTTTGGGAAAAACATTTGCATCTATTCAAGAAGACTCGTGCAATGAGTTTGTGTGTAGAAGGCGCGTGGTTGTTTTTTTGGACCCACTAACAAAATAATACAATTTTCCTGTGATGACTAAAACACGAGTTAGGTGATGCCTAATAAAAGGCATGACATTATTACAAGTTGTGAAATGAATTCTCTTTTCTACAGCCCATGACAGAACGTCAGACTCTTGTTCTTGAACTAATGAAGCCCTTTCCCGGCCTGGCATGCAGCAGCTGCGCGCTGAGCGCTGCTGAATGGTGAACGCGCCCGGCCATCTGGATTCACTTACGGAGGCACCCTGACAGCTCCTAATTATAATTAATGTACTTCTTTGCGCGCACACGCACGAAAAATGCTACACATGCCCGACGAAACCGACATTTAGCCTATCACTTCAAGGCTATTAAAAAGACACCACAGCGAAGACGAATCACTGGCCAGATGACATAACACACTAAGGAATGTGTCTCGCCAAAGCCCTAGAGATACTTTTTTTTTTCTCTTTAACATTAGGAGCTCGAAACTCCTCCCACTTCGTGGGCGTAGGCCGAGCCCTAAAAACGCAATAGCACTCCATATAGTGATGCTAATATATTTATGAGGCAATCATTCATATTTATAGGTTTATCGTCCCATGAAAGAAAAACACGAGGCATCCCCTGTAGTCACACACTATGAATGACGTTGATAAAAACGCATTGCAGATAGCTCTGGTCACGTGGAATGTCGGGGTCCCATACATGGAGAACACCACATTGTGAAGGTGAGCCACGCATCACTAACCTATTTGGCGTGTTAGGGTTCAGTGAGGAAATGCTGTACAAGAAATGGAACGCCCCATAGGGGTTTTGGGTAGGCTTCTAGGATGATGTAAGATGTAGAAAACTTGCAGATGTCAGACGTATCTGGAACTGGAACACTATCTTCGTTCAGTGTCTCTAAGTAGCTCATGTGAGGTGGTGTCGTGACAGCATTATGCTCGTGATGGCGTCAGATGTAAATGTGATACTGACTTTATGATGTTGTCTTAAGGCTACCTCAATTATTGAAACTGTGGTTATGCGAGTTTGAAATATCATGGAAAGGAACATTCTTTGGGGGGGGGAATTATATAATAATAATTGAAGATTAAATGTTTGTGTTGGACAGATCCCCCATGAGCCCATCTGGGCTTTAGTGTGGTAATGCAAATCGTGTAGTAGGGTAGCTCAAAGATGCCCTCCATTATGCACAATATGGGCTTACCGAGGACCAAACGGTTAAAGGCATGAGCTGAAAAATACAATGCAAAACGGTCCTGTGTGAAGTAACGTAGTAATGTTTTTTATTGGCATGCTGAGTAGCGGCATCTATACTACTTTATACAGGATTTGCACATGTACATTTTATTCTGCACAGGATTTGCACAAGTACACGTCACGTAGCTTTGTTACAGACCATTTGGTCCTCGGTAAGCCCATATTTTGCATAACACTGCATTGGTAATCATCACCATCTCGGGCACGTTTGGAGACTTTCACTTTTTTTTACTTTCTATTATTTTGTATCTTCTAGTGACGTAATGTTGTCGAGGCAACTTGATACACGGGTAAGACCTTGCCTTGTATCGTCTTTAATTGGGCAGTACTTGAGCTCACATCCTTTGCATGAAAGATAGACACTGCTTAACTAGAGTATTACGGAACGGATTGAGTCCATATCCATAATTGCACTCCTGCACAAGTCTTCTTTCCGGCACATTTTGACAATGGCACCTGAACCAAGTAGCCCACTTGATCGCATGCCCTGCCTATCTGGTCTAGCTCACTTAGTTGCAACATAATACACTCTTGTGATCTACCACTCACAATGTTCATGTATATTCACAACTTCTCCCATGTGCAAATCCTACCTTTTTCAGATTATGCTTTGTTACCTAGTGCCATTTCTCCCAATTTCCTGTTTTGTTGTAGTTCCACGGAGGGAACATGTAAATGCTAATCTTCACATCTTTATCCAGAAGCACCCCTGAAGACGGGTTAAAATAACCCGAAATGCATTGGGAATGATTTCTGAACTTTTGGATACATGTGTTTATTAAGACACAGTGGCATGCAATGGGCAGTTGCATATGTTTACTTTCAAGTTTAGTTATAGAGATTCATGTTCATTGAAAATTGTTTGAGCAATACAATATACGTTTTTTGAACTGGTTTGGTAATACTTTGTTTCAATTTCATTAAATTGTATGAAATGTACTGATATCTTGAAACCTTAGGGAAGGCTGTGCATCACGCAGGCTTTAACCCAGGCCTTCACACATGTTATAGTCCAACAGGGGTTAGGGCTTTAACCCCACAGCGAGATTGCACACAGACAAAAAATACTGTTGCTTATTTTGGTCAAAACATAGTGGTGCTAACACTGACCAAGAGGTGTGCAGGACCACCCACATACGTAGCTTCAAATCATACCATCCAGACAGGAAGCTCTGTTCTGCTTTGAATTTGTTCTTCTAATCCTGAGCTCTAATGAAAGCTTGTATAGGATGGCTCTTCTCAGGTGAAATGTCTCTTTCCATGTTGATTTGATCATAATTTAATCCTGCAGCCACCATATGCCACCATATGGAAGCCCTTTATTTCATTAGGGGGATGAGCTCTTCAAAACAGACAATCTCTGGGAGCAAATAGTGAACTTACAAAATGTACTGATAAAACGTATCAGATCCAGTGAGACGCTCATTACTCTATTTCTTATATGTGGAGACTGATGTTTCCTTTGGAAGCACTTATAAAAGATAAGCCCCAAAATCACACGTAGGCACCACCCTCTATATAAATACTGACAAAGTTGGGCCCTTGTAGTGTCTTTAACCCACAGAGTCCATACATTTTGTTTTCAATAAATGTATTGTCATGTTATTAACAATGAAATATATGTAGTAAGCATGTCAACACTTCGTTGAAGGCTCCTTTGGGTCAGAAACAAACAGCACGTCAACTGCGTAGTGCAGTGCTGGTAATCCATTGTCTTCTAAGGGAATGGAGATGGTTGTTTGTGCTTCTCAATTTGAAATCCAAGCCTGCTAGCAAAGGTTTAAAAAGGGTTATGAGCAAGGGAGGAATTTTGCAATCTTACTTAACTCTACGCATTTAAGGGACTGTATCAAGAGTTCTTTTGCTATCTGGAATCCCCATTGTAATCCATGGGATGTATGACGTTACAACGCATGCATTAACAACGCATGCCATTACAACGCAACTTTTACCCCGCAGATGGCATTACAACGCAATCCATTACAAGGCAGGGCATTACAACGTAGGTGCTTTTACAACGCATGCCATTACAACGTAAGTATAGGTAAGTATTTATTTTTAAAAATATTATTTTAATTTTAATTAAATTACAAAAATTATTAAATAAATAATTGTAATTAATTTTTATTTTTTAAATATATTTTTTAATTAACATTTTTAACTCCTTGAGTGTATAATAGTAGGGTAAGTGTTGGATAGTGTAGGGGTAAAAATTACTATTCTAACTCCAGGGGGGTGTAATAGTAGGGTAAGTGTTGGATAGTGTAGGGGTAAAAATTACTATTCTAACTCCAGGGGGGTGTAATAGTAGGGTAAGTGATGGACAGTGTAGGGGTAACAACTACTATTCTAATTCCAGGGGGTTGTAATAGTAGGGTAAGTGTTGGATACTGTAGGGGTAAAATTTACAATTCTAACTCCAGGGGGGTGTAATAGTAGGGTAAGTGTTGGATAGTGTAGGGGTAAAAATTACTATTCTAACTCCAGGGGGGTGTAATAGTAGGGTAAGTGATGGACAGTGTAGGGGTAAAAATTACTATTATAACTCCAGGGGGGGTGTAATAGTAGGGTAAGTGTTGGATAGTGTAGGGGTAAAAATTACTATTCTAACTCCAGGGGGGTGTAATAGTATGGTAAGTGTTGGATAGTGTAGGGGTACAAATTACTATTCTAACTCCAGGGGGGGTGTAATAGTAGGGTAAGTGTTGGATAGTGTAGAGGTAAAAATTACTATTCTAACTCCAGGGGGGTGTAATAGTAGGGTAAGTGTTGGATAGTGTAGGGGTAAAATTTACTATTCTAACTCCAGGGGGGTGTAATAGTAGGGTAAGTGTTGGATAGTGTAGGGGTAAAAATTACTATTCTAAAATAAATATAATAAAAAAATAAAAAAAATAAACATTTTTTTTTTATAAATTATAATTTAAAAAATTATAATTACATTTTTTTTATTTATAAATGTTATCATTTGTTAAAATAAATTAATTTATAAAAAAAAATAAAAAAATAAACACTTACCTTACCTATACTTACGTTGTAATGGCATGTGTTGTAAAGGCACCTACGTTGTAATGCCATGCGTTGTAAAGGAATGCGTTGTAATGGCACCTGCGGGGTAAAAGTTGCGTTGTAATGGTACTTCGTCGAAAAAGTTGCGATGTAAAGGTCGTTCCCCTAATCCATGGGTTAATTTAGAGCAATATAATTGTTTTTTTTATTACCGGGAAGAGATGCCTAAGCTGACCAGTTTGATCCACAGCAGTGACCCATGAACTGAAACACACATTTAGTCAATGAAGATACAATATATTGATTTTACTTCTGTATTTAGCCGCTTCACCGCGGCACGAATTCCGCCGCAGTGCGGCGGGTTTAATGAGTGGGTGGGGCCGCATCGGCCAACGGAAAAGCATAGCACTAGCCAGGTAGTGCGGGCGACGGCCGTTGGCCGATGGGAGCACGGAAGGGGTTAGTTTTATCTCGCTAGTCTTGTCAAAGTCAAATTTAGGAGTTGGGCAACACTCTTTCACTATTCAACATTTCGGAGTGCAGGTTTACACCTAAACACAGACTTACATGTCTCAGTTCAGGAGCGAAGACATCTAAGACAGAACTTATGAGTTTCAAGTTACTACTAATAACTTTTCATACTCCACTGAAGCGAAGATCTCCCTATCGGTAACTATTGGGAAAAAATGTTTATTAATATTGACGTTTATTAATTTTTATTAACCTAGAGCTAATACGCTAAAGTGTCACAGCACAGTAAATCATTAAAGTAAATGTTCAAAAAAGAATTACATATTAAACAAATATTAATTTGATTTATAAATATGGTTTTTAGATAAAGTTTTAAAAAATACCCCAATAGGATTTTAATGGTGCTATTGATTAAATTTAGCTACTGGTTATGTGATGTTGTATTGATTAAATTAATTGTAAATCATTATCAAAACGTTAAAAGTATAATTATTTTTTTGTAAAGCTAATGTAAATTTTAAAATGATAAAATATTGTATTTTTGATTGGATCTACATTTTTTTATACTAAAACAATTCTATATAATATAAAAATAGTTTAATTTAATGTAATGAATTTATTATACTTTCCAATAGGCTGTTTTATTAAGTGCCTGCCTCCATTATTTTCTACAGTGGTGAGTTCAGGACCTGCCAATGGTCATATATGGTGCTAGGCCTACTCCAAGGTTAAACTGTAGTATATTTTCTACTGTTTTGGTCTTTATGAATAGCAATGGGCTTAAATTTCTTTGGGTGTGTGTTTTTATTTGAATGCCCCTCCCTAAACCCTTGTTTATTCCTCCATAATCTCTACCTATTTAAGAGTATGCATTTTGCAGTTTGCAGTCTCTCCCCCGGTTCCTCTCACATTTAGTACCAAAATGGATACCTACGTGTGAAGAAATCTCCACACACATAGCGGAGATCTCTATACAGAAAAGAGTGGCGGAGGAGAAGGTTTCCGCACGAAGGTTGGTGAATAGTACTTAATACTACATCAGTAGAACTAATGTAGTTCTACATGGTCCTTAACTGAAGCCATGGTCAACTACTATTATTTGCAGGTTGAGATTGATGACTCTGTTACCTAAGCTTACCTTACCTATACTTACGTTGTAATGGCATGCGTTGTAAAAGCACCTACGTTGTAATGCCATGCGTTGTAAAGGAATGCGCTGTAATGGCACCTGCGGGGTAAAAGTTGCGTTGTAATGGTACTTCGTCGAAAAAGTTGCGTTGTAAAGGTCGTTCCCCTAATCCATGGGTTAATTTAGAGCAATTTAATTGTTTTTTTTATTACCGGGAAGAGATGCCTAAGCTGACCAGTTTGATCCACAGCAGTGACCCATAAACTGAAACACACATTTAGTCAATGAAGATATAATATATTGATTTTACTTCTGTATTTAGCCGCTTCACCGCGGCGCGAATTCCGCCGCGGTGCGGTGGGTTTAACGAGTGGGTGGGGCCGCATCGGCCAACGGAAGAGCATAGCACTAGCCAGGTAGTGCTGGCGACGGCCGTTGGTCGATGGGAGCACGGAAGGGGTTAGTTTTATCTCGCTTGTCTTGTCAAAGTCAAATTTAGGAGTTGGCCAACACTCTTTCACTATTCAACATTTCGGAGTGCAGGTTTACACCTAAACACAGACTTACATGTCTCAGTTCAGGAGCAAAGACATCTAAGACAGAACTTATGAGTTTCAAGTTACTACTAATAACTTTTCATACTCCACTGAGGCGAAGATCTCCCTATCGGTAACTATTGGGAAAAAACGTTTATTAATATTGACGTTTATTCATTTTTATTAACCTAGAGCTAATACACTAAAGTGTCACAGCACAGTAAATCATTAAAGTAAATGTTCAAAAAAGATTTACATATTAAACAAATATTAATTTGATTTATAAATATGGTTTTTAGATAAAGTAAAAAAAATACCCCAATAGGATTTTAATGGTGCTATTGATTAAATTTAGCTACTGGTTATGTGATGTTGTATTGATTAAATTAATTTTAAATCATTATCAAAACGTTAAAAGTATAACTACTTTTTTTGTAAAGCTAATGTAAATTTTAAAATGATAAAATATTTTATTTTTGATTGGATCTACACTTTTTAATACTAAAACAATTCTATATAATATAAAAATAGTTTAATTTAATGTAATGAATTTATTATACTTTCCAATAGGCTGTTTTATTAAGTGGCTGCCTCCATTATTTTCTACAGTGGTGAGTTCAGGACCTGCCAATGGTCATATATGGTGCTAGGCCTACTCCAAGGTTAAACTGCAGTATATTTTCTACTGTTTTGGTCTTTGTGAATAGCAATGGGCTTAAACTTCTTTGGGTGTGTGTTTTTATTTGAATGCCCCTTCCTAAACCCGTGTTTATTCCTCCATAATCCCTACCTATTTAAGAGTATGCATTTTGCAGTTTGCAGTCTCTCCCCCGGTTCCTCTCACATTTAGTACCAAAATGGATACCTACGTGTGAAGAAATCTCCACACACATAGCGGAGATCTCTATACACAAAAGAGTGGCGGAGGAGAAGGTTTCCGCACGAAGGTTGGTGAATAGTACTTAATACTACATCAGTAGAACTAATGTAGTTCTACATGGTCCTTAACTGAAGCCATGGTCAACTACTATAATTTGCAGGTTGAGATTGATGACTCTGTTACCTAAGCTCTTCATTGAAGTGTGCCTTTAGTATTGCACTTTCGGTGACCCAACTTTCTATATCTAAAGGCTATTGTGTCATAGAATGCACCACTGCTATACATGTACTCGGAAGATAAGCCCCATGGTAGGACAGTTGGAGTGAATCCCAGGGCACCCATTCCCAGCCCCACTCCTAAAGTTGGTGCAAGGGAGTAACCCAGGTGTTCGACTTGGCCCTCTCTGCAAAGTCATCCCCAAACATTTTAACCTCATCCCTTCTATTTTTGCTGAATTAATGTTTGTTGGCCTAATGACTCTTTTGCACTTTACCACTGCTAATCAGTGCAAAAGTGCTTGTATTCACTCCCTAAAACAAGGTAAAATTGATTGACATATGATATGACAGCACTAATTGTTCAATCCATTAAAGTAGCCTCTTAAAACATGTCACAGGTCTGCCATTGCAGCCTGTATACAGTGTTTTAACTGGGTATTCGACTTCGCAAAACAAAAACCTTGCCAAGCCTTAAACTCCCCTTTAATGAGATATTTGTCACCCCTATGGTAGGCCCTAGGTAGCCCACAGGGCAGGTTGCATTGTAATTAAAAGTTTGGGCATGTACTTTTAAGTGTTACATGTCCTGGTAGTGAAAAAATGTGTTTATCACTACTGTGAGGCCTACCTCATCATTAAGATAACATTGGGTTGCCTTATTACATTTAATAAGTGCTAAACGTTTAATAGGGAACAGGAAACAATTTCACGTTTGGGCTAAAAAAATGTAATTTAAAATCCTTTTTAATGGTAAAGTCAAATTTAATGTCACATTTTTTAAAATGCCACTTTTTAGAAAGTTTTGGTGTACCCAATCTTCTCTTATGGGCTTGGGTGATTAAAGTTATCGAGTAGAGATGCCTAAAAGGGATGGTATTTGAAAAAGTAAAGTATACACAAGAGGTCCCTTATGCTCGACCTAAAAAGGACAATTTGTCACAAGGGGAAGTGAAGATTAACACAAAAAAAACCATGCTTCTCGTTCCATAATTTCAATCTTTCCCATTGCACAAGGCGTGTATGCGGTTCAGATGGTGAGACTCAGGGACTACTTTCACAGAAGAAATGCCGCTGGGCCATAGAACCTTCCAATACTTTAAATGCAGAGTTCACAAGCAGCATATGTTGGTGAATTGTTAAAGCCTGGATTAAATGACAAGTTTCATTGTGCCATGGCTGAAACTTTCTCACTGTTGCATATCTAGCGGTGGGGGTTGGGTGTTTGTGTATACCTATCTCAGTAAATTGTCAAGGATTTTTTATATAATACTTTCTCTCCTAAGAGCCTGTTTATACGCACCCCTAAAATTTACAAATATGAAACTAAAGGTTTAAGTAGATTCTGTTGCCTATTCTATTTCATTCTGAATCAATAATTGCTATTTACTTTGTACACTTGACTTACCAAAAGTGGCGATAGCAAGCAGAGAAGGCTTACCCTGAAATGTGATAGAGGAATAGCGACGCTAATATTTTGCCTGCGAGGGATCCACATTAATTGAAGCTCTAGAGAGGGTGCCACTACATGAAATATACCCTGAGAGCAAATCACTTCCAGAGAAAGTTGTCCCCGCAGTATACCTGTTTGAAGCGCTCAATGAACTGAACAATACTTAATGTCATAGCGCTTACAGGCATTGTTTGAATCACCGACTAGTGTAATTGTTTGAATTAATCGTTAGATTTGAATTGATTGTCGTCATGTTTAAGTTTTCGAATTGTCCAGTTTTTTATGTGTTTATTAACATTTATTCATGAGGAATGTATAAATGAATGAAATGTGTATTCTTTTCATACTTTAAAAAAATGAAAGGATGTTTGAAATCAAGTTGAATCAATACAACTGTGAAAGTAAAATGCAATGACGTGATGCGTTGTATTTCCAAATCTGCATGAGTAATTAGCAGTTCCAAAACTGGTGGCCAGGTTATCCTTTTTGAAAATATGGTTCTTTATACAGCACTCCTCAAAGGAGCTAGGTTTGGATTGTACAAATTCTGCTAATTTTGGGGAATATTATTTTGGCAATCCACGGCTAGATAAAGGTTTCACGTCAGCGCCCTACCGGTTTCAGAAATTAATTAAATGTTTTATAGTTGTGAACAAGAACAAACAATTGACTGTTCAAGAAATATTCTGTCATTGAAAAATTTGATCTACTGACTGTACATATGGCTTAGTGAGGTAGTGTGCTTACAGAAATGTAATTGTGGTTTCTTCTTGCTTCCATTTTTAAATCTATCTTTTCCTTTGTTTTTTTATAGTTCAGACTTCAAATGTGATGTGATGTTCATAATACCCACATATAGGCTTTTTCAAATTAACTTCACTGTGTCTTGGATATGCCTTAGTGTCATCAGATTGTTTGTTTTTTCAGTTTACTGTATCAATTTCCTCTCTCAAGCTCAAAAAGCACTGGCCAAGCCAACATGTCAGGCTTTTGCTGAAACCTTTTGGCTTTCTCAATGCTCTCTTTATTTTGTCATGATTCTTGCAAATGTTTATTTTCAGGGAAGCTGCCATGCCCTTATTAACCTAAGAGAAAAATTGGCTAGAAGTAAAAATATGTTTTGGACTCAACAAGCACACATTGCCATTGGAGTCCCAGGCACTGAAGGGAGCTACTTTGTGTGTGTGGAAATGCTCCCTGTGAAAAGGAAATATGCCTTTACTTACAGTGAAGTTCGCCTGTTTCTGAAGTGGGCTAGTCCAGGCTGTATGCTGTAGAAGCAGAAGAAAATTGTGAATGACACAATAACAAGCCAATGGATGAAGAGGACGGGCTAAAAGCCTCTGTTGGTAAGTATACTATACATATAAGTAGGTCTTCGCCTACACCTGACCTAATAAAAAGGTGCATGGTTTTCCTACATCTGCAAATGAATAAGTGAGACTTGATAAGCAAAGTTAATCATCTCCTGGCACGCCCATGGGGAGAGGTGTTGGCCTAACGGCTAGGGCGGTCAACCTTAAATCTAAGGAACTGGGTTTGAGTCTCAACAAGGACACAAAACTTCCTGTGATTCTGGGTAAATCACTTAATCTCCCTGTGACTGACAAAAATGAATGTGTCTTCATACAACACAACTGATGCTCGTGTAAAGTGATCTCATACCCGATACCTTCGGGTCAAGTTTGCTCTATATGAAGCTCCGTAAAAAAAAGCAAAAAAGCAGCATTTGCGCGCAAAATACAAATGGTCGAATTTGAAAGTTTGGGTCATGACCCTGGTGAACTGTTACAAATCCAAGACCTGCCTCTTGGGCATTAAATCACTGATTCACTTCATTCCTCTTCCTTTTTGTTGGTATGGGTTGATGATAACAGGCATGATTAGATTGGGAATCAAGAGTGAGACTTGCATATTCACCTGAAGTAACTCAGTTGTCAGCAGTGAGAATAGGTACTTCTCTATAGGGATAGATTTATCACTGAGTCAAGGAGATTGAAGGATTAGTCTGCAACTCCCTATAACTACCTAAATATCTCACTTATTCATTTTACTATAATTCATGATGATATATGCCAACACCATCCAGAAAGCCAATGACACGGATGCATGTAGAATATTACCCTTTTTATGTCATTTATATATTAGATTCAACAATGTTAAAAGAAAAATACATCATCTTACAATTATTTTGTTGTAAATGAATCTTGGGCTCTAGTGTAATTTTTCCCGATTCATGCCCTTATATAGGTATAGATTATCCTATCCTTATATAGGCATAGAAATCATTACCATATTTAGACTGAGCCTATGCAGCCCAAATACGGCATGGCTACTTCCACTAAATTCCAAGAATCAACAACGACTTCTTAGAGAAACCCGCCTTCAGCAGCTAGGGACTTCCCCTTGCCTGAATACTAATTTATCTAGGAAATCATGGACTTTTCAAAGAACTGAGTCTTCGGTGACGTTATTAAGTCCAATCACACGTCAAACTCGGCACCTTCAAAGTATAAATATGCCTAGATTTGCCCAGACAAACACACGGTGGTTTGGAGCAGATCGACTTACTACTTGCCCGACGCCCTGCAGCAGCGAGTGCCGAAGGAAGCCGACCCTCCAGCTGACGCACTGAGAGGCGCTATCTTTTCTCCTGCCGAGAAATCCAGCTCCAGTGTTTCCAGGCTACCCTTGCGGGTTGCTGGAAAATCGAGTCCTGAGATAGAGATACAAGACCTCCTTCATTCTAAACCAAGGTACGGAGCTGATTAGACCCTTAGAGAATTATTGGATAGATTCTTGGCAGAGAAATACTAAACTTAAACTACTCCTTACTTACTTCTTCCCTTGTACTAGACTTAGGTTAGGTACACCGGGATAGGCGTATTTTAGAAGCACCCGTTGAGTACCTTTAGTCATTATTTTATCACTGTATGTATTTTATATGTTTTAGGCAATTTATGGCTTAGAAACCTTATCATGCTTTTACAGTACTACTTTATAATACTTTTCGTATTATAGGCCTTGTACTTTATAACCAGTATTACGATTGTAGCAGTACATTTCTTATGCTCGAGAGAGAAGACTGTTCAATAAATACTTTTTATTGAAAACGCCTGTCTCTCTATTTTCTCAGCACCTATGGTGAAACGAAGCATGCGCGATTGACTGAGTAAAATAGTTATCTATTGTTTCCGCGACTCTAGAGATTGATTTCTTATTCTTGGGAAACAAAGTTGTCATGTTTATGCGGTTGTCAGAAACTAATCCCTTCCTGTGAATTCGAGAAAGTTTCTAGAGACCTCTGAGCTAGCTGGCACTCACAATTAAGTCTAATAGATTCGGTAGAGACCTAGTCGACCTCAGTCCTACATCTAAACTACAGGATTTATTATTCCAATGTGCAGAGCCTATTGGGAATATAGGCACTACACTACAATTTACACAATTGTGTTCTAATTCAGGGAGCACCTGGCTTGGCATTTCGGGCTGCACTGTTCCCAATGGAGCAGGGTCAAGACTGATTTGCACATAGCTAGGTCTAAACTGAGATGGCATGGTGTGCAAAATAAGGATGACTGGGACATGGCCACTAGTAATAATAACCAGTGGTTGAGGTTAATTCAAGCATTCTATCCGTCACTATTTGTATACTTTTGAATGTCACCCTATGGGTGAGGGGTATGCCCAGACATGGGTCCCATGCACACTGTGTCACTGGAACCAAGCTATACCTGGCTGACGAACCCGTAACCAAGGCAAGACCATCCTGGGTTGCTGGTGTTCTGATTCAAGGAGGATCCGGCTTGGAAGCTCGGGCTGGACTGTCCCATTGGAGCAGCATCAAGACTGATTTGCATGTGGCTGGGTCCAAATTGAGGTGGCATGGTGTGCAAAATAACAATGGACAGGAATGTGGCCCCAAGTAATTACCAGTGGTTGAGATTAATTCAAGAATTCCATCCATCGCGTTTTGTATACTTTAGTTGGGCTTAACTGAGTCATCAGCTTGATGAGAGCCAATTTTGTGGAGTGCATAAGCCGAGATTTCATCGAGATTTATGATGCATGTCTCGTCAAACGAAAACCCTTAGCCGATATTTGAAAAAATGTGTTGTAACGTGTATTGTTTGTGCCCATTTTTTCTAAATCTTCCTTTGGTGAAAAGCCTCCCTCATCACCCCGCGATAGTGAATACGCCTATCTCGCTACACTAACCCGCATGGTTTAGACTATGGCGCAGGTATGAACAAGACAAGCTTTGTCCTCGAGGGTAGCAAGACCATGTCACACAAGTCCGAACACTGCCCGGGGAGTCTGCAGACGTGCACCTGCTGGTCTTCAGGAGCAGAAGCAGATTCCATGCAGGCCTCGTGGCTGCAACCCTGTTCCTCCCAGAGGAAGAGATTTATAGTCTGTTTAATTGAAGGCAGCTGTGCCGGTCAGGTACAGGACAGCAAGTTCAGCTGCACATACCAGAGCATCGGTGTCGGTTTCCAGACGTCCCCCCGTGATCATTCTGCCCCCACCATGGCGCATGGTCAGCTCTGTGTGTGTGTGTGTGTGTGTGTGTGTGTGTGTGGGATGGTGGTCTATTCTCAGTCGACCCCTCCCCAGCTGCAGGATGCATCATATGCGATTATTCTTTAGCTGCTCACAGTTTTGCTTAGGATGTTGAAATTGCATCATTTTAAACTGGGAGATAGCTTATATTGTTTTGAAAGGCTTGCACTTATACACATTTTGTAAGGGTTTGGCTGTAACAGAGGAATATGAATATGTAAGCCTACACCCATAGTAATTTGTATTCGGTGATACAACGTTTTCGTGTAATCACCAACAATGGGTCGTTAGTAGGCCATACGTAAGAGGTCACGTAGGACTGTGCGCATGCTTTAATTTATTCTGTTTATTTGCATTAAAAGAACATAAACTTTATTAGAAAAAATATTGTTAGCTTATAATTAAAATTAAAATAATTAGCCTAATACAATAATGCTACTCCCAACACTTAATTACATCATAATCAAAAACGTTTGCAGTGCCAATTGTATATAATGAAAATAACCAATAAGCATACTGCTTACATCCTAATCATGGGAAATGCCACTCGATAGCCTGCTTGGTGCATCACCCCAGGCAAAAGCCTTTTCATAGAGCACTGTATTCAAACAAGATTTGACAATGTCGATAGTTCTGGCTAGTTTAAAGAGCTAAACACACCAGCGCTTAACTTGATTGAGCCTGTGGTTGCCGGCGGGGCCCACCTGCACTCCTTTTTGCGGACTGACACTTATTTTGACTTATCAGATCGTTGCCGAGAGCAAGCGAGGAAAAAGACACAGAGGGGAAGGAATGAAGAAGAAAAAGACGGAAAAAGCGTCACTAAAGAAGAAAGTCGAAACCTGCAAGACAGAGATGAACGGGCAGAGAATGTCTGATAGTGGATTAAAGGGGACTACACAGCATTGCCATTTAATATTGCTGGCTACAGGCTTCTGAGTAGAGCTTTGGGCACCAGCACTCCTTTTTTTCACAAATGAAGCACAGACTGACACATTTACACTGTCACACAGACATGCACACCCGCACATCTATGCAGTTTAGGGCAGAAGTTAGCACTTCAGAGCTAAACCTATTGGCTTTGCTACTGCTTATCTTTATATTTCAGGATTATAGGATCTGGTGCTATTTCCCATATCCTCTCAGATGTAACTGTTACATGGAAAAGTGGGAGGGCAAGATGGTTTGTGCCACTTTTGAATGTATTGCAATGACTAACCTAACATCCCATATCCAGCTAGATTCATTCTTTCTGGAGCTTTGATTGTTAGCTGCTTGCTAATAGTTGCTAACAGGATAACAGAAGGTCGCAGGGCAGAGGTTGGATGGCTCCATGTGTAAACCCCATTTGTAGCCTCCACAGATCGTGCTACCAGAAACAAAGAGGCCCTCTCTTCCTGTCTCTCTAGTGGATGTGGCTGCCAGAATAGGCTGACCATATTTATGAAACTGAACACAAGTATATGCTGTTGACAGAGAAAAAGAGCTAAGATTTGGGAGCAAACATAGAAGTAGGAATACAACATTGCTGCCAAGGTTGCAATGCTATGTAGCTGATTAACAAACTGCAATTTGTAGTATGTACAGTAGTATTCCAGTAGTTTTACTTACTACAAACTGCAATTCACAAACCTATGGGCGTAAACCTCTCCTATCTTTTTGTATGGGGAGAGCTCCACCCATGTAAGTTTATTACTTAGTAGTAAATGTATGAAGGATCAGGTGAGAGTGGTACTACAAAATGGGATGAGTTTAGGAAGTAGTAAGAAGGGATTTAATGTGGGGTAAGGAGGAGTTAAGGGAGGGACATGCTAATTCAAACATCCACCTACAAAAGAGCAAGCCCATTGCTATTCACCAACTGAGCTTTTAAAGTCACTATAACCCAAAAGAACACAAAACCGTTGTAAATGTAATCCAGCTCAGCCGTGGAGGTCGTCAAGCACCGCACATGGCCACTCACAACTACTGCAAAACACTCCCATAAAAAATAATGGAGGCAGGGACTTTGACAACAAATAGAAAATTATGCTAATATAAATTAATTCATTTTGAATTCTTGAAAGTATATACACATTTCATTGAATAGTAAAACATTAAATAGAAAATAACTACTATTATACTATGAATATTTTAATGAACGGTTTTAATTTAAAAAAGAATGTTACAACTATTTTATTACAGAAACTTAATTGAAACTAAGTGTATACATAAAGTTTTGCATTTTTTACGAAATACAAAATAAATATGCACATTTTACTTTAGGTGTTTTTTTCTTTTAATACATCTTAAAAACATTCTTTTAATGTTATATGTTTAAATTAATTAAATACTTAATTTGAAATTCTGCTGTGTGTTTCATTTTGCTTTACATTTAAAATAAGTATAGAAAATCATTCCAATTAATATTACACATAAAATGTTTTTGCAGATTTAAAAAAAAAATCACTATACTTTACCATAGGGAGATCTTCCTTTCAGTTTGATTCCTGTACCAGTCGGACATGCTGGACGGGAATCTTTAGGAGTCGTCTTTTCTGGACCCAGATCCACCTTTTTCTTTAATTATGAACAATCAGGTCTGCTAATCTTGGGTCTTATCCTGAAGAGAACGTTGGTCCGCAGTATGGAACACCTCATGCTCGGACTCTCTACAGTGTTTCTCGGAGGTGCAGTTTGGCATAGGAATCTGAGGACTTTATACTTTTCCACCCCAGGGATCTGATTCTGACCCCGTTATCAATTCTGGCTCAGATTATGATTCCATTTATTGCTCATTCTACAGTGACGTTGTGTTTGCCAATCCTTGTGGCATCTTCACCAGGTGCGTCCTTTCTTGTTTACACCTGATTATTGCGCCCTCAAGAAGATGAGACCCATATCGGGGTCACACACTGAAACACGTATCAGTGCTCGAGTTTGTCTTGTCTACTCCTTTGGTTCTTGTCTCCCCCTCTACAATCATCAGTATATTGAGAAATAATTTCAAAAGCACTGGAAAATGGGGAACGTGGAGCCGGTGGTAACCCTTGCCTGTCAGTATACGGTGATGGCGGCGGGTACGGTCAAGGCAGTGACGTGCCTCCACTCCAGGCTGCTCCGGGGAGGGCATGCGCCCATTAGATGCTCTTAAAGCAAAATGGGAAGAAAGCATTGATCGGCAGATACCGAAGACCACTTGGGAACAAATCCTTAAAAGGGCATGGAAGGGCACTAGAAACGCTCGACTCCAACTAATTCAATATTTTGTGTTGCATAGAGCCTATTTAACACCGGGGAAGATCCGGAAGTACTTCCAGGTCCAGAACGCAGCGTGCCCGAGGTGTCGGGAGGAGGATGTTGAGCTAGAACACATGCTATGGCTTTGTCCATGCATGGAAGGCTACTGGGAGGGAGTGGGGGAACTTTTGAACGCGGTCACAGACAGTCAATTGGATTGTGACATGACCACCTGCTTGCTGCTCTGGTTTCCGCACACGGCCAAGACCAAGGTAACTAGCAAGTTCATCGATTTAGGGCTTTTGCTGGCTAAACGCGAAATTACCTGGCACTGGAAGATGACAGAGGGCCCGTCATTTGGACGGTGGAGGAGGGAATTCTGCAAGTGGGCAAGCTGCGAGAGTGCGGTGAGGCTCCGGCAGGCTACCCGCTCAGGTAATGATAAAGCGCTGGAGGGAGCTCGATCATGGGAAGCCCTGGTACAATCCTTGAAGGACCAACAATTAATGGAAGAGGAGGAGTAAGTTTCACGTCCATGTGATTACTAAGTATAGCAAGTAGTTTTGCTAGCCCATTGGTTACACCGTTAAAAAACGTTAGGCAAATATGTGAGCGCCCACACCGCCACTTTTGTAAGGGGGAGGGGACTGAGAGGGAAAGGGGCGCTGATTACGGGAACAGGGGGATTCCTGCTTGCGGGGATTGGCTATGATGGCGGCTACGTTTGCTGTTGAGCTGACTGCCGCATTTGTTGTGATACGTTTTCCGGGGACGAAGGATTGGAAACAGGTCACAGAAGCAGGGAACACTAGGAATAGTAGGGGAGATCATTCAGTATTGCTCCAAGGGGTAGTTATAGTTTGTATGTTGGGATAAGGGGAGTAAAAGAAAAGCAGATGCAAGAATCCTTTGTTGGCCGGATATGGTTATGATTCTGTGAAACACACAAGCATATCACATTTTTGAATATTGCCGCCCGACCTCCGGGTTGTGGGCTGAATGGCTGTGTAATGCGAATTTTATCGTCTCCATCGATAACAAACAATGATTATATACTTGTTGACCGGCATCGATTTGTGTAAGGATCTCTGCAATAAAAAAATATTTTTAAAAAAAATCAGTATATTGAGAAATAATGAGATTCTAAATATGAATTGTACCATGTATGGATTTTCCTTCCATATATCTATTATGTAACTGATCTAAGCTAATTCCATTTCCAGGGATTTTGCAGAATTATTTCCTCAATCTGTGGGGGGATCTGACTTTATGTATATATTGTTATCTTGTAAGTGTTGAATCCTTATTGTATAGGACGTATGAGTATGAATGGGTATGCTTCTGTTTGGTTGAACGAATGTGTGTGTGGGATGTAGGATGTGCTGGATTATCACATTTTGATGTAATATTTATGTTCTTTCTATTTAAATTGTTAAACTATATTTATTAAATAAATTTGATACCTTTTTTCGTATTAACGTTTTTGAGGTTCATTTTTTGGAAGGCCAGTGTTTCATATACGCAGTACTTATATCAGTGACTATTTTGCACATTGTAAATTTATTCACACGCAGGGAAATTTTGTTTTGATTGTCTTCCTTCGCTTGCAGACACCTCGCCCTACATGAGAAAAGTTAATGGTAACAACTTCACCCTGAATTATTTGTCTCTGCCCACTGTTTCAGGTTTCGGGGTTGGAGACATTTAGAAATGGTGAATAGCCAAACTTAAGTGTAAGAGTAAATGTACACAGGTAGATTGACGCACATGTTGATAGTGCTATGTTTCTACCATATATATATATATATTCACTGAAAAAACCATAGGTTATAGACCATATATAGTTATGAATTAGCATTTAAAAAACCTTATTTTACTCACACAAAACCATTGAAATTCCATATATAGTTAGTTGTACTAACTATATATCGCGCACCCGCAATCCACTGCTGATGATGTCACATATTACATCATTCATGACATGGTCAGTGACATCACTGATGACATCACTGATGACATCTCAAATGACATCACTGATGACATCACTGATGACATCTCAAATGACATCACTGATGACATCACTGATGACTACATCCAGTGACTGTATAATTCTGTAAAGTTAAAATATGTCTTACATATTGAAAAATGAGTGGATGTATAAGTGTCTTGATGAAGGATTTAGTAGGGGCATGACTGACTGTATGAGTGACTGATTAAATGTGTCTCACTGAGTGCATGGGTTAGTGACTAAACTGTCTTAATTTGTGCATCATTATGTCTGTTGTTCTGTAAACTGCTGCATGTGTTGATCAGTAGCTATATGATTAACTGTATGGGTTATTGATTGGTTGCCCAAGCATTTGTATGGGAGACTGAGTGTGTGTGTGGGTGGCTGGGAGGTGTATGACTCTCTGCATAGATGTGTGAGCAGTTGATTGACTAGATGTATGGGTTCAAAAGTGCATGTGGAAACAGCTGTATGGGCAGTTGACTGTGTGCATGAGTGTATTGGTGAGTGAATGGATATCTCAGTGCTACATGTTAAAGTAAGTACATATGTAAAATACAGTACATGTGAGAGTTGACATATATAAATAACTGTGCATAAGAGCCAGTGAATGTGTGAGTGGCTGTATGGATCATTGTGAACTTGTATCCAGGATTGTATAAGTGAGTAAATATGTTTTAGTATATGTTTGAATAAGTAAGGTGTGTATAACTGTATAGTTGAGGAAATGGAGGTGTGATTGATTCTTTGCATGACTGACTAAGTGTCTGAGTAACTCCATGGATGAGTGACAGTCTATGAGTGTCTGTTTACACTGAGTGTATCTAAGGTTATATTAGAGTCTGAAGAGGTTCATCGTATTATCACATGAATGATGTCATCAGTGATGTGATCAGTAATGTCAAATGAGATGTCATCAGTGATGTCATCAGTGATGTCATTTGAGATGTCATCAGTGATGTCATCAGTGATGTCATTTGAGATGTCATCAGTGATGTCATCAGTGATGTCATTTGAGATGTCATCAGTGATGTCATCAGTGATGTCACTGACCATGTCATGAATGATGTAATATGTGACATCATCAGCAGTGGATTGCGGGTGCGCGATATATAGTTAGTACAACTAACTATATATGGAATTTCAATGGTTTTGTGTGAGTAAAATAAGGTTTTTTAAATGCTAATTCCTAACTATATATGGTCTATAACCTATGGTTTTTTCAGTGAATTTTCAAGGTTTTGTAAATGCTAATTCCTAACTATATATGGTCTATAACCTATGGTTTTTTCAGTGAATTTCATTGGTTTTTTAAAAGCTAATATCTGTAGCTGTAAAATGTATTCTTCTTTAAATCCAAAAATATATTTTATATGTTTATTAATAATTTTTTTTTAATACTTTTTCTTTTTTTTTGTTCGCTCCCGGTTCGCGAACCGGGAAGCTTCCCGTTAGCTCATCTTGATGCCGCGACCCAGTCCGCGAACCGGTAAACGTTCCGTTAGCGCAACTGCCGCGTTAGAAATTAACATCGTGACGCGTCGCGGAAGCGCGACGTATCACGTTGTCGTGTAATGCGTCTTATGACGCGCCGCGTTAGCGCACCCGGAAGTGCTCCGGTACGCGAACTGAGACGCGAAGCGCAGCTCCCCGGAAGCGATCCGCGGCGCGTCGCGAAAGCGCGACGTATCGCGTTGCCGCGTAATGCGTCTTATGACGCGCCGCGTTAGCGCACCCAGAAGCGCTCCGGAGCGCGAACCGAGGCGCGAAGCGCAGCGAACCGGAAGCGATCCGGGGCGCGTTCCGCAGCGCGTAACTTAAGCGTAAGAGGTCATGTGACTTGTTAATAAAACTTTTCATTGGTTCATTTCACTTTTGGTTTCATAATGATGTAAGGCTAGGTCAGGTGACCTAAAAATAACACTTTTCATTGGTTTAGAACTATTGTTTTTCCCAAATGATGAAAACCCCTCCTTCTTTCCTCACTCTGACTTTCATCTTTGTGAGAGGAAGACCATTTTTGATAGTTGAGCAATGGCTTCATTAGTTGCTTCAGCTGGTGCACCCCCACCACCACCTCCACCTCCTCATGGGAAGAGAGGACCACCTCCCCAGTTCATCAGCAACACAGAGGAGGAAGAGAATGAACTAGAGGAAGAGGAGACAGAAGGACCACAGTTCTTACAAGAGGTGCCCCGGGTTTCCCGTCGGAAAGCCAGCTTTATTTGGCAGTTTTTTTCACTCCCTCGAGGGCAAAAGAAAGTAAATGCTAGGTATGTCACCTGCCTCATTTGTAAAGACCGGTTATCTAGAGGCACTGATAAAAAGTATAGCTACGGTAACTATACAATGCATCGTCACATGAACAGGTGGCATCCATTGAACTACAGCCAGGCGGAGATACGTGACATGCAAGATAACCCAACAACAACTCCTGTGGCCAGGTCAACATCACTGATATCGTTGACAGGAGCAGAGGCACGGGAAACCGTGCCGAACATACAGGAGAACTTTGCTCATATGAAATTTACTTGTATGTATTGCGGTGCATTGCTGTCATGTGGTAACATGAGCATTACGTTAATCAACTTAGCTTATGTAAATCACAATTGCCCTAACCGCCCCAGACAGTAATTTTTTTTTTTGCTCCTGTTGAGCCCTTTTCAATGCCTGTTTTTTGTTGTTTCCCCTCCATCAAAAACAACAAAAAAAACATAAAACTGTTCAAAAAATACAAAAAAAACAAAAAATGTTCAAAAAAAAATATATATATAAAACAACAAAAACATTAAAAAAAAAGTTCTTTTCAGAACTACCTCCCCTTTCAAAAAAAATTGCTAGAATGTTTAGCACTCTGGCAAGCTCTATTTCTTTTAGTTCGCTTCCCCGTTCTCTTCCCGATTCGCGAACCGGGAGCGAACCAAAAAAAAAAAAAAAAAAAAAAAAAGAAGAGTAAGTATAAGGGAAGTAAACAGAGAGTAATGTTAAAAGAAAGACAGCTATAGGGAGTAAACCAGAGATACTGTTTAATAGATCTATTTACCGAAGAAAAGATGGAAGAGGGTATAATTGTGAAAAACAAAATAGATAAGGAAGTGAAAGAAAAAAAAGAGAGTAGAACAATAACAAAGAAGAGTTTCTTGGAGAATGTGAGTGAATGTTCAAAATCAGATTAAAACATGTGGAATAACAGAGAGAAAAAACAGAAAACAGAAAAGAAAAAATAACAGAAAAAGATTAATTGAAACAGCAAAGAAATGTAAATAAAATAGGGTCATATCATCAACATAGGCAATAAAAGTTTTGCAGCTTTTATCGGCAGAAATGTGTCGCTAAAGCCGCTTTTGCGGCGGAAAACTGCCGCTAAAACCACTTTTGCAACAGTTTTCTGCCAATAAAAACAGCAATAATTTTATTGGCTGTGTTCATAATATGCCCCTTAGTGTGCTTCAACTACACAGAAGAAGCATAATGAACAAGTAGTGAAAGAGTGATCAGTCAAAGACACTAAGAGTAATAGAGACGGAGTGAGTGAACAAGAGTGAGGAACTATGAGAAGAGAGGGACTGAGAAAAGGAGTGGAAGGAGTAGAGTAAGTAGGTAATAGAGAAAAGAATGAGGGAAGTAGCAAAGGCAGGAAACTGAGGGTTAAAGAAATGAAGCTGTCGAACTACTAGTAGGTGAATGTGATAGAAATGTAACGAAAAGAGTACAAAACATTTACCTTAGAGGGGGCGTGGCCTGCAGCCGGCGATGGCGGCAGCCTAGAAGGAAAGCTCCGTGACTGAAGCGGCTCCCAGTAATATCCGACCAGTTATCCTTCAACAGATTTTCCCAGGCGGGAAGGCAACGAAGCCCAGGACCGGGCGGCAGTGTATCAGACCAGCGGGACCTCAATCCGAGGTCGGGAAGAGCGGTTCTGATCGTACCCCGTGTGGGCCTGTGTGCAACATCCGGGCCGGGGAGCAGATTGCGCTGCTGACCTGGCAGGAAGCGGACTGTCCCGGGCAGGGAAACACCGGAAGTGCCCGGCCGCAGCCAGCGACGGCGGAGGAGAAACCGGAGCGTCCAGCCATTGCCACCGGACTTCGGGAGCCCGGAGTGCGTGCCTGAGTGCGGTGAGGAGGAGAACGACCCGGACGGCCGGCGGGGACAGAGGACGGCGCTCAGTGCGGCGACATCGGGACTGGTGTCCGCCATCTTGAGGCACCATAGAGCCCTGCCACAGCCGCCGCAGACTCAGCGCGGCAACCGGAGCACTGGGATAGGCGGCGGAAGGACTCGCACTGCCTAATTGACCGCATTGTGGCCCCTGAGCCTCCCCGCTGACCGGGGGCACACGGAGAGGCGGGGAGCTCGGGCGGACCACTGGACCTGATTGCGCCTCCTCCCAGTGCGGACTCCGAGAGCGGAGGGGCGTCCACGCGGGGCACTCACCCTACATCCGGACTGATTACCTGGCGGTGTCACGGACCCCGCATTGACACCAGGGGTACCAAGCGGTAGGTCCGGCGGCCGCGGGACAAGGGCGTCGCACGTGGGATTGGAGGGGAGCAGCACACGCTCTTCCAGGGTGGACATGGACTATCATATGCCCCACGAAGGGGTCTGAATCTCTGCTGGCACCCTCATCTCACTGACATTGTAGGGGCATCACCGGATTACGGGGACCCTGTCGTGCCTGCTGTCGCCGCTGGCCGCAAGAGCCACAAACGA
Source organism: Lissotriton helveticus (assembly GCF_964261635.1). Classification (NCBI taxonomy): domain Eukaryota; kingdom Metazoa; phylum Chordata; class Amphibia; order Caudata; family Salamandridae; genus Lissotriton; species Lissotriton helveticus. Next base: position 1,206,428,679 of record NC_136068.1, read on the forward strand.
CTCTTGGGGGACACACCTGACCTCTGGCTGCAGCGTGGGCCCTTGGACTGGGGCCTGTGGCTGTCCGGGGAGGAGACGATTGGAGCGACCCCGGAGGAACCAGGTGACCACGCGACTAAAAGTTGAACCGGCGCAGGGGACACCGGCTACATTTATCTTTGGCGAGACCCGCAGCCGAGATGGCCGGAAGGGGGCCGAAGAACGTGGCGGCGCAGTCGCGCCTGGACCGGTTTGCGTACGAAAAGTCCGGCTCACCCTCGCCAGACGCCAAATCACAATCAGGCAAGACTGCTGACATGTCCGGCGGCAAGAAGGCGACCATAGACGACGTCATGCGGGCCCTCACACAGGTGCAAGCTACGGTGGGGTAGATCTCGGCCGAAATCACACTTATAAGGGCGGACTTTCATAAGATGACGGAGAAGGTGAATACTATGGAGGTGGTGACCAAATCCTTGGTTGAAGACGTATCGGAGCTGCAGATTAGTATGGAGCGCATCTCAAAAGAAAACAAAGAACTGCGTGACAAGCTCGATGACCAGGAAGGACGCTCGAGGCGGAACAACATCCGTATAATAGGTGTGCCGGAATCGGAGGACACGAGGGCGATGGATCTCTATGTGGAGACCCTAATCAAGGAGACCCTAAAGCCCAAAGGACTTTCCGCCTTCTTCACAGTGGAAAGGGCGCACCGGGTCCCGGGGGGACGCCATAAGACGGGCGCCAACCCCAGACTGATCATAGCGAGGCTCTTCAATTTCAGGGATCGGGACGCCATCCTGCAGGCGGCAATGAACTCGCCCCCTATTAAGATCCAGAACGCTACGCTGGCCTTCTTTCCGGACTACACAGCCGAGGTTGCACGTAGGAGGAGAACCTTTTTCGAGGTAAAAAAGGAGCTGAGGGCCAGGGACATCCCGTATTCCATGCTCTTTCCGGCCAAGCTTCGAGTCGTGGCAGTCAACAAAACTTGGTTTTTTGATTCCCCGGAGGTGGCGCAGGAATGGCTAGAGGGGTGGAGGACGGCGGGCCACCCCCGTCGCTCCAACAGGCAGAACAAACACCGTAATGCTGGAACCCGACAGGGCTCACACACCAACGACGAGGATGCGGAGGTGCGATCCCCTTTGCCTGACCTTCATGAAGAGATCGCCGACGGAGAACAGTGAGTCACCGCTAATGTCTGGCTGAATTGACGACAACGACGACTGGCAGAGCCGCCTTGGACACTGGGCGGTGGGGCCTCCGCAGCCGAGGAAGGGGGCCGCTGACTGCGGAGAGTCCTTCACCCCAGCGAGCAAGTACTATGTTTTGGGTTGGGGTCAGGCACTCTGCTGAGTTGGGGGGGCGGGCAGTTTTGAGTCCGTTGAGCAGGGGGGCAGGGAGGGGGGGAGTTGGGGGTAGGATGTGGTTTTGGGTCTTAGTTTGTACACAGGGTCAAGACAGTTACACTGGGGCACACAAGCGTAGAATGGTAGTGTCGCGGCACAGCGCGCAGGCTCACTTCTCGGGCTTCCTGGTCCTCCGCGCGCACAAATTATCCTTCCGCTCACCCAAGCATGATGGGGGGGGGCACTAATATGGGGCAGGCGTCCCCGTTGAGCCTTATGTCCTGGAACATGACGGGTCTGGGGGACAAAATTAAACGGGGGCTGGTCCTACAGAGTATAAAAAGGTTGAATCCCGCCCTGGTCCTACTACAGGAAACACACCTCACTGGCACAGCCACACGGGCCCTGGATAGGAAAGGCTACAGCATGGTTGTCCACTCTGAGTTTACTAGAGGGTCCCGGGGCACAGGGATATTAATGCATCGCTCGTCCAGGTTCATAACCCAATCAGTTAGCATTGATACTCAGGGGCGCTTTGCGGCGATACATGGCCAGTGGGAGGGTAAGCCGCTCAACGTGGTCTCGGTGTACATCCCGCCAGCACTGCACACCATAGCTCTCCCAGAACTGGGGAAATTTTTGCTAGACCTTCCAGACGGAGATCTTATCGTGGGTGGTGATTTTAATGCGGTGGCGCGCGACTCCCTAGACCGCTACCCAGTGCGTACACACACACGCCGGGGTCCTCCAGATTGCATGACTTCATGGAAGCACAGGGTTTAATAGATATATGGAGGCGTTTCCACCCAGCGGACCGGCAATACACATACTATTCGCCAGTTCACGACAGCCTATCACGGATTGACTATTTCCTTACGTTGGGGGGGGGCCTCCTCAATTTCACTGAATCTCAGATTAGACCACGAGGGGTCTCCGATCACTCCCCGCTGACACTGACTCTGTCCAGTCAGGAACGAACCCATAGACGAATTTACCCTATCTACCCGGGATACCTCAGGGAACCGGGCATAGCCAGGGCTTTGAAGAATGGTACGCGCTCTTACCTCACCGAAAATGCAGGTTCGGTGGCGTCACAGTCAACCCTGTGGGAGGCCTACAAGACGGTTCTTCGCGGGCAGGCGATCTCGGTAATCGCGCAGCACAAGCGCACACAGCGTCAGGAACTGGTAGATCTAGAGGAACAACTTCACAAGGCAACACAAGACCACGAGGGGCACCCGACTGAGGTTACCCAACACGCGCTCCGACTGTGCCAGCAGCGTCACACCGACCATTTACGTCGCAGGGTGATGGACGGTGTGACAGCAACAACGAGTAGAGTATATGATGTAGGAGATAAAGCGGGGAAGCTCCTGGCGTGGTTGGAGAAGACAAGGGGAGGGCAGAGGGCCGTACTGCAACTGAAGCACCCTAGTGGTGAGATACATACCAGTCCGGCGCGCATAGTAGAACTCCTGGCAGACCATTTTCACTCCGTATACTCCCCTGAGTACGAGGTCACAAGGGGGATGGCGGAGAGCTCTCTCATAGGGGTGCCTACCCGCACTCTCCCACAAGACCTACGGGACGAGCTTGACTCCGACCTGACGGCTGACGAAATACAGTTGGCTATAGCTGCATTACACCCAGGGAAAGCGCTGGGCCCCAATGGTGTGCCGATAGAATGGTACAAACTCATGTCCGAAACGCTGTCCACACCATTGCTCCATATGTTCAGGGAGTGCCAGGAGCAGGGGCGATTGCCTCCTGATCAGCGCATGGCCACAATCATCGCAATTCCTAAGCCCGGCAAACCCCCGGAAGAGTGCGGATCATACCGCCCGATCTCCCTCCTCAACGCCGAGAGTAAAATCTTGGCAAAACTATTGGCTACCAGACTGCTGCCCCATCTGGCGCACCTGATACACCCGGACCAGTCGGGTTTTATGCCTCACCGGAACACGGCGCTGAATTTGCGACGGCTGCACGGGGTGCTAGCCCGAGCCCCACAGTTAGAGGAGCCGGCAGCGGTGCTGTCGCTGGATGCCAAAATGGCGTTTGACATGGTGGAGTGGCGCTATCTCTTTGCGGTCCTGGAACACATGGGTATTGGCTCGAAATTCATATCGTGGGTCAGGTTACTGTACACCGAACCCGTGGCACGGGTGACTGCAAACGGACATATCTCAAGGGAGCTTCCGCTGGCGAGGGGCACGAGACAAGGGTGCCCGCTCTCACCGCTGTTATTCGCCTTAGTGCTGGAACCCCTGGCCACGATTATCAGGACCACCCAGCTGCTGAAAGGCGTACAGTGGGGAGGTGGATGGGAGGATAGGGTTTCCCTGTATGCCGACGACATGCTCGTCTACCTCACGGACCTCACGAACGGTATCCCGGTCTTACTGGCACTGTGCGAGAGACACGGTGCAGCCTCAGGCTATAAACTTAACTGGTCCAAGTCCATAATTTATATGGTGCAGGGCGACCCTCCGGTCCTACCTACAGATTGCCAGCTGCTCGTAGAACCCATCTCCTTTAAATACCTAGGGATTCAAATTACAAGGGACCACACAACATTCCTAGACCTGAACCTTAAGCCCCAACTGGACAGGCTGAAGGCAGACGTGTGCCACTGGAAGAATCTCCCCTTGACACTTCTGGGTAGGGCAGCGCTCTTTAAGATGATGGCGCTGCCTCGCTTCCTGTATGTCCTGGAAAATACGCCGGCGATGGTCCCCATATCGTTCTTTCGCCACGTGTTGGCGCAGCTGTCAGGCCTCCTGTGGGGTGGCAAACCGGCCAGGGTAGCACAGTTGAAATTAACTAGAGACTGGTACAGTGGGGGGGATAGCCCTCCCCAACCTTGAATTGTATTATTGGGCAGCTCACCTTAAGGTGATCAACCAGTGGATCCATAGTGCACAGGACGACCCGGCTTACATGGCGGATAGACGCCAACTGGGCACGACCACCCTCCTGGCCCCACTCTACAACAAGGGAATGGTGAGGAAGCTGGAGGGACCTACCAGACACACTGTCTCTATATGGCACAAAGCTCAGAGGCGGCTGGCGTGGGAGGGAGTGATCACTAAACTCACACCGCTGTGGGATACCAAGGCCCTCGGTAACCTGCGCAGCTCCAAAGGGTTTGATCAATGGGATACCATCGGAATCTCCACGGTGGGCGATCTATGGACAAGAGAGGGAGTGCTCCCCTTTGCGACCCTGAGGGAGCAGTAAGACCTTGGGGTGACTGAAACATACAGATACATACAAATTAGGCACGCACTCATGTCTGTCTTGGACCCGGGTGTGACAGTTCCGGAGTCGGCTCCGTTAGAGGACCGACTGCTTACGGACTATATGGAGTCAAGTGCAACTTCCCTCACTTACCGCAAACTACTGAACAACCTGCCGGATCCACTAGGGAAGCTGAAGGAATATTGGGAGGATGAGATTGGGGACCTGGATGAGGCGGACTGGAATGCAGCTCTGGCGTCGCCCAGGGAGGCAGGTGTCTCCACCCGATTCAGATTGGTCCAATTTAAAGTATTACATAGGGTCTACTACACCCGCACGACACTGTATAAAATCCACAGGGCAGACCACCCATATTGCCTGAGGAATTGTGGGGAGGAGGGTACACTGTTCCACACTGTATGGACCTGTCCTAATATACAGGAATACTGGAGGCGTGTAACACGCACGATAGGCCAGACCCTCCAGATCCCGTTCACGCCTGACCCTAGGGTATGCCTATTGAATGTTTGGGGCCCAACGGACATGTCACTGCATGCGAAACGATGGGTGGTCATTGGTGTGATGCTGGCAAAGCGGGATATCGCAAGAAACTGGGGGGCATTGGAGACACCGACACTGGCGCAGTGGTGCAGGAACATGGACTTGCTTATGGTGACAGAGAGGGCGGTGTACCAACAGAGACTTAATCCACGCAAATGGAACAGAATTTGGACACCCTGGAACACTTACAGAGGGGACATTTGTGAGCCTCTGCCTGAAGAGGAAGATGGGGACAGCTCAGGGGAAGAGGAGGATATGGAGTAGTGGGAGGGAGTGAGGGGTGGGGACCAGAAGCAGTGCAAGATACGAGGCCCTGGGAACTGTGAGTGTAGACGGGATTGTTTTTATCAATGCATGCATAAATTGCCGTTAGATGCTACTAGACACGCCATTTATTACATTGAATTTCTAACGCGGTTCGAGAACTTTGACCCTTGAAGTAACTAGTTTTAAGTTGGGGGGGTAAAATATAAAATATTGCTCTATTTGATTGCGGGCAGCTGAATGTTGACGCTGCTCTGAAGAATCTTTCATCGTTCCTATGTACCATGTGTGAGCAACAATAAAAATGTTTAAAAAAAAAAAAACATTTACCTTATAATTGTCGTTAACTTACTCACTTTTTGTTTTTATACTTTCAATCTGTGAAAGAGAGCACAAACATTTGAAAAATATTAAAACATGTATTTAAAAATTAGAAAAGACAAGGGAAAAGATTGAAGGACAAACAGTTTTTCAACAACTTTGACACTTACAGAAGCTTCTGCTTCTCCAGGCCCCCTACACAGTCCTAAAGATATACATTTTAAACTAACAGTATCTTGATGCAGATGAAGTGAGGCCTATCTTAAAACATGGTGCATCTTTTGCACTGCTGTTGTCTCACAAAAGTGTCGCAAGACACTAACATTTTAAATGATTGTTTCAGGATGCCAATAAGATGTGTCCTATCCAGAGGTTTGTTTGAGGTGAGGCCTACTCAGGGTTCCAAATGAAATTTCGAGTTGTTGAAGAGAACAGAGGACATAATACATGTGAAGGCCTACCAATGAAGTAAGTCATGTCCACTTCACTCTTGAACAAAGGCCAGACCTCTTCTGTGTCCGTGGACAGACCTAAACTTCATCTGCACAATGTCATTCGTAAACTTAGGAAACACAGGTGATGTAATTGAAAAATGTGGAGTTTCTTTTCCTCATTTCACAATCACATCACCTGTGTTGCCTTTGGTTAGGTATCTCATAGTGCAGATTGAGTCTAGCATATCAAAGAGTACATAGAAGTTGAGCAGTATATACAACAATTTTGACATTTACAGAAGACTTAGCTTCTTATCTTGTTGGAGATGAAGTCAGGCCTGTCTTGCAACATGGTGCATCTTTTGCATCACTGCTGCATCGGTTTCATGTGGCACGGGTTTTTTACAGCATGACACATCTGCCTAGATGCATCAATTTGTAATTTTGTCGCCTCATAGCAAATCTTTTGCACCGCCGCTGCATCACAAAAGTGACGCACAGTGGCGCAAAAGAGGCATACACCTATCATAAATCTGTCCCTAACATTTGAAATGATTGATTCAGGATGACGATAAGGTTTGGCCTCTCCAGAGGTTTGTTTAAGGTGAGGCCTACTCAGGATTGCATATCAAATTTATGCTTGTTGAAGAATACAGAGGAGATAATACATGTGAAGGCCTACCAATGAAGTAAGTCATGTCCACTTCACTCTTGAACAAAGGCCAGACCTCTTCTGTGTCCGTGGACAGACCTAAACTTCATCTGCACAATGTCATTCGTAAACTTAGGAAACACAGGTGATGTAATTGAAAAATGTGGAGTTTCTTTTCCTCATTTCACAATCACATCATCTGTGTTGCCTAGGCTTAGGTATCTCATAGTGCAGATGTAGTGCAGCATATTAAACAGTACCCAGAACTGCAGCACTGCATGCAACAACTTTGACACTTACAAAAGCTTCAGCTTCTGCATGCCCCCTACACAGTGCTAATTATATACATTTTAAACTGATGGTATCTTGCTGGAGATGAACTGAAACCTATCTTGCAACATGGTGCATCTTTTACACAAAAGTGACCCACAATGGAGCAAAAGAGGCGCACGGCCACCATAAATCTGACCCTAACATTTTAAATGATTGTTTCAAGATGCCAATAAGGTGTAACCTATGCACAGATTTGTTTCAGGTAAGTCCTACTCAGGGTTGCAGATGGAATTTAGGTTTGTTGAAGAATACAGAGGAGATAATACATGTGGAGGCCTACCAACGAAGTGAGTCATGTCCACTGCACTCTTGAACAAATGTCAGACCTCCTCTGTCTCCAGGAACAGGCCTAAACCTCATCTACACAATGTGATGTGTAATGTTAGGAAACACAGGTAATATAATTGAAAAACGTGCAATTTTTTTTGCTCATTCCACAATCATATCACCTGTGTTTCCTTTGCTTAGGTATCTCATTGTGGAAATGTAGTCTATCATATGAAAAACTACGTAGAATATAAGCACTGTATGCAACAACTTTGACACTTACAGAAGCCTCTCCTTCTCCATACCTCCCACACAGTTCTAAATGTACATCATAAATGCAAACAGTACAGAATTAATTATACATGTTAAATGGTTTATTTTTGCTGTTCTCAGAATGTATCAAATTTCACTAAAAACAGTGACTTGAAGGTATTCATCATATAACAGCGGGGAAAAAAAAACACAATCAAAATGATTGTGTTTAAAAAACCCATACAACATAACAAATCAGAATTCAGAACTCCTTAAAGTTAACTTACTTTCCATGACGTCGAAGGATGTCCTATGAACAGCTTACACTCTGTTGTGCTGTTATTACTTTCAGACCGCCACTTTCTGAAAGAAAACCTCCTTCGTTTTGAAAAACATGTTACATACAATAAATGACTTCTTGCTCTCTACCACACGTTTCCACAAGGCCAAATCATGTCTGAGCCATTTATAACTCTTAGAATTCTTGTAAGCCAATCCCGTCATGTTGTATTTCCGCAACTTTCACAATTAAAATGTTGAAGATCATTTTCACAATCCTGGACTAGTAATATCTTCCCCTTCTTGCTCAGTCATGTTCTACATTTCCTATGACACTGATACTGCTTACTATGAAGCAGACTTACACTATCTCTATGACTACTACAATTATTTAATTCTCTACATCACTTTTAATCACAAAGCAATGTAAAACAGTAGACAGCATTGCAGACTTACATTCCCTCTACTCCATGTTTTGATTGGCTGCTTCAATTTGCTTATAAAAAGAAACAGTTTTTCTGAATTCATTCAAAGTGCAGTTATTTCTCCATGACGTCCAGTGTTATGGTAAGAAGTTATGTCTCTGTACTACACTTATCCTCAAGGCCAAATCGTGTAGGAGCCATTAGAACTTCTTGAAATTCCTCAGAGCACATCCCGAGATTCTTTCCCTAAAATTTTGGTTTTAAAAACACCAGGTAAGAGTTTTTAAGGTCATACGGCAATTCTTTTTTGAAAATTAAAACAGAATCATTGCAGAATGACCAGCCATTTCTAGACTTTAAATAAGCTGTGTAATGTCCTGATGTTATTGAAGGACCATCATGATATATAATTGCTGCAGTTACAAAAGTCCTTCCTGATATTGACAACTGTGAAGCCACAAAATTTTTAATTAAAGTTGTCAATTTTGTTCCATCAGGCCTACATTGTTGGAACATTAAAATAACATACTGGCCATATGTTCGTATAAATAATGTGGACATCATTTCAGATTTACATTGGCTACACTCCATGTTGTGATCAGCTGCTTTTACTAGTTTATTAAAAGAGACTGATTTACTGTCTGGCAAAGTTAAATATATAAATCTTTCTGAGTCTACACTAGTAGTACTTGATACCCTACAGTTCTCGCAGTCATGCTGCCATTGATAAGAAAGCCCAAACAGGTGATCTACATCTACACCTTCAGCATGCAATACATCAAGCATATACATTAAAAACTCCTGACAATCTTGCTGAATATTTTGAGAGAATTGTGTTTGGCCTGAACATCTGTCTAACAGATTTCGAATTTCAGACACACTTTCTATTTTTGTTCTATCAGTGCTACATTTCTCTAACACAGAATTTAACAAACTGCAAAATCTTTGATCAGAATTGACCACAATCTCTTCTTTTACATTTTCTAGAGAAAACAAAACATTAACCACTACATTAGCATAGCAGTTGACACCAGAACTGTTTTCAAATTGAAAACCAACAACATCTTCAACAGAATCCTTTTTGTTTCTGCTTATAATTTCAGGTTCATCGACTTTTCGTCTTTTTGCTACAACCTCCCCAGTATTGGTCACATTTCTTCGTTTACGGCCTACCACACGTTTCTCAAACAAAGGATATTGAGGCAAATGTGGCGCATACTCTCTTCTTAACCTATTGTATTCCTTAACACAATCTAGATCCGCACAAATGTTTGTGACATCACACTCAATCAAGTACAATCCCGATAAAGTTCTAACTCGTGACAATGCCACATATGCCATACCCTCCTTGAACACAGAACTGCCAATATTCACCAATGCACTGTCTACACTTAAACCTTGCGAATTATGGATTGTCACCGCATATGCCAAGCAAACAGGAAACTGCTTACGGCGAACATATGTCTTTTACAAGCAAAAATCTAGCAGAACAACGACCAATTAGCTGTACTTCCTCAATGCCATCAAATTTAATTTTTAAAAATTCAATTCCATCTCTATTTCTGTATTTTACAAAATCAACAACATTACCCATTGATCCATTTACCAGACCTCTTTCAACATGTAAATTCCTTCTTAAAATTATACGGCAGTTCAAGCACACATTCAGAGTCTTTTCAAAACCTGCAGTTTTAGATATAGTCTTCTCTAATGAATCCAATTTTGTTTTCAAATTCTCAGACAAAATAATTGTTGATCCCATATGCTCTACTCTGTCAATAGCTTCCAGTTTCACAATCTCTTGCTTTTCTAAATGCAACATTTTGTTGTTGAATTTGGCACATTCTGCAAGAGTTGGCATCAAACATATTCCAGATTTCTTCTCAGTAATTTTCTGAAAAATATTCTCAGGCACAACATCTTGTTCTGGATATAAATTTGACAGTAATCGTGCATGTAAAGCTTCTTTCCCATGCTCGGTCACTTTTCCAATTCTAACATCTTGTAGAATAGTCTTGTAAACTTCATCCTTCGCCTGACGCATATTTTCATGCAGTTCAGCATAATTGAAGTTTAACCATATATTGACGTTGCCAATGCTCCCTAGGCACTTCCTGGTATCTTCATGCGTGAGCATTTTGAACACAGGTTGCCCTTTCACTGGTGTCAGCTGCAGAAGATCTCCGAAAACAATGATGTGTTTGCCACCAAATAACACATCATACTCTGTTTTGAGAACTTCTTGCATTCTCAAATGCACAAAGGCAAGCATGACATTGGAAACCATGCTTACTTCGTCAATGATAAGAAGTTTAATTTTCCTCAAGATTCTTGAAACTTCACAACAAGCATCTCCAGATAGCTTGTGATATTGTAATTTGTTGTCATGCTCCACTGGCAGCATCAGTAAACGATGTAAAGTAATCCCTTTAATGTTATGGTCTGCCAGTCCAGTTGAAGCGGTGACAACACAAGACAGCGATGACTCTGTCCTTTCCTGCAAATAACATGAAATTGCTTTAATAAGGAAACTTTTTCCAGTTCCCGCTTCTCCACTCACGTACAGTCGGACAGGCTTCAACGACGTACATGAGCACTCTTTCTTGTCATGATTTAATCCATGATCAATTTGCATGGTAACTTCGTCATATATTTTCCTCTGCTCAACGTTGAGTTGTCTTTCCAACTCTTCTAAGTTAACCGCATCCTCCTGAGCATGTGCCATGGCTCTTTCCACTTCATTCATAGCAGTGGCAGCTTCATTTTCGATAACAGGTCCTCCTAGTGGATCCTGACTCAATGAAGCAGAACTCTGACTGTCCTGAGAACTGTCTCTGGCAATCTCGGCTGCAATCGTTGCTTCCTGCTCAATTTCCGCATTCAACATTTCTACATATTTGGGAAAAGCAGGACATTCTATGGTCTCCTTGGCAGCATTGAAAGAGTCTTCGTAACAGAGGAAATCTCCAAGCAGTTCCTCTTCTGCACGCCAAGGCTTGAAAAGTTGCAAAAGTGCTAAATAGAAAAACTCCTTTTTTTCAGGAGATTCGCCACTCAATTTTCGATGGTTTACCAAGTGGCATTTTCTTTGCTTGACCAGACATCCCTCACTTCCTATTACAGCATACACTCCTTTCTCAGTATCTTCTTTGATGTTCCTCTTGAATATGTAATTTTGAAGAACCTCATACAGACAAACATTCTCGAGGTGACTGCTTCGATTTGGATAATATGTATCCAACATGTTGGTCTTCAAAATGTCGGTACTGTTTGGCTCCTTTTCTGCCAAATACTCAATTTCCCACACAGGTTTCAGAACTCGATTACACGTTGCAGCAAGACCAAGACTCGCCCAAACGATACTCCTGGACTTGGCATAGAGACTTGCTGAAGACAACCGGTCAGAACATTCATAAGCTCCGATTTCTCGATGCGACAACATCTTCAGACTGAAACTGTACAACTTCTTGCTGAGGCTCTTTTCATGGGAAATGTCCTCCCACATATCCTTCAATTCTGTCTTCTCTTTTTTGGTGATGTAAGATGTCACATACCGAGCCACAGCCATACAGTTATCAGCCACAAACTGTATATCCATATTAGCATTCCACATGGACAAAATCACCGGGTTGTAGTCGTTGATGTACTTAGACTCTTCGTTCCTCTTCAAATTGTATGTGTTTTTAGGTGATTTCTTCATCACATTATGTCGCAGCGAAGACATCAAACTGTTTACTCTTCCTTTAGAAATCACCGGTCGTGGAAAGCCGAAACGACATTTGGTGTAGAACTTGTCCTTGTTTCGGAATTTACGACGACAGTACTTTCCACATCGATGGCTTTGGAAACGTAGAACTTTTTCTCTTAGGCTTTTCTTCTCCTTTGCGTTTGGAACAGCACACGTAGAATACTGTTGTATGAAACTCATCACTGAGTCTTCTGGATCCGTTCCAAATTTAGGTGCATCCTTGATCCACAGCAACATATGCATATGAGGAGCACCTCTTGCTTGGTACTCCTTTTTCCAGAAGAAATCCAACACCTCTCCAAGAGGTGGATTCTTCTTATTCATGATGAAAGACATCATAGCTTCAAATCTATGATTGAAGTACCTGCATACATTGACTGGATCCAAAGAGCACAGTTCTCCGGGTGTCTTGAATTCGATGTTTTCGATGTTTCCATTTGCCTCTTGTAGAAATTCAAGTAAGTCTTCCCAGTCATACTCGGCACAGCTCAGAGTGAGGAACCATGTGGGAGTTCCTAAGTTCCTCAGCATACATTTTAAATCACCATGACGACGGTACCAGTACTCATTAGTACCACGCTGACACGCCATGAGATTAATCAGGTGAGAATCCAAAATACTGTCTTGGACATTGACTTTATCCATAAAGTCACTTGCCGAGATGTTTTGCATGTGTATACCACTTTTCAAGATGTGGTTCACTGCATATGACAGTCCAGACAGATCGCTTTCAAACAGGAGATGAAACAAATAGGGAATGCATTGTCGAAACCTAGCATCTCCTGCATACAATCGCAAAGTCCGGTAGTCAGAAGCAGGAATTTGATGAGGTCGCTCATCATATCTTCCTCCCTGACCTGTTGGAAAAAGCTGTGGGAAACACCGAGCTTCCAAACTTTCCTCCCAAACACTAATGGGACTCCCTTTGGCTTGTTTCATTTGAAACAACTCAATAGCATTCCCCATGACTTCCTTGGAATGCAAAGGATGAACACTATAATGTTCATATATTTCTTCACTAGTACAGGGTTCTACTTTCTCAATTTGACCAGCACACAAATCGCTATCCTCTTCCTCACTTACTTCCTCTTCTGCAACATATACATTCTTATAGTATTTATTATTTTTTTTCAAATACAATGTTGCCTTTTTAACTTTCCTAACATCCATTAAATCTTGCCATATTTTCTTATTCTTTGTCGGAACCCCATTAACTAAGATAACCAGAGGTTCCTCTTCCACTTTTTCTACTCCAATTGTGTTAATGTTTTTCTTCAAATCTAGAGGCAAATAAACAACTCTTCCCTTTAATCCTCTCTGTAAATCTGATGGAGGCAATTTCCTTGTCTTTGGCTCCATTCTTACAATAGCCTGAAAGGGATGGATACTTTGAATCAAAATAGATTCATCAGTATTTAAATCCTTCAATTCAGAAGGAATCTCAACCAATTTCAGATTATTATGAACTGCTCTAGCAGGCATCTGGTTTTGATTTAATTTGTTACAACAATAAGTACACACACGTTGATCCAATCCCAAATCAAAACAATTTTCTACCATCAAGTATGTTGTGAAATCCTTCCATTCACTATTATTTTCCCTTTCACTTTTTGCATATAAATCCACTAACTTAGTCTGATTCTTATAATAAGTGCGTCGACAACACACACAAGTGAAATTTGGCCTCTCACTTGATTTCACCTCAAACGTCGCAATTTCCCTCTGGAAATTATCTGTACTGGAAACCTGTACACTATCTTCCACATTACCCGCTTCTTCTTGGTCAATTTCAACATTCTCCTCTTTACTTCCAAAGTAACAAAACTCAATTTCTTCACACATATTCTTCACATCTATTTCAGAACCATGCAAAAGAGCAGCGCATAATTGTTTAAGCATAACTGCTGGACTCTTAGCATAATACAACATTCTAACTAATTTCCTCACTTTATTATGATGCACTGCTAGCATCCTGAAATGATGAAAAACACTCTGGCATACTCTCCTGGAAAGACAAGCCAGTGAATGACCATGCAAACCTGTCACTTCTCTCACTCTGCAAGGATCTAATTCTTGCAACAACTTCATTTTCTGCTTCAAACTTTTCTTATTAAATGACCGTACAAAATCACAAAGCAAATTGATGGAATCCTGTCGCACACTGCAAATACTACTACACTTCCAGGTGTACACAGGACCCTTAGGACGTCTTCCTAAAACCTCATTACCTAACACCTCTTCTATCTCTGTTGTCACAAGTTTTTCTTTTTCAACTGGACAACCATCTTTCACTTCATAAGCTCGACCACTGGTGTCAACTGCATGCACCAAATCATTATCCTGGAAATAACTCTCCTCATTAAAAAATGCCTCACAGCTTGACCTATGCATCCATTCTCCAGAAAAAACTTCACAAAAATGACTACGATTAACTATTCTCTTCCATCTACTATTTCTTTTGAAATCATAAATTGCCTTGTTTAGCTTCCTAATTCTATTGATTATCAAAATAAATAACTTACGTTTAATTTCAAATGCCTGATCAATAACTTTCTCAACTATTTTTTTTCTCTTATAAAAAACCACTTTCTGTTGACCTTTCTTAATATTTTTTAACAAATTGCCAATTATCCTGTTGCGGAACATTCGTTTACGAATGTCCCTAAACTGTTGTTTCCTTCTACTATCATGCACAGAGTTATCTCTTGCTCTAGCAGTAACATTTTTCATTGGCCTTTCCTTTCCGTTTGAATTGCTTCTCTTTTTCTGGACTGAAACATTTTCTGTAGTAATATTTTTTTTACTACAGATATTTCTTATGAATGTTTTTGTACTCTTACCCGGTGCTTTCTTGGTGACTTGACAAATCTTTTTGTTAGAGGACTGCTGCTTTTTTTCATTGACCTGCTGTCTTTGACGTTTTGCAGCCTTTCTCAGTCTTTCTTTGGTTGGCATGCTGAAATCTTGAAATGATCTGCAGTTGAATCTGTGGTAAAATATAATAAAAAATGTTATTAACCACTATTACCCAACAGTAAATCAATAACAGTAATCAAAAACTTAAAACACTACTTGACATTTTTACATAGAAGATTTTTTAGTGCTTGGCAAATTTAGAATACAGAAATAGCAGAAAAGAAATGGAATTTATATTCATTTTACCTGTGCTGTTTTATATGTGAATCTGATCTAATTTTAAGAGCATATTTTAATATTTTATTGAAGACACTACACATAACCTGTTTTTGAAGGTGTCTTTATTTTTAAATTAAACGGTTTACATTTTTACTTTTTATTTATTATAAATTTTTAAAGTAAATGTTTATAGTTCCATAGGCTCAAGCACGTCAGCTTCCCATCCTATGTCAACCAATTCTGACAAATCTGCATCCTCATCACGTTCTTCTTCATCCTCAGGATTTAAATCATCCAAGGGATCAACATCCACTGATGTTTCAATTACGAGTTCAATGATGAGGTCGAAATCAACTGATTGCTGATTGTCGCTCATGTTGATGTTGTCTTTATCTTTAAAGAAAGATAACAACAATGAGATGTTGCAGAGTAAGAGACAAATCTCAGAGATTATAATAGTAAAATTGTTTAACAAGAGTAACATTTTGCAGCTATTATTTAGCCATGTCCAGCGATGCTGAGGAGGTGAAGCCTATGTCCAATTTATCAGTGAACAGGACTCATCTCTTCTTAACCTTGGATAAGCCTCACCGACTCTGTGTCCCCTGCACATACTTAAATATAAAGGGGCAGATTTATGTTAACTGGCACATCCCCAGGGATGCACCAGTTAACGTGCACCGCTGCTCTGCCACCCATGGTGTGCCGCATTTACAATCAGATAGGACAAAGCTGCGTCAAAACCCTGCGCCTGCTTGAAGCAGGCATAGGTCTTGACGCAGCATTGTGGAGATAGGGCACCCCTGAGCCTTGCTGGAGCTGCATCGCACTTGCGATACAACTCCAGCAATGCTCCACCTTTACGGCACAGATGCGTCAAGCATCTGTGCCGTTTTTGCCCCATGGTGCGCCGCATTGTAAATGCAGCACACCATGGGTGGCGGAACAGCGGCGCAGGATGACTGGCACATCCCTGGTGATGCGCCAGTCATCATAAATCTATCCCTAAGCTTCTTATCTTGTTAGAGATGAACCGCCATATGTATCATCAAACTATTTTGCATTTCCTAAATAGCGAATTTTAAGGAATAAATAGCGATTCTTTACCATTCCTAATTTGCGATGAGCAAATTGCTAATTGCAAATTACCCATTCATTTCCATGGGCCAGGAGGCCCATAGGAATGAAGATGCAATTTGCGATTAGCAATTAGCTCATCGCAAATTAGGAATTTTTCCAAGGGTGCAGGGGTGTCTCAAGAACACCCTGCTGCACCCCTGAAAAAGAAATTTGGGGGCATATGGCGCACATACATGCCCTAAGGGCATGTATTGGCGTCATATGGCACCTTTTGTTTTTTGTAAAAAAAGCTTTTTGAAAAGAATTCGCAAATTACCACCAACTAGAAGTTGGTGGTAATTTGCAAATCCTTAATGGCATTTTTTGCATATTTTTTGTTTGATACATTGCATTTAAGGAATCGCAACATTTGCAAATCCTTAAGTGCAATCGCAAAATAAGGAATAGCAAATTTTGCTATTCCTTATTTTGCATCAAACTTGTTTGATACATACCATTTGTCTAATTAGCATTCGCAAAGGCCGAAATTCGCAGAATTTTGGCCTTTGCGAATGCTAATTAGCTTGATACATATGGCCCCAAGTGAGGCCTGTCTTGCAACATGGTGCATCTTTTGCATCACTGCTGCATCGGTTTCATGTGGCACGGTTTTTTTACAGCATGACACATCTGCCTAAATGCATCAATTTGTAATTTTGTCGCCTCATAGCAAATCTTTTGCACCGCCGCTGCATCAGAAAAGTGACGCACAGTGGCGCAAAAGAGGCATACACCTATCATAAATCTGTCCCTAGCATTTTAAATGATTAATTCAGGATGACGATAAGGTGTGGCCTATCCAGAGGTTTGTTTAAGGTGAGGCCTACTCAGGGTTGCAGATCAAAGTTACGCTTGTTGAAGAATACAGAGGAGATAATACATGTAAAGGCCTACCAATGAAGTAAGTGATGTCCACCTCATTGCGCCAGTCATCATAAATCTATCCCTAAGCTTCTTATCTTGTTAGAGATGAACCGCCATATGTATCATCAAACTATTTTACATTTCCTAAATAGCGAATTTTAAGGAATAAATAGCGATTCTTTACCATTCCTAATTTGCGATGAGCAAATTGCTAATTGCAAATTACCCATTCATTTCCATGGGCCAGGAGGCCCATAGCAATGAAGGTGCAATTTGCGATTAGCAATTAGCTCATCGCAAATTAGGAATTTTTCCAAGGGTGCAGGGGTGTCTCAAGAACACCCTGCTGCACCCCTGAAAAAGAAATTTGGGGGCATATGGCGCACATAAATTTTAAAAACATTCCTTTACCTCAAAAACGATTTTCAAGTCATAATTTGAAAACACTGCCCACGGGGAAATGACTTAAAATGTCCTTAAGACACATGAAAGTGTTTTTATTAAAGCCTTTGCAACTTTTTTGGGTCACTTTTAACATGGCTATGTAACTCAAACAGTCAAAATCTAAATTTACCATGCACAGGTGGGAGCATATTTACAAGGAATTTGCTCCACGGGGAAAGGTCTTTTAATTTAATATGAGAAAAAAACCATCAGAGACACTGAAATGCCTTATAAAGAAGCATACACCATTATGTCCTTGTCATAAATTTTAAAACCATTCCTTTTCCCCAAAAACGATTTTCAAGTCATAATTTGAAAACACTCCACATGGGGAAATGACTTAAAATGTCCTTAAGACACATGAAAGCGTTTTTTGATTGCCTTTGCAGCATGTTTGGGTCACTTTTAACATGGCTATGTAACGCAAACATTCAAAATCTAAATTTGCCATGCACAGGTGGGAGCATATTTACAAGCAATTTGCTCCACAGGGAAAGGTCTTACATTAAAATGGGAAAAATAACATCAGAGACACTCAATTGCCTTATAAAGAAGCATACACCATTATGTCCTTGTCATAAATTTTAAAACCATTCCTTTTCCTCAAAAACGATTTTCAAGTCATAAATTGAAAACACTCCACAGCTCCTATGCAAAAAAAACCCTGTCAGTACTAATACTTCACATTTTCTCCAATTACAATTTCTCAAAGAAACAAAATCTATTTGTAAAACACTTGAGACAAAGCAACATTTGAAAAACACAACTTTCTTCATAATTTTCTCCTTAAGGCACACTATTCTCTATCTAAATTAAAGAAATCTTTTCTCACCTTAGCAAATACTTTATGAGTTTCAAAACAGTCTCAGAAACACACCAATTTGTCTTCAGCAGAGCAAAAGGTATGCACTCCAGAGTCTGCAGCTATCAAAAGCACAGAAATGCTGTAATTCTTCACACATATCTCTCATGTCACCCAATCAAAACTCTTCCCTCACTTTTTTCAAATCAAAACCCTTCCCCCCTCTGCCCTCTCTGCCTTTTTTGCATAGCAACCACCTCTTGGAAGACCTCTGGTGTTTGCAAGTTCACACAACAATGTTTCAATTGAACTCTGAACTCTCAGTGCACCTGCATATCCAGTGCATTCTTTCATTTAATGATTTTTTCTTGACCACTCAAAATACATCTTTCAAAGAACTCATCCATGCACCCTAACTTTCTGTTTTCAGCAATCAAAATCCACCAATCACTGTTACTGCTTCATTAACACAGAAACTCCACAGTTTTTTTCATTTTAAACTCTTATTTTTTCAAGTGCCATTTCATTGCCACACTTCATCTGACTGCAGCAGAACCTCCTCTCACCATGTTTTCTGTCTGGATTGTTGGACATAGTTACATCTATTGGGCTCAGAGGTATGCTGAGAACAGAAATTTACCTAACCTCAATTTACAAGATGTGGAAATTAAGTGGTTTGGCCACAGAGGATTAAAATGTCACCAATTGATACCATTGGTGAAAACCTTTATGCATTTGCCAAAACCTGACCTGTTAATTGTGCACTGTGGAGGTAATGATTTGGGCACTTTGACTGGGGTAGGTCTGGAAATGCTTTTAAAGGACACCTTTGAGCAATTGATGGCACTTTTTCCTCAAACTGTCTTGGTATATTCAAATATATGCCAAAGACAGAAATGGAGGTGGTCAAACCAATTTAGTCCACAAATTGAGAAGTCGAGGAAGCATGTAAACAAATCTGTTTCAGCTTACATGAGAGACCATGGAATGGGCTCCATGTACAACAATAACTTGCGTTACTACATGCAAGATATCTACAGAGGAGATGGAGTTCACTTCTCAGATGAGGGCAACAGAATTTTCATTCTGAATTTAAGACTCTGCATTGGTACCTACTTATAAGTACCTAAATGTACCATAAACCCAAAAGCTCTTCTCAGAGCTACCCTACATCTGATCACTCACAATTATTATTTTTCTCTAACTTTTTTCACTAATTTTCAACAAAGTACGCTCCCCGGGGCGCTACCCGGTACGCGAACCGGAAGCTAACCTCGCGAAATGTTTTAAAAAAATGTTTTTTTTCGCACATATAAGCCTCCTCAGCCACCCTCAGAAAACCTAGGGGGTCAAGATAAGTCTACCGTGCCCCCTTCTACCCATTCTGAACATTATTTGCCCTCCATGTTGTATCTTAAGTCGACCGAAACACAAAATGGTGGACTCCCGTAACGCTTCAGGTTCGCGTACCGGGGCGCTCGCCAGTTCGCGTACCGGGGCGCTCCCCGGGAAGCGCACCATCAAAAAAGGTGGGAAAGTAATTTACAGAAAAACGACTGGAGACACTCTCACCAAATATAGATTAGCTCATACTACATACCAATCCCTATCATTTTCACAAATTTGATTGAAATTCCATTTAGCCATTTAGCCTGTAGACCTCTCTAAATACCGTGAGGTAAATTACTTCTCAAAACACATCTGAAGTGTTGGAATTGACAACCAATGAAAATGTTACTTTCATTTTCTACTTTTATTACCTGACATTTGATTGGTTATATACCTGAATATATATAAAGGAAGAGAAGGAAACACAGCCATTTTGACTACTACTTCCTGGTGTACATTTCAATTGGATTTTCACTAATCACTTCAACTTCTTTGTAAAGGTAAGTTGTTATTTTTAAAACTGAAGTATATTGTGCACCAAAAGTTAATATGGTAAACTTTTTCTGATAGTTATATACTATCCCTCTGTAGTAGTTATAGATTTAGATAGACTTCTCTGTTATAGTTATGGATGGAGTTAGGTTTCTCTTGTATAATTATGAAATTACTTACGTTAAATCACATACACTTTTTTATATTCCTACTTCCACTCTGATACTATACACTGCCCAAAGATAAATTCACTGATAAAAACTGCCTATCTAAAATTAATCCCAACAGTGCCCTATCTCTACTAATATATATTTTTTTTATCCAAATTTCAGGCAACATGGAAGGCGAACAGAAAGTTTAATTTCAAATTGTCCTGCAAGAGAGCAGCCAATAATTAATTGATCCAAATTATATAGAATTTATGGATGAAACTTGGGACCAAGAACTACTGCAATGTGTGCAAGCAGTAGATAACCTCCTTCAAAATGAGGACATTTTACACCCTCAGAGATTACAAACTATGTTCAATGAAAATGACGACATTTCAGACAGTGAAATGTTAGAAATGTTATTAAATTTTGAAACACAATCACAATAATAAATAATTGCTTAAAAAATAAAGAAATTAAAAAATAATCAACAAAACCAACAATCAATTAACATACAGTATTTGAAAAGTCTATCATTCTTTTTTCCTTATAGTACGCTCCCCAGAACGCTTCCCGGTTCGCGAACCGGGCGCTCCCCACGCAAAAAAAAAGCCTTTTAAAGCCTCCACATCAAACCTAGGGGGTCAGGGAGGATCTACTATGCCCCCTTATGGTCATTTCCCCCTTTGTTTTGGCCTCCTCTTGTCTCTCGATCCTACCGAGAGACAAGATGGCGGCCGCTCCGGACTGTTTAGAATGTTGACAGACACCGGAGAGCCAATCAGCTTCGCTTCGCGAAGTTCCGTTACGCGTAAAGTACGCGAACCGGAGCGCTGCCCAGAGCGCGCTTACAGATATATATCTTTTTTTGAACGTTAATTTCTCAAAATCCACTGGAGCACATATATTGAGACCTAGCAAAGGCACATCGGGCTAACAGTCCCTACAATTTTGCCAAGTTTTGTGCAAATCCATTCAGCCGTTCGGGCTAAAAGTGAGGCCAACCGCCCTATGGAAATTAACATTGGAAAAACACGTTTTGGGACCCGCCTTTTTTCTCGGCCCCCCCCCTTGATAAACCCCCCCCCAAATTTTCAGGGGCTGCTCAGAAACAAAATGTTCAATTTTCCTGAAAATTTCAGCCAATTCCGTCCACAAACGCCAAAGTTATTAGACATAGAATTTTCAAAAATCCCATAGGGAAAAAATCCTAACTATATATACCTACTGGCGACCGCCAGTAGGTAATATATATATTCCAATCGTAATCCTCCTACAACGCAGCTAAGAGGAATATATATATATATATATATATATATATATATATATATATATATATATATATATATATATATATATATATATATATATATATATATATATATATATATATGTTAGATCTGGGGGTCTCTAGTTGGCAGAGGTAGGTACCTTAGACCAAGTAGGGACCCTTGCTTCTAGTCAGGGTGAAGGAATAGCCCTCTGAGATAACCCCTGCTCACCCTCTAGGTAGCATGGCACGAGCAGTCTAGGCTAATCAAAGGCAATGTGTATAATCCAATTATCCAATTGGTCGAGGTCTCTCCTCCTAGACCCATGGGATGGAGTGATCACCATCTTATTGAGCTTTGTGTTACTATGGTAACACGCTTCACAGGGAAGCCTGATAAAACATCTTTCAGGCGCCCCTGGAAAAAGCTCAAACTAGAGGACCTTCACCGTCTTTTGGCCACCACTCCTCCGGTTCTTAAAGATGACGTTGCAACTGGTTACAACATCTTCTGCGCCTGGATTGTTCAAGTGCTTGATGCACTCATTCCGGCCAAATGGAGCAGAAATCGCTCTTCTCAACCTAACCCCTGGTACTCGGAGGCACTTAGGCGGATTAAAGCCACTTGCCGTCAAGCCGAAAGAGCGTGGAGGAAAAACTATGACAGAGATCTAAAGGCACATTACCTGGCTAGGGTTAAGACGTATCATAGAGCTGTCTGCCGGGCCCGGGCTGACTACTATGCTGGAGAGTTCCAGGCTAGCTCCAATCCGTCCAAACTGGTCTTCAAGGTCTTGAAGGAGCTCACAGCGAACAGACTTCCTACTACGGAGATTTGCTCCCTTGCTCACTGTGAGTTGTTAGCTAGCTTCTTTGTGGAGAAGGTAAACACCATCTATCGCTCTTTTCCTAAAGCTGATTCTGACAGTACGACCTTTACATTGCGTACATCACAGTGCTTGGCTACGCTTCCCATACCATCGGAACTGAAGTTTAATCTCCTAGCGGCCAAGGTTAAGTCTGGTTCGCCGGATGACCCTTTGAGACCGGCCCAGTTTCTGGACTCGGCGTCTATTTGCCTCCCACCGATCCGACAACTGGTGGATCAATCCCTTACCACCGGATCAGTGCCACCTAGTTGGAAGGCGGCCTGTGTAATGCCCATCATAAAGAAGCCGGGACTGGATCCAGTGAAGCCGGAGAGTTATCGACCTATCTCCCTTCTTCCATGGGTGACAAAGATCACAGAGGCCCATGTGAATAACATCTTAACGAAACATCTGACCTCTGCACACCTACTGGATCCCACACAGAATGGTTTTAGATCTGGCCATAGTACACTCCTATATATGGTTGAACATCTCCGCTCTGTACTAGATGCAGGTCAAACGGCGGCACTGGTCTTATTAGACCTTAGTGCCGCCTTCGACACTGTATCCCATACCATTCTTGTCCGCAGGCTTGGTGAGGCTGGCATATCTGGCAAGGCGCTGGATTGGTTCCAATCGTTTCTTTCGGAACGATCCTTTCAGGTAGTAGTGCCACCGTTCAGATCAAAACCTCACGCCATTACTCAAGGAGTTCCGCAAGGTTCGGCGTTGAGCCCCACTCTTTTCAACTTATACGTCCAACCTTTGGCGGCGGTTGCGAAGAGTTGGGATCTCACAATGGTATCTTACGCCGATGATACCCAGCTGGCAGTGGTTCTCAATGGGGACTCTGACCAATCGGCATCAAACTTTGCGGATGGTTTGAGGGCTGTTGCTGGCTGGCTTACCACCAACTGTTTACAGCTCAACGCCCTCAAAACCGAGGTGATGGTGTTAGGGAAACATCCAGATCTGTGGGGCGCGAGCTGGTGGCCTAACGAGTTGGGACCCCCCCCTAAACCGGTCGCCGAACTTAAAAATCTTGGCGTGTGGCTGGACTCCAAACTCACCTTCTCGTGTCATACTAAGAAGGTGGCATCTACATGCTTCGGCATCTTGCGTGGTTTGAGGCCTATCCTCAAATTTTTTGATGCCCCCACTCGCCAGTTGGTGATTCAAGCCAGCATTGCATCAAGGCTCGACTACGCAAGTTCACTGTTTTTGGGTGCCAATCAGGCGGAGGTCCTGCGACTCCAACGGGTGCAGAACGCGGCTGCCAGGGCTCTGGTAGGCCTGCCACGGTTCTGTTCAGCCCGCAGCACAATTTGTAAATTACATTGGCTGCCAGTAATTAGGCGCATAGAGTTTAAGACTCTGTGTTTCGCGTTCAAAATCCTCAAAACCGACACCCCTACCATTCTCCAGCATCTTTTGACCCTGTATACGCCATCTCGTAGCCTTCGCTCTGCGGGTCAAAATTTAGCACTTGTTCCGCGTTTTAAAAAAAGTAGACTAGGTGGTCGTTCTTTTACTGTGTTGGCCGCCAGGCTATGGAATGCGCTTCCTGCGCACATTCGAGCCTTAGAAGATCTTTTAGTTTTCAGGAAGGTTGTTAAAACGTATCTCTTTCCCCTGTCTTATTAATATTCTCTGACCTTTTTTTTACTCTGTTAGTTATGTTGCCTTTCCAGCTATAGCGCCGGGACGCCCCTTCGCTGGGGCAGCTGTGCGCTTAAAAAACTAAGTAACATAACATAACATAACATAACATAACATAACATAACATAATATTTGCACTTAACACAACAATAATCCCCAATCCACCACAAACGGAGACCACACAGGTAAGTATATTTTATAAAAATATATAGCTTTATCTAGTTTCAGCAAGGTAAATACGATAGTTGCACAATAATCACTTTATCACTCAAAGGTTGCTCTTAATCTTAATGATTGCAGTACTTGTAAATAGGAAGTTCTTAATAAAAAGGATAGTCTCAAGTCTCTTGTGAATCAGTCTCCAAAATAAGCAATGTTGACTTACTTCAGAAACATGTGTTCTCAAAAACGAGCATTCCAAAACAATGCTGATGTAAAAATGTGCCACAGGAATCAGCCCCTACCGCTGGGAATCCTAAGCGCTACAAGCGCGTCTCACCCGAGGGCTGGGAGGACCCCTTTTCCCTCCCACGGCACTTCTCCTGCCTCAGGTGCACTCCACTGGCATGCGCTCACTCGCGCTCGGCCCCGGCCGGTCTCAGGAAGCTCTCCGCCCGCTCTCAGTCCTTCGGGGGGCGGCGGGGAGCAGAGACGGCAGGCCGGGGGCTGGAGCACTTATCTGATTCCCTCGGCGAGGTTGGGTCAGTCTTCCCCGGTCCCGGCGGTGATCACGCGGCAATTTCGAAGGTCCCGATGACGGGGACCAATCCGGTCGCGGCGTCTGGGGCGAGCCTATGGTACACCCGGGAGTCAGCCAATGGCAGTGCGGCTCCCGGGACAGGCTTGTCGTGACGCTTCCGCTTCTCGCCCAATCACGCTCAACCACGGTGATGACGCTGCGCCGCACGGGCCTATCCCGTCGCGGCGTTGGTGAGGGGGCTCGGCTCCTGCAGCCAATGGGAGCGCGGCGGCTCCGATCTTCGCCGCTGCAGCTCCCCAGCGATCGGCAATCTTCTGGAGATATTCCTGGCCCCCGGGCAGCAGCGGTGAAGCGGCCAACAGCTGTTTTCAGTGCCCCCTGCACTGGGAAGGCCCACAAGTCTCCGGCCTGCACCCCACACGTGTCGATGAACACGTCGATCTCGGCCACACAGCAGGCTGGGTCAGCGCGGCGCCCTCCCTCAAATTAGAGAGCAGCCAGTGCGCTAAGCAGGCAAACTACAGGGTCTCACGATCTCCTCGCCACACAGCAGCTTCAGGGGGCACAGCAGAGTCTTGTAGTCCTGGGGCAACCTTTATGTCCCCGGGTTGCAGACAGGGGGCCAGCTCTTCTCAGGCCCTTGGAGATTCAAGTTTGTAGACACAGCACACAGCAAGGTCTTCGCAGTTTCAAGCAGGTAGGGTCACAGCACACAGCAAAGTCCCTTTCTCCTCCTCAGCTTTCAGTTGCAACAGCAGAACAGGTCAGCCCTTAGAGCACACAGCAAGGCAATCTTCCTTTAGTCCTCCAGCAGTCCTTCTTCCAGCAGAGGTTCCTTCTTGATTGTAGGATCTTAGAATCTAAACTTCTGTAGTCAGGGGTCCTTCCCTTCTACCCCTCAAAGTCTTTGAAGTCCTTTGAAGTCTTTGTGCAAGTCGGCCCTGAGTCCGGTCTAAACCAGTTCTGGGGGTTGCGGAGCGCTGGGGGTTTCTGGTTTTCTTCTTCCTGACAGCATCAGGGTCAGAGGTGACAGTTTGGCCGGCAGGAGGGGGAGCCAGCATGGTGGTCAGGCAAGCACAGCCCGGCACTGTCAGGCGCTATCTCCTCCCGCCTCCCTGGCAGCAGATGTGGCCTTTCATCCACGGCTTGACTCCGACCCCCTCCCTCCGGGGGCTCTGCAGCCCCTGTCACCCTCAGACCAGACAGGCATTCCACAAACAGACCCAGGCACACAGAAAGATGTAGACAAGAGAACAGCCACTTTCTAAAAGTACTATTCTCAAACACAGGATCTAAAAACAACCTTCACTAAAAGATGTGTTATTAAACTCTGAGTTCAGGGATATCTTTCACTCATGCCCCCTCTTGTTCCTATGAGGAGATAGGCTGGTATCCATTGGGACCAGCCTCCCCCATGTTATTCTATGGAGCAAGATAGCCTTACAGCAGTGAGCGCACAAAATGGCTGCTGCCCACTACCAGAGCATGTGACCTGCACTAGTACATGCTCTACCTTATCCATACACTGCACCCTGCCCAGGGGGGTACCTTGAGCCTTCCATAGGGGTGACTGATGTGCACAGACAGCGAAGGGTTAGGCCCAGCCAGTGGAGACACTGGCCAGGGGGACAGGGCAGTCCACTGACTGCACACAGGCCCTGCGCTGGCAGGCCTGAGACACCTTTTTAGGGCTACTCATGTGGGTGGCGCAATCTGCGCTGCAGGCCCACTAGTAGCATCTGTCATCACCAGCCCTGGCACACATAGTGCACTTTACTAGGGACTTCATGGTGATGCAAATATGCCAATCAGGTATATTAATCAATATGGCAATTTACAGAGGGAGCACTTACACTCTGGCACTGATCAGCAGTGGCAGAGTGTCCAAAACATCGAAACCATCAAAAACGAAATCCAGCACAGCATCAAAAATACATGAGTCAGAGGCAAAAAGATGGGGGAAAAACCACGCCAAGGGTGTCAGGTCTAACACGTGTCCCCTCCAGCTGAAAGTGGGGAGAACTACCCAACCTCTTGGGAGTCCTCATCACTAAGGCGGAAGAATCTGAACAGACCGTCAGCATTGGCGTGTTCTGTACCAGGGCGGTGCTCCACCGTAAAGTCCATCCCGTGGAGGGAAATGGACCACCTCAACAGTTTTGGATTCTCACCCCTCATCTGCATTAACCATCTGAGGGGCCTGTTGTCGGTCTGAACACGGAAGTGAGTCCCAAACAGGCAGGGCCTCAGCTTCTTCAGAGCCCAGACCACAGCAAAAGCTTCTCTTTCAATGGCACTCCATTTCTGTTCCCTGGGGATTAGCCTCCGGCTAATGAAAGCCACTGGTTGGTCTCCGCCCTCATCATTGATCTGTGAGAGTACTGCTCCCACGCCTTGCTCTGAAGCGTCAGTTTCCACAATGAACTCACTGGAAAAGTCAGGTGCCTTAAGCACCGGTGCTGTGCACATGGCAGCTTTGAGGGTGTCAAAAGCAGTTTGACAGGCCTCAGTCCAATTCACCTTCCTGGGCTGATTTCTAGATGTCAGCTCTGTCAAAGGGGCCACAATGGTGCCATTACCTTTGACAAACCGTCTGTAATACCCGGTGAGACCTAAAAAGGCTCTCACCTCAGTCTGGGTCTTGGGGGGCTCCCAAGCCAGAATGGTATCAATCTTTGCCTGTAGGGGCGCCACCCGGCCGCTCCCCACCTGGTGTCCCAAGTACACCACAGATCCCTTCCCTATCTGGCATTTACTGGCCTTGATAGTGAGGCCTGCCCTCTGCAGAGCCTTCAACACTTCAGTGAGGTGTTGCAGGTGTTCCTCCCAAGTGGAGCTGAACACAGCAATGTCATCCAGGTAGGCTGCACTGAATTGCTCCAGCCCCGCCAGTACCTGGTTGACCAATCTCTGAAATGTGGCAGGGGCATTTTTCAACCCAAGGGGCATGACACGGAACTGGAAGTGCCCCTCTGGCGTTGAAAATGCTGACCTCTCCTTGGCCCCCTCAGTTAAGGCAATCTGCCAGTACCCTGAAGTCAAATCAAAAGTGCTCAGGTACTGGGCAGCTCCCAACCGATCCACCAGCTCATCAGCTCTGGGGATGGGGTGCACGTCAGTCTTGGTGACCGCATTGAGCCCACGGTAGTCCACGCAGAACCGAAGTTCTGGGGTGCCACCGGGGGTAGCAGCTTTCTTAGGCACTAAGACCACTGGGCTAGCCCAGGGGCTGCTGGAGGGCTCAATAAACCCTAGCGCCAACATCTTGGACACTTCTTCCTTGATGCTGGCTCTGACCTTGTCAGCCACTCTGTAAAACATCTGTTTCACAGGCAGACTGTCTCCAGTGTCCACATCGTGGACGCACCACTTGGTGACACCTGGCGTTAGGGAGAACAGGGGGGCGAACTGACCCAAGACTTGGCGACAGTCCTGCTGCTGCTCTGGGGTCAGGGTGGGGGAGAGGACCACACCATCCACTGACCCATCTTGCTCCTTGACTGCCAGGAGGTCAGGGAGAGGATCACTATCCTCCTCCCCTCCAGCATCTGTAGCCATGAGCATAGTCACTTCAGACCTCTCAAAGTGGGGTTTGAGGCGGTTCACATGTAGCACTCTCAGGGGCTGCCTGGGAGTCTTCAGGTTAACCAAATAGGTAACCTCGCTCTTGCGCTCCACCACCTCATATGGCCCAGACCACTTGTCACGGAGCGCACAAGGCTCCACTGGCGCCATCACCCACACTTTCTGACCAGGGTGGAACTCAACCAGAGAAGTGTTCTGGTCACACCACCTCTTCATTTCCTCCTGGCTAGCCTCCAGGTTCTCTTAAGCGAGCTTCCTGAAGCGCTTGGTCTGGTTGCGAATGGCCAGCACATAGCTGAACACATCCTGAGGGGTTTTCCCACGGGGTTTCTCCCACCCCTCCTTCACCAGAGTGAGAGGCCCTCTGACAGGGTGGCCATACAGCAAATCAAAGGGACTGAACCCTAAGGATTTCTGAGGCACCTCCCTGTAGGCAAACAACAGGCATGGTAACAAGACGTCCCATCTCCGCCTCATGGGCTCTTCCAGGCCCATAATCATGCCCTTCAATGTGCGGTTGAATCTTTCAATCAACCCATTTCCTTGAGGGTGGTAAGGAGTGGTGAATTTGTATGTCACCCCACACTCACTCCACAGGGACTTCATATACCTAGAAATGAAGTTTGTCCCCCTGTCTGAGACCACCTCCCTGGGAAATCCCACCCGGGAAAAGATTCCCATCAGGCACGGCCCACCACTGGGGCTGTGACTGTCCTGAGCGGGATGGCTTCCGGGTACCGAGTGGCATGGTCCACCAAGACCAGGATAAACCTGTTGCCTAGGGCTGTCTTGGGGTCCAGGGGCCCCACGATGTCAATGCCCACCCGCTCAAACGGGGTGCTCACCACAGGAAAGGGTTGGAGGGGTGCCACGCACTTCCCTCCACTCTTGCCACTGGCCTGACAAGTCTGGCAAGATTTACAAAAGGCAGAGACGTGCTTCTTCATCTGGGGCCAGTAGAAATGGGTGACAAGCCTGTGATAGGTCTTGTCTTGCCCCAGATGTCCTGCGAGAGGCACGTCATGAGCCAGACCCAGTAGGAAGTCCCTGAAGCGCTCCGGTACTACCAGCACACGGGCTGCACCGGGCTCCGCGAACTTAGGCTCACTATAAAGTAAGTCATCCTCCCAGTAGATCAAATGCTCTTTGGACCCCAGGCCTGCTGCCTGGTCTGCAGCCTGCTGCCGCACACCAATGAGAGAAGGCGACTCCTTCTGAGCCTGGCAGAATTCCTCCCTGGAGGGACCCCCCTCTTGCTGCCACTGGGACAGCTCAGGCAATTCCCCTAGTTCGGCCACCTGCTCCTCTGTAGGTTCCAGGGCATCCCCTTCAGGTTCTGCTTCCTCCTGGACCGTGGGAACAGTGGGGGCTGGTTTCCCGCGCCCTCTACCCCTTCCTCTCTTGGCAGGTTCCTGGGCCATTGTTCCAGGCTCCAATTCTGCCAGACCGCCCTCTCTGGCTGTCATTGCACGGGTGGACACACAGATCCACGCAGGCAAACCCAACATCTCCAAGTGAGTCCTGTGCTCCACCTCTTTCCATGGGGAGCTCTCCAGGTCATTACCTAATAGACAATCTACAGGCAAGGCATCACTTACAACAATTTCCAAAATACCGGAGACCCCTCCCCATTCAAATGGAACATTTGCCAACTTGCAGTAGCGAACTGAACTGTCAGAGGCCACCACAGGCCGGAGTACCTTGGGAACAATTTGCTCTTCAGACACCCACCGACACCTGACAGATGTCACGCTGGCCCCTGTGTCTCTCAGGGCCTCTATTTCCTGTTCATTGATGGTCACCTTCTGCCCGTATTTCTTAGTGTTTTGGGG
Organism: Lissotriton helveticus; assembly: GCF_964261635.1. Lineage (NCBI taxonomy): Eukaryota > Metazoa > Chordata > Amphibia > Caudata > Salamandridae > Lissotriton > Lissotriton helveticus. The sequence continues at coordinate 1,206,459,095 of NC_136068.1, forward strand.
CAGCAAAGTTTCCTGGGCCATCTCTTGGTCTCCTAGAGAGACAAGGGTCATCAATGCTAACCCCTTCTCCCCACTAGAAATCAAATCCCCTCCCAAAGCTACACTGGCCAACGCCGGAGCTGGAGCTGGGGCACCAGGGGGCGCTGATTTCTTCTTTGGACGTTTGTGGGCAATGTGCCCCACCTCCCTACATGAATAGCAAGTAAGTGGGGCCCTTCTGTCCTGCGTGCCCTTAGGGGGCCAGGACTTCTTAGGCTTGGGGGGTTGAGACACCTTCTCCTGGGAACCATTTTGGGGCCCTTTAGAAGACTCCTTTTGATTACTCATGTCCCCCCCACTCTTCTGCTGGGGACCCTGTCCACCTTTGGCTTGGGTACCTACCACCCCCTTGTGGACCCTGGTGCTAGTCCAGCGGTCCGCCTCTTTAGCAAGCTCGCTGGGGTCAGTTAACTTGCTATCCAAAAGATGCTGGCGCAGCTCTGGAACACATAAACTACTTAAGTGCTCCCAACTAATCAAGTGACACAACCCCACATAATCAGTAACTTTGCTGCCCTTTATCCATCCTTCCAGTGCACATGTGTACATACTCACACACTCCACCCAAGTACTTGAATCAAACTTCTTGAAGTTCCTAAATTTCTGGCGGTACTGTTCTGCAGTGAGCCCATACCTGAGGCACAAAGCCTCCTTCATAGCGGGGTAGGATAAAGTACCTGTGGCTTCTAAGGGTGCCAAAACATCCCTCCCAGAGGCCTCAAAATGCTTCCACAATCCTGCCCCCCAATTCTTCTCAGGCACTTCATTCATCGTTAAGGCAAGTTCATACGCTCTGAACCACGCATAAATATCCTCACCCCTCTGATAATTCTGTACCAGATCCTTTGGTATGTATACCTTACCCGCCTGTACTGGTTGTGCGCTGCCACCATTAGAACTGGACTCCGCCTTTTTGAATTTAATGTCCAGCTCCCTCAGGCTCAACTCATGAGCCAATTGGAGTTTCCTCTCCTCCAAAGCGAGAGTGTTTCTTCTCTCCTCCGCCTCTGCTTGGGCTTTGAGCTTAAAAAGCTCAATCTCATGTGCCCTAGCTCTCTGATTTTCCTCCACCTCCTCTGGAGAAATAATCCTACTGGAGTGGTTGCTGCCAGTCCTGCCTTCCTCACTGGCAACTCACTGGGCAAAAAAGCATTCTCCTGTGTGCCTCCCTCTCCAATAGTAGCTTCTGGATCACCATGTTTGGCCTCCCACCAGGCCCTCAGAGCTTTCTGTAGCTCTTCCTTGTTTGCGCCGCCCTTCGCTGGGCATCCAAGCTGTTTGCAGAATTTTTTCAGTTGCTCCTTGTTATAGGTGAACAACTTCTGTATTTCAAATTCCACTTCCACTTCTCCATTCACACTTAGCGCTTTCTGAGACATGTTGCTTCCTAACCTTTTCAACTAAAAGGTTTCACCAAAAAGAAAAAATCTTGCGCAACCTGTTCTGCTAAACTAGACTAGTGATGTACAAGAAATCACTGCAGGTCAAGTGCAATTATTAGTTCAAAATCCGCACCGCTGTCCAACAATGTTAGATCTGGGGGTCTCTAGTTGGCAGAGGTAGGTACCTTAGACCAAGTAGGGACCCTTGCTTCTAGTCAGGGTGAAGGAATAGCCCTCTGAGATAACCCCTGCTCACCCTCTAGGTAGCATGGCACGAGCAGTCTAGGCTAACCAAAGGCAATGTGTATAATATTTGCACTTAACACAACAATAATCCCCAATCCACCACAAACTGAGACCACACAGGTAAGTATATTTTATAAAAATATATAGCTTTATCTAGTTTCAGCAAGGTAAATATGATAGTTGCACAATAATCACTTTATCACTCAAAGGTTGCTCTTAATCTTAATGGTTGCAGTACTTGTAAATAGGAAGTTCTTAATAAAAAGGATAGTCTCAAGTCTCTTGTGAATCAGTCTCCAAAATAAGCAATGTTGACTTACTTCAGAAACATGTGTTCTCAAAAATGAGCATTCCAAAACAATGCTGATGTAAAAATGTGCCACAGGAATCAGCCCCTACCGCTGGGAATCCTAAGCGCTACAAGCGCATCTCACCCGAGGGCTGGGAGGACCCCTTTTCCCTCCCACGGCACTTCTCCTGCCTCAGGTGCACTCCACTGGCATGCGCTCACTCGCGCTCGGCCCCGGCCGGTCTCAGGAAGCTCTCTGCCCGCTCTCAGTCCTTCGGGGGGCGGCGGGGAGCAGAGACGGCAGGCCGGGGGCTGGAGCACTTATCTGATTCCCTCGGCGAGGTCGGGTCAGTCTTCCCCGGTCCCGGCGGTGATCACGTGGGAATTTCGAAGGTCCCGATGACGGGGACCAATCCGGTCGCGGCGTCTGGGGCGAGCCTCTGGTACACCCGGGAGTCAGCCAATGGCAGTGCGGCTCCCGGGACAGGCTTGTCGTGACGCTTCCACTTCTCGCCCAATCACGCTCAACCACGGCGATGACGCTGCACTGCACGGGCCTATCCCGTCGCGGCGTTGGTGAGGGGGCTCGGCTCCTGCAGCCAATGGGAACGCGGCGGCTCCGATCTTCGCCGCTGCAGCTCCCCAGCGATCGGCAATCTTCTGGAGATATTCCTGGCCCCCGGGCAGCGGCGGTGAAGCGGCCCACAGTTGTTTTCAGTGCGCCCTGCACTGGGAAGGCCGACAAGTCTCCGGACTGCACCCCACACGTGTCGATGAACACGTCGATCTCGGCCACACAGCAGGCTGCGTCAGCGCGGCGCCCGCCCTCAAATTAGAGAGCAGCCAGTGCGCTAAGCAGGCAAACTACAGGGTCTCACGATCTCCTCGCCACACAGCAGCTTCAGGGGGCAAAGCAGAGTCTTGTAGTCCTGGGGCAACCTTTATGTCCCTGGGTTGCAGACAGGGGGCCAGCTCTTCTCAGGCCCTTGGAGATTCAAGTTTGTAGACACAGCACACAGCAAAGTCTTCGCAGTTTCAAGCAGGTAGGGTCACAGCACACAGCAAAGTCCCTTTCTCCTCCTCAGCTTTCAGTTGCAACAGCAGAACAGGTCAGCCCTTAGAGCACACAGCAAGGCAATCTTCCTTTAGTCCTCCAGCAGTCCTTCTTCCAGCAGAGGTTCCTTCTTGATTGTAGGATCTTAGAATCTAAACTTCTGTAGTCAGGGGTCCTTCCCTTATACCCCTCAAAGTCTTTGAAGTCCTTTGAAGTCTTTGTGCAAGTCGGCCCTGAGCCCGGTCTAAACCAGTTCTGGGGGTTGCGGAGCGCTGGGGGTTTCTGGTTTTCTTCTTCCTGACAGAATCAGGGTCAGAGGTGACAGTTTTGCCGGCAGGAGGGGGAGCCAGCATGGTGGTCAGGCAAGCACAGCCCGGCACTGTCAGGCGCTATCTCCTCCCGCCTCCCTGGCAGCAGATGTGGCCTTTCATCCACGGCTTGACTCCGACCCCCTCCCTCCGGGGGCTCTGCAGCCCCTGTCACCCTCAGACCAGACAGGCATTCCACAAACAGACCCAGGCACACAGAAAGGTTTAGACAAGAGAACAGCCACTTTCTAAAAGTACTATTCTCAAACACAGGATCTAAAAACAACCTTCACTAAAAGATGTGTTATTAAACTCTGAGTTCAGGGATATCTTTCACTCATGTCCCCTCTTGTTCCTATGAGGAGATAGGCTGGTATCCATTGGGACCAGCCTCCCCCATGTTATTCTATGGAGCAAGATAGCCTTACAGCAGTGAGCGCACAAAATGGCTGCTGCCCACTACCAGAGCATGTGACCTGCACTAGTACATGCTCTACCTTATCCATACACTGCACCCTGCCCAGGGGGGTACCTTCAGCCTTCCATAGGGGTGACTGATGTGCACAGACAGGGAAGGGTTAAGCCCAGCCAGTGGAGACACTGGTCAGAGGGACAGGGCAGTCCACTGACTGCACACAGGCCCTACGCTGGCAGGCCTGAGACACCTTATTAGGGCTACTCATGTGGGTGGCGCAATCTGCGCTGCAGGCCCACTAGTAGCATCTGTCATCACCAGCCCTGGCACACATAGTGCACTTTACTAGGGACTTCATGGTGATGCAAATATGCCAATCAGGTATATTTAATCAATATGGCAATTTACAGAGGGAGCACTTACACTCTGGCACTGATCAGCAGTGGCAGAGTGTCCAAAACATCTAAACCAGCAAAAACAAAATCCAGCACAGCATCAAAAATACATGAGTCAGAGGCAAAAAGATGGGGGAAAAACCACGCCAAGGGTGTCAGGTCTAACAATATATATATCAATTCCAGGTGCTGCTGGCTCACTGTTGGAAAACTGAATAAATTCTATTATTGACAATTTGAACGTGTGGTGTAAATTTGAAAGAACACAGGAGTGCACGAAGAAATAACTCTCTGACTAAGGGAAAACGGAATTGATATTGACACGGCGGGTCCTGCCGTGCTTCGCGTGCACCACCCGAGGAGCACCCGGAAGCCTCAAACTTGGACGAAACGGGAGGTAAATATATATATATATATATATATATATATATATATACACATATATATATATATATATTATTACACTAGTGTATGACACACATATATATATATATATATATATATATATATATATATATATATATATATATATATATATATATATATATATATATTCGCTGAAAAATCCATAGGTTTCAGGGGCGTTATAGTTAGCTGGACATTTCACTCATACAAAACCATTGAAATTCCCCCGTTATAGTTAGTTCAGCTAACTATAACTCGACGCGCCCGCAATGCACTGCTGATGACGTCACATATTACATCACTCATGACATGGTCAGCAACATCACTCATGACATCACTGATGACATCTCAAATGACATCACTGATGACATCAACCAGTGAATGTGTGTTTTTCTGAAAATTAAATATGTTTTATATATGTATATCTCAAGGTCGATGGAAGAATAAATGGGTATATAAGTTTCTAAATGGTTATTCTTTTTGTAAAATTGATTGTATAACTGAGTGACTAAGTGTATCTTAGTGAATACATGGGTTAGTGAGTAATGTTTAAGCATGTAAATATCTGTATCAGTATCTCACTTTGTGTATAAGTGGCTGCATGGGTTAGTGAGTAGCTACATGAGTGTCTATATGGGTTATTACTTGGTTTTTTGAGTATCATTATGAGTGTCTGAGTGTCCGTATGGTTCAGTGGGGGTATTACTTACTGCATACATGCATGAATGAGTGATTCACTATTTGTATGTGTTGAAGACAGTATGTGTGCATGACTGTATGGGTGGATGAGTGTGTGTATGGGTGTGTTAGTGAGTGAATGACTGTCTTCAATAGTGTCTTTATAAGTAACTACATAGATTGTAAACTAGTATATGTGAGAATTGGTGTATATAAGTGACGATATGCAAGAGTTAGAGATTGGAAGAGTTCCTGTATGAATAAGTATGTGTTTCTATAAATGAATTTTCAAAATAGTAAGTATGTGTAAGTTTCTGTAGAAGTAAGTGTGGTGGTGTGCGTATAACTGTATATGCAAGTAAATGGATGTTTGATTCTTTATTAGCATGACTGACTATGTGTTTGAGTAACTCTAAGGATGAGTGGCAGTGTGTAACAGTATGTATAGGTGTATGAGTACATATGATGAGTGAGTACATGTATGAGTGACTATATAGGACTGTTGGTGAATGAGTGGATGTGTATGTAGATCTTAGAATTACTGACTAGGTTGTTGTAACGTATTGGTATGTCCATTGTTTTGAAAATTTTAGTTGCTATTTTTGTATGTGTGTATCAAAGGTTATATTAGGGTGAGAGGAGGTCTGCTACTCTATCACAAGGAGGATGTCATCAGTGATGTCATATGAGATGTCATCAGAGATGTCATGAGTAATGTCACTGACCATCTCATGAGTAATATAATATGTGATGTCATCAGCAGTGCACTGCGGGTGCGCGAGTTATAGTTAGCTGTAACTATAACGGGGGAATTTCAATGGTTTTGTATGAGTGAAATGTCCAGCTAACTCTAACACCCCTGAAACCTATGGTTTTTTTCAGTGAATTTCCAAGATTTTTTAAATGCTAATTCCTAACTATAACATGCCTTAAACCTATGTTTATTTCAGTGAATTTCAAAGGTTTTTTAAATGCTCATTTCTAACTATGTTGAAAATGGCAATGTATGTGTACATAAGCGGCGTTCATTTGTGTTCACTGTACCCCTTGTTGTAAGCAGAACAAATAATTACGAAACACTGACTGTGTTATCCCGCCAGCATAAGACCCATGCACACATGTACACAACAGCTATTTTAGGCACCATGGCCTCTCTGACCGTTTGCTAAACCCCCGACACCCCTCCCCGCACGCACTGCTCATGCATCGACCACAAGACCCTCTCCCTCTGCGTGACCCTGCTCTAAAAGTAGCACTCCTGCTTGACCCACACCCCCCATTTCCTTCCATGAATACCCCCCCCCCTTCTGATAAACCCTTTCTCTACGCTCGATTTTCCACACTGATCCTTCCTTTCATGAATATCTCTCCTTTGATGACCTCTTCCTCTGAACCTAATTGTCTACATGGACCGCTGGTCATCCCTTAGCCTGAGGATACAGTTTATTGCCCACTACTGTATGCACTCGCCTCTCTTGAAAGGGGCTACTATTGATCAAGACCTCCCCACCCTCTGAGATTCGATCAGGCGCACACATTCCAAAGGAATCAGCAGAACACTCAGCTGCGTGACAGCCCCCTCCTATTGTATGGAGGATCAGGGCCCCTACTGTAGCCACGTGTTGGAATATCTTCATACTTCACAATGTCTTGATTGTAATGAAGAATGTCTGTGTGCCATAAACCTGTGTATAAAAGACGAAGCCTCAGAGAAACTTGTTAGAGCACCTCCTGAAGACACTATGCGAGTGTCCGAAATGACAGGCTCTCCTCATGAGAAATAAAACTCTATTCTTGTATTCCTGCTTCCAGCGCCCGTCTCTTTATTTGGTACTCGTTCACGATGGGAACTAAGAGGCGTCCTGCGCCAGCAGCCTGGGCATCAGGTGTGATATGGGCTGACTTTTCCACAATTGGCGTCCCAACGCGGGGTCCATCAGCGACATAAGGTCCGGTAAGAGAGGTCCAGACGATGGGGTGAACATCTAAATGATTGGAGTATACCTGCCTTGAGAGGGCCCTCGTCCGGCTGCCGATTGAATGAACTTCACCGATTCTGAACGGACCTCTCTCAAGTGACCTACTGTCCTGACTGGAATCCCACAGGAATGCTGCGATAAAAACATAGAGAAAAGAGGCGCTGGAGAAAGGAAGACGAAGAATTGCCCACATGGTCCGGTCTGGGTAAGGTTAAGTAGGACGTCTTTACGTCTGATTGGTAGGATGGCTTTATCCATCTGATTGATTGATTGATTGTTGATATTGGAAACGGTATTTAGATACTGGTATTGTTCATTGATTGGTTCATTTAGCCTCGGTTGCTACTTGAAGTATTGGTTCTCTTGGAGACATTCTCTGTTTGCAAACAGCGACGAATAGGAACGTTCCTCTCTCTTTGCAAATAGTGAAGGATAGGTAATGCGGACTTTTGTCCCCCGTTGTAATCCGTCATGCCTATTTTTCTCCCCACTCATTGATTGGTTGCTCTGTTGCTCTTTGAGACATTCGCTGTCTGCAAACGGGGAAGAATAGGAATATTCTGTCTCCCTTTGCAGATAGTGAAGGGTAGGTAATGCAGACTTTTGTCCCCGTTGTAATCCGTCATGCCTGTTTTTTTCTCCCCACTGATTGATTGATTGTCTGGACATTTATTGTTCAAGGAATAGTTCTTTTGAGGCATTCTCTGTTTGCAGATAACGTGGAATAGAAATGTTCTGTCTAGTCTTTGCAAATAAGGAAGGGTAGGTAATGCGGACCTTTGTCCCCCGTTGTAATCTGTCATGCCTATCTACTCCCCACTGATTGGTAAACCAGTTCCACCCGGACCATTTATTGGAGGTAGGTCATCTGGCTCGACCAGGAGGGTACCCCTAATACAAAAGGACAAAATATAAAAATGCGGATTAGCCGCTGTATCGTGCTAGCAAATAAAAGAGAAAAATATATATATAAAAATCGTTGGGGAAAAGAATAGGAATAGAGTGAAATCAGTAGGCCGCTGATGAGATCTCTTTTCAACCTCGCTGAAATGGAAACATAGGGAACAACCCCTCAGGAAATATGAAACTGGTGAGGAAAGCCGAACTTAACGCTATGACTTCGAGACAGCTTGGCTTCGCCACCCACCCCACCCAATTACCGACAAACCTTAGGCGAATAATAGAAAATATACAACACTATAGCGAAGTAACAGGTGAAAACGTTTTATTTTTTTAACAAACAAAAAAAACCATTTAAGCAACTATTTGAAGGACAAACGGCTGCAACGGCAAACGAAAACCCACAATGCATTTCGCCGTCTGCCTGACGCCGTTCCAGTCCTTCCTTCCCCAAAGTAGCAATGTTGGGCTACTTTGGGCTACTTTCTAGTAGTTTTTGGGCATTTTAAAGTCTACAAAAACCGTTGAGGGCAGTGGGGTGGAAGGACCACTACGCGAATAGCCCGAAGGCGGCGCCACATGCCAAGGCCTGTCCCCCGGATGAACCAAGGGACCCGTTCCTGGGGCCGTGGCGAAAAGCGTCCGGCCGCCATCAACCAGAGGCCCGGCCCGAAACGTACTAGGCGCCACTTCTTTAATAATGGCTGCGACAACACTGGGGGGGGGGATGTCTTGCACATGCCTCCGACCCCCCCCCTCGTCCTCATCGCCTGGTCCGGCCATAACAAATGTCAAGCAAGACGCCGTGGGGTGCACCGGGAGGGAGAGGCGGCGCGAACGAGCCTCTCCCACCTCCCCAGGTGAAGGCTCCCCAGCTGCACCCCCAACGCTCCACGCACCCGGCAAAGGGTTCATCCACTGTGGCGATGCTGCGACACCTCGCCCGGCAGGTTGGAGCCCGTCTGCTCATTTGACCCCGCAATTGCCGGTAGCTGCCGAACTCTCAAAATGGCGGTCGACCTTGCAAAAGCGGGCCCAGCATGAAGGAATGGCCCGGTTGCTTGTTGATTCCACCATCATAAAAGTTCTCCTCGACCTTGAAGATTCTAGAGGAGCCGCGGGAGTCCCCGACCCCCGCAGATACCCCCGATGGGGAATGACTGCCATAACTGCCCGTGGAACGATGAAAATGTAGCCGCGGGATGTCGGCGCTCCCATGCTGACGCCAGCCTCAATTTTAATGACTAAAATCCTGCAGACTACAGTTCGGATCAGTTCCGGTGAAAACGCAGTATGACCCGGTAGAAAAATGTTGCTTCCCTCCCCCTGACTGATGGTTCATACTGCCGATCCCTTTCTGTTGCCCTTCAACGGAACTTTTTGGACTGCCGAAAGAGGTTCTGGGCCAACCACGAGTTGGTGGAGGTTTTTGACTATACCTGGATCTGCCTGGCCGCACCCAAAATGGCGCTGGTACAAATGAAACTTTCAACTCCTTGTTGTACCCCGATTGCTCAACTTTGATGTCAATGAAATATGCATACAGTTTAAAAAAAAAAAAACAATGAATTGATATGGGATGGGTACTGATTATGTGTTCGGACAATGAATTGAAGTGAGATGGGTGCTGATTGAACATTCGGACAATGAATTGTTGTTAAGTTTGGCGCATCATGATTATTGAAAGTTCGAATTTCAACACTTATGATACTCGCTCACACTGAAATTTCGATATGATTTTATTGCACTTGTCGCACTTTCATTATGAAATCAACGATCACCGACTCCATTAGGTTTTCCACTAATAAGTATCCCCACATGTACAGTTCTGGCCGGCCCACTGGGTTGTAGGCCCGTATTTATGCACCGACATTTTTTATTAAAGATTTTTGGAAAAAACGTACGTAGTTGTCACGTGTAAATTGGTACGTTTCGAATAAATGATCACTGTTTCCGATATAACTGAATTACAGGTGAAATGGCTCAGCTCGATTAGTTAAGGGTTAAAAAGTATAATACGCAGAAATATTGCAAATATGAATGGTCCAGGTTTTTGTTGTATGTACTTTGCACATTTTTGTGCAGCCTAAAGCAACCGCTAGAAAGACGCTGGAATTCAGCCTATACTTTATATGCTACCTGTATCAGGAAAATTGTGCTAAAATGCCCCTAAGTCGCCCCGAAGGAGTGCCACCTGGCCTCCCTACATACGGTCCGTAATACCACACTTGGGTGACCTATGCTATCCACCGGCCTCCGATAATCATCTCTCCCACACTAAAAGGTTCATCTGGGCTTAAATGCCGAGTTGGCAAGAACTGCGTTCCGTGGAGATAGACCGAGTATGTAGTAAGTAAAAGCCTTTTCGGGTTTATGCGCGCTGATGTGTTTTTAAATGCTGCCCCCGCCCCCTTCTTTTTCCCCTCTTTCTGCAGGTCACTTTGGAACATCGATTAAAAATACGAAAAAGAAAAAGGTGATCTAACGGACGAAGAGACGGGAAAAAGGCGTTCGATTATGGTGCCTACGCACCCCGAATAATACAACCAAAAATAATGTGCACTCATGATTAAGCACTCTACACTTAACTGAATAGGGAAAGGTTTAAAGAATATTCTGAGGTGAGGTTTAAACTCTAGTACCCTCCGTTTGGAGGACTAGGAATGTTGACAGTGTTTAGAAATTACTACATCCTTTCCACACCCTCATGAACCGGAAACTCAGAGCTGCCCTATTGTTCTCCCAACTGACACCCACTGTTGCCTCCGCCTGGAAACGCATTTAGCCCGACCAGGTTAGTTCTTGACCGGTTGCCAAAGGCGTAAGTGTGTAAAACAACAAAGACCAGTAAAGACAGCCGACAATAAAAGGAAAGAAAAGGGTAAAAAGAGCTTAGGATGCTAAGATACGCAGTATACAGGAAGAGATCATTATGGCCAGTAACGGTTATATGTCTTGTCTTGGATTTATGTATATAATACATGTACTGTCTCCCTCACCTGAGTATGTGTGTACGTAATGTATGGAGCTACGTCATCCCTCTGCCTGTGTTTCCGTATTACTTAACCCCTGTTGTTCTGTGTTGTGCGCGCACTGAATGACCCATTATTGTACACGTCTCTCTCTCTCTCTCTCTTTCTCTCTCTTTCTCTCTCCATGTCATACGTGGACCATTAAGAGTGCGCTCTCTCTCTCTCTCTCTCTCTCTCTCTCTCTCACTCTCTCTCTCTCTCTCTCTCTCTCTCACTCTCTTTTTCTCTCTCTCTCTCCAAAAGCCCCCTGTTCCCTCTTTCCTTGTATGGTGACGTTGTGCCCCCCCCCGGCACAAAACTTAATTGGGTCTCCTCGAACACAAAAGTGTTCGGCAAAATTGACAGGAACTAAAACGATTGTGACTTGTCATATTACTACCTCTCCTTTCTGCAAAACGATAGAACCCGAGTTGGTAATGAAGGAAAGGACAGGTAAGACGACGGATGTCCCCTAATCTGGCCTTTTATAGGGGGACTATAACGTCAATGGCCTTCTGTTTTTCGGTTCGCTAAAAATGCAATTCCCAATGCACAGATTATTTCGCTCCTCTGCACTTAAGTGCGGATGTCCAGAGTACCCCACTTCTCCCGATCGACCCCAGCTCCCTGTCCAAAGCGTCCCCGTTTCCCCCGATCAACCCCAGCTTCATGTCAGCTACCCTCGAAGCGTAATTGATGACCTTGATTAACGGTCGCTCCCCAAGAAAAGCATGTTTTACATCTGCCCCCTGCCCCTTCTTCATGACGATAACGCCCCTGCTTACAAGAGTTAGCCGACCCCGGAGGGAAATGTAAGATTGTCGATACTTGGGTTAAAGGGAAGGACGAGTCTCTACATAAAGACTCGATTTTGAGTTTTGATATAATGCACTGTGTATAAAGGTCCAAATTCTCTCCACATACGTCACGAATGAACGCCAAACAGGTTTTATGAATTCAATGGTAATGCCCTCCTACATACTCCATAAATAATGACTTCTGACTGTGACCGATGAACTTATCCCCCACCTTTATAGGATTGGGGATGGAATTGAGATGTACAAATGTCTTCTCCTGCCAGTCTTTCTAAAACTTGTTTTTACCCATTCAAAGATACAATCACCGGAGGAGAGGAGCTGGACGTGACGCACAGCCTGGCTACAGATCGTGAAGCACGTGTGACCGCGACCAAAGGTGGAGCCACCGAGCAACGAGATGCGGGACGAGGCACCACTCTCAAACTCGGCAGATTAAGGAATAAAGGGCTGCCTTGAAGCCCTCGATTTGCTGCCCCACTCGTGCCTGAAGTCCCCGCCCTTTTTGAGCCCGACCGATGGGCCTGCCTGCTCGATTATCCTTTGCTCCTTTTGGTCCCTTGATGTGCTCAAAGATCTGATCCCAGGTTTTAAAGTCTTTATTTCGATTTAAAAAAAAAATCATAAAAGACAGATAATAACAGACATTGATTAATTATAAATACATTTTCTTTAAATTCATAAAATTAGTATTAAATGACATGAAGGACAATCCTGAAAGAAGATTACTAAAATTAATAAAAAGAAAAAAAGAAAAAGGTAAAAAGGGGAAAGCTTCCAGATAAATTCCAAACAATGTTTTGTAGCAGAAGCAGAAATTGGCAATCCAAGTATATGATGTTAAATGGGTCAAAGGAGGTCATTTGCATGATCAATAAGCTGATCAAAAATGTTCAGACAAAAGTAAATCACAGCGACACAATGATTAGGCTAATGTTTTGACCTTATTATCCAGGCCCACCCCAGATATTTTGCCAGGCTCACTGAAATAACCTCTGAAGTGTTAGTTTTTAATACATAGATGGCCTCGTCAGATTTCCTAATAGGTAGGCGCTGGAACAGTGGTTTTAACCATTTGGCTCTCGGTGCCGAATATCTAGGGCAAGCAAACAAAAAGTGACCCACTGTTTCCTTGTGGCCGGGGCACCATCTACAATGATCCGTGGTACTGGTTGACCAACTTTTCGTAAATGTGTTCAGTGGCAATGCTCCCACCCGGAACTGGTGGTAGAGTTTCCTGTCCAAAGATTTGGTGACTGTGTCCCAGTATTGTTCACGTGATGGGTCCAACTTAAAGGACAGGAACCTACCCGTGAGGTTGGTGGAGCTTGAAGCATTCACTCTAATCTGGCGGAGCGTGGCCCAGTACAGTTCTTTAAATGCTGGTTTGGATGGGAAGGTGCTAGTAGTGGGAGATATCCAAAGCTGCTCTAGCCCCATGTCCGTCAAAGTAGATTTTACCATTTTGAACCATTGGATTTTCCCCGAGCCCCTAATTGACCTGACTTCTGCTACCTCATTTGCAAATGAAGTGAGGTCAGGGGATGTCCATAAGCGCCTCCAGAAAGCAACCAATCTGAATCTGGCCATCTCGTTGATCGGGGGACAACCCATGTCCAAGCAGAGAGGGATGGAAGGGGACGACGGTGGCAAGCCCTCCAAGTTTCGCACAAATTTACATTGTATTTTAAACAGACCCGTAAGGTCCATATAGCCCCACAGATCTGCACCATATAAGATTGCTGGGTTAATTTTGGCATCATAGATCTTAAGCGCCGGGATAACCCGCTTGGTGATGGATCTTTTTTGTTCGCTTAGTAGGCAGCCGGTGAGTCGGGCAAGCTTGAGATGTTGTGTGCCGACTTGGGCTTTCCATCTCAGGCGGCTGTCCAAAGTGACCCCCAGATATATCATGTTCTCCACTTGATCCAATTTAACACCACCCATGCTAACTGTGCTCCGGACAAAGCGGTTCTTTGTTAGGACCATAAACTTGGTTTTCCCAACGTTCACCTTGAGGTCGCTGATGACACAGAACTCCTCAAAGCGGTCCAACGCCCGCTGTAGACCGCAACGTGTTTGGGAGAGGAGTAGGGTGTCATCAGCAAAGATGAGCATCGGGAAGCGCTGTCCTGCAAGCATTGGGGCGTCCGTCGGGGTATCCTTAAAAAATTTGACCACTTGGTCAATAAACAGTAGAAAAAGGGTTGGTGCCAGGACACACCCCTGACGGACACCTCGAGTTACTGGGAAATGTTCCGTCACTTGACCCTGGCCTCCCCATCTCACCCTCGCAAAATTGTCCTCATGCAATTTGGTTATTAGGACAAGTAACTCCTCAGGCATTCCCAAACTCCTCAAGACTCCCCACAGTTTATCCCTCGGGACTAGATCGAACGCGGACTTCAGATCAATGAACGCTGCGTAGATGGTGCCACCGCCAAGCTGAACCACCTTCCAGTAGATCAGACAAAATCTGAACACCTGGTCGATGGTGCTCGTTCCTGATCTGAAGCCCGCCTGCATTGGAGATAGTATGTCCTCTAGTTCGATCCAGCCTTAGACACTACCCAGGACCATACGTGCGATGAGTTTTTGTATTGAGTCGATGAGACTAATCGGGCGGTAGTTACCTGGGTTAGACCTACTGCCCTTTTTGTAGATGGGTAATATCTCCGCCCCCTTCCAAGATTTGGGTATGCTTGCACCAGCAGCTATGGAGTTGGCCACCTTAGTAATGTAAGGCATCCACAGAGCGGGATTAGCTTTAAACAGGTCGGCTGGTATAAGATCCATGCCCGGCGCTTTCCCTCGCGTGGTAAGGCTTAATGCCAGCTCAACCTCTTTTTCTGAAAAAATAATAATGTTCTCGGTTTGCGTGGGTGAGTGGGGTACCATCACCAGAGAACTGGGAGGTTTAAGATTCTCAGCACAGAACTGAGTCGAATAGAATGTCACCCATTCGGAGGGGGGCACGTGGTTTGCAGGGATGCGTGCATCCGGATCCTTCCCCCACTTGACTATTTCCCAAAATTTAATGGGGTTGTTAGATGTGGAAGCCTCCAATAGATCCGACCAGTACTTGTCCTCCCACTCCCGTTTAGCTTCCCACTGCGTTTTCCTATAAATTAATCTAGCCACCTTCCCTGAAACCATAATCCGGGACTTAACTGCTTTGATGAGTTGGGTATGGGCTTCCCTACATTTGTTGTTATACCATTTCTTAGGGCGGATAGGTATTTTGGTGGTTCCCTGGTGACATGGTTGTGAAAGCAGGGATTTAAGATCATCAAAACAACGGTCATGGAGGTTTATGATGTTATTAGCCGTTTCGGAGTTATCCCCCAACTGATCATATGTCAACATCTCATTATATGTGTTGTTAACCATAGTGTTGACCTTATCCCTTAGTGTATCATCCTCCACAATTTTGGACCATTTTAACCTCTTCCTATCGTTGGTTAGGAAAGCGTCCCCAGTCTGTGAGATACCGAGATTCTCGGGTCTCACAAGACCTGGTATCCTTAGTTGCAGAGACAGGGGGTTGTGGTCACTTTCTGGGCGGGATAGTACTGCCATGTCCACCAGCAGGGGCCAGTCTCCTAGTTTTAACAGGATATAATCAATACGGCTTTTTCTTAACCCGTTATCAAATGTGAAATTCGCTTCCTGGTCTGATCTTGTACGGCCATTAACGGCCCGAAAGCCCCAATTTAGACAAAGAGCCATCCAATTCACCGCTGCCTCAGTAGCAATTACCGGTTTAGTGGGCAACAGATCGGGGATACCCCATACTGCATCCTCCGCGGAGCCCCAACTGTCCCCTGAGTCAGGTAATGGCTCAAAGGTACAGTTTAGGTCTCCTGCTAGAAGGGTGACATGATCGCTATCTAAGCCTGCCAAGATGGGGTCCAATGCTTCCATCAGGGGGGGGGGGGGGCGGCCTCCTGGCAATCCTCGGGCATATATGTTAATCAGGATCAGTTCCCGATGACCGGTCTTGCTCAGCTTGATGATGAGGAGGTCAGGGTCTTGTACTGTGAGTTCTATGGGATAGTATCCCAAGGATTGTTTCACCCAGATCAATAAGCCCCCTGAGGCTCGCCCTTTGACACTTCTAATTGCAGGTTTAAAAAAATTTATATAACCCTGCCTAAATGTTGGTTCAGTTGCCCAGGTTTCCTGGAGTAGGATAATATCGTATTTATCCATAAACTCCAGCCAGTCGTCAGAGTGGATACGACCTTTAACCCCAGCAACATTCCAGGACACAAGGGTAAGTATTTCTGGGGTGGAGGCCACAAGGGGTACCACCAAATCTAGAACTGCAAGGGTGCCCTGTCCAATCTCACCGTCCCACCCGTTTTCAATGCACCCAGAGGTGTTCTGGTTTTCCCCAGTCCTCAAGGAGACTTCCACTTCCCTCAATGGTGATACGGAAATTCCTGTTAGTACTGAGGCCCCCATACACTCTTCCACTATGATTGCAAGCTGCGGGGGCTCCTCGCTCGGCCTAACTGCCAGAAGCCCAAGATTTCCTGAGGGTTCGGTTACGCAAGACCAAGTTTGGAGTCAATCATTGGCCTCAAGATCAGATAAAGGGCCAAAATGATTAAAAAGTGATGGAAAGTGCGGGAGTTGGGGTGTCCTTATCATAGGGTAGCTCCTGATGGTTGGTTGACCATGTCTGGAGCCCTTTAAGATAGAACTCTGCCTATGTGGATAAAAGTAAGATAGGCCCAATGTCTGGACATCCCCTTGTCTGGCGAACCTAGCTTATCTGCAGATCATTTCCGCCACCCAGGGGTCCTTAAACGAAATTAAAATACAATCACCCTCCAGGTCTTTGGTGCCATGGCCCACCCAGTCAACTCTTCTTACATACAGAATTTCGGTTGGCGAAGAGGGGGGTAACGGTCGATTTTTATTTAACCAATAGGTCACCTTATTGCGCAAGTCGCCGTAAGTCTCCCTCTTGCCAGGTTGAAGGGGGGCTACGCCAGTCAATACTATTGTATATGATGCAGCCTCAATAGGGAGGTCAGCCCGCGGAGTAGTATACCTGGGATGTTTTTCCGCCAAAGGTTTTGTAGTATTACGGTGATTAACTAAAGGCCCACGGGGAGGATGCCGGGAGGTATTTGAGCTAGGTTTAGCCAGAGAGAGTGGTTTAGTTGGGCGAGGTCTAGCAGAGTTTAAGCTATCCGATTTGTCCGTGGGCTTCGTCATATGCGTATGTTGAGACGAGACCTCGGATGCTTTACTTGATGTAATCTTAGGATCTCCACCCCTCATTGGTCTATTGGTTGCTGTCCCTGGGGGTTTGTGATTAAGAGTGATGGGAATGTTTGTTGTCTTTGGGGCTGGGTTTGTGGATTTAACCCCCCTTTGGCTCGTGCCGGTTAGAGATAATAGCAGGGCTGAGTTCGTATTTACTACTGTCTCCAGAGTGTCTATTTTTAAAATCATTAACCTGGTCCGCTCCAAAACAGGTAATAAAAGATTTTTCATCAGAGCCTCAATTTTTACCAACAGCGATTCATCACTGTTTTGACAGGTTGGGCATGGGTCCGAGGATCCTAAGGAGGTGAGGGAGGGGCATAAGACATTTGGAAATGCACTGGGACGTTGTTTTTCACTAAGATGGCCCAATGCTGGTGGTATGGAATTACCGATGGGATTGCCAATGGTGTCTTTTAATTTTAATTTGGGCATTTTGCATTCTCTCCCCCCATATGGCTCAAGTCTTGCTTTCTCTTTCTCGTTACCATATCGGTGCCTTCTGAATCTATGTAGGTCAGCCTATTAGGCACAGTTTTGGGAGAGTCAGGAGATGAGTGGGGGGATTCTGAGGTGTATTCGGACACTAAGCTAACCTGGGATGTAGTTTCCCCGCTTGCCTCAAGGTCATCCAGGTGGTGTTCAACATGGACTGGTGTGTGTACAGGAGAATCAACCCCCTCGCTATCCATATGGACTATGGCCTCAGTGGTATCTGAGTGAATGCAATTAAAAGCTGCATGTACTTGTGCCACGGGGCTAGGGATCGTAGCCAACCTGCCCAGTGAAGAGCGTTTTCCACTGACTAAGTCAATGGAAAGACGTTTTTCCACCATAGCAATTTCTTTCTCTAATATTCCCGTGGCACGTGTGATAAAGGCATCCAATGGCCCCGAAACCACACCTTTGGGTGTTTGGACTTGGACTATGCGTGTTTTGCCTGATCTTAAAGACGTGATTTCTAAATGGCACCAGCAGTGGTTGTAACAACTAGACACGCTATTTACACAGAATGTTATAATGACGTAAAAGCCCTCGCAGTCAGTAAAATGTTTCTTGTGTCCAAGCACTCTGGGCTGCGAAATGGATAGATTGAGTTTAACTAGTCCGCCTACCTTTGATGTGTCGAAAACCAGTATAGGGGTTAGGGGCCGGGGCCGGCCTCTGCCATCCTCGAACGGCCTCAAACGGCCCGCTCTTAGCCCGGTCTTTGCTCCGGGCTGCGTCCCGCGCTGCGGGAGAAGTAACCCCAATTATAACAAGGTTAGAGGGCGGTAGGCGGGCCGGCAGGGAGAGCGGACCGGAAGTTGTTGGCGGTCTATCAGGGACTCCTGGGAATTGGAGTGCCTGGTACGCTCGCAGCCCTGCAGCCCTCCGCCGAGGTTGGTTCGGTCCCTGGAGGGTCTCTCAGTCAGCTCCTCCTCTCGGTGACCGGCGAGGTTTGGTGAAGGTCCACGCAGTGATCAGCCAAGGGTAAGCGCGACCCAGCAATGCGCTTCTGCAATTAAAAATGTTGTCCCAATGAAGGCTGAGCAGCAGGGGGTTTAAGAAGCCCTCCGGTGGGCGGTGGGTGGGCCAGCAGGGAGAGCGGACCGGAAGTTGTTGGCGGTCTATCAGGGACTCCTGGGAATTGGAGTCCCTGGTACGCTCGCAGCCCTGCAGCCCTCCGCCGAGGTTGGTTCGGTCCCTGGAGGGTCTCTCAGTCAGCTCCTCCTCTCGGTGACCGACGAAGCGGCACCCGCGAAGCGGGTGCGGCGAGGTTTGGTGAAGGTCCACGCAGTGATCAGCCAAGGGTAAGCGCGACCCAGCAATGCGCTTCTGCAATTAAAAATGTTGTCCCAATGAAGGCTGAGCAGCAGGGGGTTTAAGAAGCCCTCCGGTGGGCGGTGGGCGGGCCGGCAGGGAGAGCGGACCGGAAGTTGTTGGCGGTCTATCAGGGACTCCTGGGAATAGGAGTCCCTGGTACACTCGCAGCCCTGGAGCCCTCCGCCGAGGTTGGTTCGGTCCCTGGAAGGTCTCTCAGTCAGCTCCTCCTCTCGGTGACCGACGAAGCGGCACCCGCGAAGCGGGTGCGGCGAGGTTTGGTGAAGGTCCACGCAGTGATCAGCCAAGGGTAAGCGCGACCCAGCAATGCGCTTCTGCAATTAAAAATGTTGTCCCAATGAAGGCTGAGCAGCAGGGGGTTTAAGAAGCCCTCCGGTGGGCGGTGGGCGGGCCGGCAGGGAGAGCGGACCGGAAGTTGTTGGCGGTCTATCAGGGACTCCTGGGAATTGGAGTCCCTGGTACGCTCGCAGCCCTGCAGCCCTCCACCGAGGTTGGTTCGGTCCCTGGAAGGTCTCTCAATCAGCTCCTCCTCTCGGTGACCGACGAAGCGGCACCCGCGAAGCGGCACCCGCGAAGCGGGTGCGGCGAGGTTTGGTGAAGGTCCACGCAGTGATCAGCCAAGGGTAAGCGCGACCCAGCAATGCGCTTCTGCAATTAAAAATGTTGTCCCACTCCGCCCTCTCTTCCCTTGATTATTCAACAACATCACCTTTTCGCATAAACTTTTGACTATGGAATGAGGTTTTGCCACGGAAAAAAAAGACACGCAGGTGCCCAGCATGAGGCACCCCTAAGACAATGAGTTAAGAAACAGGACTGTGATCTAACAGCAGAGGACTGATCGCACCCTGCAACGTGTAAGGATGAATCCGAGCTGGACCTATAGCTCCACCGCCGGTGCTCAACAGCGCCAACAAAAGAAGACGGACTCCGTTAAAAAGACATTAAGACGAAACCCCCCTTCCTGAACTTTCTACTCACCCCCTTGACCAAATTGCTTGTATCAACTCGAACTCCTCCCTCAGCCATTTTGTATTGCTTTCTAAAATGTTTCATCGGTCACCCATGTATCTAGTTTTCCAAAGCACTGATAAGACCCGAAGGTATCAGATTACTCTTACTGTATGTTGATGTCACCGGAGAGAAAGTCTGAACTTGATTCTATAATGTTTCGGAACCTCTTTTATGCCGATCTCTAGACTTGTATGAAGAACCCAACAAATGTAAATTAACATGTATTGCATTCTGCCTATCGCATCGACTATGTAGAAATTGAACTTGCTTATGTAAAAAAGCGGCGACTGTTGAAAATGGCAATGTATGTGTACATAAGCGGCGTTCATTTGTGTTCACTGTACCCCTTGTTGTAAGCAGAACAAATAATTACGAAACACTGACTGTGTTATCCCGCCAGCATAAGACCCATGCACACATGTACACGACAGCTATTTTAGGCACCATGGCCTCTCTGACCGTTTGCTAAACCCCCGACACCCCTCCCCGCACGCACTGCTCATGCATCGACCACAAGACCCTCTCCCTCTGCGTGACCCTGCTCTAAAAGTAGCACTCCTGCTTGACACACACCCCCCCATTTCCTTCCATGAATACCCCCCCTTCTGATAAACCCTTTCTCTACGCTCGATTTTCCACACTGATCCTTCCTTTCATGAATATCTCTCCTTTGATGACCTCTTCCTCTGAACCTAATTGTCTACATGGACCGCTGGTCATCCCTTAGCCTGAGGATACAGTTTATTGCCCACTACTGTATGCACTCGCCTCTCTTGAAAGGGGCTACTATTGATCAAGACCTGCCCACCCTCTGAGATTCGATCAGGCGTACACATTCCAAAGGAATCAGCAGAACACTCAGCTGCCTGACAGCCCCCTCCTATTGTATGGAGGATCAGGGCCCCTACTGTAGCCACGTGTTGGAATATCTTCATACTTCACAATGTCTTGATTGTAATGAAGAATGTCTGTGTGCCATAAACCTGTGTATAAAAGACGAAGCCTCAGAGAAACTTGTTAGAGCACCTCCTGAAGACACTATGCGAGTGTCCGAAATGACAGGCTCTCCTCATGAGAAATAAAACTCTATTCTTGTATTCCTGATTCCAGCGCCCGTCTCTTTATTTGGTAATCGTTCACGATGGGAACTAAGAGGCGTCCTGCGCCAGCAGCCTGGGCATCAGGTGTGATATGGGCTGACTTTTCCACAACTATGCCTGCAGAGATAGGACATAAGAAAAAAGGCACAGAAAGAAAAAAAAGAAATGCAGAAAGAAGAAACAGAAGTCCTCAAAGACGAAGAAAAGTGCAGGATGAAGAAAAACGTTCGGAAAGAACAAACAGAAGAGCAGAAAGAAGCCTTGTTGCAAAATCATCCTGTTCTCTCAACTTTTTCAGACGGATACTGGTGGTAACTGAGTCTGACTAACCAGTCCTAGAACCAGTGCTATGTTAAAAGACACTTAGAATACAGTGAAAACACCTACATACACTAGGGAGCACTATGCATTAGGGTCCCCCTGTGATTAGCATGACCTCCTCTGTAAGCCCGTAGTATGTAATAGGGCAGGGGGATAAAAACTACCTCTGAAAACACGCTCTGTGGCCGTTTTAAGTTGGGAGATTAAGTCCCATTGAATCCTACGTACCTCCAGTAAGTGCCACAGAGCTACGTTGCAGAGAGATGTAAAAAGGGGCACAGCCTAGTCCCCCTTTCTGCAACGCAGTGCAGTGGCACTTATTTGAAGCACCTGGTGGGCTAGTTGGCCCCCAGGGGCCCTCAGGATTGAAGGGGAATTATTTTCCCAACTTAAAACGCGTCACAGGGTGTGTTTACACACGTCACCTCAGGCCCTGTCCCCTCCCTTCCCAACTGTACAAATGTGCCCTGTGTCCGTTTTAAGTTGGGAGATTAATTTCCCTTGAATCCTGAGGGTCCCTAGGGTCCAAGTAGCCCACTCGGTACCTCCAGTATGCACCACAGAGCTGCGTTGCAGAGAGATGTAAAAAGAGGCACGGCCTAGACCACCTCTCTGTAACGCAGTCCAGTGGCACTTACTGGAAGCCCCTGGTGGACTAGTTGGCCCCCAGGGTCCCTCAGGATTGAAGGGGAATTATTTCCCCAACTGAAAATCCTCCACAAGGCGTGTTTGCATATGTCACCTCAGGCCCGGTCCCCTCCCTTCACCACAGTGTAAACGCACCCTGTGGCTGTTTTAAGTTGGAAGATTAAGTCCCCTTGAATCCTGAGGGTCCCTATGGTCCAACTAGCCCACTAGGTACCTCCAGTAAGCACCACAGAGCTGCGTTACAGAGAGGTATAAAAAGTGGCACGGCCTGGACCACCTCTCTGCAACATTTAGCAGTGCCGCTTACTGGAAGCAACTGGTGGGCTAGTTAGCCCCCAGGGGCCCTCAGGATTGAAGGGGAATTATTTTCCCAACTTAAAACGCGTCACAGGGTGTGTTTGCACAGGTCACCTCAGGTCCCGCCCCCTCCCTTCCCCACTGTGTAATAGCGCCCTTCGGCCGTTCTAAGTTGAGAGATTAAGCCCCCTTGAATCCTAAGGGTCCCTAGGGTCAAACTAGCCCACTAGGTACTTCCAGTAAGCGCCACAGAGCTGCGTTGCAGGGAGGTGTAAAAAGGGGCGTGGCCTCTGAACACCTGTCTGCAACGCAGCTCCCTGGCGCATACTGGAGATACCTGTTAGGCTAGTTGGACCTCAGGGACCCTCAGTATTGAAAGAGAATTAATTCCCCTACTTACAACTCGCTACAGGGCGCGTTTGCACAATGGTGAAGGAAGGGGGCGTGACCTGAGATGACATGTCTGCAAACACACCCTGTGGCGCGTTTTAAGTTGGAGATTTAATTTCTCCTCAATCCTGAGGGTCCCTGGGGGCCAACTAGCCCACCAGGCACCTCAGGTATGCGCCAGAGCGTTGTGTTGCAGAGAGGTGTTCAGAGACCATGCCCCTTTTTAAAACACTGCAACGCAGCTCCGTGGCGCTTATTGGTTGTACCTGGTGGGCTAGTTGGCCCCCAGGGACCTTCAGGTTTGAAGAGGAATTTATTCCTCAACTAAAAACGCACCACAGGGCGTGTTTGCACACATGTCATCTCAGGCCCCCCCTCTCCCTTCACCACTGTGCAAGCACGCCCCGTGGCGCGTTTTACGTTGGGGAATTAACTCCCCTTGAATCCTGAGGGTCCCTAGGGTGCAATTAGCCCACCAGCTACCTCCATTAAGCGCCACAGAGCTGCGTTGCAGAGAGGTGTAAAAAGGCCTCAGAACACCTCTCTGCTTAATATTTGACGTTTCTGCATCAAGATAAAGGATTAGATCATCTGCGAGCAATTTTAATTTGGGTGTCCCTATTATTGGTGGCTTGATTAGGGGGATTTGGCATATCAGATACGCTAATGGCTGCATATATAGGGTAAATAAAACCAGGGGCATCGGACAGCCTTGCCGGGTTCCCTTTGGATCTCAACTGTGCCAACAGTCTATGAATTAATTACTTTTTTAGCCTAGGCTTTACCATATAATTTCTTAAGTAAGTCCACTAAGTCTAAGGGAAAATCAAATTTCTTTAGTATCATAAAGAGAATATTCCAATTCACCAGATCAAAGGCTTTTTCTGCATCAATCATGATGATTGCCATTTTAATATTATTATTTGAAAATAAATCAAAGGCATGTGTTAAAAAATGGTATTGATGGTAAGAAATCTTTCTGGTAAAAAGCCACATTAGTCATCATGGACCAGACTTTCAGCGACTAAAGTAATTCTCCTTGCCATAATTTTAGTAAATAATTTAATAGAATAATAGGCCGATAAGATCCGGGTATATCCGGAGGCTTCCCATTTTTTAAAAAGCTAACTACAAACTGCTTCAACAAATGAAAAACAAAATACAAAAGGAACATTGGATGCTGAGGGCTGATGCTCGCTGGGAGCTAATCTTTGCTGAGTGCTGCCATGAGGGGTACGCTCCTGGCGCTGGCGCTCCAAGCACTGGCATGAGTTATGGTCTAAAACCTGTTCAAAGTCCAGTGAGAGGGGGATAAAAAAGGGATCTGCCTTCTCCCTCTTCTCTCCTCTCCTCTCCTGGACAGAAGAGGGGACTCCATGATACACCATGCTTCACGCAAAAACGTGGTCAAGGAGAGTAAAGGACCAGATCCAACTGTATTATGGATGATTGCATGCAACAACCTGTAACCTAGCAATCCAGGGAAACCTCTTAATGGGCTCAACACTCAACAATAGCATCAACTGCTCCTGTGAGTCTCTGATAAAGGGGGAGTTAATCGATTGGATTACTAACTTGCTCACTACTCACTAATCCACTCTCTCTCCTCTTCCTAAAGACGCTTTGTGGTGTTTTGCATATTACTCTTTTGTGCTAGCTTTGTTTGTTATTGATGGTATAGAATGCTGGGATTGTTATGCACCCTATTAAGTGTAATGCTGTAATGCTGTTTTGGAATATATGGGAACAGAGGATTAGAACACCTTGCTCTTCAGTTGGCGCTGATCCTCTGGGCCCATTAGACCTGTGTACTTGCTTTTCCAATAAAGCTCTTGCTCTACTTTTAACACTGTGGACTACATCTTTTCATTTGGCGACGATCTTGGGATCCACAGCGAGATGTTTTCCTTGGCAAGTACTTTGCTATTCTGCCTTCGAACTTCCAAGATAATTTTTTTTCTCCTTCTCTTTTCGGGCCCAGAGGTCGTTTTCTTTCAACTTGTGACTTCCCACTCCTACATGAGCTTTGTGTTACTGGCTTTGGAACTGGTATCTCCAGTGCTTAATTTGTAAAAAAAGAAGTGCATGTGCTGAAAATTTTGCCAAGGAGGCCACCGCTCACAACTTCCTCCGGTGAGCACCACTTTCAACACTCTCACTGCCTCAGTTTCTATCTTCTAACCTTGATCTGTTGTCTGTCCCCTAAGTCTTTGCTCTAAGAGTCTATCCTCTCACCTCTCTAATTGTTTTCTATCATCTTCGTCACACCCTTTATTTCTGATTTGCTCTCTATTAATTTTAGCCCTGCTCTTTTTTCTCTTCACTTGTATCCATGCTCTGCTCTCTCTCCCCTCGATCTTGGCTCTTTACTGTCACTCTCTAGCAGTGATTAGCTGTGTTTCCATTGTATCATTTGTCTGCCCTGTTTCCTCTGTCCTGTCGTCCACATCCTTTCATTCTATCTTCTCTCTTCTTAATGCTTTCTTCTTCACATCCTGGCTGCTTTCTCTTTGTATCTGATTTGCTCTCCTCCTTTTCTTCTACATTACTCCGTTATATCTCTCTCCTCTCTTGTTGTCTCTTCTCCTCTTTACTCTTCCTGTCTCTCATATCTAACACTGCTGCTGCCTGTGACCCCTGTCGTCAGCCTGTACATGTTCCTGCTATTTTGAAATCTTTGTTTTCCTATTGTC
Source organism: Lissotriton helveticus (assembly GCF_964261635.1). Taxonomy (NCBI): domain Eukaryota; kingdom Metazoa; phylum Chordata; class Amphibia; order Caudata; family Salamandridae; genus Lissotriton; species Lissotriton helveticus. Next base: position 1,206,484,578 of record NC_136068.1, read on the forward strand.
ATTCCTAAAATAGCGGAAGATGACGTGTTTTACTTTTTTACCTACACCGAGTGCAAAAACAAAATGTACACCAAATGAAAATGCTTTTTTGCATATATTAATCAGTGTAGTATGACTGGGTTTATTGCGTAACAGGCAGCTGCTTGAGCACACAGCAGGTCATGTCACATCTAGTGCTGCCTGTAGTTATTAGGTCCAGGAATGGCGACGGCATCGACATCCACTGCTCAGCTTGCTGTGACCCTGCTACAGCACAGGCATTGTCCCCAGCAGTAATGCTGCCAATGCCGGTAAGTATAGCTGTGGTGCCTACTGGACTTACTCACGCTCAGCAATTACCATGCTGGGGTGCAGCGCACAGATTCTACAGGTGGCGCCATGGCGCACAAAAGTTGTGTTGGGCCACAGCGGCATCGAGCACATTGACGATAGCAGCAATGCATGGCTGCCGGACGTGCTACTCTGGCTACGCAACAAGTGGAAAGTCAACACTTACTTTAATTTATTCTTCCTCAAGAGCCCCCACTCCCAAGTTCCAACTCCGTCATGAGCCAGCCCCAGCTACAATTATCCAATGGGATGTTTAGGCTCAGGCAGTGGCAGGGTGCAGCATACTAGGGGAATAGAATGCAAGCCATAGTTTATCGAAGACTTCTTGGATTTGTGATCAGCGTGATGACATCGTCACTAACGTGGTGATACACAATCATGCCTGCCTGGACAGGCCTAGGCCGGCCTGTCTAAGAACACTTACCAGCCTGTCACCATGCATTGTATGTTATTCTTTTTATTTTGAATTTGAACAATTAATATTGAGACCACCACCTGCAGGTTCAAAAATTGTAGCCCCGGCCCTGTAAAAGAAGTGTAGGTGCTGAGCACCTGAAAGCACCTGCTCAAATTAAGCACTGGCCGTATCTCTTTTAAACAGTCTCGCTATCAAGATTTTTTCGCTCGTCTATTTCTTGCTCTTAGTTTAATTGAACTGCCTGTTTTGAGCAAGCCTTCTTCCTTGTGAACCTTCTCAATGCATGCCTTCCTTTGCACGTCATAAAGAGCAGTGTTACCTGGATACGTGCTGTCTTTATTGCAAGCCTGACTTCGCACGTCATAAAGAGCAGCGTTACCTGGATATGTGCTGTTTTACCTCTGCTTTAACGTTACTTTCCTTCTCCTTTGTTCCTCTGCTGTGGAATACCACTCCAGCTTGTCTGCTTTGGAGGTTTTCATTTCGCCTGTGCATCACGACTGTGGGAGTTCGTTTTGTCTCTTCCTGTTTTGTGCTTCCTTCTGAGCACTAGCATGCTAACTTTCTGCTGGACATCCTGACTGTGAAATCCCGCTAAGGTCATTTTGTTTGCATGTCTTACGGTCACATTCTGTGTGCATCCTGTTGAACTCTAGCACACCAAGCAAGCAACCTTCCACTTCTGATCTTGTGTATTCAGTGATCCACGCACTATTTTATGTACATTTTGATACTGTTTGTTCATCAAACATTTACTCTTCATTATTCACTTAATTTTTTTTGTTTTTGTGTTTTCCCTTACCGCACTATGCAAGCTGTTACACCACCAAATTATTTTCTGCAGGATCCGGGCAAACCTCCATTAAAGTGCTGTTTCTGTTTCAGATCTTTTAATGCCTATTTGGGTGCAATTGATGGCTTGAAGTTCAAACCTGATAGGAAACCCAATCTCCTATACTATAATTTCGGTGTAGAGGGGCAAAATGTTTTTGATCACTTGCCTATTTACAATGGCCATGACAGGGGTGACATGGACGAATATCAACTAGCTCTCAAACAACGCTGTACTTATTTTGAGGGCAAGGTCAATTTGGTCGTGCAAAGGCCCACATTTTTTACTTATGTCACTGCGGACGTGACAGCGGTGAGAGAAACCTCTTCATTTCTAGATCAGGAGCGCCTGGTAAAGGGCTCCTCAACCCGCACTCGCACTGCTTTATTAATCTACTTTTAAAATGCTTTTAAAAAGCGCTTGCACACATTGTTGCCATACAATTGTATGCTTGTCACCTCAAACATTCAGCACCTACTGCATCTTAATTTCTGTGCATTTCCCCGGTCCACCGCCGATTCATCGGTTTAAGTGGAGGGAATTTCAAGCACAACAGGAAGTGATTGCTACTTAGGATGCCATTCACTTCACGCAGAGGAAGCGCGCAGCGGTGAGAGAGACCTCTTAATTTCTAGATCAGGAGCGCCTGGTAAAGGGCTCCTCAACCCGCACTCACACTGCTTTATTAATCTACTTTTAAAACACTTTTAAAATGCGCTCGCATGCATTGTTGCCATACAATTGTATGCTTGTCACCTCAAACATTCAGCACCTACTGCATCTTAATTTCTGTGCATTTACCCGGTCCACCGCCGATTCTTCGGTTTGAATGGAGGGAATTTCAGGCACAACAGGAAGTGATTGCTACTTCCGGCACACCCGGGCAAGTAAGCTGACCAGCAGCTAATCTTACCCCACCTACTTAATTAGGATGCCATTTGCTTTGCGCAGCGGATGCTCACAGTGGATGCGCCGCCTGCGAGTGGGCACCCCCGACGCACCAAAGGCAAGCCCGTCAGCACCCGTCCATGTCCGAATGGGGCCAGGGGCCACAACCCCTGCCCATTTCCATCCACATCTTAGAAGCTACAGCCCTCAATCCCTCCTTAATCTTAAAGGAGTGACAGCTGCAAGTTGCCAGCACTTTTGGAATGTAGCAGCCGAACACAACACTTGCCCACTCTGTGGGTTCCATTTCCAAACTAAAATCACCGAACCTGACCCCCACACCAAGACCATCCAGTGAAGCATGTACCTTTTAAATTGTAGATCACTTCCCAATCACTCCACTTGAAATCGCCTTGCTCTTAGAAAAACTTAAACCGGACGCTCTCTTCTTGACAGAGACTTGGCTCAACGCAGAATCTTAACCAGATCTTGTCCAAGCTCCCCCTCATGGATATCACATCTTCAGAGAGGACCGCAAAATGGGTAGAGGAGGAGGCCCAGCGATCATTTTGAAGGACCTCTTCAACTGCCGCTGTCTCCCTAACCTGGTACCAGACTGCGAAAGTCTTTCTTTTACCTTCGATTTCTCCCCCACTAGTATGTTCTCTGGGCTAGTCATCTATCACCCACCCAGAGCCCGTGGGTGTTTTCTTAATACCCTCCCCTCTATCATAGCGAATCTGGCAGGTGTTCCATCAAACTTTTCACTATTAGGGGACTTTAATATCCATCTTGATGATGACTCCGACCACATCACCAAGGGACTGACTATGAGCCTCTCTGCACTACAATTTAAACAGATACTATTCAAACCCACCCACACCAAAGGTCATTTACTCAACCCTGTTTTTAGCAACTGTGCACAACTCACAACGGGAACTCCCTCCCCGCTCCCTTGGTCAGATCACTTCCTGATCCCTCTCTCCTGGGCTACCCCCGATCTCCACTTTCCTATGAACACGATCATTCACAGGCAACATAACTGGTTTAAACTTCTCCTGGAACTCTGGTTGCCGGCCCTGAAAGCCTCTAGACCCTCTAGTAACCCTAATCCCATCGTAGCTAATGAGGAATACAATAGCTGGATCCATAGCTCCTTAGATGCTGTGCTCCCCCTGAAATGCTCTGAAACAAAACATAGTGACACTAAGCATGGGCGTAAAATCCGCTCCGCTCGCGGATTTTTCGGATTTTCGGCAAATTCGCAATCCGCGAACTCTCGCGAATTTGTCGAAAATCCGTGAATCCGCTCGCGGCGGATTTTTTGCTTGGTTGCGGCGCGCGGCGTGGTGCACGGCGTTCACTTTCCGTCATTTTAGCGTTTGCCGAGTTGTTTTTCTTTGCGAGTGACGCGCCATTTTAGATCTTGCTGCGTGTTCCCGCGGGAGTTTGTCGCCCGCGAATACGTACTCGCGGCTTGCCACCTTGCACAGCACACCTCGCGAGAGTTCGCAATTGCGAACACGTAGTTGCGGCGGAAAGGAACAATCTCGCACTTGCGAAATAGAGATTTTGCAATTTCGCACAAGAAAATCACCAGCAAACAGGATAAACCTTCAGAAAATTATGATTTTTATCAGAATCACTCCTCAGGTTGACATTTGCATGGCCTTTTTTTTTGCAAGGAGTCCATTTTGGGGGGGGGGAGGAAGGAAGTGCCCCACAGTCTCCAACTTCCTGTTCCTGTCCAGCAGGCTCCTCCCAGTGCTTTGTCCATCTCCTGGTCACTTTCATTTGGATCTGGAGCTGGAAGGATTACTTTTTGTGGGTGCTGCTGGATATTTGGATTTGAGGCCTTTTTGACTGTCTTTGGATCACTTTTGGATTAGAAATCAACTTTCACAAGTAAGTTTGTTTGGGGCATTACAGTTGCTGCAAGTACAATTTTTGAACTTTTTCAGAAAATTAAATAAATTATATTGTGGGTAGCCACAGTATCCAGTAGGACCAGGGTTGGTTATGGGTGCATGATACAACTGTTTTGTTGAATTTAAACACCATTGAGGCCATGGATGGGCTGGGATTGTGCAGATTTTATTGTTTTTTGTCGTTTTTTTGGGCCTGCTGGTGTGGCCCTTTGCCCAGGGGTGGTGAGTGAGTGTTGCATGGGCCTAGTCTTTCTGTGGGGTGTCTTCTTGAATTTAAACATAATTGAGGCCATGGATGGGCTGGAATTGTGCTTATTTTATTGTTTTTTGTCGTTTTTGGGGGGCTGCTGGTGTGGCCTTTTGCTTGCCCAGGGGTGGTGGTGGTGCATGGACTGAGTGTGCCTGTGGTGTGGTCTCACTCTCTTTGATGTAAACATCATGGATGGCATTGGATTGTGGTGATTTCTGGCTGTTTTTCTGTTTTTTGGGGGTGTACTGTTGATGTGGACTGGCCATGTGGGTGGTGGTGGTGGCCATCTTGAGTGCTGGCTGGTACAGGCAACATGTGCTTGGGGTGTAAGGGGGCCATTTTGAGGAGAGGCAGTGTCTGAGGCCTGCACTTATTTTGCCTACTTTTCATCCCTTATGCCCAGGGGTAGTGAGTGTTGCATGGGCCTAGTGTTTCTGAGGGGTGTCTTCTTGAATTTAAACACCATTGAGGCCATGGATGGGCTGGGATTGTGCAGATTTTATTGTTTTTTGTCGTTTTTTTGGGCCTGCTGGTGTGGCCCTTTGCCCAGGGGTGGTGAGTGTTGCATGGGCCTAGTCTTTCTGTGGGGTGTCTTCTTGAATTTAAACATAATTGAGGCCATGGATGGGCTGGGATTGTGCTTATTTTATTGTTTTTTGTCGTTTTTGGGGGGCTGCTGGTGTGGCCTTTTGCTTGCCCAGGGGTGGTGGTGGTGCATGGACTGAGTGTGCCTGTGGTGTGGTCTCACTCTGTTTGATGTAAACATCATGGATGGCATTGGATTGTGGTGATTTCTGGCTGTTTTTCTGTTTTTTGGGGGTGTACTGTTGATGTGGACTGGCCATGTGGGTGGTGGTGGTGGCCATCTTGAGTGCTGGCTGGTACAGGCAACATGTGCTTGGGGTGTAAGGGGGCCATTTTGAGGAGAGGCAGTGTCTGAGGCCTGCACTTATTTTGCCTACTTTTCATCCCTTATGCCCAGGGGTAGTGAGTGTTGCATGGGCCTAGTGTTTCTGAGGGGTGTCTTCTTGAATTTAAACACCATTGAGGCCATGGATGGGCTGGGATTGTGCAGATTTTATTGTTTTTGGTCGTTTTTTTGGGCCTGCTGGTGTGGCCCTTTGCCCAGGGGTGGTGAGTGTTGCATGGGCCTAGTCTTTCTGTGGGGTGTCTTCTTGAATTTAAACATAATTGAGGCCATGGATGGGCTGGGATTGTGCTTATTTTATTGTTTTTTGTCGTTTTTGGGGGGCTGCTGGTGTGGCCTTTTGCTTGCCCAGGGGTGGTGGTGGTGCATGGACTGAGTGTGCCTGTGGTGTGGTCTCACTCTCTTTGATGTAAACATCATGGATGGCATTGGATTGTGGTGATTTCTGGCTGTTTTTCTGTTTTTTGGGGGTGTACTGTTGATGTGGACTGGCCATGTGGGTGGTGGTGGTGGCCATCTTGAGTGCTGGCTGGTACAGGCAACATGTGCTTGGGGTGTAAGGGGGCCATTTTGAGGAGAGGCAGTGTCTGAGGCCTGCACTTATTTTGCCTACTTTTCATCCCTTATGCCCAGGGGTAGTGAGTGTTGCATGGGCCTAGTGTTTCTGAGGGGTGTCTTCTTGAATTTAAACACCATTGAGGCCATGGATGGGCTGGGATTGTGCAGATTTTATTGTTTTTTGTCGTTTTTTTGGGCCTGCTGGTGTGGCCCTTTGCCCAGGGGTGGTGAGTGTTGCATGGGCCTAGTCTTTCTGTGGGGTGTCTTCTTGAATTTAAACATAATTGAGGCCATGGATGGGCTGGGATTGTGCTTATTTTATTGTTTTTTGTCGTTTTTGGGGGGCTGCTGGTGTGGCCTTTTGCTTGCCCAGGGGTGGTGGTGGTGCATGGACTGAGTGTGCCTGTGGTGTGGTCTCACTCTCTTTGATGTAAACATCATGGATGGCATTGGATTGTGGTGATTTCTGGCTGTTTTTCTGTTTTTTGTGGGTGTACTACTGTTGATGTGGACTGGCCATGTGGGTGGTGGTGGTGGCCATCTTGAGTGCTGGCTGGTACAGGCAACATGTGCTTGGGGTGTAAGGGGGCCATTTTGAGGAGAGGCAGTGTCTGAGGCATGCACTTATTTTGCCTACTTTTCATCCCTTATGCCCAGGGGTAGTGAGTGTTGCCTACTTGCATGTCCCTAGTCTTTCTGTGGGGTGTCTTCAATGTAAACATCATGGATGGCATGGGATTGTGCTCATTTTTCTGTGTTTTGTCGATTTTTTGGGGTGTATAACTGAACTGATGTTCCTCTGTCTTCCATTGCTTTTAGGTGCACAAGAAGACTCAATAGAACCACCAGTGCCAGGAAGAAGTCCTGCAGCGGTGTGTGCAGCATAACGTCACGCGACGTCACGTCTGGACACAGAACCCTCTGCAACTCGTGCAACTGCTGCCTGCTGACCTGCTCTGAAGAAGATGGCCCCAAAAAAAGTAACCCGTAGCTCCTCTAGCAAGAAAGGTGCCAGTAAGGAGCAGAAGAAGCAAGTTACCAAGGACACTGGTGTGCCGCCCGCCCCTTTTTTTGGGAGTAAAAAGAAAAGTATGCCTGCAGCAGCTGCAGCGGGATCTGCTGGGGACCAAGCTGGCAGCAGCACCCCCGCTCCATTGGGCTCAGTGCCACCACCACCACCACGCCAACTTAAGTACAAGCCCTTGAGTGCTGCAGAGGCAGCCAGTATACTTCTTCAATCACCATCGACCAGTGATGTTGGCTCATCGCAAGAAAGCAGCAGCAATGTCCCTCAATCAACACAGGTTGTTGTAGCTCATCTGACGAGTGTTGAACAACCACAGCCGCAACAACAATCACATGTGCAAGTACAAGCCCAAGTACATGTGGAAGGAGAGGCAGTGCAAGGAGATGCGCAAGCAGAGGTGCATGGAGGGTCACAACAAGTGCCCACAATAGTTGTTCCTCCCGAAGTAGGGGCACATCAGGAAATCGACAATCAAGGCGAGGTATCATTTGAGGAAGCCACTCCTCCTGATGATCCTTCATTGTCTTCCACACCCCTAGCAAGGAAGAGATCAAGGGTGGTGTCTACATCCTCTTCAAGCACACCTCCTTCTGATGATACGGATCAAACTTGGGAACAAACAAAGGTAGTTAAGCGTAAAAGGAAGCTCGTCCAAAGTCTCAGAGTTATGGAGTGTGATGAGTCTCAACAAGAAGTGGCGGATACTGCTGCTGATGAAGACTCTGCCAACGACGACCCAGTCATCATAAAGGTCACTGCAGCCCCAGCGGGCATGCAGCAAACAGACATTTTGACCCTAGCCCGAAGAGCTGCTGAGCGTGATGATGATGTTGTCGATGAGGAGGCAGTGGAAACACCACAATCATTGGAGTTAAGTAGTACACCAACTCGTCCCGCTTCCATATTTCTTTCGGGCAAGAAGAGACCTCCGTCAACCTCGACCTTAATTAGTGGCGGTGAAAGTGCAAAACGTACAAAAGTTGGGCAATCCACATCCTCCACTTCATCTGGCATTAGCTTCATGACCACCACCACCAGTATCGCCGCCTCCTCCATGTCCCACAGACACTTCAAGTCCCCAGTTTGGGACTTCTTTACTGTTTGTCCAAAAAATCCAAAGTTTGCCATTTGTACCATTTGTAAGCAAGCAGTTAGTCGTGGTAAGCCAGGTACCAACTATGGTACCGGAGGCCAGAGAGGTCATCTTAGGAGACAGCACACTGTCAAATGGTTTGCGCACCTAGATGCGATCAAGAAAGGCCAAATTCAAGGAAACGTTGATGTTTCATCTGATGATGACGAGCAGGAAGAAGACGTGTCAAACACTTCCCTTACACCCAGTACCCCTGTCAGCAGCACACCCAATGTGAGGCACACTAAGAGTGTTGGAGCGAGTGAGACACCAACGCACAAAAGTTCACCAGCGAGCAAAATTGGGTCAACGAAGTCATTATCAGCCCGTAAATGCTTGGTCCAGGGCAACATTAGAACAATGCTTACTTCAGACGTGCCATATGAACGCAACCACCCACTGACGCGTCTGTATAACACTAAGCTGGCTAAAATGCTAGCTGTGGACCTTCTACCTTTTTCTTTTGTAGAAGCGGTAGGTTTTCTTGAATTAGTGGCAACGCTCTGCCCTAAATGGAAGGTTCCGAGCCGGTTCTATTTTGCCAGAGTTGCGGTTCCAGCACTACATGAAGATGTGCTGCAGGCGATTGGGGCAGCTTTGCAGAAGAGTGCTGTTCACACAATACATCTGACAACAGACATGTGGACCAGTGGCGCAGGCGCTGATTACATGTGCATCACTGGACACTGGGTCTCTTTTTCAGGTGTTTTAGCAAAGCTAAACGCAGGTGTTGACCCGGACAAAGTTTTCAAAGCTGCTCGGAAGCATGCAACACTAGCCATGTTTGGCTTGGAGAAAAGTCACACAGCAGAAAACCTTTTGGAAGAGTTTAACAAAAAGGTCTTGAAAATGCTATCCCCCCTAAAACTCAAGATTGGTTATGTTTCCACGGATAATGGCGCCAATGTAGTAAAGGCCATGCAGAAGGGTGACCATGTTAGAGTGCCGTGTTTGGCGCACTGTATCAACCTGGTAGTTCAAAAATTCTTGAGTGATAAAGACAGTACAGCGTTCGAGGTAATGGCCACCTGCCGCAAAATGTGCAACCATTTCAGCCATTCTTTTAAGGCCCGGAAGCATCTGCGGAGACTGCTATTTCAACGTGGAATGCCAGTGAAAGCACTCATCCAGGAGGTGGCAACACGTTGGAACTCAACCTTCTACATGCTTGAGCGTCTGTATGAGCAGTATACGGTACTCGATCACTATTTCTTCACAGAGGGTACATCTCAGAAGGAGGACCTGCGGATGAGTGCGGCGCAATGGGACATAGTTAAAAGCCTGACAGACATGCTTCGTCCTTTTGAGTTCTTCACGCGTGCAGTCAGCCAGGAGGACTGTAATTTGGGAAAAGCTATCCCATTGTTGTGCATGCTGGAGCACCAACTGATGGCGGTGTCTTCTGAGTTTGAAAAAGATGTACAAAAAAAAGACCATTTTATTTTGTCTGAGAAATTATTAGAGCGCCTACGTGGTGATGAACGTCTTCAAAAGATCAAGTCAGATCAGCATTACATTTGTGCTACTATTCTGGATCCACGCTACAAAAAGGCGCTGGCAGGCGAAGCATTCTTTCCTTTTGCTGATGCAGATGTTCAAAAGTACAAACATTGGTTAGCCTGGTCAGCCAAGAGGTTTGAAAAAGAACGGCAGGTTATTGAAGGAGAAGCCAGTACATCAGCATCAGCATCAGCAGGCCATCCCCAGTCACAAGAATCCACTTCTGCACCTGTGGCTGGGGCACAAGTGACCTCTCAGCCGTTAAAGACACCGGCAACTGGATCATCTGCACCACACACAACAAAAACAGTGGCTGTTGTAGAGGATTGGCTAAGTTTGCTTGGGTATGGTTCTCGAAAAAATGTCACAGCCACAGCAAAAAGTAAGCAAAGTGGAGGAACCGTTGCTGACCTTGAGTCGATGGTGCAGGACTATCTGAATGACTCAACAGTGGTCTTTCTTAATGATGAGCCATTGCAGTATTGGCATGGCAAAAAACAATTGTGGCCACAGCTCTTCAACCTGGCTATAAACTATTTGTCTTGCCCACTCGCAAGTGTGTCTTCTGAACGTGTTTTCAGTGCTGCTGGTGGCATTGTAACTCCCAAACGGAGCCGCCTCTCGCCCAAAAATGTGGAGCGGCTGACAATGATCAAGATGAATCAGCACCTCATACCACCAGATTACAAAGTACGAGAAAGCACGCCGCATGAAGACGAGGAGGACGGCAACGTAGATGAGGGGATTTGTTCTCTGTTCGGTGTCACTGACCTCATCCAGCCTGAATTCGCAGAGTATGATGACGAAATCTTGTTCTCATTCCCTGACACCGAGCCCTGAAAATGAGACAATCAATCAAGAACTTTCTTTTTCGTCCTTATTCACTTTTATTCCTGTGTGCTTTGTGTCTCTCTTTCTTTGTTTTGCACAGTTAATTTAATTCAAACTTTAATCACCTAATCCCAAAAACAAGACCATCATCAGAACTGTCTTCACTTGTTTGCTTATTGATTTGAAGGTGCCGCAGTCTACATTCCTCAGGTTCACAAGTTCTGAAGAACATGCTCCTCTATCCTCCTCCTCCAGACTGCGATTTCCCTCCAAGCAGAGTGCTGGATTACGCACAATGAAGAAAGACTCAGCACTTGTGGGGGTGTTGTACTTCTTTGCGGGTGAGTTGACGGTTTTGGGCCCATTGCTGTGAAGCTCTAATAATGGACAAAAGTGTTTTGGACCAAATATGAGGTGGACATTTCTTGCCGTTTTTGCTGACTTGCTTGCCTTTGAGGTGCTCTTTGGCGGGGTTCCGGGGGTTTGTGTGTAATTTTTGGTGTCTGTCGAAGCACTGCTGCGACAGTCTAATCTTGATTGCATTTGCTTTTCAGGAAATCCGTGGTGGAAAACAGGAGTTATGATGATTGATGATGATGACGACCTAGCTGCACAGCGCCGCGTTTGGACCGAAGGCCGAGAGACATTGTAAGTATGAGATTTAGCTTTTCCGCTGTTTGGGGGTGTTGTGTCGGGTGTTTTTTTGCGGGTGGGTTGGCGGGTCTTGCCTGGGGCATTCCTGGGAAGGTCTAATACCGGATACAAGTGTTTTGGAAAAAATCCATAAGGAACAGCCTTTTTTTTGCCATTTCTTCAGACATCTTGCTCAATGTAGCGTTTTGGGGGGCTTCCTGCTGTTCGTGGGTGGGTTGCGGCCGGGGTCTCTGTCGAAGCACTGCTGCGACAGTCTAATCTTGATTGCATTTGCTTTTCAGGAAATCCGTGGTGGAAAACAGGAGTTATGATGATTGATGATGACCTAGCTGCACAGCGCGTTACTTTGGACCGAAGGCCGAGAGATATTGTAAGTATGAGATTTAGCTTTTTCGCTGTTTGGGGGTGTTGTCGCGTGTTTTTTTGCGGGTGGGTTGGCGGGTCTTGGCTGGGGCATTCCTGGGAAGGTCTAATGCCGGATAGAAGTGTTTTGGACAAAATCCTTAAGGAAAAGCCTTTTTTTTGTCATTTCTTCAGACATCTTGCTCAATGTAGCGTTTTGGGGGGCTTCCTGCTGTTCGTGGGTGGGTTGCGGCCGGGGTCTCTGTCGAAGCACTGCTGCGACAGTCTAATCTTGATTGCATTTGCTTTTCAGGAAATCCGTGGTGGAAAACAGGAGTTATGATGATTGATGATGACCTAGCTGCACAGCGCGTTACTTTGGACCGAAGGCCGAGAGATATTGTAAGTATGAGATTTAGCTTTTTCGCTGTTTGGGGGTGTTGTCGCGTGTTTTTTTGCGGGTGGGTTGGCGGGTCTTGGCTGGGGCATTCCTGGGAAGGTCTAATGCCGGATAGAAGTGTTTTGGACAAAATCCTTAAGGAAAAGCCTTTTTTTTGCCATTTCTTCAGACATCTTGCTCAATGTAGCGTTTTGGGGGGCTTCCTGCTGTTCGTGGGTGGGTTGCGGCCGGGGTCTCTGTCGAAGCACTGCTGCGACAGTCTATTCTTGATTGCATTTGCTTTTCAGGAAATCCGTGGTGGAAAACAGGAGTTATGATGATTGATGATGATGACGACCTAGCTGCACAGCGCCGCGTTTGGACCGAAGGCCGAGAGACATTGTAAGTATGAGATTTAGCTTTTTCGCTGTTTGGTGGTGTTGTGTCGGGTGTTTTTTTGCGGGTGGGTTGGCGGGTCTTGCCTGGGGCATTCCTGGGAAGGTCTAATACCGGCTAGAAGTTTGTTGGACAAAATCCATAAGGAAACACCAGTTTTGGCACTTTTTGTAAGTTAGGGTTCGTTAGGGTTAGCCCTAGCAGCAGGATTGCATGTGTTTAGGGGGGTTCTATTGCAACGCGGTTCTGTTGTTGTAGAGCACTGTTGGAGCGATGCTGGCTATGGATACTTTTGCTTGCAGGCAAGTGGTTTGAATACAATCCACGGTCTGTATTTGGGTCTACTGTTACTTTCAAAGTACGTTTTGTAACCATTTTTCTGCTAGGCATCGTTTTTGGAGATATGATTGGGTTCTTCTACATTTTTGCGACTGGCTTTAGTAAGGGTCTTGGTGGGAGCATTGCTGGGAAGGTCAAATTTTGTTCTAAAACACAGTAGTACACCCACCTTGAGGGGAAAGATCCGCTATAATATTTTGGCCATACTTATTGATCCTTAAAAAGGTGACTCAGACAGAGCACGCAATTTCAAAAATATTGTACTGTCTATTAGGGAAATCAAAGTGTCACTTTTTGAACCACACAGCGTACATACCTTTTATTTATTTATCAGTGGTATTGTAATAGCACTTCCTGTTTTCCGTTCAATAATTACAGGCCGGGTTTCAGTCAACATCCGCCAGGCAGGCAGTGGACAGGGTGTCTCTTCTGTCAGTGGTCACCACCACATTGATGGACGAAGCGTCAGCTGGAATGGAGGAGTGCCGCCAATAAGAGGAATTGTTTGCTGCATGCAACTTACTTACCAATTTCAACAGGACAACTCCAACAACATACGCAATACAGATACAGTATCCATTGTTGTCTTTTATTCTATGAGTGTGACTGCATGTGCTTACCTTTAGTTTGTAACCAAAGATTGTCTGTAAACTCTGTATCTTCAATTATTGTTTGTCCATGCTCTGCTTTTTTTTTCTTCTCTCAACAAAACCTACCCAAAAAGAAACCCCCATTCCCATCCATTTTACAAACCCTAACCCTCTTCCCCCGGGCTGTGTTGTTTTGCTTGATGTCTGACTAAAATGACATCAATAATTCCACACACTTGCTGGGGAGGATAAGGTGATAGCAGCAACAGGCTGGTGAAGGAATACGAGGATATCTTCTAGACTTACTCAGCTTCAGTACTATATCTTCTAGTAGTAGTAGCCAATGTCAAATAAATTCAACGCAAGTACTAGTTATACTTGCAATACTTTACCATTTGTTAGGCTACATTATGGCACTGTTCTAGTGTACTGTCACCTGCTATTTTCTCGATCGTACCGTAACCGTTGTAATGCTACAGTAAGGAGTACAAACAAGGTTTCGTTTTCTTTTTTTCCATAGGCATGCAACTGCCACTGTGTCACACCACTAGTACCACCGCAATGAGGAAATGTCACCCGCCCAGGAATGACAACGTTAATCCCCATTTCACCTGGAGCCAGCCCTGGGCCTAGCCCTAATTTCTAACACAAATTACAGGTAAGATAAGCGTTTGGTGGGAGGTAGTATAATGGAGTATTATTTCGGAGTAGACAAGAGATTGACGGTTGTACTACTAAAGTCCTACGACTGTTCAGGAAAACAAAGTTACTGTTACACCCCCGCCCCCCACCCACCAGACTGAAAAGCAGTAAAAAACAGGTATGGTCAGATAAAGTTGAAAAATATATTTATTTATCCCTAACAAAATAATCTCCCTCACCCACCCTAACCCCAACGATTGTCTCTGAAACGTCCCAAAACGATCCCAACTCCCAAATCCCACCCCCCAAAAGTCTATAAAAAAAGGGCAAGGGACACTCCACTACTGGAGGGTGCTGGTGCTGGTGCATGATGCGGCATGGGCATCATACTCCTTGCGGAGGGTGGCAAGCTCGGAGCGGAGGCCCTTAACCAAGGTCTTATACCTCAGGACCTCCTGCTCCAGGTTGGACATGCGGACTCGTAGGCGGCGTTGGCGTTCCTTGCAGCTCCTGTGGGGGGCAGCTGGTATTTCGGTTGCTTGGCGGTCGGCTTTCTTAGCCCGGCTCGGTCCCGCTGGCTTAGTCACGGAGGAGGATGCAGTGGTCACAGTCGAAGATGTTGCCCCGCTCGACTGCGTGTCCTCCTCCTCCTCCAGGGCCACCAGCCGCCGATACTCGGCGACTGTGGCCTCCAGCCTCCGTTGCCGGGCCAATCTAGCCTGCTCCCTCCTTGTTGTTGATTTGGAAGGAGCAACTATATGAAGAAAGAAAGACATAGTCTGTAACCAATGCTCCTTATTAATAACACAAAGTGATTGAGCCGAAAGTTGGGTCACAGAGTACAAGTAGCAAATTGAAAGCACAGTACATAACTATTGAGGACAGTATCTATGTAACCTCCCACTTCTGCATCCTTGCTCTAACAGTAGTGGTAGTTTAATGAACTAATTCTACGACCACTATGGACTTCCATTACAGTCGACTATGACAGTACACCAGTCTTATTCTTCTTCTTCTCTCTTGTTTAGGGAAATGGGTACGTTATCTTATGCAAGCCGGCAGAATGACATGGACACAGCACAGTGAAGTTGCACCCGAGAAAAAAAGTTGCACACCATGATGATGGAGACAGACTTGCGTTACTGTACCGGTCCAGTACATGCAGGTGGTGAAGCTATTACTTTTCTATTACGGGTGGCACTGAGAATACTCTGTTACAAGGGCTACTGCTTAATTAATTTACCTTTCACCCTACAGTGCAAATGAGTACTAGAAAAGGAAACTGAAGAAGCTAACTAATTTGATTATCTATCACTTCACATGGGACGTATTTAATGACAGATGAGATGACTTTAGGTGCTTTGCTTAATATTGAGTGAACAGTGATACACCCACACATGAATGACGTACTACAAGTAAACTAAAGTTATTAAGAGAGGTACGGAGTGTCCACCGTAATAACCAGATATATGCTGTGAATGCAAACGCAATACAAAGTACTGCTACTATTCATGGTAGTATTGGACACATTTACAATTTCTTTTCCTTGCCTTCCCTGCACTGGGACGGACGTGCGGCTGCGGTGGTACATGCTCTTCAAGGTAACACTTACTTCACCTGGCGACCATCTACTCTCTCTAGATACACATGTGCTATGTAAGAGTCAGAGAATACCATGCTCCAGGCATCCATTCAGTCAAAGTATACGCACACATACAGTTTCTGTTTCACCCACCCAGGCTGCTGTCCTTCCACCCATCCTTGCTTCATCATTGACCCAGCCATGCACCATACCATATTCTTTCCTTCCCAGCCACCTCTGGGTCCAAGCAAACACATATCGTTCTTCTTTGCCAGCCATCATACAAGTTCGCGTCCCACTTACTTACACCATTCTTTCGCTTTTCGTTCATCCCATCCATCACGTTCGTCTAAGAACTTATTGGGATTCTTCTCACCAAAAACTTCACAGCTAAGTCGAAGTACATTTCGAGGAGGCTACTACCTGGTTGATTTGTAATTGTAATACACCCGTGCAGAAAGCACACTATGCAGTCTTCAATCTCAATAAGTAAGGAATATATAGCTTACCTGTTTCCGCCACCACCGTTTGATCCCCCACAGGAACGGCCACCAGCTCTTCTACCGCCGCCTCCTCCCCAGAGGCCTCCGAGTCCAAGTCCAACACAGCCACCTC
This sequence comes from Lissotriton helveticus, assembly GCF_964261635.1. Taxonomy (NCBI): domain Eukaryota; kingdom Metazoa; phylum Chordata; class Amphibia; order Caudata; family Salamandridae; genus Lissotriton; species Lissotriton helveticus. The sequence goes on from NC_136068.1 coordinate 1,206,500,739, forward strand.
CGCGCTGGCCCCGTCACCAGATGTTACACCTACAAAGTACATTTAAGAATGTTAGAATACACCACTCACTACTATATAATATTTGGTCTAGGAGAAATGTTAAAAAAACAGAATACAATGTAATAATTTGTGACTGTCTACTCCATAGTAAAAATGTCCCATTTTCCAGGGAAGGCTGTTGTCTTGCTGCACTTTTATGCACAACTGATGAATGCTTGCTTTTGATTTTTAACACGCACCACTTTTTCTCCTAACAGACAGAAGCTTGACTCCTGAGTCCTAAGAACACGACCAGGATCAAGTTCAAACTAGGTGAGAGTTCGGCTCGACCACAAGAAATGTGTCCAATTAATCGTCAGCACTAACCACTTTTCCGTTTACAGTTAAATAGTTTTATGACAAAGTAGATTTTAATAAATGTGTTTACTTTTAATAAAGCTTTTACACTTAAATAGACTCTGTGGTTTTTGTTCCTCTAGACTAGAGTGGATGAGCTAAAGGTTTTGGAATTTTTGCAAGCATGAGTGCCTCTGACACTTCTTGACTGTGCTGTGACTCCGTACTACTCTCTTGTCCTGCGTACGATAATCTAGAGATCATTGGGGATCTATAATCGGTGACTTCGGGAGCTGAATGACTCTGCCACACTATCTAGTCAGTAAGGAGACAGTGCATAGAGGTATTGCTGAATATAATGGGAGTCCAATGGAATTGCCAAATGTCCAATCTTAGTTAGCTACACAGACAGACTAATAAGAATAGTCTAGTAATACCACAGGGAGTCATATTCGAGGCAGGATAAGAATTTATATCCAGTCTACAAGAAGATCAAAGACGATTTAGAAAAAATCGAATGAGGAACGCTAGGAAAAAATATGTACTGTTTATTAAAATGTAAACTTACTGGGGCCAGCAAAGGAGCCCTCGCCTGCCCGATCCTGGCCTGCATCCTCAGCACCCTCCTCCTGTGTCCTCTTGCCCTTGGGGGGAGCTGATGTACAACATGAAAGAAAGAAAAACCAGAAAACATGGATGAGATTTTTCAACCAAATCAAACATTTCAAAAGAACAATAACAACATATTTTGGAAAAATAGCAAATAGATAGACAACTATTCCACGGGATCTATCTCATGTGGTATACTACGTTATTCGTATTGCCTGATTTGCGGAACGTTGACTTAGAAAGTTCCTATGTAACTCAATAAACAGACTACTAAAGAGGTTTGCCTAGGCCTGGCACTGCAGGCAGCAGTGCGCAACACGTGACAGACAAAGTCCATCCTGCTTGCAGATCAGTGAATACTCAAACTATCAATCCACCCGCCACCACCGCCACTATTTCTTCTGATAGCCATGTGACTGTCTAAAGGAAGGACTGGACTTCAGTCTGTTGGGGCTGATTTATAAGTCCCTTGCGGAAGTTGCGGCTGATTTTCCTCCATTGTTGCGTGCCTTTTCTGACGCAGCGGCAGAACAAAAGACTCGCCATGGTGTTGGTGCGGCGTATATATAAAAAAAAAAAACACATATGGGCATATGGGCGATGCATCACGTTGTAAAGCCCTGCGCCATCAGGGGGCGTTCCGGCGCAAGGGAGGGCGTACCTGCGCAGGAACGAATCCTAAAAGTGGCTGAGGGAAATCTACAAGATGTCAATCAGTCACTTTTAGGACAATGATGCATGACTCAAACCCTGCGCGCTTGAAGCCGACGTACGGCTTGATGCAGCATTGGGGAGATAGGGTACCCCAGAGCATTGCTGGAGCTGCGCCATCGTTGGCACGCAACTCCAGCAATGCGCTGCCTTTACGGCACAGATGCGTAAGGCTTCTGTGACGTTTTGGGCCAATGGGTGGTGGTGGCATGGCACACAATTACTGCCGCATCCCTGCTACTTTGCAGGGATGCGCCGGTAATTGAAAATATGACCCTTAATGTCTAGCATTACGCAGTTCTTTTCTTTACAGTACACTCATACATAATTTCTCAGGCCAATGAAATGCTTCTGAACACAACATACAAAACAAAGAAGCATAGTAGCAAGCAAGGCTACTGAGAAGGAGAGCAGTGCACCTGAAAATGAAATGCATAGAAGATTTTGAAATATAATTTACCTCAATGTAATCGGCAGCATTATTGCTCTTGGTAAAGAACAAAGATTTGCAAATAACAGAGCAGGATAAAACAGAGTAGTAAATGTACTACTACTACTACTCACCAAGCCCGGGGACCTCTACGCCGAGCGCGTCCAGCAAGTCCCGCTCCCGGTCCATGACATCGGTCCAGCGGTGGGTGGCCTGGTTATATGTGCGCCGGACCCCAGAGATCTTGTACATGGCCCGGCACACCTTCTCCCACCGCTGGCGGCGCTCCCGGATGCCATAGCCGGTCGCGATCTTGCCGCCTCCCAGGATCGTCTTGGGGAGGCGGCGCTGGACGTGGAAGATCAGTGCCGCCACTTCCTCCGCGCTGAAGATCTCCCTCGGGACCACTTGCTCCCCCCTTAAACGCCCGCACGGGAGCCGGGCACGGGGTGCGGGACCCTTCCCCTTCTCAGGGTGCTTCCCGGCTCCCTTTACCATGGTCTGGGCAGAAATAAACTTAAATGATAAAGAAGAAATAGAATAGTGAAGAAGAAAAGAAAAGAGTTTAAAAAAGTAGTTTAAAAGTAACTAAAAGCTGCAGAAAACACAAAAATATAGAGCTAGAAAAATAGAGGGTTAGATAATAAGTAAAATTAGATAAAAAAAACTTCAAACAAGCAAAGGATGGCAGAGATTGAGAGAGGATAGAGAAAGCATGCCCAAAACCATAGCAATGAATGAGAAACAAGATGGCCGCGCCCGTTCACGACCGCGTGGGTAAGTTCGCGCGAGATTTTCCTTGCGAGTACGCGCGAAATTGTACTAGCGAGCAGCACACTTTGCGAGATTACACATAGCGGGCGGAAACGGAATTACGTCACGCCAACAAGATGGCCGCGCCCGTGTACGACCGATAGGGTAACTTGGCAAACGTATAGCTAGAAGCGCCTCGCGAACACGCGCAAGATCACGCGAACATACACGTCGCAAAACAATTTTGTATTCGCACGTATTCGCGGCTTCCGAAATCGATCTCGCACGGATTCGCGCCCCAAAAAACGCGCGAAATTGCAGAAAAAACGATTTTAGCTAAAATGAAAGCAATGAGCAGGTGCAAAAGTTCAAACTTAACATTAGTAACATTCAAGGTAGTGCTTCCTGATGGGCCCCTCCAGAGTTTGCAACTATTCTATGACCCTGCTATGACCCAAACAGCAGGCTCATAGAATAGCACCATAAAGGTCCTGTGAAAAAAAAATTTCACTGCAACAAAAAGCAAATTACAGATAAGGAAGGAAGCAGGTGCCAGCCAGACTGGAACTTTCAAAATTACTGACACATTAATGAAACACAAATTAATTGATGGCAGTTGAAGAAGGGCAGGTGTGCTTGCTTTTTTCAACCACCATAATCTACAGTGATAAATAAACCTAATAGGTGCCAGTGAGGATGTACTAGAGGGTGGCATGGGTGTCCCAGAGGGTGGCAGTGGTGAAACAGAGGGTGCTGTGAACCTGTGATGATAAACCAGACGTAGAAACAACATAGTCGCGGCCGTTGCAAGCCGAAAAGTAAGTTCGCAATTGCGAACTTGTCCCAAAATCGGCGCGAACACGCGCCAACACAAAAAACGGAAAAATCCGCAAATCCGCTAGAGTTCGCGTATCTTCGCGGATTGCGAATCCGTAAATCCTCAATTTCGCGTACGCGAAATCCACTAGATCCGCCCATGCTTAAGTGACACAACCACCCCCTGGTATTCCCCCAAACTATGGGAACTCAAACGATATTGTAAAAAGCTAGAGAGAAAATGGCGACTCAATTACTCCCCTACCAGCAAAACCGCATATAGGGAAGCAATAAAAACATATAAAGATTAAATCAAAGCCTCTCAAGCAGTCTTCTACGAAGAAAAAATTAAGGCAGCTGCTTCTTCCCCCAAGGAAATTTATCGAATTGCTAAAACTCTCCTCAAACTTCCCCAGAAACCACCCAACCCGATTGATGCCCAAACTCGATGCAACAATCTGGCAGAAATCTTTCTCCAGAAAATACAAAGAATATATACCTCCTTTCCTCTCACTCAGCTTGATCCTACCCTGGCCACTACCGTAAACTCAGGTCCTGGAGCCCTAGCAAACTCTTAATTCTCTCCCTCTTCTGGATCCCATTATAGTAGATTCCATCATGCACAAGGTGAAATCTGGCTCCCCCTTGACCCGGCAACCCCAAAAGCTCTGCTGCCGGCCATAAGAAACGTTCTTCCAACTACCCTCGACCTGCTCAATGCCTTCATCTCCTCTGGCATTGTTCCCCCCCTTGGAAGCGTGTTATCATCAAGGCTATCCTAAAGAAGCCCAACCTCGAGCAAGATAATCCCAGCAACTATCGGCCAATCTCCCTGCTACCATGGCTGAGCAAGATCTTGGAGAAACACATTAATTTGGTACTGGTTGAATTCCTGGAAAGTAATCATCGACTTGATCTCTCCCAGACTGGGTTTCGTCCTATGCACGGTACCGAGACCGCCCTCCTCGCAGTAACTGAGGAGGCCAAACGAATTCTCGATCTGGGCCGCGTTTGACAATGTAAACCACGACATATTGATATACCGACTTATGAACTTAGGTGTGGCAGGAAATGCCATCACCTGGCTTAGATCCTTCTTAGCTGACCGCTCTTTCCAGGTCTTCGAGGGCGACTCCGCCTCTTCTAGCCTGCCGCTCAGATGTGGTGTACCTCAGGGCTCCTCCCTTAGCCCCACACTATTTAAGGTATTTGATCCCCTAGCTGAGATTGTCTGTCCTTTCGGTATAAAACTCATCACGTACGCCGATGACACTGAGCTAGTGGTGGCCCTTAAACAGCCGAACATCTCCCCATCCAATCTAAGTAGCTGTCTAGAGGAGGTGGTAAACTGGATGACCCTTTCTTGTCTAAAATTGAATGTAGAAAAAAACGAGCTCATGCTCTTAGGATATACTCCCTCATTTAATGCAAACTTACTGTGGCCTATCTATCTCGGCCCCACCCCAGCTCCAAAAAATACCATAAAAAGCTTGGGCATCTGGCTGGACCACTCCCTCAATTTCAACCATCAAGCAGCAAAGCTATCAGCTTCCTGTTATGATCTACTCAGGCTACTACGGAAAATTCTTTCCCTGCTCCCATTCCAGGCAAGACAAATCATGGTCTAGGGCATAGTTTTGTCACGCCTGGACAATGGGAATGCCCTTTATCTAGGGTCCCCTCAATCTACTACTCGCAAACTCCAGATTATTCAAAAATGTGCAGCACGTACACTCCTTCAAATCTCCTGCCGGCACTCAACCAATCCAGGATTAAAGAGCCAAGTCAGGGAAAGAATTCAATTCAAGGTCTTGTGCATTGCCGACAGGGCTTTATGGAAGACTGGCCCTGCCATCAGCCAATCACTGATCACTCCCTACCAACCTAACAGACAGCTCCGATCGGCCTCTTCTTTCCTCGCCGTTGTCCCTAAAATTAAGAAAGCAAGGTGCGGTGGTCGCTCCTTTGCCTATAACTCAGCAAAACTGTGGAATTCTCTTTCCCTCCACCTGCGGGCAGAACCTAACGTACTGCCTTTCCGCAAACTCCTAAAAACTTTCATTTTCAATAGACCTTTATAGACCCCAGCAACCTCCTTGCCCACGTTTTTCAGTAGCTCTAGCACGCTTAAGGGTAGCTACCGCGCTTAACAAATATTCTAGTCATTTCATTTCATTAAAGGTTTTAGCCAGCTACTGTGACTTTGAATATTTTACTTCTCAGTTAATAAGAGACCAAATTGTTTGCTGGTGCTACTCCAAAAAGATCCAACAAAAATTACTATCTTGCAAAAATCCTTCTTTGGATGAAACAATTGACATTGCTAAGAGCATAGAACGTTCAGAATTGGACTCTAAACAGTTGGAGTCTAATACCTATTCCACGGCTGTTTCTACCAGGTCTCTTCTAGTATTCGACAGCCTCTCACCAATGTCAAGTCTAAAAAGGATAAAGATCTACTGGACAGGTACAATAAAAATGTAATCCCTTCACAGAATTTCTCTGGTTTCCAGTGCTTCAGATGTGGTTCACCCTCCCATCTCTCCAATTTTAGAAACTGTCCTGCTATTGCTCAAGAGTGTTGGAAATGTAAACAATCTGGTAGGGGTGGCAAATGCTTTCCCATAAGAAGTGTCCAACATCTGGCTCCTATCGAGGTTTCAGATGGTTCGGATAAAACAATTGAAGAGATGTCCTTGTCTGTTGTCTCGGTTGAATTTCTGGAGATAAATAATGTATATTCTGAAAAGATATTTGGAGATCCCCTTGTCCAAGTGTCAATCCAGTGTCATGATATTTCACTACTCATTGACGAGGGTGCGAGAATTACTATTATTTCCATTGACAAATATAGACAAACCTGGCCACACATGGTATTGCTACCTCCTGATGTCATCACTACTGCATTTGAGGGTAGCAGGATTGACATTGCTGGTTATTTTTGGGCTGATATATCCTTTCAAAACAAAGCTATTCATGGCAAAGTGTATGTTGCTCTGAAAGGTATTAATGTACTAGGGTGGTGACACCAGGCTGAATTTGGTATGATCATTAGACCTGGTCAGAAGAATCCTGTCTCTTTCATAAACTTCATTTCTGACTCCACCCAATGGAAAGAAACATTTTCACAGGTTTTTGAAAATAAGATTGGAAAACTCAAAGACTTTACTCATTCAATTAAGATCAAGGAAAGTGTACCCCCCACATTAAGGAATGCTCCTCATAGTGTAAGAAGCTATCTTACTATTATGCTCAACAAAATGCTCAATGATGGCATAATTGAACATGTTCATGCCAGTCTCTGGTTGTCTCCCATAGTTTTGGCTAAAAAAAGAACTGGAGAACTGTTTATGCATTGATGTAAGTTCTCTCAACAAAGCGTTCTGGGTTGAGAATTTTCCCTTACCTCTGATAGATGACTTCATTACTGCAGTTGGTTGGTCCAAATGGTTTTCCAAATTGGATTTGTGTTCAGCGTACCATCAGGTAGTTCTTGATTAACAATCTCACCACCTCAGTGCTGATCCTCTGGGCCCGTTAAACCTGTGTACTCGCTTTTCCAATAAAGCTCCTGCTCTACTTTTAACACTGTGGACTACATCTGTTCACGCGTTTATCCAGGACCAGTTTCTATGCTCTGCCATATTTATATACAATTATTATCTAGCACCACAGAAAGAGGAGGATTCTTTAAGGGGTCCGGGTTGGTTTGGAGAGCATTATAAGATCATTCTTACGGGTCTTGTTACAAGGAAAGGAGTTATAAGAGAAAAATAGAGGAACGTAGGGGGCAGATAATTAAAGACTGGCAAAAGTGGGGCTAGCAGCTCAGAGGGTGAGCTTTAGGCTCCCCCATAAGAGGATGGAGCGAAGCCAGCTGCGGAGGCGGTCCGCCTACTGGGGATGCGGCCTGCAACCAGCTTGTACTAACTCCTGCGCTTCCCCCCTAATTAAATAATCAAAAATAAGTCACGATAAAGCAGCAATAAAACAATGATAAGCAACAACAACACGCGTGAACATGCATTCAACGAATCACATATCAAGAGATCCCACGGCAGCAAAAAAAGAAAGGCACCACAAGGAGGAAGAAATCTCAATAAAAAAACAATATTGTAGATACCGAATTTCACCCCTCCAATTACTCAACTCCTTTTCCATCCTCACCCCTATCTCCTTCCCATCTCCTGATAGAACCAGGCACAGAGCCCTATCGGTTAGAAAGATCAAAATGTATCTATTTAAGAGTATCAACAAGGACAGCCCGCTTCTCACGGATGTAACACCCACAGTAGGATCAGTAGGAGCTGAACACAGCTCAGTGTGTATAGATCTGCAGGCCCTTGGTCACCTGGACAAGCCAAAGGACATGTTGCTGGGAATAGGAAAATCAACACACCCTCTCTTTTCTGTGGGAGGATCAAAAGGGCACTCAAATCTAATCTCCTAATACCTGGCCCCCCACAATCGACCGCCACTTGAGATGCTTCCTATGATGTAACGACGGAACAAGGTCCATTTGACAATCGCATACTGGCTCTTGTAATAGAACCAACTAGACCAGAGGGAGAAGCAACAGAAATGTCCGTTCACTCTTTGCCATCCTCTACCATCGAAACCAAGTTAAATCAGATTCTGCTTGAGCTACATGATATGAAGGTCTCAAGCGAATTGGAACACCAGAAAACTAAGGAACAATTGGGTCAGCTAAATGAAAATTTCCGCCAGCTCTCAACTCGTCTGACACAGGCCAAGAAGAAGGTATCCTCACTAGAAACAAAACACAATGATCATGGAATCAATTTAATCAAATTGCAAACAAAACTTGAAGATCTGCAGTTTAAACTGGATGATGTGGAATATCAAGGCCGACGCACTAATTTAAGATTCATCAGCATACCTGAAGATCGGGAAGCGGGCAAATCGCTTGTCCAGCTTATAAATGAACTGATGCGAAAGGTAATTCTGCCTGAAAGCGCAAAAGATATAGGGGACTTGACTATCATCAGGGCCCATCGCGTACCAGCCATTCGTCCATCAATTCCTAAATTTACAAGAACAATTTTGGTCAACTTTGGGGACTGTATAATCAAAGAACAATTCTTATCGCAAGCATTCCAAAAAGAATCGTTCACCTCCCCTGAGAACTTTACTTTCAGAATTTACTCAGACCTGTCTATTCTAGCAGCGCGAAGGCGTAAGGAGTTTGTAGGAATTATTGACTATTTCAAGCGATATAATGCACCTGCAGTATAATCCAGCAATCTAAGCTTAAAGTTTTGTTTAAATGGAGATTGTATATAATCCAGTCTGTAGAGCGGGCTTGTGAATTACTTCCCTCAATTAGGGAGAGGGGAGAGAGGAAATAGCAAGTAGCAAGTAGAATCTAGGCCACTAAGATGTGCAGATAAAGATGTAGGAGAAATGTTGGAGGAATTTTGCTTGCTAAAGGAACGGTCCTAACATGCCATGTACCCTCATTCATCTCAATTTAATATAGTGATATACTCTGTATTTAGTTTTTTTTGTTGTATTTGCTGTTATCTCCTCCGGGGGTGATGAAAGCTCCCAGTACCATGCCAAGGTACAATAGTAGGGGTAAGAGGGAGACACTGGGGGTGGATCCTGAGCACGGTGGCAAGTGGCCATGGCGAGCAAGACCCAACTCGAAGGAAGGGTAAAGGGATGGGCACTCTAGGGTGGGTGGAAGGAAGAAAGAAAAAAAACAATCACAGACCCAATTAAAGGTAATTTCCCAAACTGTACGGCAGGAAGCAATGGAATCTACAACAAGAATAAAATCCAGGAAACAATAACCAGTCTAAAGGGTTAGGCAGCAGATACTACATATATTGTATCATGTAATATAAACAGAAGCAATAACTAAACTAAATTATGAGCCATACTTCAATGGTTAATGGTTAGTCAACCTCATGTGATCCTACTTCAAGAGGCACATTTAGAAAAAAGTAAGTCTTCACTTAAAAGGCCATAATTTACAAAGCAGGACTTTTTGGCCTTGGCAGATGCCACTGTTAAAGGGGTCGCAATTCTTATCACCTGTTAACATCATCAAGGTGAAGCCCTTCAGGTTTGAGTGATCCCCTTGCTAGATAGGTGGTGGGAAATCTAAAATTGAATTAGCAAACTTTCCATCTAATTAGCTATTATGGCCGTATACATGATGAAACTGGAAAAAATGGTTGAACTACTAATTCCACTACAAGGAGCTATTATCATCAGAGGGGCTTTTAATTTTATCCAGAATCTAAGTTTAGACTTATCTCGAAAAAATCAATCCCAAAATAAACCGCTAACCGCCAGGTACCTGAATAATATGAATCGGGACTTGGGCTAGTAGACCCATGGAGGGCTCATCACCCCGACAGCTAGGAATTTACTTGCTTTTCAAAAAACACAGCATCCAGAATAGATTTTTTTCTAATTTCCCATCAATGCAAAAAGAGGGAGTCTTGGATTATTTCTAATCCCTTTTCTGATCATTCGGTCCCAGTAGTAGAGATTAAGGTAAAAGCCGGACCAACGGAGCGACCCGATGGACATTAGACCAAACTTTACCAACGGAAGAGGGCCAGATCAAAAAAACGCTACTTACTGAGTTTGCTATCAGAAATGTGGGATCAGCCACACCCTTTGCGGTATGGGATTCCTGTAAGGCTTTCATCAGAAGGGAGGCAATTTCTCAAAAAGCCAGAATTATCAAAGAGAAAAAACAACTCGCTAGGCATCTTTAAAAACATACACCTAGCATCAAAGCCTGTGGCATCGATGGAATACCCATTGAATTCTGGACAAATTTCCTGCCACAGTTAAAAAATGTATTTCTTTCTTTATATAATTCAATCTTGGAAGACTGCCATATGGTCTGTCCTCTTCTTGTCTGGTTTATTGAGCAGTTCCTCTGGTGACACATTCTCATCAGTTGCTGCTACGTCCATCTCTAGCATTTGGGGTGCTGCTCCTCATCTTGTTCCATGTATCCATTGAGGGCGTCCTTTGACCGCTGTCCACGTCATTAGGAGCATGATTTGGAGTCCAGTCCACTTAGAACTAAGAGAAAATATCTTTCATTTTTCTCATTATGACCATGTCTACAGCTTTAAAAGGATGTGTGGGCTCTGAGGACAGATGGGGTGAAGCTTCCTTCACCTGAAGATGGAGATGCCTCCAGACCGCTGACAACTATTTAGCGTAGTCAGAAATGTTAGTGCTACTTGGGACACTGTGAGAGGCAACGTCACCCCCAATGACATAGGCAGCCCCATGAGTACCAAAGGGGAGGGGGGGCAAAAGAGTTGTTCTAGATGGCGCCGCCATTATGGCATGCAGCAGTAAGGGCATAGTATCAGGCCATTTCAGGCCTGTTGCAATAGTTATTTTTACTAATCTATTTTTGTGCAGTGGAGTTCATCCTCTCCACCTGGCCTGAACTTTTGTGGTGGTATGGTACATGTCGTTTATACTCTATTCCCAAGCACTCAGACATTTTTGAACACCTGCAGTCACAAAACCAACCCCTTTGTTGCTATTTATGTCCTCGGTGTTGGGTAATAAATCCATTAAGTTGGGTAATAAATCCTCCAACCCTCCTCAGAGCGACATAAAGCAAACAGACCCAAGCTGCCACAAAACACAGGAAATGTTCTTGCACCTTTGTCCGTTTATTGGCATGCCAAGGCAGAAGGCAGACGCAGTGTCACGTCTTGGAACAAGCTTCTTCTGCCCCTCATAGATAGTTACAGGAGAATATATAGGGCAGAAAGTGCAGTCATCAGTAAAATCATATGATGCGGACAAGGCCAAATACGGTTGTACATATACAAAAAGAAGTGTTATGCAAGCCCAGGACATAGAGCAATATAAGGGCACAAGGGACCAGAAAGCAAGTTTAAGCCAACCTGCAAGATTCAGAGGCTTTTCACAGCTGTTAACCAATGAGGTGTCAATGAGAGCAATACAGGGCCTGAGGTCAAGCTTTAATAGTTTTGTAAAGGGAGGGGTGTTCAGGAGCACAGAGCAAGCAGTTTGGTCAGAGCAGGCCTAGTTAGCTCAGTGGGTCTGAGATAGTGTGGAGGAAAATATGGGATTGATTCACTTATTTGGCTGATGCAAACATGTAGATATATATTTTTCACCACAATATCCCTCCTTTTTGATAGCAATATCAAATACCATTGTAAGAAAAATATGAATATATACATATGGTAGAAATATCGAAAAAGTACTTATCTTTGACTAGCATTACACAGTGTTTAAATAACATGCATATATTGGCGTAGACCCATCCAAGAGGTATTACTTTTTCAACATAGAGAAAATTATATACTAATACTCAATGCATTTATATTCTACATCTATAGCCATTAATTGAAATGTTTATTTGTGTGCTTTCTCTACATCCTGTTGTATTTGGAGATATTTTGTAGGCTAGCTCCTGCTCTGTAGGAGGTAGAATTTTAACTGCGGAAATTGAATGGATGCTTTTACTACACAATTGCTGTACCATGGAGCAGCTACACTGAAGACAACACAAAAATATCACTATTGTTAAAAAGATACCCAGTAACGCTAAAAGTAAGTACTTTAACCATCCTGTTGGTAGCCATGACCTTTGCCAGGACCAGTCATCAGAATCTGTAATTTTCCCTGCTCCACAGAATATTTGAACTGCATTCTTAATTTGTGCCACATCCCTTGCTATGTTTCCACTTTTGTTTAAAAAATAACAGCAAGAGGTATTTAATAAAACGCACAGTCCTCCTTGTTGTAGTGTCAGGAAGTCAAGTGCATTTCGGTGTTGAATAGTCATGGCAGCTACTATGTTAATTTCCATCTGCAACTGTTGAAGTGCATCTCTTGTTGCATTGAATACTACAGCTAGCTCAGCAGACATATTAACTAGAGCCAATTCTAAATCATATACCCCATATCTAGGGATAATTATATGCATTAGTTCAAAGAATAGACCCTGTCTAGTTTCCAGAATAGGTGCATGTATATCTCTATTATATCTATGAGCAAAACTCTCCAAATTTAGTGGCTCATGGGCAGCATGTGTGGCACGACTGAAATGTTTAGTGTAAGATAAGAAATAGCATACATGTCTTCCCAGTGCCGGGGAAGCACCTTGTGTGCTTTAGTGCCACAAACAAAATACATTCCGCCCTGTAACTGTGTGTCCAATGTGTGATATTTACTGAGAGGAAGGCCTACCCCGTCAGGAAAAGTGTTTTGGAATTGATCACACCATGTGTAATCAATCCATGAAGAATTTCTAAGTGTAACATTTGCCCATGGTGCCATGTATGAACGCGAGCTGACCATAAGGGGTATTCTAATATTTTGTAAATCACATTTGGTGCCCTAGCATACTTATTCTTTTGCTCAATAAATGGATCATATAGAAGACCATCAGGTGTTATTAACAGTGTCTCTCCATCTACAGTGATGTTCCAGTAATGCAAAGTATAGTTTACTTGTTTACCTCATACCTTAGCTGTACAGTTCCTACTTACTAACTGTCTGTCTTTTATGTTCCAATTCCCTGTGATATTATCAAATTCTAATATGTTAGGACACTGGCTACTTTTAAAAATGTCCTAAGTATCGCGAAGCTGGATTATATCATGAAACCTGATGCTTTAAACATACAGGAAATGCTTTTTCCTTGTCTTTGTATTCTACTGTAGGAGACACTTGGTATTGGGCTTGAATATTTGGCAGTATGGTACAATTTATTTATTTATTTATTTCTGGTTTTTGTAAAGCGCGACACTCATCCCATAGGATATCACGGCGCTGTGAATCAAGAGGAGACTACTGAGGACTGTGCTGGGGAATTAGTTTTTAGGAAAGAGGTGAGTTTTTAATTTTTGGCGGAATTGAAGGTAGTTTATGGTGTGTCTGAGATCTACAGGTAACTCATTCCACCTTTTGGCAGCCAGGTATGAGAAAGCGCGTCCGCCTGTCCTTGCCTTGTAAACACGCTTGGATTTAGCCAGGGCCAGGTGATTCAATCTTAGGTTCCTGTTGGGGATATAGAACTCAATTTTTCCTTGGAGAATGGTGGGGCCCGTTTTATGAAGGGCTCTGTGTGCGTGACAGAGTAGTTTGAAAGTGGCCCTCTGGCGCATTGGTAGCCAGTGAAGTTTTTTGAGGCATGCGGATGCCGAATCTCGCCTGCCTTTGTTACATACCAATTTAGCCGCCTGGTTTTGAAGGACCTGTAGGCGGGAGAACAGTTGTTCGTTCATCCCTTCGAACAGGGCATTGCCATAATCCAGGCGGCTGACTAGGAGGGCTTGAGTGACTGTACGTCGACAGTCCATAGGTATCCAGGAGAAAATTTTTGCCAGAAGTTTGAGTATTGCGAATCCTTTACCCCAGAGTGATCGTATATGGTCCTTCATGGACAGGGCGTCGTCCATGATGATACCGAGATTTCTGGCATGCTGTTTCGGGATGGGGGCTGACCCCAGTGATGGTGGCCACCATGTAGCGTTCCATGTGAGTTTAGCTCCTCCGAACAGAAGTATCTCCGATTTGCCGGCGTTTAGCTTTAAGCAATGGTTGCGCATCCAGTCTGCCATTTCGGAGAGACAGCCGTGTAGCTTTTCTTTTGCTGTCTCCGATCCTTCATCCATTTTCACCATCAGCTGTGTATCGTCGGCATAGGAACATATGCCGATGCCCCACTTTCTTCCAATGTTTGCCAGGGATGAAACATAGACATTGAAGAGAGTGGGGCTCAGTGAAGCCCCTTGTGGGACTCCACAGCTGATGGGGTAGGGTTTTGAATGGAATTGGCCCATGTGAACTGCTTGGCTGCGATTGCTAAGAAATGATTTAATCCAGCTTAATGCTGTAGCTTGCACTCCTTTGCTTAGGAGGATGTTTAAAAGGCAATCGTGTGACAATGTGGGTACCATCCAATCTTCCTTCTCCACAATCCCAGGTTACATTTGATATGAGGCATCCTATTCCTTGTGCATAATTTTGTATAGGCACAGGCGTTTCATAAAGGCCAATAGGGTAGCTGGGGTGTCTGGATAACTCTCTACAAATCCAGCATTTTTTAAGACCTAAAGCCTGGGCAACTTTCTCATGTACTGCAATGAATGGATGGTCAGCAGGTTGTTACAGTACAGGTAGCACACACATAATTAAGGTACTAAAAAATACTGTTAGCATAATGCAATGCATGTTCTTGGCAGTGGTAAATATCACTTTCAGAATTTAAAGTGTCTTTCTGTCTCAGTTCCAGGGTACTTTCTGTAAGTGTCAATAATGAAAGTTCTTGTGGTGCACTGTCATCTGCTTCTCCTCCTGGTCCATAGTCGTCTTGTTCAGGGGCGGTTTCACGGACCTGCCCTGCGTGCTTCACTCAACAGCATCAGTTGGTGTCACCGCTCCTGGGACACTTGATGATGGACCCTCAGCGTTGTTGTTAGGAAAGGTCTGGTCTGTCTCCCCCTTGTCTGGTTGCTCCACTTGTGGCCGGTGCTCATCTATTAAAGGTGCCTCTGCCTCAGGCGTTGTTGGTGCAGCCACTCGGGACGCCCCTGCACCTTTAGTGATGTTCTGGTAACCAGGAGCACGACGTGGGGTCCAGTCCACCTAGAAGTAAGAGAACCATTTTTTATTTTTCTCACCATAACCATGTCGCCAGGTTTAAAAGGGTGTGTTTGTTCTAAGGAAGGATGGGGCTTCCTTCACCTGGAGATAGTGATGCCTCAATACCACTGACAATTGTATAGCATAGTCAGTCATCTGCTCATCCGTCCACAGCAGTGCTGCTTGGGATGCTATGAGAGGCAACCTCAACCCCACCGGCATAGGCCGCCCCATCAATACCTCATGGGGGGACAAGAGAGTTGTTCTAGATAGTGTTACTCTTATGGCATGCAGCACTAAAGGCAGCGCATCTGGACATTTCAGGCCTGTTGCATCAGTTGTATTGGCTAATTTATGTTGTATTATGGAGTTCATTCTCTCCACCTGGCCTGAACTTTGTGGGGGGTAGGGGGCATGCAGTTTCCACTCTATTCCCAAACAGTCACACATCTTTTCCACAATGGCAGCAACACATTCACCCCCTCTGTCACTGTTTATGCTCTGGGGACCCCAAATCGGGGTATTAAATCTTTCATCAAGCATCGCACAACAGTTGCTGCATCATTCTTCCTAGTGGCAAACGCCTCCACCCATTTTGAAAATTGATCCGCACATACCAGCAAATATTTGAATCCATTCACTGGGGCATATCGGCGAAGTCTATTTGAATGTTGGTAAAGGGAGCTTCTGGTACTGGCAAGTGATCATGGGTAGCGGGGGACCGACCTTTAGCAAGTTGGGCACAGACAAGACAACAAGACATTGGGAGCAGTATTGTGCAATGAAAGTTGTTATCCCTGGTGCAAACCATTCTTGTCTAATCAAAGCATTCATCCGTCCTTGAGCCATGTGAGTGGGTCCATGGGCAAGCCTTGTAAGGGGCAGGAACGTACTGCGTGGGGCCATAGGCCTCCCATCCTGGTGGACCCACAATCCCTCATCATTTGGCTCACATCCAGCATCAATCCACGCTCTTTCTTCCTCTGGTGGTGCAGATCATTGTGCTTCTTTCACATCAGCTAGCAACAATTGTCTCTGAATCAGCTGTATTTTTGGGATACTTTTTGCCATTGAAGGCACCATCTGTACTGGCTGTAACATGCTCTCTTTTGCTGCTGTGTCAGCCATGGCGTTACCTCTGGCTATCTCAGTATATGCTCCTGTATGTGCCTCACATTTTATTACTGCTATTCCGTTGGGCAGTAGTATTGCCTGTAGCAAATTCTTTACTAAGGGGCCATTTTGAATAGGGTGTCCTGCTGCTGTTATGAAACCACGATACTGTCACAGTTGGCCAAAATCATGAACAACTCCAAAGGCATAATGTGAATCAGTGTAAATATTAACATCTTTCCCCTCAGCTAAGATGCATGCTCTTGTTACAGCATACAGCTTGACTTGCTGGGCAGATGTGCCAGGGGGGAGGGCTGCACTTTCAACTATGGTGTCTACTGTTGTTATAGCATACCCTGCTCTGTAATCAGTGTCTGTTAGTCTGCTGGAGGAACCGTCAGTGTATCACTCATTGTCAGTTTTTTCTAATGGTGTTTGCTGCAAATCTGGTCTGGGTGTGATGCATGTCTCTACAACTTCATCACAGTCATGGTCAGGGGTCTCATCTGAATCACCTAGTGGCGGTAATAATGTTGCCAAATTAACAGGTGGGCATCTTTTAATGGTGATATTGGTGTTAGGCAACAGAGTGACCTCATAACCTGTTTGCCTGGCCATCGGAAAATGTTGTGTTGCTGCAGATGACAACAACAACTGTACCGAATGTGGCACATAAACAATACAAGGGTAGTCTAACACAATGGGAGCCGTCCTCTCTACCATCACAGCTGCTGATGTCACTACTCTCAAACAAGCTGGATGCCCAGTTACTGCTGCAGGCAAAGTCACGGAGTAGTATGCCACAGGTCTTTTTCCAGAGCCATGCTGCTGTGTCAGCACACCATTTGCAAAGCCATTTTGCTCTGACACATAGAGATGGAAGGGCAGTTTGTAATCAGGCAGCCCCAGGGCTGGCGCAGTACACAAAGTCTCTTTCAGTTTCTTAAAACAGATTGCAAGTTCATTAGTCCATACAATGTTGTTGGGAGCATCTTGTAGTGTACCTTGTCGCAGGATGGCATCATGGGATCTGTACTCAGGGATCCACTGGCGGCAGTAGTTCATCATCCCCAGGAATGACAGCATTCCTTTCTTGGTGGACGGAGGCTGCATGCCCTGAATCATTTTTCTCCTGTCAGGTGATATGCGGCGTGTACCTTTGGATACCACATAACCCAGGTAAGTCACCTCTTTTTGGCAGCACTGGAATTTTGACAATTAAGCTTTGTGTCCTCTCTCCTGGAGGTGATTCAGCAGCGCTATAGTGCCTTTTTCACATGCCTCAAGCGATGGAGATGCCACGAGTAGATCATCAGCATACTGCAAGATGTTGCTACCTCCTTCCAGGTGTAGGCTATCCAGGTGTCTTTTTACTGCCTGCGCATAGACCGTGGGACTCTCAGTATAGCCTTGTGCCAGTCTTCTGAAAGTAAATTGGGAATCTTTCACTGTGAAAGCAAAAAGGTACTCGCTCTCTGGATGGACTCTAATTCTGAAAAACGCAGAGGAGAGATCAATGACTGAAAAGTACTCTGCCTCTACAGGTATAGAAGATAATATAGTATTGGTGTCAGGCACAACAGGTGCTAAGGGAACCACAATGTTGTTTATCTGTCGTAAGTCCTGTATGAACCTATACTACCCAGTATTGCCCTTGGGCAATGGAATTATAGGACTATTACAGGGGCTGGATGTCTTTTTAATGATACCTTGTTGCAAGAGAGATTCAATCAGAGGTTTTATTCCCTCCTCTGCCTGAGGTGACAGCCTGTATTGACGGACATAAGGTAATTCAGCATTTTCTTTAAGTGTCACTTTATGGGGAGGGCATGTTTGCAAAAATCCTGCTTTATTTTTGTGCTTTGCCCAAACCTCTGAGTTCACTTGCTCTAGGACCCTGTTTTTAGTCAGCTGTAAAGCCATATTCCCTTCTCCACCTCCTAACACAGACCCTATTCCTAAAGGAAATGTAAAATCCTTAGTTCTAGGTAAGTCCTGAAGGCATTTGACCATGGGGTAGTAACTTGGTGCTACAGCTATGGATACATGTGGTTCAGAATCTGGCACTTGAAATAACCTCATTTCCTGTGGTCCTAGTTCAATGCTCACTGCACACCCTTCTTTTCCTACACATAATGGGTGCTCAAGCAGCTCCATTGTCCAGTGCAAATGTTTGTCTGCCATGTAGGCTTACCATTCAGGCACTGCTCTCTGAAAAATGCTGCAGTGCAGTGTATGGGCTCAGGTACTAATGTCAACTGCACTAAATGAGTGACCAATTCACTCTCAATGTCAGGGCTGTATTTAAACAGTTCTTGAAACATGTTTTCATAAAAAGCTCCATGTAATGGAGTCCATTGGTAACGTGTTGGAGAGAGAGACAAGACAGGGGGTGCACATAACACAGAGACCTCACCTAATTTGCAAGCAGCGAGTGCTCTATTAGCCAATTCTAACCTGTCCTCAGGTACTTGTAAGTAAATCCCATTTTGTGAAAAATATAACGTTGCATGTAATTTACAGAGGAGGTTTCTCCCCAGCAAATTGATGGGTGCATCTGGTGACAGCAGAAACTGATGGGTCATTGTGAAGTCATCAACTGAAACTGGTAGGGGTTCTGACAATTCTTCATGCATCATCATTCCATTTACTGCTATAGTAGTGACTGTTTCACCACTACCAGGACCCAACTTGTTTCTTACTGCGGATAGGGTTGCACCACTGTCTATTAGGAAATCGATCTGTTTATCTCCTAAGTTAATTTGAAACATGGGATTCTCCTCTGGTGTCTCTGATACCTTCATCATAAAGCACTGGGCTCTGGTTGCTGCAGTTTGTCCCATCTCTCTCTCCGCGTGGGCCTATGGTGATCCATGTTGCTCCTGGAAAGGATTCCTCAGGGAGTGCTGGGTCTGCTCAGGTCTTTGGGCATGAGTGGTGCAGATGGCTGGGTCTCATTTCTGTGAAACCTTTCATTTCTGTTTCTATCATTTCTATTATACTGGTCACTTCTCTCATTCCAGTCCCTTCTACCTCTATTATTTCTACAATTTCGTCCCCAGTGCCCGCACCTCTGGCAATTATAGCACCGTTCCCTACTCTTGTCTCTCCTCTGGTATCCTTGTCCATTATCGTGTCTTTGCTGTGCCCCGTGATAGTACATTCCCTCCGGCTCCTCCTCTCTTTGTACTTGCTGCAACATCATTCCTTTGTAATTTTTAGCGATGTCCTTCCTTACCTTAAAAATACCATCTCTTTCCATAGTTAGGAGAAGCATGCACAACTCATGATATCCTTTAGTGGACCAATCAGGGTGGCGTAGTTTACAACTGCGGGACACAGAAGCTAGCAATCCATTCATAAGGGTTTGCGTAGCCAATACCTTATAGGCCTCTGTGGTGCGCTGTACCCCAGAACTATTATCTCGTGCTCCATTGTACCTTAAGATGTAATCAGCTACTGACTCACCTGGCTTCTGCAACATGGCAGTGACTTGGGAAAAATCGCCATGTTTAACTGCTAGGCCATTAATTGTGTCCCTGATAGACTCTAACCAATTAATCAATCTATTTTCTGTGACATCCATATTATTAGTCAGTATGGTCCAATCCCTTTCCTGTAGAATTTGGAATGCACTTTTTACTAAAGACCATCTGCTCCCATATTCTATGTTTAATAGCATTTCTACATCTCGAGCGAGGGGGGTATAGGCAATACATATTTTATGAAGCCACTCATAATATTTTACACTGGCAGTGAGTGGGTCAGGCGCGTCCTTAGTCATTTGGGTTGCCTCAAAGGGGGTGTATTGCTTTAGCATGGCTATCCCCCCAACACTATTTTTGGTGCAGTTAGTGTATGTCATCAGTAGATGAGTTCTCACCCTTTCCCTTTAGGGTCCGTGTTCCTGACCGTATATGTATCAGCCATTCCCTCCTCTCTAGCTTATCCTGTAGTTTATTAATGGAGCGTTGTATTTCCTCCCTATCAGTGTTTATTTCTTCTTGGAACTCATCTGCCTTTTTCTTCAGGCGTGTCAACTGCTCATGTTGCTCCTCATCGTTTCTCTCTTTTGCACTCAGCCCTAGATCTTCCCTCAGACCAAAAGTGGATGGTTGGGCTGGGGATTCAAAAGCATGTAGCATGTCCCCTCCTAAGGATAAGTGCCCATTCAGGATTGGTGTTCTAAAACTGCCCTCTCTGGGGCTAGTTGGTATGTCAGGTACCCTAGTTAAATCACCTTCCAGGGATATGTGGAAATAAGGTACACGTGCTAAGCTTGGTTGTGAAGCCAGTGTTTGCTCAGGTGTGTTATGTCTTTCACACTGTAGGTAGGGGCCTGAAAGTGATGGGTAAATTAAAGTTGCTGGAGGAGGGGATGAGAATTGAGGTGCAGGAGAAACAGGCCCGGCAGACTGGATGTTTTGTCCCAATGTCTGGTGGCCATTCTCATTGCTGGCTCTATCTGAGACCCAGGAATTAAATTCACTATTTGGATCTACTCTCTGTCTTTTCCTTTCTTCCTCAGTAAGCAACAAAATCTCCTCCTCAGTCAATGCACTACTAGTTATTTGCTCATTGTCTGTTCCTTCCCCCAGTTTGACAAAAAGGCCTTGAGGCTTGGAGGCGATAAACAGTTTTTTCAACTTATTTATGTCAATATTTACTTGGCGGTGCGTCCAAATACATAGCAGAGCAGCCGCCCGTCTAGAAGTAGTGGCATTTGGTATTTCTTTAACCCGGTCTGCTTCAATTGTTGAAAACCCACACTTTTGCCATAGTGATAACAAATGCTGTTCTGTTTGCACATAGTCACTTAATTCCAATAAACACTGGCTATAAGATGTGGGCCAATCTTTTGCTAATTCTAGCTCTTTTTTAGTAGGTTTCTTGCACTCACTATTCACCATTGCTATTGTAGAACAGTCTCTGTATTCAGTGGAGGCATTCCCCTGGCCTTTCTTTTTTTAAACAAGAGCTTTATTTTTTGCAACTGAAAGCCACTGCTGTAAACAATCTTTTACATGATGTGGATCCCGTAATGGGTCACCCTTTAAGTGTATACTTTCTGTCAAGCGTTCAATATCATCTATCTCAAGAGAACCAAATCTAGACCACAGCCCTTCATTCCCTTTCCACGTCCATACTAGGGCGCAAAAAGGAGTTACATATTCTAAACAATTTGTATCTTTTACAACCTGAGCTGCAGGGCTATCTACTGGTAATTTAAAATCCTTCTCTAATGACAGTTGTTTAAACAATTGTTTTGTCTTTTTCACCATGCGAGGCCTTACCACCTCCATAGTTCCTTTAGAATTGCTGGTGCCTATTGTGCCCTTCACTCACAATTTGTAAACCCTGAAAGATAAACAAATTTGTCTCCTGGAAGGAAACATTTGTTAAGATTTGGATAGAGAGACTTGAGAGAAAAAATATACAGTTGTGGAACACTCAGACACAGCATAAAACAATTTGACTTCTCTGATGCAATTTGTTTTGGTATCACTTAAAGAAGCCTTTCAAAGAAACATAGCAAGACAATACTTTTTAAAGATCAACACATAAACATATTTAAATACAGTCATTGATCAATGACAGAACAGTGCAAATTTGAAAATCTTTTCCTTGTGTCCAGCAGCCAACCAATAGTCAATGCTTCCCACGCTACACTCTGGGAGGGTTGTTTTTATTTCTTCCCCCCTCTACTCTTGGGTAATAAATTATTCTCATGCCTAGGCTCTCCTGTTGTGTATATATGGGGTCCCATAGACCCCTGTCGCATACCAACTCCAAGGTATTGATACAGAGAAAGATTTGTATAAAGTCTTTCATCAAGCATCGCACAACTGTTGCAGCATCAGTCTTCCTTGTTGGAAACATCTCCATCTATTTTGAAAATTGATCCACCCACACCAGCATACATTTCAATCCATTCACTGGGAAGCAAAATCTATCTACAGTTTAGTAAAGGGACCCTGCTGTATTGGCAAGTTATCAGATGTAGTATGGGGACCAATCTTTAGAATGTTGGGCACAGACATGACTTTGGGAGCAGAAGTGGGCAGTGAAAGCTGTTATCCCCGGTGCAAACCCACTTCTGTCTAATTAGCTCATTCCTGCTCCCCGTGCCATGTGAATAGGTCCATGCTCCAACCTTGTAAGGTAAAGGAACATAATGCGTGGGGCCACAGGCCTCCTCTCTCGGTAGACCCACAATACCTCATCAGTTTGCTCACATCCAGCAGCAATCCAAACTCTCTCTTCTTATACAGGGTGTACAAGATTTAATACAGATAAACAAACTTGTGGTTCCCTTAGCGCCTGTTGTGCCTGATACCAATACTATATTATCTTCTATACATGTAGAGTATTTTTCTCTACTCTGTGTTTTTCAGCATTAAAGTCCATCCATAGAGTGAGGTCCTCTTTGCCTTAACCCTCATATATACCCAGTACACTTCCTTCACTGAGGACAGTGCCCCACAGTATCCATGCACACATTGACGTAAATCACACAAACACTGAGACATGGAGAAAAAGTAATTCATATGCAGATATGTGTTCATGCGCACACACTCCAACACACGTACAGATGTGTGACACTGCGGATTTATGAGTTTTGGAGATGAGAAAACATATGTAAACATCTGTCCCAAACCCCAAGGGCCCTGGTTCTGGCCCAAGCAAGGCAGTGGTTTGGTTAAGTGTGGCCAACCAACCGCCGTGCAGAGGTGCAGGATGTGGCCTAACCTCTTGCAGACACAATGTCTTGCCCAATCACCTTGAGGTGGCCACCAGACCTTTTAGTAAGCCGAGCTGGTTGCACGGGACTGAAGCAGCTGACAGGAAAACTAGCCTTCTAAATTGCAATTTGGCTGACTCCACGGACCTAAAATTGCAAAAATACTCAAATCTGAGAGCGTTTTCTCCCATCATTCATTTCGGTTTTGCAAAACTAAAGTTGGATATGTGTTTTCAAAATATTTAAATTAACTGGCTGCATCTTGAAAAAAATGTTGCAGATGCCAGTAGGGGCCATAGGGACTCTCTGTACCATGAACAAAATGAAAGGAGCAGGATGATCACACCCTGAACATCAATCATGTATGTGTGTGTGTGGGGGGGTTGGTTGGAGAATAAGAATAGATTAAACAAATTCCATTGCAGGTTTTGTGAACCCTTGCTGAATTTGACCCCCCAGGCACAGTATCCTGAGATCTACAAGTCTTGACTTGGGATCACAAATCTAGCCCAAACTGTATGGCTGCAGGCAGGCTTC
Organism: Lissotriton helveticus; assembly: GCF_964261635.1. Lineage (NCBI taxonomy): Eukaryota > Metazoa > Chordata > Amphibia > Caudata > Salamandridae > Lissotriton > Lissotriton helveticus. The sequence goes on from NC_136068.1 coordinate 1,206,524,420, forward strand.
ATGACCTTACGCTCACCCTTTTGCAGTTTCTACAAATCTGAAGCACCATGGGCCCCAGTCCTAGTTGACGTTAGTAAATCCATTGAAAGTCTACACAAATCTCACACAATTTTTTTTAAAGCCTGCAGATGTTGGCCAGGGCTTGGGTAAGCTGTCCACGATGAATTGAGGAAGGCCTGGGTAACAGCCAGGCCATGTGGGCAACCACAACTGTGCACAGTGTTTGGCTGTGCACAGTGGTGGTTGGTCACCCCCAGTGGGTTGGGAGCAGGCACTGGCCAGATCCTGTAGTGAGTAATGCTGTAAAGACTATAACAGCGGCCCAAAGGCAGTGCACATAGGGGTTTGCCGGTAAGTAGCAGAGTAGGTGCGAGCAACAACAGGATGTTGAATATGATAAATAAAAACTGATATTCACTGAAAAAACCAAAGTTTCGATTATGAGACACTATTAAGTGCAATTAATCGCTACAAACCAAAACCATCCGGTCATAGTTAGGTAAACCAACATAACTCACAGCCTGTCATGCGCTGCTTAAAGCTTTATATTCAATGTTACCCATATCAACACATCGCTCATGACATCATTGATTACATACAATAGATACATTAGTCCATGAACCCTAAACATTTTTGTGAAGAGAAGCATATGTCTGGTTGCAGTGTGGTTAGATTGCCTGCAGAGGGCTCAACATAGGGCCTATGGACAGGCTCTGCAGCCAATCACCACTATAAACAGCTGGGAGCCTGCACAGTGGTGATTGGCTGCTCACAAACATTTGGTGCAGGGCCCGGATATAGGTGAAGCTCTGCAATTATTCTCCACCGTACAGACTGAAGAAGATGTAGAGATTTACCACTTGCAAACATTTTGGCAAAGCACTGGCCAAAGGGCAGGGCTTACTGCAAAGTCCTACTGTGCATGGTTTAAGGTCATGTATTATCAAACAACAACGGTCCTTGACAATTAATGATACAACCTTTGAATAATTATAGGCCACAATCTGCACTATAATGAATGAGGTGTCCAGCCGGACCCTATAATTTAATCAATGAAAAAATAAAGAGCAAATACAAGAAAGCACATATATAGTGGAACACAATCCTGTATCCAAGACATACAACAAGGCAAAACAAAACAATATTTACAGGGTGAAAAGTTTCTCAGGCAATTTTCAAATTAGCGAGACGCTAGTGTAATAAAAGGAATCAACCTAGCTATACTCATGTAGTAAAAACACAATAACGTCACCCAGTGGAGAACTATTGTTTAAACTACATCAACTGTCGACGGCGTTTCGATCCCATTACTAATGAAGGATCATCATCAGGACAACCAATGTATTGCCTGAATATGCAAGCAGTACAAAGAACCGGGTCCCAGGAGAAGTTACAGATGGGTCCGGAGTGCCGGTATGGTGCCAAGGGCAATAACGTGATCTTCAGAGTTGATCCAACCTATGAGTTGGAGGGTCAGAATCCCCAAGTAATTGTGCCGCCATGCCTCGGCTTCATAAGAGAAGAGTGGGACCAGAGAGTCCTGTCAAAAGTTGCCAGGAACTCAGAAGGACAGTAGGTGAGGGAATTAATCTACAATTCAAGAGTAACCTGGAGGCTAAAATTAAAGGGATCAGTGTTGTTTGATAATACTTGCACCCCTGGTCCTTGCGTACCTAGTGGGTTCCCTTGTTTCTCGAAATAGTATGGTTTAAGGTCATGAGCAGAAGGGATTGGCCGCAATTAGAGGCATGGTTGCAGGTCCTTGCTTTAAGCCACGCCATATAGCCAACTGCACTTGTGCATAGCTGATTACCATGCACCCTGGAGATTGGTTGCCATCTCACCAAGAGAGTGATGCCTACTTTTCTGAGTGTTATCTCTAGCACTGGCTCTAAATTGAGCTGCATTGCGAAAATGCAGGCACCTTGCACCATAGCACATGGGTGCCTGCATTGCAGAGAATGATTGTTTATGTGCAGGAACGTGTCCCTTCCTTCACATAAACAATCAATAACAGCAATTTGCTACTGCATGCTCCAGCACATGTAGAAGTAGCATTCATCATTGTTTAATGATTGTGTATGTGCTGGAAGGGACATATTCCTACAAATAAACAATTATTAAAGGTATTTTGCTCTTTCTATGAGTGCTGCAGAATGCACCTCACATAGAAAAACAAAAACGAGGAGTAAAAAAGCATTTGCGCTATTCTAATACCTGTTATTACATGTCGTTCATTTTTGGCGATGCATCAGATTTGCAAATCGTTGTAGATCTGGGACAGCTACAAATTGCAATGGGTGTTGCGGTGGAATGCCTATTTAACACCCACTGAATGCCCATTTCATGCAAAGGGATGCATGTGAAGGGGCACTATTTACAAGTGGTGTTAAGTCACTGAAGGTGGCTTAGCGCCACTTTGTAAATATGGAGAAGGGCATAGTGCCACCAGAACATCGCTAAACATTATCCCTAGGCGTCTGATTTAGAATTTGGCAGATGGAGTTTACTTTATCGGGATGGTGGAGAACAATACCTGAGGCCATCTTGAGGGATGTCTGCCTGCTGAATTTAGAGTTGTTTGCCTGCCTCGTGGCATACTCAGTAGGTTGACAAGCACCCCCATCATGGCAGTTTCTGTCACTGTAGTAAACGTTTGATGGATGGTACTGTCAGTATATACTGCTGCTGTTGAAGTATTTCAAATGATTTCTGTTTTTCAAAAATGAACTCCCAATGTGCCCACACCACAAGAGTTTTCTCCCATGGCATTGGAGATTATGATGTTCTTTCCTGTCCTTTACTATAAGGCGTTTCTTGTTGGGGATTGACATGAAAAAAAGGCTTTGTACCGCCCACCCTAAATAGAAGGGATGCTGTAAAGTCCTTCTTCTGACAGCTCATATCCATCATGATGATAGAGTGCGCAGGGACCAACTAGCTCAATTTACCAAACTACCCTTGGGCCCATAAACCATTCACACTTTGAACTAGTAGTCCTGCCTAACCAATTACTAACTTAGTCACCCTATCAGTTTGCCCAGAGGTCCGATTTAGGACTTATACCTGTAAACCATGACTTACCAATCCTTGTCACCTTATTATAAGTCCTATGAATCAGAGAGTTAGAATAAACAGGTAGTATTTAAACACATTTACTTTCATATAATATCCACAGACTCTGGGAAAGTTTTAAAACCTTTATCTATGAGAGATTTTATGAGTCAAAAATTGAAAAGCAACAATCTTGTGACCATAAATTTTACAAGCAGGAATATAATTAGTAGGACATAAAGTTTGTAAGAAATCACAGTAACCCCTTTAGACATTGGTACCTGGGAAGGGTGACAAAAGGAAATAGCACATAAACATACCACATAGATTATATTTACCTAGAATGGTGCAATGACCAATCCTGGCCACGGGCTGGAGCAAAATATGAACCAGGACCAGGCTCCCGACTAATCAGGTGCCCACGGGACAAGACAGGTGCAGATGAGGACAGGTGACCTCAGCTAAGTGCAACGCCAGCGTCACACCCCTCTCTCTAGGACAGCCAATTAGTACCCTGATTGGGTAATCAATTCTTCTGACAGAGTGCTCCGCCAGCACCTCTGCTCTCGATTGCCTATTGAGTGCATTGGGTCAGTGACAGGTCAGCTATTCGGACAAGTTGGACAATTTCTCTATCTGAGCCAGCCTTAGTTATACCATTTCAAGGGCAATGTACCATCTCTAAATGTTGCAAATATATGTGTTCCCCTTAAGTGATTGGTTGGAAAGACGAGAGGTCATCACACCATACTAAGATGATGTAATTTTAATTCGAATCATATTGATTGAATCCCCACCCACAATTTACTTTCCCATGACTTTATTCCGCCCAACAAAATTGGCATACAAATCATATACATTGAATTTATTTGAGTCTTCTTGCTTCTTCTTTAGAGGTCATTAGAGCAGGTTCCCAGGAACATCGTGGGTAAGAAGGGTGTTGGCAGATATTCAATGGCAATGCTTCAGCAATTTCAGAGTCCGAGTGGGCGTGTGCAGAATCGTCCAAAATGGAAGATGTGTCAGTGGTCGGGCCCAAAGTACGAGCTAGTAGCAAAGTCAAAAAGAAACATATTAAAATATAGAAATAAATGAATGCACTGTATAACACTTATCTCTACTCTATTCCCATTACTTTATTTTAACTTGTGCGTTAACGATTAAGCAGAACGAACAAGCTTAGTACAAGCTACAGCATAAGCAGTAGCATGTGAGATTTAAAGCAGCCATTTCTGGCACTAATGCGCAGAAGAAAAGATTTCCCACCAAGCAGAGAGGTACGTCATGCCACATAGATGTGACAGACGCATTCGCAGAAGGTTTCCCGCATTTTCGGCGGCCATTTTAATGCACTAGAGTTGCTGTTAGTAAAAGCACATTGTCAAACTTCCCCTAGATACTAAAAATGTTGTGAAATGTAAATTATTAGTAAACAAAACATGCTGGTTAATATATTACATTATTTAGAGAGGGTTGAATACAAGCAAGTTTCGGTATATGTGAAACCTTGCTCCATCAATCCCCTCTTTGATGATATTTTATATCATCACAAATTAAGGAACCAGATGCCGACTTCAACACTCTCCCAATTCAATTTCTTCAATTACTTGGGGAGTTTTCTTTTTACCATTATTCTGATAAACGTTAATTCTCTTATATATGTCTCCCTTTAACTCTTCCATTTGAATTTCATCAAGTTTGTGTTTCTTTGTTTTAATAGTGTACCTTTTTCTATTTCTGCAGCATTTGCACCAAATCATTATCACCAATATTATTAGTGATATTCCCATTATTGGCATCAGTACTTTACCTATCATACTTCTACCTTAATTAGATATCCAAGTACCAACAGAAGAGAGACCATCAGTGAGTCTCTTCCATGCACTATCAACTTCCAGTTGTTTCAGTTCTTCTTCCAAATGAGTAATGTTCCTTACATACCTTCCAATTTCAATAATTTTATCTGGTACTACCAGCCCGTCCCGACGTTGTCCGGGAATGAAATAGAATGTGTGCAATGTTTGTAATAGGCAATGCTATTTTATTATAAAACCTCACGGTATACAAAGGATGTTTGTTTGCTCCACGTGTTGCCACTTAGAGGCCCTACCTGGCGCGTAAATCAGCAGTCCGTGTAATGTGTGTTGTCGCCGGTGCGATGCTGACTCGCCTATGCACCCGCGTCAGCACCCGCAGATGAATGCGTGCACTCCGAGGCCATGTCTTTCATGCAATTTGTGAAGGTGTCTGCTTCATCCGCGAAGGAGATTGTTCGCTCCACCTGACGCCACCACATCGCGCCAACGGCCAACGCCCCCAAAAATAGTAAATGCAACGCCCACTGGTATTGTAAACTGGTATTGTAACGCTAGTACGCCTCTTGCAAGCGTTATAGTCTTAACCAAACGCCCCGCCCAGACACCAGCGCATAACCCGCCCACTGGTATCCTAACGCCGCGCCCATCGCTGTATGCAGACGACCATCACGCCGAACGCCGCGCCCATATCGCTGTATGCAGACGACCATAACGCCGAACGCCGCGCCCATATCGCTGTATGCAGACGCCCATCACGCCGAACGCCGCGCCCATATCGCTGTATGCAGTCGCCCATCACGCCCCTAACGGACTACTTTTCCCCTAACGTTCTTTCCCCCCCTAATGTATATGGTGGGCTGCTGTATAGCCTATCTCCATCTGCTGATACTGTGTTTTGCAATGGTGTATTGGGTGTTCCGATTGGCGCTGTGGTTCTGGAGCTTACCCGTCTCAAAGGTTTGGGCTCTATCTTTATAATTTTAGTATGGATGTAAGTGCAACAATGTTGCGCTTTCAACATTCTACAGACTCCACCCTCTTTTGCCAATAATATGTCAAGAGCAAGTCGATATAGTAAAACCATTGCTCTGATCGCAACCAATTTGGTATTTATCAATAAAAATCCTCCGGCAGTGTCAGTCGATAAGCGATCCACTACTGTAGACAATATACAAATTATTTGAGTATTCAGGACCACTCCCACTGAAGGCATCAATGCACTAAATATATCACCTACAATTTCTGCAAAACAAGCTCTTTTATAACATGTTAGTTCATTTTCGTGTTCATTGCTTCCAGTGATTCTTTTTACATGGTATACTTTTGGGAAAACTATTCCGGAATAGCAACTCCCATACTAATGATCAGGCAGCCTAAAGTAAGCTTTGTACCCACAAATGTAATAGACTCCAGGAAATACTGGATCAGTTCCCCCTTTTAGTCCCCAAACCCCGATTATGAGGAAATTGTATTCACTTTCACTGGAACCGATGAATACATTGTTATACTCAGTTTTCTTTCTATGGAGACAGATTTTCCCCATCTTTTCAAAGTCCAAAAACATAGCAGCATGAGGTTTGCCAGTTGCCATAAATTCTTCCCTTTCAGACCATTTGGGTATCTGGGGTTTCGTTTCAGTGGCTTTTCTATGGAAATCCTGCCTCCTTTTCTCTACTAGGTTTAAAAATACCTTTTCTTCTTCGTGTAAACTACATGTGAGATTGTCTTTGTGTGCATTAGTTATATCTATTTCTTTCATTGTCAGGAAAAAATCACCAAAGAATTGGGCATCTTCAGCACTAAGAACAGGAATCACTCTTCTACGTATAGGAATCTCAGGAAAAATAACATCTATGTTAGAATAATAATACTGCAACTTTCCAGTTTTATAAAACAAACTAGTTAATATGCTACAGGAAATTCCATAGGTCAGGGGTAAATGATGGTAGGTAACATATTCAGCTACAGAAGTAGGTAATTCCATACAGACATATCAATCTCTAATTTGCATAGTCTCTGCATAATGTACTAATAGACTAGCAAAAACATTCATTTCAGTTTTGTTTCTATTTCTAATGTGATGTGATTCTATCTCATCTGGTGCTTCTAAGTCTACCCTATCTTGTTTGTGATGCGCTTTCTTTCCATGTATACTAGTGTCATTTTGCTTAGCAACCATCAAGTACGGTATTGCTATTGTCAGTCCTAGCCACACTACAAGTACTATCAATACACTACATATGCATATCCTACAGCATGTCTTTATACAAATTATTTTCGAGTTTCCAGTAACTCTTCTATCAGCCATTTGTGTATTAAGGAGGTTTAACCCCTTGTAGAACTAAGAAAAGCCCACCTCAAGGAGGAGTGGGGGCTTGGCAGTGCGGGAATCACCCGAGTCTACTCTTACCCTCCTTATATAATAAAGTGGACCCAGAAACCTTCGTCTGCAGAGAGAACCACCTTTATTACAATAGCCCGGGCTATGGAACAGAGTCCCAAGCTAGTCAGAGACAAAACCCAGGAGGCTGCTGCTTTACTCCACAGCGATCAAGCCTTATATACATTTTTATTCCACTCTTTTGGCATTCAGTCCATTGTTCAATCAGGGCGGCGTTTGTCGTTGATGACCTGATTAAGGCGGTGTTTGTAGTTGATGACCTGATCAAGGCTCGGCATTCAGACCATTGCTCAATCAGCTTGATCAAGACTCTGCATTCAGATCATTGTTCAATCAGCTTGATCAAGGCTCGGTCAGTTAGACCATTGTTCAATCAGCTTGATCAAGGCTCGGTCAGTCAAACCATTGTCCAGATGACCTGACCACGGCGCCAAGGATGTTTACCAAGCAGGGAGCAGAAAATGAAAAACAAGCTTGTTTACACAGGGCGTAGGTGTCTCATGGCTTTCTGTTGATTGATTAGTTAACTGCAAAGAACAGGGGGCTTGGGTATGTGATAGTTTTTTTAGCGTCAGCAGAAATGGAGGTTGTAGGCAGGGTTTTGACACGAGATGGCAAGAAATGGAGGAATGTAAGGAAATTAATAGGACCTAGTAAAAACTTATTTTCTTCACCCTCTTTGAGAAATTACACAGAATACACCTGTGATTTATCTCAAGTTGGTTTCACTTCTTCAATATCTTGATCTGCAATCAATTCTTCATCACTGTCATCACTGGTTTCTAGATTTTCGAAAATCTTCAAGGATGATGTATGTCCATTCAGGGCCTTTGAATTTATTGTTCAGCTTTTTCAGGCGTGTACTTCTTCTTTGATTGCTGGTGGATGGTTCAGTTTGATTAGTTACTTCATTTACCTGTTCAGGTTCTTCATCTATTGTCACTAGGCGATATTTCAGTTTTTTAACAAAACCAGGCCATTTATCACCTTTTCTGAGTCTTTTGGCTGGCACTGTGCTTTCTGATTCTTCAAATGTTCTTTTATTTTCTTTAAGTTGTGGCACAACTTGATTTTTGTCAACTTCATGTTTCCTCTCTAACTCACCTACCCCAGGGCTGCCTGTATTGATCCTTTTAGCCTAATCTGACCTGATTCAGGATATGACTGTGTTGGGCCTTGAAATTTGTCTTTGTCCTGAATCTTTTTGACTAACCCTGTCTGGTCCTGCACAGGTCTTGCAGATTCTTGATTGTCTTCCGCCTGTGCTTTTTGACTAGTACCTATCTGTCCCTTCTCAGTCAATGGATTTCTGGTTGGTGTGTCGTTGGTCTGAGTATATTGCTCTTTTCTTATCTGTTCCTCCTCATGATTACCATTGGCTTGGATTTCTGTAATCTGTGTACGTTCTTCTATACCTATCTCGTCCTCACTATCAGTCTGACTATCTAAATATGTTTGAATTCTTGTTCTCACTCTGATTTCGGGTATGGCAACCACTGGGATCCATTCATCCTGACTGGTGCTCGGTTGCTCTTCGTCAACTACTTCAGGATCTTGAGACCCTTCAGCTGCACAACTTTCAGCCTCAACTTCGTCAGGTTCTGGTATCCGTTTGGTCTGGATGGCATGGATCGAGTTTGGGATTTCCTTGCAGTTTACAGCTGTGGTGGTAACCAATATCACTTGCTGTGACTCTCCCCACCTTGGTGCTAGGCAAGATTCCCGAGTGTGATTCTTTATCACAACCCAATCTTCAGGGTTCAAGTCACGTGCTGGAGTTGAATGTCTGGCTTCTGCGTCTTCCCCAACCTGGTGAGAGATAGAACGCACTTGGTCAGCCAACTCTTTGCAGTACTCCAACACTAAATCTTCAGATATAGTTAACAGCTGATGTCCTGGCACACAAGCATCCCTCATTGCCCTTCCCATGAGTATCTCATGGGGACTCAAGCCTGTTTTCTTGTCTGGAATGCTTCTGAGTCCCATCACGACAAGAGGTAAAGCAGCCGGCCATTCCAAATGCATCGATCACACATCTTTGCCAATCTTGCTTTAATCGTGCCGTTCAATTGTTCTACCACCCCAGAAGCCTCTGGGCGACATGCACGGTGTAATTTTTGCTCAATTATGAATGCTTCACATATTAGAATGATTATTTTATTATTAAAGTGCCTTCTTCGGTCTGATTCAATCGTTACTGGAAAAGCGAACCTTGGGATGAGTTCCCTTAAGAAAAGCTTTGCTACAGTTATGCTATTGTTCCTGCGAGTAGGGTATGCTTCCACCCATTTTGAAAACAGGCAGACAATGACCAAAATATACTTCAATCCTTGACAAGCAGGTAACTGAATGAAATCAATTTGTAATCTAATAAAAGGGCCTTCTGCTTTCCCAATTTTCCCAGGACACACAACAGTTTTCTTACCAGGGTTTAATCGCTGACATATAAAGCAACTCAGGCAAAGACTCTCTGCTATGTTCCTGAACTTTGCATTGAACCAGTCCCTTCTAAACAGTCTCACCATAGCATCTCTCCCTATGTGTGTGTGTCCATTGTACGTTCTAGCCATTGGTGCAGGCATACAGTCAGGTAACACTGGTCTCCCATCTAGGTAGACTATTATGCCATCTTCAGGTCTCACTCGACACGCTATTTTCTGCCAGTCTTCCTTTTCTTTGGGCTCTGCCTCAACTTGTAAGTCTCTCACTTCCTCCCATGCATTCACACCACACAAAAACATAAGTTTGCAGCTGTTTCCACATGCTTCAATTTTCTTGTTTATTGCCATTTTATATTTGGCACAATGTTGAGCCACTTGGTCAGCATCTCGGTTACCGGCTGCCACTCTGTCAGTTCCAGATTGGTGAGCAGCACATTTGACCACGGCCAATTCTTTAGGTAATTGAATTGCTTCAAGTAATTCCTTCACATATTGTCCATTTTTGATAGGAGTTCCTGAAGAAGTCATGAACTCCCTTTGCATCCAGAGCTGGCCAAAGTCGTGCACAACCCCGTAACCATTCCGGCTATCAGTGTAAATGATTACTCTCCGATTTTTCCCAATTTTGCATGTTTTTATTAAAGCAATCAATTCGGCCACTTGTGCAGACTTGACTCCTGGTAAATAGGATGCTTCAATGATATTCGATAAAGTGCATACAGCAAAAGCAGCGCTTAGTCCGCCTTCTTCATGACGCATACATGAGCTATCTACAAATAACTCATGGTCTGGGTTCTTTAAATGGTTCTTCCTGTATGTCTGCGTAAGGTTTAGTACTGAATTCAGTTAAGTCGATACCATCATGTTCGACTTCCTCTCTGACTTCCTCAAAGTGAGAATTGGGCAACAAGTTTGCTAGATTTGGAATAGTGCATCTCACTATTGTCACATATTCTGAACCAAGGATAATTCTTTCATACTTAGTCATCTGACTAGTTGTTAGGTGCTGAGTGCGTGTTCTGGTTAACAGAATCATAACTGAATGTGGAACATACACTGTTACAGGATGTCCCATGACAATGGATTCACTTTGCTCAAGACTCATGCACGTTGCAGCTACTGCTTTCAGACAATCTGGCAGTGCAGATGCCACTGGGTCCAATGTTGCAGAAAAATATGTCACAGGTCGTTGCATTAAACCATGAGTCTGGGTTAAGACTAAAAGTGTACAATTGTCTCTTGTGTCACAAAATAGTGCAAACTCTTTTGAATAATCTGGCATTCCTAATGCTGGGGCTTCACATAGACTGTTAAGCAATTTTAAAAAGGCAGTCATGCTTTTATCGTCCCACTCGACTGGATCTTTTGCTCATTTCTTTGTCATTTGAATCAGTGGCTTTGCAAGCACTGCAAATCCCACAATCCACTGCTGCAGTAACCTACAACTCCGAGAAACATTCTGATTTCTTTCTGGGTTTGGGGTAATTTCATGTTCTGAATTATTTCGATTCGTTCAGATGCCACTCTCCTGACCCCCCTCTCGATCTGGTGTCCCAGATATTTTACTGAGGTTGTACAGAATTGCAATTTTTCTGGAGATACTTTATGCCCACCTTTTGCTCAATGGTTCAGCAATGCAATAGAATCGATCACACATTCATTTCTTGTTCTCGATGCCAACAATAGGTCATCAATATGCTGCACCAGGACAGATTTTGCGGGCAGCACCAGTGATTCAAGGCAGTTTTTCAGAATCTGATTAAAGATGGATGGACTTTCCCTGTACCCCTGAGGGACACGATTCCAAACGTAAACATGATCGTCAAATTTGAAAGAAAATAAGAATTTGCTATCTGGATGCAGTGGGATGGAAAAGAAAGCATGTCATAAATCAATTACATTGAACCATCCTGCTCCCCATGGTATTTGGTACAGAATCACAACTGGATTTGGTACTACTGGGCAACATGGGACAACAATTTTATTAATTTTATGGAGGTCTTGGACAACCCTGTACTTTCTGTTTGGTTTCTTTATGCCAATTATAGGTGAAATACAAGGACTGCTTAATATTTCTTCCAAGATACCTTGTTCAACCAAACACCCTATTTCTAGTGCGACTCATACTTTTATCTTGGGACTCATCTTGTACTGTTGAATATTTGGGTAAACTGCATCTTCTTTCACTGTCACTTTTATGGGATCGACATCTGCCATTAGGCCTACCTCTTTCCCAGTAAAATTCCACACATCAGGATTTACAAAAGTTTTTAATTCTCCTGGTAATTGTTTTTGAGAGACATCTTTTTAACTTCTGTTTCTTGTTTGGCCTGCATAATTTTATAAACACCGCCTTCATCTGGAGTATGAATTTCGGTGTACAAAAGATTGTGCAATTCATTTTGCACATTAGAACCCTTCCTAGCACGTTTAAAGGGCTAGAATCGCACACTACGAATTTGTGCATTTCTCGAAAGTTGCCAATACAAACTTCCATAGGTTCTGTGACAGGAGTCCTAATTTGTTTATTAGAAACGCCCACTACTTGGATCGCTTCTCCCGAGAGGGGTAGATTTGGGATGTCTGCTGTTCTCACAGTAGAACGGGTAGCACCAGTGTCCAACAAAAAGGTAACATCATTTCCCTCCACTTTCCCTTCAATGTAAGGACCTCACTGATCTACCGGTAAGGATGCGCCAAGTACTCAATCCTCTTACCCCCTCTCAGGGACCGTCAATATGTGTCATCCTCCATCTCAAAAAATGTGTCCTGTTAAAGAAACTGTGGTGTTACTGTATTTTTCTTACCACTTCCCTCCCAAAATTCGGCGTCCACACTGTATTTGGGTTGACTCACAAAATCTGGCATATGGGCTTGAAGCAATTGATTCTGTATTACCTGTGACTGTCTCATTGACACCTCATTCTGCGTCTGTGGATTTAAATTTTGAGTTTGGACATTATTATTCTGTATTAATTTACACTTGTTTCTCCAATGCCCTAATTTTCCACACCCATGACAAGGAAACTTTTTCTTCGCCTCTTCTTTACTCATTTTCCCTCTGGGTTTGCCCCCTTCCTTTCCTTCACTTTGGCCTTCCCCTCATTTTGATTATTTGCTTGCTGACTTAACTGAAGTTCCTGTTGTTCTGCCATTTTAACTTGAGCCCACATTACTTTTTCTTCTAATTTATTTCGTTATTGTCAAGTTTCATCCTCACAGAATTTTGCATACTTGAGAATTTCATCAACAGGCTTCGCTTACCAACACAATTTATGCTCTCTAATCGTTTGGGAGATTTCAGGTTTTAGTACAGACACAAAACGATAAATAAAATGTGTCATGTCTTTATTATCAATGTTTTCTAAACCACTGTACTGTTTAAATACCTGCAAAAGGCGTTCATAATATACATGTACACATTCATCTTTATTTTGGGTATTTCTGTCTATTTTAGTCCAATCAGTGTCTTTGTGAGGAATTTTCCCTTTTAAATAAGTTAGCACCTGATTGTATTTCTTCATTACTTCCCCAGAAGGAGCTCCTGTCTTTTGGACTCCAGGGTATTCATCACTAGGCCAATCTACAATGATCTTGCACTCAGACCACAAATCAGCTGGAACAACAATATCAAACAAACCATCTAAATCTTTTAGTAGAACTTTAGACACTTTCACAAACCTTTCGAATTGTCGGTACCATTCTACAGGTTTTTCTCTGAGCTTTGGGAAATCATTAGTGAATGATAAAATATCCTCTCGGGACCATGGGACATGTACATAACCTCCTCCTGGCACTTCTCTCATCGAACACAACCTTTTGATTTTTTCTGCTTCTTTTAGTAAATATTCAGAAGACGTTTTATTTGCCTGTGCCGCTTCATTTTCCTTTGTCCATCTAACTTTCCATTTGTCTAGATCTCCCCATTTTTGCAGCAACAACAACAATTCCTTTATATGCAATTTACGACCTGACACATTCATGTTTTCCAAATCTTTGTCAGAAAATTCAGCTCTATATGGTTTCTGCAATACCTTTGATTTACCAATGTCAATTCCCATTTCCAAAGCCAAATTCATTAATTGTTCATGATATATTTTTGTATTGCGAGTAATACTTATGCATATAAATAATAATTCATCTTCATCAAATGAGTGTAGTCTGTCCAGTCCCACATTTCCTGCTACCATTTCTTCGAATTCCACCTTCAATTTAAATATGCGTTTTAGACTTCTCTATGTTTCGGGTCCATCTATCTAATTCTTCTGGACTTACTACAGTTGCATGCCTCGTTCCCGAGGATGTTTCAATCTGTACCTCTTTTGAACATGAGGTGTAACTTTCCTGATCGAGTCACTTACTGGTGTTCGTATAGATAAATCCATTAAGGAAATTACCGACTCGCACTCACTTGCTTGATCATCAACTATTAAAGTTTATTTTCTTTGCTGTACTATGGGTGTAGTCAGAACAGGAGTTTTAGAATTAGCTTGCTTATCTCCATACAAAGGAACTACAGGACCTATTGTTAAGGGTATTGTCAGAGCTTCAGGACTTGTATTTAATTGGGAAATTTTCTAAATTAGCTCACAACGCTGTTTGTTTAACACTTCCTTTTCCCTCTCTTGAAGTACTTTTTCTAATGAGGTTTCATGTATAACCTGCGGAACTAAAGGCGGTTGTAAGAACGGAGCGCTAGGAGTAACCCCCTGAGTTTCTTCTTGATATGGTGGCAGATTTTTCATTAACAAGTCATCTAATAAATCATCATCCGAATCACCACTAGTCATTACATTTTTCCCTGTACCTTTGTTTCCTGATGGTTCTCATTTGGTAAAAACACGATACAATCCTTCCACTAACATGAACTGTCTCCACTTTTTCATTTGTTTATCTCTGGTCTCTTTTGGGAATCCGGGATAAAACGTACTCCAATTTCTGTTACTTCGGGACCTGTCTCGCTCAAACGCCTCTGTCTCTCATTCTTCTATAGCTTCATATTGCGTTAACCTTGATCTGGGATCTAATTTATTCATATGATTTCTTAAGTTGTACAAAATTCTACCATTAAAGGTACCATGTTCTGGAAAAGCCAAAACCCTGTCTTCCTTAGTGTACTCTATCCACACCAGGTGTGGTAGCCCCTTTCTACCATCATGTATGATGCGGGCGTGTTTGGTGGTGGAATAATAATCCCTTCTCTAGTTTTAATAACTTTGTCTTTTTTGAAATAATTCTTTATTCTACTGAAAAGTGACATCTTTCTTCTTTCTCCGTACATAATATAAGGTCTTCCTCTAATTTGTTGTTCTCTCGCAAATCCTAAATATTTTCTATCAGGACGGTTTCCTATAACTGCTTAATCAAAATTCCACATATACCGCTATTTAATTTTGTACAAAATGTCAATGAATTCAATTAACTCAGTTTGTTTACTTTGCAGAAATATTTCTCCAATACCAGCGTGTCTCTTATTTAAGTCATAAGTCATAAGTCAGATGCTTTTGTAGAGCGCACAATTCACCATTAGGTCTCAGGGCGCTATGCAGTAAATGACCAATGCGGTTTAAACTTGCAAACAGTGTTTAACCAATAATTGCGCGGCTTTTATGTGACGTGAATCTTACTCTCTGCACTCACCTCTCCTTTACAATTTTCTCACGGCTACACACCCGCTGTTTCTAACAATTCCAGCGCGGCTCTCTATGACGTTAGTGCAGCAACAGCGACTGACTCCCTCCTTTGCAAGGTAATACGACAATTTAATTTCTTTTAATATTCAATTATACATTTCATTAATTGACAACATGAAACATTCGCGACTGTGCCTGATTGACTAAAAAGAAAATAGAACTTCTTTCACAACAAGTAAACCTAATGCCACCTACTCTTCATACACTGCGAGTAAAACAACCTTCCGTTTACTCTTCACTTAAGCAATAAAGAACCTGCTACTCCTTCAGAATTACCCTTTCTAGGTGATATAAGACTAAAGTTTCACCAGCGAACCCCTCGCTACCAATTACTCTCACAATTATACTTAGGGAAAATAAACCCTAACTAGTGCTTCAAGTTTTACCTAACTTTACGCACCTATTCCTCAAGGCAAATAACCTTACAACAGTATGGCTTCTATTTACCAACTGTTTTCTTTATCCCGGGATATTCCAAACGACATTTAACAACACAAAAACAGTTTTGGTTAGCACATGAAAATCAATAAACAATCAATAATCAATATTTTAACAATCAATACACAGCTAACTACCTATTATTAACTAATTCCAACCATACTAGTGCTACCAAGAAAAGTATTCTGATAGAGCGCGCAGGGACCAACTAGCTCAATTTACCATACTCACCTTGGGCCCATATAACATTCACACTTTGAACTAGTAGTCATGCCTAACCAATTACTAATTTATTCACCCTATCAGTTTGCCCAGAGGTCCGATTTAGGACTTATACCTGTAAACCATGACTTACCAATCCTTGTCACCTTCTTATAAGTCCTGTGAAAGAGAGAGTTGGAATAAACAGGTAGTATTTAAACACATTTACATTCATATAATAACCACAGACTCGGGGAAAGTTTTAAAACTTTTATGTATGAGAGATTTAATGAATCCAAAATTAAAAAGCCACAAGCTTGTGACCATAAATTTTACAAGCAAGAATATAACGAGTAGGACATAAAGTTTGTAAGAAATCACAGTAACCCCTTTAGGTATTGGTGCCTGGGAAGGGTGAGAAAAGGAAATAGCACGTGGACATACCACATAGATTATATATACCTAGAATGGTGCAATAACCAATCCTGGCCACGGGCTGGGGTAAAATACGGACCAGGACCAAGCTCCCGACTAATCAGGTGCCCACGGGACAAGACAGGTGCAGATCAGGACAGAAGACCTCAGCTAAGTGTGACGCCAGTGTCACACCCCTCTTTCTAGGAAAGCCAATTAGTACCCCGATTGGGTAATCGATTCTTCTGTCAGAGTGCTCTGCCAGCACCTCTGCTCTCGATCACCTATTGAGTGCGTTGGGCTAGTGACAGGTCAGCTATTCGGACACGTTGGACAATTTCTCTATCTGAGCCTACCTTAGATATACCATTTCGATGGCAATGTACCACCCTCTAAATGTTGCCAATCTATGTGTTCCCCTTCAGTGATTGGTTGGAAAGACGAGGAGAGGTCATCACACCATACTAGGATGATGTCATTTAAATTGGAATCATATTGATTGAATCCTCACCCACAATCTACTTTCCCATGACTTTATTCCGCCCAACAATATTGGCATACAAATCATATACATTGTATTTATTTGAGTCTTCTTTCTTCCTCTTTAGAGTTCATTAGAGCAGGTTCCCAGGAACATCGTGGGTAAGAATGGTGTTGGCAGATATTCAATGCCATTGCATCAGCAATTTCAGAGTCAGTTTGTGCGTGTGCAGAATCGTCCAAGATGGAAGATGCGTCAGTGGTCAGGCCCAAAGTATGAGCTAGTAGAAAAGTCACAAAGAAACATATTAGAATACAGAAATAAATGAATGCACTGTATACCACTTATCTCTACTCTATTTCCTTTACTTTATTTTAACTTGTGGTTAATGATTAAGCAGAACGAACAAGCTTAGTACAAGCTGCAGCATAAGCATTAGCATGTGAGATTTAAAGCAGCCATTTCTGGCACTAATACGCAGAAGCAAAGATTTCCCTCCAAGCAGAAAGGTACGTCAAGCCACGCAGATGTGACAGACGCATGCGCAGAAGGTTTCCAGCATTTTTGGCGGCCATTTTAATGCATTAGAATTGCTGTTAGTAAAAGCACATTGTCAAGCTTCCCCTAGATACTAAAAATGTTGTGAAATGTAAATATTAGTAAACAAAACATGTTGGTTAATATATTACAAGTTATTTAGAGAGGGTTGAATACTAGCAAGTTTTGGTATATGTGAAACCTTGCTCCATCAATGACGTCAGAGGAAGTATTCCATCAATTAAGTCAACTGGGGCTCCTTCAACGGAATACTTGCTATCCTCCCAGATCTAAATAAGGCTGGAAGACTAAGGGTTTGCAGTCAGGGTACTCTGTTTTGTTTGTAACAGAACAACCTGTCTGTCAAACTCTAAATCAGGCCCTAATGCTGATAAAATCCAATACACAGTTACGGTACTTTTGATATTCTGGAATGGTGCATAATTCCAAATTTATATTTGCCCTAAAACTGTATTGGTGGAAATATCCAAGTGTACCAGACCTGTTTTGCTGTCACTGTGTCCTAGTTTTGGCTGGTGATAGCTAACCATACACACGTGCACATTAAAGATCTTTCATGTAGTACCAGAAAAATATGTACTGAAAGGTTCACTACAAAGGTCTTCTAAAAGGCAGGGAAAACCATTCACAAACTGCATCTTGTAGTACATAAAGAAGTACTTTTGGCAGTACTACTTACTTACTACAAAATACAGTTCTCAAACCTGCAGGTGTAAACCACTACCTCCACCTCTCATGTCCTTTCTATGGGGAGATCTACACTTATATAAACATATTGCAATTCACAAACTACAACTCTAAAGTTACTGAAGTTCAAAATGCCATAATTACAACCTTAGAGTTTTCCAGAACCATACATGCCCATGTACAGGTACAGCAATAAACTCCCATAGAAAATGATGTAGGCAGGGACGTAAAATAATACCCCATAGAAAATAATGTTAAAATAAATGAGTTTATTTTGACTTTATTTTTACAATTATTTCTTTATTTAGACATTTTCAAACATTACAAAGAAAGCCATCTTTCCAATGACATACAATCATAATAAACAGTAATACAGCCGGAACCAAATATGAAGAGTGATTGTTCAATATCGAACATAGCTACTGTTAATATTCAGCTGTGTGAATGATGCTGCAATGCAAGTGGACTACATGCATGAATTTAATTTGACTTTCAAAAAAATATATAAATATATATTTAAATCCAACTTTCTTTTTTTTCAAATAATTACATTCATGTAAATTAATTTAATAAATAACTATAAATATTTTACTTTGCGTGGGATTTTTTGGTTGATAAATCTTTAAACAATAATTTAGAATTTAATATTTTTTACTTATTTAAATATTTAGGGGCTCATTAGGATGGTGGACGGACCTGCGTCCGTCCGCCACCCAAGAGGAGGAGGGAATCGTCCTCAGGGGCAGTGGCGGTCCCTCCAGTGCAATTAGGATGTGACCGCCAGCCTGCCAGTCACATCCTCAATATTTAACATTGCGGCGGGTGCTGCTTGAAGCAGCACCCGCTGCAAGGTTAAATATGCATGCTTAGCATTTGCATGCACAATGCGGCAGGCACCGCGCGGTGCCTGCCGCTTCGTGCACGCAAATGCAGGGGGGTACCATAAGTACCCCCATGTGCACCCCCCACACCCCCACTCACCCTGGGGGCCCGCAACTGGCCCCCAAAGAAGTCACCGTATGCCTTTCCACGGCAGAGAATCCGCCGCAGAAAAGCATCTGTTAACCCCCATCCTAATATGGCTGGCGGTGTCTGATAGACACCGCCAGCCTTGTTAGAGCTTTTCCGCCGCGGTCGGAAGGCGACCGCGGCGGAAGAGCTGCGGACGGATTTTTGAGACCCACCACCATCCTAATTTGGTGGTGGGTCTTTTGTGCCTCCCCTCCTCCGCCGGCCCGAAGGATGCGGGAAAACCGCGATCCTAATCGGGCCCCTTAATTCGAAATTAAGGTTATAGTGCTGAAGCATTGTTTATTTTGTTCTCCATTTAAAATCTTTTATAAACATTTTCAAATGTTCTCATACTTTACTATAGGTACATCTCTACCCTGGTGGTGGAGACCTCTGCCAACTTGTGAAATGTAACAAGTAGCATCTTCACACCAGCACATTTATGCCTGGTATAAGTCACACCTGTTTCAGAAGTTGTGCAAGTAAAATGAATTGTTGGAATATGCACACATGGAAGCGTATCATTTTCACTCAGCCGACCATCCCACCCATCATACATAGCCTAGAGTCTAGAACGGAATTCACTGGCAATTTCCTTCACTAGTTTATCCAGTAGTTACCAGGTAGGATAAACATCACACAACTTGAAATTGTGCTGCTTGCATACAGGTGTTTATACAGACCTCATAATTGAGGCGCTAGAGTGTTTCAGTGGGTCAGCATCCTCAGTAATTGGCATTGTAGTTAGTATAATTTTGAATCAGCCACTGGTGTTTGGGGTGTCAGGCAGTGAGAGTGATAGAATTGTTAGCGCGGTAAGCATTTAATCTCATGACCTTAGACTCAAAACTCCTACAGGACCCATGGAGTAGGATTTTACTTAGGTCTAATATTTCACCTAAGAGCCGATGGACTTTTCTCTGTCATAGAACGGACCGTGGAACAGGATTTTCAATTGTCAGATACCCAATGAGGACCATAAATTGGTAGCCAACTCACAAATTGGTAATCAGGTTTAGGTAAATCATTTTTTTTATTTTTTTTTATTTATTTATTTTTGTAGAGCGCATAGTCACCATAAGGTATCCCAGCGCTAGGCACCCTATCTCTTTGGTTTGGGCTGGTTCAGGACGGTTAAAGAAGGAACGGGGGGGCAGGGGATAACTGTTTAGAGTAGGCGTGAGTCATTGGGGAAAAAAGATGAGTTTTGAGCCGCTTTCTGAAGTGAAGGTACCGTGTTTCAAGTCTCAGGTTGCGGGGGAGCGAGTTCCAAAGGTGTGCAGTTTGGACTGAGAAGCGTCTTCCGCCTGAGCGGCTTTTCTTAAATCTGGGAGTGGTGATGAGGTTTTCTGTGTCCGACCGAAGGGATCTCGTGGGTCTGTAGGGTGTAATCAGTTTACTGAGAGCGGGGGGGCCTTGCTTTTGAAGTAGTTTGTGAGCTAGACACAGGGCCTTAAATTTGACCCGCTCCCTTATGGGAAGCCAGTGGAGGAGTTTGAGGGCAGGTTTGGCGGAGGTTCTAGCAGGGGTGTTTGTGATAATCCGGGCCGCAGTATTCTGGATTCTTTGAAGCTTGGTGAGGGTCGCCTCCGGGGCACCTAGATAAATCACATTACTATAGTCAAGCCTTGAGATTATCAAGCCTTGAATAAGCAATTTTTGGGAGTTGAAGGGCAAGAGGGGCAGGACTTTCCTCAGTGATTTCAGGAGCCCGAAGCAGGTCCCGGCTACTTTGTTTGCCTGCGCAGTGAATGAGAGGTCCGAGTCGAGCCATACCCCTAGGCTTTTTACCTCTACTTTTGGGTCAGGGGGGGGGCCCATACAGGCTGGCCAGATGTTAGGGGAGAGTGAGAGCCCTTTTGGACCGAGGAGCAGAACTTCGGTTTTTGTCCCATTTAATTTTAGGGCTGAGTTGTTCATCCAGAGGTGGACCTGTGAAAGGCAGTTAAATAGATCTGCTGATTGTTGTCTGGGGTGGGATAGAGACACCACTAGTTGTGTGTCGTCGGCGTAGCTGACGACGCTCACTCCGAAAGGGGTGATAACCTCCTCCAATGTGGACATGTAGATATTGAATAGAGTAGGGCTCAGAGAGGAGCCCTGGGGCACGCCACATTGGAGGGGAATTTCGGAGGAGCGGGCGTTTTTTTCCCAGATCTGATAGGTCCGTTGATCTAAGAAGGATGAGATCCAGGAAAGGGCGGAGCCTTCCACACCTACTCTCTTGAGTCTTTTAATGAGAAGTTGGTGGTTGACGGTGTCGAATGCCGCGCTGAGGTCGAGGAGGATCACTGCCACTGATCCTCCGTCGTCAAGCAGTGTTCTGGCTTCCTCAACCGCGGCCAGGAGGGCGATGTCAGTGCCCTGTCCTGGACGAAAGCCCGTCTGTGAGCTCTTTAATTTGTTGTTGCTCTCCAAAAACTGGGAGAGCTTCCTGTTGACCAACTTTTCGGCGATCTTGCTTACTCCAGGGAGTAGGGAAATAGGCCTGTAATTGGCCAAATTTCCGGGGTCGAGGGAGGGTTTCTTGAGTAAGGCTTTTACGACGGCCTTCTTCCAGCTCGGGGGTACAACTCCCTGTTGGAGTGAGGCATTGATCAGATGTGTCAGGGGAGAAGTGATCGTGGGAGCTACTTCCTTGAGAAACCGGAAAGGTGCGGGGTCCCTAGGAGATCCACTCTTTATGGAATTCAACGTATATCCTACCTCCTCCGTTGTGACTTGCCCCCAAGAGGAGAGACAAGTAGGTGTTGAGGGGTATGGGGGATCGTTTTCATCACATGAATTCGTAAGGGGGATTGAGTCAAGGATTGTTTGGATTTTGTCGTGGAAGAAGTTAGCCAATTGTTGGCATTTTTCCTGATCGACTTTGGGATCTGTGGGTTGTCTTAGTCTCTGTTCTGGGGTTTTCAAAAGCTCTTTAAGGATGTCACAAGACTCCTTACTAGAGCATCCCGCTTTCTCTATTCTTTCTTTAAAAAACTCGCTTTTGGTTTTCCGTATAGCGGTTTTGTAGGTTAGAAGGGAGGTCGAGTAGCTATCTTTGTCGCTCTTCGATTTATTTCTCCTCCAAGAGCGTTCTGTTCTCTTGCACTCTTGGCGCAGAGCTTTAAGTTCTGGGGTGTACCATGGAGCCGCTGGTATTCGTTTGGGATGTTTATAGGTCACTGTTTTAGGAAGAAGTGTGTCTAGGGAGCCGGTAATCCACTCCTCCAGCTGCCCATCAGCTGTAATAGGGTCGGTAGAGAGCTTGGGGGTGGATTCTGCAAGGACGGCGGCCCATTCCCCCGGTGTGAGTTTATGCCACCGTCTATCGGTAACCTGGATTTTAGTGGTTGGGAGGTTCATGGTGGGAATTTCCCAGGCAATAGGGACCAGAAAATGGTCCGTCCATGGAAGGGGCATGGGTGGTTTAGTGGTGATAGTCGCTACGTTTGTAAAGAGGGTATCCAGTAGGTGTCCCTTCTCATG
Organism: Lissotriton helveticus; assembly: GCF_964261635.1. Lineage (NCBI taxonomy): Eukaryota > Metazoa > Chordata > Amphibia > Caudata > Salamandridae > Lissotriton > Lissotriton helveticus. Next base: position 1,206,547,087 of record NC_136068.1, read on the forward strand.
GGTGGGCTCGTTGTTAACCAATCGGATGTCGAGTGACATCAGGTCTAGCCGAAGGTCGGAGGCTGTCCGGTCCGAGGGGTCCGTGAAGTGGAGGTTTAGGTCACCTAACATGAGAAAGTTGGAGGTTGCAGATGCTAGTTGTGACACTGATTCAACGACGGCGTTGGTGAAATTGCCGGGGGGACCTGGGGGGCGGTAGATTAAGAGCCCTGACATAGAATGAGCTGGGGAGGTTTGGAGGGAGAACTGACAACTCTCGCAGTCCTCAATGTAGGCATTAGACGTTCTGCAGGTATATTTGTCCCTGAAGATTATGGCTACCCCCCCTCCCCTCCCTTTTGGTCTATGTAAGGCTTGGCAGAGGTACCCAGTGGGGAGGGCCGATACGATGTCTGAATCGGAGCTATCTGATAGCCATGTCTCAGTTAAAAAAAGTAGATCAAGATCCAGATCTTGTATTAGCAGGTTGGTTTCAAGGGCATGTTTGGGAAGGGAGCGGCAATTAAGGAGTCCAAGTTTTATTTCGGATTTAGTTAATCATTCTTAAGACAATGCTATAAAAATAAAATATGGCAATTGGTAGTCCGAATCTCCTGAAGAAGTTTAGTCTAAGAAGAATTATGTGAACAAAAAACTCTGTTGTGGCTACACAGAACAAGAGCAAAAGAACCTGATGTGCTGAAAATATTCTATGACTGTATCTATTATAAAATAGCACCATTTCTGTAAAATAGGATTAGGCACAATAAGACTGAGACAACTTTAGGGAACTTTGTTATTGTACTAAAGATCCAAAATGAATGCATATTACTAACATTTCAAGGAACTCAGTCATAAATCTAACAGTTTGGAATATAAAACCACACATCTAGTTAAAATAATATAGCCCAAAATAAAAGAATCCTTCAGAGGATAGTTTTCGGCTAGCAATACAATCCCTACCGCCAACAAAGCAAGAAGTTGGTTCTTGAAAGTTCTCTAAGCATTAGCAAAGAGATCGAGTTAAAAGTCCTTTAGGGGCAAAGGGGAATGGAGCATAAATCAGGAAAGTTCAAGTCTGGTAGCTCATCAAACTGCTCCAAATGTTCCAATGGGCAAGTTCGTCAGCGGAGGGCAAAAAGCAAATGGGCCTAATAGTGATAGATCAGCAGGCAGGTTGGAGGCGAGGAAAAATTTCAAAAGGCACCTTGAGCTTAAACGTAAGCTCTCCTCTAAAGGCAAAAAGGGCAATAAGAGACTATACTCCTTCTCATGTGTATCCTGGTTAAATAGTTCATATTTGTCATCTTGACATCAGTGGTGAGCCCACAATTGTTCTTCCGTCTTACCAAGTACAAATTGTGCCTCCAACATAATTTCCCACATTAGTCATGATAAACAGATGTCCTTCCATCTTCACAAGTCAAATAATTAGTTCATCTTATTACATTTCATGGCTATAGGGGAAAAGTCAACTTCCCACCATTCACACACAAGATGTCTTTGCTATCATAAGGAATATGCATGAACCAGGAACAAATAAAGCAATGTTTGAGAAACATATCAAGTCCTTTCTACAAGGCTATTAAATAATGCAGCCTAAAGAGAAAAAGACATGTTAACATTTTTAAATTCAACATTTCATCTTTTAATATAACAAACTCCTAGTTAACTTCAGGCATAGTGAAATGAATCACACAAATCATATATAAACATTTTGTAGTGTTGTCAGTAATTGTTACACAGAAATTTTCAACTTCAGGTATGGGCTACTACCACTATTTCTAAAACGTAGAAACATGTAGATCAATTCTGAAAGTCAATAAAATAAAATCGTTCTTGAACACAATTGATTTTTATACTGTTAAGTACTTATACTGAAAATGTCACACGTCTACTATGTTTTCATTTAAGAATTGCACCAAAGTTGAGTTTGTTAGGATACTATAATGAAGTCAAATTGCAATGCTACAATGTCATCAACTTTTCATAAAACTTCTTGTTAAAAATATAAAGTAATCAGTTACATAAACTCTTAAATTCACTAATTGAGTAATCCTTTCTGTCTCTACTTAAGCATGCTTTTACGGTGCTGAATCCTCGTTTTTACTAATTTTGGGGTGCTGTTTTTCTAAACATGTGCAAAGCGCACATTTACTCTCATAGTCGTAATTCAGTGTGTGTATCATGCAATGGCAAGATCAGCTTTTACACTTCCTCAAGCCTCCCTCTGATTGGTGACTTAAGCCATCATAACAATCCACATCAGGTTGTCACAAATCACATTTGTGTTGTCTATAGCCTTTCTCTCCCAAACTTTTCATTTCATCATAGTATTTACATTGTTCCATATTCAAGTTCAATATCAGATCTCGCTCTTTTCACTCCTCTTTCCTCCTGTTTATATTTACAGAACTAGTTAGGTAGTATAATCAGTAGTATGCACAAAGAGATCGCCATACCGGTCTGAAGATGGAAATCACTAGTCCATTACATAAACAGTTGACAATACCTTCCCTATTATTTCTGAGGAACCATCGATATTCAATTCTTTCAGGTCTTTATTTAAGTCAGTAATATTTTTATTTTATCTCTAGATCCTTACTCTTGTCTGCTTTGAATATATAACGTTACAACGCAAACAACTACACCGCTTGCTTTTACAATGCGGTTTTTACATCGCAACTACCATTACATTGCATGATTTCGCAACGCATGCCATTACAATGCATACCATTACAACGCATACCATTACAACGCAAAATCTTTTTAGGGCAACAGTAGGGTAAGTGTTGGATAGTTGAGGGGTACAAATGAGTATTCCCACTCCAGTGAGTGCAACAGTAGGGAAGGTGTTGGCTGGTGTAGGGGTGGTAAAAATTACTATTCCCATCTACCCCAAAACCAATACCCACCCTAAAACTAAAAAATCTCCATTACTTACTTTATAATGCATTGTAATGGCATGCTTTGTTATGGTATGCATTGTAATGGCATGCGTTGTAGTGACATGCATTGTAATGGCATGCGATGTAAAGGCAGTTGCGTTGTAACAGTTGAGTTGTAAACGCAGTGCGATGTAATGACTGTGTTGTAATGGATGTTTCCTGTATGGTATGTAGGTGCAACACTGTTGAAACTTTAACAACCAACAGATTATGCCCTCTTCTGGAAGAGCAATGTCAAGGGCATGTCGATTTTGCATCATCATTGATGTTATTGAAATCATTTCAATATCCACAACAGAAAATCTCTCTGTTAGACTGGTGGCAAATTTTTCTACTATAGTAGAACGATTTCTAATTTTATGCGAGTTTAATGCTACTCCTACAGAAGGTATTAATGGCCACATGCATCATTGTAGGATTTTGCACTTCCTAAATTGCGAAAATTAAGGAATCGCAATTTAGGAATTGCAAAATCCTATGCATCAAGAAATCCTAAAAGTTTTTAGGATTTCTTAATTTTCGGAAATTGCGATTCCTTAATTGCGAATCGCAATTAAGGAATGGCATTACAATGATTCCTAACGGCTTAGAGGCCCATAGGAATCAATGCCGTTTTGCATTTCTTTTTTTTTTGCACTCGCAATTTGTTGATGCATTGCAAGGGTGCAGAGGGGGGTCCAATGGACCCCCCCTGCACCCCTGAAATGTATTTTAAAGTGCATGTTTCACACACACATGTCCTGTGTCTGTAACATGAAAGTTTAAAAAATGCATTTTTTGGCTTTTTTAAAGATTTTTGCAAATTAACACGAGGGTCAACCTCGTGTTAATTTGCACTTCCTATTTGAAAATTCGCATTTTTTAAAAAATTGATGCATTGCATTTAAGGAATCGCACACATGTGATTCCTTAAATGCATTCGCATTTTTAGGAAATGCAAAAAAATGCGAATTTTGAAACATTCTTTCATGCATCCCAAAAACGTATTTAGGAAGCGCAAACGACTGAATTTACCGATTCGCACCGTTTGCACTTCCTAAATAGGTTGATGCATGTGCCCGCTAACCTCCAAAAATGTCACCTCCTACTTCACTAATAATCACACCTCTCTTAATTTTCCTGTTTGTTTATTGCAATTCATCTCTAATTTGTTTCACATGACACATTTTGGGGGAAAAAAATCCTAAATTACAGCATCATACCATCCTTTCAGCAAGTTAGGACAGCTGTTTTTTCCACATGTATAATACACTCCAGGAAACACAGGATCAACTCCTTCTAACTATTTTCCCCAGTTTTAAAAAACATCAAAGGTATGTTTACATTGACTATGACCTCCAAATTGTATGCTAGCATTTCATCTTTTACTATATCTAAAAAGTTTGCCTTTATGCTGCGGGTCTAAGGCTAAGAAGCAATCCCTTCTACTATTTTATTTGCTTCTCCTGGTAAGTTAAAAAGTGACAATTTACAGGTGCATCAATTTTATTAGGCACATTATTTCATCTACTCTTTACTAAATCAATGAATTTCTTTTCGGCTCTCACTCATTTACAGATTAGATATTTCAATGTGCATAAGTCATATTGAAAGATTGAGTCGGTCTGAAAAGATTGCCCATAGTTTCAGCAAGCTAAGCTTCAGCGTCTGGGTTTAAGCTTTTTAGTACAGGAAGTTCAGAAAAGATCAGATCTTCATTTGAAAAATAACATTGTAAGCAGTCAGTGACATAAAACAAATTGGTTAACACACTGCAAGAAACTTCATATGTTAATGGTAAGCTATGGTAGGTCACATCTTCAGCAATTGATGCAGGTAATTACATGCATATGCAGCAATCACTAGCATCCATTGTTTTCACGTACTCATTTAGCAGTCTGGTAGAAACATTTAGTGAAGGTTTAGGATTTGAGAAATCAAGATATTAAAGTCAGTACCATTAGTTTTAGCAGTTTTGAAAGAATTGGTAAGCTTAGGGTTTTCAACAGGTACATAATGCGGCCTAATTCAAAAGATTAAGTAATGGAACTAATATCAGAATAATAATAGAAATAATTCTAGCATACTCACGTTTCCATCTAGGGGATATTTCAATGTTAGACCTCATGGCTTCTCACAATTCAGACCATTTGAAAAAAATCAAAAATTGTACAAATATAGCAGAGAGTGGTTTGAGCAATTCAACAAGAACGGCACATAAATACCTAGGCACAGTTCAATGGTTCTGTTCAAAATAACAATGGGCAGATCAGCTTTGTTGAGGAGAATATTTAGGATAAATTGTGTCTGTCATTCAAGCGGTATACCAATGTTGAAATTCAAATTCACAAGGTTGTTTCAAGGAGGTTCAGGTGGACTTGTATTGTTAGAGCAAAAGGTAACAAACTCCTTCTCCCCGTCATTTGCAGCCAGATAAATCCATTTAGGAGACAAGTACTTTTGATTGGTTATTCTCACTCGTTTTGATCTCCTTACAACTGTTCTCTCATCATCACTTTCATTCTTGTCAGACTGCTCAGAACTTTTTGGAATGATCTGTGGTACTCGCACTCTTCCTTCTGTTGGGCAACATTGCAGTAGCTCACCTTTTCTGAGCCAACCATCTACGGGAACAACACGCCTTTTGTTAGGGTCAACACTTCTAATAGTCTACTCTACTGGCTGAGACCCTTCAGTACCGACACAAGTTGACTCTCTTGGACCCCTCTCCAGCCCAACGAATGCAGTCGCAGCAGTTTTCTGGTCCCTAACAGCTTGACCAACCTGCACCCTCTATCTCTCTCTTACCACCAGCACAGCAGGGAAAGGTGCTATTGTATCATCAAGGGGACATGGGACTCTGTGAGTATGGACAGCACTTACCAAGTTCGGGAGACCTCCACACTGTGAAGAAGTGTGGGTTACCAGGTTCACCTGTTAAGGTCCTTTCCAATGGGGCTCCAGTCACAATTATTGCACGTGCTCCTTCATCAGGACCCAGTCACCAGGACTGAGGTCCTGGCAATGCTCCTGTTGAGTTGTAAGAGCTGCTTCTCCAAACTGGCGATACACAGAATGTTCCCCTAAGAGCCAGACCGGTGCAATAGTTCAGGGCCAGATTATCTCTTATGTTGACTAAAGCATTTGCAGGAACAGCTCGCTGTCACATCACTAGGCCCATTATTATTTCATGGGACGACAATCCTCTTCTCTTGTCTGGTATACTTCACAAGCTAATCAACAAAAGAGGCAATGCTTTGGGCCACTTAAAAAATGTTGTAGCATACGCATCTGCCAATCTGGATTTGAATGTGCCATTTATTTGTTTGACCAGCCCAGTAACCTCTGGACAGTAACTGCAATGGAGCGTCTGCTCAACATGTAATGCTGCACATAACAAGTTCAGGACTTCATTTAAATGAGTCCCTCAGTCTAACTCGATAGAAGTCGGAAAGCCGAACCGTGGAGTTAACTCCCTTAACAACAATTTTGCAACGATCAAGCTGTTATTCCTGCATGTTGGATAAGCTTCCACCAATTGTTTAAAAACGCAAACAGTAACCAAGACATATCTCAATCTGCTGCAGAGGAGCTTCTCAATAAATTCCATTTGAATCCGATTGAAGGGATTTGCTGATTTCCCTACATGACTCATTGTGAGAAGTGTTCTCTTTCCCACATATTGCTGCTGACAAACTATGCACCTTTGGCAGAGGTCCTTTACAGTCAATCTGAATCTAGAATTAAACCACACCTGTTAAAAGAGGCACATCATTGCATCCCTTCCCACATGCGCCGGACCATGATAATGTCTAGCCATGGGTGATAACAAACTATCAGGTCTGCCATTAGTGTACATCCAAACATCATCCTCTCTTCTAGTACAACCATTTTTCTGACACTTCTTCTTGCAACTGTATAACTTCATCCAATGTGTCTATTGCAGTTTGCAATAGGTTGCACTTTGTGATGTCTGATACTTCATCTATTAATTCTCCATTAAAGGTTTGGGAATTAATGGATAGCTATTGCAAACAATCACGTAGTCAGTGCTTTGCCTGTGAGCTACACACATGACTACTGCAATTTGGGCATGCAATTGTAGGGACAACAAAAGGTTTCTCACACTTTCTCCATTTGGTATAGGCGATCTGGAGGAAGTCATGAACCCTCCCAGTGACCACAATTGCCTAAAGTCATGCATGGCTCCAAAGCTGTACTGACTATCTGTAAAGATTGTAACTCTGAGTTGTTCTAAAACACTGCAAGCTTGTGTTAGTGCAATCAACACAGCGGCTTTATTGGAATATACTTCTTGCCACCATGATGCTTCCACAACACCTGAAACAGTACAACCAACATATGCAGCTTCCAGGTTTCCATCATTGTCTCGTAAGCAAGAACCATCAACAAACAACACCTGATCAGATTCAGGTAATGGCTCATCCATTATATCAGGTTGGGCTTTAGTACATAATTCAGTCACATCCAGGCAATCATGTTCAACATCATCAGTCACAGTTTCATGTCCAGGCACTGGCAACAAAGTGGTTCATTATCATGCAACTTTTAAGTGCTATATTCTCTGCAACTAAGAGTATCTGTCCATAATTAGTAAAACGGCCATTGGTCAAATACTGTGTCCGACTATGGTCCCATGACTATGCTTTCACACTGCTCAAGACTCCTAGATGCAATCACTTTCAAACACCCAGGCAGTGCTGCAGCTATTGCATCAAGAGTCGCTGAAAGGTTTGTGACAGGTCTTCGATTGCTTCCATGCATCTGTGTCAGTACTGAAAGAGCTCAGCCTTCTCTCTCACTATAAAATAACACAAAGCACTTGTTGTAATCAGACATTCCTAGAACTAGTGCCCTACAAAGGCATTCTCGCAACTCAGTGAAAGCTGTCGTACAACTGTCATCCAAGGGATCCGGAACTGACACATCTTTGTACGTCAACCTCTGAAGAGGTTTCGCTGTCAATGAGAAATTTGGAATCCATTATTTACAATAGCCCACCATTCCTAAGAACATGTAGACTTCTTTCTGGGTAGGTGGCAGACTCATATTTAGCATCGCTCCGATTCTTTCCTGTGACACTTTCCATGCTTATTTTTCAATTTGGTGTCCTAAGTACAGGACTGCAGTTTGGAAAAACTGTATCTTAGTTGGGGATATTTTATGTCCATTTTCATCAAAATGATTATGAAGGGCAATGGTATCAGTCTTTCAAGCTTTTTTTGTTTTTGATGCCACCAGTAGGTCATCAATATACTGCACCAAAACTGAGTAATTTGGCATCACCAGAGATGCAAGATTTTTCTTAAGTATCTGATTAAAAATTGAGGGGCTTTTCATATACCCTTTTGGGACTCCATGCCAAGACTTGATTGCTGATATGAAGAGGGAAGAGGATTTGACTATCCTCATGCAAGGCAATGGAAAAGAAAGCTTGAAACTAATTATTAATCGAAAACCTTTCAGCTTCACATGGAATTTGAAATAGGATCACAGCTGGATTCAGTACCCGAGGACAACATGGAACAACAATGGAATTTATTTTCCGGAAATCCTGAACAATACAATACTTGCCATTCGGTTCTGCAAGCCCATAATGGGAGTGTTACATGTACTCCCCAGTATCTACTTTAGGACCCCTTGCTCAATCATTGATTTGATCACAGGAGTAATTCCAGCATTAGTATCTCGATTCAAATTGTATTTTGGGATTCTTGGATATTCTGCATTAGGTTTGACTGTGATTTGGACTGGTTCAATAACTTTGATCAGTCAGATATCTTTACCTGTAAAGTCCAGACTTTAGGCAACACAGTGTCTCTCAGCTCAATGGGTAGATCCTCTTTGGTCAACAAGGGATACATTCCCATGTCAGATCTCTGTCTAGAAAGTTTAAAAACAACATCCTCATCATTGGTATGAAACTCAATACCATTTGGAGTGTAATAAATGAAGCAATTTAACTTGCATAACACATTTCGTCCAAGCAGATTCACTGGAGTTGAATCACACTACACAAAATCAATGTCTAACCTCAAATTACCCTATTGTAAGAGGAACTGGTTCTGAAATTGGGGTGGGAAACTTTTTATTTGCCATCTGCCTGAATCAAATACTGTTGTGATTCATTTTGATGTTGGTCTTGATTTCTATACATCTGCTTATTTTGTGCATTTTTTGCACATGAACTGTTGGACTTGGCCCTTTTTGCAGGGTCATCCCTGAGCTTTTTGCCTTCCTCCTATATTTTTTCTGACCTGTTGTTGGCTATTTTATGACTCTGGTCACCTTACCACTGCTGATCAGTGCTAAAGTGCATATGATCTACCTACTGTAAATGAATGTATTAATTGGTGATTCCATGATTGATTATTTGGTTTACTTGTCAGACCCTAGTACAGTGCACTGAGTGTGCCCAGGGCGTGTAAACCCAAATGCTGCTAGTGGGCTTGCATCACTGGTTGTGCCACCAACAGAAGCGGCCTTGTATAACGTGTCTAAGGTCTGCTATTGCAGAGCCTGCGTGCAGTCTGGTACTGTCATGCTGACTGGGCAAGTGCACCCACTTGCCAGTCCCTGAACCTTCCCTTTTCTTCATATCAGACACCCCTATGGTACGCCCAAGGGCAGGGTGCATTGTAAGTATAAGGTAGGACAAGCCCTGATGTGTATGCCATGTCCTAATAGTGAATTACACCCATTTTCTTGCTTTCACTATTGCAAGGCTACCTGTTCTCCATAGGCCGGAACGGACTGTTAGAATTATTACATTTTATAATCCTAACTGACTCAGAGAACATGGTAGATATTCCTGTTTAGTATGCCTGGACTCAGAATGATAAAATACATATTTTAGTAAAGTGGGTTTTAACATTCTGTGTTTGCAAATACCACTTTTAGACAGTAGGTATTTGATTGCCTAAAACTTTCAAGCTTGCCTCTGCTAGGTTGTGTATTCCTTGTCTTTAGTTTGAGTGACAGGGCTGGGGGATTCCAGGAGACAGAATAAGTCAGCCCAGTGGTGAATAGAAAGATCTGCATCTAGATGGGAGGGAGGAGTTGCACCTGTGGTGCGTCTGAAGTCTCTGCCCTGCGCAATGAAATAAGAGAAGGAAGACTGTCAACAAAGTGCTCCAGGGCTGTACTTGCCTTCCACAATGCTGGCTCCACCTCCTGTGGGGCGTCTGATGTTTCTGCCCTGCACTGTGAAAGGAAAGGAGAAGTCTGGTAAACAGAGTGCTTCAGAACTGGTTTGGACTGGGCACAGGCCCCTCTCCCCTCAGAGAACAAAGGATTTTGAGGTATAAATATTGGGAAACTGATCCCAAGAAATTAGATCACTTTTGGACTACAAGAAGAAACCTTTGCTGAGGAGAGGAACCTGAAGAAACTGAGAAGAGACTATTCCCAAGCTGAAGTGCTGCTTGGGGGATTGGCCTACAGTGGTTGCCTGACTGCCAAAGGAAGGAGAAAGAACTTTGTGTACTTTAATTTCAACTTGTGAAGGATCTCCAAGGGCTTGGAAGAGAACTTGCCCCCTGACCGAAGTCTCAGGACCAGTAGACTTCACCAGCGTTTGTGGATTGCTGCTGGAAACGCTGTTTCAGTGGCTACAGAGGCAAGGAGCTGTGACTGACTCTCACGACCGGCCCGGTGTCCTGTAGGCACCGCGTCGACCAGCGTCCACCTCGAACAACGCAAGCTCTAAGCTCACCGACTCTGTCCTGATGCAGTCACCGAGCTGTTGCCTGCACCGCTACTGGTGGACAGCGTGACGTGCAACGCCTCGCTACACAGACTCATACTGGTCTGACCGTTGCGGTCACTGCTGCTGACTTCGAGTCCTGTGAACGCACCGGAGTTGGGCACCGCCTTGCACACTTCGCGACGCACCGCCCGACTCGCACCGCTGTCCGGACTGATCGACGCCAGCTCCAGAACTCAGGCTCTGTCCCCGCACAGCAAGCTGCAAGCACCACATCTAAGTACCATCTCGCCCTGCAACGCACGCCTTGGATCCACCGACTTTGTCAATGGGCCACTGCCTGCACTGCATCGATGGGCAACGCGTCCTGCAACACTTTCTTTTCTGCACCGCGACGAACACCGGAACCGGCTCGCACGTCCATGCCGGCCGCATCAAGTAAAAGGTACTGTGACTGAGTCTGTCGTTATTTGAGTGGGCCCATATCGACGCGGTCTGCTGGATTTGTTAGACTCTGTGTTCTTTCAGCAACGCTGTAGCCGGACAGGGCTACCGGCTCGCACAGAACCTTGATTTAAGCCTTTTTAACCAGAACTCTTGAATTCTAATAGCATTGTGGATTCTTTGTGTAGTTATTGGGCTTGTGGTAACTCTATATAAAATATACTTATTTTTATAACTATACAACCTGTGTGGTGTCTATTTGTAGTGTTGTCACTTGATTCCTGTATGTGCTCACAAATGCTTTACACACTGCCTCTGAGATAAGCCTGTCTGCTCATGCCAAGCTACCAATGGGGTAAGCAGGGGTTATTCTAGGAGTGTACCACCCTTACTCTGACTAGAGGAGAGGGTCCTTATTTGTCACAAGTACCTACCTGTGCCAACTAGAGACCCCCGATTCTAACATTAACATTCTGGTGAGGCATTAGAACTTGGGCTATTTGCATTGATTGGGCTGTATTAGGATTTGGAACGCTCTGTCTTTGTGTCTGTTAATCTGGACTATGTGATTTCCCTGCAACTGTGCATCAGTTCCATTCTACATCTGATTTCCAAAATTACTCACATTAAATTTACACTTGTGTTTCCAATATTAAACATTTCGTCACACGTGACAAGGATTCAAATTCTTCAAAACTGACAAATGAACGCCAGTTCTATAATCCACTGGATTACTGCGACCTCTAACCTGTGTCTGGAAATGATGTTGCTGAAAACCATTAACACCCATTAACTATGTTAAATCCTCCTTGTACTGAAATCGTACTGTCAAAAGGATTCTGACCTTTTTGTACTGCTCTCATTCATTAATTTTTCCTTCACCTTTTGGGGCATTAATTCCAATTCATCTCCACAATATTTGGTGTAATGTAAAATCTCATCAATCGAGTTGTTCTACCAACACAGTAAATGTTGATTAATCATGGACGTAGTCTCAGGATGCAAACCATCTACAAATCTATAAACAAAATTTCCCATATAATTTTCGGCCACATCTTTTGTTCCACTGTGCTCTCTGAAAACCTGTATCAATCTCTTGTAAAAAGCATGAACTGATTCTTTAAGTTCCTTAGCAGTTCTGTCAATCTTTTGCCACTTGATTTCTTTAGGAGAAATTCTCAGCTTTCAAGAACGTCATCACTTACTGGTATTTCTTTAACACTACTGGAGATGGGGCACCTGTACTAGGATCCCTCTATGATCCTGCTTTAGGCAAATCTACAGAAAGTTTACACTCGGTCAATAAGTCTCCAGGAACCACAATGTCAAACAATGTATTCAAATCTATTCACAGAACTTTTGAGATTTTTACAAACCTTTAAATCCATCTGCACCATTCCACTGGATTCTCTTTAAATGTCAGGAATTCATTTGTGAATGTCAAAATTTCACCTCTATTCCATGGCACATGCACGTACCCTCCACCAGGTCCCTCCTTCATAGAGGATTGGGAAAAGGGTATTCTTCATATGGTTATTGACAAATATGGAGAATAATCACAAAGGAGATTTAGCAGACTGAATTTCTCAGGCAAATACTGGTACTACAAGTTGATTTAATACAAAACATACAGACATAGAACTCTCATACATTGCTGTTACATATGCTATGCATCACTGAAAACAAGACAGAGCTGTTTTAGGACATGGACAAACAAAGTTGAATATTTACCTGGGCACCCCCTGCCCCCACCTCCAGGATGCCTCTTATTAATGTGATCAAGAAGGTGCAGATTTTCCACAGCTACTTTGGGTAGAAAATCATGATTTTATTAAGGACACAGAGGCTAATGCTATGCAGATCTACTTTAATGCTCTCATGCACAGCAACAACAAGGATAGAATGAGGAACATTTAAACTTAAAAAACATTGTGGAACATGCATGAATACATAGAACATGCAGCAATCGTCCTTTTTTTGTTGTTGCAAATGTATCATCTTTTCCTGTGTCGATCTTGTAGGAAGCTGGCACTTCATTTAGGGGACCCAAAAAAGGTACACTGTTTAGAGTCCAGGCCAGTTGCAGCCGGTAGTGGGAGTGCTGTGGGGCGGTGGGGCGGAGTGGGGGAGGAGCATTGCCAAATGCGATGCAGCGCGCGCAACAAAATGTGTTTTATTTATTTATTTGTTTATTTACCTCTGTACAGCTGTATTCCATAGGTTACTACCCCGCACCCTGCTCCACCGTCTCCTCACCCACCGCCCACAACACTCCCACCACCAGCCGCTACTGGTCCAGGCATACCCCGATTGGTTTACAGAGGCACAAATTATATCCCAAATGTTCTCTTGTGTGGTATTATGGTCGAGCAGTTAGGCGTATCAGAGGGTAGTGCTAAGCATTTGTTGACATACAAATCAGAGACCAATTTAGAAAAAGAAGTTGCATTTTTTAAACATTTTTATACCAAGAATTTCGATAGCAAGTAGGAACTTTTTAAGACATTGAATTTAGCAGGTAAGTAAAATGTTCACTTAAATATGTATTTGCGCACAATGTTATGTTATGTTACATTAAAATACTTGTAAAGTTAGGGCAAGATGGCGTACGCCGCGCGGACGTTTGTGTGAGGAGCTCCTGTGTGCAGCAGCTTGGCTCACCTTCTATGTATTGACGGCTCGTATGCGACCGGGCTCAGGTGGCGTGCGAAGGTGACTGGAGGTGACTGGAGTCGGCTGGTTCTTGTCATCGATCGATTTGGCCGTGGTGTTACTATTCTGGTGTTGGACCGGCGGACCCCGGTGCTGTCGGGGGGTGCCGAGTGCTGGAGCGGGGCCAGTGTTAGAGGACGAGCGCCGAGTGCTGGAGCTGCAGTGTGGGGGCGGGGCATCCCGCGATCGGTAGCTTGACTGCTATTAGCGGCTTGACGGCTCTCGGAAGGCAGTGGATAGTTGAGAGTTGCACGAGGAGCGGTTTTGGTGGAGAGTTTCTGTTGAGACCACGGAACTGGTGAGGCCACGGAACTATTGCTGCTACAAAGTGGAGAGGACTGTGGTGAGTGTTACAGTATCGCTACAGCGTTTGTAACTTGGTGGCAACATTGTGTGACACGTCACGCAGCTCTCCCTTCAATGAATGAACTTTAACTCGCTCCACATTAATAAATGCGAGTCATGAATCTGTAAATATTTATACTGTGGCAAGAGAGAAGTTAAAGGACAAAAAGTCAAAAGGATAAAAAGACTAAGAGATATAAAAGTGGGGAGTGCATAAGGCTTCTTCCAGAAAATCAAATTTGGGAAGGCTTACTATGCCTCCTAAGGCTGCCCGCGGGGGGAAAACTCGACCTGTAGGGGATAACGCTGTTGGCACGCGGGCCGCTATTGCTGCAAAACAGAAAGAGCTACAGAAAGAAACACAATGTCTACTGGACGCTGTGAGCGCTGCCCAGCCTAAAGACTCTAGTTCTGGACGCCCGAAGATACCTCAAATGTTTCAAATGGCTACTGGACTATCAAAAAATAGCTCCGCACTTAATAAATCTATAGTTGCCGGCGTGGCTGACGGCATTGATAATGGCATTGATAATGGAACTGGTGGGGGGCAGGATGAGTCATTGCTGCCATTACTAAATACATCTATACCATCATTTCCTGCACCCTCTGGCTCGCTAGCGGCTACTGGAGTGGTAACGGAGGAGACGTGTGGTGCAACTAGCGAAGATGAAACTCAAGACCCGCTGAGCAGTAAGGATGGTGAATTTTATTCACTCTCCGAAGCTTCCGAAGGATCTGATCTGGAGGAAGTCTCATTGAAAGAAGATGTGATGGGAGAAAATACTCCAACAATACCGGAACATGCTCTCTCCACTAATACTTCTGTTCAAGCCTCTACCATACGGAAAGAGGATAGGGCTGGCGTTTTAGATTCTACCATAATTCCAACTGAAATGACGGATTGGGATTCAACTGTAGGCACTCAGGTACTGGAGCAGTTAGATTTGTCTGGCCAAGCTTGCGAGGATGGTGAATCAGCCAACCCTAATCTAATACCTGGATCTGTATCTTTGGAAGAAATTTATCGTTCCATTAATGACCACCGATTAGAGGCTAGAGCTGAACATTTAAAAACCCACACTGCCTGTAGAAAGCTCCAAAATACTGTTCGGCGCCTGGCAAAAACCTGTAATGACTTTACAGATTGCATGATTGAGGCAGAGGCGCGCATTTCAACACTTGAAGACCAGATGGTGATCCAAGTTGACGATGTGGCGGAAATTAAGGCGCATAAAGAAGATATACATGACAAAATGGCTGAATTAGAAAATCGCCTTCGGTGCAATAATTTGCGGCTACTTGGTGCACCGGAAGGCCTCGAGGGCCAGGATGTGCGTAAATTCGTTATAGAATTATTCGAGGAAGCATTTCCAGAAATTACTGAATGGACTTGGAGTTATGAGATTTCCATTCCGGCAACGACCAATGCGAAGTGGTCAAACTGGTCCACAACAACCACAGGCCATTTTGATATCGTTGAATAACTTTCTGGCCAGACAATTTTTGTATGATAAGACCCGGCCTGACAAAAGGATTGCAGGGAAAGGTATTCAGTTTTTTGTAAGGCCAGATTTTTGCCACTCTACAGTGGAAAAGCGATGGAAATTGCGTCAGTTGATTGCTCCAATACAAGCAAAAGGGCTACAAGTTTTTTTATTGCAACCTGCAACCCTAAAAATTGTGAACAAGGGCCAGAGTCGATTTTTCACTTCTGAGGCTGCTGTTAATGCCTGTATGCAAACTGTTTCTTGAGGGGCTCAATTATCGGCTCAATTTTTTTTTTGGACTGTTGTGGACTTTTTGTCTTTGCCTTTCTGTGTTAATTGGTATTGGTTTACTTTATATTCCATATCTCTCTTGCCATTTTGCATTTTCAGTAAGTCTATAAGAGATATATATATTCTGGTTTTTTCTTTTCCTTCTTAAATTTGGCAAGCCGAGCTGCATGGGAGCCACTCACCGAGCATCACAGGGCTATTAGCCCAATTGCCTTAAGTAAGGGGTGGCACTGTTGGAGGTCGGGGGGACCTGGGTGGTGACGGGTGGATTTGGGGTAGTTGGGGGTCACTGGGGGGTGCATTGGGGTAGTGGGGTAGGGGGGTGTGGTGGAAAAAAGGGGAAAAATATCAGTTCATAGCAGTGACTTTAGAATCTTTGGAGCAATGGTACAAATACTTATGTTTATTAATGACCTGAAATTATTTTTTACATAAGGTGGCTAGAAACTTACAAA
This sequence comes from Lissotriton helveticus, assembly GCF_964261635.1. Taxonomy (NCBI): domain Eukaryota; kingdom Metazoa; phylum Chordata; class Amphibia; order Caudata; family Salamandridae; genus Lissotriton; species Lissotriton helveticus. The sequence continues at coordinate 1,206,563,453 of NC_136068.1, forward strand.
TTTACTCCTTTAATGTTTGCGGTCTTAACAATATCATGAAAAGAAAAAGGGTGAAATATGAATTACGTTTAATTAACCCTGATATACTTTGCCTGCAGGAAATGCATATTCCTTGGTCTAATTATAATATTTTATTAGAACTGGGCTATTCAATCTTAGCGGTGTCTAAACAATCTACTATGAACCGCGGGGTAGTTATAATGGGCAGCCATGCTGTAATTGGTACGAGCAGGATACGGGTTGACAATTTCGGGCGGTGGGCTATTTGTGAGTGTATCATTGGGGCCATGAAAGCTACAATTTGCACTGTGTATGGGTCTAAACTTGATGAGCCAGATATCTGGGAATTTTTAAATGTTGAATTAGCGCAATGGCCCATGCCCTTAATATTACTGGGAGACTTTAATATCCATGGTGATATTCATACTTGGGATACCCGACCTCAGAGATATCAAGGTCGTAAGCCAAAGGTTTATAGGGTATTATACCAGCTAGTATCCCAACATGGTTTAATTGACGGATGGGCTAAACTGAATCCTAGTAATCCAGGATATACTTTTTTTTCTTCTCCCCATTCTAGATATGTACGGTTGGATTACATTTTTTTACCTCAATATTTAACCATAGGGGCGAAGATTCAAGTCTTTCCCCGAATTACGTCTGATCACAGCCCGATTGTTCTGAATGTGATATGTATACAGCCGATTCGTTCAATCCGATCATTTACTTTTAATAAAAAATTGTTAAGTGATGAAGAGTTTGCTGTGCATATTAAATCATGGGCTGCACACTTTCTAGATTTTAATAGAGGCACTGCTAGCCAGCCAATGGTATGGGACTCCCTGAAAGCAGGGATCAGGGGGGAAACATGCAGTTATGGCTGGGCTAAACAAAAAATACAAAAAGTCAGGATTGCTGAAATGCTCAAAGACCTTAGATTAGCGGAATCTGAATTTATGACGACAATTCAGTCTAATGCTGACTCTCAAGCGCAGCAAACTAAGGTTGCTAGTTGTAAAGCTAGGATTAATGGGGTGTGGAGCCAAGATATAGCCTCTCAGTATAATACCTATAAAACCGAAAGATATGAATAAGGTGAGACAACGGTGAGATGTCTGGCCCAAAGGATGCGGGGTAAACAGGCGGCTCAACGTATTGTTTCATTGGAGAATGCTAGGGGAGAGCTGGTTGAAACCCCAGATGGTATTATGGAAATTTTTCGTAGTTATTATCAAGAACTATATACACAAGACATAATCTCTCAAGAACAGATAGAAATGTATCTTAATGACTTGGATATTCGTAAACTTGGGCCCTTAGAGAGGGACATACTCGAGGCTCCGATTACTATACACGAACTACAGCTCTCTCTTGAAGACTTAGCGCTAGGTAAGGCATCTGGGCCCGACAAACTACCTTTAGAGATTTATCATTTACTATTCAGTGTCATTAAGGAGGACATGCTAGCTACTTTTATTATGGCTCAACGTGGTAGTTCACCGCCATCTTGGGATGATGCTAATATTGTAGTTTAAAAAAAAAAAGATAAGCCTCCTGAACTGCCCGGGTCATACCGGCCCATATCATTAATTAATGCTGATGTAAAAATATATTCTAAAATATTAGCCACACGATTACTCCAAGTTACTCCGAAGTTAGTATCCCACCACCAACATGGGTTCCTCCCTGGGAGAAGTACTATAAATCATCTCCACCGCTTCACAAGAAAATATGGGCAATATTTTTTGGGATGCGGAAAAAGCTTTTGACCGGGTTGCTTGGATGTTTTTATGGGCCATAATGGTTAGAATGGGATTTGGTTCGTTGTTTATGCAGGCTGTTCAGACTATGTACAAGAATCCCCGGGCTAAAATTTGCACTATGGGACAGGAGTCCGCATTTGTTCATATTACCCGGGGCACGCGACAGGGGTGCCCCTGCTCGCCTCTGCTCTTCGCGATTTATATAAAGCCACTACTGCAGCGATTGGAATCTACCAATCAAATAAAATCAATGACAGTACGAGATTATGAAACACGCGTACTCGCGTATGCTGATGATATCGCGGTGGTAACATCAGACCCTGAGTTAGCAATAAGGGAGGTAGAACTTTTGACGCAATCATTTGGACAGGTTGCTGGCTATAAACTTAATATCCTAAAAACCCAAATTGTTTGTTCAACTGGGCAGTGTATTAGCGAGCCACGTGTGACGCAAGAGGCCAAGTATTTGGGGATTAAAATCAGGATGTGTATACAGGAGATAATTGACGTTAACTGGAATGATATAATAGGAGCGGTTAAGAGCCAGTTAGAAAGGTTAGAATGCTTGCATCTCTCAATGGTTGGGTGACGCAATGTACTTAAAATGTGTATTCTTCCTAAAGTACTTTATTATTTTCGGACAGTACCCTTGGAACTATCTAGACTACAATTGGCAAAATTACAAGGTATTTCGGACAGGTTTATTTGGGGCTGGAAAAAATCCCGTCGTGCATCTAAATATATGACATTACCTCTAAAACGTGGACGTTGGGGTGTCCCGAATTTTCTTTTTTATTATTTAGTTTGCCTTATACAAAATTCAAGGTTTATGTTAACTGGGGGGACTACACGGTTGTATGAGACACCTAATGTTTATCAAATGTTAATTGGTGATTCGGCATGTGAAGCCCTGTTGAAATTTTTTGAGCCTAGTTATTTCAAACGTACCAGATTTAAAATAATGCTTGCGGCTTATAGGGGGTGGAAGCTACTTCGGAAAATTCTAGATATCCAGCGGGTTAATTTTTATACACCCTTAGATTCTAGGAACATACTACCATCTATATTTTGGGATGTCAAGATGCGAATCTGGAAAAGTAAAGGGATATCCCATTGGGGTGACCTTTTTAAAGATGGTACAATAGTGCAATTCATGGATTTAATGGAGCTGTATTTGTTGCAGAAAACGGATTTTTAAAAATATTTACAGATACGGGGCCTTTATGTATAAACGTCAACTACAACCTATTGTAATTAATTAATTCATTGAAGTTCTCTCGAAAGGTGTGAAGATTGGTGTTTTATATGAAATCTTGCTATCAAAACAATTGGATGATATTGAATCGCAGGATATCAAATGGCAAAATCGATTGGGATGTTCGGGCTAATTTTTGCAAGATTCTATTGACATGGCAGGGACAATAGTTTTGTCTGCTAATTTGCGTACGCAACATTATAAGACTGTATTTAATCTGTACCATACACCTGTGAAAATGATGAATTGGGGAAGTATTTATGAGGGTAAATGCTTTCGATGTCAAGTGGATGCAGCTGATATTGTTCATATATTTTACAATTGTAATGCACTTTCTCCGTTCTTTCTAAGCATAGATCAATTTTTATCTAATGTTATGAAAGTGCAATTTCATGTAAGTCGGGAATAACTGCTTTTCGGGGTTTGTATGGACTATGAAATTGTACAGAACTATTATCCCCATAGATTTTTCATTTTCATGGCTATGGCGGTAGCTAGATTATGCATTGCTACAATGTGGTTGAAACCCGAACCACCCGTTTTTGAAATGTGGAGAGCCAAGATTTATAATGTGTTTCATTTAGAATATAATTTATATCGTATTAAATCTAGGGAAAAAAACAACTGGGATTGAAGATATGGCAGCCAATGCTCCAACACTTCGAATTGTCATTTGGATAATATTTCTGTTTGTTATTTGGTATAGTGTTATAGTAATGTCTTAATGTTAATGTTATAGAATTTATGCTTTATTTTCTTTTTTTTCTTTTTCCTTTTTTTATTGATTGATTTGTCTGTCTGCTATGAACTGAAATAATAAAAACATTTTTTTTTAAAAATACTTGTAAAGCGCATGTCTGCCCCAGCAACAGGCGTCTCAGCGCAAGTATCAAGAAAGGTCCGCTGTAAAAGACAAGCAGAGGAATCGCATTAGAGGTAAAATTGAAAACAACAAGTCTTCAGGGCCCTCTTGAAAATCCAATGGTTCTGAATGCTCCTGATAGAGAGAGGAAGTGCATTCCAGAGAACAGGTGCTTTGGCACAAAAAGTGAGACCTCTTGTTCGTGATCTTCGGAAACGAGGGACACATGCCAAGTTGAGATTGCCTGAGTGCAGAACCCGCGAGGGCAGATCAGGGTGAAGCAAATTGGACTTAATGGGAGGCCCTTGAGAGGCTAGGATTTTATTTGCAGTGCACAGGTCCTTGAAATGGATTTGGTTATCCACAGGGAGCCAATGCAGCCTGTGGATGAAGCTAGAGACTCAGCAAAACTTAGGAAGGGAAAATAGCAGCTTTGCTGCAGCATATTGGGCCAGCTGGAGTCTCTGGTCACTGTTTTATTAGATCCTAAATACAATATATTACAGAAGTCCAGCCTTGAAAGGATGGCAGACTGAATGATTACCTGGTGTGTGGGAGAATCAACAAATCTAACAATAGGTTTGAGCCAATGTAGGAGTCCGAAACACTCACCCACTACCCATTTCACCTGTGCTTATTATTATAATAATAATTATTATTATTATAGATTTATTCTGCGCCAGAATCACCCCGAAGGGGTATCTCTGCACTGCGGAGCCTCCTAGAGAAAGCTGAGGGTGATCAATTAGAACAGGGCTGTTTTAAGGAGTTTCCTAAATTGTAGATGATCTGGGCATTGTCTCAGTGAGATGGGGAGCTCATTCCAATGCGGTGGTGCAAGATGCAAATAGGCTTTTGCCCCCATCCTAGCCTTCTTGACCCGGGGGACTACAAGAAGGGATTTAATTCCAGAGCGCAGATCCCTGGCGGGAGTATAACAAATGAATTTCTCAGCAAGGTAGACAGGGCTCTTGTCAAATACAGCTTTATGGGCCATGCAGCAAAGTTTGAATTTGATACGTTTGTGCACCGGCAACCAGTGGAGCTGTTGTAGCAGTGGGCCGAGGCTGTTCTGGAAGGTACATTTAAAACCAGGCATGCCGCGGTGTTCTGGACTACCTGCAATCGATCCAGAGAAGATTCATTAGCTGACACCAGCAGAGCGTTGCAATAATCTAGTCTGCTTAGTACCAGTGCCTGGAAGAGGGTTTTTCTTGAAGAGTCTGGAAGAAACGGAAAAACACGCCTCAACAGACTCAGCGCATGGAAACAGGGGCCAACAGTATGTACCATATGTTCCTTCAAGGTTAATGCCTGATCCAGGTGGACACCAAGATTTTTAACACCTGTCTTAGGGTACGGGGAGAACTAAGATCCGGTGGCCACCAATTCGGTGATCATAGCAGTGTGGCATCACCAAAAAGCATGATCTCGGTCTTCCCTACGTTAAGCTGGAGGAAGTTACTCTTCATCCAATTGGATTTCGCTATCATGCCCGAAGAGAAAGTAGCCTGGGCTGATAGGGTAGATTCATTGAAGGAGAAGATAAGCTGCGTATCATCAGCATATGAGATTGGTGTAAACGCGGAGGACCTCAGGAGATCTGACAAGGAAGTGACATATATGTTAAACAGGGTGGGGCTCAAACATGAGCCCTGTGGCACTCCCTTTACCAGATTCATGGTTCTAGATCTAAAGGGTCCGAGGTTGACTGTCTAAGTTCCATTAGTGAGAAAACTTGTCAGCCACTGCAGGGCTAATCCTCCAATCCCTATGTCCTCCAACCTCCTAAGCAGAATCTGGTGATTTACCGCGGCCGAGAGGTCTAACAGCACGAGAAGAGTGGGTTGGCCCTTTTCCAAGGCCATTCTGATGTTATCTGACACAGCCACCAGGGCTGTCTCCGTGCTGTGTTTAGGTCTAAAACCTGATTGTGATGTATCTAGGCTGCCTGAAGACTCAACATAGTCTGACAGCTGTTTATTAATGGATTTTTCTAAAAGTTTACTCATCAGGTGTAGTAATGAAATAGGCCGCAGGTTGGAAAGGTCTTCCATAGGAACTTTTGTGTTTTTACAAATAGGTATGACCTGAGCCGTTTTCCATTCCTGCGGTAGGTGTCCCTCTCTCAGAGAGAGATTGCGGAGACAACAGATAGGTGCAGAGAGTTGTTGTGAGAGTGTAGAGGAGATTGTAGCCGGAATGACGTGTAGGGGAGAGCCTGACTTCACAGTGCGAAGTAGAGCTTCAACATTCTCCGGAATCAGGGGGGAGAAGCTCACCAACTGCCGCCTCTTCACGCAGGCAGGGGCCTTATGTTATGTTATGGTAAAATGATTTCTAAAGCCTGCGAATACCCTGAGGTGTCTTGGAGTATGATGCATAGCATTTGGCTGTAGGCAATCCGCTGATGGTGATCTTACTGTAGATAAGTAAAATTTTCTTCAAATGTCAAAGCACTGTCAATCCAGACACCAACATTGTTTACCAGAGCCTTGGGCTGTGGATGTGGCCCCAAAAGAAGAGGGCCACCAATGGTGGCCCCAGTGGTGGACATCTCTTCCCAAGAGAAGGATTTCCGATTTGCTTGAATTCAGTTGTAGGCAAATAGCTGCCATCCACTCAGCACAATGCTTTCCTATACCATACAGTTATTTGTGTTCAGTTTCTGGGGATCTCCTTCAGAGCTTAGGATTGTAGGGGGCCAAGGTCCAAAGTTCACCCAGCAGATTCTCGTTACCTGCCCTGGGGCGTCTGGTTGTAGAGGTCCTCGACGTATTGGTAGCTGTTCGAGCTAGGTCGGTTGGGATAAGTGGTGAAACCTAGAAAAAGGCTGCAGATAGGGACTTGGGGTCAAGTCCAGGAGCTCCCAATAGGGTGCTCAGGTCACAAGGGTCCAGGGGACAAGGGAGCATGGTCAGTTCATCGGTATCTGGGCTGGGGGTCTCCGGTGCAGCTCAAAAAGGTCCGCTGGGCATTGTGCATTCTGGAGCCTGTGGTTGTCGGTCTTTCCAGTTGAGGGTGCAAAAATCAGGGCAGCTGGCGCACTCTGAAAGTGGGTCTCTGCAGTGCTAATGGCCCTTGACAGTTGCTTTGTCTTGGGTCATTGGAGTCCCGATTGGACTCCCATGGTCTTTGCTTGTTACCAGGGGTTTGGTACCATGGGTATTGGTCCTGTGCTACTCTGGTTGGTCCTGGTGTCCTCTCACTTGGTGGGGGGACAGATCTGATGTCTAGGAGTACAGGGTCTTCTCCCTGGGGAGCTGCTGCTTCAGGATTGGTCGGGAGAGGCAACTCGGTAAACTGCACTTTGCGTTTCGGTGCCTGCGGACTGCAAGGGAGTAGCTCTTCTACTCCAGGGGAGGTTTGATGGAAGTTGTCAAAGTGCTGGCAGCCCACCGGTGCTCTTGGCAGGATTTCAGCTGCAAGACAAGTCACTGGGTCACAATTGCTGGGACTAAGTGCGGCATGCAGGGTTTGGCTCAACGCAGCCTCAGTTCTCGCTTTTTCTTGCGGCTCTTGGTGTCCTTCTCTTCTTGATCTTTCTAATCTGAATTCCTGGTGTCAGGGGTGCCACCTAAATACTCAATTTAGAGGTGTTACAGGGAGTGACAAGTAGTAGCCAATGAGCTACTTACCTTTAGGGTGTCTACACCCTCTATAGACCACTTCCTATTGGAAGAGGGCATAACCCTGACCCAGAAATCATTATTCCACCAAAACTAAGATGGTGGATTTCTAAAAATCATGTCCACTTTAGGTAGCCCACTTTAGGGTAGGTCCTAGCCTTATTAGGGGACACACCTCCTTACTAGCTAACTTTCTTGCCTGTCCTGGTGCCAAGTCAGCCTGGGTAGGAGGTAGCGTTTCCCCTATCTGTAGAAGCCTTGGGCTGCATGTTAAAAGCCGCAGAGGCATTTGAAGCCTCCTGCCTTGATATGCTGATCACTTAGCCATCCTTCTTGGAGGAGGGGACAACACCTCCGCCCAGAGTAGGCATTGTTTCTGCCCTCAGACAGCACAGGCTCTCACCTGCAGGGGGTAAGAAAACAGTCTGTGTTGGCATGCTGGCCTACACCAGTCAGCCAGCATACTAGAAGTCAGTAGGTTTTCAGTAGCACCTCTAAGGTGCCCTGTGGGTGCATGCATTAATAAACCCGTCACTTGAATCAGTGTGGGTTTATTAATACGAGATGTTTGGTACCAAACATCTCGGGTTTTGGTGAAGCCATCATGTAGCTGGGGAGCTCATATTTACCAATGTCCAGCACATGTATCAAAATGGCTTAACTGTCCACTTGTAGCATCTAAGAATTGAGTTAGATATCACAGGGGCATATCTGCTCAAGTAGATTTGTCCACACATGTAATGTAGCCCACCCTGCCTTAGGGCTGTAAGGCCTGCTCTATGGGTGGCTTACTTATACAGCATACGGTGCCTGCAGGCATGGCACACAGGGGGTGTCCAATGTCGTGTTTTCCCTTTTCTCTGCACCATGGCATGCAGTCTGCAATGGCAGTTTGCATTTTGGTGCTGGGGGTGTCTTCCAGTGGCACAATACATGTTGCAGCCCTTAGAGATCCTCCTTAGTACTCCAGGCCCAGGAGTACCATGTACTAGGGACTCATAGGGGTTGCTAAAGGTATTGACAATTGGGGAACAATTGTACAGTTTTGGGAAAGGGATCTGGTACTAGGCACCTGGTTAGCAGGAACTCGGTGCACTTTCTGTCAAAACTTCACTAGATACCAGGCAAATGGTGGGGGTGACCATGTCAAAAAGGGGACTTACCTAGAGATCTTTCCGAATTTGAATAAAGAATACACACTTCCTCCAATGAACTCATTAAAGTCTTACTCTCTCTCCTTAAACGTGACCTGCTCCAATAGAGAATATAATCATTTAAAGAGTGGGATGAACTCTGGGAGGGATAATATTAGTCTCTGTGTCTATACTTTTCTACCCACTATAGCTGTGGAAAATCAGCATTTTATGGCAGGGCGCAAAGGCCAATATTATGAATGTTCAAAGCTTTGCCATAACTTGCTCAAGTCATTCAAGACATTCTGGATTATCCGTGAAAAACAGATCTCAAGCATTGTACTTATCTGCGCCTGACCAGCAACAAAAGATTGAAGGTGGCTGTGTGTTCTGTGTATTTATGTATGTTCCAGAATGTTTTCAAAGATCTAATGCACTTGATTCTGTTCTTGTTGCTGCTCTGTGTGAGGAGCAATAAAGGAAGATATGCACAATATAGGCCTTGCGCCTTGCAATAAAATCAGAACTCCCTCTGTAACAATAGTGTGATAAAAAATATATTCTTTACATTACTGTGTACCTGCCCGCTCTCTCTCTTTCCCATCTCTCTCTACCTCACCTATGCATACCTTACCTTTTTCTCAATGCACCTCTGTCTTTCCTACCACTATCTATCTCTGTCTAGTGACCTTGATTACTCAGAAGAGAGGAGGAGGGAATCAAGTGAAGAGAAGGAAACATTATCAGATTTCACCTGATGGAATAGTAAAAAACTTTAGAGCAGTGTTTTGATTTTCTCTGCTGTAAGGGAATTACCAGTTGTGAATGGGGGTTTGCCTCTGATTATTAATAACAGTTAATTAAAGCACCAGTTCAAGACCTATGCACATGTGCCTTATTTTAATATTATGCATTAAGCTTCTGAATAGCCATCAAGTCACCCTTACCATGTTTTCCTACAATGGGAGGAACAAACTGGTGAAACGCTCAATTCTCCAAAAATATTATATTAAGTCTTCAAAAATCTAGATCCAAGTTCAATGCATTATTAATGCCTGTCAAGCTTTATTTTGTTAGTGTTTAGCTGGAGGATATCCAGTTGCATTAACTTTCGACTGTTTTTGCATGCCACCATTCCTTAAAGTTTCACATATTCAGCATTGTTTAGCATCAGCTAAAAATTGGTTATAAATTCAAAATGGTTAAAGAAAGGGTGCCTCAAAATATGTCTTACCTGGGGCTCCGGATATTCTTCATATGGTACTGCAACTAGGACAATGTTTCCGACTCTTAAGTTACGAAATGTGTGTTGCATTGTTGTGGATACCGGTATGCGCAATAATGGCAGCAAGTTGAGTACCCTGTGTTGTGTCGGTAGTGCAAGTGGAAGTTTGTAAAGTAAAGTATTGGGCTATAATACGGAGAACATTTACTCTGTTTGTGGTGTAGGCCTTAGGTTTGGGCACACTTTTATTTTTTTTTAACAGTAGGCCTTCATTCTCCAGTAGGCCTTCATTCTCCAGTACTTGCAATTCCATAGTATGCATTTATTGAGTGCACCATAGCATGTGTGTTGATCCCAGAGCATGGGTCGCATGTTTTGGTTGACGACTAGTTACAAAAGCGTAGGACCTCATGTCCAAAATCGTTTTACAGTCGGTAAGGCTCCGAATCGAAAAACCAGAGCCTATTCACCAAACCCAAATAGCGATTCAGTTACATATTACAGAATCTTACCAAATCGCTAATTGGGTTTGGGAATAAATACAGATTTGGTATTTGGAAGGGGCGTGTTAAGAGCATCCCTTCCAGTTACCAAACCGTTAAGGCCCTTATTATTAGTTTGGTGGTCCAAACCCAAATAGCGATTCAGTCACTTGTTACCGAATCTTACAGAATCGCTAATTGGGTTTGGGAATAAATACAGATGTGGAAGGGGCGTGTTAAGGGCATCCCTTCCAGAGTCGGAATCTTTAAGACCCTGACAACGAGTTTGGCGGTCCAATAGACTGCTGAACCTGTGGTGGCAGTCAGCGGACTGCCAGACTGGTGGTCCGCTGCTGCATTAAGACCGTAGCGGTTGGACCGCCATGGGACCCCTGCTGCCGTCAGGGATCCACAATCCCTGGTGGTGGCGCATTGGTCTGAGGCCCCTAATATGTTGGTGGTGCCACTGCAGCACCGCCAAGCATATTAGGAGTTTTCCCACTGCCACATTTTTCATGGCGGTGCGACTGCCATGAAAAGTGTGGCAGGAAGGGAAACAAAGGGGCCTACCTCATGCAAAATGACCCACTATGAATCAGAGGTTGGACAACTGACCTATTAATACATAGGTTGGTTCTCAAAATGCCCTTAAATTAGTTAAGCAAAAAGTCTAGGTTGAGCGGCTGCACTCCTTCCCTTTATACATTACTCTAGTTCATCAACTCAATTATTAGAATGCGTGCGAAACAGTAGCCGTCGAGCGCCTCTTCACGGCTCAATATGAAAATAATTCCAAATGGGGCACAACATTTCTGCACCCTGCTGTCGCACTGCGAATGAGGAAATCTTTTCTCTATCCTGTTTTTCATCCAACGATTCATCGTTTTTATCTGTTTATCTCTGTTTGTCCAAAATATTTACTAATACTTCTGCTTTAGTATTACACCACTGCGGAGACAACATGTTTCTAATAATTGAGTTGATGAACTAGAGTAATGTATAAAGGGAAGGAGTGCAGCCGCTCAACCTAGACTTTTTGCTTCGCAATTTATCGCCTCAAGAGCTTGCACCCCAAGGTTTCAAATTTAAATTTAAAGAAAGCATCACTACGGAGATATAAGCAAAACAACACTGAAAGTGTAAAGTTTCAAACGTATGATTCACCATTCTGGTATCGAACTGAGGAAGTAACTGACTTTACTGCTTGGATACACTTTATTGATCCTATTATGTTGTTTTAACGGGAAACATCATTTTCAACGAAGGCTTTTCTACGCGTGACGTTTACTACGAGGCACTTACCTCGCAAACGTCTTTTCCACGCGTATGCCTTCAACGACAGTCTTTACCACGCATATACGTTCTGGCTAGGGGGAGGCGTGGAATTCCTTCCAGTCGTTCAGCGTGGGATTGGGGGGTTGGCGGGGGTCGGCTGGGGGAGGGGCTGGGGGGGCCTGGGGGGGTCTCCCCCCCAAAAATAAACAAAGGAGCGGGTTAATTAAATTTAAAAAAAACGCACTTCAGTACCACCGAGGTAAAAGGAAAGTGCCTCCCCCAAAGACGTGCCGTTACGTCAAAATAGTAGTCCTTTTTTAATTTTGGCAGACGTGTTTTGACGCTTGTTTCGATGGTGGATGGAAGTACGGGCTGCTCGTGAAAGACGGGAAGGTGTCAGGTAAGAAAATATTCTTTATTATTTGTGTTTAAACGAAGGTTAAAATGCGTGGTATAATCCTTCGTTGCAAATTCCAGCGTGGTAAAGCCACTTGCGAACTAAAATTCGCGTGGTATTGCCATGCGTGGAACTTGTATTCGTGGTAACATCATATATTCGTTTTAACACTGATTCATAATTTTTTCGATTCGTTTTAACATGGTCTTACGTTGGTGTCTTATATCTGTTGAATTCACGGGGACGCATTTGTTAGATATTTATCGTAATGCACAATGGGAGATGTAGTTTTTTTGGCACAGGGATACGTTTCAAATGAGGGGGGTGGAGCGAATCACGACTTGATTGTGAACAGGTGGGAAAAGCTTTATCTTTAAAAATGCTACGTGCGGGAGGGAGTAACAACAAACATTTCTGTGACAAGCGAGTGAAATGAAGCATGTTGCCAAACGTGGCGCAGACAAGGTAATTGGGAGAGAAGGGTCGCTCGTAGTTTTTGGGATACTGTTGTAATGGGAGAGAGTAGTGACACTAGACAGGTTAATATAATTGGGGATGTATTTTTTGAAAGTTGGGGTGGACATGAATAAACAGGGAGTTTTTTTTAGGGTAAATATCGACCGGTTTGTCCCTGGGTTTGGGTGTGGTTGGAATTAGAGAAATTAGCTTGATGTTTTGTTGCACTGAAACTATGATTGAATAGCTAGCTGAATTGTTTCCTCATTTTTTACTTCTAGTTAACCCCTGACGAAGAATCAAAAAGATTCGAAATGCATTGGGACATGCTCACGTTTAAAGATCACTTTTGAGGACATGTTTGACTTCACATGTCTTAGTAAAAGCCTGGATTGGCAACGTCAGACACTTGAAAATGTTGAATAAAAACTCATAGTGCAAACATGTTGTCTCCGCAATGGTGTAATACTAAAACAGAAGTATTTGTAAAGATTTTGGACAAACAGAGTTAAACAGATAAAAACGATGAATCCTTGGATGAAAAACAGGATAGAGGAACGATTTTCTCATTCGCAGTGCGACAGAAGGGTGCAGAAATGTTGTGCCCCATTTGTAATTACTTAAATTTGTTAAGGCACCACAAATTGCACCCTCTTCTAGTAAATAAATGTGTGCACATTCCATTTAAAATCGAAAATTGTGAGTAGTTATTTCTCACAATTCTATTAATGGAATCTTTGCACATGAGTGCCTAATGCTGTTAGATATTGCATGCAGGATTTGTGGTAAGGCACTTGGTAATGGCAGCGCATGGTCTCTATCAAGTAGGACGTACCAGGGGCGGCTCCTCCGCAATGACAGAGTAGCATCGCCCTATTGGCTCAGGGCTAGCAGGTGAATAATAAAATGATATACTATATTCGTTTTATTTTTCATTTGCTGGCTCTGAGCCAGCTTGTGCAATTAGGGGTGGGGCTTGGGCCATGGGAGGGGGGAGGAGGACTGGTTAGTGCATTTATAAGTGCGCTTGTGTCGGCCAAACACACTTGCACACTTAGGTTTCTCCAACCGGGCTGAATTGAACAGCTGGGTTGGAAAAACAGCACAGACTCCCTGTCCTGAGCAGAGCAACGAACCACCTGCGCAGGCCAATCCTCATGCTGCTGTCATTCTTGAGAGCAGCATGGGGATTGTACAGGAAGAACGTAATGCTGTACCAGTGCTTGCTGGGAAGCAGCAGAACACCGAGGAGTGATCCGGCCCGGTAGCTTCAGGAAACTTTTTTTTTCACGATTAACCCCCCCCCCCCGCCTCTCCCCGTCCCACATTGCTCCACACCCCCTCAACCCACCCGTCACCTCTTTATTGTGTCGGCCACCACTGGAAATTATTAACATGATCCAGTCCAAAAAGCTAGATTGAAGTGTACATTCATGCAAACCTGGGTTAGGTGGCTGCAGTGCGTCGTGGCAGTGGATCTTTGGTGCAGATTTTGGCCCAGACTATGCTCCAGGAACATCACCAAAAAAAAAGAAAACTATGGACTGTAACACATGAGGGTATTTGCTTTTCAAGCCTTGCATTGAAGGATTTGTCAGTATAAATCAAGACGTCGATGAAGCAATGTGGTGATTAACGAGACACAGTCGAGAGAATCCATTGGGGACAGTCATTGTTCTCCACATTAATTTTATGCTGCTACTTAGTGATCACTTCTTTCATTTGTTCCAGGAGTTTTTGATGATGGTCTTCACAAGGTATTCTTAGATAAATGGATGCATAACTTTAAACTTATGAAATGAGAGGCCTGGAGAGACAAGCTGAGCCCTGTTTTTCCTAGAAAATATGTTTTGACTAGTATGCTGTTTTCAATGTTTTGCTCTACGGTAATTCATTTCACATTTGGCATCACAATTGTTTGTTTTGGTGTGAAGATTTTAGAGCTGTTGAATGTTGCAACATGTACACTGACGACTAGATATTAAATGAACATTCATTGGGAACAGAACATGTTTTTCTTATTTGTTCTGGGCGCATGTAGGTTATGACTGTGGGTTACTAGACACTGGGGAGCACTGTTGGTAATGTGCGTGTGAAACACTACCAAAATATGCCATTGGATATTGACAAATGCCTAATAGCAAGCATGCACAAGTGATTCATTCTAGCAAAAATACTTTATGAACCACGAATGAGAGATGCAGATTTTTCTTTTGCCTTTTTGCCCCAGGCAGTGGGAGGAGTTGAAGTGACGTGTTACCCTTTGTAGGTTGTGATGGGTGTCTTTTTTATTTTGTTTATTGCATGGGATTTTATTGTATTTGTTTGGTGGTCTTATGTTTCGTCATGATATTATCTGTAATCAGTAGTGTCTGCCTGAGTCGAAGGCCTGGCTAAAATGGGGATGCAACTTGTTCACCTGGATGTGGATTATGCATTGTAAGATGATTTTGTTGTTGTTTTGTAGATGATTGATGTCTTGTGCAATATTTTCTTTAAATGGTGTCCTTCAGTTTTTTAAGCTGAGCCTACGAGACAGTGAAAGATGCCTCTTTGCGAAAGTGGGCTTGCCAAGAACATAAAGGGGCTTCCCTCCACCCATACCATCCATATTGCGTCCCCATCCAGGCCCTCTGTTGCTTCCAGCACCTGTCCCCCATTGCTATTGCCCCACCAGTCCACCATGTAGATTTTGTCACCCTTATGCTTCCAGGATCCCATGTTACTTCCCCCACCCTCTTTATAAAGAAAAAACGCCTCCACGCGTTTTTATTCCTTTATATTTACTGATCCAACTCGGATCAGTAAATAAAAAGAAATAAATGCTCCAGTGTTATTTTGTAATTGAACACATGCATGGTGTGTACCTACAAATTGACACGGCAGCTGCATCATAGGCGTTTTTTAAATTCTTCATTAGCCCTACTGTACAGTAACATGGATGCTGTACAGCATCGCCAATACCAATTGGCAAACCCATTAGTTCCCAAATGCAAGAACTTTTCTTCTTGTCACTGTTTGTTGGTAAGGAAAATGTTGTGTTGCAGAATGCATTTATAGTTCCCTTTCTATGTCTGTTTCCAGTCCTTGCACCTAGTGATGTTGTCGGTGTTCTTTCACTGAATGTTTTATGTAAAGTCTGTTGGAATTTCAGTCTGATGCCGAGACTGGAATTATTATCAGCAGTTTTCAATGTCAGGTTTATATAGTTTCTTATATTTAGGTAATGAACTGAATGGGACATTTACTAAGGTTTTGCATTGGGTTGCATCACCTTTATAGCGCAGCCATGACCCACATTCTTTTTGGCATTTTCTAAGCCACACAAAGCCACCTTATTTTATTTATTTATTTTATCTGAAAAGTTATATAAAGCACGAACAAGACCCTTACGGGTATCAGAGTGTAGTACAGATGTGGCGAAAGCACGAATAAAAAAACCCACAATGGTACAAATAATGTAGTTAAGTCCACACTGTCAAACAAAGGGGGGGAACAATCAAGGTCAGGGTTTGGGGAGTTGGAGCGACCCGTACAGTATCAGAAGTGCCCTAGAGCGAGATAACAATTTAATAACAAATCAAAACAACGGTGTAAAATAAGAATCACATTTTGTAGACAGAGCATGAGAACAAGTTGATGCTGTTAATGTTTACTCAAGAATAGCCGTTTTACATGTTTTTTGAAAGATGCAGTGGAAGGATTGGATCTGATCTCTGGAGGCAGAGTGTTCCAACTTCTTGGAGCAAGACCGGTGAAAGCACGATTGTAAGATCTTTTCTTTTTGAATTTGGGAGGTTTCAAAAGTAGGGTGGGAGTACTTTATAAGTTCTGATATGAGCCCGATTGTTCAAGCTTATTCCCCAAGTAACCTGGGGCGTTGCAATGCATGGCTTTATGCGACAAGCAAGCTATCTTGAAACATATCCTAGCTTCGATAGATGGCCAATTTAGTTGCAAAAGGTCCGGGAAATGTGGTCATGCTTTCTGGAGTCAGTGATGAGCCTGGCCGATGCATTTAGATTAGCTCGGAGTGGGGCCAAGCTAGCTTTAGGAAGCCCAGCAAGGGTCACCAAAATATATTCCAGTTGAGTGGTAACCAGGGATTGTACAGCGGGCCTGATAACTTTGAGGGGAAGGAAAGGCTTGATTTTCTTAAGGGTGTTGAGTTGAAAGTTGGCTCCCCTAATAGTTGCACTGATGTGTGTGCATATTTAGGTATTTGTCCAAGGTGATGCCTAACGATTTAGCAGAGTCTACCACATGAGGGGTGGAGTTAAGAGCAGTGATTTGTTTAAACCAGTCAAGGTAAGGTGTAGAGTAGTTGGGGGGGCAATCCTAAGGAATTCAGTTTTGAGAATATTTACAAAAGAGGGTTCTGGGCTAACCATTGTTAAGTTTGTGAGAGTGCATCATTTAGCCTTTTTATGTCCTCTTGAGAGGAGTTATTCAAGTACAGTTATGTGTGATCCTCATACATGTGGTACTGTATGTTACAATGGTTCAGGATGACGGTAAGTGGTTCCATAAATAGGTTGAAAAGAGCGGGAGAGAGTGCAGATCCTTGCGGAAATTCGATCGTAACAGTGGTACTAGTTGCAAGGGAGTGGTTAACTTTGATTCTTTGTGTGCTGTTATGTAAGAAAAAAGCAAACCAATTTCGGACCGGGCCTGTGAGAACCATCCTTTGTTGAAGAAGAGCAATCAAGTTTTCATGTCTGATGATATCAAATGCTGATGACAGGTCAAGAAGGATCAGGAGACAAGGGACATTTTGATCAAGGGATCTCAAGGCGTCATCCACAATGTGAGTTAGTGCTGTTTCAGTACTGTGCCCTGCTCTGAAACCCGAATA
Source organism: Lissotriton helveticus (assembly GCF_964261635.1). NCBI lineage: Eukaryota > Metazoa > Chordata > Amphibia > Caudata > Salamandridae > Lissotriton > Lissotriton helveticus. The sequence continues at coordinate 1,206,580,785 of NC_136068.1, forward strand.
GTAGAGGTCAAGGAGTTGAAATTTCTCTATGTTGTTGTATAGCTGCGAGTGGAAGCATTTCTCAAGCAATTTAGCTAGAGTCATGATGCTGGTGATAGGTTGGAAGTTGTTAGGATCAGATAAATCAGAGCTGGACTTCTTAGGGATGGGAGTAACTTACCCAGTCTTGAGGCAATCGGGGATCATTCCCTGTAAGAGAGATTCATGTATGATGCGGGACCACAGAGGGAGAATGGCCGAATTGAGATCTTTAAAAAAAACTTAGCAGGCAGTGGATCGCTATAATGGTTGGAAGGTTTAAGGGACGCCATGTTGTGGAACAGCTCCCTGACATCTGGAAGGAGAAAGGAATTCCAAGAGGCAGCATTTTTTAGAGAACAACCAATGAGTAAGGACACTGCCAACTCAGCTGATGATGCGGTGCGGTTCAGAGGCCGCAAAATGGCTGTGTGAGGTAGCAGCTCCAGTTCAATTTTCCTTGTTTCAGAGAAGTGCACTGAGAAGTCCTCCCCACTAGGAATCAAGGACATGGGAGTTGAGATAGGGTTGGAAGAGTGGTTAGCTTGTTGCTTAATGATTTCAAATAGCTTCTTGGGTCTATTTTTAGCGCCATCCAGCTGAGCCCTGAAATGGCCTGTTTTATCAATGCGGATGTGTTTGTTGTATGTACTTCTCACCTTCCTTAGCTGAATGAGGCTTGTGGTGGAGGGCGTGTTTCTCCAAAGCCTCTCTGAGAGCCTAAGATTGCGCCGCTCATCATTTAGGGTACCATTAAACCAAGGTTTGGATTGTTTGACTGGAATCCTTTTGAGTTGCTTAGGTGCAATAGTATAAAAAATGTTAGCCACAGTGTTAAGGTTGGTCATGTTAAGAGGGGACTGAAGCCTATTTTTGGTGATGAATGTTAGAACATTGACGTTGATGTCTCTCAAATTGCGAGTCAGTTATTTAGGTTTAGAGGTTGGCCCTGTCTGCACGTGACCTTTTCCAAGATGTGGAAGAAAATTTGATGATGATCGGACCAGTGACAGGGTAGGGTGTCACCCAGTTTTATGCTATTGTCTTTAGCAATGATAAGGTCGAGAGTGGCGCTCTTGTTGTGGGTAGGTCTCTTACAGACCTGTGAGAAGTTAAGATCAGAGAAGAAAGCCTTAAAGGAGTAGACTAAAGGATCGTTTGTGTCATTCCAATGGAGGTTAAAGTCTCTGAGGAAGATATGGCAGAGTTGGTCCGAACTCAAGCTAATGAACTCCATAATTTGCTCTATGGCGATCAGATTATCACCCGGTGAAGGATAAATCAAGTGAAGCACACAGGCAATCTCGCCCTTATTCCAAATTCCAGTGACTAGTCACTCACAATAAGACAGCAAAGCACATTGCAATTGCTTTATAATGAGGCTGGAGCGATGTATGCATGCAATACCCCCCCCCCTTGTTTTAACACGTTGATCGCGTCTGATAATGGTGTAATCAGAAGGGATTAAGATGTCGAGAACAGGGGAGAAGGCATCATTGAGCCAGGTTTCAGTGAGAATCAGTAGGTCGAAGTCTTACAAAATGATGAGTTCCAAAATATCTGCTGCATGTTTCACCGCCGATCTGCAGTTGAGTAGCATTGAATTGATGTGATGGTTGGTAGTGACCACTTTATGATGAGAAGTAGTTATTTGAAGTAGTTTTTCATTGTTAACTGATCTGTGGTTGACGCTAGGTTCCCTGTCAGGGTCCGAGGTAATAGTAGGGATGTTGATAGGAGAGTTAGAGGAGGAGAAAATCCTTGAGTCACTGTACGAGAATAAAAGAGCGAGAGTGTCCTCATCCGACAGATGAGGCTGGAGCCTATGGGGCCTTGAATGGTGGTTAGAGAGAGGCCTAGAACCACAGATGGAGCTAATAGGGGAATGGATAGAGGCTTGATCATCACCAGCATAGAATACTTTCAGTGGATTGTGTTGATTTGTCAACTGGGAGGGGGGGTGTATTCCAGGGCTTCCCCATCTTCATGGAGAACTGTAGAAGGGTCTGCATGATCTGTTTGACAGCAAGGAGATGCTGCTTGATGTCATCAATCTTCTAATCAAGGCAAGGGTGGTTAATGTCCTCCTCAGCTGAACCAGAATGAGTCGATGGGTCTGACCCAACTGTGAGAGGGGTATTTACAGGTAGAGTAAGTCCCTTACCACAGTTAAAGGGGAGATAGAATCCCGCTTGAGAATGGTCCTGGCATCCCCCAAGGAAGGAGGATTAGCATGACTGGGCTTAAGATTAGGTGCAAGGGGGAGCTGAGCAGATCCTGGATTGAGATTAGTAACGGGCAAGGTGGATTTAACAAAGACGATAGGGATGCATAGTAGGAAGAGGAAGGTGTGTGTGGGTTACGGGGCAACAAACTGGAGACAGCAGCTAGGTCCAAGGCCCTTGAGTTGGTAAGACCTGAGCCTAGGGATAGAATAGCAGGGGTATCATGGTTGGTTGTGCTGGTGTAGTGCCCGACCCCCCCTGTTGGAGACCACAGAGCGTACAGTGGATGACGTACGATTTGATGGGAGGTGTGGGTAAGGAGGAGAAGTACTGGGGACAACAACTTGGTGGAAGGCACTAGAGTAGGAAAAACCATAGCCCAAGTGAGGAATAACAGGGTCTTCCAGGTTAGAGGTGAGAGTTATATACACATCCTCCGTGGTGTTGGAGAGAACTGAGCGGTGAAAAGGTAAAGATGGGGACGCAGAATTGGGGAAGAAAAGGTGTAAGGCACAGAGGGTGCAGATATTGCTGATAGACAGCTATGATGGAGAGTGGCCAGGTTTGAGTTATTAAGTGTGTTCTTAATCCTCAAAAAGATAAAGTCAAAGCGCTTGAGATTCAAGTCCGAGACTTAAATAAGGATGTTCCCATTACTGTATAAGGAAATGGTCAGATCTGCCTTAACACCTTAGCTGCGATGGAACGTCCAGCTCCAGTGCTGGACGTTCCATTGCGCAGGTGCAGTTGGAACGTTCAACAGCCGACGGCAGCACTACGGAGGTAGTGGTGCCGTCGGCCGTTGGTCGTGCGCAGCACTTATGAGGTCAAGGGCAGGGGAGGGTAGTGTGGTTAAACAAAAACCGTGCAGTGTTTTGGTCAGCTGTTTGGAGCGAAGCTCGGAAGTTAGAGACTTTCCCCACTGGGCTCTTCTGTTAGTGTAGTAAATTAGGTCTGTCACCGCAATGCTCTTAGTGAAAATATATGTGTCTGAGATAAGCGTTTCAGGGCATCGTTTGAGGAGATTGTGTTTGAAGTTCTTTTTCGCATTCTGTGACAGGTTGGAGGGGTAGATAATCTTAAAATAATTCAGACCTACTTGCGTGGAGAATTCAGACCACCTTGTGTGGTTTTTTGTGGTTTACTAAATACAAAGTGACGCAAAGGAATGCAAAGCATTGCCTTGTATTACTTTGCATCACAGAGGTGTTACATGGGTTGATAATGGGCATTCCGAAGCATCCACCCATGTATTTTTGTGCATTCCTAGATTTAGAAAGACCTGTAAATCTGGGAATGCATCAAAAAACTATGCTTCCCTGAAGCAGGGGTAACAAGGAGAAATAGCTTCATTCCTCCTTGTTACTTCCTCTTTCTATGCATGCTGCATTCTGCATTATGCAAAAACAACAGTTGATGGACAGAATCGAGAACAATGTCATACATTCACCCCAGTACAGAGATCTGGGCCTAAATCCATTGTATTTGTGCTCACCACACCACCCCAGTTCAGACATGCCCATATACAAATCAGCCTTGACCCTGTGCCTCATGGGAACAGTCCAGCCGGAACTGCCAAGCCATGTCTTCCCTGGACTGGAATCAAGCATCCTAGGACCGGTTTCTGGCTATCAGCCGTCTTCAGCCAGGATAGCTTGACTCCAGTGGTGTGGAGTGCATTCAGTACTTGGGTGAATGTATGACATTGTTCTGCATTCTGTCCATCAACTGTTGTTTTTGCATTTGTCACCCCGAGTGGGACGGGTATGCTCAGACATGAGTCCCGTACTCTCCACACCACTGGAGTCAAGCTATCCTGGCTGATGACGGCTGATAGCCAGAAACTGGTCCTAGGATGCTTTATTCCGGTCCAGGGAAGACATGGCTTGGCAGTTCGGGCTGGACTATTCCCATGAGGCACAGGGTCAAGGCTGATTTGCATATGGCCATGTCTGAAGTGGGGTGGTGTGGAGTGCAACAAAATGATGGATTTAGGCCCAGATCTCTGTACTGGGGTGAATGTATGACATTGTTCTGCATTCTGTCCATCAACTGTTGTTTTTGCACTTGTCACTCCGAGTGGGACGGGTTTGCTCAGACGTGAGTCCCGTGCTCTCCACACCACTGGAGTCAAGCTATCCTGGCTGATGACGGCTGATAGCCAGAAACTAGGATCCTTGATTCCGGTCCAGGGAAGACATGGCTTGGCATTTCGGGCAAGACTGTTTCCATGAGGCACAGGGTCAAGGCTGATGTGCATATGGCCATGTCTGAACTGGGGTGGTGTGGAGTGCAAAACAACGATGGATGTAGGCCCATATCTCTGTACTGGGGTGAATGTATGACATTGTTCTGCATTCTGTCCATCAACTGTTGTTTTTGCATTCTGCATTATGCTTGCTGCATAGAAAGAGGACAATGCCTTTAAGGATTATCCCTTCATGCACCAAAACAATCTTGTCTATAACGCAGGCATCCTTGAACTGAGGCACTAGGCAGCCACAAATGGGCCAGCACAAGGAAAGAGCTGAAGAGTGCCAAATCTTAGTAGATATGGTGCTTTTCAGCTCTCTCCCATTCACACAGCGCAACACAGCAACTTGCCTTGCTGCACTGTGTTGCATCATTTGTAAGTAAATATGCCCCTATGTTTCTAAAGTTTTTTTTTTTGCAGTTTCGTATAACATGCAATAACGATGCTAAGATTTCAGATGGAGCGCTTTACATGAGCATCAATTATGATACATAAGGTCACATAATGTCTTTTAGGCATGGTGAGATTAAGTGAATATCACAGAATCACAGGAGGTTGAGTTTACACTGAGACTGGAACATGGTTCCCCAGATCCAAAGTTGGCAACAATGGCCTTAACACCACTTCCTCTCCCCCTTTTACAACTCTCAAGTCATTGTGCTGAGTCAAATAACACTTCTCTTTTGAATGCTTTCAACAAGAAAATACCATGGCGCTGAAGTGCATTTAGCCTGCAACCAGAAGGACTTAAAAAAAACATACACAGGGTCCTGCTTCCTACTACCAGGTTTTCTTTTTCATTTAACAGGTGTTTCATGCCTGGATACTAAGGCCTAATCTATGAAATCTCCATTCTCATAAAGTAGTTGCAAATTGGTTGCGGACTGTTTCCAAATGGCAAAGAATTCGGTGCATGTTCCTACGTACTAATAGATCGTTCTTAAACTTCAGAATCCTAGTGGGTGGCATTCTGACCTACCGCATCAATAATCATGAAGTAAGTCATAAATTGTGACTCACTATGATTGGATACTATTGCATGGTTGGTGGCCTGCTGGGGTCAGCAGACCACCATCCTGATAATCGCATTTTAAATATAGACAACTTTTTCTTTTTAAATGCTGCCCATTTTCCTAAAAGGAAATGGGCTGCATCTAAAAAGAAAAGATAATTTTTGTTTGTTTATTTGAGAATTGGCAGTGGTCCCATGGACAGCTGCTTACTCCCCAACAACCTTTTTATAATATTCACAAAGGGGAAGTGTAGCCAAGGTGACTACTTCATATAGGCAAATGGGGTAATACCTCCTTTGAGGTGTTGTTGAAATGTTCATGTTTTGTTAACAGATTTCGGTTGCAAAACATTAATACATAGCTTAATGACCCATTATCTAGCAGTGACATCCTAAACACACTGCTGCCAAACAGCAATTTTTTAATGTACTCTAAACCCTTTTTGTCATTCTGTAACATGTCTAAAGCCCTTTTGTGGTCGCAATCACTAAGGGCCTGATTACGACTTGGGTGGTGCGGTGCTGGGTCCGCCCTGCCGCCGCACCTCCAAAGTCGTGGTCAGGCAGCCCCCCAGATTAGGAGTTTCCTCCTGTCAAGCTGGCTTTTTTTGTGGCTTTCCCGTGGTGGTGCCTCCAAAAATAGACACTGCAAGGAGAACGCCATAAACTGTGTAGATGGTTAGACTCGTTATCTGCCTCTATGAGTTTGCAAACTGCAGGTGACTGCAACATTTCTTGGTACTTACGGCCCTTATTGCTGTGTATATCTCAGTGGCGGCTCGCTGAGTGAGTTCTGTGGGGCGGTGAGACTGGCGGGGGAGTGGCATACGACGGACAGGAGTAAGGTAAGTAATTAAATAATAAAACTATTTACGCTGCGCGCACTACATCGCCGAGTTGTCTTGTCCGTCGTATGTCGGACTCCACTACCGCCCCACCCTGCACTTCCCCCGCCCTGCCTCATCGCCCGCAGAACTCCCTCGGCGAGCCGCCACTGGTATTTCTGGTGGCCACCTTTTTATGTACATTATTTGATGCTGGTGAGGAAAGCCTACTGGATACTTTAAATGTACAACAAAAGTGGATTAATCAGGCAGTGCCATGGCTTGATCCTATATACAACCCAGGCCTTCTGAAGTACATAGAAGCTGGCAGTCCGTAGACCTGCATTTATAAAATTACAAATATGTACAAAATTACAGTTGGCAAAACAATGTACAGCCTCTTTCAAAAGGGCCGATCTAGAATCATCACAGTGAAATTCCACTCTCAGGGTTTGTCAGAGTGCCAGTGCTTGTGATCCAGACAGTCTCCATCTGTCCATTTGGTTGGACGAGTAATGTGACTTAATGAAGGGAGCCTTGCACGCTTTTGTAGTATTGGTTTATTCTGCTTTCAAGACAGTACTGCTGACTCGATTATGCTTATTGTGTAAGGTTTACCATACAAAATATATTTACCAAGTGTTGGTGCTTCATCTTACCACAAGCAGGTAAAATTGACTAAATCTTGCACCAGTGAGTCTAACATTGGGTATTGAACTACAATGCACACTGCTAGATATCGACCCATCAAGCTCTATTTCAAGGATAGGGGGGCATATTATCAAGAATGACGTTAAAATTATCGCCGGTTTAGCGGCAGAAAACTGCAGCTAAAGCGGTGATAATGGGCTTGATAATATGCCCGGGAGAATTCCAATAGAAGCCCATGTTCACACCAGAACATGGACTTCCATTGGAATTCTCAAGGGCATATTATCAAGCCCATTACCGCAGTTTTCTGCCGCTAAACTGGCGATCATTTTTAAAGCTGTTCTTGATAATATGCCCCTTGGTCCGCAGCTTGCATGTTAGGCAGGTTGTATTGCACCTTTGGTTGGAAATAGGTTGGCCAAAGCGCTGTTTGCAAACCTAGACATAATAGTAAGATGCTCCATGTAGTTTACTGTTCTCTAGGAATTCCATAGCTATTATGCGCTTCAACAATCCAGTAGGAAGTCATTGTCAACTGTTGAGAGACTGGAGATCCCCTAAGTTGCTAAATAGTATGTATATGGACGAATTCCTTTTTCACCTATATGTCAGCCTTAAGTCCTGACTTTGTGCAAAAAAACGCTTAATATTTTATTAAAAGTTAGTAGTTATGGTTTTGTATACCTGAGCAGGCAGGTTATGTTAGAAACATGCACTATAATACCACTCAAACTGCACCGTGCAGAATTATTAGTGCCCATCAGATGTCTACACTGCAAGGGCAGAAAAGTTTTTAAGCTAGGGCAAAGTGGGCTCTGATCCTGGGCCCCACCCTTTCAGGGCCCCCTCTGACAGTTCGACTGTATTCCCCACGCAGTTCTCCCCTGATAGCTATCGTGTCCAGGACATGGGCACTAGGACCCTGGGACAGCGCAAGGGCGAGGGGACACCGGACACCACATCCGGTCAGGGGGTGGAGAGGAACGGCACTCTGATGCTAGACCTCGAGGCAGGAGGTCATGAAGCAAGCATGATGTGAACCAACAAATAAAGGAATACCTGCAAGATGCACATCGTGTCCTGTGTGAGTTCCTGGGTGGTAGGACACGACAACTGGCGACGAAGGTGGGATGCGGTATCCAGCGCAAGAAGAGGTAGAGGCGAGGCATCATCAGGAGGCCAGCAGCGACGTGGAAAAGATCGTGATTTAAACAAGGAGCCCACCTTGGATCACAGTACAGCGAAGAAGAAGAAGGAAGTGCTGGAAAAAGACCTGCAGCGACGTGGGAGCCCACCCCAAGCGCTGCAGAAAGAAGACCAAGTGAAGCGGTAAGCGCCGAGGCAAAGCGCGAAGACTTGAAAGAATTGGCGCGAGCTCTCGCGAGAGTCTCGGCGGCCATCTTAGAAACAGGCGTGAGAGCCAATAGGAACAGAGAACAGACGGGCAGCCATTTTAAAGCCAGGCAGAGTCCCGATTGGATGGGAAACAACGCGAGAACAACGGCGGCCATTTGTAAGTCAGGCGCGGGAGCCAATTGGAAGCGAGGAACAGCGCGGCGGCCATTTTGAGGCCAGGCAAAGCGCGAGAAAGGACGAAAAGTGCAAAAGAAGTGACAAAAAGGGTGATTTAAAGCAAATTAAAGGAAAACAAGAAACAGTAGTAACTTAAAGGGACAAAAGAAGTGGAAAAGAAAGAACACAAGAACAACAAGTGGTGATAAAAGAAAAGTGCAAAAGGAGTGTCAAAAAGGGTAATTTAAAGTGATGTTAAAGGGAAATAAGTGACAGAAGTGACCTAAAAGTACAAAAAAGGAAGAAAATAAGGATCAGGACCTCGGAGCAGGAGGTCGGGGATAACGCAGGCCAGCGAAAGTGCCAGAAAAGGTGCACCAAAAAAAAAAAAAAAAGAGAAAAGGAGAAGACAAAGAAATAAAAGAAAGAGACAAAGAAATAATACAAGTGCATACAAGGAAAAAGAAGGATAAATAAAAGGCAAAAGAGCAATAAGGCAAAGGAAGATGATGGTGCAATAAGAAAAGAGATTACCAGAGAATAACAAAAGGACAAATAGAGAAAGAGAAAGAAGGAAAGAATATATACACATATAAGAAAGAAGAACAAGAGAGTGGAAGAAGACAGACAAGGCTAAATAAAAGACAGAAAAAGAGACACAACAAGGAAAAGAAAAGAAAAGTAAAGGAAAGAAAGCAGAACAACAAAGAGAAAGAAAAGGACAAAGATTGCACAAGGACAAAGAAAGAGCAAAGGAGAAGGTACAAGGAAGTAAAGGAAAGAAGAAAGAGGAGTAAAATAACGAAGAGGAGTAAAATAACGAGGAAAGAAGGGACCAAAGAAAAAAGGAAAGGACAAGGAGAGCCTAGAAAAGGCTAAAAGGACAAGGAGAGCCTAGAAAAGGCTAAAAGGACAAGGAGAATAACAGAAGAAGAAGAAGAAGAAAAAAAGGACACAAAAGGGACACAAGGGAAAAGGACAAGGAGAGCCTAGAAAAGGCTAAAAGGACAAGGAGAATAACAGAAGAAGAAAAAAAAAAAAAAGGACACAAAAGGGACACAAGAGAAAAGGACAAGGAGAGCCCAGAAAAGGCTAAAAGGACAAGGAGAGCCTAGAAAAGGCTAAAAGGACAAGGAGAATAACAGAAGAAGAAGAAGAAAAAAGGACACAAAAGGGACACAAGAGAAAAGGACAAGGAGAGCCTAGAAAAGGCTAAAAGAAAAGGAGAATAACAGAAGAAGAAGAAGAAAAAAAAGGACACAAAAGGGACACAAGAGAAAAGGACAAGGAGAGCCTAGAAAAGGCTAAAAGAAAAGGAGAGCCTAGAAAAAAAGGGGTAAAAAGGAGCAACACGAAAAGACATACCGCAGGAGAAAGAGCAGCAAAAAAAGAAAGGACAAAGACATGCAATGAGCAGAGCGGACAAGCGACACAAAGGAAATAAAGGCAAGAGGCACCTCAGGGCAGGACCAAAGGTGTTGAGTATAGGGCCAGGACCAAAGGTTGAATATAGATGATAAGACAACAAGTTTTCCAAAGAGTCACTGGCGGTGACGAAAGTGAAAGGATCGATGATAACGGCTGCCCACGAACAACAACGAATAACAAGAAACAGATATAATTTCAAGGACAAAGAAGGTGGAGGAAGAAGAAATGGCAGCGACAACGGCAGCCACATGGACGGTGGAAGATAGAGGATAAGGAAGAGATGGAGACACTAGATTCATGAAGAAATGTAGAATGACAAGTACTCTCTCTCTCTCTCTCTCTCTCTCTCTCTCCCTCTCTCGCTTTCTTTCTTTTCTTTCTTTCTTTCTTCGTTTGTTTTGCAACAAGGGGGGAGATATCGTGTCCAGGACATGGGCAATAGGACCCTGGGACAGCGCAAGGGCGAGGGGACACCGGACACCACATCCGGTCAGGGGGTGGAGAGGAACGGCACTCTGATGCTAGACCTCGAGGCAGGAGGTCATGAAGCAAGCATGATGTGAACCAACAAATAAAGGAATACCTGCAAGATGCACATCGTGTCCTGTGTGAGTTCCTGGGTGGTAGGACACGACAATAGCCTTGCATGATTCTTAAACATAAATTGTTTTAAATACCGTTTTTCTTTAAAAATACATGTATTCGAGTGATGTGTGGGCATCTCTTACAGACTTTTGCAGACAAATGTTTGTTTTTCAACACCATGCAACATCCATAGAAAAGTCCCTTTTAGATCTAAACATGACCTCACATATGAGAAATGGCATTCGGTGTCAGAGATTATTTGCAATAATAATAGTGAGTGGCTGTGTTGGTACAATATTGAAAACACATATTACTGTCGCTGAATGTTGGATGGAAACACATTTAGAATTTGAAGAGTTTCTGTGCAGTGTCAGTGACCTAGCCATAGCCAAAGAGGGAACGAAAGAGCTGAAATTGGATCATAAATTCAAAGCGGTACCGAACAGGGGCCCCAAATTACGTTTGGCCCAGTGCCATCAAACTCCTTAAGATGTCCATAGAAGGGAGAAGGGCAGTAAGTCTGTGGGTGACTGAACACGTGGCTTACAGATTTCACAATGATCTCTGCTGCATTTGCACGTCAAACTAGTCACTTAAATACATGAAAGCATGACCTCAAAGATAGCACTCCATATGCCTAGAGATACGCTCTTGTATAGTGCGTCAAGGTTTGTAGGTGTCGTTTTTTGTGATGCCCTGCCTCCTTCTAATGGACACTCAGATTTGTGGAATGGATTCACTTGTTCAGAGCATTGTTCACGCTGCTCTGTAACCTCCTTGATATTTTCTTTTTTCCATGGCCCTTATTTAATATCACACATTCATCACAGAGCAGCGTCATCACACCTTTTTTTTTTTTTTACCTTTCGGCAAAGTTGCACAACATCTTGCTGATACTGTTCAAAAGTCATTGGCAAAGCCAGTAGATCCCAATGGCGAGACTTAATTGCTTTGCCAATGCTTGTCTTGGATTGTGACTCACGAGCAATCGACACATGTATACCTTATGACTTTTTTCTAGCCGTACATTAACCTTATCTCACGAAAATGGTGGAAATTGCATTCTTAAGACTGCCATATATATCAGAAGGAGTTCATATTTCTCTACACCTACAAGTGGAAGGGGTGTCAGTGACGATGTGCTCCGTAAATTTTAAAACTTCCTGAAACCATGCTCACGACAGCAGAACTATCTGCCTTTAAAACAATTATTGATGTTTTCTGCCAGGGTCCATGCCCAGGACACCAATCGTCAGAGGGGTTCACGGTCCTGCATACAGCAGCGCCCCCCTGCCTTGGCTCCAGAGATTTAGTTTAACCCCTTGCATGCTTGTGACGGAACAATTTCATCACTGACTGACTGTGAGTGTGTGTTACGGTAAACTGAGCGCTACTATGTGATTTTTAAACTGCTATTTGCACAAACTGTTATTTGCACGCGTGAAAATCGTTTTTATTAATTATACAGCGTCCTGAAGCGGAAAGCCGGGACCTGTATTGTAACATTGCTGCTATTTTTAAAACTGATTACTACCTTTTAAAATAAAATTGCACTCTGTTTTTACCTGAGTACAGCCGAGTAGAGGCTGCTCGGAGCCGCCATTTTGGGTGAGGAAAGGGAGGAAGAGCTAGCATACCAGCGCTAAGCCCCTCCCGCCCTCACGCCCTTTCCTAGATAAAAAGCCTCAGATTGACAATCTCTCCACTGACTGTGAGTGTGTGTTACGGTAAACTGAGCGCTACTATGTGATTTTTAAACTGCTATTTGCACAAACTGTTATTTGCATGCGTGAAAATCGTTTTTATTAATTATAAAGCGTCCTGAGGCGGAAAGCCGGGACCTGTATTGTAACATTGCTGCTTTTTTTAAAACTGATTACTACGTTTTAAAATAAAATTGCACTCTGTTTTTACCTGAGTACAGCCGAGTAGAGGCTGCTCGGGGCCGCCATTTTGGGTGAGGAAAGGGAAGAGCTAGCATACCAGCGCTAAGCCCCTCCCGCCCTCACGCCCTTTCCTAGATAAAAAGCCTCAGATTGACCATCTCTCCACTGACTGTGAGTGTGTGTTACGGTAAACTGAGCGCTACTATGTGATTTTTAAACTGCTATTTGCACAAACTGTTATTTGCACACGTGAAAATCGTTTTTATTAATTATACAGCGTCCTGAGGCGGAAAGCCGGGACCTGTATTGTAACATTGCTGCTATTTTTAAAACTGATTACTACGTTTTAAAATAAAATTGCACTCTGTTTTTACCTGAGTACAGCCGAGTAGAGGCTGCTCGGGGCCGCCATTTTGGGTGAGGAAAGGGAGGAAGAGCTAGCATACCAGCGCTAAGCCCCTCCCGCCTCCCGCCCTCACGCCCTTTCCTAGATAAAATGGCACCCTCATACAGGAGGGGCAGCGGACGGGCGCAGCGGGGGCGCCGGCGGTGCGCCGAAGGCGCGCCAAAGGCAATCCCGTCTGCGCCCGTCCGCGACAGGCCGGGACTAGGGACTACACTCCATGCCCAATTACCCACAGAAGATACCACCTGCACCATCTCGTACTCCAGCGCTGAGCTTAGGAGTCTGAACAAAGTAGGGGCAAGAAATACAACACACTGTGCTCGACTGGGACCATATGATGCTATGGGCCCTTTCTGTTGTCGACACTGTCAATGGGGAAGTGACATTAGGACAGAAGTCTGCACCAAAAATATCCCAACCTTGGCCCTTAAATGCATCTATCTCAACGCAAGATCTCTACCCAAACATGCGATAGAGCTGTGGGACCTATTGACAGAAATCAGACCAGACTTAGTTTTCATTACCGAGACCTGGCTCGATACCCATAGCACCCCAGACATCGCGACAGCCCTTCCAGTGGGATACAAAATTCTCAATCTGAATAGAGTGAAGAAAAGAGGCGGAGGGGTAGCCCTGCTATTTAGGGAATCCCTCACCTGTAGACAAGAACCTATCACGCAGTCCAACAGCCATGAAGCTATGGCATTTTCAGTATCCGTAAACACTAATATTATATTTGGGGGAGTGATAGTTTATAACCCCCCCGCAAGCACTTTAAATTTTAGTACCCAACTTTTCGCCCAAATACTACCGGTTTGTCTCAAAAATAGGAATATACTTGTGATAGGCGATTTTAACGTACACTTTGATAGCGGTAGCAACCCATTAACGAAACAGTTAGTGGAGGACATGAATATCCTTCAGCTGACACAAATAATTAGTCAGCCAACACATAGGGCTGGACACATTTTAGATCTCATTTTCTCCAATATGGGAGCCATTGACATCAATGCTATTAAACCATTGATATGGACTGACCACTCTATGATTTTGTTCACTATTAAAGTACCTACCACATTTTCTAGACCCATGCCCCCAGCAACAGCATCAGCTAGGAGCTGGAAAAAAAAATTCTGTGGAAAAATTCCAGAATTATTTTTCACAGACAACCATAGGAAACTCCAATATTAATAATGAAATCGAAGAGCTCCAGAATAATATCAAGTGTGCGCTGGAATACTGCTCAGCTCCGCTCTCTAAACATAAATGGAGAGGCACAGTTTCAGAGAAGTGGTATGGACCTGAACTAAAATCCTTAAAAAGGAAATGTACATCTTGCGAGCACAATTGGAGGCTTAATAAAACCCCAGAAACGAGAGCCATATACAAAAGGGAACTTGCACTCTACAACAAAACTATTAGGAAAGCAAAAAAAGACTATTTCTCACGAAGGATAACAGAAAGCAATAATTTGTCAAAGGAACTATTCAAAATAGTCAAAGAGCTATGCAGCCCAGCTAACTTATCAGTGGATCTTACCCCCTCGCAGGAAGGCTGCAACAAAATTAATGACTACTTCTGTGAAAAAATTGAGACGATTTATGCTTCTTTTCCCAACATCGAATCAAAGCAACCACAACCTTGTGTAACATCGCCAGGTCTGGCTAGCTGTCCTAGATTTGGCCCTTTCTCAGAGGAGGAAGTGGGCAAAGCTATGTTGGAAGTAAAATCAGGCTCCCCACTGGACCCATGCCCGCCTCATATTTTCTCCCAATTAACATCAACCATCTGCCCAGTTGTAACCAAAGTTTTCAATCTATCATTGAACTCTGCTGAATTCCCGAAGCATTGGAAAAACGCCATAGTTACTCCCTTACTAAAAAAAGCAGGATCTGATATTCATAACCCGGCAAGCTATCGGCCCATTTCCCAACTTCCCTACTTGTCTAAAGTGATGGAGAAATTGGTCAACAGGCAGCTCTCCAAATTCTTAGAGACCTATGATCTATTGGATAGTTCCCAGACAGGATTCCGGGCTAACAATTGCACTGAGACAACACTTCTGGCAGTGTCAGACAACATCAGAGCCAAGGTAGATCAGGGAAAGACAGTCGCCTTGATTCTACTAGATCTCTCGGCGGCATTTTACACCGTCCCACACCACCGACTCCTGGAAATCCTAGCAGCCAAGGGTATCCGAGATAAGGCATTAGGGTGGTTGCAGTCTTTCATACAAGACAGAACACAGTCAGTACGAATGGGTGATTTTGTTTCCCCTCCCCTGGACATTAAGTATGGGGTCCCACAAGGGGCCTCATTGAGCCCAACCCTATTCAATATATTTGTCTCCTCACTAGCCGATATCGGGAGAAAGTGGGGTGTTGGGATCTGCTCCTACCAGACGACACCCAACTAATGATATCACTAGATGAAGAAGACGACCCCAAAAATAGGCTACTGAACTGCCTGACTGATCTAGCTAACGGGATGCATAGTCACTGTCTTAAACTAAACGCAGAAAAATCTGAGATTCTGCTGTTCGGTAGACATACACACCTATGGGACAACAGCTGGTGGCCCACAACTTTGGGCACCGCCCCTATCCCAGCATCAACGGCCAAAAATTTAGGTGTGACTTTAGATCATATGTTGAGTATGAAAACCCATGTATCCATAATCTGTGGCAAGGGCTTTGCAATACTCAAGATGCACCGGTGAGTTTTTACATGGGTCCCCACGGAATGCAGGAAGATACTTGTCCAGTCTTTATTAATGAGTAGGCGGGACTATGGAAATTCCCTGTTTATGGGAATGGCGGACTACCTGTTTACGAAACTACAAGTCGTACAGAACGCTGCAGCAAAGGCAATTTGCAATAAAAGGAAGTACGATTCAGCCAAAAGCTGCCTGCGTGAGCTTCACTGGCTACCAATGAGACAGAGAGCCATCTTCAAGCTAATGTGCATAACGCATAAAGCATTGCACAATACGGGCCCTCGCATCCTAAAGAATAAAATCAGATTCTATGCTCCAACGAGGAACCTGCGTTCCTGCACAGCTGCGAGAGCAAACAACACTCGTGTGAAAACAGCTAGGATGGGTGGACGGGCGTTCTCCCACCTGGCGCCAAATAACTGGAACAAACTGCCGCAGGAACTCAGACTAATAGACTGCTATTTGTCGTTCAGGAAGCAACTAAAAACATTTCTTTTCCCAAAATCTGACTAAAGACAATCCCCACTCTGTTACCTGTTAACTATTCACTACTGTCAGGATAGCGCCGTGATATCCCATTGGGATGATTGTTTGCGCTCTATAAATACCATAAATATCAAATAAATATCACGAGCCATGGTGGGGCTGTGCTGGTGATGGAATGGTTCCATCACTGCCCGGCCACCGCGCCTGCGTGGTGCTGATTTCGCGCCTGCGCGGCGCATTCTATTGAGCGGGTGGGGCCGTGACGGAACCATTCCGTCACAAGCACAGCGCTACCGCGGCTCATGACGGAGTGGTTCCGTCACGAGCATGGTGGCGCCGCGCGGCCCCCCTCCCCCCTAGTGCCATGGCGGAACTACCGCCGCGGCCAAGGGGTTAAAGTTGTACTTATCATTTTTAGGTTTCACCTGCACAGCGCTTGCTTTGTGCCTGTGAAATCTCTTGGATTAAAAAAATAAAAAAAATCTTAAAGGGGCTCCTATTACTTACCTTTAGTTACCTTTGACTGGCTCCCACATCACTCTTGTTTCCATGCTTCCTATTAGTCAGTGCCTCCTCCTCGCCTCTGTCTTCCTCCTGGTCTTATGAGTCTTTGTCCTGCCGTAAAGCTGGGACCAAGTACCGCTTCCAGTGGCCAGTGTCCTTCGACTGCAGGCTGCTGTAGGTACAGGTATTCTTTTTATTTCTTACTTTTCGGACCTTCTCCTTCACCTCTCCCAATCCCTTTGATCATCGTTATTTTTAACTCTCACCCACTCTCAGTTTTTTTTATCTCACACTCGTCCATTCTTTTTAAACCACACTTTGCCCTACTCCCACCACTTGTTCTTTTTAAATCACCACCCCGCCTGCCGACATCTTTTCCTTTTTAACCACCCCTACCATGGTTTTCTTTAACCCACCCCACCTCCCATTACAAATTTTTTGTTCATTCTTTGCTAGAGGTTGCTGCAATTCCTTGCAAATTCCCTTTCTGCTCTTGTCGAATTGTACATGGAGCTCAACACCAAAGGCTCTCCAGGTTACATCGCAGACTCCTTTGCAAATGCATCACATTCAGTGTGGGCCTTCCAATAGTATTTCCAGTCCTTGTATCTGAAGTTGCGGTTCGGGGGGGGGGGAGGGTGAGGGGGATATCTCTCCCCTCTCCTTTTACAGACAATGGTGTTTTTTTAACTCCGATTTTAGATCAAGTCCTTTACATATTCAATGCTGAAATCAAGGTGACATGTCTTTACAAAATGCTTGTTTTCTAATTTCACGTACACAAGCCCTGTTCCTCTAGGGCTCTGATACACATACTATGTTCGTTACTTGCCAACAAATTACTTTTGCTACATCTTGTCTGAACCACTGTTGCAAACTAATCAGCACCAATTGATGTGATTGCTATATCGTCTCATTAAAATCTCAAAAAGATGTTTTTTATTTAAAATGCCAAACTGCGTTTATGGTGCCTGCAGAGAATACCATATACTTGTGTTTAGCATGTGTACATCACAATTCTTAATACTGCATTGAAACTGTATGGTTTAGACACAGTTTGTGTCACTGTTACATTCAAAGTAAATCGAGTGCAATGTAGGACAGTTATGCGCTCCTCCTTGACCCTACAAATGTTGGGGCATATTTACAATATTTTAGGAAAGGGCCGTGCCGCAAGACTTCTCGTTGTGCTGCCATATGTCTATAAGATAAGGGCAGGGATGCACTTTATCTACAAGATACAGCGCATTCCTGTCCTTTTTGCTGGTGCACAAACTGCAGCTGAGCGCCAATGCAGACACCCTTGCACCGTGAAGGGTGTCTGTGTTGTTGGCATGAAGGCACCCCTTCCTGCAAAAAAACTATCAAAGGAGGTATTTTCCTCGTTCTTTGTGTGTTGCAGAATGCAGCATGCATGAAAAGATGAAAAACTAGGAGAAATGTAAACATTTCTCCTTGTTACTCCTCCTTTGGTAAGGCATTAGTTTTGGCACTGCTCCAGATTTACGCTATGTTGTAAATCTGGGGCAGTTTCAAAACCCATGGTAGTTACGAGGGAACACCCACAGCAACACCCATGGAACTCCCCTTCCATGAAGAGTAAGGCATTGCCTTACTCAATATTTACAAGTCCACCAGGGTGGCTTTGTGTGGGCTGGTAAATATGAGCCAGCACACTGCGCCTCAGGGGTGTCCCAAAAGTGACGCTCCAGTGGCGTAAAAGTGCCCATGGGGCATTGTTTCCCAGTTCTGAGCTAGAAGTCAAACTCAGGGCCGAAGCTTCGATGCAAGAGCATTCGGGAGGGCGCCTGCCATGGGCTTCCAGCCGTTAGTGGAATTGGGTTCAATATAGAACACTCAAATTTGTATTTAGGTGGGGTTTGAGCATGTTTTACTACTACAAACAACAAGCATTTGCAATGCAATAGGTCTCGCATTATTAAAGTTTGAGCTATTGGCATTGCTAAATAATGCAACACCAATAGCTCAAACTTTAATAATGCGAGACCTATTGCACTGCAAATGCTTTTTTTTTATTATTGCACCCATCCCGAATGCCTGCATTACAGCCAGGGAGATGCAAATTGTAATGTATACAGCCCAAAAGAATGTCCCTTTCTCGTCGCTTATTCCCATATGTAATGGCGATGTTTCCATCTACTTTTACAGCCAATTATGAAGGTACAAAAGCTATTCGGTTGGTTCACACATTTCCCACAAAATGCTGTGAAACGGTTCTGTCAACATGTTCCATTGAGCTCTGCGTTTGGTGCAAAAAATACTTTTCAAGCCGATCTCATTTATCAAAACATAAAGCCACTTTAAAACCCGGCTCTGCTTGGTCAGCTGTGCTTAGACAAATGATGGCAGATTCAGAACTAAAAACCAGCTGCAGAAATCACACAGTGCCCTGAACAGTGGGAAACGCCACCCGGCCAGTGCTGCTGCTCATGCAAATATTTATGAGCGAGGAGGAGATGTTAACCCCAAAATAAAAAAGTATTTTTTGTGTTACCGGGAAAACCTTTCACGATCACTTGTGCGGGGGGCAGAGCTTGTTACTGCAACAGTTATTTTAAAGTGATTTAATAGTGCTACGAATCTTTTATCAGTTACTTCAGAGCGCTTGACACCTTGATGAATGGCCTTAAAGTTAGCTCAATTCCCCCACCCCAAAACAAATAACATGTCAACTTTAGATGCTGCATGCAAAGCGTTAAAGAAAAAAATTAATACATTTGATTTGGAGAGTGGGTCCGTGCCTTGTTGTGCCCGCTGCTCCCAGAGCCCGCGGCATGCTGTGACGGGCCTCGACTATCCAGGACTCAGGTATTTCACGTGAGGGTCTACACTCGTTCATTATAATGTGATGGAAACATTTCCCACCTCACCCGTGACGCAATGTTACCTCGAGGGGAGGAGCAAAGCCAAGGTTTGAATAGAAGAAGGGACAAGTACGGGAATGCACTTTAAAAAAGTAAACAAGCAAAAAAGCAGCATCTGCAGAACTTGCAACAAAGGAGGCGAAACAAAGCAAACGAGTGGTGTTTACCGTCGTTCGAAGGTTGTATCTGTTTGCTGCCCTGGAGACTGGCATGGCATCATAGCACTAGTTGTACTCCAGGGATGACTTTCTGAACCGGGTCGGTGCAAGGCCAAAGCAACACGGAAGGAGGGTGAGGTGTTGGGGTCAAGCAGCATGAGAGGCAGGTGGGGCAGCCAAGTAACACAGGGGCGAAGCAACAGGGAGGGTGAGCTGGTGGGGGGGCACAGAAACACAGAGGCAGTAAAAGCAATCGCAAAAGCGATCGCTATTGTAACTAGACAGCCGTGAGAAATAATGACATTTTTGGCACCCTCACCCCCATGAAATTGCTCTTCCTGGGCCTGGGCTACACTGTATCCTTACACAACGCTAGTGCGGCTGCCTCCTCGTGGTGTGCTGCTAGGGTGGTGCAAAGGGGATGTAGGGGAGAGGAAGGGCGCGGGCCATAGCCGAGAGGGTACAGGCTGCATCCTGAGAGCCGCAAGACACAAGAAACCAAAACCAAGGCAATCTAGTGCAATACCAAAGTGTATCTTGTACATCCGGCTGCGGTATTTACAGTAAGCACAAAACAATGTCCAAACCAAGCACAGATGTGTACGTTCAAGAATGTTATTTGGCAACAAGCAGAAGAGATCGGCTCAAGGCAAGATCTGCAGAGAGGAACTTTTAAGAAGTCCTGAAGGTGAACGCAACACTGCTGCGTTCACTGTGCCTCACGGATCTCGTTGAGTTACACAGTCTGGGCTTCTAGATTATACCCACCCTCCCCCAAACTTAACAAGCGGCAGTGAAAGCGATCGCAAAATTGTAAAAAAAAAAACACGCCCGCGAGTGGTGCGCGCGCGACACACACAGCAAAACATGTGCTTTCAATTATCGCGCCCTTGTCTGGGCACGATAATTGAAACAACATGGCCTTTGGTGTGTGTAATAGACCCCAATAGGCCATGGGAAGGATCAATGCGCCTGCCTTTGGCCTATTGTGTGCTCTCTTGCTAAAAAACACGCACGCAAAGGCCAATAACGGGGCACAAAAGGAAAAGCACACGCACAAGCGTGTGCGATTCCTAGGTCACGCTCCTAAATCCCATTTTTAGCTATTAAATGTCTCGTGCTGCATGAGCAGTGCTGCGCACTGCACCGCTAGGCGCGAGACCTAAAAAAGCACCTAGAATGAACAGGTTAGTGCCCCAGCCAGACACCAGGGAGGAAGGAGGGACCCAGAAGTCCCCTATCGGCAGAGCTGACCCTGGCGGCCTCAGGATTTGAATCCTCAGGGTTAAAAGTTGAATTTGCAGTAAACATTCCCCACAGACATATGTGAGAGAGGTTGCTTCCAGCAGCTCTGCCTCCTGCCAGCCCTGGTCTCATCCCCTCTCTAGTTCACTAATGTCCTGCCAGGAAATCCTATTAACAGCTTCACT
The DNA here is from genome assembly GCF_964261635.1 of Lissotriton helveticus. Taxonomy (NCBI): domain Eukaryota; kingdom Metazoa; phylum Chordata; class Amphibia; order Caudata; family Salamandridae; genus Lissotriton; species Lissotriton helveticus. The sequence goes on from NC_136068.1 coordinate 1,206,601,764, forward strand.
CTTTGTGAGGCAAAACAACCCTTGGTTGATGCACAGGGATTTAATGTGCCTGTTGCTGTGAGAACCTGCATGTAAACTCCAAGATAAATTACCAAATCTTGTGCGAAGTCCCTTGGAAACAAAAAAAGCAATAGGTTTTGCCTATGCAAGATCTATTGACTTTGTGAATGTTCTTTAGGCATGTTACACAGTAGTGTGGGCTGCTGTGCCCAGTTGTGTAGCAAGAGGGTCGGGGGTGGTCCGCCCAGGGCGGCGTGAATTTCTTCGCTTCGACCCCCCGCTCTTACCTGTATTTGTCTTTTTTATTTTATTTATTTAAAATTGAATAAAAAAACACACCAATGTGTCTTACACTTAAGAGAATTAATGAAACTCACAGCACCCTTGGCCAAAGTGCATTCTGGCTGTGTTGTTCTTCAAAATAGAACAGAACAGTGGAGTGTCAAACCAGAGTTCTAAAACTTCCTTGTGGCCAAATCAGCTTACCTGTATTGGGGGGTGAGGAAGGGATGCTGCAGCGCCTTAAGTGCTATTACTAAAGTAGAATACAGCATTTTGTATTTGTGGCTATTTCAACTATTAAGATTTGTGTAAAGTAAATGAAAAAAGGGCGGCAAAGCTAAAAACACTATTCAATTTTTTGTCACCACACAAGGTAATAATGAGCACTGTAATCAGGGCTGTGTGAAATAGGAGGGGTGGCATTTCTAACGATGGCCTTATGGCATGTTGTTGCTGATAGGGGTGGGTGATTTGTAACGCCCGAGACAGCAGGATTTCTTGCAAGGGCAGGCTTTAATGACTGTTTTGACCAAATTATGATAAACTGATATGAAGCTATCCTCTGACCTTCAAGTTGCTAAACAGCACAGGAACACTGTGTTTAACCCAAACTTTAATAGTGTTTTGCAGCGTGTAGAAGGGACAAAAAGAGTTTTCAGAGACTTGCCTGTTTTTGTTATAAATTAGATATAATGTGGGATATTGGAACGCCTGTGGGCATGCCTGTTTTAAGTGAGACCAAATTTATAGTTAGGGCCACTGGAATTATGCGGCAGGAGAGGGCGAAATTATGTGGCAGGGTTGAGTAAATTACACAGCAAGTAAAAAGGCAAATTATGCGACACAACGCAGCACCTTTTCTAATAGTTTTAGTTCATTGTTTCATCATTTTTAAAATTGCTAACACTATGTGGGCATTGGTTGCAACTCATTAGTTCTAGCTTAACATCAAAATACAGCAATAAGTGACAGAAGGGTGACCAGTCCAGCTTTACAAAGAGGCTTCCACTGTGAGGCAAATCTATAATTATGTGAAAACCGAAATCGCTGCAGACGCTCAATCACATAATTCCCGTGGCCCTGGCTGTAGTCAGTGTGACGGCCTGAGGTTGCATCACAAAGCAGATGTTCATGGATGGCTTTTGTCCTGACTTAAAGAAATCACCCCCAGTCTAGCACCCCAGTGCTACTTTAAAGACATGTTTGGCGCTGTACAGAACGGCATATAAAACCTCTCAGTGTCAAGTGCAAGATTTTGGTGACATCGTATCACAGACAGTAAGGCTTAAGCTTTTAGTTTGTGCTAAATATATCACTGCAAAACTACCTTCTGGAAAACTCTGCCTTGCCCCTTCTGTTTTCTTTCTCTGGCCTCCGATTCCTGGGTCCTGGTGAAGGAATAAATGCAGAGCCATAGGGGAAAGAGAAGAGCCTAGTGCAGGAACTGGTTTACAAATTAGAGTCTCATGAAAATAAAAGCAACAGGGGTGGGCCTGTGGGCTGCAAGAGACCCCACAGGAAAAGTAAAGCGCTGTAATGTAGATTTGGTTGAGACATTAGAGGTCTAGAAGAGCGGTGCAGAGGCACCTGTTGAGACAGATGGAAGCAACTTGTGAAGAGAGGGCCCAAGAATTGCATGTCAAGAGAAATCAAGGCACTTTAATGCCAGCCTCGGATGTGAAGGGAGGGGAGAGGAGCAAAGCAACCTGGGGTCAGCACGAGAGGGTGGAGCAAAAGAAAGGGCAGGATCAGAAGGGTGAATAAAGAGATCAGGTAAAAGCAAGGAGCAGAGAAGCCAGCCTTTTACCTGCCATTGCTGGGAGTGTTCTCGAAGTGCAGAAGCTCCATGATCGCCTTGTACATTAAGGTCATACTACAGACCCTTATCCATACTTGAATGTGCTGGTTTGGACATTTCCGTGCTACACAAAGTTCAGGCTCTGCTTTACTTCGTGACAGGATCATGTTCAATGACTGGAGGCTTAAGTGGAGGATGCAGAGGGACGCTCGCACAGAACCAACCAGTGTGTCGTGGGCCTGCCTAAATCTACAGAGGGATTAGATGCTGTAAACTACATGGAAGATTGGCTACAGTCCTTCACACCCCCTGGAACCTTATCCAATCAGAGAGCGCACAGAGTGCCTGGTCGCCAACCTCCATTGGGATCCCCTCAGCACCCAGTGGTCCTAAATTTCCTCCACTTTAAGAACAGAGGACTATCCTCTGTGCGGCACGGGCTGCAGGGCCTCTGATGCTAGACAACCACTATGTGATGCTGTTTCCCGACTACACGCTAGCAGTGTAGTGCCCGAGAGACACATTCCAGCATGTCAAACGTAAGATGCAGGAGCTCCACCCCCCATACTCCTTGTTCTTCTCAGTATGTCTGCGAGTGGTCTCAGATGGGAAATCCTACTTACTTCACTGAACCAGCAGCAGCCTGAGACTGCACGCACTGGCCCTCACACAGTGATACCCACACATTCCCCACTTGGACTCCTTCAACCATATGGCGACCAACGCCTATCTGTGGTCCCAACCTGACACTTGCTACATGTGATCACATGGAACATCAGGGAGATTTATACCCCACCAGACCGTACTTGGTATACTCTTACTTACACCATTCTAATGCAAATATAGAGGTCCTGCAGGAGAAACACATCACTCAAGCAGAGTCCGGATGCCTTCTTTGGCTCTGGAGAGGCCAGGTTTTCACAACTGATTACTCCACCTATGTGATGGCGATCATAATCATAATCTGGATTAGAGACGCAGTTCCCTTTGTGGCGATCGACTCAGTGGTCGACACTCAAGGTTGTTACTTTTTCATGAAGGGCACACTAGAGGGATGCCGTTCCGTGCTTGTAACAATTTATGCTCCAAACAAGAAGCAACCTGCCTTCCTCAATGGGCTCTCAGGGGTCCTGGCACAATGGGGAGGAATGCCCTGGTTGGTGGATGGGGACTTTACAAGTGTCCTAGACACACCACTGAACAGGTCTTATCTCCCACTTCCTTATTCTCCCACACACATCATTTAGTGCCCTTAGGCACTAAATGATGCACCTCTGCAAGTCCCTGAATGTCTTCTGCCTCAAATGAATATAGCATGTTACTACGCATGCTATCACATCGCGTTCCTTTACAACGCAATACCTTTACAACGCAAGTCATTAGATAGACTTACTGTAGGGGGCGCGCTGGACGTAGGAATAGTATAGCTTACTGTTCCAACTCCAACCTGCGCAACAGTAGGGAAGGTGTTGGAACAGTGATGTATTCTATTGCTTATGTTAGAGTGCCCCATACAGCAAGTGCATCTAATGACTTGCGTTGGAAAGGGATCGCGTTCTAACAATGCCATTGTTGTAACAACCGTGTTGTAAAGGAACTGCGATGTGATGACTGCGTTGTAAACTCCGTCTCCCCCTCAAATTCTTCAAAACAAAGACTGGCACTGGGTCATCTCATCTGATAGAATGGGATGCATTCAATGTCACTGTGAGGGCTCACTACATTAGTGCGGTCACAGGTATAAGGAAGCAGTTGGGTCGAGATATTACAGGAACAGAGCGTGACCTCCTCTCCCTTGAGGGGCTGGCTGTCACCTCTGCCGGGGGTGACCATCGGCACACCCAGGCGTGACGAGAATACACAACTCATCTAGAGTATATCTCCGACTTATACGCTTAGGTCATGGCACTCTCAAGAATTGTTCTCTCTCTTCACATCTTTTCTCTCTGCATATGGAGCCTCTGGTGCATAAACTGCAGGCCCACGGATGCTACTGGGAAATCCCGCTGAGAGATGGCATACATGCTGTTTACTGTACCCCTTTACATGTGAGATGTATTTGAAACTCTTGGGTCAAATGGAACAAGACTTGGCTTTTGACCCTGTCGGCCGGGGCAGCAGACCCCGCTCTCTGGTTGGGTGAGACAGTGGTGCAGTGGCAACCAGACAGGTTCTGCTACTTCAGAACCTGGATCTACCATAATGCTGCAGCACTAGAGAAAGGTACCAAACTCTGGCTGGTATCCTCCTTTCTCAGGCAAATATCTTTCTGTATGGCCTTGCTACTGTCATTGGTAGGACGCATCGCTTTATCCAAGATGTTGCACTTGAACATTTGCTAGGCAACTTTATTTGGCAAGACAGCTGTCGCTGAGTAGCGCTATCAAAATTATACCAGCTGACTTACAGGGGCCAGCTGGGGGCCCCAACTTTTCACAGTACTACCTTGGCACCCAGATCTGATCAGTGGGGCAGTGGTTTGCTGAGTGCGATCTAGATGAAACAGTGACACTAACATCCCCTTCATGGACATTGGAGTGCCTGCTACACTTTTTCCACCCTCTAGTCTGAGCTCCCATTCCACCCATGCTTCTCATGTGTCTGGTGCTGCAATGCTTCTGCTTGTGTCTTACTCATGCCTTGGTATCATACACCCCTCTGCTTCCACTGCTCGGTAAACCAACAGTGCGAACGCACCACATGACGACTGCGATCGCCACTTGGCACGAGGTATGCATCCGCACCTTGGGCGACCTCTTTTCTGGCACTGCGCTCATTCCATTTGCAGACCTGAATTACCAAATCGATCTACCCCAAAGCAGTTCCTCACATATAATTTGATCATCGATACAATGCAAGCACCTTGGGGTCCATTGCAGACCGAACCAAACACACATCAGGTACTGCAAAACCTGCAATTACTGGATGCCACATGGTCACATGGCTCACCAAAGCGCTGCATGAACACACCTGCCTGACTCTCCTGACACTACACGCCCAGTGGGACGAAGACCTGGGCAGGGCTGCAATCCTGGACTACCCCACCACTGTCTCCTGAAACACACTATTCAAACTAATACAGTTTTATATGCTGCACAGGTCATATCTTTCTGCCGGAAAGATCAATTCGATCTTTGACCATATAGTTGCCAACTGCACCCCCTGCTAGCACGAGGATGCAGACTTCATCCATATGTTTTGGCCCTTTCCAGAGGGTCACCGACAGGGCCAAAAAGCACTTTTAAAAATAACAATTTGCCACCAAAACATGACGGAGCTGCAAATCCTCCGTAAAAAAAAACAATCAAGTGCAGTCTCCAGGGGCTTATTAATATATATAATATGGGAAGAAGGGGGCGCACTTGGTCTCCCTCCCCATGGCCATTCTTGGTCCTGGGAACCTCCACCTCCAGAGGGCAGGCCAACAGATGTTTTAATAGGAGGGGACCACGCTGCCCCCTCTGAAGCTCTGAAGAGGTCTTGGTGCCACCACGACCCATTGACTTTATCCTCCAAAAGGAATATGATGAGACACCTAAGCTCGTTGGAGGCCCATGTCCTTTCTCTACCACTCTACAACTGCCCCTCCTTGTGCACTACCCAGTGGAAAAAGTTCATTTGGATGCTGAGGGTACTTGGGGGCCAAGAACCCCTCCTGTTACCACTGGTAAGTCCCACACAGTGGGACTGCTAGGAGCTTGTCAGAGGCACCACCCACTTTGCCACCACTCTGCAAACACACCGCCTGGTGCACTACTCATTGGGGGATGAAGTCCCATTTGATGCTGAGGGTTCTTTGGGGGCAAGAACCCCTCTTGTTATCACCACTAAGTACCACCCAGCATGATTGCTGAGAGTTCATCAGAGGCCCACCACCTTTCTCAACCACTCTGTAAAGGCACCTCCTGGTGCACTACCCATTGTGGATTAAGTCCCTTTTGATGCTGATGGTCCTTAGGCGCCAATAACCCCTCCTGTTTCCACCACTAAGTCCCACACAGCAGGATTGCTGAGAGCTCGTCGGAGGCCCCGCCCCCTTCGTCTACCACTCTGCAAACCTGCTTCCTGGCGTACTACCTGTTGTGGGATGAAGTCCCCTTGAATGCTGAAGGTACTTGGGGGTCAAGAACCCTTCATGTTAGCACTGATAAGTCCCAAAGTGGGACTGCTAAGAGCTTGCCAGAGGCCCCACCAACTTTGTACACCACTCTGCAAACATGCCTCCTGGCACACTGGTCGTTGGGGAATGAAGTCCCATTTGATGGTAAGGGTGCTTGGGGGCAAAGAACCCCTCCTGTTACCACCTCTAAGCCCCACCCAGCAGGATTACCGAGAGCTTGTCAAAGGCCTCACCCCTTTCTCAAATACTCTGTAGAGGCGTCTCCTGGTGCACTACTCGTTGGGAGATGAAGTCCCTTTTGATGCTGAGGGTCCTTAGGGGCCACACACTCCTCTTGTTACCACCACTAAGTATCACACAGCGGGATTGTTGAGATCCTGCCGGAGGCCTGTCTCCTTCGTTCACCACTCTGCAAGCCTGCCTCCTGACGTACTGCTTGTTGGGGGATGGAGTCCCCTTGGATGCTGAAGGTCCTTGGGGGCCAAGAACCCCTCCTGTTACCACCAGTAAGTCTCACATATTGGGATTTCTGAGAGCTCGTCAGAGACCTTGCTCCTTTTCTCAACCACTCTGCAAACACACCTCTTGGTGCACTACTCGTTGGGGGATTAAGTCCCCTTGGATACTGAAGGTCCTTGAGGGGAAAAGAACCCTCCTGTTACCACCAGTAAGTAGAACACAGCGGGATTTCCGAGAGCTCATTGAGGCCCCACCCCTTTTGTCCACCACTCTGCAAAATGCATCCACTACTCATTGGGGGATCAAGTCCCCTTGGATGCTGAGGGTCGTTGGGGGCCAAGAACACCTTCTGTTAACACCAGTAAGTCCCACATAGCAGAATTGCTGAGAGCTCGTCAGAGGACCTGCCCACTTTGTCCAGCACTCTGGAGACGTGCCTCCAGGTGCACAATTTATTTGGGGTTGAAGCCCTCCTGTATGCTATGGGTCATTCGGGGCCAATAACCCCTTCTCTTACCACCACTGATTCCCACACAGCGGATTGCTTAGCGCTTGTTGGAGGCCTCGCCCCTTTCTCAACCACTCTGCAAATGCACCTCCTGGTACACTACTCATTGGGGGATGAAGTCCCTTTGGATGCTGAGGCTCCTTGGGGGTCAAGAACCCCTCCTGTTACCACCAGTAATGTCCCACACAGCAGGACTACTGAGAGCTTGTTGCAACCCCTGCTCCTTTTCTCCACCCACTGCACAGACCCATATATCCACTCACATATTCACTCACACACCCATTCACAGATCCATACAGCCACTCACACAGCTACTTACACACCCACTCACAGAGCCATACAGCCATTCAAAAACCCAACCAAAGGTTACAGGGACATTATAGTTAGGAAATAGAATTTTAAAAACTCACTAAAAAATAAAGGTTACAGGGACGCTATACTTAGACTCACATTTCACTCATACAAAACCATTGCAATCCAGCAGTTATAGTTACCTGAACTAACTATAATTTATGCTGCGCAATGCACTGATTATGACCTCACACATTACATCACTCATGACATGGTCTATGACATCACTGATAACATCTGAAATGACCTCACTGATGACATCGCTGATGACATCAACCACAGAATCACTCACATACCCACTCACACCCTGTACATCCACTCATACACCTACTCACACACCCACACAACCATCACATACCTATTCACAGACCTATACAACTACTCACTCAACCACTCACTAATCCATAGATCCACTCACGCAACAACTCATATAGTCACTCACAGCCACACACTCGCAATACAGCTTCTCACGCACCCACTTATTTACCTATACAGCCACTCACATACTCACCTATACAGCCTCTCAACACAGCCACTCACTCAACCATTCAACCACTCACACTCTCAAACACCCATATAACTATTTACATACACATTCACACATCCATACAAACACTTACACATCTGCTCACTCACATATCCAGCCATTAACACAGAAACTCACTCTCCAATACAGCCACCCACAAACCAACTCACTTCAATAAACACCCTCTTAAACAGCCACTCACTCACCCACACAGCCACTTACACACCCAGTCACTCACTCATACAGCCATTCAGATACCCATTCACTCACCCATACAGTCACTCCCTTACCAATACCGCCACTCACACAACCACTCTCTCATGCACACAGCTACTCACACACCCACTTATGCACCTATACAGCCACTTATACACCCACTCATATACCCTTAAAGCCATTCAGACACCCTCTCACACACAGATACACACAGTCACACAGTCACTCACTTAATATATATTAGAAATAGTTTCAATGATTAATAGTACGCAAAGTATACTAATTTATCTTCTATTGTACCCTGGTATAAATGTTTAACACTCATAAACTTTTTACAAAACACTAACAATTACTGGATGATGTCAGTTATGTCATGAGTGATGTCACTGATCATGCCATGAGTGATGTAATATGTGAGGTCATAAGCAGTGCATTGTGGGGGAGTAAGTTAAAGTTAGCTCAGGTAGCTACAACTGCTGTATTTTTATGGTTTTGTTTGAATTGTACGAGTACAATGTGAGCCTAAATATAACGTCCCTGTAACCTTTGGTTTTTGAATTTCTATGGTTTTGTACGATTGAAATGTTCCGGTAGCCTTTATATATATACTAAGCAACTTGGAGGCTTCAAAAAATTTAATTCTTATACTAATAGAATATGCTGAGATAGACCGTGATATTCTGCTTAAAGAGTTGGCAACCATTAATGAGGAATTACTCAAATTTGAACCAAATGATTTAATCACCTCATTAAGAAAGGATATTCAGGAGAGAGTAAATGGACATGAGGAAAAAATCAAAACCCGTAAAGCGTGGAAATTTGCACGTGATAAAGATGATTACGAGCATGGAAAAATCTACACGTTTGCACGCAAGTTTGAGGATGCCAAACGCTTGAAAATCAATCAAAACAAGGCATTGCCGCAAACTGACGGGGGAGCATCCTCAAGCCAACTAGGTACAAGAGAGCAACAAAGAGAGCATGTGCCTAGCACAAGTGATTCCAACTCTAATTTGAGCAGTTTTGATAGCGAGAATTCAACAACTGGTGAAGATGGGGATGAGCCTGTATTGGTTCTTGATTTGGGCGAAGAAATTGATTTTTTAGTCAACGCCCGACTGCAAACCTTGCGTCCACGCAATCAGCAACAAAAACAGCAGAAAAAAGGGCCAGAATCAATCGGCGCAGGAAAGAGCGACGCCGAAAAAATAGATGCAAGAAACAACAACAAAAAGAAAAAATTCTGGAACAAGAAGAAAAATCAAACGAAAAAACAATAATCAATCTCTCATCCCAAACATTAACGATAGCGGAACAGCAATTACTCAGTCTTGGGTTAACATACTGTCCCTTGACGGACTTCAATTATTCAACCACGAGAATAGATATATTCCGCTATATTCGAAAGCTCAAGCTGTCTAAATTCTTTAAAATCAAGCAGAATTCAAGCACAATGGAATCAGACTCAGCGATGTCAACCACTTCTAATCTCCAAGCAAGTGACGTAAGAGGATTACTCACTCTGTGCCAGTTGGACCAAGATACAAATGACATGGATGATAATATATCGACTCAGGAAGAACTAAGATCTGCTGAAATCCCACAGATGGGAGCAGGATCGAGCCCATTCAAACCGTCATCCACATTTATGCCCATCATGCCTAAGGATGCAATAGATTCATTTCATGATGTGGTAATATCAGATTTGAAGAAATTACACCACCAGGTTAAACATCGTGGCAGGATTAAACATGACAAGGAAAAACAATACTGGGACTTTGTATCTAAACTAAAAAACGACTATCGCAATATAGTGTGCAGTTCCGACAAGGGCGGCAATATTGTTATATGGCCACAGGAACAATATATTGCTGAAGCAATCAAACAGCTTTCGGATCCGTCATGCTACACAAAAGCAGATGTCAAAATGTACGACAAAGCAAGGGATAAATTGAGAAGACTTCTCCTTCAATACAAAAGGGAGGGTTTAATCTCTATTCAAGAATTCAAATTCCTGCATGTCGAATTACCCTGCATGGCTCGTTTTTATTTAATACCAAAAGTTCACAAGGAAGTTACACCCGTACCGGGAAGGCCAATCATTTCAGCTATAGACAGTATGGGTGAACACCTTGCTCAGTATATTGACTATTTCCTGCAACCTTTGGTGGTGAAACTGCCTACATACATCAAAGATACGGGACATTTTTTGAATAGAATCCATAACACCACCTGGACAGATAACTCTCTGCTAATTACGCTAGACATCGAGGCTCTGTATACGAGCATAGAACATCACAAAGGTTTGAAGGCCATGGAGTTCTTTTTGGGGACCAGGCCGGTTGATTGTTATAACCATAGCAAAATGCTCGTTGCATTAACAGCATGGAGCCTCAACAATAATTTCTTCATGTTTGGCAAGGAAATATATCTTCAGCAGAGAGGGGTGGCGATGGGGGCCTGCTTCTCCCCGAGCTACGCGTGTCTTCACGTGGGGTTTTGGGAGAGGCAGGTCCTCATGGGAACTTTACAAGAGATTTTTAAAGAACATGTCCAGATGTGGGTAAGATTCATAGATGACGTTTTTTTAATTTGGAGGGGAGATGTTTCCAGTGCACTTGCGTTCATTGATCAACTTAATGACAATGATTACAATCTAAAATTCACTCACCACATCAGTGAACAATCAGTTGATTTTTTAGATGTAAGGGTATATCACAAACTGGGCAAAATTGCAACCACCCTTCATAGAAAGATCACTGCAGGCAACGCAACTCTGCACGCCAGCAGTTCTCATCCGCAGCACACGATAGAAAACATCCCCTATGGAGAACTGCTCCGTCTAAAAAGAATTTGCAGCAGTGAGGATGAACTAGAGAGATGCACTAATGAAGCACTTAGCAGATTCAGGAGGAGAGGGTATCATGCAGACACCTTAAAGAGGGCAGTTCAAAAGGTCAATAGAAAATCTAGGGAATGCCTTCTTCAGCAGAACAGTGACAAACCAATCACCGAAACTAATTCTGCAGAGTCTGAATTAAGATTCATCACACCGTACAGTTGCCAGAATAGGAAAATTAGATCAATCCTTACTAAGAGCTGGCCGATATTACAAACTGACAATGTGATAGCATTTGACCTCCCTGATAACCCTAAAATCACTTTCAGGAGAGGACCAACCCTCCGAAATCATGTTACCAATGCGTTTCCCGAAATCCTCAAACCGAAAAATTGGTTCCCGCAACATCAGGGCTTTTTTAAATGCTCTAGTTGCAGGGCATGCAAGTTTGGTGTAAACACCAGTACTTACATGACTCCCTTTAGTCCCACGCCTGTCAAAATCAAAGGCAAATATGATTGCAGAACGGAGTTTGCTGTGTATGTCCTGACGTGTACTTGCGGCCTGCGGTACGTTGGGAGTACTCGGCTTGCGGTGCACGTCAGGATTTTACAGCATCTCCGGGCAATTGTAAACAATGATAATGCCTACCCAGTGGCGAGACATTTCAAGAGTGTCCACAATAATAATTTGGAAAGTCTCAGCTACTTTGTCCTTACCTCTGTGCCTCGTCCTCGTAGAGGAGGAGACAGAGACAAACTACTCCGCCAACTGGAATCCAGAATGATATTAGAGTTAGACACTAAGGTCCCAAACGGGTTGAACACCACTGAGGACCTATATCATTTCCTATAAAGTCACTATACCTTGTATACACAAGCCTTAATATAACATCTGGTATCAGGAGGCGTTGTGTATCTTTTTGCCTAAAGATTTATTAATGAAGTCCGCCTCCCCACGCAGACCACTATAATTAATTCACCAAAGTTAATTAATAATTGTATATACACCCCTTTTTCTGTTTTTTAGTAAGTTGTCTTACTTTCCTTCACCTCGCCCCTTGTATATATTTCACGTTTGAACTTTGAATCAAATTTACCATCACTGTATGTTGAAATATGATGCATGTACAACTACCATATTCAAAGTCAAACAATATTTCATGATTTTGTTTATTTTTGTTTATCTTTATATGTTGTTACTCACTAGATGTTGGGTACACAATCCCAGTAATTTTGTTGGGGTAATTATACTATCAGACGTAGGAAAGCTGTTTGGGAAAATAGAGGCTGCCATCAGTAGTTTGATGTCCTCTTAGTCAGCACAGTTAGGTGGGGTTGCCATCTTTTTCTAACGATGTCCCCATCTACTTACAAACAGGGTATGAATTATTTGATTTTTAGGTAGTTTTGTATATATTTGTATAGTATTTATTGAGTATCAAAATATCGTCCACTGAACATAGTTTCCCCAACACAGATGTACATATGAAATATGGTCGTTTGTATATAGAGTAAACTGACGACAATTATGTGTACATATATGAGTGACATTAATTTTTATAGGTGTATATTCATATTCCTGTACAGATATTGATTAATCAATAGTGTCAACATATTTAATTTAAAATTTGGGTTAGTTCGTGACATAATTATGATATTTACTTTATTCAATTTATTTCTTTACTGTTGATATATATAAATGATAGAATCTGTACTACTTTTGTCCTTGAAAAACTTTGAGAAATTTGTGACATTAGGCATTCATGCGGTTAGAATCTGTGTCACTATTTTACTTAAAATGAATTTATTCAGAAATCAAATTTTTACTGTGTGTCAGGCAATTTTAAGTCACATTAATTTCATGTGTCTTTGTTTCCCTCTTTTCCCGAACAATTGCCAGAATATATGTAGTGATAGTATGTTGTCCATGTCTATAGGTGTCACATGGTTTGCACACGCAGTTTAAAAAGTTCAGGTGTGAGGGGTTTTAATTGACTGTGATCAAGGGCATCCCGCCCGAAACGCGTCAGTTTTCTTTCTCTGTTAAGCGTTGCTTAATAAAACTCTTGCCTGAATACTGGATTCGTGGAGTTGCCTGCTTTCCTGGGGATCCGGGACGGCAGTCTTGCTTCTTCTTGTTTTCGAGATATATATATATATATATATATATTACCTACTGGCGGTCGCCAGTAGGTATATTTAGTTAGGATTTTTTCTCTATGGGATTTTTGAAAATTCTATGTCTAATAACTTTGGCGTTTGTGGACGGAATTGGCTGAAATTTTCAGGAAAATGGAACATTTTGTTTCTGAGCAGCCCCTGAAAATTTGGGGGGGGGGGTTCGTCAAGGGGGGTCCGAGAAAAAAGGGGGGTCCCAAAACGCGTTTTTCCCATGTTAATTTCCATAGGGCGGTTGGCCTCACTTTTAGCCCGAACGGCTGAATGGATTTGCATGAAACTTGGCAAAATTGTAGGGACTGTTGGCCCGATGTGCCTTTGCTAGGTCTCAATATATGTGCTCCAGTGGATTTTGATAAATTAACGTTCAAAAAAATATATATATCTGTAACAGCGCTCCGGGTAGCGCTCAGGTTCGCGTACTTGACGCGTAACGGAACTTCGCGAAGCGAAGCTGATTGGCTCTCCGGTGTCTGTCAACATTCTAAACAGTCCGGAGCGGCCGCCATCTTGTCTCTCGGTAGGATCGAGAGACAAGAGGAGGCCAAAACAAAGGGGGAAATGACCATAAGGGGGCATAGTAGATCCTCCCTCACCCTCTAGGTTTGATGTGGAGGCTTTAAAAGGGCCCCGCGGGGCAAAAAAAAAAATAATCGTTTTTTTGCGTGGGGAGCGCCCGGTACGCTTTTGTGCAATGGGCGGTGGTAATCTAAATATTGAGGGGGGGGGGCAGCGTTCAAAGCACATCAGCGTGCATAAACACGAAAATGTTTTGATCTACCACGTACTTGACTTATCTCTAGCTTTATTAATACAATAAACAATAATGAAAAATCGACATCAATAGGGTTGTCCGTATTCCCAGTCAGTACCCTTCCCCGCCCGCCATGTGCACAAAGACCGCATACATCCCCCATAACGTCAAGGCTAAGTAACTAGAATGTCATAAGGAGTTGCAAGTCACTCCCATACTGGCGCCATTTTGGTCGAGGCCAGGCAGGTCCAGAGTATAGTTCAATGTCTCCAATAAGTAGCGGCAGGACCAGAATCCCTTTCGGCAGTTCTGGCTTCGTCATTACGAGCACTAGAAAACAAGACATTCTGGGTAATACCACCCTTGACGCAGCACTTTATTCTACAAGATGGTGTCTTTCAAAAGCCAGGGGTATAGGAGTATGTAACAAGCGGTCCATTTAATTGAAAAAACTAAACGTGACAAACGGTTGCAGGATCAGTGAAGGTTGATTTTATAATTGAAAGTATAACAGGATCAGTTACAATAAAATCGTTCATACGCACACCATGGGCGAGTATCATGGGTAACATTATTTCGAAGCTTTATTAATACAATAATCAATAATGAAAAATTGACATCAATAGGGTTGTCCGTATTCCCAGTCAGTACCCTTCCCCGCCCGCCATGTGCACAAAGACCGCATACATCCCCCATAACGTCAAGGCTAAGTAACTAGAACGTCATAAGGAGTTGCAAGTCGCTCCCATACTGGCGCCATTTTGGTCGAGGCCAGGCAGGTCCAGAGTATAGTTCAATGTCTCCAATAAGTAGCGGCAGAGCAAAATCCCTTTCGGCAGTTCTGGCTTCGTCATTACGAGCACTAGAAAACAAGACATTCTGGGCAATACCACCCTTGACGCAGCCCTTTATTCTACAAGATTGTGTCTTTCAAAAGCCAGGGGTATAGGAGTATGTAACAAGTGAGCCATTTAATTGAAAAAACTAAACGTGACAAACGGTTGCAGAATCAGTGAAGGTTGATTTTTTAATTGAAAGTATAACAGGATCAGTTACAATAAAATCGTCCATACGCACACCATGGGCGAGTATCATGGGTAACATTACTTCGAAGCTTTATTAATACAATAATCAATAATGAAAAATCGACATCAATAGGGTTGTCCGTATTCCCAGTCAGTACCCTTCCCCGCCCGCCATGTGCACAAAGACCGCATACATCCCCCATAACGTCAAGGCTAAGTAACTAGAACGTCATAAGGAGTTGCAAGTCGCTCCCATACTGGCGCCATTTTGGTCGAGGCCAGGCAGGTCCAGAGTATAGTTCAATGTCTCCAATAAGTAGCGGCAGGAGCAGAATCCCTTTCGGCAGTTCTGGCTTCGTCATTACGAGCACTAAAAAACAAGACATTCTGGGCAATACCACCCTTGACGCAGCCCTTTATTCTACAAGATGGTGTCTTTCAAAAGCCAGGGGTATAGGAGTATGTAACAAGCGAGCCATTTAATTGAAAAAACTAAACGTGACAAACGGTTGCAGAATCAGTGAAGGTTGATTTTTTAATTGAAAGTATAACAGGATCCGTTACAATAAAATCGTCCATACGCACACCATGGGCGAGTATCATGGGTAACATTACTTCGAAGCTTTATTAATACAATAATCAATAATGAAAAATCGACATCAATAGGGTTGTCCGTATTCCCAGTCAGTACCCTTCCCCGCCCGCCATGTGCACAAAGACCGCATACATCCCCCATAACGTCAAGGATAAGTAACTAGAACGTCATAAGGAGTTGCAAGTCGCTCCCATACTGGCGCCATTTTGGTCAAGGCCAGGCAGGTCCAGAGTATAGTTCAATGTCTCCAATAAGTAGCGGCAGGACCAGAATCCCTTTCGGCAGTTCTGGCTTCGTCATTACGAGCACTAGAAAACAAGACATTCTGGGAATACCACCCTTGACGCAGCCCTTTATGCTACAAGATGGTGTCTTCCATTCAGAAAATATTGTTGCCAGCATTTTGAAAGGAAAGATAAACGGCCGTTCTCCTAGTGAGTCTCACATTGTTACATTTATGAAGAATGTTGAAGAGTAGTATGTTGAAAATCTGAAGCCATCGTTCTACAAACTCTCAACCAGCCTTTGTAGAAACTAATTGGGGGGCACTACCAACCAGAATATAAGATCCTTAAGTATTTGCCCGGCGGTGTCGCCTCTTGAACCCACAAAGAAGTTAAACCATTGAAGAGGCAGGCGCTGGAGACTGGAAGGCAGGAAACAAGGATTTTATTCTCTCCGGAGGAGAACACAACGAAACGGACAGAAGGTATCGTTCTGAGGTGCTCTAACTGCATCCCTGAGGCCTGGCCTCTTATACACACGTTTATCTGTTTATTGCATGTAACACATTTTCGTCGATACTTTGATGTATGGAAAGACATCCTTAGAATCCCCCCCTTCCCAGCCCGTTCCCACGCAAGATTACAGTGGAAGTCCCCGCCCCGTTCACAACAGGTGATGATCATCGCGCAGCTGGATATTCCGCCGATCCACGGAGTGTGTGGGTTTCGATCGGATCTCGTGGGATGGGGGGGCTTTGATCATCTCGGGGGTCCTTTGAGGAGGGAAGCTTTCTATTGTACGGGGAGGGGCAAGGGATTGGTATCGGCAGAGCTGGGTGTCGGCCTGGGAACGGGGAAGACAAACGGGCACACGGGGAAATGGGGTTTGCATCAAAGGGCCGGGGATCATAAATGGGAAGAGGGGAGGTGTCGCGCTGGGAACAGGACGAGGGTCTGGGGCAGAGCAGCGCTGAAGAGGGGTTTTATGATTCGCGGCAGGTGCAGGCAGGGGGGTTGTCAGTATGCGGGGGATGCCGGCGAAGTTAGGAGTGGGAGAGAGGCGCGCTGGCTCTCGGCGGGAGCAGGGAAGCCATGGTGTTCAAAATGGCGTCTGTTTTACGCGCACAAAAAGGTTAAGGAGAGCAAGAGGGCGCCGATAATGTTGACGGTTTCAGCCTACTTTCAACAGTCCTCCCTTTTCAACATATCTAGCCAACTTGCTTACTCAATGTCAATTTTCATCAAATTCCTAACTTCGGTATCATACAATGCTCTCATATGTTCGCTTCCAATGTCCACAGTTTTGGGAAAAATACAACTCGCACATAAAGAACACATAGGTGGCAAACATTGAATTCCTAAGCATAGGCCACATATTACAACTACGGGAATCAGGATAATGGTGAGCAGTCTCCAGCCCCAGCTTTTGACGGTGTCCCAGAACCAACCACCAATCGACCATTCTTCTTGCTCTTGGTGAACTTCCGAAGAGAGTCTGTGAAGATGTTCGATGGCTTTGTACACTGAGGGTGAGTTGTCCGGTATGTATGTACAACAGCTGGACCCAATAATGCGGCATGCTCCTCCACGGTCCGCCAGAACCACATCTAGAACGAGGCGGTTCTGAAGAGCCACCAAACGGACCGCTTGGAGTTCGGCAGTGTTGTTGGCAAAGATGCCCGCTGTGATGTTCATGGTTGTCTCGACTGCCTGAGTCAAATGTCGGATGGCACGGCTGTTTGCCATCGGGCCCCAGAGGGGGACGAGTCCTTTCATAGCATCGAGGAACTGTGCCCCTGTTGAGTCGGCTTGTTCAATGTCTTTGGCTCGTTTTTGGCGGTGGTGATTCGCTGGGGCTACATAAGTAGGAGGAAGGACGAAGGAGATGTAGCAAGTGCCCCCCCAGCCTTTGGGGAGCCAGGTGTAGGCCTTCGTGCCGCAGATGAAATACATGTTTGGGGATGACACAAAGGAAGGTGGATCCGTGGAGTCCAAAGTTCTGGTAAAGCGGCAAGCGCTGCGACCCACCAGCTGTGTCCCAAGTCCTTCTACACACATGTGGCCTGTGACGTTGATGACCGTCAGGGCCACAGTCAGAGTGGCAGCCGTTCGTTTCCGCAGATAGGAGAAGGTGGGTCTGGTTGGATTGTTGAACACCTGCATTTCGATTCGTTCTTTGGCCGGGATGTCCATTTGGATCGAGTCGCTGGGGGTCAGCGGGCAGAAGTGTGTCTTTGTCTTGTTTCGCCCGGCCCCATGAGAAGGATGTGCTGCAGTTCTGCTGGAGGTGGCATTGCCCGTATAGCTTTCTTGCAGGAGGATCAGCCAAGCAAGGCAGGAGCCGTGGACAGAGAAGGGTGAAGGGATGAATGGTATTGAATGTCCAGTAGCATGGGGTAGCAACCCACAGATCCAGCAGTTGGTGGTATTGGTGGCAAGATTGTGCTGGTGAAGTAGCTGCACGAAAGAGTTGTTCCAAAACTCCTTTCGTCTCTCTCTTAGTTGAGGAGAGAGCGAAATTAGATAATGTTCCTTCATGGTGGTAGGCTGAGCAGTGGTTAGGAATGTTTCGTGAGCAGGTGCGTGTTCTTCCATAATCCAGAGCGTAGTCATGAGGAGAAAACAGAGGAGGATTACGATGAAGAGTGCAATTGTCTTTGAGCTATGGAGTCTGTCTATTCTCGGATTTCTGTAGTGGGTATTTCCTGCTGTCTCCGTCGGCTTCTTATTTGGCGCTTCCATCATCTTCTTATCTGGCGCTTCCATCATCTTCGTCTTCAAGGTGCTCGGTAGTGGGCAGGACCACAGACTTAGTTTTAGCTTCTCTCCAGGTAACCCTTGGTAGTTTGGGTCACCGTTCTGAGATCCTTTAACCTAGTCCGTGGCCTACTTAGCCGAAGCTCCCTCCTTTCGACGCAGGAAATACCCTTCTCGAGATGGCACAGTGGGATCAGGATGTTTTGAAAGTTCAAGTGTCTCAGTATGAGGGTAGCAGTTCAACGATGGTCGGTCCTGGTTCAGGAGCTCTTCTTGGGTGTTGACGGTGTCTGTCGTGGCCAGGGCTGGAGAGACCTTTTTGCAGTGATGAGCGTGCAGCCAGTGTTTCTTCCCCTCCACTCGAAGTGCGGTCCGAGTGGTGATCAGCACTTGCCAGGGGCCCGTCCACCGGGGTTCCAAACTCTTTGATCGCTGAAAATTTCGGATCAGCACGAAGTCCCCCGGCTGGATGGCGTGACCCGGACCCCTGGAAGCATCGGGGATGGCCTGCTGCACCTGCTGATGAAGGACAGACAAAGTTTCAGTCAATTTGTACAGATAATCAGACATTAGGACATCCGGAACGTCATGAATGGAAGTTGGTTTCGGGGCAGACCAGACGCTCATGGGTCGACCGAAGACAACTTCATAAGGGGTTAAGTGATGTCGGGTGGGGGTAGAGCGCATCGATAGCAATGCCAATGGGAGGGCGTCTGGCCATTTCAGGCCCGTCGTAGCCACTATTTTGGCCAGTTTAAGCTTTAGTGTGGCATTGTGTCGTTCGACAAGCCCAGCAGATTGAGGGTGGAAGACTGCGTGGAATTTCTGTTTAATACCCAGCCCATTTAGGATGAGCTGGATAACGTTGGCTACAAAGTGGGGGCCATTATCACTCCATAAAACACGGCAGAGGCCATAACGGGGGAAAAACTCCTTTAACAGAACCTTTGCAGTGGCCATAGCGGTGTTGTCACGGGTTGGATATGCTTCCACCCACTTGCTAAATGCGCACACCACGACTAGTACATATTTCAGGCCTTGGCATCTGTCTAGCTGGATGTAGTCCATCTGCAGGACTTCAAATGGGTGGTTTGGGACCCCAAATCCCCCCCGGGGTACTACAGTTCCTTTCCCGGGGTTGTGTTGCAGGCATATTAAGCATTGTTGGACCAGGCGTTTGGCGGAATCTGGGATCTTGTCATTGTGCCAAACCCTGGAGACAAGTTCGATCATGGGGGCTGATCCTTTGTGGGCAGGGGAGTGTGCCATGGTTAATATGGGAATCAAGTACGAATCAGGTAGCAACCATCTGTTCGTGTCTTTTGTCCGCCAGCAGCCTTCATCGTCTTTCAATCCCACCCGTGTCCATTCAGTCAATTCGTGTTGTGTGCTAGTCGTTTGTATGTCTCTAATTGTGTCCTTGGCGTCAGTCCAGTTTTCTGCTTGTGACCTGGTCACGTACATATGTGTTGTCGTTCTATTTTCAGCTGTCGTTCGGGCGGTGATGTCGGCTAGTGCATTTCCCTGTCCAATAATGTCTGTTACTTTCTTGTGTGCCTGGCATTTGATAACGGCAAGTTTGTTGGGGAGGAGGACAGCTTCAATTAAGGCGGAGACTAGATCCCCGTGCAAAATGGGTGTGCCGTGTGAGGTCAAGAATCCTCTCTCCCTCCAGAGGAGCCCAAAATGGTGAACCACCCCGAAGGCATACTGGCTGTCAGTGTAAATGTTCGCTGTGGTTCCTGTTGCCAGGATGCAGGCTCGCGTCAAAGCAATCAGTTCCGCTGCCTGGGCAGATCGCTGGGTGATGCGGGCTGTTTCTACTACAGTTCGAGCCGTGGTGACTGCATAGGCAGCGGAAGTGGTGCCATCGGAGAGTTTGATGCAAGAACCGTCCACCCACAACTCCCCATCGGGGTCAGGGAAAGCTGTGTCTCTGAGATCGACCCTACTCCTGGTCTGTTCGTCCGTAAGAGTCACGCAGTCATGTACGGGGTGCACATTGGGATCGTTCTCTGGCAAGGGTAACAGAGTTGCTGGGTTCAGTGTGGTGCATCTTTTCAGGGTGATATGGGGGGCAAGCAAGGTCAGTTCGTATCCAGTCAGTCGTGCACTCGTCAGATGTTGCGTCTTGGTTTGGTTCAGGAGGGTGTCGACTGCATGGGGTACCAGTACCGTGAGGGAATTCGAGAGTACAATCCCCTCACTCTGTCGGATAGAGACTGCAGCAGCAGCTACAGCTCGAAGGCAGGCAGGCAAGGCTCTGGCGACAGGGTCAAGAGTGGCAGAGAAGTAAGCGCACAGTCGTTGCTTGGGGCCGATGGCCTGGGTCAGGACAGATAAAGCGCACCCCTCCCTTTCGTGAGTGTAAAGGGAGAAGGGCTTTCTGTAATCAGGGGTACCCAGGACAGGGGCCGAGCAAAGAGCATCTCGCAGTTCTGTGAAGGAAGTTTGACACTCAGGAGTCCAAGGGAGTGGGAAAGGGACGTCTTTGTTTAGCAGAGAAAGCAGTGGTTTTACAACGAGGCTGAAGTTTGGTAACCATTGTCGGCAGAAGGAGGTGAGGCCTAATAGGGAGCGAACCTGCTTCTGGGTTTTAGGGACAGGGGTATCTAGAACGGTTTGGATTCGATCAGGGGTGAGTTTTCTTCCATCTTTGGACAAAAGGTGGCCTAGGTAAGTGACCTGGGGTAGGCAGAACTGCAACTTCTTCTTGGAGACCTTGTGGCCATTTTCCGCAAGGAAGTGCAAGAGTTGAATGGTGGCGGTAACCGCTAGAGGGGTGGTGTCGGCTGCCAAAAGGATGTCATCGACATATTGTACCAACACCACCCCGTCGGGTAACTGGACTTGGTCTAGTTGTCTTTTGAGGGCCTGGCTGTAGATGCTAGGGCTTTCCGTGTAGCCTTGAGGCGCTCGGCAAAACCTATATGAGCGGGCTTTTAGGGTAAAGCCGAAGAGATATCGGCTGTCTGGGTGGATGGGGATGGAGAAGAATGCGTTCTTGAGGTCGATGACGGAAAAGGTGGTGGCAGTGGATGGAATCAAGGTCAGGATGGTGGTGATGTCTGAGACCACAGGGTACTGGGGTACCACCACTTTATTGATCTCTCGGAGGTCGATGATGAAACGGTATGCTTTCTCATCTCCCTCTCCCTGCTTCTTGATAATGGGCAAGATAGGGCTGTTGCAAATGTTGCTAACCACTTCCTCTACCACTCCTGCGTCTATCAGTGACTGGATAATCATTACCAATGCCTTCTCGCCCTCTGGCGATATCCGATATTGTGGGAGTTTTGGGAGTGTTGCGTCTGGTCGGACAGTAATGTGCACTGGGTCAATTAACATACGCCCTACGTCCGAATCCGCTTTGGCCCACAGATACGGAGGTAGAGTGTCAAGCAGGGACGCGCCAACGTCGGTGATGGAAAACATGTGTCGGGGAGAGCAATGTCTAAGCAGAACGGGGTTGTCGTAAAGAAACACTCGAACTCCATCTTGAGAACACCTAATCGTCGCTCGGAAGTGTTTCAGTAAGTCAAGTCCCATAATGGCGTCAGGGCTATTGGAGGAAAGCAAGAACGTGGTGTCGGTGGTGTTGTTTTCTACGTCAAAGAGAATCGGGGCAGACAAAGGGTTGGTGGAGGGCGTTCCATCGAAACCTGTCGATGTTATGAGTGAGCCAGACAAGGGTGCCCTTGGAATCAGTCGTTTAGATAACGCACTACGTGTTGCGCCAGTGTCTACCAGAAATGGAGACTTGGTACCCAAGACCTTAGCAGTGACATAAGGGCCCTGCTGGTCAACATAGAGCTCGACTGGATCCCTCCCTCGCCCTTGGCTGTCCTATGCGAAGGTGTAAGTGTCGTCATAGTCAGATTGTTGATATTGGTTCTGCCTGGGTCGATCGAACGTATTCGGTCTGCTTGATCTGTCATTAGTCGCGTCATTTGGGGGCCCTCGTTGTTGTCCCCTAGATCTCGGTCCGTTTGTTACGTCCCTGGGGTCTTTGTTTCTGATCATTTCCAGAAGAACTGGGCACTGGGATTTCCAATGGCCAGTCCCTTTGCAGAAAGCGCACTGGTCTTCTCTAAGGTCTGTGCGTCCACTGTAGGAAGTCAGAGTGCGGTCCTGGGGAAATGTAGTCTTAGGGACGTTTGTCTGGTAGTTTCCCCGGTATTGGTCTCGTCCTATAGTCACCCCTTGCAGTTTGGCAATCATCACCCTCTCTTTTAAGTCCTTCTTCTTTTTCTCTGTCGCCCTATCGTTTTCATTTTTCTGATGCTCATAATATTGGGCCATTTGGAGAATCGCTGTAGGTTTGGAGGCTGCCCAACTACTCTCGCTGGCCTGTAGTTTCTGGGAGATTTCCGATGATAGGCCCTTAACATAATTCTGGACAAACAGATGGTGTCCGGTTGCAGTGGTCATGTCCTGGCCGCTGTAATCGGAGAACACCGTTTCAAACCGGGAGAAGTATTCCGATACATCCTCCTGGGGTTTTTGGCGACAGGCTGTTACTATCGACCAGTCCACTTTCTTTTCTGGGATTAGGGTTTTTAATTTCTCTACGATTTTATCTGGGAGGTCTAGAATGGATTTCAACGGCTTTTGTCCTGGTCCCCGTTGTTTGTCCAGGTCATCGAGTTGTGACCAGGTATGTCCAAACAGCTCAAGGTGGTCGACTTTCCGGATTTGCTTCCACACATCAGCTGGTAGACATAACCCGAAGAACAAGTCGATGTCAGCCAGGGTCATGATCGTTGAACCCAGGGCTGTACCCAATTCAGTATAGAAGGCAGTGGGGTTTTTACATAGGTCGGGTAGAGATTTCCGGAATGTCAGTATCTCTTGCCGGTCCCACGGCTGGTAGACCCAGTTGTACACTACCCTTCCCTTCGCATCTTGGTTGTTTGCATCATCGTGAGTCCCTGTACCCCTAGGAGGAACCCAGTAAGGGGCAGCCTCACGTATCGGCATCATGGTGTTAGATTGCTTGGTTTGTGGTTCGGACACTACGGAGGCTGCGGATTTAGCTCCCGGCTTTTGTTCAGTGAGGTGGCGGAAAACCTCAAGCGTACGCGTAAGGAGGTCCGACACATCACACTCGCCCTCATCCCCGATATCGACCTTCCGGTACAGAGTCCTTAGGCTCTCGGGACCTTTGTCTCGATATCGGTCCTCGTATGCATTCAAGACATGATAACACAGTCGTACGGTAAAATGTCGTCTGTGACTCCCTGTATACGAGCTGAACATATCTGTGATGTACTCTTCATCATCCTTCCTTTCTACCAGTGTCCTTGCTATTTTGTCGATCCCCGCTCGCTCATCTTTGTCTAGTCTGTTTGTTCTTGCAGGGCCAGCCCCTCGAGTCTCATGGTCGTCTAACGTTGTTGTTGATGCGGGTTTTAATACAAGGGGTTCGGCTGGCACAGAGGCCATTGGGGCCGATGCTGTGGCGGTACCTTCGTTTGTACCTGGGGGTGGCGCGTGCTGCGCCAAGGGTTGAGAAGGGGCATATGGAGGGGGCATGTAGATGATAGGAGGACCTAACAGCAAGTCCTCGTTGGCTTGTCGTTTCGAGGGTAAATCAGGGTAGAGCATGGAGGGGGTTCTAACCGGACACTGGCTTGGCGTTTCCATTTCTAGTTTCTGTTTAGCTTTCTCTCTTTCCTTTATCTCTTTTTCTAGTTTCTGAGCAGCTAGGTGGGCTGCTTTTCGCAGCTCTTTTTCCAACCTACTCTCAGTTTTCTTTTTACGTTGTTCAGTTTCTTTTCGCCACATGCCGAAGCTGTCAAGCATAGTAGGTGTTGTCTTGCTTTTACCCAGGGCAGTTTCTAGCGTTTTTATTTTATCATCATCGAAGGATCCTATCAGGGGCCATTGACTTTCTTGACCCTTTTTTGTATATTTATGCCATAGTTTACTATAGGCTATAGCGGTCAATCCATGCTTCATGAACATGTCCTTATTAGGGGTGCCTTCCAGTGGGGCTGGATGGTCCATCTCTAATAAGCGGTCCGGGCTAAACAGGCTACTAATCAGTGGGGAGAAGACAGACATGACGGCTCGTAACGAGGGACTAAAAAGTCAGCACTGCCTATCTTATCACTAGGTGCAAAGACGGGACAGAATATTTCTATTCTACGTTGTTTGCAGGCAGTGAATACCTCATGGATCAAAATAACAAAAGACCAATAAATAACAATGGGGAGAATGAGCAGGTCCGCAAAGATCTGCGTTACCTACCCTTTTCACTATCTGCAAAAAGGGTGGTCTCTTCCCTGTTTGCAGACAGGGAATCTCCAGGAAACAATAGTTTTTCGAACAACAGTTCAGTTTCAAGTGTTTATTGAGTGGGGGAGAAAAAAATAAGCACGGCTGCTGCCCTACCTATCCTCCACTGCTTGCAAAGAGAGAGCCCGTTGTTTCTCCGTTTGCAGACAGTGAATCTCCAAATAGATCAAGATAACAAAAAGACCGATAAATAACAATGGGGAGAATGAGTAGGTCCGCAAAGATCTGCGTTACCTACCCTTTTCACTATCTGCAAAAAGGGTGGTCTCTTCCCTGTTTGCAGACAGGGAATCTCCAGGAAACAATAGTTTTGCGAACAACAGTTCAGTTTCAAGTGATTATTGAGTGGGGGAGAAAAAAAATAAGCACGGCTGCTGCCCTACCTATCCTCCACTGCTTGCAAAGAGAGAGACCGTTGTTTCTCCGTTTGCAGACAGTGAATCTCCAAATAAATAAAAAGAGCAATACTAGTATTTTTAAACAAACAAGCAATCAAGCAAATATTTCGCGACTTGTCGTGGTTACACGACCTTACCCGGACCGCATGGACAGTTTCCTGTCTTCCGAATCCAGCGCCCGATCGTCCTCTCTTCTCCGTTATCCTCGCGGCACTCCTGATGGTTCCCAGTCAGGACCGTAGATCACTCGAGAGAGGTCTGTTCGGAACCAGTGAAGTTCGGATGATCGGCTGTCAGACGAGGGTCTATCGGACAGACGCGTTCCCGATCGTTGCAGTCGTTCACTTTGTCGTCAGGACCTCTCCCACTGGATCCATGGGTCGCTGATGGGCCCCACGCTTGGGACGCCAATTGTAGAAACTAATTGGGGGGCACTACCAACCAGAATATAAGATCCTTAAGTATTTGCCCGGCGGTGTCGCCTCTTGAACCCACAAAGAAGTTAAACCATTGAAGAGGCAGGCGCTGGAGACTGGAAGGCAGGAAACAAGGATTTTATTCTCTCCGGAGGAGAACACAACGAAACGGACAGAAGGTATCGTTCTGAGGTGCTCTAACTGCATCCCTGAGGCCTGGCCTCTTATACACACGTTTATCTGTTTATTGCATGTAACACATTTTCGTCGATACTTTGATGTATGGAAAGACATCCTTAGAATCCCCCCCTTCCCAGCCCGTTCCCACGCAAGATTACAGTGGAAGTCCCCGCCCCGTTCACAACAGGTGATGATCATCGCGCAGCTGGATATTCCGCCGATCCACGGAGTGTGTGGGTTTCGATCGGATCTCGTGGGATGGGGGGGCTTTGATCATCTCGGGGGTCCTTTGAGGAGGGAAGCTTTCTATTGTACGGGGAGGGGCAAGGGATTGGTATCGGCAGAGCTGGGTGTCGGCCTGGGAACGGGGAAGACAAACGGGCACACGGGGAAATGGGGTTTGCATCAAAGGACCGGGGATCATAAATGGGAAGAGGGGAGGTGTCGCGCTGGGAACAGGACGAGGGTCTGGGGCAGAGCAGCGCTGAAGAGGGGTTTTATGATTCGCGGCAGGTGCAGGCAGGGGGGTTGTCAGTATGCGGGGGATGCCGGCGAAGTTAGGAGTGGGAGAGAGGCGCGCTGGCTCTCGGCGGGAGCAGGGAAGCCATGGTGTTCAAAATGGCGGCTGTTTTACGCGCACAAAAAGGTTAAGGAGAGCAAGAGGGCGCCGATAATGTTGACGGTTTCAGCCTACTTTCAACACCTTGGATGGAAAAATCCTGAAGAATGTACAAACTGAAAACCAGTTTTTGTCTGCATAGCATCAGCAGCAACACTTGAGTCAGCTTTGTGTGAAGCCGCCATCTTGATCCAATCAATACTGTCCACCTGCACACATTCAGGGACCAGGCCGCATTGCGAGGGCACCGCAAGACGTGTCTTCAGGTCAAACGGATTGTGGGACAAGGTCCAGAATGAAGAGTCACCAAAAGGCAAAAAGTTCCGCCGGACCCCGGGAGGCGGCCGCCTATGTCGGGGCCGATCTCAAGCCACACCAGGGCAACAAGACTTGGGGAGGGGCAGGAGCCAAGCGCCCCCTCCCAGTCCGCGTCACCACACCGCCCCTCGGGGGCCTCCGTCAAGCGGTTCAGGGAGGCACCGCAGGCAGCGGTTCTTCAGATCAGTGGCTCTCACTGGCAAGGCTCCCCTCCGTCAGCAGCGATCGTTGGCGCTGTGGTTGCGGCCGGAGGCCCCGCCTAGTCAACGCTCCGGCCTCTCCATGTCGTAGGCCGCAAGAGTGGGCGCAACTCAGCTGGCTGGCGGGTGAGACGCTGTAGCCGCAAGAGTAGGCGAAACTCAACCGGCCGAGTGAGGCACTGTGCCGCAAGAGCGGGCGCAACTCAGCTGGCCGAGAGAGGCACTGTGCCGCAAGAGTGGGCGTAACTCAGCTGCCGAGTGAAGCGCTGGGGTGCAGCTGAGAAACCTCCACCTGGGGAGGTGGGGGAGGCTCGTTCGCGCCGCCTCTCCCTTCCGGTGCACCGCACGCCGTCTCGTGGCGCAGGTAGGCACTGTGCCGGAAGAGTGGGCGTAACTCAGATGCCGAGTTAAGCGCTGGGGTGCAGCTGAGAAACCTCCACCTGGGGAGGTGGGGGAGGCTCGTTCGCACCGCCTCTTCCTTCCAGTGCACCCCACGCCGTCTCCTGGCGCAGGTATATGTGATGGTCGGACCAGGGCACCGCAGGACGTGTCTTCAGGTCAAACGGATTGTGGGACAAGGTCCAGAATGGAAGAGTCACCAAAAGACAAAAAGTTCCGCCGGACCCCAGGAGCCGGCCGCCTATGTCGGGGGCGATCTCAAGCCACAGCAGGGCAACAAGACTTGGGGAGGGGGCAGGAGCCAAGCGCCCCTTCCGAGTCCGCTCCACCACACCGCCCCTCGGGGGCCTCCGTCAAGCGGCTCAGGGAGGCACCGCAGGCAGCGGTTCTTCAGATCAGTGGTCTCACCGGCAAGGCTCCCCTCCGTCAGCAGCGATCGTTGGCGCTGTGGTTGCGGCCGGAGGCCCCGCATAGTCAACGCCCCGGCCTCTCCATCTCGTAGGCCGCAGAGTAGTCGGGGAGAAATCCCGGGAACGGCAGCATGTATTTGGATCGATGTTGCAGCAGGCTGCCATGTAAATAGTTATTTAATAAAACGTTTTACCCTGTTTCTTTGCTGGTGTGTTGTATATATTTATAATATTTGCATAGGGTTTGTCGTTATTTTGGGCGGGGTGGGCGGCGGAGCCAAGCTGTCTTGCAGCCATAATGGCGTCGAGCTCGGTTCCTCTCACTAGTTTCATATTTCTCATGAGGGGTTGTTCCTAATGTTTCTATTTTAGCGAGGTCAAAAAGAGATCCTATTAGTGGGCTACTGATTTTGCTTGATTCCTTTAGTTTTTTCTAACGATTTTTCACTATCTGCAAAGACTAAACAGAGTATTGCGACTATGTGCTTGTTTGTAAATAGAGAATGAACCAAAGAGAAGCAATTCCAAAACAGTAAATGCTTGGATAACAATCAACCAAATGGAGAGGGAAGCAGGCACGACGGATTACAACGGGGGCAAAGGCCTGCGTTACCTACCCTTCACTATCTGCAAAGAAAGAATACTCCTAAAAGAAAAGAGGGGAGGGGGGGGCAGCGTTCAAAGCACATCAGCGTGCATAAACACGAAAATGTTTTTACCTACCACGTACTTGACATTTTAAAGCTTTTGATATTTGCTAATAAAAAACCATTGAAATTCACTGAAAAAACCATAGGTTATAGACCATATATAGTTAGGAATTAGCATTTACAAAACCTTGAAAATTCACTGAAAAAACCATGGGTTATAGACCATATATAGTTAGGAATTAGCATTTACAAAACCTTATTTTACTCACACAAAACCATTGAAATTCCATATATATTTAGTTGCACTAACTATATATCGCGCACCCGCAATCCACTGCTGATGATGTCACATATTACATCATTCATGACATGGTCAGTGACATCACTGATGACATCACTGATGACATCTCAAATGACATCACTGATGACATCTCAAATGACATCGCTGATGACATCACTGATGACATCTCATTTGACATTACTGATCACATCACTGATGACATCATTCATGTGATGATACAATGAACCTCTTCAGACTCTAATATAACCTTAGATACACTCAGTGTAAACAGACACTCACAGACTGTCACTCATCCATGGAGTTACTCACACACCTAGTCAGTCTTGCAAAGAATCAATCACACCTCCATTTCCTCAACTATATAGTTATACACACCTTACTTATTGAAACATATACTAACACATATTTACTCTCTTATACAATCCCTGATACAAGTTCACAATGATCCATACAGCCACTCACACATTCACTGGCTCTTATGCACAGTTATTTATATATGTCAACTCTCACATGTACTGTGTTTTACATATGTACTTACTTTGACATG
The DNA here is from genome assembly GCF_964261635.1 of Lissotriton helveticus. NCBI lineage: Eukaryota > Metazoa > Chordata > Amphibia > Caudata > Salamandridae > Lissotriton > Lissotriton helveticus. Next base: position 1,206,631,136 of record NC_136068.1, read on the forward strand.
TAGCACTGAGATATCCATTCACTCACCAATACACTCATGCACACAGTCAACCGCCCATACAGCTGTTTCCACGTGCACTTTTGAACCCATACATCTAGTGAATCAACTGCTCACACATCTATGCACAGAGTCATACACCTCCCAGCCACCCACACACACACTCAGTCTCCCATACAAATACTTGGGCAACCAATCAATAACCCATATAGTTAGTCATATAGCTAATGATCAACACATGCAGCAGATTACAGAACAACAGACACAATGATGCACAAATTAAAACAGTTTAGTCACTAACCCATGCACTCAGTGAGACACATTTAATCACTCACTCATACAGTCAGTCATGCACCTACTAAATCCTTCATCCAGACACTTATACATCCACTCATTCTTCAATATGTAAGACATATTTTAACTTTACAGAAACATACAGTCACAGGATGTTGTCATCAGTGATGTCATCAGTGATGTCATTTGAGATGTCATCAGTGATGTCATCAGTGATGTCACTGACCATGTCATGAATGATGTAATATGTGACATCATCAGCAGTGGATTGCGGGTGCGCGATATATAGTTAGTGCAACTAACTATATATGGAATTTCAATGGTTTTGTGTGAGTAAAATAAGGTTTTGTAAATGCTAATTCCTAACTATATATGGTCTATAACCCATGGTTTTTTCAGTGAATTTTCAAGGTTTTGTAAATGCTAATTCCTAACTATATATGGTCTATAACCTATGGTTTTTTTAGTGAATATATATATATATATATTCACTGAAAAAACCATAGGTTATAGACCATATATAGTTAGGAATTAGCATTTAAAACACCTTTTTTTTACTCACACAAAACCATTGAAATTCCATTTATAGTTAGTAGTACTAACTATATATCGCGCACCCGCAATCCACTGCTGATCATGTCACATATTACATCATTCATGACATGGTCAGTGACATCACTGATGACATCACTGATGACATCTCAAATGACATCACTGATGACATCACTGATGACATCTCAAATGACATCACTGATGACATCTCAAATGACATCACTGATGACATCACTGATGACAACATCCAGTGACTGTGTATTTCTGTAAAGTTAAAATATGTCTTACATATTGAAGAATGAGTGGATGTAGAAGTGTCTGGATGAAGGATTTAGTAGGTGCATGACTGACTGTATGAGTGAGTGGTTAAATGTGTCTCACTGAGGGCATGGGTTAGTGACTGAACTGTGTTAATTTGTGCATCATTATGTTTGTTGTTCTGAAAACTGCTGCATGTGTTCATCAGTAGCTATATGAGTAAGTATATGGGTTATTGATTGGTTGCTCAAGTATTTGTATGGGAGACTGAGTGTGTGTGTGGGTGGCTGGGAGGTGTATGACTCTGTGCATTGGTGAGTGAATGGATATCTCAGTGCTACATGTCAAAGTAAGTACATATGTAAAACACAGTACATGTGAGAGTTGGCATATATAAATAACTGTGCATAAGAGCCAGTGAATGTGTGAGTGGCTGTATGGATGATTGTGAACTTGTATCAGGGATTGTAAAAGAGAGTAAATATGTGTTAGTATATGTTTGAATAAGTAAGGTGTGTATAACTGTATAGTTGAGGAAATGGAGGTGTGATTGATTCTTTGCATGACTGACTAGGTGTGTAAGTAACTCCATGGATGAGTGACAGTCTGTGAGTGTCTGTTTACACTGAGTGTATCTAAGGTTATATTAGAGTCTGAAGAGGTTCATCGTATTATCACATGAATGATGTCATCAGTGATGTGATCAGTAATGTCAAATGAGATGTCATCAGTGATGTCATCAGTGATGTCATTTGAGATGTCATCAGTGATGTCATCAGTGATGTCATTTGAGATGTCATCAGTGATGTCATCAGTGATGTCACTGACCATGTCATGAATGATGTAATATGTGACATGATCAGCAGTGGATTGCGGGTGCGCGATATATAGTTAGTACTACTAACTATATATGGAATTTCAATGGTTTTGTGTGAGTAAAAAAAGGTTTTTTAAATGCTAATTCCTAACTATATATGGTCTATAACCTATGGTTTTTTCAGTGAATTTTCAAGGTTTTGTAAATGCTAATTCCTAACTATATATGGTCTATAACCTATGGTTTTTTCAGTGAATTTTCAAGGTTTTGTAAATGCTAATTCCTAACTATATATGGTCTATAACCTATGGTTTTTTCAGTGAATTTTCAAGGTTTTGTAAATGCTAATTCCTAACTATATATGGTCTATAACCTATGGTTTTTTCAGTGAATTTCAATGGTTTTTTAATAGCAAATATCATAAGCTGTCGAATGTCAAGTACGTGGTAAGAAAAAACATTTTCGTGTTTATGCACACTGATCTGCTTTGAATGCTGCCCCCCCCCCCTCATTTCTATTAGGAGTACTCTCTCTTTGCAGATAGTGAAGGGTAGTTAACGCAGGCCTTTGCCCCCGTTGTAATCCGTCGTGCCTGCTTCTCTCTCCATTTGATTGATTGTTATCCAAGCATTTACTGTTTTAGAATTGGTTCTCTTTGGTTCATTCTCTATTTACAAACAAGCACAGAGTCGCAATACTCTGTTTAGTCTTTGCAGATAGCGAAAAATCGTGTAAAAAAACAAAAGGAATCGAGCAAAATCAGTAGGCCACTAATGGGATCTCTTTTTGACCTCGCTAAAATAGAAACATTAGGAACAACCCCTCATGACAAATACGAAACTAGTGAGATGAACTGAACTCCGCACCATGATGGCTGCAAGACAGCTCGGCTCCGCCACCCACCCCGCCCAAAATAACGATAAACTCTATGCAAATATATACAACACACCAGCAAAGTAACAGGGTAAAACATTTTATTAAACAACTATTTACATAACTATTTTAAACTTTTTGTTGCCCGATCCGGCTAGCTCAATCGATCGAGCATGAAACTCATGCACTCTGATGATTCAAAGTTTTGAAGAGTGCTTGTAACACTGTCTGAAGCCTATTTGCACTTGCTTCATCTTCACTATTCTAAAAGTAAGTGGGGGCTGTTTGAGTACGTTACTGCATTTGTAAACAATGTGATGCGGTGCCACCCTGAACCGCTTAACGGAGGCCCCCGAGGGACGGTGTGATGGCGCGGACTCGGAGGGGGCGCTTGGCTCCGGCCCCCTCCCCAAGTCGTGTTCTCCTGGTGTGGCCTGAGATCGCCCCCGACATAGGTGGCCGGCTCCCGGGATCAAGCGGAACTTTTTGCCTTTTGGTAACTCTTCCATTCTTGACCTTGTCCCACAATCCGTTTCACCTAAAGACACGCTGTAGTGGGGCGCCCCTTTACCATTTCAGTTGCCATTCCGCCCGCTTTTGCTACACTGTGCCTCTTCCGCTATTCAGCTGTTTACCGCCCGCTCTTTCGACTACAACGTCTCGCTCACCATGTAGTTGAGTTGCTCCCGCTCTTGCGGTGCAGCGATAGGCGGCTGCCACAGGACTCTCAAAATGGCAGCCGGCTCTTCAGATTTGGGCGTGGTCCACTAAAATGGCCCTGCGACACCTTGGAACTCGGACGCTTGTCTGCTAGAGCTTGGGCTCCATTCTCGAAAGCGTCCCCTCAGCCTTGAAGATTCTACAAAAGTCTTGGGGGCCCCCGACTCCCGCAGGCTTCTGGTGGGGAGCGGCTAGCATGATTGCTCGTGGAATGGCCACGACGGAGCTACGAAATGGTGGTGCTCTCATGCTAACGCCAGCTTCAGTCTGAAACATCCAGAAACTCTGTAGACTACCAATTCGATCAGTTCCGGTAGCGCCCCAACGTGACCCGGTAGAGAAGAACTTGCCCTCCCCTCTTTGACTGATGGTTCTTGTTGCCTGTCCCTTCTGTTGTCATTTAACAGAACTATTTAGCCTGCTGAAAGGGGTTGTGTTCCGACCGCTGGTTGGTGGAGACATTTTGACTATATTCTGGACCTGCGTTGTCGCGTAATGCGTCATATGACGCGCCGCGTTAGCGCATCCGGAAGTGATCCGGCGCGCAGCGCGTAACGTAAGCATAACAGATCATGTAACTTGTTAATAAAACTTTTCATTGGTTCATTTTACTTTTCTTATTCTAATGATGAAAGGCTTGGTCATATGACCTAAAAATTACGCTTTTTATTACTTTCGAACATTATTTTTTCTTAAACATATGTTATAATGTTCCAGGCTAATGTACTTTCCCGGAAAATTTACAACTGTCCTGCAAGTAAAATATATTCCTTTTTCGAGAAAAAGGGCGTTTCTTCGTCCCATGACGGAGCCGTTGAGCAAAAGAGGGTCGGCCTGCTGTCTTAGTCGCCGATACGTCAGAATATCAGATTCTTATCGATCACTTTATGTTGCAGGAGTAGAAAACACAACAACCCTTGACCATTTATCTTTACTGCGTTCCTGCGTATTATACCTTTTACCCTTCATGTAATTCGAATGCTTTATTTCACTTGCCTTTTACTGATTCTAAAACAGTGACTATTATTAAAAACTTTACCAATGTAAATACTACTACCATGTTTTCTTTTAAAAACCTTTATTGTGAAAATGTCAGTATACAAATGCGGGCCTATAACCACGTGGGCCGGCCACGGAGCAAACTGTAATCGTATATGATGAGTAGACATTTACACTGTAGAGGAACGTAACGGGCGGGCCATTAGGTTGCAAGAACTAAGGTGTCTAACAGTTGCGGAATCGGTGGACGTACATTTTATAATTAAAATACGACAGGGCCAGTTACAATAAAATTATCTAGATATACATTTGCGGGCAAGTACCATGGGTGACGTTAATTCGAACTTTCAATAGTACAGTAATCAATAACACATCAGAACTTAATATCAATAGGGATGTCGAAATATTCAATCAATTCTCGTCCCCGCCCGCCATGTGCTTCAAAACTGCATACGTATCTCGTGATTTCAAGGTTCTGCAACCAGTACACAACAACGAGTTACGAGTCCCATTTATTCCGGCGCCATTTTGGGCGAGGACGGGCAGGTCCAGGATATAGTCAAAATGTCTCTACCAACCATCGACTATGATGATGTTCATATGCTGTATTTATTAGAGTAACACTCATCTGTCCACATGAAATTAATTTGCCACAATCTAAACATGTCATTTTAATCTTTCCAAAGTTCTTCTAAATATTTGGGACCGTTTCCCTTGCCTCTGATGCTGTCAGTGCCAGTTCTTTGATGAATGTACTGGCAAGTCGGGGGTTCTCCTCCAAATCTCTCTTTTATGCAGCACTATAATTAATCGGTGCCACCTCTCCATATGACGATGCATGGTATAGTTACCATAACTATATTTTTTTTCGGTTCCTCTGGAGAGTACATCGTGGCAGATGAAGCGTGTAACGTACCGGGAATTTACCTTTCTTGCATGTAGAGGAAAGGAAAAAAAATTCGAGCGTCCGAGTTCTAAGGTGTCCCAGGGCCATTTTAGTGGACCAGGCCCAAATCCAAAGGACAGGCCGCCATTTTGAGAGTCCTGTTGCAGCCGCCTGTCGCTGTAGCATCAAGAGCGGCAGAAACTCAGCTGAATGGCAACTGAAACGGTAAAGGGGCGCCCCACTACAGCAGACGAGCCTCCACCTGGCAAGGCCCGTTCACGCCGCCTCCCCCCCCCCTTCGGGCACCCCACGCCGTTATTCGGAGCAGGATTGTAGGATGGCCACACCAATGCGGCAACTTACTAGACACCACCTCGGTGCCAACCGAATCTCAGCGCCTTGTGGTGTCTTCTATTCAGAAAACATTGTTGTGCTGCCTTCTACCTATTCGCCGCAAGTGCGCACGCAACTCAGCTGCATAGCTTGCTAGACACCACCTCGGTGCCATCCGGATCTTGGCGCGTTGCGCTGCCTTTGGCCCCATTCGCACATCGGTCCGCTACTGACGCCACCTCACGGGCCAACGGGGCGCCCCACGCCGACTTTCAGCATTGTAGGATGGCCACACCAGTACGGCAACTTGCTAGACACCACCTCGGTGCCATCCGGATCTTGGCGCGTTGTGCTGCCTTCGGCCTATTCGCACATCAGTCCGCTACTGACGCGAACTCACAGGCCAACGAGGCGCCCCACGCCGACTTTCAGCATTATAGGATGGCCACACCAGTACGGCAACTTGCTAGACACCACCTCGGTGCCATCCGAATCTTGGCGCGTAGTGAAGCTGCAGCAGCTGCAAATAAGCTTCAGACAGTGTTACAACCGCTGCTCAGAACTCTCAACTATGACACCACCTCGGTGCCATCCGGATCTTGGCGCGTTGCGCTGCCTTTGGCCCCATTCGCACATCGGTCCGCTACTGATGCCACCTCACAGGCCAACGGGGCGCCCCACGCCCACTTTCAGCATTGTACGATGGCCACACCAGTGCGGCAACTTGCTAAACACAACCTCGGTGCCATCCGGATCTTGGCGCGTTGTGCTGCCTTCGGCCTATTCGCACATCGGTCCGCTACTGACGCTGCCTCTTCTACGCTTTTTATACCCTATGCCGCATAACAGGTCATGTGACTTGTTTATAAAACTTTTCATTGGTTCATTTTACTTTTGGTTTCCTAATGATGGAAGGCTTGATCATATGACCTAAAAATAACACTTTTCATTGGATGAAAACTTTTTTTGTTCCCAAACGATGAAAGCCCCACCTTGTTTCTGGATGTTTCAGACTGAAGCTGGCGTCAGCATGAAAGCACCACCATCTCGTGGCTCCGTCGTGGTCATTCCGCGAGCAATCATGGCAGCCGCTCCCCACCGGAAGCCTGCAGGAGTCGGGGGCCCCCAAGACTTTTGTACAATCCTCAAGGCTGAGGGAACGCTTTCGAGAATGGGATCCAAGACCTAGCAGACTAGCGTCCGATTTCCAAGGTGTCCCAGGGCCATTTCAGTGGACCAGGCCCAAAAAGGAAAGAGCCTGCCGCCATTTTGAGAGTCCTGTGGCAGCCGCCTATCGCTGCACCACAAGAGTGGGCGCAACTCAGCTGAATGGCCGATTTTGACACAGTGGACCAAAAGCGGACGGAATGGCAACTGAAACGGTAAAGGGGCGCCCCACTACAGCAGACGAGCCTCCACCTGGGGAGGCCAGTTCACGCCGCCTCACCGCACCCCCCCCGGGGCGCCCCACACCGTTATTCGGAGGGCGGCAACTTACTGGACATCACCTTGGTGCCATCGTTCTGCTGCCTTGGAACTATTCGCACAACAGACCGCTACTGATGACCCACCCCCCGCGACGCCCCACGCCGGATACCGAAATCAGTGCGGCACCCAGGCAACATCACCTGGGTGCCGTCCAGAAATCTGGACGTTGTGCTGCGTTGGGACTATTCGCACAACCGACCGCTACTTCCTTCTTTTTCCCTAAAAATGTTTAAATGTTTTTACTGTTTTTGTTTTGTTGTATATATTTATAAGTTATTAAAGTTTTATAATCCTACTACTTTGTTGGAGTGCTATATATTTTTAACGTGACACATAATTGTAAAAACTTTGATGTACAAAGAGGCATCCCTGGAATCTTCCGCTTCAGGCTCGGTCCCCTCCCCAGTCACAATACAGAATGGTTTTCAGATAATAGGAACGCGTGTGGTGTGACGGATCTCATCGGGTGTGGGCCTTGATCTACTATAACTCCTTTGAAGAGGGGTGATTCTTTACAGCTGGGGCCATAAACTACATCTGCAGGGCTAGCTGATAGCCTGGGACCGGCCTGGACAATCGGACTTAGAGGAAGAGGAGTGTCAGAGGGTGCGGTACTGAATAGGGCGAAAGGGAGGTGTCGGACAGGCACAGATTGTGCTTCTCAGGGAAGAGCAGCGCAGATGGGGGGAGGTTTATTGCCCATGCGTAAGACAGAGAGCGGGGGTGACCAGTGCCTGGGGGAGATGCTTGCGAGGGTGGGGAGCCATGCTAAGGATTGACAGCGTGCAGAGAGTGGGTCTGGTCAAGGCATCTAAAATGGCTTCCGTGCACGACAAAAGTGTGGCATTTGAAAAAAGGCAAGATGGCGCAGACAATGTTTATCAACACTTCCTGATTTCCTTCGAATCGAACGTTAACAGACGTTATCTCTACCACACTACCGGTCCCCCTGGGCTTAAACGCCGAGATGGTAGGGACTGCATCCCGTGGAGATAGGCCGAGACGTCACTCAGCAGAAAAAAAAGAAAAAAAAGTCTATAAACATACAATAAGTTAAAAGTCAATCATTCTTGTTTCCTTGTAGTACGCTCCCCAGGCCCGCGGGGCCCTTTTAAAACCTCCACATCAAACCTAGGGGGTCAGGGAGGATCTACTATGCCCCCTTATGGTCATTTGCCCCTTCGCTTTGGCCTCCTCTTGTCTCTCGATCCTACCGAGAGACAAGAAGGCGGCCGCTACGGACTGTTTGGAATGTTTACAGACGCCGGAGAACCATCCGGTCCGCTGTTACAGATATAGATCTTTTTTTGAACGTTAATTTCTCAAAATCCACTGGAGCACATATATTGAGACCTAGCAAAGGCACATCGGGCTACCAGTCCCTACAATTTTGCCAAGTTTCGTGCAAATCCATTCAGCCGTTCGGGCTAAAAGTGAGGCCAACCGCCCTATGGAAATTAACATTGGAAAAACGCGTTTTCGGACCCCCCTTTTTTCTCGGCCCCCCCTTGACGAACCCCCCCCAAATTTCCAGGGGCTGCTCAGAAACAAAATGTTCCATTTTCCTGAAAATTTCTGCCAATTCCGTCCACAAACGCCAAAGTTATTAGACATAGAATTTTCAAAAATCCTTACAATCACTTCGCTACAACCTCATAAATTAAAAATAAAAATGAATAATGTCTCAAACAATTTTTGATTTCTAAATATAAATTTATTCTTCTGAATTTTCATAATTTGAAAGAACTAGTAACATGTCCTCATCAGGAATTTCCTCTTCAATCATCTCATCAGGAATCTCCTCATGAAAAGTCTGCAATGATGTTTCTTGTAACTCTATAGTCTCCAAACATTCGATAAATTCGCCGTCAAGAGATTGATCAAAAAAATCATTCAAGTCATCTCCTCCTTGTGAGAATATTTCATTATTGGTGCTGTCAATTTCAATAAATGTAGTGGATAATTCAAAAGAAATTGCCACGGTCTCTTCATTGTGAGCCATTTTATTTTGAAATTTCTTGCTGTAAATTGCAGAAAAAAATAATCACTTTCATTTATCGTTTTTAGTAATACATAATATAAAACTAACTTCATCAAGTATTTAGTATAACAGAAGGACTGTAAATAAATAACAGAAAACATTTTTCAAATTATCTTAAAGTGTACAACATAGTTCCCCTTACAAATTAACAACTCACCTTTTTGAAAGTAGGAGAAGCGTTAGTACTGTGTAAATCAAACACCAGAAATTGAGCACCAAAAATTCCTCACAAATGTACCTCAGACAGTAGTATCACAAAATGGCTGTGGTTTCCTCTCATTTTAGATATATACATAACCAATTAACTTTCATCACACACAAATACAAAACCAAAGTAACATTTTAATTGGTTCTAAATTTCAACACTTTCAAATGTGTTTTCCCCATATATACATAACCAATTAACTTTCATCACACACAAATACAAAACCAAAGTAACATTTTAATTGGTTCTAAATTTCAACACTTTCAAATGTGTTTTCCCCATGCAATTTTCCATAGGACATTTAGATACGTCTACAGCCTGAATGGCTGAACGGAATTACACCAAACTTGGCAAAATGGTACATCAAACCTAGGGGGTCAGGGAGGATCTACTATGCCCCCTTATGGTCATTTGCCCCTTCGCTTTGGCCTCCTCTTGTCTCTCGATCCTACCGAGAGACAAGATGGCGGCCGCTACGGACTGTTTGGAATGTTTACAGACGCCGGAGAACCAATCAGCTTCGCTTCACAAAGCTCCGTAACGCGAAAAGTACACAAAGCGGAGCGCTGCCCGGTCCGCTGTCACAGATATATATCTTTTTTTGAACGTTAATTTCTCAAAATCCACTGGAGCACATATATTGAGACATAGCAAAGGCACATCGGGCTACCAGTACCTACAATTTTGCCAAGTTTCGTGCAAATCCATTCAGCCGTTCGATTATTATTATTATTTTTTTTTTTGCCCCGCGGGGCCCTTTTAAAACCTCCACATCAAACCTAGGGGGTCAGGGAGGATCTACTATGCCCCCTTATGGTCATTTGCCCCTTCGCTTTGGCCTCCTCTTGTCTCTCGATCCTACCGAGAGACAAGATGGCGGCCGCTACGGACTGTTTGGAATGTTTACAGACGCCGGAGAACCAATCAGCTTCGCTTCACAAAGCTCCGTAACGCGAAAAGTACGCGAACCGGAGCGCTGCCCGGTCCGCTGTTACAGATATATATCTTTTTTTGAACGTTAATTTCTCAAAATCCACTGGAGCACATATATTGAGACCTAGCAAAGGCACATCGGGCTGCCAGTCCCTACAATTTTGCCAAGTTTCGTGCAAATCCATTCAGCCGTTCGGGCTAAAAGTGAGGCCAACCGCCCTATGGAAATTAACATTGGAAAAACGCGTTTTGGGACCCCCCTTTTTTCTCGGCCCCCCCTTGACGAACCCCCCCCAAATTTCCAGGGGCTGCTCAGAAACAAAATGTTCCATTTTCCTGAAAATTTCTGCCAATTCCGTCCACAAACGCCAAAGTTATTAGACATAGAATTTTCAAAAATCCCATAGAGAAAAAATCCTAACTATATATACCTACTGGCGACCGCCAGTAGGTAATATATATATATATATATATATATATATATATATATATATATATTTATATATATATATATATATTACCTACTGGTGGTCGCCAGTAGGTAGTTATAGTTAGGACCTATTATCCATAGGAAATCCGCAACATTGTATTTGGAATAACTTTGGCGCCAGTTGACGAATCTTCGCGACATTTTCAAAACTGGTGGCCTCCTCCGGTCCGCTCCTGTCCTGAAAGTCTCGGGGTGATTCATCAAGCGGGGGCCGAGAAAAAAGGTGGTCCCAAAATGTGGGGCCCCAAAACGTGTTATCCCCATGCAATTTCCCATAGGAACCTTTAGTCGCAGCTACAGCCCGAACTGCTGAACGGAATTACACCAAATTTAGCATAAAGGTAGCCCTTGGTTCAGAGTAGTGCCTTCTGGTTAAATGGTGTAAATCTGTTCAGTAGTTCCTAAGAAAATCAAAAGTAAAATCATGGTGATATCTATGGGGGTGCAGGATCTGCGCACCCTGCCGAGCACGAGCTGTATGCTAATTGGCTGTCAAAACTCCAAACCAGGAAGTGTTGGCAGCCATCTTGTATAAGAAAGCAGAGAAAAAAAACACGCAAAAAAGGGGCCTGGGTAGAAACACCCTGACCCCCAGGCATGCTCAGGGGGTCCCACAAGGACCCCAAGGCCCCCATTTTGTTTTTAAATCGGCAAAATCCAGCTCACAGCCCCCCCAGCCCCAGGGACCACCACCCCGGGGGCTTCAATATTCATGGTTGGGGGCTCAAAGGCCCCCCCCCAAGCCCCTGGGACCGCCACCCCCTGGGGCTTCTTTAGAATTTATGCAGGGGACTCATGGTGCCCCCACAGCCCCGGGGACCGCCATTCTCTGGGGCTTTTTAAAAAAAAAAACCTGTGTGGGGGGGCTTGAGACCCCTTCACACATCCGGGAGCCTCCACCTCCCCGGGGCACTAAGTATTCTAATTAGGGGGCTTTGTAAGTGGTGTGATGGGGGCCACGCATCCCCCCCTCCTGGAGCCTGTCATTGCCCTGGGGACTGCCACCCCCCAGGGCCAGCTCCTGCTGTGTCCCGGGGTGCCCAACCCCGGGACACTGTAGTTTGCAATGACAAACTGCTTTGCTTCATTGAAGCGAGAGCAGGGAAACCTGCTCTCGCTTCAATGAAACAAAGCATATTGCTTTTCCACATGGGGAGCAGCATGTTAGCTGCTCCCCGTGTGGAAAAGCAATGCCGGCTCGTGCAGGATGTGGGGAGCAGGCTGGGATCGTGGGGGGATGGGGGACCCCCCTAAGGTCCCCTACGAGAGGCCCGGCCCCGGGAGAATGGGGTTCCTGGGGCTAGAAGTGGCCCAGGAGGGGGGCCACACGGCCCCCCTCCAGAAAAAAAAGAAAAAACCGAGGCAGAGCCCCAGGGGATGGGGTTTACGGGGATTAAAAAAGCCTCAGGAGGGGGGCCACGCAACCCCCCTACTTGGAAAAAAATATACGAATTTAGAGTCCAGGCCCCGGGGAGTGGGGTCCCTGGGGCCATAAGTGGCCCAGGACAGGGGCACCTCGGCCGCCCTCCCCCAAAAATATTTTTTTTAAACGAGGCAGAGCCCCAGGGGATGGGGTCCCCGTGTAGTGTAGTTCCTATATTCCCAATAGGCTCTGCGCATTGGAATAATATAAATAGCAGTTTAGACGTAGGACTGAGGTCGACTAGGTCTCTACTGACTATATTAGACTTAATTAGTTTTGCCAGCTAGCTCAGAGGTCACTAGAAACTTTCTCGAGTAAACAAGGAGGAGTTTAACTTCCCTGGATAGACAAGAAGGGATTAGCTTCTGACAACCATAAACATGACAACTTTGCTCCCTCAGAATAAAGAGTGTATCTCTAGAGTCGTGTGAAAACAATAGACAACTATTTCACTCAGTCAATCGTGCGTACTTAGTTTCACCAGAGTGCAGAGAAATAGAGAGACGGGCGTTTTCAATAAAAGGTGTTATTTATTGAGCAGTCTTCTTTCTCATGCAAGAGAAATGAATTGCCACAATTGCAATACTTATTATAAAGTAAAGTGCGTACAGTAAAAGGAGTATTATGAAATAATACTGTAAAAGCATTGATATGGTTTCTTAGCCATATGATACTTTAAAATGGATAAAATATATACATACATAAAAACATTGACTAACGTACTCAACTGGTGCTTCTAATCTACGCCTACCCCGGTGTACCTGACCTAAGCCTAATACGTGGGACGGAGTAAGTAAGTAGCAGTTTAAGTTAAGTTGGTTTTTGCCAAGGATCTGAATCAAGATTTCTCATAAGGGTTTAGTCAGCTTCGTACCTTGGTTCTTAGAATGAAGGAGGTCTTGTATCTCTCTCTCAGGACTCGATATCCCAGTAACCCGCAAGGGTGGCTGGAAACACTGGAGCTAGATTTTCTCGCTGGAGAAAAAGACAGCGTCTTTCTCAGTGCGTCAAAAAGGAGGGATGGCGTCTGTGGGCTCTTGCATCAGCTGGGCTCTCGGGCAAGTAGATAGCCGCTCTGCTCCAAACCACCGTGTGTTTGCTTAAGGCAACGTTGGTATATTTATACCTGAAAGGTGCCGGGTTTGACGTAAGGTTGGACATAAGACGTCACCAAGAACTAACAGTTCTTTCTGACTCTAGGAGTTCTTGTGTAAATCAAAACAAGAGCAGGGGGATTTCCCGGGCTGCTGGAGGCTTGGTTTGTTTAAAGAATGCGTTGGACTTTCTAGGAGTCTAGGGGAGTAGCCATGCTGGATTTGGACTGCATGGGCTATTACTAAATATGGATATGATTCTTATGCCTTTATAAGGATATTATTATTATAGCCATACAAGGGCATAAATCGGGAATATTGAATTAGGGTCCTAGATAGAAACACAACACCCGGGGCTAAAAGAAGCCTCAGTAGGGGGGGCACACAGCCCCCCCTCCCGATTAAAAAATAAAAAATGTAATAATTAGGGGTCAGGCTCTGGGGATGGGGTCCCTGCGGCCCAAAAAACAGTAAAGGAAGGGGGGCCACAAGCCCCGCTTCTAAAAAAGAAAAAAAACAGCATTGCGCTGGAGGCCCCGCCCCCTCCCTCTGAACACTATGCAAATGCGCCCTGTTGCGCATTTTAAGATGAGGAATTTTTTCCCCTACAATCATGAGGGTCTCTGGGGGCTAACTAGCCCACCAGGTACCTCCAGTTAGCGCTACAGGGCTAAGTTGCAGAGAGATGGTCTGAGACCACGCCCCTTTTTACACCTCTCTGCAACGCAGCTCCCTGGCACAGACTGGTGGTACTTGGTGGGCTAGTCGGCTCCCAGGGACCCTCAGGATTGAAGAGGAATTAATTCCCCAACTTACAACGCGCCACAGGGTGTGTTTGCACACATGTCACCTCAGGCCCCGCCCCCTTCCTTCACCATTGTGCAAAGGCGCCCCCTGGCGAGTTGTAAGTTGGGTAATTAATTCCCCTTCTATACTGAGGGTGCCAGAGGGTCAACTAGCCCACCAGGTATCTCCAATATGCACCAGGGAGCTGCGTTGCAGACAGGTGTTCCGAGACCAAACCCCTTTTTACACCTCTCTGCAACGCAGCTGTGTGGCGCTTACTGGAGGTACCTAGTGGGCTACTTTGACCCTAGGGACCCTCAGGATTAAAGGGGAATTAATTCCCCAATGTAAAACAAGCCACGTGGCTTGCTTGCACAGTGGGGAAGGGTGGGGCCGGGCCTAAGGTGACGTGTGCAAACACGCCCTGTGGCGCATTTTAAGTTGGGGAAATAATTCTCCTTCAATCCTGAGGGCCCATGGGGTCTAACTAGCTCACCAGGTGCTTCCATTAAGCGCCACACAGCTGCGTTTCAGAGAGGTGGTCCAGGTTGTTGTCTTTTGTACACCTCTCTGCAATGCAGCTCTGTGGCGTTTACTGGAGGTATCTAGTGGGCTACTTGGACCCTAGGGACCCTCAGGATTCAAGGGGAGTTAATCTTCCAAATTAAAATGGCCACAAAGCGTGTTTGCACAGTGGTGGAGGGAGGGGACGGAACCTGAGGTGATATATGTAAACACGTCCTGTGGCACGTTTTAAGTTGGGGAATTAAGTCCTCTTTAATCTTGAGAGTACCTGGGTACAACTAGTCCACAATGTACCTCCAGTAAGCACCAGAGAGCTGCGTTGCAGAGAGGTGGTCCAAGGCCATTCTCCTTTTTACACCTCTCTGCAATGCAACTCTGTGGCACTTACTGGACATACCTGGTGGGTTAATTGGCCTCCAGGGACCCTCTGGATTCAAGGGGACTTATTTCCCCAACTTAAAACGCCCACAGGTCATGTTTGCACACATGTCATCCCAGGCCCCCCGACCCTTCACCAGTGTGCAAATGCACCCTGTGGCGCATTTTAAGAGGTAGTTTTAATTCCCCTGCCCTATTATATACTAGGGGCTTACAGAGGTGGTCATGGTAATCACAGGGGTACCCCATTGCATAGTGTTCCCTAGTGTATGTAGGTGTTTTAACTGTATTCTAAGTGTCTTTTAGCATAACACTGGCTCTAGGACTGGTTAGCTAGAGTCAGTTACCACAAGTACCCATCTGAAAAATTTGAGGGTACAAGATGATTTTCCAACAAGGCACGTCTTCCTTCTTCCTGAACTATTCTTTGTCTTTGAGGACTTCTGTTGCTTCTTTCTGGATTTCTTTTTCTTCTTTCTGTGTGTTTTTTCTTCTTTCTTCACATGTCCTACCTCTGTAGGCATAGTTAGAAACTAGCATTTAAAAAACCTTTGAAATTCAATTAAAAAACCATAGGTTTCAGTTACGCTAAAGTTAGAAATAAGCTTTTAAAAAACCTTTGAAATTCACTTAAAAAATCGTAGGTTTCAGTCACGTTATAGTTAGGAATTAGCATTTAAAAAACCTTAGAAATTCACTGAAAAAACCATAGGTTTCAGGGGCGTTATAGTTAGCTGGACATTTCACTCGTACAAAATCATTGAAATTTCACCGTTATAGTTAGTTCAGCTAACTATAACTTGCGCGCCTGCAATGCACTGCTTATGATGTCACATATTACATCACTCATGACATGGTCAGTGACATCACTCATGACATCACTGATGACATCTCAAATGACATCATCGATGACATCATCCTTGTGAGAGAGTGGCAGACCTCCTCTCAGTCCAATATAACCTTTGATACACAGGTAAGAGAGGAAGTTTGATGTTATGGCCAAAACCCCAAAGCTAAAATCTGGAACTCTCTCAAGTCCCCAATGTTCTGCCCCTGAATAAACGGTCAGGCTGAGCCGTGAATCCGTGATGCCATGATCCCTTTTCCCCGTGCAATCATGGCCACTTGCCAGGCTTGATCCGGAAGCGGGCCTGCAGAGTATATATATATATATATATATTCACTGAAAAAACCATAGGTATCAGGGGTGTTATAGTTAGTTGGACATTTTACTCATACAAAACCATTGAAATTCCCCCGTTATAGTCAGTGTGGCTAACTATAACTTGCGCGCCCGCAATGCACTGCTGATGACGTCACATATTACATCACTCATGCCATTGTCAGTGACATCACTCATGACATCACGATTGATTTCTCAAATGACATCACTGATGACATCATCCAGTGAATGTGTGTTTTTCTGAGAAATAAATATGTTTTATATATGTATATCTCAAGGTCGATGGAAGAATAAATGATTATATAAGTGTCTAATGGATGATTTTTTTCTATGAAAAATTGATTGTGTAACTGACTGATTAAGTGTATCTTAGTGAATACATGGGTTAGTGAGTAATGTTTAAATATATAAATATCTGTATCAGTCTCTCACTTTGTGTATAAGTGGCTGCATGGGTTGGTGAGCAGCTACATGGGTGTCTATATGGGCTATTACTTGGTTTTTCGAGTATCAGTATGAGTGTCTGTATGGTTCAGTGGGGGGTATTACTTAGTGCATACATACATGAATGAGTGAGTCACTATTTGTATGTGTTGAAGACAGTATTTGTGCAGGACTGTATGGGTGGATGAGTGTGTGTATGGGTGTGTTAGTGAGTGAATGACTGTCTCAAAAGTGTCTTTATAAGTAAATACATTTATTTTAAAGTAGTATATGTGAGTATTGGTGTATAGAAGTAAGTATATATGAGAGTGAGTGATTGGAAGAGTTCCTGTACGAATAAGTATGTGTTTCTATAAGTGATTGTTCAAAAGAGTAAGTATAAGTTTCTGTAGAAGTAAGTGTGGTGGTGTGTGTATAACTGTATATGCAATTTATTGGATGTTTGATACTTTGTTTGCATGTGTGACTATGTGTGTGAGTAACTCTATGGATGAGTGTCATTGTGTAACAGGATGCATAGGGGTATGAGTACACATGATGAGTGAGTACATGTATAAGTGACTGTATAGGACTGTTGGTGAATGAGTGGATTTGTGTGTAGAGCTTGGAATTACTAAATAGGTGTGTTGTAAGTGGTATTGGTATGTCCATTGTTTTATAAATGTTAGTTTTCATTTTGGAGTATGTGTATCAAAGGTTATATTAGGGTGAGAGGAGGGCTGCCACTCTATCACAAGGATGATGTCATCAGTGGTGTCATCAGTGATGTCATTTGAGATGTCATCAGTGATGTCATGAGTGATGTCACTGACCAAGTCAAGAGTGACATTAATATGTGACGTCATAAGCAGTGCATTGCGGGCGCGTGAGGTATAGTTAGACGAACCAACTATAACGGGGGAATTTCAATCATTTTGTACGAGTGAAATGTCCAACTAACTATAACGCTCCTGAAACCTATGGTTTTTTCAGTACATTTGTAAGGTTTTTTATATGCTAATTCCTAACTATAACGTGCCTGAAACCTATGTTTTTTTCAGTGAATTTCAAAGGTTTTTTAAATGTGGATTTGTAACTATAACGTGCCTGAAAACCTATGGTTTTTTTCAGTTAATTTCTAAGGTTTTTCAAATGCAAGTTTCTAACTATGCCTACAGAGGTAGGACATGTGAAGAAAGAAGAAAAACACACAGAAAGAAGAAAAAGAAATGCAGAAGGAATCAACAGAAGTCCTTAAAGACAAAGAAAAGTGCAGAAGAAGGAAGACGTGAAGAAAGAACAAACAGAGGAGCAGAAAGAGGCCTTGTTGCAAAATCATCCTGTACCCTCAACTTTTTCAGATGGGTACTGGTGGTAACTGACTCTGACTAACCAGTCCTAGAGCCAGTGCTATGCTAAAAGACACTTAGAATACAGTTCAAACACCTACATACACTAGGGAACACTATGTGCTGGGGTACCCTTGTGATTACCATGGCCTCCTCTGTAAGACCCTAGTACATAATAGGTCAGAGGGATTAAAACTACCTCTTAAAATGTGCCACAGTGCGTGTTTGCACACTGGTGAAGGGGGGGGCAGAGCAGACGTGTGCGAACACGCCCTGTGGACGTTTTAATTTGGTGGATAAAGTCCCCTTGAATCCTTAGTGTCCCTTGGGTACAACTAGCCCAGTAGGTACCTCCAGTAAGCACCGTTGCAGAGAGGTGTAAAAAGGGGCACGTCCTGGATCACCTCTCTGCAACGCAGCGCAGTGGCGCTTACTAGAAGCACCTGGTGGGCTAGTTGGCCCCCAGGGGCCCTCATGATTGAAGGGGATTATTTCCCCAACTTAAAACGCACCACAGGGAATGTTTGCACACGTCGTCTCAGGTCCCGTCCCCTTACTTCACCACTGTGTAAACACGTCCTGTGGCCATTTTAAGTTGGGAGATTTAGTCCCCTTTAATCCTGAGGGTCACTAGGCTCCAACTAGCCCACTAGGTACCTCCAGTAAACTCCATCGAGCGGCGTTGCAGAGAGGTATAAAAAGGGGCACGGCCTGGACCACATTTCTGCAACGCAGAGCAATGGCGCTTACTGGAAGCACCTGGTGGGCTAGTTAGCCCCCAGGGGCTCTCAGAATTGAAGGGAAATTATTTCCCCAACTTAAAATGTGCCACAGGGCGTGTTTGCACACGTCACCTCAGACCCCCCCTCCCTTCACCACTGTCTAAACACGCCCTGTGGCCGTTTTAATTTGGAAGATTAAGTCCCCTTGAATCCTGAGGATCCCTAGGCTCCAACTAGCCCACTAGGTACCTCCAGTAAGCTTCACAGACCTGTGTTGCAGAGAGGTGTAACAAGGGGCACGGTCTGGACCACCTTTCTGCAGCGCAGTGGTGCTTACTGGAAGCACCTTGTGGGCTAGTTAGCCCCCAGGGGCTCTCAGAATTGAAGGGAAATTATTTCCCCAACTTAAAATGTGCCACAGGGCGTGTTTGCACACGTCACATCAGGCCCGTCCCATCCCTTCCCCACTGTGTAAAGATGCCCTGTGGCTGTTTTAAGTTGGGAGATTAAGTCCCATCTGAATCCTGAGGGTCCCTTGGGTCAAACTAGCCCACTAAGTACCTCCAGTAAGCGCTGTTGCAGAGCGGTGTAAAAAGGGGCACATCCTGGACCACCTCTCTGCAGTGCAGTGCAGTAGTGCTTACTGGAAGTGATGGAGCTAGAATTCGCATATTACGCGGCTTGCTCGTACTCATGAGCCTCGCATAACTTATAACCATGTAATTCAACCTGTTTGTTTTACTAATTTCCCTTTATTCTGATATTTGGGGTGTCCTAGTGACGCTTGCCTATGTGTTTACTAACGCAATAACCCTCGTAATTAAAAATGGCCGCTGCTTGGCGGGTTTTCCTCTGCGCATGCGTTAGTCACACTCACGTGACGTGACGCACTTGCAGTTTTGGTGGGAGTCTTTGCGCTTGCGCACTTGCTTCTAAAATGGCTGTCTGTATACTCACATGGTGAAGCTTGCGTGGATGGTTTTATGTTGTTGTCTGTTTGCACTAATCATTCACGCAATAGTATATTATACAGTAAGGGGTATAGAGTAGATATTCATGGTATACAGTGAATTCATTTCTTTCTATGTTCTAATTTGTTTTCGCTTACTTTTCATGTACCACGATATTGAGGGTTGATGAGATGCACGGGACTCCATATTGAAGTACACTAATGCGCATGACAGATTTCGGCCAGTGACATTGAACGACTGCCAACCAGAGGTGGCAGCCAAGATGTGCCTGGGAAGATGCACCTTCACCCAGCCGAAGAAGTCGAAATGTTCTACATTTGAAACATTTGTATTCTTTCTTTGTATTCTGTAGAATAGGTCATGGGAACCCCAAAATCAATAGGCTGTTCCAGAAAATGTAAATTTAGGCTTGTAGAGGTTTGTTCTGATTGGTGTGCTGACCTATCCTACTTGGGGACCAATCGAAATTGGGAATTCTGACACTTGCAACATTTGGGGGGTGGTACACTGACCCTAAAACAGTATAACTAGCCTAGGTTTAGCTAGAGAAATTGTCCGACTTGTCCGAATAGCTGACCTGTCACTGACCCAACGCACTCAATAGGTGACTGATACAGAGTGCTGCGGAGCACTCTGTCCGAAATATAACATAGACTCAAGAGGTTTTACTAAACCTTAAAGTGCTGGCGGAGCACTTTGCTGGGGAGTTCGCTAACCCAATCGGGGTTCTGGCCGATAGCTGCAGAGAGGGTGGAGCGCAGGCGTTGCTTCCAAACTGCGGGTGCTAGTCGTGCCTTGGTGGTCCTGTCCTGATCCTAATCTGGTTTTCCTGTCCTGTCCTGGGGTGTCCATTCTGCACCTGCTGTCCCAGTGATGACTGTCCTTCCTTGGGGTATTTCCTGTCCTTGACTGATCCGTGGCCAGGGTTGGTCTTCACACCATTCTAGGTAAATATATAGTGCTGAAACTCTATACTGCACTTTCTATTTTCTGTCTTTTGCTTTAATAAAGACACACTTTTGCGCATAATTGATTTCCATGCTTTTGCAAAGCTACTGAATGAAATCCCATACGTTATTGCTATTTTCTAGCATGTTCCTATTTACCCTTCCTTTAAGCATAACTCTTCATACCGTTTATGAAATATAGATGTGGTTTATAATCTTCCCTTTCGAGTTGATTGAAGTAAGGTTCTTAGAACTATAGCGTGTTCCATTTCTCTACCCTTCCTATAGATGTATAGGATTTATTCCCAAACTTTATTCAAACTTTGTAGTTTTTCCCAGTAGTAAATTTCAGTACATGCATAAATTTTCCCTGTATAGTTATTCATCCTCGAATTCCATTCCTGAAATCTGTTTAGTATATTCCTTTTATCCTCACCCTTATTAGACTCATAAATGGTTGCCCTAATATATTTTCTCTATGGTTATGTGCTTTTCGTCATTTTGATTATTGATTGCCTTTTCATTATAAACTGTATGCTTTCCGAATCTGAAATCTAGATAAAACTTTAAAACTTTCCAGTAGTCTGTGGTCATTTAATGAAAGTATAAGAGTATATGTTGGTATTTTGGTTGTCTGCCTTTCTTTCACAGCTAGCTCGCTGATCCATTGTGGTCATAGGTACCCGTAAAGGTGGATTGGTAAGTCGGGTACACGAGAAATAAATAGGAAAGGACTCAGGGTTACTGGTAGTAGAGTGTATGGTCACCTGATTAATATATGCGATAAATTGAAATTAGTATATGGGCCTGGTACGTGTATGGTGAAGTTATTGACCGGGTGACCTGCGATCTCTATCAGTAATTTTCTGGTAGCAGAGCTATGGTTAGGGACTAGTTAAAGTTAGGTAGGACTAGTTAAGAAAGCTAGATAGGTTGGATGCTGCTAACATTTCATTGCTGCTAAAAAGGAAAACAATTTTTTGTGACTTGATCAATCACGTGAAATGTTTTGCTTTGGAAATTATGAAATGTTTTAAATTGTTTTTCTTATTGTTATATTGATTCATGTATTAACCCACTCGTTAGTAATTGTTTAGTGTTTGTCTGGAATCCCCGGGGAATTGAATAGCGGGTGGAAAGAGAATCCACGCTGTGGTGAGGTCAGTGGCTCGAGGAAAGTTAGTGCAGGTTAGGCAGAACTGGAAGCACTAATTAGGGTTTTCTGAACATATGATCGAATAAGTGATAGCAAAAGGGTTCGCTAGTGAAACTTTAGACTTAGTATATATCCCGAAAAGAAGTGGATGAGTCAAAGAAGTAGCAGGTTCCCTAATGCTTGAGTGAAGGGTAGGCGGAAGAGATCTATCCGTAGTGTGTGAAAAGTAGACAGAAGAGGTTTACTTGCAGTAAAACGTATCTTTCTTTCTAGACACTCGAGTACAGTGGCGAATGTGTAATCGTTGTTTAATAACAAAAGCACTTGCACTTTAAGAGAGAAATTAAGTTTCCGTTACCTTGTGAGGGAGGGAGTCAGTTGCAGAGCTGCTCTGACGTCACTCTGTGCCGCGCTGGTATTGGTCGAAACAGCGGGTGTGTAGCGGAGCTGAAATTGTAAAGGAGGGGTGAGTGCCGAAGCGTGAGAACCTGTCTCGCGAAAGGCTGCGCACCCATTGGTCGAGATTATTTGAATCCGTGCACTTGATTGGTTGCACGAAAATAAAAGGCGCATTTGGATTGGGAGTGATTTGTAAACAAAGTCACTCGCAGAAATCGTATGTGGCACACGTATAGACCGAATACTAGACCAGATCCACGACAATTAGGGTTTGAGAACGATCAGTGGAAAGGTCATAAAACCGACATTATGTACGGAAATAAGAGAAAAGTGTCCCTTGTAAACAAAGTGAAGAATTATTTTAAAAAGGACAAACCTATTAAAACCAGAGAAGGTGTTGTCATTCCGCCACCTAATACTCCCGCATCGTTCATGATGTTTGATAAAGGGTACCATTCGTGTGTATGGTTGGAAAATTGGGCGGAATACACAAAAGATGACGGAATTTTGGCTTTTCCGTTAGAGGGTACATTCAATGGTAGAATTCTATTTAATTTGAGAACACAAATGAATGATTTACATCCCAGACCTAGATTAACGCAGTACGAAGCATTAGAGGAATGGGAGATCGAGGCTTTTGAGAGAGATAAGCCCCGAATGGATAAAGGGTTAACAAAATTTTATCCGAAGTTAAAGCAAGAGACCCGAGATAAAAAGATGAAGCAGTGGAGACAGAATATGATTGTAGAAGGACTGTTTCCAAAGATGCCAATGGGTGGTCCTCCTGCGGGGGAGAAGAAAACAGAAAAATGCAAACATTGGGTGCCCATTGGGGAGTCGGATGATGAATTATTAGATGACATGTTTATGAGAAGTCCGCCTCCTTATAATGAAGGACACAGACCCTCTAGTGAAGGGGATAATTCTCGGAGACCTCCTCCCCGGGAGGAGGCCAGATCTGTAAGTGTAGGAGAGGGTTGTCAAATACCTCCCTATAACGAGGGTTTAGGACCCATAGGTGCTAGAGATATCTGTCAAAGAACACCATTTAGTGGGGAGTCAAGATACTCGAGAGAAAGAGACTTCTGCTCTAGACCTCCCTACGAAGGTGAGGCAAGGCCCTCAATTTCAGGAATTCCGTTCTCAAGACCTCCGTATGAGGAAGAACAAAGATCCCTAGGCACAGGAAGTTTGTTCCCAAAACTAATTATGGTGAGGGACCAAGTGAGACACATCCCACTGCCCCGAGCTATGCTCCAACTTTGACCCCGCAGGTAATATATGAAAAATCATTAGACAGGTTACTGGAGGAAAAGGAGCGAGAGGCTCTAGCTAAACAGAGAGCCGAAATAATTCAGAAAATCTCCCAGTTAAATACAAGTCCTGAGGCCTTGACTATCCCGGTAACTATTGGACCCGTGGTTCCGCTGTATGGGGATAGACAGGGAAGTCCAAAGACTCCAGTTATTACTCCAGTTATAGCACAGCCAAGACCAGAGCCCTAAATCGTGGATGACCAGACCAGTGAATGTGAGTCTGAGGTCTCGTTAATGGATTTGCCCATTAGGGATGCAGGAAAAAGGTTACAGAAAAGACATAATCCTTTCAATACGAGAGAGATTCAAATGGAATCGACTTCGGGTACCAAGAGTGTCACATTGGTGACTCCTGAAGAGATTGAAAGATGGAGTCGAGAATTAGAAAAACAAACTCCTCAGTCGAAACCTTTAGATATCTTCAAGCTGAGAGTAGAAATGGAAGAATTGATGTCAGGAAATGTGGGGTTAGACAGATTAAATACCTATTCCGAGGAAGAGCTACTGTTTATCTGCAAAAGTCTTACCCGGAATACCAGAGTGCTCCATGAGAAGCTGACAGATACTGCAGCTAGTATGGGAATAGATATTTCAAAATCAAAGCCATTACAAAAGCCCTATAGAGCTGATTTCTCAGACAAAGACTTGGAAAACATGAATATGGCAGGAAAAAAGGCACAAATCAAAGAATTATTGACTGTGTTGCAAAAATGGGGAGACGTAGAAAAGTGGAAAGCCAGGTGGGCAAAGAAAAAGGATGAGGCTAGATCTAAACAGACGTCCTCTGAGTTTGCTTTAAGGGAAACAGACAAGCCAGAACAGTTATACCCCATGCGAGAAGTGCCAGTTGGAAAATATGTGCACGTTCCATGGTCCCGACAGGATAGTCCTTTACAAATGACTTTCCAAAATTGAGAGAGAAGCCTGTGGAATGGTACAGGCAAGTGGAAAGGTTTGTAAAGGTGCAAAAATGCCTATGGAAAGACCTGGATGGGTTTTTCGACATAGTGGTGCCTGTGGATTTATGGACCGAATGTAAAATTGCCGTTGATTGGCCTAATAAAGAATACACGAGGGACCCTGTTACTGGTGCTCCCTCGGATGAGGTGATGAGGAAATATGACCAGGTCATGTTGCACCTAAAGAAAAAGGTGCCTGCAAAGGAAACTGATTGGACCAAGATAGACAGAACCACGCAGGAAAGGGACGAGACTGTGCACTCTTTTTATGAAAGACTGTTACAGGTGTTTAAGACACACAGTGGTATAGATAACATCGAGATGAAGGATATGACCCACTTCATTTACAGGTTTGTAAACGGTTTAAGACCTGAAATTTGTCAGTGGATCAAAGACAATAAAATCTGTTGACAGTCTAAGAAAATAGACGAAGTCTTGCGATACGCAAAGTATTGCGAGGACGAGATGGCAGACAAGCGAAAGGCTCTGAAGGAGAAGGTCATGTGGGCACAAGTAAAACTAGCGGAACAGCAGGAAAAACAATTAGGTAAAATGAATAAAAATTCCCAAAATCAAGGTTCTGGGGGAGGAGGGAAGCCCAGAGTGAAAATGAGTCGAGAGGAAGCCAAAAAGAAATTTCCCTGTCACCAGTGTGGAGAAATCGGGCACTGGAGAGACGAATGTCCATATTTACAGAAAGGTAACCTCCAAAACACTGATTTAAATCCACAGACGCAGAATGAAAGACCAAGAAAGACCCAGCAACAGGTAAAGGCAAGTCAGTTGCCCCGTGTACCTAAACCGAATTATAAGGGAAAAACACCACAGGGTGATGACATAGAGATTTGGGGAGGAATCGAGGATAGAAATGCAGCAACTTCGCAATTTCTGTTGAATGACACTTTTCTCTGTGATGAACCTTACTGACGGGGCCTGAGAGGGGAGGACGAGGAGTGCGTGCTTGGCGCCTCCTTGCCGGTAGACCAGTCTGGGCCATACATTGAAGGAAAGGTTGAAGGCAATGATGTCACCTTTCTGTTGGACACTGGTGCTACCCGTTCTACGGTGAGAACAGCAGACGTTCCAAACCTACCCCTCTCGGGAGAAGCAATCCAAGTAGTGGGTGTATCTAATCAATTGATTAGTACCCCAGTCACTGAGCCCATGGAGATTACAATAGGGAACTTCAAAGAAATGCATAGATTTGTAGTTTGTGACACCAGTCCTGTAAACTTATTGGGACGTGATTTGTTGTGTAAAATGAACTGCACCATCTTTTGCACACCAAAGGGCGTCGAAATTCAAACCCCAGACGAAGATGGAATATATAAGTTAATGTTAATCAGATCTGACTCAGAAATTAAACAGTTGACTATACAAGACTTACCTGAAGAACTCCAAAAGACAGTGAAACCAGAAGTATGGGACTTTACTGGAAAGGATGTAGGTCTAATGGCAAATGTAGACCCCATCAAAATAGCCATGAAAGAAAATGCAGTTTACCCGAATACCAAACCATACAAAATGAGTGCAGAAGTTAGAGCAGGAGTTGCCATTGAAATAAAAAGACTATTGGAAGCAAACATCATACAAGAAGTGATGAGTAGCCCGTGTAACTCACCCATAATTGGAATCAAGAAACCTAGTGGCAAGTACAGGGTAGTGCAGGACCTGAGAAAGGTAAACAAAATAGTTGTTCCTTGCTGCCCTATTGTTCCGAACCCAGCAGTGATTCTGTATCAGATTCCCTGGGATGCTGAGTGGTTCACCGTGATTGACCTATGTCATGCATTCTTTTTGATCCCTTTGCATCCAGACAGCAAATTTCTTTTCTCATTTGCTTTTGACAGTCACGTGTTCGTTTGGAATCGCGTCCCTCAAGGGTACACAGAAAGCCCCTTGATCTTTCATCAGATTTTGAAAAAGTGCCTTGAATCCCTAGTTTTACCGGGAAAATCTGTTTTGGTGCAATATATAGACGACATCTTGGTGGCATCTAAGAGTCAGAAAGACTGTGTTGTTGACACCATTGCCCTACTGAACCATCTCGGTGAAGGAGGACATAAAGTATCAAAAATATCAACAAAGGGAGTGAAGAGGTGGTGCAACAAGGCACCGCGGTGGGCTAATCCTCCTCTTATGACCGTCTAAATAATCAACAAAGACCACCTGAAACAGACATACAATACATATTCCGATGGTGTTGGAATACACTCAGTGTGTTAAAATACCCCTCACACACCAAAAGGGCCCTTGGTGTCATGCTTCATCATCGGGGTCTTCCCGCCCCCGCTGCGGGACGGGGCAGTGCTGCGACAAGCGGCTACGCCGGAGCACCTTTTAATTGTGAGTACTATGTGAGTGATAATGGAGTGAGTGTCAGTGAGGTCAGAAGTGATGAACAGTGAAATTAAAGTTAAAAAATACCTGGCCTGGTGTTTAGAAAAAATTATTTAATAGGCACTGGCTGGTATCGTTAAAAGGGGTGAGGCGGAGTGCAAGATCGGGTTACTAGTCTTGCTCTCCTGTGTGGGTCAACATGTTTCGGGGCGACGGAAGCCACTGACGAAGGAGGAAGCACTGAGGTGTGGGGGTTGATTGGACCCTCTATACCCTTCGCCCAGCTTGGCTCATGGGGCATTGTCTCATCATTCAATAAGCTTACATCATCAGTATTACTGACCGAGCTTCTTTCACGTGTATTTAAATTATTTATACACATTGATCAAACACAACACTCTCTATCTGTGGGAGCGCATTAGTGAGTGACAGGGGGATCTATACATCCCGGTCCTGACGAAGGGGCATGTCGCCCCGAAACATGTTGACCCACACAGGAGAGCAAGACTAGTAACCCGATCTTGCACTCCGCCTCACCCCTTTTAACGATACCAGCCAGTGCCTATTAAATAATTTTTTCTAAACACCAGGCCAGGTATTTTTTAACTTTAATTTCACTGTTCATCACTTCTGACCTCACTGACACTCACTCCATTATCACTCACATAGTACTCACAATTAAAAGGTGCTCCGGCGTAGCCGCTTGTCGCAGCACTGCCCCGTCCCGCAGCGGGGGCGGGAAGACCCCGATGATGAAGCATGACACCAAGGGCCCTTTTGGTGTGTGAGGGGTATTTTAACACACTGAGTGTATTCCAACACCATCGGAATATGTATTGTATGTCTGTTTCAGGTGGTCTTTGTTGATTATTTGGACATAAAGTATCACCTGACAAACTGCAGTTCTGTACCAAATCAGTGAAATATCTGGGGCACCAGATAGAAAAAGGTATCAGGAAGGTTACCTCAGAAAGAGTCAGAATAATTCGGAACATGCAATTACCCCGTACTCAGAAAGAAGTCAGAATGTTCCTGGGAGTTGTAGGTTATTGCAGGCAATGGATTGTGGGATTTGCAGTCCTAGCTAAACCTCTGATCAAAATGACAAAGAAAGGAGCAAAGGACCCAGTAGAGTGGAATGAGGAGAGCTTGACTGCATTTACTAAATTACGAGAATGTCTGTGTACAGCCCCTGCATTAGGCATGCCTGACTATTCTAAGGAATTTTCATTGCTTTGTGACACACAAGACAATTGTGCGTTGTCAGTCCTAACCCAAGCCCATGGATTGACTAGACGTCCAGTGGCATACTTTTCTGCCACTTTGGATCCAGTGGCTGCTGGATTACCTGGATGTCTGAAAGCTGTAGCTGCAACTCGCACAAGTCTTGAGCAAAGCGAGTCCATTGTTATGGGGCATCCTGTAACTGTGCATGTTCCACATGCAGTTGTAATCCTACTGACCAGAACAAAGACCCAGTATCTCACACCTAGTCGGCTGACTAAGTATGAGAGGATTCTTGTAGGTGCTGCAAATGTGGTCATTACTCGGTGTAACATATTGAATCCAGCAACCTTGTTGCCTGAGTCGCTGATTGCAGAAGCAAAGGGAGAGGTCGAGCATGATTGCATTGACCTAACAGAGTTCAGTACTAAACCACGCCCAGACATCAAGGAAGTACCCCTGCCAGTAGAAGATAGCGAGTTGTTTGTGGATGGCTCATGTCTGAGACACGAACTTGTAGGCCTGAGTGCTGCTTATGCTGTAGTCACGGTAAAAGGCACTGTAGAAGCATTCTGTTTATTTGGAGTGAAGTCTGCACAAGTAGCCGAATTGGTTGCATTGACAAGGGCCTGTAAAATTGGGAAGAACAAAAGAATAACAGTATATACTGACAGTCAATACTGTTTTGGGGTTGTGCATGACTTCGGCCAATTGTGGCTACAGAGAAAGTTCCTGACTTCTTCAGGTACTCCTATCAGAAATGGAAAAGTTGTACAAGAATTACTGGATGCAATCCAGTTACCAAAAGAATTGGCAGTGGTCAAGTGTGCTGCTCACAAATCTGGCACTGATCATGTGACAGTGGGAAATAGATATGCTGATGAAGTGGCCCAACATTGTGCCAGACATCGAATGTCTGTAAACATCAAATTGGGGGGATATGGAAACAGCTGCCAACTTATGGTGTTTGAGGATGTGCCTACATGGGAAGAATTGAGAGACTGGCAACATACTGCGCCAGCAAAAGAAAAGGAAAAATGGAGAAAGCTTGGTTGTCGACAGAGAAGTGAGGATGGTATCATTGTGGGCCCTGATGGTATGCCTGTGTTGCCTAGATGCCTGCTTGCTTCTATGGCCAGACTGATACATGGAAATACACATGTTGGTAGGGATGCCATGTTTCGTGTTTTTCAACAAACATGGCACAACCCGAAGTTCAGGAAGGTAGCAGAGTCACTCTGCCAGAGGTGTTTGACATGCCAGCAGCATAACGCTGGGAAAAGAACAGTAGTCGAATTGGGAAAAATTGGAAAATCGGGAGGTCCCTTTGTAAGGGTACAGGTAGACTTCATCACGCTGCCCCTTTGTAAAGGAATGAGATACGTCCTTGTTATTGTCTGCCTGTTTTCAAAATGGGTGGAAGCCTACCAGCCAAAAAGAATGACGCATTGACTGTAGCCAAGTTATTACTACGAGAGCTGATACCTAGGTACGGGGTTCCAGTCACAATTGAATCAGATAGAGGGGGGCATTTCCAGAATGAGGTAATCGATCAGCTCTGTAAAGCATTCAAGAATACACAAAAGCTGCACTGTGCATATCATCCAGAGGCTTCTGGAGTAGTGGAACAAATAAATGGCACCATCAAATCAAGATTAGGAAAGATGTGTGGATCAACTGGTATGAACTGGATAGACGCTTTGCCTCTTGTTCTGATGGGAATCCGAAGTATTCCAGACCGGAAAACAGGCCTGAGCCCCCATGAAATCCTGATGGGAAGAGTGATGAGACAGGCATGGGTACCAGGATACAAACTGTTAAGCATTTCTGATGATTTGGTACTTGAATACTGCAAGCAACTAGGTGACCAAGTGCGTTCTATCTCTCGCCAGATTGGGGAGGACGCCGTCGCCAATCCAACAACTCCAGTCCATAAATTGGTTCCAGGCGACTGGGTTGTAATCAAGAAGCATACTCGTTCAGATTGCCTTGCACCGAAGTGGGGACAACAACGCCAAGTGATACTGGTGACCACGACAGCGGTGAAGTGTGCTGGCGTCCCGAAGTGGATCCATGCCAGCCATACCATGAAGGTAATAAGAGACGAAAAGAAGACTGACGCTGAAGGTTGCCCAGCTGAGGAGTCTCCAGACGTAGGTTCCGAAGTAGCTGATGACGAACAACCGAGCACCAGTCAAGATGAGTGGATACCCATAATCGACCTGACCGATGACCCAATCAGAACAAGAAGTCAAACCTACGCAGACAGAGAGTGGAATAGTGAGGACGAGGCAGGAATAGGAGAAGACCCTCAGATTATTGAGATTCACGTCAAATCTGAAGAAGAAGAAGATCAAACAGGGACAGAGCAAGTAATCGATACACCTCCACAAACTCCTGAGATTGAAAAGGGACAGACAGAAATTAGGGCGAAAATTCAAGCAGAAGAAAATCAAAGGTTCGAAGTGCTTGAACAGGACCAGATAGACTTAGAAGAACGTGTTCAGGACACAGTAAAAGAAAAGCCCAAAAGCCAAATCCAGTATACACCTGAACAAGGCCAGCTTAGTAACCAGGCAGAAGAAATTGAAGTAAGACCTGGGAGTAGTCAGACAGGAAGGGAAGAGATAGAAGAAGAAGTGCCACAAACAAACGAGAATAAAAGAGCATTAGAAGAAAGCCAAAATACAGTGCCGGCTAAAAGACTCAAGAAAAAGAAACATATCGAACCAAGATATATTAAGAGACTGAGACTGAGACTAAAAACAGTAGAAGAAAAACTTGAGGAAAGAAGGAGAAGTTCTCGTATAGCAGAGCAAGCGGGAGAAAGCTCCAAAAGAAGAAGTGACCGAATAAAAAGACTAAACGAAAAATATCAGGATCCTGAATGGACGTTTTTGATATTGGAGGAATTTGAGGATCTTGATATAACTGACGAAAGTGACGAAGAACAGACAGTTGATCAGTCTGCCGAAGAAGACGAACCAACCTGAAATTGTTCAGTGTAAGCTACCTGTGCAAAGTTACAAAGAGGGGGTGAGAAACTTCTTCTGAGCAGAGATGTCTGATTCAAATGTGAATGGAAGGCCTAGACGTAATTGTTGTAAGACATGCTGCAAAGTATGTATATGTAGTGTAGCTATAGTGTTAATATTATGGATAGGACTAACTGTTTTTATTCCTTATATGTTGAGCAAGAATACTAATATTGACCCTACACAGACGGTGACAAAAGACACTGAAGAACTGACAACACAAAGTGTAGAAAGACGTGAGAAAACACTTAGTCTCAGACAAACAAGACCAGACTTAGAAGCATCAGATGAGGAAGGACTACATTATCACGGAATTAAGAACCAGACTCATTTAAACGTATTCGCTAACCTTTTAGTACATTACGTAGAAACTATGGAAATAGAAGACTGCTATGTCTGCATGAAGCTACCTACTTCTGTAGCTGAAGGCGTGACTTATCATCACCTGCCCTTGACTTATGGAATTTCCTGTAGTATTTTAGCTAGCTTATTTTACAAAAGAGGACCATTACAGTACTACTACTCAAACTCTGACGTGATATTTTCTGAACTCCCTATACGTGGAAATCTGAATCCTGTACATACTAAAAGTGACGTTACACGTTATATGGGAGAATACTTTCTGACTATAGGTACCATAGACGTAAATGAAGCACACAGGGATAACTTGACCTGTTCATTACATGAACAAGAGAAAATGTTTTTAAACATGGCAGAGAAAAGAAGGGAAAGTTTCCAGAGAAAGGCAAATGACAAAAGGCAGAAAACTCCTAAATGGGCTGAAAACATGGAAAGCACCTCAAATGGTGGGAGTGGTCTTGCTTTGTTGCTGGATTTCGAGAGAAAAGGGAAACTGTGTCTTCACCGCGAAAAGACTAGTTATTATAATAACATTTTCATTGGTTCCAGTCAATGTGAGCACAATTACAAGGTAATTGGAGGTTGGGGTTTCAAAAATGGGTCAGAACCTGTGTTTCCCGGAATTTATTATATATGTGGAAACAAGGCTTATTTCAAATTGCCGGATCACTGGTATGGAAGCTGCTATTTTGGCATTGTCTTCCCGAAAATATACCATGTGAATGAAATGGCTGGAAGCAGTGAAAACACTAATGGCTTAGTGCGTAGTAAAAGAGAAAGCGTAGGTGAAATAATGGGTAGTATTTTTAGTGCACTGATACCTGGAGTGGGAGTGGTTCTGAACACACACAGAATTTGCAAATTGTCTGCAGTAGTGGATCGGTTAGCTACTGACACTGCTAGTGGATTTCTGATGGTCAATACCGAAATGGTTGCGATCAGATCTATGGTTTTACAGAACAGACTTGCGCTTGACACCTTATTAGCAAAAGAGGGCGGAGTCTGCCGGATGTTGAAAGCGCAACATTGTTGCACTTACATACCAGACAAAAGTTTACAAATTAAAAAATATGTGAAGAACATTACAAATTTGGAAAAAGAACTCAAACCGCTGGAGGTTGATAGTGCCTGGAAGAGACTTACTGATGGTCTCTCTTCTGTAGGTCATTGGTTTGCTAATTTAGGAAAAGGTTTATTGTTTAAGGTACTGATGCCAATTGGAGTGATAGGTTCCGTCATATTCCTCATATTTGTCTGTTGCAAATGTCGCAAGCACACAAAGAAGTACACTGTAAATAGGAGAGGTGTGAAACGGAATGTGGATGAACTCGAATTGGAGGAACTGAATAATCAGATTTACAAAAGGGTGAAAAATTCTCACCCTAACAAAGATGTGAAAGAGAAATTGAATCGACTGTTAGAAGAGATTGAAATGCATAAAGTTTGAAAAGTTGACATCTGATTCCATTAGGTTTGTGATGATAGTAAATATCATCAAAGAGGGGATTGATGGAGCAAGAATTCGCATATTACGCGGCTTGCTCGTACTCATGAACCTCGCATAACTTATAACCATGTAATTCAACCTGTTCGTTTTACTAATTTCCCTTTATTCTGATATTTGGGGTGTCCTAGTGACGCTTGCCTATGTGTTTACTAACGCAATAACCCTCATAATTAAAAATGGCCGCTGCTTGGCGGGTTTTCCTCTGCGCATGCGTTAGTCACACTCACGTGACGTGACGCACTTGCAGTTTTGGTGGGAGTCTTTGCGCTTGCGCATTTGCTTCTAAAATGGCTGTCTGTATACTCACATGGTGAAGCTTGCGCGGATGGTTTTATGTTGTTGTCTGTTTGCACTAATCATTCACGCAATAGTATATTATACAGTAAGGGGTATAGAGTAGATATTCATGGTATACAGTGAATTCATTTCTTTCTATGTTCTACTTTGTTTTCGCTTACTTTTCATGTACCACGATATTGAGGGTTGATGGGATGCACGGGACTCCATATTGAAGTACACTAATGCGCATGACAGATTTCGGCCAGTGACATTGAACGACTGCCAACCAGAGGTGGCAGCCAAGATGTGCCTGGGAAGATGCACCTTCACCCAGCCGAAGAAGTCGAAATGTTCTACATTTGAAACATTTGTATTCTTTCTTTGTATTCTGTAGAATAGGTCATGGGAACCCCAAAATCAATAGGCGGTTCCAGAAAATGTAAATTTAGGCTTGTAGAGGTTTGTTCTGATTGGTGTGCTGACCTATCCTACTTGGGGACCAATCGAAATTGGGAATTCTGACACTTGCAACATTTGGGGGGTGGTACACTGACCCTAAAACAGTATAACTAGCCTAGGTTTAGCTAGAGAAATTGTCCGACTTGTTCGAATAGCTGACCTGTCACTGACCCAACGCACTCAATAGGTGACTGATACAGAGCGCTGCGGAGCACTCTGTCCGAAATATAACATAGACTCAAGAGGTTTTACTAAACCTTAAAGTGCTGGCGGAGCACTTTGTTGGGGAGTTTGCTAACCCAATCGGGGTTCTGGCCGATAGCTGCAGAGAGGGTGGAGCGCAGGCGTTGCTTCCAAACTGCGGGTGCTGGTCGTGCCTTGGTGGTCCTGTCCTGATCCTAATCTGGTTTTCCTGTCCTGTCCTGGGGTGTCCATTCTGCACCTGCTGTCCCATTGATGACTGTCCTTCCTTGGGGTATTTCCTGTCCTTGACTGATCCGTGGCCAGGGTTGGTCTTCACACCATTCTAGGTAAATATATAGTGCTGAAACTCTATACTGCACTTTCTATTTTCTGTCTTTTGCTTTAATAAAGACACACTTTTGCGCATAATTGATTTCCATGCTTTCGCAAAGCTACTGAATGAAATCCCATACGTTATTGCTATTTTCTAGCATGTTCCTATGTTACCCTTCCTTTAAGCATAACTCTTCATACCGTTTATGAAATATATATGTGCTTTATAATCTTCCCTTTCGAGTTGATTGAAGTAAGGTTCTTAGAACTATAGCGTGTTCCATTTCTCTACCCTTCCTATAGATGTATAGGATTTTTTCCCAAACTTTATTCAAACTTTGTAGTTTTTCCCAGTAGTAAATTTCAGTACATGCATAAATTTGCCCTATATAGTTATTCATTCTCGAATTCCATTCCTGAAATCTGTTTAGTATATTCCTTTTATCCTCACCCTTATTAGACTCATAAATGGTTGCCCTAATATATTTTCTCTATGGTTATGTGCTTTTCGTCATTTTGATTATTGATTGCCTTTTGATTATAAACTGTATGCTTTCCGAATCTGAAATCTAGATAAAACTTTAAAACTTTCCAGTAGTCTGTGGTCATTTAATGAAAGTATAAGAGTATATGTTGGTATTTTGGTTGTCTGCCTTTCTTTCACAGCTAGCTCTCTGATCCATTGTGGTCATAGGTACCCGTAAAGGTGGATTGGTAAGTCGGGTACACGAGAAATAAATAGGAAAGGACTCAGGGTTACTGGTAGTAGAGTGTATGGTCACCTGATTAATATATGCGATAAATTGAAATTAGTATATGGGCCTGGTACGTGTATGGTGAAGTTATTGACCGGGTGACCTGCGATCTCTATCAGAAGCACCTGGTGGGCTAGTTGGCCCCCAGGGGCCCTCGGGATTGAAGTGGAATTCTTTTTCTCAACTTAAAACGCGCCACAGGGCGTGTTTGCACACGTCACCTCAGGACCCGCCCCCTCCCTTCACCACTGTGTAAACGCGCCCTGTGGCCATTTTAAGTTGGGAGATTAAGTCCCCTTGAATCCTGAGGGTCCCTAGAGTCAAAGTAGCCCACTAGGTACTTCCAGTAAGCCCCACAGAGCTGCGTTGCAGAGAGGTGTAAAAAGGGGCATGGCCTCTCAACACCTTTCTGCAGCGCAGCTCCCTGGCGCATACTGGAGGTACCTGGTGGGCTAGTTGGCCCTCTGGAACCCTTAGTACTGAAGGGGAATTAATTCCCCAACTTACAACTTGCTAGGAGGCGCGTTTGCACAATGGTGAAGGAAGGGGGCGGAGCCTGAGATGACATGTCTGCAAACATGCCCTGTGGCGCGTTTTAAGTTGGGGAAGTAATTCCTCTTCACTCCTGAGGGTCCCTGGGGGCCAACTAGCCCACCAGGTACCTGAGCAGGACTAGGGGGTCAGGGTGTTTACTCGCATAAAACCATTGAAATTCCCACGTTATAGTTAGTTGGACTCACTATAACTTGCGCGTGCAATGCACTGCTGATGACGTCACATATTACATCACTCATGACATGGTCAGTGACATCACTCATGACATCACTGATGACATCTCAAATGACATCACTGATGACAACATCCTTGTGACAAAGTGGCAGACCTCCTATCAGCATAAAATAACCTTTGACACACACATTCAAAAATAGAAACTAACATTTTCTTAAAAAAGGAGAAACCAATACCAATTACAACAACTTATTAGGTAATTCCAACATCTACATACACATCCACTCATTCACCAACAAATCTATATAGTCACTCATGCATGTACTTACTCATCATATGTACTCATACACCTATACATCCTGTTACACACTAATACTCATCCATATAGTTACTCACACACAAATTCACACATGCAAATAAACTATCAAAAAAACATTTACTTGATTATACTGCTATATACACACCACTACACATACTTCTACAGAAACGGAAACATATTTACTCTCTTAAACAATCAATTATAAAAACACATACTCACTAACCCACCCATACACACAATCATCCACCCAAACAGTCTTGCACACATGCTGTCTTCAAAATACATACAAATAGTGAGTCACTCATTCATGCATCTGTGCTCTAAGTAATATCCCCCACGGAAACATACAGACACTGATACTGATACTCAAAAAAACAACTAATAACCCATATACACACTCATGTAGCTACTCACCAACCCATGCAGCCACTTATACACAAAGTGAGACACAGATACAGATATTTAAATATTTAAACATTACTCGCTAATATATGTATTCACTAAGATACATTTAATAAGTCAGTTAACCAATCAATTTTACACAAAAAAAACATCCATTTAGACATGTATTTACCCATTTATTCTTCCATCAACCTTTAGATATACATATATAAAAAATATTTATTTTTCAGAAAGATACACATTCACTGGATGATGTCATCAGTGATGTCATTTGTGATGTCATGAGTGATGTCACTGACCATGTCATCGGTGATGTAATATGTGACGTCATCAGCAGTGCATTGCACGCGCAAGTTATAGTGAGTCCAACTAACTATAACGTGGGAATTTCAATGGTTTTATGCGAGTAAAATTTCCACCTAACTATAACTGGTGTGAAACCTATGGTTTTTTCAGTGAATTTAATAGGTTTTTTAAATGCTAATTCCTAACTATAACTGGTGGGAAACCTATGGTTTTTTCAGTGAATATATATATATATATATATATATATATATATATATATATATATATATATATATATATATATATATAATATACAATTTCTATGGCAAAATGAAACCCCTCATTTTGTTCCTTTTCAAATTAAATGTATTAAGTGTTACCACTTTATTCCAATCAAGATGACTTCAGGTGTGCCATACTTTTGTCATAAGTAAGACTGTTAGCGTTCTAGTTGTTCTTTAGAACACTCTGGGACATTCTGTCATTGGGCTATATTTGGGCTACATCAGGCTGATATTTGAGCTACATTTGGGCTCTTTTGTCTCTGGTGGCCATCTTGGGAGACTGCATATCAGTATTTTTTTAATGAAATATAAGAGGATTTGAGAAGTCACTCAAAATGTGCCCTAATTTTTTTTTCTTCAGCACTAATCATAATTTCTATGGCAAAATGAACCCCCTCATTTTGTTCCTTTGCAAATTAAATGTTTTAAGTGTTAACACTTTATTCCAATCAAGATGACTTCAGGTGTGCCATACTTTTGTCATAAGTAAGACTGTTAGCGCTCTAGTTGTTCTTTAGAACACTCTGGGACATTCTGTCATTGGGCTATAGTTGGGCTACATCTGGCTGATATTTGGGCTACATTTGTTTTTTTTGTCTCTGGTGGCCATCTTTGGGCTACATTGGGCTACATTGGGCTACATTTGGGCTCTAACATATATAAAGCCCAATGTAGCCCAATATATATTTTTTCAAAGTTAATTTTCGTAAAAACCACTGGAGCATATATCTTGAGACATAGTAAAGGCACATCGGGGTACCAGTCCCTACAATTTTGCCAAGTTTGGTGGAAATCCATTCAGCCGTTCGGGCTAAAAGTGAGTCCAACCGCCCTATGGAAATTAACATGGGGAAAACACGTTTTGGGACCCCCCCGAAACTTTCAGGGAAGGAGCGGAGCGCAGCGAGGCAAAGTTAAGGAAAATTACAGGCAGATCCCTCATTCGGCGCCAAAGTTATTCCTAATAGAATGTTGCGGATTTCCTATGGAAAACGATCCTAACTATAACTACCTACTGGCGACCCCCAGTAGGTAATAATATATATATATATATATATATATATATATATATATATATATATATATATATATGTGTATATATATATATATATATATTACCTACTGGCGATAGCCAGTAGGTATATATAGTTAGGGCCTAGCTACCATAGGAAATCCGCAACATTCTAATGGGAATAACTTTGGCGCCGGTTGAGGAATTTGCGTGTAATTTTCCAAAATTTAGGCTAGCTCCGCTCCGCTTCTTCCCTGGAAGTTCCGGGGGGATTCGTCATGCGGGGGCCGAGAAAAAAGGGGGGTCCCAAAACGTGTTTTCCCCATGTTAATTTCCATAGGACGAATAGACAAGGCTACAGCCCGAACCGCTGAATGGAATTACACCAAACTTAGCAAAATTGTAGGGACTGGTACGCAGAAGTGCCTTTTCTATATTTGGGGAAAATTGCTCCAGTGGTTTTTATGAAAAGTAACTTCAAAAACATATATATCTATATAAGCTTACTGTAAGCTTACTGTAAGCTTACTGTACTCTGTACCTTCCCGAGTACGAGCTGCATTCTGATTGGCTGCCAATGTCTGTCAACACTCCAAAACAGAAATTGTTGGCAGCCATCTTGTACGTCGGTAGACTGAGGCACAGGAAAGCTGAAAAACAAAAGTGTAGAACTCAAAAAGGGGGCAGGGTAGAAGCACCCTGACCCCCTAGGCCTGCTCAGGGGGTCCCACAAGGACCCCAAAGGCAAAAAAAAAAACAATTGTTTTCAAAATTCAAATTCTTCATCCAAGAAGTGTTGGCAGCCATCTTGGGACCAATATACATGATAGCACCTCATTAAAAAGCATTTCAGTTAATAGAAGGTTTTAGGACTTTAGTTACAATATAAAACATTTGTTGATGGTACCATACTCATTTTAGGAATTGTGGTGTGTTCTAAGGTGATTTTACCATGTGAAAAAGCCTTCTGCTGGGATATCATGAATCATGTTTGAAAGAAAACTATTATCTCATGCTTTTCCCACAGTGGTTTGGAAGGGGATCTATAAGCTAAACTGAAAGCATATTTTCTGTAAATTCACATTATCTTTCTCAGTCATGTGAGAATGAAGTCTGACATTCTCAGTAAAACATGTACATCCAACAAGGACAGAGACTGTCAGTTGATTTCTTTGTGTTCTACTGCAGTTCCCCAGAGTGTTCTAAAGAACAACTAGAGCGCTAACAGTCCTACTTATTACAAAGGTATGGCACCCCTGAAGCCATCTTGATTGGAAAAAAGTGGTAACTCTTAAAACATTTAATTTAAAAAGGAACAAAATGAGGGGGTATATTTTGCCATAGAAAGTATGATTAGTGCTGCAGAAAGAAAAATGAGGGCACATTTTGAGTGACTTCTCAAATCCTCTTCTATTTCATTAAAAAAATCTGACATGCAGTCTCCCAAGATGGCCACCAGAGACAAAAGAGCCCAAATGTAGCCCAAATATCATGTAGCCCAAGTATAGCCCAATGACAGAATGTCCCAGAGTGTTCTAAAGAACAACTAGAGCGCTAACAGTCTTACTTATGACAGAAGTATGGCACACCAGAAGCCATCTTGATTGGAATGAAGTGGTAAGTCTGAAAACATTTAATTGAAAAAGGAACAAAATGAGGGGGTTAATTTTGCCATAGAAAGTATGATTTGTGCTTCAGAAAGAAAAATTAGGGCACATTTTGAGTAACTTCTCAAATCCTCTTCTATTTCATTAAAAAATTCTGACATGCAGTCTCCCAAGATGGCCACCAGAGACAAAAGAGCCCAAATGTAGCCCAAATAGCACCCAGATGTAGCCCAAGTATAGCCCAATGACAGAATGTCCCAGAGTGTTCTAAAGAACAACTATAGCGCTAACAGTCTTACTTATGACAAAAGTATGGCACACCAGAAGCCATCTTGATTGGAATGTAGTGGTAACTCTTAAAACATTTAATTTAAAAAGGAACAAAATGAGGGGGTATATTTTGCCATAGAAAGTATGATTAGTGCTGCAGAAAGAAAAATTAGGGCACATTTTGAGTGGCTTCTCAAATCCTCTTCTATTACATTAAAACATTCTAACATGCAGTCTCCCAAGATGGCCACCAGAGACAAAAGAGCCCAAATGTAGCCCAAATATCACCCAGATGTAGCCCAAGTATAGCCCAATGACAGAATTTCCCAGAGTGTTCTAAAGAACAACTAGAGCTCTAACAGTCTTACTTATGACAAACGTATGGCACACCAGAAGCCATCTTGATTGGAATGAAGTGGTAAGTCTGAAAACATTTAATTTAAAAAGGAACAAAATGAGGGGGTTCATTTTGCCATAGAAAGTATGATTAGTGCTTCAGAAAGAAAAATTAGGGCACATTTTGAGTGACTTCTCAAATCCTCTTCTATGTCATTAAAAAAATTCTGACAAGCAGACTGAAACATGCACTTTGAATACCAGCAGCAGACTTCCCTGGTGAGCAGTAGCTTTACTACAGTGATATAATGAGCAACTTGAGTGCTAACATTCAGAACTTATGGCAAATGTGTGACACATCTGAATGCCTTCTTGATGGAACCAAAGTAAACAAGCATTGAAAATGCAATAGATCTCGCCCTCGTTTAAGTTAAAGCCATTCTCTTTGTAATGAGGTGGCTTTTTAGCTTTGCTTTTAATAGTGTTTTTCAAACTTTCATGTAAATAACATGCATATGTATGCATATATGTATATGTATGCATGCATTTACATTTGTATTTATATTGATATGC
Source organism: Lissotriton helveticus (assembly GCF_964261635.1). Lineage (NCBI taxonomy): Eukaryota > Metazoa > Chordata > Amphibia > Caudata > Salamandridae > Lissotriton > Lissotriton helveticus. The sequence goes on from NC_136068.1 coordinate 1,206,671,945, forward strand.
AGATTATATATGTTTATATATGTATGTATATATATACACATACATATATACAAATGCATATATATGCATATATATATGTGAATATGTGTGCGTGTAGATAGACCGAGGCACAAGAAAGCAGACAAACAAACGTGAAGAACACAAAAAGGGGGCAGGGTAGATACACCCTGACCCCCTAGGCCTGCCCAGGTGGTCCCACAAGGACAAAAAAGGCCCACATTTAAAAAAACAAAAACCTGGTCTTTTTTTTTTTAAATTACCCCCGGGGGGACCAAATCGCAGCGGCATAGTGATAAAGAAGTGTGGGGGGTCCACAATGCCCCCCACACTGCCCCGGGGACCGCCGTCCCCAGGGCAAAGCAACGCAGCCCCTTGGCGCATACTGGAGGCTCCTGGTGGGCTACTTGCCCCACAGGGACCCCCAGTATGCAAGGGGAATTAGTTCCTATTCTGCAAACACGCCAGGGGTTGCGCTGCAGAGAGGTGTAAAAAAGGGTGTGACCTCATTACACCTCTCTGCAATGCAGCCCCCTGGCGCATACTGCAGGTTCCAAGTGGGCTAGTTGCCCCCAGGGACCCGCAGTATGCAAGGGGAATTAGTTCCCCCTCTGCAAACACGCCCGGGGGCTGCGTTGCAGAGAGGTGTAAAAAAGAGTGTGGCCTCATTACACCTCTCTGTAATGCAGCTCCCTGGCTTATACTGGAGGCTCCAGGTGGGCTAGTTGCCCCCCAGGAACCCCCAGTATGCAAGGGGAATTAGTTCCTCCTCTGCAAACGCGCCAGGGGTTGCGCTGCAGAACGTTGTAAAAAGAGGTCGTGCCCTCTGAACACCTGCCTGCAAAAATGTAGTAAATCAGTATAAAAAAAATAACAATTAATACATTTAAAGATTGTCATTTAAAAAACCTTCGAAATTCAATGAAAAAACTATAGGTTTCAGGCCTTATATAGTTAGGAATTAGCATTTAAAAAACTTGCAAATTCACTTAAAAAACCATAGGTTTCAGGCCTTATATAGTTAGGAATTAGCATTTAAAAAACCTTGCAAATTCACTGAAAAAACCATAGCTTTCAGGCCTTACATAGTTAGGAATTAGCATTTAAAAAACCTTGCAAATTCACTGAAAAAAACCATAGGTTTCAGGCCTTATATAGTTAGGAATTAGCATTTAAAAAACCTTGCAAATTCACTGAAAAAAACATAGGTTTCAGGCCTTATATAGTTAGGAATTAGCATTTAAAAAACCTTTGAAATTCACTGAAAAAAACATAGGTTTCAGGCCTTATATAGTTAGGAATTAGCTTTTAAAAATCCTTTGAATTTGACTCAAAAAACTAAGTTTTAGGGGTGTTATAGTTAGCTGGACATTTCACTCATACAAAACCATTGAAATTGCTCCTATATAGTTAGTTGTACTAACTATATTTCGCGCACCCGCAATCCACTGCTGATAATGTCACATATTAGATCATTCATGACATGGTCAGTGAAATCACTGATGACATCTCAAATGACATCACTGATGAAATCATCCAGTGAATGTGGTTTGCTTCGTTATTTAAATATGCATTATATATATTGCAATTTGCATTGAAGAATGAGTGGATATATATAAATAAATATTTGGATGGAGGATTTAGTAGCAGTGTAGTTGACTGTTTACTTGACCAATTTATAATGTCTCACTAAATATAGTGGATAGTGACTAAACTGTGTGAATATCTGTATCACTTTGTCAGTTGTTGTGTAAACTGATTCTACAGTTGGTTACTAGCTATGTGAAAGTCTATATTAGTTATTGATTAGTTAACTGAGTATTTGTATGGGAGTGTGAAAGTGTGTGTGGTTCGGTGGGGGTGTGTGACTGTCCAAAGATGTATGAATAGTTGAAACCTGTTTTTTCAGGGAATATATATATATATATATATATATATATATATATTATTCCAAAAGCCTCCGCGCTTAGAGAATGCACTCCACAGGGAAAAGTTTAACAAAACCTTTAATGCAGGGAGCATTTAACCCAGTCCGACAGATTGATTCCCCTACGCGTTTCGGTGCCCTGCACCTTAATCATGGGGTAGTGAGGCAAGTTAAAAACAGGTGTTTGCATACCACATATATTACCCTTTGAGGCACGTGTCCACCAGTGCACAGCATGCCGGGAGTGGTAGTCCCGATTTTTCCTCTCTGGTGAGGTCCGTTTTTTAACTTTCATTTCTTTAGCCTCTGTAAACAACAATGTTCCGACCCTCCAGTGGGTCTCAGTTCCGTTTAGACACTTCCCAAATGGCTTATTTCCTTGTGCTGGAACAGGCTGTTGCAGTGCACAGCCACACAGACCTTCCTTCGGTAATTTCGGCGGTGCACTCCCCCACGGCTGGAGCTGCCGTGTGTCATGTTATTCCAAAAGCCTCCGCGCTTAGAGAATGCACTCCACAGGGAAAAGTTTAACAAAACCTTTAATGCAGGGAGCATTTAACCCAGTCCGACAGATTGATTCCCCTACGCGTTTCGGTGCCCTGCACCTTAATCATGGGGTAGTGAGGCAAGTTAAAAACAGGTGTTTGCATACCACATATATTACCCTTTGAGGCACGTGTCCACCAGTGCACAGCATGCCGGGAGTGGTAGTCCCGATTTTTCCTCTCTGGTGAGGTCCGTTTTTTAACTTTCATTTCTTTAGCCTCTGTAAACAACAATGTTCCGACCCTCCAGTGGGTCTCAGTTCCGTTAAGACGCTTCCCAAATGGCTTATTTCCTTGTGCTGGAACAGGCTGTTGCAGTGCACAGCCACACAGACCTTCCTTCGGTGATTTCGGCGGTGCACTCCCACTGGAGGGTCGGAACATTGTTGTTTACAGAGGCTAAAGAAATGAAAGTTAAAAAACGGACCTCACCAGAGAGGAAAAATCGGGACTACCACTCCCGGCATGCTGTGCACTGGTGGACACGTGCCTCAAAGGGTAATATATGTGGTATGCAAACACCTGTTTTTAACTTGCCTCACTACCCCATGATTAAGGTGCAGGGCACCGAAACGCGTAGGGGAATCAATCTGTCGGACTGGGTTAAATGCTCCCTGCATTAAAGGTTTTGTTAAACTTTTCCCTGTGGAGTGCATTCTCTAAGCGCGGAGGCTTTTGGAATAATATATATATATATATATATATATATATATATATATATTACCTACTGGCGGTCGCCAGTAGGTATATATAGTTAGGATTTTTTCTCTATGGGATTTTTGAAAATTCTATGTCTAATAACTGGCGTTTGTGGACGGAATTGGCTGAAATTTTCAGGAAAATGGCACATTTTGTTTCTGAGCAGCCCTTGAAAATTTGGGGGGGGTTCGTCAAGGGGGGGCCGAGAAAAAAGGGGGGTCCCAAAACGTGTTTTTAACATTGAGTTTTCCATAGGGCGGTTGGCCTCACTTTTAGCCCGAACGGCTGAATGGATTTGCACGAAACTTGGCAAAATTGTAGGGACTGGTAGCCCGATGTGCCTTTGCTAGGTCTCAATATATGTGCTTCAGTGGATTTTGAGAAATTAACGTTCAAAAAAAGATATATATCTGTAACAGCGGACCGGGCAGCGCTCCGGTTCGCGGACTTTACGCGTAACGGAACTTCGCGTAGCGAAGCTGATTGGCTCTCCGGTGTCTGTCAACATTCTAAACAGTCCGGAGCGGCCGCCATCTTGTCTCTCGGTAGGATCGAGAGACAAGAGGAGGCCAAAGCGAAGGGGCAAATGACCATAAGGGGGCATAGTAGATCCTCGCTGACCCCCTAGGTTTGATGTGGAGGTTTTAAAAGGGCCCCGCGGGGCAAAAAAAAATAATAATAATAATAATCGAACGGCTGAATGGATTTGCACGAAACTTGGCAAAATATTAGGGACTGGTAGCCCGATGTGCCTTTGCTAGGTCTCAATATATGTGCTCCAGTGGATTTTGAGAAATTAACGTTAAAAAAAAGATATATATCTGTAACAGCGCTCCGCTTCGCGTAACGGAGGTTTGCGAAGCTGATTGGTTCTCCGGCGTCTGTAAACATTCCAAACAGTCCGTAGCGGCCGCCATCTTGTCTCTCGGTAGGATCGAGAGACAAGAGGAGGCCAAAGCGAAGGGGCAAATGACCATAAGGGGGCATAGTAGATCCTCGCTGACCCCCTAGGTTTGATGTGGAGGTTTTAAAAGGGCCCCGCGGGGCAAAAAAAAAAAAAATAATAATAATCGAACGGCTGAATGGATTTGCACGAAACTTGGTAAAATATTAGGGACTGGTAGCCCGATGTGCCTTTGCTAGGTCTCAATATATGTGCTTCAGTGGATTTTGAGAAATTAACGTTCAAAAAAAGATATATATCTGTAACAGCGCTCCGCTTCGCGTAACGGAGGTTTGCGAAGCTGATTGGTTCTCCGGCGTCTGTAAACATTGCAAACAGTCCGTAGCGGCCGCCATCTTGTCTCTCGGTAGGATCGAGAGACAAGAGGAGGCCAAAGCGAAGGGGCAAATGACGATAAGGGGGCATAGTAGATCCTCCTTGACCTCTTAGGTTTGATGTGGAGGTTTTAAAAGGGCCCCGCGGTGCAAAAAAAAAATAACAATAATAATCGAACGGCTGAATGGATTTGCACGAAACTTGGGAAAATTGTAGGGACTGGTAGCTCGATGTGCCCTTGCTAGGTGTCAATATATGTGCTTCAGTGGATTTTGAGAAATTAACGTTCAAAAACAAGATATATATCTGTAACAGCGCTCCGCTTCGCGGAGATAAAATTATATCTGTATTACCTAGCTGTTGCTAACACCAGTTAGCGACGGCTAGTAGGAGATAGCGACCATCTTGGGCCCCACTTTGCATGTGAGTGATATTTATCACTAATGACATGCAAAGTGGGGATGCCAAGATGTTAGCGACTGGAAACAGTCGCTAACATCGCTATCTCCTATTATCAACTTTTGGAAATATTCGCGATAAGCGCGAATATCTCCAAAAGCTAGCACCTGCCCTGAGCAGTTCTTAGCCATGTCATCCAATGGGAGGTGGATAACATGGCTAAGAGCATTAGCTCGGTAATGCATGAATATCGCTGAGTTTTCAGCGATATTAATGCATTGCGGTCGTTTTTTATTGTATTTGCGATAAACCTTGATAATAGCAAGGTTTATCTGCGATAATTTCTGACGATGCTTAGCGGTAAAAAAATCGTTGCTAAGCATCGTTAGGGATAAATATCGCTTAACTTTGGTAATATGCCCCAACGTCTGTTAACGTTCGATTCGAAGGAAATCAGGAAGTGTTGAAAAACATTGTCTGCGCCATCTTGCCTTTTTTCAAATGCCACACTTTTGTCGTGCACGGCAGTCATTTTAGATGCCTTGACCAGACCCACTCTGTGCACGCTGTCGATCCTTAGCATGGCTCCCCACCCTCGCAAGCATCTCCCCCAGGCAGTGGTCACCCCCGCTCTCTGTCTTATGCATGGGTAATAAACCACCCCCCATCTGCGCTGCTCTTCCCTGAGAATCACACCCTGTGCCCGCCCGACACCTCCCTTTCGCCCTATTCACTACCGCACCCTCTGACACTCCTTTTCCTCTGTGTCCGATTGTCCAGGCCGGTCCTAGGGTACCAGCTAGCCCTGCAGATGTAGTTTATGGCCCCAGCTGTAAAGAATCACCCCTCTTCAAAGGAGTTATAGTAGATCAAGGCCCACACTCGATGATATCCGTCACAGCAGACACGTTCCTATTATCTGAAAACCATCCTGTATTGTGATTGGGGAGGGGACCGAGCCTGAAGCGGAAGATTCCAGGGATGACTGTTTGTACATCAAAGTTTTTACAATTATGTGTCACATTAAAAATATATAGCACTCCAACAAAGTAGTAAGATTATAAAACTTTAATAACTTATAAATATATACAAGAAAACAAAAACAGTAATAACATATAAACATTTTTAGGGAAAAACAACGAAGTAGCGGTCGGCTGTGCGAATAGTCCCAACGCAGCACAACGTCCAGATTTCTGGCGTGGGGCGTCGCGGGGGGTGGGTCATCAGTAGCAAACTGTTGTGCGAATAGTTCCAAGGCAGCAGAACGATGGCACCAAGGTGATGTCCAGTAAGTTGCCGCACTGGTTTTGGTATCCTACAATGCTGCTCCGAATAACGGCGTGGGGCGCCCCGGGGGAGGCGGCGTGAACGGGCCTCTCCAGGTGGAGTCTCATCTGTTGTAGTGGGGCGCCCCTTTACCGTTTCAGTTGCCATTCCGTCCGCTTTTGGTCCACTGTGTCAAAAGCCGCAATTCAGCTGAGTTGCGCCCACTCTTGCGGTGCAGCGATAGGCGGCTGCGCCCACTCTTGCGGTGCAGCGATAGGCGGCTGTCACAGGACTCTCAAAATGGTGGCAGGCTGTTTCCTTTTTGGGCCTGGTCCACTGAAAAGGCCCTGGGATACCTTGGAAATCGGACGCTAGTCTGCTAGGTCTTGGACCCCATTCTCGAAAGCGTTCCCTCCGCCTTGAGGATTCATCAAAAGTTTTGGGGGCCCCCGACTCCTGTAGGCTTCTGGTGGGGAGCGGCTGCCATGATTGCTCGCGGAATGACCACGACGGAGCTACGAGATGGTGGTGCTCTCATGCTGACGCCAGCTTCAGTCTGAAACATCCAGAAACAAGGTGGGGCTTTCATCGTTTGGGAAAAAAAAAAGTTTTCATCCAATGAAAAGTGTTGTTTTTAGGTCATATGATCAAGCCTTCTATCATTAGGAAACCAAAAGTAAAATGAACCAATGAAAAGTTTTATAAACAAGTCACATGACCTGTTATGCGGCATAGGGTATAAAATGCGGAGAAAATACGTTGGCACGTGAGGCGGCGTCAGTAGCGGACCGATGTGCGAATAGGCCGAAGGCAACACAACGCGCCAAGATCCGGATGGCACCGAGGTGGTGTCCAGCAAGTTGCAGCACTGGTGTGGCCATCTTACAATGCTGAAAGTCGGCGTGGGGCGCCCCGTTGGCCTGTGAGTTTGCGTCAGTAGCGGACCGATGTGCGAATAGGCCGAAGGCAGCACAACGCGCCAAGATCCGGATGGCACCGAGGTGGTGTCTAGTAAGTTGCCGCACTGGTGTGGCCATCCTACAATTTTGAAAGTCGGCGTGGGGCGCCCTGTTGGCCTGTGAGATGGTGTCAGTAGCGGACCGATGTGCGAATAGGCCGAAGGCAGCGCAACAATATTTCCTGAATAGAAGACACTACAAGGCGCTGAGATGCCAAGATCCGGATGGCACCGAGGTGGTGTCTAGTAAGTTGCCGCACTGGTGTGGCAATCCTACAATGGTAAAAGTCGGCGTGGGGTGCCCCGTTGGCCTGTGAGATGGCGTCAGTAGCGGACCGATGTGCGAATGGGGCCAAAGGCAGCGCAACAATATTTTCGGAATAGAAGACACCACAAGGCGCTGAGATGCCAAGATCCGGATGGCACCGAGGTGGTGTCTAGCAAGTTGCTGTACTGGTGTGGCCATCCTACAATGTTGAAAGTCGGCGTGGGGCGCCCCGTTGGCCTGTGAGATGGCGTCAGTAGCGGACCGATGTGCGAATGGGGCCAAAGGCAGCGCAACAATAGTTTCTGACTGACACCACAAGGCGCTGAGATGCCAAGATCCGGATGGCAACGAGGTGATGTCTAGCAAGTTGCTGTACTGGTGTGGCTATCCTACAATGGTAAAAGTCGGCGTGGGGCGCCCTGTTGGCCTGTGAGATGGTGTCAGTTGCGGACCGATGTGCGAATGGGGCCAAAGGCAGCGCAACAATATTTTGTCTATGGAAGATACCACTAGGCGTTGAGATGCCAAGATCCGGATGGCACCGAGGTGATGTCTAGCAAGTTGCTGTACTGGTGTGGTCATCCTACAATGCTGAAACTCGGCGTGGGGCGCCCCATTAGCCTGTGAGATGGCGTCAGTAGCGGACCGATGTGCGAATGGGGCCAAAGGCAGCGCAACAATATTTTCTGACTGACACCACAAGGCGCTGAGATGCCAAGATCCGGATGGCACCGAGGTGATGTCTAGCAAGTTGCAGCACTGGTGTGGCCATCCTACAATGCTGAAAGTCGGCGTGGGGCGCCCCGTTGGCCTGTGAGTTTGCGTCAGTAGCGGACCGATGTGCGAATGGGGCCAAAGGCAGCGCAACAATATTTTCTGAATAGAAGACACCACAAGGCGCTGAGATGCCAAGATTCGGATGGCACCGAGGTGGTGTCTTGCAAGTTGTGGTACTGGTGTGGCCATCCTACAATGGTAAAAGTCGGCGTGGGGCGCCCTGTTGGCCTGTGAGATGGTGTCAGTAGCGGACCGATGTAGGCAGCGCAACAATATTTTCTGACTAGAAGACACCACAAGGCGCTGAGATGCCAAGATCCGGATGGCACCGAGGTGATGTCTAGCAAGTTGCAGCACTGGTGTGGTCATCCTACAATGCTGAAACTCGGCGTGGGGCGCCCCATTAGCCTGTGAGATGGCGTCAGTAGCGGACCGATGTGTGAATAGGCCGGAACCAGCACAAGGCGCCAAGATCCGGATGTCACCGTGGTGGTTTCATAGTTGAGAGGCACTTCATCTGCAGTGGGGCGCCGAGATCCGGATGGCACCGAGGGGATGTCTAGCAAGTTGCTGTACTGGTGTGGTCATCCTACAATGCTGAAACTCGGCGTGGGGCGCTCATTAGCCTGTGAGATGGCGTCAGTAGCGGACCGATGTGTGAATGGGGAAAGGTAGCGCAAGAATATTTTCTGAAGAGGAGATACCACAAGGCGCTGAGATTCGGTTAGCACCGAGGTGGTGTCTAGCAAGCTATGCAGCTGAGTTGCGTGCGCACTTGCGGCGAATAGGTCGAAGGCAGCATAACAATGTTTTCTGAATAGAAGACACCACAAGGCGCTGAGATTCGGTTACCACCGAGGTGGTGTCTAGCAAGTTGCTGCACTGGTGTGGCCATCCTACAATACTGCTCCGAATAACGGCGTGGGGTGCCCGAAGGGGGGGGGGGGAGGCGGCGTGAACGGGCCTTCCTAGGTGGAGGCTCGTCTGCTGTAGTGGGGCGCCCCTTTACCGTTTCAGTTGCCATTCAGCTGAGTTTCGGCTGCTCTTGATGCTACAGCGACAGGCGGCTGCAACAGGACTCTCAAAATGGCGGCCTGTTCTTTGGATTTGGGCCTGGTCCACTAAAATGGCCCTGGGACACCTTAGAACTCGGACGCTCGATTTTTTTTTCCTTTCCTGTACATGCAAAAAAAGGTAAATGCCCGGTACGTTACACGCTTCATCTGCCACGATGAACTCTCCAGAGGAACCGAAAAAAAATAGAGTTATGGTAACTATACCATGCATGGTCATATGGAGAGGTGGCACCAATTAATTATAGTGCTGCATAAAAGAGAGATTTGGAGGAGAACACCTGACCTGCTAGTACATTCATCAAAGAAGTGGCACTGACAGCATCAGAGGCAAGGGAAACGGTCCCAAATATTTAGAAGAACTTTGGAAAGATTAAAATGACATGTTTAGATTGTGGCAAATTAATTTCATGTGGACAGATGAGTGTTACTCTAATAAATACAGCATATGAACATCATCATAGTCGATGGTTGGTAGAGACATTTTGACTATATCCTGGACCTGCCCGTCCTCGCCCAAAATGGCGCCGGAATAAATGGGACTCGTAACTCCTTGTTGTGTACTGGTTGCAGAACCTTGAAATCACGAGATACGTATGCAGTTTTGAAGCACATGGCGGGCGGGGACGAGAATTGATTGAATATTTCGACATCCCTATTGATATTAAGTTCTGATGTGTTATTGATTACTGTACTATTGAAAGTTTGAATTAACGTCACCCATGGTACTTGCCCGCAAATGTATATCTAGATAATTTTATTGTAACTGGCCCTGTCGTATTTTAATTATAAAATGTACGTCCACCGATTCCGTAACTGTTAGACACCTTAGTTCTTGCAACCTAATGGCCCGCCCGTTACGTTCCTCTACAGTGTAAATGTCTACTCATCATATACGATTACAGTTTGCTCCGTGGCCGGCCCACGTGATTATAGGCCCGTATTTGTATAATGAAATTTTCACAATAAAGGTTTTTAAAAGAAAACATGGTAGTAGTATATAGATTGGTAAAGTTTTTAATAATAGTCACTGTTTTAGAATCATTAAAAGGCAAGTGAAATAAAGCAGACCAATTACATGAAGGGTAAAAGGTATAATACGAAGGAACGCAGTAAAGATAAATGGTCAAGGGCTGTTGTGTTTTCTACTCCTGCAACATAAAGTGATCGATAAGAATCTCATATTCAGGCGTATCGGCGACTAAGACAGCAGGTCGACCCTCTTTTGCTCAACGGCTCCGTCATGGGACGAAGAAACGCTCTTTTTCTCGAAAAAAGAATATATTTTACTTGCAGGACAGTTGTAAATTTTCCGGGAAAGTACATTAGCCTGGAACATTATAACATATATTTAAGAAAAAATAATGTTCGGAAGTAATAAAAAGCGTAATTTTTAGGTCATATGACCAAGCCTTTCATCATTAGAATAAGAAAAGTAAAATGAACCAATGAAAAGTTTTATTAACAAGTCACATGACCTGTTATGCTTACGTTACGCGCTGCGCGTCGCGCCCCGGATGACTTCCGGATGCGCTAACGCGGCGCGTCATATGACGCATTACGCGACAACGCCGGTCCAGAATATAGTCAAAATGTCTCCACCAACCAGCGGTCGGAACACAACCCCTTTCAGCAGGCTAAATAGTTCTGTTAAATGACAACAGAAGGGACAGGCAACAAGAACCATTAGTCAAAGAGGGGAGGGCTAGTTCTTCTCTACCGGGTTACATTGGGGCGCTACCGGAACTGATCGAATTGGTAGTCTACAGTGTTTCTGGATGTTTTAGACTGAAGCTGGGGTTAGCATGAGAGCAGCACCATTTCGTAGCTCCGTAGTGGCCATTTCGCAACCAATCATGGCAGCCGCTCTTTATCGTTATTTTGGGCGGGGTGGGTGGCGGAGCCGAGCTGTTTTGCAGCCATCATTGTGTGGAGTTCAGTTCATTTCACTAGTTTTGTATTTGTCATGAGGGGTTGTTCCTAATGTTTCTATTTTAGCGAGGTCAAAAAGAGATCCCATTAGTGGCCTACTGATTTTGCTCGATTCCTTTTCTTTTTTTTTTTTACACGATTTTTCGTTATCTGCAAAGACTAAACAGAGTATTGCGACTTTGTGTTTGTTTGTAAATAGAGAATGAACCAAAGAGAACCAATTCTAAAACAGTAAATACTTGGATAACAATTAATCAAATGGAGAGAGAAGCAGGCACGACGTATTACAACGGGGGCAAAGGCCTGCGTTAAGTACCCTTCACTATGTGCAAAGAGAGAGTACTCCTAATAGAAATGAGGGGGGGGGGGCACCATTCAAAGCAGATCAGTGTGCATAAACACGAAAATGTTTTCAATTACCACGTACTTGACATTCGACAGCTTATGATATTTGCTATTAAAAAACCATTGAAATTCACTGAAAAAACCATAGGTTATAGACCATATATAGTTAGGAATTAGCATTTACAAAACCTTGAAAATTCACTGAAAAAACCATAGGTTATAGACCATATATAGTTAGGAATTAGCATTTAAAAAACCTTATTTTACTCACACAAAACCATTGAAATTCCATATATAGTTAGTTGCACTAACTATATATCGCGCACCCGCAATCCACTGCTGATGATGTCACATATTACATCATTCATGACATGGTCAGTGACATCACTGATGACATCACTGATGACATCTCAAATGACATCACTGATGACATCACTGATGACATCTCATTTGACATCAATGACCACATCACTGATGATATCATTCATGTGACAATACAATGCATCTCCTCACATTTTAATATAACCTCTGTTTCACCCAGTGTTAAATACAGAGTATAATTTTTGAAACCATTGACACACCAATACTAGTTACTACATACGCACTCACTGATTCGTACGTCTACACACACATTCACTCATTCACCCATACAATCATTCATACATACAATCACTCATCTTTACAACACTATCATATGCACTCATACACCTATACAGACACTCACACTCTGCCACTCATCCATGGAGTTACTCACACACCTAGTCAGTCCTGTAAAGAATCAATCACACTTCCATTTTCTAGTTTATACAGTTAAACATAGAGCACCTTACGTTTTCAACCATATACTAACACATACTTACTCTCTTATACAATCATTGATAGTAGTACACATTGATCTGCACAGAGTCACACACCTCCCAGCCAGCCACACACACACTCAGTCTCCCATACAAATACTTGAGCAATCAATCAATAACCCATATAGTTACTCATATAGCTACTGATCAACACATGCAGCAGTTTACAGAACAACAGACATAATGATGCACAAATTAAGACAGTTTAGTCACTAACCCATGCACTCAGTGAGACACATTTAATCACTCACTCATACAGTCAGTCACGCACCTACTAAATCCTTCATCCAGACACTTCTACATCTACTCATTCTTCAATATGTAAAACATATTTAAACTTTACAGAAACACACAGTCACTGGATGATGTCATCAGTGATGTCATCAGTGATGTCATTTGAGATGTCATCAGTGATGTCATCAGTGATGTCACTGACCATGTCATGAATGATGTAATATGTGACATCATCAGCAGTGGATTGCGGGTGCGCGATATATAGTTAGTGCAACTAACTATATATGGAATTTCAATGGTTTTGTGTGAGTAAAATAAGGTTTTTTAAATGCTAATTCCTAACTATATATGGTCTATAACCTATGGTTTTTTCAGTGAATATATATATATATATATATATACATATATATATATATATATATTAAAATGTAATCTACCCATGAATATTTGGATCTCTGATGCTACACTTGTATCTAAAACCCCCACAAAAGACACAGCGGCTTTGTTTTACTTTTTGGGGTAGACATTCTCCCTTTGGGCATGGGGTGGTCACCAAACTCAGACCTCTTAGGCTCCTCTCTCTCTGCTTTTCAGGATGCCTGATTTGGTGCCTGGCATCTTGTAATAGTCTCTGCAACAAAAGAAATCTCAGTTGCTCAAGGCAATAAGATGGCTTGGATCCTGAAATTCTCAGATGATCCATAAATCCTGTATTTTACAAAGTGACAACTTCTCCTTTTGTCAATAGGAGCTGTTGATTTTTTCAGTTTTATTATACTTGGATGATTTGAGGATCTGGATTACCAAAGAGTCTGAAAATTTGTGGTCCAAATGGAATAACTTAAACCTTTTGAAGCTCACCTTATACCTTTTTGTAAAGTTCTGTAAATTTCTCACGAGTAAAGAATGAATTTACAACAAACCAGATAAAGACACTCCTCTTAGTAAATTCCTAGTGTAATGCCTAGTTTGCTTTAATTCAGTTCAACTGGATTTCTTTCAGCTGACAGGAAAAGACAAATGTTTGACTCCCTGTTTACTTTACCAGTCCTAGACTTACATTGTGACCCTAGTCTGCACAGTGAGTGCCAAAGCCTCCAAGGTTAACATAACTAGGTAGCTGGTGTTCGGGCTGATCGGTTCACGTTTTAGACATAACATACATGCAGCTGCGAGCCAAAGGAGATTCTGGCACCTTTAATATTGCACTGTAGGCATGATTTTAGACACTTGGAAGAATCCCGTTTTTCCAGAGATACAGAGAGCTTTAGCAGATTCTGATGTGAATTACTCCTGCTGATCTTGGAGGTATGGGGTCCCCCAAACAAGCCTAAGAGACCTTCTATATTTATATAAAACATAGTTCCTAGATAGGGAGGGTGTTACACTAGGCACTATAAGACCTGTTTTCACCAACATTGTAATATGATTTTTCCTTTTGTGTTTTATAGAATTGTAACAATGCTGATCATTTATTTCTAATTATATGTCTGCTTATGTTAGCAAAGATACTGCATCTTAGAGCACGTCGCTAAAATAAATATTTTAACCTTTCCTGTGTCTCTTTTTACTCCTGTTGTGGACTGGTATGAGAGTATAACGAAAGAGTGTTCTTGCTCCCCACCATACCTGAGTATAACCTAAGTCGCATGTTCTGGGTTGTCTAATCAGTGGTTCATTTGCTATAGGACGAAGAGCAAATGGGACACTGATGCTTGCTGGTAAGGGTTTCTAGGCATTGAGGTGAGTTTTTTGGTACACCACAATTCAATGAGGTCCTGGGGCTCTGGGCACAGTTCAGTGTAGGAGCAGAATGCCTGCAACACACCTAGGCAAAACTTGGCGCTGACTCCAATGGTGCACAAGCCAGATACACCTACCAGATATGTCCTGGTTAAAGATTTTACATTCTGACTTTAGTACTTTAAGTCCCAGTCCACCAAAGAAGTATACTTCTAAAGCCCCCAGGACTTCAGGGGAAGCACTTAAAGATTCAAAGGTTGGCACAAAGAGCCAGTTGCTATTGATCATCTGGGCAGATTCAGGAAAGGCCTTGTATTTTGTTGTATCCCTGTGGCTTGAACAGGAGGTCAGTATTATGGCCCTTGGAGTCGACTTATTGTCCTGGATACAACAGGGACTGCAGGTCTAGTCCTTTTGGTCTCAGTAGCAGATTGAGTTCTCTTTTGATCTTCCAGAAGTCCAGGAGTGTTCTGAAGTGGGTGCCTGGAGATGCTGCATTTGTGGGTGAGAATGGTCTTTGAGGACGCTATAACAAAAAGGGTGAAGGTTCCCAGGCTGAGTCTACCCACTATGGGCATTTTGTAAGACACTAAACATGGTCTCTGAGGGCTCGGTGTTGTTGGGGAGTGTACTATGGCATTCCTGAAGTTCTACAACATTGAACGCTAAACTCCTGTTTTAGGCAGTACCAGTACCCTCAGCACACTCAGAGAAATAAGTCTGGGAGCACAAAGCTGGGCTTTCAGCAACCAGACAGTGGATGCACACAAATTGTGTTCCCCCCTCCTTTTAAGTGTGCTCCAAATGTTATATGAAAAGCCCCAGCAGACTTGCCAAGCAGGTCTTGACGCACCAGCGCAAATTTCTTATAACTAGTGACATCTTATGCCTCCAGGAAATGTGGGCATTGAATCCCACGGTAATATACAGGTTCTATGATTTTTTTCAATCAGCTACACAAACAAGCTTATTTGGACGGCCCTCAGGGGGTCTCTTGATTTTCATGAAGCAATCATCTATAATTTCAACCTCCTCACTCATTCAAACTTACAGGGGCCTGCAATCCATATCCATAAAAGGTTTAAGACTTGGCCAAGAGGTCTCTCATTTGCTCCCTATTAACTGCTACTTCAACCCCCGCAAACAACTTCTAGATCTTGCACTATGGACACATGTTCAAGTATAAAAGAAATCATCGAGTCCTACCCTTCTCACAAAGTGATGCGGGTAGGGTACTTTAACATCAAATCCCTAGATAAACACCACAAAATTGACCAAAGGAGCAAGGAAAAAGAACAATTCAATGACCTACTTACTTCATTCAGATAAAAATCTGCAGACCTGGTCCGGACGCTCCCTGAAAATAAGATACGCCCCACATTCAAAGAAATGTCAACAATACATCTTCATGTCTATCCCTCTGGAATACCATCTTCAGTGCTTTGATATAATAAACCATGAAGAGAGCGACCAGAATCCTTTAGTTTTAAGCCTGGACCTAAACCACCAGATAGCAGACAATGACCAGGGGCTAGGCTTCTCAATGGGTGCCAAAATAAAGACACTAGTTAGAAGAATCAAGTGGTGATCTTTTCACACGCCTCAGGTGGTCAAATGGCTCGGCGAGGGAAGGACCAGGTATAAGAGCCAACCAGAGAAATAACTTTTTTTCACAACATATTTTTATTGTTGGCGACTTGCACAGACAAGGATCACATAGGGCAACCAAGGTTTATGAATAGGGTGACATAAGTATAAGTCACAAGTCATAAGTATAAGATCATTTTTCACAACATTATAGGATTTATTGCACCAAAAATACGATACAAGGAGATTCATAAGTAAAGAAAAATAAAAAGAGATGAAGAACAAATGTGTCACATTGCCACTCGATACTATCCATTCCAATCTTAAATATAAAGAGATGTTGTAAATGTAAATTGATACTTGTATAGCGCACTACTCACCCGCAAGGGTCTCAAGGCGCTTGTACGAATACCGCTGTGGAACCCATCCTGGCTTTCCCTGTGAGGTGTCCACTCCTGGGCACCACCAAGGTGGAGGCCAGGCATCCTTAGCGTTGTGGGGGCCGTTGTGGAGATTAAGCAAGCTATTGCCCAGAGTTGCAGAGTGGGACTCCATGATTGGAATAGGCACCGAGGCGAGAATTATCAGGTCCGTGGAATTTTTGAGCCCAAGATCCGCCGAGGTGGGGAATTGAACCCTGGTCCCGGGCTAGACCTCTGCATCAGGGTCTGCCGCTCTAACCATTGAGCCATGCCTCTCTAGTTTTGTGGATGGTAGTGGGGGTGTTGTTAAGGAGAGTGTGATATATTTTGGTTATTTTATGGTCCCCCAAGACACCCATGAACCCTTTAGCCTCAATGGGATTAAATTAAGGAATCTCGGTAAGGCGGGATATATATGGGGTAAAGGCGTGTCGAAACTGAAGATATCTGTAAAATTGTTTGCGGGGCACACTGTTTTCGACCTGTAAGTCAAGGAAGGACTTAGGAGTTTACCCACGCATATCTGCTCCCACTTTGTATATTCAATGGCCTCCCAGCTCCGAAAACCAGACAGATGCGTCAATTGCGGAAGTTGTCCGTTGCTCCATAGTGGAGTTTCCCTTGTAAGATTTCCCCACCAGCCCATTTGGCAAAGTGCTGATCTCCAGAGCCTAAAGACCATAGTTGTAGCTGGGGGCAGTTCATGGAGCAGTGTCACTGAGTATAAAATCAGGTGGAGAGCATTGTCTTCTAGTAGCCAGCGCTCCAGCGCATAGGCCGGATCCTCATGGTGACCATACCACCAGTCATTGAGGACAAGTAAATGGGAGGCCATGTAGTAGGCTTGAACATCAGGAGTAGTCACACCGCCGGAGTAGGTGGATTGACAGCAGGATCTCAGGGCTATTCGTGATGCCCCACCTCCCCAAAGAAAGCAGGCCAGGATAGCATTTAGGATAGGGATGATTTTGCAGTTGATAGAGGAGACGGGGCAGGAAAAATATTTTAAAGATAGCAGACCTACCAAAGAGAGATAGGGGTATATGGGACCACATATGTGTCTGGTCACTAACCTGTGCCCAAAGAGGGGCTAGGTTTCTGTCCCAAGCCAATGCCTGGGACGATGAGATAGACTTCCAAATATTGAAAGCCATCAGACACCACCACTATCTTCCGCGACCTGTCACCCAGCCGCTCTCCACCCCGCAGCGGCCATAAAAAGGACTTCCCTCGGTTCATATAGAGACCAGAATTCTCTCCAAAAGTCTGCATGATGTGGGGGAGGCGTGGGCAAGGTCTGTAAGAAAGAACAAGACATCATCCACATAGAGCTCTATGCGGTCGGATATGCCTGGGGCCCACTCAAATCCGTGTAATTGCACATCAATGTGTATCCAAGCTGCTAGTGGCTCCATGGCACGAGCAAAGAGATAGGGGAGAGCGGACAGCCTTAAACTGTCCCACGTTTAATAGGGAAGCTCACTGAAGTCGAGTCAACTACTCAGACTGAGGCAGTTATGTCTGTGTAAAGTAGGCGGATAAAGCTCAGCAGTCGGGGACCAATATTGAGATGATTGAGCAAGGCAAACAAATATGTCCAGCCAAGAGAATCAAATTGTTCATGTCTGCCAGCAGGGGTGCGGCAGGGGTATCGAGCTTGCTAACCGCAGCGATGGCATTGGGGGCTCACCTGATATTATGACGTGTAGTGCAGTTTGGCATGAATCCTGCCTGGTTGGGATGGATCAGATCATTAATATAAGGGGCTAGAAGGTTTGCTACCACTTTAGCCAGAAGCTTAGCTTCCACATTAAGCAGAGAAATTGAGTGATAAGACGAGTACTGTTCTGGTGGGCGACCTGGTTTCAAGAAAACAACAATCTCTGCATGCCGCCAGTCTGTCGGGAGAGTGACACTCTCCAGGGAAGCCTCCAGCACTGCCAGGTAGGGCTTTAATAGCAGAGGATGGAACTTCCGGTAAAACTTGCAGAGGTAGCCAGTCAGGCCAGGTGCTTTGCCAGGTCGCATACTCAGCAATATGACCAGCAGCTCATCAACCGATAGTGGGGCATCAAGCACCTCTCGCGGCGTATCTCACAATGCTCGGGGAGGGAAGTCATCGATAAACTTCTGTATAAGGTTATTGGGCAATATTTCATGGGGGGCGTATAGATCTGTGAAATATAGGGCAAAACAATCCGCAATAATGGACGGATCTATGGGGATCATCCCATCAGGACCCCGTATGCTCAGGAGTGTCCGCAGGTGCAGTGTCTGCTGGCACAGACGATGCAGCAAGGGGCTGGACTTGTCTCCCCATTGGTATATTCGGCTGCGAGTGGCCAGCCAATAGAGCCGGGCTTCATTTAACAGTTCGCTGGTGTATATTTGTTGGCAATGTAGTAGTTGTCTATGGTCTACTAAGCCCATCACACCCCTACTGGTGTGCACCAAGTTGAGAAGCTGGGTCTAAAGTTTTATTAACTTAGCCCGTCGCACGGCACAGAAGGCAATATCCACTCCTCAGAGAGTGGACTTCATCGCCTACCATAGTATGGCTGGGGATGCCACTGAGTCTGTGGTAAGCAAGAAACAATCTGTTAGAGAATAATGGATGTGTGTCTTGTATTCAGCATCCCGCAGTAACCATGGCGACAGGTGCCATCGGAACGGGGAGCGCCTGGGATCCAAGCACAAGAGAAGGGATTCCGGCGAGTGATCGCACAGCCCTCTTGGGAGGATCTTAGCATCTGACAGCCTATCTATATGTGTTCCTGACCGGAAGATGTAATCTAGACTAGAGAAGGACGCATGGTCACTAGAAAGATAAGTGTAGGCACGTGTGTGAGGGTGTATAGTACTCCATGAATCGACCCACCCCAAACTCTGAGTCAAGGGTAGTAATTTGGAGTCCAGAATCTCCATGGTACGGAACAAAGCACGCCACCTATCCAGGGATGGGGACATGACATCATTCCAATTGTCTCCAACAAGGGTTAATACAGATCGAATGTCTGACCAAAGCGTCATCAGTTTTTCACTCAAGTAGCAAGAGAGAGGAGGGGGGCATATACATTACCCAGTACAATAAACTTCCCATATAGTGTTCCGTAAATCACAAGGAACCTGCCTTGTGGGTCAGACCACGTTTGGCTATGGACAAAGGGGACCCTGTGATGGAAGAGAATTGCAACCCCCAGGGAGCCTCTCGTGAAGCCAGCATGGTAGGTGGACGCAAATCCAAAGCACCCCAAGCCCAGCGCCTTGGTACCCGCCAGGTGGGTTTCCTGTAGAAGAAGGACATCTGTCCTGTGCCGCTTTGCTTGGTGCTCTGAATAAAAGGGGATAGGTCCATAAACAAGTGGTGGGGGCTAGACCCTTTATAGAATATGTAACACAAATTGCCCAAACCACAAAATCTCCACAAGCTTCTTGAGAGGAAACGATCAATTTATTGTGATCACTCTCAACACTTTACTTACTGTCAATGTTTTTTTAATAAATCTTTTTCAAGTTATAACAAGCTACATGACAGAAAACGAACAATACATTAAATATTTACACAGCTATAAATACTTTGTAAATACATGAAAAACAAATTCTTTACACAATACAAAAAAGAAAATTCCTTGCATCAAACATTACAAAAAAACTAAGAATACATCTCAAACAACATTAGAACAAACATTACAATCAAAAAATGAGAAAAATATAGAGAAAACCAATCCAAGGGGGAATTATAAGCAAATGAATGGCTCTTAAACAAATCAATACTGGACCAGCTGGTCCTAGTATCGTGAAGATGACATTTTATTCCACCCTATGAAAGTGCCGACATGTTTCGAGATCAGGCACAATGTCGCTGATCTCTCATCAGGGCTGTTTTATTCTTTGTATCTGCAAGATGCAAAGAAAATATTTTACTCATCACTCCTCAAAACCAAACTTCTTTTAAGGCAATGGGCTGAGAAAGAAAATTGCTACATACCAAACTTGTTTGTAAGTAGAGCAGGGCATTAAGGCGTAAAGGGGTTTCAAACCAATTATTTTAAGCGTGGCCAGGCAGGACAACCTACAACAAATTTTGAGAAGTTTTTATATTAGTAATTCAAACCAGCTCGTGGTTTCATTACTAAAGCGTAACCCAGTGCTACATGAATCATACCTTGCTATTGTCGACTGCCGGCAACCGGCGTACTTATATGTAGTCTACCACCATGCGGATAAGCTCCTAAAACAATAGTGAAAGTTGTTTTAGTGGTGAGCCTAATGATTACATTGTTCGCATAGTGCATGCATTATTAAAACAATATACCAGAATGGGCAGGAGTAATTTCGCCTACCTTAATGGTGTATTTCTGTTCCCTTTTAAATTTCTGAACATTTTTGAAAAAATGCTCTCAATTGGCCGCCCTGTGTTAGCAAAAAAACGAAAAAATGAGTGTGAGCGCTTGTAGCTAAAAGTCTAAGCATTCAAACAGATTCTGAGCGTTAAATGGACCAAAAGCATGTCCTGGCATTTACCTGCTCTGAAATAACAGCACGCCACTGGTGTGATCAAAGTTTTCTCCCAAGAGATGGCCGCGCAGGCACTTCCTGTATTTAAAGCCCACCTCCAAAACAGGGCATGATGGGACTTGTAGTGTCCTCGAACTTACACTTCAAGAAAATTATATTTATTATATGAAGTGCATATAAAGTGATGGCGCGCCTATTGCGTAGTGTCTTTTTCAATGAATAGATGCAGAAAACCTATTTTGTGACTATTTTAATTACGCGCTGAGTTTGAGATAAAAAACCTCAATATTAGCAACTCGTATCTGAACACTAATGTTAAAACGGGCCAGTTCCTTTGAACGCTGATTTAAATCGCATATATGTCACAAGTACGGCGAGCACATTAAGGGTCATTATTGTAATCATGTGTTGTATGCACTCTAAACAAACTTTAATAACAGAGCATGTGGAGAGTCTGTAGGTGCCGCTACACCCATTTTTAGGATTGCATATATCTACCTGCCAGGCAGTGGCCACGCTTATTTTTTATACGCGAGGTGTATTTAATGAAAAGAGGACGTAAGGCTACAGATTAAGGCCAGGGATGTCTGACAGATGCCAGTCCGCTATACTGTGTGTCTGTGCCAATTATATGTGGGCTATCTCGGACAAGCTATTAAGGCCTGTTTGAGTGCTATTGTATTTCAAAATGAGATAAGCCTCTTTCTGCAGTAAGGCACGCTCAATATCGTGGCATTTTGTCATTGAATTCGCAGTGAATAACACCGACCATTTAAATTCATGTTCGTTATGGCCTTTATCACAGAAGTGTTCAACCAGCGGAGCGGTCATTATTTTTTTCTTTATGCGTGATCGATGCTGGCTGATCCTTTGGTTGACTTGTTGGCTAGTCTTGCCTATGTAAATTAGTGGGCACGGGCAAAGTATTCCGTAAACAACATTTTTCGTTTTGCAGTTGGAGAATTCTGTATGTCTCCACTTAGTGCCCGGATGGACAAATTCATTGCCCTCGATTGTGGTAGAACAAGCAACACAATTGCCGCACCTGTGATGACCTTCCACAGGCTTTAGGTTCCATTGTGACAAAAGGTCACTTTTAGGTTTTGGGATGGTAATATCAGCTCTAATCAATTGTTCGCCAATACTTTGATTTTTTCTATAAGCGAAGATGGGCTTAGGAAATGGGCAATTCAAACCTTCTAATAGATGCCAATTCTTTAAAACAGTTTGGCACAACTTGTGGGTGTCGGGACAGAACGTTGTGACACACACCATTTTGTTCATCGTTGGGCGTTGCTTAAGCTGCAGCAAGCATTCTCTCGGCGTATATCTAGCACGTTTGAATGAGTGCTTAAGGAGCTTCTTAGGGTAGCCCCTGTCTCGCATGTCATGACAAATAGATCTCGCATGTCTTTCATAATCAGCCACATCCGAACAATTAGTCTAATTCTGAGCAATTGCCCATAGGGCAGATTGGCCTTTAGATTGCGTGGATGGGCGCTTCTGTGGTGCAAAATGGTGTTCCTATCAGTCGCCTTTTTATGGAGCGATGTAACCAATCGTCCTTCCTCACATCTCACTTCGACATCCAAAAACGTCATGCGACTAGTGCTGTTTTCTATTGAAAATTTGATGTCCCTGTGTCTTGCATTGAGCCACCCATGGAAAGACATTAGCTCCGCCTGGCTCCCCTGCCACAGGAGCCAGACGTCGTCAATGTAACGATACCACTGTAAAATTCGATCTCTGAATGGGTTGTTAGCTTCCACAAACTTCTGTTCGTATTGTGCCATGAAGAGAATCGCCATTTCTGGGGCATAAGGACACCCCATGGCAGTCCCCTTCACTTGCATGTAGTGCTCACCATTGAAGGTGAAATAGTTTTTCTTAAGTGCTATTTCCGCCAATTGTAAGATAAAAGCAGTGGGGACCCGGTGTGCTCTTTCTCTCTGGTCAAGATAAATCTCCATCACTTGTAAAGCCTCTTCTTTGGGGAATTTGAGTATATAGCGACGTGACATGCATCGTCACCATGATTTGCGACTGTACATCAAAGCTGGTTCCTTCAACTTTAACCAAAAAATCAGTCGTATCTCGCAAATATGACTTTACCTGACTCAAAAAAGGTTTTAAGAAAAAGTCCACATACTGTGCGATCGACTCTAGACATGAGTCGCACCCCGAAACTATGGGGCGGCCAGGGGGCTCTTGCATACTCTTGTGGATCTTCGGAAGGAGATACAGGACCGGAGTCCTGGGATATTTCTTAAGAAGGTAGTCGTGTTCCCTGTTTCCCAAGAAGCCATTCTCTTTGCCATATTCTAAAACTTTGGCAATTTGTCCCTGAATGTTTTAGTTGGATCCTCCGATAATGGGCGATACGAAGTGGTGTTCTTAACTTGTTTCTCGCCTTCTGCCAGATACATCGGGCGGGGCCAGATGACTACTGCCCCGCCCTTATCTGCTTGTTTGATGACGATAGATGGGTCATCTTTAAGCAAACCAATTGTCTCTCGTTGTTTCTTACTCATGTTCTGGTGGGTGAAGCTCTTACTTTTCTCCATCTTATTGATAGAGGAAAGCAGTACCTACTCAAATGCCAGCACCTGTTTAGGGATGTTGGTATAGGGAACAAATTTTGACTTGTTTCTGAGGCCTGTTGTTTCCGTACTCTCAGTAGGTGGATTATTGGCATAAAATGCCTTCAATCTTATTTTGCGGCAAAACTGTATCGCCTCTAATTTGAGTTTAGTATAGTCGGTATTCTTACTTGGCACGAATTTCAAGCCAAGATTAAGTACTGTTTTCTCTTCACTAGATAGTGGTCTAGAGGACAAATTAACAATCGTTGTAGATCTTCCTACAGTTTGTTGTTGCTGCTCCTGGTTCGCATATCCCATGGTACCTTGTACCTGGGTTTTACTTGTTTGCCCTTCTCTAAAAAAGTCACCCCTTTCTTTTGGTTCCTATTGTCTGATCCCGAAGAATCAGAGGAAGATGTACTGGAAAAAGTAGTGAATCGGTTCCTGGACCTGCCTTGATAAGTTGACAAGGCTTGGCGAGAGTCAGACTGCGAGTAGTAGTCCTCACGTAGAAAAGGATATACCTGCTCAATTTTAAATGACTTTATGTCGCGTTCGTACCTGTTGTTCTTATCGTTAATAGTGTTGTCCCTAAAGGACTGAATATCTTTTTCGATCTTATCCAGAAGCGACTTAGCATCTGTGACCACCTGGCTGGTCTCTATAGCCTTAGTTAATTCCTCTATTTCCTCTGCCTCTTTTTTACACAATCTTTGTGCCGTTTCGATGGTGTGAACCATCAAATCACGGCTACACTTAGTGTTAATATAACTGAAGCCCTTACGATACTCTAGATCTTCCGTAAAAATAACCGGGATGTTCTTAACCTGAAGGCCCCAAGGGATTGTGCCACCCTTGAGGTGCCTCAGGAGGAAGTGCCCGTGTAGCTCAGTTCTGACGTGTTTCTTACGCAATCTAATTAGCTTGCCCGTTTCGTTCTGCTGTTTAGCACCAGTACTCAGCGACACTTCGGAAAAAGGAGATGAAGCTATTAGGTTTTGGATGCGGGTCTCACTAAAGGACAATGTGTCCTTTTCTGCCATTCTCAGGATAGACTTGCAGTCCCTCCGTTCAAATGTATGTATGGTATTTCTTGGACTCCTTGAAGTCCTGTAATCCCTCGTGAGTAGCAACTCGCCCTAGATTCTATGAACAAAAGGGAATAGGTCCATAAACAAGTGGTGGGGGCTAGACCCTTTATAGAATATGTAACACAAATTGCCCGAACCACAAAATCTCCACAAGCTTCTTGAGAGGGAACGATCAATTTATTGTGATCACCCGTGACACTTTACTTAGTGTCAATGTTTTTTTTATAAATCTTTTTCAAGTTATAACAAGCTACATGACAGAAAACGAACAATACATTACAATCAAAAAATGAGAAAAATATAGAAATATATTTTTCTCATTTTTTGATTGTATTGTTTGTTATAATGTTGTTTGCGATGCATTCTTAGTTTTTTTGTAATGTTTGATGCAAGGAAGTTTCTTTTTTGTATTGTGTAAAGAATTTGTTTTTCATGTATGTACAAAGTATTTATAGCTGTGTAAATATTTAATGTATTGTTCGTTTTCTGTCATGTAGCTTGTTATAACTTGAAAAAGATTTATAAAAAAAACATTGACACTAAGTAAAGTGTCGAGGGTGATCACAATAAATTGATCGTTCCCTCTCAAGAAGCTTGTGGAGATTCTGTGGTTCGGGCAATTTGTGTTACATAAGCTTTGCTTGGTGCAGCACGGCGCCCCACTTAATCTTGTCGAGTAGGCCATTTACGTTCCAGCTAAGAACTTGGAGCTTTCTATTCCCCCTTCCACTAATTCCTGTGGCATGAGTGGCAATAGTACAAAAATGGGAAGCTAAGAAGGTGAGTGGCATTAGCAATATTAAGCATATAGATAGCGGGAAACATAGTGGCAGTGACAAAAAGAAAAACAATTAAGGAAGTCAAACAACCCTCAAATCCAACCCCCTCCCACCTCACCCATTACTTCAAACCCTTAGAAGTATCTGTCGCTGTTGGCAATGTATCATCACCCCAACAGGGGCAGGGCACAGTTCCACACCAATGATTCCTCATTGAACTGACCCCAAGCAAACAGTATAGTCTCAGATACTGAGATGGATAAGCAGGGGAGTGGCCTCATGTAGGCCCATAAGTAGTGGCATCGGAAAAATAACAAAGCAGATTTCAGTTGCATGACCCCAATACAAGCACAGTACTTTGTAAATAGAGACATAATATATGAAGAGTGGAAAAGAGTTCACCAGACAGTCCGGTTTGTAGAGGAATATTGACCTGGGTTTTCAGTCTCCAGAATGCGGCGGTAGATGGTCCCGTGTATCTCCATCTACCCAGGAACCAGAAGCAACGTGGGACTGTGAGCGACGTCTCAAGCGTGATCTGTGGTTCACTTTTGTCTTAAGTTTGATGGGTCGCCGCGTGGCTTCTCCAGAGGACTACTCGGAGTCAAATCGCGGTGGAGTATGTGTTTTGTGTTTCCAAGTTTCGTCCGTTCAGGTGAAAACTTCCTCAGGGGAATCAAAGGAAAATATATGTGAATCATGAATAACTCAGAGGTGGTCTGGATTGAGCAGCGTATACTGGAGTTTAAGATCCCGCAGTCGAGCCTTAGCAGCCGTGAACGATTGTCGGCGTTGTTGTACCAATTTCGTATAGTCAGAAAAGATGAGGATATGGTGGGAGTTATGTTGCAGTTTGCCTGCGGATCTCATCCTGGTTGTGGCGGAGGTTTTTGCAGCAAGGCTCAATGTGCACATTCAATAATGGACAGAGACGCTTGGGGAATCCAGCTCTTAATCCACAGGGTGAGGAATGGCTCCATATTATTGTCCTCGCAACCCTCGGGAAAACCCACAAAACAAAGATTATTCCTCTGGGCCCTTCCTTCAGCATCTTCTGCTCTGAGCGTGAGACCTTTAGTGATAGATTCTAGGGAGGACACCTTCTTTTGGAGAGACGCAACCGTGTCCTCTGTTGTTGATATTCGAGCTTCGGCTTCCGTAATTCTACCCACTGCTTTGCGGAGATCCTGGCGGATCAACATCACATCCGATCCAACTTCTCCAATCTTGGTCTCCAGCATGTCTCGCGACTGCGTTATGGCCACCATCACTGCAGCGTTGTCTGGACCAGCTGAGCCCTGACTCATCGGGTCCACCGAGTGAGCCCCAGCGCCGGCATAGCAATCCAGGGTACTCTGTTCGGTGCCCCGCGGCCCGTCACGAGTCATGGCAAGTGGCGGAGGGCGGGCTCCAGGAGCGTCAGTCGTGGTTCGTAGAGGGCAGGGAGCAGCGCGACGCTCTCAGATCAGCGTCCCCAATGGTGAGCGGACCAGGGAGAAGGAGGAAGGGAGGGATCCTCAGCAGCGATCAGTGATTCAAGACCAATTCTCACAATAAGGTGGGCAGGGAAGTAGGGATAGAGTACACACACATAAGCCGCACCGGGACCTAGCCCAGCTGCCTCCATATGCAAGCGAATCCTCATCCCCCTAGTGGGTACTCCCGCCAGCGCACGTCACCACCACTCCCCACAGCTCAGCTGCAGGGACCCTCCACAGGGCCCCAGGCGAGATCAGGAAGGATCGTCTATTATTTCAGCAAGCGCAATCACCTCAACCTCACTCAGCGGGCGGGGAGGAGGGACAGCCCTCCCTCAAGAGCGGCACAGAGAACGATCGTGCATCCAGTGTGGCAGAGGCCAAAGGTCTTCCTCGTCACCACCGTCTCCCCATGGGGACCACAGGAGAATCTGAAGCAGTCCTGGGCACTCCAGCGGACTCTAGGAGAGGAGGGAGGGTAAATCGTATGTGGAGCTCCGCAGCCGGCTCAGCACAGCACCAGGGAAGGCAAGGCGCAGCCCAGCCAGCAACCCGGGGCCTGGCAGTAATAATCTGGAAAAGGGCGCGGGTCGCTCAGAGATCACTATGGGCCTGTTGGTAGAGGTTGCCGAAAGGGGCAGGCGAGGGGACAGCGCAACCTCAGGGCACCCAGAAGCCCCCAGAGGCAAGGGCAGAGCAGGGGGTGCCACACACTACCCACTAACCTTAGGCAGGTCTATCAGCGAGTCCAAAGGGGCAACACACCACCGCATAGGGTGCCCTACATCTGGGTCATCCGGTTCAGCCCATCGATCGACCAGCTCATCTGCAGCAGTCCTCAGCAGGGGGACGGCTTCAGCACTGCCCACTCCAATGCAGCACGCTCAATTTCAGGGTCGCCTCCAGTCAAAGGGGGCAGCGAGCAGCGAACAATGCAGTCGCCGAAACACTGCAGTGCCGCCTGCCAGCTGCAAACAGGTCAATCCACGGGGAGCTCCGGGCGGGCCCCCAGCTTCAGCCCGCACACCACACAGGGCCAACAACGTCCCACGTCAAAGGGCTGGCAGCATCACACCACAGATGCGGCACAGGCATTTCACAGCTGCCCATACAGGAATCCCGCAGGTGACAGCACAATCCGGCACCTGGGCCTCACACACGATCGAGGGCAGGCCATGGGGTGTATCCTCGACCCAGCAAAGGAGGTGACACACAGCGCTGCACAGGCCTGAGCGACAGGTCCAGATCAACAGGCGAGGCCGCCAGGTAGTCGCTTCGTCCACAATTCGCCAGGGAATGGCACTCTAGCACAGCAGACAGAGGCAGGCAACTGGGGAGAGATAAAGCGTTCTGATGGCACAGGATATTTGAACAATTAAGGAGCGGGCCTTGGAGCTTGTCTAAACGCGTCTGCATGTTGGACCGCTTGGCCACGCCCCCGATCAAACAGGAGAATTACTTTTAATAAACTGGGATCCTATGACTAGAGATGTGTTAGAATCAATTCAGTGGCGCAGGGGCCCTCCAACGCACATACAGCCATAGCATAGTCAACCCAAAAAAGTCTGTTAAAACGGAACATTAATCCTTTGCGAAAGAACAATAATCCACTTGTGGAAACATAATCTGCACAGAAAGCCTACAAAATAAATATCTGGGCCCTGAAATTAGTACAATAGGAGGAGTGGAAAAAAATATTCGAGATGCTTAAGGAAAGATCCCTAGCCTGTTTCAGGAATCATGTGAACAATCTAAAATCCCACCGGACAGTAAAGGAAAATGCAGTTTCAGCATAGGAATGGGAGAAATACGTTACGGGTCAGTTTCTTGCAAACAATAATACAAACATCAGCATGCAGAGCCCGCAGCAAGCAGAAGAACATCAAGAATAACCTCGTCATCTGAAATAGTAAAACTAATAAAGCCCAAACAGTCTTCCAACATGGATCTTTCAATGTGCCTCAGACGATTGGGCAGCTCTTCTAACACCGCTTTTCAACACTGCCTATACACTGGGCCAAACTCCCGAAGCCTGACAAGGATCAATATTATGCCTGATTTTCAAAAAAAGCGAGCCCCTAAAACCAAGCAATTACAGCCTAATAGCCCTGTTAGACTTGGAGGCAAAAGCATACGCCTAAATTCCACTGAAAAATCTGGAAAGTTGGGTAGAAGAAAATGAGCTGTTCCCTTTTTTCAAACAGGCTTCCGTGTTGGAGCCGCCGCCATTACTACTAGCATTATCCTCCCTCTGTCATCAAGCCACTCAGCAGAATCAACCTCCACCTTTCTGCTGTTTCATTGATTTCACTACAGCATTTGATAAAGTTGACAGACAGACTCTCTGGAAGAAATTAGCAGGCTGGAACATCCCATCTCCTCTTTCAATGGCCATAATCTCACTCTACTCTGAAACTTGGGTGCGAGTGAAAACAGGCCCAAAATCTTTAGCCGCTAAAATTCGCACCACTGGGTGTCTGAAATAGGGCTACGTGTTGGCACCTCTACCATTCAATTTGTACACAGCTGTTCTAGGTAAAGCCCTGACCACCGGTTGGCTGGTCCCACCCCATTTAGGCCATCGTCCTCTTCACATCCTACAGTATGTGTACAATATAGTCATTATGGTCCACACCAAAGTGTGGATCCAATGAGCCTCAACCAACTTACATAAATACAGTGTATTGAACTTCCTCACCATTATTCCTGGCAAGACGAAAATACCTGTATTTGACTGACATAAGAACAAAAAACAGATCTCATATTCATATATTCATAAATCTTTATTCGAATTCCAAGAATTCATAAAAGCACATCATAATTTAACAATGGTATTCTAAAATCCTTGTTAAAACTTTGCTAAATCATAATAGACATCAGACAATTGTAACAAGATTGCTATAAAACAGAAAATCAAGGGTTATCCATCAGTTTACGGGCTCGGGTGGCAGTTCTTAAGAAAGTGCTAGTGCGAAAAACTATTTCTTCATTGTCCAAAGAAAACAGCATCTGATAAGATTCCCCCAAAGAGAGGGGTCTATGTTTTTAAAAAAAAGAAGTTAAAAGCCATTTTACATATTTTAAATAATATTCACAAAAGAAGAAAAAGTGCAAATCAGTTTGTCGCTCACTCCATCGTAGGGGCATGGTGACTTTTCTATATTTGGCCGATAGTCTAAAGGAAAACTCAACAAAAATCTTACAGTTCTCACCCTTAATCGAAATAGGAGGCTTCTTTCCCAGTGTGCCATTGGTAGAGTGAGATATATTGGTAAAGGATACCTATACAGCTCCTTGCCCATGTAGATAGAAACTGTAGATTTCTTAGATTCCTTGCTGATCCTGTCTAAGTTATAAAGTGCGTAGAGTGCTTTTTTCAAATCGTTCTTATGGAGTGAGTAGGCTCTGGTTGGGTCTAAAAAGAGGCTACCTTTATCAACACTACATAGACTCTGATAGACCCCCGAGAGCCAATGAATATCCATTCCTCTCTCGCACTTAAGGCAATCCCTTATGGTTTCTTGAGTCAGGGAGGCAAATTTATTCCTCCAAACTGAGAGCCAAAATAGCGCAGGTCGAGCGCTAATGAAATCACAGATAAAATGTAGGTTGAGTTCCTTATGACAAATATACTCAGAGGTGGAGATCGGTAAGCCCAGCAGCTTTCTACAAAAGCGATTTTCTTCTTGTTGGATGCACCAATTCTTCACCAAGCCCCATATCTCAGCCCATCCATAGTCCAACAGAATAGACCAGAGTTTAGACCTATTAAGTAAATCAAAAGCGGACGATAGATCCATAAACGCTAAATAAACAGGGAAAGATCGGGCGATATTATATTTGCTAACAACCAAATTAAGGTTTAAACACTGTTCTATTGTGCCGACCTTGCTTCTAAAACCCAATTGACACGGGTCTAACATGCCGCTATCTTCTGTCCAGGCTAGGACCCTATTGTATAGGACTCGACCTAAGATCTTCAGTGTATTGTCGAGCAGGGAAATTGGTCTATAGTTAATTGGATCTGATCTTTCCCCCCTTTTTATAAATTGGGACTATGAGACTCGTAGCCCAGGTGTCAGGCATGGGAGCTTGGGGTAAACTGTTAAAAACATTCAGAAGAAGTGGGGCCCGGAATTCTGGTTTCCACTTTATTGTATCTATGGGTAACCCATCAGGGCCGGGGGCCTTATTGCCAAGGCTCTGTGCAATCGCCTCTTCTACTTCCGACAGCGCAATCTGTAGACAGCATAAATGACCCTGCACATAGTAATCTGAGCCGTGTAGCGGTGTGGCATAAGTTTTAGAAAAGTGATTCTCCCATGAATTGCTGGAAATGGTGCAGCTGACTGGTGTTAGTTGTTGGCCCATATTGCGAAAGTCCCTAACTGCAGACCAGAATGAGTTACCATTCTTTCCCCCAGCTGACTCCGCTAGTACTTCCCAGCGTTCACCCAGGAGAATACCCTTCCGCTCACTTATTGCTATTTTGTACTTCTTCCTTGCTGTCCTTACGTCTGCGGGGCACCTAGGTTTAGAGGTTAAGGCCTTGTGTAGGTTCTTATTAGCCTCCGAGCAATTGTGATCGAACCATCTTGGTTCTTTATCATCCTGAGGAAATGGCACTGACAGGAGGGATCTAATCGAAGAGCAAAGTTTAGTGAAATTCTCAATTACCCTTAGATGGTTACTTTTAGTTGATAGACATGAGGTAATTAGGTGCGAATGCCCTCCTATCAGGGTCTCAACTATTTTACCGTTATCAACCCCCCTCCACATTAATCTTAATTTGTCTGTTGAGGGGGTGACGTCCCTAGCCCCATGAAAGATGGTATACACAGGGCGGGTGCTAGTCTTAGTACCACTATTAGGGGGTTATGATCCCTGAAATCTGTTGCATAAAACTCAGCAGTTATTAAGCGGTCTGCAAGGCAGGGGGAATCAAAAATAAAATCAATAGTTGAAGAACAATCCCTTCCTCTGAATGTCGGTGCCTGCTGATTTGTGGGAGGTTGAACCAAGTCCATTACATTGGTAAGGATATGTTCGCTAAGAAAAATATCTAATTCCGATCCCCTTCGCACAGCTGGGTCTGCATATGATATATCCATGCCCCAAGGTTCCGTTGGGACTTTGGCTTTAAAATCCTCCCCCTAGAAAAATCCCGATACGATCGTCTGCTCCTTGGTGTTTGTCTAAATTTGAAAAAAAATTAAAAAGCTCAATAAAGTTCCTATTTGGGACAGAATAGAAATCATTATTGTAAAAATGAATTAAGTAGAAAGGGACCCGTCTTTTATATTCCAATATTTGTATATTGGGACTATTAGTTGGTATCACCTTAATGCTCCCTCCAGAAGCTATACTAATCCCAATGAATAAACCCCCGGATGCGCGACCAAAGTCAGGCTTAGATGCTGTTAGGCTAAAACAATGGATCCCTTCTATATACAAGTCATGTGTGGCCCATGTTTCCTGGAACATTATAATATCTTGACCAGATATTATATGCAACCAGTCTATGTCAGATAGCCTTGATTCAAGGCCTGCGACATTCCACCTCAAAATGTTGAGATCTAAATCATTTTTACTTCTCTTGGGATTATAGGGGGTCGTAGATGTTTCAGCATTGGCAGCTAATGCGGGTCCTATGCCACCCACTACCTATACCTGATGATCATCTAAAACTGCTAAATGCGTAGTTCTTAGTTCCTGTGCTTCTTGCCCCTTTGCTGTAATAGTTGATCGGAAATCTGATGTGTCCCTTAATAGGTTTCCCTCACGTTCATTGGCCCTAACCATCCTATCTGATTGTCAGTCCTGTGCATCTAGGTCTGAAAAAGCCTGATCAAAACGATTATAGGTCGGGACATTGTATTCATACGTTCCCTTAGTATGGACAATGGCTGGATAATTGCGTCTGTGTGCAGGTAAGGTCGGGGAGTTACGGTAGAAAAAGCCCAGAGGTAGAATGTGAATCCCCTCCCTATCCATTTGCGTTGTCGCTGCTCTGTCTAAGATTGTTTTTACTAGATCAGGAGACCCAAAGTTCAAAACTATGCCATCGCCCCTACTAGTTTTATTCAATTTCCCTATCCAGGGAACCCTACAAATCATTTTGAACTCCTGAAACAGGTAGCTACCCAACCCTGTTTTCTTATCCAGCAGGTGAAGTGCCCTGTTTCTTAGAGTAGTCCAATGTTCCCCAGAGTTAGGTGCTGTGTGTGGTACATTTGAAAGCACAACGGTTTAGGGTGTGGACTCAGGAGATAAGTTAAGGTGTCCCTTACCGTGAACAGTGGCTAAGCCACCCCTATTCAGACCCTTGTAAATTCCCCCAGATGTTACGCCTTCGCAGGCGGGATTGATTTGTACTGATTGGGCATTGGCAGTATGTGATGAGGGGCCTGTGTACCTGCATTAGTGATAACATCCTTGGCTATTGGGGGCCGGTTTAAATCAAAAGCCAAACGTGTTCCTAGATCCCCCTGAGCTATTGAGCCTCCATTTGGTAGTTGACTAGTTGGGAAAAGGAGTTTTGCTCAATGCTACTTAGACGGGTGTCAATGTCTACAAGTTTGTTTAGCAAAGGCTTTAACAACACCATTAACTTTTCCTCCAATTTGGCTAGTATACCATCATCCAAATCAACTTGGGGGTGCATAGTGAGACATTGGCTTCTCGGGGCACTTGGGCTAATGGGGCTAATAACAGCTACCTCTTCTGAGTGGCCTGAGGGGCCTCTCTTACCACGGACAGAACCTTTTGTTTTTGCCACTTTGCTAGTTTGTTGGGCGGTAAGAGGTACACCCCCGCCTTTCTTTTCCTTGCGGCAGCCAGAACCGTACCCTCCCTAACTTTTGACTGCGATTGTTGTGTCAATCGAGTCACAATCGGGGGCGGGGATAGTACTGTAGCAGTTGGTCCTATAGCTATCGTGGGCGGGTCTTCTGAGATTGCTATCAAAAGCTCAGGGATGGTTTGGGGCGTGCTGTCGAAGTTGCATCGCGCAATAAACAGGCCACGCAGGTGTTAAAGCGTAAAAGGCCATTTTATTAGACCAGGCTGCATAACAGTAACAAATAACCAACATCAACATTATAAACAAACCCCCCAATATCACTCTTCAATACCTCACACTCTCCCGCCACTCTGCCTCATACACCAACCGCTCCATTCCATACCTTACCTCATCCGATTCACAAATTCACCTGTCCTCATATCCCGATACCTCTGACATTCCCGTCATGCTCTCAGTTCCTCAGATCATTCGAACTTCCCCCCCAAGGGATGGGTGCGCCCGCTCTTGACCCCCCTGTCCCTCCAAAGTATCGCCTACAGCAGCTCTGGCCTAAACTGGCACGCCAAGCCAACCCATCACCGAACCCTATAACTGCAGGGTGGGTGGGTGGCCTTTTTCACAACCCTCCCGATGGTGCTGAGTGCAGGAAGAGGAAGTTCCCTTCCTCCCCTGCACTTATAACCTCCCCACTAACTCCTCCCCTTCCCCCTAGCTAGCCTTGGTCTCGCGCGAATGACCCCGGGGGAAGACTAGTCTGCGACTGTGCTTCCCCCGGGGCCCGGCATCGCGCAATAAACAGGCCACGCAGGTGTTAAAGCGTAAAAGGCCATTTTATTAGACCAGGCTGCATAACAGTAACAAATAACCAACATCAAACCCCCCAATATCACTCTTCAATACCTCACACTCTCCCGCCACTCTGCCTCATACACCAACCGCTCCATTCCATACCGTACCTCATCCGATTCACAAATTCACCTGTCCTCATATCCCGATACCTCTGACATTCCCGTCATGCTCTCAGTTCCTCAGATCATTCGAACTTCCCCCCCAAGGGATGGGTGCGCCCGCTCTTGACCCCCCTGTCCCTCCAAAGTATCGCCAACCAGTGAACCCCCTGTAGGGCGGTTCACTGCCCCACCCCCCCGCTACCAGTCGGCCTCAAGTGCATACCTCAAACCCCTTCCACATCGGCCTACGGCACCAGAATGCCACGTTCCACAACCTACTGACCACATCCCTCATCACCATCATGTAATACGCATTCCCCAAACGTGACAGATGCACACCGTCATCCCCGAACAGTAAGGGTCCCTCCAGTCAAATACCCCCTTGAGATCACCTGTATGACCCTGTCACCACCGAACAGTCGCATCGACCTCAGTTTCCTTCGTGCTCTCTCAATGGCACCGTGCTTCATTGCACTCCTCCAAACTTCCCTGGGGGCAAGTTCAGCCCAGGCTATGCAATACCCAAGCAAGCCATACTTTGATCACACCCACGTCCCTTTGCCTCAGCTGCAGGGGCGCCAAACCCGAGAGCTGCACCAGGTCAATGTCCACCAAATGGATTAGCAACAAGTCCTGACATCCTTTTACGGAACCATCCTTGCGAGCCAAGGCAGTAGTGCCCGCCATCGCATCCCACCTTTTCCCCACCAGTGCATCTCATGTTGATGTCCTTCCAGTCCCAGGTGACGACCGTACACCCGCTGGTCCGCATACGTTGATGCCCAGTGCACAAAGGAATGCCCCACAATACAGGTGACCGTCCTGGCCCCCGGTGCGCCCACGCAACCTACGAAAGAAAGATATGTTAGACCACCGAAAAAACCCTAAACCATCAACAGCAATGCACACCTTCCCATCACATTCGCACATATCTCCCACAGCACCGTGACCTCCATCTCCCAATCCGTCGAATCCTCTCCCATGACCACCCCAAACGGGCCGCAGCTGTCGCGGCCCCCATGCGAAAAGAGTGAGTCCCAAACCTTACCGGCTCAAGCCCAAGACGCAGCAAAGCCACATGCATCCCCGCAAGCAACTGCCTAGACGTCACCCGCAAACCAGACTCATGACAGACAATCACTCCCTGCCTCTCAAGCGATGCGGCTGAAACCATCCTCCAGTACACCACTGGGCACACACCCCCCCCCAACTGTCTCACCAAGCCCGACACGCTTACCCCTGCCCAACTGATCCGTCCTAGAAGGACCCAGCCAAAACCCCAAACGTACACCCTCCAACCGGATCTCCACATACCGTCTCCCAACCCAGGACGGTGTGCCCAACAACTCAGACACCCGAAAAGCCCCAAAAAACACCCAACCATACACAAACCGAAAACTTGCACCTCAAACCTGTCATAACAGCATTCTAGCAACATCCTAACCAGGCGAACCAACAACTCAATGTGATTGCCTCCCGCAACTTCCCACCCCCCACTCTGACGCTCTCTACCCCTACCTCGGAGCATCCTACTGACCACCACATCCTTCGTTGGATCAAACCCTAAGAACAAAGTACAATAAAAGGACACTCCTGCCAGTTTCCCAGATATCGTTGCCGCAGTCAATCCTCTGGCATTGCATCCTAAAACAAAACGCCACACACCCTGTTCCACTGCTGACCGGTCCCCAGGCACCGGATCACCACCCATACAATCACCAAAGACAGCCCACGCCAGCTTGCATGTCTTCCCTGTTGCTGCGGCAATAGAGTGCTCCACCAGGCCTACCACTCTCACTCCCCCAAGGCCCAGCTGCCGGCCGGCAGCTCGGTCTTGCACAGCTCAGCTCCCGGTGCCAAAAACCGGAACCGCTGCCACTGCGAACACGACAAAGCCTCAGCAAAGTCATTATCCGGTCCAGGGACATGCTTGGCCCAAAACACCACCTTCAGGCGCAGGCACTGCAACATGAACCTACGTAGCAACCTCAGCACTCTCAGATCTCTGGCTCTCTGGCGTTTGACCACTCAAACACTGTCATGATGTCAAAGGGGAGAAGAACGGACATATTCTGGAATTCCAGCCCCCCCACCTCCAGAGCCACCAGGAAAGGAAAAAACTCCCAAAAATGCAATGCCCCTCCCCTGTTTCAGCCAGTGAGCCGGCCAGCTCACCGCGCACCCCTGCCTTCCCAGCAGATGCCAAACCTGGCTGACCCCGCTGTGTCTGAGAAAATTGGAACATAGCCAAACCGTCCTGTCTGCTTCAAAGTCCAGCGACACTCAGTTGAACCCAGTCAGAAACGTCAGCCACGTCCCCAAGTCAGCCCGCACCCCCATGGAGATCCAAACCCTGTGACGTGGAAACACTGCCCCCGACATGGCCATGCCGGGCCGCCGCCAGACCGCCCGTCCCGCCATGCCTACTCTGCAAGCAAAGTTCAAGAAAACCAGCAACTCCTGCACTACCCTCAAGCAATCCTCATTACACCCATAGCCCACAGCAAACATGCCCGAAACTCTTCCGCTGTAGACACAGGGAGGCGAGCCCGCCACTGGACCGAGTCCAACTCAATCCCCAGGCCACCTGAACTAAAACCCCTTTTTCACAACCCTCCCGATGGTGCTGAGTGCAGGAAGAGGAAGTTCCCTTCCTCCCCTGCACTTATAACCTCCCCACTAACTCCTCCCCTTCCCCCTAGCTAGCCTTGGTCTCGCGCGAATGACCCCGGGGGAAGACTAGTCTGCGACTGTGCTTCCCCCGGGGCCCGGCATTTAACCGGACTAGCTGAATTGAGAAGGGGCCCGCCTGTAGTGGCTTCCATAGAAACTCGACGTGTATCTAAGGAAAGTCTTCTTTGCGTTAGTTCTATTTCGTGGGTTAAAACCGACTCCACCCTAATAAGGAAGGCGTCGAGAGTGCCCACAACCCCTTGGCCCCCAGCCCCTTTGCGAGTGCCCTTACTCATACTCATACTTAAAACAATTAGTACAATCAAGAACTAGGACAAAAGAAAATGCACTCAGCGCTAATATGAAAATCAACAAGTCACTGACCAAGTTCGTAAACAGAAGGGGGAATGTTCCGATATAATGGGGTGGCCCTGCCCTGCCTTCTCCTGGCTTCGACGGGCGAAGCCCGGGCTGCGGGAGGGTTCTGTTGGATTTAAGCGACTCCTGCCGCTGGTTGGTGATGCAGCAACCCGCGACACTAGAGGGTTCTGGGGGATGTAGTCCCCTTCATGGATCCCGGCGTGCTGGCTTGTTGAGGCGGAGCCCAAACAACGGTTCCTCTCGAGGTCAGTGCCCCGTCCATCAAGTGGGCAGCAGTGGGCAACAGCAAATGACCCCAGAAGGAAGCAGGTGAGCAAAACGTCCCACGCTGCGGGAGGGCTCTGTTGGATTTAAGCGCCTCCTGGCGCTGGTTGGGGACGCGGCAACCCGCGACACTAGAGGGTTCTCTGGGATGTAGTCCCCTTCGCGGATCCCGGTGTGCTGGCTTGTCGAGGCGGAGCCCAAACAACGGTTCCTCTCGGGGTCAGCACCCCGTCCGTCAAATGGGCAGCAGTGGGCAACAGCAAATGACCCTAGAAGGCAGCAGGTGAGCAAAACGTCCCAGATCTCATGCACCATGGGCCCTATGTCCATCATGTCGGCCACCAGATATAAGTACTTGAGGGTCTGGTTCACAGAATCCGCTCAACTGCTCAAAAAAATGATATGATAAAGAAATCAACTGCAATCACCTATGGCTTAATAAAGCTTAACCATAATCTAATAAGCCCTTCAGCAGAGGGAATAACGAAAGTGATTCAAGCAACCTTCCTTCCAGCACTTTCCTATGGACAACAAGCTTTTCCTGGAGCCTGCTCGGAAATTCTGGAGTGGGCACAGTGTGTGGGCTATAAAAAAATCTATCGATTACCGAAATACCTTCTGAGGGCAAGACTCAGACTGGAATTTGGACAGGTAAAACAAGCCATCTGAATTTTAAATTACCAGAAAAATCCTTAAAGGTTTGCCTCAGAAGCACATTTGAAAAAACAGGTTCCCCGTGGAATAATCAGTTGATGAGAGCCCTAGGCACCTAAGAGATAAATCAATCAGCAATCGCACTGACTACTATTTCTTACACAATCTGAAAAAAGACTATCACTAGACAAGTGCAATTAGCCTCATTCCAGCAGGACCATGCCTCATTACAATCAACATCCTTTCTGGTCCTGTTAAACGTTTCATATCTGGTAGCCATACCCCAGCCTTATCTTTCCGCTTCCCTCAATTTTAAATCTCAGAAAAAGATCATGTATATGCGACTGCTGGCCTTACCAATAGCGGATTTTGCTCGATCTTGGGCCAACCAAAGAGCAAGCACCTGCTTGGGGGGCATCAGCTATTTGTCTTTCACAAACAGAGGCCTCCACCTTGGCCCATTGTGGAAACGTTACACAAATACTCAGGGACATTCTCTAGCCCAGTCCCGATCCCCTTCAAAGCCCATACAAAGTTCAGAAGTTGATATCAGATTATCTCACACTGAAACCGGGAGATAAACAATCCGCCCCACAGCAATGACATCTTTATGTTATGTTTCTGCATCATTAAAGGCAAGCTAGCGGAAGGAGCCTACTGCTACCCTATAAGATTAATAATCATCTTTGAAACAGGAACACCAGAAATGGCATCTTTCAATCATATCTTATCTACTTCTAATCCTTAAAAACAATGAATTGGCAGCAGCACTTCAGCCTACTATGCCTGCTTTAGACTTCGTGATTGCACAAAGCATACACACTTTATCAGAGAGTCATGATTGCACAGAGCATATGCACTTTATCAGAAAGTTAGGACCACGGGCCAAACACGCTGCTAAAGGGCAAGGAATGAAGAACGGATATTTCACGGGACATAAAAGCATAAAGCATATGCACTTTATCAGAGAGTCCCAACTATGGGCCAAATACGCGCTGCCAAAGGGACATGGAAGAATAATGGAGAATTAACGGGACATAAACTGGTGACATGTTCACTGGTGTCGAACTGATAAGCAATGGCATTTTCTTGCACGAAATTCAAGTTGCATCACCACTTATAAACAAATCAAGATGCAAGGATCAATTGTAATGTTTTATACAAAAAATTATTTTAAATGGTCCCCAGCGCACTTGGTTTCCTTTTTTAATGTAATTGAAGATCTAAGCAAGGGTTTCCATTAGTGATTGTTATGTAATGGTTTTCAATAACGTATGCAAATAAACTTCACACTTCAAACAGACACACCAGCAGGATCTCACACTGTAATGTCAACAAGAGGCCCTCTACGATGGAGACAGTCTGGCTGGTGGGTGAGAAATGGGTGCAGACCTGGGTGCTTGTGACAGACTGGGCTTCTTTGAAGTTGCTAAAGTCATTGGGCTCAGCCCACTGGCCATCCTGCCTAGGGCATGACAACACCTCCCCACACTAAAGGCCTTTTGTCCGTGTCCTGGAGTAAGTTCACACCCCATTTACATCCATTGAAATGCTAATTAACAACAGGCAGAAGGGAAGAGCAAAATGCAGATTTAGATTCCAGAAACTTCAGGCAGGTAACATTCTGAAAGTCATCTTTCCATTATTACAAATCTCGTTTCAGCAGTGAATTAGTCTTGTAATAAATATTTAAAACAAATCCCAACATTGCATTTGTAGTTGTTTACTAGACACAGATAGCATGTAGTAATCTTAATATTGTATCCCAGTGCTTTTGTATGGAACAACCCATCCTGCTACAGTAAGAATAGCTTTGAGGGCATTTTCACTGTAAGGACACGTATAACACTAACCCTTTATGCATTATACTTTTATATACCTTGCACCCTGTCTGAGGGGTGACTTAATATTTTAAAGGAAGGTATAGGCCTGTCACAAGGGTTTATTTGGCAGGCTGAATTGGCAGTTTTAAATTGCCCTGGCAGGCTAAAATATTAGGCCTGGGATTGGGTTTGTCATGTCACTGCGTTGGGTGGCATGATGAGTCCTGCAACCAACTGGTGACATTTAACTGACATGCACTGGGTAAACCTAGCACCATATACTAGGAACTTATAAGTGAGCTAAATGTGCCAATCATGTGTTCATGTTTAAGGGGGGGAGCGGCACAACCACTTTACTACTGATTAGTTGTGAGTAGGTAACTCATAGGCACTATTTTAAGAAAAAATATCAGTGTTCAAACTGTAGTTATACTAAAGTTCTCCTTTGCTTTCCACTAGTACATATTAACCAAGGCTGTGCAGCCAGTTATGAGATGATATCCAAGGTGCCTGTTTCTCTCTTGTCCCATTCTTTTTCCCAGGTCGGCTGTATAATTCCAAGATAATGTTGTGGAGTTGATTGTAAATTAGGTGGTGTAGATTTGGTGAAATGTAGAAAATATCTTCTTTCCTTTTGAATGTGTATTTCCAGGTTAGGGCATGCTAACAACTACATAATGGGGAGCAGATACTTGTGAGGCTTGTGTGGGTTTAAAACTGGTGTTTGCAGAAAGTAGAAAAGGTTTTCCCATATTTGCTTGATAGTCACATTTGACTGTGCATACCTGGAAGTGAAGCAAGCGTGGCTGCGAAGCTGATGGCGAAGCTGACGGCAGCTCCTCACCCACTCGGACTGTGGTGTAATGCGAGCAGAGGAGTAAGAATAGCGTGACCAGGTGTCCCGGATTTCCCAGGACGATCTCCTTTTTAGGTAGAGGCCTTGTCCACACTGCTGTAAGCAGTGGTGGGGGGGAGCCGAAGATTTAATGATGTCTAGTATGGGGGCTTGAACCCGTCCCTCTTCTCCATTGGCTGGCCTCGTAAATGCTGGCCAGCCATTGGAGGAGAGGGGCGTCACTCAGTTCTAGCCCCGGCTTGAGCAGATTCGGGGGCGTGTTTTTTTGCAGTTTTTAATCAGTGACGTCATCCATCACTCAACTGCTAAAAACACGCCCCCAGTCGCAAAATGGTGGCGCGTTTCTCCGAGGCATTTCTGCTTTGCCTCGGAGAAACGTGGTGGTGTGGAGCGCTCC
Source organism: Lissotriton helveticus (assembly GCF_964261635.1). Classification (NCBI taxonomy): domain Eukaryota; kingdom Metazoa; phylum Chordata; class Amphibia; order Caudata; family Salamandridae; genus Lissotriton; species Lissotriton helveticus. The sequence goes on from NC_136068.1 coordinate 1,206,713,501, forward strand.
TCCTCCATAGCAGCATATGCGACGCGTAAAGCAGCACTCTGCGTCCACTCTCCTTTCTACAGTCGCTTCCACGCTGGGGGACAGGATCTTACAATAAGCCGACACACTCCGTAAAGCACTCAGGCGGGGCTGAGGTCGGAGCTGCTCGGAAGAACTGCGCCGGCTCCCCCGTGCTCGAGTGAGCCACAGCCGACCAAATTGTCCTGCAGCAGCGAGGGAGCTCTAATTACCCCGCCGCTCGGCCGGCTTTAAACCCAGATTGCACTCAGCTACAATGACACTCCCAACTCAGTGAAGCACTTTGCGATATCAAACGCAGTGTCACCTTCTTTTGTGCCTTGGAATACCAAGGAATTAAAACTGCACTTTAGAGGAGACGGATCAGATCGGAGTCGCGTCCTCGCTTCTCACCTTCCGAGATTGTTCAATTTGCACAGAGTAATCGGTTTTAATGTAATTGCATCTGTTCGGTCTCTGCTATAACGACACAGTTTTAAAGCTTCTCTCGAGCCTTTCCTCGTTCTAATCTGTCTCTCTGTCTAAATGTTCAGCGAGGGCACACAATGCACGACTCCCGTCTGCTGCCTCTCTTCCTATGGCGGCGCTTTTCTGCTTGCTTTTCTGCCCCCCCTGTTGCACTCCTTGGACGGCTTTAACCTGCTTCTACCTTGTTCCGTCCATGGGTTGTTCGCCTGGAGGCTGGGCCTCTCTCTACTCTGTTAGCAGCCCCTGGCCGAAAGCACATTAATGGACACGGGTGGTCGTGCGTGTAAAGGTTGCATTTAATTACACTTAATTCAGCGATGTCTCTATTGAGCGTTGGTAACGCTCTCATTTAAGTAACTCTGTACACCTACGTCCATACAGTCGTAGTTCTGCTTATGGGTTTGCGGGATGTCTCGGTGGTTGCTGTCTGACTCTCTGCACCCTGTTCCCACCCCTCATCATGGTTAAACCCAGATCTTTTGACTGGGTGTGAGTGTTTGATTGGTTCAGATGTTCCGTCCATCACCACCCCCTTTTGTCCCACCCCTCATCAGAGCAGCCCGTCCTGCCTCCCTGTCCAGCCTCGGTTGAACCCCCTTCCTCCTCTGGGCCTTCCTGTATTCTTTCATCGCCTCTCCTCCGGGGTCCCGTGTAGATTTGCTCCGATGCAGAGGTAAATTCTGGCGCAGCCTCGCCTGGAATACCTCTTAGATTGATAAAAATGTGGGAACGTTCAGGGAATAAAAAACGCGGGCAGTGGAATGTGGCAATCTTGTGTTTGCACTCGGATGCTCTGTTGATGTGTGTATTTGTTGTGTTATAATACACGTTTTCAAATTATGTGCCACTTCAGGTGGCTGGTTGGTGCCTACACATTGCTTAATAGAGAGCAGTGGGATATTTGTGCTTGGTTTAAGTCGTTGCTCTTCAGACCTAGAAAACATGGAGGACTAACTCCTGTGTAATCCCGAGGCCTCTGCGTGTTGGCCGGCATTTGAACTATCATATTTAGTTCAAATTTTCCGTGTTGCATGTTTTTATATGAAATGCATCTCGGTGTGTACATAAGTGGGATTCTCCTGGTGTGTGTTTATTTGATAACTCATTCATGAATGAATGAATCGATGAATGAGGGAGTTCTAGAGTGCACGATTACTCAGCGAGTGTCCCGGCGCCAGAGCTGAGGAAACAAAATAAAGTGTCATTTCAAAAGTTAAACTGCCCCCCAACCCCCTGGTCCCTCGTGCTCGCTTTTCTGCCCCCCACCCCCCTGTTCCCCGTTGTGCTTGCTTTTCTGCCTCCCACCCCCCTGTTCCTCATTCTGCTTGCTTTTCTGCCTCCCCCACCCCACTGTTGCCTCGTTGTGCTCACTTTTCTGCCCTCAACCCCCCTGTTGCCTCTGTTCCATCTTCGTTTTTCTGCCCTCTGTTCCTTCTTGGTTTTTCTGCCCTCTGTTCCTTCTTTGTTTTTCTGCCCAGTGTTCCCCCTTGTTTTTCTGCCCTCTGTTTGCCCTAGTTTTTCTGCCCTCTGTTCCCCCTCGTTTTTCTGCCCTCTGTTCCCCCTCGTTTTGATCTGTTTTTCTGGCCTCTGTTCCGTGTGTGTGGCTCTCTGTGTGTATGTGTGTGTGTGTGTGTGTGTCTCTGTGTGTGTGTGTGTGGCTCTGTGTGTGTGTGTGGCTCTGTGTGTGTGTGTGTGGCTCTGTGTGTGTGTGTGTGTGTGGCTCTCTGTGTGTGTGTGTGTGTGGCTCTGTGTGTGTGTGTGTGTGTGTGTGTGGCTTTCTGTGTGTGTGTGTGGCTTTCTGTGTGTGTGTGTGTGTGTGTGTAGCTCTCTCTGTGTGTGTGTGTGGCTCTCTCTGTGTTTGTGTGTGTGGGGGGTTCTGTGTGTGTGTGTCTCTGTGTGTGTGTGTGTGTGTGTGTGTGTGGCTCTCTGTGTGTGTGGGGCTTTGTGTGTGTGTGTGTGTGTGGCTCTCTGTGTGACTCTGTGTGTGTGTGTGGGGGGAGGCTCTGTGTGTGGGGGGAGGCTCTCTGTGTGGAGGCTCTGTGTGTGTGTGTGGGGAGGCTCTGTGTGTGTGTGTGTGTGTGGGGAGGCTCTGAGTGTGTGTGTGTGGGGAGGCTCTGTGTGTGTGTGTGTGTGGGTGTGTGTGTGGTGGCTCTGTGTGCGTGGGAGGAGGCTCTGTGTGTGTGTGGGGCTCTATGTGAATGACTGTGGGTGGCTCTGTGTGGGTGGCTCTGTATGTGTGTGTGGGTGGCTTTGTGTGTGTGGCTCTGTGTGTGGGTGCGAATGCAAATGGTCTTGCATTTGCGAGAGATTAAGCTATTGCCATTGTAAATGACAATGCCATTTATTTATATGTTTTAAAAATGCCAATAGCTCTAACTTTAACAATGCAGAGACCATTGCATTGTAAATGCTTGTTTCACCAGCTGTCCGGGCAGATTTTGAGAAATGTAGCTCATGTCACGGTTTTTGGAGAGGGTCGACTAAAAACGGGGGATATGTTATTTTATGTTTTACAAAGCGGGGATAGTTAGCAGTTGTTCCAAGAAAGCAATTTAATTCACAGGCAAGCTACTGGGTTTAAAAATAGCTTCTTATGTATGTTCTTACTGCCTGTTTTGTAATTCTCTGCTGAGCAGCGCTGTCATTCTGTGCGCTTGCTTGACGTAAAATTATAGTCCTTCTTCTATTTTTGTGAAATGTCCTGGATTTTTTATTTACAATTCTGGTCACCCTAAGCAAGGAACTTCAGCCACCCTTCAGCTGCCCGCATCAAAACTCGGCAGGACCTAAGCTCTCTGCTGGCTGATGCTCAGGGGCAGAGTGACAGGAGACCAGAACGGCAATCTAACTGTCCCAGCTGCCTTGGTTCAAGGTCCCCGGCCTGGCTGCCTGACCGCACCAAAACTTGGATGAACTCGAGCTGCTGCCCGATGCTGCTCAGGGGCACGGTGACAGGGACATAGCACAACAGGCACCATGCAGCAGTCTGACTGCCCCAATTGCCCAGGATTGAGCCCCTCAGCCCGCTCAGACCCTGTTTGCCCCTCCGACCTCCCCACTCTCCTGGCCCCTGAAATCAGAAGCCTGGCTCCCCCAGGGGACAAGGAAGGAGCCAGTTGAACCAGGTGAGATGAAGGGGAGGGAGACGGGGCCAGAGGTAGCAGGCAGTGAGGCAGGGAGGCTGTAGCGATCACAGAGATTACAGTGTGTTCGGCTTCACGACATAGCAGGCTGAGCCCAGCCCCACAGAAGCGGTCCACCTGGTTTGAATCCAACTTGCAGACAAAGCGAGCACCTGAGCATCACGCTACTACTCACACTATCACTTTAACATCACCTAATATCATTATAAACTACTGGGAACTACTGGTAACTACTAAACGTTATTGAAACCACTGGAACACAGTGGGGGTGCAACAACCATGCACTGCCCCTGTAGCAGTAGGAGTGAGGGCATATCACTGCACATACACAGCTCCCCTCCCCACCATCTTCCTGGCCAGAAACTAAGGAGCCTCAGCCTAAGCCTCAAGGCGAGCTCGTGCCCCAATCCCACCGAGACCAAACGCCCAAGCCACAGGGTAAACTTCCGCATGAGGGGTGAGGTAGCGCCCAATGAACGGTTCGACTGAGAGCTTGGTTGGCTGTGGGGTCAGCACTCCACGCAAAAGGCCCAGGATTCTGAAGCTTGCCCTTATTTGCCTCAACTGACGCAACAACAACGCAGCCATAACTGGATTAGGAAGCAGACCACACAGTGTCACATAGAGCGGTCACTGAGCACCCAACGAAGTCCAGAAGATCAAGGGGACTTCTTCCCCCCAAGGCCGGAAGGGTAAAAAGGAAAAACAGGGAAGACACTACACAACCCAGCGCACAAGTGCCACTAATTGTAATTGATTCAGAATTGAAGAACACAACAAGGACAAGCACAGGGGAGGCTGCTAAATGCACAGAGACTTTTACCCAGCCCAAAATATACACAAACATTTACTCTCTAAAAGATGGCGGCTCCACCCTCTTCTCAACCAACCGTGCTCTTAAAGGGCTGCAGACAGACTACTCTTCAGCCCCTACAGCTGCCAAAATCTTTGCAGCCCTAGGAGACAGGCAGCCAAACTGAAGGAGACCTCACCTGCCCTTTCTCCTTCAATCTACTCATGACGACCTCTACAAGACCAACCAACTCGGACATAACACACCGAGCCTAACGGATGAACAAGTAGCAAAAGAACAGAAGGTGGCATCATCTTCAGCATCTTTTTCAGCATCTCCCCAGCTGATGTGCCCTTCCTATCATCAACCCAGCCCACTGCCGGTGCTCTCCCAGGACCAAGATTAAGAGAGACAATAGGCAGGCACAATCCCACAGAGGCTCTAAACAGCGATGGGGGTGGTTCAAAAACATTAACCAGAAGAGACCCTCATCTCAATCCACAATGACAATCTGGCTAACCTGGGCTCCGGGGCTTGGACTACTAGATTCAAATGATTTCACACCATCTTAGGCCCAACCTCCCACCATGTCAACCTATGCCTTCCAGTCTCGGAACACCCAGAACACCTAGAGGGTGGGGCTGGAGGCCCTCTCATACCTGACATTGCAAGAATGGGAGGATATGCTGACTTCCTACCTGCAGAACCCACCCCATGTGGCCACACCCACCAAAGGGCTACAATGCCACAGTGCAGGACCTGACCCAAACCCGGATGCTATATGGTGGGGGTAATCCTGGCAGGGGCGCCACGTCACAGTCTGACACCACATGGACCTCTCTTCTGAAGACCATGCAGCTGTCTGTGAAGGTGCTTCAGTACCAATCGGACAAGATGGACATTCAGCTGTCCTTACTCAACACTCTGGCGCTGTTTGTTGCTGGTATTGACGAGAAACTGGGGGCCTCAATTGCCTTATTTAAAGATGGCTCTGTCAGAGGTGCAAATAAGTTGTGGGTGCGGCCTGATCGTGGACAAATTGTCTACTCTCCCATCCATGCTCAGCACCATACTCAACGATCTAAAGAAGGAATCCACAGCCACTTGTAATACACCCGCACTGGGAAAGAGCGCCCAGGCAGAGCCAGAACTGGTGCTGTCCAATAGAACAAACAATATTCAGCAGTGTCGGGATGGCTCCTTTCGGTACTAAGACTGGTTCCAGGTGTTGTGGTCAAGGTTCCTTTTGTGAAGATGATCGGAAGATGTTGCCCTTGTTCTGGAGGCAATTGGTGGCTCAGTGTTCCAGGAAAAGGGTTTAGACCGTCGCTGCTCCTTTTGCGCTTTTTCAACATGACGGCTGTCATTAATCTCACTGGTCAGCGCTCTAGTGTTTTAGAGCAATCCAGCATTCTATGACTTTGTGCGTGAGCATTTGAAGCTCAGTGCACTTCAACCGTCTTTTCAGTGAGGGAAGCTGCGTTTGCCTCATTGCGCAGAGTTTTGGTCAGAATTTTGCGAGGGAATTTATTCCGCTCATTTTCCCGTTTTCTGCCTTTCTTCCCTGAAGCCTGAGGTCAGTTCTAAAATTCATTTCAGCCGTTGTGGAACTTCAGGTATTTGTGGTGGACTTTAGAGGGACCAGTCCTGGTCTTTCTTGGGTCAGTTCATTATTACTACTGTGGTATTTATTCTGTTATGCACCACTGAATCAGGACAGAGTTTTGGGACCTTTCAGTATCGTGTCAGCGGTTAAATCTTAGGAATTATCTTCAGCATCAGCCCGTGGTCCAGAGCTGAAGTATCCTCCTGTACTTCTACAACTCTACTCGAACAGCACAGTCTTTAGCTCAGAGTTTAGTTGTGCAAGCGGTCATCTCCTCAGAATTAAAAGAGACTTGCAGGTCTTTCTAGTTGTACTTCTACTCCAAAGTCTATTTTGTTATAGCATGCTACCTGCAAGTAGGTGAATATATATATATATATATATATATAATTTAATATATATATATATATATATATAATTTAATTCACAGGCAAGCTACTGGGTTTAAAAATAGCTTCTTATGTATGTTCTTACTGCCTGTTTTGTAATTCTCTGCTGAGCAGCGCTGTCATTCTGTGCGCTTGCTTGACGTAAAATTATAGTCCTTCTTCTATTTTTGTGAAATGTCCTGGATTTTTTATTTACAATTCTGGTCACCCTAAGCAAGGAACTTCAGCCACCCTTCAGCTGCCCGCATCAAAACTCGGCAGGACCTAAGCTCTCTGCTGGCTGATGCTCAGGGGCAGAGTGACAGGAGACCAGAACGGCAATCTAACTGTCCCAGCTGCCTTGGTTCAAGGTCCCCGGCCTGGCTGCCTGACCGCACCAAAACTTGGATGAACTCGAGCTGCTGCCCGATGCCGCTCAGGGGCACGGTGACAGGGACATAGCACAACAGGCACCATGCAGCAGTCTGACTGCCCCAATTGCCCAGGATTGAGCCCCTCAGCCCGCTCAGACCCTGTTTGCCCCTCCGACCTCCCCACTCTCCTGGCCCCTGAAATCAGAAGCCTGGCTCCCCCAGGGGACAAGGAAGGAGCCAGTTGAACCAGGTGAGATGAAGGGGAGGGAGACGGGGCCAGAGGTAGCAGGCAGTGAGGCAGGGAGGCTGTAGCGATCACAGAGATTACAGTGGGTTCGGCTTCACGACATAGCAGGCTGAGCCCAGCCCCACAGAAGCGGTCCACCTGGTTTGAATCCAACTTGCAGACAAAGCGAGCACCTGAGCATCACGCTACTACTCACACTATCACTATAACATCACCTAACATCATTATAAACTACTGGGAACTACTGGTAACTACTAAACGTTATTGAAACCACTGGAACACAGTGGGGGTGCAACAACCATGCACTGCCCCTGTAGCAGTAGGAGTGAGGGCATATCACTGCACATACACAGCTCCCCTCCCCACCATCTTCCTGGCCAGAAACTAAGGAGCCTCAGCCTAAGCCTCAAGGCGAGCTCGTGCCCCAATCCCACCGAGACCAAACGCCCAAGCCACCGGGTAAACTTCCGCATGAGGGGTGAGGTAGCGCCCAATGAACGGTTCGACTGAGAGCTTGGTTGGCTGTGGGGTCAGCACTCCACGCAAAAGGCCCAGGATTCTGATGCTTGCCCTTATTTGCTTCAACTGACGCAACAACAACGCAGCCATAACTGGATTAGGAAGCAGACCACACAGTGTCACATAGAGCGGTCACTGAGCAACCAACGAAGTCCAGAAGATCAAGGGGACTTCTTCCCCCCAAGGCCGGAAGGGTAAAAAGGAAAAACAGGGAAGACACTACACAACCCAGCGCACAAGTGCCACTAATTGTAATTGATTCAGAATTGAAGAACACAACAAGGACAAGCACAGGGGAGGCTGCTAAATGCACAGAGACTTTTACCCAGCCCAAAATATACACAAACATTTACTCTCTAAAAGATGGCGGCTCCACCCTCTTCTCAACCAACCGTGCTCTTAAAGGGCTGCAGACAGACTACTCTTCAGCCCCTACAGCTGCCAAAATCTTTGCAGCCCTAGGAGACAGGCAGCCAAACTGAAGGAGACCTCACCTGCCCTTTCTCCTTCAATCTACTCATGACGACCTCTACAAGACCAACCAACTCGGACATAACACACCGAGCCTAACGGATGAACAAGTAGCAAAAGAACAGAAGGTGGCATCATCTTCAGCATCTTTTTCAGCATCTCCCCAGCTGATGTGCCCTTCCTATCATCAACCCAGCCCACTGCCGGTGCTCTCCCAGGACCAAGATTAAGAGACACAATAGGCAGGCACAATCCCACAGAGGCTCTAAACAGCGATGGGGGTGGTTCAAAAACATTAACCAGAAGAGACCCTCATCTCAATCCACAATGACAATCTGGCTAACCTGGGCTCCGGGGCTTGGACTACTAGATTCAATGATTTCACACCATCTTAGGCCCAACCTCCCACCATGTCAACCTACGCCTTCCAGTCTCGGAACACCCAGAACACCTAGAGGGTGGGGCTGGAGGCCCTCTCATACCTGACATTGCAAGAATGGGAGGATATGCTGACTTCCTACCTGCAGAACCCACCCCATGTGGCCACACCCACCAAAGGGCTACAATGCCACAGTGCAGGACCTGACCCAAACCCGGATGCTATATGGTGGGGGTAATCCTGGCAGGGGCGCCACGTCACAGTCTGACACCACATGGACCTCTCTTCTGAAGACCATGCAGCTGTCTGTGAAGGTGCTTCAGTACCAATCGGACAAGATGGACATTCAGCTGTCCTTACTCAACACTCTGGCGCTGTTTGTTGCTGGTATTGACGAGAAACTGGGGGCCTCAATTGCCTTATAAAGATGGCTCTGTCAGAGGTGCAAATAAGTTGTGGGTGCGGCCTGATCGTGGACAAATTGTCTACTCTCCCATCCATGCTCAGCACCATACTCAACGATCTAAAGAAGGAATCCACAGCCACTTGTAATACACCCGCACTGGGAAAGAGCGCCCAGGCAGAGCCAGAACTGGTGCTGTCCAATAGAACAAACAATATTCAGCAGTGTCGGGATGGCTCCTTTCGGTACTAAGACTGGTTCCAGGTGTTGTGGTCAAGGTTCCTTTTGTGAAGATGATCGGAAGATGTTGCCCTTGTTCTGGAGGCAATTGGTGGCTCAGTGTTCCAGGAAAAGGGTTTAGACCGTCGCTGCTCCTTTTGCGCTTTTTCAACATGACGGCTGTCATTAATCTCACTGGTCAGCGCTCTAGTGTTTTAGAGCAATCCAGCATTCTATGACTTTGTGCGTGAGCATTTGAAGCTCAGTGCACTTCAACCGTCTTTTCAGTGAGGGAAGCTGCGTTTGCCTCATTGCGCAGAGTTTTGGTCAGAATTTTGCGAGGGAATTTATTCCGCTCATTTTCCCGTTTTCTGCCTTTCTTCCCTGAAGCCTGAGGTCAGTTCTAAAATTCATTTCAGCCGTTGTGGAACTTCAGGTATTTGTGGTGGACTTTAGAGGGACCAGTCCTGGTCTTTCTTGGGTCAGTTCATTATTACTACTGTGGTATTTATTCTGTTATGCACCACTGAATCAGGACAGAGTTTTGGGACCTTTCAGTATCGTGTCAGCGGTTAAATCTTAGGAATTATCTTCAGCATCAGCCCGTGGTCCAGAGCTGAAGTATCCTCCTGTACTTCTACAACTCTACTCGAACAGCACAGTCTTTAGCTCAGAGTTTAGTTGTGCAAGCGGTCATCTCCTCAGAATTAAAAGAGACTTGCAGGTCTTTCTAGTTGTACTTCTACTCCAAAGTCTATTTTGTTATAGCATGCTACCTGCAAGTAGGTGAATATATATATATATATATAATTTAATATATATATATATATATATATATATATATATATAATTTAATTCACAGGCAAGCTACTGGGTTTAAAAATAGCTTCTTATGTATGTTCTTACTGCCTGTTTTGTAATTCTCTGCTGAGCAGCGCTGTCATTCTGTGCGCTTGCTTGACGTAAAATTATAGTCCTTCTTCTATTTTTGTGAAATGTCCTGGATTTTTTATTTACAATTCTGGTCACCCTAAGCAAGGAACTTCAGCCACCCTTCAGCTGCCCGCATCAAAACTCGGCAGGACCTAAGCTCTCTGCTGGCTGATGCTCAGGGGCAGAGTGACAGGAGACCAGAACGGCAATCTAACTGTCCCAGCTGCCTTGGTTCAAGGTCCCCGGCCTGGCTGCCTGACCGCACCAAAACTTGGATGAACTCGAGCTGCTGCCCGATGCCGCTCAGGGGCACGGTGACAGGGATATAGCACAACAGGCACCATGCAGCAGTCTGACTGCCCCAATTGCCCAGGATTGAGCCCCTCAGCCCGCTCAGACCCTGTTTGCCCCTCCGACCTCCCCACTCTCCTGGCCCCTGAAATCAGAAGCCTGGCTCCCCCAGGGGACAAGGAAGGAGCCAGTTGAGCCAGGTGAGATGAAGGGGAGGGAGACGGGGCCAGAGGTAGCAGGCAGTGAGGCAGGGAGGCTGTAGCGATCACAGAGATTACAGTGGGTTCGGCTTCACGACATAGCAGGCTGAGCCCAGCCCCACAGAAGCGGTCCACCTGGTTTGAATCCAACTTGCAGACAAAGCGAGCACCTGAGCATCACGCTACTACTCACACTATCACTTTAACATCACCTAACATCATTATAAACTACTGGGAACTACTGGTAACTACTAAACGTTATTGAAACCACTGGAACACAGTGGGGGTGCAACAACCATGCACTGCCCCTGTAGCAGTAGGAGTGAGGGCATATCACTGCACATACACAGCTCCCCTCCCCACCATCTTCCTGGCCAGAAACTAAGGAGCCTCAGCCTAAGCCTCAAGGCGAGCTCGTGCCCCAATCCCACCGAGACCAAACGCCCAAGCCACCGGGTAAACTTCCGCATGAGGGGTGAGGTAGCGCCCAATGAACGGTTCGACTGAGAGCTTGGTTGGCTGTGGGGTCAGCACTCCACGCAAAAGGCCCAGGATTCTGATGCTTGCCCTTATTTGCTTCAACTGACGCAACAACAACGCAGCCATAACTGGATTAGGAAGCAGACCACACAGTGTCACATAGAGCGGTCACTGAGCACCCAACGAAGTCCAGAAGATCAAGGGGACTTCTTCCCCCCAAGGCCGGAAGGGTAAAAAGGAAAAACAGGGAAGACACTACACAACCCAGCGCACAAGTGCCACTAATTGTAATTGATTCAGAATTGAAGAACACAACAAGGACAAGCACAGGGGAGGCTGCTAAATGCACAGAGACTTTTACCCAGCCCAAAATATACACAAACATTTACTCTCTAAAAGATGGCGGCTCCACCCTCTTCTCAACCAACCGTGCTCTTAAAGGGCTGCAGACAGACTACTCTTCAGCCCCTACAGCTGCCAAAATCTTTGCAGCCCTAGGAGACAGGCAGCCAAACTGAAGGAGACCTCACCTGCCCTTTCTCCTTCAATCTACTCATGACGACCTCTACAAGACCAACCAACTCGGACATAACACACCGAGCCTAACGGATGAACAAGTAGCAAAAGAACAGAAGGTGGCATCATCTTCAGCATCTTTTTCAGCATCTCCCCAGCTGATGTGCCCTTCCTATCATCAACCCAGCCCACTGCCGGTGCTCTCCCAGGACCAAGATTAAGAGAGACAATAGGCAGGCACAATCCCACAGAGGCTCTAAACAGCGATGGGGGTGGTTCAAAAACATTAACCAGAAGAGACCCTCATCTCAATCCACAATGACAATCTGGCTAACCTGGGCTCCGGGGCTTGGACTACTAGATTCAATGATTTCACACCATCTTAGGCCCAACCTCCCACCATGTCAACCTACGCCTTCCAGTCTCGGAACACCCAGAACACCTAGAGGGTGGGGCTGGAGGCCCTCTCTTACCTGACATTGCAAGAATGGGAGGATATGCTGACTTCCTACCTGCAGAACCCACCCCATGTGGCCACACCCACCAAAGGGCTACAATGCCACAGTGCAGGACCTGACCCAAACCCGGATGCTATATGGTGGGGGTAATCCTGGCAGGGGCGCCACGTCACAGTCTGACACCACATGGACCTCTCTTCTGAAGACCATGCAGCTGTCTGTGAAGGTGCTTCAGTACCAATCGGACAAGATGGACATTCAGCTGTCCTTACTCAACACTCTGGCGCTGTTTGTTGCTGGTATTGACGAGAAACTGGGGGCCTCAATTGCCTTATTTAAAGATGGCTCTGTCAGAGGTGCAAATAAGTTGTGGGTGCGGCCTGATCGTGGACAAATTGTCTACTCTCCCATCCATGCTCAGCACCATACTCAACGATCTAAAGAAGGAATCCACAGCCACTTGTAATACACCCGCACTGGGAAAGAGCGCCCAGGCAGAGCCAGAACTGGTGCTGTCCAATAGAACAAACAATATTCAGCAGTGTCGGGATGGCTCCTTTCGGTACTAAGACTGGTTCCAGGTGTTGTGGTCAAGGTTCCTTTTGTGAAGATGATCGGAAGATGTTGCCCTTGTTCTGGAGGCAATTGGTGGCTCAGTGTTCCAGGAAAAGGGTTTAGACCGTCGCTGCTCCTTTTGCGCTTTTTCAACATGACGGCTGTCATTAATCTCACTGGTCAGCGCTCTAGTGTTTTAGAGCAATCCAGCATTCTATGACTTTGTGCGTGAGCATTTGAAGCTCAGTGCACTTCAACCGTCTTTTCAGTGAGGGAAGCTGCGTTTGCCTCATTGTGCAGAGTTTTGGTCAGAATTTTGCGAGGGAATTTATTCCGCTCATTTTCCCGTTTTCTGCCTTTCTTCCCTGAAGCCTGAGGTCAGTTCTAAAATTCATTTCAGCCGTTGTGGAACTTCAGGTATTTGTGGTGGACTTTAGAGGGACCAGTCCTGGTCTTTCTTGGGTCAGTTCATTATTACTACTGTGGTATTTATTCTGTTATGCACCACTGAATCAGGACAGAGTTTTGGGACCTTTCAGTATCGTGTCAGCGGTTAAATCTTAGGAATTATCTTCAGCATCAGCCCGTGGTCCAGAGCTGAAGTATCCTCCTGTACTTCTACAACTCTACTCGAACAGCACAGTCTTTAGCTCAGAGTTTAGTTGTGCAAGCGGTCATCTCCTCAGAATTAAAAGAGACTTGCAGGTCTTTCTAGTTGTACTTCTACTCCAAAGTCTATTTTGTTATAGCATGCTACCTGCAAGTAGGTGAATATATATATATATATAATTTAATATATATATATATATATATATATATATATATATATATATATATATATATATATATATATATATATATATATAATTTAATTCACAGGCAAGCTACTGGGTTTAAAAATAGCTTCTTATGTATGTTCTTACTGCCTGTTTTGTAATTCTCTGCTGAGCAGCGCTGTCATTCTGTGCGCTTGCTTGACGTAAAATTATAGTCCTTCTTCTATTTTTGTGAAATGTCCTGGATTTTTTATTTACAATTCTGGTCACCCTAAGCAAGGAACTTCAGCCACCCTTCAGCTGCCCGCATCAAAACTCGGCAGGACCTAAGCTCTCTGCTGGCTGATGCTCAGGGGCAGAGTGACAGGAGACCAGAACGGCAATCTAACTGTCCCAGCTGCCTTGGTTCAAGGTCCCCGGCCTGGCTGCCTGACCGCACCAAAACTTGGATGAACTCGAGCTGCTGCCCGATGCCGCTCAGGGGCACGGTGACAGGGACATAGCACAACAGGCACCATGCAGCAGTCTGACTGCCCCAATTGCCCAGGATTGAGCCCCTCAGCCCGCTCAGACCCTGTTTGCCCCTCCGACCTCCCCACTCTCCTGGCCCCTGAAATCAGAAGCCTGGCTCCCCCAGGGGACAAGGAAGGAGCCAGTTGAACCAGGTGAGATGAAGGGGAGGGAGACGGGGCCAGAGGTAGCAGGCAGTGAGGCAGGGAGGCTGTAGCGATCACAGAGATTACAGTGGGTTCGGCTTCACGACATAGCAGGCTGAGCCCAGCCCCACAGAAGCGGTCCACCTGGTTTGAATCCAACTTGCAGACAAAGCGAGCACCTGAGCATCACGCTACTACTCACACTATCACTTTAAAATCACCTAACATCATTATAAACTACTGGGAACTACTGGTAACTACTAAACGTTATTGAAACCACTGGAACACAGTGGGGGTGCAACAACCATGCACTGCCCCTGTAGCAGTAGGAGTGAGGGCATATCACTGCACATACACAGCTCCCCTCCCCACCATCTTCCTGGCCAGAAACTAAGGAGCCTCAGCCTAAGCCTCAAGGCGAGCTCGTGCCCCAATCCCACCGAGACCAAACGCCCAAGCCACCGGGTAAACTTCCGCATGAGGGGTGAGGTAGCGCCCAATGAACGGTTCGACTGAGAGCTTGGTTGGCTGTGGGGTCAGCACTCCACGCAAAAGGACCAGGATTCTGATGCTTGCCCTTATTTGCTTCAACTGACGCAACAACAACGCAGCCATAACTGGATTAGGAAGCAGACCACACAGTGTCACATAGAGCGGTCACTGAGCACCCAACGAAGTCCAGAAGATCAAGGGGACTTCTTCCCCCCAAGGCCGGAAGGGTAAAAAGGAAAAACAGGGAAGACACTACACAACCCAGCACACAAGTGCCACTAATTGTAATTGATTCAGAATTGAAGAACACAACAAGGACAAGCACAGGGGAGGCTGCTAAATGCACAGAGACTTTTACCCAGCCCAAAATATACACAAACATTTACTCTCTAAAAGATGGCGGCTCCACCCTCTTCTCAACCAACCGTGCTCTTAAAGGGCTGCAGACAGACTACTCTTCAGCCCCTACAGCTGCCAAAATCTTTGCAGCCCTAGGAGACAGGCAGCCAAACTGAAGGAGACCTCACCTGCCCTTTCTCCTTCAATCTACTCATGACGACCTCTACAAGACCAACCAACTCGGACATAACACACCGAGCCTAACGGATGAACAAGTAGCAAAAGAACAGAAGGTGGCATCATCTTCAGCATCTTTTTCAGCATCTCCCCAGCTGATGTGCCCTTCCTATCATCAACCCAGCCCACTGCCGGTGCTCTCCCAGGACCAAGATTAAGAGAGACAATAGGCAGGCACAATCCCACAGAGGCTCTAAACAGCGATGGGGGTGGTTCAAAAACATTAACCAGAAGAGACCCTCATCTCAATCCACAATGACAATCTGGCTAACCTGGGCTCCGGGGCTTGGACTACTAGATTCAATGATTTCACACCATCTAGGCCCAACCTCCCACCATGTCAACCTACGCCTTCCAGTCTCGGAACACCCAGAACACCTAGAGGGTGGGGCTGGAGGCCCTCTCATACCTGACATTGCAAGAATGGGAGGATATGCTGACTTCCTACCTGCAGAACCCACCCCATGTGGCCACACCCACCAAAGGGCTACAATGCCACAGTGCAGGACCTGACCCAAACCCGGATGCTATATGGTGGGGGTAATCCTGGCAGGGGCGCCACGTCACAGTCTGACACCACATGGACCTCTCTTCTGAAGACCATGCAGCTGTCTGTGAAGGTGCTTCAGTACCAATCGGACAAGATGGACATTCAGCTGTCCTTACTCAACACTCTGGCGCTGTTTGTTGCTGGTATTGACGAGAAACTGGGGGCCTCAATTGCCTTATAAAGATGGCTCTGTCAGAGGTGCAAATAAGTTGTGGGTGCGGCCTGATCGTGGACAAATTGTCTACTCTCCCATCCATGCTCAGCACCATACTCAACGATCTAAAGAAGGAATCCACAGCCACTTGTAATACACCCGCACTGGGAAAGAGCGCCCAGGCAGAGCCAGAACTGGTGCTGTCCAATAGAACAAACAATATTCAGCAGTGTCGGGATGGCTCCTTTCGGTACTAAGACTGGTTCCAGGTGTTGTGGTCAAGGTTCCTTTTGTGAAGATGATCGGAAGATGTTGCCCTTGTTCTGGAGGCAATTGGTGGCTCAGTGTTCCAGGAAAAGGGTTTAGACCGTCGCTGCTCCTTTTGCGCTTTTTCAACATGACGACTGTCATTAATCTCACTGGTCAGCGCTCTAGTGTTTTAGAGCAATCCAGCATTCTATGACTTTGTGCGTGAGCATTTGAAGCTCAGTGCACTTCAACCGTCTTTTCAGTGAGGGAAGCTGCGTTTGCCTCATTGCGCAGAGTTTTGGTCAGAATTTTGCGAGGGAATTTATTCCGCTCATTTTCCCATTTTCTGCCTTTCTTCCCTGAAGCCTGAGGTCAGTTCTAAAATTCATTTCAGCCGTTGTGGAACTTCAGGTATTTGTGGTGGACTTTAGAGGGACCAGTCCTGGTCTTTCTTGGGTCAGTTCATTATTACTACTGTGGTATTTATTCTGTTATGCACCACTGAATCAGGACAGAGTTTTGGGACCTTTCAGTATCGTGTCAGCGGTGTAAATCTTAGGAATTATCTTCAGCATCAGCCCGTGGTCCAAAGCTGAAGTATCCTCCTGTACTTCTACAACTCTACTCGAACAGCACAGTCTTTAGCTCAGAGTTTAGTTGTGCAAGCGGTCATCTCCTCAGAATTAAAAGAGACTTGCAGGTCTTTCTAGTTGTACTTCTACTCCAAAGTCTATTTTGTTATAGCATGCTACCCGCAAGTAGGTGAATATATATATATATATATATATATATATATATATATATATTTATACTTACCACCAATTCTACGAGAATTTTCCATTTGTCTAAGAACAGTATCTAAAAAGAAGAAAGACTATATTTCAACATTCAATTTTATATATCACCACAGAGTAGAAATAATACTATTTAGAGAGAAGCTAACGCCACTGTTAAAACAGGTAAAGGTTCAGGGAGAGTTATTGAGAGGGTGGGCAAGTGAAGTTCAGTAACAGGTTTTAAGCCCTTAGTGAGAACTTGTAATTGTGTTTTTGTTGTTACAGGTGTAGGAAGAGTCCGCTTGGAAATTCCAGTGAACAAGACACTGCAGTGGCAGTCTCTCTTTTCTCACATTCCCCTTTCTCCCTCTTTGCTGCTTGTTGAATTTGGCTACAGTGGAGTAGAGGAGTTGGAAGCAAGGTTCAGGTACTCAGCTGTTGACAGATTGAAGTGCCTTAAAACATATCTTCCACCTGGTCAGAATGGTTGAAGGGTTTGATGTTAAGGGCCTAGCGTTAGTTTTAGAAGGCTTACAAAAACAATTAAGTGACACTGTGGAAGAGGTTAGAAAATCGAGTCAGGAGGCTGGAGTTCTTCCCAGGAGTTTTGATGAGTTTGAGGCAGGTTCAAATCCTTTACCAGGTGGGACTAGTTCTCGACCATTTTCTCCTTCCCCATCTGCTACTGAGTTATCTGCACAGGTTATACATGCCTTCTCCCCCACTATTCCATTGGCTGCCCCAGAGAGATTTACTGGGGATCCTCATAAGGCTCAAATATTTCTCACTCAGTGTTCCTTACATTTCCTATACAAACCAAATATTTTTAAAGAGGATCAGTGTAAGGTGGCCTTCGTACTGTCCTACCTGAGTGGAGATGCTTGATCCATGCCCTTGGTAAATTCCAATGATCGGGTGTTATATAACTTTGAAGAATTCAAGTCAGAGTTTCTACGCATATTCGATCGTAAGACCATTTCCCAGACCACGGTAACTAACTTTTAGATTTGAAGCAGGGAAGCAGAGATTTGGTGGCATATTTGGCGCAATTTAATAAATTGATTGTGGAAACTAAGTGGCCTAAAGAAAAAAGAGCGGCAATATTTTATAGAGGTCTAAAAGATGAACTCAAGGATGGTCTGGCCCAGATTCCAAAGAGACCCACAGATGTTTCCGAGCTAATTGATTCAGCGCCAGTCGGAGAGAAGAAATGAACAGCGGAAAGATTCCAAGCCATTCCTTCCTCGATTTGATAGAGCAAAACACGAAGTTGTAAATCCTAACGATCCAGGGACATTTGAAGAACCCATGCAGATTGGTACAGTTAGAGGTCCGTTAACCAAGGAAGAGCAAGAGAAGAGAAGGAGTGGGAAATTGTGTATGTATTGCGGCAATGCTGGTCATTTCGTTAAGGAACGCCCAAAGAGACCCAAGACCAGCAATTGGGTAAAAGACAGGCCCCATCAGTATAAGGAGTTACTCTGGTGGGTGCATCGGAAGAGCCAACTCCGAACACACAGGTATTGGTGAACACTCTCCAATCGTCGGCTCCCCATTTGATAATTTCAAGTTCTATTCAGTTTGGTAATCACGAAGTTAATGGTGTCTCAGTTAAGATTGATTCTGGAGCCACTGGAAACTTGTGTGTTATTACATTTGCTAAAACACTTGGAATACAGTCCATCAAGAAGGATTGAACCGAGCCAGTTCGAGCTGTTGATGGAACCAGTCTCTCTTCAGGACCGATTACTTATGATACCGAAGAAATCACATTGACTGGTCCAGGTCAGCATCGATCAATTTTGAAGTTTGTTTAATCGATGCCCCACAATTCCCGTATTGCTTGGGGCATTGTTTTGATTCCCGTACTTTGGTGAGTCAGCCATCTCCTTCCTCCCATTTGGCGGAACAAACAAGAATGATTTGTGCAGTGTAAATACCAAAAAATCCAGAAGAATATCTTGATCTGTCTCCAGTATTCGACCAACAAGAGGCCAAGAAGTTACCCCCTCATAGGGAGTACGATTGTCGAATAGAACTTGAGCCTGGTGTGTCGTTGCCTTGTAGTAGAATTTACGCTCTGAGAAGCTGAGAACCGTCACTTGAAAATATCTGGATCAATATTTGGACACCGGTTTCATCCATCTTTCACAGTCGCCTGTCTCGTCCCCTTTGTTCTTCATTCCAAAGAAGGACGGGAAGTTGAGAGCTTGCATAGACTACCGCGCACTCAATTAAGTCACGAAGAAAAATCGTTACCCTCTGCCCTTGATTTCTGAATTATTGGATCAAGTTAAGGAAGCCCGAGTGTATACGAAACTGGATCTGAGAGGGGCTTACCATCTGGTGAGAATGTCTGAGGGAGAATAATGGAAAACCGCATTTCGCACCAGGTTTTGCTTGTTTGAATATCAAGTCATGCCTTTTGGCCTGTGCAATGATCCCGCTTCCTTTCAGCATTTCGTGAATGATATATTGCATGAGTTCCTGGATCGATTCGCTGTTGTCTATATAGATGGCATTCTCATTTTTTCTGCCAACCTCCAGGAGCATGTTAAGCATGTGTGTACCATTTTGGAAAAATTGTTGGAAAATTAACTCTTTGTCAAATTGGAGAAGTTTGTCTTCCATGCCAATCGGGTAGAATTTTTGGGATTTATCCGGATTTATCCTATCCTCGGAGGGAGTGGCAATGGATGAATCCAAGGTGAGAGCTGTTAAGGATTGGCCAACTCCGCAAAATGTTAAAGACATCCAGAGATTTTTAGGGTTCGCCAATTTTTATCGGCGCATTATCTGCAATTTTAGTGATACGGTCAGGCCTATCACTCGCCTACTGAAGAAGAATGAAAGATTTGTTTGGAACATGGAAACGGAGAAGGCTTTCCAGCAGTTAAAAGATACCTTTACTTCCGCCCCAGTTTTGCTGCTCCCAGATTTGGAGGAACCATTTTATGTTGAAGCAGATGCTTCCAATTGGGCTATTGGAGGAATTTTGTCCCAAAGACATAAGATGACAGGTCAACTTCATCCGGTGGCCTACCTCTCCCATAATTTGACTCCTGCTGAAATCAATTATTCCATTGCAGATAAGGAGTTGTTGGCTGTTAAAGACGCCTTTCAAGAATGGAGACATTATCTGATCGGAGCGAAACACGAAGTTACAGTTTTCACCGATCATAGAAATTTGCAATTTCTAAAGTCGGCGCGAACTCTTACCCCAGACAACTAAGATGGATGCTGTTCTTCGCTGACTACAATTTTGTCCTCACTTACAAGCCAGGAGCTACCAATGGTAAAGTGGATGCCTTGTCCCGATTGAACGCTGAGGACGAGATTGAAACTCACAAAGAAGAATTAATAATCCCAGACGAAAATATTGGTGGTACCATCCAGCATTCTGAGTTGGAGGCGAAACTCCAAAAGAATTTTTCTGAAGAAGAATTGTTAAATTGGGCTAAGAGTGGGTCCAACAGCGAAGTCAAAGATGGAGAACCATTCTACATGGGGAAACTGTATATACCAAATCCAGAGTTATGAATGGAAATTATTCAGCAGTTCATGGCAATCCATTGGCAGGGCATAAAGGAGAAAAGAAGACCTTGGAATTAATTAAAAAGAGAATTTTGATGGCCTGGCATGGAAGCTCAGGTGAGACAGTACGTTGCTTCCTGTGAACAATGTGTCAAGGGAAAAGCTATTAGACTGGCTCCTCAAGGTTTGCTTATGCCACTACCCGTGGCTCCCTATACGTGGCATACAGTCTCCATGGATTTCATAGTAGATTTGCCATCAGGACAGGGTTACACCACTATCTGGGTAGTAGTGGATCATTTCTCTAAAATGAGTCATTTCATTCCACTGAAATCCCTTCCTAATGCTTCCCAATTGTATACACTGTTTGCACAACACATAGTCAAGTCCCATGGGATTCCTAAGGTGGTGATTTCCGATCGAGATCCACAATTTGTTTCTCAATTTTGGAGGTCATTCCTGAAGAGATTAGGTGTTGATGCACGTCTGTCTACTAGTTTCCATCCAGAAAGTGACGGACAGACAGAAAGAGTCAATCAAAATTTAGAGCAATACTTGCGACTGTATCTCATGGATCTAGAAGGTGATTGGCCCACGTTGCTTTGGGCTGCAAATTTTGTCTATAACAACGTGGTTCACTCTTCCACAGGTTTTTCACCATTCTTTCTGAATTCTGGTAGGCATCCCAATATGTTAGTTGGGAAGATCGAGAGTGATGTGCCTGCTGTGGAAGAGGGTATTCAAGAACTGCAGCACGCTTATCAGACAGCAAGTTAAAATCGAGAAAAAGCAAAAGATTCCTATAAGAAACAGGCTGACAAGAGAAGGAGTAAGAACCCAGTTTTTTAGCCTGGAGATTTAGTTTGGATTTCCACTCGAAATCTAAAACTTAAAGGAAATAGGAAATTTCAACCTTGCTGTGTGGGTCCATTTCCAGTCGAAAGAATGGTGAATCCTGTTAGTGTAAAGATTACTCTACCTAGAAAGTTTAGGATCCATTCTGTGTTTCATGTCTGATTGCTCAAAAGAAATCCACCAGATCTGAGAAAAGTACTGCCACCTGCTCCTGTGCTTTGACATTCAGAGGAAGAATTTGAAGTTAAAAGAATACTTGACTCGAAGACTAAAAAAGGGAAGTTGTTCTACTTAGTTGATTGGAAGGGCTATGGTCCAGAAGAAAGATCTTGGGAGCCTAGTTCCAATGTTCATGCTCCAAGGTTAATCAGGGAGTTTCATAAGACAAATCCAAGTGGACGCGCTAGAGGCAACTGATCAGGGTAAACACCAGCATTTGGTCGGAGCGCCTTGTTGAAGGGCTCCGGTGTTGTAATCTGCCACTAACTGCATTGGGAAAGATGTATTGCTTGCTTGCTGCTAATCTTTCATTGCCCTGCATGACAACCTTGTGACTTGCACACCTCTGCTTTTAAAATTGCCGCGCACCTGCACCAGGCTGCGTCTTCCCCGTTCCACTATGGAGTGTTCCGTTTGAGTGGAGGGAAGGATACGCAGACCGGAAGTGCAGGTAGGTAATCAGGACGGTCAGCGCTCTAGTCTCTAGCACTACCTTATAAAATTGAATGCACGCCTAGACGCGCAGCAGATGCGCAGCAGACGCGTGCAGTGGGCGCGCCGCAGGTGCGCCAACGGCAATCCCGTCTGCGCCCGTCCGTGCCATACCGGGCCCATGGACAGGAATCTCTGCCTCTCTGCCTACAACCTTTCTTCGTTACTCCAGGGACAAACTCCTCCAAGTCAGGCAGGCCCCAGAGCTCCCATGTGCCCATTCAATTCTTCTAGATGAGTCGCAAAGCCATTGTACTCATTGTCCATTTATCATCCCACAAAATGAACTACCACCCCCTGATGAAAACCAGGTTAGCATGGCCCTACTGAACTGTAGATCCTTGCCTAAACATTCCCTAGAGATCTCACTACTTCTTCAGGACACCAACCTGGACGTCCTATTTCTGACAGAGACATGGCTCTCCCCAGACTCTGATCCTGATGATGTACAGGCCCTCCCTCTGGGGTACCTGATCCAGCTTCACGACAGAGCCTGTGGTAAGGGTGGAGGTGTAGCTATCATCTACAAATACCATCTTTCCTGTCGCATCCTGTAGAGTCCCATCCTAGATTGCGAGAACACTCACTTTATCATTCAACTCTCCCCCTTAAAATCATTCTCTGGCATTCTTATTTATTGCCCCAGGTGCATTGGGACAATTTTGTAGCTCTCTACTGGACACCGTAATCTCCAAGGCCAGTATCTCATCCAACTTTACTCTTTTGGGAGATCTCAATCTCCATTTTGATGACCCTTTGGACAAATGGCAGGTGACTTAATCCTTGAGCTTGCAGCCTATAATCTTCTTCTTAAAAACTTCCAACCCAAACTCGTAAAAGGCCATCTTTTAGACCCCATATTCTCTAATATCTCTGATTTAAAGGTTATGGAACCCTTAGCTATTCCGTGGTCAGACCACTTTTTAATCAACTTCAGCTGGCAAATTTTCATTGAAGACCCTCAAGTCCCTGTTCCACGCATCCTAAAACGCCACTGGTCTTAACTAGTCCTTGAGTCCTGGAAGTGCGAACTCAAACTCACCATCCCCACCCATGACCTATGCCCTGTAAAAGCAGACGAAAAATTCTTATCTTGGATTGAAAACTCCCTGGAATTAGTACTTCCAAGGAAAACTACACTGAAGAAAAGCGGAACCTTCAAATCCCCCTGGTTCACCCCTGAACTCCGTGACATGAGAAAACACTGCAAAAAACTTGAAAGGGTTTGGAGAAAATTTTTTGACAGCACAAAAAAAACTGAATATAGACTAGCCATCACATCCTATAAAGCCGCCCTGAAGAAAACCCAGGTGGCTTTCTTTGAAGAAAGAATTTCATCCGCCGCTAACTCCTTTAGGGAAACATTCCGCATTGCTAAAGAACTCTTGAGAACCCCCAACCCACCCTCAGCCCCTGACCCCTCTGGGCATCGCTGTAACAAACTGGCTGAATTTTTCGCAACTAAAATTAAAAATATTCTAAATTCATTCCCAAAAAGTGACTATGCTGAGTCTCACCCCTTAGAACCCCAGAATAAGGCCCTTGGCCTATCCTCATTCTCTCCCAGCACTGTTTCCAATCCTTGAATGTATCAAAAGCGGCTCGCCTCGAGACCCGGCACCTTTCAAAATCTTGAAGTTAGTGACGTCTACCATCACCCCTCCCATTTCCAACCTTATCAACGCCTCCCTAGAACAGGGCATTGTACCGCCCAATTGGAAAAAAGCGATAGTAAAGGCACTGTTAAAAAAAAACACCTCGATCCCACCGAGATGGGCAACTACCAACCAATCTCTCTACTACCAGGAATCAGTAAGGTGGCGGAAAAGTTTGTTAACCTACAACTCTCAGCCTACCTTGAGTCCGGTGGCCTCCTACACTGTTCTCAGACAGGCTTTCGCCCAGGCCAGGGCAGTAACACCGCACTAATGGCGGTGGTAGAGGAAGCAAGAATGATCATTGACTCCGGAGGTTCAGCTGCAGTGATCCTCCTGGACTTAAGTGCGGCCTTTGATATGGTGAACCACCGTATTCTGGGTCACCGGCTTAGTAGAATAGGAGTCACAGGGTCGGCTCTATCCTGGCTGAAGTCATTCCTTGAAAATAGAACCTTCCAGCTAGCGGAAGGCAACATCCGCTCAAGAGCTATCCCTCTCCAATGTGGGGTACCTCAGGGCTCGTCCCTGAGCCCTACCCTCTTTAATGTGTACATGTCCCCCCTGGTGGAAATAGTTGGCCCCTTTGGAATTAAACTGATCACGTATGCGGACGACACCCAAATCGTCGTCTCACTGAACCAGTCAAACCATTCCCCAGAAAACCTGTCTTCATGTCTTAAAGATATCTTTAGCTGGATGACTAGCTCCCAGCTCAAATTGAATGGCAAGAAAACGAAACTCCTGGTATTGGGTAATCAATCCAGTCTCATCCCCAAGCTTATGTGGCCGACCTGTATGGGGCCAGCTCCCTCCCCAAATCAAGAAATGAAGAGCCTGGGGATCTGGCTTGACCTGACCTCACCTTTCAAACCCAAGCCAGAAAAACCGCAGGAGTATGCTTCGGCCTGCTACGAATGATACGGAAAATCCTCCCCCTATTGCCAACTCACTCAAGAAAACTCCTTATCCAGGGCCTCATTCTCTCTAGATTAGATTACGGGAACGCACTATACCTTGGTGCACCCAAAAAGATAATTTCCAAACTGCAACTTGTGCAGAATTCAGCAGCCAGACTTCTGACAGGGACAAAAAAACGTTGTTCAGCCAAACCCGCCTTAAACACCCTTCACTGGCTCCCAATTCAGGAGAGAGTTTATTTCAAATCCCTCTGTATCACACGCAAAGTCCTTCGGGACAAGGGTCTCCCTATTCTTCGGACTCTGGTGAACCCGTCCAAAACCCACAGAAAGCTTCGCTCCGACTCTCTCCATTTAGCCAACACTCCTAGAATAAAGAAGGCGCGATCGGGAGGACGCCTCTTTTCTTACAATGCCCCCTGGCTTTGGAACTCCCTCCCGCTTAACATCTGGAAGGAAACTCACCATTTCAAATTCCGCAGGCTCCTGAAAACTTGGCTCTTCCCCTAATTTCAGTTGTTCTTTGGCTAAATCTGCAGCGCTGGGACGCCCCCGGGTAGCCATGCGCTCTATAAATCCATTTCCATTCCATTCCATTCCAAATAAGCCAAAATAAGGAGGAGGAGAATTCTTGGCGGTAGGTACTGTCAGGATGGCTCCTTTCGGTATTACGTCTGGTTCCAGGTGTTGTGGTCAAGGTTCCTTTTGTGAAGATGATCGCAAGATGTTGCCGTTGTCCTGCAGGCAATTGGTGGCTCAGTGTTTCAGAAAAAGGGTTTAGACCGCTGCCGCTCCTTTTGCGGTTTTCCAACATGGCGGCTGTCATTAATCTCGCTGGTTAGTGTTTTAGAGCAATCCAGCTTTCTTTGACTTCGTGCACGAGCGTTTAAAGCTCAGCGCACTTCAACCATCTTTTCAGCGAGGGAAGCTGCGTTCGCCTATGTGCGCAGAGTTTTGGTCAGAATTTTGCGAGGGAATTTATTCCGCTCATTTTCCTGTTTTCTGCCTATCTTCCCCGAAGCCTGAGGTCAGTTCTAAAATTCATTTCAGCCATCACGGAACTTCAGGTATTTGTGGTGGACTTTAGAGGTACCAGTCCTGGTCTTTCTTGGGTCAGTTCATTATTACTACTGTGGTATTTATTCTGTTAATCACCACTGAATCAGAACAGGGTTTTGGGACCTTTAAGTATCGTGTCAGCGGTGTAAATCTAATGAATTATCTTCAGCATCAACCCGTGACCAGAGCTGAAGTATCCTCCTGTGCTTCAACAACTCTACTCGAACAGCAGAGACATTAGCTCAGAGTTTAGTTGCGCAAGCTGTCATCTCCTCAGAATTAAAAGAGACTTGCAGTTCTTTCTAGTTGAACCTCTACTCCAAAGTCTAGTTCGTCATAGCATGCTACCTGCAAGTAGGTGAAAATATATATATATATATATATATATATCCAAACGGCTTGGCTCAAAATTTTGTGGTCCAACGGCGCTCTCTCCACCGGTGTCGGACTACTAAGCAGAGCCCTGCTTGGTAAATATTGCACAAATCCCTTTAGAATAAAGAGAATAAGTCCGCACTCACGAAGATATTATTTCCCAATCTTCAGATTTATTTAGTCACAATTTCAGCATTTGAAGTTACAACCAACGCGTTTCACAACACACAGTTGCTTGTTCACGGTAAGGTAACTAGTGTACAGGCTCCTCCTATATTTTTTCGAAAGGCCCGCCACATTTTCTGATGCTGATCTCACTTCCTGTGAGCCCACAGGAAGTTAGATGGGAAATGTAGTTTTTAATAGTAGTTTGTTCGCATTATGTGAAAACATATTTTTACACAGTTGTTTATACCCAACTAGCCATATATACATGAACGAATATATTACTTCATATATCCAGTCAATATGTTCATATCATTCTATTATAACCGGTAAAGATCCCAATTATTATTGCAATTGCCTAAACATTAGAAAATTCTGCTCAAAAGCCCCCTAGTGGACATTTATGCATACATTGTTACCATAGTTTGGCTCCTATGTTCGAAGCTATAATTATGTTCAATCATGCCCTCCGGTGGGCTTAAACAATGTAAATCAATTTGGCAAAAGGGGGGTTCCCTTATTTCTACTACTCAAAGTATATTAAGGCAAAAGTAATTAGCATATCCTGCACACTGTATTGGATTAGCCCGCATATTGACTGCCTAATCAATCATAATACTCTATTTGGCCATGTGTAACAATCGAATTATTTGTGTGTTTCATATATTCAAAACTACATTTAATTATTTACATTTTTCTTAAAACCAATGTTATCACTATTGTCCCATTTCTTCATCCAAAGGTACATCATTGATGCACAACCCCCAAAAAGGAGACCAAGGAAAAGTAGAAATTTATAAATGCACATAAAGTTCTTCACTCTGATTTAAACCCCAAGGGGTCATTGTTCGGAAATTCAGGATTTGTCTAGATTCTCTGCATCTGAGTTGTTTTTCCTGATCACCACCCCTTTCATGTGGCAGTATACATTCAAGTGCATATGTCTTCAGGAGTTTCCAGTCACTGTTATGTGCTATCTCCATATGTTTTGCGACAGCATTGCTCCTGTCTTTGTTTGTAGTCGCTCTAATATGCTCCAGAATGCGTTTTTTAAATTCATTTTTCGTGCTTCCAATGTACTTTAAAGAGCACGGGCATTCAATCACATATATCACATGTGTGCTCATGCAGTCAATCAATTGTCGTATTTGCCACATCTTTTGGTTAGGTAACATTACTTCCTTTTTATTTATAGCAATTTGGCATACCTTGCAATGTTGACATTTTATGAATCCTTTGGTATTGAGCCATTGGATTCCTTTTTTCTTTTTCGTATGGTCTTGGAAATGACTCTGTATTAGTCTATCTTTCAAATTTCTTGCTCTCCGGAAAGTGACATGGGGATGGTTACCCATTAGTTTTCCAGTAGTTTGATCCAGTTGTAGTAATTTCCAGTTTTTCCGCAAAATATTTACAATTTGTTTTGATTCCCTGGTATAATCTAGCACCAGTCTTATTTCTTTTTCCTCTTGTTGTTTGTCACCCATGGTGTTTTTCATTTCTTTTTTGGTGGTCAAGGCATCTTTTCGATTCTTTGTGTTAGCCCTTTTCCAACCTTTCATTATGACGTTTTTGTTGTATCCTCTGTGTTTGAATCTATGGGCCATTTCATTGCTTGTTTTTGTCCATTCCTCTTCCTCAGAACAAATTCTTCTCAATCTGAGGAATTCCCCATACGGTATGTTCTCTTTGACAGATGGTTTATGGAAACTGTCAAAATGTAAGATAGAGTTAGTTGCTGTCTCTTTCCTGTGTAACGTCGTTTCCACTTTGTTGTCTCGAATATATATCTCCGTATCCAGGAAGATAGCTCTGTCCTTACTGATTTTATATGTAAACCTTATGTTTGGCGTAGAGGAATTTAGGATTTGGAAATAATCTTCGAATTCTTGGCTTGTTCCTTCCCATATTATCAACAGATCGTCTATATATCTTGTCCATTTGGCAATTGTTTCCACAAAGAAGTCGTTATCTGTGTGCCATGCAATTTGTTGTTCCCACCATCCCATGGTGAGGCAGGCGTATGCTGGACTGAAGGAAAAACCCCATGGCGCATCCATGGATCTGCTGGTAAATTTCATCTCCAAAAAGGAAAACATTTTGTGTTAAACACATCTCTACCATATCAATTAACATCTGATTATGTCGATTGAATTGAATGTCACGCTCTTTCAAGAAAAATGCACATGCATTTAGGCCAATGTCATTGTCAATATTTGTATACAATGATACAACATCCATTGTGACCAATAGAAAATTAGGTTGCCAAGGTAGATCCTCTAGATGTTTCAGGAGGTCCGTTGTGTCTCTTAAATAAGAGCTCAAGTTAGTTACGAACGGCATAAGAAAGAAGTCTATATAATTGGCCACTGGTTCCATCAAAGATCCTTTCGATGACACAATCGGTCTCCCTGGTGGTCTAAGTGGGTTCTTGTGCACCTTAGGAAGAAAGTAAATTGTTGCTGTTTTTGAATGTTCAGTGCATAGGAATTTCATTTTGTCCAAGTCAATTAGATTTTGATCATTCCACATTTTCAATTTTTGATCAAGTTTGTCCTTAAAGACTTTAGTTGGATTCATTTCCAATTTTCTATAATATTTGATGTTATTCAGTTGTAGATGTGCCTCTGCAACATAGTCCTTTGTATTCAAAATAACAATATTTCCGCCCTTGTCGGATGTCTTTATTGTTATTGTTTTGTCATCAGTTAGGTTTTTCAAAGCAATCTTTTCATCTTTTGATAGATTATCTTTATATTTAGTGCCTTTGATCTTGTAAATATATTTGATGATCGCCTCTTGGAATAGATCAATTTTATTTCCTTGAGGTAATTGTGGGTAAAATTTAGATGGAACCTTCATACCAGTTAAACCTGCTCCTTTTTGTGGTACCACCCCGGATTCGGGGATCATCTAATTTTCATTGTTGGTGTCCAAGTTTGTTATTGCTACCAACGCGGGTAAATCTGCTGTTGTTAAGCCATCTTCTTCCGACATTAAATCCATCCGTCTCTTTTTTTTGTTTTTAGCATATGTAGCCATTTTTTCATTTTCTTCAAAGGTTTTAGCCAACTTGATTTTCCTGATATATTTGTATATATCTATTCTTGTTTGTGCCATATTCATTGAGTCTGTTGGGCAGAAAGATATTCCTCTTTTCAATAATGATGTTTCATTTTCATTCATATTTCTATTGGACAAATTCATAACCACCAATTCTCCTTCCATTGTTTCATTTATTTCTGTCTCTTTTGACGCATGGCTCTCGTTTCCGTTCCCACTTTTTCTGAGCCATTTTTTCCTTTGTCCCCTTCTGGTTGTTTTTTTTGATGTTACCCCTGATCTGGGTACCCATCTGCGCCCTCGACCTCTTCCTCTTGTTCCTTGGCTCTGATTGAATTCCCACGATCGTTGTTGTAGAACCAGTCTCATATCCCCTAAAAAATCCTTGCTTGTTTGATTACTAGTTTCTGCCCCATCATCGCTTGTTCCAGTTGATGTTAGTGATGTTGCACTTGATGCACTTAGAAAAATAGGCCCCTTCCCCCCTTGATTTTTGAAAATGTCATATTTTTTAGCATATGTAAAGATGCATCCGTTGGTATAGTCCTCCTCATCACGTTGGAATTTGGACTGTTTTCGATTTCGCACCACTTCCTCATGTTTACTCACATATTTTTCCAAATCCTCTTTTAATTTCGTTTGTTCCGGAGTTAGTTCCATTAAGGTTAGTTCCTTTTCTAACTCAGCTAGTTCTTCCTTTAATTTAGATAACGCAATCTCCAGATGTTTAATTAAGATTTTGATTAATCCTAATGATGATTCTAATACAAATTCTCCCCATTCATGCAATAAGTCATCCGACACATCTTGTTGGCTTGGCATTAATGAGATTCTCAGTCCTCTAGGAACTCTTTGTACTTCCACATATTTCTTTAAGGTGATTAGTTCCCACCATTTGTTAATTTCTTTCTTACTCAGTTTTTCCCATAACTTGAGCGTACTTTTTGTATCCGTTTTCTGATTATCATCCTTATTTTTGCTTTTGTTACTAGCAGTTGACCTTTGTTCAAAAAAACGAGAGTCTAGTAATTCAGTTCTCTCTGCATCACGTTTATCCATTTTTATTGTATTGACGCTTGTCTCAATGTGCTGAAACAAAGTATTTTTGTTGTGACTATAATTCTATTATATGCGAACCCCACTGATCTTTTGAACGAGTTCGTTTCATTCTGGGAATTTCTTCGTGCGAAAACCATACAAAAAAGTTACTGTCAGAGAATTTTTGCCGCTCTGTGTATTGTACACTAACAAATGCGGTTGTTCCGTTCCAGTACTTAAGATAGTTTTGCTGTTCGCAATGAAATCAATCCTTGTTTATCCAGCTATTAATGTCCAGACACCCATATATATATACTAGCAGCCCGTCCTGACCTTGTCCGGTTGCAACAGGCTTCCCTGACCCCTGCCCGCCCCGACATTGTGCAGCAGCCCGGGCCCCAGCCCGGCCCATCCCCCACCTGCCCCGACCACCGCCTGCCCCGACCCCCGCCTGCCCCGACATGGGTCCCCTTACCTGAGCCGCCGCTCCTCCCGCCTGTCCGTTGCTCGCTCCACCGCTGGCCTGTCCGCTGCTCCTCACGTCACCGCTCCTACCCCCCGTGCCATGTCCGCCGCTGCCTTACCTCAGCCGCCGCTCCTCCAGCCTGTCCGCTGCTCGCACCGCCACTGGCCTGTCCGCTGCTCCCACGTCACCGCTCCTCCCCCGCGCCATGTCCGCCGCTCCACGTCGCGCTCCTGGACGCCGCTCCTCCCCGCGCTCCTGACGTGAGCACGCACGTCATGGCCGGCGCTACATCGGAGGGACTACTTTTTTTTACGGTAAATTTTTTAAATCACGTTTTTAAAAAAATTTATATAGCCTATAACCATCTACACACCCTGACGATTCCAACGGTGTATCGGGTGTGTGGATTGGCACTGTGGTTCCCGAGTTTACCCGCCTCAAAGGCTGAAAGTTCTTCCTTTATTATAGTAGTATAGATATTTATACTTACCACCAATTCTACAAGAATTTTCAATTCGTCTAAGAACAGAATCTAAAAAGATGAAAGACAGTATTTCAACATTCATTATTATATACCACCACAGAGTAGAAAGAATACTATTTAGAGAGAAGCTAACGCCACTGTTAACACAGGTAAAGGTTCAGGGAGAGTTATTAAGAGGGTGGGCAAGTGAAGTTCAGTAACAGGTTTTAAGCCCTTAGTGAGAACTTGTAATTGTGTTTTTGTTGTTACAGGTGTAGGAAAAGAGTCCGCTTGGAAATTCCAGTGAACAAGACACCACAGTGGCAGTCTCTCTTTTCTCCCATTACCCTTTCCCCCTCTTTGCTGCTAGTTGAATTTAATTTGGCTGCAGTGGAGTAGAGGAGTTGGGAAAATATCTTCCTACCCCGTGGAAGCAAGGTTCAGGTACTCAGCTGTTGACAAGCAGTGCCCAAGCCATCAGCTTGAGGGAGCAGGTCCCCCTTCCTTTGCATGTCACCAAGGAACCTTCAAAGTAGCTCCGCCGCCAGCAGGAGCACTAAAACTAAAGCCCAAGGCAAGGCAATGACATCAGCAAAGAAAGAAAGGCTGAAACCAAAAAATGCTCACAAACGAAACAGTCTTCCATCCTATTTTCAGACAAGGACAATCAGAGATCTTGCCTCGCAACTCAGGTACCTAAATTCGGGAACTACAAGCATCTAGTAGCCGAATCAGGCTGGTAGATATGTTCCACCACCAAATCTCAGGAGCACAGACATCTAAGAAACCAGGGCCGCTCCATCATTCAAGAACTCCCCACATAGTAAAAGGGGTCATTAAAGCGAGGCACCAGGAAACACCAAGGGTTCTCTCACCCTAGCTACCCCAACCTGACCAGGCCCAGCCTGGGAGGGGTCTTCGACCAAGATCTCGACGGTAGATGGCAGTGATCCCGGGTCAGCAGGGGAGCCAAGCAGAGACTCAAGTTATGTGCAGACAGATACCAAGGGCTTTCCCAGCTCAACCACCAGCACCTCCGATCAAGACCCAGTCAAGGATAAAATCACAGCTTGGGTCCACACATCAGAGGAACTTACAGGGCCACCTGAAACCGGCTCACCCACCAGGACGGCAAGTCCCAGATGTCCAAAGGAGTGGGAGCAAACCCAGCTAGGTGGACACATCCTAGTCATCCAGCACTTTAAGGGGCTGTTCCATCCAATGCAGTCCCCTTTGGACACGCAGCTTGATACAAACATCTTACTCTTCAAGCCTAAGTACACATCTAAAAGGAAATGTGACGTTCTGAATAGAGGAAACATCCTGAGGTTATAATATCCACCCTAAACCTAGTGGATTTAACTTCAACTGATCTACTTTCAATAGAGTTTGTTCACCCTGCAGCCCCTTTGGAGCTCGTAGCCACCAAGGCTACCTGGAAAACAGCAACAATCCCTCAAAAAGTATTAGCTGAGCATTGCATCTTCAAGGCCTGGGGAATAGACATTTCCCCTCACAACAACCCAGGCTATCCTTCTCCGCTTGTCCAGTCAGGGCATAGTAGCAGCTAGCCCGACCAGGTATACCCACTCAGTGCTAAGAGGGGCATTGGTTTAGTCAGGAAAAGGAGGCCGGCACCAACCGGCCAACAAAGCCGGCCCCAGACAGCACCGGGACCACGAAGCACACGTCCTGACCTCAGGTGGAACTCCAGAACCATAAGTGCCCTACCTGGGACCCAATGACAAGACCTACAGAGGTTGCAGCCATCAAAGCAGCAGCACCACCCTCCGCCTATCCTCAAGGAACATTACTGGACTGGCAAGCAAAACATCTGACTCGGAGTTCCTGCAGTGCCCCAAACGCTTTGGTATAATAATGCTGCAGGAAACATGGCTGATAGAACTGTTCCACCTGCAGGAGTTCATGTGCTTCTCCACACCAGCAGGAAAGGGAAAGAGATTTGGACACCTGACAGGAGGGCTGGTAACTTATGTATCCACAACTTGCACCACCTTAGCAGAGTGAGTGGACTCCGTCTCAACGGCCACCTTCACTGTCAAGACGATTCTCTCCCTTAAGGGATCTCAGGATGAGTCAATAACATCATACACCCAAAGCGCAAAGCAAAAGACTTGGAACACCTAGTCGACCAACTACTAAAGCACATAAGTAAGCTGGACATGTCAAATTTCATTCTCTCTGGGGATTTGAATCACCACCTCCTAGGCCCATCATCAGAGGATGAAGTGCGGAGCCAATCCTTACACTGGAATATACGTCTACAAAGAGGGAACTCCTACGGGAAAATGAACAGCAAAGGCAGATGTCTACTGGATGATCTAGAGCACCTCAATTTCAGGGCACTCAATGGGAAATTCCCTGAGGACTCTCGCCAGTGGCCTCCTTTTACTCTTCTTCAATTTGCTCAACACTGGATTACATTTTTGTCACCCTCTCACTGTTCCATTGTAGCTCCTCATTTTGCTCTGGGGATAATGGAGACATCAACCATCGACTGCAAGAAATACTCCTTTCAGCAACTCAACCACATTCAACCACCCGGTGGAGGCCCCAGACTCAATTTACATGATTAATTTCAAGAGAATTAAATCAGAGAAAGCAACCATAGAGACCCAGCCATCGTCAACCATGGACTTTCTACAAGTTCAGACAGGAGAATCAAAACAGCCTCATAGATAGATGGGAACGTTTACTGCTAGGCTTGCAGACCTATAGATGGCACGTCATCCAAAACAAATCCTCACCAGGAACCTATCAAGACAGAAGGATCTCGAAAGTCCAACGGAAACAATGAAAGCGAACCAAAAGAGCCATAAATAGCACTCTAAGATCCCTGCAACACCACCTGTGGAAAACAATCCTCCACGCACTACTCCGACAACAAAGAACCTCACTCAAAAAACTGAAGTGGGAAGTCAATAGAGAGTTGGAGAATGAAGCTTGGGCAAAGCTACTACATGACATCAATCACAATTACAGTGTACACTTCTGGGGAACGATCAACAAGATAATGCACCCGCACCACAGGGGAAGTGCATGTCACATTTCAGAGGAGACCTGGGTAGACGAATTCAACCACAAAACCACCCGAATCGCGATAAGCCAGGAAGCCAGGGAAACGTCAGAGTGCCCCACCACAGGAGAACTACAAAAGGGGGACAATGTCTATTCCCACCTAAATTAGCTGATATACATGAGCATGAATCCAGGGTATCAGGCATACTCTTGATAAAGCTACAAATTGCAAAAGGAAGAAGAGAAGGGGCCCCTAACAGTACTCTTCAAACAAAGGGCAGAAGATTGGGCAGGAATTTTAGATCCTCTTTTTCTTGAAGTCAGATCCCTTGGTATAATCCCAGCTTCATGGAAAGGTTCAACAATCTCCCCTATCCATAAAAGTGGAGACAAGTCCCTGCCAAAAAAACTATCGCTTGGTCACCCTGATCCACAATGAGGCAAAATATTTTGCAGGACCAGTGCTAGAAGACCTCATATATTGGGCAGTGAAGAACACAATAATTCAGCTCAATCAGACATATTTCTCTAAAACTTCAGGCACGACAAAAAATATTTTGGCCATTTCACCCATCGTAGACATAGCAAAGGCTTCCAAACTGCCGTTACACCTCTGCTGCATCGACTTCAGAGCAGCCTTTGACCATATAGAAAGGCAAAAGGCTGTAGGGGAAGCTGGCCCGGTGGAATATTCCCCAAGCTCTACCGAGCATGCTGATTCTTCTTCACAAAGACACATGGGTACGAGTGAAACTAGGAGCAGGTACGCACCTTTCCAGACGAGTACCAACAACCACATGCCTGAAGCAAGGGTATATACTCGCTCCTACCCTATTCAACCTCTTTCTGGCTGACCTGATGCAGGAACTCAATACCAGGCTGTGAGAAAAGAGCTTAGTCAGCTTCCTATCTGCTCACATTGTGGTCCTGGTCAGCCACACCCAGGTGGGTCTGCAACATCCCCTTAGCGCAATACAGGATTACATCTCAGAGAATAGTTTGAAGGTCAGCTGTGAGAAAACATGAGCAATGTCCATCTACAAAAAGACAAAAAGGCCATTGACCTGGCATCTGGGCAACACACGAATACTGCTGGCAGATAATTATAAGTACCTAGGCATTATAATTGACAAAGAAGGTCTTTTTGCCTGCCAGAAAGAAGTAATCAAAAGGAAAGGGCTTGCACTAGCAGTAACACTGATAAAATCTGAAATTAAAACTGACAGGCCCACACTGAGCCCCCTCCTCAGGATCGCACAAATACTTCCAACAATCACCTATGGCAGCGAACCCATGCCAAGCAGAGATGCCCAGATACTGGACAGCGCCTTAGTTATGGCATTCAGAATAATGTTTAGCCTCCCAACTTACACCTCACCATCACAGATTTGCCTGGAGTTCGGCTTCATAAAATAGTCCTTGGCCAGGCATGGAGCTTACATAATCTGCTGGAATAAAATCAGGAACGCCGCTCTAAACACCTTAAATCATCTAATATGGCAATAACTTTCTCACGGAAACATGGCAGAATGAGGCTTCTGCCCCAAGATACTACAAGCTCTTCCTCAGGAATACGGCATCCTCAGACAAGACCGGCCCATTAAGCGTGGAAGAGGGATAGCCATTATCTACCAACCATCGCTAAAATGTACCATGAAAATGGCCAATAGAGATAACAGTGAAGCAGCCTTCTTTACTATAATGGCTGCTGCTGATCAAGCGGTCAATGGCTTCCTGATCTACCAACCCCCAGGCAAGGCCACCAATATTATTTCGAGCCTTGTGGAAACAGTGGTGCAACCAGCGCTACGCCACAATAATCTGACTGTTCTAGGCCATCTAAATTTACATTTTGACTCCATACTAGCAATGAAGTGTAATCCCCATATCAAGAATTAGCCGCCCTTCAGCTAGAGCTTAAATCCACTCACCGTACATATCAACTGGGTCACCTATTAAATCCTATTAAATCCCATCTTTTCCAACTGTTTAGAGTTAGAGGTTGAAGCCTGATCTCAGTTCCTTGGTCCGATCACCATCTCATGGCATTCTCTATTTTACTAGTTAAACCCTCTCCCACAGCTAAAATCGGGCCAATTACTACACACAGGAAATGGACCAAATTCAACGCTGAGAGCCTCACCCAAGCTCTTCAACAGAGTCATCCTCAATTGGGAGAGGATATTAATGCCGCCAACACAGCAGTGGACAAGTGGATTGCTGCAATACTGGATGCAGTTGCAAAAACATATGGCTTTTAAAGCCATATGGCTTTTAAAGCTTTTCCAAGCTCTTCAACAGAGTCATCCTCAATTGGGAGAGGATATTAATGCTGCCAACACAGCAGTGGACAAGTGGATTGCTGCAATACTGGATGCAGTTGCTCCATGGACTACTTATATCCCTCAGAGACTTACCAAATTGGCACCATGGCTCAGCAAAGATCTGATAATTGTTAAAAAATCCTGTGTGGTTCATGTCTGTCTTGTCCCTATTTCATTGCTCTTGTCCCATCCAGCCATCCAGAGAGTGGTTTCCAGTGCGGGGACAAACCAGTTGGTGTAACCGGTGCTTTATTATTATTATTATTTAACTGCTACAGAGAGACATTTCACCCACAAAAAGCTGCTCCAGGAGTCCCTGGCAACAACTTGGCTGTCCATCTTAAAGAGCTGCCCTGTGAGTTCAGTGGCCACATTTATTTTTGCCCCACATATTTATTTTCTTTGGCCATAATATAAACCCTCCTGTTCTCAAAGATTGTGGACCATTTTCTTATCCCAACTTCTTTGGAGTTGATTAATTAAAACAATGCTCAGCATTTTTTGGGATATGACTGCACGGAGGGACATGCATGATTCTTAGCTGATTCCCAAAAGTAACAGGCCTAACTAAGGAAAGTTTAGAGATTTTGTAACTTCACTGACTTACTTTTGTCCCCTAGTAGTCGAGCTATTGTGCACTGAACATAATCCACATGTGAAGGCCCAGGATGTTCATTACATTTCACAAGAATATATTTTCCTTCTCTTTTTTTCATCTAAATGGAAAGTTTTTTTCCTATGAAGACTTTCCATGTGAGTTCCTAGAACATTTAAGGGGTGGTGAGCAATGTATGCACTCCCACACAGCTAATATTTAAGCGCCTTATCAGGGAAACACGGTTACAGTGAAAAGCTATGGTGCACCTAAGAAGGTGGTGAATCACACTATACCACCGAAACGCATCGCTTTGTGTCGATTGAGCACCCAAGCATTACCGGGGTCCATTAGGAAAGAAAAAAATGTGATAAAGTGTTGAACCAGGGCTATTAGTTTTAAAGACTTGGGGGTCCATTATGATGTCGGGCGGATTGCCTCCGCCAGGCTGGCGGTGGCCACCGCCGGCCTGGCGGAGGCAATCCACCCGACGCCAATGCCTGGATCCCCCCCACCATATTAGGATGGCGGGGGGACAGCGGCGGACGGAAAGACCATCCGCCGCTTTACCGCCGCGGTCGCCTTGCGACCGCGGCGGTAATGGAATAATATGGTGGCGGTGTCCAATGGACACCGCCAGCCATATTACGATGGCTAAATTTAGGGGCCTTTCCGCGGTGGCAATGCCGCCACAGAAAGGCAGGCGGTGATTGCTGCGGGGGCCCCCTGTGGGCCCCCAGAGTGAAGGCCAAAGGGGGGGTGGCACACGGGGGGGTACCTGTGGTACCCCCCTGCATTTACATGATCGAAGCGGCAGGCACCGTGCAGTGCCTGCCGCTTCTATCATTTAAATGCGTGTATTTATTTTTTAACATTGTGGCGGGCGGTGCAGTGAGCACTGCCCACCACAATGCTAAATTGAGGAATGCGCCCGCCACTGTGGCGGGCGCATCCTAATACCAATGTCGGGACCCCCGCCCTTTAGGCGGGCGGTCCCGAAATCCGCTAAGGTGCCGGGCAAAGCCCGCCCGCCATCATAATGTGCCCCTAGGTGTGCTAATTTGATTTATTACATTTCTGATATCTCTAACAACTGTCAAAATCTCTCAGATTGTTTTTTTAGGAAATGTTTTAAACTAATGTGACTATTTGAAGCATATTGATTATGTATGTTTTTTTAAAAATACATTTGCTTTATTAACTTTGTACTTTTTGAATCCTATAAGGATCACATATAATAAAATATAGTTGAATTTTTATATGATCTTTTTGGTTTCTTATGGATGTTGGTGATCTGAATAGTGCAAGTATGATAGTTCTGTGCTTGCATGATAGCATTGGGCACCTGTATGCTTAAAAAGGAGCCCAAAGGGATCTTGTCTTTGACAGAAGTGTCTATTTTTGGTGTTGTGTCCCTTTGGTGAGTAGGACCCCTCTCTATTTTGGAGTTATGATATAGTCCTTTCTTCAGATAAATGCAAGTAATGTATTTAAGCAGTTCCAAAACTACATTAACATCAGGAAATACAAATCCATAAAATTAGAAAACTAATTTAGCATGTAAAAAACAGGACCATAACGACGCAAATTGAAAAGGGGATAGGAATTTATTTTTAGAAATACCCATAGAAGAAGCGGGAGTTCAAAAGTCAAGGTTACTGTATGTGTATTACCGAAAGTTGCCCCCAGGGGCCACTTTTGCATCAAAACTAAAAAACAGTGACCAGTAAACTGTTCTGCATCATAAAAACAGGTGGCTGAGGCATGGTAATTTACCATGCAGGGTAGTGAACTCAAATGTCCACAACTTCAAGGAGCTTGCCTGGGATTACCCAGCCCACAGCTCCTGGGGACATTAAATTCTCTAGCCGCTCTCCACTGATGAAGACAAGTTCAATGACAACCTTACTAGCCTCCTTCTTTTTACTCCTGAAGTTCCTAAATACATTGCACAGGGAAGATTCCAGCACACCAGGGCATAGCTAGCAGGAGTAGACATGTTTAATCACAATTTTAAACCAGTGCCTAGCAAGTTCACTACTAACTTTTGAAGTTGCTAATCTTCTTCCTCCTGGTCCCTCACAAAGCTGCAAGACTTCAAGGGATGTGTCTGGCCTAAAAAGCTGCAGATAGCAGTGGGAAGCAGACTCGCCAACTCACTACAGGTGGGGCTCCAGCACAGGTCCCAATTCCATCTAATCTTCTAGTTATTCTTTAAAGATGCCTTTTTGCCCTCTATGTCTTCGGGACCACAGGCGACCAGCTCTTTGACCCTTAATAAGTACACCCAAACTTGGGTATAAGAGAAAGCACGTACCAACAACCCAGCTTTTCGTAAGAAAACACAGCAGGAGTTCTTTTCCAAGTCCAGTTGTGTTCTGTGGTGCTTAAGGCCCAAGAAATAGTAGTACCTCAGCAGTAATTGGTGGAGAGGAGCACTTCAGCAAAGGTCAGTGGAGATAAATTTCAACACTAGGCCTCATTCCACTTTTGAAGCACTTTGTCTGCTTTGGGCTAAAACAATTTCAGAGTGGACTATTTTGGGGGTCTTTCAAGATGGCACATCCTGAGGGCCATTGTGTAGAGTTGTAACAATTCTGTCGGGGTGTCTTATTAAAGTAGGACACTACCATGCCATGTAAGCTAGAAAGAAGTGCCAAGAGGTAAATTTTCATTTTAAAGCTGGCCTTGGTAAAATGGAAAGCCTGCTTCACCCTTATGCACAACATTTCATGTTCGAATCCTCTTACTGTAGAAACATGCCAATTCCACTTGTGGAATGTTCGCGTTTTCTCATTATGCACACAGGCCTTGTGGGTGCAGACACATTTGGGTGAGTGTTCTAGTGTTAAATATAGGCTTTTTAACATGACACAAATTATTTAATTCGGCATGCGCTGGCTGCAGTTTTTAGTTACAGTAACTGAGGGCCTGATGACAATGACGGTGGGACGGTCACCGCCAGCCTGTCGGTGGCGGTTCCACCGCCATCGTAACCATGCTTTCCATCCGCTATATTACAATGGCAGTCGGATGGTTGCTGGTCGGAAATACCGAATGCCACGCATCCGATGGGCTCCTTGATCCCGCCGGTGCATCGCAGGGAGTTGTATTCACTACAATGGTGGTGGTGCCTGCCAGGCACCGTCGTAGGGATGACAATCTCCCTTTCATGGCAGTTAACCTGCCATGAAAAGGCAGGCAGACAGGGACTTTCACGGCCCTTAGCGGGCCTCCCTTACCCCTTGATCCCCAGATGTGGGTTTTGGGGGGCGCCTATGGTGCCCCTACATAATCCTGCACCATGTGGCAGGCACCATATGTGCATGGTGCCTGCCATGTAGTGCAGGGATATGTGAAGCGTACCCATTTTTCACTGCGGTGCGTGTTGCAGCCAGCAGCACCTGCCACAATACAAAACAGAGCCAAATGCTGGTGAAAACCCATAAAGCTCTGACTTTGTGGGTGTTGACCTTTTTCTGCGGACCAATTCCCTAACACTCCAATGGGAAATTCTCACTACTGCTTGACTGAGGATCACTGATTATTGTGAAAACATCTGCATATCTTTTACACCCAAAAGTAGTGATTCAAACTTTATGAATCAGGGTCTGATTGTGAACGAATAGCTGCCCTTTTTTCCTATCATATGTTTTACTTGCGAATATATGACTTTAGAACGCAAACAATTACATGAATGCCTGTGCGTCGTTTTTTTTAACATCATTACAACGCATGATTTTAGAACGCATGTCATTACACCGCATTTTTAGAAAACACCATTACAACGCATACCATTACAACGTATAATACTTTTGGGGCAACAGTGGGGTAAGTGTTGGCTAGTGTAGGGGTAAAAATTACTATTCCCACTCCAGTGAGTGCAACAGTAGGGTAAATGTTGGATAGTGTAGGGGTAAAAATTTCTATTTCCACTCCAGTGAGTGCAACAGTAGGGTAAGTGTTGGATAGTGTTGAGGTAAAAATACTATCCCCATGTACCCCAAAACCTGACCCACCCTAAAACTAAAAACTCCCCATTACTTACCTTATAATGCGTTGTACTGGCATGCTTTGCAGTGACATGCGTTGTAATGGCATGCGATGTAAAGGCAGTTGCATTATAACAGCTGCATTGTAAAATTAGTGCATTGTAATGACTGCATTGTAAGGGTTGTTTCCCATTACTCGCAAATAGCAAACGTGTTGTGTAATAGGACATCTACTATTTTGGTAGAATAATATCCATGGTAGTGTGATTTCTAGGGATGTATGACATCACAATGCATGCTTTTATTCCGCATGCCATTACAACGCAGTTTTTACAACACAGGTCGTTACAACGACTTGCGTTGGGGGGTGCTGGATAGTGGAATAGTTTAATTTTCTATTCCAACTCCAGTCCCCGTGGATAGTAGGAACGGTGTTGGATAGAAAATTAAACTATTCCCTATCCTACAGCGCCCTCCAGCGCAAGTCATTGTAACGACTTGCGTTGTAATAGCTGCGTCGTAATGGTAGTGCAGAGTAAAAGTTGCGTTGTAAAGGATGTGCCCCGATTGCTAGTTTTAGCAAACAGCGCAATCCTCAGTGAGCCTGGGGAAAGTTAAAAAAGATTATGAAATAATGGAAGGCAGCCATTGGTTTTGGGTTGGGGAAGATGAGCATATATCTGAATTGACATGCCCATTATTGGGGACCAGCATGCAACACAATGCATATGCATATACTGGTATGGTGATAAGCTTTTGTCCTTCCATCTACTAAGTCGAAGAATCCAAAAAGAAAATTGAATTAGAATCCTTGGGGTTTACAATTCATTTATACAGTACACAATGGATTTTCTGGATTACATATTGGAGTGGTCAACAATATATTCAATGCAACCTTTTATAGGACAGCGCCCTCTAACAATTCTGTTCTCTGAACAAGGCAATCCTGAAGAAGTAATGACTAGTCCCAAAGGACACCTTTAATTAAAGACCGATAACAAATGGATTGTTTCTGTGTAATCCAACTGAAAAGGTAGCATTCAATTCAGATCTCAAATTTCCTTAAGAAAAACAGCCTCCCCTTTTATCAATTTTAGATGACCTTAAGAACGGAGTATACTCTAACAGAGTGCCTACACTCCTCCTACTGTACCTCTCAGCAGCCATTGTTGTAGTGGACCACAAATTGCTACTTAAGAGACAACACAATACAGGAATAAAACGTTCAGTTCTAAAATGGGTTCCATCCTACCTGATAGAACACAAATCAGATCATTATCTCCATATCAATGGGTCTTTTTTCAGAACTGACCTGATTTTATACATTCCTTTAAACTCACCTGTTATACCTACAATGATGATACCTGGATCATCCTTACACTGGAAATCCTGCTAGATATTGACACATTCAGACTTACAAAATACCTACAGGCAGTTAACAACAACTGCTTGCTACAAGATCACTTGAAGCTGAACCCTTTCAAAACTGAGATCCTGGCATGTGTAAAATGGAAAACTTATAACCTAACTGCTGCTTGGCTATTGGAGATTGAATGTCCGCCCACAAAATCAACAGACGTAAGGAAGGTAG
This sequence comes from Lissotriton helveticus, assembly GCF_964261635.1. Classification (NCBI taxonomy): domain Eukaryota; kingdom Metazoa; phylum Chordata; class Amphibia; order Caudata; family Salamandridae; genus Lissotriton; species Lissotriton helveticus. The sequence continues at coordinate 1,206,756,016 of NC_136068.1, forward strand.
AAGTGATCATGGGCTTGAAACTCTCTCTCAAAAAACAGGTCAACAATGTAACAACAAGCACCTTTAATATAACATTACATTTGATTTTCCCCTGCCTAGGTCACTCCCACAGGGTTCAGGCCTCAACAGCCTTAGTAATATCACACATACTTTATGCTAATAATGTCTATATTGGGCCCACAAAAAGCCTACTCAACAAAGTACAACAAATCCAGAATGCTGCAGCCAGACAATTACTTATTTTGAACAGGCATAAGCACACCGCCTGGCCCTGAAGGTTTAAGAAAGGTCACCTTCATAGCCCACTACAGCATTTTTTCATCAGAAAAGATGAAATATGACAAGCAACTGTGATGCTTGTGTGATTAGGTGGAGGTGATAAAGTCCGGTTTATTTTCAATGGGTGTAACTGATGCCAGTTCTCACGGAGACCCACAGACTGGGCTAGTGGCGAAACACCGAAGAGGTAGTGAATTGGTACAAGTCAAAACACTGTACCTGAAAATGCAGATAAATGGGTCTCAGTTGAACTTTAAGTGGTTGCCAGAAAATAAGGTTGTCTGTTCAATTCAATTGTTTCTAGATTGGATTTAAAGGGAGGCAAGTTACATACATGAAAATAGAGAAACAATGAAACTTTGTAAGGACAAAAGTCTTTGTTGGTTAAAGCAAAAAGAGCTGACATGCAAATGTTGTTCCTTCTCCAAGCATAATGTGGTGCACCTTTGGAGAGAGTACAGTAATTCTAGGTGGAGGAGTGATCGATGAGTGGGTGTGTGTGTGTGACAGAGGACGGATAGACCAACTATGATAGAAATGGAATAGAACAAGAATTGGGTAAAGTGATAGATGAGGTGTTACAGTGAATGGGTTGATTTGTTAGGTGTGCATTACTTTGGCCTTTAAGATGTGTTGCTTTGTAAGGCGTATTAAGTGTTAATTTTGCCCTGACTTGATATTGACTTTTGACAACTTTAAAGTGAGTTTATTTCCGCTTTGTCCGCACCCTGCTGAAGAATCTAAGCATTGTTAATAACATTGGATGGGCAGGAGTTGATGTTTAGAAAGCTCTCGCTTTAATTACAGTGGCGAGTACAGTTTTCTGCAGCTGACGCCGTGCTGGTGAATAATATGTCTACTCTTTCGTTACGGTGGGTCACAGAGCCAACCACAGAACACACTGTTCATTTTAAGTGGCACATGATGTTTTTCTATCAGGATCATGCATCTTGGATTTTGGCACGCAGTCAACCCCCACAAACGATATCACCTTGATCAGTGTGTTGCAATTTCATAAGAAACAACACTTCAATTCCACAGGATTATTTTCCTCGGATTGTATAATCGCCTATGAATTAGATCTGGTAAGAGTATAAGCATATATCAGTATTCCATTTTACAATAACACCTGTTTTTTTTGTAAAATATAGCACTTTCTGATAAAAATATCAAATGAATAGTTTAGGTGGAATTAAACTTAACCTGACCTTTTACATCTCCTTATGCAATTCAGTACTGTATTCAGTACTTAATTCATTTGCATTTTGTGACTTCCAACAAGCTCCATTTTGCATGCAGTAAAATATTATAGCAGGTGCCAAAATTTGTAATCAATAATACTAATGTGCTGATCTCTAACGAACACAAATGGCTAAACAATATCTTTTAAAGTAAGGGAATATATGAATATGTGAACTGGAATGAGTTTAGAGAGCTAGGTGTATGGTGGCTGAAAAAGTGAGACATGTATGATTATTTAGATATTCTATTATATGGATTTCTAAACTTTTCTTTGCAACGAGAAGTCATATACCTATATGTACTAGCAAAAATATGTTAAATATGTTACTTTTTTATATTTATATTAGTCTTGGTGTGTATGTGTGTGACTTATAAATTGTGAACGTAGATACAAAGCAAGAGAGCGCTGTGCAAGAGTAAGGCATTACAATGAAGGATGAGATAGCAGCAGTGTATAGGGGAGACAGTCTGTTACAGTGATGTTATCAATGATATCATAGAACATGTCATGCGTGATTTGATATGGGAAGTAATTCGCATTGCATGGTAGGGGCATAAGCTATAGTTAGCTCCGGTAACTATAGCTGCTGAATTCCCATATTTTTGTACGAGTAAAATCCGAACTTAATTATAACGTCCCTGTAAACTTTGTTTTTTTTAAATGAATTTCTAAGGGTTTTTCAATTCTATTTCCTAGCTATAACTTCCTTGTAGGCTTTGGTTTTTCAGTGAATTTCTATATTTCTTTTAAATTGAATTTCCTAACTATAACTTGTGAGTGGCTGTATAGGTCAGTGAGCTGGTGTGTGATTTGCTATGTGGGCATCGGTCAGTGGATGTGTAAGTGGTTGTATGGGTTTGTGGGTGGGTGTGAGAGTGTCTGTATGGGTGTATGAGTGTGTGTATGAGTAGATTTGTGTGTGTGTGTGTGTGAGTGGGTATGTGAGTTGTTTTTTGGCTCAGTGACTGGGTGTGCTGGTGACTGTATGGGTGTGTATGTGGCTGTTGAGTGGCTGTGTGGGCCTGTGAGGGGATTGGTGAGTGGTAGAAGGGGTGTTTGAGTGGGAGTCTGAGTGTCTGTGTGGGTGTGCCAGTAGCTGTGTGAGGGACTGGGCCAGAATGGAACTTCAGCTGCCCCTTTATCCAACAAGAGTTCCCAGTTTTGCACAAAATGTCTACCCAACTGGAGTTCTTTCTACTAGTTCATTAGTAATTGCTACCTCGTTGTGTAAATGCCTAGTGGGTATGCAACCCTACAGCTGTGTAATGGACCAAGAGGAAGTGTCTCCAGTGACTTGTGTGCATTTTATTTCTGCATTGCGATTGTTTCACGTGCATCTTCATGTAAAATTCTGCGATACATGAATCCTGATATACAGAAGACAACAACACTACAAAGAGGCGAATCTCCACCAAACAAGGGTACTTCCTCTTAAGTATATAAAGCAAGTGTTTCTTTGTTTGGTAGAGATCTCCTCATATTCTTTGGCATCAAGAACATGCCACTAAAATCTAGGGGAAATGTGCTGTGGGGCCTTTTGGTAAGTTGTCCATTATCCGTGCAAAATAGGGGAAGACCTTTGACTACTACTAATGTGGACAGGGTGGGGTGAAACAAGAGGCTCTCCCATGTGATTTTCCACATTTGAATACTTGTAGTCATTTAAAGGAATAACCATGGACTTTGGTCTCACCACAAGAGGACTCGAATGAACCCACTCATCACAGTCATCACAATCACTACAGATTGTGCTCTGATAGAGCAATGAGGTATATACCTCTATCTTCAAACAATGTTAATGTCTCTGTAGTGGGCTGCTTGCACTCTTCTGTCTACTCTGGTGTCACTGCACCTGATGCACCATTGACTCATATAAATGTATTGCTTATGTTGCTTCATATTTGTAGATACCTTTTAAAATAAAAAAAATGAGGATTGCAAATCTGTCGTGACGTGTCCCAATACGTATTTTACAGCGGGACCTTCGTGAAGCCAGTGTGTTTATTGACGGCACTTAAAATCAGATATAGGCAGTGCAAAATTAATCTGTAAGGTAATAGATCAACTGAAATAATAAAGAAACTTACATAGAAATAAGAAAACAAAGTTTAAAACCTTACATTTCCGCAATTTACGATGATGTCACAACATCATTGTGAATCCCATGTGACAAAGGAACATATTGATTTTACTGATTAAAACAACTTTCAATATTTATACAGGAAGTCCCCTCTCAGTCGTTTGATCCTCTCGGTGTGGCTGCCAGAATTCACACCTGTGCATCTTTTGTTAGAATTTTGTTTAAAATTTGGTGTTTTTGGGACTTTTTTAAAAAAATGGCTTCTTTTGCCCCAGATCCACATCAGAAGCATGGAAGTTCCTCCTCTGAAGAAGAACATGCGCTGAAAAAACTGAGCATCGCATGAAATTTTTTCACTATTCCAAGTCGAGAGAAAAAGCTAGTGGCATAAACAGTAAAGTGCACTTTATGTGACAAAGTACTTTCCCGTGAAACATCTAAGAAGTGCTCATGTGGAACTACAAGCATGTTCAAGCACTTGAAAACAAGGCACTCACACATCTTGTTCAGGCAGAACGGGAGTGCAATGGAAGCACTCCTTCAACATCCGCAGGTGTGTGTCAACTGCAACCAGAAGACACTTTACCACCTACTACTCCTGCAACACCGTTGATCCCGGCAAGAACTCCTGAGCAATCCATCCCAGCCATTTGTGATGCTGCCAAAAATCATAATTGCTGTTTTTTCCATTCAAGACTTGTTACACAAGTTATGCATGTTCTCTTTCTGCATTTTTTACAGTTGCTATTATTAAAAATGTAACAACAAACAAAGAGGAGCGTGGCCATGCAGGCGACTAAGATGGTCGCCTGTGCTTGAAGCTCCGCCGGCCGGGCACTTTGCAAGCCCGATTTCAATAAGATGGGCATTGAATAACCAGGCAGACTCCTCACCATGATACCCGAGAGGAGCTGAGGAGCATATAGATACCTGCAGTGGATCGATCCGTGGAGCAGAGCAGTGTGTTTCTGGGCCTGCGTAGCGGGGATCTGAATGCAGAGCCTGGGGCCTTCTCGAGGCCGACGCTGGCGTGAGGGGAGCGGCTCCAGAACGTCAAGGTCAGCGGAGGCCCCCGGTTGGTGCCCGTTGCCGATATTGCCCCACCTGTTGGGTGGCTGCCCTCCCCCTCCCCCTCTGTTGGCGCTGTGAGCTGGGCTCTGTGGTGGACGCAGCAGCTGCGGGGCTGCCCTGGCCTCGCGGTCGCGGTATCGCAGGTCCATTATGTGCCGTAGAGCCACGGGGGGTGTGGCGGGCTAGTGAGGGTGGCCCGCTAGGTCTCATTCTGGGGGCTGTGGCAGCGCTGGGCCTGGCGTGCTAGCTCCATACCCCCCTCCCTGGTTGGCCCTGGAGGCGGCGTGATACGTTGGCCCACTGATGTTGGCACTGCGACCTATGTGGTTGGCCCGGGGTTAGTACTGGAGCTGGGTCCCACTGAGACTGGCTTCCATTGTGATCTGGCGGCCGGTGCGGAGCGATGCTACCCCGAGTTTCCATGCGGCTCCTACCGGTCCGCAGTGATGACACGATTGGTTCTCCGGTCAGGCTGAGTTATAACGGGGCACGCTGTGATTGAAAGACACGTGCCTGGACACCCCCACACTGCAACATCCCCTGGCTGTATCTCGAGGCCACGCTGTTCCTACTCTTTGGGCTGCCGACTACGATATGCTGTGAGCAGTGAGCTCTCACTGGAAGATTTCATCTGAGGTTGGCTGGCTGGCGATGTGACACGATTGGGCTCCTTCTAGTGGCAGCTAAATTTCACCGACTAATTGGGGCACGGGCGTCTGTCCGCTGTGGGGCCTAGACTGCAGAGCATATTGTTTTGGTTCGGGGGTGCAGCTCTCTGCATCATGGGTCTGAGTCGTGTTGTTGGCCCCGGAAGGCCATCAACTTATCTACACCCACACTGCTGTGGTCCCGACTGGGGTGCCCCCACATCCCCGTGCTATCTTGGGGACGCAATTCTGCCGATTTGCGCCTGTCCTTGTGGGCACTGACCGACTCGTTGAGCCATGGGGCGGAAGGATCCCAAGCAGCGGACGCTGCCGTTCGAAAAGGTCATGGATAATACATCTGAGGACCCTACAGACATGACCGAGGGGGCACAGGGCAATGGAGATGTCGACGACCCCGCCTCGCTCACTGCTGCAATACTTAGAGGGATGAGGGCTGGTTTCAAGGCTCTGGATGGCAGATTCGATGTGCTGGATCAGAGCCTGGCTGATATGGGCGCAAAGGTCCAGGCACATGACTGTTGGCTAGATGTCGTGGAGGCTAGAGTTTCAGATGTGGAGGACGGAGCGGCGCAGTCGCAGAAACAGCTAGAGAGGGTGGAAAGGATTTTGAAGGAAGTGGCGATAAAGAATGAAGATTTAGAAGCCCGTAGCCGATGGAGCAAGGTACGCATTATTGGCGTTCCAGAGACTGCCACCACTGGCGGCCGCCTGGATGCCTTTGTGAAGCAACTACTATCGGATTTGTTTGGCCGAGAGTCCTTCACGCAGGGCTTTGTGGTGGAACGTGCCCACGGGTCGTTGGGATCCCGCCCCAAACCCGGTCAGCCTCCGAGACCCATCATTGCTAGACTGATGAATTTCAGAGACAGAGACACTGCCCTTCGAGCCGCCCATGAACGGGGGAAGGTCCAGTGGCAAGGGAGTAGTCTATCATTTTTCCCAGATTTCACAGTCATGGTACAAGACGCACGATGCAAGTTCAATGGCGTGAAGGCCACTTTAAAGAATCTGGGGCTTAGGTACGGTATGCTCTACCCAGCCAGACTGAAGGTGGATGTGGACGGAAGATCTCGCATCTTTGAAACCCGACTGAAGCACAGGAGTTTTGGCACGAATATAAGAAGAATAACAACAGAGCGACAGCGGCTGTGCGAGTGGTATCTCCCCCTCTTAATGGTTCGGAAGCCAGTATGGAGCTCTTCTCTAATCCTGGGACTGGCTGATTCATCCTTGTGTTTCGAGGTTTCTGTAATGTAACTTTCCATTGTTGAATTTTTTCCAATTGTCATTTTAGTATTCAGTATTGCCCGGACGGCGTGGCGTTGCTGCGCCTCATGGTGAACACCGAAGTATGTTTGCTGATTTTGCCAAGTTCACGGCGTTTATGTGCAACGACTGTATTACAATGTTTGTTCAAATTACACCGTCCTTTGGTTTGTGAGTTTGGGTTCTGCCTCACTAGAGACAGGGTGAGGCTGGGTGGTGGGTGGTGGGGGGGACATTTGCTGTTTATTCATGGTTTTCAGGGATTGATACACAGGTCAATGGTATATGGCGTTGGGTTAGATTGAACGGCCAGATGGTTATTGTAATACTCATTGAATGGCACAGTTAGGCTGGCAGCCCGGTCCTTCCGGGCTATCTCTGATGTCCTGGAATGTCAGAGGGTTGAATAACACTCGGAAGAGGCGGCAGGTTCTCAATTATATTGCTAGACATAACATCGACATAGTTTGCCTGCAGGAGACGCACTTGTCCAAGTCCGATGTGCCGCCTATGGCTGCGGGCTGGGGTCCCATAGGTATTTTTCCAATTACAGCAGTTATGCGAGAGGTGTGGCCATATTTATTCATAAAAGGGTTCCTTTCTCTCTGAACAGGGTTATAGCTGATGGGGAGGGCCGCCTTTTGATAGTTACCGGCTCTCTGATGGGTCACAATGTGGCTCTGGTGGGCCTATAGGCCCCCACATAGACTCGCCTGAATTCTTCCACACGTTGCAGGTGCACCTCCTGGCTCTGGATCCCTGCCTATTAATAATGGGGGGTGATTTTAATTTGTTGTTAGACCCCACTAGGAAAAGTACCTCCTCCCCTCCTGACACTAAGCACCGCTCACGCGTCGCCCTGCAAGACATCTGTGGGCAATTCTCACTGGTTGATGTTGAAAGCACGCATCATCCGTCCCTCACTTCTTACACGCATTATTCTGGGTTCCACAACACCTGGACTAGAATAGACTACTGGTTGGCCTCACCGGGAGTCGCTGGTTGGTTCAGTGGGTTAGATACGATGCCACGATCGGTTTCGGACCATTCTCCCGTTATACTTTGACTTAACATTCCGAGACCTGGGGGATATGAGAGACAATGGCGTTTTCCTGGGAAGGCACTCCAGGACCAAGTGTTTCTTGAGGAGGTGAGGGAGGCCATCAAGGACTATTTTGAGATTAACACAGGGTCGGTGGATACATGGGCGGTACTCTGGGAGGGTTTTAAGGCTTATATCAGGGGGGTTTGTATAGCTAAGAATGCAGGGGTCCTGAGAGATATGCGATCCACTTTAAGCCGCATTGAGAAAGAAATTGCAGCCCTAGATTTGGAATTGCTAGAACGTGTGACAGAGGCCGTCAAGGCTCGATGGTTGGCTTTGATGGTGGAGTTTCAGGAGGCTGAAGAGCGGGAACTGTTATACCTCAGTAAACAGCAAGTAGCCAGGAGGTATGGTGAGGGTGAACCGCCCGGTAAGATTTTGGTACGCGCGCTCCACCCTCCGCACAGTAAAGCCTATATCACTGAAATCAGAGGCCCGGATGACCAGGTGTTACACTCCACTCTGGAAATATGCGACACGTTCCTGTCTCACTTTAAATACCTGTACACCTCTTGAATTACTGGGGACCACGGAGAGTATCTAGCGGAAATTGCTCAGGTTTATCTTGAAAGACATATGCAGGATTTCCTTGCCATTCTCCTATCCCAGGAAAGTGTGGGGGAGGTGATTGATGCACTTAGGGGTTCCTCGGCACCCGGCCTTGATGGGTTCTCCGCGGATTTTTACAAAGAACATAAAGATATATTGGTACCGCGGTTGATAGAGGTGTATGCGGAGGCAGTTGAAGATGGAATCCTTAAGCCAACTTTTAGAGAGGCTGTCATTATCATTCTCCCCAAGCCTGGCAAGGACCCTTTGCTCTGTGGCTCCTACCGGCCCTAGTCCCTGCTAAATCTTGATTATAAAATATTGGCCAAAGTGATCGCCATCCGGTTGTCTTTATTGATGGAATACATCATTTCACAAGCTCAATCTGGCTTCGTCCCACATAGGTCTACCTCGCTCAATTTGCGGACCTTGTTTACAGTACTCCATAGGATAGACCCCAATACACCAGCCGCTGCAGTGCTTCTGGACACCGAGGAGGCATTTGACTCCCTTGAATGGCCCTTTTTTCTTTCGGTGATGCGCTGTATGGGAATGCCTTAGTGTTTTTTCTCTACTGCTGCCCTTCTGTACACGAAACCCACAGCTAGACTACGCCTCAATGGTACAATCTCCCAATCTTTTCGCCTGTCCCGCGGTACGCGTCAGGGCTGTCCCTTGTCCCCATTACTTTTCATTGTAGCGATGGACCCTTAGGCGCGGCATTTCCAAGAGAAGCATTTGCACCGCGGTCTGCAGTTTCGAACTGGCCCTCTTTTGGTGTCAATGTATGCCGATTATACCGTTTTATACGCGTGGCACCCCCAATTTAACCTCAAACCCATTATCAGGGAAATTATTCGATTTGGCAGGTTCTCTGGTCTTAGTATTAACTGGCACAAGTCCGTGATTTTTCCGTTAACAAACAGCACGGCTTCATGGGAATGCGAATTTCCGTTGGAATGGTGCCATGACGCGGTCAAATATCTTGTGGTTTATGTACATTTAGATGCTGCTATCATCATCAGGTTAAACTATGGCCGTGGGATTCGCTCATTGGATACACAAGTTGAGAGGTGGCTGCGTCTACCATTGTCGATGGCGGGTAGAGTGCCCATTATCAAAATGGTAGTCCTCCCGAGATTTTTATATCTTTTTAACAACATTCCTATCCCTCTTACCCAGTCATTCTTTTTGCAACTGCACCAACTTCTTTTGCGATTGGTATGGGGGGGCAAGAGACCATGGGTGAACTGGCAGAGTCTGACACTACCGTATGAGAGGGGTGGGTTTGGGGTCCCGGATATGTTTTAATACTATTTGACGGCACAGTGTTGCTATTCCTATGCATGGTACCACCCAGACGCTCGAATCCCTTATTTAAAGCCAGAGGCGGATCTGGTACTTCTGCAGAAACTGTCCACAGTTTTACCTAAGGGGATCCTGAGGCACCCGCGGGATATTCAGATGGTATCCACCACTAGCCGGGCCTGGGAGAAGCTATGTCGACTATTGGGGTTAGACCTATTATATTCCCCGGCATTGTCACTCCCCAATCCCCCATTGATCCCCATCACAGGTGAAACATTAGTGCAACGAACATTGGTGAAATTTCAAATTCATACAATAGGTGACCTCTTCCCCGAAAACCATGTATTCTCTGTGTCGGAGGAGACGCGGTTCCAAGATTGCTCCTTTATGGATGTCTTTGTGTTGCGACGTATGCATTCCATGTTACGTGCTGCCTTCCCCACATTTCCTGTTGCACCTGAACCTGCCTCTCCGCTAAAGTTAATAATCGAAAGTCCAACTGGCTCACATTTGATTTCCAAAATGTATAAATGGTGTATCATGGATCGCCCTTTTTCTGATGTTAGAATTCGCACAGCATGGGAACAGGATTTGGGCCGCCCTATTACTGATGACCAATGGGAGAAATGCTGCAGGGTCACGAGGGAGGTGTCCCTGAACAGTAGGCATGAATTACTACATTTTACATTTCTCTGTAGGATGTACCACACCTCGGCTTGGTCCCACAAGATAGACCCTTCTAGGCCACACCAGTGCCAGAAATGCTCTGCTCCACATGCAGACTTTGCGCATCTATCCTGGACCTGCCCAAATTTATAACACTACTGGGTACAGATACACGCCACACTGGGAGACATGCTTTCTTTGACCCTGGTCCCTACACCGGAAATTGCACTATTGGGCTATATGGTTAATTTCCCCAAGAAGGTCAGAAGGTTCGCAGCACTCGGATTCCTGTTGGCCAAGCAAGAGGTGGTATTACTGTGGGGCAGGAAGAAAGCACCTACATTACAGGCATGGCTTCGCAGTTTGGCGTACTGTAATGTGAACTGTGAGGAGTTATGTTATGTTATATTGAAATTATACAGCGCACAGCTACTCAAAAGTATCCCGGCGCTAACAGAAAGAAAAGGACCAGAAAGAGCACAAAACAGTCGCTAGAAAAGCAACGTTTTCAGTTTTAAAGAGCTGTGGTTCTTGGATACACCTGAGCTCTCAGGGCAAAGTGTTTCAAGCCAGATTGGCTTTCCGCACAAACGAAACACCTCCCAGTCTTTGGCGGTTGAACCTGGGGGTCTGTAATAGCCGCTGAGCGGACAAACACAGCTGTCTTCCTGGTGAGTAAAAAGCAAACTTTCTCTGCAAATAGATGGGGCCAAGCCGATGGAGAGCCCTATGAGTAAGTATGGGCGAAATTTGCGAATTCGCGGCATGCGAATTCGTGCAAAAGCGAATTCGCGTTGTGCATAATCCACGAATTTGTGGATTTTTTTTGCTGTGTTTGCGGGGTGCTTTGCATGTTCGCGGGCCTCTTGCAACGCACCGACCGCGAAGTTACCCATGCGGTCGTACATGGGCGTGGTCATCTTGTTTGCGTTGCGTATTTCCATTTCCGGGCGCTAGTTGCATTCTCGCGTTGTGCGCGGGCGCGATTACGTGGTCGCGTGGGTTTTTGCGTGCTCGCAGGGGAAATATCGTGGTAACTTACCCACGCGGTCCTCAATGGGCACGGCCATCTTGTTTTTCATTCATTGCTATGGTTCTGGGCAGGCTTTTTCAATCCTCCCCTAATATTGACAATCCGTTGTTTCTTTGAACTTTTTTTAATCTTTTTTACTCATTATCTATCCCTCTCTTTTTCTACATCTATATTTTGTGTTTTTTTCTACTTTTGGTTACTTTAAACTACTTATTTAAACTATTTTCTTTTATTTACTTTTTCCCTATTCTTTCCTATTTTTTATTTAACTTTCCTGTCCAGGACCGTGGCAAAGGGAGCCGGGAAGAGCAAGGGGAAGGGTCCCGCACCCTGTAGCCGTCTCCCTTGGGGGCGATTAAGGGGGGAGGATGTAGTGGCCAGGGAGATTTTCAACGCAGTGGAGGTATTTTATGTTCAGCGCCAGCTCCCGAAGACCGTGGCAGCAGGGGGCAGGCCCGGTTCAGGGTATGGCCTCCGGGAGCGTCGCCAGCTGTGGGATAAGGTGTGCCGGGCCATGTGTCGGGAGTCGGGGGTTCGGCGCACCTATGACCAAGCGACTCACCGGTGGGCTGACCACCTCGACCGGGAGCAGAACATGCTCCACCTGCTAGGCGTGGAGATCCCTGGCCTTGGTGAGTAGCTATTTAATAACTACTTTGTTTTCTTCTGCTCTGTGTTATATTGCTAATATATGTTTTTCCCGAAGACCAAGAATGCTGCTGATTCAATTACATTGCAGGTAATTAATGTTTAAATAGCTTCTGTGATTGCAGGTGCTCGCCTGCTCAGTGGCTTTGCTACTATGCTTACTTGTTTGCGACTTTGTGCTCATTTGAGCAGAACTGCGTAATGCTAGAGAGACTAGAGACTCAAGTCTTGTCCTGCCTTTGTACTCCTGCTGCCACTAAGAAGAGAGAGTGGTGGATTGATAGGTTGAGTATATGACTTGTTATTTAGTAGTAGGACATTTTTTAGTGGTCTGCAATCATGATGACGGACTGTGTCTGTCACGTCGCATGCTGCTTAGTGCTGGCAGTCGTAGTAGAACCTTTTTGTTGTTGGTTTAGTTAGTGATTTACATAACTTTCCAAGTAGACGGTCTGCGAATCCAGCAATACTGTACTATCTATCCTAGTTGACCAGATCAGATAGGTCAATCATTACATGTAGTGCAATTGTTGGTAATTTGTTTCCCCAAGATAATTTTAGATTGTGGTCAAAGAAATCAAATATTTCAAAAAAACAATCATCCATGTTTGTGTTTATTTCATGATCGTGTTTATTTCATGATCATCAGCACCTCCCAGGGGCAAGAAGACTATTGAGACTCCGGCGGAACAAAGTGGGCAGGAACGGTCCTCTGCAGGCTCTTCTGCTGGCCCCAGTAAGTTGTTCTGTTGTTAATATAATTATACTTCCCTAACTTTTACAGCTCCTATTCATTCCAAACTGTTTCCTAATTCTATTTTTTACAAAATAGTCTTTGATCTTCTTGTAGACTGTTTCTACATTCTTATCCTGCCTCCCTACCATCACTCTCTGTGCTACTACTATTTACTATTATTATGAGTCGGTCTGTGTAGGTAGCTAAGCTTGCCCAGTCGGCAAACGGTGTTAAACAAAACTCTGATCCAGCAATAGCTCTAGAGGTACTGTGTGCAGTCCTCTGGGTTGCCCTTGCTGTCTATTCCAGTCTTCTTAATGTTAGTGCTTTGACAATTTCCAACAACAAAATGTCAATGTCCACCAAGAATAAGCTAGTAGTTGGCTTTTTGATTTGATAGTAGCACATACCATACCGCTAGTGTTTCAGGGACTATTCTGCACATACAGAAGTATGGACAAGAGAAATAGTACATTGTTGATGATAGGTGCAGTTTGACTTTCCACATACCTCAGTCAGAAGTAACTGTGCAGGATTCGGGAGCCCTCACCTTGTTGGAACTTCAAGTCCTCCTGGTGGTGATGAGGAGTAGGTGGTTCTGTCTGTAATTAGAAAAATGTTGCACGTTAAAAAGCAAGCATTCATCAGTTGTGCCAAAAAGTGTAGCATGTTATGGCTAAGCATATAAGTTAACACCCTCCCCAAAACCGTGACTTTTTTTCAGTCCCAATAATTAAAAATTGTTTAAGTGTTATAACTTAACATTTTCTCTTCCATTATGAGACGAAATAGGGGGTGGTGTATGGCATCTAAAAATATGACATGTTTTTTTTCTAGGCGTCATCACAACATCGGATGCGGCACTTCCCACCACCAGTGCCGGGGCCAGCAGTGCGGAGCGGTCCACTCCAGGGGCGGATGCGGCGGCGCAACAAGTGCCACCAGGAGGAGCTGAGGGGGATGGCTCAGCAGCAGCGGACGGTGGTAAGTTATGATACTCCTTACATATTGACATTTTAGAGTAGGCTCGCAAAGGGGTGTATGATGTACTGTACAGTAGACAGTACACTAGTAGAAGTACACTGCACTGTTATGAACAGTTACTAATTTAGAACTACATTTTTGCCAATCACGGAGAAGACAGTCACCCTTGACTTAGCCATAGCATTAGCGGCGGTAGTTCTCGAGTAAGCAATGGCCCCCTCTATTTCACCTCAACTTAGCTGTGAAACTTTTATCGTGAAGCCAAGTCAGATCAGATGAACTTGAGGGATGTGATGAACTAAAAGGGAAAGAAGGGTGTAAGGAAGGACGAGCGAGTCGTAACATTTATGACTGTAAAGAATGATACGTGTTTTTGAATGCATGTAGAGGTGGCTGATAGGAAGGAATCAGATGCATGGCTGCTTGAAGCAAGGATGGTTGGAGGAGAAAGAAAAGATGACTGCCTATGTGGGTGAATCAGAAAATGCATGTGTGGTGTGGATTGCAATATGTCATTTGGGTGAAAGTGAAATGCAAGTCAAGACGGTGGTTTACCAAATAAAATGAAAAGGGTGTTAGTTGGTTGTTGAGAAAAGTAAAGTTGGTACAATTGAGACATTAAGAAGAATGATAGACGTTTACTTTGGAAGCATGGATGGTATCTTCTTCCTCATAGATAGCAGAGGTGTATGTAGAGCAGACGCTCAGTGGATAAAGAGTGTTACTTTGTTTGAACAGCATGTCCGTGCCAAAGTAGCAAAGCAGAGGAAATCCAAATACTAGAAGCTGTGATTGTTCAGAAGTTCTCCCTTGACTAACAGTACAGTAGTTTACTTTGCAAGCACAGCATATATTGTGTATGTATTGTATAGTTGACATATCAAGTCAAGTCCCTTCCTCCGGCAATTATGGGTACTACACTCACTCCCTATGTTAATAATTTTCTTTCAGCTGTGTCAATCATGGGTGGACTATCGCTGTTGTTCACTCAATCTATCACAACAAAGCACCTGAAGGTATCCATCATATAAGCAAAGATCATGTGATCGGCTGGATAAATGATCAGAAATGAATAATCTTCGTTTTCCTTTGGTAGTACTGAAGGCCCGGGGGGGGGGGGGCAGTGCGAAATATAAATTACATTGAGCAGTAGCCCTTGATGTAACCGAGTATGGCCAGTGCCACCCCTACAGAAAATTAAGAGCTTCCCTATCCCCACCTGCATGTACTGCTTAAAGTAATGGGAGTCTGCTTCATCATCATGGCTTGTGTCTTGGGTGCAAGCTGACTGAGCTGGCATTATGCCGGCTACCACAAGTTCACGTACAAGTAATTTCTTTCTCAAAACTAGAGAAAAAAAGAAGAAGACTGGTGTACTGTCTGACTGTGCTGCTAGTAGAATTCCTGAAACTCCCACTAATGTTACAGGCCTACAAAGACAGCGGAAAGATACATGCCAAAATGTTATACTGCGCTTGCAAGTTGCTAGTGTTACTGTGAGACAACTTTCTGTTGAATTATTTGTGTTATTGTTAAAGAGTATTGGTTACAGTATTTTTCTTTCTTTTCATATAGATGCTCCACAAAAGCTCACCCGAAAGGAGATGGCTGTCCGGGGGAGGGCCCGCAAGCTGGAGGCCATTTGTGCCGAATATCGACGGCTGTGGGCTCGGGGATAGGAGGAGGAGGCGGCAACAGCTGCATCCTCCTCCAGTGCCCCCGGGTCCACCAGCCAGCCGCCTTCAGCATGGCGCCGTGGTCCGACAGCCTCCCGCCGCCGCCGCTCAGCTGCAAGAACACCAGCAGCTGCCCCCCCAGAGCCTGGATGGCATGCCTGCAGCGGCTACGCCGCCGAGTGGACTACCTGGAGCGCACGGTGGAGAAGCAGCAGCACCAGCTCCGGGACCTCCGCAGAGAGCTGCGGGACCACCTGTCCACAGGACACCGCCGGAAGTGACTGTGTCCCTTGCCCCTTTTTTAAAGACTGTTGGGGGGGTGGGAATTGGGGGTTGGGGATTCTATTTCTGAGGGTCTTTTTGCGGGACATTTGAAATGGACAATTGTTGGGGTTAGGTAGGGGGGTGGTTTGGGTCTACGGACAACTTTATTTTTGTTAGGGTAAATATATATTTATTTATTTTACATACTTCAACATACTGTACGCGTTCATATTATTTTGTGGGGTGGTGGGCGGGGGTTATTGCACGTTTGGTTTCCTCAAACTTACCAGCATGAATTATCTAAAACGTCCAAAAATATACAAAAGTGCCACTAACAGAGTTAGTGAATTCAATTGGCCTACTAGTACTTTACTTGTACTACTGTCAGTCTCTCCACTCCTCCGAGTCCTAGCTCATTATTCTACCTCCCCAAATGCTTATCTTACCTGTGATTCGTGTTTGAGAATAGAGCTAGGCACAGCGCTGGCTGCATGGCAAATGGCGATTACGGTTGCCCATGAAATCCATCCAGGACAGAAATTCCATTGTCGTGGCGGTAGTAGGAGTGGTACCAGTGGTAGTAGTAGTGGTACCACACCAGCAGTAGCAGCCTATGAAATGAGACATTGAGTGGCCTGAGAGGAGTATTAGAAGGAACAGTATATTTGTAGCCTAAGCAATGCTGAAGATAAGTATGGGAAAAAAATTTGCATGGATGATTATGGCTACAACAAGAACAGTGACACAGCAGCGTAACAAGTCTTGACATGTAGGAGGAATCAGAATTGATTTTAAAATAGTTACTCATTGGTGTTTTTTTAAGCAGAATTACAATATCCTAGTGAGGAAAAGATTTTTTCGATCAACAATCATTCTTAACAGGACTCCATTGGTTTTTGCATTGCCATCTCGTGGCAAACACTTTCACAGAACCCACCTGGGTGTTTTTCCTGATGTACGAGGAAAATTCTATCAGCACGACAAAAATCAATTTTTGCAGGCCTGCATTTCTGCCCAGGAACTGTCACTCGCCCAACACCCTGTTCTCTTCAGTTCATCAGAAAGCCACATGGCCCTCACCCCAAGTGAATGATTCATGTTTCCTCTCCTGCTCCCAGCCTGATAAAACATCCTTGACACAGTGATCAGGTTATCTAGACAATGGTCTGACTGCTGGACTCTAATCAGGGTAAATAAACAAATGACTTGAAAGATCAGGCTTTGATCAGGCAATTGAACAATGACCTGAAAGAAAGAGCCCTGATCAAAGCAGAGTGGACAATGCTCTGTGTACCAAGCCCTTGACCAGGTCACCAACTACAAGCATAGAGTGGACAATGCTCTGAGTAACAAGCCTTGACCAGGTCACCAACTACAAGCATCACCTTGATCAAGCTATCAACTATAAACACTGCCCTGAGTGGACAATGGACTGACAGCCAAAAGAATGGTATGAGAAATGCATAAAAGGCTTGTAAGCTGCAGAGTAAAGTAGCAGCCTCCGGGCTTTTGTCTCTGACTAGCTTGGGACTCTGTTCCATAGCCCGGGCTATTGAAATAAATCTGGGTTCCTCCTGCAGACGAAGGCTCCTGTGTCTCCTTTTACTACGTATGAAGGGTGTGGAAGATTTGGGCGGTTCCCCCACCGCCGAGACCCTGTAAGTGGGTTAGTCCGGTTCTTCAAATGGCGCCCGAATAGGGACTCCACGAGTACGGAGGTCAGGCCCGGTGGACGTGAGGAGGTACAAGGAGAGACTCCGACGGAGGCGCCCTACCCAAGGATTCTTGTTATACTCCGATAGACCAAACAACTCACCCGTTGTTCCTCCCCACCCGGTCTGGGCCACTTGACCGCCTTCTTGCTGGAGTCCCCAAGCAAATAATTTCTGGAGCAGGACACAGCCCTACGTCTGCAGAAGAGAACTACCCCTGAAAGGTAAGGGTGGACTGATCATCCACCAAGTCTGTATAATTCTGTTATTGACTTTCGTAAAAGCCAATTTATTATTGACTTTTGCCAAAGCCAAGCAAGTGAGGTGAATTTTAAAACCCGCTGGTGTCTGTTCTGTATGAAATCTGTATGAATTATTGTCCTTTGCAAAAGACAAGCAAGCGAGGTGAGTTTTAGGAACCCGCTGGTGTCTGTTATGTCTAAAAGCATGCCGGTCAGTAGTAAATTCAAGAGGTTATGTTGTTGTATGTGTACACAGGACTCCCAGCTAAGTATGGGCGAAATTTGCAAATTCACGGTCTGCAAATTCGCGTGAAATCAAATTCGCGATCCGCAAAATTCGCGAATTCGTGCGAATTTGCGGATTTTTTTGCGAGTTTGCTGGGTTTTTTGCGTATTCGCGAGCCGCTTGTAGCGCACCGACCGCAAAGTTACCCATGCGGTCGTACATGGGCGTGGCCATCTTGTGCATGTTGCGTATTTCCGTTTCCGGGCGCTATTGGCAATCTCGCGTTGTGTGCGGCGCGCTATTACAAGTTCGCGTGTGTTTTTGCGTGCTCGTGGGGGAAATATCACGCGAACTTACCCACGCGGTCCTCAACGGGCGCGGCCATCTTGTTTTTCATTCATTGCTATGGTGCTGGGCATGCTTTCTCTATCCAGCTTCAATCTTTTCCATCCTTTGCTTGTTTGAAGTTTTTTTTAATCTATTTTACTTTTTATCTATCCCTCTATTTTTCTAGCTCTATATTTTGTGTTTTCTTCTACTTTTGGTTAATTTAAAACTACTTTTTTAAACTCTTTTCTTTTCTTTACTTTTTCCCTATTCTCTTTCCTATGTATTATTTACCTTCCTGTCCAGACCGTGGCAAAGGGAGCCGGGAAGCAGCCTGACAAGGGGAAGGGTCCCGCACCCCGTTCCCTGCTCCCATCCGGGTGATTGAGGGGGAAGCAAGTCACAGCCCGAGAGATATTCAGCACGGAGGAGGTGGCCGCACTGGTTTATTATGTGCAGCGCCGCCTCCCCAAGACCATCGTGGCAGGCGGCAGGATCGCTAGCGGGTACGGGCTCCGGGAGCGTCGGAAGCTGTGGGAGAAGGTGTGCCGGGCCATGTATAAACACTCTCGGTTCCAGCGCACCTACAGCCAGGCCACGCACCGGTGGTCCAACCTCCTGAACCGTAAACACGACCGGCTAAGCGTCGAGATACCCGGGCTTGGTGAGTAGTAGTAGCTATTTAATCACTACTCTGTTTTCTCCTGCTCTATGTGTTATCATATTGCGAAATTTTGTTTTGTCCGAAGAGCAATAATGCTGCCGATTACATTGTAGGTAAATTATGTTTCAAAATCTTCTGTGATTGCATTTCAGGTGCACTGCGCTCCTGCTCAGTGGCGGTGCTACTAGGCTTATTTGTTTTCGATGTTGTGCTCATTTCATTGGCCTGAGTAATTATGTATGAGTGTACTTTACAGAACTGCGTAATGCTAGACACTAAGGGGCAGATTTACAATTACTGGCGCATCCCTGCTAATTAGCAGGGATGCGCCAGTAATTGTGCGCCGCGCCTCCACCACCCATGGTGCGCCGCATTTACAATGCGGCGCACCATGGGGCACAAACGACGCAGAAGCGTCACGCATCTGTGCCCTAAAGGCGGCGCATTGCTGGTGTTGTGTCACAACCACGACGCAGCTCCAGCAATGTTCTGGGGTGCCCTATCTCCCCAATGCTGAGTCAAGCTGTACGTCTGCTTTAAGCAGGCGCAGGGTTTTGAGTGACGCAGCATTGGCCTAAAAGTGACTGAGTGAAATCTTGTAGATTTCACTCAGCCACTTTTAGGATGCGTTCCTGCGCAGGAACGCCTTCCCTTGCACCGGGACGCCCCCTGATGGTGCAAGGCTTTACAACGTGATGCATCTCCCAGATGCGTCACGTTGTTGATATACCCCGTGGCGCCTCTTTTGCGCTGCCGCTGCGTCACAAAAGTCACACAACGACGGAGCAAAAGAGCCGCAAGGGGCTTGTAAATCTACCCCTAGAGACTCAAGTCCAGTCCTTCCTTTGTACACCTGCCACTAAGAAGAGATAGTGGTGGTGGATTGATAGTTTGAGTATTTTAATGACTGGTTATGTAGTAGGAAACTTACTTTTTAGTGTTCTCACTGGTCTGCAATCACGATGGACTTTGTCTGTCACTTCGCGTGCTGCGGAGTGCTGCCTGCCAGTCCTAGTCGAACCTTTTTGTAGTTAGTTTAGTGAGTTACATAACTTTCCAAGTCGACGGTCCGCGAATCCAGGAAATACTAATATCCTAGTAGACCACATCAGATAGGTCAATAAATGTAGTGCAATTGTTGTCTATTTGCTATTTCCCCAAAATAATTTGTTATTGTTCTTTTGAAATGTTTGATTTGGTTGACAACAATTATCCATGTTTGGGTCTTTCTTTCATGTTGTACATCAGCTCCCCCCAGGGGCAAGAGGTCAGAGGAGGAGGTAGCGGTGCTGGCGGAGCAGGAACAGGAAGGCCAGGATCGGTCCGGCGAGGGCTCCTCTGCTGGCCCCAGTAAGTTTTCATGTTAATATTAATAATTATACTTCCCTATCTTTTAGAGTACCTATTTTTTACTAACGTTCCTCATTCGATTTTTTTCTAAATCGTCTTTGATCTTCTTGTAGACTGTTTCTAAATTCTTATCCTGCCTCTACTATGACTCCCTGTGGTACTACTAGATTATTATTATTAGTCTGTCTGTGTAGCTAACTAAGCTTGCACAGTTGGCAAAAGGTGTTAAACGAAACTCCCATTCTATTCAGCAATAGCTCTATGCACTGAGTGCAGTCCTCTGGGTTGTCCATATTGTCTTTTGAAGTCTTCTAAATGTTTATGCTTTGACAATTCCCAACAATAAAATGTCAATGACCACCAAGAAAGAATAAGATACTAGTTTACTTTTTGATTGGATAGGAGGACAATCCATACTACTATTGTTGCAGGGACAATTCTGCACAAACAGAACTGTGGACACTAAATAGTGCATTGTTTATCAATTATAATAGGCGCAGTTAGACTTTCCACATACCTCAGTCATAACAGAATTTGAACCCCCAATCTCCTTACTCACTAGCTAGTGTGGCAGAGTCATTTAGCTCCCTAATTCATCGATGATTGATCCTCAATGATGATTATCCAACCCAGGACATAAGACTACGGAGTCAGAGTCCAGAACTGTCGGAGTCACGGACTCATGCTTGCAAATTGCAAACCCTTTCGCTCACTCACTCATGACCAAAAACCACATAGTCTATGTAAGTTTTAAAGCTTTATTAAAAGTAAAAACATTTATTAAAATCAAGTTCATCATATAACATAAATGGTGGAGGAACATGGCGGCCGCTAGCTGAACGGCCGTAGTCACCTTCCTTCCCCCATGGAGTAGCTAGTTTTCCTGCATTTTAATGTATTACCTGTAGACCCATATTGTATTTTTTTACTGCATAACTTATATTTCTCCCCTCTATTCAACCTTGTACGCTTGCACGTACTATATCGTACAGTACCGTGGCATGGTGTCGGTGCTGCTGTGGCTGGCCGGCTGTTGAGTATGCCCCCGGATCTTGGTGTGTGTCGGTTGTCCCGCGGCGAGAGAAGAGAGGCCAGCGAGGACAAACGTGGCTGGAGGAGGGACCGGCACGAGCAGCGCGAGGGGGACGGTGACGATGTCTCTAGGAGCCGGCTCTGGCTGTGGGAGGAGGCGGCCAGGCTGCGGAAGAGGCGCGATTCCGCTTTGTTGGTGTTCCGGGTCAGTGGTGGCAGAGCCAGCGGCAGTTTCTTTGGGGCAGAAGCAGCGAGAGAAGCAGTGCCAGAAACCGCAAGTAGCGTTTTGTCTTGGGAGCGCAGTGGTGCAAACTTTGAGACAGAGCATTGTCGGGGGGCGGTGGGGGTGAGAGTAGTACACGAGGCAGCGTTCTTAGAGGATTTAACCCTCTCCAACCAAATGACAATAACTTCACAGATATATCGTTAAGGTGTATGGATGTAGAGGGTGGTTGTGACAAAGGCAAAGGGGCCGGTGGCAAAGAGAGTACAAACGGTACCAGTAACACAGAGGAAAGCCGGTTCCCAGAGAAAAGAAACAGGTACACATTAAGAGCCAGGACAGTGTATGATTCATCTAAGGGAAAACCTGTATATCCATCGCGCATCTCACCCCCCATTTTGGAAGTAAAGGAACGAGCAAGAAGGGGGAAAATCAGGCTGAATACCTCTGAAGAGTATTTAAGTCCTAAAAACATCAAAAGCAGAGGAAAAAATAAAGGAGTTAAAGTGGCAGAGGCAAGTACAAAAGTCACCCCCTCACTCAAAACCTATTATAAGGTAATGTCTAACATCGTTATTACAACCTCTGCTACTAGCTGCCTCCCCCCCCTTGGAAGCTCAACTTGCCCTGCATACATCTCTTACTCAGCCGGCTCAGAACAACAAGGGTATCCAGCACTCTCACCATACCCAGCCTACCTCAGTTACCCCAGAAGCAAGTACCATAGGGGCATCGACACAGGGAGATGCAGAAGGGCTCAGCGCTGACAATTGTACTGTCCCAGTAGAGGTAGAGGTAACAATACATCCAGACATCGGTCTGACCAATCGATATTCGGCGCTAGAGGAGGATGGCCCAAGCGTCACTCAGGATATCATAACATTGACCAGAAGCACAGATATATTGAACACAGCGCAAGCTGTTCAAAAGTATCAATCTGTCCCTTCTGACCCCTCTGGTAGTTCAGGTACAGATGCTGAGTCCCACATAGATAAACCAGACGTAACTGCAGGCACGTTGGCCGCTATACTATTGGCCATGAAGGAAGAAATCACCAGTAGGTTCATAGTATCGGAAACCAATCAAGGTGAGATGGCAAACAGATTTTCAGTATCCGAGGCCAACCAAGCAGCAATAAAGGCTTCATGTGAGAAACTGACCAAGAGGGTAGATGAGGTTACTCTCAGGACTGAGGCAATGGAGTTGGAACTTCCTAAGATCAAGGAGTCGATGAGTGCCACTGAAGCAGAGGTCACTAAGCTGTCAGCACAGAATAAGGAACTCAAGGAGGACATCGAGCGTCTGGAGAATAATCTAAGAATTCTGAATGTGCCAGAATCCATGGAGGGGGTGACATTAAGGAGTTTGTCATTTCTTTACTGAAGGGGACAGTATTAAAAGATACACCAGTATGACATACAGAGGGTACATCGAGACCCTTTCAGGAGAAACCTCACAAAACAGAAACCCAGAAAGATTCTGGTAAACTTTTTGACTTACTCCATAAAAGAACAGATTCTCTCCACCGCATTAAAAGAAGGCTCCATATACTTCAACAGCTCTAACCCATTTACCT
Organism: Lissotriton helveticus; assembly: GCF_964261635.1. Classification (NCBI taxonomy): domain Eukaryota; kingdom Metazoa; phylum Chordata; class Amphibia; order Caudata; family Salamandridae; genus Lissotriton; species Lissotriton helveticus. Next base: position 1,206,778,944 of record NC_136068.1, read on the forward strand.
TCTATATAAGATCTGATATATCACACATTACCGCAGCAAGGCAGTGGGAGTTGGGAAAAAGACTGGAGGAGTTGAACAGCTTAGGAGCCAAGGCGCAGCTGAAGTTCCCAGCACAGCTAAGAGTGATGTGGAATAATCACATGCACCAGATCAGGTCAGGGGAAGAAGCTGACGCTCTTATAGGTAAGATCAGAGACATAAAAGAGGGGCAGGGGGCGAAATAGATTAAGTGGGTCTTCAATGAAAAATGATGTGTAATCTGTAGGAAATTTTGTAAAACAAATAACGGGGGTCATATAGTTGCTCCGTGGGGGGGAAGATGGCTAAATAGGCTTCTGCCTATTAGTAGGGAGGGCTCCTCACGGGAAGAGGGGGCACAGGGTTATGGGGGGTTTGGGTAGAAAGGGGGGCACGTGGTGGGGGAGCAGTGGGAAAAAAGGAAAAAAATGCGACATCTAAACCTTTTGTATATTCTTGACAATTCTCGCCTCAAAAAGGGACGATATTTTCACGTAGGAAAAGAGGATGATGCCAGGTGCGATTTTAAAGAATAGAGGGATCACATTTGTCTCGTGGAATGTCAATGGGTTAAGGTGCCCTCGGAGGCAGAGGCTAATCCTTAAACATTTAGAACTATCAACTGCACAAATATGTTTGCTACAGGAGACACACCTGAACTAAGGTAACGTGGGTAAAATGCTTTAGTGCCTCAAAACAAACAGCACAAAATAGAGGGGTCGCCTTATTAATTAAACGAGGGACGCCCTGCAATATAATAAAAGCACAGTCAGACTCCTCTGGTAGATGGTTGACTGTTCTATTAGCATTTGAAAATCATTATATGGTCTGTGCCTCTTTTTACGGTCCAAACACGGATGATCCAGCCTATATCCACAAATTACAATCTGTGCTGATGCTGGAATCCCCACCCTACGTGATAGGGGGAGGTTTTAATGTCTTGATAGATCCCCTTAAGGATAGATCTAATTTAAGTCACTACAAAGGTGCAGTGAAGGTACGTCGGGAATTAGTCAACATGATCCATGATATGGATTTAGTCGATCTATGGAGGGAAATAAAAGGAGACGAGAAGGGCTTTACCTTTTATAGCAAAAAGCACTGTCATTCCTCTAGGATTGACTATATATTTTTAGATAGAGGCTCAACAGCCAATCTAGGGGCGGTTTCAGTTCTACCGAGTCACTTGTCTGACCACGCACCCCTACAATTTGTATATCAGATTAAGGAGGTACAGCGGCATGCATCAAGGTGGACCCTTAACAGGGCCAAGTTGCTGGACCCCGAGGTGATTGCCGCTGTGCAGGCCCCGTCCTTGGAGTTTTTCTTGATGAACTCAGACTCTATAACACCTGATGTAGTTTGGGACGCCTATAAGGCTTGGCTTAGGGGGAACTCCATGGAATTATATGTTATAAGAATAAGATTGAAGCTGAGGTATTAAAGGGTATCGAAGGGAAGATAAGTGGCTTGGAGAGAGAAAGAGATGGCGTTAGTAACGGGGATCGGGAGCAACACATTCAGACCTTGAGGAAGTTAGAAGAGGCAAGATCAGAATACAGAGGGAAACTAGAAGCTAAGTGTAAGGCGCAGTGGGACACCAGAAAGATGCAGAATTACGAATATGAGGAAAAGGCTGGCGCTTTATTGGCATGGAAAGCCAGGACTGACCGAGCTAGGAATGATATAAAAGAACTTAAAATCAACGCCAGCGGGGACATTTCAAACAAGATCAAGGATATACAGTCCTGTCTTCTTTCTATGTTTTCAGAGCTGTATAGAGAAGACCTGGCTCCCCTGCCAAGTTCGATTCAGGCATTTCTCAGTAATAAACAGCTCCCCTTACTTTCAGAAGAAAGCAAAAACAACTTAGATGCCCCTTTCACGTCAGAGGAGATAGCAGCTCAGATAAATAAATCTAAGAACAAAAAGCTACTGGTTCAGATGCACTCCCGAGCGAAATATACAAACACCTTAAAGTGGAGCTTTTAGAAGCATTGGGAGATACCTTTAATTCAATCTATAGTTTAACTGGAAAGGTTCCCAATACTTGGAAAGAGGCAATAATAGTCCTGATATTAAAACCTGGCAAGGACCCAAAAAAGGCAGACTCTTATCGTCCAATTTCCCTGCTGAATGCCGATTATAAGATCTTTATGGGCATTTTAGCAGGGAGATTGGCCAAACTGATACCAAAGTTAATACATCCAGATCAGAAAGGGTTTGTCATAGGGAGATATATCCAGGAACAAACGTAGCTCTTAATTGGTAACATCGATCTGGCCATTCAGAGGACAGAACCCTTGGCCGTCGTCTCTGTCGACGCGGCCAAGGCCTTTGATAGAGTTTGCTGGGTATACCTATGGGAGGTTCGGTAGGTTATGGGTTTTGGCCCAATCTCTATACAAACCCTGCAGAATTGCTATCAGGGTGCCTCTGCTCGAATATTTTTAAATGGTTTCCTTACGGCGAGCTTCAACATTCAGAGAGGAACTAGGCAGGGGTGCCCGATATCACCTCTTTTGTTTAATTTGTACGTGGAGCCACTAGCTCAGATGCTCAGACTGGATGACTCAATCTATCCATTTAGATCAGAACAATATAGCTAAAAAAAAGCTCTATATGCCGACGATTTAATACTGTACACAAGTGACCCAGAGACAGTTATCACGAGGGTGTAAGTTTGGATCGCTCTCCGGGTTTCTAGTTAATAAAACCAAGACAGAGGTGATGTGTTGGAATCTGGAGTGGTCAGGGACAGTAAGTGAAGAGATGAGATACTTGGGGATTTATGTAGTGAAGGAAGTTGAAAAGATACCCGAGTTGAACCTCAAGAGGGTGGTAAAGGAAATTGATAGTCTCTTTAGCAGACGGAGGAACCTCTCCCTGACCATCTATGGGAAAACCAACTTGGTAAAGATGGTTATCCTACCTAAGCTGACCTACCTCTTCTCCTCAATTCCATTAACATTTCCTAGTAAAAGTCTGTTGAAAGTACAGAGTAAGATCGGCAGTTTCATCTGGGGCAATAAAGGGGTTCGCCTGGCGTGGAAAAAACTCAGACGCAGACGCAGATTAAAAAAAGGTGGGTTAACCCTCCCAGACGTAAGGTTGTACGCAGCAGCATTCCAGTTTAAAAGCATACGGATGCTGCTAGTGAAACCTGGGGAATCAGCCTGGGGGAGGCTGTTGGGCGAAATGGTGCGGGTGGAAGGGGGAGGAGATGGCGAGGCCTTTCTGTATAAGTTTGGGTCACCTAGGTTTTTCAAGAGGGTGCGTCTGAAAGTTCTGATGGCAGCTTTGGAGTTATGGTGCAGGCTCAGGCGTAGCTGGGGCATTGGCTACTACTCTGAAAATGCCCCTGTGTGGGATGCACCAGGAACACCGGACTGCCTGCTGGATAGTTTGGCATTGCCGATAAAAAGGGCAGGTATCACAATTTGGTCCGAACTGTTGGACTCTGGGGGGATATACCCTTGGGAGTACCTGAGGGCAAAGATCGGCCCGGGGATCTCAAGATTTAAATACATACAGCTAACATCATGGTATGAGGCAGAAAAGTGGGAGACCAGTGGAAATAGAGAGATTGAAGACCTGTTGCGAGTGATATGCCCGTTAAACAAGGACATTTCTATGTGGTACAACAGCTTGTTGGAGGTCGAGGACCATGAGACACCCCCCCTTGCCGCAGTATAGATGGAAACCCCATTTGGGCCGTCAACAGACTCTTTGTATGAATCTTCATTAAAGACCCTGTACAGATTTGTCAAGCCTGCCTGTCTAAAAAAAACAAAAAATTTTTGTCATCAATAGACTCTACTACACCCCCGCAAAAATTGCAAAGTTCGCCCCTGACCCCGCCCCCAAATGCCCCAGGTGTGTGACACCTCTCGCCAATGACCTGCATATATTCTATGAGTGTCCAACACTTGAAAGATTTTGGATTGAGGTGGGTGACAATTTACGGGCCATTTTTAATACCATCATAGAGATTAATATGCAACTGGTGTTCTTCGGAGACGATGGTCGCTTCAGCCAGAACCTCTCTCAGAAAGATAGGGGTTTATTATTGTATTTGATATTGTTGGCCAGAAGGTAAGTGTGTAAGAGGTGGAAAGAGCCTCTACCCCCGCAAAGGGAAGACTGGCTCAAAGCTGCATTCTCTATGGCCAGATTAGAGTACGAGGGCGTGGAGGACAAGATATCGAATATTTGGCACCCCCTCGTGAACTGGGGTAAGAAGTTAAGATTATTGTAAGCATCATTGGTCTTATGATTACACCAGGGTCCCTTACAAAACAAAGGGACTGGTCGGATGACCCAAGCGAGTGCGGTAAGTCGTAAAGGCAACAGATCACGAAGGCGGCTTCATAAGACCCGCCGAGGCTTCAAAGGTGAGATGAGGACCAAAACAAAAACAAAAAAAAAAACAACATAAACGGTGGATTGAAAATGGAAAAGTGCTTAGTGATTTCACACATTAATTGTGGGCGAGCCCTCACCTGGTTGGAACTTCAAATCTTCTTTGTGGTGCTGAATCGTTGCTGACTCCGTCCTAGTGATGATGATCTGATCTTGCTCTTGTTCATAGAAGGGAAGCTTCTGTCTGTTATGAGAAAAATGGTGCGTGTTAAAAAGCAAGCATTCATCAGTTGTGCCAAAACGTGTAGCAAGACAACACCCTTCCCTGAAAAAAGGGCAATTTTTAGTTTTGACTAGACAGTCACAAATTATTACATTTGTTTTTGTAGTCGTAGTGACATTTTTTCATTCCTAGAAAAAATACTAGGGAGTAATGTATATGGCATCTAAGAATCTGAAATGTATTTTCTAGGCGGAACATCGGCACAACCATCCACCGGTGCCGGGGCCAGCGCGGAGGTGGGCACTCCTGGGGCGGAGGCGGTGCAACAGCCAGCAGAAACTGCTGTGGGGGATGCTACGGTAGTGGCGGACAGTGGTAAGCTATTATATTCCGTACTTATTGAGATTGCAGACTGCAGAGTGTGCTCTCTGCACGGGTGTATATGTTGTACAGTACAAGTATACTATACTGTTAAGAAGACTTACAAACGTAGAACTAAGTTTTTATCAACCAGGTAGTAGCCTCCTCTAAATTGACTTCAACTCAGCTGTGAAAGTTTTTTCGAGAATCCAAGTCAGATCAGAGATGAACTTGATGGATGGGATGAACGAAAAGGGAAAGAAGGGTGTAAGTAAGTGTGGAAGGACGAGCAAGTTAAAAGTAATGATGACTGGCAAAGAATGATACGTGTTTGATTGCTGCCCGAGGTGGCTGGGAATATGATTCATGGCCGGTTGAAGGATGAAGCAAGGATGGGTGGAAGGAGAAAGGGAATAGGACTGCCTGGGTGGGTGAAACAGAAACTGTATGTGTGCGCAATATATCCTTTGGTTGAAATTCAAATGCAAGTCAAGCATGGATGCATGGCTTGCGGTTTCCAAAATAAAATGAAAATGTTGTTTTCCCGTGAGAAAAAGTAAGGTTTGTCCAGTTGAGACATTAAGAAGAATGATTGACATTTACTTTGAATGGATGGATGCCTGGATCATGGTACTATATGACTCATAGATAGCATATGTGTATGTAGAGAGAGTAGACGGTCACTGGATGAACTAAGTGCTACTTTGAAGAGCATGTAACACCACACCCACACGTCCATTCCAGTGTAGGAAAGGCAAGGAAAAGAAGTAGTAATTTTTCCGAATACTACCATGAGTAGGCGATTAAGGGGGCCACACACTACCTCTGTTAATAATTTTAGTACAACTCTGTCATTCATGTGTGGCCTATCAGTGTTCACTCAATAAAAAACAAAGCACCTAAAGTCATCCCATATGTAAGCAAATACATATCCTGTGAAGGGATAGATAATCATATTATTTATCTTCTTCATTTTCCTTTTCTAGTAGTCATTGGCACTGTAGGGTGAAAGTTAAATTAATTAAGCAGTAGCCCTTGTAACAGAGTATTCTCAGTGCCACCCATAATAGAAAAGTAAGAGCTTCACCACCTGCATGTACTGGACTGGTACAGTAACGCAAGCCTGTATCATCATGGCGTGCGTCTGTTTTTCTCGGGTGCAAGTTGACTGCGCTGGCATTATGCCGGCTTCCAGAAGTTTACGTACCAATTTCGCTAAACAAGAGAGAAGAAGAAGAATAAGACTGGTGTACTGTCATAGTCGACTCTAATGTAGTGAGTCCATAGTGTTCGTAGAATTGATTCCTGAAACTCCCACTAATGTTAGAGCAAGGCTGAAGGAGTGGGAGGTTAGATAGATACAGGCCACAAATGTTATGTACTGTGCTTGCAAGTTGCTAGTTCTACTGTGACACAACTTTCTGCTGAATTATTTTGTGTTAATCTTAAAGATCATTGGTTACAGACTATGTCTTTGTTTCTTCATATAGATGCTCCTTCAAAACTATCACGGAAGGAGCTGGCTAGACGGGCCCGGCAACGGAAACTGGAGGCGACTGTCGCCGAATATCGGCGGCTGGTGGACCAGGAGGAGGAGGACACGCAGTCGACCTCCACAACATCCACTGCGACAACTGCATCCTCCTCCGCGCTCCCTGTGTCAGCCAGTCAGCGCAAGCCTCCAGCAGTACGGAGCCGTAGTACTGCAGCCACCCGCCACCGCCAAGCAGCCCAAAAATCAGCTGCCCCCCCATAGCACTTCAAAGGCACGCATGCACCGCCTAACCCTCAGGGTGTCCTACCTTGAGCAGGAGCAGAAGAAAATGAAAATCCTGCTCAAGAACCTCCGCAAGGAGCATGACCACCTGGCCAAAAAAGTACACCTCTGGCAGCATTAGAGGAGGAGAGACTGTCCCTTGCCCCTTTTTTAAAGACGTTTGGGGGGTGGGAATTGGGAGTTGGGTTTTTTGGAATTTGGGGACTTTTTATTTCACGGACATTCTTTGGGGTTAGGGAGGGGGGTGGGTCGGGTCTTGCAGGATAGTTTAATTTTTGTCCGAGATATAAATAATTATTACTTTCAACTTAAACATAGCATAGGTGTTTTTACTGCAGTTGAGGCTGGGGGGGGGTTTTAACTGTAAGTTTGTTTTCCTGAAACTTAAGTGGCTTCTTGATTCAAATTGTGTAAGTAATTGCCCAAATGTTTACAAAACTAAGTGCCTCTCACAGTTAGTGAATTAAATTGTCCTAGGACTTTACTAGTACTACCGTCAGTCTCTCGTCTCTCCTACTACTCCATTATTCTTCCTCCCCACCAAACGCTTATCTTAACTGTAATTCGTGTTTGAAAATAGGGCTAGGCACAGGGCTGGCTGCATGGCAAATGGCGATTAAGGTTGGCAATCCTGGGCGGATGAAATGGCATCATTGCTGTGATACTAGTGGTGGTACACAGTGGCAGTTGCAGCATATGAAAAAAAAGAAAATGAAACCTTGATTGGCCTGAGCGGAGCATTAGAACGGTACGATAGATACTATAGCACGTGACAGTACACTAGAACAGTGCCATAATGTAGCCTTACAAATGCTAAAGTATTGAAAGTATAACTACTACTTGCGTGGAATTTGACATTGGCTACTACTACAAGAAATAGTACTGAAGGTGAAGGACACAGCAGCGTAATCATTTGCCACGTGTAGGAGGAGGATGTTCTTGATGATCAATCCAGTTGATGGCGCCCATGAAAATCTGCTTTGATTTGCCAATAGTCATGGGTCTGTGTCAAGCTGAGTAAGAATATATCCTCAGATTCCTTCACCAGCACTGAAATGTAATTCATTTTCTGTTGCTATGACCTTATCCTCCCCAGCAAGTGTGTGGAATTATTGCTGTCATTTACTCACACATCAATGAAAACCACACAGCCCGGGGAAAGAGAGTTAGGGTTTGGAAATTGGATGGGAATGGAGTTTTTTGGGAAAGTTTTGTTGAGCGAAGAAAAAAAAGGCACAGCATGGACAAACAACAAATGAAGATAAACAAATCTTTGGATACGAAGCTATCCATAAATCTTTTAAGTGATATAAAGGAAGTGCATGCACTACTGCATGCATCACGTTGTTTGCTACATGGATAGGTTACTGAAAAATAAGTAGTACTTTCTACAACGTACTAACTATGAATGAAAGAATGCGACTGTACAGGGCTGCAGTAATTATGCATTTTCACTTGCCTATCTCTGCACTCAGAGAAACACTTCGTACATTAAATTAGTTTGAAAAATAGCAAAGTAAAACCTATACAATGGCTGGAGGGATGAATTTAGAAGCAGAGAGCAAAGAAATGCAGAGTCACACTCATAGAAGTTCACAGCAATAACATTACTTAAAAGATAAGCAGAAATGAATGGATACTGTTACTGTATGTTGTTGTAGTTGTCCTGTTGAATTTGGGAAGTTGCATGCATCTAGCCATTCCTCTTATTTGCGGTACTCCTCCATTCCATCTGACGCTCCATCGATCAATGTTGGTGACCAGAAGACACCCTGTCCACTGCCTGCCTGGCGGATGCTGAATTGCGGCTCGCTAATGTGAAGCCTGACTTCATCCTTTTTCCCATTGCACAGGGTGAAAGCCGCCCTGTAAATGTTGATGGAAAAACAGAAAGTGATATTAAAACACCACTGAGAAAAAAATATAAGGTACGTATGCTGTGTAGTGCAAAAAGTCACACTTTCAGTTTCAGAATCGACCGTACAATAGTTTTGAAAGGGCGTACTCTGTGTCTCCTTTTGAAGGATAAATAAGTGTGGGCGAATTTTGCGGATCTTTCCCCTCAAGCTAGGTGTACTGTAAACTGCGATTTTAGAACAAAATTAGACCTTCCCAGCAGTGCTCCCAGACCCTTAAACCCAGTCGCAAAAATGTAGAAGACCACCAATCAGACCCCAAAAAAACGTGCTACCTGTCTGAGGCCTAATGGAAAATGGTGACAAAACGTACTTTGAAAGTAAAGTAGACCCAAATCCCCCCCTTTTCCACCATGGATTTTTTTCAAACCACTTGCAACCAAAATTAGACATTTCTCGACAAGTGCTCCAAGAGTAGACCCCAGAACCCAGTTGCCAAAATCTCGAACACCCCCAAGCACATGCAATACTGCTAATCCTAACGAGCCCTAAGTTAAAAATAGTGTCAAACGCTTTCTTCAACTAGGCTAAATCGCCCCTTTCCCACCATGGATTTTCTTCAAATCACTTGCAACCAAAACTAGGCATGCCCAGCATTGCTCAAAGACCCCCCAACCCCCCCAAACACCAGGACCCCCCCAAGCAGCCCCCCGAAAATACGAAAGTGAGCAAAATCGCTGAAAAGTGGAAAACTTTTTCACCATGGATTTTCTCCAAAACGCTTTTATCCGCTATTAGACCTTCCCAGCAATGCCCCCAGACCCGTTAACCCAGGCGAAAACAAGTTTAACACCCCCAAACAGCCAAAAAGCAAAACCGGAAAAAGTGACAGAAAAATGTAGGCCTCATTCCCAAATCACTCCATGTGCGCTCTGCAGCTAGGGCCTAACTCCCCTTTGCCACCATGGATTTTCTTCAAACCACTTGCAATCAAAACTATCCATACCCAGCGTTGTTCCAAGACCCCCCAACCTCCCCCAAACAACAGGAACCCCCCCAAGCAGGCCCCCGAAAACACAAAAGTGAGCGAAAACTCTGAAAAGTGAAAAACGTTTTCACCATGGATTTTCTCCAAAACACTTTTATCCGGTATTAGACCTTCCCAGCAATGCCCCCAGACCCGTCAACCCAGACTAAAACAAGTTTAACACCCCCAAACAGCCTAAAAGCAAAACCGGAAAAACTCACACAAAAAAATGTAGGCCTCATTCCAAAATCACTCCAAGCGCGCTCTGCACCAAGGCCCTAACTCCCCTTTTCCACCATGGATTTTCTGAAAAACAAATGCAATCAAAATTAGACTGTGCCAGCAGTGCTCCCAGACCCCAAAACCCACCCCCAATAACGTAAAAGCCCCCCAAACAGCACCCCAAAAACAGGTAAGTGAGCAAAAACGGAAAAACATTTTCACCATGGATTTTGTCCAAACCACTTGATTCCGATATTAGACCTTTCCAGCAATGCCCCAAGACCCGCCAAACCACCTGCAAAAAAGTAGAAGACCCCCAAACAGGCAAAAAGCAAAAATACAAAAACAGGGACTTAGAAATATTTAGGCCTAGTTCCAAAATCACTCCATGCGCGCTCTGCAGCTAGGCCCTAACTCCCCTTTCCAGCCATGGATTTTCTTCAAACCACTTGCAACCAAAATTAGGCATGCCCAGCATTGCTCAAAGACACCCCCCCCAAACACCAGGAACCTCCCAAACAGCCCCCCAAAAACAAGCAAGTGAACAAAAACGGAAACAAAATTTCACCATGGATGTTGTCCAAACCACTTGATTCCGATATTAGACCTTCCCAGCAAAGCCCCAAGACCCGCCAACCCACCCGCAAAAAAGCAGAACCCCCCCAAACAGGCAAAAAGCAAAAATGGAAAATCTCATACTTAGAATATTTTCGGCCTTCTTTCAATTCTGACCAAACGCGCTCTGCAGCTAGGCCATAACTCCCCTTTTCCACAATGGATTTCCTAAATAGCAAATGCAATCAAAATTAGACTGTGCCAGCAGTGCTCCCAGACCCCAAAACCCACCCCCAAACACCAGGAACCCCCCCAAACAGCACCCCAAAAACAGGCAAGTGATCAAAAACTGAAAAAAGTTTTCACCATGGATTTTGTCCAAACCACTTGATTCCGATATTAGACCTTCCCAGCAATGCCCCAAGACCCGCCAACCCACCCGCAAAAAAGTAAAAGACCCCCAAACAGGCAAAAAGCAAAAATACAAAAACCGGGACTTAGACAAATTTAGGCCTAGTTCCAAAAACACTCCTTGCGCGCTCTGCAGCTAGGCCCTTACTCCCCTTTCCAACCATGGATTTTCGCGAAACCACTTGCAACCAAAATTAGGCATGCCCAGCATTGCTCAAAGACCCCAATCCCCCCAAACACCAGGAAACCCCCAAACAGCCCCCCCAAAAACAGGCAAGTGAGCAAAAACTGATTTTTTTTTTACCATGGATGTTGTCCAAACCACTTGATTCCGATATTAAACCTTCCCAGCAATGCCCCAAGACCCGCCAACCCACCCGCAAAAAAGCAGAACCCCCCCCAAACAGGCAAAAAGCAAAAATGGAAAATCTAATACTTAGAATATTTTCGGCCTTCTTTCAATTCTGTCCAAACGCGCTCTGCAGCTAGGCCATAACTCCCCTTTTCCACCATGGATTTCCTTAAAAACAAAATGCAATCAAAATTAGACTGTGCCAGCAGTACTACCAGACCCCCAAACACCAGGAACCCCCCCAAACAGCACCCCAAAAACAGACAAGTGAGCGAAAACGGAAAAAAGTTTTCACCATGGAATTTTGTCCAAACCACTTGATTCCGATATTAGACCTTCCCAGCAATGCCCCAAGACCCGCCAACCCACCCGCAAAAAAGTAGAAGACCCCCAAACAGGCAAAAAGCAAAAATACAAAAACAGGGACTTAGAAATATTTAGGCCTAGTTCCAAAATCACTCCATGCGCGCTCTGCAGCTAGGCCCTAACTCCCCTTTCCAACCATGGATTTTCACGAAACTACTTGCAACCAAAATTAGGCATGCCCAGCATTGCTCAAAGACCCCCCAACCCCCCCCAAACACCAGGAACCCCCCAAACAGCCCCCCAAAAACAGGCACGTGAGCAAAAACGGAAAAAAAATGTCACCATGGATGTTGCTCTAACCACTTGATTCCGATATTAGACCTTCCCAGCAATACCCCAAGCCCCGCCAACCCACCCGCAAAAAAGTAGAAGACCCCCAAACAGGCAAAAAGCAAAAATACAAAAACGGGGATTTAGAAATATTTAGGCCTAGTTCCAAAATCACTCCATGCGCGCTCTGCAGCTAGGCCCTAACTCCCCTTTTCAACCATGGATTTTCTTCAAACCACTTGCAACCAAAATTAGGCATGCCCAGCATTGCTCCAAGACCCCCCAAACCCCCCAAACACCAGGAACCCCCCCAAACAGCCCCCCAAAAACAGGCAAGTGAGCAAAAACAGAAACACTTTTTCACCATGGATTTAGTCCAAACCACTTGATTTCGATATTAGACCTTCCCAGCAATGCCCCAAGACCCGCCAACCCACCCGCAAAAAAGTAGAAGACCCCCAAACAGGCAAAAATCAAAAATACAAAAACGGGGACTTAGACAAATTTAGGCCTAGTTCCAAAATCACTCCATGTGCGCTCTGCAGCTAGGCCCTAACTCCCCTTTCCAACCATGGATTTTCGCGAAACCACTTGCAACCAAAATTAGGCATGCCCAGCATTGCTCAAAGACCCCCCAACCCCCACCAAACACCAGGAACTCCCCCAAACAGCCCCCCAAAAACAGGCAAGTGAGCAAAAATGGAAAAACTTTTTCACCATGGATTTTGTCCAAACCACTTGATTCCGATATTAGACCTTCCCAGCAATGCCCCAAGACCCGCCAACCCACCCGCAAAAAAACAGAACCCCCAAACAGGCAAAAATGGAAAATCTCATAGTTAGAATATTTTCAGCTTTCCTTCAATTCTGTCCAAACAAGCTCTGCAGCTAGGCCATAACCCCCTTTTCCACCATGGATTTTCTTCAAACCACTTGCAATCAAAATTAGACCTTCCCTGCAGTACTCCAGGACCCCCCGACCCAGCACCGCAAATCTAGAACACCCCCAAAGAAACCCCCAAAAACCTGCAATACTCAAAACATGGCAAATTGCGCTGTTCACAAAAAACACAAAAAACAAACAGCAATTGGTTTCAACAGAGACAGACAGCCATTGCTGTCCACTGCATGCCATCTTCTCATTATTCATTACCTGTTCTACTTTTTGTCCGCATCTTCTTCGGAAAGTGAGGGCCCACAGGGCAGCCTCTCCTGTCAATTTCAGAAGTAAGTCTGTCAACAATCAGCAAGCATGTAGTCAGTCAGTAATTTCAGTCCCACTTGAGGGGACCCGTCTACGAAAACAAAGTTTATTTATTCTCCATAATCCATCCATCTGCCTTGAGGAAATGGATGGGGGAATCTGGAGGAGGAGGATAGAGGAGCATGATTGAGTTGTGAACTTGTGAACATCAGGAATGCAGACTGCGGCACCTTCAAATCAATAAGGAAAATAAGATGAAGACAGTGCTGATGATGGACTTGTTGTGATTAGGTGATTCGAGTTTTGTTGTGGTAAAAGTTGCAAAATAAAGAAAGACACACAGGAATAAAAGTGAATAAGGACAAAAAAAAGGAAGTAATTTTCAGGCCTCGGTGTCAGGGAAGTAGAGCTCGTCCTCAAAGTCTATGAATTGAGACGGGAGTAGGTCAGGTGACAGAGAAGAACTTCCGTTGGCATCACCTAAGTCGGTGTCCTCTTCTTCCAGTGTGCATTCACGTATTTTGTAATCGGGTGGTATGAAGTGCTGATTCATCTTGATTATTGATAACCTCTCCACATTTTTGGGCGAGAGGCGGGTCCTTTTTGAGGTTACAATGGCACCAGCAGCACTGAAAACACGTTCAGAAGACAGAGCTTTTCCTATACCAATACACCAATGGGTTCTCATTAAGACAGACCTCTGTTGGGTCTTCCAGATAGGCCTGCACCACCGACTCAAGGTTCTCCAGGGTTGCTCCACTTTGCGTACCATATGTGACCTTTGCAGCAGTGGACCGAGCAAAACCTTGCTGAGTTAGCCAATCCGCTTCCGACAATATTTTATGGGGGCCTGGTGCAGTTGAGGATGATGATACGGTTGCTGGTGTCGTTAACGGCTGTGAGGGAAAGTGACTCCCTTCGGCCATGGATTCAGAAGTGGAACTTGACGCCGGATGGCCTGCTGATTTAGTTGTACTTGTGCTGCCTCCTTGAAGGTTCTGCCGCTCTTTTTCGAACCGAGTGGCTGACACAGCTAGCCAATGTTTATACTTTGAAACATCTGCTTCATCAAAAGGAATGAATGCTTTGCTGGCCACTGCCTTTTTGTACCGTGGATCCAGAATAGTGGCACAAATGTAATGTTGTTCTGTATGTATATTTTTAAGCCTTTCATTGTGAAGTAGGCGCCTTAATAACTTCTCCGCCAAATCATACGCTTCTCGCTTTTCAGCATCATCTCTGAACGTTGAAGACACATCCTTCAGTTGGTGCACTAGCATGACCAACAATGGGATAGCTTTGCCCAAAGAACAGTCCTCCCTGCTGACTTCACGCGTGAAGATCTCAAAAGGACGAAGCATGTCTGTCAGGCTTGCAATTAGGTTCTATTCCTCCAACTCTAGCATCATGTCTTTCTGAGTAGAACCCAGTTTATAGACATACTCATTTATTACCCCCAACTGCTCAGACAGACGCTCAAGCATGTCAAAGGTTGAGTTCCAACGTGTTGCCACCTCCTGGATTAGTCCTTTGACTTGCACTTTACGTTCATGTTGAATGCTCCTTAGCTGCTTCCGGGCCTCAAAAGAATGGCTGAAATGTGTGCAGATTCTTCGGCAGATGGTCAGTAATTTGATGACTGTGTCTTCTTTTTTCAAGAATTCTTGCACCACGATGTTAATACTGTGCGCCAAACACGGCACTCTGAAATATTCACCATCAGTCATGGCCCTAACTATATTACTACCATTATCCGTGGAAACATAACCAACTATGCGATTCTTGGATGCAGCCATTCATTGACCTTCCTGTTAAACTCCTCCAAAAGGTTAACTGCAGTGTGAGATTTCTTCATGGCAAACATGCCTACTGTTGCATGTTTGCGAGTAGCTTGAAAAACTGTGTCCGTGTCAACACCTGCTTTTTCTAACTGTTGTTTGACCCCTGCAAAAGAGACCCAGTGTGCAGTGATGCACATGTAATCAAGGGCTTGGCAACTGGTCCACATGTCTGTTGTCATGTGGATAGTATGAACAGCACTCTTCAGAATAGCTGCGCCAATCACCTCCAGCACATCTTGATGTAGTGCTGGAACAGCAACCCTGGCAAAAAAGGACCGGCTAGGAACCTTCCATTTAGGGCAGACTGTTGCCACAAATTCAAGAAAACCCACCCCTTCCACGAAAGAGAAAGGGAGAAGGTCGAGCGCTAGCATTTTAGCCAGCTTTGCGTTATACAGACGTACCGTTGGGTGGTTGCGTTCAAATGGCGCATCCGACCAAAACATGCTGCTAATGGTGGGCTGGACCGTTTTACGTGATGATGATGATGATGATGCAGACTTCACACCAGTTAGGCTCATTGATTTAGTTTTTTGCATTGGTGTCTGTTCCAGACTCCTAGTGTGCCTCATACATGTTGCAGGGGTAGAAGGTGTGGGCGCTACCACTGCAGTGCTGCTGCCAGGGGTACTGGGTGTACCAGAAAAAATGTTGGTCGGTTCTTGACTTCCCCCCTGCACAATCAGCCCCTCATCAGCATCAGATGAAATGTGAATGGATACATTTGGATCAGTTCTACTTTGGTTTTCCCGGATCTTCCTTAGGTGTGCCTCCCACCGGATAGTGTGTTGATTTTGGAGATGACCTCTCTGGCCTCCGGTACCATAGTTGGTACCAAGATTACTCCGACTAACTAATACTTTACAAATCGAACAAACAACCATGTTTTCCGCCCTTTGGCTAACAGTAAAGAAGTCCCAAACTGGGGACTGGAAATGTCTCCTGGTGGTGGAGGTGCTCCTTTGACTTTCAATGCCAGATGAAGTGGAGGATGGGTGTGGCTGAATTCGTTTCTGTTGTTCACTTACAGCACCACTACTTGAGGTAATTGAGGTCGAGCTGGATGGAGGTCCCTGCCGGCCCTTCTGACTAAAAAATATGGAAGCTGTAGGACGTGTTGGGGTTGTAGTTAACTGCGTTGGTGGTGGTACCAGTGCCACGCCGCCCACATCCCGCTCAGCAGCCATTCGGGATAGGGTGAAAATATCTGTCTGCTGCACGCCCGCTGGGGCTGGAGTGACATCTGTGATGACTGGGACGTCGTCAGACTGTTCATCAGCAGCAGAAGACACCACTTCTTGTTCGTCATCATCACCCATAAGTCGAAGCCTTGCGGGAACCTTCCTTTTAGGCTTAGCTACCTTTGTCGGCTCATGGCGTGCCTCACTGTCAGACTGCATTGCTGGGTTCCAATCAAGATCAAGGTCATCAGAATGAAGGGGGCTTGAAGAAGAACTTGTAGTAGTAGTAGTAGTAGCAGCCCTCCTTGATCTTTTTCTTGCTGGGGATCTGGAAGACAATGGATCATCCTCAGGAGGAGTGGCTTCCTTGGATGATACCTCCACTTGAACATCAATTTCCTGATGTGCCCCTACTTCTGGAGGAACAAGCGTTGTAGGCAGTTGTGCCGCTCCATGAACCTCTAGTTGCACCTCTCCATGAACCTCTACTTGCGCTTCTCCTTGCCCATGTACTTGCACCTCTCCTTGCCCATGTACTTGCGCCTCTCCTTGCCCATGTACTTGCACCACTCCTTGCACATGTACTTGCGCCTCTCCTTGCCCATGTACTTGCGCTTGTACTAGTTGCACTTGTGGTTGTCATTGCGGCTGTGATTGTTGAACACTCGCCAGCTGAGTTACACCCGGCGTTGATTGGATGGTACTTTCTTGTGATGAGCCAAAATCACTGGTCGATGGTGATTGAGAAAGTAAAGTGGCTGCCTCAGCAGCACTCATGGTCTTGGACCTAACTTGGCGTGGTGGCACTGAGCCCAATGAGGTGGCGGTGCTGCTTCCAGCTTGTCCCCGGCGGACACCGCTGCTGCTGCAGGCGTAGTTTTTTTTCTCCCAAAAAAGGTGTCGGTGGGCACACCAGTCTCCTTGGTAGGTGGTGCCACTTGCTTCTTCTGCTCCTTCTTACGGGCAGTGGCACGGGCAAGTTTTTTCGCTGAGGCGCTACGGCCACCTTTCTTTGGGGCCATCTTCTTCAGATGTCATAACAGCAGGCCGCAGTTGCACGAGTTGCAGAGTTGTCTTGTCTGTGGCCACACGTGACATCACGTGACGTTGTGCTGCACACACCGCTGCAGGACTTCTTCCTGGCACTGGTGGTTCTCTTGTGCACCTAAAAACAATGTAAGCCAGAGGAACATCAGTTAAACACCTCGAAAAGTCAAAAAACACACACAAATCACCACAATCCAATGCCATCCATGTCCTCAATGATGTTTAAATTCAAGGCACCCCACAGAAAGACTTGGTCCATGCACCACTGAGTACCCCTGGGCCTAATGGATGAAAGCAAGGCAACCTGGGGCAGGCCTGAGCACACTGCCTGGCTACAAAATGGCCCCTTGACCCCCTCCACATGACCAGGCGCTGCCTGGACCAGGCCTCTAAATGGCCCCCACCCACATGGCCAGGCCCCAACAACACCCCAAAAAGTTGAAAAACACACACAAATCACCACAATCCAATGCCATCCATGCCTTCAATGATGTTTAAATTCAAGGCACCCCACAGAAAGACTTGGTCCATGCACCACTGAGTACCCCTGGGCCTAATGGATGAAAGCAAGGCAACCTGGGCGCAGGCCTGAGCACACTGCCTCGCTTCAGAATGGCCCCTTGACTTCCACCACATGGCCAGGCCCTGCCTAAACCAGGCCTCAAAATGGCCCCAACACACATGGCCAGGCCCCAACACCACCCCAAAAAGTCAAAAAAACACACAAATCACCACAATCCAATGCCATCCATGCCCTCAATGATGTTTAAATTCAAGGCACCCCACAGAAAGACTTGGTCCATGCACCACTGAGTACCCCTGGGCCTAATGGATGAAAGCAAGGCAACCTGGGTGCAGGCCTGAGCACACTGCCTGGCTTTAAAATGGCCCCTTGACCCCACCACATGGCCAGGCCCTGCCTGGACCAGGCCTCAAAATGGCCCCCACCCACATGGCCAGGCCCCAACACCACCCCAAAAAGTCGAAAAACACACACAAATCACCACAATCCAATGCCATCCATGCCCTCAATGATGTTTAAATTCAAGACACCCCACAGAAAGACTTGGTCCATGTACCCCTGAGTACCCCTGGGCCTAATGGAAGAAAGCAAGGCAAACTGGGTGCAGGCCTGAGCACACTGCCTGTCTTCAAAATGGCCCCTTGACCCCCACCACATGGCCAGTCCCTGCCAGGGCCAGGCCTAAAAATGGCCCCCACACACATGGCCAGGCCCCAACACCACCCCCAAAAAGTGGAAAAACACACACAAATCACCACAATCCAATGCCATCCATGTCCTCAATGATGTTTAAATTCAAGACACCCCACCGAAAGACTTGGTCCATGCACCACTGAGTACCCCTGGGCCTAATGGAAGAAAGCAAAGCAAACTGGGTGCAGGCCTGAGCACACTGCCTGTCTTCAAAATGGGCCCTTGACCCCCAGCTACATGGCCAGGCCCTGCCTGGACCAGGTCTCAAAATGGCCCCCACCCACATGGCCAGGCTCCAACACCACCCCAAAAAGTCGAAAAACAAACAGAAAATCACCACAATCCAATGCCACCCATGCCCTCAATGATGTTTAAATTCAAGACACCCAACAGAAAGACTTGGTCCATGCACCACTGAGTACCCCTGGGCCTAATGGATGAAAGCAAGGCAACCTGGGTGCAAGCCTGAGCACACTGCCTGGCTTCAAAATGGCCCCTTGCCCCCCACCACATGGCCAGGCCCTGCCTGGACCAGGCCTCAAAATGGCCCCCGCACACATGGCCAGGCCCCAACACCACCCCCAAAAAGTCGAAAAACACACACAAATCACCACAATCCAATGCCATCCATGCCCTCAATGATGTTTAAATTCAAGACACCCCACTGAAAGACTTGGTCCATGCACCACTCACTACCCTTGGGCCTACTGGCTAGTGTGGCCTTACAGGCACCACAAAATAAAATAAAAAAATCCACATATAGTGAGCTAAAATTCAATGACATAAATGAGATTTAAGTTCAACAAAACTCACAGAAACAGTTGTATCATGCACCCATGACTAACCCTGGGCCTACTGGATACTGTGGCTACCCACAATATATATTTTTTTAAAGTTGTGAAAAAGTTTTACAATTGTAGTTGCAGCAACTGCAATGCCCCAAAAAACAAACAACACCAACTTACTTGTAAAATCTCAAATCCAAAAGTGATCCAAAAGCTCCAAAGTCCAAAAAGTCCTCAAATACAAATATCCAGCAGCAGCCACAAAAAGTAATCCTTCCAGCTCCAGATCCAAAATGAAAAGTGACCATGAGATGGACAAAGCACTGGGAGGAGCCTGCTGGACAGGAACAGGAAGTTGGAGTCTCTGGGGCATTTCCTTCCTCCCTCCCCCCCAAAAATGGACTCCTTCCACAAAAAAGTGAAGCCAAATCTCAATCTGAGGAGTTATTCTGAGCAAAATCATGATTTTCAGAAGGTTTATGCTGCCTGCGGTGGATTTCTTGTGCAGAATTGCAATTTTTGCAATTTCGGGAAAGTGAGCTGTTCAAATCTCCCGCCGGATGTCAGCTGCGTGCCGCATCTACATGTTCGCCATTGTTTACTCCCACGATGCGTGATCGCGGGCCCTTATGACGTACTCGCGACGTGCAAGATGGCAAACCGCAATGACGTAATTGCGGTCGAAAAACCCACGCGCGATCACGCAGCAAGATCCAAAATGGCGCAGCACATGCAAACCGGGAGAAAAACAACTCGGCGGACTCAGAATCACGGTAAGTCAACACCGCGCGCGCGATATTGTATTTTTCAAGTGCGACCAAGCAAAATAATTAGCAGCTTGCGAATTTGGGGATTTTTGGGCAAATTCGTGCAATTCGCGGACTGCGAAATTGCCAAAAATCCGCAAATTTGCGCGTGAAACGGATTTTACGCCCATGCTTACTCCCAGCTGGAGGAGGCCTGCTTGCTTGCTCCAGAAGGAACTCCTGGCCACACCATGTATATTAAATATGGCCCTTCTGCCATAATGTTTTCCTCGTTTTGATGAAATACACCAAGAAAAGTAACGCGGAGTTACAGTGGCCACTTTATGGCTCCTTTGACTCCCAAGTCCTCGCCAACTTAGAGGAACAATTAATTAAAAGAAAAATGCGCCCGTCCATGTTTGAATCTGTTCGATTTTGGAGGAAAGAGATAGAACAGAGAGCTAGAAAACAGAAGGCGCAAGAAAGAAAACAAGAACGTATGTCAATGGCCGACCACGCCAGAGAAAATTTACAAAATCGAATAACAAAATCGGTAGAAATAGCTGATAGGGAGCATGGGGCCTGAGTACAAAAATGTTATCCAGCCCGTGAAGAAAAAGGAAAGACCATATAGAGGGAGGAGAAGAAAGTGATTCCTTGCTTGATACCATGCTAGAAAGTCCTCCTGCATATGCCCCAATGTACCCTGTCCTGACACATCACACCCCGCATACCCCCCTACCACCACCCGCTCCTGCCCCCACTGCCCCTCCTACTGTTCCCCCTGTCACACCAGCCCTCCCGACCTTTCCCATGACACCAACCACGCCCGTTAACCTTGTCCTCACTGTGGGAGGGACAACAAGTCTCCATCCGCCCAACCCCTGTGGCCTTACCCCTACCTGCCCTTTTCCTACTTCCCCGTGGTCTACAGTTAAGCAGGATTTATATAAATTTTTGAATCCCCCCCCCGACTGGCCTCCCTGCGCTCTGCAGTCAGCTTTTTCGTCCCTTTGAGAAAATGACCTACAGAGGCAAGTGGCAATAATACAAGGTCAAAGCGGGGACTATGTAGAGACTGGCCATCCAGACTACTACAGTATACCAAAAAGCAAAAGATTAAGTACTTATGCAAAATAACATTGGGCTGGGATGGGGCCTGAGGAATTACTGGTGGCTGAGATTAATTCAAGCATTCCACTCATCACTTTTTATATGCTTTAGTGCATCCAGACTACTAGGCACACTAAAACTGGTATTTTGTTGTTTGCTGATGTGACAGTAAACACTTTATGGAGCCTTAACTGCTCACCCCAAATTTCTGCTAATTAAGCACTGGCCCTAAAATCTAATGTCGGATAAGCTACGTTTCCTTTATATGTTATTGCATCCTCTGAGCGTGCTTGGAGAAACTGCAACCTGCCTCCAAAGCCCCATTTTATTCTGCTGTTTATCTTGTGCACCCAGTATCCCTCCGGGGTAAGGCTCCAGCCACCTGTTGATGTAGTGTGATATTAAAATGTCCCAAACCTTTGCTTTTATTCTTAGTGCCCGACAGGTTTGTGCAACTGCAGAAAGTCCTTCCTTTCTGTACAGTCCGGGTTGCCGGCATGTTGGGTCATCATTGTGAGACATCGAATGGCCCTACTCTTCCTCGTGTTCAGTTTTAGGCCGCCTTAGAGGTCACACAGAGGAGTTTGTCTGATTTAATAAATGTTGGCTGGACAGATTCCCTCTTTAACAAGAGGACCTTTAGTTTCAAACTTTAAAATAACCTTTGCGTGTAAGCTGTCACCTATCGTCAAGCTGGGTAATGGTTAATACCGAGACGCCCAATAAACATGGCGCAGAATCATTGTTGCTCCCAAGGGCGATTGTTCTCCGGGGCTGTGTCCTCAGAAACCAAGTAGCTCTCCCAGCCGCTCTGAAAGGAATCCTTGTAAATGCCAGTATGCGAGCAATCCACGCCATTGTATTTATGTATGTAATCACAGTTTCACAGTTTCAAAATGCTTTATTCGGTTTGTATAGATACAACCATATAGCAACATTCATAAATACAATTGAAGTCACTTTTATAAAGAATGATGAAACTACTAAAACAATTGCATTAATACAGGCAAAAATAAAATCTAAAAGAGAAAATAATCACTAAATATAGCGTCAGTTTACACGTTTTATGCAAGGCATGCCGGGGGGGGATAATACTAAATAAGAGACCTACACAGGGCGAAAAGTGCAGTAATGTGTGCAAAATAGGCAAGGATTGGACATAGCACTTAACGACAATCAGCAAATTAATGCAAAACATATCACATCAATATACCATAGAGTAATCACTTGTAAATAGCAGCCCTTTTTTTACATTTAGTACAACATGCAGATAGGTGGTACTTTAAACAAGAGACCTATTCCAGGCCTAAAGTGAAATAACATGTGCAAAATATGCAAAGAAAAGGGGGACGTTTATATTTAGCAGCAATTATTAAAGTGTAGTGCAAAACTTGCTGGATAAGGTAGTACCAGTCAGGAGAAGGCTTAGACTGATCATAAAGTGCAGTAGTGTGTGCAAATTGTGCAAGGGATAACTAAAGTGCAATGTCTACAACTTTTCTCACGTATTTAAGCAGCAATTGTATACAAACAAAGAAGGACCTGAACTGGGCATAAAGTGCAATAGTATGTGCAAAAATATGCCAGAGTAACTAAAGTGCATTAACTGTAAAAGTCTATTACATATTCATCAACAATTATATACAAAAAAAATTTAAAAGGTATAAGTCCAGGGGGGTACAGGCCAGAAGAGCAGTCAATACAAGGTCTAAAATCATGATAAAAACCAGAGGTCACGTATAAGAGAAATGCATAAGGTTTGACAGTAGCTCACAATTGATCATAGGTGTCTTTTCCAACGGAGATCATATGATAATTGATTTCCTGTGCCTAATACATTTAAGAACATAAGTGGCTACACGATAACATATGTTAGGGGACGACAGGTCAAACAATAATTGCATTGCAGCTCTTATATCATACGTACTGTATTCTAAAAATAATTGTTTTAGATAAAATTTTCTAAAACCAGTATAAAAATTGCAAAAAAGTAAAAAGTGGCAGATACTCTGTTTCGATTTTCCATCGCATGGGCACGGGCAGGACCCCGGCTTCTTTATAGTAGGGAAGGCCACCAAATGGTGGACTATACCCAGCCTCAGGCGTGCCAAAACAAAACGATGGGAGTTAATACTGACAAATGTAAGGTATAATGGGAATCCTGTATTTAAATTGTATTCCAGGTACAGTTTGAGGGTACTTTGTGTAGCGCACCCCTTCATTCTAATCCCTTCAGCATGATCCATATAGGTGGTTTTAAGGTCACGCTTCGTTAAAACTAATTCTGTTGGGGTATCCTTAAAAATATCCTGGCCAAAAAGGGAATTATACCAGTGAAAAATATGTTTTAGCCAGGGGATTTTTAAGTGCTGGTCCAGTTTAAAACAGTCTAGAATTAATTCCTGGGTAAACTTGGTTTCATCTTTGGCCCAGATAGAACGCCAAAGGGAGAGGGGACGTAGTGCAATCAAGTCTGTAGCATGGTGTATGCCCAGCTCCCTATGTGTAATTTCGTTGGAAGCTGAAGCAGGAAGACATAATAGGCGTTTAAGATACCTATTTTCTTCCTGCTGAATGGAGAGGGCAATCTGGGAATTATATCCCCATATCCCTGCTCCATAAAGGGCAGAGGACATGCACCTGGAGTTATAAATGGTAATCATCTCCCTTATTCTACGCCCCCCTAATTTGGAGGCGAATCTGAAGATGCAGTTTGTGTTTCTAATCATCTTCATACCTATACAAGATTGCTCGTTTGCCCATCTCCCGTCCCCAGAGAATGTAATGCCTAAATAACAGAAATGTTGCACAGCCTCAAGTTTATCCCCATCAAGGAAAAATGACTTACTTTTCTTCAATTTCTTCCCACAGGTCATAGTCATAGTCTTACCCTTATTAATTTTAAGCATTCTGCCTTTAATAAAAACATTAAATTTGTCAATTAACTTTTGGAGCCCATTCGCGGTCCTGGAAATCAGGACCGCGTCGTCCGCGTATAAGAGGACGGGTACTTGTTTGCCATTTATCATAGGGGCATCTGCATGGGACTCTTGTAGGGACTGATCGACCTGGTTTATAAAAAGGGAAAACAGCAAGGGTGCGAGAACGCACCCTTGCCTAATCCCTCTACCTATTTTAAAAAAGGGGGTACACTCTCCATTTGGTCCAAATCTAACTTTGCTTGATAGGCTACTGTACATTCTAGCCAGCAGGTGAATTATTTCGGGGGGTGCGCCCATAGCGAGTAGTGTTGGCCAGAGCAGTGTGTGTTCCACAAGGTCGAACGCCGAGCTTAGATCGGCAAAACACATGAACAAATGCCCTTCCTTTGCTCTCGTGTACTTGCCGATAATAAGCTCAAGGTTCACACACTGCTCCATGGTTCCTATACCCCTACGGAACCCGTACTGGATGGGTGATAGGACCTTATTGTCCTCAACCCAGGACTCTAATCTTCCCAGAAGCACGCGACTCAATATTTTTAATGACGAGTCCAAAAGAGAAATTGGACGATAATTACGTGCTTCAGCCCTTGAACCTTTTTTAAAAAGAGGCACCAAAATGGATTGACCCCATGAGGTAGGTAGTTCATTCACAATAGCAGCATTGAAGTAACGTGTTAAAATAGGCGCCCAAATGTCAATCTTAAATTTAAAAAAGTCCACAGGGACCCCATCTGGGCCCGGGGCTTTCCCCCCCTTACTTTTCTCTATAGCATCCTGCACCTCATTTAAAGATACTGTAAACAATAATTTCTCCCATTTAAAATTAATTGGCATTCCAGTTAAAACATTAGGATCTGAACAATCAGAGTTAAAAATCCCAGTAAAATGTATAATCCAATCTTGACAGCTGACATGCGAGGTAAGTTCGGGGATGTTGTCATTCTTTAAGTACGGACTGTTTACAGTGTCCCAGAAGAGTTTATGATCTTTTGTTTCCGCTGCCCGATCTAATTTAACCCATGCCTCATCCTGTAGTTCACTCTTCCGAGTAGCCAGGGCGATTTTGTAGTTATGACGGTCTTCCCTTATCTTGCAGTGGTCTCTCGGTTTTATATCTAATGAGGTTTTTAGCCTTTTTAGTGACTGGGCACAGTTATCATCAAACCACGCCGTCTTAACTTTTCTGCGCTCCCTTGATTTGCTTGTCAATAATTTCTCAACAGTTTGTGTGATGATTAGAAATTTAGACAGCAAGATTTCTGGGCATGGTGTTGGGGATAAACAGTATTCCAATTCTCCGTAGCAATTAGTGATTATGTTGGTGACAATTTTGGTAGGGTCGACTTTTATCCATTTCACCCTCATCCCATTTGGTCTTCCTACGGAAATGTCCTGGATAGGTTGGCCGTGAGAGTTCCTTTTTGACGGCCAGTCCAGTAATTCGACAGATACACTGTTGTGGTCACTGACCGTTTGTTCGATTACCCACACATTTATATACATTGCAGAGCTGGAGACAATAATGTGATCTATAAATGAATGGCTATTCCTTCCGTGGAATGTCGGGCATCTAACATTGTTGGCATTCGTATTGCATTCAAGAAGTTCTAAATCATATTTGGCCAGTAGGTTATTCAAGGCACTTCCTAGGATGTTATGCGGGAAGTGGTTGAAGATGCTGGTAGTTTCCCTTCCAGAATATTCTTCCCTGTGGCCACAAGCCCCCTTGAGTGCATAAGAGCACGTTTTGATATTAAAATCTCCGGCCCACAAGATTACCGCTGGTTTAGGGGAGCTTGATAACATTGCATCGACAGCCTGGTCGATGTCAGAGATGAACAACCCCTGGCTGTGGCTAGCGATGTTATTGTAAAAGTTCACAATTATTAGATCTTTAGAACCACTGTGGGTCACGCGCAAAACGGATGCATAATCTCCCAAGACTACATGGCTACTGACCCAAAACTCAGTCAATGTTGTAGATAGCAGGGTCACTAACCCCCCCTTGGCGCGGCCAGCCTGCGAAGCCACGGCCAGCACGCTAAAGGAGGAATATCCCTCAACATGGACTTCTGCTCTATCCCACGTTTCTTGGAGGCATATGATGTCATAGCCTTGCTTAAGAAAGCCATCCCATACAGGTGTATTTACCTTGGAAGCTAGGCCCGCTACATTCCATGTGATAACCCTCAGTGAACTTTCCCTGGATACATGGGATGGAATCATTTCTGTTGTTGCTATAGATGGCATTTGATCGCCTAGATGGTTTACCACCGTGCAGGTGCTGTTATCTATCGTTGCCATGTCGTTAGGGATGATTGTCGGGTTCTCTATGGAGGGTTCATTTGCAGGGGGGATTTTAGGCGGGCATGTACGGTTGTGGTCGGCTATCGTGGTTGGATTATTTAAACTTAGAGCAGAGGTGTTTATATGTATTACACTTTCTCCAGTAGGTATATCTGGCAGTCAATCGTTTTCATCAAGAGAATTGAACATCTCGAATCTATTAGATGTTGGAACAGCGAATTGTCCATAGATGTTACTTCCAGACCCAATTGTATTGTGATAATTAAGATAATTGGGATTAGGCATTCTGTACAATTCCATAGGTGGTTGTGGAACATGCTGATTATTAAATACATGAGTGGTCGTGGGGTACAAAGAATGGGAAAAATGCCCGGCTAATTGTACAGGTGCCTGCAATGCAGATGGGTAAGGTGTATTAGTTGCTCTAGGATGTTTAAAATTCTGCACGGGTGTCTTGAACCCCACCAGGTTTCTATAAAAATAATCCAAAGGGAACAGGGTTGTGTTATATTCTTTATCAGAGGGGATGGGTGCGTTCAAGATGGAGTCACGTGCCCATTCAGTGGTTTTGTAATTTATAATTACGCAGTCCCCGTTTATGTCCTTTTTGCTTGGACCCACCCACCCTACCCTTTGGGTTGAAATAATCTGGCCTGCACCACTTAAGGGGAAGCCACAGTTGTGGACCAGCCAGTGTAAAATTTTATTTTTAAGAGTTTCACTGTTTTCAAATTGGGAGGGTTTGAGTTTCGGTACATTAGCAAGGATTGCTACCAGAGGCCTACTTTCTGGTGGAAGATTGATCACAGCGGGGATGATATTGTTATAATAACTACGCGCCGGTGGGTTCCTGCTTGCTGGGGTGTAGTCCTTAAGCACCACCCCAGTTGCTCTGTGAGAGGTGGAAGGAGATGGGCCGTTATGGGTGTTACTTTGTAAAATTACAGTTTTACAGGTAGGTGCTGGTGGATTTGTATTACTCACTGATGGAACCTGTGGTTTAGATACAATATGGGCAGTTGTTATAGCCTTATTCCTGATAGATACATTGGAGATGGGTTGAGTGGTTTGTGTAGTTTGTATAGTTTGTGGGCCTAAGTGTTCAAGGATGTCTAATTTGGCTAGGCCCAATTTTTCTAGGTTTTCCACCTTTTTACCTATTTGCTCGAGTTTATCATTTAGGGGAGCAATAAGGTGCTTCATGGCATCCGTAATTTGGACCAGTATTGACTCCATATTAACTTCCGGTCCTGTATTAGGCATCAATCTTGCAATTCCATTAGATGGATCTATGGGGGGTGTGGGTAAGATGGTCTTCTTTCTTTTGCCCTTTAGTTTCATACATCCCCTTAAGAAAGCATGTGGTTTCCTGGTGTAAATGCGTCTGGTTCTGCGATGGGCGATACCCTGGTTGATCATACTACTGTCGCTGCTATTGTTGACTAGGTCTATTGTAGGCATAGTATCTGCAGTATCGCAGGTAATCAATGATGCGCTAAGGGCAGCACTGGGACCCGATTCCTCAGGTGGTGGAACATCAATCTGTAAGTTAGGAGTTATGGATAGACGGCTGTCCCTATCTTGGAGTTGTATGGGAGATGTAGGGAAGTCTACTGTGGGTGGAGGCACAGTATCCGGGAGACCTGTATAAGATTGCATAAGCATGGAATCGTTGGATAATGCTGTCATATTGATATTATATACAGTGCTATCAACAGGTTGTGGAGTGCGGTGGATTAGGCAGGCACTAGGAGGTAGAGACAAACGTTTCTCAGTGTTTTCGATGGCATTTGCTACCACTACAATTGTCTGTTGGAGCATGAGGTCAATGGCAGTTAACGTTGGTAATGGTGTCTTAGTTTGGACAGCGGTCCTTGCAACAGAGCGTGTAGTAATAGGGTTTTTTTTAACCATGTTCTTGGTGATGGGTTTAGATGCAGTTGGAGCCATTAGCAATATATTAATCACAAAGCGTTGTTACCTTGAAGTTCGCAAGGATATTGGCCAGGGGGTGGTGCCCAGCCCAGACTCCTCAGGCCTCTGAGGGCCACAGAGGGCCCGCCCTTTGCCCGGGCTTCGCTCGGGCGCTCCCGCGCGCGACTCGCGGGGCGAGAGGCACTCCGCAGTTAAATCGCGCCTCCGGGCGCTGGTGATGACGCTCCAGGTGCGCCGCTTGCCTCCGGGGCACCTGGGATGTGCAGTCCCTCGGGGAGCTTCAGGGAGCCTCGCTAGACCAGCCGTTGCCCTCACGGCGCTTGGAAGGTGAGGATTGCACCACGGGCTGCCGTTCCCCTCACGGCGTGTGTTTCTCTGCCCAAGAGTCCGAGAGTCTGCCCCCACTGAGCGCTCGGCGCTCCGCAGTTAAATCGCGCCTCCGGGCGCTGGTGATGACGCTCCAGGTGCGCCGCTTGCCTCCGGGGCACCTGGGATGTGCAGTCCCTCGGGGAGCTTCAGGGAGCCTCGCTAGACCAGCCGTTGCCCTCACGGTGCTTGGAAGGTGAGGATTGCACCACGGGCTGCCGTTCCCCTCACGGCGTGTGTTTCTCTGCCCAAGAGTCCGAGAGTCTGCCCCCACTGAGCGCTCGGCGCTCCGCAGTTAAATCGCGCCTCCGGGCGCTGGTGATGACGCTCCAGGTGCGCCGCTTGCCTCCGGGGCACCTGGGATGTAATCATTTGTATACTGTGGGGTGGGAGGAACGCTTTAGGGCCCTATTAAGTGACATGTAGCCCTGGGCTGCATTAAACCCGAGACTTTCTGCTGCTTCGAATGCAAATGACTAGCACCCTAGCTGGGGGGTTCACACCATTTTCTGTCTTAAAAAAAAAAAAAAAGCAGAGTAGAGATTGCATAAACTCGATATTAATTGTTTAGCCTTTATCTGGAGAATGTGTGGCTTTAATCATCCGGAAGTGTTGGTATAGTTTGAGTTTGTTGTCCTGAGGCGAATCCCAGTGAGCTGGTTCAAACTCTCATTCTTATTAGGATGATAGAATTAATAGGTGCATTTTGGTTGAGGAACATGTACACCTCTCGGTGCGCGTGTGACTCTTGCAGAATGGAATGCACTGCATTGCTTCTTAGACTCCTAACGTGTCCCTCTCACTACACACGAGGAGTTATGACACAGGTTGGAAGCCCACCAGTCTAAAGCTTGCCCAGCGGGCATCTAACGCACCAACATGGACTTGCCTCCTCCTGGAATACCAAACTCTCACAGGCTCTTTTTCTGCCTACCTGTAAGAAAGTCACTTCTAGTCTGTTCGCAATGAGGGGCTGTTCGAGAGGTCGCAACCTTCAAACAGTGCGCGCGGAAATGAGGTCAGCTTGATTTTTTGTTCAGGGTGAAGTGAAGTCAAATGCCTCTGCTGGGTGGCATAGGGGGAGGGGGGCTGCTTCCTTTTTTTGAGCAGACCAGTACTGTAGTTCACTTGTGTACATGAATGGGACGACTAAATAAATGCCGGGTTCTGTCTGTCCATCCTTTGCGTTCTGTAGAACAGCGAAACTGAGTCCGGTTTGCTGTTGCCCACATTCGGCACTTAAAACGTAAGTGTGAGGGAGATCTCAAGCTCCTCAACCGCAACACTGGGCAAGAGGCGTCCTTTCATGTGTCCCCATCACATTCTTTCACGACTCCCTAGGCTTCGCACCTAAAGTAAAGTTACCTTCAAGGTTCATGTTCTTTTTGCCATCCTGTGTCACTGTTGCCCTTGAAAGGAGTTTAGTTGACTTGGACGATACAAGGTTATCATACCTGCTAACCCCTACGCCCCCTCCCTCTCCCCGTGCAACACAAGGTCTGTACAGGCCTTTGTGACATCCCTGGCTAGGACATGGTCTTAAGCCATCCAATGTTGGCATGGGTACACCAAGGTAATCCCATCCTGGCTGTAGACATTTATTGTGACTTTGAGGCTAACGTCTAGTGGCAATAGGATTGCCTCTGCTTGCCACAGCAGACACTGTTCTGTCTGCTTTATATTACCATACTCATGAAACCTAAGTGTGTATGCGTTTTGGGTAGATTTGCGCTTGTTCCCCCGTCCCCCCATGGATAGAAGTGGGTTTTGTTTTGCCTCCGTGAAGGGAGCCCAGTGAGATGGGATACCTGCTGCCTTAAGCCCTCTAAAATGCCTGAGACAATGCCCTTGAATTTGGAATGAGAAGACACATTTCTAACAAAATTGGTTGCACATGCTCAACCTAAATTGTAGTCTATTGACTCTGAAAGTACACAGAGTGACCCCGAATTGTACTAAAGACCTTCAAAGCCAGTCTTTAAAAGCACTTCATGAACATGATCTCCTTATGCCTCATGAGTTTGTGTTCCATTCTTTCCTCCTAACCCCACCCCTGAACTTGCCCGCCCATCTAACCACCTCCTTTCCGCTGAGCAGAGATAGTTCTGGTATGTTACGCATAATCAGCACATTTTTACAAATACAGCATTGTGAAACAATTGCCTTCAAACATCTGGACAATCTACAGCTGTGTGTGCTGTGCCTCTTAGTACCCAAGTTGGCTGAACATGTGATGACTGTCAATTGCCCTGTGATCATCAGAGAAATGGTATCCGCTTACTCGTTCGAGTATGGAGGGGTCCACTGCACAACCAGGTTGCCTTCTGCAGCCCTGGAAACTACAGATGATGTTGGGAAAGGCAATGCCCTGGCTGACCAGACGGCCAGACAAACAGCTCTTAGAAAAAGGGAAGGAATGTGTGTTGGAGGTCCCGCTAGGTGGGTGGCAGACGAGGGCATGGTTGAAAACACAGTACAGAGTATGATTGATATTCAGTCCCATACTACTAATATGTCTGTACAGCATTGGGTATAAAAACTGATTGTCTGTACAGTCTAACTAAGACCTTTTGTACTTTTTACAGAAACAGTCCCGACGTTTGTCTCATTCAGCGATGCCAGACTGCATTCTACATCTACTGAAGCGGAGAGTGACAACATACTAAAAGGAAGGGTGGAACCCTCCCTTAACACTGCTCAGCATCAAGAACTAATTGTTTCCCGACCATACTGTCCCTGCTTCCGACAGATACAACTTATGCCCTGAGGGAAGGCTTGCCCTTGACTTCGCCAAGTGCCAATAGGCTGTAGGGCTGTGATCCTCCTAGGATGAGAGTAGTGCTGTTTGTAAGACTGAGTTAAACCATAAGGGCCCTCGGCCCCTGCATCCAGTGAAACAACCACCAATCACAGACAGCCACTAGGGGTCTCTGGCTTAGCACAATGGCCGCCTTCCCAAACACCTGTATCCAGAAACAAGATGCCAGTCTCAGACATAGCAGATGCTTCATGGTCACCGTGCTGACGCTGTTTGTCTCCCTCCTCCTAACTATCCTTGGTTGGCTCTTACTGATCTTCCATCCTGTTGCATCATCGACTCCTACCCCGACTCCTGCAGAACCCAGTGGGGTTGGAAGGTCCTCATCTTCCTCGCGTTAGGAGTAGCTGTCCTGGTCTCCTGCTGTTTGTGTTTTCAGTGCCTGCTAGTACTCTGTACAATGTGTGTGCAGAACATCAAGCCTCCGCCATCAAACATTCACAACACCAATATGATGGTAATGATCCAGCAAGAAACAGATGGCCTTATGGAACATTGACATTTCCTAAAGTATTTGCCACTCTATGGAAAAAGGAGGGTCTGAGGAAAATAATTTTTCGATCAACAATCATTTTTAACAGGACTCCATTGGTTTTTGCATTGCCATCTCGTGGCAAACACTTTCACAGAACCCACCTGGTCGTCTTTCCTGATTTACGAGGAAAATTCTATCAGCACAACAAAAATCCATTTTTGCAGGCCTGCATTTCTGCCCAGGAACTGTCACCCGCCCAACCCCCTGTTCTCTTCAGTTCATCAGAAAGCCACATGACCCTCACCTCGAGTGAATGATTCATTTTTCCTCTCCTGCTCCCAGCCTGATAAAACATCCTTGACACAGTGATCAGGTTATCTAGACAATGGTCTGACTGCTGGACTCTAATCAGGGTAAATAAACAAATGACTTGAAAGACCAGGCTTTGATCAGGCAATTGAACAATGACCTGAAAGAAAGAGCCCTGATCAAAGCAGAGTGGACAATGCTCTGTGTACCAAGCCCTTGACCAGGTCACCAACTACAAGCATAGAGTGGACAATGCTCTGTGTACCAAGCCTTGACCAGGTCACCAACTACAAGCATCGCCTTGATCAAGCTATCAACTACAAACACTGCCCTGATTGGACAATGGATTGACAGCCAAAAGAATGGTATGAGAAATGTATAAAAGGCTTGTAAGCTACAGAGTAAAGTAGCAGCCTCCTGGGTTTTGTCTCTGACTAGCTTGGGACTCTGTTCCATAGCCCGGGCTATTGAAATAAATCCGGGTTCCTCCTGCAGACGAAGGCTCCTGTGTCTCCTTTTACTACGTATGAAGGGTATGGAAGATTTGGGCGGTTCCCCCACCGCCGAGACCCTGTAAGTGGGTTAATCCGGTTCTATACTAGGATTCATCTAGCTGCCTTAAAATTGTTTTGAGGAGGTTGCTTGCACTTTATCCTCCCCAGCAAGTGTGTGGAATTATTGCTGTCATTTAGTCACACCTCAATGAAAACCACACAGCCCGGGGGAAGAGGGTTAGGGTTTGAAAATTGGATGGAAATGGGGTTTTTTGGGAAAGTTTTCTGGAGAGAGGAAAAAAAACACAGCATGGACAAACAACAAATGAAGCAAAACAAATCTTTGGATACGAAGATATCCATAAATCTTTTAAGGGACATAAAGGAAGTGCATGCATGAAGTTGTTTGCTAAATGGATGGTTCGGTTACTGAAAAGTAGTACTAACTACAACTTACTAAGTAGTACTAAACTATTAGACAGTACAGGGCTGCTGTAATTACGCAATTTCACTCAGAGAGAGAATGACTTAGTAGTACATCACATTAGTTTTAAAAATAGCAAAGAAAGTTATGAAATAGCTGTAGGGATGAATTTGAAGCAGAGAGTCGCACTCATAGAAGTTCACAACAATAAGTCATTTAAAAGATAAGGAGAAGTGAAGAGGAAAGGATACTGTAACTGTATGTTGTTGTTGTCCTGTTCAATTTGGGAAGTTGCATGCATCCAGCCATTCCTCTTATTTGCGGTAGTCCTCCATTCCATCTGACGCTCCGTCGATCAATCTTGGTGACCAGACACACTGTCCACTGCCTGCCTGGCGGATGCGGAATTGCGGATTGATGTTGTTCCCATGGCACAAGGTAAAAGCCATGGAACAGCACAAATGCCAATACTGAGCTTTACTCCTAGAACATTTTCAACCGACTTTATGAATAAAACATAATAGTCTACTTTTCAAATTGCACCAATCCAATGGTTTATTCTACTTTTTTTGCATTCATTATTTTCGCAAAACCGTGATTCTTTGTGCATAACAATACATTGAAAATATATACAAAGAAAATACGTATGTACACAATTCAATCCAAATTCCTCACTCTACATACTAACACAACATCCCTTTGTCCACACATTTGGCCAAAACATACAATCCACATTCAAACTTCAAACATCCATCCTACAAAATGGCCCCAATGTCAACAACACAAGAGAATGAAGCAAATTTTTAAATACAACAATTTCCTCAGATTTATGTATTTTCTAACATGATACAAATTCAAAAATGTGCCCTCCTATTTAAAACAAAGTATTCTATGTGACCTGGGACCAGGTCGGTCGACGCGTTTCGAACCCGAATAATAATGGGGTTCTCCTCAGGACCAACAGACTCTACAGAAAAAACAAGACAAACAAACTTTAGGCTTATTCTGATCTAATATAACTAGGCCATCAACTAAATCAGTGCCCCTCCTCGTCACCATCCCTACCTTTAATCTTCAGGATCAATGATCGTCTTGCGTAATTTAATTGTGTCAGTCTCTGATACATGCAAGGAAGGAGATAGAAAAGAACATAAAGCACATCTTAACACAAAACGTTCAACTATTGTCTCTGTCCTCCTCTCTTAATATGAGCATAGAACTTACCCGCAATTTTCGCGGGTCCTGTCTGAGTGGGCAGCAGTGTGTCCTACAATTAAAAAGCAATTGGTAAATAGTTTTCTTTACTGATCAGTCAATTACTAGATTCTCTAAACAAAAAGGCTGCAGCTTACCATTACATATACGGCTGCCCCCACCTTCAGCAGCATACGCTGCACTTTGCTTGGTTTCCGCTCGGTAACTGCGGGGGAAAACCAATGACATGAGCCATTGTGCATTCTTCGAATGCTATTCTAATTTAGTATTTTAATTTGCGTGGATGCATAACTAAAAACCGGCTCACTGAATAAACGGGCGCTTTTTCTTCTCCGTGAAAAATCCGGTTGTTTGCTTCTCCGTGAGCAATCAGGCTGTTTGCTTCCGCAAGTTGTGATGCATACGGCATCAATGTCTATGATTGGCTCATAACTACTTCCTGAAAGTACCTGGTCGGCGCTTTGGAACTTGGGAGTTGTAGTTGTTCATGGGAGTTAAGGTTTATTTAAAGGTTCTTCAACTTTATTAGGACCCATATATGTCAGATGCAGCGTTTTTAGTTATATTATATTCAACCCAGTCAGTTTGTTGACCTGGGGAGTGTCATGATCTAAAAATCACTCAGCACTCGGTCCGTTGATATCTTGAGACTGGTGTCCGATTCTACCAAACATCAGCATGTTCAGTTTGTGTTGTAATTCAGATAAAACGCCGTGCCAAGCATATCAAGTGGCAAAGTCAGTATTCTAAGTATTAGGTTTAAATATTTCTGAAATCTCATTTAGGCCGTTAATGGCGGTATTGAATTTCATAATTAACGCCTCCAAGGTAAAAGCCGGCCTGCAATTGTTGATAGAAAAACAGGAAGAGATATTAAAACAGCACTGAGAAAAAATATAAGGTACGGTGTGTAGTGCAAAAATAAAACTTTCAGAGGCGACAGTATTACATACAGGCATCATTTCGAAAGTGCGTACTCTGAGTCTCCTTTTCAAGGATAGTAATTGCACACAGCAGGCCAGGGCCATGCAGACAGTCAAGGCAGGCACCACTGAGTGAACCACCCTGATGATGTAGCATACCTCTTTGACACAGACAGACAAAGCATATCAAATTTTATGCAGCAAGCCACCTAGCCACAATTTTACATGAGCTGCTGTCTGGTCTCTGGCATACACTACACTGGCTCGACCACTCCCATACCACGACTAGACAGACATGTAGGTCTGCTGTGGTTATTGTTGACTTGTTTACCTGTTGTTTGCCACTCACGAAACGGCCATATTTCTCCCGTAAACCGACAATGATGATGATCCATCCATCCCAGTGAGTGACTGTGTAAAGAATAAAGATAATATGTAACTTTAATCATCAAGACTCATCATTATCATGGTATGTAATTGGCAAACTCAATGTTGTCTACACTCTGAGTCCAAGGACATTTTCCATACTGAAAAATGCAACTTAGTGGCTGGCCCCTGCAGTAGAAGTACAATTTGTATTAAACAAGGTAACAGAGTACACTTGAGTTACATTTAGTGTGTAAAACATTAAATAATAATAACAGAACACATAGATAGGATTCACTTCATGCACAACAAACAAACAACAATTGCTTTCATCAGAGCCAGACAGCCAGTGTTGTCCACCACTGCATGCCATCTCATCATTCATTACCTGTTCCTCTTGTCATCATCTTATTTAAGTGAAGGGCCACAGGGCAGCCTCTCGTGTCAATTTCAGAAGGTGCAGTCAGCATAGTGAGTCATTCCAGTCCCACATCTTTTGAGGGGACTCGTGTACGGACTGAAGGGACAGTTTCTAGATTCTGCGTAGTCCGGCCATTGGCCTTGAGGGAAATGGATAGGGGGAGTCTGGAGGAGGAGGATAGAGGAGCATGACTGAGTTGTGAACTTCAGGAATGCAGACAGCGGCACCTTCAATATGTAAAATAAGACGAAGACAGTGCTGCTGATGGATTTGTTGTGAATAAAGTTTTGTTGTGCTAAAAGTTGCAAATTAAAGAAAGACACACAGAAATAAAAGTCAAAAAGGACGGAAGAAAACAAAAAGTAAGTTTTTCAAGCCTCGTCAGGGAAGTAGAGCTCGTCCTCAAACTCTGTGAATTGAACTTGGAGTAGGTCAGCTAACAGAGTAGAGCTTCTGTCACCTAAGTCGGTGTCCTCTGCTTCCTGCGTGGATTCACGTATTTTGTAATCTGTTGATATGAAGTGCTGATTCATCTTGATCATTGTTAACTTCTCCACATTTTTGGGCGAGAGGCGGGACCTTTTTGAAGTGAAAATGGCACCAGCAGCACTGAAAACTCGTTCCGAAGACACGCTTGCGAGTGGGAAAAACAAATAATTTATAGCCAGCCTGCTGAGCAGTGGCCAGTGAGGCCTTTTCCCATACCAATACACCAATGGGTCACAATCAATGTAGACCTCTGTTGGGTCAATCAATCAATCAATCAATCAATCAATCAATCATGACACTTGTATAGCGCACTACTCACCCGGAAGGGTCTCAAGGCGCTTGGGGGAAGGGGTTCGCTACTGCTCGAACAGCCAGGTCTTGAGTTGTCTCCTGAAGGCGAGGTGGTCTTGGGTCAGCCGAAGGTGGATGGGGAGGGAGTTCCATGTCTTGGCCGCCAGGTAAGAGAAGGATCTGCCTCCGGCGGTGGCTCTTCGGATGCGTGGAACGGCGGCGAGGGCGAGGCTGGCAGATCGCAGCTTGCGGGTGGGCGTGTGGAAGGTCAGGCGGTCGTTGAGGTACTTAGGGCCCAGGTCGTGGAGAGACTTGTGTGCGTGGGTGAGGAGCCTGAACGTGATCCTCTTGTTGATGGGGAGCCAGTGCAGGTCCCTCAGGTGGCCGGAGATGTGGCTGCGTCGGGGGATGTCCAAGATGATTCGGGCGGAGGCGTTCTGGATGCGTTGGAGTCTTTTCTGTAGCTTGGCGGTGGTTCCGGCGTAGAGGGTGTTTCCGTAGTCCAGTCGGCTGGTTACGAGGGCCTGGGTGACCGTCTTCCTGGTTTCGATCGGGATCCATCGGAAGATCTTGCGGAGCATGCGGAGGGTGTGAAAGCATGAAGAGGAGACGGCGTTGACTTGTCTGGTCATCGAGAGGGAGGAGTCCAGGATGAAGCCCAGGTTGCATGTGTGGTCTGTTGGCTTGGGGGCGGTGCCCAGGGCTGGGGGCCACCAGGAGTCGTCCCAGGCGAAGGGTGATGGACCCAGGATGAGGACTTCCGTCTTGTCTGAGTTCAGTTTCAGGCGGCTGTTCTTCATCCACTCGGCGACGTCTTTCATCCCTTCGTGGAGGCTCGCTCTGGCGGTGTCGGGGTCTCTGGTGAGGGAGAGGATCAGCTGGGTGTTGTCGGCGTAGGAGATTATGTTGAGGTTGTGTTGGCGTGCGATGGTAGCGAGAGGTTTCATGTAGACTTTGAAGAGGGTGGGGCTGAGTGATGATCCTTGCGGGACGCTGCAGATGACTTCGGTGGCCTCGGAACGAAACGGGGGAGGCGGACTCTCTGTGTTCTTCCGGCGAGGAACAAGATGATCCACTTCAGTGCCTTCTCCTGGATGCCCGTGCTGTTGAGGCGTTGGACTAGGGTGCGGTGGCAGACGGTGTCGAACGCTGCCGGAGAGGTCTAGGAGGATGAGTGCCGCTGTTTCCCCGTTGTCGAGCAGGGCTCGGATGTCGTCGGTGGCTGCGATGAGGGCGGTCTCGGTGCTGTGGTTGGCTCTGAAACCGGACTGCGAGGGGTCAAGGGATCCGTTCGTCTCGAGGAAGGCGGCAAGCTGTCTGTTGGCGATCTTCTCAATGACTTTGGCAGGAAAAGGGAGGAGCGAGATGGGGCGGAAGTTTTTGAGGTCGGTGGGGTCCGCCGTCGGTTTCTTCAGTAGGGCGCTGAGCTCGGCATGCTTCCAGCTCTCCGGGAAGGTGGCGGTGTCGAAGGAGGTGTTGATGACGTCTCGGAGTTGGGGTGCGATGGTGGAGTCGGCCTTGTTGACGATGTGGTGGGGGCAGGGGGCAGTCGTAGATCCGGAGTGGATGGTGTTCATCGTGCGGGCTGTGTCTTCGGTGGTCACCGTGGTCCAGGTGCAGAGGGTGGCAGTGGGGTACGTTGGTTCACCGGTCGGGTGCGAGGATGGTGCGCCGAAGTTGTTGTGGATGTCGGCAATCTTGCGGTGGAAGAACGAGGCGAGGGAGTCGCAGAGATCTTGTGGAGGGGTGATGTCGTTGTTGCCGGTGCTGGGGTTGGAGAACTCCTTGACGATGCAGAAGAGTTCCTTGCTGTCGTGGGCGTTGTTGTCCAGTCGATCCTTCAGTGATTTCTTCTTGGTGGTGCGGATGAGATGGTGGTGCTTGCGGGTGGCGTGTTTGAGGGCTGTCATGTTGTCAGTGGTCTGGTCGAGGAGCCAGGCTTTCTCGAGGGTGCGGCAGGTCTTCTTGGAGTCCTTGAGTTCGTCAGTGAACCAGGGGGCCTTCTTACTTCTGGGTTTGCTGGGAGGGTTCTTCAGTGGTGCGAGGTCGTCGGCGCAGGTGGTCCGCCACTGCATGAAGTTGCGGGCTGCTTCGTTGGGGTCCGGTGTGCTGGCAGGTGGGTTCTGGCTGAGGGAGGTGGTGAGCAGGTCGGCGGTGATCTTGCTCCAGTTTCTGTGAGGAACCTGTTGCGGGTGGCGGTGGGTAGTGGTTTTCCTGAAGCTGAAGTGGATGCAGCTGTGGTCGGTCCAGTGAAGTCCGGTGGAGTGGCTGAAGGTGATGTGCTTGCTGGATGAGAAGATGGGATCAAGCGTGTGGCCGGCGTAGTGGGTGGGGGTGTTGACCAGTTGCTTGAGTCCGAGGTTGGCGGGTTGTCCAGCAGGGTGACGGTGTTGCGGTCATTGTTGTTCTCCAGGTGAAAGTTGAGGTCCCCTAGGAGGATGAAGTCGGTGGAGGGGAGGGCGTGTGGGCTGATGAAGTCCGTGATGTCTTCGCTGAATTGTGTGCGTGGTCCCGGGGGTCTGTAGATGAGGGTGCCTCTGAGGGTCGTCTGTGGGTCGGTGTGAATCTGGAAGTGGAGGTGTTCGGCGGTGTCGTAGGTGTCGTCGGTGTCGGTCGTGATGCTGATGGTGTTCTTGTGGACGATGGCGATGCCTCCTCCCGTCTGGTTAACGCGGTCCCTCCTGATGATCTTGTATCCATCCGGGATGGCGATGGCGATGTTGGGGGCTGAGGAGGCGTTCATCCATGTTTCCATGAGGAAGGCGATGTCTGGTGAGGTTGTGTCGAGGATAGTCATCCAGATAGGCCTGCACCATCCACTCAAGGGCCTCCCTGGGTGATGCTCTACTTTGCGTACCATGTGTTTCCTTTGCATCAACACTGGAGTGAGCAAACTCTTGCCGAGTTATCCAATCCGCTTGCGACAATATTATGGCTGGGCATGGTGCAGGTGATGATGATGAGGATACTGTTGCTGCTATCGGTAACGGCTGTGAGGGAAAGTGACTGCCTTCGACCACAGAAGTGGACCTTGACGCCGGATTGCCTGCTGCTTCAGTAGTACTTGTGGTGTTTCCTTCAATTTCCTGCCGCTCTTTTTCGAACCGAGTGGCTGACACAGCTAGCCAATGTTTGTACTTTGAAACATCTTCTTCATCAAAAGGAATGAAAACTTTGCTGGTCAGTACCTTTTTGTACCGTGGATCCCGAATAGTTGCACAAATGTAATGTTGTTCTTAATGTATTTTTTTACGCCTTTCATTGACAAGTAGGCGGCTTAATAAGCTCTCCGCCAACCGATATTCGTCTTGTTTGTGAACATCAGCTTGGAACGTTGAAGACACCGCCTTCAGTTGTTGCTCTAGCATGAACAACCATGGGATAGCTTTGCCCAAACTACAATCCTCCCTGCTGACTTCACGGGTGAAGCCTCAAAAGGATGAACCATGTCTGTCAGGCTTTGAACTAGGTCCCATTCCTCCGGCTCTAGCCTCATGTCTTTCATAGGAGCAGACTGTATGTAAATGCTATTGACATACTCATTGATTACCTCGTACTGCTCAAACAGACGTTCAAGCATGTAGAAGGTTGAGTTCCAACGTGTTTCCACCTCCTGGATGAGTCCTTTGATTGGCACTCCACGCCTACGTTGAATGATCCTCATCTCCTTCCGGGCCTTAACAGAATGGCTGAAATGTGTGCAGATTCTTCGGCAGGTGGTCAGTAACTTGCTGACTGTGTTTTCTCTTTTCAAGAAATCTTGCACAACAATGTTAATGCAGTGCGCCAAACACAACACTCTGAAGTTGCCATCATCATGCATGGCCTTAACTATATTACTGCCATTATCCGTGGAAACATAACCAATCATGCGACTTCTTGGCACCAGCCATTTAGAGACCTTACTCTTAAACTCATCCAAAATGTTTAATGCAGTATGAGATTTCTCCCTGGCAAACATGGCTACTGTTGCATGTTTCCGACTCGCTTGAAAAATTGAGGCAGGGTCAACACCTGTAGACATCTTTTCTCTTACCCCTGCAAAAGAGAGCCAGTGTGCAGTGATGCACATGTAATCCACGGCTTGGCAACTGGTCCACATGTCTGTTGTCAGGTGGATAGTGTGAACAGCAGTCTTCTGCAAAGCTGACCCAATCACTTCAAGTACATCTTCATGTCTCCCAGACTCTTAGTGTGCCTCATAGATGTTGCTGGGGTAGAGGGTGTGGGTGCTACCACTGCAGTGCTGCTGCCAGGGGTACTGTGTGTACCAGAAAAAATGTCTGTCGCTTCTTCACCTCCCCCCTGCACGATCAGCCCCTCGTCATCATCAGATGCAATATCAATGGATACATTTGGAGTTTCTTGTACTTTTGGCTTCCCAGATCTTACCTAGGTGCGCCTCCCAAGGGATAGTGTGGTGTTTTTGGGGATGACCTCTCTGGCCTCCGGTACCATAGTTGGTACCAAGCTTACCCCGACTAACTACAGCTTTACAAATCGAACAAATGACTAGGTTTTTCGCCTTTTTGCTAACACTAAAAAAGTCAGAACTGGGGACTGGAGATGTCTGCTGGTGGTGGAGGTGCTACTTTCAATGCCAGATGAAGTGGAGGATGGGCGTGGCTGAATTTGACTCTGTTGTGCACTTACAGCACCACTACTTGAGGTAATGGAGGTCGAGCTGGATGGAGGTCCCTGCCGGCCCTTCTGACGAGAAAATATGGAAGCTGTAGGTCGTGTTAGTGTAGTAGTTAACTGCATTGGTGGTGGTACCAGTGCCACGCCGCCCACATCACGCTCAGCAGCAATTCGGGATAGGGTAAAAATATCTGTCTGCTGCATGCCCGCTGGGCCTGGAGTGACGACTGTGATGACTGGGTCGTCGTCAGACTGTTCATCAGCAGCAGAATACACAACTTCTTGTTCGTCATCATCACCCATAAGTGGAAGCCTTGCGGAAACCTTCCTTTTAGGCTGAGCTACCTTTGTCGGCTCATGGCGTGTCTCACTCTCAGACTGCATTGGTGGGTTCCAATCAACATCAAGATCATCAGAAGTAAGGGGGCTTGAAGAAGAACTTGTAGTAGCCCTCCTTGACCTTTTTCTTGCTGGGGATCTGGAAGACAATGGATCATCATCAGGAGGAGTGGCTTCCTCGGATGATACCTCCGCTTCAATCTCGATTTCCTGATGTGCCCCTACTTCTGGAGGAACAAGCATTGTGGGCAGTTGTGCCACTTCATGTGCCTCTAGTTGCGCCTCTCCATGTGCCTTTCCTTGCACCTCTCCTTGCGCCTCTCCTTGCGCCTCTCATTGTGCCTCTCCTTGCGTCTCCACTTGCGCCTCCACTTGCGCCTCCACTTGCGCCTCTCCATGCGCATGTTCTTGCGCTTGTACTAGTTGCACCTGTGGTTGTCGTTGTGGCTGTGGTTGTTGAACACTCGTCCGATGAGTTACACCCTGCGTTGATTGGATGCTACTTTCTTGCGATGAGTCAACATCACTTGTCGATGGTGATTGAACAATTAAAGTGGCTGCCTCTGCAGCACGCATGGCCTTGGACCTAGCGGCGTGGTGGCACTGAGCCCAATGAAGCGGAGGTGCTGCTCCCAGGTTAGTCCCCAGTGAACCCCGCTGCTGCAGGCGTAGTTTTGTTCCCCAAAAAAAGTGTCTGTAGGCACACCAGTCTCCTTGGTAAGTGGCGCCACTTGCTTCTTCTGCTCCTTCTTACTGGCAGTGGCACTGGCAACTTTCTTGGTGGAGAAGCTATGGCCACCTTTCTTTGGGCCCATCTTCTTCAGATGTCAGAGCAGCAGGCCGCAGTTGCACAAGTTGCAGAGTTGTCTGTGGCCACACGTGACGTCATGTGATGTTGTGCTGCACACACCGCAGCAGGACTTCTTCCTGGCACTGATGATGAACGATGACTGATTTGTGGTTCTCTTGTGCACCTAAAAGCAAAGGAAGCCAGAGGAACATCAGTTAAATAAATGTTGCATATGTCGTGCTTCAATTAATATTTGCAACAAGGCATTTATTTTTACAACACACCCAAAAACGGAAAGACCCAAAATAAAAATTGCAATACTAATCAAAAATGGATGTTTACATTAATAGAAGAGACACCCCACAGAAAGACTTGGCCCATGCACCAGTGAGTACCCCTGGGCATAATGGATGAAAGCAGGGCAAACTAGGTGCAGCCCTGAGCACACTGCGTGGCTTAAAAATGGCCCCTTGACCCCGACCCACATGGCCAGGCCCTGCCTGTACCAGGCCTCACAATGGGCCCCACCCACATGGCCAGACCCCAACAACCCACCAAAAAGTCAAAAAACATACAAAAATCACCCCAATCCAATGTCATCCATGCCCTCAATGATGTTTAAATTCAAGACACCCCACAGAAAGACTTGGCCCATGCACCACTGAGTACCCCTGGGCATAATGGATGAAAGCAAGGCAAACTGTGTGCAGGCCTGAGCACACTGCCTG
Source organism: Lissotriton helveticus (assembly GCF_964261635.1). NCBI lineage: Eukaryota > Metazoa > Chordata > Amphibia > Caudata > Salamandridae > Lissotriton > Lissotriton helveticus. The sequence goes on from NC_136068.1 coordinate 1,206,822,152, forward strand.
GCTTCAAAATGGCCCCTTGACCCCCATCACATGGCCAGGCCCTGCCTGCACCAGGCCTCAAAAAGGCCCCCACCCACATGGCCAGGCCCCAACAACCCACCAAAAAGTCGGTCGAAAAACACACAAAAATCACCCCAATACAATGCCATCCATGCCCTCAATGATGTTTAAATCAAGACACTTCACAGAAAGACTTGGCCCATGCACCACTGAGTACCCCTGGGCATAATGAATGAAAGCAAGGCAAACTGTGTGCAGGCCTGAGCACACTGCCTGGCTTCACAATGGCCCCTTGACTCCCATCACATGGCCAGGCCCTGCCTGTACCAGGCCTCAAAATGGCCCCCACCCACATGGCCAGGCCTCAACAACCCACCAAAAAGTCGAAAAACACACACAAATCACCCCAATCCAATGCCATCCATGCCCTCAATGATGTTTAAATTCAAGACACCCCACAGAAAGACTTGGCCCATGCACCACTGAGTACCCCATGGCATTATGGATGAAAGCAAGGCAAACTGGGTGCAGGCCTGAGCACACTGCCTGCTTCAAAATGGCCCCTTGACCCCCACCACATGGCCAGGCCCTGCCTGTACCAGGCCTCAAAACGCCCCCCACCCACATGGCCATGCCCCAACAACACCCCAAAAAGTCGAAAAACATACAAAAACCACCCCAATCCAATACCATCCATGCCCTCAATGATGTTTAAATTCAAGACACCCCACAGAAAGACTTGGTCCATGCACCACTCAGTACCCCTGGGCCTACTGGCTAGTGTGGCTTTACAGGCACCCCAAAATTAAAAACAAAATTCCACATATAACAGTGAGCTAAAATTCCATGACATAAATGAGATTTAAGTTCAACCAAACTCATAGAAACAGTTGTATCATGCACCCATGACTAACCCTGGGCCTACTGGATACTGTGGCTACCCACAATATATATTTTTTTTAAGTTGTGAAAAAGTTTTAAAATTGTAGTTGCAGCAACTTACTTGTAAAATCTCAAATCTAAAAGTGATCCAAACTCCAGTCCCTAAAGTCCTCAAATACAAATATCCAGCAGAAGCCACAAAAAGTAATCATTCCAGCTCCAGATCCAAATGAAAAGTGACCAGGACATGGACAAAGCATTGGGAGGAGCCTGCTGGACAGGAACTGGAAGTTGGAGACTCTGGGGCACTTCCTTCCTCCCACCCCCCCCCAAAAATGGACTTCTTGCACAAAAAAGTGCAGCCAAATGTCAATCTGAGGAGTTATTCTGATCAAAATCATCATTTTCTGAAGGTTTTTGCTGCCTGTGGTGGATTTCTTGTGCAGAATTGCAATTTTTGTAAGTTTGGGAAAGCGGGCTGTTCAAATCTCCCGCCGGAAGTCAGCTGCGTGCCGCATCTACCTGTTTGCAATTGTTTACTCCCGCGATGCGTGATCGCGGGCCCTTATGACGTACTCGCGTTGTCAAACTCTCGCTGTGCAAGATCGCGGGCCCTTATGACGTACTCGCGTTGTCAAACTCTCGCTGTGCAAGATGGCGGGCCGCGATGACGTACTAGCGGTCGAAAAACTCTTGCGCGATTACGCAGCAAGATCCAAAATGGCGCAGCACACGCAAACCGGGAGAAAAACAACTTGGAGAACTCAGAATCACGGTAAGTATTTTTCAAGCACAACCAAGCGAAAAAATCCGCCAGCTTGCGAATTGTGGATTTTTGGGCAAATTTGCGCGATTCGCGGACCGCGAAATTGCCAAAAATCTGCAAATTCTGCAAGCAGAACGAATTTTACGCCCATAGTTACCTATGAGCGATGGCCAGCATTTTAAACTTCAGCCGCGAGTCAACTGGAAGCCAGTGCAAGGAACGCAAATGAAGGCGCACACTGTGCCTAGAAGTCAGTCTAAAGAGCAATCTGGCCGCCGAGTTTTGAACAACCTGCAATTTCTTAATAAGGTAGCCCGGACTGCCTCCCTGTAGGGCATTGGCATAGTCCAAAAGGGACAGGTTAAGAGCCCGGACCACTGTTTCTCTGGCACTGCCTGGCAGAAAGGAAAGGAACTTCCAAAAAGGTTTTTAATTTGCCAAAGCATGTGCCCACCAGCTTCTTTATTTGTGTAGAGAAATTCAGGTTATGGTCGAACTAGGACGAGGAAAGCCAAGAGGCCAGAGCCTTTCTTTGAAGTCCAAAGTAAATGACCCATAAAGAAGCACTTCCGATTTCCCTTCGTTACAGTGATCTGACCAGGTGACTGGTCTCGGCCTCTCCACCATCAGAGGGAAGTTAGAGCAGATAGTATCCAAGATGTGGCCTCCTTGCTGAGCCTTAGTCAGCCACTGGAAAACTGAAGACAGACAATGTTGGGCAGCCACTACCGAATCATCCTCCCTGTCCCATGAGAACAGGAGCTGGGTGTCATCCGCGTAGGCCATCACTTTAGCCCAGAGAGACTCCGCAAGATAGACCAGCGGAGTCACATAGATGTTAAAAAGTAGGGGGCTAAGTGACGACCCCTGCGGCACCCCGGTGGTTACCTGCATCGGCTCCGAGGAACAGGGAGGAAGCCAGACCCGCTGTGTCCGGTCTTCCAAAAAGGACCTGATCCACCGCAAGGCTAAGCCGGAAATGGCTATTTCTGACAGGCGATCAAGGAGCAGAGAGTGGGGCACCGTAATGAATGCCGCCAAGAGGTCTAGCATAACCAATGCCACCCTCCCACTGGCATTCAGGCACTCCTGAATAGCCTCTGACACCTCGAGCTGGGTAGACTCTGTGCTATGAGAAGCAAAAAAGACAAACAGTGCTGGGTGGAGCAAGCCAGATGTCTCAACATAGTTGGTAACTTGAGAGGTGACAACTTTTTCGCAAACCTTGGCCAAGCTAGGTAAGAGCGAAATAGGGTGGTACTTCTCAGGAAGCAAAGGATTAAGAGATGGCTTTTTAAGGAGAGGCAGAATAAACGAGTGCCTCCATACCTTTGGAACAAACGCCTCTCGGAGCGACTGGTTGACCATTAAGTTCACTTCAGCATTAATGGTGTCAGCCACATCCGACAGAAGCCTACAGCACAACGGTCATGAGGTGAACCCGACTTAAGAGCCCTCAAGATCCTGAGGGAGCTGGACATACCCACCACCCTGAACGAGGAAAACGTGGGGGCGGGGTCAAACTTCGGCCCGGCCCACCGCCCACCTGAAGGCTTTGCAGACGGAGTAGCAAAAGTCTCTTTAATACTGGTGATTTTATCTTTAAAGAATGTTGACAAAGTATTGCACCAGGTCTCCGACATTGGAGCCCCGGTCACCAGGGCACTAGGTGCCAAGACATCTGTACAATAGCAAAGATTTCTTTTGCATTGGTATTTGCCTGATCGATGCGAGTCGCGTAGTACTGGCCTTTGGCCAATCCAATGGCAGTGTAATAGAGTTGTTGTTTGGCTCACAAAGCATCGTTTTCCAAGGATCCATAACCCCAGAACGCCATGCTCTCCCCAGCACTTTGCACACATGTTTCAAGGTCTTAAGCTCAGGAGTGAATCAAGGCTTGGAGGGGGACTCTCTCCTCAGCCTGGGCTGACCCGGAGCCGAATTAGTGGAGACCGAGCTGGAGACCCAGGCCGAAAACTTGGTCAGATTATCCTCCAGGTCCCCCAAAAAGGAGGGCCGTGGGCCGCCAAGGAGCTGCTCAGCTGCACAGGGTCCAGTTTCCTCGAAGACGGGTGACGATGGCAATTAGCTGGACGTGGACAGTGCTTAATATCTCATTAAAAAAAAGGAGAGTGATCTGACCAGGTGACAGGTCTCGGCCTCTCCTCCATCAGAGGGAAGTTAGAGCAGATAGTATCCAAGATGTGGCCTCCTTGGTGGGTAGGATACTTAACCCATTGGGAAAGGTTGGCCAGATGTCGAGAGTCCACAAAAGTGACCGAGTCGGTAGACTCAGACTGGTCCAGATGGAGATTAACATCCGCGAGGAACACATAATTAGGGGAGCATAAAACACTCTATGCCAGTGCATCCCGACATGAGTCCAAAAAGCTACTAGATGAGCCAGGTGGCAGATATATCAGGGAACCCCCTAAAGTGAAATGATCAGAGAGTTGAAGGCTAAAATCAAAAGCCTCACAGTCACCCCAGCCGGATGGTGGTTCACTATAAAGGGTCCATCTATCCTTATACAGAATGCCAAGCCACCACCTCTGCGCACTGGGCGGTCGACCCTATGGATCTTAAACCCCTATGCGACCCTCACGCCCTGTTCCTCGCGACCTATAGATATATGAGGAGAGTACAGAGCGTATATTATCAAAAAACACAGTGAATCTGACGTGCAGGTTGAAAACAGCATTGTTCCTGAAGGGGTAGGTTAGGAGAGACGTTACGAATTGTCTTTTTATGACATGGTTTTTCTTATGTTTCTATGCATGTATGCCATTCAGTTCGGGTGGGGTTTTGGGTTGGGAAATGGTGCAGCAGCGGAGACGCCCTGGAGTGTGGAGGCGGGACTGTGACAGATGGTGTGATATAACTGCAGGCTATTTGGTAGTGTGGCTCTACCTGCATCCCTGTTCATTTTTACTGTTGCCATGGGTTATGACATGTAACATATATTGCATCACAATTGTATTGCCTTAACAATGTACCGCTGTGATCATTGCTTTTTGCCATGTATGTATAAAACTGAAAAATAAAGATTTAAAATCAAAAGGTCTTGACTAACGCCAGACCTAAAAAAAAAAAATGTAACAACAAACAGCAAAATACCCAAACTTTCTAAAAAAGCAAACAAAAAACAAAAAAATACCAAATTAAAAAAAATATCATTTGGAAAGACCTTTTATGTTTAAAAAAAGGTAAAGCTATGTTACATATGTGTTAGTGCGTGAGTGTCTATATAGGTGTGTGAGTGTATGAGTAGCTGTATGGGTGAGAGACTGTGTTAGTAGCTGTATGAGTGAGTGTATGAGTGATGTTTTTTGGTGAGTGAATGTGTCTGTTTGTAGCAGTATGAGTGAGTGAGTGGGGGTGTGAATGACTGTATGGGTGAGTGAATGCAAGTGTCAGTAACAGTAAGGGTGAGTAACTGGGTGTTTCAGTAGCTGTATCGGTGAGTGACTGGGTGTGTTAATAACTGTATGGGTGAGTGAGTAGCTGTGTCACTTACTGTATGGGTGAGTGAGCGGTTGCATGAGTGGCTGCATGGATCTGTGAGGGTGTGTGTCAGTGAATGTATGGGTGAGTGAGAGGTGTGCAAGTGGCAGCATGGATGAGTTACTGGGTATGTCAGTGACTGTATGGGTGAGGGGATGGCTGTGAGAGTAGCTGTGTAGGTGAGTGAGTGGTTGAGAGAGTGTGTTAGTGACTCTATGGATTTATGAGTTGCTGTATGGGTGTTGGAGTGGGTGTGTGAGTGGCTGTATGGATCTGTGAGTGGGTGTGTCAGTGAGTATTTGGGTGAGTGAGTGTGTGTTAGTAGCTGTGTAAGTGAGTAAGTGGGTATGTAAGTGGCTGTATGAGTGAGTGACTGCATGTGTTTGTAGTTATATGGGTGAGTGACTGGCTGTGTCAGTGACTGAATGTGTGAGTGAGTTGGTATATGAGTGGATGTATAGGTGAATGATTGTGTGTGTTAGTAGCTGTATAGATAAGTAAGTAGGTGTGTTAGTGAATGTATGGGTGAGTGAGTGATCATAAGGGTATCTGTGTAGGTGAGTGAGTCGGTGTGTCTGGGACTGTATGGGTGAGTAAGTGTGTGTGTCAATAGCTGTACGGGTGACTGAGTGGTTATGTCAGTGACTGTATAGGTGAATGGGTGTGTTAGTGACTGTCTAGGGGAATGAGTGACAGTACATTACCCCAATTGATTGGTGCCATTTATCTGTATAAAAAGTAAAAATACCTAAATATAAGTAACTGTTATATTTTAGAAAATTACACAATGAGCGTTTAATATCCGCAATGCATACATTCACATTATAAACAAAACAGTAGACATTTCTTATGCTGTAATAGTATCTTACATGCCAATAAAGAATTTATTTTTCCCTTTTTTACAATGTTCAGCTTCTATACTTGTACACCATAAACAATGTACTGCATACATTTCATCCTTGAACAGAGAGGAAAAAACAATCACATAGATCTTAGAAAAAATACCAGAACTGCACTGTATGTCACTACAAAGATTCATTGCACTCACAACAAATATTTGATTAATTCTTTTACCTATAGTTACTGAACTAATCTAAACAAACCATATCTTAGAGATAACTCCTTTATTATTAAAGTGGTACAATACTACTAATAGATGTAAAGGACCAGGGATATGGAGACCCTAATAAAGATCTCCCCTCTGATAGGCTGAATGATGTTAGAAACACTGACAAACCATGTAGAACAAATACAGTTTTCCACTTTTTTTGCAGTAATTCTCCTTAGAGCTTTGGTTGAAGAAACAAAAGATTTGAATTTGGTAGCTTGAAAGGCACTTTTTGTTTAAATTTAAGAATGCTGTCATTAACATTGTGTCCATCCAGTTTCACTCTTTAAATAAACAGTATAGTGTCCAGATGTACAATAACTCCTTTGTGAAAGATAATAGCCATAGTATTATAAGTTCTTCCAGAAATCGATATTTGTCTAACTTTGAAGCATGTAATTTCTGTTTACAATTTACTTGCATCTGTTCTGCATCGTTGTACCATTAATATGAGATACTTTCCACTTTTTCGTACATTTAATGTTGACATAAGATCTGATGGACGATTTGGGAAGGTATCATTTTGTGTAGCTTTTTTGAATAATTTGTCAAAAGACACAGGGGCACATTTACAATCCCTTATCACCACCAGAGCATCACTTTTTTTGATGCTCCGATGGCGTAGCACCATTGCCTATATTTACAAGGTGGCACTAAGCCACTTAATGTGGCTTAATGCCACCTTGTAAATATGCCCCTTTCCGACGCAGTCCTCTGTGGCAAAGGGACATTTAATGGGTGTTGCAGTGGGCATTACACCACAACACCCATTGATTTTTGATGCTGCCCCAGATTTACAAGGCTGAGGCAGCGCCAAAAACAGTGACATTCTAATGCCATGGATTACCAGGCATGTGAATGGCGATACAAGGAGAAATTTTTAGTTTCTCCTTGTTTTTTGCTCTTTCCGTGTGTCCTGGATTCTGCAGCACACATATAAAGAACAAATTGCCATTATCGATTGTTGATGTGTCGGAAGGTGTCCCTTACTACACATAAACAATCGCCCCTACAACGCAGACACCCTTGCAACACGGCAGCAGGGCACATGCGCTGGCACTAGGCAGGCACAGGGGTGCATCGTATACTATGCTGATGACATACAAATTGTCAACTCACTGGACACAGATGTTACCGGAACTGGAGCCACTTTCTGCGTGTGTATGCAGGCAGCAGTTCATGTATGTCCATGAAGTGTCTGAAATTAAACTCAGGAAAGATGGAGGTCTTGATCTTCGGTGCCCAGCCATCCTATTGGTCCCCTGAATGGTGGCCATCGGATTTAGGCCCCCTTCGCACACCTGTGAGAATAACCAAGAACCTAGGAGTTCTTGTTAACGACAAATTTTCTTACCATGGCCAGGTGAATGCAGTTACTTCTGTCTCCTACTATACCCTTAGGCTGATCAAGACGATTCCGCTGTTTATCCCAGTTAACTTACAGAAAATGGTAGTTACCTTGTTTCAAGGACTTCTGCTCACACACAGAACTGTGCACAGAGACCAAGGACATTAGTGAATTGTGGTGTACCAGAAACTCACCTCTGTACCTAGAAAACCCCAACCAGCTAGCATCAGTGACACATTAGCTCTTCGTCCTATAGCAAAGTAACCAATGATTAGACAACCTAGAACATGCAACTTAGGACCATCTCAGGAATGGTAGGAAGTGAGAACACTCTTTTGGTATACTCTCATACCAGTCCACACCAGGAGTAAAAAAGAGACACGGTAAGGTTAAAATATTTATTTTAACGACGTGATCTCAAGCGCAGTATTTTAGTCAACATAAGCAGACATATGATTAAGAATAATATGGCCAGCATGGTTACAACTCCATAAAATACAAGAGGAGGAGTCATATTACAATGATAGTGTAAACAGGTGATACAGCGCCTAGTTTAAACACCCTCCCTATATAGGAACTGTGTATTATAAGCTATAGAAGGTCTCTTGAGCTTGTTTTGGGGAACCCCATTACCTGTCTGCTCAGCAAGTGTAAATTTTATCTGGATCGGCTAGTCTCTCTGCATCCCTGGAATCTTGCAAGTGTGTGAACTTTTGGCAAGTGTGCTATGATAAAGGCGCCAGAATCTTGCTTGTCTCGCAGCTACCAAAATGTTGCGTCTAGAATGTGTTACAAGGACACGCCGATAAACAGGCTCACATGTTATGATAACCTTGATGGCTCAGCAATCACTGTACAGACTGGGGGCGCGATGTATGTCTAGAGATGTCGAAAAACAAACCTTTTCTCATATATAGACCTTCGTGAAAGCTAACTTAGCAAAAACAGCTAATCAGTGTTGTGTGCAAAGAGCAGCAAAAAGTAAAATGGCATTTAAACTTCTAATAGGCCATGCTAACTTAAAATGCATGCAAAAAGAGGCCCATAAACCACACTACACCCTCCCTTGTTCGGGGAACACACAGTTATCTGGGAAAACTTCATTGAACACAGAGTTCAAGTACGAATGAGACAGAACCAAGTTCGGAATTTTGTCAAACTTGAGAATAGGGAGTGGAAATTCAAATTCAAATAACTAAGTCAGTGAAAACAATCACAGGAGGCCATAGTGTGAAAAAAGACTTAAAGAAGTCAAGGGAAAAAAAAATTCACGATTTCAGTAAGTGTTTATGAAGCAGGACAAAAATTATCCGTACTTCAATCCAACAGCATTTAAGCACCATACATTGCAACTGCCTCCAATAGGAAGTCGTTGGTATCATCCACGAACATTTCAGCCATCCAATTAAGTAAAGGGAAAGAACATATATGTTCCTCAATTGACGGAGCCTCTAGTACCATCAGAGGACAACTCGGGCTTACTTCAAAATAACCGCGCGCCAGAAAGTCATTGACCGCAGCCCAAATGTTCCAATTGCCTAGAACCCCATGAGCCGCTGCGCAGGCCATAATCCCGGCACTAGAACAATCTAGTTCATGAGCAACTAAGGGACTCATTAGTAGATTAAAATCCAGGTCAGGAGACACCGAGTTGCAGAGACATAAATCCAGGGCGCATTCAAATCCACAATCCAGGCAATGGAAAACAGGCTGCATGCAAGTGAAGAATGAGAACCGGAAAGATAAACCATAGGCCGCACTCAGTGTTGCCAGAGGCAGCGAACCATAGTATTCCAGCATCCGGTTATGAAGGTGGAGCAGCCGGGACAGATCGTCGTGGGGCGCAGACTATGCATCCATGTTGTAATAAACAAATTAATAGCAGTATGCCCGTGCCTAAAGCCAGGAGCAATGGGAGACCGCCATAGACACTCAAAAAAATTGAATGAAAAAATGCAGGGATCACACCAAATATAGTTTGAAAGGAGGTCACAAGGCCAGAACATACTAATTTAAGAAAATGTGCCAGTCCAGTGGTCGACGAGGCATTTAAGATTGTGTGAATCAAAGCATCTAAATGCAGGGGCAGGTCTGTGTTTAACAAGGCATTTACCTCAGTACGAGTATTTGCAACGTGAAGGACGAATGTCTCACGCGCAGATGTAAGGGGGACTTCCTTCTGGGACAAAAGAGCTCTTATTCGACTCATCTTGTTGAACTCTGCTTTCAAGGTCGGAATAGAGGGCCAGATGGAAACATCGAGCCTGCCAGGCGGAGGAGGGAACAACACATTCTTGCAACAAATTACACGCTGGGAAACCGTAACGATAAAAGGAATTCCTGCATGCATCCCACAACACTCTTCATTATTTAACAATAAATAACTACCTTTTGCAAGCAATGTTAATGTCGGTGTAATGGCCAGGACTGGAGTACCTTTCAGAACACAGGCTAAGTTTGGTGCAAGCACATTACAAGAACCATGCAATTGAAGATTTCTGCATGTTAATGAATGATCTGGTGTCGTTGTGCAATCTTCGCTATTTAAATAAACTTCCTTTCCATCCCTCAAATACCTATATGTGAACGGGAGATTCCAGACCTCATGAAGGTAAGCCCCACCCAGGGGCTCAAACCTGCCTATCGCATAGTGTTTCATGCAGGACTCAAATTTGAAAAGGGGAAAAGGTAGAGTTATCAACCCACGAATGAGCCAAACTGCCGAATTGGATTCCGCTACTGAAAAGGGTAATAATTCTAACTTTTCAATGTGCAACAGTGAAAACGTGGCATCCTTCATTGACATAAATTGCTGTTTAAGAGACAAATTGAAAGGCAGAAATAATAAACTTGTGTTCATGTAATCCCATGGAACTCGACCATTTTTCAAAGTTTGCAGGGTCCATGCAAATTGCATAACAGAACGCAATTAATTTTGCCCATGATACAGTATGGCAACTTCTTCCTGTACAATATCAACGACAGATGACACAATATTATCTAGAGTGTAAATTCGGGAAGAAAGGGTGGTAATGTTATTATCTACAACGGCAAGCACTTTTTCTAAATTGGCCTGATCAATAGCTCTAAGCCTAGAAGCAGCTTCAATTTGCGACAGTTTCTGAACCTCATTATAAGCAGCATAAATCCATCTTTTCGATCTGCCTGCTGCAGGTCCTTTAACAAAATCATTTAAGTTGACAGTGTCAGTGAGTTTGGATAAATGTAGCTTAAAAGACGCTAAGGATGAATGTCTGAGCCAACTCTGGCACAATTTGCCTACAGAATAGGTGGTGACTGAATGTTGAGTCTGAAAACTGGGATCAACTCTAACCTCTGTATAGCCAGGGGTCAGACCCAAAAAACGGTGCTGGCAGGAATCTGCACTTCTTTGCCATAGCAATTCGCCTTCAGGATTAATGCTGGAAACATTAAAAGAGGAATTTCTCAACAGGGCCTTAAGTCACTAAGGGAAATACTGGTATAATTATTCCAATGGGGAAACTCACCCAAATCAGGAAATGGGAAGGAGCATGTCATTTTTTAGAAGTAGCCAATCCAAGGCATGTGGTTTGTGAAATAGTGTCATTCAGAATCAACATATGGTTTGGGATGAGACATGCATGATACAAAGATTCAGTGCCTTGCACTCACCAACTTTTAGAACCCCAAACAGATTTAAGATCAATAGTATCTTTCCACAGTTCATAACCCCCAACAGCCAGCTGGTCAATAAAGGACTTCGAATACAGTAATTTAGTGTGAGTAAGTCTAACCTTGGAAAAAGACTTCTCAGTCATCTTAAAATAAAATGCATTAGGCTTTGTTTGATCAAAATCAGTAAAATAGGAAAACGTTTTCAAAAATGTTTTCGAGCTGCCTTCCACTGGTGCGGGACAGGGCTCCCACTGTGTGTAGTTAACCACATTTCTAAATGAATTGAACTTGAATTAAATTGAAAACTAGGAAACTCCAGCCCTACGGCACCCAGGACCTGTCACAGCTCAATAAGGTGGGTGCTGGCGATTAAAACCATAACCAACCACCTAATGCAGAAACATCAATCTTTTCGGAACCACAGATTTATAGCGCGATATGCCTGACATTGAAATGGTCTCCTTGCAGCTCGCTAGTTTGTCCCTCGCATCCGCATTCCACTGACGGCGATATTTCTAGCAGTGGGGGTATATACTAGGCATACCCATTACCAACAACCTGCAAACCCCTGATAACACCTGCGAATGCCCTCGACGGTGGTGTTTAAGAGAATGTGAATGATTGCATGCGCCTAACCTTAAAATGGCGGATATCATGGACATTAGAACGGCAAAGCAGGGCGAGACAATATAAGGAGATAAACGATACCAGCATGTCCCTCGTGCGAATGCTATCTCATCATTGTTGTCATTGCCACTCTAGGTCTGCTCATAACAGCACTCAAATGCAGTTTCTATCTTGGAATGAGGCTAGAGAGCACCTGTGACGTCAGCAGCATTGGCAATATTATGCCATAATAGTTTGATGCTATACTGTGACCTATCCTGCTCTCCCACACTCATTTGTTTCCAAGAACTCTGCAGGAGGCTACTGTGAGCTCGGGGGAAAGCCAGATATCGGGCCAGCGATCCGGCACTGCCTCTGAACCCCCCTACTGGGATGAACCCGATCAGCCTGAGGATTAAATAAGAATGAACTTTGCCTGACCCCAAGTTGGCCGCCACAGTCGACCTCATCATGATGTACTGCGAATCATGGATAATCATAAAACTGGTCATCGATCTGACCTGGATCTTAGCCGTCATCCAACCTGCATCCTGCACTCCACTCAGGACATTTACCCGGTGAACTATCAACTACCTAGCCGGACTTCGGGCAAACCCTCCCGCATCTCTCCTGACCTTATCTTCCCCCTCTCTCTTCCCCCTACCCTCTCCCCTCCCCTCTCCACTCCTACTCTTTCCAGCTTCTGTCCTCTGCCATCACCTGCTCCTGCCCCTTGTCCCCACCCTGCTTCTGAGTGAAACCTCTTCCCTCGACTTTGAGACCAAACAATTTTGTCTGATGCCCGATGGAGCTACCTGGTTTAGCTATAGGGGATATGGGCCATGGATTCCATCCTTGGTCGTCACCTACCCAGTCGGTCTTTAGACAGACTTCCTTTCGTCTCTACGGCTGTCTCTTCCCCTATCCTCAATTTCTCACCTCCCCTACCCCTCACTACTTCTCTCTCTCCTTTCTCTCCTCTCCTAATGTATTGCTGATTGTCTGTTGTAATGTTTAACTGTCGATCTTTTCTGTTATATTGTTGAACCTCATTGTTCCACTTCCTTTCATCTCCCCTGTCCTCTCCCCCTGTCCTCCCTCTATTTTATGTCTCTCCTTCGCTCCTCTCTCAATGTATTGAGACTGAACTATTTTGTCTGATGCCCGATGGAGCTACCTGGTTTAGCTATAGGCGAGATGGGCCGTGGATTCCCTCCTTGGTCGTCACCTACCCAGTCGGTCTTTAGACAGACTTCTTTTCGTCTCTCCTCATAGTCTCTTCCTTTATCCTCACTTTCTCTCCTCTCCTAATGTTTTGCTGATTGCTTTATGTAATGTTTAATTGTTGTTCTTTTTTCTATGATATTGCTGAACCACATTGTTCCACTTCCTCTCGTCTCTCCTGTCCTCTCCTCCCGCATCCTTCCTCTATTTTATGTCTCTCCTTCTCTCCTCTCTTAATGTTTTGAGACTGAACTATTTTGTCTGATGCCTGATGGAGTTACCTGGTTTAGCTATAGGGGAGATGGGTCGTGGATTCCTTCCTTGGTCGTCACCTACCCAGTCGGTCTTTAGACAGACTTCTTTTCATCTCTCCTTATTGTCTCCTCCCTCATCATCACTCTCTCACCTCCCCTACCCCCCACTACTTTTCTCTCTCCTTTCTCTCCTCTCCCAATGTATTGCTGATTGTTTGATGTAATGTGTAATAGTTGATCTTTTTCTGTTATATTGTTGAACCACATTGTTCCACTTCCTTTCATCTCTCCATTCCTCTCCTCCCCATCCTCCCTCTATTTTATAGCTCTCCTTCTCTCTCCTCTCAATGTATTGAGACTGAACTAGTTTGTCTGACGCCCGATGGAGCTACCTGGTTTAGCTATAGAGGAGATGGGCCGTGGATTCCCTCCTTGGTCGTCACCTACCCAGTCGGTCTTTAGACGGACTTCTTTTCGTCTCTCCTTATTGTCTCTTCCCTTATCCTCCCTTTCTCACCTCCCCTGCCCCCTCCACTACTTCTCTCTGTCCTTTCTCTCCCCTTCTAATTGTACTGCTTATTTTTTGATGTACTGTGTTATTTGTTGAACTTGTTCTGTTTCATTGTCGATTCTCATGTAAAGCGCTCTGATACCTTCGGGTCTAGCCAGCGCTATATAAAACTCTTTAAATAAATAAATAAAATAAAATCATCAGAGCGAATATTTTTTTTAACCACATCCCCCATAGAAACACTGAGTACATTGGGAACATTAATAACCTCTGTGGGACCATGTATCTGGAACTTAACAGCATCCCATATAATCCCATCTAAAACAGGCCAAGTAGTTATATTCACACATGTCTGGTCCCTCTTCATGATGTGCGAAGAGGAGTGGGGAGCCAAAGTTCCATCAATCACTCGAATTGAAGATCTTTCCTCAACATAGTGTCCATTGATAAAACGGAAAAATACACCACAAATCCTATGGACATGAATAAAAAAAATGCAAGAAGTACAAGCCAAATGTAAGTCCAAGGGGGAATCAAAAAATGTTTTTTAAACCAGGTAGCAAAAATCGAAACTTTTGAAGGGGACTTAGATGTGGAAGAGCAAGCGGCAAATGAAAGATGGGATTGATTAGCCACACGGGTCCGAATCAGGCATAGACAAGTCATTGGGGTAAGTATATTCAATGTCATTAAGAGGATCACCAGCAGGTTGATTCAATAAAGTATTCGTAAGTGCACTCATTTCAACGGCAACATCAGGCCCGATGACAGGATCCAGGACCAAAACAGAGTGTCGCACCATTGCTGGACACAAAACCGCAGGCGTCATACTATAGAGAACTGGCCACCCTGTGTGGTTTGACATTGTCAATTGAAATATATCTGTTCCCCTATCATCTAGGAAGAGGAGGTAAAATTACTGTTCTTGTACCCTGCACACCAAACACGGCAACTGGAGCTCGATAGGAAGGACCAAATTCTTTTTTGTTGTTGATCTTCTCTCGGACCAGTTCTCCAACTTGGGGTAGCCAGCCGACTACCAGAATCTGCAACGCAGCTTCCGACGTGGAGAGTAAGTGTTCCTTTGCAAGACTGTCTCTGGTCTTTTGTTGGTTCTACAAAACATTAGAATGTTGATCTGCATCAAAGGACGCGGCCCCCGCCGCCATATCTAGACCATCAAGGTCCGGAACAAACATCTTGATGCCAAAGAGCATTTTGTATGGGATCCGCCCACCCAGAGACCTTCTAGGGAGATTATTTAGTGCACGTTGTACGCTATTGAGATGGGTTAGCCAGTTTCTGCCAGCACCTAAAACTTTCGCTGTCAAGGATTGCTTTAAGTCACGGTTCATCCGCTCCACAACACTATTACCCTCAGTCCGGTATGGAGACGAAACTTTTACCTGGACCCCCAATGAAGCCATGGCATCCTTGTACGCTTTAGAGGTGAACGCTGGACCCTGGTAAGAATGGAAGGTACCACACGCAAAAATTCCCACAAAGACACGCAAATCCCTTACGACAGTTCTAGAATCAGCGCTCCTTTGAGGCCACACCCAGACAAAGTGTGTGCAAGAGTCAACTGCTACCAAGATGTACTTATACGCAGTATCAGAGGAGAAAGGACCTCAGTGATCTCAATAAACACACCCAAGTGGTTTATTAGATATGTACAACTTAGTTTGGGGCGGGCGTGCAGCAGAGAAAGGTTTAATTTGCTGACAAATGCCACATTGAAGGACAAAGTCAAGTGTCTGTTTGTACAGACCCCGCCACCAATATTGTTGCTGGAGAAGAGAAACGGTAGTAGCTGACATGCCAGCGTGCGCCAAAGCCATCCCGGCGTGGGCTGCTGTACTCAAAGCCTGTCTGCGGTCCGCGTTGGGAATCAACCTGTCACCAACGTCGTTAATTCTCACATAAGGAACTTTATCAGGACTTGAATGATAAGAGTACTTCGAAGGGAAACCCTTAGGATAATTACCTCCCTTCTCAGTTGCAGCAATAGCTGCCAAGATGTCTTCATCAATCTTGCTTTCGGAACGTGTAACCGCTGCCACTGCAAATGTTGCTACTGCTGTCTTCGCAGCCTCGTCCGCGAGACAGTTGCCAACAGCGTGAACCCCAATGCACTGATGACCCAGAGTATGAATTACAAAAATGAGTGGGAGTCGTTCTTTGAGCACAGCCACTCGAACCCAGATAATTTTATGTTTTATTGTGCGACCCTTGGAGTCACGATAATCATTTTGAGTCCAAAGGGGCAGATTGTCATTGTATGACTGAACACAGTAGTAAGAGTCATTCACAATAAGAGTAGTCACACTGGGAGCGGCTTGCTCCAACGCAAGCATCAGAGCACGAAGTTCTGCCAACTGGGCGGTACAGTCCCCTAATGTCTGTGTATGCACGACATCGGACTTGAATTCACCATCCACCATAGTGCCAACCACAATTGCGCAGGCCGAAGAATATGCGTGTTTCGAACCCGTAGCTGCTTGCGCACTACCATCAGTGTAAATGATACAGCGGAAATCTTCAAGTGGGCGCATAGTCAGAGGAGCAGGATGAACAAATTCATACTGCAAGTACTCCTGAGTCTGCAGTGAGGAATCAAAAATAAATGTAACATCTGGGGATGTCAAGGATGTAGCCCACTGAATCCACGGAGGGTGCAAAGCTATCATATTCGGTACACTGGCTTTCGTCACTGCCTATAAGGCAGGATACGGAGTAACAACCAAAATGCGTTTTCCCTGCGACAGTGCACGTTCCTCGCCATTTGCACTGCTGTCAAAACTTTTTCCACAGTGGAAACTCGCAACTCAGCCGAAGTGTACAAGTGTGACTTGTAAGCGATGGGGACTGTGTTACCCTCATTAAAAGTGAGGTACGTGAAACCCACCACCCCTGGCACGATTCTTATCACGAGGTTGGTGTGGTTATCACGAGTCAACAAGAATTTAGATTCAAGAAGGTCAGCCTGCAAAGATTGCAAGATGGCTGAATGTTCTGGCAGCCAACACAATTTGGAAAAAGTAGGTTGAATCAACGCATAAAGCGGTTTGATACACTGGGCATATTCCGGAATGTAGGTACGACCGAAATTCAAAAAGCCCTGTAAAGATTGTAGCTTTTTCAGTGTTGTGGGAGCTCACAAAAGTGTGCATTTCTCCAGGAAGTGAGGAGCCAAACCTCTACCTTCATTGTTGAGGTCGTAGCCCAGGAACAACACTGTGTACTCTGCAATGTATGATTTTGAAAAGTTAAACGTACAGCCTATGTCCGCAAAACCGCAAATTATGTGGTCAACACGGCACAGATGCAGCCATAACTCATCGTTTGTGAGATAAATGTCATCCACGTACGACATGCATCTGCATCGAGCCTCTCCAGGAGAGAGACAAGGAGGGCGGCAAAAACGCCTGGACTATTCTTGTAGCCCATAGCCAAACAAAGGAATTGGCGTTTTTTGCCACCACTTGTAAAAGCTGTCCATTGACTACTAAGAGGGGACAGATTGTGGGCAAAAAAAACAAGTGTGGTTTTAAACCTTTTACGCACGAGACTATCCACAAGAGCAGAACTGTGAGTATTCTGCACCGCACATGTACGACAATGAGAGTTTAATTGGCGGTACGTATAAGACAGGCTACATCTAAGAATATTATCACTAAGATTGAAGAGGGGGGCCAAATCTTTAAAAAACCAGCCGAAATCCTTGATGTCTTTAGAAGATTTTACCAAGACCTGTATAAGGAAGAATTGGACACTGAGGACCTAGATGTAAATTGGCCGGAAAGTGGCACAAAACTCACATCTATTGAAAAAGACATTCTAGAACAGGATATCACTATGGACGAATTGTTAGAGGCACTACAAGATCTAGCAGCAGGCAAGGCAGCAGGGCCCGACGCTATACCTTTGGATGTCTATAAATATCTGATAGAAGAAACGTCACCTCTTCTATTGGATTTATTTAATGGAGTTGTAAATACAGGAGTAATACCGGAATCATGGACTAAAACTAATATTGTGGTATTTCATAAGAAAGGTAAACCGGAGGAAAGCCCAGGCTCCTATAGACCAATATCGCTAATAAACAGTGATAATAAACTATATGCAAAAATTATGGCGACGCGAATGGGGAGGATCATTGGGACCCTGGTCTCTCCCTGGCAGCACGGTTTCGTTCCGGGCAGGGGTACGACTGATCACATAAAAAGAGCTATCACATTGTTTGACATCTATGCTGCCGGGGAGGGGGGGGGCGCAATGATCCTCCTTGATGCGGAAAAAGCCTTTGACCGCGTCAGGTGGAGCTTTTTGTGGAGAGTGATGGAAGATAGAGGATTTGGCCCCAGATTCTTACAGGCAATTCGGGCTATGTATTTTAATCCCACTGCAAGCATTCAACTTATGGGTGAGAGCTCAGATCAGATTCATATAACAAGGGGGACGAGACAAGGGTGTCCGTGTTCACCTATCCTCTTTGCGCTATATATAGACCCTCTAATTACCCTTATAATGAATAATAATAGAATCAAGCCAATTACTATTAACGGTTTCCATACTAAAGTCCTCGCATATGCAGACGATCTAGCCATAACCACCACGGACCCCGACAGCTCCATGAGGGAAATAGTCAATATCACATCTAACTTTGGGAAAGTATCCGGATATCGTCTAAATGAGGCAAAGACGCAGGTATTATGTTCCAGAAACATAGTTAAACGCGATGAAAGATACGTTGACTCTGTAACATACCTAGGAATAATAATCAAGGCTCAGCCAAGGGATATTATTAGAGATAACTTTGCTCCGTTATTGATAAAAATGAAACTAGATCTAAAAAGGATAGATACGCTTCGCTTGTCAATAATAGGTAGGGCCAACGTCATTAAAATGACAATGTTCCCGAAAATCTTATACAAATTCAGATCTATTCCATATAAGATAGATGACTTATTGATCAAGGAAATCGAGGCTATTTTTATGAATTTTGTGTGGCAATACGGTAAAGTGAGGAGATCAAGCAAGCTGATGTCCCTTCCCCAGGAGAGGGGTGGGTTCGGAATACCAAACCTCAGGCTTTATAACTGGTCTTGTCTGCTCACAGATATGGCTCTACTTTTCTTTCCTGATGACATTAGGTACACTCAGGGAAATATCCCCTCCTTCTTTCAGCTGGCCCTTGGAAGAGAAGCGCACGGGGTTTTGTTGAGAAAATTCGACAAACGATATTTTAAGGCGTCAGGCTTGAAAATATTGGAAGACGTTTGGGGGCTATGGACTTCTGTACAGAAAAACCAGGGTATTCCAAGGTATAATCAACATACTCTACTTTGGAAGTCAGGATTATTTCCTCATTTAAGCAGTGACGGGTCATGGAGACATTGGGAAACACAGGGAATCACCACCTTAGGCCAAGTAATGATAAAGGACGTATGTAGACCACTAGAACTTCTGAGACTACGTTATTCACTTCAAGGGTGCCAAGAGTTCAAGTATATGCAGCTGGTCAATACAATAAAATCAAAAAGACCCTGTATAAATATATCCAAAAAATGCGCACTATTAGACTACATGAAGGGGGGTGGCTGTAAAATAAGGGAAATATACAGGTTATTGATTGAAGTACTCCCTGATGACATGATTAAGACAGAGTCACCTTGGGCCTCAAAATTAGGCAATCCAGATATTGACCTGGACAAAGTCATTATAATGGATAAAAGGTTCCTGCGATCCTCAAATCTAAGAGCACAGCACGTTAAGACCCTCTTTAACGTATATTATACACCGGCGAAATTATTTGATTGGGGCAAGAGGGCGGACAACAACTGCCCTAGGTGTGGGAACGGGCCAGCTGATATTGTACACATGTTTTCTAGCTGTAGTAAACTAGTTCCCATTAAGAAGGAAATCGCAGCTTTTTTAGAGGGGCTGCTAGATGTCAAAATAGACCTATCCCCAACACTTTTAATAACTGGTCGTGATGCTAAACTAGTTGTGACTATTGAGTGTGAGGCGCTCATCTTTATATCAACTGCGGTTTTTAGAATACTAATCGCCGCTGCTTGGAAGGATGTCGAGGCCCCGACTTTCCAAATGTGGATGTGTAGGATGCTGGGGATTCATAATATAGAGTCAGAACTTTATGCTCTAAAGGGATCTAAATCTAGGGAAATGGGGTTACGGATTTGGGCGCCAGTGGCTAAATGGCGGGTATCAAGATGCGGGCCTTTATAATTCTTTTTTGGTATGATCTTCATTCCCTCGACTCTGTCATTTTCACTACCCTTCTTTTAAATCCCTGTTTTATATCTAACATTCACTCTTTCTATTTTAAGTGCCCCTGCTTTTATCTTATGTAACTGTATTCCTATAATCTTTTGTATATTGTCATGTATGATATGTACCAAATTGTCTTGAACTTTCAATAAAAAAAAAAGAAAAAAAAAAAAGAGAGAGTTTAATTGGCGGTTATCCAATACCAAACGATACGAGCCATCTGGCTTGGTCACAGTAAAAAGTGGGTTATTCATCGGAGACACAGACGTTTCAATTACACCTTGATATTCCAATTGATCAAGGATATCTATAACAGAGGCTTTAGCTTCACGTCGCATGGGGTATTGGGGTTGAGGCTGTGGCATTGACCGCAAAGGAATCTCATGTCGAGGGGAACATTTGTCCCATCCACAGTGAGTACAGTACAACGCCGGCACAAGCGCCTTAGCCCAATCTGCTGCAAACTGCAGAGCCTGCTCCTTCGGCACTGTGTGCGCAAAAGCGGGAGTATCACCTCCTCTCCTTACGTAGCAGCTAAGACAAACGGTGGGGGCCAATCGACCTCCGCCAGCAAAATATTATAGGTAGTTGTTAGATTTTCCCCCCAAAAAACTTTTATGGCATGTTCTATGTCACCTTTAATCACTAGGACAATTTCATAAAGCCTGTCAGGGGGAGCCACTCTAGTGTCAGCTGTCTCTACTACTACAAAGGTGTCAGTCGCTGTCACCCTCAGTAGTGGACGCAGCACCTCTCGAATGATGTTAATCTCCGCCGTGCTGTCCAGCAGCGTCAGCGCCCATGTCAGCTTCCGAAGCTGCGTTCTCACTATCTGTGGCATATCTCGCTATTATCGCAGCAACTTTCTTCTTTTGAAACTGGGGCCTTTGGCGCGGAGCTTCGTCCTGCGTGCCTTTACCGTCAGCCTTACGAGGCTGTTCACGGTTCTGTTGGACACCTTGACCTCTGCCTCCACCTCCTCCACCGGTGGTTGTGACCGATGTTTCCTGCAAAGAGCGGGGAGAATGTTGTTCAGGAACCTGAAATTTATCAGGTGACTTAATAGTACTGCGATCACGCAAATTATATGTACGCTTAGCAGAGGCAGGTGTAGGCAAAGTGGGACAGGACCCCTGTTTCTGCTGCTTCCCCTGTTTTTTGTTCTTGCTCCAATTTTGTTTCTGAAACTTTGGGTGGTCATCTTTTTCTGATGACGCTTGTTGAGTTTGCAGCTGTTTTTCTTTCTTAGCGAAAGGCTTAACACCCAAACTATTACGGCCAACGGTCTTATAAGCCTCCGTAATAATTTTCAGCAACTGATGGGGTTTGTCTGCGTCGGGGACAACGTGCAAAGCATTAGAGACCTGGAATCTCACTGCATCCCCCTTGACATTAGCAAGGACGAGATCGCGTGCCATATCAAACGCTCCCACGAGTCGCATTCCCAATTCCACAGCTGCCTCTGGTCCGTGTTCATCCTGAACACGCTCAATCACAGAAGGCAGGACAGTCATTGACGGGGTACCAAAGCACCTAGTATATACTGCCGCAAAAATCACACCCCAATTAGTACATTCATTTACGTCGGGCACTAAGTCTTTCTGCAAACTAACTGTAAAGATCCATTGTTTCTCCACAGGACTAGTATTCGGGAATACTGCTTCCAGTTGGTCGAATTTCTCGGCAAACCAAAACGGCATCTCCTCTGTATCCTGGGGACGCTTGCCCTTGACCGCATTAACCATGAAGGGACTAAGCTTCAGCCCACCAGCATCAACTGTATGTGCCGCAACACTCGGGGGCCCCACCCGGGAGGTTGCGGGTAATGTAATGAACCAGACCCCTAATAACTGATACTGCAGAGGCCTATAAGGGTCTCAGTTGCTGAGCTGTTAACTGCCCCGCCTGAGGATGCGGGGTGTATGCAGCTAAAACAGGCCAGGTAGCACCTGGAATTGACAACGGCCCTTGTCTGACCGCTGTTATAATATGTGGGAGGGCGCCATTAAACCAAACGGCATGCTGCCAAGCAGAAATCGGAATTTCCACTGTCCGATATGGAGCGTAAGCTGCAGGAGCATCAGCAGGGGTGTAAGTGTGAAATACATCAGTATCAGCATCTACCGCGGGAAATGTAACCCATGAGTAGTATAACTCAAACGGGTATGCCCCGTCAGCTGAGACCACAAAAACCACTACCTGTCCCTCCATAGAAACGAGGTATTCCTGCAAATTATTCCGCACAGCTACACAACTGTGTGCTGGGATATCAACCGCAGCCATATCGAAACAGTAATAGAGAAGTACAATGCAATATAAAAAGGCACAACTGGGTAGTAATTCAAAGAGAAACCCGTTTTAAAATTATCAAGCTTGAAGAACCCTATGTAACTATAGGTAGGTTTTATCCGTGACTATTGTCAACCGGAAACAATAGTGAGGGCGTCGTAGACTGACATAAGCACTACTCAAGTGTCTCACAATAAGACCACACTCCTCGTTGGCGGCGCCACTTTGCAAGGATTTCTGCTCATACACAGAACTGTGCACAGAGACCTAGGACATTACTGAATTGTGGTGTACCAGAAACTCACCTCTGTACCTAGAAAACCCCAACCAGCTAGCATCAGTGTCACATTGGCTCTTCGTCCTATAGCAAAGTAACCAATGATTAGACAACCTAGAACATGAGACTTAGGACCATCTCAGGAATGGTGGGTAGTGAGAACACTCTTTTGTTATACTCTCATACCAGTCCACAACAGGAGTAAAAAAGAGACACGGTAAGGTTAAAATATTTTTACGATGTGATCTCATGCGCAGTATTTTAGTTAACATAAGCAGCTAAGCAGTGTCATGTGCAAAAAGCAGCAAAAGGTAAAATGGCGTTTAAACTTCCAATAAGCCATGCTAACTGAACATGCATGCAAAAAGAGGCCCATAAACCACACTACAGCCTCTCTCGCGCTGTTTAAGATTGACTGTTGTATTGGGCTCTATCTGAATGCCCATCAGTGCGCCTTTAACAAACTACAAACTTTAAAAAATTTAGCAGCTTGTGTGCTTTTGAAATTTCCAAAATACCACTCCGTCTCTAAATCTATTAGAAAGCTTCACTGGCTCCCAGTAAGGCAGAGTTTTTTTTAAAGCCCTTTGCACTGCATACAAATCATTGCATGGCCATGGTCCAGATTTTTTAAAGAAGAGCTTCACTTGGTACGTTCCAGTTCGATCCTTCAGATCTACCTCTGCTAAACTGGTGTTAGTGCCCAGCTTCAAATGTGCAACAAGGGATGTCAGAGGGTTTGTGCTGGGAACTACAAAAGCTTGGAATGATCTTTCTCCTTATATCAAATATATGCCAAATCTTTAGGTTTTTAGGAATTCCTTGAAAACGGGGCTGTTTCCACAAATTACCATTTTCTATGGACCTCCTTTTCTCCTGTTCAGCTAGCGCCAAGATGCCTGTGGACATTCGAGTGCTCTGTAAGAATAAATACCATTACATATATATATGTGTGTGTGTGCGTGTGTATATTCAATTGAAATTGTCATTTAAAACATACCATTTCAAATTGTAATGTTATAGTTATCTCAAGTACCTATAGCTCGTGCCCTAAAGTAACTATTATGTGTGTCCCCACCATGCACTGTGTTGTTATTAATTATGAAATTTCAGATGTCATGTTATTAGTGATGTCATAGAACATGTCATGAGTGATGTATTATAGACAGCAAATTAACAGTGCATGGCGGGCGTACGAGTTATAGTTACTTCAGGGCACAAGCTATAGTTACTTGAGATAACTATAACTGGTGAATTTCGGTGGTTTTGGTAATTTAAAACAGTATGTTTTAACTGACAATTTCCCCCAACTACAACATTGCTTTAACATTTAGGGGCTCATTAGGATGGCGGACGGAAGAGCCACCGCGGCCCTGGAGTAGGCGGAAAAAGCCCTTTCCGTGTCCGCCAGCCGCGGATACTCCGTCCGCCATATCAGGATAGGAAAACGTGTCAAGTTTCCGTCCGCGACGGAAAAGGACACACCGCCGCCGAACTACACACGACCACGTGGCGGACGGAACACTCCCGGAGGCCCCGCCGTACGTACTGACGTCTAAGACCGTCCCCCAAATCAAGATGGCGGAAACTCCACATAAAACCGCAGCGGAAAAACAACCTGACTGAACACGGCGGAATCCACACAGCGAACATAGGTGACATAGCAGAGATACCCACCGCAAGCTGACCACCACCATGGACCCAGCGCTACACGCTTTCCCGATGCTCTTCGCGATCCACCACGTCCTAGTCATGGCCCACTATGGACGACGACGCAGGTAAGGCACAAACCATTGGCTGTCTGGAGGGGAATACCAGCAAGGGACGTGACGTAGGGAGGGGGAGTGTCATGTTACCGAAACCACTGATGAGAAGCATATACGAATACACATTTGTAGTACGCAAGCAGGAATGACAACGACAGACCACGAGACTTGATAGACTACCTTTATTGTACAAAATAGGGGAATAATCACAGTGTATGCGTGAGCATGGGCAAAGTGGGCACCAGAGCAGCGACATCATAGGCAGGTAACGAGAGGGCAGTATGCAGTATCAGAGCATCAACAGGGCAATGCGCAGTACAGAGCAGGTACATCATAGGCAGGTAACGAGAGGGCAGAATGCAGTATCAGAGCACCAACAGGGCATTGTAGAGTACAGAGCAGGTACATCATAGGCAGGTAACGAGAGGGCAGTATGCAGTATCAGAGCATCAACAGGGCATTGTAGAGTACAGAGCAGGTACATCATAGGCAGGTAACGAGAGGGCAGTATGCAGTATCAGAGCATCAACAGGGCATTGTAGAGTACAGAGCAGGTACATCATAGGCAGGTAACGAGAGGGCAGTATGCAGTATCAGAGCATCAACAGGGCATTGTAGAGTACAGAGCAGGTACATCATAGGCAGGTAACGAGAGGGCAGAATGCAGTATCAGAGCATCAACAGGGCAATGCGCAGTACAGAGCAGGTACATCATAGGCAGGTAACGAGAGGGCAGAATGCAGTATCAGAGCATCAACAGGGCAATGCGCAGTACAGAGCAGGTACATCATAGGCAGGTAACGAGAGGGCAGAATGCAGTATCAGAGCACCAACAGGGCATTGTAGAGTACAGAGCAGGTACATCATAGGCAGGTAACGAGAGGGCAGTATGCAGTATCAGAGCATCAACAGGGCATTGTAGAGTACAGAGCAGGTACATCATAGGCAGGTAACGAGAGGGCAGTATGCAGTATCAGAGCATCAACAGGGCATTGTAGAGTACAGAGCAGGTACATCATAGGCAGGTAACGAGAGGGCAGAATGCAGTATCAGAGCATTAACAGGGCAATGCGCAGTACAGAGCAGGCACATCATAGGCAGGTAACGAGAGGGCAGAATGCAGTATCAGAGCATCAACAGGGCATTGTAGAGTACAGAGCAGGTACATCAGAGGCAGCACGTGAGAGGGGCTAAGTGCATCAACAGTCCATTGCACAGAACAGCTCCATCAGAGGCAGCACGTGAGAGGGGCCAAGTGCATCAACAGTCCATTGCACAGAACAGCTCCATCAGAGGCAGCACGTGAGAGGGGCCAAGTGCATCAACAGTCCATTGCACAGAACAGCTCCATCAGAGGCAGCACGTGAGAGGGGCCAAGTGTATCAACAGTCCATTGCACAGAACAGTCACATCACTGGCAGCACATGAGAGGGCAGAATGCAGTATCAGAACAGCAACAGGGCAGTGTGGCCAACAGAGCAGGTACATCAGAGGCAACATATGAGAGGGGCAAAGTGCATCAACAGTCCATTGCACAGAACAGCTCCATCAGAGGCAGCACGTGAGAGGGGCCAAGTGCATCAACAGTCCATTGCACAGAACAGCTCCATCAGAGGCAGCACGTGAGAGGGGCCAAGTGCATCAACAGTCCATTGCACAGAACAGTCACATCACTGGCAGCACATGAGAGGGCAGAATGCAGTATCAGAACAGCAACAGGGCAGTGTGGCCAACAGAGCAGGTACATCAGAGGCAACATATGAGAGGGGCAAAGTTCATCAACAGTCCATTGCACAGAACAGCTCCATCAGAGGCAGCACGTGAGAGGGGCCAAGTGCATCAACAGTCCATTGCACAGAACAGCTCCATCAGAGGCAGCACATGAGAGGGGCCAAGTGCATCAACAGTCCATTGCACAGAACAGCTCCATCAGAGGCAGCACGTGAGAGGGGCCAAGTGCATCAACAGTCCATTGCACAGAACAGCTCCATCAGAGGCAGCACGTGAGAGTGCAGAATGCAGTATCAGAGCATCAACAGGGCAATGCGCAGTACAGAGCAGGTACATCATAGGCAGGTAACGAGAGGGCAGTATGCAGTATCAGAGCATCAACAGGGCAATGCGCAGTACAGAGCAGGTACATCATAGGCAGGTAACGAGAGGGCAGTATGCAGTATCAGAGCATCAACAGGGCATTGTAGAGTACAGAGCAGGTACATCATAGGCTGCACAAGTACGTGTCCCTACCAACCCGTCACAGGAACCACAAGAGTGCCACGCAGTTCTCAATGGACACACCATGTGAAATAACATTTGAGTGAAGTGTTCAGCACCTCACATCACAGAATCAGGGGGACTGCGTGAACTACCTGCCTCGGACACACTGGCAGCACCAGCAACAGGAGTGTGAGACACAGCCACAGCCCGAGTGACACACACATGGGCCACGGACCCAGACACACTGGCAGCACCAGCAACAGGAGTGTGAGACACAGCCACAGCCCGAGTGACACACACATGGGCCACGGACCCAGACACACTGGCAGCACCAGCAACAGGAGTGTGAGACACAGCCACAGCCCGAGTGACACACACATGGGCCACGGACCCAGACACACTGGCAGCACCAGCAACAGGAGTGTGAGACACAGCCACAGATGTAGTCACTGACACGTGAGCCACTGACCCAGACAGACTGCCAGCACCAGAAACAGGAGTGTGCAACACAGCCACAGATCTTCTAACTGACACGTGAGCCATAGACCCAGATACACTGCCAGGACCTGCAACAGGAGAGGGCACAACTGACACTGTGCCACCATCTGATACATGAGAATCAACTGCACCAGCGCCACTGGGACAACTGAAATGATGAGCCACAGGGCTGTATGGGCCAGGAGGCAGGGTGGGCCTGGGAGCTGGGGATAGCTGACCTAGAGCCAAATCGGGGTTGGCAGGTGTCAATGGTGTGTGTCTGCGTTTCTTAGGGATGTGTGAGTGCACCCTGGACAGGACAGGACTGGCAAGTGGTAGGGACTCCAAAGAATCACCACCCACCATAGGTGGAGCATCTGCAGCCGGGGATCTGGTTTCTGGGGACGTGCTGGAGCCTGCTTGTCGTTTGCTCTGTGCCTGCCGCCTGGACTCGGAATCATGTGTAATGGGGGATGCAACAACAGGGGACACCCTCCTCTGCTTCTGACTGGCCTGGATGGGAGTGGAGGTATGGGGGGACTCCGCCGCGGAGACATCTGTTTGGCATTCAGTAGAAAACATCAGCCTCAGTGCAGCCAGGGGTGAAGTATGCCTGTCCTTGATTGCGCCATTGTCCATGCTAGATGCCTTGTCCGTAGGATGTGCCTTATCCTTAGGTGGAGTGTTGTCTCTGGATGTAGCCTGTGCCCTGGTCGCCGCCCTGTTCCTGCCAGCAGACTTGTCGTCTGTGGTGCACCTGTCTCCAGTAGACACCTGCTCTCTGTGTGTGTCCCTGCCCTTGGGAGATGGACCTTGCTCTGCTGTGGGCCTGCCCTTGGGAGTCTCCCTGCTCCTAGGAGGTGCCTTTGTCGTGTCACTGTCCTTGGGAGTGTCCCTTTCCTCTGCTGTGGGCCTGCCCTTGGGAGTCTCCCTGCTCCTAGGAGGTGCCTTTGTCTTGTCACTGTCCTTGGGAGTGTCCCTTTCCTCTGCTGTGGGCCTGCCCTTGGGAGTCTCCCTGCTCCTAGGAGGTGCCTTTTCTTGTCACTGTCCTTGGGAGTGTCCCTTTCCTCTGCTGTGGGCCTGCCCTTGGGAGTCTCCCTGCTCTTAGTAGGTGCCTTTGTCTTGTCACTGTCCTTGGGAGTGTCCCTTTCCTCTGCTGTGGGCCTGCCCTTGGGAGTCTCCCTGCTCCTAGGAGGTGCCTTTGTCTTGTCACTGTCCTTGGGAGTGTCCCTTTCCTCTGCTGTGGGCCTGCCCTTGGGAGTCTCCCTGCTCCTAGGAGGTGCCTTTGTCTTGTCACTGTCCTTGGGAGTGTCCCTTTCCTCTGCTGTGGGCCTGCCCTTGGGAGTCTCCCTGCTCTTAGTAGGTGCGTTTGTCTTGTCACTGTCCTTGGGAGTGTCCCTTTCCTCTGCTGTGGGCCTGCCCTTGGGAGTCTCCCTGCTCTTAGTAGGTGCCTTTGTCTTGTCACTGTCCTTGGGAGTGTCCCTTTCCTCTGCTGTGGGCCTGCCCTTGGGAGTCTCCCTGCTCTTAGTAGGTGCCTTTGTCTTCTGACTGGCCTTGTCCAAGGTACAGTCCATGGACATGTGAGTATCCCTTGCCTTGGGAGTACCTTTTGTGTTGAATGCCTGTGTAGCTCCTGAAGGCATGTCCCCCAACAACACTTGTGGATCCTGTGTGTGTACTCCAGTGTATCTGACGTCGTCTACGTGAACAGATTTAGCTGATCTAGGGGATGGGGTCTGTGCCCTGCGTGCCCTGACATGCTGTCTGACGCTGCTTCTAGTGCAATAACCTGTATTTGAGTCCTGCTCAGAATAATCACTACCCCCTGAGACATCCAGTGGTGTAGATGGGGAAACAGAAGTAGCACCCTGTTCATGCGACTGTACTATTGCAGACGACACACTGCTTGCCAATGACTGCACTGTCCTGTGTAGACCTGCAAGATCGCCATGCATCCCTTCCATGAAAGCCACCACCTGGCCCAACTTCCTGTCATGGTCCTGGAAAGCATTTGTCATATTGGTCTGCCCCACACACAGCTGTCGCAGCAGATCAACGGCCTCAGCACACAGTGCATTTTGGCTCACCGTGGCAGGGGCAGCGGTGCCTGCACCGAACGCCACTCTGCTCCCCCTACTCCTCCGGCCACGAACAGTACATGGTGCAGTTTGTGGAAGTGTGGGCCCTGTGTGCTGTCTTCCGACAGAAGGTGAAGAGTGCCCACTCCCAGTCTGTGACAACAGTGCAGGCTCACCAAGAGTGTCCGACGAGGAGGACGATGGTGTCTCCACATGCGAGTCCTCAGGGACGGTCCTGTCCCCCTCTCCGGCGCTGGCCTCCTCTGTGTCAGTCTGCGTGTGTGCGAAGTCTGAGCCGGACTCATTTCCTCGACTACTCTCCGCCGTCTGTGGCTGAGTGTCCTCTGTCATACCTGAAATGCACATAAAAGATGTGTGAGTCATGGGCAGACTGACGTACAGAAGGAACAGGATTGCCAAATTACATAGCTGACAAAGATTTTGTAGCCCTCATCCTGCACATGGCCCACCTCTACCAGTCATCCTCACATTTCCTGCCATGGGGCCATGGACCACTAGGGGATGTGCCTCAACACTCAACTACTAAGCAAGTGGCGTGTCAACATGGCGGACCTGGATGTCAAATGAGAACCACCCAATGGGACCAAAATGGCATCACAGACATACATACGCAACACGGAACTCAATAGTGTGTCTGTGCACCAATACATGCATAGCACTCACAGGTTTCCTACACAGACAGTTTGCTCACCGCTAGTTTGCTGTTGATCGGCACTCAGACGTTCGGCCAGTTCAGGATGCGTCACTGCAATGATACGGTGCATGAGAGGGGTCATGGAGCGTCGGGCCAGACGGGGCGTCCTTGGAATCAGGCCCAGTGTTACTTCCGCTACATTCTTGCTTAGCCTGGAAATGTCGTCCCAGCGTTTGTGGCAGTGTGTATGTCGTCTATTGCACACCCCCAATGCCCGTACTTCCCGTGCTATGCTCCTCCACAGGTCCTTGCGAAGGTGCAGCTTGACCTACCATGATGGGAGACAAAAGGGTTTAAGTCAGTGGACAGGTGGCCTGTCACACACATAGGGGCAAGACGTAACTGTCAGCAGCCATGCACAATCAGGAACATATGTCTAGCCCACACTACACAGCTAAGATAGGAATAGGCCACATCATTTGGCCCCCTCACGCACACCAACATGTCCCACACTGCACTTACCACCCGTCCTGGTGCGCCGTAGAGGCGTCCATAGTTGCGGAGTACACCGTCCACGAGGACATCAAGCTCCGCGGCGGTGAAGGGTCGAGACCGGATCTCTTTGCCTCCCGACATGGCAAGATCACGGAGTATGGCACTAGTGCAGCAGTCGGTGGTCAGCTCAGCAGCAGCAGCAGCAGGTCGAGGTGATGGTCACAGGCAGCAGTCGGTGGTCAGCTCAGCAGCAGCAGCAGGTCGAGGTGATGGTCACAGGCAGCAGTCGGTGGTCAGCTCAGCAGCAGCAGCAGGTCGAGGTGATGGTCACAGGCAGCAGTCGGTGGTCAGCTCAGCAGCAGCAGCAGGTCGAGGTGATGGTCACAGGCAGCAGTCGGTGGTCAGCTCAGCAGCAGCAGCAGGTCGAGGTGAACAGGCAGCACTGGTCCCCAGGGTAGGAAGTGTCATTTTGGCCAACACACATATATAGGGCCCTCAGCACGTGTCAGTGGCATACGTCGCCAGCAATTGGTCAGCCCTGGAAGCGTGATCGTGAGATGGGCCAATTACTGGCCCTGTTGTTGCGGTGCCCAGCTTCCGCTACTTGCGATTGGCCATATGCGGCCAGCGTCCCTCTTCCCATTGGCTGCATGTGCAGGGACCGTCACGGGCACACATCGGCAACCGCACGTGCAAGCCTCAGGCACGGATGCTTCAGTTGCAACAATGTTCCATCACTGGCGCCACCATGGCGGTGCACGTACTCAGCGGGGGAGGTGCAGGCCTATACACCCTGTAGATGTACCCAATGGACATGCCCGGCCATGACCCCCCTTACAGTCACCTTGCATCGTCCACCGTACACCGGCCGGAGCGGCCGGGCCTAGGACGGCCGTGGCCGGCCATGAACACAACCGCCGTGCCCGGCCATGCGGTTGTGTTCATGGCCGGGCACGGCGGTTGTGTTCATGGCCAGGCACGGCGGTTGTGTTCATGGCCGGGCACGGCGGTTGTGTTCATGGCCGGGCACGGCGGTTGTGTTCATGGCCGGGCACGGCGGTTGTGTTCATGGCCGGGCACGGCGGTTGTGTTCATGGCCGGGCACGGCGGTTGTGTTCATGGCCGGGCCCGGCGGTTGTCTTCATTGCCGGGCACGGCGGTTGTGTTCATGGCCGGGCACGGCGGTTGTGTTCATGGCCGGGCACGGCGGTTGTGTTCATGGCCGGGCACGGCGGTTGTGTTCATGGCCGTGCACGGCGGTTGTGTTCATGGCCGGGCACGGCGGTTGTGTTCATGGCCGGGCACGGCGGTTGTGTTCATGGCCGGGCCCGGCGGTTGTCTTCATTGCCGGGCCCGGCGGTTGTGTTCATGGCCGGGCACGGCGGTTGTGTTCATGGCCGGGCACGGCGGTTGTGTTCATGGCCGGGCACGGCGGTTGTGTTCATGGCCGGGCACGGCGGTTGTGTTCATGGCCGGGCACAGCGGTTGTGTTCATGGCCGGGCACGGCGGTTGTGTACATGGCCGGCCACGGCCGTCCTAGGCCCGGCCGCTACGGCCGGTGTACGGTGGATGATGCAAGGTGACTGTAAGGGGGGTCATGACCTGGCATGTCCATTGCGTACATCTACAGGGTGTATAGGCCTGCACCTCCCCCGCTGAGTACGTGCACCGCCATGGTGGCGCCAGTGATGGAACATTGTTGCAACTGAAGCATCCGTGCCTGAGGCTTGCACGTGCGGTTGCCGATGTGTGCCCGTGACGGTCCCCGCACATGCAGCCAATGGGCAGAGGGACGCTGGCCGCGTATGGCCTTTGGGAAGTAGCGGAAGTTGAGCACCGCCATGGCGGCGCCAATTATGTTATCTTGTCAGACGCTGCACCGTGATGTGTTGTGTGCAGTTGCGTCATGAGGGATGTGAGCGTGATAGGGAAAGGTCATATGTCATACAATGTAGAATGTGTGTCCATGCAATGCCCATCGGTCGGCACACAATGGGCAACAGATGTGCATTTGTACGTGTTGACGTCGGGTGTGACCCTACATACGTTCTTACATCTTCACAACTACACAGTACATCACGGCTGTGTGCCCAAATTATGCATCTGTTGTCTGTGTCTTGTTCTGGCGAGGTGACTACAGTGGTGGTGGTACACATGCATTCCGTGTATGAGTTTTGTACGTTGTGTCACCATGCATGTAATTACCGTATGTACATCATTCTTGGTGTTGGCATGTGTGCTTGATGACATGGCATGTGTATAATTATCGTTTGTGTGCATGCAGTTGCATGTGTGTCTGTGATGTGGCTACTAAACATTAGGGTGCAGACTGAAGTATTGTCAGTAAGGTTCACATGTGATGGAGTTGTACACGTATGCGTCGTTTGCAAGTTGACCTAAGTTACATCTCTCTCCCACACAGGAGGGCTCCAAATGTGCATCGGCCATACACTGTGCTGGAGGATATGGTTGACGAGGAGGTGATTCGGAAATTCCGGCTGGATCGACGTCGGTTGCTGGACCTTGTGGCTCAATTGTCTCCTCATCTGCAGCCACGTAGGACGTATCCTGGGTCGATTACACCCACTGCAAAGGTCATGGCGGTACTCCATTTCTTTGCTACTGGCACATTTCAGTACACAGTTGGACATGCCGGGGGGATGTCACAGGCCATGTTCAGCACGGTTCTTCGGGATGTCTTAACAGCTATGATGCTGTACAAGGATGACTACATACATTTCCCACGTCCGGAAGAGTTGCAGCTGTCAAAGCTGATTTCTATGCCCTGGGCCACATACCTCACGTTGTGGGCTCAATTGATGGCACACACATCGCAATCATTCCACCACGGGCACGGGAACAAGTGTTCAGGAATCGCAAACACTTCCATTCGCTGAACGTGCAGGTGGTGTGCCTGGCAAACAACATCATCTCACATGTGTGTGCAAGATTTCCTGGATCTGCACATGACGCCCACATCATGCGGAGCAGCAATGTCCCACGACTCATGGCTAATCTGCGACCCGGTCAAGCGTGGCTTGTTGGTGAGTGTGCAGTGGGGACTCTTGTGATCTCTGTGTTGCATGGGGTACCCACCATATCTTGTTGTGATGTTTGTCTCTGTCATCCCCCTACATAGGCGACTCGGCTTACCCAAACCGGCCCTGGCTCCTCAGTCCCCTACGTAATCCGAGAACAGCGGGTGAAATGCGGTACAATGATGCACATGGAAGGACACGGAGAGTCATCGAACGTACCTTTGGACTGCTAAAGTCTCGGTTTCGGTGCCTCGATAAGACCGGAGGGGCCCTGCCTTACTCACCAGGAAAAGTATGCAGGATCGTGATTGCCTGCTGCATGCTCCACAACCTGGCAGTACGCAATTACATTGAACTGCTGTTGGACCCTGAAGACGAAGGAGTTCCTCGGCCTCCCATCCCACCCATGTCGACTGATGAGGATAGCGGTGAGGAGGAAGGTGTGGACCAGAGGCGCCAGCTCATAGATCGCTACTTCCCTTGAATGTGAGTTACTACCTCTAGTGGCGGTTGACAATGCCTCATGTATGTTTGCTGGTGTTGTGTGGATGTGGGGTTAATCAGCTGGGTGTTCTTGTTTGTGATGGTTGCTAATGTGTGTCTTCATTTCTTTGGACATACAAGTCTCCATGATGTGTGTGCTCTCATCCCATGCTTTTGTGATGGTTGTCGTTTGTGTAATGTTGCTGTGCATTGTGTTGTGATGTGTGTGAATCTGTTTCCTGACGTGTGTTTGCTGTCTCTGATTTTCTCTAGGTCACTCCCGCAGCGCCATGATCATGTACGACTGTCATCCCTGAACCTGTTTACGTCTGTTTCTGAAGGCAATCATGTGAATAAACATGGAGGCAAAACATCATTGTGTGAGTAAGTGCTATTTATTTACAGGATGTGCTTCTGTGCTGGTGAATATTTACAAGTAAGTGGGGTGGAGGGAGTTGGAGTTGAAGGTAATGGCAGATGAAATGTCCGTGCTGACACCACATTGGGGGGTGTCAGGGTAGTCCAGCAGACCAGTGGGAATGATTGTCTGTGGGACAGGATACTTAGCTGGGTGAATGTCTGGCACAGGCGGTGACATTGTCATGGTCGTCCCCTCTTGGAGCGTGTGGATGGCGCTCCAACACTGCTCTCAGCCACTTCCTGCCTCGGCCGGCCCCTCCGTCTCTGAGGTGGTACAGAGTCAGCTGGGAGGGCAGGTTGTTGATGGGCCACATCCGTCGCCAGGGGCACAGGTGGTGGTGGCGGCGGTGGAGGCGGAGGTGACGGTGGCGGTGGAGGCGGAGGTGGCGGTGGAGGCGGAGGTGACGGTGGCGGTGGCGCTACGACACTTGGTGGAGGGGGGGGGGGTTGTTCCGGGCAACCCATTCCCTCCACATCGTTGCCTGCTGGCCCATGATCTGCAACATCTGGCCAAGGATGCCACAGATTTCGCGCTGGATGTTGTTGTTGTCCACCGAGTCCTGGTGTGCACGATCTGCGTTTGCCTGGGACCGGTCGTATGACGCCTGGCACCTGGCAAGGGCTTGTAGGGACTGTGCCACTGGCTGGGGTAGCTGTCCTTCCTCTGCACGGCGGTGTGTGGCTCGCCTGATTGGCTGATGTCCCGTTGCCTGTGTCTGTGGCCCACTCACCCTGCTTGTGTGTGGGGCCGATGGACCAGCGTTGTGCGCTGGGTCATGCTGGGTGGCACCGGCAGGAGTCGTGGTGCTGGTGGTGCTGGTGGTACTGGTGGTACTGGTGGTACTGGTGGTGGTGGGGACTGTGCAGATCACAGAGACAGGTGTCGCTGGAGTGACACTTGCGACGTTGGTCGGTCCCGGGAGTCCCTGTGAGCCAGATGGCCCTGGCTGCGTGCTTGGTCCCGCTCCATCCTCCGCACCGGAGCTGCCTGTGTCCTCGTCACCAGAGAGTCCTGTAGGTGTGGGAGGCGAGGCTGGCGGCCGGGTACTGGTTTCCCCAGTCAGTTGACGATCACCTGAGGGACAAGATAGAGCTGGTCAGTGATGTGGACATTACATGGTTATGTAGATTTTTAGACATTTCTGTTTCCTGTCGCACACACCCCACCCTCCACCGACACCACCACCACCAGCACCCTCCCCGTGTGCATGGGGGCCTGTTGGGAGTAGTAGTTTGGGCCTCTCACACACCCCACCCTCCACCACCACCACCACCCTCCCCGTGAGCATGGGGGCCTGTTGGGAGTTGTAGTTTGGGCCTCTCACACACCCCGCCCTCCACCACCACCACCACCAGCACCCTCCCCGTGTGCATGGGGGCCTGTTGGGAGTTGTAGTTTGGGCCTCTCACACACCCCACCCTCCACCACCACCACCACCAGCACCCTCCCCGTGTGCATGGGGGCCTGTTGGGAGTTGTAGTTTGGGCCTCTCACACACCCCGCCCTCCACCACCACCACCACCAGCACCCTCCCCGTGTGCATGGGGGCCTGTTGGGAGTTGTAGTTTGGGCCTCTCACACACCCCGCCCTCCACCACCACCACCACCAGCACCCTCCCCGTGTGCATGGAGGCCTGTTGGGAGTTGTAGTTTGGGCCTCTCACACACCCCGCCCTCCACCACCACCACCACCAGCACCCTCCCCGTGTGCATGGGGGCCTGTTGGGAGTTGTAGTTTGGGCCTCTCACACACCCCACCCTCCACCACCACCACCACCAGCACCCTCCCCGTGTGCATGGGGGCCTGTTGGGAGTTGTAGTTTGGGCCTCTCACACACCCCATCCTCCACCACCACCACCACCAGCACCCTCCCCGTGTGCATGGGGGCCTGTTGGGAGTTGTAGTTTGGGCCTCTCACACACCCCACCCTCCACCACCACCACCACCCTCCCCGTGAGCATGGGGGCCTGTTGGGAGCCATGGACATGTTAGTGAGTTGGTGTCCAACGTGCATGGGTTGGGGCATAGGAGATGTTTCTTCTCAGTTGTGTGAGCCTGACCATGTCGTGCTGATCGTGGTGCTTGGTATGTACTCACCAGTCTCTTCTCCTTCGTCAAGTCCGTCTAGGCTCTCTGGGTGTAGTATCACCAGCACCTTCTCCTCCCAATCGGTGTAGGGTATGGGCTCCGGGGGTGTGCCACCGCCAGTATGATTGGCTCGGGCAAAGTTTTTAGCTCGGATGCCCTTGACCCTGGTCTTCAGGTCATGCCACCGCCTCTGGATGTCATGCTTCGTCCTCGGCACAGTCCCCGAGGCATTCACCCGAGTGACGATCCTGTCCCACATGTGGTTCTTTTGCGCCACGGACGTCTGCTGGACTTGGGCCCCGAAGATGTGGGGCTCAACACAGAGTATTTCATCTACCATTACCCTCAACTCTGTCTCCGTGAATTTGTTTTTTTTTTTGGGTGCCATGGTGTGTGGTGCTCAGTGTGTGAGTTGAGTGAGTTGGGGGGTGCAGGTGTGTGGTGTGTGATGTGTAGGATTTGTGTGGTGGGTGTTTGTGTGGTGGGTGTGGTAGGGTGGTGGTTGTGTGTCTTCTATGTGAGTTTGCAGTATCTCGATTTTGGCCTCTTGCTAGCAGCAATGCTGTGATGCAAAGGATTGTGGTAGCGTGTGTGTGTCATTTTATAGTCGTGTCTCAATGGTTGTTGGCAGTCAGGTGGTAGGTGGGCGTGTTGACTAGTGTGCATTATTGGATAATTGGGACGTGTCATGGCGGCTTGTGCTTGATGTTGGGGGGGGCGTTGTCAATGTTGGTATGTTTGCTTTGGACTAGCGGTAGGCTTCCTGACATTTGTTTGCCGCTAGGGATGTTGTGCGTGTTGGCCTTCCGCAGTGATGCTGTGGTTATCGTAGCATTCTTTCCTCCGCGGACGTGGATGGCTGTGAGTTCCGTGGTCCGGGCAGATTAATCCTAATTGCGGCCACGGAGTATTCACAGGTATGGCGGTACATGTGTTATTTTCCGCGGTCATTTCCGTCCGCGGCAGTGGTTGTTCATTGGACTCCGTCCGCCGCGGACGGAGTTGGATGTGTTCCGTCCACCGCGGACGGTGTTGGTTATGATCCGTCCGCCGCGGTCGGAGTTTCGTGACATGATTATCCTAATCCCAAACGCGGAATCTCCGCGGCGCGGCCGGGAGTAAAATTTCCCCCACCATGGCGGACAGTAGCCATTTCCGTCTGCCATCCTAATCGACCACTTAGTTTTTGTAAGTGAATTTCTAAGGTTCTGTTTAATGCAAAGTAAGCATTACCATACCTAAC
Organism: Lissotriton helveticus; assembly: GCF_964261635.1. Classification (NCBI taxonomy): domain Eukaryota; kingdom Metazoa; phylum Chordata; class Amphibia; order Caudata; family Salamandridae; genus Lissotriton; species Lissotriton helveticus. The sequence goes on from NC_136068.1 coordinate 1,206,859,835, forward strand.
TATAATATCACTTTATACTTTGCTTTTTAAAGTGATTTTTTTTTTTGAAACGTAAAGTAATTTTATTACCATACGTAACACTGATCCATGCTATGCACAACCTTTGGCTGTGTGCAACATGCAATGGCTATATGGACTGGCCTGCGGCAAGCTTCTGCTACCTACCCATGACATCGACTGCAAGCCATACATGGCCTTTGGTACTCCATGCAGCCCCCCACAACATTGCAAAAATGTTTGGTGATGCACCTGTGCCTTCTATAACAATGCTTGATGATGCCCCTGCTCATTCAAGCTAAAAAAAAAAAAAATGTAATGAGCCCTTGCAGGGAATTGTTGTGTGCTACTTGCAACGAGTAGTGAATAATAAAGGAGTGGCTCATTATTTGTTAATTTATTCATTTTTAATATATTAATTTCGGTGTCCTGGTGCAAGGGCCGGTCTAGGAACTTAAAACAGCTCTGGCACAACTAATACATTCAGCCCCCTCTGTGTAGATGGGCAAATGTGCGCTAGAACCAGAGCAACTCTTTCAAGTTGCCGCCGGGACAGCGTAACATGCACCACCACTCCTGGAGGCTGATACCAGCTCCAACTGTAAAAACTGGCCTCCATGGGCTCCAGCCTCCCAGGGAATTGCCCGGATCGTCAGTACAGTCAAGCCTGGTGCTTTCCCAGAGCACAGTACAGCATTATGTTTTTAGGAGGGCAGTGGGGGGGGAGTCACGTAGCCTCCCTGCAAGTGGCCACATTAGCTGTGCAAGAGCCAACAGTCTTTCCTAATTAGTTTATTAAAGTGAGGTACCCCGATGCCCATCCAGGGCACTCCACAGCATGTTCAGGACTGCCGGGGGAGCCCCAAGGACCCCACAGCACCACCAGCTCCACAGCCTGCATCCATTCTGGGTTCAGTGGGAGCCAGCACTAATCTCAACTTTCAGAAGCAGCTCTTTTGTGGGCATGAACAGTTATTAAGTTTCCCTGCCCTCTAAAGTGCCGGCAGGGAGAAACGTATGTGCTCCCACCCACCAGGAACACCTTTCTGCTCCTGCAATTTGGGAGCACATGAGAGCTCCCTGCCCATTCTCTGGCAGGCAGGGAAACCACCATGTCCCGGAGGTCGGCACTCCAAGACACCACAATGGAACTGGCCCAAAGGAAAAGTATCCCTGGCAGCCATATGATGGTCCGGGGCTGGGACCGCACCTCCTCCTCCCCTTTAATTTCTTATTGGTCCGAGCCTCAAGTAGGCTTGGGAAGGGGGCACATTCCCCTTCCTCTTTCAATATGTATCTGCCTTGAGAGATGGGATCCTCTGGGCCTCGAGCTGGGTAGAGTAGGGTATTAAAATATTTTCTAATAAAATGATAACTATGTTTCTATTTCTATGTATTTTCAAAAGTAAATTATATTTATTGATATTTTGAACTATTTTAAATCATGTAATGTAATTTAATTGAACATTATTTCCCTTGGGGTCCCTACCTCCATAGATTTCTGTGGCAGGGCATTGCCCTACGAATGGTTGGCCATGTGAGGTGCTAGACTTACTATACTACTGTTTTGGGAACCTTTCTTGCTGTAGTAAATTTAGAAGGGCAGTTTGTGAATAACAATGGTCTTACTATTTCGTGGGTTGCGCGACCCTTCCTCAAACCCTTGGTAGCCATCCCTTCACCCCTTCTTACTAAACTTCTACCCTGTAGTAGTAAGTATTCCCCATTTCCCCCAGCTTCTCAGTCTTCCTTTCCCCCAGTTTCAACAACATTTACGACAAAAAGTATACTTTTGTGTGGAGACTCCGAAGCAGGTCAAAGATGTCCACAGAGAATAAGTCAGGAGAGGCAGAGTGAATGACTCCACACTCACGTTTGTGAATAACATTTTGTAGAACATTTGCCGTACTATTGTAGTATTACAAAACATATTACAAAATGCAGTTTGTGAATAGGCCCCTACATGTTTATTGTGTTACTCACTATCGTCTCCCATACTATTCAAAAGGGAGAAATGCTGGTTCAAGGCGTGATTTTAAATCATATGTAGCAGCGATGTAATGACTTTAAAAATTGGAATGGTCTAGAGCGTATATGTAAACACGTTTTGCATTCTATAAATGAGTGCAAATTTTCAGTTCAGAACTTATTTTATGAAATGCTTCTTTTGTGCATTGCAACAGCCAGTGCCTGTGGGACAACTTCTGGATGCTTAGTTCGGAATAAAAATGTTTGATATTTGTTTCATGCAGGATCATGATGTGCTCTCAGCACAGCCTGTGCTTATCTTTGGCTTCTGTTTGGTGCCACTCAAACATACATCCTCACCTCAAATGTAAAAGTGCTCGAAACTAATGAATTAAGTCTGATGGTTTTGGCTTGTTCCATTTTTACATGAACTGGCAATTCATGGGCGGCTTAAGGAGTGCTGACAAATGTCCTTATTTTGCTGAATGCCTAATGGTATAATGTTTATTACTTCAATATCTATCCGCATACCAGCACTTACAGAACGAGTTGGTCTCTCCTTCCCAAAAGGCGCAACGAAACGAAACAAAAGAAAATCCCCACCTTCTCACCCACATCACTCCTTCCCTCGCCTGAGCTCACTCTCCTGAGCAGTAGCCAAAAGAGTGGGAGACCCCATCAAGCTTTATGTCATCCAAAATTGATGGGAATGAAGGTTGTGATAATGGAGGGAGAGTGAGATTTAAGCACTGGAACGACTAAGGATAATGAGAGTAATGGAGATTACTCGTAATTAATATTCACATTAACTTCTCATTTATCTCCTCAATCGTACTTTGTCCCAATCCTTATTAATGAGGCTATGCAAAGTGAGACAATGCAATCTAATATCCAACAACAAAGTCAAAGACTCAAAAGTAAGGTTGAACATCTATCGAGTAAGAAGCATAGCATTGCAAGAGGAGTTTAGTTGGAACACTAGCTTTTAAAACCTCAGACAGAAACTCCAAGAATTTCTATTCCAACAAATCCAAACGATAGAGTGTTACAAATGTCAAGGGGGCATATTACCAACCAATAGAGATAATTTTTGTCTCTAACTTATTTAGAGACAAAAATTATCGCCGCAAATCGGCGATTTTTATCGCAGATAAACCTTGCTATTAGCAAGGTTTATCGCAAATGTGATAAAAAACGGCCGCAATACATGAATATCGCTGAAAAGTCAGCGATATTCATGCATTATCGAGCAAATGCTCTTAGCCATGTTATCCACCTCCCATTGGATAACATGGCTAAGAACTGCTCCTGGGCAAGTGTTAGCTTTTGGAGATATTCGCGCTTAGCGCGAATATCTCCAAAAGTTGGTAATAGGAGATAGCGATGTTAGCGACTGTTTTCAGTCGCTAACATCTTGGCACGCCCACTTTGCATGTCATTAGTGATAAATATCACTGACATGCAAAGCGGGGCCCAAGATGGTCACTATCTCCTATTAGCTGTCGCTAACTGGTGTTAGCGACAGCTTGGTAATAGGGAGATAATTTTATCTCCGCTTTCTTGGCTTTTAACGCCAAAAAAGCGGAGATAAAGCCCCTTGATAATATGCCCCAAGGTTGCATCTCAGTAGCTGTCTATAAGGGAGTCCAGCACTAACTAGCACGACATAGCCATCCTACCAGTGGAAGACTCCCTGAACAATTCCTGGAGAAGAAGATCCTTCAGAGGCATTCGTAAGAGAAACCACTGATGTCATCTATTGACTGAGATAAGACGTCGAGGCTTTGTGTCCCTTTTTCAAATGACTGAAAATAACAAGGAGATTTTTGCATAAGCTATAATCAGCAAAAAGTGAAAGGTAGGTATAAACGGCTTGAGTAATGTCTGAAGGAAGAAAAATGATACCCTTTGGACCAAAACGTGGTCCATAATGTAAATCTAATATTTCAGGAAAGTTTCGCACATAGGGTTCTGACAGGCAAAAACATCCTAATTAACCCAGTTTTCCAAACTAATCGCCACGAAAAATAATTCCTTTGACGTTAAACATGTCAAACAGTCCTCCGTTAGAAGCTCAAAAGGAATGAACTGCAGAGACCTAAGAACTGCAGGCAAGTCCCAAGAAGGCAAAACTGATCTAAATGGGTGGACAACAGGAACTGATTACCCAACAGTTTCATTCCTGACAGGTCCCTTCAGGCTGCCCTTCTCTGCCTTCACTGCTGCCTACAGGAATTGGAGAGTGGATGATACCAGGCCTAGATCAAAACTATCCAGTAGGGAGTGCTAGACCCACCTTGGCTCACAAATAAAGACATTTAAAGAACTTTTGGCGATTCCCAGTAATGGACATAGATTGCAGTGTGGAATGCAGAGGGGGTCTTAAACCGAGGCAGCTAGAGAAGAGGGAGCTAATAGTGGAGCCCATCCTCTCAAGATGTAGATTTTTAAAGGATACCTGACAAAAAGGAGAAATCTGTAGCGGGCAATGTTTATGTTGTTTATGCACTCTGAGCCTGGGCCATATGTGTTAGCAGTGGAATCCACCCCATTTGGTGTCCAAATTGGACTGTCATAATTAGATTTTTGTGGTATATAAAAGATGTTCTTGACTCCTTCCCCGTGCAGATGAGCCAAGAGTTTATACATTGTAAGACTACGGGGAAGGCATACAGAGCAAGAGGATGCCAAGGCGAGGTCAGTGCACACACTCCCATGCTTCCATCTCCATCACACGAGAAAGGAAGCATAGAAAATAGCATTGGGGGTCCAAATCTTTTGCATTCCTTCTGGAAGGACTAGGTTGAAATCGTGAGATAAAAGGAAGACCTTGTTCAAGTGATCTGCTCGTATATTGAGTACTACCTATATGTGAGAGGCTGACGCGGCCAAGTGATGCTTTTCTGCCTATCTGCATATATTACTGTTAGGGTTGCTAGATGTTGGAAAGTCTGTTCCTGACTGCTTGAGTATATGAGATTGTGTCATCTTTTTTCAAACCAGATTAAGACCCCTGCCCTGACCCATTACCTGTGGTGCAAACCAAAGAAGAGCTCGTAAAATTGCTGCCAGCTCTCTATAGTTGGAGGAGTGAGAGAGTTCTGACTGGAGCACTATTCCTGTGCTGAAAGGGCTCCCTCCCACAGATGTCCCAATACTATTTTTCTTTCATACGTAGTAACTCCCACAGCATGTCGGAGGAACAGAGGAAATCGTCACTATAGGCTTCTAGGAATAACCCACCATTGTAGATTGTTCTATACAATGGAGGAGACTCGAATGTGCATGTTGAAGTCCTGAGAGGAAGGGACCAATATTGGGGGAGAGATTGTAACAGGGGGCTCAACTGCCACGAACAGACAGGTAGCCTGTACAAAAGGAATAAATGCAGAACCATTTTATGTCCAACTCAGCAAGAAGTCTCCAAACCACCTTAATTGACCTTAACGCTCCTCTATATTTCATGTAATCATGTTTTCTTATTGCTTATTCTGTTATCTTTTTATTATTATGCCTCCTTTGTCTCTTTAGAGCCTGCTCCAACTATTATTATGGATGCAATGCTTTATTGAATTACCATTGTTTCTATTTTGTATTATTTTTCCTTATTGTATTGACACCTTTTTTCATCAATAAAATTCTTTTTTGAACTTAAAAAAAAAGTGTTCATATCCTAACCTGCAGGGACTCACAAAGCCAGACTCCTCTTATGCTGGGACTCAGCATACTACCTCCACTCAAAGCCAATTCCTGGCTGGAGCATTCTTCTTGGCCATGTGGTTGGAAAACTGGAGCAGGAGCTTGAACCTCCCCATATCTGGGGGTGTTGAGGGGCTTAGACAACACCCTTCATCATCTGGAAACAGGCACCAAAATATTCTACACATTGAATCAGTTGTATTCAAGAGTTATTGGTGTTCCTATTGAATCCATGCTATACTTGAACTAGAAAACCCCTGGAAATGTCTAATGACACCACTACTGAAATAGGAGAGTTGACTAGCCAAGAATTCCTGAACTGTGAAGGCGTGCTATTGTAGAAAATGACCCTTTTTTGCATCATTTCCCCTCAGTTTTGCTGGACAGCTAGAGAACTATGTGTAATTTACCCTTACTAAACAGCAGTAGAGTGCCTGTGTTCCCCCTTTAAATATGGTTTAAGACATACTTAACTTATGTACATGTACCTAGTTTATAGTGTAGAAAATGCACCTAGGACCAGGAGTTAAATGCCATCTGTGGACTGCAGGACCCATTGCACCATCCACAGAATGGGCCTGAAAGGCATGGCTTCAGTCCTACTACATGTAGCTTGAATACAGTAGCCTAAAAACCTGTTGTTAAACTTGTCAAGTAAGTCGCCTCTAAGTACATCTTGTTGCTCAAAAATGGGATGCCTGATATTTAAAACTGGAACACATGCAAAATTAAAGTTGGCATATTCCAAAAGTGACACCTAGAAGCTATTTTCACTCGCAGGGCTGTAGCTAAATCCTCGAAAATATCAATATGGATTATAAACTTTAATCTGTAATTTAGGACAGAAAACAGCTACAATAGACAATCAAAGTCTATTTATATTTTTGATTAAAAACCCAATTTAATAGCAAAGTCATATTTCTAATGAATATATAGGAAAAATTAATTTTAGAAAAATGCATTTTACCTGTTTGTACCTCTATTTAGCTAATTAGCACTAGCATACTGACCGCTGGTATGCCAGTGCTTGACCCTAATAAAGTGTAAATACTGTTCTCAAACCAGAGACAATAGCCTGGGAGTGAGAAGTAGTTTTTCTTTCCCTTGTAGAAAGACCAGTTAGGATGAAACCTGGAACTTCATTTACTTTTAAAGGACCTGCACTTTCACAAGTAAATGTAAGGGACAACATCAGGAAGGCAACCCTTTTTTATCGAGCCAGGCTGGCTCCAGCCCCAGTATGAGGGAAGCTAGCCAGAGACCCAGTTTTGAGTGACCACAAAGAAGGGCGCTACCAATTCCCTGGGCACAATTCAGGGTAGGCATACTGGCTCTACACAAGGGAGAAAGGGTTCCCCATCTTGGATTTAAGGAGTACTGTGCACTGTGTGATTGTTTGCAGTAGGGCAGGCAGGACCTAATGAAAAAGTGGATAGGGTTGCCCTTGGGAATATCTACCCACTTGCTAGGGATGAGCCAGAAGGGTTGTATGACGTTACAACGCATTTTTTACAACGCAACATCCATTACAACGCATTCCATTACAACGCATGCCATTACAACTAATTTTTAAAAACTACCTTTACAACGCTTTCCATTACAACGCATACTACCTTTACAACGCATACCATTACAATGCATAACATTACATTGCATGTATGGTAAGTATTGGATAGTGTAGGGGTAAAAATTACTATTCTAACTCCAGGGGGTGCAACAGTAGGGTAAGTGTTGGATGGTAATGGTATGCGTTGTAATGGTATGCGTTGTAATGACTGTGTTGTAATGACATGCGTTGTAATGGTATGCGTTGTAGTGTCATGCGTTGTAATGGTTGCGTTGTAATGGCATGCTATGTAATGGATGTTGCGTTGTAAAAGTTTTGTTGTAATGGTAGTGAGTTGTAAAAGTTGCGTTGTAAAGGTTGTTTCCTGACAGAAGTCACCCCCACCCCAACTGCTAGCTAGCGCCAACCATTGATATGGCACCCCACCCTCCTCAGTACATGGTATGGACCTGAGGAAGATCTGAACCCTACTTGCTGTAACCTGAGAGGACCTCTGAAGGACTAGACCTACTCCCTACTTTGCCCAGGACAAAGAAGTGGACTTTAAGGGCAGGTGTGCTGACTGCTGTGTGGGTACAGGGACATTACAAGTTCAAGAAACACTTTTTCCTGGATGACCAGTTGCACAGTCACAACTGGACCTGCACCAGGCAATGCAGAAGACCTTTGCTGAACAAAGCCCCGAAGTCCTAAAAGCCTCCCCCCTCAACTCCCAAGAAGACTGGGTGCATTAGGTGGAGAGATGAGGAGAAAGGGCTTACCGCTGCAACATTTTCGGACTCACCAGAGCTGATCCGACGAAGACATTTGGCTGAAAAAATACATTTATCATGAATGGAACTTCTCTGCAGCAACAAATCTATTTCACCGGACTCTTGTAAGAACCTTGAAAAGATTCAAGACTTAATTCATACTTGTGTTACTCGCTTAATAGAAAAAATTGCAAGTTTAGGGCGTGCAATATCAAAGCTTTCTAATTCCAATTATGGTAAAAACCCTGCTCCTGTGTGTGCCAGGGCAGCAGAGATAAAGACAGTATGTAATGCAAATGCCACCTCTGACATGGTAGACTGGGGCAGGGCTCATACACCACTACGGCTGCCCAACATGTACAGGGATCACCATTGTGCAGTCTCAACTAATATGAACTCTGAATTTAATCCAGGAAGGCTGCTCTTGCAAAAGGATATTATTTATTGTCCTCTTCTCAAACTCCCTCCTTACTGCAGTTCATATGTAGCAGTTTTGGTTAATGTTCCATGCTTGCCTATAATCAAGGTAGAAACTCATGATGGCCTCAAGAACAAGGTGTGCCACTGGCTAACTGAAACTTCTGACTTCAACATTTTGGAATATAGTGATATTTTATTTGTCAGACGGATGGGGTGGATTACGCCATCAACTAAAGATTCTACTGGGCCTGTGTGGTCATAAACTGTAGAAAGTCAACCGCTGCTGGCTGTTGAAACTCAAAATGTTCTCAACATGATTAATGGAACTTTAGGTAACTATTTTACTGTTGGGTTATTTCTGTCATCCGTTTTCTGGCACACAGCTCATCAGGAATGGTTTACCATCCAGGACTTCTGAATTTATCACCAGCGCCTGTATCCCTACATCTAACAGATTCCGTCCTCTATCAGGTCTTGTTGATACAGATTGACTGTTAAATGACCATGTTTTAACCATTGAATCTAAATGAAATGTTGGAGCCAGTGATGACCTAGAATTGTCTGTTCACAGTGATATGACTCCAGAGATGCCAAAAGTTGCAGGCTCCTTAACTACTCTGATTTGCTGGAGCATTGCTGGCCTCAATTCCAAGTGGTCAGATTCGAACTGGCTCCATTATAAATAGACTGTCTGGTTTTAGGTTTAAACTTATAATAACTGATAAAACCCCACTGAAAGAGAAATAGCTCTCACCAGTGAAAACATATAAACAAATTGTGTACTGGCTGTTTTGGTATTGCCTGTCTCTAGTGCCAATGTTTAGAGGACCTTTTCACAGAAGTTTACATGGGAAGGAAAGAGCGAGTGCACATGACGAAGGACTCACTGAAGAAAGATTGTATGGTGTACTACAATAAGTTTAATTTGCAAACATCTATTTGGACCGCACATACACTATATGAACACTGTCTATATACAATGAGCTATCAGTGCAGAAAGCACGCAATAATAAAAGCAAAACATTCCATAAACACCTGAAAAACACTGTTTCTGTTGTCTTTAATGGTTTGAAAATGCGTAACCACTGATAACCACTGTTTTTTTAAGGTACTGAAATCACTTGAAAACACTGAAAAAACCCACCAGAATTTACCAAAAATAGAAAATGAACACAGGAAAGCCTAACTATAAACTATGATATGGTGATGTTGTTGGAAATTTGGCACTTGGGGCGCATCATTTGGGTAGGGTATGAAGCTTTCAAGGTACCTTCCATTCGCTCAGCAGAGGATAGAGCCTGGGGAGGACTGGCTATTATGGTCCAAGTTTCTAAGGGCCGATTTAGATCTTGGCAAGGGGGATTCCCCTTCACAAACGTAACTGTTATCCCAGTTACAATCTCCATGGGATATAATGAGACAGTAATACGGCATGTTTGTGACAGAGTGTTCCCTTCTGCCAAGATCTAAATCAGAACCTAAGTTATTTAAAGTCATTATCAGGGTATTCAGGTTTTGTGGCTTGTTCTCCCCAGCAGATGGCTGGGTCCAAACTGGGGTGGCATGGTGAGCAAAAGAACAATGGATTTAACCCAGATCTCTTGACTGGGGCGAGTGTTTGAAAGGCTTCAGCACTCCGTCCATCATATTGTGTTTGCTAAAAAAGTGACTGACATGTAATAATAAAACATATATGGTCATTGCAACCAAAAGGGTTTACAATTATAATGTGTAATGTAATGCAAAGATTACATTGAATAATGTGTGATTGTTTCCACCAACCATCCTCTATACTTCACTGCTTTGCATTTCATGAAACTGAGAAGAGCAGAAAAAATGTGCTATATCTACTAAGATATGGCACACTTCTGCTACCTCCTTGCGCTGATGCACTGTGTGCTGTCTAGGACCAATTCAGGCACCCTGGCATCATGATGCAATGGTAATGTGCTTGCATGACAGGCAGGATTGTATTGGTGCACAAAACCATTCCTAAGAGGCAATCTCCTCTTTCTCTGCGTGATGCGGCATGCTTCACATATAGAAAAAGGAAGTGACATGGAGAAATAAAGATATTTCTCCTCATTACACCATCTTCAGGAGGCACACCATTATAGCACAATCCAGGGTTTACTGATTTATGTAAATCTGAGATTTTGCCAAGTACCATGGGTGAATGCACAGGAATGCCTATGCTCCACCCAGGAAATGCCTCCCACTTCAAGATGTAACACAATGCAGTGCAAGCAGCTGCATTGTGTGACATTTCTTTTCAAAGTCATGCAAGGCAGCACAATTCGCCGCTAAGTAAATACCACTTAAGGACTGACGCTGCCATGGGTAAAAAGTGTGTGACGCAAGGACAATGCAAGTCCTTAGTAAATCTGAGCCACAGGATATATTTGTATTTATCGAGGGGCAGGTCATACTTTCTCCCCTATTAGATACACCCTTAAGGCATTCAACATACGTATATCAGGCTTTTAAACCCTTTATCAATCAACAATTGTAAATTTATTTGTAGATCTGGTTGTGATGCTCTTCTCTTACAACATTATTTCATTATATAATTAAGAAAAAAAGCTGAGAGTTTCTAGATTCCAATGAGCTGCACAATGAAGATCTTTACTCAGTATATTTTATAAAATAACTTTAACCACACAGAAACATGTGTGAGTGGCAAAAGGTCTTTAATTGTTTTTGATGTACCCGAGGTGACAAAAGCAGTGCCAAGAAAGAAGGTAAATAGGCTTCCGATCAGCACCCTTTACTTTCTGCTGCTCCCATCATGATTCCATTCTTTGAAATAAGTAAATTCAGCAGATAAGTGCCACTCTTCTGACTAAACCACAAATAAAATTTAAACACACATTGTTGAGCAACTTATCATGTTTCTTATTGTGAGTAAATGAAAACATATCTAGTTGAACTAAACCTCCACATTTGTGCTCAGTAAAAGTGACATCCCTTTTCAATGGATTATAAATCAAAAGGTTTTAACAGTGATATGAATGCTGTAAGCCGATACCACAGCTCATATTCAATATATGGTACACATGAATTGATAGGAAATAATTTAACAACTATCCTATAGATGCATCAAGCATCCATTCTGCGAATCCTAAATAGCGAAAAATAATGAATCGCTATTAAGAATTCACAGAATGGGATGCAACATCAAAATCGCGGAATATTTGCGATTCGCACCCGGCCACAATCGCCAAATGCGACTCCGCGGTAATCTCTCCAAAATCGCAAAATCGGCTGTTTCCAACACCCTAATTGCGTATTCGCAAATACCGATTTCGCAAATAGCGATCTCGCACATTGCGAGATCTCAAAAACGTGAAGTCGCATTTGGAGCCCAATGATGACATCACTACCAGGAAGTAGCCTGCTCCATGCATCATTCAGAGGACAGAGCTGGATACAGGAGGAGGCAGAGCACTGAGCTCCAGGAGCCACACCCTGCAGTGCCCATACAGGAGTGGAAATCAAACCACAATGTCCCAGGAAGCTGCAGGACCAAGTGAAAAAGCCTGCAAGCGCAAAATCAAGTTTAGTGAGAAAGAACTTGAGTACCTGATTGAAGGAGTGAGCAGGGACCACGACCAACTGATCGGGAAGCTGTCCCGGAAGGTGCCCGAGGCAACCAAGAGGCGCATCTGGGTGCGCATCAAAGCAAAGGTGAACACAGTAGGAGTCACCCACCGGACCATCGATGACTTAAAAAAGAGGTGGTATGACCTCAGAGGCCGTGCCAAGGAGCGAATAGCTGAGAGACTGGGGAAGAGAATGGCCACGGGAGGAGGACACTCCACAGTCCCTGAAAACACCCCCATGGAGGACACCGTACACCCTGAAGCCTGCGTGGGCGTTACCCAACTGGACACCTCCCGCACACACACCAAAGTCAAGGTAAGAGGCATGCTACTGCGACCCCGTACCCTAACAATGCCCATGCCCCCAGTGCAAACCATATTTATGAGCACAGTATTCCAGTCCCTGCTCCTCCCAAATGCCCAAATGCATTGTGGAACCTGTGGTGTGTAAAGGTGCCTTGATAGCCAATTACAGCCAGATTAGTAAAGATGCACAGACCCCAAAGCCAGCCAGGGAATGCAGACATTAACCAATAGCGAGCTTGCATGCATGTTGCAACATCCCAGGTGCCTTAATCATACCAGTAATCATTCACTCATCCACATCACAGGTGCTGCGGATACTGACACGTCCAACAGTGACATCCTCCACATTGCGGAGACACCTGAAGAGACAGAGGGGGAGAGGCAGCCTGCAGCTGCACCGACACCCAGGGCCACCCCTGCAGCTACAGGCGGAGCACAACATCACATCTTGGCACCTAAGGCAGTGGAGCAGACCCCACCCCCACCCAAGAGGCAGACACAAAGTGTGCGGGCCCACGCTAGCAGCAGGTCAAGGCAGCAGAGCTCCATGGCCACCACAGCAGCCATGGAGCAACACGCACACATCGTGGGCCTGGGCATTGAGGCTCAGATGCTGCGTGTGCACCGCAAACAGGCACAGCACATGGCAGCAATGCAGCTGCAGCTCTACAAAACAGCACGCAACATCATTCTCCTCACAGAGAGTGTGTAGGAAGTACGGTGAAGGAGAGCAACCAGCTGATGGTAGCGCAGCAGGACGTCACCCACAGATGCCACAGGCAGCTGCTCACACGGCTGTCAGCCTACACCCGTTCCAATCACCTGATCGGGAACGCCACATCCCAGTTCTCGCGAAGATCATTGGCTATGCAAATCCAGGTGGTCCAATGCTGTGTTGTGCTGACGTAGCAAGGCACCTAGAGCAGGTCACCAACGCTGTGGAGCACCAACAGGCGGCAGACCATAGCAACGCAAGGGGGGGAGGATGATGCCAGCAGCCTGTCTGTGCCGGTGCAAACAGACAGGAGGCGCAGTGCCCGGCCCAACACTGCATCCCGACAGAACCAGCCTAACGTGGACGGTGAGAGGCGAAAGGGTGGGCCCGACAGGAGGCGCTAGTTTCATTACATTTCAGGCTGTGGCGTGGTGAGGCAACCATGGACACCAGCTCAGGTTACATGACCTTGGATGTTTAAAAGCCGTACCCTTATTTGTTGCTGATGGAACCACATTGAGACTGTGTGAAATAAACACAAGCTTTATTTTGACAACAAATCATCCTCATGTCAATCTTTGATGTGGCTTGCATGAGTGCAGTGTTGTGTGAGGGGTATGGATGCACTAGAAATAGTTCTGTGTGATGTGCGCGCAGCGCCTGTGACCTTCAGCAGGATTCTCCCCGTGTGCATGATGCACATGTGCAGGTTGTCCCCCTCCGACTCACTACCAGACACCTCAACAGGTATCCTCTGCTTGGTGGCAATATTGTGAAGCATGGCGCACATGGCCACGATGCGGTAGCAGATCTCGGGCCTGTATTTGAGGGCCCCGCCAGTCTTGTGGAGGATGCGGAATCTACTCTTTAACATGCCAAATGTTCGCTCAATCACATTTCTGGTGTGTATATGCGCACCATTGTACCTCCGTTCATGTGGTGTTGCTGGGTTGAGGTATGGGGTGAGGAGGTATTCACGGAGGCCATAGGCGCTGTCAGCTGAAGGGAGGAGCAGAGGGTCAGTGCCTGTTATGCGCGTCAACATGGCCTTAACATACTGTATGTGGGCATGTGTACTTACCTAGGAGATGTCCCTCGCCAAATTCACCCCTGGCCAAGCGGGTGTGTATGTCGCTGTGCCGGAAGATAAACAAAAATATGCGTGCTCCCTGGGTATTGTGCCACAATGTCTGTAATGATGGTCTTCGCATTGCAGACCACCTGAATGTTGAGGGAGTGATATGACTTACGGTTCCGGTACATGTATTCGGTCTCTGCGGGTGGACAGATGCGTATGTGGGTGCAGTCGATGCAGCCAATTACATGGGGGAAATGGGCGGTATGATAGAAGTCCAGTTTAGTTTGCATTAAGTCCTGTTGGGTTGTTGGGAAGGTGATGTAGTGATGTATCCGGCTCAGCATGGCGTCCAGGAAACTCTGTAGGCAGCGTGAAAGTGTACTCTGGGATACACCCCCTGCAACTGCGACTATCCCCTGGAAGCTCCTGGAGGCCAGGAGGTGCAGGCAGCAAGGGACCTGGACATGGGTGGGCACGGCATTGGTCTTCCATGTTGGGTGCTGCGTCAGGGGGTCAAGGTCTCTGATGAGCTTCTTAATCATTGCCCCCTTTGAGGCTGTATTTGGAGTAGATCTCCTCTTCAGTCTGTCCCAGTAGTGTAATCCGCAGCCGGAAGATGCATTCATGGATCCTGCGTCTGTTCTGGGCTGCAGCCTGGAGCCTCAGCCGCCTTGCCATGATGTATAGACCTGCCATTGTGAATTTCCTCATGCTCCTAATGAGTCTCTTTAAGTGTGTTTGATTTAGCCAACACCTGTTTGTTATTTCCACCATTTTTTTTTTTTGCCAATTTGACTTCATGGTTACCACCTGGTTTAGTTTCTCCTTAAATAGCGACTCATTTTTCGCGAATTATGGTGTTTTCGCTATTTGTGATTGCTGATGCATGTGGATAGCGATTTGCTTGCTAATTCGCTATTTGACTGCGAATTCGCTATTTAATTAGCAGATTATGTGGAGAATCGCTTTTAAGGAATCGCACTGGGGGTTTCTACGGGTTTAGTGATTCTTTGTTTTGTGAATTTGCAAATTGTTGTTTTTCCACTTGATACATTGCGGAAGTGGAATTTGCAATCGCAATCGCTGTTTCGCAGCGATTGCGATCGCAATTTCACTTGATGCATCTATGCCTATGTTTTTTCACATTTTTAAAGTGTTGTGATGTACCAATAAATTTTCCCTTTCTGGAAAAACTGTACCATTATGGCATATCATGTTTGCATCGTAATTAAAGGATGGGTATATTTAAAATACACACTTCTTTGTGCGATTTACTGCTGTTTTATTATATTAATTGTGGGCTTATTATGGAGTTCTTAACATTA
Source organism: Lissotriton helveticus (assembly GCF_964261635.1). NCBI lineage: Eukaryota > Metazoa > Chordata > Amphibia > Caudata > Salamandridae > Lissotriton > Lissotriton helveticus. The sequence continues at coordinate 1,206,875,264 of NC_136068.1, forward strand.
GGGAACAAGGTCAGATAATGGCACCACCTATGATGTCACTGAGGGTCACTGGATCTGTGATGTCATCTTCACTACCCCAAGTATTTTGGTGACTCGACGTTCATGAGTTCTCAGCAAAAAGATACGCCCCTCCTAACCGCCTTTCCTTCACTAGCACATGCCCTGACGCACACAAACAACACGCACCAGCAAATCCAGTGCTCTATTAAGTCTAAATCACATGCACGTCTTTCATACATAAAGGAATACTTCAGCATAGAACTCACTCAAAGTGAAAACATTTGAAAACAAAATGCAAGTTACCTTGCTTAGCACAGTTAAAACATTTATTATTTGCAATCAGTAAAGTCCGCTGAATGTATCTTTTTATTCAGGACGCAAACTACTGTTTGAGCCTGAACGGAGATATGCTGGTCACTTGTAAAAACACCCAAATTATGTTTATTCCAATTAAAGTGAGACAAACCTCTTTAGATTTACAAAACGCAATAGTCATTAACGTAATGTTAGAGCTAATTTGTCATGCACCCACCTGTGTACTGCACAAACTCCTCCTTAACTATTGCACTTGGTATGATTTACGCAGCAATTGATGTCGCCTTAATCTGATTGTGCAAAATACAGACTGAAAATAGTCCCAAAGTATTGCTTGGATGTCGTTTCAGGACAGACCTTCTTAATGCACCGAGGCACATTCCATATTCACACACCCTACATGAGGCATGAGTAGAATGTACGGTATCACTGCTATGTGCAGCTGTAATTTTACCCTAACATTTTGTCAATGAGGTGCTCCTAATTCAAGAACAAGATATTTCAAGAGGTTTACTAAAGTACTGCACAGTGTGATTTTAAAACCATGCATAAAATGATAACGTCATACTGCATGTAGGTGATATGGTTTTTAATGGTGTCAATAGACCACAGGATCATAGGATTGCAATCATATGGGAGGCTCAACCATGCATTTCGTATTCGTTTTCTTTTTTCCATTCAAATAAAAGTGGGCAGGTGTTCATATATCCACAGTTGTGCAAAATTCTGGCTATTAAAGGTCCCATGTTTCATGCTATCATAATGTGAACTTTTAATCATACTCCCTTCATATTCCTTAGGTCAATGTTTACTAGGGCTGCCTTCCTATATTAACTAGTTTGATCTATTTCCTAAGTAGCTGATTATAAATCCATATGATTTGCTTCAGCAGTTTTGATCCTGCGTTTCTGGGCTCACGATTGGTTCTGAGTAGATTTATCACCTCTACTGGATCATTGAACTTTACTCACTGTCGATCTTAGTTCTTCACGCTGTCACACTGAGGGGAAAGAGAATTAGCATTTATCCAATCACTCACAATAAATTTAACAGTGCAACCGCTTTGGCTACACAATGAGGACCAAGAATCGATTGCCAAGTTCAATGGTGTTTATTACAAATTAGTAATTGGGTTCAAATATATCACTCTTAAGACCAAGCTATATAAGTATAAAATAGCAACAAAGAGGCCAAGCCTCCTAAAGAAATTTAAACAAACAAGAATTAAACAGATCAACAGCTCGGTTGCTGCAATACAATATAATATTGCAACATAAGCACCTGGTGTTCAGAAAACAATCCCCTTTGGTCTTTTCTATACATTAGCAATCTGAGGGCCTGATTTAGATTTCGGCAGACAGGTTACTCCGTCACACTGGCGACTGATAACCCTCCACCGAAATATAAATCTCGCAGGATATTATGGGATTTATTTTTCGGCGGATGAGATATCCGACAACATTGTGTTGATGTAACCCGTCTGCCAAAACCTAAATCATGCCCTAATTCTTCCACGCACTGACCAAAGAACAGGAATGTGCAGAGTTTGGAAATCAACCAATTCTAAGGAACACAATAGGGATAAAGCAAACGAGTATTAGCAACACCAGCAGTAGCATTGCAGAAGCTCAGTCAAAACATCCTCCGAGAAGCAGCCGAGATGCAACTGACTGAAAACAGATAATCACACCCCCACAAAAATAATGAGAATCTATGGGGACCAAAAGTAGTGAAAGGGTGTGAGAGAGCACAAAATCTGAAAAATGTATAAGTACACCATATTTACAAGCACGTAGTATTAGCTTAGTATGGAATATACAAGAGTGTCGATTTATATAGAGAAAATATATGAGTGTTTGTTTTAATTAGAATAGATGCATATATAAGTGTGGAAAACTAATGTAGAGGTTGTAGAAATGTTCAAATGATGTTGGAGTCACACGTTAGATGACTAAGTGAAACGAAATGTAATTCTGCAAACCATGAAAATGTGTAGGCCACATGGCATTTCACAGAAAACGAAAGATGCTGCTACACTTTTAGTGACGTGGATTCTAATGTCATTTGAGTGCAAATGTATTATTAGGCATAGTATTAAAATTATGTGTTTTATATAGATGTGTTGCATTATATTATAGTAATACGTGTTAGTTAAAATACTTTTTAAACCAAAGAAAAGAAATGTTTTAGAAGGCAGAGACCCGCTTTGTGTAAATCAACTAGGCCTGAAAAGACCAAGTCATTCTCTTTGATCTAAATGTGCTCGTTAGGGGAAAGATGTGCTAGGCACTGACTGAGAGTTCTTACACATGTTTTATGGTCCGAGATATGGTGGAGGTTGGAATTTGAGGCCCACAGTACATGTGTCTGTCGCAGGTGCGAGGAGCCCTAATCAGTACCATGATGAACGGTTCCTTTGTTCAAGAGAGCCAGGCGCAGGCCTGGAGGAGTCTTCAGGAATTTTAGGGGGTACTGTCTCGCTGAAGAAGAAGCCTGGGAAGCAAGGTCAACTTTAATGAAGAGTCCAGAGGAGCACCAGTACGGAGTTTGCCGCTCAAAACTGTACCACGTGAGAGGCGTCGACATGGGCGTTCCTATTGGAAATGTGATTTGGTATTAGGGATAGCACCCCGGGGTGGAGTTAGAGCAGATGATCTGAGGAACCTAAGAGAGCGGATGGGTAGGCAGATAGAGAACTAACAGACTTCAATTTTGAGACAAAGACTAAGGGAAGTGTGTGATCTTCTTTGGAAGTCACCACGGCTGACACCTTTTTAGGTAAAGATCTTGTTAAGTAGGGATGTCACTTAGTCTAGTGTAGGGACAGATTTACTTTTCCTTTCTGTAAATGACTCTCAGGTTGCAACTCACAGCGATTCTTGCAACGCTTATGCTCTTTGAAATAGTTTTGATAATTTCCTTTTGTCGATTGAGAATATTTAGAGAGTACCTTTTTGTACTAATACCTGTATACCTTTTGAATCTTATTCTGAGATGTTTGTATCTCCAGATACTTTTGACTTTGAATTCAAACTTTTTTAACCTTTCCCAGTGGTAAGTGGTTCTTTAGAGTGGTTTAAGTTCCTAATTGACTAACCTAGTAGTAGATTGTCTTTTACTCAATGACAGGTACCAACGATTCAGTCGACATGATTAGGGATCTGGTAAGGTAACTAGAGACCAGAAACCCCGCGTTAACAGTTGGTAGCAGTGTAGGATGGTTATCTTCTTGAGGAAGGTAATCTAGATTGGGTTAGCTTACCCCAAGGCCCCTAGAGCTAGACATCGAGAGATGAGCAGCGGAAGAATCGCGTGCCGAAGAGGGTGCTGACGGTGCGAGAAAAGCAGCAGTATCGGAGTAGAGTGAGTATAACAAGGGTCATGCGTGAACAGATTGCGGTGTTTTGTGTTGTATTTGTATTGTAATGTCTTGCGGAGTTGAATGCCTGTAGTGTGATTGTGAGAAGGTTGTGAGCGCACGCAACCTGGTAAAATCTTAGGTTCGGGGTAGAGATTAAGTGGTTCGGGTGTATCGAACATCCAGAGTAGTTGTCAACCATAGTACGGGGGTCATGAGGTACCATTGATCGTCCGTGGAACCGAGATAGGGGGAACGCGTGAGTGAGTGTGTGAGTAACGGACGCTGGTCGAAAGTTACTGTGTGTAAGTAACCTATCAGAGAAGGCGATTGTCTGGACGTAAACGGAAAGACATTTTGCCAGTTAAGGTGACAATTACAGATTGACTGTGGGCGTACAGTCAAAGAAAAGTGATCGCTTGGACGGAAGTAATCATTTTTCGAAGTATGAATGGGACGCATGCATAAACGCGGAGACGAGCTGAAAAAGGAGGGGAACTGCTGCGAAGGGGGACGAGTGACGTCAGCAAGAGGCGCGCTGAGATAGGGTGGCGAGTGAAGAGCCGCGACGCGATAGGACGGTTGGTGTGACGTCGGCAAGAGCCGCGACGGGATTGGGCGGCTGGTGCGACGTCAGTGAGAAGTCGCGTTCTGATAGGCCAGTTGGCGAGAACAGAGCTGAGATTGGTGGATTGTCATCAGGAAGTAAACAAACCGGAGAAAACAGAAACTAGTAGATTGAAAATGAAGTGTTTTAAATGTTTGAAGGATATTTTTAAAAGAAAAAGGAGAGAGTCTTTTTACGGGCAAGAGGCACCGCCAGAGGGTACACCGGCTCATTATATGGCAGCGAATGTTCGGCTGCATACGATATTATGGATTGGGTACTGGAACAAGCTTACGGAAGGGAATGAGGAAATGTCGTTCCCAAAGTATGGGACGTTTAAGCTAGAGGTGTTACATCGGCTAAAAGCAACCATGTCCGCATTGAAACCCCTGCCTAGACCGACCCAATTTGAGGCCCTTAACGCATGGATTAGGGCGGCGCACGATAGGAATCTGAATAGGCGTCAAGAAAGGCTGACGCGATCAGTAAGAGCAGTGCGAGATTCCAAATGGGATGAGGACGCCAAGAGGTGGAGGGTACAGGCTATTGAGGTGGATAAGTTGTACACAGTGAGAGAGGTGGCAGGTGAAAAGACACTCATGGAAGAAGATGAGGAGAGCGACTCGGAGGACACCTTGATAAATAGATTATTGATAGATAGACCGCCTCCGAGAGTTGGGGAGATAGAAAGTAGAGGACTCGCAAGGGAAGATGGGGCTGCCATAGAGGGGTATGTACCACTTCCTATATCGGAATGGACACCTATCAAAGGTGGGGAGACACCTCAACATAGTACAGCACAGAGTGTAGTCGGAAGGTTTGTGGTACAGAAAACGCCAACCGCAGAGAGGGCGGAACCTTGTAGATTGCCAGATGCTCTCCAAGTACCCGTTACCATAGGACCCATAGTATCGATTTACAACCCAGAGAATGGGAGAGAGGAAGAACAGATACGGTTAGACAGTGAAAGGGTTGAGATGGAAAGGAGGAATGACATGACAAATGCCTGGAAGCAATTGCCAGGACCGGTAACGTGGAACACCCCATTCGAACCGACAGTGAGTCCCGCAACAGAGCAGAGGGGTCAAAGAGGACCGATGGACTTAAGGGGACCACGTCCGAAATCCTTTAAGGAGCTGAGGGTCGATTTGAGAGAATGGGAGGGGTCCACAGAAGCACCAACCAGCAGACCTAGAACAGAAGCAGAATGGGGAAGCCGAGGCAACGGAACATTGTCTCACTGCGGGGCTAGTGCAAGTAGTCAAGAGTGTGAAGGTAACAGGCCGGAGAGTAGAGGGGTTATACGTCATACTGACGGTGGGAATGAGCAAGAGAGCAGGGAGAGGAGTACAAGATGTGGAGAGACACCTCGTCTCATCCAAAGAGAGGGAGATCAGCGGACTCAAGAATACAGAGAGAGGTTTAGATGTACGCACCATGCACCTGATGAGAGTATACAGCACTGGAGTCGCGGGAGCACGGGGAACAGTGAAGGATCTTGCCATGGGTCGAGAGATCAGGGACCACCGGCAAATGACGAGGACAGGGGGATAAATGGAATGTCTTACCATGCATCTAGGGAAATCATGCAGGATGGGACTGGTGGGACTACAAGAAATGGGAAAGTGTTTCACTATACACCCAGAGAGGATGGAACTGCATGGGACCTGGAGAGATGGGAACAAGGGAGGACTCCCCATAACTCGCCTGAGCCTAGACGTAGGACCCGGAGCTGGGATGGGAGAGATGTGAATGGACCCCCTAGAACTAGTATACTGAGAGCTGCAATAAAGGCCAAAAGACTCGATGTCACTAGCTTAAAATCTGACCTGGATGAGATAATAGATGGGACGTTGCCCTTAGAAAGGATTGACTTGTATGAACAGGATGAGTTACTGTTCATAGCAAAGGATGTTACCCGAAAGGCAAGGGCAATTCATGAGAAACTGTCTGGACTGGCAGACAAGTACATGGTAGACTTGTCCAAAACGAGAACATTACAGAGTAACCATAGGTTGCAGTATTCAGATCAAGACTTAGATGAGAAGAGAACTACAGGGTTAAAAACACACATTAGGGAGTTGATAGCAGGGATAAGAGTGTGGAGAGATCTGGACAAATGGGAAGAGAGATGGTCCAAAAGGGGTACTGTCAGGAGGAGCACGAGTGTGATGTCTCCAGAAGGAAGGGTAATGCAGATGGAGGCATTCCCTTTGCGAGAAATATCGAATGGGAATTATGTACATGTACCCTGGAGTAGAGGAGATTTAGCTGCATTTACCAACTCATTTCCGAAGTTAAGGGACAATCCAGTAGAGTGGTATAAGCAGGTAGAAAGGTTTGTAAAGATCTCGAAAGTATTGTGGATTGATTTGAACACTTTGTTTGACATTGTGGTCCCATCTGACTTGTGGACATCGTGCAAGACTAGTGTTGAATGGCCAACTACTGAACCAGTGAGGGATGCTCAGACAAATGGACCGTCTGAAATTGTCATGCAAAAGTATGAAAGGGTAATAGCTTGGCTGAAAGATAAGGTACCACCCCAGGACATAGATTGGGTAAAAATAGACCGAACAAGACAAGAACCAAAGGAGACAGTTCATGAGTTCTATGAAAGGTTGTTGAACACATTCAAACAATACAGTGGACTCGATGTAATGGATCCCAAAGATATAGGACAGTTTGTGTCAAAGTTTGTTTTGGGGTTGAGACCTGATATTTGTTTGATGATTCAGCAACATTTAATTTGTTGGCAAAACAAACCACTAGATGAAATTTTAAGGTATGCCAGATACTGTAGCGATGAGATAGATTCCAAGACAAAGAAAATGAAGGAGAAGCTGATGGTGGTACAGATGCAGTCAGCCGGAAAGGGCGGACAGCAGAAACAGGGAACGGGGACAATGGGACGGAAGTCGAATGGTCAGAACAAGGATAGTGAAGAAAGTCAGAGACCTAGAATAGATTTTGCCACTTTAAAGAAAACGACAAAGTGCCACCAGTGTCACCAGGTGGGACATTGGAGATGCGAGTGTCCCTTTAACCCTGAAAGTGGAGAACTAGAATTAGAACAGGAAGTTCAGGAGGTTCCAGTTCAAAGGGCGACAGTCCCAGGAAGCAAGGTGGTCAAAGGGGGGACTTCGGCTCCACGAGCTCAGTTTCCACAGCCACCAAAGATCGCGACAGGGGGAAAAGTCTATAAACAAATGCCTCTTTTTATTGAAGAAGAAAAATGTTATTACATTGACCCAATGACCGGTCAACGTGTGAACAGAGAAGAGGACTGTACCCTCGGGGCAGTTCTAGAAGTAGATCAGAGAGGGCCATTTGTTGAGGCAGAGGTAGCAGGGTGTCCGATGACATTCTTGGTGGATACTGGAGCTACTCGATCAACTCTGAGATCAGCAGTGGTTCCTGACCTACCAATGTCGGGGGAAACAATTCAAGTGGTTGGAGTCGCAAATAGAAGGATGACTAGTCCTTTGACAGAACCAGTGTCAGTGAAAATAGGGAATTACATAAATGAACATCAGTTTGTGGTATGTGATTCTAGTCCTGTATGTCTGTTAGGGAGGGACTTGCTGTGCAAATTGAATTGCACCATATACTGCACACCTCAGGGTGTGGAGGTACAGACCGCAGATGATGATGCTACCTTTAAGATTGCCAATGAGAAAACATGTATAGAACTGTATCCTACTCTGACTGTGGAAGACCTTCCTTGGGACCTAAGAGATGCTGTCTCAGCTGAAGTATGGGATTTTACCGGGGAAGAGATAGGACTGATTAAAGGGGTGGAACCAGTGAAGATCATGATAAAACCGAACGCTGAATTTCCAAGAACGCCTCAGTATAAACTGTCCCAAGAAACAATTGCAGGAATAAAACCTGTGATTGATTCAATGATTCAACAGGGAATACTGAAAGAAATCGTGGGTAGTCCATGTAACTCCCCGATTATGGGTTTGCAGAAACCTAGTGGGAAGTTCAGAATAGTTCAGGACCTTCGAAAGATTAACAACATTGTGGTTTCATGTTGTCCAGTGGTACCGAATCCATCAGTGATACTGTTTCAAATACCATTCCAAGCTGAGTGGTTTACAGTGATAGACCTTTGTCAAGCCTTCTTTTCCATCCCATTAGATGAGGACAGTCAGTATCTTTTTGCATTTAAAATGGAAGATCGCGCCTTAACATGGTGTCGAATCCCACAAGGGTTCACAGATAGCCCTTCGATCTTCAGTCAGCTGTTGAAGAAGAACCTTGAAAGTCTGGTATTGCCACAGAACTCGGTTCTGGTCCAGTACATAGACGACCTACTTGTTGCGTCAGAAACAGAGGAAGCTCGTAAGGAAGACACCATTGCTTTACTGAATCATTTAGCTGAGAATGGACATAAGGTATCTCCAAACAAATTACAGTACTGTCTGACAGAAGTACAGTATCTGGGTCACCGAAAAGAGAAGGGGAAGCGCAAGGTGTCTCCAGACAGGATAGAGGCCATCATGAAAATAAATGCGCCAACGACACAGAGAGAAGTTAGGATGTTCTTAGGAATGGTTGGTTACTGCCGACAGTGGATAGCTAACTTTTCACTGAAAGTAAAACCTTTACAGAAACTGACGCACAAGGAGGTGAGTGATCCGGTACCATGGGACAACGAGTGCCTAATGGCGTTCCTACAACTGAGAGAGGACTTGTGTCGTGCTCCAGCTTTGGGAATGCCAGATTATGAGAGGATGTTTTCATTATACTGCTGTGAAAGAGAAGGATGTGCGTTATCAGTGTTGGTGCAAGTACACGGAAATGCCCGTAGACCAGTTGCATATTTTTCGGCTACATTAGATCCGGTAGCCGCAGCGTTGCCCGGATGTCTCAAATCTGTTGCTGCAACAGGTGTCAGCATTGAGAGGTGTGAGAACATCGTGATGGGACACCAATTAGTGGTGTATGTACCGCATTCGGTAGAATTGTTAATGACAAGGACCAAGACGCAGCACTTGACCAATAGTAGGCTCACGCGCTATGAGCAAGTTATTCTTGCTGCAGAGAACGTGACCCTTAAGAGGTGCTCGGTCTTGAATCCTGCTACATTGATGCCACTTCCTAATGATATAGAAGGCGAAGAATGTGAAGATCACGATTGCCTAGATGTGACTGAACTACGCACGAAGCCCAGACCAGATATTGTGGATGAGCCATTGATCGACCCTGATGAAATTTACTTTGTTGATGGCTCATGCTTAAGAGACGATACTGGTCGGTTGAGAGCAGCTTATGCTATTTGCACCATTACTAGAGTTGTGGAAGCCGCTTGCCTGGAAGGAGTACACTCCGCTCAGGTAGCAGAAATCATTGCATTGACACGTGCCTGTATAGCAGGTAGCAAAAAGAGTGTCACCATCTATACCGATAGCCAGTATGGTTTCGGGGTAGTTCATGATTTCGGGCAATTGTGGTCTCAGAGGGGTTACATGACCTCCTCTGGTTCGCCAATCAGAAATGGGGAATTTGTACCACTGCTGTTAGAAGCATTGCAAGGTCCAGCTGAAATTGCAGTGGTCAAGTGTACAGCTCACACTAAAAATACAGATTTTGTGTCACAAGGAAACAGGTATGCAGATGAAGTTGCCCGCTATTGTGCGGAGCAAGGGTATACTTTCACGGAGGTGGAAGTAGGTGGGGCAAAAGAAAAAACAGAAGTCCAGATGATGTTAGAGACCGTAGATACATGGGAAGATCTGAAACAAATGCAAGAAAATGCACCTGAGTCAGAGAAAAAGTCCTGGGAAGTAGCAGGTTGTGTGAGAAGTGAAATGGATTTTTGGGTTTCAGCAGATGGAAGAGCAGTGTTACCGGAGGAATTAGTGAATCCAATGGCACGACAAATACATGGTCCAACACACTTAGGAAGGGATGCCATGCTGAGAGTATTTAGGCAAACTTGGTATTGCCCAAAGTTCAGGATTGCAGCAGAAGCAGTCTGTAGGAGATGTGTCACATGTCAGCAACTGAATGTAGGGAAAAGAACACCAGTTACCATGAGTCACATTGGGAGGTCTGGGGGGCCTTTCAACAGAATGCAATTGGATTTTATTGAAATGCCAAGGGTCAATCGCCTTAGGTATGTGTTGGTGGTTGTATGCATATTATCCAGGTGGGTCGAGGCATACCCTACACGTAGGTGCGATACACTCACCGTAGCAAAACTGTTACTTAGAGAATTGATCCCGCGCTACGGGGTGCCAGGCTCTCTGGAATCTGATCGAGGAACACATTTTAACCGTGAAATTGTGAAGATGCTCTGTGCCGCATTGAACATTGATCAGAAGTTGCACTGTAGCTATCGACCAGAGGCTTCAGGAATTGTGGAGCAGATAAATGGGACACTAAAGTGTCGAATTGCCAAAGTGTGTTCTTCAACTTCCTTGAGTTGGCCAGATGCTTTGCCTTTAGTGTTGATGAGCATGCGTAGCACACCCGACCGGAGGACAGGTCTCTCTCCACACGAGGTGCTGATGGGGAGGGCAATGAGGCTTCCTTCTGTACCAACTGCGACACTATTAAACATTACAGATGACCTGATCCTGGATTACTGCAAAGGACTGTCTGACGCCATTCATTCTGTGTCCTTCCAGGTGCAGGCTGCTGAGGTCCCATCTTCAAGAGAGTTGTGTCATGACCTGTGCCCAGGAGAGTGGGTGCTGGTGAAGAAACACGTCCGGAAAAACTGCCTAGACGTGCGCTGGAGAGGACCTTTTCAGGTCATACTGACCACGAATACGGCTGTCAAGTGTGGAGGCCTGCCGAAATGGATACACGCTTCCCACACCCGAAGAGTTCCAGCACCCCTGGATGAAACAGCTCCTCTCACGGATGAGAATCCAGCTGAAGACGGTGAACCATTAGAGGGGATCAGTCAAGCTGTGGGGGTGTCTGAAGAAGTTGGGAGCGTTGCCGATCCAGAAGAAGAAGGGCAAGACGGTAGCGACACTGAAGCTGCAACAGAAGGAGAGAGCTGTTGTGAATGTGACTTGGAAACAGATCAGGAACAGAGTGATCAGGAACCGAGCAGGAGGGAAAGCAATAGGAGAACAAGAAGTGGGGCAGCTACTTGGCCTGAAAGAAGAAGGAGGCCGAGCCTGAAGTTGGCTCGAGAAGAAACTCTTGCTCCTATATCCGAAGACTCGGATCTGGAAGAAGAAGTATCGGACCAAGAGCAGGAGGGTCTAAGGAGATCAAGGAGAGTACGAGTGCCTAGCAGAAGATACTCTACACCTGAGTGGACCTACCTTGCTGCAGATGTCGGAGGGACGCAGAGTTGGGAGGGTGAGGGAAGTGACCCTGACCAGAACTGACCCAATCATCACAGTGGAAATAAGGTTCCTGTTGCCAGGATTGGAGGTCGAAAGACTGCTGACACTCAACATCGTCTATCCTCCTCTCCTGAGTGGAATAAGAAAATTGATATTTGAGACTGTTGAGTTTCCGTGTTGCTGTTCAAGGAGTCCAATACTGGAGGGAGTCCTTCTCCGTATGGAAATATTTGAGCTAGTGGTGGAACTTCTGGGAACACGCATAGTTTCAGATTGCTAAAAAGACTTTGTAAAGAACTTTGTAAATATTGATTGGAAGATAACCTAGCGCCGACTGGAAGAACAAAGAATTAGGGACTTTCCTTTTAGTGGATGGAGAAGGGCTAGGGTTGTCTATTGCTACAGAACTTAATGACTGTTTTTGCGGGAGAGAATTGTCAGCTTTCAAGTGTGGTTCAAAGAAAGACATTGTGATTCAAAGGAAGAGAGTCTTTGTGCAAAGAAAAAAGGACATTGAGAAGAAGTAAGAGACTTTGCTGAGAACGACAATCAGAGCTACACTGTTTGAGATCATGGAGACTGGCAACCCGAACCGCAGGGCAAAATGCATAGTAGGCACACTTTTAGTGGTAGTGATTTCTCTTATAGTTTTAGTAGTTACTATATCATATATAGTGGGACATGAGAACGAAACAAAGGCAAGATTAGAAACATAGAAAGCATCAACACAAAAGCCTACCACTGTTGCTGAGGTAAAAGGAGAAAACACTGAGAAAGAAAAGGCTTTGCTAGATGATGAGATCAAAAGATTACATGTTGACGAATCACAGGGGAACTTTAGGTCAAATGCTTATGCCAAGTTGTTATACAAATACATTGATGTCATGGAGGCGAAGAATTGCTACGTTTGTATGCAATTACCAGCTTCTGTGGATGAGGGTATCAGATTCCATCATCTTCCATTGACGTATGGAATCACATGTAGTTTGTTGTTGAGCATATTCTAAGGACGAGATGGGTTCGAGTATTATTTCTCGAATTTTGACTCGACATTGCCAGAGGTCCCAAATTATAAGCATCTGAATAAGTGGGACTATTACAAGTGCGAAGACAGGTTACAGAATTTTTTCATTCCATGGAAAACGTTAGATACTTCACATGCCCGAAGAAATAATCTGACTTGTCAAGTGTCAGAAATTGAGAAAAAGTTTATAGGGCAGGTGGATACTAGATACAGGAGGCAAAAGATTCAAAAAGCTTCAGGACAATGGGAAACAGATTGGACCAAGGAAGAAAGGATACAGCAAAGAAAGGGTAGCTTTGGTCCAATTGCTTTAGACAAGGAGAAACGGGGGAAATTGTGCATTCACAGAAGTTACTCCTATTATGAGAATCTGTATGTAGGTCAAGTCAGTTGTGAACATGCTTTCCAATTGGAGTACTACTCCAAAGATTTTTTGAAGGAGATGCAAGCAATTCCAAATGTATATTTTGTATGTGGAAGAAATGCATATGTGAAGCTACCAGATAATTGGTACGGATCATGCTATTTAGCAATTGTCTTCCCCAAAATATACCATGTTGAGAATCTAGAAACGACAAAGAGAGGGACATCAACAAGAGGGAGAAGAGACCTAGGTGCTGAAGAGGTAGTTGGGGATGTATTCGGTGCTGCATTCCCTCTCTTGGGATTGATACTGAATGATATCAAAATTAGAAGATTGGCTACAGTCGTAGATAGGTTATCTGCCAGTACTGCTAGATCCTTAATGCTGGTGGAGGGAGAGATGCAATCGATAAGAGCAATGGTTCTTCAGAACCGACTTGCTTTAGATGTTCTGTTAGCCAAAGAGGGCGGAGTCTGTAAGGCTTTGAAGGTCCAGGAATGTTGCACTTACATTCCAGACAATTCAAAACCTTTAGAGAAGTACATACGAAATATTACTGCGATACATCATGAAATTGAGGATCTGACAAAGATAAATGTGTGGGAGAAAGTAGGTCAAGGAATGGGTAAAGTTGGAGGTTGGTTTGCCAACCTAGGAAAGGGTATCGTTTGGTACATATTGAAACCCATCATCATAATTGTGATTTGTGTAATCACTTTGTGGGGATTGGTGCGACTGTACCAATGGTATAGAGCAAACAGGTTGCAGAGATCCATGAGGGAACAGGAGAAAAGACTGACTGCGATGCAGGATACACAATATAAGAGTCTGAAGGCTCTAGAGACAATAAAACGTGGGGGTATTGCAACAACTTCAGTCTGAAAGATCCTACATTTTAGAGATGGTGTTTTTATGGTGATGACTCCTGAAAGTCATCAAAGGGGGGACTGAGAGAGCACAAAATCTGAAAAATGTATAAGTACACCATATTTACAAGCACGTAGTATTAGCTTAGTATGGAATATACAAGAGTGTCGATTTATATAGAGAAAATATATGAGTGTTTGTTTTAATTAGAATAGATGCATATATAAGTGTGGAAAACTAATGTAGAGGTTGTAGAAATGTTAAAATGATGTTGGAGTCACACGTTAGATGACTAAGTGAAACGAAATGTAATTCTGCAAACCATGAAAATGTGTAGGCCACATGGCATTTCACAGGAAACGAAAGATGCTGCTACACTTTTAGTGACGTGGATTCTAATGTCATTTGAGTGCAAATGTATTATTAGGCATAGTATTAAAATTATGTGTTTTATATAGATGTGTTGCATTATATTATAGTAATACGTGTTAGTTAAAATACTGTTTAAACCAAAGAAAAGAAATGTTTTAGAAGGCAGAGACCCGCTTTGTGTAAATCAACTAGGCCTGAAAAGACCAAGTCATTCTCTTTGATCTAAATGTGCTCGTTAGGGGAAAGATGTGCTAGGCACTGACTGAGAGTTCTTACACATGTTTTATGGTCCGAGATATGGTGGAGGTTGGAATTTGAGGCCCACAGTACATGTGTCTGTCGCAGGTGCGAGGAGCCCTAATCAGTACCATGATGAACGGTTCCTTTGTTCAAGAGAGCCAGGCGCAGGCCTGGAGGAGTCTTCAGGAATTTTAGGGGGTACTGTCTCGCTGAAGAAGAAGCCTGGGAAGCAAGGTCAACTTTAATGAAGAGTCCAGAGGAGCACCAGTACGGAGTTTGCCGCTCAAAACTGTACCACGTGAGAGGCGTCGACATGGGCGTTCCTATTGGAAATGTGATTTGGTATTAGGGATAGCACCCCGGGGTGGAGTTAGAGCAGATGATCTGAGGAACCTAAGAGAGCGGATGGGTAGGCAGATAGAGAACTAACAGACTTCAATATTGAGACAAAGACTAAGGGAAGTGTGTGATCTTCTTTGGAAGTCACCACGGCTGACACCTTTTTAGGTAAAGATCTTGTTAAGTAGGGATGTCACTTAGTCTAGTGTAGGGACAGATTTAACTTGTACTTTTCCTTTCTGTAAATGACTCTCAGGTTGCAACTCACAGCGATTCTTGCAACGCTTATGCTCTTTGAAATAGTTTTGATAATTTCCTTTTGTCGATTGAGAATATTTAGAGAGTACCTTTTTGTACTAATACCTGTATACCTTTTGAATCTTATTCTGAGATGTTTGTATCTCCAGATACTTTTGACTTTGAATTCAAACTTTTTTAACCTTTCCCAGTGGTAAGTGGTTCTTTAGAGTGGTTTAAGTTCCTAATTGACTAACCTAGTAGTAGATTGTCTTTTACTCAATGACAGGTACCAACGATTCAGTCGACATGATTAGGGATCTGGTAAGGTAACTAGAGACCAGAAATCCCGCGTTAACAGGTGCAATCTATCGAAAGATGTGGCTTTTAACCCACAAAGATAAACCAAGTTAGATGGGATCTCCTAGGAGTGGATGAGAAATAAGCCATTGGCAACAGTAACTTTCTAACCACTATTTGTATTCTCTGTCTATGAGTGAACATAGGGCTAGGTAACGATAGCCAATAGAAGACTCAGCTTGACAGCCAACAAAAAGGTCAAAATCTAAGGGACTCACTGATCCTTGTGAAGAACGAGAATCCACAGTTTTAAACTTCCAAGTGTAATATGAGACTGTGAGGTTCAGCCAGGAGTGGCAAAGGTAAAGTCCAATGAGAGAAACTGGTTACATTTTCAAAATCAAGGGAATCCACCCAAGGAGAGGTATCCCCAGAATAAGGACCGCCTCCAAATAACAGGGTTTTTTCGGACTCTGGAGACACAGCACTGCTGAGTAATCTTGGTCCTTTGAGCAGAGGCAAAAAATGTGTTTGCTAGACAGGAGGGTTAGAGAAAGTAGATTTGGGCAGAAGGATGGGGACTAGCACTAGACACTTTCTAGTCATATTAGCCCTGAACTATGAGGAAGGACAGAAAAAGAATATTTGTCTCTCCACCATTTATCTGCACACTTGATCTGTATGCCCTGAGGGTGAGAGGGGCATGACAGGAATGGTGAGAGAAGAACTAGATGTTATGGAGTGGGCAGGCACAGACTTTTCAAGTTTCTAGCGTTCACATATTGCAATATGAAAAAGTCCTGAAAAATGCAAAAAACGTATTCTCAAAAGCAGGTCATCAGACAAAGACTCAGAATTATGTCAGAGTTACTGCATAGGACAACTGATTGAGTTAATGCAAACAGAATGTGTCTGATAGTCCATCTCTGATGTGTAAGCTATTTTATTGGCACACTACTCCGATCAAATCTTCTTTCCCTG
Source organism: Lissotriton helveticus (assembly GCF_964261635.1). Classification (NCBI taxonomy): domain Eukaryota; kingdom Metazoa; phylum Chordata; class Amphibia; order Caudata; family Salamandridae; genus Lissotriton; species Lissotriton helveticus. The sequence goes on from NC_136068.1 coordinate 1,206,891,587, forward strand.
TATTAATTTCCCCTTTTAGAAGACAGCCGTGTATATCAGGAAATGTCACCCAATATCAAATTCTATTTTAGGGGAATGTTCAGCTGAGTAGGAGGCAAGACCTCACTCTACCACTGTTTAATCTTCTGTTGTGCGTGTTTAAGGTACAGCAAAGATTTGGATGTTCCTTAGCCCATGAAGGGTACCATGAATGAGTAATAATATTGAATGATGCTTCCTAACCTTGTCTACACCTTCTACATTGGACTGTCCTTCCATCTTCTTACAGTACATGGCTGTTGGAAATGACCATCTTTTCTACGATATTCTCCCAGATTTTTGCCTTTACTACTATTTTTTGCTAAATACGCTTTTGTTGGCATTAGAACTCTGCACACTTTAATCCTGCTAACCAGTGGTAAAGTGGTTACTCTCCCTTCCGCACATGTGAAAATGGTATACACCTAATAGGCATATTTAAGTTATCTGTATGTATATAGTCTATGATACTACATGTACCCCAGGCCTGAAATGCTAAAAGTGAGCTACAGCACCAATTGTGCAACCCACTGAAGTAACACTGTAAAACATTTCGCATGCCTACCTCTGCGCTTGTAGTGCAGTTTTTAACTGCTAATACAACATGGCAAATAAAACATTTACCAGGCCTAAACCTTCTTTTTTGATACTTCTAAGTCACCACTAAGGTAGGCCCTAAAGGCTGGTAGGGCAAACTGCATGGTATTTAAAAAGTAAGATGTGTGCTTAAGTTTCACATGTCCAGGCAGTGAAAACTCCTAAAGTTGTTTTTCCTTAGTTCAAATGTATCTTTTCCATAGACTAACACAACACAAGTCTATCTTATTACGCTTAATAATTAATAACTTTAGTCTGGGATCTGACAGAGAAGTACTTCTTCCACTCATTTGAATTGTAATTAAAAAAAAACCTCTTTAATGGTAAAGTCTGATTTTAATTTATTATTCTGAAAATGACACTTTTAGAAAGTGGACATTTGTCTTCCTAAACAAAATGTGCCTTACTGCCAGGGTCCAGAGTTACATGACTGATAATGGTTCTCCTGTGGTGTGAGGTGTATTCCTTACAGACAGGGACAAAAGGGTCTGGTATGGGGAAGTGTGTCCCTCATCTGAGCAGGATGGCCTTTAGGTTGTACTTAGACCTTCCTGAGCTTTAAAGGGTAGCCTGAGGGCTGTGCTCTGCCTGACTTCTGAAGCTGCCAGCCCTGTCAGTGCCATTTCTATTCTAGACAGTTTGTAGCCTATTTAATCTTTATGTCTCCCCGGTGGCACCTATTGTCGAAAGCCATGGTCTACGCATAGTGTCCTATGCTGACGACACACAGTTGGTTATCTCCCTTTCACGGGCGCCCGGTCTTGCGGTGGACAGTTTCTGAGCTTGCATGCAAGAACTTGCAGCCTGGATGTCCACCAACTGTCTCATGTTAAATGGCAGCAAGACCGAGGTGCTCGTGGTGGGGTGGAATCCATCTGTTTGGTCATCAGCGTGGTGGCCCTCATGCTTAGGTGAAGTTCCAACTCCCTGCCAGGAAGCTAGGAACCTTGGAGTTTGGTTCGACACGGACCTATCCTTTGGCCCTCAGATAGGCCATGTGGTGGGTATCTGCTTCAGTGTCCTAAAAAGTCTGCGGAAGGTTTTAGATCTCCTTCCTACTTCGGCCCATAGGACACTGGTGCATGCTCTCGTCACATCGCGCCTGGACTACGGCAATCTGCTGTACCTGGGAGCCACTAGTAAGGCAATAAACCGCCTCCAGGTGCTGCAGAATGCGACAGCCCGTCTGATTCTCAAGTTCCCCAAGAGATCTGCTTCCAAAGTAGCCCTGCAGACCCTTCACTGGCTCCCAGTGAGCAGTAGGGTCGAATTTAAGGCCCTCTGCACTTGCCACCACATCCTCACTGGGAAGGCTCCAGTACCGCTTCTGAGTCTGGTTACTCGATACGCACCTACTTGCGCCCTGCGCTCCTCCCATGGTGGCCTACTAAAGGTCCCCAGGATAAGAAAGGCTCGCATGGGAGGCAGATCTTTTCGTTATCTGGCGGCGAAAAGCTGGAATGCCCTGCCCTTGGGCCTTCGACTGGAGCCGTCTGAACTCGGCTTCAGGAAGAAGCTTAAAACCTACCTATATACACGGTAATTCACCTGGCTGTGCGGCCCAGCACTGCCTTTTCCACTTGCCATAGCGCGGGGACACGCCATCTGAGCATAACCAGGCGCTTTAGAAAACTCCCTAATAATAATAATAGCCAAACCCAGAGGAAGGGAAAGAACTGATCCAGAAACAGTTTAGGGGTATGAAAAGACCGCACAAACAGGCTGGCACTGGGTATAAAAGTGACACCCTCAGTCATTATCATCAGAACACTCCTGGACCTGTAGATTAGTCAGAAAGACTGCCCTACTGTCTGAAGAAGGAAGATTGGGCCTGTTTGCCTTGAAACCAGGATCCCCAGAAGTGACTGCAAGGGTCAATTGGTTGACCTCCTGATTTTTCTAGAGGGACACAACAAGTTCCAGAGGCCTCTCCTGCTTCCTAGATGACTAGACCTGGACCTAACTTGGTTTTCTCTGCTGGTCTCTGTGGGAGTGAGTCCTGACCCTGCAAGTGCTGTCCTTTGTGTCCTGGATCCTTGGCTAGAGCCATAGTGTACTCCTTTCCGCTCAACTAAAGACTTTACAGGACTAGATGCAGTGCAACACAGACCGACTCAGGATCTCGCATTGCAGACCATCGCAGCTCTTGATCAGCAGCTCCACAGGACTCAATGCTGCACAAAGCAGGATGACGCAAGGGCGTCACACAGCTCCTTATTGGCTGATCGACATAGCACATTGCAGAGCATCACATTGCAGCGCAGCTACTGCGTGGAGGACAAAAGGTACAACTCCCAGCTGGCCACACCTTTTCATTATAATCTACCTCTAAGGTAGATTGACAACTGTCTTTCTGAGCAGGTGCTGCAAAATGCATTGTCATTGTTAGTTATGATACAGACTTTTGGCAAGTAGTTAATATTATTTATATAGAATTGAGTATTTTCTGTTTTACTTTTAATAAAACAATAGGTGCTGCTTACACTTCTGTGTGCCACCTTCATGTATTGACTTGTAAGACGAGTACGGGTCAACAATATCTGATTAGTGCAGTCATTTTTTAAAGATATCTGGCTAATGCTGTATGAACCTAGGAATAGGTTTGTTTTATTGGGGCAACCACTATGATGGGGTGAAAGTTGCCCAATCTCAAATTCTATGGTGGGAATTGAAACAGTTTCTAAGGATATTGATGCTTAAACTTGCTCTTTCATTGTCAACTGGGCTTGACACAAATGTTCCTTTAGTGTACCTAAAACTTGTGAGTACTTAAATATGCAATTTGCTGTTTTGTTTAGGAAAGTGTCTTTCTTTTCCTTCAGGGAGTGATTTAGGACCACCCACTTGTTCTTCTAGTTTTCGTTTGTTAATGGTTTAATTCTAACCGGATGAGGAATGCAATTGTAATCTTTGGAATTGTTTAACCTCAAATCCTTTATTTTATGTCTGCTATATATTCAAGGATAATATGGCATTCTGCAGCACACATCGAAAGAGGAATATGCCTCTATGGATTGTTTTTGTGCAGCAAGGTATGCCTTCCTGCACTTCCAGATACACACCGATACACACCGACCCCAAGACCACACTCAGAGGCACCCTCATCTACAGACCCCCAGGACCTCGCACACAATTCAGCGAAGACATCGCAGACTTCATCAGCCCGCACGCCCTCTCCTCCGCTGACTACATCCTCCTAGGGGACCTTAACTTCCACCTGGAGAACAACAATGACAGCAACACCACCACCCTGCTGGACAACCGCGCCAACCTCGGACTCAAGCAACTGGTGAACACCCCCACCCACTACGCCGGACACACGCTTGACCCAGTATTCTCCTCCAGCAAGTACATCTCCTTCAGCCAATCCACCGGACTCGACTGGACACACCACAGCTGCGTCCACTTCAGCTTCAGAAGGACCACGACCCACCACCCCTACCGCAACAGGTTCCCCGCAGGAGCTGGTACAAGATCACCACCGACCGGCTCACCACATCCCTGAGCCAGAACCCTCCACAACAACAGCTTCGGCGAACAGACCATGCACCCTACCACCGAACCGACGCCCCCCACTACCACCCTCCGCGCCTGGACCGCGGTCAGCACCGAAGACACCATCCGCACGATGAACACCATCCACTCCGGATCACCCATGCCCCCACCACGTCTTCAACAAGCCCGACTCTGTCATCGCACCCCAACTCCGGGACATCATCAACTGCTCCTTCAACACTGCCACCTTCCCGGAGAGCTGGAAGCATGCCGAACTCAGCGCCCTCCTGAAGAAACCATCAGCGGACCCCACCGACCTCAAGAACTACCGCCCCATCTCACTCCTCCCTTTTCCTGCCAAAGTCATCGAGAAGACCGTCAACAGACAGCTTGTCGCCTTCCTCGAGACAAACGGATCCCTCGACCACTCGCAGTCCGGTTTCCGAGCCAACCACAGCACCGAGACCGCCCTCATCGCAGCCACTGACGACATCCGAGCCCTGCTCGACAACGGGGAAACAGCGGCCCTGATCCTCCTGGACCTCTCCGCAGCATTCGATACTGTCTGCCACCGCACCCTAGTGCAGCGCCTCAGCAACATCGGAATCCAAGATAAGGCACTGGAGTGGATCATCTCATTCCTCACCGGAAGAACACAGAGAGTCCGCCTCCCCCCGTTCAGATCCGAGGCCACCGAAGTCATCTGCGGCGTACCACAAGGATCATCACTCAGCCCCACCCTCTTCAACATCTACATGAGCCCCCTCGCTGCCATCGCACGCCAACACAACCTCAACATCATCTCCTACGCCGATGACACCCAGCTGATCCTCTCCCTCACCAACGACCCCGCCACCGCCAGAACCAACCTACATGAAGGGATGAAAGACGTAGCCGAGTGGATGATGAACAGCCGCCTGAAACTGATTTCAGACAAGACGGAAGTCCTCATCCTTGGATCATCACCCTCTGCCTAGGACGACTCCTGGTGGCCCCCTGCCCTAGGCAGCGTGCCCAAACCAACGGACCACGCACGCAACTTGGGCTTCATCCTGGACTCCTCCCTCTCGATGACCAGACAAGTCAACGCCGTCTCATCGTCATGTTTCAAAATCCTACGCATGCTCCGAAAGATCTTCCAATGGAACCCCACGAAACCAGGAAGACGGTCACCCAGGCACTCGTCACCAGCCGACTGGACTACGGAAACACCCTCTACGTCGGAACCACAGCCAAACTACAGAAAAGACTCCAACGCATCCAGAACACCTCCGCATGACTCATCCTGGACATCCCCCGACACAGCCACATCTCCGGACACCTGATAGACCTGCACTGGCTCCCCGTCAGCAAGAGAATCACGTTCTGACTCCTCACCCATGCATACAAGGTCCTCCACGACCTGGGCCCCAGGTACCTCAACAACCGCCTGACCTTCTACACTCCCACCCGCCAGCTACGATCGACCAGCCACGCCCTCGCCGCCGTTCCACGCATTCGAAGAGCCACCACGGCAGGAAGATCCTTCTCCTACCTGGCAGCCAAGACTTGGAACTCCCTCCCCATCCACCTCCGTCTGACCCAAGACCACCTCTCCTTCAGGAAGCAACTCAAGACCTGGCTGTTCGAGCAGTAGCGGAACCTCCCTCCCCCAAGCACCTTGAGACCCTCCGGGTGAGTAGCGCGCTATACACATATCTTGATTGATTGATTGATTGATTGATTGATTCCTGCACAAAACATTCATGCCCATAATGAATGCACCAGTGCACTATGGTGCAACGGTGCTTGCATTGGCGCTAGGCAGCACACAGCCCGCTAGTGCAAAGAGAGAGCAGAAATGCCCCATATATTTGTAAATATGGAACATTTCTGCTCTCTCCTTACAAGCTTCACAGTGCAGCAATCTTCCTTTATCCACCGCGCGGCATCAAATAATTGGAAATGTGGCTGTAAGGTTGCATTGGATGTTTTTTATGTTCAGTCACTGCTTATGGTATACTGAACAATAGTTGTTTACACAATAGACAGCTTGTGTAAGGCAATGAGATCAGATGTAATTTGTCGAGGCATTGTATTTGAGTTGCCACATCACAATGCAGTGTGCTACCATGATGCAAACTGCTGAACTGGAGTTTGGTGGATAACAATCTGGTAATGGCCCAAGTCCTACATCTTAATTACATTTGCTGGTGCACATTAAATGAAAATAAATCTGCTCCACTTTACTTAGAAATGGAAATGCTAAGGATGTGATTACACTCAAGAAGTGAAACAAAAGCCTCCAGCACTGTTAAGCTATTAGAACGCAAAATAATCTATTTTAGCTTAAAGTTAGAAGAAACATATGATCTTATCATTCAGAAGCTTAACTCTAGAAACTAGAGAGTCTGTCATGGATGGCCAACATTATTTCATATATATTTTATATATATATACATTTTGGTAAAGGTCGCACATTCTCTGTTTGCACCCAGCGCACCTTAAAACAGGTGTGCCAGGAACAAACAGGATAAGTGTGCCCCATTACACCAAATGCTCTGCCCCCAGGGCAGCCGTAAACTCATGTTTCTCTTGGGGCAGCGCATTCATGTGAAAAATGAAGCGGAATTAGAGATCCGCTTGCAGGCGGGTGCATTGAGTGACTGCAACCACCTGCAAGGAGATGTCTGGGGGGTTCATAAGAGCCCCTTCTCCTCCTCCAGAGGGCTGCTTTCAGGGGGCGCACTGACAGTGTGCCACCTTTTAGTTGGCACATTGTCAGTGCGCCTCCTGAGAACGTCTAATAACCCTGCACCCATTCCTGAAATACAGCGCGGGCGCATTGGCAAGGGATCCCCTCATTTGCATAGGACACAGCCCCCTGCAAATGAGGTAACGCCCCCTGAGGATAGCGCTGGTGCTTTATGTGTGCCATAGCTAATGATATTACAGAAGGGGCTGCACAAGTGTCTGTGGCCCTTTCTGTATACCAAAGTGACCGGCAGGCACGCAAATCAGGAGCAAACGCTCTTTGCGCCCCAGAGCAAATTGTGTAATACGACCCCTTGTCATCGGTATGGTCTGAACAATCGGGTAAAGTAGGAAGGCACTTCACCACAAAGGCCATTGGTTAGGTGACAGACTCTTGAACTCGATCAGTTGTTTATTGTTTGCCAACGCAGAAAAAGAAATGCAGGGTGTTCCAGGTGCGTTAGGAAGAGCATGAACAAGATTATATATTTTGCAGTCTTTGGAAATGGGCCACAGACTTGGCATGAATTCAAGTGTCTATTGTAACAGTCACTTTTGTCTTAACAAAGCTCCACGCTGGTTCTTTTGGGGCCAAAGCAAGAAGGTCATGGGAGCTCGAAGAATGCATAGAAGTAAACATTCATGAATTTAGTGATTTAGGGGCAGATTTACAAGCCCATTGCCCTGCAGTCCGTTGCTTTTTGTGACACACCGGAAGCACATTTTTTTGCCCCATATTTACAAGGACAGGAAAAGCCACCCTGCATGGCTTTTCTATCCTTGTAAATACGGTCCCTTTACATGCAGCACTTTGCATGTTGCCACGCAGCACCCATGGAACCAGACACATTTCCAGATTTACAAGAAATCTTAAAACTGGATATGTGTCTGAATACTACGCCTCCCCTGGGAGGCGTATGGAGGCGCAACGAGGAGAACTGTATTTGTTTCTCCTCGTTTGTTTTCCTCTTTCTATGTGTGCTGCATTCTGCAGCATGCATAGAAAGTGGAAATCACCTCTGGTGATTGTTTAAGTACAGGAAGGTATCCCTTCCTGCACATAAACAATCCTTTAAATAAAGATGTTTTACAAGTTCCATGTGGGCTAATGCAGCACACATAGAATTTGTAAAACGCCATTTGTGATTGTTTGTGTGCAGGAAGGGAACCCTTCCTGCACATAAACAATCATCCCCGTGACGTAGGTATCCTTGCACCATGGTGCAAGGGTGCCTGCGTAGGAGCATGGCAAAAGTTTGTACGTTAGCGCAGAGGGAAGCACAGAGATGCAACATATTGTTGTAAATATGTTGCATCCCTGTGCTTCCAAACTAACGCAGCACGGCAAAGCAAAATGACTTGCTGCACCGCCTTGCATTAGTTTATTGTAAATCTGCCCCCAGGTTTCTACCTCATAAGAAGATCAGGCAATATTGGGACTGAAATGGGAAATTGGCATACCCATCTCATGCATGTAGGAGAATACCTGTAATTCTGAGTTAAAAAAAAAAAAAGAAAATAGAATACATAGGCTGGCTTACCCAGTTGCTTTCTTGCATTTGCAAAACGTACATGATGCTAACGTGGGGAGGTAAATGTTTCATTTATTTATTAACTTAATTATTTATTAGTAGAGCGCTTGGTTACTTGGAATGTTGTCCTGACACTGAGAGATACTCTGCAGTCTCTCACCTTATGAGAAACTAGACAGGAAATAATCAAGTTTTTCAAGTATCATGGGCACGTAGATGTGGAAAGATGCACGCTTTTCTATAGCTTTTCTTCTAGTAGGAAGAAGCACGGCTTCCCACATGAATGTGGTGATGTTTGGTTATTCAGATTAACTGCTAGTGGAAGAGTGTATAAGATGGGTGGGAATGTAGTGAGAAAATGTATTTTGAAGGTACTGGGGCCCAGTTTTAAGGAAAGTCGAATATACCTGATGCAGCGGATCTGACATAAAACCCTTTCTTTGTGTCACTAACCCAGAAAACTCTTACCATTTACTCATCGGTGGGGGCCAATACACTGAAAACACACATTCACTCAGTTTTCTGGATCAGTGATAAGTAGACGAGCTGCAAGACAAGCGAAGTACCTTATTAACCTATACAATAACTGTACACATTATATACCTTTAATTTTAATAGCTGTCAGTTCCAAAACATCAAGGTACTCTGCTATTTGGTTGATGGGTCAACTAGTAGGAATCAGTTGATGGCGATTATGTCTAGCTCAATCACAATTTAAAACCTTCAACATTCATTTGTCATGATTTTTATTCTAATAACCACAGACTCAAGTGTATATTTTCACAAGATTTTATCTAAATTAATTTAACGAGAAATTGAAAACAAGTACGTTTTATTAGGCAAATACATTAAGCATTATTTCAAAACATTTAAGCAAAGAAAAATAGAGAATGGAAAAATACTCATTACCCATTGGCCATAGGGCGATGATGAGAATGGTTCACCAGAAAAAAATGAACTGCAGATCACAGGATAAGTTTCCAAGCTGACTGTCTGTCCCTCTAACCTCCTCGGACGTATCCCTTCCGAGATGGAATTCCCGAGACTGTCTCGTTCCTTTTCCCCATCAAAGTTCAAAGTCCAAATTTTCAAAGTCTCATGCACCATAAAAGAAGAAATCATCTCAACTGACAGCATGTCGTGCTGAGCAAAGGTGCGAAAAGTAAGCAACCCTTCATCATAAGCACAAGCTCTTTTTATACCTTTTCACTAACTTTCTATACGCAAAATTGAAACTTTTAGGAGCTACATCCACTTCTGAATGGTCTATTGGGGTAGTGATGGTCACCTCATTTTCCTCCTAGCTCAAACTACTTCGCAAAGTCCTGATTCATTCCAGGGTCCACATGACTTCATAAAATATTTACATTTATACTTTGTTAAATTATTTGTAACATTCTTCCACAGTCATGAATTTGCTCATCCTCTGGAGCTCAGTTCTCCCATCCGTTCCAAGGCTTTTAGGATAGTGTCTTTGGCACAACTCCTGTTGCAGGCCAGGCTGGCCTTGACATCTCTCACTCCCGGCATAGGCCATACACTCGTGACTAAAACTTCCATTCTGCTCATGCGCAGGGGCTATCTTAATTTTCTTGTGCACCGTCGCATTTCACAGCAGCCTTTTTCAGGCAAGGCCTAGCAGACCCGAATCGGAACTAATACGAAAGCAACATAACAGAAATTAGATATAGAAAATAAGCCCTTCTGTTTACCGCCCACAATTCTAATGACCAGTGTTAGGTATTACCTAGAAAAAGCGACATTCAAAGCCATTTTACTTACCATCTGCATTCTTTGCCACAACATAATTCTACTACAGACAAAAAGTACATGCAATTTACTCTTCTTTTCTACGCAATCACAAACCTATGTTAATTGAATTCACATTTTATTAATACATTAGATTTTCGCAAATAGCAGTTAGATTCCAGCGTGTAGTGTCTAAATAAAAAGGTGCATTTGTTGATTAGTTTAGGTGCTTCACACAGTTAATATTATTAAAGTTATGAGGTCATTAACTTCGAAGGGGTACAACATTTTTTTTTGTATTTCCCCTGCTCCATCAACTCCCCCTTTGGTGATTTTTAAACATCACCACAAAACCATCTTTACCAATTTATCAGAAACATATTTATTGTCCTTTTTCATTTTGTTTAGCTCAAACAATAGTATCTTTCACATTTTGTCTCTTTGTTGTACATTTTTTCTTTAAACTCTTCTAGTTCAATTTCTCCCATTTCTCGTTCTCTTTGTTTGTTTTTCTCAATTTGCATTTTTGTTTTATTTTCTGCTTTTCTTTTTCTAATACATACACAGGCTAATCTTAGCATCAATGTCATTAATATTATTATTGTTACTGGTATTAGTATCTTTCCCACTAATGATCTACCTATTTCTAAAAACTACTTCTTTACCGCGTAAAAACTCTTACCAAGTTTCTCCAGGACACCATCAACCTCCAGTGGAGTAATTTCTTTACGCAATTCAGTAATATTCTTAATATATCTTTGTATATTTTGACTTTTGTTGGGAATGTTTTCCAACAAGCATCACCATAGCTCTCATGGCAACCATCTCAGTATTTACTATTAAGAAACCTCCTGCAGTATTCGTTGATAAATGATCCACTATTGTTGACAGTTTCCAAATCTTATTTGCATTTAATGATATACCCACTGCTGTTCCAAAAATATCACCTATTATCTCTGCGAAACGTTCCCTTCTTCTACATGTTAGTGGGTTACCTCTCTCGTGAGTTCCTTTAGTCCCTCTATCTACATGAAATATTTTTGGAAAGACCAGACCTAGGTAGCATGTTCCATACCAATGGTCTGGCAACCTGTAATAAGCTGTGTTCTTACATATAAAATAGATCTCTATAATTCTGTATGTGTCTTTGCATTCACTAGCACTCACAAAATAGTTGTTGTACATAGTGTTATCTCTACGAATACACAATTTTCCTTGCTTTGGCAAGTCTAATCCTATTGCTACATTAGTATCACTCGTATCATAATTTCCTTCCTCAAAACCCCAGGGTGGTATTTTTATCTTTTCTCCTGTTGCTTTTCTTTTGAATTTAACTGTTCTATCCTCCACCACATCTAAAAATACCTTTTCTTCTTTCCTTAATCTACAGGTAATATTGGATCTAAATGCATATTCTAAGGTTAATTCTTTTCTTTCCAAGAAAAATTCTCCATAAACTTTATCAGGTTTCACTTTGTTTAGTCCAGGAACTATAGCGAGTTTAGCAAAAACAGCATTCATGTCAGAATAGTAGTAGTCTAATTTGCTTGTTTTATAAAATAAACTAGCCAATACACTGCAAGTTATTCCATACGTCAAAGGAAGGTGATGATATGTCACACCTTCTGACACAGATGCAGGTAACTGCATACATACATAACAATCTCTCACATCCATTGTTTCTACATATTCATACAAGAGCTTTGTAAAAACATTCTTTGAAAAATCATTAATTGACCTATCTTTATGAATTTCAGTGTTATCCACCACTGTTACAATATTCTTTGTGTTATGTGCCTTAATACTACTCGTGTTATTGTTCATTCAAGACGCATTTTCTGTATTTAGTCTAAATGGAATAATTATTGCTAAAAGGAACCAAATACGCCTCAGTAAACCTGTACAATAAAAACATATTCTACACCATTAGCACAAAAACCTTTATCAGTCTCTGCCATAGTAAACTATTTGATTTAGAAATATATATATACTGAAAAAAAAGTATCTTTCCACATTTGGAAATATGACCTTCGAGCCAACCGCTTTTAGCTTACTGTTCGGTCCTTCAAAATTTCTTTGATTTTGCCAGCTTTAATTTGGTTGGATTATCTTTATTCTGGTTTCTCCTGTCTTTTCAGTATAAGCACAGTTCACTTTTAGTCCTCCTGCTCACAGTTTTTGCTTTGGTTCTCTTGACTGCTTTCCACTTCCTCAATATCAGGCAGTGAAATATATGTCCATTCAGGTGATTTGTATTTCAGATTATGTCTTTTTACTCTTTTCGGTCTTTGCAAATGTAATTCATTCACTTTTATTTGACTCTCTTGACTTGTTATTTCATTCACTAGTTCCTCCTTTTTTTGTTCACATTTATTATTTTAAATTTCAGTCCTTTACATTCATTGGGCCAAATATCTCCTTTTCGGTCTCTGTTATCTCACGTTCCACTTTCCAAGCTCTCTTTCTTGGACCTCTCCTTTGTTCTATTTCTCCTTCACTCTCTTCCGAGTCTGTGTCAGACCCTATTTCACCTCCTTTTACTTTGAACCTTATGATCTTAGATTCTCCATCTTAATTTTGATCCTCTTTTGTTATCTCAGTTCTTTCTGGAGGAATTTCACCAAAGCTTGTACTTGGTTGTTCATCATCACTGTGAGTTATTTCTGTTTCACAAGTTTCAATATCAATAGTTTGTCTTTCAAAATTCTCTGTTTGTTTTGCAGAACCCTCAAATTGTCTTTCAACAGTTTCAAATTGTTCTGTTTCAGAGGCCGAACTGGTGTACGATATTTCCAGATGTCAACTTACATGTCGATCTTCAAGATCTGGAACTCTGATTATTTCAGTCTCTGCTTAGCTGTCGAACTGGTGTCTGATATTTCCATATGTCGACTTTCAGGTCGAACTTCCGAATCTTGAATTCTGGTTATTTCAGTTTCTGTATCAGATGCTGAACTGGTATCTGATATTTCCAGATGTCGATTCACATGTTGATCTTCAGGCTCTGAAACTTTGATTGTATGGCCGGCATGGACCGACTTTTTCACACCTGCACACTTTACTGCTGTGGTAGTGACCAGGATCACTTGGTGTGTGTTAATCCCAGCGAGGAACCAAGCAATTTCTTCTTCTGTGTACTTTTATGCAAACTCAATCTCTAGGACTCATATCCTGAGCTGGGTGTCTCTCAAGAGTGTTCGCATCTGTTCCAACCTGATGAAACACAGAATGTACCACATCAGCCAGTCCTTTGCAATAGTCCCGAATTAGATCATCAGTTATAGTCAGCAGTTTGTTGACAGGTAAGAATGCTTGTCTCATTACTCATCCCATTATTATTTTGTGAGGACTCAAACCTGTTTTCCTGTCAGGTACACTCCTTAGGCTCATGAGTACAAGTGGCAAGGCATCTGGCCATTTGAGTCATTTGGCTAGACACATTTTCCCAGTTTGTTTTTGATTGTGCCATTCACTTGTTCAACCACCCCAGAAGCCTCTGGTCTGTAGGCACAATGCAATTTCTGTTGAATGTCCAATGCCTCACATATCAATTGAATAATTTCATTCTGGAAGTGACTTCCTCTATCTGTTTCTATCTTTACTGGGAACCCATACCTAGGAATGAATTCTCTCAGCATGAGTTTGGCTAATGTAACTCCATCATTCTTTCTTGTCGGATATGCTTCCACCCAACAAGAGAACAAACAGACAACCACCAAAACATACCTCAATCTGTTACTCTGTGGCATTTCAATGAAATTAAGTGGCATTCAGGTAAAAGGACCTCCTTCTTGTCCTATTGTTCCCAAACTCACAACCGTCTTCCTTCACGGATTCCACTGTTGACATATAAAACATCTTTGACAAAGACTTTCAGCTATGATTCTGAATTTTGAGTTGTACCAAGTCTGTTTAAAAAGTCTGATCATTGCATCCCTACCAATGTGTGCCTGTCCATGGTACATCCGTGCCATGTTAGAGATCATGCTATCAGGCATAACTGGTCTTTCATCCCGGTAAACCCAAACTTCATCTTCCTCTCTTTGTCTACAACCTGATTTTATCCATCTATCTTTTTACTCATTACTTGCTTCTTCTTGAAATTGTCTCACTTCTCCCCAAGTTTCAACTACGTTAGTAAGCATTAAAGGACATGAAACATGTTCTTTGTCCCTTCTCTGATTCATTGAGCTCATATGTCTAGCACAATATTGAGCTATTGCGTCCACAAATTAATTTCCTCCTGTGATGTAATCATCTCCATTTTTGTGGGCTGCACACTTCACAACCGAAATCATTTTAGGCAGCTGTATCGCCTCAAGCAACATTTTCACAAACTCACCATTCCTGATTGGAGATCCCATAGAAGTCATGAATCCCCTCTGGGACCAGATTTGTCCGAAATCATGTACCACTCCAAAGCCATACTGGCTATCCGTGATCACAGTGATTCGGAAATTTCCTCCCAGTTTGCAAGCTCGAATCAGAGCAATCAGCTCAGCAACTTGGGCTGATTGTATTCCTCTCAAACAAGATGCTTCCATTACAGCTGCCACTGTACATACAGCATACGCTGCACTCAAAACTGCTTCAGTTGTCCTCAAACATGATCCATCCACAAACATCACATAATCTGATTTTTCTAGAGGTTCATCTCTAATGTCAGGTCAGGCTTTGTACAGAATTCAAGTACATCCAAGCAATTGTGACCAACGTCATCTTTCACTTCTGCATTCGCTGCATCAGACAATCAAGTGGAAGGATTCACATTTATGCATCTTACAATCGTTACATTCTCTGCACCCAGAATCACCTTCTCATATCTGGTCAATCAACTGTGGGTCATAAATTGGGTCTTTGTTCTAGTTATAAGGATTTCAACTGAATGTGGGACATATATTCCTTTATAGGGTGTCCCATCACAGTACCTTCACTCTGTTCCAGACTCACACAAGTAGCAGCTACAGCTTTCAGACATCCAGGCAATGCTTTTGCCACTGGGTCCAAAACAGCTGAATAATAGGCTATTGGTCTTCTCATTCTTCCATGCCTTTGTACGAATACTGAAAGTGCACTTCTGTCTCTTTCACTACAATACAGTTCAAATACTTTCTCATAATCAGGCATTCCCAACGCTGGAGCTTCACACAAACTGTTTCTCAGTTGCTTAAAAGCTTCCATCTCTTTCTCATTTACCACAATTGGGTCCTTTACATCACCTTTTGTTAATCGCTGTAAAGGTTTTGCAATCAATGAAAATTCACGTATCCACTGTTGACAATAACTAACCATTCCAAGGAACATTCTCACCTCTTTCTGTGTCGTTGGGGTGCTCATTCCTTTGATAATCCTGATTCTTTCTATTGTCACCTTTCTCATCCCTTTTTCAATTTTATGACCTAGATGCTGTACTTCTTGTTGACAGAACTGTAGTTTAGAATGGGACACCTTATGTCATCCTTTTGCCAAGTTTTTCAATAATGCAATTGTGTCAAAAATGCAAGCTTATTTTGTTCTTGATGACAACAATAGGTCATCAATGATTCGGACCAACACAGATTTCTCAGGCATTTTCAAGCTTTCTAGGGATTTCTTCAGAATCTGATTAAAAATGGAAGGACTTTCAGTATATCCCTGAGGAATTTGTCACCATGCCAAAATACGCTCGCCAAACCAGAAGGCAAATATTGGTTGGCTATCAGGGTGTTATGGAATTGAAAAGAATACATTGCACACATCAATAACTGTGTACCATTCTGCATTGTGTGGAATTTGATAAAAAATGATTGCAGGATTTGGCACGATTGGACAACAGGGACAACAATTTAATTCACCTTTCTCAGATCTTGCACTATTCTAAAGGTTCCATTAGGTTTTTTCAGTCCAATTATAGGTGAATTACATGGACTACTCATTATTTCTTTTAGAATCCCTTTCTCAATCATTCTATCAGTTACTGGCGTTATTCCTTCAATAATTTCTGGTTTCAATTTGTATTCTGGGTTATTCGGGTAAACTGCCTCTTCTTTTATAGTAATTTTTACAGGATTTACTCCTTTCATTAAACCTATATCTTCACCTGTAAAATCCCACACCTCAGTCTTCACTGTTCCTTTCAATTCAATAGGAATTTTCTCTTCATCAAACACAGGGAACGTGTCTCTTTTTTCTGACTCAATTACTGACATGGTCATTTTATACAAAACATCGTCATCTGATGTCTGGAAAGCAATGCCAACTGGGGTACAGTAAATGGCACAATTTATCTTGCATAATACATTGGGTCCAAGCATATTTACAGGACTGCTGTCGCACACCACAAAACGGTGCATCTCTTCAAAGGGACCGGTTTCCACGTCTACTAGCTGTGTGAGAGGGGCTTTAATTTGTCTGTTTGCCACACCTACATCTGGGATATATTCTCCTGAGAGAAGAAGGTTTGGAATTTCTACTGATCTAAAAGTATAACTGGTAGCACCAGTGTCCACAAGGAAAGTAACACTTACACTATTCACCTTTCCATCCACGAAGGGACCTGACTGATCTACCTCTAGAGTTTGGCCAAGCAGGCACTCCTATTCCTCTACTAGGCACCTTCATAAACTTCCATTCGATTCATTTCCATCTGGTCGCAGCCAATATTGCAAAATAGCAGCTGCGCGCTGCAATTTCTTTACCTGCTCTCCACCATAGAATCCTGTCTCTGCACTGTACCTTTAAGGATTTACACTCTTTGGGAGAGGTGGCTGTGGCACCTGACTCTGTTGAGTAACTGCCTGTTGCTGTGGCAGTGATTGGTAACTCACCTCATTCTGCGCCTGTGGATTACATTATTTATTTTCGGTATTAATTTTCTGAGGTAATTTACACTCATTCTTCCAATGCCCTAATTTTCCGCAATTATAACATGGCCATTTCTTTTTAGCTTCCTCTATATTTATCTGACCTTTTCCTTTACCAATGTTAGGTTTTATTTTTGTCTGCCCTGCTTCATTAATTTGATTAATTAGCTGAGCTTCTTGCTGTTCTGCAACGTTCACCTGTGCCCACATTGCCTTTTCTTTGAGCTTACGTTGCCTAGCTTCAATGTCATCACAATAATATTTTGCATATCTCAGTACCTCATCTACCGTACTGGATTGCCAACACAACATATGCTGCTTAATCATTTCCCTTATCTCAGGTCTCAGCCCATAGACAAATCAATATACAAAATGACTCGTATCCTTTTCACTCAAAGTCTCATATCCACTATACTATTTGAAAACTAGAAGTAGCCTTCCATAATAAGCGTGCACATTCTTTAGGTTCTTGAGTTGTTCTATTGATCTTTACCAAATCTGTTTCTTTTGAAGGAATCTTATTTTTCAAAAATGTTATGGCCTGCTCATATTTCCTCATTACTTCTGGACCTGGGGCTCCTGTTTTTGCATCTCTGGGATATTCTTCCTTTGGCCAGTCAATTTTAATTTTACATTCTGTCCATAAATCAGCAAGTACAACAATCTCAAACAATCCATCAAAATCTTCCCACAAAACCTTTGAAACCTTTACAAACGTTTCCACTTGTCTGTACCATTCTAGGGGTTTTTACTCGCAATCTTGGGAAATCATTTGTAAATGACAATATATCTTGTCTGGACCATGGGACATGTACATAATATCCTCCCGGAATTTCTCTCATCGGACATTCTACTACCACTGGTTCTTTTTCTTTTACAGGGAAAGCTAACGTTTCTTTATCAGTCGTTTCATTTTTTCTCTTTATCCACCTATTTCTCCATCGGTCTACATCTCCTCATCTTCTCAGCAATACAATTAATTCTTTTATATGAGTTAACCGTCCTGATGTGTTCAGATTTTCTATATCCTTCTCAGTGAAATCTACTCTGTACGGTTTCTGCAATCCTCTAATCTTTGCAAAATCTACTCCTAACTCATTTGCTGTTTCTTCAAATTTTCATGCAAATTCTTGGCTCTCCAAGTAATACATTTGCACATAAACATTAATTTGTCATCCTGATATGTTTTTAGGCGATCTCTACCAATTGTTCCGATAATCAGTTCTTCCATATCTAGTTTTAATCTAACCACATCCAAAAGTTGCGGTTCTTTATCTTTCTTTTGCAAAATCCTAACCCACTCATTTAATTCTTCCGCAGTTGGACCTACAGGGGTCTTGGGTAAATCTATCCTATCCACACTTCTCTCTGGTGTTTCTGTTGCTGATTCAGTTCCCATAGGAGTTCCATCTCCCAGCTCCGTTGGCAATCCGGCTAAAAACCTGGGGGTGTGGTTCGGGGGAGATTTAAAATTTGAGGAACATATTAAGAAACTCACCTGCAGTTGCTTTGGTTCTCTTAAAGCTCTCTGCACATTTTTTCCTCTGCTTCCCAGAGCGGCGAGAGAAGCAGTGACGAGAGCTCTCATTCTCTCTTGCCTTGACTACGCTAATGCACTGTTCATCGGCATCCCGGCATACCTGACTAACCGCCTTCAGATAATACAAAATGTGGCTGCCAGACTTCTTTTTAACATCTCAAAGAAGACTAGCATCCGCCACCATCTGCGCAGTCTGCATTGGCTTCCAGTCACTCAGCGGATTATATTTAAGACCCTCACTTTTGCCCACAGAGCCATTTACGATCAGGGCCCACTCTACCTGAGGAAACGTTTTTACCTGTATCTTCCTCCGATCTGCCACTCAATATCGGCTGGTTGTTACATATTTCAAATGAACCCGCCTTGGTGGACACTCTATTGCTGTGAAAGCAGCGGTTGCTTGGAATACTCTACCTCTGGCTCTTCTCGCTAATCAGAATTTTAATCTCTTTAAAAAAGCACTCAAGACCCATCTCTTTAAAAAGACGCTTTAAATCTCTCTCCCCCATCTGTAGTGTCTGCCTCTCAACATCTTTCTCCTCGCGCCAGGATACTCCAGAGTAATTGAGCGCGCTACAAAACCACCCATAACATACCATAACATCTATTGGACTCTGATTTATTGTTAA
The DNA here is from genome assembly GCF_964261635.1 of Lissotriton helveticus. Lineage (NCBI taxonomy): Eukaryota > Metazoa > Chordata > Amphibia > Caudata > Salamandridae > Lissotriton > Lissotriton helveticus. Next base: position 1,206,910,722 of record NC_136068.1, read on the forward strand.
ACCCGTAGGTGGAGTTGATCTAACCGAATCTTTTGTTTCACTAAGGTCAGGATAAATCTTTTCTCGTACTTTCTGCATACTGGAATTTAAAGAATCATTAATGAATGTTCATCTATTTTTTGATTTTCAAATACAGGTATCACAGGACCTATAGTTACTGGCACATTTACAGCTTCTACATTCTTTGTCAATTCCCTTATCTTTTCAGCTAATTCTTTAGTTGATCCCGCTAATTCAGACATATTAGGTTCTATAGTCTGTGGTATCTTCTGTCTATTAGATGTACTATTTATTTCAGAAAATCGTTTTGGGGTTTCATTCATTTCAGTCTCCATTGGCCGTGCATTTGGTGTCACCGCTGCAAAAGCCTGTTGATACGGAGGGGGTCTTTTATTTAATATGTCTTCCAACACTTCGTCATCTGTATCACTAGCTCCATATCCACTCCTTTCTGGCAATAAATGTTTCTTTTTCTCAGTACAATTTCTTCCCACCATTTCATCAACCATTGTAATAGGGAACATGCCATCCGACATATCAGCGTACCTCCATCGTCTCATCCTGTTTTCATGATTTGAAGCCCATACTCTTCCTCAAATATAACTGCCCTCTTTTATATCTCTGTGTCTCTCTCTCTCATATATCTCATCTTCCCATTCATTGAAAGCTTCAAATTGTGTCGGTCTAGGTCTCGGTTCAAGTTTCATCATCTTCTCTCTTAAATTTTGTAGTATAGCTGTGCTAAACGAACCTGTTTCTGGAAATGCCAATACTGCTTCATCTTGAGTATATTTCACCCAATTCTCTAACCAAATACAAGTGTGATAACCATATTTCGTCATCATGTAAGATGCTGGTGCTGGAAGAAGCACTTTTCCCTCTCTTGTTACAATCTCTTTGACTTTCTTAAAAAGGTTCTTGACTTTTGTAAACCATGAAGGTTTCTCTTTCTCTCATTCATCATAATAAGCCATCATAATAAGCCATATTTCACAAATATTTGCGGAAGCAAAGTCATAAACTTTCTCTAATCTGCTTGAGTGTTCTGTCCTATCCCAGCGTGGACCACGCTAATGCACCAATTGCACGCTTCTACGTCACGCTCACACTGAACTGTCCCAGCACAAATCCCACTAATGCACCAATCATAACGCTTGATGTTTTTCAGCAACTGTCCAATCCCAGCGCGAATCACACCAATGCACCTATCAGAACGCCTTACTTTCTTCCGCAACTGTCCAATCCCAGCGCGGTTCTTTTTGATGTCACCCCAATCTCCTGCCTCTGCTGACCCTCCTTTACAAAATTATCGGCACTGATTTTTATAACCTTTTCTCTGACAAAATCTGTTAATTACAACACAAAATACATTTCCATTGTCTGTTTCTCTGAACCAAAGAGATAGTTAGTCCAAACATCCAAGATTACCGTTTGTTCGATAAGTGTAGCACTTCCCTCTACCTTACCCTTCTCTCAAGCAAAAAGTAAACCTGTTTCTCTGGGGATAAAACACATGTGGAGACCATACTGCTCCTGAGAATTAAGGCTAGAGTTTCACAAGAATACCTGTCGCTATCTCACTCAACTCAACTCCTCCATGAATTCCCTACCATAACACAGTCCGGTGTTATCACCAAGTTGAAATCAGACAATGCACAATTCCATGTGACTTCTCTTGTCACATATATCCACTTCCTACTTCCCGGAAGCTTCAAAATTCCAACTACAAATAACGTAATACTAACTCAACATGTAGCGTTAAACATAGAAAATGAATAATCAATAATTGATAATCCACAATCTCCAAACTGTCCTATAGAAATCATAACTCTGCTACCAAGAAAACTGATGCGCGGATCTAACATAAAACCCTTTCTTTGTGTCACTAACCCAGGAAATGCTTACCATTTACTCATCGGTGGGGCCCTTAACACCGAAAACACACATTCACTCAGTTTTCTGGATCCATAGACGAGCTGCAAGACATGCAGGGTACTTTATTAACCTATACAATAACTATACAATTTATATACCTTTATTTTAATAGCTGTCAGTTCCAAAACATCAAGGTACTCCGCTACTTGGTCGATGGACCAACTAGTAGGAATCAGTTGATGGCGATTAAGTCTAGCTCAATCACAATATAAAACCTTCAACATTTATTTGTCATGACTTTTATTCTAATACCCACATGTATATATTTTCATAAGATTTTATCTAAATTCATTTAATGAGAAATTGAAATTAAGTACGTTTTATTAGGCAAATACATTAAGCATTATTTCAAAACATTTATGCAAAGAAAAATAGAGAACGGAAAAATACTCATTACCCCTTGGCCATAGGGAAATGGTTCACCAGAAAATGAACCGCAGATCACAGGATAGGTTCCCAAGCTGACTGTCTGTCCCTCTAACCTCCTCTGACGTATCCCTCCCGAGATGGAATTCCCGCGACGGTCTTGTTCCTTTTCCTCATCAAAGTTCAAAGTCTCTTGCACCATAAAAAGAAGAAATCATCTCAACTGACAGCATGTCGTGCTGAGCAAAGGTGCGAAAAGTAAGCGACACTTCATCATAAGCACAAGCTCTTTTTATATCCTTTCACTAACTTGCTATACCCAAAATTTGAACTTTTAGGGGCTACTTCCACTTCTGATTGGTCTATTGGAGGGGTAGTGATGGTCACATCATTTTGAAACTAGCTCAAACTAGTTCACAAAGTCCTGATTCATTCCAGGGTTCACATGACTTCCTAAAATATTTATATTTATACTTTGTTAAAATATTTGTAACATTCTTCCACAGTCATGAATTTGCTCATCCTCTGGAGCTCAGTTCTCCCATCTGTTCCCAGGCTTTTAGGATAGCGTCTTTGGCACAACTGCTGTTGCAGTACAGGCTGGCCTTGACATCTCTAACTCCGGGCATAGGCCATACACTCGTGACTGAAACTTCCATTCTGCTCATGCGCGGTGGCCATCTTAATTTTCTTGTGCGCCATTGCATTTCACAGCAGCCATTTTCAGCAAGGCCTAGCAGACCCGAATCGGAACTAATTCGAAAGCAACATAACAGAAACTAGATATAGAAAATAAGCCTTTCTGTTTACCGCCCACCATTTTAATGACCCGTGTTAGGTATTACCTAGCAAAAGTGACATTCAAAGCCATTTCACTTACCATCTGCATTCTTTGCCACAATATAATTCTACCACAGACTAAAATACATGCAATTTACTCTTCTTTTCTATGCAATCACAAACCTATGTTAATTTAATTCACATTTTGTTAATAAATTAGATTTTTGCAAATAGCAGTTAGGTTCCCGCGTGTAGTGTCTAAATAAAAAGGTGCATTTGTTGATTAGTTTATGTGTTTCACACAGTTAATATTAATAAAGTTATGAGGTAATTAACTTCGAAGAGGGTACAAAACATTTTTGGGTATTTCCCTGCTCCATCATACCAGACACAGAGATTGGAAGACAATTCTTTTGGATACTAAAAGTGAAAAGACTGCATATGAAGAGAAATATGAGTCGCTAGGAAGTCTTAAATCCAATCTGATTGCTGCTTTTTAGATGCCTTCCATGCGATAATCCATACAGGAAACAGAGCTGCAGTAAAGAAAATTGGCGGGAAGCCTGAGAAGTGAAAGGAAGGATCTTTCTATAGAGTGTAGTCTGTAAAAAGCAAGTTGCAGAGCTTGTTGATCTGATGGAAGAGTTAAAGATGATGGTCAAAACAGACCTGAAGCCTGAGTAAAGAAGATGTAGGAGAAGGAGAAATACCCAGTTGGGATACCCACAGTAATGGTGCTCACCCCCCCACAATTCTGTCCCTATGTAAGGAGCAATATACCTTTTGGATTTTTCTTATCTTGAAACAATATTTCTTTATCGCCTTCCAATGTGCACATCCTGGTTCAATTCTTCTGTTGTTAGCGTAGAAGATTTGGTGGGAGGGAGGGAAGTAGTTGTTGGGTTGCTTCCCCTGCTCTCTTGCACATCCCTTCCTCCCACCAACAGACCCACCAACAGAAAATAGTGGATTGAGCTGGTGGGCGTGGGTAGTGAGGAGGGGGCATTTACAGGTGTTCTTAGCACCTCTCATAACCTCGCCAACCAGCTTGATCCTTGGATGAGCCAGGGAGAGGCTAGGGAATCCTTCAAAGGACCATCCATATGTGTGTGTGATGCCACTGGTGACAGTCCTAGGATGCTTGTTTCCGGTCCAGGGAGGACCTGGCTTGGCAGTTTGGGCTGGACTGTTCCCATGAGGCAAATGGTCAAGACTAATTTGCATATGGCCAAGGTCTAAACTGGGGTGGCATTATGAGCAAAAGAATGATGGATTTGTTCTGCATTACGTCCATCAATTGTGTGTCTTTTACTTTCCCACCCTAAGTGTGCCAGGTATACCCAGATGTGTGTCGCAGGCTCACTGTGCCACTGGAATCAAGCTATCCTGGCTGAAGAGGGGTGAAACCCCGAAACCTGTCCTAAGATGCTTGTTTCCGGTCCAGGGAGGACCTGGCTCGGCAGTTCGAGCTGGACTGTTTCCATGAGGCACAGAGTTAAGACTGATTTGCATGCATATGGCTAGGTCTACACTGGGGTGGCATGGTGAGCAAAAGAATGATGGATTTAACCCAGATCTCTTGACTGGGGATGAATGTTTTGATTTTTTCTGCATTCGGTCCATAAATTGTGTGTCTTTTGCTTTCCCGCCCTAAGTGCGCCAGGTATGCCCAGACGTGGGTCCTGGGCTCACTGTGCCACTGGAATCAAACTATCCGGGCTGAAGAGGGGTGAGACCCCAAAACCGGTCCTAGGGTGCTTGTTTCTGGTCCAGGGAGGACCTGGCTTGGCAATTCGGGCTGGACTGTTCCCATGAGGCACAGGGTCAAGACTGATTTGCATATGGCCAGGTCTAAACTGGGGTGGCATGGTGAGCAAAATAATGATGGATTTAACCCAGATCTCTTGACTGGGGTTGAATGTTTTGATTTGTTCTGTATTCCGTCCATCTATTGTGTTTCTTTTGCTTTCACGCCTAAGTGCGCCTGATATGGCCAGATGTGGGTCTCAGGCTCACTGTGCCACTGGAGTCAAGCTATCCTGGCTGAAGAGGGGTGAAACCCTGAAACCGGTCCTAGGATGCTTGTTTCCAGTCCAGGGAAGACCTGGCTTGGCAGTTTGGGCTGGACTGTTCCCATGAGGCACAGGGTCAGGACTGATTTGAATATGGCCATATCTAAACTGGGGTGGCATGGTGCGCAAAAGAATGATGGATTTAACCCAGATCTCTTGACTGGGGATGAATGTTTTGTTTTTTTCTGCATTCGGTCCATCAATTGTGTGTCTTTTGCTTTCCTGCCCTAAGTGCGCCAGGTATGCCCAGACATGGGTCCTGGGCTCACTGTGCCACTGGAATCAAACTATCCTGGCTGAAGAGGGGTGAAACCCCAAAACCGGTCCTAGGGTGCTTGTTTCTGGTCCAGGGAGGACCTGGCTTGGCAATTCGGGCTGGACTGTTCCCATGAGGCACAGGGTCAAGACTGATTTGCATATGGCCAGGTCTAAACTGGGGTGGCATGGTAAGCAAAATAATGATGGAATTAAGCCAGATCTCTTGACTGGGGTTGAATGTTTTGATTTGTTCTGTATTCCGTCTATCTATTGTGTTTCTTTTGCTTTCCCGCCTAAGTGCGCCAGGTATGCCCAGACGTGGGTCTCAGGCTCACTGTGCCACTGGAATCAAGCTATCCTGGCTGAAGAGGGGAGAAATCCCCGAAACCGGTCCTAGGATGCTTGTTTCCAGTCCAGGGAGGACCTGGCTTGGCAGTTTGGGCTGGACTGTTCCCATGAGGCACAGGGTCAGGACTGATTTGAATATGGCCAAATCTAAACTGGGGTGGCATGGTGAGCAAAAAAATGATGGATTTAACCCAGATCTCTTGACTGGGGTGAATGTTTTGATTTGTTCTGCATTCCGTCCATCAATTGTGTGTCTTTTACTAGTGCCATCACAGCATATTATTGAGGCGGCTGGTAAGTAACCCCCTCTGCCATCTTTTTTGGGAGTTGACGGAGAAATTTGTCCCCTTCAGGGGGACAAAAAAACCTTTTAAAATAGGGGTGTCAGCATCAAGGACAAAAACACACACAAAAAAAAAAATATATATATAAACCGACTTCACCTCCTTGAAAGTACCGGGACAGCAGCGCGGCGGTGCACACAGGGTCCAAGGTTACCCTAACACATAATCGCTCCACCATGCCACAACGCAGCACGCGTGCTTGAAACGCGTCAGTCAGTAAATTGAATTTTCTCCTTAATCCTTGAGTGTGGCTCTTCTTTTGCGCAGCAGCGCAAGAGTGTTTTTCATTGAAACACGGGTCCTTCGCCCGCCGAGCCAGCACCAACCTCGCTTGGGGAAAGAGGTCGGAAGAAACAGTAGGAGCTGTTTGCCCGGATATATATAAATCGCGGAGTAGGCAAATTTCTGCACACTCTGCGGGCGGAGTGGAGCTCTCCGCCCGTGCCTAATATATATAACCCGGTGGTGGTGGCCACCGAGTATTGACAGTTAGGTCAGCTGTTGCAGAGGAAAAGCCTTTTTGGGGTTGCTAATAACTTTAGCCCTATTGGACGAATCGCCACAAAACTTTACAAAAAGGTGTAGCATTTTTAGTTTTATATTTAATATATATATGAAATCTTTATATATAAATATATATATATTTATATACATATATGTGTATATTTTAAAATTGTAAAATTAATTAAAATTAATATTGTATTATTTATTTTAAAGTAAATGTATACACTGATTATTATGTATGTGTGTTTAAATTATTTTTAATTAAGTTTTTTGTTATATTTGTTAAAATGTATATTTTTTTAATTAATTTTGTTATTTAATATTTTTAATATTTATTTCATTTTAAATGTATGAAAATCAATATTTTGTAAACTATATTTTTAACATCGGTATTTTCTTTTCAATAATTTTGTACTTACCTGTTTAAGTATGGGGAGTTGATATTTTTACATTCTATATTTTTTCATCTATATTTTTTACTTCTATATTTTTTATTTTGTACATCGATATTCTGTCAGAGAACCCAAAAAGACCTATGGAGGAAGCGGGCTGACCCAAGCCATCTCTATGTATGGAAACCTTTTTAGTTATCAATTCTTTTGGTTACACAAGGTTGGGTAGATATCTATAGATGCCTTTAGGCCAGACCTAACATGTCATAGCTAACTCTTTAGCTGTCCTAATATTGATGTATATGCATGTGCCATAAACCGTGTGGTCAGGATGTTTTCATAATGTATGTATATAAAATCGCTCCACCATGCCACAACGTAGCACGCGTGCACTCCTTATGAAAAAGGCACCGTCAATCAGGATTTGCTTCCAAACGAATTATTCTGCATCAGCCAAGAAAACACCCTACGCGTTTCGGCGTGAACCGCCTTGCTCACAGGTAACTATTTTCGACATATGCATTCGTATTTAAACAAAACATTTCAAATTATGTGCAACGTGAAAATTAAACATAGAAAGTGGACTCCAGAAACTGTCAGCAATCTTCAATCATAGACATTTATAGAGCGCTCTACTTACCCGGAGGGTCTCAAGGCGCTAGGGGGGGGGGGTGCTGCTACTGCCCGAACAGCCAGGTCTTGAGCTTCTTCCTGAAGGCGAGGTGGTCTTGGGTCAGGCGCAGGTCGGTCGGGAGGGAGTTCCAGGTCTTGGCAGCCAGGTAGGAGAAGGACCTTCCTCCTGTTGTCGTTCTTCGGATGCGGGGGACGGCGGCGTGAGCGTGACTGGCTGATCGGAGGTGTCGTTTGGGAGCGTAGAAGTTGATGCGGTTGTTGAGGTAGCTCGGGCCTTGATCGTGTAGGGCTTTGTGTGCGTGGGTGAGGAGACGGAAGGTGATTCTCTTGTTGACCGGGAGCCAGTGCAGGTCTCTTAGGTGTCCGGAGATGTGGCTGTGTCGTGGGATGTCGAGGATGAGTCTGGCCGAGGCGTTCTGGATCCGTTGGAGTCTCTTCTGGAGCTTGGCGGTGGTTCCGGCGTAGAGGGCGTTGCCGTAGTCCAGTCGGCTGGTGACGAGGGCCTGGGTGACAGTCTTCCTGGTCTCGGTGGGGATCCACCGGAAGATTTTCCGTAGCATGCGCAGGATGTTGAAGCACGACGAGGAGACTGCGTTGACTTGCTTGGTCATGGAGAGGGAGGAGTCCAGGATGAAGCCCAGGTTGCGTGCGTGGTCTGTCGGTTTGGGTGCAGTTCCCAGGGCGGGGGGCCACCAGGAGTCGTCCCAGGCGGAGGGCGAGGATCCCAGGATGAGGACTTCTGTCTTGTCCGAGTTCAGCTTCAGGCGGCTGGTCGACATCCACTCGGCTACTTCTTTCATTCCTTCGTGAAGGTTGGCTCTGGCGGCGGCGGGGTCGTTGGTAAGGGAGAGGATCGGCTGGGTATCGTCGGCGTAGGAGATGATGTTCAGGTTGTGTTGGCGTGCGATGGCCGCGAGGGGGCTCATGTAGACGTTGAAGAGGGTTGGGCTCAGCGAGGATCCTTGGGGTACGCCGCAGATGACTTCGGTGGCCTTTGATTTGTACGGAGGTAGGCGGACTCTCTGGGTTCTTCCGTCGAGGAAGGAGATGATCCATTCCAGTGCCTTCTCCTGGATTCCGACGTTGTAGAGGCGCTGCACTAGGGTGCGGTGGCAGACGGTGTCGAAGGCCGCGGAGAGGTCTAGGAGGATGAGGGCCGCTGTTTCTCCGTTATCCATCAGGGTTCGGATGTCATCGGTGGCCGCGATGAGGGCGGTCTCGGTGCTGTGGTTGGCTCGGAAGCCAGACTGTGAGGGGTCGAGGGATCCGTTCGTCTCGAGGAAGGCGGCCAGTTGCTTGTTGACGGTCTTCTCGATGACTTTGGCTGGAAACGGGAGGAGCGAGATGGGGCGGTAATTCTTCAGTTCGGTGGGGTCCGCTGTTGGTTTCTTGAGTAGAGCGCTGAGTTCGGCGTGCTTCCAGCTCTCAGGGAAGGTGGCGGTGTCGAATGAGGTGTTGATGATGTCCCGCAGGTGGGGTGCGATGACAGCGTCGGCCTTGTTGAAGACGTGGTGAGGGCAAGGGTCGGTCGGAGATCCGGAGTGGATGGAGTTCATCGTGCGGACGGTGTCTTCGGTGCTGATAGTAGTCCAGGCGCGGAGGGTGGTGGTGGGGGGCGGTGGTTCGGTTGAGTCGGACGTGGCGTTCGTCGGTTGGGTGTTGAAGCTGTTGTGTATGTCCGCGATCTTGTTGTGGAAGTAGGAGGCGAGGGAGTTGCAGAGTTCTTGCGATGGGGTGATGTCGTTGTTTCCGGCGTTGGGGTTGGAGAGCTCTTTCACGATGTTGAAGAGTTCCTTGCAGTTGTGTGCGTTGTTGTCCAGTCGGTCCTTGAATGCAGTTTTCTTGGTGTCGCGGATCAGCTGGTGGTGCTTCCGGGTGGCAAGCTTGAGGGTGGTCATGTTGTCCGGTGTTGGCTCCCTTATCCAGGCTTTCTCGAGGGCTCGGCAGTTCTTCTTGGAGCTCTTGAGTTTGTCGGTGAACCATGGGGCCTTCTTGCTGCCGGGTCTGCTGGGCGGGGTCTTCAGTGGGGCGAGTTCGTCCGCGCAGTTGCTGATCCACTTCGTGAGGTTGTCGGCGGCCTGGCTGGGGTTCGCTGAGCTGGCGGGAGGGTGCTGGCTCAGGGAAGCGGCGAGCTGGTCGACTGTGATCTTGCTCCAGTTTCTGCGGGCGACCTGTTGCTGGTGGTGGTGGATCGTCGTTCTTCTGAAGGTGAAGTGGACGCAGCTGTGGTCCGTCCAGTGGAGTCCTGTGGCGTGGCTGAAGGCGATGTCTTTGCAGGATGAGAAGACGGCGTCGAGTGTGTGTCCGGCGAGGTGGGTGGGGGTGGTCACCAGCTGCTTGAGTCCGAGGTTGGCGAGGTTGTCGAGCAGGGTGGTGGTGTTGCGGTCGTTGTTGTTCTCCAGGTGGAAGTTGAGGTCCCCCAGGAGGATGTAGTCAGCGGAGGGGAGGGCATGCGGGCTGACGAAGTCGGCGATGTCCTCGCTGAATTGTGTGCGTGGTCCCGGGGGTCGGTAGATCAGGGTGCCTCTGAGGGTGGTCTTCGGGTCGGTGTGGATCTGGAAGTGTAGGTGTTCGGCGGTAGTCAGGATGTCGTCGGTGTGGGTCGTGATGCGGATGGTGTCCCTGTGGATGATGGCGATGCCTCCTCCCATCTGGTTGGCGGTGCGGTCCCTCCGGATGATCTTGTAGCCGTCCGGGATGGCGATGGCGATGTCGGGCGCTGAAGAGGCGTTCATCCAGGTCTCCGTGAGGAAGGCAACGTCAGGAGCTGTTGTGTCGATGAGGTTCCAGAGTTCGATGGCGTGTCTGTGGACTGAGCGGGTGTTGAGCAGGATGCACTTGAGGTGGTTGGTGCTGGTGTTCGTCTTGGCGGGTGCTGGTGCGAGGCAGGTCCGGATGCAGGTGAACTTGCAGGCGGTGCAGCAGAAGGGTCCGTGGGAGCGCCTCGGGGTGGCACGGTAGCATCCCGGGACTCGTCCGTCGTTGAGTGCGATGAGGGTGGCGGCGTCGTACGTCCGGCGGGTGGGCTGGGATCTGCGGGGGCCAGGGGTCCTGGCACTGGGCGCGGTCCAGGCGCGGACAGGCGCAGACGGGCTTACCTTTGGCGCACCTTCGGCGCTCATTTGGTGCTCCCGCTGCGCGCGTCCGCTGCGCGGTCGCTGAGGGGGCGTCATAAGAAGGGATCCGGGAGGGCGGGTCAGGCGGGAGGCGGGGAGCGCGTGGGCCTATCGGTAGGCGGGGGGGCGGGGTCGCGTCAAAAACCGGCGCGAAATCCAGGCGGCCGGGGCGCCGGGCTGGATCGGCGATCAAGGAGGGCGGCCCTGCGGCGGCTGGGGCGCCGGGATGGATCGGCAGCAGGCAAGTGGCAGGCAGCAGGCGGGGAGCGAGGGGGCAACCAGGCCGAGGGCACAGTGGTCTTAAAGTGGTGAACCACATGAACATTCTGTATATAGGCACAACGCATTCATATATGTACTTATATATTCTCCATCAGTTCGCCTAAATAAAACGTGTATTTTAAGCAACAGAAGAGGATCAGAATAAATTATACAATGAAAACTCTTCTTTGATAACAGCCATATTAACATACATTCATAACGTGTCTTGTTTCCCGCTATTACATTTCATAGCTGTTATTGCGGCGACATAACAGTGCTTGTATTAGTCCCTTCGCACTTATAATGTAGCATAACTACTATATTAGTCCATATGCATTTTTCTCTCTTCTTTTCATACTCTTAGGCCATTATTAGCTGCCAGTATCTAACATCTGAACAATCTCATAGTGCCACATGATTATTTGCAGAAATGATAGTTTTCATCCATACAGTCATGGGAATATCAAGCTTTCCCTTTAAAAATAAAAATTGGGTGATAGATCAAACTATCCAATATACATTTCCAGCCCAGTGGGTGAAACCTAATGTTATATCCCATAAAAGATCCAAGAATTACATGCATGTAGTATGACCCAAGTGGATTAAGGGGAAAGATATGTTATTTGAAAAATACTCAAAAATTCAAACACAATATTCAACCCTCGGTTATTCCATAATTCAAATGAGTATTCCAGATCGCAGTATACTAACTCTATTCATAATTCATAATCATGTGTTAGATATCATCTCCACAAGATCCTTCCACCTGCATGGAAAAAGAGAAAGAAGGGAGAAGCACAACATTTTGTAACCAATTACCATTGCCAGTACAGTTTCCACATAATTATTCTAGTGACACTAGTGCAAGTGAATTAAAATCCAGTTAAAATCTCTTCCGAGTCATCGTACCTAAGACTATTTACAATTAATGACAATTTACAAAATATCTAACTGAAAATTGGAAAGCATTGCAAAGAAAGAAAGGAAGAACGAAAATTCACATTTCAAATATGATAGGCACAAATTCTATAATTGATGGCAACCAGATCTATCTTCAACCATGATAACGATGTACTTATTCCCCTAGGTGCCAGGACAGTTCTTCCTCAGGATTTAGCCCCCCTGGGATCTTAGTGTCCAGTTCCATAATGTACCTGGACTCAAGTTGACGTAATTTATTAATCCTGTCACCACCCCTCTTGGATGGATTCACTCTCTCAATAACAAAAAATTTCAGAAAATGATGATTGCTTTTGTGAAATTCTTCGAAATGCCTAGCCACCAGGGACAGCTTATCTTTATGATCGATAGCACTCATATGCTCCAAGGCATGTTTTTTCGCAGCAAACATCATGCTGCCCACATATTTTTTTGCACAAGGGCAAATCAACACATAAACGCAGTAATCTGAAAGGCAGGTAAGATGTTTATCTATCAGTCTTTCGGTATCATTGATTGGATAGTACACATTTTTAATATTCGTGCTGTATTTACATGCTTTGCCTGACATGCCGGTAAAGAAACTTTGCACACCTCTATCAGAGATTTTTATACATGAAACATCATTACTGCAAAGTTTGTCCTTCAGAGAATCTGCCTTTCTATATGTGATCTTAGGAAAATCACCGATCACTTCTTCTAGTGCAGATTCTGTTTTAAGAACCTTCCAATGTCTATTGAGACATTGTCGTACCTGCCAGGAGCCTGAATTTAAAGTTGAAATGAATCTAACGACCCTCTCATCTTCTGATTCTTTTTTCACCTTAGGGTCTAGCAGCTCATACTGTGTAAACCTAGCTGCTTTAATCTGAGCTTGCATAATTACATTAGAATCATAACCCGCTCCAAAAATCTTCTAGTCATGCATTCACACTCAGCATTGAAGTCCACTTCTGTACTGCAGTTTCTCCGCGCCTGGAGAAATTCCCCATAGGGGATACTGCGCATCAAAGTGCTGGGATGATCACTTTATGTGTGCAGAAGAGTGTTTCCCGTCGTTGTTTTGTGATATAATTTCAACTTATTGAATACAACTTCCACACACACATCCAAAAACTCAATCTTTCGATCACTTATGGTACCCTCAAATTTAAGATTGTTCTCATTCCTATTGAGTTTTGAAATGAAGTCCTCGGCCTGCATTTGTGACCCCTACCAGATGATGAAAATGTCATCAATATACAGCAGCCATAACTGTACATGGCTGCGGCATTGTCCCTGCACTCTGGGCATCTGCTGCTCCCAGCTACCCATAAAAAGATTGGCGTAACTGGGAGCAAAACAAGTGCCCATAGCTGTCCCCTGTTTCTGTCTGTAGAGAGCCTCATCAAAAATAAAATAATTATTTTCCAGACAAAATGGAATCATTTGCAGAACCATTTCGTTATGATTAAAATACGAGATCAAGCGTGAGCTGAGGAATTGCCTACAAGCCTGCACACCATCAGTGTGTTTGAATGATGTATACAGGCTGCAGACATGCAACGTGATCAAAAGAAAGCCTACCTGCCATTGTATATTTTGAATCTTCCTTAAGAAATCCCTACTATCTTGAATATAAGAAGGTAGGGTTTCCACATAAGGACGCAGATAATAACCAATATACTTCGAGGTCTTTTCAAGGAGAGAACCCATTGAAGACACAATAGGTCTTCCGGGAGGAGAGGTGGCATTTTTATGCAATTTAGGTAATAAATATAAAATAGCCACCTTTGGATTACGACTCAACAGAAACGAATACTCGTCCCACTCAAGAATGCCCTGGGAATGCCACTCCTTTCACATATTGTAAAAGACAGCATTGCAATTATCAACAGTGTATTTAGTTACTCGTTCATAGCAATCCTCACAATTCAGTTGCTTAACCCTTCTTGTATATAGTCAGCATCATTCATTAAAACAACATTGCCGCCTTTGTCCGACTTGTGGATAACAATACTCTTATCAGATTGTAATGATTTAACGGTCAATCTCTGCTCTTTGGTTAAGTTGTAAAAAAAAAAATCTTCTTTTTAGCCACTTTTTTAAATCATTAATGACCAGTTTTCAAATGTGTCTATACCACATGGAGGCAACATGGGGTTAAAAATAGATTTGGGTTTGAAATTATTGAGACTACTTAAATCAACTTTGTACCCTAGACTTTGTGCCGTAACAGGTCCAGGGTCCCATTCTAGCTCTTTCATTGCAATCAAGGTATTAATCTCATTAATAGTTTCAGTGACAGGCAAAGCTCCCTTAGCCCCCATTGTTTGTGAGGTATTCTTGACTTTCAACTTATGCCACTTATGTAATCGCAATTTTCGAGTGAAATAAAATAGATCAATTCTTTCTTGGGGGTAAGAGAAAGTAGAGGTAGGACAAAAAGAAAGGCTAAACTGTAAAATATCATGTTCCACATTATTAAGAGTACATGAAGAGGTAGGGGCGTGGCTAAGCGCCCGACGCGGATGGCAGCACAGTGGTAGGAGCTCCGTCCCTACCGGAGATTACCGGCGGTTCGCATCACTCCAGCGACTCATGGAGACCTGTTCCCGTCGGCGGAATTGATCAGGCAGCACCCGAGCCGGATTCCGCTCCTCAACAGAGCCGACATTGCCCATAAGCGCCCGATTTAACTCCGGTCGCGGCTCTTCCCGGCCGCGACCGGCATTTTGTTTTCTTTCCGGCGCTTCTCTCAGATGTGCGTTTTGCCGCACGTAGTACCACCGGCTCCCATGGATCATTTTTGATGCCGTTTTTCTTCTTCTCATGACGGCGACCTCCTTCAATCATCACAGGTGACTTTTTTTTTTTTCAATCTCTGGCATTGACTTTTTTGTTTTCTTCGACTTTATTGCTCTCCTCAGGCTTGGCGGCCATTTTGTTTCTCTGAAGGCAGTTTTCCTTGGCATGTAGTGGTCGCTGTTATTTCCTTGCAATTTCCTGCACATTTTTGTTGCTCCTTTTGGCTTTTTTGGCACTCCTCCTGCTTTAACCTTCAATTGGCTCTCCTCCCAGTTTTGAGCCCTTGCCTCTTATCTCAACTATATTCCGCGCTATTTTTGACGTCTCACTCACCTGCATTTTAATGGCGCAGCGTCTCGACAAGCCCCCTAAGCGCAATTACGTCAAAAACTCGAAATTGTTTTCGGCGCTGGCTCACCTAGAAGCCTCCACAGACCTTCCTATTGCTACTACGACAGCCGACATGGAGACTTCTCTTCAGCTTGCGACCAAAACCAACTCTAAAAGGTTGAAGAAAGACCCACCTTTCCCCTCGAAATCCTCCTCTACTATTTCAATCGAACTACTCCTTGAAGAAATCCGAGCCCTGCGCCCTTTCATGGAAGACACAAATGCCAAGTTGCAAACGCTCACTGACAACTGGTCTAACATGGACGCCAGGGTCTCCACCGTGGAAAAGGATGTCTCATCTCTACGGGAAACGGCTACCAAGGTCGTTCACATGGATCTTCAGATTTCCTCTCTTCAAAGGCAGGTAGAGGACCTTGAAAACAGAAACAGACGCAATAACCTGCGTCTTTACGGCCTGAAGGAGGGTTGTGAGGGGAATGATCCTATTGCTTTCTTCAAGTCCTTTCTTCCCAAGCTATTGCACTTGCCTGAAGATACCTCACTCAACATTCAGCGTGCACACAGACTTGGACGAGCCTCCTCCTCTATCTCTCCCTCAACTAAGCCTAGAGGGGTGATAATGTATTTCCTTGAATACACGGAGTTGCTGAAGGTCCTCTTGGCAGCCAAAGCCTCACCACGTATTACTTGGTCAGGATCCAACTTATTTTTTGCTCAAGATTACGCCAAGTCCACTGCTGCCCGCCGCAAAGCCTTTCTTGACATGAGAGCGGACCTTCGTTCCATTGGAGCCAGATATGGACTTTTCCACCCTTGTCTATTTAAAGTCACCTATAACAACAAGACTACAACTTTTGAAGATCCTGTACGACTCCGAAGTTTCCTGAACTCATGTGGTTCTGCTGGCATGGAGTTCTCCAGTTCTTCTTCCTCGCCTCCACCATGACTCTTGTTGTTGTTATAACTGATTACTCCACGCCATTTTGTTCATTGTTCATTCATGTTTATTTGGTTCCAGGCTTTTAGACTCTCTGATGAGTCTATATCTTTCTTGGTTGTTATCTGTTACCGTTGATATTCATTTCTTTTTTTTTTGTTTTGTTTTGTCGACATGATAATTGTATGTGCTCTCGCTGTTTGTCGCCCTTTAACCCTGTTGCTCTCCTTCCTCCACAGATCTTATCTAGTGTTCCGTCCTGTTTTCTCCGGTTGGACTTCTCGCTGCCCTGTGTACTCGCCCTTCGTTGGTTGGTCTTACCTCCCTCCCATTACTTTCGCTCTGTTCCCCCTTTGTCCCGACTTTTGATCGTCTTCTCTCCCCGACATCCTCTGTAAGTACCTCCCCTTCCCTCTTATTTTGACATGTTACGATTTATCGCATTTGTTATCTTTTTTGTACCCTTCCTGACTTTTTCAATTATTTTGGTGTCACTTTCGTCTAGATTGTTTTCTATTCTCTTCTTACTTTTTTCTCACCGTCCTTTGGTTTCATATATTCATTCCTTTCTTTTTCCTGTATTTTCTTTACACTCTCTTTTGTTTTTCTTCTTGCCTTACTTCGTATTTTTTATCTTGTCATTTCTCTGTTACATTTTATATACGCTTCCTCATGCTTCTCCTCTTCGATGACTCTCCTTCATCGTGGTTTACACTTGTTTTTCTATCTCAGCTCCATCATTCTCCCACATCGCTCTTTTTCTTCATCAGAATCATCGACATAGTTCTCCTTTGTGTTTTTTTTCTCCTGTTCTCCTGTGTTTTCTCTTATCTCCTATATCACTCTTCTCCATCGTTCCTTTCTTTTTCTTGGATCATTCTCTACGTTGCTATAGTCCTGTTCTCTTTTGCACCCTTATTTCTTCTGATCACTTTCTCCTCTCCCTTTTTCTGCTTCCTTTCTTCCTTTTTCTCCATTTTCCCTGACTATGAGGCTTCACTTTTCCTCCCTATTTTTATTACGTTCTCCCTCATTAATTTTCCTTGATGTCAATACGTATTGTTTCCTGGAACGTTAAAGGTTTGCATTCCCCCATTAAGAGGCAAAAGATCCTCTCCCATCTAGCTAAATTGAACGTAGATGTTGCCTTTTTACAAGAAACCCATTTACCTGACATTGAAGCTGCTAAGCTTAAGAGAGGTTGGGTGGGGACTGTTTTCTCTGCTCCTGGTGATGGTAAAAGAAATGGTGTTGCTTTGTTAATTCGCAAGTCCTTTTCTCATTTAGTTCTACAGTCTGAATCTGACCCTGAAGGCAGGTGGTTATTTGTTAAACTTTCCTCAAAAGGTATCCCTTTTTCCCTGCTTAATGTTTATGCCCCTACTGGTAGGAATCCTGTCTTCTGGAGTGCGTTTGCCTCCCGCATCACTGAATGCATTGACGATAATTTCATTTTGGCAGGCGACTGTAATATGCCTTTGGATCCCTTTCTGGACAGGCACTCCAAATCATTTTTTGTTCCTAACAAATCTCACAAGCTTTTCACGCACGCCATTTCTCAACACAAACTTGTCGATGCCTGGCGACTATGTAATCCGACCTGTCAGGAATTTACTTTTTACTCCCCGGTGCACCACTCCCAATCACGAATCGATTACATCTTCCTGTCTCACCACTTGTCCCAATCCCTCACTCAGGCTGACATTGGCCCCATAATGTTTTCTGACCATGCACCAGTTTTAATTAATATTGATATTTTACCCAAATCCATTGGACTTAAGAGATGGCGCTTCAACAACACTCTTCTCCTCGATCCCAAATTTACTGCCTCCTTTTCCGATTTTACTACTGAATTTCTTGCTCTTAACGATACTCCCTTTTTAGCCGCACACATCGTCTGGGATGCTTACAAAACTGCGGCCAGAGACTTCATCATCAGACATGTTGCCGCAAAACGTAAAGCTGCTCGTAAACACACCAGTGATCTCTTATCTCAGATCAAGACCCTAGAACATTCTTTCTACACCTCCCACACTCAGGAAAGCTTGACAGCTCTTGTCGATGCCAAAATGAAATATAACAAGCAATCCACTGAAGATGCCTCACTGTACTTACTGAAATCCAGTTCGAAATTTTATGGTGGGAAAAATAAGGCGGGGAAGATTCTTGCTAATTATTTGAAAGTTAAGCAAAACAAATTGAATATTGAGTCTGTTTTTGATGTTAATTCAGTCCTGCAACATAAAGATGCTGATATTTTGGAAGAATTTTCCCGTTTCTACTCTACACTCTACTCTTCTGAAACTCAACTCTCTGCTCACTCTCTCTCCACCTTCTTTGCAAGCATTCAACCTCCTCCCAATTTTCCTATTGACCTATCTACCCTTGAAACCCCCATTACCACCCGCGAATTACATACCGCACTCCACTCCCTTAAGAAAGACAAAGCTCCAGGCCCAGATGGGTTTACGGTCGAATTCTACCAACACTTTGCGACCCTTTTGTTACCCAAATTACACTGTCTCCTCGATTCCTTTAAAGCCAGAGGTGCATCCTCGGGCACTTTTTCAGATGCTTACATTTGCATTATACCCAAGGAGGGGAAGGACACTCAGCATTGTAAAAATTACAGACCAATATCACTTGTTAACATCGACTACAAATTATATGCCAAATCTTTAGCCATCAGATTGGATCCTTTTCTTCCAGAGCTCCTTGGCCCCGAACAATCTGGATTTGTCAAAGGTCGCTTCATTACCGATAACACTAGACTCCTATTCAATGTCCTTTCTAAGTCATCACGTTTTAGTGATTCCCTAGCCGCAATCGCCTTAGATGCTGAGAAGGCGTTTGATAGAGTGGAATGGTCTTTTCTTTTTTCTGCATTAAAATGGTTTGGGTTTGGCCCTAATTTTATTTCCCTCATCTCCTTCCTTTACACGAACCCCAGAGCAGCGGTTTGCGCCGATGGCTTAATCTCTTCCTTTTTTAGTCTTGGCAGGGGTGTTCGCCAGGGATGCCCTCTTTCCCCCTTCCTCTTTAACCTGGCACTAGAACCTTTCCTCTCTAAACTACGTCAAAATCCAAATATTCATGGTTTTCACCTCTCTCATTCGCAGGTTAAACTCGCTGCTTATGCAGATGATATTTTACTCCTCATTTCCAACCCCTCTGACTCCATCCCCGCTTTCCTTGACGAAGTCAACGTTTATTCTCAACTTTCTGGATATAAACTGAATAACGATAAATGTGAAATTCTCCCCCTTACCAAATTCACCTTCAAATCTGATTTTGCGGCATCCAACTTCAAGTGGAGCCCGGCCCATATAAAATATCTTGGTTTGCATATAACCTCTTCTATCTCAGAAACTATTTCACTCTGCCTTAATCAATGTACCCAAAAACTATCAGACCTTACTTCCTTTACCTCTCCTGGTGGGGTCGTCTCGACACCATCAAGATGATGTTATCCCCAATCGTCCTCTATACCATTTCAAATATTCCTGTTTCCATCCCTAATTCTTTACTAAAATCAATACTACCCTCTCCTCCTTTTTGTGGTCTGGTAAGAAACCGCGTATGTCTTTGCTCCGACTGCGCCTCCCCAAATCAGAGGGTGGGGTAAATTTCCCAAATTTCCCTGCCTATCACAAAGCTTTCCTTCTGAAACAAGCTTCCCTTTGGCTAAAAGACCCTACCGAGCCTCTTCCCCTTTGGGTTGCACTTGAACGTCTCTCTCTCTCCCTTTTTCTTTTGCCGAATATCTCTCCTTTTCCCGCAAACCTCAATTTATCTCTACTCCTATCCACAAATATACTGCTAAACTACTCTTAGCCTCTGCTCCGGATCCTCCCTCCTCTGTTACTGATTTCCTCAACACCACTATTTGGTATAATAACAGCATTCTCATTAACCAGAAACCATTTTACTGGAAAACTTGGAGGCACCGAGGCCTAATCTGGGTTTCCCAACTCTTCACTGGATCTGTTTTCAAGTCCTTTTCTATCCTTAGCCAAACTTTCTCTCTCCCTTCCTCCTTTGCCCGCAAATTCTTCTTACTCAGGACTGCAGTTTTGTCCGTGTATGATTCCCTTTCTCACTCCCCTCTTCCCGCTGTTTCTTTTAACCCAACTTCATCACTCCATTCCCTACTACGCTCAGGCCCCACAGCTTCCTCCATCTACCATTCCTTTCACAAACCTCCGTCACCCCGGCCGAAATCCACAGTAGAAGAGCAGTGGGAATCTGAATTTGCCATGTCCTGGTCTACCTCCCTTTGGGATAAACTTTGGACTAAGCTCCGCAAATCTTCTAGAGCTGCTTCTCTCACACAAACACTTTTTTTTTATTTATAATCGACTCCTCTATACGCCATCTCTCCTTCACAAGAGGTTCTCCTTGGTTCCGGATCTTTGCTGGTCCTGCTCCACCCCTCATGCCACGCTCTTTCATATGCTTTTTCTATGTCCCCTCACACACACCTTCTGGACTCAAGTATGGGACCAAATCAATACTATATTTCAAACTTCTATCCCCTTCTCTCTTACTGATATTTTTCTTGGCTCACTTTCCCCTTCCTGGGATGTTGTTGATTCCAATGTTCAAATTATAGATTTGTTACTAGCTGTTGCATTCCAACAGATCACTGTTAATTGGAAGAATTCAAATGCCATTACTTTTAAAGCTTGGTGGTTTAATGTATGTTATAATCATAGACTTGACTAAACCATAGGTTTCACACCAGTTATAGTTAGGTGGAAATTTTACTCGCATAAAACCATTGAAATTCTCACGTTATAGTTAGTTGGACTCACTATAACTTGCGCGTGCAATGCACTGCTGATGACGTCACATATTACATCACTCATGACATGGTCAGTGACATCACTCATGACATCACTGATGACATCTCAAATGACATCACTGATGACAACATCCTTGTGACAAAGTGGCAGACCTCCTATCAGCATAAAATAACCTTTGACACACACATTCAAAAATAGAAACTAACATTTTCTTAAAAAAGGAGAAACCAATACCAATGACAACAAATTATTAGGTAATTCCAACATCTACATACACATCCACTCATTCACCAACAGTTCTATATAGTCACTCATGCATGTACTTACTCATCATATGTACTCATACACCTATACATCCTGTTACACACTAATACTCATCCATATAGTTACTCACACACAAATTCACACATGCAAATAAACTATCAAAAAAAATGTACTTGATTATACTGCTATATACACACCACTACACATACTTCTACAGAAACGGAAACATATTTACTCTCTTAAACAATCAATTATAAAAACACATACTCACTAACCCACCCATACACACAATCATCCACCCATACAGTCTTGCACACATGCTGTCTTCAAAATACATACAAATAGTGAGTCACTCATTCATGCATCTGTGCTCTAAGTAATATCCCCCACCGAACCATACAGACACTGATACTGATACTCAAAAAAACAACTAATAACCCATATACACACTCATGTAGCTACTCACCAACCCATGCAGCCACTTATACACAAAGTGAGACACAGATACAGATATTTAAATATTTAAACATTACTCGCTAATATATGTATTCACTAAAAAACATTTAATAAGTCAGTTAACCAATCAATTTTACAAAAAAAAAACATCCATTTAAACATTTATTTACCCATTTATTCTTCCATCAACCTTTAGATATACACATATAAAAAATATTTATTTTTCAGAAAGATACACATTCACTGGATGATGTCATCAGTGATGTCATTTGAGATGACATCAGTGATGTCATGAGTGATGTCACTGGCCATGTCATGAGTGATGTAATATGTGACGTCATCAGCAGTGCATTGCACGCGCAAGTTATAGTGAGTCCAACTAACTATAACGTGGGAATTTCAATGGTTTTATGCGAGTAAAATTTCCACCTAACTATAACTGGTGTGAAACCTATGGTTTTTTCAGTGAATTTAATAGGTTTTTAAATGCTAATTCCTAACTATAACTGGTGTGAAACCTATGGTTTTTTCAGTGAATATACATATATATATATATATTTTTTTATTTTTGAAAAATTGAAAAAATTGAAAAAGCCGCGAAGGCGAAACGCGTCTGTCGAACTGGAGGGGAGAGGAAACTAAAAGCACCGATTAAAGCATTTTAGCTTTATAAATCAGACTCCGTGTGTGCCTCTTACATCGTCAGCAAATTCATCTGCTTGCTAAGTATTACCATATATATATATATATATATACATATATATATATATATATATATATCCAACCAGAAACGAGTCACTTCGGATCCCTGCCGCTTTCAATGGCGGGCCTCGGACGGGGTAGCGAATCCCAAATGTTACAGCCAAACACTCTCTTTAGTGTGAAAGAAAGAAATCCGGGCCACTTCAAGTTTGCAAAGCGTGTTTATTTCACAAACGGCTTGTCTCGACGCGTTTCGCAGGTGAAACCTGCTTTCTCACGAGAACGAGCAAACTGAATGACGTGTAATATATAGTCACATGGTATTAGCGTCATACCAGAAATAATAAACAACAGACTTCGTGGTTTACACTCGGGCTGTGATCAAACATTGTAAGACATTTGTTAAGTAAACATTTCCTTTTGATGCATCACTGGGTAATAACAGATCATTCAAAATAGCGTGAGGTTCACCGTGCGTGACAAATAATATGCATTAAACGTGTGTTTCTGGACATATTGTCTGGCATATTATTTGTCAGACACGGTGAACCTCACGCTATTTTGAATGATCTGTTATTACCCAGTGATGCATCAGTGGTGCATCAAAAGGAAATGCTTACTTAACAAATGTCTTACAATGTTTGATCACAGCACGAGTGTAAACCACGAAGTCTGTTGTTTATTATTTCTGGTATGATGCTAATACCATGTGACTATATATTTCACGTCATTCAGTTTGCTCGTTATCGTGAGAAACCAGGTTTCACCTGCGAAACGCGGCGAGACAAGCCGTTTGTGAAATAAACGCGCTTTGCAAACTTGAAGTGGCCCGGATTTCTTTCTTTCACACTAAAGTGTGTTTGGCTGTGGTGAAACGCGTTATGGCTGACTAGCGAGGAATAAACGCTACTTTTGCACTTACTCTGGGTTCGTGTCTGCTTTCGTGGTATGCTGAGGAACTACTATCGATTCAGAAAAGGGGGTGGTGATGAACAGAGTGCCTGAATTAAGCAGACCACTCTTACCCAGTCCAAAGATCAGGGCTTGATCCATCACCGTTTTTTAGCTCACTGCACCATCCCAGCTCAGAACTTGGCTATATGCAAATTAGTCTGTTCCTGTCCCAGTGCATGATGGGAACAGGGCAAACCAAACTACCAAGCCAATTCTTGTACTGGGAAGGAAACAAGCTTCCGGGGACCGGTTTCTGCCATATCAGGCGTCTTCGGCCCGGCTTGCTTGAATCCTGATGGTGCAATGAGCAAGGGACTCACATCTGAGTATACCCTTCCACGCTTATGGTGGACAAAATGATTCAGAAAAGGGGGTGGTGATGAACAGAGTGCCTGAATTAAGCAGACCACTCTTACCCAGTCCAAAGATCAGGGCTTGATTCATCACCGTTTTTTAGCTCACTGCACCATCCCAGCTCAGAACTTGGCTATATGCAAATTAGTCTGTTCCTGTCCCAGTGCATGATGGGAACAGGGCAAACCAAACTACCAAGCCAATTCTTGTACTGGGAAGGAAACAAGCTTCCGGGGACCGGTTTCTGCCATTTCAGGCGTCTTCGGCCCGGCTTGCTTGAATCCTGATGGTGCAATGAGCAAGGGACTCACATCTGAGTATACCCTTCCACGCTTATGGTGGACAAAATGATTCAGAAAAGGGGGTGGTGATGAACAGAGTGCCTGAATTAAGCAGACCACTCTTACCCAGTCCAAAGATCAGGGCTTGATCCATCATC
The DNA here is from genome assembly GCF_964261635.1 of Lissotriton helveticus. Taxonomy (NCBI): domain Eukaryota; kingdom Metazoa; phylum Chordata; class Amphibia; order Caudata; family Salamandridae; genus Lissotriton; species Lissotriton helveticus. The sequence goes on from NC_136068.1 coordinate 1,206,934,719, forward strand.
GTTTTTTAGCTCACTGCACCATCCCAGCTCAGAACTTGGCTATATGCAAATTAGTCTGTTCCTGTCCCAGTGCATGATGGGAACAGGGCAAACCAAACTACCAAGCCAATTCTTGTACTGGGAAGGAAACAAGCTTCCGGGGACCGGTTTCTGCCATTTCAGGCGTCTTCGGCCCGGCTTGCTTGAATCCTGATGGTGCAATGAGCAAGGGACTCACATCTGAGTATACCCTTCCACGCTTATGGTGGCCAAAATGATTCAGAAAAGGGGGTGGTGATGAACAGAGTGCCTGAATTAAGCAGACCACTCTTACCCAGTCCAAAGATCAGGGCTTGATCCATCACCGTTTTTTAGCTCACTGCACCATCCCAGCTCAGAACTTGGCTATATGCAAATTAGTCTGTTCCTGTCCCAGTGCATGATGGGAACAGGGCAAACCAAACTACCAAGCCAATTCTTGTACTGGGAAGGAAACAAGCTTCCGGGGACCGGTTTCTGCCATTTCAGGCGTCTTCGGCCCGGCTTGCTTGAATCCTGATGGTGCAATGAGCAAGGGACTCACATCTGAGTATACCCTTCCACGCTTATGGTGGACAAAATGATTCAGAAAAGGGGAACTACTATCGGCATCCGAGTCTTTCAAGCGGCGCTTGGGATATATATATATATATATTATTACCTACTGGCGATCGCCAGTAGGTAGCTATAGTTAGGATCGTTTTCCATAGGAAATCCGCAACATTCTATTGGGAATAACTTTGGTCAGGATGTCTTGATAATGTATATATATATATATATATATATATATATATATATATTACCTACTGGCGGTCGCCAGTAGGTATATATAGTTAGGATTTTTTCTCTATGGAATTCATTAAAATTCTATGTCTAATAACTTTGGCGTTTGTGGACGGAATTGGCTGAAATTTTCAGGAAAATGGAACATTTTGTTTCTGAGCAGCCCCCGAAAATTTGGGGGGGTTTCGTCAAGGGGGGGCCGAGAAAAAAGGGGGGTCCCAAAACGTGTTTTTAACATTGAGTTTTCCATAGGGCGGTTGGCCTCACTTTTAGCCCGAACGGCTGAATGGATTTCCACGAAACTTGGCAAAATTGTAGATATTGTTTGCCCGATGTGCCTTTGCTAGGTCTCAAGATATGTGGTCCTGTGAATTTTGAGTAAATTATGTTTAAAAAAAGATATATATCTAGAGCCGCGCCCGGTACGCGTACCGGGGAGCGCTTCAGGCGCGCCACGCGACTTGCGCACGGCAAGCTGATTGGTTCTCGGGTGTCTGTAAACATTCAAAACAGTCCGCAGCGGCCGCCATCTTGTGTCTCGGTGGGATTGAGACACAAGAGGTGGCAAGAATCAAAGGGGGGAAATGAGCAAAAGGGGGCAGGGTACACCCCCCTGACCCCCTACTTTTGATGTGGGGGCCATAAAAGGCTCCCGCGGGTGAAAAAAAAAAAAAAAAAAAAAACGATTTTCGCGGGGGGGAGCGCCCGGTACGCGCACCGGGGAGCTTACGGGGGAGCGTACCATGGAGATTAAAAATGACAGACTTTTAAAAAAAAAAAAAAAAGCTTCTTTTTATAAATTGGAGGTAGTTCTGAAAAGAACTTTTTTTTGATTTTGTTGCTTTATATATTTTTTTTTGTTTTTGTTGTTTTATATTTTTTTTAGACTTTTTAAAACAATTTTATATTTTTGGGGGATTTTTGTCAAGGGAAAAACAAAAACAGGAATTGCAAAACTGCTCAACAGGAGCAAAAAAAATTGAAAATTTAGGGACTGGCAGAGCAGCGGTGTTGCTGTTTCTTTAGGGCAATGAGTTCAACACTCTGCTCCCCATAGCAGAGCAGTTCGTCACACTCCGTGCACAAAAATTTGATGCCTGCAAACACCGGCTGAATGTTAGGGACCATTCTTCCACGGGGTGGTCCCGAAGGTGTTGCTCCACCAGTGGAGGTGCTGCCGCCATCTGTTGGTACATTCCGTGCCAGCTCTCTGACACTCTCCCTGGCAAAGTTGTTAGGGTGTCTTCTTTTCACATGCCTGATCAAATTAGCATTCCCAAAACTATATTTTTTCAGAGGATTGCCTCTGGATAAACTACTCCCACATATTTTGCAGGTTACTTTGGGAGCGTTGACTTTTTTCTGTCCTTCAGGGATGTCGTAAAATTTCCAGATGAAATGGGTTTTTTTCTTTTGCTGAGGAGGGTCCTCATCTAAAAATCCATCTGAATCACTGCTGGATGACTCTCTTGCAGCCATTGCTGGAGATCAGAAAAGTAGGAGATAGAGTAGACAGAACAGCTCTTGCTCTCTCCAAGTACAAAGCAATAGTGAGAGAAATGGGTGGGTTTCACACAATTTGGAAAAAAAAAAGTTCTGAACCAATGAAAAGTGGTATTTTAAAGTCACATGGTTTGACGCGCTTACGCTACGCGCCCCGGGCGTGTATCGTAAGCGCATCGGGGCGCTTACGTTGCGCGATCGTATGCGCTTCCGGGTGCGCTTACGCGGTGCATCATAAGAAGCATCTCGCGGCTACGCGATACGTGTCTTATGACGCAAGGCGTGGCGGCTACGCGATACGTCACGATGTTGTTTTCGTTCGCGGCAATAGCGCTTCCGGGACGCGTATTAGTACGCGCCCCGGGGCGCGCCGCAAGATTGCGCTTACCCGTGCGTTCACCTGTCCGCGCCCCGGGAGCTTACAAAAAAGAAGTTTTAAAAAAAAAATTATTAATAAACATATAAAATATATGTTTGGATTTAAAGAAGAATACATTTTACAGCTACAGATATTAGCTTTTAAAAAACCAATGAAATTCACTGAAAAAACCATAGGTTATAGACCATATATAGTTAGGAATTAGCATTTACAAAACCTTGAAAATTCACTGAAAAAAACATAGGTTATAGACCATATATAGTTAGGAATTAGCATTTAAAAAACCTTATTTTACTCACACAAAACCATTGAAATTCCATATATAGGTAGTTGTACTAACTATATATATCGCGCACCCGCAATCCACTGCTGATGATGTCACATATTACATCATTCATGACATGGTCAGTGACATCACTGATGACATCACTGATGACATCTCAAATGACATCACTGATGACATCACTGATGACATCTCATTTGACATTACTCATGACATCATTCATGTGATGATACGATGAACCTCTTCAGACTCTAATATAAACTTAGATACACTCAGTGTAAACAGACACTCACAGTCTTGCAAAGAATCAATCACACCTCCATTTCCTCAACTATATAGTTAAACACACCTTACTTATTGAAACATATAATAACACATATTTACTCTGTTATACAATCCCTGATACAAGTTCACAATAATCCATACAGCCACTCACACATTCACTGGCTCTTATGCACAGTTATTTATATATGTCAACTACCACATGTACTGTGTTTTACATATGTACTTACTTTGACATGTAGCACTGAGATATCCATTCACTCACCAATACACTCATGCACACAGTAAACCGCCCATACAGCTGTTTCCACATGCACTTTTGAAGCCATACATCTAGTGAATCAACTGCTCACTCATCTATGCACAGAGTCATTCACCTCCCAGACACCCACACACACACTCAGTCTCCCATACAAATACTTGGCCAACTAATCAATAACCCATATAGTTAGTTATATAGCTAATGATCAACAATTGCATCAGATTACAAAACAACAGACACAATGGTGCACAATTTAAAACAGTTTAGTCACTAACCCATGCACTCAGTGAGACACATTTAATCCCTCACTTATACAGTCAGTCATGCACCTACTAAATACATCATCCAGACACTTATACATCCACTCATTCTTCAATATATAAGACATATTTTAACTTTACAGAAACATACAGTCACTGGATGTTATCATCAGTGATGTCATCAGTGATGTCATCAGTGATGTCATTTGAGATGTCATCAGTGATGTCATCAGTGATGTCACTGACCATGTCATGAATGATGTAATATGTGACATCATCAGCAGTGGATTGCGGGTGCGCGATATATATAGTTAGTACAACTAACTATATATGGAATTTCAATGGTTTTGTGTGAGTAAAATAAGGTTTTTTAAATGCTAATTCCTAACTATATATGGTCTATAACCTATGGTTTTTTCAGTGAATTTTCAAGGTTTTGTAAATGCTAATTCCTAAGTATATATGGTCTATAACCTATGGTTTTTTCAGTGAATATATATATATATATATATATATATATATATATATATATATATATATATATATATATATATATATTTATATATGTATATATTACCTACTGGCGGTCGCCAGTAGGTATATATAGTTAGGATTTTTTCCCTATGGGATTTTTGAAAATTCTATGTCTAATAACTTTGGCGTTTGTGGACGGAATTGGCTGAAATTTTCAGGAAAATGGAACATTTTGTTTCTGAGCAGCCCCTGAAAATTTGGGGGGGGTTCGTCAAAGGGGGGCCGGGAAAAAAGGGGGGTCCCAAAACATGTTTTTCCAATGTTAATTTCCACTTTTAGCCCGAACGGCTGAATGGATTTGCACGAAACTTGGCAAAATTGTAGGGACTGTTAGCCCGATGTGCCTTTGCTAGGTCTCAATATATGTGCTCCAGTGGATTTTGAGAAATTAACGTTTAAAAAAAGATATATATCTGTAAGCGCGCTCCGGGTAGCGCTCCGGTTCGCGTACTTTACGCGTAACGGAACTTCGCGAAGCGAAGCTGATTGGCTCTCCGGTGTCTGTCAACATTCTAAACAGTCCGGAGCGGCCGCCATCTTGTCTCTCGGTAGGATCGAGAGACAAGAGGAGGCCAAAACAAAGGGGAAATGACCATAAGGGGGCATAGTAGATCCTCCCTGACCCCCTAGGTTTGATGTGGAGGCTTTAAAAGGGCCCCGCAGGGCAAAAAAAAAAAAAAGTTTTTGTTTTTTGCGTGGTGAGCGCCCGGTTCGCGAACCGGGAAGCGTACTGGGGAGCGTACTATGAGGAAAAAAGAATGATAGACTTTTAAAATATTGTATGTTTATTGATTGTTCGTTTTGTTGTTTTTTTTTTGTTTTTTTTTTATTTAAGTAGCAATATGTAGGTACCAATGCAGAGTCAAAAAATTAATATACACCGTCTCCTTTGTAGATATCTTGCATGTTGTTTCAGAAGTTATTGTGGAATATGGAATCCATATCATAGTCTGTCAGGAAAGCAGAAAGAACATGGAGGCAGGAGATGAAAAAGAGTTGTTAAATACACATTGGAGATAATATAGTTGGAGAAAGGAAGTAACCATGAGCAAAATTACTATGTAACATAAAAAAGTTGCACAGTATACTATAAGTCTGACTTTACATTATAATCAATTAGGTACTAGTTTATGAATTACATATAAAATGATTAAAGTCTCGAACAATTTTTGATTATTAAATAATTTTATTTTTGTGAATCTTTTTCCAAATTTAACAGAACATTTAACAACAAATTTTCGGAAATGTCCTCATTTTCAATCAGCGAATCTACTGCATCTACACATTGAACTAATTCATGGTCCCGTGATTCATCCATGAAATCTGAGTCATCATTGTCCTCAATATCTTTTTCTGTGTTGTTCTCCAGAACAATTTTGAAGGAAATAATCTGCTCTCCTTCCATTTTCTTGCTGTAATTTGCATAAAAAATAAATATATCAGTAGAGATAGGGCACTGTTGGGTTTAAGTTCAGACAGGTACTTGTGAGTTTATAACAGAGAAGTTATCTATGGGCACTGTATGGTTTCAGGCGTGAAGTAGTACTATTAAAAAGTGCCTGTGAAGAAGTCTAAGTAATTTCATAATTATAGCACAGAAACCTAAATCAATCCATAATTATAATAAAAAAGCCTTTCTCAATGTCTAACTCTTACAGAGGGACAGTATATAACTATCTGAAAATGTTTTCCCAAATTAATTTAAAGTGCATAACATAGTTCTCCTTTCAAATTTATAAAATAACATCTTACCTATTAAAAACAAGTTTAAGTTGTCAGTGAAAATGCACTTGCAATGTACTTCAGGAAGTAGTAGTCAAAATGGCTGTGTTTCTCTCTCTTTTTTTATATATATTCAGGTACATAACCAATCAAATGTCAGGTAATAAAAGTAGAAAATGAAAGTAACATTTTCATTGGTTGTCAATTCCAACACTTCAGATGTGTTTTGTGAAGTAATTTACCTCAGGGTATTTAGAGAGGTCTACGGGCTAAATGGCTAAATGAAATTTCAATCAAATTTGTGAAAATGGTAGGGATTGGTATGTAGTATGAGCTAATCTATATTTGGTGAGAGTGTCTCCAGTCGTTTTTCTGTAAATTACTTTCCCACTTTTTTTGATGGTGCGCTTCCCGGGGAGCGCCCCGGTACGCGAACTGGCGAGCGCCCCGGTACGCGAACCTTAAGCGTTACGGGAGTCCACCATTTTGTGTTTCGGTCGACTTAAGATACAAGATGGAGGGCAAATAATGTTCAGAATGGGTAGAAGGGGGCACGGTAGACTTATCTTGACCCCCTAGGTTTTCTGAGGGTGGCTGAGGAGGCTTATATGTGCGAAAAAAAAACATTTTTTTTAAAAATTTCGCGAGGTTAGCTTCCGGTTTGCGTACCGGGTAGCGCCCCGGGGAGCGTACTTTGTTGAAAATTAGTGAAAAAAGTTAGAGAAAAATAATAATTGTGAGTGATCAGATGTAGGGTAGCTCTGAGAAGAGCTTTTGGGTTTATGGTACATTTAGGTACTTATAAGTAGGTAGCAATGCACAGTCTTAAATTCAGAATGAAAACTCTGTTGCCCTCATCTGAGAAGTGAACTCCATCTCCTCTGTAGATATCTTGCATGTAGTACCGCAAGTTTTTGTTGTACAAGAGCCCATTCCATGGTCTCTCATGTAAGCTGAAACAGATTTGTTTACATGCTTCCTCGACTTTTCAATTTGTGGACAAAATTGGTTTGACCACCTCCATTTCTGTCTTTGGCATATATTTGAATATACCAAGGCAGTCTGAGGAAAAAGTGCCATTAATTGCTCAAAGGTGTCCTTTAAAAGAATTTCCAGACCTACCCCAGTCAAAGTGCCCAAATCATTACCTCCACAGTGCACAATTAACAGGTCAGGTTTTGGCAAATGCATAAAGGTTTTCACCAATGGTATCAATTGGTGACATTTTAATCCTCTGTGGCCAAACCACTTAATTTCCACATCTTGTAAATTGAGGTTAGGTAAATTTCTGTTCTCAGCATACCTCTGAGCCCAATAGATGTAACTATGTCCAACAATCCAGACAGAAAACATGGTGAGAGAAGGTTCTCCTGCAGTCAGATGAAGTGTGGCAATGAAATGGCAGTTGAAAAAATAAGAGTTTAAAATGAAAAAAACTGTGGAGTTTCTGTGTTAATGAAGCAGTAACAGTGATTGGTGGATTTTGATTGCTGAAAACAGAAAGTTAGGGTGCATGGATGAGTTCTTTGAAAGATGTATTTTGAGTGGTCAAGAAAAAATCATTAAATGAAAGAATGCACTGGATATGCAGGTGCACTGAGAGTTCAGAGTTCAATTGCAACATTGTTGTGTGAACTTGCAAACACCAGAGGTCTTCCAAGAGGTGGTTGCTATGCAAAAAAAGCAGAGAGGGCAGAGGGGGGAAGGGTTTTGATTTGAAAAAAAGTGAGGGAAGAGTTTTGATTGGGTGACATGAGAGATATGTGTGAAGAATTACAGCATTTCTGTGCTTTTGATAGCTGCAGACTCTGGAGTGCATACCTTTTGCTCTGCTGAAGACAAATTGGTGTGTTTCTGAGACTGTTTTGAAACTCAAAGTATTTGCTAAGGTGAGGAAAGATTTCTTTAATTTAGATAGAGAATAGTGTCCTTTAAGGAGAAAATTATGAAGAAAGTTGTGTTTTTCAAATGTTGCTTTGTCTCAAGTGTTTTACAAATAGATTTTGTTTCTTTGAGAAATTGTAATTGGAGAAAATGTGAAGTATTAGTACTGACAGGGTTTTCATGTGCATAGGAGCTGTGGAGTGTTTTCAAATTATGACTTGAAAATCGTTTTTGAGGAAAAGGAATGGTTTTAAAATTTATGACAAGGACATAATGGTGTATGCTTCTTTATAAGGCAATTGAGTGTCTCTGATGTTATTTTTCCCATTTTAATGTAAGACCTTTCCCTGTGGAGCAAATTGCTTGTAAATATGCTCCCACCTGTGCATGGCAAATTTAGATTTTGAATGTTTGCGTTACATAGCCATGTTAAAAGTGACCCAAACATGCTGCAAAGGCAATCAAAAAACGCTTTCATGTGTCTTAAGGACATTTTAAGTCATTTCCCCATGTGGAGTGTTTTCAAATTATGATTTGAAAATCGTTTTTGGGGAAAAGGAATGGTTTTAAAATTTATGACAAGGACATAATGGTGTATGCTTCTTTATAAGGCATTTCAGTGTCTCTGATGTTATTTTTCCCATATTAAATTAAAAGACCTTTCCCTGTGGAGCAAATTCCTTGTAAATATGCTCCCACCTGTGCATGGCAAATTTAGATTTTGAATGTTTGCGTTACATAGCCATGTTAAAAGTGACCCAAACATGCTGCAAAGGCAATCAAAAAACGCTTTCATGTGTCTTAAGGACATTTTAAGTCATTTCCCCATGTGTAGTGTTTTCAAATTATGATTTGAAAATCGTTTTTGGGGAAAAGGAAAGTTTTTTAAATTTATGACAAGGACATAATGGTGTTTGCTTCTTTATAAGGCATTTCAGTGTCTCTGATGTCATTTTTCCCATATTACATTAAAAGACCTTTCCCCGTGGAGCACATTCCTTGTAAATATGGTCCCACCTGTGCATGGTAAATTTAGATTTTGATTGTTTGAGTTACATAGCCATGTTAAAAGTGACCCAAAAAAGTTGCAAAGGCTTTAAAAAAACACTTTCATGTGTCTTAAGGACATTTTAAGTCATTTCCCCGTGGGCAGTGTTTTCAAATTATGACTTGAAAATCGTTTTTGAGGTAAAGGAATGTTGTTAAAATTTATGTGCGCCATATGCCCCCAAATTTCATTTTCAGGGGTGCAGCAGGGTGTTCTTGAGACACCCCTGCACCTTTGGAAAAATTCCTAATTTGCGATGAGCTAATTGCTAATCGCAAATTGCACCTTCATTCCTATGGGCCTCCTGGCCCATGGAAATGAATGGGTAATTTGCAATTAGCAATTTGCTCATCGCAAATTAGGAATGGTAAAGAATCGCTATTTAGGAAATGCAAAATAGTTTGATGATACATATGGCGGTTCATCTCTAACAAGATAAGAAGCTTAGGGATACATTTATGATGACTGGCGCAATGAAGTGGACATCACTTACTTCATTGGTAGACCTTTACATGTATTATCTCCTCTGTATTCTTCATCAAGCGTAACTTTCATCTGCAATCCTGAGTAGGCCTCACCTTAAACAAACCTCTGGATAGGCCACACCTTATCGTCATCCTGAATTAATCATTTAAAATGCTAGGGACAGATTTATGATAGGTGTATGCCTCTTTTGCGCCACTGTGCGTCACTTTTGTGATGCAGCGGCGGTGCAAAAGATTTGCTGTGAGGCGACAAAATTACAAATTGATGCATTTAGGCAGATGTGTCATGGTGTAAAAAACACCGTGCCACATGAAACCGATGCAGCAGTGATGCAAAAGATGCACCATGTTGCAAGACAGGCCTCACTTGGGGCCATATGTATCAAGCTAATTAGCATTTGCAAAGGCCGAAATTCTGTGAATTTCGGTTTTTGCGAATGCTAATTAGACAAATGGTATGTATCAAACAAGTTTGATGCAAAATAAGGAATAGCTAAATTTGCTATTCCTTATTTTGCGATTGCACTGAAGGATTTGCAAATTTTGCGATTTCTTAAATGCAATGTATCAAACAAAAAATATGCAAAAAATGCCATTAAGGATTTGCAAATTACCACCAACTTCTGGTTGGTGGTAATTTGCGAATTCTTTTCAAAAAGCTTTTTTTCCAAAAAACAAAAGGTGCCATATGACGCCCATACATGCCCTTAGGGCATGTATGTGCACCATATGCCCCCAAATTTCTTTTTCAGGGGTGCAGCAGGGTGTTCTTGAGACACCCCTGCACCCTTGGAAAAATTCCTAATTTGCGATGAGCTAATTGCTAATCGCAAATTGCACCTTCATTCCTATGGGCCTCCTGGCCCATGGAAATGAATGGGTAATTTGCAATTAGCAATTTGCTCATCGCAAATTAGGAATGGTAAAGAATCGCTATTTATTCCTTAAAATTCGCTATTTAGGAAATGCAAAATAGTTTGATGATACATATGGCGGTTCATCTCTAACAAGATAAGAAGCTTAGGGATACATTTATGATGACTGGCGCAATGAAGTGGACATCACTTACTTCATTGGTAGGCCTTTACATGTATTATCTCCTCTGTATTCTTCATCAAGCGTAACTTTAATCTGCAATCCTGAGTAGGTCTCACCTTAAACAAACCTCTGGATAGGCCACACCTTATCGTCATCCTGAATTAATCATTTAAAATGCTAGGGACAGATTTATGATAGGTGTATGCCTCTTTTGCGCCACTGTGCGTCACTTTTCTGATGCAGCGGCGGTGCAAAAGATTTGCTATGAGTGAGGCGACAAAATTACAAATTGATGCATTTAGGCAGATGTGTCATGGTGTAAAAAAAACGTGCCACATGAAACCGATGCAGCAGTGATGCAAAAGATGCACCATGTTGCAAGACAGGCCTCACTTGGGGCCATATGTATCAAGATAATTAGCATTCGCAAAGGCCAAAATTCTGCGAATTTCGGCCTTTGCGAATGCTAATTAGACAAATGGTATGTATCAAACAAGTTTGATGCAAAATAAGGAATAGCAAAATTTGCTATTCCTTATTTTGCGATTGCACTTAAGGATTTGCAAATTTTGCGATTCCTTAAATGCAATGTATCAAACAAAAAATATGCAAAAAATGCCATTAAGGATTTGCAAATTACCACCAACTTCTAGTTGGTGGTAATTTGCGAATATTTTTCAAAAAGCTTTTTTTCCAAAAAACAAAAGGTGCCATATATGTAAATGTAAATGTATTTCGATTTATATAGCGCACAAATCACCCAGGGGTCTCAAGGCGCTTGCTTAGGGAACCCGTCCTGGTATTCCCCTGTGAGATACCCCGGCAGGGTATTCACAAGGTGAAAGCCAGGCATCCCGCCGCGAGGGGCCGTAGTGGAGATTAAGCAAGCTATTGCCCAGAGTCGCAGAGTGTGACCCCGTGAGTCGAGTAGGCACCGGAGCGAGAATTGTCGAGTCCGTGGAATTTTTGAGCCCGAGACCCGCCGAGGCGGGGAATCAAACCCTGGTCCACGGCTGATCTCAGCTTCCGGGTCTGCCGCCTCTAACCACTGAGCCACGCTTCTCCATATGATGCCCATACATGCCCTTAGGGCATGTATGTGCGCCATATGCCCCCAAATTTCTTTTTCAGGGGTGCAGCAGGGTGTTCTTGAGACACCCCTGCACCCTTGGAAAAATTCCTAATTTGCGATGAGCTAATTGCTAATCGCAAATTGCACCTTCATTCCTATGGGCCTCCTGGCCCATGGAAATGAATGGGTAATTTGCAATTAGCAATTTGCTCATCGCAAATTAGGAATGGTAAAGAATCACTATTTATTCCTTAAAATTCGCTATTTAGGAAATGCAAAATAGTTTGATGATACATATCGCGGTTTATCTCTAACAAGATAAGAAGCTTAGGGATAGATTTATGATGACTGGCGCATCACCAGGGATGTGCCAGTCATCCTGCGCCGCTGTTCCGCCACCCATGGTGTGCTGCATTTACAATGCGGCGCAGCATGGGGCAAAAATGGCACAGATGCGTGACGCATCTGTGCCGTAAAGGTGGCGCATTGCTGGAGTTGTATCGCAAGTGCGATGCAGCTCCAGCAAGGCTCAGGGGTGCCCCATCTCCACAATGTTGCGTCAAGACCTATGCCTGCTTCAAGCAGGCGCAGGGTTTTGACGCAGCTTTGTCCTATCTGATTGTAAATGCGGCACACCATGGGTGGCAGAGCAGCGGTGCACGTTAACTGGTGCATGCCTGGGGATGTGCCAGTTAACATAAATCTGCCCCTTTACATTTAAGTATGTGCAGGGGACAGAGTCGGTGAGGCTTATCCAAGGTTAAGAAGAGATGAGTCCTGTTCACTGAAAAATTAGACATAGGCTTCACCTTCTCAGCATCGCTGGACATGGCTAAATAATAGCTGCAAAATGTTACTCTTGTTAAACAATTTTACTATTATAATCTCTGAGATTTGTCTCTTACTCTGCAACATCTCATTGTTGTTATCTTTCTTTAAAGATAAAGACAACATCAACATGAGTGACAATCAGCAATCAGTTGATTTCGACCTCATCATTGAACTCGTAATTGAAACATCAGTGGATGTTGATCCCTTGGATGATTTAAATCCTGAGGATGAAGAAGAACGTGATGAGGATGCAGATTTGTCAGAATTATATGACATAGGATGGGAAGCTGACGTGCTTGAGCCTATGGAACTATAAACATTTATTTTAAAAATTTATAATAAATAAAAAGTAAAAATGTAAACCGTTTAATTTAAAAATAAAGACACCTTCAAAAACAGGTTATGTGTAGTGTCTTCAATAAAATATTAAAATATGCTCATAAAATTAGATCAGATTCACATATAAAATAGCACAGGTAAAATGAATATAAATTCCATTTCTTTTCTGCTATTTCTGTATTCTAAATTTGCCAAGCACTAAAAAATCTTCTATGTAAAAATGTCAAGTAGTGTTTTAAGTTTTTGATTACTGTTATTGATTTACTGTTGGGTAATAGTGGTTAATAACATTTTTTAATATATTTTACCACAGATTCAACTGCAGATCATTTCAAGATTTCACCATGCCAACCAAAGAAAGACTGAGAAAGGCTGCAAAACGTCAAAGACAGCAGGTCAATGAAAAAAAGCAGCAGTCCTCTAACAAAAAGATTTGTCAAGTCACCAAGAAAGCACCGGGTAAGAGTACAAAAACATTCATAAGAAATATCTGTAGTAAAAAAAATATTAGTACAGAAAATGTTTCAGTCCAGAAAAGGAGAAGCAATTCAAACGGAAAGGAAAGGCCAATGAAAAATGTTACTGCTAGAGCAAGAGATAACTCTGTGCATGATAGTAGAAGGAAACAACAGTTTAGGGACATTCGTAAACGAATGTTCCGCAACAGGATAATTGGCAATTTGTTAAAAAATATTAAGAAAGGTCAACAGAAAGTGGTTTTTTATAAGAGAAAAAAAAAGTTGAGAAAGTTATTGATCAGGCATTTGAAATTAAACGTAAGTTATTTATTTTGATAATCAATAGAATTAGGAAGCTAAACAAGGCAATGTATGATTTCAAAAGAAATAGTAGATGGAAGAGAATAGTTAATCGTAGTAATTTTTGTGAAGTTTTTTCTGGAGAATGGATGCATAGTTCAAGCTGTGAGGCATTTTTTAATGAGGAGAGTTATTTCCAGGATAATGATTTGGTGCATGCAGTTGACACCAGTGGTCGAGCTTATGAAGTGAAAGATGGTTGTCCAGTTGAAAAAGAAAAACTTGTGACAACAGAGGCAGAAGAGGTGTTAGGTAATGAGGTTTTAGGAAGACGTCCTAAGGGTCCTGTGTACACCTGGAAGTGTAGTAGTATTTGCAGTGTGCGACAGGATTCCATCAATTTGCTTTGTGATTTTGTACGGTCATTTAATAAGAAAAGTTTGAAGCAGAAAATGAAGTTGTTGCAAGAATTATATCCTTGCAGAGTGAGAGAAGTGACAGGTTTGCATGGTCATTCACTGGCTTGTCTTTCCAGGAGAGTATGCCAGAGTGTTTTTCATCATTTCAGGATGCTAGCAGTGCATCATAATAAAGTGAGGAAATTAGTTAGAATGTTGTATTATGCTAAGAGTCCAGCCATTATGCTTAAACAATTATGCGCTGCTCTTTTGCATGGTTCTGAAATAGATGTGAAGAATATATGTGAAGAAATTGAGTTTTGTTACTTTGGAAGTAAAGAGGAGAATGTTGAAATTGACCAAGAAGAAGCGGGTAATGTGGAAGATAGTGTACAGGTTTCCAGTACAGATAATTTCCAGAGGGAAATTGCGACGTTTCAGGTCAAATCAAGTGAGAGGCCAAATTTCACTTGTGTGTGTTGTCGACGCACTTATTATAAGAATCAGACTAAGTTTGTGGATTTATATGCAAAAAGTGAAAGGGAAAATAATAGTGAATGGAAGGATTTCACAACATACTTGATGGTAGAAAATTGTTTTGATTTGGGATTGGATCAACGTGTGTGTACTTATTGTTGTAACAAATTAAATCAAAACCAGATGCCTGCTAGAGCAGTTCATAATAATCTGAAATTGGTTGAGATTCCTTCTGAATTAAAGGATTTAAATACTTATGAATCTATTTTGATTCAAAGTATCCATCCCTTTCAGGCTATTGTAAGAATGGAGCCAAAGACAGGGAAATTGCCTCCATCAGATTTACAGAGAGGATTAAAGGGAAGAGTTGTTTATTTGCCTCTAGATTTGAAGAAAAACATTAACACAATTGGAGTAGAAAAAGTGGAAGAGGAACCTCTGGTTATCTTAGTTAATGGGGTTCCGACAAAGAATAAGAAAATATGGCAAGATTTAGTGGATGTTAGGAAAGTTAAAAAGGCAACATTGTATTTGAAAAAAAATAATAAATACTATAAGAATGTATATGTTGCAGAAGAGGAAGTAAGTGAGGAAGAGGATAGCGATTTGTGTGCTGGTCAAATTGAGAAAGTAGAACCCTCTACTAGTGAAGAAATATATGAACAATATAGTGTTCATCCTTTGCATTCCAAGGAAGTCATGGGGAATGCTATTGAGTTGTTTCAAATGAAACACGCCAAAGGGAGTCCCATTAGTGTTTGGGAGGAAAGTTTGGAAGCTCGGTGTTTCCCACAGCTTTTTCCAACAGGTCAGGGAGGAAGATATGATGAGCGACCTCATCAAATTCCTGCTTCTGAATACCGGACTTTGCGATTGTATGCAGGAGATGCTAGGTTTCGACAATGCATTCCCTATTTGTTTCATCTCCTGTTTGAAAGCGATCTGTCTGGACTGTCATATGCAGTGAACCACATCTTGAAAAGTGGTATACACATGCAAAACATCTCGGCAAGTGACTTTATGGATAAAGTCAATGTCCAAGACAGTATTTTGGATTCTCACCTGATTAATCTCATGGCGTGTCAGCGTGGTACTAATGAGTACTGGTACCGTCGTCATGGTGATTTACAATGTATGCTGAGGAACTTAGGAACTCCCACATGGTTCCTCACTTTGAGCTGTGCCGAGTATGGCTGGGAAGACTTACTTGAATTTCTACGAGAGGCAAATGCTAACATAGAAAACATCGAATTTAAGACACCCGGAGAACTGTGCTCTTTGGATCCAGTCAATGTATGTAGGTACTTCAATCATAGATTTGAAGCTATGATGTCTTTCATCATGAATAAGAAGAATCCACCTCTTGGAGAGGTGTTGGATTTCTTCTGGAGAAAGGAGTACCAAGCAAGAGGTGCTCCTCATATACATATGTTGCTGTGGATCAAGGATGCACCTAAATTTGGAACGGATCCAGAAGACTCAGTGATGAGTTTCATACAACAGTATTCTACGTGTGCTGTTCCAAACGCAAAGGAGAAGAAAAGCCTAAGAGAAAAAGTTCTACGTTTCCAAAGCCATCGATGTGGAAAGTACTGTCGTCGTAAATTCCGAAACAAGGACAAGTTCTACACCAAATGTCGTTTCGGCTTTCCACGACCGGTGATTTCTAAAGGAAGAGTGAACAGTTTGATGTCTTCGCTGCGACATAATGTGATGAAGAAATCACCTAAAAACACATACAATTTGAAGAGGAACGAAGAGTCTAAGTACATCAACGACTACAACCCGGTGATTTTGTCCATGTAGAATGCTAACATGGATATACAGTTTGTGGCTGATAACTGTATGGCTGTGGCTCGGTATGTGACATCTTATATCACCAAAAAAGAGAAGACAGAATTGAAGGATATGTGGGAAGACATTTCCCATGAAAAGAGCCTCAGCAAGAAGTTGTACAGTTTCAGTCTGAAGATGTTGTCGCATCGAGAAATCGGAGCTTACGAATGTTCTGACCGGTTGTCTTCAGCAAGTCTCTATGCCAAGTCCAGGAGTATCGTTTGGGCGAGTCTTGGTCTTGCTGCAACGCGTAATCGAGTTCTCAAACCTGTGCGGGAAATTGAGTATTTGGCGGAAAAGGAGCCAAACAGTACCGACATTTTGAAGACAAACATGTTGGATACATATTATCCAAATCGAAGCAGTCACCTCGAGAATGTTTGTCTGTATGAGGTTCTTCAAAATTACATATTCAAGAGGAACATCAAAGAAGATACTGAGAAAGGAGTGTATGCTGTAATAGGAAGTGAGGGATGTCTGGTCAAGCAAAGAAAATGCCACTTGGTAAACCATCGAAAATTGAGTGGCGAATCTCCTGAAAAAAAGGAGTTTTTCTATTTAGCACTTTTGCAACTTTTCAAGCCTTGGCGTGCAGAAGAGGAACTGCTTGGAGATTTCCTCTGTTACGAAGACTCTTTCAATGCTGCCAAGGAGACCATAGAATGTCCTGCTTTTCCCAAATATGTAGAAATGTTGAATGCGGAAATTGAGCAGGAAGCAACGATTGCAGCCGAGATTGCCAGAGACAGTTCTCAGGACAGTCAGAGTTCTGCTTCATTGAGTCAGGATCCACTAGGAGGACCTGTTATCGAAAATGAAGCTGCCACTGCTATGAATGAAGTGGAAAGAGCCATGGCACATGCTCAGGAGGATGCGGTTAACTTAGAAGAGTTGGAAAGACAACTCAACGTTGAGCAGAGGAAAATATATGACGAAGTTACCATGCAAATTGATCATGGATTAAGTCATGACAAGAAAGAGTGCTCATGTACGTCGTTGAAGCCTGTCCGACTGTACGTGAGTGGAGAAGCGGGAACTGGAAAAAGTTTCCTTATTAAAGCAATTTCATGTTATTTGCAGGAAAGGACAGAGTCATCGCTGTCTTGTATTGTCACCGCTCCAACTGGACTGGCAGCACATAACATTAAAGGGATTACTTTACATCGTTTACTGATGCTGCCAGTGGAGCATGACAACAAATTACAATATCACAAGCTATCTGGAGATGCTTGTTGTGAAGTTTCAAGAATCTTGAGGAAAATGAAACTTCTTATCATTGACGAAGTAAGCATGGTTTCCAATGTCATGCTTGCCTTTGTGCATTTGAGAATGCAGGAAGTTCTCAAAACAGAGTATGATGTGTTATTTGGTGGCAAACACATCATTGTTTTCGGAGATCTTCTGCAGCTGACACCAGTGAAAGGGCAACCTGTGTTCAAAATGCTCACGCATGAAGATACCAGGAAGTGCCTAGGGAGCATTGGCAATGTCAATATATGGTTAAACTTCAATTATGCTGAACTGCATGAAAATATGCGTCAGGCGAAGGATGAAGTTTACAAGACTATTCTACAAGATGTTAGAATTGGAAAAGTGACCGAGCATGGGAAAGAAGCTTTACATGCACGATTACTGACAAATTTATATCCAGAACAAGATGTTGTGCCTGAGAATATTTTTCAGAAAATTACTGAGAAGAAATCTGGAATATGTTTGATGCCAACTCTTGCAGAATGTGCCAAATTCAACCACAAAATGTTGCATTTAGAAAAGCAAGAGATTGTGAAACTGGAAGCTATTGATAGAGTAGAGCATATGGGATCAACAATTATTTTGTCTGAGAATTTGAAAACAAAATTGGATTCATTAGAGAAGACTATATCTAAAACTGCAGGTTTTGAAAAGACTCTGAATGTGTGCTTGAACTGCCGTATAATTTTAAGAAGGAATTTACATGTTGAAAGAGGTCTGGTAAATGGATAAATGGGTAATGTTGTTGATTTTGTAAAATACAGAAATAGAGATGGAATTGAATTTTTAAAAATTAAATTTGATGGCATTGAGGAAGTACAGCTAATTGGTCGTTGTTCTGCTAGATTTTTGCTTGTAAAAGACGTATATGTTCGCCGTAAGCAGTTTCCTGTTTGCTTGGCATATGCGGTGACAATCCATAAATCGCAAGGTTTAAGTGTAGACAGTGCATTGGTGAATATTGGCAGTTCTGTGTTCAAGGAGGGTATGGCATATGTGGCATTGTCACGAGTTAGAACTTTTTCGGGATTGTACTTGATTGAGTGTGATGTGACAAACATTTGTGCGGATCTAGATTGTGTTAAGGAATACAATAGGTTAAGAAGAGAGTATGCGCCACATTTGCCTCAATATCCTTTGTTTGAGAAACGTGTGGTAGGCCGGAAACGAAGAAATGTGACCAATACTGGGGAGGTTGTAGCAAAAAGACGAAAAGTCGATGAACCTGAAATTATAAGCAGAAACAAAAAGAATTCTGTTGAAGATGTTGTTGGTTTTCAATTTGAAAACAGTTCTGGTGTCAACTGCTATGCTAATGTAGTGGTTAATGTTTTGTTTTCTCTAGAAAATGTAAAAGAAGAGATTGTGGTCAATTCTGATCAAAGATTTTGCAGTTTGTTAAATTCTGTGTTAGGGAAATGTAGCACAGATAGAACAAAAATAGAAAGTGTGTCTGAAATTCGAAATCTGTTAGACAGATGTTCAGGCCAAACACAATTCTCTCAAAATATTCAGCAAGATTGTCAGGAGTTTTTAATGTATATGCTTGATGTATTGCATGCTGAAGGTGTAGATGTAGATCACCTGTTTGGGCTTTCTTATTAATGGCAGCATGACTGCGAGAACTGTAGGGTATCAAGTACTACTAGTGTAGACTCAGAAAGATTTATATATTTAACTTTGCCAGACAGTAAATCAGTCTCTTTTAATAAACTAGTAAAAGCAGCTGATCACAACATGGAGTGTAGCCAATGTAAATCTGAAATGATGTCCACATTATTTATACGAACATATGGCCAGTATGTTATTTTGATGTTCCAACGATGTAGGCCTGATGGAACAAAATTGACAACTTTAATTAAAAATTTTGTGGCTTCACAGTTGTCAATATCAGGAAGGACTTTTGTAACTGCAGCAATTATATATCATGACGGTCCTTCAATAACATCAGGACATTACACAGCTTATTTAAAGTCTAGAAATGGCTGGTCATTCTGCAATGATTCTGTTTTAATTTTCAAAAAAAAATTGCCGTATGACCTTAAAAACTCTTACCTGGTGTTTTTAAAACCAAACTTTTAGGGAAATAATCTCGGGATGTGCTCTGAGGAATTTCAAGAAGTTCTAATGGCTCCTACACGATTTGGCCTTGAGGATAAGTGTAGTACAGAGACATAACTTCTTACCATAACACTGGACGTCATGGAGAAATAAGTGCACTTTGAATGAGTTCAGAAAAACTGTTTCTTTTTATAATCTAATTGAAGCAGCCAATCAAAACATGGAGTAGAGGGAATGTAAGTCTGCAATGCTGTCTACTGTTTTACATTGCTTTGTGATTAAAAGTGATGTAGAGAATTAAATAATTGTAGTAGTCATAGAGGTAGTGTAAGTCTGCTTCATAGTAAGCAGTATCAGTGTCATAGGAAATGTAGAACATGACTGAGCAAGAAGGGGAAGATATTACTAGTCCAGGATTGTGAAAATGATCTTCAACATTTTAATTGTGAAAGTTGCGGAAATACAACATGACGGGATTGGCTTACAAGAATTCTAAGAGTTATAAATGGCTCAGACATGATTTGGCCTTGTGGAAACGTGTGGTAGAGAGCAAGAAGTCATTTATTGTATGTAACATGTTTTTCAAAACGATGGAGGTTTTCTTTCAGAAAGTGGCGGTCTGAAAGTAATAACAGCACAACAGAGTGTAAGCTGTTCATAGGACATCCTTCGACGTCATGGAAAGTAAGTTAACTTTAAGGAGTTCTGAATTCTGATTTGTTCTGTTGTATGGGTTTTTTAAACACAATCATTTTGATTGTGGTTTTTTCTCCCCGCTGTTATATGATGAATACCTTCAAGTCACTGTTTTTAGTGAAATTTGATACATTCTGAGAACAGCAAAAATAAACCATTTAACATGTATAATTAATTCTGTACTGTTTGTATTTATGATGTACATTTAGAACTGTGTAGGAGGCATGGAGAAGGAGAGGCTTCTGTAAGTGTCAAAGTTGTTGCATACAGTGCTCATATTCTACGTAGTCTTTCATATGATAGACTACATTTCCACAATGAGATACCTAAGCAAAGGAAACACAGGTGATATGATTGTGGACTGAGCAAAAAAAATTGCACGTTTTTCAATTATATTACCTGTGTTTCCTAACATTACACATCACATTGTGTAGATGAGGTTTAGGCCTGTTCCTGGAGACAGAGGAGGTCTGACATTTGTTCAACAGTGCAGTGGACATGACTCACTTCGTTGGTAGGCCTCCACATGTATTATCTCCTCTGTATTCTTCAACAAACCTAAATTCCATCTGCAACCCTGAGTAGGACTTACCTGAAACAAATCTGTGGATAGGTTACACCTTATTGGCATCTTAAAACAATCATTTAAAATGTTAGGGTCAGATTTATGGTGGCCGTGCGCCTCTTTTGCTCCATTGTGGGTCACTTTTGTGTAAAAGATGCACCATGTTGCAAGATAGGTTTCAGTTCATCTCCAGCAAGATACCATCAGTTTAAAATGTATATAATTAGCACTGTGTAGGGGGCATGCAGAAGCTGAAGCTTTTGTAAGTGTCAAAGTTGTTCCATGCAGTGCTGCACTTCTGGGTACTGTTTAATATGCTGCACTACATGTGCACTATGAGATACCTAAGTAAAGGCAACACAGGTGATGTGATTGTGAAATGAGGAAAAGAAACTCCACATTTTTCAATTACATCACCTGTGTTTCCTAAGTTTACGAATGACATTGTGCAGATGAAGTTTAGGTCTGTCCATGGACACAGAAGAGGTCTGGCCTTTGTTCAAGAGTGAAGTGGACATGACTTACTTCATTGGTAGGTCTTCACATGTATTATCTCCTCTGTACTCTTCAACAAGCGTAAATTTCATCTAAAACCCTGAGTAGGCCTGAGCTTAAACAAACCTCTGGATAGGCCACACCTTATCGTCATCCTGAATCAATCATTTAAAATGTGAGAGACAGATTTATGATAGGTGTATGCCTCTTTTGCGCCACTGTGCGTCACTTTTGTGACGCAGCGGCGGTGGAAAAGATTTGCTATGAGGCGACAAAATTACAAATTGATGCATGTAGGCAGATGTGTCATGCTGTAAAAAACCCGTGCCACATGAAACTGATGCAGCAGTGATGCAAAAGATGCACCATGTTGCAAGACAGGCCTGACTTCATCTCCAACAAGATAAGAAGCTAAGTCTTCTGTAAATGTCAAAATTGTTGTATATTTTGCTCAACTTCTATGTACTCTTTGATATGCTAGACTCCATCTGCACTATGAGATACCTAACCAAAGGCAACACAGGTGATGTGATTGTGAAATGAGGAAAAGAAACTCTGTTTCTCCTTCAATCTTTTCCCTTGTCTTTTCTAATTTTTAAATACATGTTTTAATATTTTTCAAATGTTTGTTCTCTCTTTCACAGATTGAAAGTATAAAAACAAAAAGTGAGTAAGTTAACGACAATTATAAGGTAAATGTTTTGTACTCTTTTTGTTACATTTCTATCACATTCACCAACTAGTAGTTCGACAGCTTCATTTCTTTAACCCTCAGTTTCCTGCCTTTGCTACTTCCCTCATTCCTTTCTCTATTACCTACTTACTCTACTCCTTCCACTCCTTTTCTCAGTCTTTCTCTTCTCATAGTTCCTCACTCTTGTTCACTCACTCCGTCTCTATTACTCTTAGTGTCTCTGACTGATCACTGTTTCACTACTTGTTCATTATGCTTTCTCTGTGTAGTTGAAGCACACTAAGGGGCATATTATGAACACAGCCAATAAAATTATTGCTGTTTTTATTGGAAGAAAACTGTTGCAAAAGTGGTTTTAGCGGCAGTTTTCCGCCGCAAAAGCAGCTTTAGCGACACATTTCTGCCGATAAAAGCTGCAAAACTTTTATTGCCTATGTTGATGATATGGTTCTGTTATTTACATTTCTTTGCTGTTTCAATTAATCTTTTCTGTTATTTTTTCTTTTCTGTTTTCTGTTTTTTCTCTCTGTTATTCCACATGTTTTAATCTTATTTTGAACATTCACTCACATTCTCCAAGAAACTCTTCTTTGTTATTGTTCTACTCTCTTTTTTTTCTTTCACTTCCTTATCTATTTTGTTTTTCACAATTATACCCTCTTCCATCTTTTCTTCGGTAAATAGATCTATTAGACAGTATCTCTGGATAACTCCCTATAGCTGTCTTTCTTTTAACATTACTCTCTGTTTACTTCCCTTATACTTACTCTTCTTTTTTTTTTTTTTTTTTTGGTTCGCTCCCGGTTCGCGGACCGGGAAGCGAACGGGGAAGCGAACTAAAAGAAACAGAGCTTGCCAGAGTGCTAAACATTCTAGCAATTTTTTTTTGAAAGGGGAGGTAGTTCTGAAAAGAACTTTTTTTTAATGTTTTTGTTGTTTTATATATATATATATTTTTTCTGAACATTTTTTCTTTTTTTTGTATTTTTTGAAAATTTTTATGTTTTTTTTTTGTTTTTGATGGAGGGGAAACAACAAAAAACAGGCATTGAAAAGGGCTCAACAGGAGCAAAAAAAAAAATTACTGTCTGGGACGATTAGGGCAATTGTGATTGTTAATAGCTAGGTTTATTAAATTAATGCTCATGTTACCACATGATAGCAATGCACCGCAATACATACAGGTATGTTTGATATGAGCAAAGTTCTCCTGAATGTCTGGCACGGTTTCCCGTGCCTCTGCTGCTGTCAACGATATTAGTGATGTTGACCTGGCCACAGGAGTTGTTGTTGGGTTATCTTGCATGTCACGTATCTCCGCCTGGCTGTAGTTCAATGGATGCCACCTGACCATGTGACGATGCATTGTATGGTTTCCGTAGCTATATTTTTTATCAGTGCCTCTAGATAACCGGTCTTTACAAATCAGGCAGGTGACATACCTAGCATTTACTTTTTTTTGCCCTCGAGGGAGTGAAAAAAACTGCCAAATAAAGCTGGCTTTCCGACGTGAAACCCGGGGCACCTCCTGTAAGAACTGTGGTCCTTCGGTCTCCTCTTCCTCTAGTTCATCCTCTTCCTCCTCTGTCTGGCTGATAAACTGGCGAGGTGGTTCTCTCTTCCCATGAGGAGGTGGAGGTGGTGGTGGGGGTGCACCAGCTGAAGCAACTATTGAAGCCATTGCTCAACTCTCAAAAATGGTCTTCCTCTCACAAAGATGAAAGTCAGAGTGAGGAAAGAAGGAGGGTTTTTCATCATTTGGGATAAAGAATATTTCTAAACCAATGAAAAGTGTTATTTTTAGGTGACCTGACCTAGCCTTACATCATTATGAAACCAAAAGTGAAATGAACCAATGAAAAGTGTTATCAACAAGTCACATGACCTCTTACGCTTAAGTTACGTGCTGCGGAACGCGCCCCGGATCGCTTCCGGGTCGCTGCCCTTCGCGCCTCGGTTCGCGCTCCAGAGCGCTTCCGGGTGCGCTAACGCGGCGCGTCATAAGACGCATTACGCGGCAACGCGATACGTCGCGCTTTTGCGACGTGCCGCGGATCGCTTCCGGGGAGCTGCGCTTCGCGTCTCAGTTCGCGTACCGGAGCACTTCCGGGTGCGCTAACGCAGCGCGTCATAAGACGCATTACGCGACAACGTGATATGTCGCGCTTCCGCGACGCGTCAAGATGTTGATTTCTAACGCGGCAGTTGCGCTAACGGAACGTTTACCGGTTCGCGGACTGGGTCGCGGCATCAAGATGAGCTAACGGGAAGCTTCCCGGTTCGCAAACCGGGAGCGAACAAAAAAAAAGTATTAAAAAAAAAAATTCTTAATAAACATATAAAATATATTTTTGGATTTAAAGAAGAATACATTTTACAGCTACAGATATTAGCTTTTAAAAAACCAATGAAATTCACTGAAAAAACCATAGGTTATAGACCATATATTTGGTAGGAATTAGCATTTACAAAACCTTGAAAATTCCCTGAAAAAACCATAGGTTATAGACCATATATAGTTAGGAATTAGCATTTAAAAAACCTTATTTTACTCACACAAAACCATTGAAATTCCATATATAGTTAGTTGTACTAACTATATATCGCGCACCCGCAATCCACTGCTGATCATGTCACATATTACATCATTCATGACATGGTCAGTGACATCACTGATGACATCACTGATGACATCTCAAATGACATCACTGATGACATCACTGATGACATCTCAAATGACATCACTGATGACATCACTGATGACATCTCATTTGACATTACTGATCACATCACTGATGACATCATTCATGTGATAATACGATGAACCTCTTCAGACTCTAATATAACCTTAGATACACTCAGTGTAAACAGACACTCATAGACTGTCACTCATCTATGGAGTTACTCAGACACTTAGTCAGTCATGCAAAGAATCAATCACACCTCCATTTCCTCAACTATACAGTTATACACACCTTACTTATTCAAACATATACTAAAACATATTTACTGACTTATAAAATCCTGGATACAAGTTCACAATGATCCATACAGCCACTCACACATTCACTGGCTCTTATGCACAGTTATTTATATATGTCAACTCTCACATGTACTGTATTTTACATATGTACTTACTTTAACATGTAGCACTGAGATATCCATTCACTCACCAATACACTCATGCACACAGTCAACCGCCCATACAGCTGTTTCCACATGCACTTTTGAACCCATACATCTAGTCAATCAACTGCTCACACATCTATGCAAAGAGTCATACACCTCCCAGCCACCCACACACTCACTCAGTCTCCCATACAAATGCTTGGGCAACCAATCAATAACCCATACAGTTAATCATATAGCTACTGATCAACACATGCAGCAGTTTACAGAACAACAGACATAATGATGCACAAATTAAGACAGTTTAGTCACTAACCCATGCACTCAGTGAGAAACATTTAATCAGTCACTCATACAGTCAGTCATGCCCCTACTAAATCCTTCATCAAGACACTTATACATCCACTCATTCTTCAATATGTAAGACATATTTTAACTTTACAGAATTATACAGTCACTGAATGTAGTCATCAGTGATGTCATCAGTGATGTCATTTGAGATGTCATCAGTGATGTCATCAGTGATGTCATTTGAGATGTCATCAGTGATGTCATCAGTGATGTCACTGACCATGTCATGAATGATGTAATATGTGACATGATCAGCAGTGGATTGTGGGTGCGCGATATATAGTTAGTACAACTAACTATATATGGAATTTCAATGGTTTTGTGTGAGTAAAATAAGGTTTTTTAAATGCTAATTCCTAACTATATATGGTCTATAACCTATGGTTTTTTCAGTGAATATATATATATATATATATATATATATATATATATATATATATATATATATATATATATATATATATATATATATATATATATATATATACATTATGAAGACATCCTGACCACACAGTTTATGACACATGCATATACATCAATATTAGAACAGCTAAAGAGTTAGCTATGACATGTTAGGTGTGGCCTAAAGGCATCTATAGATATCTACCCAACCTTGTGTAACCAAAAGAATTGATAACTAAAAGGTTTCCATACATAGAGATTCCTTGGGTCAGCTCGCTTCCTCCATAGGCCTTTTTGCGTTCACTGACAGAATATGGAAGTAAAAAAAATAGAGAAGTAAAAAATGTAGATGAAAAAATATGGAATGTAAAAATATCAACTCCCTATACTTAAACAGGTAAGTACAAAATTATTGAAAAGAAAATATCGATGTTAAAAATATAGTTTACAAAATATTGATTTTTGTACATATGTAAAATGAAATAAATATTAAAATATTAAATAAAATTAATTTTAAAAAAATCGAGTGGATTTAATATACATTTTAACAAACATAACAAATAAACGTAATTAAAATAAATTAAACACACATACATAATAATCAATATATATATATTTACTTTAAAATAAATAATACAATATTAATTTTAATTCATTTTATAATTTTAAAATATATACTTATATCTGTATATATATATATATATATATTCACTGAAAAAACCATAGGTTATACACCATATATAGTTAGGAATTAGCATTTAAAAAACCTTATTTTACTCACACAAAACCAATGAAATTCCATATATAGTTAGTTGTACTAACTATATATCACGCACCCGCAATCCACTGCTGATCATGTCACATATGACATCATTCATGACATGGTCAGTGACATCACTGATGACATCACTGATGACATCACTGATGACATCTCAAATGACATCACTGATGACATCACTGATGACAACATCCAGTGACTGTATTTTTCTGTAAAGTTAAAATATGTCTTACATATTTAAGAATGAGTGGATGTATAAGTGTCTGGATGAAGGATTTAGTAGGTGCATGACTGACTGTATGAGTGAGTGGTTAAATGTGTCTCACTGAGTGCATGGGTTAGTGACTAAACTGTCTTAATTTGTGCATCATTATGTCTGTTGTTCTGTAAACTGCTGCATGTGTTGATCAGTAGCTATATGAGTAACTATATGGGTTATTGATTGGTTGCCCAAGCATTTGTATGGGAGACTGAGAGTGTGTGTGGGTGGCTGGGAGGTGTATGACTCTGTGCATAGATGTATGGGTTCAAAAGTGCATGTGGAAACAGCTGTATGGGTGGTTGACTGTGTGCATGACTGTATTGGTGAGTGAATAGATATCTCAGTGCTACATGTCAAAGTAAGTACATATGTAAAATACAGTACATGTGAGAGTTGACATATATAAATAACTGTGCATAAGAGCCAGTGAATGTGTGAGTGGCTGTATGGATCATTGTGCTCTTGTATCCAGGATTGTATAAGTGAGTAAATATGTTTTAGTATATGTTTGAATAAGTAAGGTGTGTATAACTGTATAGTTGTGAAAATGGAGCTGTGATTGATTCTTTGCATGACTGACTAGGTGTGTAAGTAACTCCATGGATGAGTGACAGTCTGTGAGTGTCTGTTTACACTGAGTGTATCTAAGGTTATATTAGAGTCTGAAGAGGTTCATCGTATTATCACATGAATGATGTCATCAGTGATGTGATCATTAATGTCAAATGAGATTTTATCAGTGATGTCATCAGTGATGTCATTTGAGATGTCATCAGTGATGTCATCAGTGATGTCATTTGAGATGTCATCAGTGATGTCATCAGTGATGTCACTGACCATGTCATGAATAATGTCATATGTGACATGATCAGCAGTGGATTGCGGGTGCGTGATATATAGTTAGTACAACTAACTATATATGGAATTTCATTGGTTTTGTGTGAGTAAAATAAGGTTTTTTAAATGCTAATTCCTAACTATATATGGTGTATAACCTATGGTTTTTTCAGTGAATTTTCAAGGTTTTGTAAATGCAAATTCCTAACTATATATGGTCTATAACCTATGGTTTTTTCAATGAGTTTCATTGGTTTTTTAAAAGCTAATATCTATAGCTGTAAAATGTATTCTTCTTTAAATACAAAAATATATTTTATATGTTTATTAATAATTTTTTTTAAATATTTTTTTTGTTTCGCTCCCGGTCCGCGGACCGGGAAGCTTCCCGTTAGCTCAATTTGATGCCGCGACCCGGTCCGCGAACCGGTAAAAAATCAACATAGTGACGGTATCGCGTTGCCGCGTAATGCGTCTTATGACGTACTGCGTTAGCGCACCCGGAAGTGCCCCGGGGCGCGGACCGAGACGCGAAACGCAGCTCCCCGGAAGCGATCCGCGTCGCGTCGCGAAAACGCGACGTATCGCGTTGCCGCGTAATGCGTCTTGTGACGTACCGCGTTAGCGCACCCGGAAGTGTCCCGGGGCGCGGACCGGGGCGCGAAGCTTAGCGACCCGGAAGCTAACCGGGGCGCGTTCCGCAGCGCGTAACATGAGCGTGAGAGGTCATGTGACTTGGTAATAAAACTTTTCATTGGTTCATTTCACTTTTGGTTTCATAATGATGGAAGGCTAGGTCAGGTGACCTAAAAATAACACTTTTCATTGGTTGAGAACTTTTGCTTTTCCCAAATGATGAAAACCCCTCCTTCTTTCCTCACTCTGACTTTCATCTTGGTGAGAGAAAGACCCTTTTACATTCTAGAGAAATGGCTTCCATTGTTGCTTCAGCTAGTGCTCCCCCACCACCACCCCCACCTCCTCAAGGGAAGAAAGGACCACCTGCTCAAGCAATCATAGAAGAAGAGGAAGATCAAGAAGAGGAGCAAGAGGAGGAAGAGCCTGAGTTTTTGCGAGAGGAGCCCAGAAGATACAATAGAAAAGAAAACTATATCTGGCAATTTTTTTAATTTCCAGCAGGGCAAAAAAAAGTCAATGCCAGATATGTGTTTTGCCGTATTTGCGACGATCGACTTTCAAGGGGCACTGACAAGAAATACAGCTTCGGAAATTATACGATGCACAGGCATATGATTAGGTGGCACCCAAATAATTATAGTGCTGCCCAGCTTCGTGATGAACAGCAAAATCCCCCGGCAATGGCGAGAAGATCTGTTGTCAAAGAAGTATCGGGACCAGAGGCGAGGGAGGTGATCCCGAACATTCAAATGGACTTGGGGGAAGTAAAGCAAGTGTGCGTGTGGTGCAACCAAACACTTTGCTACCGAGAAAGTAGCATTACTCTTATAATGAGAGCTATCAATAATCATGTTTGCCCGAAACGCCCCAAAAAATAAATTCTTCTTTTTTTCGTTGCTCCTGTTGAGCCCTTTTCAATGAATCATTTTTGTTTCCCCCCTCCCCCCCAAAAAACAAAAAAATTACAAAATGTTCAGAAAAAACAAAAAAAATATAAAAAAATGTTCAGAAAAATAATAAAAAAAATTTAAAACAACAAAAACCAAAAAAAAAAGTTCTTTTCAGAACTACCTCCCCATTATAAAAAAAATTGGTAGAATTTTTGAAACTCTGCCAACCTCTATTTCTTTTAGTTCGCTTCCAGTTCGCACTCCGGTACGCGAACCAGGAGCGAACCAAAACAATTTTTTTTAAAAAAGAACAGTAAGTATAAGGGAAGGAAACAGACAGTTATGTTACAAGAAAGACAGCTACAGGGAGTAAAGAAAACATACTGTTACCCGCAATCCACTTCTGATCATGTCACATATTATATCATTCTTGACATGGTCAGTGACATCATCAGCAGTGGATTGCGAGTAACAGTATCTTTTGTTTACTTCCTATAGCTGTCTTTCTTGTAACATAAATGTCTGTTTCCTATCCTTATACTTACTGTTCTTGTTTTAAAATTTTTTTGAGATCATTCAGAAACAGTAACATTAATAGAGACAGAATGAGTGAATAATAATGAAGAAGTATGAGAAGAGAGGCACTGAGAAAAATACTGGAAGGAGTAGAATAATTAAGTAATAGAGAAAGGAATGAGAGAAGTAGCAAACGCAGGAAAGTAAGGATTAAAGAAATGAAGCAGTAGAACTAATAGATGTTAAATGTGATAGATTAAATGATTGATTCAGGATGACGATAAGGTGTGTCCTCTCCAAAAGTTTGTTTAAGATGAGGCCTACTCAGGGTTGCATATCAAATTTATGCTTGTTGAAGAATACAGAGGAGATAATACATGTGAAGGCCTACCATTGAAGTAAAACATGTCCACTTCACTCTTGAACAACGGCCAGACCTCTTCTGTGTCCATAGACAGACCTAAAGTTCATCTGCACAATGTCATCCGTAAACTTAGAAAACACAAGTAATGTAATTGAAAAACGTGGAGTTTCTTTTGCTCATTTCACAATCACATCACCTGTGTTGCCTTTGCTTAGGTATCTCATAGTGCAGATGTAGTTCAGCATATGAAACAGTACGCAGAAGTGCAGCAGTGTATGCATTAATACATGTGAAGGCCTACCAATGAAGTAAGTCATGTCCACTTATTACATCATTCATGACATAGTCAGTGACATCATCAGCAGTGGATTGCGGGTTAAAAGAGTAGAAAACATTTACCTTATAATTCTTGTTAACTTTTTCAAATATTTTTTCATACTTTCAATCTGTAAAAGAGAGAAGAAACATTTCAAAAATATTAAAACATGTATTTAAAAATTTGAAAAGACAAGGGAAAAGGTTCAAGAAGAAACAGTTTTTCAAAAACTTTGAGATTTACAGAAGCCTCTGCTGCTATACGTCCCCTACACAATCCTAAAGATATATATTTTAAACAAACAGTATCTTGATGCTGATGAAGTGAGGCCTATTTTGGAACATGGTGCATCTTTTGCACTGCTGATGTCTCACAATAGTGATGCAATAGCAGCGCAAAAAGGATGTAAAGCCATCATAAAATTGTGTCTAACATTTTAAATGATTCTTTCAGGATACAAATAAGATGTGTCCTTTCAAGAGGTTTCTTTAAGGTGAGGCCTATTCAGTTTTTAAAAAAAAACAGTACCCAGAAGTGCAGCACTGTAAGCATTAACTTTGACAATTACAGAAGCCTCAGTTTCTCCATATATACCTCACATTTCTAAATGTATATCATAAGTACAAAAAGTAGAACATTAATTATACATGTTAAATGGTTTATTTTTGCTGTTCTCAGAATGTATCAAATTTCACTTAAATCAGTGACTTGAAGGTATTCATCATGTAACAGCGGGGAAAAAAAAACACAATCAAAATGATTGTGTTTAAAAAACCCATACAACATAAGAAATCAGAATTCAGAACTCCTTAAAGTTAACTTACTTTCCATGACGTCAAAGGATGTCCTATGAACAGCTTACACTCTTTTGTGCTGTTATTACTTTCAGCCCGCCACTTTCTGAAAGAAAATCTCCATCGTTTTTAAAAACACGTTACATGCAATAAATGACTTCTTGCTCTCTACCACAAGTTTCCACAAGGCCAAATCTTGTCGGAGCCATTTATAACTCTTGGATTTCTTGTAAGCCAATCCCGTCATTTGGCATTTCCGCAACTTTCAGAATTAAAATGTTGAGGATCATTTTCACAATCCTGGAATAGTAATATCTTCCCCTTCTTGCCCAGTCATGTTCTACATTTCCTATGACACTGATACTGCTTACTATGAAGCAGACTTACACTACCTCTATGACTACTACAATTATTTAATTCTCTACATCACTTTTAATCACAAAGCAATGTAAAACAGTAGACAGCATTGCAGACTTACATTCCCTCTACTCCATGTTTTGATTGGCTGCTTCAATTAGCTTATAAAAAGAAACAGTTTTTCTGAACTCATTCATAGTGCACGTATTTCTCCATGACGTCCAGTCTTATGGTTAGAAGTTATGTCTCTGAACTACACTTATCCTCAAGGCCAAATTGTGTAGGAGCCATTAGAACTTCTTGAAATTCCACAGAGCACATCCTGAGATTATTTCCCTAAAATTTTGGTTTTAAAAACACCAGGTAAGAGTTTTTAAGGTCATACGGCAATTTTTTTTTGAAAATTAAAACAGAATCATTGCAGAATGACCAGCCATTTCTAGACTTTAAATAAGCTGTGTAATGTCCTGATGTTATTGAAGGGCCGTCATGATATATAATTGCTGCAGTTACAAAAGTCCTTCCTGATATTGACAACTGCGAAGCTACAACATTTTTAATTAAAGTTGTCAATTTTGTTCCATCAGGCCTACATCGTTGGAACATTAAAATTACATACTGGCCATATGTTCGTATAAATAATGTGGACATCATTTCAGATTTACATTGGCTACACTCCATGTTGTGATCAGCTGCTTTTACTAGCTTATTAAAAGAGACTGATTTACTGTCTGGCAAAGTTAAATATATAAATCTTTCTGAGTCTACACTAGTAGTACTTGATACCATACAGTTCTAGCAGTCATGCTGCCATTGATAAGAAAGCCCAAACAGCTGATCTACATCTACACCTTCAGCATGTAATACATCAAGCATATACATTAAAAACTCCTGACAATCTTGCTGAATATTTTGAGAGAATTGTGTTTGCTCTGAACATCTGTCTAACAGATTTCGAATTTCAGACACACTTTCTATGTTTCTTCTATCAGTGCTACATTTCTCTAACACAGAATTTAACAAACTGCTAAATCTTTGATCAGAATTGACCACAATCTCTTCTTTTACATTTTCTAGAGAAAACAAAACATTAACCACTACATTAGCATAGCAGTTGACACCAGAACTGTTTTCAAACTGAAAACCAACAACATCTTCAACAGAATCCTTTTTGTTTCTGCTTGTAATTTTAGGTTCATTGACTTTTTGTCTTTTTGCTACAACCTCCCCAGTATTGGTCACATTTCTTCGTTTCCGGCCTACCACACGTTTCTCAAACAAAGGATACTGAGGCAAATGTGGCGCATACTCTCTTCTTAACCTATTGTATTCCTTAACACAATCTAGATCCGCACAAATGTTTGTGACATCACACTCAATCAAGTACAATCCCGATAAAGTTCTAACTCGTGACAATGCCACATATGCCATACCATCCTTGAACACAGAACTGCCAATATTCACCAATGCACTGTCTACACTTAAACCTTGCGATTTATGAATTGTCACCGCATATGCCAAGCAAACAGGAAACTGCTTACGGCGAACATATAAGTCTTTTACAAGCAAAAATCTAGCAGAACAACGACCAATTAGCTGTACTTCCTCAATGCCATCAAATTTAATTTTTAAAAATTCAATTCCATCTCTATTTCTGTATTTCACAAAATCAACAACATTACCCATTGATCCATTTACCAGACCTCTTTCAACATGTAAATTCCTTCTTAAAATTATACGGCAGTTCAAGCACACATTCAGAGTCTTTTCAAAACCTGCAGTTTTAGATATACTCTTCTCTAATGAATCCAATTTTGTTTTCAGATTCTCAGACAAAATAATTGTTGATCCCATATGCTCTACTCTATCAATAGCTTCCAGTTTCACAATCTCTTGCTTTTCTAAATGCAACATTTTGTTGTTAAATTTGGCACATTCTGCAAGAGTTGGCATCAAACATATTCCAGATTTCTTCTCAGTAATTTTCTGAAAAATATTCTCAGGCACAACATCTTGTTCTGGATATAAATTTGACAGTAATCGTGCATGTAAAGCTTCTTTCCCATGCTCGGTCACTTTTCCAATTCTAACATCTTGTAAAATAGTCTTGTAAACTTCATCCTTCGCCTGACGCATATTTTCATGCAGTTCAGCATAATTGAAGTTTAACCATATATTGACGTTGCCAATGCTGCCTAGGCACTTCCTGGTATCTTCATGCGTGAGCATTTTGAACACAGGTTGCCCTTTCACTGGTGTCAGCTGCAGAAGATCTCCGAAAACAATGATGTGTTTGCCACCAAATAACACATCATACTGTGTTTTGAGAACTTCTTGCATCCTCAAATGCACAAAGGCAAGCATGACATTGGAAACCATGCTTACTTCGTCAATGATAAGAAGTTTCATTTTCCTCAAGATTCTTGAAACTTCAAAACAAGCATCTCCAGATAGCTTGTGATATTGTAATTTGTTGTCATGCTCCACTGGCAGCATCAGTAAACGATGTAAAGTAATCCCTTTAATATTATGTGCTGCCAGTCCAGTTGGAGCAGTGACAACACAAGACAGCGATGACTCTGTCCTTTCCTGCAAATAGCATGAAATTGCTTTAATGAGGAAACTTTTTCCAGTTCCCGCTTCTCCACTCACGTACAGTCGGACAGGCTTCAACGACGTACATGAGCACTCTTTCTCATCATGACTTAATCCATGATCAATTTGCATGGTAACTTCGTCATATATTTTCCTCTGCTCAACGTTGAGTTGTCTTTCCAACTCTTCTAAGTTAACCGCATCCTCCTGAGCATGTGCCATGGCTCTTTCCACTTCATTCATAGCAGTGGCAGCTTTATTTTCGATAACAGGTCCTCCTAGTGGATCCTGACTCAATGAAGCAGAACTCTGACTGTCCTGAGAACTGTCTCTGGCAATCTCGGCTGCAATCGTTGCTTCCTGCTCAATTTCCGCATTCAACATTTCTACATATTTGGGAAAAGCAGGACATTCTATGGTCTCCTTGGCGGCATTGAAAGAGTCTTCGTAACAGAGGAAATCTCCAAGCAGTTCCTCTTCTGCACGCCAAGGCTTGAAAAGTTGCAAAAGTGCTAAATAGAAAAACTCCTTTTTTTCAGGAGATTCGCCACTCAATTTTCGATGGTTTACCAAGTGGCATTTTCTTTGCTTGACCAGACATCCCTCACTTCCTATTACAGCATACACTCCTTTCTCAGTATCTTCTTTGATGTTCCTCTTGAATATGTAATTTTGAAGAACCTCATACAGACAAACATTCTCGAGGTGAATGCTTCGATTTGGATAATATGTATCCAAAATGTTGGTCTTCAAAATGTCGGTACTGTTTGGCTCCTTTTCCGCCAAATACTCAATTTCCCGCACAGGTTTGAGAACTCAATTACGCGTTGCAGCAAGACCAAGACTCGCCCAAACGATACTCCTGGACTTGGCATAGAGACTTGCTGAAGACAACCGGTCAGAACATTCGTACGCTCCGATTTCTCGATGCGACAACATCTTCAGACTGAAACTGTACAACTTCTTGCTGAGGCTCTTTTCATGGGAAATGTCCTCCCACATATCCTTCAATTCTGTCTTCTCTTTTTTGGTGATGTAAGACGTCACATACCGAGCCACAGCCATACAGTTATCAGCCACAAACTGTATATCATGTTAGCATTCCACATGGACAAAATCACCGGGTTGTAGTCGTTGATGTACTTGGACTCTTCGTTCCTCTTCAAATTGTAAGTGTTTTTAGGTGATTTCTTCATGACATTGTGTCGCAGCGAAGACATCAAACTGTTTACTCTTCCTTTAGAAATCACAGGTCGTGGAAAGCCGAAACGACATTTAGTGTAGAACTTGTCCTTGTTTCGGAATTTACGACGGCAGTACTTTCCACATCGATGGCTTTGGAAACGCAGAACTTTTTCTCTTAGGCTTTTCTTCTCCTTTGCGTTTGGAACAGCACACGTAGAATACTGTTGGATGAAACTCATCACTGAGTCTTCTGGATCCGTTCCAAATTTAGGTGCATCCTTGATCCACAGCAACATATGTATATGAGGAGCACCTCTTGCTTGGTACTCCTTTCTCCAGAAGAAATCCAACACCTCTCCAAGAGGTGGATTCTTCTTATTCATGATGAAAGACATCATAGCTTCAAATCTATGATTGAAGTACCTACATACATTGACTGGATCCAAAGAGCACAGTTCTCCGGGTGTCTTGAATTCGATGTTATCTACGTTAGCATTTGCCTCTCGTAGAAATTCAAGTAAGTCTTCCCAGCCATACTCGGCACAGCTCAGAGTGAGGAACCATGTGGGAGTACCTAAGTTCCTCAGCATACATTTTAAGCCACCATGACGACGGTACCAGTACTCATTAGTACCACGCTGACACGCCATGAGATTAATCAGGTGAGAATCCAAAATACTGTCTTGGACATTGACTTTATCCATAAAGTCACTTGCCGAGATGTTTTGCATGTGTATACCACTTTTCAAGATGTGGTTCACTGCATATGACAGTCCAGACAGATCGCTTTCAAACAGGAGATGAAACAAATAAGGAATGCATTGTCGAAACCTAGCATCTCCTGCATACAATTGCAAAGTCCGGTATTCAGAAGCAGGAATTTGATGAGGTCGCTCATCATATCTTCCTCCCTGACCTGTTGGAAAAAGCTGTGGGAAACACCGAGCTTCCAAACTTTCCTCCCAAACACTAATGGGACTCCCTTTGGCTTGTTTCATTTGAAACAACTCAATAGCATTCCCCATGACTTCCTTGGAATGCAAAGGATGAACACTATAATGTTCATATATTTCTTCACTAGTAGAGGGTTCTACTTTCTCAATTTGACCAGCACACAAATCGCTATCCTCTTCCTCACTTACTTCCTCTTCTGCAACATATACATTCTTATAGTATTTATTATTTTTTTTCAAATACAATGTTGCCTTTTTAACTTTCCTAACATCTACTAAATCTTGCCATATTTTCTTATTCTTTGTCGGAACCCCATTAACTAAGATAACCAGAGGTTCCTCTTCCACTTTTTCTACTCCAATTGTGTTAATGTTTTTCTTCAAATCTAGAGGCAAATAAACAACTCTTCCCTTTAATCCTCTCTGTAAATCTGATGGAGGCAATTTCCCTGTCTTTGGCTCCATTCTTACAATAGCCTGAAAGGGATGGATACTTTGAATCAAAATAGATTCATAAGTATTTAAATCCTTCAATTCAGAAGGAATCTCAACCAATTCCAGATTATTATGAACTGCTCTAGCAGGCATCTGGTTTTGATTTAATTTGCAACAACAATAACTACACACACGTTGATCCAATCCCAAATCAAAACAATTTTCTACCATCAAGTATGTTGCGAAATCCTTCCATTCACTATTATTTTCCCTTTCACTTTTTGCATATAAATCCACTAACTTAGTCTGATTCTTATAATAAGTGCGTCGACAACACACACAAGTGAAATTAGGCCTCTCACTTGATTTCACCTCAAACGTCGCAATTTCCCTCTGGAAATTATCTGTACTGGAAACCTGTACACTATCTTCCACATGACCCTCTTCTTCTTGCTCAATTTCAACATTCTCCTCTTTACTTCCAAAGTAACAAAACTCAATTTCTTCACATATATTCTTCACATCTATTTCAGAACCATGCAAAAGAGCAGCGCATAATTGTTTAAGCATAATTGCTGGACTCTTAGCATAATACAACATTCTAACTAATTTCCTCACTTTATTATGATGCACTGCTAGCATCCTGAAATGATGAAAAACACTCTGGCATACTCTCCTGGAAAGACAAGCCAGTGAATGACCATGCAAACCTGTCACTTCTCTTACTCTGCAAGGATCTAATTCTTGCAACAACCTTATTTTCTGCTTCAAACTTTTCTTATTAAATGACCGTACAAAATCACAAAGCAAATTGATGGAATCCTGTCGCACACTGCAAATACTACTACACTTCCAGGTGTACACAGGACCCTTAGCACGTCTTCCTAAAACCTCATTACCTAACACCTCTTCTGCCTCTGTTGTCACAAGTTTTTCTTTTTCAACTGGACAACCATCTTTCACTTCATAAGCACGACCACTGGTGTCAACTGCATGCACCAAATCATTATCCTGGAAATAACTCTCCTCATTAAAAAATGCCTCACAGCTTGAACTATGCATCCATTCTCCAGAAAAAACTTCACAAAAATTACTACGATTAACTATTCTCTTCCATCTACTATTTCTTTTGAAATCATAAATTGCCTTGTTTAGCTTCCTAATTCTATTGATTATCAAAATAAATAACTTACGTTTAATTTCAAATGCCTGATCAATAACTTTCTCAACTTTTTTTTTTCTCTTATAAAAAACCAGTTTCTGTTGACCTTTCTTAATATTTTTTAACAAATTGCCAATTATCCTGTTGCGGAACATTCGTTTACGAATCTCCCTAAACTGTTGTTTCCTTCTACTATCATGCACAGAGTTATCTCTTGCTCTAGCAGTAACATTTTTGATTGGCCTTTCCTTTCCATTTGAATTCCTTCTCGTTTTATGGACTGAAACATTTTCTGTAGTAATATTTTTTTTACTACACATATTTCTTATGAAATATTTTGTGCTCTTACCCGGTGCTTTCTTCGTGACTTGACAAATCTTTTTGTTAGAGGACTGCTGCTTATTTTCTTTCACCTGCTGTCTTTGACGTTTTGCAGCCTTTCTCTGTCTTTCTATTGTTGGCATGGTGAAATCTTGAAATGATCTGCAGTTGAATCTGTGGTAAAATATAATAAAAAATGTTATTAACCATTATTACCAAACAGTAAAACAATAACAGTGATCAAAAACTTAACACACTACTTGACATTTTAAATAGAAGATTTTTTAGTCCTTGCAAATTTACAATACAGAAATAGCAGAAAAAAAATGACATTTATATTTATGTTACCTGTGCTATTTTATATGTGAATCTGATCTAATTTTATGAGCATATTTTAATATTTTATTGAAGACACTACACATAACCTGCTTTTGAAGGTGTCTTTATTTTTAAATTAAACGGTTTACCTTTTTACTTTTTATTAATTATAAATTTTAAAAATAAATGTTTATATTTCCATAGGCTCAAGCAGGTCAGCTTCCCATCCTATGTCATATAATTCGGACAAATCTGCATCCTCATCACGCTCTTCTTCATCCTCAGGATTTAAATCATCCAAGGGATCAACATCCACTGATGTTTCAATTACAAGTTCAATGATGAGGTCAAAATCAACTGATTGCAGATTGTCGCTCATGTTGAGGTTGTCTTTATCTTTAAAGAAAGATAACAACAATGAGATGTTGCAGAGTAAGAGACAAATCTCAGAGATTATAATAGTAAAATTGTTTAACAAGAGTAATATTTTGCAGCTATTATTTAGCCATGTCCAGCAATGCTGAGCAGGTGAAGACTATGTCTAAATTTTCAGTGAACAGGACTCATCTCTTCTTAACCTTGGATAAGCCTCACCGACTCTGTGTGTCCTGCACGTACTTAAATGTAAAGGGGCAGATTTATGTTAAATGGCACATCCCCAGGCATGCACCAGTTAACGTGCACCACTACTCTGCCACCCATGGTGTGCCGTATTTACAATCAGATAGGAGAAAGCTTCGTCAAAACCCTGCGCCTGCTTTAAGCAGGCATAGGTCTTGACGCAACATTGTGGAGATGGGGCACCCCTGAGCCTTGCTTGAGCTGCATCGCACTTGCGATACAACTCCAGCAATCACTACCTTTACAGCACAGATACGTCACGCATCTGTGCCATTTTTGCCCCATGATGCCCCACATTCTAAATGCAGCACACCATGGGTGGCGGAACAGCGGCGCAGGATGACTGACACATCCCTGGTGATGCACCAGTCATCATAAATCTATCCCTAAGCTTCTTATCTTGTTACAGATGAACCGCCATATGTACCATCAAACTATTTTGCATTTCCTAAATAGCGAATTTTAAGGAATAAATAGCAATTCTTTACCATTCCTAATTTGCAATGAGCAAATTGCTAATTGCAAGTTACCCATTCATTTCCATGGGCTAGGAGGCTCATAGGAATGAAGGTTTAATTTGCGATTAGCAATTTGCTCATCACAAATTAGGAATTTTTCCAAGGGTGCAGGGGTGTCTCAAGAACACCCTGCTGCACCCCTGAAAAAGAAATTTGGGGGCATATGGCACACATACATGCCCTAAGGGCATGTGTTGGCGTCATATGGCACCTTTTGTTTTTTTGAAAAAAAGCTTTTTGAAAAGAATTCACAAATTACCACCAATTTACCACAATAGTTTCCAAATCCTTAATGTCATTTTTTACATATTTTTTGTTTGATACATTGCATTTAAGTAGTCACAAAATTTGCAAATCCTTCAGTGCAATTGCAAAATAAGGAATAGCAAATTTTGCTACTCCTTATTTTGCATCAAACTTGTTTGATACATACCATTTGTCTAATTAACATTCGCAAAGGCCGAAATTCGTAGAATTTTGATCTTTGCGAATGCTAATTAGCTTGATACATATGGCCCCAAGTGAGGCCTGTCTTGCGACATGGTGCATCTTTTGCATCACTGCTGCATCGGTTTCATGTGGTACGTTTTTTTTACACCATGACATATCTGCCTAAATGCATCAATTTGTAATGTTGTCGCCTCATAGCAAACCTTTTGCACCGCCGCTGCATCATAAAAGTGACGCACAGTGGCACAAAAGAGGCATACACCTATCATAAATCTGTCCCTAGCATTTTAAATGATTAATCCAGGATGACGATAAGGCGTGGCCTATCCAGAGGTTTGTTTAAGGTGAGGCCTACTCAGGATTGCAGATTAAAGTTACGCTTGATGAAGAATACAGAGGACATAATACATGTAAAGGCCTACCAATGAAGTAAGTAATGTGCACTTTATTGCGCCAGTCATCATAAATGTATCCCTAAGCTTCTTATCTTGATACAGATGAACCACCATATGTACCATCAAACTATTTTGCATTTCCTAAATAGCGAATTTTAAGGAATAAATAGCAATTCTTTACCATTCCTAATTTGCAATGAGCAAATTGCTAATTGCAAGTTACCCATTCATTTCCATGGGCTAGGAGGCTCATAGGAATGAAGGTTTAATTTGCGATTAGCAATTTGCTCATCACAAATTAGGAATTTTTCCAAGGGTGCAGGGGTGTCTCAAGAACACCCTGCTGCACCCCTGAAAAAGAAATTTGGGGGCATATGGCACACATACATGCCCTAAGGGCATGTGTTGGCGTCATATGGCACCTTTTGTTTTTTTGAAAAAAAGCTTTTTGAAAATAATTCACAAATTACCACCAATTTACCACAATAGTTTCCAAATCCTTAATGTCATTTTTTACATATTTTTTGTTTGATACATTGCATTTAAGTAGTCACAAAATTTGCAAATCCTTCAGTGCAATTGCAAAATAAGGAATAGCAAATTTTGCTACTCCTTATTTTGCATCAAACTTGTTTGATACATACCATTTGTCTAATTAACATTCGCAAAGGCCGAAATTCGTAGAATTTTGATCTTTGCGAATGCTAATTAGCTTGATACATATGGCCCCAAGTGAGGCCTGTCTTGCGACATGGTGCATCTTTTGCATCACTGCTGCATCGGTTTCATGTGGTACGTTTTTTTTACACCATGACATATCTGCCTAAATGCATCAATTTGTAATGTTGTCGCCTCATAGCAAATCTTTTGCACCGCCGCTGCATCATAAAAGTGACGCACAGTGGCACAAAAGAGGCATACACCTATCATAAATCTGTCCCTAGCATTTTAAATGATTAATCCAGGATGACGATAAGGTGTGGCCTATCCAGAGGTTTGTTTAAGGTGAGGCCTACTCAGGATTGCAGATTAAAGTTACGCTTGATGAAGAATACAGAGGAGATAATACATGTAAAGGCCTACCAATGAAGTAAGTAATGTGCACTTTATTGCGCCAGTCATCATAAATGTATCCCTAAGCTTCTTATCCTGTTACAGATGAACCACCAGATGTACCATCAAACTATTTTGCATTTCCTAAATAGCGAATTTTAAGGAATAAATAGCAATTCTTTACCATTCCTAATTTGAAATGAGCAAATTGCTAATTGCAAGTTACCCATTCATTTCCATGGGCTAGGAGGCTCATAGGAATGAAGGTTTAATTTGCGATTAGCAATTTGCTCATCACAAATTAGGAATTTTTCCAAGGGTGCAGGGGTGTCTCAAGAACACCCTGCTGCACCCCTGAAAAAGAAATTTGGGGGCATATGGCACACATACATGCCCTAAGGGCATGTGTTGGCGTCATATGGCACCTTTTGTTTTTTTGAAAAAAAGCTTTTTGAAAAGAATTCACAAATTACCACCAATTTACCACAATAGTTTCCAAATCCTTAATGTCATTTTTTACATATTTTTTGTTTGATACATTGCATTTAAGTAGTCACAAAATTTGCAAATCCTTCAGTGCAATTGCAAAATAAGGAATAGCAAATTTTGCTACTCCTTATTTTGCATCAAACTTGTTTGATACATACCATTTGTCTAATTAACATTCGCAAAGGCCGAAATTCGTAGAATTTTGATCTTTGCGAATGCTAATTAGCTTGATACATATGGCCCCAAGTGAGGCCTGTCTTGCGACATGGTGCATCTTTTGCATCACTGCTGCATCGGTTTCATGTGGTACGTTTTTTTTACACCATGACATATCTGCCTAAATGCATCAATTTGTAATGTTGTCGCCTCATAGCAAATCTTTTGCACCGCCGCTGCATCATAAAAGTGACGCACAGTGGCACAAAAGAGGCATACACCTATCATAAATCTGTCCCTAGCATTTTAAATGATTAATCCAGGATGACGATAAGGTGTGGCCTATCCAGAGGTTTGTTTAAGGTGAGGCCTACTCAGGAGTGCAGATTAAAGTTACGCTTGATGAAGAATACAGAGGAGATAATACATGTAAAGGCCTACCAATGAAGTA
This sequence comes from Lissotriton helveticus, assembly GCF_964261635.1. Taxonomy (NCBI): domain Eukaryota; kingdom Metazoa; phylum Chordata; class Amphibia; order Caudata; family Salamandridae; genus Lissotriton; species Lissotriton helveticus. The sequence continues at coordinate 1,206,977,410 of NC_136068.1, forward strand.
AGTAATGTGCACTTTATTGCGCCAGTCATCATAAATGTATCCCTAAGCTTCTTATCTTGTTACAGATGAACCACCATATGTACCATCAAACTATTTTGCATTTCCTAAATAGCGAATTTTAAGGAATAAATAGCAATTCTTTACCATTCCTAATTTGCAATGAGCAAATTGCTAATTGCAAGTTACCCATTCATTTCCATGGGCTAGGAGGCTCATAGGAATGAAGGTTTAATTTGCGATTAGCAATTTGCTCATCACAAATTAGGAATTTTTCCAAGGGTGCAGGGGTGTCTCAAGAACACCCTGCTGCACCCCTGAAAAAGAAATTTGGGGGCATATGGCACACATACATGCCCTAAGGGCATGTGTTGGCGTCATATGGCACCTTTTGTTTTTTTGAAAAAAAGCTTTTTGAAAAGAATTCACAAATTACCACCAATTTACCACAATAGTTTCCAAATCCTTAATGTCATTTTTTACATATTTTTTGTTTGATACATTGCATTTAAGTAGTCACAAAATTTGCAAATCCTTCAGTGCAATTGCAAAATAAGGAATAGCAAATTTTGCTACTCCTTATTTTGCATCAAACTTGTTTGATACATACCATTTGTCTAATTAACATTCGCAAAGGCCGAAATTCGTAGAATTTTGATCTTTGCGAATGCTAATTAGCTTGATACATATGGCCCCAAGTGAGGCCTGTCTTGCGACATGGTGCATCTTTTGCATCACTGCTGCATCGGTTTCATGTGGTACGTTTTTTTTACACCATGACATATCTGCCTAAATGCATCAATTTGTAATGTTGTCGCCTCATAGCAAATCTTTTGCACCGCCGCTGCATCATAAAAGTGACGCACAGTGGCACAATAGAGGCATACACCTATCATAAATCTGTCCCTAGCATTTTAAATGATTAATCCAGGATGACGATAAGGTGTGGCCTATCCAGAGGTTTGTTTAAGGTGAGGCCTACTCAGGATTGCAGATTAAAGTTACACTTGATGAAGAATACAGAGGAGATAATACATGTAAAGGCCTACCAATGAAGTAAGTAATGTGCACTTTATTGCGCCAGTCATCATAAATGTATCCCTAAGCTTCTTATCTTGTTACAGATGAACCACCATATGTACCATCAAACTATTTTGCATTTCCTAAATAGCAAATTTTAAGGAATAAATAGCAATTCTTTACCATTCCTAATTTGCAATGAGCAAATTGCTAATTGCAAATTAGCACCGCCGCTGCATCATAAAAGTGACGCACAGTGGCACAAAAGAGGCATACACCTATCATAAATCTGTCCCTAGCATTTTAAATGATTAATCCAGGATGACAATAAGGTGTGGCCTATCCAAAGGTTTGTTTAAGGTGAGGCCTACTCAGGATTGCAGATTAAAGTTACGCTTGATGAAGAATACAGAGGAGATAATACATGTAAAGGCCTACCAATGAAGTAAGTAATGTCCACTTTATTGCGCCAGTCATCATAAATGTATCCCTAAGCTTCTTATCTTGTTACAGATGAACTACCATATGTACCATCAAACTATTTTGCATTTCCTAAATAGCAAATTTTAAGGAATAAATAGCAATTCTTTACCATTCCTAATTTGCAATGAGCAAATTGCTAATTGCAAGTTACCCATTCATTTCCATGGGCTAGGAGGCTCATAGGAATGAAGGTTGCAATTTGCGATTAGCAATTAGCTCATCACAAAATAGGAATTTTTTCAAGCGTGCAGGGGTATCTCAAGAACACCCTGCTACACCCCTGAAAAAGAAATTTGGGGGCATATGGCACACATACATGCCCTAAGGACATGTATAGGCGTCATATGGCACCTTTTGTTTTTTGGAAAAAAATGCTTTTTGAAAAGAATTCGCAAATTACCACAAACTAGAAGTTGGTGGTAGTTTCCAAATCCTTAATATCATATTTTACATATTTTTTGTTTGATACATTGCATTTAAGGAATCGCAAAATTTGCAAATCCTTCAGTGCAATCGCAAAATAAGGAATAGCAAATTTTGAATTAAGGACATTTTAAGTAATTTCCACATGTGCAGTGTTTTCAAATTATGATTTGAAAATCGTTTTTGGGGAAAAGTAATGGTTTGCAAATTTATGACAAGGACATAATGGTGTATGCTTCTCTATAAGGCATTTCAGTGTCTCTGATGTCATTTTTCCCATATTACATTATAAGACCTTTCCCCATAGAGCACATTCCTTGTAAATATGCTCCCACCTGTGCATGGTGAATTTAGATTTTGACTGTTTGAGTCACATAGCCATGTTAAAAGTCACCCCAAAAAATTGCAAACGCTTTAAAAAAACACATTCATGTGTCTTAAGGACATTTTAAGTCATTTCCCCGTGGACAGTGTTTTGTAAGTGGCGCAAAAGAGGCATACACCTATCATAAATCTGTCCCTAGCATTTTAAATGATTAATTCAGGATGACGATAAGGTGTGGCCTATCCAGAGGTTTGTTTAAGGTGAGGCCTACTCAGGATTGCAGATTAAAGTTACGCTTGATGAAGAATACAGAGGACATAATACATGTAAAGCTCTACCAATGAAGTAAGTGATGTCCACTTCATTGCGCCAGTCATCATAAATGTATCCCTAAGCTTCTTATCTTGTTAGACATCAACCGCCATATGTATCATATAACTATTTTGCATTTCCAAAATAGCGAATTTTAAGGAATAAATAGCGATTCTTTACCATTCCTAATTTGCGATGAGCAAATTGCTAATTGCAAATTACCCATTCATTTCCATGGAGCAGGAGGCCCATAGGAATGAAGGTGCAATTTGCGATTAGCAATTAGCTCATCGCAAATTAGGAATTTTTCCAAAGGTGCAGGGGTGTCTCAAGAACACCCTGCTGCACCCCTGAAAACGAAATTTGGGGGCATATGGCGCACATAAATTTTAACAACATTCCTTTACCTCAAAAACGATTTTCAATTCATAATTTGAAAACACTGCCCACAGGGAAATTACTTAAAATGTCCTTAAGACACATGAAAGTGTTTTTTTATTGCCTTTCCAGCATGGTTGGGTCACTTTTAACATGGCTATGTAACACAAACATTTAAAATCTAAATTTCCCATGCACAGGTCGGAGCATATTTACAAGCAACTTGCGCCACAGAGAAAGGTCTTACATTAAAATGGGAAAAATAACATCAGGGACAGTCAATTGCTGTATAAAGAAGCATACACCATTATGTCCTTGTCATAAATTTAAAACCAATTCCTTTTCCCCAAAAACGATTTTCAAATCATAATTTCAAAACACTGCACATGGGAAAATTACTTAAAATGTCCTTAAGACACATAAAAGCGTTTTTTGATTGCCTTTGCAGCATGTTTGTATCACTTTTAACATGGCTATGTAACACAAACATTCAAAATCTAAATTTTCCATGCACATGTGGGAGCATATTTACAAGCAATTTGCGCCACATAATTCATAATTTTCTCCTTAAAGCACACTATTCTCTATCTAAATTAAAGAAATATTTTCTCACCTTAGCAAATACTTTGAGTTTAAAAACAGTCTCAGAAACACACCAATTTGTCTTCAGCAGAGCAAAAGGTATGCACTCCAGAGTCTGCAGCTATCAAAAGCACAGAAATGCTGTAATTCTTCACACATATCTCTCATGTCACCCAATCAAAACTCTTCCCTCACTTTTTTTCAAATGAAAACCCTTCCCCCCTCTGCCCTTTCTGCCTTTTCTGCATGGCAACCACCTCTTGGAAGACTTCTGGTGTTTGCAAGTTCACACAACAATGTTGCAATTGAACTCTGAACTCTCAGTGCACCTGCATATCCAGTGCATTCTTTCATTTAATGATTTTTTATTGACCATTCAAAATACATCTTTCAAAGAACACATCCGTGCACCCTAACTTTCTGTTTTCAGCAATCAAAATCCACCAATCACTGTTACTGCTTCATGAACACAGAAACTCCACAGTTTTTTTCATTTTAAACTCTCATTTTTTCAACTGCCATTTCATTGCCACACTTCATCTGACTGCAGGAGAACCTTCTCTCACCATGTTTTCTGTCTGGATTGTTGGACATAGTTATATTCACTGGGCTCAAAGGTACGTTGAAAACAGGAAATTACCTAACCTCAATTTACAAGATGTGGAAATTAAGTGGTTTGGCCACAGAGGATTAAAATGTCACCAATTGATACCATTGGTGAAAACCTTTATGCATTTGCCCAAACCTGACCTGTTAATTGTGCACTGTGGAGGTAATGACTTGGGCACTTTGACTGGTGTAGGTCTGGAAATGCTTTTAAAGGACACCTTTGAGCAATTAATGGCACTTTTTCCTCAGACTGCCTTGGTATATTCAAATATATGCCAAAGACAGAAATGGAGGTGGTCAAACCAATTTTGTCCACAAATTGAGAAGTCGAGGAAGCATGTAAACAAATCTGTTTCAGCTTACATGAGAGACCATGGAATGGGCTCCCTGTACAACAATAACTTGCGTTACTACATGCAAGATATCTACAGAGGAGATGGAGTTCACTTCTCAGATGAGGGCAACAGAATTTTCACTCTGAATTTAAGAATGTGCATTGGTACCTACTTATAAGTACCTAAATGTACCATAAACCCAAAAGCTCTTCTCAGAGCTACCCTACATCTAATCACTCACAATTATTATTTTACTCTAACATTTTCCACTAATTTTCAACAAAGTACGCTCCCTGGGGCGCTACCCGGTACGCGAACCGGGAGCTAACCTCGCGAAATTTTTTTTTAAAATGTTTTTTTTTCGCACATATAAGCCTCCTCAGCCACCCTCAGAAAACCTAGGGGGTCAAGATAACTCTACCGTGCCCCCTTCTACCCATTCTGAACATTATTTGCCCTCCATCTTGTATCTTAATTCGACCGAAACACAAAATGGTGGACTCCCGGAACGCTTAAGGTTCGCGAACCGGGGCGCTCAACGGTTCGCGTACCGGGTCGCTCCCTGGGAAGCGCACCATCAAAAAAGGTGGGAAAGTAGTTCACAGAAAAGCCACTGGAGACAATTTCACCAAATATAGATTAGCTCATACTACATACCAATCCCTACCATTTTCACAAATTTGATTGGAATTCCATTTAGTCATTTAGCCTGTAGACCTCTCTAAATACCCTGAGGTAAATTACTTCACAAAACACATCTGAAGTGTTGGAATTGACAACCAATGAAAATGTTACTTTCATTTTCTACTTTTTTTACCTGACATTTCATTGGTTATATACCTGAATATATATAAAGGAAGAGAAGAAAACACAGCCATTTTGACTACTACTTCTTGCTGTACATTTCAATAGTATTTTCACAAATTCCTTCAACTTCTTTCTAAAGGTAAGTTTTTATTTTTAAAACTGAAGTATATTGTGCACTATAAGTTAATATGGTAAACTTTTTCTGATAGATATATACTATCCCTCTGTAGTAGTTATAGATTTAGAGAGACTTCTCTGTTATAGTTATGGATGGAGTTAGTCTTTTCTTATATAATTATGAATTTACTTACGTTAAATCACATACACTTTTTTATATTCCTACTTCCACTCTGATACTATACACTGCCCAAAGATAAATTCACTGATAAAAAATGCCTATCTAAAATTATTCCCAACATTGCCCTATCTCTAATAATATATATTTTTTTAATCCAAATTTCAGGCAAAATGGAAGGCGAAAACCAAGTTTCTTTTGAAATGGACCTGCAAGAGAGCAGCCAAGAATTGATTGATACAATTGATCAAATTGACATTGAATTTTTCGATGAAACTTGGGACAATGAACTACTGCAATGTGTACAAGCAGTAGATAACCTCCTTGCAAATGAGGACATTTTACACCCTCAGAGACTACAATGTATATTCCATGATAATTATGAAATTTCTGACAATGAAATGTTAGAAAGTTTAATAAATTATGAAACACAATCACAATAAAAAAAATGCTTAAAAAATAAAGAAAATAAAAAATAATCAACAAAACCAACAATCAATTAACATACTGCATTTGAAAAGTCTCTCATTCATTTTTCATTGTAGTACGCTGCCCAGAACGCTTCCCGGTTCGCGGACCGGGCGCTACCCACGCAAAAAAACAAAAAAAATTATTATTTTTTTTGCCCCGCGGGGCCCTTTTAAAGCCTCCACATTAAACCTAGGGGGTCAGGGAGAATCTACTAGGCCCCCTTATGGTTATTTCCACCTTTGTTTTGGCCTCCTCTTGTCTCTCAATCCTACCGAGAGACAAGATGGCGGCCGCTCCGGACTGTTTAGAATGTTGACAGACACCGGAGAGCCAATCAGCTTCGCTACGCGAAGTTCTGGTACGCGCCCCGGTCCGCGAACCGGGGAGCTGCCCGGTCCGCTGTTACAGATATATATCTTTTTTTAAACGTTAATTTCTCAAAATCCACTGGAGCACATATATTGAGACCTACAAAAGGCACATCGGGCTACCAGTCCCTACAATTTTGCCAAGTTTCGTGCAAATCCATTCAGCCGTTCGGGCTAAAAGTGAGGCCAACCGCCCTATGGAAAACTCAATGTTAAAAACCCGTTTTGGGACCCCCTTTTTTCTCGGCCCCCCCTTGACGAACACCCCCCAAATTTTCAAGGGCTGCTCAGAAACAAAATGTTCAATTTTCCAGAAAATTTCAGCCAATTCCGTCCACAAACGCCAAAGTTATTAGACATAGAATTTTCAAAAAACCCATAGGGAAAAAATCCTAACTATATATACCTACTGGCGACCGCCAGTAGGTAATATATATATATGTATACATATATATATGTATATATATTAAATATAGAACTAAAAATGCTACACCTTTTTGTAAAGTTTTGTGGCGATTCGTCCAATAGGGCTAAAGTTAATAGCAACCCCAAAATGGATTTTCCTATGGAATAGCTGACCTAACTATCACTACCGAGTGGCAACCACCACTGGGTTATATATATTAGGCACGGGCGGAGAACTCCGCTCCGCCCGCAGAGTGTGCAGAGATTTGCCTACTCTGCGATTCATATATATCCGGGCAAACAGCTCCTGCTGTTTCTTCCGACTTCTTTCACCGAGCGAGGTTGGTGCTTGCTCGGCGGGCGCAGGACCCGCGTTTCAATGAAAAACACTCTCGATGTGCTGCGCAAATCCAGAGCCGCACTCAAGGATTAAGGAGAAAATTCAATTTACTGACTGATGCGTTTCAAGCAGCACGCTCTTTGTCAAAGTCACTTCAAACACCCGGAAGTGCTTAATTTCTACCAACAATTCCTTGCATTGCTGATAGACATGCAAAAAATACTTTTTGAGCATGATGAGCTTAATATGAAAGACAGACTCACGCTGTGAGCTCAAAATTGCATTCAATAAAGTTACAATGAATAAAAGTACATCAAAAATACATTATATAGTGCAAGGGCATTCTGCAGATTTTTGTACGTATTATACTGATGTGCTATCCGGTGCAATTCAGACATGGTGATGCTATGGAGACATTTCAAAGTATGGTTCCAAGCCAAGTGGCTGAGTAAGAACTCTCATTATTACCTGACCCCTGCTGTGAAATGGAGGTAATACATGTATATTTCTTACAGAGTTACACTTCTATAAAATGTTCCAAAATCCCTGCCCATTGTTCATTTCTCATGAGCCCGCAGCAGGTAACAGTAAAAATGGGTTTCCTAGTGGTTCATACAAGTCCCATGGCGCGATCTCGAATGGGATGGTATCTCCTTCTATGTCTTTACCAATTTTCAGACAAGTGTCATAGTTCAAATGTAACAGTATATCGACCTTCTTCCATATATTGTGGGATTGTGCCAGAATCAGGACGTACTGGTCCAGACTGACAGGCATTATGTCAGAAGTGGTAGGAATGGACGTTCCGTTGGAGGCCAGATGGCACATTTTAGGGGTCACCAGTGACGTCACGTGGCCGAAGTGGAATAAGATTTGGTTAGCTCTGGTGAGCATGGTAGCCAAGAGAAATATCGCGAGGCTTTGGGGCAGTGATCTCTTACCTACGATAGAAGGGGGCTGAAAAGGTCATCTACAAAAGCAGAGGTTTCCCTAAGAAATGGGGGAAAATATGGGCGGCTTGGAGGAGGTATAGGGGAGACTGTCTGGACTCTCAGGTGGATGACGCACATTACTGAGGGGAACAGAAGTGATACCTGTCTCACCTGGTCCGGGCATCCGCCGAGTTGGCCCATTGAGATCTGAGGTGCATTAGGATCCTTGAGTTAGGACTCTTCTATGACGGGACATGCTATACTCTTGTCGGGGGGAGGGAGGGGGGAATTGTAATTTGTCTGTACTGCTGGGTTGGAAATTGGAGATCTACTAGGGCTTGTCATTGTGTGGGGGGAGGGCACTGTCGGGGTAGCTAGGGTGGATCGATTTTTATTTATTGAATCTGTGGCTGATTTTCTGTGTAAATTCTCAATGGACTTCTGTTGCTAACTGATGTGCGCATGCTATGGAGCTGATTTGTTTCAATAAAAAGATTTTTTTTAAATGTAACAGTATATATAAAATAAGTGGAAAAAAAGGAATAATGAAATTTAAAACAGAAAGTCAAATTTTGAACCAAAAACAACGGGTGTGTACTAACGAATTTCATTCACTTTTCTTACTGCGCCTGCGCATTTAACAAAAATGGTTTGTGTCCAAAGAAAGTAGGAATCCACCCTGGGTATTCTACCTTGCTACTACCCTAGATGTATGTGGAGCTCCTCATCATGGTTGAGGCCACTGGGGTGTCTGCTGCAGAGTCGGATGATGAATTCAGACTCCATGCGCATCAAATTGTGTTCACGTCTCCTCCTCTTGCATGTGGTGGAAGCCTGTCAACACCAAAATAGGAGATTTTAGTACCAATATCAGTGACATTCCGATGTGCTTGTTTACAGTGTTTGCCTACAGCATATGTAGAGTCATTGTTCTGATACCGCGCAAGTGCTCCAAAATCCTCTATTTAACTGGGAAAGTAGTGCTTCCCATGTGATGGAGCCCACACACGCACACTAACACATATACCACGTAGTCACTGTTGCAGTTGATGAATTTGTGAATTTGGCTGTTTTACCTGTGGGGAGACTGTATCCTTTAACATTTGGGCTTCTAGCACAGGGTTTACATTTTCTACATTTGTGGAAGCCAGGACGCTCCCTCAACCATGATCCAAGGGTTGCTTTAGCCTAAAAGAGGTGACTGTGGACTAGAATATCTCGGAAAGAGTTACACTTACGGTACGTTATATGTGGGCTGGGGCTGACCAATCTACCTGTAGTCGGATCTTTCTTAATCAGGTGCTAATGTCGCTGTACTATTTGATGAATGGCCTTTGACTCAGCATGATGATCAGATAACTCACATATCATGTGAAGTTGATCAATGTTAGCAGTCGCCTGTAGGTAGTTATAGTTAGGACAAAGTTTCTATCAAATGTCATTTTCAGTGGCAGTGGCATTTTCAGTGGCCTTTATATCTTTGGTGCTGATTGATGAATCTCCATGAAAGAATTTGCCTGGTACTTTTGAGGGTGTCTGGAAAGTTTTGGGGTGGTTTTCTAGTAGGGGTCGAGAAAAAAGAAGACGTCCCAAAACACGTTTTCCCCTTGTTAATTCCCATTGGACATTTGAATAAGCCTACAGCCCGTAACCACTGGACAGAATTACATCAAATTTGGCAGGAAGTTAGATGTTGGTATGCAGATCGTGATTATTGTGATTTGGTATGAATCCATTCAGTAGTTTGGGAGAAACTAATTTTTATATCTAGGAACGCAGATTACTCACGGATCCAACATTCCCCGTGCTGTAATCTGATTGCTGCCAACACTTCAACGAGGAACTGTTGGCAGCCATCTTGGTACTTGGCTTGTGCTGAGTCCCACACAAAAAAAAAGGGGGTAATGTAGGACTAGCCTGACCCCCTAAAACTTGTGTTGAGGTCCCACAGGGACCCCGCTGAGGGTAAAAAACATTTTTTGTAATCCATTTTACCACAAAATCTAAGGTATGGATCTGTGGAATTGCAGCAAAATTGAGAAAATAAAGAAGTGCTGGCTCCCGTGCTTCTTTGAAGGAAGCCCCTGGGAGGGCTAATTCCCGGGGAATGCTGGAATTAGAAAAAAACAGGATGGAGCGCATGTGGCCCCCCTCCAAAGATATGCTAACGCCTTGGAGACCGCCATTTCCCTGGGGCACTGTTTTTAATTATATGGGGGATGCCCGCATGGCACCCACCAAATCTCTGGGCTCTCCACCTCCCAAGGACTATTTATAAGGTCGATGAGGGCTATGCCCTACCCCACAGCCCTGGGGATCACCACCTAACTGGGGATAATAAAAATAAAATCTGGGGCCTCGTGGACCCCTCCATGCCCCAGGGACCACCAACTCCCAGGGGCTGTTTAATTTTTTTAACAAGGGCTTGACGGATTCCCCGGGCCCTGGGGACCATCACCTCCCTGAGGCCAAAATTAGTTTTTAAAAATGGAAAGGGGGCTGTTCTCGGGTTAGGGGACTTCCACCTCTGTGGGGCAGGCACTCATACAAGAAAGAAGGGGGGCCCCACTCTTGAAGCCAATAATGTCCCTAGGAACCACCACTCCCCAGGTCCAACTCCGGATATGTCCCGGGGTGCCCACCCCGGGGACACAGCTGTTTGCTGTGGTTTGGCAGGACCTTTACCACTCCGGCCAAGCCATAATAAATGCTCCACTTGCTGGAAGCTTAGCGGAATTGCTTTCATAGACAGGGAGCTGCCTTTCCAGCAGCTCCCTGTTTGTGAAAGGAATGCCAGCTCCCGCAGGAGGCAGGGAGCCGGCCCGGGACCTCAGGGGCCTTCGCGCTTCCCCCAACGTCCCTGTGGAGAGTGGGTCCCCTGGTGGCACGCACTGTAAGAAGGGCCGGGAACCGAGGGACATGGTTCCTGGGCCCGAATTCGGCCTGGGATGGTGGCGGCGCAGCCCTTTTACCCCATTTCCAATTATCCTGGCCCCGGAGAATGTTGTCCCCGGGGATCGAAATTGCCCCGGGGAGGGGGGACACGCAGCCCCCCTCCCTTAGTACTGTTATAAAAAAAAATTAAACTGGGTGGGCCCCGGGGAATGGGGTTCCCGCGGTTGAAATTGGCCAAGGGAGGTGGGCCCCGTGGCTCTCCTATTATAAGTAGGCTGGGCCCTGGGGAATGGTGTCCCATATATGCATGTGTGTTTTTTGTTTTGTGTATTACAGAGTGTTTCTACATAATACTTGTTTTGTTTGCAATACTTTAGTACATTTTTGTTACTTATTTTTCTATGCAGCCCTGAATAATTTATTTTTCTATACAGCCTTGAAGAAGTTCACTTTCCTAACCGTAAGATACATGTTGACTATTTGTTTGATAATGCATTCTCATGTGTATAAGAATGCTTCTCTTTGCTGTTTGAAATACCCACAGTCACCTCTGGCGGAATACATGACAAGGAGAAATAATCATAAAACACGTTCTGTTTCAATGGTAACTTCTTTCGATGGGTAATTTCAATATGTATTTGTTAGGTCTTTCAGTAAGTGTAATTATTTGTCAAGTGTTTGTATCAATTATAGCTTTTGTAAAAATAATGACTTGTCAATTGCATTGATTGATATATAAAACCCTTGAGAACGCCAACTCAATATTACCCTTCATTTCTGGGGGCTCCCCACTTAAATCAACAACTGTTGTTCTTAAATGAAAATGGCCTGAAGCAAAATGTGAATGACAGCTGAACAAACCAGTGGATATAGAGGGCTGACCCAATGCATGCTTACATGTATGTATTTTTTTTGTGTGAATTTTTTATTACAAGACGCTGGTGAGACAATTGAAGCTCTCTGTAGACCTTTAAAGGTGCACTGTGATGTGGTTGAAAGACCAATGTTAGACTTTGGTAGGATTATAAAACTCTCAGAACTTCTTCAATGAGCACACCACCAATTGCTCCCTCAGGATTAGCTCTGCCCTTTGTCTGTTTTCTAAGAAGTATAAGAAGTTCTACTCAGGTAGTCACAGTGCTGCAACTTAGGAACTCTCGTGGAACTGATTTTCCCTTAGTATACACTCTCTATTGGTAGGAGGGAACCTTTAAATATTTTTTAAGTCTGACCTCAGTGTTTCATGATCCATATGTGCCTCCATGCTCCACCCATGTTTGGTGTGTTAAAAATCTGTAACACATGTATGTTAAGAAGCGGAATCCAGTTGATTTTCACACTGCATTTATTAGGTTAAAATGCATACCACAAATGATGTCAGCCTCCAGTTCAGCTCACAGTCTCCAACTGACATACAACCGAATTTCACTTCCATGGGGACTATGAACATTCCTGGCATGAGCTGCTTACATGCACCTAAGGTAAACTACACATACAATATAACTACAACAATGCCTTCAATTCAAGTCAATTCCTTTATTCGAATAAAAGACATATCCATACAAGAGCAAATCACATAACAACACATTAAGAACACAAATTCAAAATAATCATGATAACAATATAAAACCAGATTCAGCAAAAACATTATTCATCGTATTGCGGGCACGCACAGCAGTTTTCAGAAAAGTGCCAAATCGGAAAACCAGTTTGTCATCTTCCAAATTGAGGATATTACTATATGCTGCTTCAAGTTGAACAGGCAAATTTATTTTAAAGAACTGTTTTAAAAACATTTGGCATACTTTATGTGAATGTTACAGAAGAATAAAAAACTTAATATAGTTTCCCCACTCATGGCAGGGAGTCTAGATTGGTGTGATATCCAAGGGGAAAACAAAGCAAAAATTTCACAGTACCAGCCCTTAGGCGAAAATGAGTCCCCTCTCCCAGTGGCCTATAGGTTTTGTGAGATAACTAGCCAGCTGATAAAAGATATTCTCAATAGACATGAAAGTAATACAGATGGTTTCCTGGACTCCCTGTCAAGTCTTGCCTTACTATAATATGTATATAATGCCATCCGAAGATCTTTTTTACTTACAGTAACTATCTCATTTGGACGTAAAAAGAGTTTGTCATGATTAACCCTGCTTAGGCTCGATTTCATCATGGCTAGCCAAGGAATATCCATTCCCTTTTCACACGTAAGGCAATCTCCAAATTATCTCTCTTGTAAGAGATGCCACTGAGTTTTTCCAAATGGCTAGCCAAAATAAAGCAGCTTTATATAATCATCAATGTGTGTAATTTTAATTCACTATGACAAAAATATTGGCACGTAGAGATAGGGGCACCCAAACGTTTCCAGCAAAATCTGTTTTCCTCGCACTGAATACTGCTACTCTTTGAGTAGCCCCATACCTCTGCGCCATAGGTTGCCGTAGGTAAACACTGAAATTAAAAAAAAATTAAATGGCTCTGATAGCCTCCGTCCTCCTGAGTTGAGGGAGACTAAGAACCAAATTGATAGGTTTCGAAAACTTGTTCCTACAGTACACCATATGATCAAACCAGGAACCATTAGCAGCAAAAACCAACCCTAAATAGGGGACAGTGCTTGTACGTTGTAAACTTTGATTGCCCACGGAAATGGAATTTAAAAGGTGCTCCCTCGGCCCGTAAGCCATTATGAAAGATTTTTTTAAGTTAGTGCATTGGTCTAAAGTGGCCATAAAATCAACAAAACCACGCACTAGGATGCCCAGGGTATTAGGTGTATGGCCCATTAATAGCGCGTCAGCTGCATATTATAGGGCGGGGAATATGTTACCATTAACTCTAGGAACATCCTTGGTAAGCGCTATCAGTGATTTGTGTAGGGGACGTGGATAGCAGCCTAAGATGGTAGTCACATAAGCAAAGAACTCCGGGCCCAGGGCACCTAATCCGCTCATTTATCAGCATAATCGCCCTGATTTGACTGCTGACTGTGACATCGAGAATCGGCGGTCTGCAGCCCAGATACAGCGAGGGTTTGCAGTAAAGTATTAGCCGTATTCTGTCCCGCAGACGATCTAGAAGGCACAGCGGGCCTTCACTGTATGAATGAACACTGAAGCAGTGGGAGGAGCCAAGCCGGCAACCGAGATGGCTGCTTAGAGACTTGGCTCCGCCAATCTCCGCTCCCTGGGACCACATCCTGCGTACTATCCTGTGCCCAGACCGCACTCCCCGCTTAGGGAGTAGAAGCGACGCTCGTTGGCGGTGTCCTGGAGCGTTTTCGTGCTTCGGCGGCGGAGTTAGACTGCCCGGAAGTTTGGGGCCTTGTCGGGTCGGAAGCAAGGACCTCGTTTGATTGCAGGACCGCCCACCAGTTCAACAACATCGGAGACCGTCGGCCGGGAAAAGCCGGTCCGGCCCGATAATTGACATTGATGCCCCGGGGTCGCTGTGGTGTCCCATACTCTCTGCGTGGATGATTGTTTATATGAGGTGGAGTGCGGGCGATTTGGATCCTACGCCCGGCTCCGGGAAATAAGCTGCGAGGGTTGTGGGGTGCTTTGGCCGTCTCAGAGCACATACGGCGGACGGCGATGTGACTGGGCCCCCCGCTCCCTGACTTTGAGCAGTGTTCTCTGATTTTTAACCCCCGGACTTTGGGAGATCCTGCCTCGGCTGTCGTGGAATTATATGAGGGTCAGCGACTCACCTGCAGCAGCCAATAGACAGTGTTGCCCCAAGGTTTCCCAAGCTGCTGGTGACCTGTGCATTGTGCGGGAGCTTCGAGGTGGGACCCGGTAGGGGCCATGGGGTGCTCTGGTAGCCTGATGGAGGTCGGCTTCACTCTGGTCTGATTGAAGGGAGCTTTGCTGTGCCACGGGCGTAGCTGGTGCTTGGACCCGTGGGATCTGCCGGGTGCTCACTGTGGGCTCACTGGATTGCTGCTTGGAAAGAATGGAAGATGGGACACAGACGGCTCGTGTGACTATATTGTGATATGATGTGTGACCTGATGAGGAGCTACAGGGGGAGTTCCTGAGTAGATACGGCCTGGATCGCTGCTGCTCCTACCAGGTTAGCCTACACGGATGGAGAGTTGTTGAGGGGTGGTAGCGAGCTCGATCCTTGTTGGGGCCCTCCTCGTCGTAAGTGCTCTGACCATTTTCAATAGTGGAATATCCCCCTCGCATTCGCATTTTGAGTGCTTTGAAAAGTTGTGAATGTGCTGGACCGAGTGATCTGATCTGGACTGAGTGACGCCTGGGAGGGCAGTAATAGTGTTTCATCTGACTGGGGCCTTCGATGGGATGAAGAGATTGGTGACCTTAACAACAGACGCAAGCCTACTTTGATTTGTTCTGGGGATAGCGAGGAAAACTATGGCGGCAAGGCCAGAATCAGACAAGTCCCTGCCACGGTCCTCTAGGGTTTCAAAAACCATCCAATCAAACAAATTGGATCGATATACCCTACCTAAGGGGTCCCCAGGTGACACTAGGAAAACACCACCAGTGAGTGAGGATGTAGCATCTGCCCCCGCCAAACCCACATTAACGGATCTTATGGCGGCTATTAACAGGGTGCAGATGGCACTGGGTCAGAAGATGGAAGCCCTGGATATCAATTGGACACTGTCACAATCGAAATGGGGCTACTTCGAACACACCTCGCGAAGACTAACAAAAGGGTCAAGTCACTTGAACTTCAGTCTAAAAGCCTAATTGATGATGTGGGTCAGTTGTTGCAAGAGGTGCAGGATCTTAGGGCCTCGAGAGCTCTCACAGACCGCAAACTGGACGAATATGAAGGGAGAGTTTGACGTAACAATATCCGCATTCTTGGGGTACCTGAAAAAACAGAAGGCCAAACACCGGATCTGTTTATTGAAACTCTTGTCCTGAACCATTTCAAGCCAAAGGGCCTTAGTAATTTGTTCGCAGTTGAACGTGCACACAGAGTCCCCGGAGGAAGGCCGAGGAGCGCCTCCTAGTCCCATGATTGCAAGAGTCCTCAATTTCCAGGACAGAGATGTGAT
Source organism: Lissotriton helveticus (assembly GCF_964261635.1). Taxonomy (NCBI): domain Eukaryota; kingdom Metazoa; phylum Chordata; class Amphibia; order Caudata; family Salamandridae; genus Lissotriton; species Lissotriton helveticus. Next base: position 1,206,993,425 of record NC_136068.1, read on the forward strand.
TCAACAAGCTGCACGAAATGGACCCCCTCTGAAGTACGAGAATGCGTCTCTCTCCTTTTTCTCAGACTTTACCCAGATGGTTCAGAAACAGCGTCAGAACTTCCTAGCAGTAAAGAAAAAATTGAGAGACAAAGGATTTAAATACGCGATGATGTTTCCGGCCCGCCCCCGTGTTGAACTGAATGGAAAGGCTTGGTTTTTTGACAATCCTGAGGTGGCGGCGGACTGGCTGGACAGTGTGGCTGCGACAGAGAGGGAGGGCAGCGGCCGAGGCGAGACGGAAGAACATTAATGATGTAAAGGTGTATCAAAGGGGTTGAATAGTAATAGACTATATCGGGGGGTGTGGTGGGTGCGTAACGTTCTCCATTGCTTCATAATGCTCACAAAGGTGTGGTATTGTGTTGAATTGAAATGTGGTAGAGACAGTGGAACAGGGAGCGGAGTGGGGTACCAGTAAATGTAGGCCCTCCCTCTATTTTCTACCTTTAGTTAGTTGTAGATTAGAACCAGGATAAAAAGGGGCGACAGGCACACTGCTAGTTGGGGATGCGCGTAATCTGCATGCAGGGGTGTAGGGCAGAGGGTGGGGGGAGTAGAGTTGGTGGGGGGTTTTGTCGTAATATGGTACATCATATTATTGGCATTTTGTTTTAAGTTTTCAGTGTTTTGTATTATTGAAGGCATCAATGTTTTGAATTTGAGTATAGTGCAGCAGACACCAGAGGATCAGCTCCGCGTTTCACATGATGATGGGGGTAGTGAGCTCAAGGTTTTAAGATGGAATGTAAATGGGTTGGGAGCCAAAATCAAGCGCAGTGTTATCCTTCAATATCTCAAGCGCCGGGCACCAGATGTAGTCTTGCTCCTAGAAACGCATTTAGTTGGAAATTCATGTCTGGCGATGCATAGAATGGGGTATAAGTTGGTTTCCCATGCAGGATTTACATCTGGATCTAGGGGGGTAGGTATCCTCATCCGAAAGGCGCTCCCCTTGGTGGTGGACTCCATGTGGGTAGATGATAGGGGAAGGTTTGTTGAGATCTCGGGTCGTTGGGAGGGGCATGTTCTCACCCTTCTGTCAGTCTATGTCCCCCCGGGTCTGCAGTCTACCTCGTTCTTCGATTTGGGAAAACTGTTGCTCGAACTACCGGCAGGGCTTTTAATCATGGGTGGCGATTTTAATGCCGTAGTCTCAGGAGTCTTAGATAGGCATCCCCCGCGGGATACGGGGCGTGCCCAGAAATGGTTGCCTGATTTCGTGGATGCAATGGTTCTGGTGGATAGTTGGCGACTGTTACATCCAGATAAGCAGTAGTACACGTTCCACTCGGGTGCACATGGTAGCCTCTCCCGATTAGACTATTGTCTGGTTTTGGCTGCAGGCATCCTATACCGTCGAGGCGGTTCATCTTGCCTGGGGCATCTCTGATCATTCCCCGCTTTGGCTCCGGTTTTGTGTCGCTTCGGGATCTGCGGGTAGGATTGCTCCTATTAACCCATGGTATTTCCGAAATCCAAAGATTCGTAAGGACCTCATAAAGGCCTTAGATGAATATTTTACGAATAATGAAGAGTCAGTGTCCTCTCTGGTGTCTCTTTGGGAGGCATTTAAGATGGTCATCAGGGGCCAAGCCTTATTGTTAATAACTGGAGCCAAGAAAGAAAGATGTAAAGATATTGTCGAGGCGGAAACTGGGAGTGGTAGGCTTGAGGAGGGGTTGGAGCGGGGGGGAACACCTACAAATCTGCATATTCTGAGTCTAAAACAACATGAATATAAATCTTTGGTTACTGATAGGGCTAAGGCTCTCGACAGGGAACAGAAGGGAAGACTTTACGATCTGCAAGAAAAGGTGGGGAAACTAGTCGCTTGGTTAGACAAGAGAGATAGGGCCGGATGCGTGGTCCCGGAGTTAATTACAGATGAGGTTGAGTCGCTTACGGACCCCCAGAGTATTGTTGATAGCTTCGCGACTTACTTCCAAACTGTCTATGCCTCGGTTTCGGATCGGTCGGGGGAGGACTCCCATTTGCTGCTTCGAGATATACAGCGTCCATGTTTATCTAAGGAGGATAGTGACGGTTGATGAAATAGCATAAGCCATTCGCTCGTTGAGTTCGGGTAAGGCACTGGGACCTAACAGGCTTCCAATCGAGCTGTATAAACTTAGACCAGATAAGCTGGCTCGTTATCTTAAAGGTATGTTTGTCGAGGCCCAAGAGGGGGGAGTCCTGCCCCGGGACCAGAGAGTGGCGTTGGTGGAGGTAATTCATAAGGAAGGTAAACTCAAAACTAAACGTGCTTCGTATAGACCTATCTCTTTATTAATTGCAGAGCCAAGGTTTTAGCTACTAGATAGATAAGAGTGATTGGAGAATTTGTCCACCCGGACCAATCAGGCTTTATTCCCCATAGAAACACGGCTTTGAATCTACGCAGGTTACATGGAGTAATAGCTAGAGCACACACTTTACAAGAACCAGCCGTGATCGCTTCTCTTGATACAACTATGGCATTCGATACCGTGGAGTGGTCCTATTTATGGGCAGTCCTGGCGAAATTTGGATTTGGGCCCGGCTATATTGATTGGGTGCCCAGATAGTGCTCAATGGTCGGGTCTCTGCACCCTTTTGTTTGGGTCGGGGCACACGTCAGGGTTGCCCCCTCTCCCCTCTCCTTTTCTCATTGGCTCTTGAACCCCTGGCGGCCTGGGTTCGCTGGGAACCATCAATCCGTGGAATACGGTGGTCCCCTGACTGGGAAGATCGAATCTCCTTAAAAGCGGATGATATTCTGCTTTACTTAACTGCCCCGCGTAAGTCCCTCACGGTGGACTGTGATGTTCTGGCATCTTTCGGTAAAAACTCCAGACTCTCTATTAATTGGGGGAAATCTCTTTTATATGTCCTTAAGGGTGAGGCTCCGGTTCCTCCGAGAAACTGTCCCATTCAGATTAACACGAGTGGATTCAAATACCAGGGTATTTATGTCTCCCTGGATCCGACAACCAGATGTTAAAAATCTTCTTCCCCCCATTGTTGAGGCTCAGAAGTGACTCTGCTCACTGGTGAAGGCTCCCGATCTCATTGCTGGGCCGTGCGGCCCTATTCAAGATGATGTCTCTGCCCCGCTTCCTTTATGCCCTTCAGAACACTTTAGATGTAGTGCCTGCTAGTTATTTCGGCGAGGTGGAGGGGCTACGATGTAGTCTGTTATGGGAGGGGAGGCCCCGTATCGCTCTAGCAAAATTGACGCTTCCATGATATGATGGAGGTATTGCCCTCCAGGACATCAAGCGTTATTACTGGGCCTTCCAGCTGGTTGCAATCAATCATGGAACTTACGGGCCCGTGTCGGATCCCGGTTATGCTATGGACAAATGGCTCCTCCTGAGGGGTAGTTATAACAGGGCATTATATTCCAGACCGATGAAGCTTGCTTTGACAGGACGCACCAAACATGCAGTAAAAATCTGGCATGATGCCACGAACTCCTTGGGGTGGAAGAATAGGTTGACACTGGCAACCCCACTTTTTGATTCGGAACGATTGGGTAAGCTCTGTAACACAAAGGGATTTGATAAATGGGAATTAATAGGGATTTCAACTATAAAGGATATGTGGGGCAAGGGGCGGGTTAAATCATTTGAAGAAATGCAGGTAGAATTTGAGCTTTCCTGTTCTGAATATTACCGATATGTGCAAGTACGACATTCGTTAATGGCGGTGTTGAGTATGGAGGTGGATAGACCGGAAGCATTGCCCCTTGAGGATAGAATCCTAGACGGTCATCTCTCTGAAAAGACGATCTCCCTGATCTATAAAAAATGTAATAATAATAGGGCTGACCTACTTAAGGAGCTGAGGGATAAGTGGACACGGGATGGGATAGAATTGGATGATGAAGACTGGCAATCTGCGTTATCCTCCCCGAAAGTGGTCGCTATTCCTGCTAGGCTGCGACTGGTACAGTTAAAAATCCTGCACAGAGTGTATGTCATGGGCCCCCGCCTCGTGCAGATGGGGGTGTTGGAAGTTGGATTGTGTAGACGTAAATGTGGGCTGGTGGGAACGTTCTCCAATATCATCTGGGAGTGCCGACATATAGCCGAGTATTGGAGTAAGATTCATGATAGTATCCGGGAGGTTACGGGTGTCTCCTTGTTACCGGAGATGCCTTCTCAATATTTGGGAACCCACTGATCTCAACTCAGCACAGACACAGTGGGCCACACTGAGCTATATGGTTGCGAAAAGAAACATTGCTCAACTGTGGGGTGCCGAATCACCTCCCACCCTACACAATTGGAAGAATGACTTGGACTGGAGTATGTTCTGTGAAAAAACTGTGTACTTGGCGAGAGGCCGTCCCCGAAAATGGGCATTGATTTGGGATCAGTGGAATAAATATAGGGGGGAGATATGTGTACCACCTAGAGATACAGTATTTGATGTTCCCCCATCCCCTTAAATGTATTTTTTTTTTATAAATGTATGTGCTTTGACTCTGCTTCCCCCCTCTCCTTTCAAATGCATTGCAAAATGGTAAAGTGATTCTTCTGTATTGTGTCCTTTCTGTTTGATGCTGTGATGTATTAAAAAGAATTTTAAAAAAAACACTGAAGCAGTGGCCGGTCCTGAAAGTGGATGCTGGTCTAGAGTGATTGGTGGCGGCGTGCACAAGTACGCGAGACCCTGGGCCTGGGAGGGCACAAACACTACTGGAGACTCGAAAACTCTGCAGAGGCCTGATCAAGATCGCGAAGGCTGCGGGGGTTATAAAATACCGCTGAAACACAGGACTAACTGCAGGGGCGCTGTGGTCATGGTGGATCTGAGGTGAGTTTGTGGGATCATCCCCATCTCCGGCACTCCGTGGCCAAGACTGTAAGGATTGTAGGACGAGCTCCCGAGACCCAAGCCGAACAACAGTTATAAATAGACTCTGAGGTGGACTACTTCGCAGTGGCCTGCGGGAGCCCCAGAAGAGTTGTGACGACTATGTGGCCTGGCTGGGACCCGTGTTGCCATCAAGCACTGACTAGATTCGGCCTGCGGATGCGAAGTTCAGCCCAGCCCTGCCAGATGAGCAATCTGCGGTCAGAGAGCAGACCGAGACTGCTCAATGAGGTAACAGACCTGCGCTGAGGGGCACACACCGCAGTGGCAGACTTCCCACACCCACATGTAGGATCCCGGATATAGGCAGCAGAACGGAATTGGGTGCTGAAGGGCCCTCTGCAGCTGGGTGAACAGCGAGAACACAGTGGGCCATTGGATGAGCCCGAAGCCTGAGTGGGGGACAGCCATGGCCCCATCACGGAGAAACACCTGGAGAGACTCACAACATTGTTTCTCCAGCCCACTCCTCCCCCGGGATCACGGTTTTGGTGACTCCAGGGTGGAGGCCAGCAATGGTAGATGGTAGTGACGTACCCCATCAAGGTTTGACTGAGCCATATGATTGTTAAGGTATGTGAAGAGACTTAGAATTATGCTGGCGGCCTCCCTCTGTTAATTGCCACAGATCCACTGGGCACTTGGATTCATATGGAGACACTGGGGCCTATACATACCTATGTGCTCCCTCCTGGGATGCCACAACTATGCCAGAACACGAATGTGGCCCGATCCCTGAATTAACCTGGATCTATTCAGACCACTGATCTGAGCCTGCTAAACGAAGGCACACAGGACCCAGGAACTGATCACTAGACTGCGGATTTAGCTACAGCACCTAGCGAGGTCCCATAGGCAGAAGATAACACTTAGGTGGGTTCTCCCCTGGCATATCGTAGTGCATCTGAGGCAACCTGTGACAACTCCCCCCCACGAATGACATAAGACCTCAATTGACTCATAGTGTGCGTGGGGTGGTTCCCCCCTCCCCAGGAGAAAAACAACACTACAGATATTATATACCGAGAAGTTGAGCCTCACCACCGGGAATAGCCCATAGATAATTTGTACCATTACCACCTGAAACAAATGACAATACGCCTCGGAAACAATAATAGAACTGAGCACTGTTGCAAGTTGTGAATTAAGAGGGGGGCAATGAGCTCTTATAAATATCTGCCTTTTGCTCTTCTGGACCTTGTTGGCACCTATATCTTCATTCAACAAATAATAGACTCAATGCTCCGATTGGTGACGTGTCCCAAAATAAAAAGCATAACTCATTGACCGCCCTTCCACTTACAGTCATGGGTAGAGGGAAGACCAGAATGACCTCGAGGTCCGGTAGGGCTGAGTCCCGCTCATCTCCTTCAGAGACCTCGTCAGTGCACTCTCGACTGACGGAAACGGGGGACAGACCCAATCCCCTTTGATAAGCTGGACATGATTCTGTGAAAAATCCGTGACTCCAGGTCTGTGATCGAACATCAATTAGGCACAATCCCTGTGGAACTTAATCTCCTCAAAGATGATCACAGAAAATTGGCTGATATAGTCAAGACAATGGAGCAAACACTTGACATAATGGCACCACAGGTGAAAGACCATGATGATCAATTAAAACTCATGTGCCAGCAGATTGAATCCTTACAGGCCTGCGTAGATGATGCAGAGGGCCGGGCAGTATGATCGTAGAAAAATGGGCCTTCCGGAGGGGACAGAGGGCCCCAACCTGACAATATATATAGAAGAATTGCTAAAAACCTGTGTGGCCCCTACAGGTTTTTTTGCGCTCTTCACTTTTGAAAGGGCCCATTGGGTCGCCACACGTCGACCCATCTCTGGCGCAAACCCTCGTCCAATATTGGCCAGGATCTTGAACTATAGTGATCGAGGCCATGTGTTGCAAACTGCAAGGGACAATGGCCCGCTACAGGTAGATAATGCCAAAATTTCAATTTTCTCAGATTACCCACAAGTGGTCCAATGAAAATGTTTTTTGTTTATGGAAATCAAGGCTCTGGTCCGGGCAGCAGGCCTCACATTTGCTCTTCTATTCCCGACCAAATTAAAAATCATTTATAATCAACATTCCTTATTTGTCGACACACCGGAGAGCACATGGGACTGGCTAGACAGGAAATGGCTTGATACAGCAACTGTCAGACGCCCAGAGAACACACAACAAAAAGCGCAACGACTGCTTCGAAGGTGAAGAAAAGGACTTATGATACAAAGTACTGGATCCAGTCCTCCTTCTTGACAGCTGGAATTGGGGGGTAGACAGGAGGCCCTACGGTCCGCCACGGCCATCCGATCTCATTGCCCGCCTATTAGCACTAGTCCTTCTGATGAGGTGAACACTGACTCTAAATCAGGAATGAGTGTGGCATTGTTCCCCTCAGAGACCACACAAAGCAATGATCCATTGGGCTGACCCTATAGCGAATACAAAGAGACGATGCCCCCACATAAATTTGTCATTTTACGTAGGCCCTGCAAAAATTATGTCAATTAGTACACAACCAGTACTAGTCATAGTACAATATAGCCATGAGTTTCGAGATGTACAATAAAAATGATTTGACAAGCCCCGTGGCCCGGCTTGTCATGGGCATATCAACTTTTCGCAAGTGTTCCAAGGGTAAACCAGCAAGGCAGCTTACCCCTCAAGTGAAAGCAACTGTTTAAAGTGTAAAATATTTATGTTTCTTGCACAGTTTGGTCGAGTGAAGTTGTATCTTTGGAACCAGTATTGGGAAATAGTTGTGTAAGTTAAATTGCTGCTGCTCTGTCCATTTGTAATCTGGGGTGTTGTGGTTGGGGGTGTGGGGGATGGGTTGGAGATGGCTCTGCATGTATTTTTTAAATGATGTCGACCACTATATCTTACACTATTATCTCCTGGAATGTTCGGGGGATGGGGTGATACACAAATGACATAGAAGTGTTGCACAGTTACACCGCCATAAAGCCTGAATAGTATATCTTCAAGAGACACATTTGATAACCTCAGCAACGAATAAACTGCAGAGACTCTGGAGAAGCCAGTTTTATGCAACGGCGTATTCCGCATTTTCAAGAGGGGCATCGTTTTGGTTACAGGCCGGGGTTCCTTTCTCCCTTCAGCGAGAGCAGAATAGACTAACAAGGCAGATATGTACTACTACGTGGGGCTCTAGATGGCAAGCAAGTAGTGTTGGGGTCTATCTGTGCACCAAATGTAGATTAGGATGCTTTCTTGTCATGCGTGTCTCGGGTCCTCTCAGACGGGACCCAATACCCATGGATATTGGGAGGGGATTTTAATGCGGTATTTGATATACACCTAGACCGGTCCCACCATCCCCTACTGAATACTAACACTACCACACAAGCTACTAACCTAACTAGATGGGCGCAGGGATGGGGTTTGCTAGATATTTGGAGATAACATGTAAATATGCTGAAATATTCCTATTATTCCCATCCGTACAATTTGCGTACCCGTCTTGATCACTTCCTTTGTACTCCAGACTTATTTCCAGAAATCACGCAGAGTACTTATTTGGGTAAAACTATATCTGACCATAATCCAATAGAGTTATCACTGAGCTGGGGCCGTATACCCACGCCTATCACGACGTGGCGTCTGCAGCCCTTACAATTAGAAGACCAAGTATTTCGTACGACACTAGCCATGGCCATCACTACATATTTTAACGAGAATGAGGGCAAGGCCAGGACGAGATCGCTGGAATGGGAAGCATTTAAAGTAACATTGCAGGCAGTCTCCATGGGGACATTATTGGTTGCCAGGCGGGAGGTAACCCACGACATAACGGAATTAGAGAATAACTTGCAAGCACTGGAATTAGCAGCCCAGACAGACACGAAAGGAGCGGAAGACCTCCAAGAGGCTAGAATAAAATAGGCCAAATTACTAGAACACCTACGAACGATTGACTTAAATGCATACACCTTACGCACTCATGCAGAAGCAGATAGGGCCAGCACATCATTAGTGTGGTTGATAAAACCGCAAACATCACCCACACCGATTCTAGCAGTCTATGACAGCCACCATAACTTAGTCACTACCCAAGCAGAAATAAATAGGGCATTTCAAGAATACTATACGAAGCTTTACGAAGCTCCTCCCCTTGATACCACAGAGACAACTACGTGATTTCTTGGAACGGTAGAACTCCCTACTATTTCAGACACGAACGCCGAAGACTTGGCAGCTCCGCTTACCCTAGCGTAGATCCGTAGTGCTATAAAGGCACTGGACCTTAATAAAACTCTGTGTTCAGATGGGCTCCCCATTGAAATCTACTCAACTTTTACAACCCCATTAGTTACAAAATGACTACAACTCTACACCACCTCACTCACAGAAGGCACACTACCTCCCATGACTAAAGAGGCAATAGTGAGTTATTTGCTGAAACCCAAAGAGCCCCGACTGATCTTACGTCATATAGGCCTCTATCAATTTTTAACACAATATAAAATTCTTAGCAAAATGTTAACGTCAAGATTGCTTTCCCTGCTACCTAAACTGATACAAATAGATCAATGTGGGTTCATACCTAAACATAGCACCTCACTAAATATCCGCTGTCTTCACGCCCTGATACGCGCAGCCCTTATACTAACTCCACAAGCGGAATGTCTGTCCTTAGACATACACCAAGTGTTTGATACCATGAGTTGGCCATATATGCTGTCCGTACTAGCCAAGTTTGGGTTACCCCCGGAATACTGCAATTGCTCTACACCGATCCCACAGCTCGCACCAGGACGGGCGCAACTGTCTCTCCCTCATATCGTATATATTGTTGAACGCAGCAGGGTTGCCCCGTGTCGCCTTTCCTGTTCGTACTAGCGTTGGAGCCCTTAGCGCAACATCTGCGTTACATTATAACCACATATGGCATGCCAACAGGAACAACAATTCATTCTGTATCACTCTTCGCTGACGACATGTTATTATATTTTAAAGAACTGAATATACACATGCAACCTATAACCCTCCTTATTTGCACAGTTGGGGAAATATCCAGCTTACATCTTAATGCCTCAAAGTCTGTGGCATACTCCTTTTATGATACATACAATGGGCCCAATCTGCAGTTTGGTCTATTACAGTTCAGATTGGATCCCTCTACTTTTAAATACATTGCAATACACATTTATAGGTTCAGCACGGACTCCATGGATGGAAATGTGGTTAGGACTATTAATTACCTTAGGTCTCAGGTTACGTTCTGGAATACTTTACCATTAATAATAGCGGGCCGCCCCACATTGTCTAAAATGGTCTTACTGCCCAGACTCCTATAACATTTCATAAACCTCCCTGCAGCCCTTCTGGTGTGGATTTTTAAAGCACTTGGGGCCAGATGTAGGAAAATCGTATTTACCGATTCATAAATACCGAATTTTACCGATTCGGTATTTATGAATCGGTAAATATGAATGAGGGAGATTTAGGAAGAATTGGTAATTGAATTACCGATTCTTTAAAATTCGGTATTTACCGATTCGGTAAATATCGATTCGGTATTTCCTATTGATTCCTATGGGCTGTGAAGCCCATAGGAATCAATGGGAAATACCGATTCGGTAATTACCGAATCGGTAAATACCGATTCCTGCAAGGGTGCAGGGGGTGTCACTTTGACACCCTCTAGCACCCCAAATACAGGCATGTGTGCCATGTGGCACACAGACATGCCCTAAGGGCATGTCTGTCTGTCACATGGCATAGGTGTGCATGCACACATGTGCATGCACACCTGGATTCGGTATTTTACCACCCAATTGAATTGGGTGGTAAAATACTGAATCTGTAAGGCCTTTGGGACTCAGAAGAGTCCCACCTACATTTGGATTTACAGAATCGGTAAAATTACCGATTCGGTATTTTACAGAATCGGTAAATTTACCGATTCGGTAAATTTACCGATTCTGTAAAATAAATGCACCTACATGCCAATTCTTAAATAACGGTCGGTAACGGCCGAAATCGGCCGTTACCGACCGGTATTTTGGCTCCTACATCTGGCCATTGATACCTTACTGTCATCTTTACTCTGGGGAACGTGTCGACATAGAATAGCTTTGGCCAAGATGCAATTGCTGACCTCCGCAGGAGGTATGGGTGCCCCTGATCTTAAGGTGTTTGCATCGTCGGACAGTGTCAAATGGCTGGCATACTGGTTGACCGGCCACAATGTATTCGAAATTGGTTACTCCCCAGAGCAACTACAACTCGGAACACTGCAGGCACTGTTATGTCCTGGGGCCGACAGGATGAGGGATCCTCCTTTTCTCCTACACATAGCACTACATTACTGGAAACAGGCGTTAAAATAGGAGAAAATACCTACTCCATATGCCCCAAATATCCCACTCTGTGGCTTGCCCAACAGGTGCGTAACATTATTATCTACTAAATTACGGAGCTGGACACAGGCAGGCACAGTGACGGTGAGTGACTTATTTTTAGATGGTAACCTGATGCCTCATGATGAGCTTGTACGGACTAACGCAGTTCCAGACACAGTATTCTTGACACATTCGGCTATCACACAGTTCATTTGTAACTATTGGTTAGTAGATCAGAGGGAACCCCCCACCTTTCAATTGCTACAAACAATCCACATAATGGGGCACAGGAGTCACTTGGTCCGGTGGCTATGTAGTGGGCTGAGGGAACATCTGCATACCCCATTACTTTCCCTTGGGAGATAGCGATAGTTACGGAATTGTACAACAGAGAGTGGGCTCAGATCCTAGAACACCCCAGACGAGTCTCTCACAATTACCGACTAAAAACAATACAGCTGTTAATATTACACACGGCTTACCTCACACCACTGATAATACAGAAAACGTACCGTACTGCTTCCTCGGACTGTGCACGATGTTCTGGACCAAATGCAGACTTTATTCACATTTTATGGGCTTGAACCTCATTGAGAGAGTTTTGGTCTGAGAGCACATAAAGTCTTACCCAAATCACTGAACGCTCCCCTTGGACTACTATAAAGGTCTGCTTTGTTAGCCTTTTCCCTCTCCCCAAAAAGGCAGCATTGCTGCGCCGCTTTGCAGGGCTCGCACTGATACTCGCCGAAAGACTAATCACACAACACTGGAAATCCTGCACTGCACCTAGTATAGGAAGGTGGAGGGAAGAAGTTATTAAATGGGCCACAGCCGAAAGGGAAGTGCTACAACGCGAAGAATATAGGGGATTAAGGTAAAAAACGATTTCAATGGAATGGACCCAGTTGATAGAACAATTCAGGCTAGAATCGGGCGAAGAGGCTGAAGAACAACAGACTACGCAAGGTGACCCTGCATGAGGTGTGATATACATAAATATTCTCCTCTTCTCCCCTCCCTCCGTTATGCTTAATGAGATCAATGAGTAACCCATCGGGCCTGGGGCTTTATTGCCCAGGCTCTGTTGTATAGCTCCCTCAACTTCAGGTAGGGATATTAACATCCCAGTAGGGGTTCGGTACTCAAACAGATCTTCGTCATATGCTGAAGCTGTATATATCATAGGAAAGTGTGCCTCCCAAGCCTCACTGGTTATATTACAACCGATCGGGGTAAGTGACTTTCCCATTGATCTCATGTCTTTAATAGCAGCCCAAAAAGTTTTTCCATTCTTTAAAATAGCACCACTGTCAAGGGCATCCCATCGCTTGTTTAATCATTCTTCCTTCCTTTGGGAGTTAGCTAACTTAGTTTAAGGGAAATGAGAGGGATCCTTCAGTGTCAAAGGAATAGGGTACAAAACAATAATGTCACAGAGAAGGTTTCATTTGGACTGATAACTACAAATCTCCTATCCCTAATATTCTTTCCTCACACACTTACAATCTTGAAAGAGGGCTCATTACTCATTCAAACGATTCACACCTCGCTCACATCATCCATGCGATGAGAGTAGAAAGACAAACCCAATCTCTAGATACTCAATTTTGTTTAAAACAACAGTTCATCAATTTATTCATATCCATACACATAAGAAAAGTATTTTTTGTATAAAACAAGTTCAAAAGAAATTAAAAACCAATCTAAAATCAACAATCTCTTACACAGTATTTTAGAATGACATAAAGAGAGTACACATAATAAAAGATACCAGACTTTGTCATAATACGCACATCCGCGATAAAACAATGGACACCAACTGGAACCCGATACTACACTTGATTCAAAACCTGTGGTTCCAGCAAGTACACAGATTGTGTAAAAAGCGCCACGCGTTTCGATGGACAGAGAATTATTGCGCCATCTTCATCAAGACAGAATTTTTGTGACTCTCTTGATTCGTAATGTTTGTCCCAAAAGAATCAGACTTTAAAAACACCTGGGAATTATTAACACAAGGGAGGATCTCCTTCCTGGATCAGGCAATAGTGGAAATTATTTAATTGCCTAATGGTTTGACGATTTTGGCCAATTATATATTAAAAAAAGACGGGTATAGATATCTCATGGAGAGGGGGCGCATGAGTGTGTGTGTAGGTTTTCTGCCTTGAAAGCAGGGATCCCTTACTCACTTGAGGTATGTGAGAGAGCATGGCATGCAATGGTAGATTCCAGCGCCTTCACTCTACAGCCCCGGTGTGCAGCAGGTATCATGATGCATTATATGGACAAGGTTGTCCGTTGTTTTTGATGGTATTCATATAAAGTGTGCGAGCACAGATAAAGCCGGCAATGATATGGATTCCGAGTACTGAAGGCTCTGCTCTCGATGGACCCAGTGCTCTTTCCGTGCTGGAGCAGAGCCACCAATGAATAGTAATCGTAGGGTTCACGCGCCAGGTCATGCATATTTATTGCTGCGCTTGACATTCCGCCTAACAATGGACAGACCCCCTTTGAAACCTAGCTACGTGTGTTCATATTTTACTGAATGCTCTATGGTTTGGCTGCCTCCTCCTAGAATTGACTAGCTCGCTAAATACCACCCGCTCAAAACCTGGCGCATCTTCTGCTGACAGATTGCCTCGTGTTTACTGAATCCTGATCGCTGCTTCTCTTGCAGCAGCCGAGGATTACCTCACGATGAGCCCTGCAGTCAGACATGTCAGTGAATATCAACCCGGCTGTTGTTTGCAGCATGTCAGAGAGAATCACATATGCCTCTTTCAAACATGTAGTAATCTCATTTTTTTCCTCACGCTAAACAGAAGTATTTCAAGACCTTGAATAAAGCCCAGCAACTTCTAAACATATTTTCCAATCTTTTCTGCAATTGACTCCTGGTTCTCCCGGTTCTTCCTAGTTTCTGGGAACTGTACTGTGCAAAAATATTTGTTATCAAAGGAATGTTCAGAATCCTTTCTTTTTCCTCTGAATGGACACAGCTCTGGATGCGATTGAGCATACAGCAGAGTTACATAAACAATGCGCTCAAAGAAATAGCAAGAAAAATAAAACACTTTGGGGCATATTATCTAGAACGGCGATAAAATTATCGCCGCTAAAGCGGCGATAATGGGCTTGATAATAAGCCCTTGTGAATTCCCATAGAAGCCCAGGTTAACACCAGAACCTGGGCTGCTATGGGAATTCACAAGGGCGTATTATCAGGCCCATTATCGCCGTTTTAGCAGCAGTTTCCTGCCGCTAAAGCGGCGATAATTTTATCGATGTTCTTGATAATATGCCCCCTTGAATTATAGCATGAATGGTTTTGCGCAAGCTCAGTAGATAACTCCTTCCCATTAGGATACATTTTTTTGCTTCTGCTTTTCCTCTCCCACTTTCTAACTCCTACTTGTCCCATCGTTTCTTTTGTCTTTTCGTCTTTCTTCCCTTAGTTCTTACTATAGTGCTTTGTTTCATTCTGTTTATTTGTTTACATTTGCTTTGTCTTTCCTTCTTTCTTCCATATGTCTTTTTTGTTATTTTTGTGTAGCTTGCATTTTTCCTTTTTAGCTTTACCTTTCTTCGTTCATGTTTCTTCTATTTCCATTTTTTTTCGTTGTTCATTCCTATTTTGTCTTTATTCCCATTTCTTTCAATCTTAACTTTTTCCTCTCCATTGCATAGTCCTTATAATATTTCCTTATTTGTTTGTTTACAACATTTATCTGCTTAGGTCTTTCTGTTTCCCTCTTGCAATCACACTTTCACTTGGTGTCCCCTCTAACTTGTTCTTTTCAGTCCCTACACTCTTTTTGGGTTACCAATAGGCCCCTGACCATCAGCCATGTCTTGCTATTCTCTCTCAGGTTATTTATAATCTTCTTTGCAGAGATATTTGAGCCACTGATCAAAGACAAGGAGGACCTAGGGAGGAATTAAATAACTTAATGGGTCAGAATTGGCAGTGGCCCATAGGAAACACCCCTTCGCCTCTCCCAGCACAAGCTGCTAAAGCGGTTGGTTCACAATGCCCTTGACTATGCATATCCATTTCTAAAAGGTAGTGTTCGTGTCAATATTGACTCTTCGTGCAACCAAGCAAAATGACACTCACAGGGATCGACATCCGTAAATGCCACAAAGAATTTACAGCTGCCCATGACCAATAATTGTCTGGATTATTCAGATAAAAAGTAACCTTTGTTGTTGTTACTTGGCATTTCTGTAGGGTGTGCCGCCACTTTTGTCACCTTATTTTTATGAACTTTTGTTGTTACTTGACATTTCTATAGCGCGGTGGTGCCTCTTGTGTGTCCTTCGGCTCTGCTTCGCTGGAAATGCGTATGGGCATGTGTGCCTTTGGGGCGTCCGACCGGCATAATGTTGGAATGGTAACCGACCAATTTTTCCATTGGGGCATATGCAGTGGCTGGAGCAGGGTTGCAGCACAGCCCTCAATGGAAAAATGGATGTCTGTAAACATCCATGCATTGTGTGCCAGGCACCATGTGGTGCCTGGCATGTGGGGTGTGAATGTTTGGGGGGGCACCTCACTTGACCCCAGGCCTCATAGTGGAGGCCACAGAGGGACGGGGCACAGCTAGGGCCCCCAAAGTCCGTTTCCAACAGCGTTTCAATGGTAGTCCGACCGCCATGGAAAGGCTGCCTGAAAGAGACATTGTAACCCCTACGGCGGAGCCTGAGTAGACACTGCCCCATTGTAGGGGATTACTTTCCAACTGACAGTCAAATGGGCTCCTTGAGTCCATCAGAATTGTCCGAGCTTCCACATGCTGCCTCCAACCGCCGCTCATCTTAATGCAGCGATCAGACCGCAGCACTAGATGTCAGTTGGACCGCAACCCTCTGTCGATTGTGGTCCGACCAACCTCATAATGAGGGCCTTTGTGTGTTTTTTCGAGCCGAGCAGAACTAAAGAGATTTTTGCCGTACACGAGGTTCCGAGTCTTCTGGTCATAATAAAACTGTAATACTGAATCCACGCTGTATGCTGAGGTTCAAGTAGGTTTATTGAAATACGTAACAAGTAGCATAAGACCTATGTATAAAAGTCTATAAGTCCTCATCAGCAGCCCCTCCGGGAGAAGCATGCTAGCTGCTCCACGCCATCCACCAACTGTCATCGCTCATGCCAGTCACTCAAACATCCCACTCACGGCCCACACACCAACATTCCGCACAGAACACTCACACAGGCTGAGCAGCTAGGAACAAGACAACATAGTACATTAAAATACAACATGAGAATACTATATTATCTCTTTCTTATAGAACAGAAGAATAAAGAAACTCAACTAAGAATACTATAAACATCAACGTACAAATAAGACAGTAGTCCGTAACCCAGGGATGAGGGCAACACCACATCACAAGAGGGATAGGGACTACACAAGGAGGACAGATTGACTACCCATCCCCGTCCTCTACTAAAAGAAAGAAAATTAAATTCAATGAGTATGTTCCCCATGTGAGGAGACAAGTTGTGTGGAAAAAGGGACTGAAACCCAATTTCCTCCCCCTAGATCAAGTGACAATGTGTATACTCCCCTGTAGTGAGAAAGACCAAGTAAAAATGTGAAAATGTGGAAAGCGGGACTAAAACCTAAATTCCTGCCCCCCCTTAAACAAGGGACAACGTGTATACTCCCCATGTGAGGAGAAAAACACGTGGAACAAAGGGACTAAAACCCAATTTCCTGTCCCAAAGTAAGGGACCCAAGTGACGAAACCCAGAGAAATGTAGTGAAAACCCCTCACTACAACAAAACGAACATGCGGCACATGGTGGCTTATGCGCACATGATGTAGAACCCTTGCAACCAAATAATAGAACATAAACAGGATACTTGTGATAAAAAGGAGAACAAAACCCTTAAGTCAACCCTCTTGTAAGGGCACAATGTCAAAAAAATGTAAGTACCTAAAGTCTCTAAATAATGCAAACTCTTTACACATTGGCAAACTATGGCATCACTAAAATGATTATACTTTCAAGTTCCATGTGAGTAGAATATGAGACACTTCACAAATGTGAACTAGACATGTTGTGCCTGTTTCATGTAAATACTGAAACAATAGAGACAAATTTACGACCAATAAAGTTTGTCCAAATGAGAATTGGTACCAAGACCAAAGACTATTAGCATGTCCCTTGCCTAACACTCAGATGATGTAAGCTAATCTAAGGTGAGCGTACCACATTAGTGGAAACAGAATAGACATCAAGTAAGCTCCAGACACAGATACGTCGGCAATCGGTGCTTGCGACAAGCTTTGACGCAATTTGTACAGTCAGTCAAAAGAAGGTGGTGTGCCTGTTACCAAGATCATAGTACAGCAATAAGCAAACACCAAGGTCATGTGGGTAGAACTTCTTGTAGGACTGTAACCAGACGAGTTGATGCTGTCACCAGATGGCAGTCAAAAGAAAGAAAAAAAACTGCCACTCACAACCAGAACTCGAAGTAGTGTTCACTGTCCACCCTACGTTGAACCGTCTGTTCACATATGACCTCATGAAAGCAAACGCTGCACCTATGATGAAAAAGTGATTTGTTAATGAGGTCAGAGCACGTCACTTAATATTAACCCTGGGCGTAGTGGGGCTACGCGAAGCACCATGAAGTGGGGGGGAATCCACGCGCACCCACCCACTTCGAGTAGCCCACTATGCGCCACCCGCCTGCCTCCCGCCCTCTTCTAAATGCCCTTAATATAATTTAAAACATTCTAAAACAAAAAACGACTTACCTGCGATGCGATGTCCCAGGGCTCTCTCTTCCTGGTATCTCTGCCGACTTCTTCCTCACAAATGCGCATGTGCGGGCGCCCGCGCATGCGCATGCGCATTTGTGAGGAAGAAGTTGGCAGAGATAGCAGGAAGAGGGAGCCCCAGGACACCGCATCACAGGTAAGTCATTTATTTTGTTTTAGAATGTTTTAAATTATATTATGGGCATTTAGAAGAGGGTGGGTGGCAGGCAACTTCGCTCCACCATGGCGTGTGCGTAGTGTTGCCTTCTACGCCTACTTTGCGAATCGCGAAGTAGGCAACACTACGCACACCCCGTGGACGGAGCAGAGTACTACGCCCACCCCTACTTAATATGAACCACAGTCAACCCTAAAATGACGGCACGCTGGTCATGTCACACTGGGTGCCTCCCAGTGCGTAGATGCTCCCAAACGTTTCACAGCAGCTAACTATCCCACAAAGAAGACGAAGCGTCACAGAGGAACCGTGGAAGGCAGCAGGACTTAGGTAGGGGCACGTGCTCAATAAGACTCGCGCATCCACTTTCAAAAAGACCAAGGGCAGTTAAACCAAAAAAGTTGCTAAAGAGACTCCAACAATAAAAGATGAAAAATGTCTCACCCGTTCCGTTTGCCTCAATTAGTGAAAACGCACCTCAGAGGTTGTAGAAGCGTTCAAAGTCCATGTGAATATGTTTGTGCACCTTTATGTGTGTTTCTATGCAAGTCCCAGTGCGTAGGGACCTCCGCTCCAGTGCAGGCAGAAATCAGGTTGTATACACCAAGGGTCTCCAGGAGCAGGTTGTCAGGGGCATGCAAACGCATTGAACAGGCACCTCCCATGTAGCGCACACTTGAAACGTTTGTAAGGCTTGTTGCAGATAAAATGTACATGTGAAATACATTGTGCGCAGCGTCCATGAAATAAGTGTAGAGGCTTACTTTACTTGAAAGCTCAGTACTTGTTGATGTGGCCACAATAACAGAGTACAGCACACGTGGGTTGGGACACTGGCGGGGCTGCAAGGCGTGCTGTTCCATTTTCCTTCGTTTTCTTTGTAGCTTCTTCAGTTTCTGTGTTGCCACCTGTGACCTAGACATGTTGCGTCTTTTCCCTGTCGTCTGCGCTTTTGAGACTTGTAGCTCCTTTGCAACATGTTGTCTGTTTGTAGAAGTAATCTTCAGTGTCCTGAAGATCAACAGTAGAGTGTGGGGACGTCTCCAACTTGTACCCAAAATTAATGTAATAATGTAGTCCACGCTGTATGATAAGGTTCAAGTAGGTTAATTGAAATAAGTAACAAGTAGCATAAGACCTATGTATAACAGTGTATAAGTCCTCATCAGCAGCCCCACCAGGAGCAGCCTGCTAGCTGCTCAGCCCCATCCACCAACTGTCATCACTCACACCAGTCACTCAAACATTTCACTCATGGCCCACACACCAACATTCTGCACAGAACACTCACACAGGCTGAGCAGCTAGGAACAAGACAACATAGCACATTAAAATACAACATGAGAATACTACAAAAATCATATGCAGAATCCGAGAGTGCGCCTGGTCCTTGTAGACATTTGTTGTCAATTTTTTTTTAGGCGAGGCCTCGCTCATGTAAGGAAGTACCCGTCCCCTCAGAGGTTTGATGGTGATCTGTGGCATTTGTATGGAAATTTATTTAACCATCAGAACTGCCACAAAGAACTGGCAAACCTGCCAACAAGAGTTGGGACCACTGTTCCCAATAATGCGCAAGCGGGCGCGTGCACTTCACTACCCCAGAGCGCGCAGTGCCGTGTGTGAAGCACGCACAGATGGCAGATCCCGCGAGAGGATTCGCACCGTCGCCGCTTTTAAAAGGCGCGCGGCGCGAAAAATGGCCATTTCAAGATTGCGGAGGATGGCAGCAAAAGGAGCAGAGGTAAGTGTTGCGATGCGGCCTCTTGCTGTTCTTTTGTTTTCTAATGTGTGTGCTTTCGTATTTCCCCTGAAGTGCACGCACTATTTGAATGCTGTACCCCATAGGCCTTAATTGGGTGAGTGTTTGCTACTAGCATATGGCGTCCCTGTAACCTGCATACAGGGAAATTTGATTCCAGCCATCAGCATCTCTGCAGCATTGCAGAACACCCTGTGCCCTAATATTTATAGCCTGAATTCCAATACAGGTTTCTGCAGTTAAGTAGATCGTGGTTCCTTCATTTTAACATACTGTCCCCTTAGACAATATGGCAGAATACTACTTTCTACTACTTTTCAGGTGCACTTCCTGATTTAAGGAGACAAACTTAAGTTCACTGTGCTTAGCTACTACGCTTGCTTGCTGCTCGCTTGTTGGAGTCATTGGGTTCTCTTCATGTATTCTGCATCCAGCTGCACCTTTGGACAGTTCTGCTTCTCATGTTCACTGGCCTGGCGTGGTGGAGGAGTTTTTCCTAAACTCCAGGGGGCAGATTTACAAGCCCATTGCGACACTTTTGCATCACTTTTAACATAGGAAAAGTGATGCAAAAGTGGTGCAAGGGGCTTGTAAAGCTGCCCCCAGATTGTTTCCTTCAACCACGCAATTAATACTCATTGCACCTCTGGGCTTCCTGTTGTAATGTGAAGCCGGAGTCTCTTGCTGGAAGTAGCAGACCCTTTCTGTGCATTAAGGAGACTATTCATAGCCAAAAAGACAGCCCTTTACCACTGGCCCCTTCAGCTCACAGTCTGCCCTCTGCACACACACTGACACTGTCTCTTAGCTCACCGTAACTTTGAAAATTACTCACTTCTACTCAATTATTTGCAATGTATGTGCTCTTTCTTCACTCTATTGAGAATTAATATACATCTCTGTCATAAAGTCACAAGCAATCACAGGTGACACAAAGGGCTCTGCATTACTTTGACAATTCTGTGAGTTATCTGGGCATGCAAAGTACATGCTCTTCATTTGTGTATGAATTTCTTTTTCTAGTCACAGAAGTGACAATTTCCCAAGATAGTTAAACCTACAACACAGACTCTTTATCCCTACAGCCGTTCCCCAGTGCTCCAGACCTAGCTGATAAGACTCTATGGTCATGTTGCTATACCTCCCAGCTTCATTGGTCTTCGAGCTCTGCAGATGACTTGGATGTGTGTCCCATGGCAGTGCTACCCGCCCATCCAAGCCCTTGAAGTGACAGGCTGTGTGTCCCTATATCAATCCACGGAGCCATCCAGTCATGGACAAAGGAAGCCTTGAATTCCTGTGCATATCACTGATTTACTTATCTATAGAAGTGACAGGCTCTGTCCACATGGGTCGAGCTTTTATAATGCCAGGCTTAGTCCCTGGGCCACTCCTCTGAAACCCTAGCAGTGCCAGTCACAACCTGGCCCCTCAGTTCACACCCTGGCTCCTCAGCTCACACCCTGGCCCCTCAGCTCACACTTTGGCCCCTCACCTCACACCCTGGCCCCTCAGCTCACACTCTGGTCCCTCAGCTCACACTCTGGCTCCTCTGCTCACACTCTGGCTCCTCTCAGGGCCGGCTCTAGGCTCACGGAGGCCCTGAGCAGGGAGTGTAGGTAGGGGGCCCGAGGCCGCCAAATCCCTGCCAGGGGCCGCCACGCAAATATGTATCTAAGGATATATATTGGCGTGGCGGCCCCTGGGGTTTGGCGGCCCTGTGCAGGTGCACAGCTTGCACATGCCTTAGGCCGGCCCTGCTCCTCTGCACACACTCTGGTCCCTCAGCTCACACCCTGGCCCCTCAGCTCACACTCTGGCTCCTCACCTCACACCCTGGCCCCTCAGCTCACACTCTGGTCCCTCAGCTCACACTCTGGCTCCTCTGCACACACTCTGGCTCCTCTGCTCACACCCTGGCCCCTCTGCTCACACCCTGGCCCAGCTGCACTGCTACTCTGCTCAAACCTTGGCCCCTCTGCTCACATCCTGGACCCTGTTCTCATGCCCTGGGCCCTCTGCTCACATCCTGGACCCTGTTCTCACGCCCTGGGCCCTCTGCTCACAACCAGGCCCATCTGTCATCACCTGGTCTGTCACTGAACTTCGTCCCTGCCTACCTGCAGCAATGTGTCGATTTCCTGGCCGCTTTCATTTTTTAGCTGAAAACCTTGCGCTGTCTGGTTTGCTAAAGACATTTTGGAGACATTCAGAAAGTTGGCATAGGAATGCATTCTGCCTTTTGCTTGCCGTTGGCTTGGGGTTTGTAAGTCACATTGTCATGCTTTCTATTAGCTGGCTTTATTTGCTTTAGGCTGTCCAGCTTGAGTTAGTCTCTCCCGTTACTGTATTCTTCCACAAACTCACTTTTTGTAAACAGGTCTTAACATCTTGGTCTTATCTTGTCACATTCTCGGTGTATTCAAATGTCAAGCTCTCGCTTCAGAGGGGGTTTTAGTGTTTACTTTTCTTTCTCTAACTTCAAAATGAGAGAATGTATGCGACAATCCTGCTGGGCATCCATGTAAGAGGACAGGGTGTAGGATTTTTTTCCTAACATATAAATAAATGAACTGTGCTGATTTTTCAAAATTGATTAATATCAGTACAAATGAAGAACATTTCTTTTAAATTCTAAAGTGGGCTGGAAACAAATATTTGAATATGATAAAAACACATCGATACACTAGGTAATTACTTATGCACACATTATTGTTTGTGTGGAGTTTTGCCCCATTTTGGTATAAATCTAATGCTCATATAAATTACAAATGTGTTGTCTGTAAGGGCAGCATGCTACCACACCATGCATACTCCACTTTACACCACTCCACTTCGCTCTATGTCCTTCCACTCTGACACGCCACTCTACTGCACAACATGCTACTCCCCGCCAAGGCACTCCACAACATGCAATGACACTCCACTCCACTTACCCCACACTACTCTGCCCCATTCCACCCCAATCTATTATACTCCAATGCACCCAATCTACCCCACTCCACCCCAATGTACCTAACCCCGCTTTCCATTGCATGCACATTACACAGAGACACTGATTCATAGTGTGTAAATCAATGTATAGGAAATGTTACACCAGACAGAGGACTACAAGCTGTAGGAGTCACAAGTCATCCATACTGGTAGACAGTATAGTTTAAAAGTTCTTGATCGGAAAAAGCACACACTGAGAATTTAAAATATAACTCCATGGTTGGGGTTGGCTTTAATAATAAGAATTGATTTGTACCCAAGTTAAACCTTTTTGCAGCATTCGGATAATGAAAGACTGGAGGGGAAATTCATAATGCTCCAATCTATACCTTGCAGTTCTTTGATAGTTAATAGCTCACTTTTCTATATTAGGATTTAAACATATAAACTGCAAGTAACAAAAGGGGCTCGCTGACAGAAGCAGTAATGCAGTGATCTATTTACATTGCATGCACTTTGTGATCTGCATGGTTCACCTGCTTTGCATCAAGCATTTTGACCTCCTCCGCTACTTCGTAATGAGTCAAAACTGCCACTAGACAAAAATCTGATCTCTCTGCAGCTGGTCCATCAATCTCCAGAGTTATCAAGCCAAAGCGAAGCAGAGAAGCCAGTATTGATCCCAGGTTTTCTGGTACCACATTGTTCAGCCACTAAATGTACATACTTCTCCAAGTCCACCATAACACCTCCCAATCCCTGACCACTACCCTGCACGCATCAGTGTGGCCCTCTGTCACAACACAACCAAATTTTTTTGACCCTTGGGAAAATATTTGTGAGTACCCATGGTCTATTGATTACATGCAAAAGTGTGTGAATGGGACGCGTATCTGTTAAAACATTGACATGGCAAACGGTAAAGAAAAAGCAGCAGAGTGGCTGGATTGTGTGGGGAGGTGCAGATAAGTTTAGCCTAATGGATGCTAATAATGAAGCACCGGAGCACGTGCCTATTTGCCTAAACTGGAATCACAGGTAACTATTTGGTAGTTTTTCCTATTTGAGTATCTGGGCCAGTCCTATTCATTGTTTGGAATTCTTAGAACCTTTGCTAACCATCTTGTCTTCAATTACAGGTTTGCAGTCTGTAATATATTTGGATTTGAATGGTCAGGCGTGAGTACCCACAAAGACAAGGTAATTCTGTTTATGTTCCACATTGGATTTGGGGGATGCCAGGAAAATAGATTCACAATCTGCACCCCTTTTTCTTTTGCAGGTTTGTGAGACTGTGCTACAAATACAGTTGTACAGGCAGACGTGAGTACAGGCAGAACAAACAGGTAATTGTTTGGTAGAGTTAAACTGTGATGCATCTTGTGTATTGTAGTTTAGCAACATATCTTACCCATGTTCTCTTCTGTTGTAGGTTTCGCAGACAGTACCCCACACATTTGAACGGGTATACATGAGTACAAGCACAACAGGTAGTTGTTTGGTAGAGTTAAACTGTGGTGCATCTTGTGCATTGTAGTATAACAACATACCTTACCCATGTTTTCTTCTGTTGTAGGTTTCGCAGACAATACCCCACACCTTTGAACGGGCATACGTGAGTACAAGCACAACAGGTAGTTGTTTGGTAGAGTTAAACTGTGGTGCATCTTGTGCATTGCAGTATAACATACCTTACCCATGTTTTCTTCTGTTGTAGGTTTCGCAGACAGTACCCCACACATTTGAACGGGAATAAGCGAGTACAAACAGAGCAGGTAATTGTTTGGTAGAGTTCCCTTATGGTGCACATGGTATATTGCTTTATCACAAATTCTCAATGTGCTGTAACAATCTTTACTTCCATTGCAGGCTCTACGGACAGTGCAACATTTAAGTTTGAAAGGGCAAGGCAGTGGACAGAAAAATCTAGGTAAGTACACTCTACGTTTTGTCGGCGATTCCTTGTATTATGTGACAGATTGCAATCATGAGCACAGGCATCAACTTTAGCCATGTTCCTTTATTTTGCAGGCTTTGTGGTATGGCAGGCTAAACCTAGTTATCACCAATATGTTCAAGCGCAAAGTTGTACCTTTTGCAGAGTGCGATGCTTCACCACAAAGGAAGAAATGTTGCCTTTTTTTCAAGGAAGAGAGGATGAAAGACATTGTGGAGGCTGAGACACAGAAATCACGAAGCAAGGTTTGTGTGCAACTTGGGGAACTATTTCAATGCAGTCCAGACGTGGGCTTGATTTGCAAAGCATGTGCCAAAGCCAAGATTGTTAGGGACTTTTCTACAGGGAAGAAATGGAGTGATGGCTGGAAACTGGATTACCTGAAACGCCATCTAACTAGCAAAGTTCACAAGTCTGTCATGGTGATATTGAGAAACAGGAGTGCTTCTGCCAGGTTTGGTTTTGGATTGCGGGCAATGCTGACAGAAACTGCCACTGACAAAGCATACAGAATGGAAGTAGTTGAACGACAAAGATCCTGCCTGAGGAGATAAAGATTCTCATCAACAATGTGTTGCTGACAGTCAAGATGAATACTTCAATGTTATCTGTAAAAGACATCCATGATCACCTAGCTTTGTATGTGAAGATACCAGACAGATGGAGGAGCAAGAACTTTGCCTTTGAGTTCCTTGAGGCCATCAATAGCGTGATACACTGTGACGGTATGGCAGAACTTCGTAACGCTTTGTATCACACATTGATAATTGACGAGAGCACAGATATTTCTGTTACAAAAATGCTCATCCTGTACTTCAAGTTCCGACCTGTAACCTCAACAGAGCACAAAACACTGTTTGGAGGCATAGTGAAGCTGACTAGTTGTAATGCTGAGGCTATCACTACTGCTGTGAAAGAATTCTACACTGCCAATGAACTGGACCTCCTGAAAATGCTCATGTTCACATCTGATGATGCATCTGTGATGCTGGGTAAAAATAATGGTGTTGCTACTCACCTTAAAAAATCCATTCCCCATCTAGTTGAGCAGCATTGTGTCGCTCATCGAGAAGATTTGGGAGTTGATGATGCCTGGAAGAGGGTTCCAATGATTAAAGAGATGGAGACATTATTGAGGACTGTCTACACTGTGTTCTCCAGATCTCCTGCAACAAGTCCAAGCTGAATGAAATGGCATTGGTCACTGATTGTGAAGTGGTCTCTTTTCGACCATTGAATGAAGTCCGGTGGCTTTCAAGGCATTTTGCAGTTGGTGCACTAATTCGGAATTATGAGGCCGTTCTTAAGTACTTTGAGCATGAGAAAGTTGAAGAAAATGATTCAGTTGCTAAATATTGTTAAAAAAAGCTATCTGACTCAGACTACCGTATTTCCCTTGCAGTACTTAATGACATTCTGAGTGAACTTGCATCTTTGTGCAAACTGTTCCAAAAAAGTTCTTTGACTACTGTTGAAGCTGTACAGTATGCAAGAGCAAATATTGGCCAAATTAAGGACCAGTATTTGGGGGACACTGTATTTTGGAGCAGCAATGTAAGAGATATGATGGTGTTGTACAAGGAAAGGCAAGAGTTTGACAGTGGGCCTATTTTGTCTTTTGTTTCCCTTCCTTGTGAGCACATGCAAAAAAGGTTCCCTGAAGATTAACTGAAAGAATGGGCAAGTTTTGAAATCCAGGCAACAGCAACACAATCACATTTTGATTTTGGGACTGAGAATATACAAAGACTTAAAGTATAAAAATGTCTTGGTCCTGGGTGACTGTGAAACACCAGAAGATGTTGTTCGACAATACAGAGACTATAAATATGTGGTGGCAGAACATATAAATGGTGGGTTATTTACCACATTTCAAGACATGGTGAATTTCACTGTACGCAATGCTGCTCAGTATAGGGTGGTGTCTCAGCTTGTTGATGTCTGCGCAACGTTTCAAGCATCTAGTGCAGATTGTGAACGAGGATTCAGCCTCATCAATACAATCAAAAGTAAATTGAGGAATAGACTAGAGCAGAAGCATTTGGATGTGCTGATGAGGACAAAAGCCTACCTCCTCGATGGGAAAGTTGACCTAGATAGAGTTTACCAGCATTGGAAAAATGGCAAGGATCGCCGTGAGAAGCAACCCTGTCGCCCATCTAGTGATGCCACTTGACCTGTCTGAACGGCCCTCTCCCTTATTGTTTATATGTGATATTGTATAGGCTCTCAACTTTTCCCCACCCAATGAACAGTGCTCCGGTTAAGAATATTTATTAAAATCTTATGATGGTACCACCGTTTAAGTCTTGTGCTTTTCTAAACTTGAAGTGTACTTGCCTGTGTAACCAATTCATGACGTGTTTATCCAATTTGCAAACTGCCCTTAAGACCCTTATTGTGTTGCTGTATGTGTGAAAATGCACCATCTTTTCACTTTTTAAAGTAATGTTTTGAGTGACATTTGGCGACGCATGCACATGCGGTCTGGTTCCTGGCACACAGAGACCCTCCACTGCCGCACACAGAGGAAAAAAATTAGAAGGAACATTGGCTGGGACATTACAAAATGTCTAGTAGAGGTTACTAAACCGGTGCTTTCAGGTATTTGCCAAAAAAAGCGGCGAGACGAGGGCCAATGTTAAGGACAAAACTGTTCGTACAGGTAAACAACGTTTACCACAAAACTTTTTCCCCGCAGGATTGAAAATCCAACACCTTCCCTACTGTCCGCACAGACTGGAGTTGGAATAGTAAATTATACTATTCCAACATCCAGCGCCCCCCCTCCGCAAGTCGTTGTTCCGACTTGCTGAGCAATGGTATGAGGAATCACAACGCGGTCATTGTAACGACCGCGTTGTGATTTCCTGTGGGGAAAAAGACGGCGGTATAACGACGTACATTCGGTCGTACATGATGGCAGATTGCGGGCTAGTTCACAGTGTGTTATTTCTTTAATTTGTGCTTTCCAGAATTTACCGGGAATTATCAATTTGTGGCTGCAAAAGCGCTCAAGGGATCAACTAGTACTTTATTATACACACTTTGCTGGCGGACATGATATTCAACTAGTGAAGAAGAAATGTTGTCCTTTTTAAATTGGTGAGAAAACAACACTGGGTGTGGGCTTCCTACAGTAAGGCCAAGCCTCTCTATCACTAAACAATTACGCAGAAGCCAATACTGCAACTTCTATTTAAAGAACAACTTGAATTTCTACGCGCGAAAAATTAAACTAAGTGTGAGTTTGGACAAATTGTCAGAATGAATCACTTTTATTATTCATGGAAGTTTTCAAAATATTCGTTGGTTAAAGTTCACCAGAAAATTCACAACAATTATCGAAGACGAACAATACAAAATACAATTTTCATAAAAATGACATTTGCATAAAAGTGCACATTAGTGGGGAAACAAAACATTCATACGTGGTTGATCTACATTCACATTCAAATCTCACTCTCTTACACATACCATACCATACCATACAATTCAAGTTCTTCTTTAAATAGAAGTTGCAGTATTGGCTTCTGTGTAGTTGTTTAGTCCTTTTTAAATTGCCATGAATCACTGTCCAATGGGAAGGTGAACTCTGTTATTTAATGAGATACAAATCAATCAATCAATCAATCATAGCATTTGTATAGCGCGCTACTCACCCAGAGGGGTCTCAAGGCGCTGGGGAGGGGGGGTCTGCTACTGCTCGAAGAGCCAGGTCTTGAGTTGCTTCCTGAAGGAAAGGTGGTCCTGGTTCAGTCGGAGGTGGATGGGGAGGGAGTTCCATGTCTTGGCTGCCAGGTAGGAGAAGGATCTTCCTCCGGTGGTGGCTCTGCAGATGCGTGGAACGGCGGCGAGGCGAGGCTGGTGGATCGTAGCTGGCGGGTGGGAGTGTAGAAGGTCAGGCGGTTGTTGAGGTACCTGGGGCCTAGGTCGTGGAGAGCCTTGTGTGCATGGGTGAGGAGTCTGAACGTGATCCTCTTGCTGACGGGGAGCCAGTGCAGGTCTCTCAGGTGTCCGGAGATGTGGCTGTGTCGGGGGATGTCCAGGATGAGTCGTGCGGAGGCGTTCTGGATGCGTTGGAGTCTTTTCTGAAGTTTGGCTGTGGTTCCGGCGTAGAGGGAGTTTCCGTAGTCCAGTCGGCTGGTGACGAGTGCCTTGGTGACCGTCTTCCTGGTTTCGGTCGGGATCCACCGGAAGATCTTTCGGAGCATACGCAGGGTGTTGAAGCACGACAACGAGATGGCATTGACTTGTCTGGTCATCAAGAGGGAGGAGTCTAAGCATGGGCGTAAAATCCGCTCCGATCGCGGATTTTTCGGATTTTCGGCAAATTCGCAATCCGCTAACTCTCGCGAATTTGTCGAAAATCCGTGAATCCGCTCGCGGCGGATTTTTTGCTTGGTTGCGGCGCGCGGCGTGCTGCACGGCGTTCACTTTCCGTCATTAAGCGTTTGCCGAGTTGTTTTTCTCGATCATATTTAGCGAGTGCCGCGCCATTTTGGATCTTGCTGCGTGATCCCGCGGGAGTTTGGCGCCCGCGAATACGTAATCGCGGCTTGCCACCTTGCACAGCATACCTCGCGAGAGTTCGCAATTGCGAACACGTAGTTGCGGCGGAAAGGAACAATCTCGCACTCGCGAAATAGAGATTTTGCAATTCTGCACAAGAAAATCACCAGCAAACAGGATAAACCTTCAGAAAATTATGATTTTTATCAGAATCACTCCTCAGGTTGACATTTGCATGGCCTTTTTTTTTGCAAGGAGTCCATTTTTGGGGGGGGAGGAAGGAAGTGCCCCACAGTCTCCAACTTCCTGTTCCTGTCCAGCAGGCTCCTCCCAGTGCTTTGTACATCTCCTGGTCACTTTCATTTGGATCTGGAGCTGGAAGGATTACTTTTTGTGGGTGCTGCTGGATATTTGGATTTGAGGCCTTTTTTGACTGTCTTTGGATCACTTTTGGATTAGAAATCAACTTTCACAAGTAAGTTTGTTTGGGGCATTACAGTTGCTGCAAGTACAATTTTGGAACTTTTTCAGAACATTAAATAAATTATATTGTTGGTAGCCACAGTATCCAGTAGGACCTGGGTTGGTTAGGGGTGCATGATACAACTGTTTTGTTGAATTTAAACACCATTGAGGCCATGGATGGGCTGGGATTGTGCTGATTTTATTGTTTTTTGTCGTTTTTTTGGGGCTGCTGGTGGGGCCTTTTGCCAAGGGGTAGTGGTGCATGGACTGAGTATGCCTGTAGTGTGGTCTCACTCTCTTTAATGTAAACATCATGGATGGCATTGGATTGTGGTGATTTCTGACTGGTTTTCTGTTTTTTGGGGGTGTACTGTTGATGTGGACTTTGGCCATGTGGGTGGTGGTGGTGGCCATCTTGAGTCCTGGCTGGTACAGGCAACATGTGCTTGGGGTGCAAGGGGCCATTTTTAAGAGAGGCAGTGTCTGAGGCCTGCACTTATTTTGCCTACTTTTCATCCATTATGCCCAGGGGTAGTGAGTGTTGTATGGGCCTAGTGTTTCTGAGGGGTGTCTTCTTGAATTTAAACACCATTGAGGCCATGGATGGGCTGGGATTGTGCTGATTTTATTGTTTTTTGTCGTTTTTTGGGGGCTGCTGGTGGGGCCTTTTGCCAAGGGGTAGTGGTGCATGGACTGAGTGTGCCTGTAGTGTGGTCTCACTCTCTTTAATGTAAACATCATGGATGGCATTGGATTGTGGTGATTTCTGGCTGGTTTTCTGTTTTTTGGGGGTGTACTGTTGATGTGGACTGTGGCCATGTGGGTGGTGGTGGTGGCCATCTTGAGTCCTGGCTGGTACAGGCAACATGTGCTTGGGGTGTAAGGGGCCATTTTTAAGAGAGGCAGTGTCTGAAGCCTGCACTTATTTTGCCTACTTTTCATCCATTATGCCCAGGGGTAGTGAGTGTTGCATGGGCCTAGTGTTTCTGAGGGGTGTCTTCTTGAATTTAAACACCATTGAGGCCATGGATGGGCTGGGATTGTGCTGATTTTATTGTTTTTTGTCGTTTTTTTGGGGCTGCTGGTGGGGCCTTTTGCCAAGGGGTAGTGGTGCATGGACTGAGTGTGCCTGTAGTGTGGTCTCACTCTCTTTAATGTAAACATCATGGATGGCATTGGATTGTGGTGATTTCTGGCTGGTTTTCTGGTTTTTGGGGGTGTACTGTTGATGTGGACTGTGGCCATGTGGGTGGTGGTGGTGGCCATCTTGAGTCCTGGCTGGTACAGGCAACATGTGCTTGGGGTGTAAGGGGCCATTTTTAAGAGAGGCAGTGTCTGAGGCCTGCACTTATTTTGCCTACTTTTCATCCATTATGCCCAGGGGTAGTGAGTGTTGCATGGGCCTAGTGTTTCTGAGGGGTGTCTTCTTGAATTTAAACACCATTGAGGCCATGGATGGGCTGGGATTGTGCTGATTTTATTGTTTTTTGTCGTTTTTTTGGGGCTGCTGGTGGGGCCTTTTGCCAAGGGGTAGTGGTGCATGGACTGAGTGTGCCTGTAGTGTGGTCTCACTCTCTTTAATGTAAACATCATGGATGGCATTGGATTGTGGTGATTTCTGGCTGGTTTTCTGTTTTTTGGGGGTGTACTGTTGATGTGGACTGTGGCCATGTGGGTGGTGGTGGTGGCCATCTTGAGTCCTGGCTGGTACAGGCAACATGTGCTTGGGATGTAAGGGGCCATTTTTAAGAGAGGCAGTGTCTGAGGCCTGCACTTATTTTGCCTACTTTTCATCCATTATGCCCAGGGGTAGTGAGTGTTGCATGGGCCTAGTGTTTCTGAGGGGTGTCTTCTTGAATTTAAACACCATTGAGGCCATGGATGGGCTGGGATTGTGCTGATTTTATTGTTTTTTGTCGTTTTTTTGGGGCTGCTGGTGGGGCCTTTTGCCAAGGGGTAGTGGTGCATGGACTGAGTGTGCCTGTAGTGTGGTCTCACTCTCTTTAATGTAAACATCATGGATGGCATTGGATTGTGGTGATTTCTGGCTGGTTTTCTGTTTTTTGGGGGTGTACTGTTGATGTGGACTGTGGCCATGTGGGTGGTGGTGGTGGCCATCTTGAGTCCTGGCTGGTACAGGCAACATGTGCTTGGGGTGTAAGGGGCCATTTTTAAGAGAGGCAGTGTCTGAGGCCTGCACTTATTTTGCCTACTTTTCATCCATTATGCCCAGGGGTAGTGAGTGTTGCATACTTGCATGGCCCTAGTCTTTCTGTGGGGTGTCTTCAATATAAACATCATGGATGGCATGGGATTGTGCTCATTTTTCTGTGTTTTGTCGATTTTTTGGGGTGTATAACTGAACTGATGTTCCTCTGTCTTCCATTGCTTTTAGGTGCACAAGACTCAAGAGAACCACCAGTGCCAGGAAGAAGTCCTGCAGCGGTGTGTGTGTGCAGCATAACGTCACGCGACGTCACGTCTGGACACAGACAACTCTGCAACTCGTGCGACTGCTGCCTGCTGTTCTGACCTGCTCTGAAGAAGATGGCCCCAAAAAAAGTAACCCGCAGCTCCTCTAGCAAGAAAGGTGCCAGTAAGGAGCAGAAGAAGCAAGTTACCAAGGAGACTGGTGTGCCACCCGCCCCTTTTTTTGGGAGTGAAAAAAAAGTATGCCTGCAGCAGCAGCGGGATCTGCTGGGGACCAAGCTGGCAGCAGCACCCCCGCTCCATTGGGCTCAGTGCCACCACCACCACCACACCAACTTAAGTCCAAGCCCTTGAGTGCTGCAGAGGCAGCCAGTATAGTTCTTCAATCACCATCGACCAGTGATGTTGGCTCATCGCAAGAAAGCAGCAGCAATGTCCCTCAATCAACACAGGTTGTTGTAGCTCATCTGACGAGTGTTGAACAACCACAGCCGCAACAACAATCACATGTGCAAGTACAAGCCCAAGTACATGTGGAAGGAGAGGCAGAGCAAGGAGATGCGCAAGCAGAGGTGCATGGAGGGTCACAAGTGCCCACAATAGTTGTTCCTCCCGAAGTAGGGGCACATCAGGAAATCGACAATCAAGGCGAGGTATCATTTGAGGAAGCCACTCCTCCTGATGATCCTTCATTGTCTTCCACACCCCTAGCAAGGAAGAGATCAAGGGTGGTGTCTACATCTTCTTCAAGCACACCTCCTTCTGATGATACGGATCAAACTTGGGAACCAGCACCACTGCCGTCTGAGAGTGAGGCACACCATGATCCGACAAAGGTAGTTAAGCGTAAAAGGAAGCTCGTCCAAAGTCTCAGAGTTATGGAGTGTGATGAGGCTCAACAAGAAGTGGCGGATACTGCTGCTGATGAAGACTCTGCCAACGACGACCCAGTCATCATAAAGGTCACTGCAGCCCCAGCGGGCATGCAGCAAACAGACATTTTGACCCTAGCCCGAAGAGCTGCTGAGCGTGATGATGATGATGTTGTCGATGAGGAGGCAGTGGAAACACCACAATCATTGGAGTTAAGTAGTACACCAACTCGTCCCGCTTCCATATTTCTTTCTGGCAAGAAGAGACCTCCATCCACCTCGACCTTAATTAGTGGCGGTGAAAGTGCACAACGTACAAAAGTTGGGCAATCCAGATCCTCCACTTCATCTGGCATTAGCTTCATGACCACCACCACCAGTATCGCCGCCTCCTCCAGGTCCCACAGACACTTCAAGTCCCCAGTTTGGGACTTCTTTACTGTTTGTCAAAAAAATCCAAAGTTTTCCATTTGTACCCTTTGTAAGGTTGCAGTTAGTCGTGGTAAGCCAGGTACCAACTATGGTACTGGAGGCCAGAGAGGTCATCTTAGGAGACAGCACACTGTCCAATGGTTTGCGCACCTAGATGCGATCAAGAAAGGCCGAATTCAAGGAAACGTTGATGTTGCATCTGATGATGACGAGGAGGAAGAAGACGTGTCAAACACTTCCCTTACACCCAGTACCCCTGTCAGCAGCACACCCAATGTGAGGCACACTAAGAGTGTTGGAGCGAGTGAGACACCAACGCACAAAAGTTCACCAGCGAGCAAAATTGGGTCAACGAAGTCATTATCAGCCCGTAAATGCTTGGTCCAGGGCAACATTAGAACAATGCTTACTTCAGACGTGCCATATGAACGCAACCACCCACTGACGCGTCTGTATAACACTAAGCTGGCTAAAATGCTAGCTGTGGACCTTCTCCCTTTTTCTTTTGTAGAAGCGGTAGGTTTTCTAGAATTAGTGGCAACGCTCTGCCCTAAATGGAATGTTCCTAGCCGGTTCTATTTTGCCAGAGTTGCGGTTCCGGCACTACATGAAGATGTGCTGGAGGCGATTGGGGCAGCTTTGCAGAAGAGTGCTGTTCACACAATACATCTGACAACAGACATGTGGACCAGTGGCGTAGGCGCTGATTACATGTGCATCACTGCACACTGGGTCTCTTTTTCAGGTGTTAAAGCAAAGCTAAACGCAGGTGTTGACCCGGACAAAGTTTTCAAAGCTGCTCGGAAACATGCAACACTAGCCATGTTTGGCTTGGAGAAAAGTCACACATCCCAAAACATTTTGGACGAGTTTGACAAAAAGGTCTTGAAAATGCTATCCCCAAAAAAACGCCAGATTGGTTATGTTTCCACGGATAATGGCGCCAATGTAGTTAAGGCCATGGCGCTGGGTCGCTATTTTAGAGTGCCGTGTTTGGCTCACTGTATCAACCTGGTAGTTCAAAAATTCTTGAGTGATAGAGACAGTGCAGCGTTCGCGGTAATGGCCACCTGCCGCAAAATGTGCAACCATTTCAGCCATTCTTTTAAGGCCCGGAAGCATCTGAGGAGGCTGCTACTTCAAAGTCGAATACCAGTGAAAGCACTCATCCAGGAGGTGGCAACACATTGGAACTCAACCTTCTACATGCTTGAGCGTCTGTATGAGCAGTATACGGTACTCGATCACTATTTCTTCACAGAGGGTACATCTCAGAAGGAGGACATGCGGATGGGTGCGGCGCAATGGGACATAGTTAAAAGCCTGACAGACATGCTTCGTCCTTTTGAGTTCTTCACGCGTGCAGTCAGCCAGGAGGACTGTAATTTGGGAAAAGCTATCCCATTGTTGTGCATGCTGGAGCACCAACTGATGGCGGTGTCTTCTGAGTTTGAAAAAGATGAAAAAAAAAAGACCATTTTATTTTGTCTGAGAAATTATTAGAGCGCCTACGTGGTGATGAACGTCTTCAAAAGATCAAGTCAGAACAGCATTACATTTGTGCTACTATTCTGGATCCACGCTACAAAAAGGCGCTGGCAGGCGAAGCATTCTTTCCTTTTGCTGATGCAGATGTTCAAAAGTACAAACATTGGTTAGCCTGGTCAGCCAAGAGGTTTGAAAAAGAACGGCAGGTTATTGAAGGAGAAGACAGTACATCAGCATCAGCATCAGCAGGCCATCCCCAGTCACAAGAATCCACTTCTGCACCTGTGGCTGGGGCACAAGTGACCTCTCAGCCGTTAAAGACACCGGCAAGTGGATCATCTGCACCACACACAATGACAACACTAACAGTGGCTGCGGAGGAGGATTGGCTAAGTTTGATGGGGTATGGTTCTCGAAAAAATGTCACAGGCACAGCAAAAAGTAAGCAAAGTGGAGGAACAGTTGATGACCTTGAGTCGATGGTGCAGGACTATCTGAATGACTCAACAGAGGTCTTTCTTAATGATGAGCCATTGCAGTATTGGCATGGGAAAAAACAATTGTGGCCAGAGCTCTCCAACCTGGCTATAAACTATTTGTCTTGCCCACTCGCAAGTGTGTCTGCTGAACGTGTTTTCAGTGCTGCTGGTGGCATTGTAACTCCCAAACGGAGCCGCCTC
This sequence comes from Lissotriton helveticus, assembly GCF_964261635.1. Classification (NCBI taxonomy): domain Eukaryota; kingdom Metazoa; phylum Chordata; class Amphibia; order Caudata; family Salamandridae; genus Lissotriton; species Lissotriton helveticus. Next base: position 1,207,029,195 of record NC_136068.1, read on the forward strand.
TTGCCCCAAAATGTGGAGCGGCTGACAATGATCAAGATGAATCAGCACCTCATACCACCAGATTACAAAGTACGAGAAAGCACGCCGCATGAAGACGAGGAGGACGGCAACGTAGATGAGGGGATTTGTTCTCTGTTCGGTGGCACTGACCTCATCCTGCCTGAATTCGCAGAGTATGATGACGAAATCTTCTTCTTATTCCCTGACACCGAGCCCTGAAAATGAGACAATGAATCAATAACTTTCTTTTTCGTCATTATTCACTTTTATTCCTGTGTGTCTCTCTTTCTTTGTTTTGCACAGTTAATTTAATTCAAACTTTAATCACCTAATCCTAAAAACAAGACCATCAGCAGAACTGTCTTCACTTGTTTGCTTATTGATTTGAAGGTGCCGCAGTCTACATTCCTCAGGTTCACAAGTTCTGAAGAACATGCTCCTCTATCCTCCTCCTCCAGACTGCGATTTCCCTCAAAGCAGAGTGCTGGATTACGCCCAATGAAGAAAGACTCAGCACTTGTGGGGGTGTTCTACTTCTTTGCGGGTGAGTTGACGGATTTGGGCCCATTGCTGTGAAGCTCTAATAATGGATAAAAGTGTTTTGGACCAAATATGAGGTGGAAATTTCTTGCCGTTTTTGCTGACTTGCTTGCCTTTGAGGTGCTCTTTGGCGGGGTTCCGGGTGTTTGTGGGTGAGTTTTGGGGTCTGGGAGCACTGCTGCGACAGTCTAATCGTGATTGCATTTGCTTTTCAGGAAATCCGTGGTGGAAAACAGGAGTTATGATGATTGATGATGACCTAGCTGCACAGCGCGTTTGGACCAGAAGGCCGATAGATATTGTAAGTATGAGATTTCGCTTTTTCGCTGTTTGGGGGTGTTGTCGCGTGGTTTTTTGCGGGTGGGTTGGCGGGTCTTGGCTGGGGCATTCCTGGGGCATTCATGGGAAGGTCTAATGCCGGATAGAAGTGTTTTGGACAAAATCCTTAAGGAAAAGCCTTTTTTTTGCTATTTCTTCTGACATCTTGCTCAATGTAGCGTTTTGGGGGGCTTCCTGCTGTTCGTGGGTGGGTTGCGGCCGGGGTCTCTGTCGAAGCACTGCTGCGACAGTCTAATCTTGATTGCATTTGCTTTTCAGGAAATCCGTGGTGGAAAACAGGAGTTATGATGATTGATGATGACCTAGCTGCACAGCGCGTTTGGACCAGAAGGCCGAGAGATATTGTAAGTATGAGATTTAGCTTTTTCGCTGTTTGGGGGTGTTGTCGCGTGGTTTTTTGCGGGTGGGTTGGCGGGTCTTGCCTGGGGCATTCCTGGGAAGGTCTAATGCCGGATAGAAGTGTTTTGGACAAAATCCTTAAGGAAAAGCCTTTTTTTTGCTATTTCTTCTGACATCTTGCTCAATGTAGCGTTTTGGGGGGCTTCCTGCTGTTCGTGGGTGGGTTGCGGCCGGGGTCTCTGTCGAAGCACTGCTGCGACAGTCTAATCTTGATTGCATTTGCTTTTCAGGAAATCCGTGGTGGAAAACAGGAGTTATGATGATTGATGATGACCTAGCTGGTAGTAGCTGCACAGCGCGTTTGGACCAGAAGGCCGAGAGATATTGTAAGTATGAGATTTAGCTTTTTCGCTGTTTGGGGGTGTTGTCGCGTGGTTTTTTGCGGGTGGGTTGGCGGGTCTTGCCTGGGGCATTCCTGGGAAGGTCTAATACCGGATAGAAGTGTTTTGGACAAAATCCATAAGGAAACACCAGTTTTGGCACTTTTTGTAAGTTAGGGTTCGTTAGGGTTAGCCCTAGCAGCAGGATTGCATGTGTTTCGGGGTGTTCTATTGCAACGCAGTTCTGGGGTTTTAGAGCACTGTTGGAGCGATGCTGGCTATGGATACTTTTGCTTGCTTGCAAGTGGTTTGAATACAATCCACGGTCTGTATTTGGGCCTACTGTTACTTTCAAAGTACGTTTTGTCTCCATTTTTCTGCTAGGCATCGTTTTTGGAGATCTGATTGGGGGTCTTCTACATTTTTGCGACTGGCTTTAGTAAGGGTCTTGGTGGGAGCATTGCTGGGAAGGTCAAATTTTGTTCTAAAACACAGTTTACAGTACACCTACCTTGAGGGGAAAGATCCGCTATAATATTTTGGCCATACTTATTTATCCTTAAAAAGGTGACTCAGCCAGAGCACGCAATTTCAAAAATATTCTACTGTCTATTAGGGAAATCAAAGTGTGACTTTTTGCACCACACAGCGTGCATACCTTTTATTTATTTATCAGTGGTATTGTAATAGCAATTCCTGTTTTCCGTTCAATAATTACAGGCCGGGTTTCAGTCAACATCCGCCAGGCAGGCAGTGGACAGGGTGTCTTCTGTCAGTGGTCACCAACATTGATGGACGAAGCGTCAGCTGGAATGGAGGAGTGCCGCTAATAAGAGGAATTGTTTGCTGCATGCAACTTACTTACCAAATTCAACAGGACAACTCCAACAACATACAGAATACAGATACAGTATCCATTGTTTTCTTCTATGAGTGTGACTGCATGTGCTTAGCTTTAGTTTGTACCCAAAGATTTCTTTATCTTCAATTATTGTTTGTCCAGGCTGTGCTTTTTTTTTCTTCTCTCAACAAAACCTACCCAAAAAGAAACCCCCATTCCCATCCATTTTCCAAACCCTAACCCTCTTCCCCCGGGCTGTGTTGTTTTGCTTGATGTCTGACTAAAATGACATCAATAATTCCACACACTTGCTGGGGAGGATAAGGTCATAGCAACAGGCTGGTGAAGGAATACGAGGATATCTTCTAGACTTACTCAGCTTCAGTACTATATCTTCTAGTAGTAGGAGCCAATGTCAAATAAATTCAACGCAAGTACTAGTTATACTTGCAAGCAAATACTTTACCATTTGTTAGGCTACATTATGGCACTGTTGTAGTGTACTGTCACCTGCTATATTCTCGATCGTACCGTAACCGTTGTAATGCTACAGTAAGGACAAACCAGGTTTCGTTTTCTTTTTTTCCATAGGCATGCAACTGCCACTGTGTCACACCACTAGTACCACCGCAATGAGGAAATTTCACCCGCCCAGGATTGCCAACGTTAATCCCCATTTCACGTGGAGCCAGCCCTGGGCCTAGCCCTAATTTCTAACACAAATTACAGGTAAGATAAGCGTTTGGTGGGAGGTAGTATAATGGAGTATTATTTAGGACTAGACGAGAGATTGACGGTAGTACTACTAAAGTCCTACGACTGTTCAGGAAAACAAACTTACTGTTACACCCCCGTCCCCCACCCACCAGACTGAAAAGCAGTAAAAAACAGGTATGGTCAGATAAAGTTGAAAAATGTATATTTATGTAGCCCTAACAAAATAATCTCCCTCAAGACCCACCCTAACCCCAACGATTGTCTTTGAAAAGTCCCAAAAAGAACCCAACTCCCAAATCCCACCCCCCAAAAGTCTCTAAAAAAAGGGCAAGGGACACTCCACTACTGGAGGGTGCTGGTGCATTTTGCGGCATGGGCATCATACTCCTTGCGGAGGGTGGCAAGCTCGAAGCGGAGGCCCTCTACCAAGTTCTTATAGTTCTGGACCTCTTGCTCCAGGTAGGACATTCGGACTCCTAGGCGGCGTTGGCGTGCCTTGCAGCTCCTGTGGGGGGCAGCTGGTCTTTCTGTTGCTTGGCGGTGGCGGTTGGCTTTGTTAGCCCGGCTCGGTCCCGCTGGAGCACTGCGCATGCTGGCGTCCCGTGGGGTCACGGAGGAGGATGCAGCTGTCCCAGTCGAGGATGTTGTTGTTGCACCGTTAGACTGCGTGTCCTCCTCCTCCTCCAGGGCCACCAGCCGCCGATATTCGGCGACAGTGGCATCCAGCCTCCGTTGCCGGGCCATTCGAGCCTGCTCCCTCCGTGATGCTGATTTGGAAGGAGCAACTATATGAAGAAAGAAAGACATAGTCTGTAACCAATGCTCCTTAGCATTAATAACACAAAGTGATTGAGCCGAAAGTTGGGTCACAGTACAAGTAGCAAATTGAAAGCACAGTACATAACTATTGAGGACAGTATCTATGTAACCTCCCACTTCTGCATCCTTGCTCTAACATTAGTGGTAGTTTAATGAACAAATTCTACGACCACTATGGACTTCCATTACAGTCGACTATGACAGTACACCAGTCTTATTCTTCTTCTTCTCTCTTGTTTAGGAAAATTGGTACGTTATCTTATGCAAGCCGGCAGAATGGCAGCACAGTGAACTTGCACCCGAGAAAAACAGTTGCACACCATGATGAGTGAGACAGACTTGCGTTACTGTACCGGTCCAGTACATGCAGGTGGTGAAGCTATTACTTTTCTATTACGGGTGGCACTGAGAATACTCTGTTACAAGGGCTACTGCTTAATTAATTTACCTTTCACCCTACAGTGCAAATGAGTACTAGAAAAGGAAAATGAACAAGCTAAATAATTTGATTATCTATCACTTCACATGGGACGTATTTGATGACATATGGGATGACTTTAGGTGCTTTGCTTAATATTGAGTGAACAGTGATACACCCACACATGAATGACGTACTACAACTAAACTAAAGTTATTAAGAGAGGTACGGAGTGTCCACCGTAATAACCAGATATATGCTGTGCTTGCAGTTGCAATACAAAGTACTGCTACTATTCATGGTAGTATTGGACACATTTACAATTTCTTTTCCTTGCCTTCCCTACACTGGAACGGACATGCGGGTGAGGTGGTACATCCTCTTCAAGGTAACACTTAGTTCATCCAGCGACCATCTACTCTCTCTAGATACACATGTGCTATCTAAGAGTCAGAGAATACCATGCTCCAGGAATCCATTCATTCAAAGTATACGCACACATACAGTTTCTGTTTCACCCACCCAGGCTGCTGTCCTTCCACCCATCCTTGCTTCATCATTGACCCAGCCATGCACCATACCATATTCTTTCCTTCCCAGCCACCTCGGGGGCCAAGCAAACACATATCGTTCTTCTTTGCCAGCCATCATACAATTTCGCGTCCCACTTACTTACACCCTTCTTTCGCTTTTCGTTCATCCCATCCATCACGTTCATCTAAGAACTTATTGGGATTCTTCTCACCAAAAACTTCACAGCTAAGTCGAAGTACATTTCGAGGAGGCTACTACCTGGTTGATTTGTAATACACCCGTGCAGAAAGCACACTATGCAGTCTTCAATCTCAATAAGTAAGGAATATATAGCTTACCTGTTCCCGCCACCACCGTGCGAACCCCCACAGGACCGTCCGCCGGCTCTTGCACCGCCTCCTCCCCAGAGTCCTCCGAGTCCTCGCCCAACACCGCCACCTCCGCGCTGGCCCCGTCACCAGATGTTCCACCTACAAAGTACATTTAAGAATGTTAGAAAACACCACTCACTACTATATAATATTTGGTCTAGGAGTAATAAAGAAATGTTAAAAAACAGAATACAATGTAATAATTTGTGACTGTCTACTCTAAAGTAAAAATGTCCCTTTTTCCAGGGAAGGCTGTTGTCTTGCTGCACTTTTATGCACAACTGATGAATGCTTGCTTTTTATTTTTAACACGCACCACTTTTTCTCCTAACAGACAGAAGCTTGACTCCTAAGAACACGACCAGGATCAAGTTCAAACCAGGTGAGAGCTCGGCTCGACCACAAGAAATGTGTCCAATTAATCGTCAGCACTAAGCACTTTTCTGTTTTCAGTTAAATAGTTTTATGACAAAGTAGATTTTAATAAATGTGTTTACTTTTAATAAAGCTTTTAAACTTAAATAGACTCTGTGGTTTTTGGTCCTCCAGACTAGAGTGGATGAGCTAAAGGTTTTGGAATTTTTGCAAGCATGAGTGCCTCTGACACTTCTTGACTGTGACTCCGTACTCTTGTCCTGCGTACGATAATCTAGAGATCATTGGGGATCAAACATCGGTGACTTCGGGAGCTAAATGACTCTGCCACACTATCTAGTCAGTAAGGAGACAGTGCATAGAGCTATTGCTGAATAGAATGGGAGTACAATGGAATTGCCAAATGTCCAATCTTAGTTAGCTACACAGACAGACTAATAAGAATAATCTAGTAATACCACATGGAGTCATATTCGAGGCAGGATAAGAATTTATATCCAGTCTACAAGAAGATCAAAGACGATTTAGAAAAAATCGAATGAGGAACGCTAGGAAAAAATAGGTACTCTTTATTAAAATTTAAACTTACTGGGGCCAGCAAAGGAGCCCTCGCCTGCCCGATCCTGGCCTGCATCCTCCTGAACAGCACCCTCCTCCTGTGTCCTCTTGCCCTTGGGGGGAGCTGATGTACAACATGAAAGAAAGAAAGACCAGAAAACATGGATGAGATTTGTCAACCAAATCAAACATTTCAAAAGAACAATAACAAAATATTTTGGAGAAATAGCAAATAGATAGACAACTATTCCACGGGATCTATCTCATGTGGTATACTACGTTATTCGTATTGCCTGATTTGCGGACCGTTGACTTAGAAAGTTCCTATGTAACTCAATAAACAGACTACTAAAGAGGTTTGCCTAGGCCTGGCAGGCAGCAGTCCGCAGCACGCGAAGTGACAGACAAAGTCCATCCTGCTTGCAGATCAGTGAATACTCAAACTATCAATCCACCGACCACCGCCACTATTTCTTCTTATAGCCATGTGTCTAAAGGAAGGACTGGACTTCAGTCTGTTGGGGCTGATTTAGAAGTCCCTTGCGGCTCATTTTCCTCCATTGTTGCATGACTTTTGTGACGCAGCGGCAGAACAAAAGACTCGCCATGGTGTTGGTGCGGCGTATATATGCATCACGTTGTAAAGCCCTGCGCCATCAGGGGGCGTTCCGGCGCAAGGGAGGGCGTACCTGCGCAGGAACGAATCCTAAAAGTGGCTGAGGGAAATCTACAAGATGTCAATCAGTCACTTTTAGGACAATGATGCATGACTCAAACCCTGCGCGCTTGAAGCCGACGTACGGCTTGATGCAGCATTGGGGAGATAGGGTACCCCAGAGCATTGCTGGAGCTGCGCCATCGTTGGCACGCAACTCCAGCAATGCGCCGCCTTTACGGCACAGATGCGTAAGGCTTCTGTGACATTTTGGGCCAATGGGTGGTGGTGGCATGGCACACAATTACTGCCGCACCCCTGCTACTTTGCAGGGATGCGCCGGTAATTGAAAATATGACCCTTAGTGTCTAGCATTACGCAGTTCTTATCTTTACACTACACTCATACATAATTTCTCAGGCCAATGAAATGAACACAAAATACAAAACAAATAAGCATAGTAGCAAGCAAGGCTACTGAGAAGGAGAGCAGTGCACCTGAAATGCATAGAAGATTTTGAAATATAATTTACCTACAATGTAATCGGCAGCATTATTGCTCTTGGTAAAGAACAAAGATTTGCAAATGACAGAGCCGGATAAAACAGAGTAGTGATGAATAGCTACTACTACTCACCAAGCCCGGGGACCTCTACGCCGAGCGCGTCCAGCAAGTCCCGCTCCCGGTCCATGACATCTGTCCAGCGGTGGGTGGCCTGGTTATATGTGCGCCGGACCCCAGAGAGCTGAAACATGGCCCGGCACACCTTCTCCCACCGCTTCCGGCGCTCCCGGATGCCATAGCCGGTTGCGATCTTGCCGCCTCCCAGGATCGTCTTGGGGAGGCGGCGCTGGACGTGGAAGATGAGTGCGGCCACCTCCTCCGCGCTAAAGATCTCCCGTGGCACCACTTGCTCCCCCCTCAAACGCCCGCACGGGAGCCGGTCACGGGGTGCGGGACCCTTCCCCTTCTCAGGGTGCTTCCCGGCTCCCTTTACCATGGTCTGGGCAGAAATAAAGTTAAATGATAAAGAAGAAATAGAATAGTGAAGAAGAAAAGAAAAGAGTTTTAAAAAAGTAGTTTAAAAGTAACTAAAAGCAGCAGAAAACACAAAAATATAGAGCTAGAAAAATAGAGGGATAGATTAATAAGTAAAATAGATCAAATAAACTTCAAACAAGCAAAGGATGGCAGAGATTCAGAGAGGATACAGAAAGCATGCCCAGAACCATAGCAATGAATGAGAAACAAGATGGCCGCGCCCGTTCCCGACCGCGTGGGTAAGTTCGCGCGAGATTTTCCTCGCGAGCACGCGCGAAATTGTACTAGCGAGCAGCACACTTTGCGAGATTACATAGCGGCCGGAAACGGAATTACGTCACGCAAACAAGATGGCCGCGCCCGTGTACGACCGCTAGGGTAACTTGGCAAACGTATAGCTACAAGCGCCTCGCGAACACGCACAAAATCACGCGAACATACACGTCGCAAAAAAAAATTAGTGTATTCGCAAGCATTCGCGGCATCGATCTCGCACGGATTCGCGCCCCAAAAAACGCGCGAAATTGCAGAAAAAACGATTTTTGCTCAACTGAAAGCAATGAGCAGGTGCAAAAGTTCAAACTTAACATTTGTAACATTCACTGTAGTGCTTCCTGAGGGGCCCCTCCAGAGTTTGCAACTATTCTATGACCCTGCTATGACCCAAACAGCAGGCTCATAGAATAGCTACAAGTAGACCATAAAGGTCCTGTGAAAAAAAATTTCACTGCAACAGAAAGCAAATTACAGATAAGGAAGGAAGCAGGTGCCAGCCAGACTGGAACTTTCTAAATAACTGACACATTAATCAACCCCAAATTAATTCATGGCAGTTGAAGTAGGGGAGGTGTGCTTGCTTTTTTCACCCCCCATAAACTACAGTGATAAACAAACCTAATGGGTGGCAGTGAGGATGTACCAGAGGGTGGCATGGGTGTCCCAGAGGGTGCAGTGGTGAAACAGAGGGTGCTGTGAACCTGTGATGATAAACCAGACGTAGAAACAACATAGTCGCGGCCGTTGCGAGCCGAAAAGTAAGTTCGCAATTGCGAAATTGTCCCAAAATCGGCGCGAACGCGCGCCAACACAAAAAACGGGAAAATCCGCAAATCCGCGAGAGTTCGCGTATCTTCGCGGATTGCGAATCCGTAAATCCGCAAATTCGCGTATGCGAGATCCGCTAGATCCGCCCATGCTTAGAGGAGTCCAGGATGAAGCCCAGGCTACATGCGGGGTCCGTTGGCTTGGGAGCGGTGCCCAGGGCAGGGGGCCACCAGGAGTCGTCCCAGGCGGAGGGCGATGATCCCAGGATGAGGACTTCCGTCTTATCTGAGTTCAGTTTCAGGCGGCTGTTCTTCATTCACTCGGCGACATCTTTCATCCCTTCGTGTAGGCTGGTTCTGGCGGTGGCGGGGTCGTTTGTGAGGGAGAGGATCAGCTGGGTGTCGTCGGCGTAGGAGATGATGTTGAGGTTGTGTTGGCGTGCGATGGCTGCGAGGGGGCTCATGTAGACATTGAAGAGGGTGGGGCTGAGTGATGATCCTTGTGGTACGCAACAGATGACTTCGGTGGCCTCGGATCTGCACAGGGGCAGGCGGACCCTCTGGGTTCTTCCGGTGAGGAACGAGATGATCCATTCCAGTGCCTTCTCTTGGATTCCAATGCTGTTGAGGCGCTGCACTAGGGTGCGGTGGCAGACCGTGTTGAACGCTGCGGAGAGGTCCAGGAGGATGAGGGCCGCTGTTTCCCCCGTTGTCGAGCAGGGATCTGATGTCGTCTGTGGCTGCGATGAGGGCGGTCTCTGTGCTGTGGTTGGCTCGAAGCCGGACTGCGAGTGGTCGAGGGATCCGTTCGTCTTGAGGAAGGCGGCAAGCTGACTGTTGACGGTCTTCTCGATGACCTTGGCAGGAAAAGGGAGGAGCGAGATGGGGCGGTAGTTCTTGAGGTCGGTGGGGTCCGCTGTTGGTTTCTTCAGGAGGGCGCTGAACTCGGCGTGCTTCTAGCTCTCCGGGAAGGTGGCGGTGTTGAAGGAGGTGTTGATGATGTCCCGGAGTTGGGGTGCGATGATGGAGTCGGCTTTGTTGAAGACGTGGTGGGGGCAGGGGTCGGTTGGTGATCCGGAGTGGATGGTGTTCATCATGCGGGTGGTGTCTTCGGTGCTGACCGGAGTCCAGGCGCGGAAGGTGGTGGTGGGGGGTGGTGGCTCGGTGGTTGGGTGCGTGGTCTGTGCGCCGAAGCTGTTGTGTCGGCGATCTTGCTGTGGAAGAACGAGGCGAGTGAGTCGCAGAGGTCTTGCGAGGGGGTGATGTCGTTGTTTCCGGCGCTGGGGTTGGAGAGCTCTTTGACGATGCTGAAGAGTTCCTTGCTGTTGTTGGCGCTGTTGTCCAGTCGTTCCTTGAATACTGTCTTCTTGGTGGTGCGGATCAGCTAGTGGTGTTTGCGGGTGGCGTGCTTGAGGGCAGTCATGTTGTCTGTGGTCTGGTTGTTGCTCCAGGCTTTCTCAAGGGTGCGTCAGTTCTTCTTGGAGATCTTGAGTTCGTTGGTGAACCAGGAGGCTTTCTTGCTGCTGGGTCTGCTGGGAGGGGTCTTCAGTGGTGCGAGGTTGTCTGCACAGTTGGTGATCCACTGTGTGAGGTTGCTGGCTGCTTCGTTGGGGTCCGTTGCGCTGGCGGGAGGGTTCTGGCTGAGGGAGGTGGTGAGCTGGTCGGCGGTGATCTTGTTCCAGCTCCTGCGAGGAACCTGTTGCGGGTGGTGGTGGGTCGTGGTTCTTCTGAAGCTGAAGTGGACGCAGCTGTGGTCCGTCCAGTGAAGTCCGGTGGAGTGGCTGAAGGAGATGTGCTTGCTGGAGGAGAAGACGGGGTCAAGCGTGTGGCCGGCGTAGTGGGTGGGGGTGTTCACCAGTTGCTTGAGTCCGAAGTTGGCGAGGTTGTCCAGCAGGGTGGTGGTGTTGGTGTCGTTGTTGTTCTCCAGGTGGGAGTTGAAGTCCCCTAGGAGGATGTAGTCAGCGGTGGGGAGGGGGCGCGGGCTGATGAAGTCTGCGATGTCTTCGCTGAATTGTGAGCGTGGTCCCGGGGGTCTGTAGATGAGGGTGCCTCTGAGGGTCGTCTTGAGGTCAGTGTGTATCTGGAAGTGGAGGTGTTCAGCGGCGGTGAGGGTGTCGTCGGAGTTGGTCGTGATACGGATGGTGTTCTTGTGTACGATGGCGATGCCTCCTCCAGTCTGGTTGACGCGGTCCCTCCTGGTGATCTTGTACCCGTCCGGGATGGTGATGTCGGGGGCTGAGGAGGCGTTCAACCAGGTTTCCGTGAGGAAGGCGACGTCTGGTGAAGTTGTGTCGAGGAGTTTCCAGAGTTCCCCGGCGTGTCTGTGGATGGAGCGAGTGTTGAGCAAGATGCACTTGAGGTGGTTGTTGCTGGTGCTTGGCTTGGCGGGTGCGGTGCAGGTTCGGAGGCAGGTGAAGCGGCAGGCTTTGCAGGTGAAGGGTCCGTGGGTGCGTTTCGGGGAGGTTCGGTAGCAGGCTGGGTTCTGTCCGGCATTGAGTGTGTTGAGGGTGGCGGCATCGTAAGTCCATCGAGTGGTCTTCCATCGGCGGGGGCCAGGGGTCCTGGCGCTGGGCGCAGGCCAGGCACGGACGGGCGTAGACGGGCTTGCCTTTGGCGCACAATTGCCGCGCCCGCTGCGCGTACGCGTGGGCGTCATAAGTAAGGAGCCGGGAGGGAGGGTCAGCTGGGTGTGGGAGTGGGGCGGCGAATGGGCTGGCGGGGGGTGGGGCCGCAGGGAGGCAGCGGCGGGAAGAGACTGGGGTGGGCGGGCGGCTCAGCGGCGGCTGGGTCGCCCGAGGCAGAAACAGAAGGCGGCAATCAGGAGCGTGGAGGCTACCTACAGGGTAGCTGGCAGCAGGCAGCAGTGGAGCGTGGGGGCGACCTAGCCTGGAAACCTGTTTTTTTATTTCTAGAATTGAAAAAGGTGAATGTGCCGAAACGCGTCTTCTGGTCATAATAAAATCAAATGTGGAATCCGAGAGTGCTTCTGGTACTTTGTGGACATTTGTTGGAAAATTATTTGACGTAAGGAAGCACACGTCCCCTCAGGAGTTCGATGGTGATATGTGGCATTTGTTTGGATATAGAGAACAAGCGGCTGTGGCTGTGAAGCGCGTCTTGGCATAAAGGAATAAAAAAACTCTGATGCACATACCTTGGGTCCTAGTCCTTGTTGCGGCAAGCGCTTGAAAGTCAGCGAAAGTGTCCTCATGTGAGTATTGTCCGATTTGCAGGCATTATTCAAAAATCTTCCCCCAGTGGGTTGATGAACAACTGGCTTCGTTGTCTGCCACTTTTCACCAGCCGCTTTGTCACAACACCGCCACGCGTGCTTTAGACGAAGTCGGCATGACTCCATCTCGGGCCCGCTTCCATGCGGTGGGCTTCTCTCGCGGCTGGGTTTCAGCCGCATAAATCCATTCAAACAAAGGTGAGCCCCTGTGAGAGAGCCGCAGGTTCGTGGATATGCGTAATTCTTTATTCAAAACGGCTTGCAGGCAAACAGGAAACACAAAATTTCATCCTGCATTAGAGTCAACCCAGACGCGTTTCTGGAACAATGCCTGCACGTCGGACAATACTCACATGAGGACACTTTCATGACACTACAAGGACCACAAGGCCATAGTGCAGGCCACGCCCACTGGGGCAGGTGCTTTTAAGTAATGGGTGCAGGACTTGAGTTTGGTGGTTGCGGGGAGTCACGCCACTAAGGAAGGGAACTTTGTTCCAGAAACGCGTCGGGGTTGACTCTAATGCAGGATGAAATTTTGGGTTTCCTGTTTGCCTGCATGCCGTTTTGAATAAAGAACCATGCATATCCACGTACCTATGACTCTCTCACAGGGGCTCACCTTTGTTTGTATATATATATATTTATATATATATATATTTATATGTATACAAGAAACAGAAAGTCATCGCCACCGCTCCATCACGCCCTGTATGCTCGAACTCCTGCGATGGAGAACCACTGATTTACGTAACCAAAAGGCGAATCCTTCCAATGCCACAATGGAGAGCACGCACGGAAGTTCAGTTTAAACAAAGTGCTTTATTCTGCAGCTCCCCTGCACTGACAGACGCTTTTCACCATACGGCTTTCTCAATGCCTACGGTGGAAAGTGGCGCAGAGTGATATATATATATATATATATATATATATATATATATATATATATATATATATATATATATATATATATATATATATATATATATTACCTACTGGCGGTCGCCAGTAGGTAGTTATAGTTAGGATTGATTTCCATAGGAAATCCGCAACATTCTATTGGGAATAACTTTGGCGCCGGTAGACGAATCTTTGCAAATTTCTCAAAGAAGATGGCCCGCTCCGCTCTGCTCCTTCCCTGAAAGTTTGGGGGGGAGTCGTCAAGCGGGGGTCGAGATACAAGGGGGATCCCAAAACGTGTTTTCCCCATGTTAATTTCCATAGGGCGGTTGGACTCACTTTTAGCCCGAACGGCTGAATGGATTTCCACTAAACTTGGCAAAATTGCAGGGACTGGTAGCCCGATGTGCCTTTGCTATGTCTCAAGATATGTGCTCCAGTGGATTTTGAGTAATTTAGGTTCAAAAAAATATATATCTGGGCGGAGCCTAACCACACATCTGATCTGATTGGCTGTCAGCACTTCATCCAAGAATTGTTGGCAGCCATCTTGGGGCCAATATACATGATAGCACCTCATTAAAAAGCATTGTAGTTAATAGAGGGTTTTAGGACTTTAGTTACATTATAAATCATTTGTTGATGGTACCATACTCATTTTAGGAATTGTGGTGTGTTCTAAGGTGATTTTACCATGTGAAAAAGCCTTCTGCTGTGATATCATGAATCATGTTTGAAAGAAAACTAATATCTCATGATTTTCCCACAGTGGTTTGGAAGGGGATCTATAAGCTAAACTGAAAGCATATTTTCTGTAAATTCACATTATCTTTCTCAGTCATGTGAGAATGAAGTCTGACATTCTCAGTAAAACATGTACATCCAACAAGGACTGAGACTGTCAGTTGATTCCTTTGTGTTCTACTGCAGCCTCCTAGAGTGTTCTAAAGAACAACTAGAGCGCTAACAGTCTTACTTATTACAAAGGTATAGCACACCTGAAGCCATCGTGATGGGAATAAAGTGGTAACTCTTAAAACATTTAATTTAAAAAGGAACAAAATGAGGGGTATATTATGCCATAGAAAGTATTATTAGTGCTGCAAAAAGAAAAATTAGGGCACATTTTGAGTGACTTCTCAAATCCTCTTCTATTTCATTAAAAAATTCTGACATGCAGTCTCCCAAGATGGCCACCAGAGACAAAAGAGCCCAAATGTAGCCCAAATATCACCCAGATGTAGCCCAATATAGCCCAATGACAGAATGTCCCAGAGTGTTCTAAAGAACAACTAGAGCGCTAACAGTCCTACTTATTACAAAGGTATGGCACACCTGAAGCCATCTTGATTGGAATAAAGTGGTAACTCTTAAAACATTTAATTTAAAAAGGAACAAAATGAGGGGGTATATTTTGCCATAGAAAGTATGATTAGTGCTGCAGAAAGAAAAATTAGGGCACATTTTGAGTGACTTCTCAAATCCTCTTCAATTTCATTAAAGAAATTCTGACATGCAGACTGAAACATGCACTTTGATACCAGCAGCAGACTTCCCTGGTGAGCAGTAGCTTTACTACAGTGATCTAATGAGCAACTAGAGTGCTAACATTCAGAATTTATGGCAAATGTGTGACACATCTGAATGCCTTCTTGATGGAACCAAAGTAAACAAGCATTGAACATGCAATAGATCTCACCCTCGTTTAAGTTAAAGCCATTCTGTTTGTAATGAGGTGGCTTTTTAGCTTTGCTTTTATTAGTGTTTTTTAAACTTTCATGTAAATAACATGCATCTGTATGCATATATGTATATGTATGCATGCATTTATATTTGTATTTATATAGATATACAGATTATATATGTTTATATATGTATGTATATACATACACATACATATATACAAATGCATATGCATATATATGCATATATATGTGTATATGTGTGCGTGTAGAGAAAGGTAGAGAGGTAGAGGTGTAGAGGTAGAGAGGTAGAGGTAGAGAGGTAGCGGTAGAGAGGTAGAGACTAGTAGAGAGAGAAGTAGAGAGAGGTAGAGAGGGAGAGTGTAGAGAGTGAGTAATAGAGAGTAGAGAGTGAGTAGTAGAGAGTAGTAGAGAGCAGTAGAGAGAGTAGCAGAGAGCGAGTAGTAGAGAGTAGTAGAGTGAATAGTAGAGAGTAGTAGAGAGTGAGTAGTAGAGAGTGAGTAGTAGAGAGTAGTAGAGAGTAAGTAGTAGAGTGAGTAGTAGAGAGCAGTAGAGAGTGAGTAGTAGAGAGTAGTAAAGAGTGAGCAGTAGAGAGTAGTAGAGAGTGAGTAGTAGAGAGTGAGAGAGAGAATAGTAGAGAGTAGTAGAGAGTGAGCAGTAGAGTCAGTAGTAGAGACTAGTAGAGAGAGAGTAGTAGAGAGTGAGTAGTAGAGAGTAGTAGAGAGTGAGTAGTAGAGTGAGTAGTAGAGAGTGAGTAGTAGAGAGAGAGTAGTAGAGAGTGAGTAGTAGAGAGTAGTAGAGAGTGAGAAGTAGAGAGTGAGTAGTAGAGAGTAGTAGAGAGTGAGTAGTAAAGAGTGAGTAGTAGAGAGAGAGTAGTAGAGAGTGAGTAGTAGAGAGTGAGTAGTAGAGAGAGAGTAGTAGAGAGTAGTAGAGTAGTAGAGAATGAGTAGTAGAGAGTGAGTATTTGAGAGTAGTGGAGTAGGAGAGAGTAATTAGTAGAGAGTAGTGGAGAATATTCCAAAGTTTGGCACAGCCCCACTTGCACAATAAGTCCAATCAAATCATATCACTTAGAGTCCTTATTGAAGGGCTGAATCTTGGTGTATATTCAAATGCTTTTATTTTCCTTAAGTGTATGTACCACAGCCAGCCGAAACATTTCGTTCTGTGCAACAGAACTTCTTCAGGGCGTTCTTATTTCCTTCAAGTTATGTCGGTATCCTGTTGTCATATAACTAGATATTTGACTAGTGACTAGGTATCAATTTTACCCACACAATTCGGGCAGACTTGAGTAATTTATAGCATCCTCAAAGTCAGTCTTTCAAAAATTCCAAAGTATAGGACATGATAATCCAAATCCAAATGTTTCTCAAGAAAAGTCATTTTCAATCGTTCAGAATATCGGTGTTTGGGCAGATATGACCCAGGGACCCCCAGTATGCAAGGGGAATTAGTCCCCCCTCTGCAAACGCGCCATTGGCCTGCGTTGCAGAGAGGTGTAAAAAGGGGCATAGCCTCATTACACCTCTGTGCAATTCAGCCCCCTGGTGCATACTGGAGGTTCCAGGTGGGCTATTTGGCCCCCAGGGACCCCTAGTATGCAAGGGGAATTAGTTCCATCTCTTCAAACATGCACGGAGGCTGCGTTGCAGAGAGGTGTAAAAAAGGGTGTGGCCTCATTACACCTCTCTGCAATGCAGCCCCTGGCGCATACTGGAGGCTCCTGGTGGGCTAGTTGGCCCCCAGGGACCCCCAGTATGCAAGGGGAATTAGTTCCCCCTCTGCAAACGCGGCAGGGGGCTGCGTTGCAGAGAAGTGTAACAAGGGGCATAGCCTCATTACACTTCTGCAATGCAGCACCTTGGCGCATACTGGAGGTTCCAGGTGGGCTAGTTGGCCCCCAGGAGCCCCCAGTATGCAAGGGGAATTAGTTCCCCCTCTTCAAACATGCACGGGGGCTGCGTTGCAGAGAGGTGTAAAAAGGGGCGTGGCTTCATTACACCTCTCTGCAATGCAGTCCCCTGGCGCATACTGGAGATTCCTGGTGGGCTTTCAGGTCTTATATAGTTAGGAATTAGCATTAAAAAAAACTTTGAAATTCACTGAAAAAAACATAGGTTTCAGGCCTTATATAGTTAGGAATTAGCATTTAAAAAACCTATGAAATTCACTAAAAAAACCATACGTTTGATACCAGTTATAGTTAGCTGGAAATGTTACTGACATAAAACCATTGAAATTCCCACGTTATAGTTAGTTGGACTCACTATAACTTGCGCGCCTGCAATGCACTGCTGATGACGTCACATATTACATCACTCATGACATGGTCAGTGACATCACTCATGACATCACTGATGACACCATCCTTGTGACAGAGTGACAGACCTCCTTTCAGTGTAATGTAACCCTTGAAACACATATTCAAAAATAGAAACTAAAATGTTCAAAAAAATATAGATACCCATACCAGTTACAACAGCCAATTCAGTAATATCACCATCTATATACACGTCCACTCATTCACCAACAGTTCTATATAGTCACTCATACATATATTCACTCATCATATGTAGTGAAACACCTATACATCCTGGTACACACCGACAGTCATCCAAAAGTTACTCACACACATAATCACACATGCAAATAAACTATTGAACATCCATTTATTTGCATATACAGCTATACACACACTACCACCTTACTTCTAAGGAAACTTACACATACTTACTCTCTTAAACAATCACTTATAGAAACACATACTTATTTAAACAAGAACTCTTTCAATCTCTCGCTCTCACATATACTCACTTATATGCATCAATACTCACATATACTAGATTAAAACATATGTAGTTACTGATAAAGACACTAGTGAGACAGTCATTCACTCACTAACACACACATATACACACTCATCCACCCATACAGTCCTGCACATATGCTGTCTTCAAAACACATACAAACAGTGAGTCAGTCATTGATGCATCTATGTGCTAAGTAACACCCCCACCAAACTATACAGACACTCATACTGATACTAAAAAAACATCTAATAACCCATATACACACACATGTAGCTACTCACCAACCCATGCAGCCACTTATACACAAAGTGAAACACTGATACAAACATTTAAATATTTAAACAATACTCGCTAATATATGTATTCACTAAGATACACTTAATAAGCCAGTTAACTAATCAATGTATTTTTAAAAAAACATCCATTAAGACACTTATTTAAACATGTATTCTTCCATCGACCTTTGCATATACATATATAAAACATATTTATTTTTCTGAAAGACACACATTCACTGGATGGTGTCATCAGTGATGTCATGAGTGATGTCACTGACCATGTCATGAGTGATGTAATATGTGACTTCATCAGCAGTGCATTGCATTGCAGGCGCGCAAGTTATAGTGAGTCCAACTAACTATAACGTGGGAATTTCAATGGTTTTATGTCAGTAAAATTTCCAGCTAACTATAACTGGTGTCAAACCTATGGTTTTTTCAGTGAATTTAATAGGTTTTTTAAATGCTAATTCCTAACTATAACTGGTGTGAAACCTATGTTTTTTTTAGTGAATATATATATTACCTACTGGCGGTCGCCAGTAGGTATATATAGTTAGGATTTTTTCTCTATGGGATTTTTGAAAATTCTATGTCTAATAACTTTGGCGTTTGTGGACGGAATTGGCTGAAATTTTCAGGAAAATGGCACATTTTGTTTCTGAGCAGCCCCTGAAAATTTGGGGGGGGTTCATCAAGGGGGGGCCGAGAAAAAAGGGGGGTCCCAAAACGCGTTTTTCCCATGTTAATTTCCATAGGGCGGTTGGCCTCACTTTTAGCCCGAACGGCTGAATGGATTTGCACGAAACTTGGCAAAATTGTAGGGACTGGTAGCCCGATGTGCCTTTTGTAGGTCTCAATATATGTGCTCCAGTGGATTTTGAGAAATTAATGTTTAAAAAAAGATATATATCTGTAACAGCGGACCGGGCAGCGCTCCAGGACGCGTACTTTTCGCGCAACGGAGCTTTGTGAAGCGAAGCTGATTGGTTCTCCGGCGTCTGTCAACATTCCAAACAGTCCGTAGCGGCCGCCATCTTGTCTCTCGGTAGGATCGAGAGACAAGAGGAGGCCAAAGCGAAGGGGCAAATGACCATAAGGGGGCATAGTACATTGTCGCTGACCCCCTAGGTTTGATGTGGAGGTTTTAAAAGGGCCCCGCGGGGCAAAAAAAAAAATAATAATAATAATCGAACGGCTGAATGGATTTGCACGAAACTTGGCAAAATTGTAGGGACTGGTAGCCCGATGTGCCTTTGCTAGGTCTCAATATATGTGCTCCAGTGGATTTTGAGAAATTAACGTTCAAAAAAAGATATATATCTGTAACAGCGCTCCGCTTCGCGTACTTTTCGCGTTACGGAGGTTTGCGAAGCTGATTGGTTTTTCGGCGTCTGTAAACATTCCAAACAGTCCGTAGCGGCCGCCATCTTGTCTCTCGGTAGGATCGAGAGACAAGAGGAGGCCAAAGCGAAGGGGCAAATGACCATAAGGGGGCATAGTAGATCGTCCCTGACCCCCTAGGTTTGATGTGGAGGCTTTGAAAGGGTCTCGCAGGGCAAAAAAAAAATATACAGTTTTTTTAGTTTTTTTGCATGGAGTGCGCCCGGTTCGCGAACCGGGAAGCGTTCTGGGGAGCGTACTTTCTTGAAAATTAGTGAAAAAAGTTAGAGTAAAATAATAATTGTGAGTGATCAGATGTAGGGTAGCTCTGAGAAGAGCTTTTGGGTTTATGGTACATTTAGGTACTTATAAGTAGGTACCAATGCACAGTTTTAAATTCAGAGTGAAAACTCTGTTGCCCTCATCTGAGAAGTGAACTCCATCTCCTCTGTAGATATCTTGCATGTAGTAACGCAAGTTATTGTTGTACAGGGAGCCCATTCCATGGTCTCTCATGTAAGCTGAAACAGATTTGTTTACATGCTTCCTCGATTTCTCAATTTGTGGACAAAATTATTTCGACCACCTCCATTTCTGTCTTTGGCATATATTTGAATATACCAAGGCAGTCTGAGGAAAAAGTGCCATCAATTGCTCAAAGGTGTCCTTTAAAAGCATTTCCAGACCTACCCCAGTCAAAGTGCCCAAATCATTACCTCCACAGTGCACAATTAACAGGTCAGGTTTTGGCAAATGCATAAAGGTTTTCACCAATGGTATCAATTGGTGACATTTTAATCCTCTGTGGCCAAACCACTTAATTTCCACATCTTGTAAATTGAGGTTAGGTAAATTCCTGTTTTCAGCGTACCTTTGAGCCCAATAGATGTAACTATGTCCAACAATCCAGACAGAAAACATGGTGAGAGAAGGTTCTGCTGCAGTCAGATGAAGTGTGGCAATGAAATGGCAGTTGAAAAAATGAGAGTGTAAAATGAAAAAAACTGAGGAGTTTCTGTGTTAATGAAGCAGTAAGAGTGATTGGTGGATTTTGATTGCTGAAAACAGAAAGTTAGTGTGCATGGATGAGTTCGTTGAAAGATGTATTTTGAGTGGCGAAGAAAAAATCATTAAATGAAAGAATGCTCTGGATATGCAGGTGCACTGAGAGTTCAGAGTTCAATTGCAACATTGTTGTGTGAGAGGTCTTGCAAGAGGTGGTTGCTATGCAGAAAAAGCAGAGAGGGGGC
Organism: Lissotriton helveticus; assembly: GCF_964261635.1. NCBI lineage: Eukaryota > Metazoa > Chordata > Amphibia > Caudata > Salamandridae > Lissotriton > Lissotriton helveticus. The sequence continues at coordinate 1,207,049,724 of NC_136068.1, forward strand.
AGAGGGGGGAAGGGTTTTGCTTTGAAAAAAGTGAGGGAAGAGTTTTGATTGGGTGACATGAGAGATATGTGTGAGGAATTACAGCATTTCTGTGCTTTTGATAGCTGCAGACTCTGGAGTGCATACCTTTTGCTCTGCTGAAGACAAATTGGTGTGTTTCTGAGACTGTTTTGAAACTCAAAGTATTTGCTAAGGTGAGAAAAGATTTCTTTAATTTAGATAGAAAATAGTGTGCTTTAAGGAGAAAATTATGAAGAAAGTTGTGTTTTTCAAATGTTGCTTTGTCTCAAGTGTTTCACAAATAGATTTTGTTTCTTTGAGAAATTGTAATTGGAGAAAATGTGAAGTATTAGTACTGACAGGGCTTTTATGTGCATAGGAGCTGTGGAGTGTTTTCAAATTATGACTTGTAAATCGTTTTTGAGAAAAAGCAATGGTTTTAATATTGATGAGAAGGACATAATGGTGTCTGCTTCTTTATAAGGTAATTGAGAGTCTCTGATGTTATTTTTCCCATTTCAATGTAAGAAGTTTGTCTGTGGAGCAAATTGCTTGTAAATATGCTCCCACCTGTGCATGGCAAATTTAGATTTTGAATGTTTCCGTTACATAGGCATGTTAAAGGTGACTGAAACATGCTGCAAAGGCAATCAAAAAATGCTTTTATGTGTCTTAAGGACATTTTAAGTCATTTCCCCATGTGCAGTGTTTTCAAATTATGAGTTGAAAATCGTTTTTGAGGTAAAGGAATGTTTTCAAAATTTATGTGCGCCATATGACCCCAAATTTCTTTTTCAGGGGTGCAGCAGGGTGTTCTTGAGACACCCCTGCACCGTCGGAAAAATTCGTAATTTGCGATGAGGTAATTGCTAATCGCAAATTGCACCTTCATTCCTATGGGCCTCCTGCTGCATGGAAATGAATGGGTAATTTGTAATTAGCAAATAGGTCATCGCAAACTAGGAATGGTAAAGAATCGCTATTTATTCCTTAAAGTTCGCTATTTAGGAAATGCAAAAAACTTTGATGATACATATGGCGGTTCATCTCTAACAAGATAAGAAGCATAGGGATAGATTTATGATGACTGGCGCATCACCAGGGATGTGTTAGTCATTCTGTGCCGCTGTTCCGTCACCTATGGTGTGCTGCATTTACAATGCGGCGCATCATGGGGCAAAAACAGCACAGATGCGTGACGTATTTGTGCCGTAAAGTTGGCGCAATGCTGGAGTTGTATCGCAAGTGTGATGAAGCTCCAGTAAGGCTGAGGGGTGCCCCTGTCGCAGGGTTTCTGTTCTCACACAGAACTGTGGACAGAGGATTGGAACCTCGGCGAATTAGGGTGTCCCAAAACTCACCTTAGTAATCAAAACCCCTTAGCAAGCTAGGTACAGTGTCACATTGGATATAACAAACTCTCAATGTTTAGACAATCCAGAATATGAACTTATAGTACCTCAGGATACGTGGAACTCATGAACAGTCGGTCGTTATATATTTCTTAGAAACCAGAACATGGAGTTAAGAAGAACACATGTGTATTTGAAATGTTTATTTACTAATGCCGTCTTCTCAGGCATAGTATCTTAGATTATACAAGTACACATATTATCAGTAGCAAAATTACCAGCATAGTCAGTAGTACATAAAAAGCGAATGGTGACAGTATGTTAACATGCTGTAAATGAATAAGAGTTAGCAACACTTATAAGCAGCCGCGGGCCGTGTAGGGAGTTACGGTGGGGCAGGGAGGCGGGGAGGGGGAGGGGCAGGGTGGAGAGGGCTCCACCCTGCCCCTCCCCCTCCCCGCCTCCCTGCCCCACCGTAACTCCCTCCACGGCCCGCGGCTGCTTATATCTCACCCTCCCTAATACACATAATATATTATTTGCTAAGAAGGTCTCTTTGTGTTGGTTTAGGGCGTGCCGATACTTTAGTGTCTTAGATTTGAAGGAATCACATCAGCATACACCAGCTCTCTCTTCATGTGAACCGCATCAAGTGTTGTGTATGTGTGTTCGGCAAAGCAATATAAAACCCGCCTCATGCCCAGAATTGGGAGAAGCTGCACTTATGTTATGAGTATGAAGTCGTGGAGATCAGACCTCATAACAATTCTGTATCGTGTTGTTCTTGAAACTTCAGCACTCGCTGTACAGATATAGTTTAAGAAGTAAAGCAGATAGTAGAGCAATAACATATTATTCTCATGTAAATCACGATGAACTATTAGGTTGAAAGCTAAAGCAACAACTAAGTGTCGTGTGCAGAAGTTGCAAAAAAGGAAAAAATGGCGTTTAAACCGGTAATGAGTCCATGCTAACTTAACACGGTGTAAAGATATCCAGGACCTAGATGACACCTCCCCATGATCCGGAAACGAACTGAATAAGATAATAGAAGTGCCATCTCATGAGAGCAGATTGCAACTTTATATGTGGACGGTCCGCAAGGTAAAACATTAAAAACTAGGAAAATTTAATGCTAAAGAAAAATAAAACAGCCAAGTACTTTATCGAGTCTTAAGCCAATAGGCAAGCTAAATAATAAAAACTTGACAAATAAGTCAATGAATTGTCAATGAAATGCTAGTACTCAGCATATCAAACATGAAAAAGGTCTATGACATAACTGTGTATGCAAAATAAGCTGCAACAGCCTCCAATAGGAAGTCACCGTCTTCATCCGAAAAGAGTTAAGCCATCCAATTTAAAAGCGGAAAAGAACATAAGTGCTCTCCCAGCACCGGATCCTCTATCAACATCAGAGGACAGCTCGGTGGGTTTTCAAGAAAGCTCTGTTCCAAGAAAGACTGTGTTGCCGCCAGTAAATTCCAGGGACCAATTAGTCCATGCATCAATGCCACAGCCATAATCCTTTCGCCAGGACAAACCAACTCGTGAGTAATGATAGGAGTCATCAGCTGATTAAAGTCGACATCAGGAGAAACCGGTCCGCAGAGACACAAATCAATGGCCCAATCGAAATCACAGGTCAGGCAGTGAAATACAGGCTGGACACAGGTGAAGTAGGAGAATCGAAAAGATAATCCATATGCCGTGCTTAATATCACCAACGGCATTGTGCCATAATATTCTAGCATGCGATTGCGGAACAGTGTCAGCAGCTGCAGGGCGGGAGCTTGCACAGGAGGGACATCCATATTTAAAAATGTAAAAAAGCACAAGAGCGTCCGCTGGTAATGCAAGTAAAAATGGGAATCCACGAAGCAGAGTGGAAAAAATAGAATGAAAGAAAGCAGGGATGACTCCAAAGATTTTCTCAAATGAAGTCACGAGACCACTGGTAACAACTTTAAAAAAGTGCGCCAGGCCCTTTGTGGAGGACGCGTTAGAGATAGTCCGAACCATCTTGCTGAAATGGAAAGGCGAATCTGTATTTAAAAGGGTCTGCACCTCTGTACGGGTGTTCGCTATGTGAAGCACGAAAGTTTCACGGGCCGAACTCAAGGCCACCTCTCTCTGAGACAAAAGAGCTCTTATTCTTGCCATGCCGTTGAAATGTGCTCCCAAGGTTGGTATTTGTGGCCAGATTGAAAACTCCCTATGTTCATGTGTGGGAGGAAATAGAACATTTCTGCAGCAAATAACCCGTTCATTTACTGTTACGATAAAATGAATACTTTTAATTAACCCAGAACAATCTTCATTATTGAGCATCAAATAACTACCATTTTCCAAGAACTTGAACGTGGGGATGATAGCAGGAACTGGTGTGCCTTGCAACACGCAAGCCATATTTGGTCGGTGTTTGTTGCATGAACCGTGTAACTGTATGTGCCTACACATTAGTGAATGATCTGGCGTCTCAGTGCATTCCTCTCCATTCAGATAAAGTTCTTGATAATCTTTGAAAATCTGTATGTGTATGGAAGCGACCAGACCTCATGAAGAAAACCACTACCTAAAGGTTAATAACGACCTATTGGTATATATTTCATACAATTTGAAAACTTATATAAAGCAAAAGGCAGCGTTATTAAACCGTGGATAAGGCACGTTGCCAAAGCAGTCAACCTTTCGGATTTATACTGGAAATGTTAAAGGAAGAATTACGGAGTAGGGCCTGTAAATCTTTAATGGACAACGAGTAAAATTACTCCAACCATCATATTCCTCTAACTCCGGGATAGTAGGGGTGTTTAATTTTTTAGAAGTAGCCAATCCAAAGCATTTGGTCTGGGAAATTGTTTCATTCACAAACAACATATGATTTGGGATGAGACATGCACGGTGGAAAGCCTCAGTGCCTTGTACCTGCCAGGTTTGTGAACCCCAAACTGATGTAGATCCTGGATATTTTTACTCTGTGTTACGTTAGCATGGTCTCATTACTGGTTTAAACGCCATTTTTCCTTTTTTGTAACTTCTGCACACGACACTTAGTTGTTGCTTTAGCTTTCAGCCTACCTGCGTCAAGATCTATGCCTGCTTCAAGCAGGCGCAGGGTTTTGATGTAGCTTTGTCCTATCTGATTGTAAATGCGGCACACCGTGGGTGGCAGAGCAGCGGTGCACGTTAACTGGTGCATCCCTGGGGATGTGCTAGTTAATATAAATCTGCCCCTTTACATTTAATTATGTGCAGGGGACACAGAGTAGGTGAGGTTTATCCAAGGTTAAGAAGAGATGAGTCCAGTTCAGTGAAAAATTGGAGATAGGCTTCAGTATATTATATACTTAAGTAGTGTGTTAAGTTTTTGATGACTGTTATTAATTTACTGTTGGGTAATAGTGGTTAATAACATTTTTTATTATATTTTACCACAGATTCAACTGCAGATTATTTCAAGATTTTAGGATGCCTAGCAAAGAAAGAGTGAGAAAGGCTGCAAAACGTCAAAGACAGCAGGACCATGGAATAATGCAGCAGTCCTCTAACAAAAAGATTTGTCAAGTCACCAAGAAAGCACCGGGTAAGAGTCCAAAAACAGTCATAAGAAATATGTGTAGTAAAAAAAATATTACTACAGAAAATGTTTCAGTCCAGAAAAGGAGAAACAATTCAAATGGTAAGGAAAGGCCAATGAGAAATGTTACTGCTAGAGTAAGAGATAACTCTATGCATGAAAGTAGAAGGAAACAACAGTTTAGGGATATTCGTAAACGAATGTTCCGCAACAGGATAATTGGGAATTTGTTAAAAAATATTAAGAAAGGTCAACAGAAAGTGGTTTTTTATAAGAGAAAAAAAATAGTTGAGAAAGTTATTGATCAGGCTTTTGAAATTAAACGTAAGTTATTTATTTTGACAATCAATAGAATTAGGAAGCTAAACAAGGTAATTTATGATTTCAAAAGAAATAGTAGATGGAAGAGAATAGTTAATCGTAGTAATTTTTGTGAAGTTTTTTCTGGAGAATGGATGCATAGTTCAAGCTCTGAGGCATTTTTTAATGAGGAGAGTTATTTCCAGGATAATGATTTGGTGCATGCAGTTGACACCAGTGGTCGAGCTTATGAAGTGAAAGATGGTTGTCCAGTTGAAAAAGAAAAAGTTGTGAGAACAGAGATAGAAGAGGTGTTAGGTAATGAGGTTTTAGGGAGACGTCCTAAGGGTCCTGTGTACACCTGGAAGTGTAGTAGTATTTGCAGTGTACGACAGGATTCCATCAATTTGCTTTGTGATTTTATACGGTCATTTAATAAGAAAAGTTTGAAGCAGAAAATGAAGTTGTTGCAAGAATTAGATCCTTGCAGAGTGAGAGAAGTGATAGGTTTGCATGGTCATTCACTGGCTTGTCTTTCCAGGAGAGTATGCCAGAGTGTTTTTCATCATTTCAGGATGCTAGCAGTGCATCATAATAAAGTAAGGGAAATTAGTTAGAATGTTGTATTATGCTAAGAGTCCAGCAATTATGCTTAAACAATTATGCGCTGCTCTTTTGCATGGTTCTGAAATAGATGTGAAGAATATATGTGAAGAAATTGAGTTTTGTTACTTTGGAAGTAAAGAGGAGAATGTTGAAATTGACCAAGAAGAAGAGAGTAATGTGGAAGATAGTGTACAGGTTTCCAGTACAGATAATTTCCAGAGGGAAATTGCGACGTTTGAGGTGAAATCAAGTGAGAGGCCAAATTTCACTTGTGTGTGTTGTCGACGCACTTATTATAAGAATCAGACTAAGTTAGTGGATTTATATGGAAAAAGTGAAAGGGAAAATAATAGTGAATGGAAGGATTTTACAACATACTTGATGGTAGAAAATTGTTTTGATTTGGGATTGGATCAACGTGTGTGTACTTATTGTTGTAACAAATTAAATCAAAACCAGATGCCTGCTAGAGCAGTTCATAATAATCTGGAATTGGTTGAGATTCCTTCTGAATTGAAGGATTTAAATACTTATGAATCTATTTTGATTCAAAGTATCCATCCCTTTCAGGCTATTGTAAGAATGGAGCCAAAGACAGGGAAATTGCCTCCATCAGATTTACAGAGAGGATTAAAGGGAAGAGTTGTTTATTTGCCTCTAGATTTGAAGAAAAACATTAACACAATTGGAGTAGAAAAAGTGGAAGAGGAACCTCTTGTTATCTTAGTTAATGGGGTTCCGACAAAGAATAAGAAAATATGGCAAGATTTAGTAGATGTTAGGAAAGTCAAAAGGGCAACATTGTATTTGAAAAAAAATAATAAATACTATAAAAATGTATATGTTGCAGAAGAGGAAGTAAGTGAGGAAGAGGATAGCGATTTGTGTGCTGGTCAAATTGAGAAAGTAGAACCCTGTACTAGTGAAGAAATATATGAACATTATAGTGTTCATCCTTTGCATTCCAAGGAAGTCATGGGGAATGCTATTGAGTTGTTTCAAATGAAACAAGCGAAAGGGAGTCCCATTAGTGTTTGGGAGGAAAGTTTGGAAGCTCGGTGTTTCCCACAGCTTTTTCCAACAGGTCAGGGAGGAAGATATGATGAGCGACCTCATCAAATTCCTGCTTCTGAATACCGGACTTTGCGATTGTATGCAGGAGATCCTAGGTTTCGACAATGCATTCCTTATTTGTTTCATCTCCTGTTTGAAAGCGATCTGTCTGGACTGTCATATGCAGTGAACCACATCTTGAAAAGTGGTATACACATGCAAAACATCTCGGCAAGTGACTTTATGGATAAAGTCAATGTCCAAGACAGTATTTTGGATTCTCACCTGATTAATCTCATGGCGTGTCAGCGTGGTACTAATGAGTACTGGTACCGTCGTCATGGTGATTTAAAATGTATGCTGAGGAACTTAGGAACTCCCACATGGTTCCTCACTTTGAGCTGTGCTGAGTATGGCTGGGAAGACTTACTTGAATTTCTACGAGAGGCAAATGCTAACGTAGAAAACATCGAATTCAAGACACCCGGAGAACTGTGCTCTTTGGATCCAGTCAATGTATGTAGGTACTTCAATCATAGATTTGAAGGTATGATGTCTTTCATCATGAATAAGAAGAATCCACCTCTTGGAGAGGTGTTGGATTTCTTCTGGAGGAAGGAGTACCAAGCAAGAGGTGCTCCTCATATACATATGTTGCTGTGGATCAAGGATGCACCTAAATTTGGAACGGATGCAGACGACTCAGTGATGAGTTTCATAGAACAGTATTCTACGTGTGCTGTTCCAAACGCAAAGGAGAAAAAAAGCCTAAGAGAAAAAGTTCTACGTTTCCAAAGCCATCGATGTGGAAAGTACTGTCGTCGTAAATTCCGGAACAAAGACAAGTTCTACACCAAATGTCGTTTCGGCTTTCCACGATCGGTGATTTCTAAAGGAAGAGTGAACAGTTTGATGTCTTCGCTGCGACATAATGTGATGAAGAAATCACCTAAAAACACATACAATTTGAAGAGGAACGAAGAGTCTAAGTACATCAACGACTACAACCCGGTGATTTTGTCCATGTGGAATGCTAACATGGATATACAGTTTGTGGCTGATAACTGTATGGCTGTGGCTCGGTATGTGACATCTTACATCACCAAAAAAGAGAAGACAGAATTGAAGGATATGTGGGAGGACATTTCCCATGAAAAGAGCCTCAGCAAGAAGTTGTACAGTTTCAGTCTGAAGATGCTGTCGCATCGAGAAATCGGAGCTTACGAATGTTCTGACCGGTTGTCTTCAGCAAGTCTCTATGCCAAGTCCAGGAGTATCGTTTGGGCGAGTGTTGGTCTTGCTGCAACGCGTAATCGAGTTCTGAAACCTGTGCGGGAAATTGAGTATTTGGCGGAAAAGGAGCCAAACAGTACCGACATTTTGAAGAGCAACATGTTGGATACATATTATCCAAATCAAAGCAGTCACCTCGAGAATGTTTGTCAGTATGAGGTTCTGCAAAATTACATATTCAAGAGGAACATCAAAGAAGATACTGAGAAAGGAGTGTATGCTGTAATAGGAAGTGAGGGATGTCTGGTCAAGCAAAGAAAATGCCACTTGATAAACCATCGAAAATTGAGGGGCGAATCTCCTGAAAAAAAGGAGTTTTTCTATTTAGCACTTTTGCAACTTTTTAAGCCTTGGCGTGCAGAAGAGGAACTGCTTGGAGATTTCCTTTGTTACGAAGACTCATTCAATGCTGCCAAGGAGACCATAGAATGTCCTGCTTTTCCCAAATATGTAGAAATGTTGAATGTGGAAATTGAGCAGGAAGCAACGATTGCAGCCGAGATTGCCAGAGACAGTTCTCAGGACAGTCAGAGTTCTGCTTCATTGAGTCAGGATCCACTAGGAGGACCTCTTATCGAAAATGAAGCTGCCACTGCTATGAATGAAGTGGAAAGAGCCATGGCACATGCTCAGGAGGATGCGGTTAACTTAGAAGAGTTGGAAAGACAACTCAACGTTGAGCAGAGGAAAATATATGACGAACTTACCATGCAAATTGATCATGGATTAAGTCATGACAAGAAAGAGTGCTCATGTACGTCGTTGAAGCCTGTCCGACTGTACGTGAGTGGAGAAGCGGGAACTGGAAAAAGTTTCCTTATTAAAGCAATTTCATGTTATTTGCAGGAAAGGACAGAGTCATCGCTGTCTTGTGTTGTCACCGCTCCAACTGGACTGGCAGCACATAACATTAAAGGGATTACTTTACATCGTTTACTGATGCTGCCAGTGGAGCATGACAACAAATTAGAATATCACAAGCTATCTGGAGATGCTTGTTTTGAAGTTTCAAGAGTCTTGAGGAAAATGAAACTTCTTATCATTGACGAAGTAAGCATGGTTTCCAATGTCATGCTTGCCTTTGTGCATTTGAGAATGCAAGAAGTTCTCAAAACAGAGTATGATGTGTTATTTGGTGGCAAACACATCATTGTTTTCGGAGATCTTCTGCAGCTGACACCAGTGAAAGGGCAACCTGTGTTCAAAATGCTCACGCATGAAGATACCAGGAAGTGCTTAGGGAGTATTGGCAACGTCAATATATGGTTAAACTTCAATTATGCTGAACTGCATTAAAATATGCGTCAGGCAAAGGATGAAGTTTACAAGACTATTCTACAAGATGTTAGAATTGGAAAAGTGACCGAGCATGGGAAAGAAGCTTTACATGCACGATTACTGACAAATTTATATCCAGACGAAGATGTTGTGCCTGAGAATATTTTTCAGAAAGTTACTGAGAAAAAATCTGGAATATGTTTGATGCCAACTCTTGCAGAATGTGCCAAATTCAACAACAAAATGTTGCATTTAGAAAAGCAAGAGATTGTGAAATTGGAAGCTATTGACAGAGTAGAGCATATGGGATCAACAATTATTTTGTCTGAGAATCTGAAAACAAAATTGGATTCATTAGAGAAGAGTATATCTAAAACTGCGGGTTTTGAAAAGACTCTGAATGTGTGCTTGAACTGCCGTATAATTTTAAGAAGGAATTTACATGTTGAAAGAGGTCTGGTAAATGGATCAATGGGTAATGTTGTTGATTTTGTGAAATACAGAAATAGAGATGGAATTGAATTTTTAAAAATTAAATTTGATGGCATTGAGGAAGTACAGCTAATTGCTTGTTGTTCTGCTAGATTTTTGCTTGTAAAAGACTTATATGTTCGTCGTAAGCAGTTTCCTGTTTGCTTGGCATATGTGGTGACAATCCATAAATCGCAAGGTTTAAGTGTAGACTGTGCATTGGTGAATATTGGCAGTTCTCTGTTCAAGGAGGGTATGGCATATGTGGCATTGTCACGAGTTAGGACTTTATCGGGATTGTACTTGATTGAGTGTGATGTCACAAACATTTGTGCGGATCTAGATTGTGTTAAGGAATACAATAGGTTGAGAAGAGAGTATGCGCCACATTTGCCTCAGTATCCTTTGTTTGAGAAACGTGTGGTAGGCCGGAAACGAAGAAATGTGACCAATACTGGGGAGGTTGTAGCAAAAAGACGAAAAGTCGATGAACCTGAAATTATAAGCAGAAACAAAAAGGATTCTGTTGAAGATGTTGTTGGTTTTCAATTTGAAAACAGTTCTGGTGTCAACTGCTATGCTAATGTAGTGGTTAATGTTTTGTTTTCTCTAGAAAATGTAAAAGAAGAGATTGTGGTCAATTCTGATCAAAGATTTTGCAGTTTGTTAAATTCTGTGTTAGAGAAATGTAGCACTGATAGAACAAACATAGAAAGTGTGTCTGAAATTCGAAATCTGTTAGACAGATGTTCAGGCCAAACACAATTCTCTCAAAATAGTCAGCAAGATTGTCAGGAGTTTTTAATGTATATGCTTGATGTATTGCATGATGAAGGTGTAGATGTAGATCACCTGTTTGGGCTTTCTTATCAATGGCAGCATGACTGCGAGAACTGTAGGGTATCAAGTACTACTAGTGTAGACTCAGAAAGATTTATATATTTAACTTTGCCAGACAGTAAATCAGTCTCTTTTAATAAGCTAGTAAAAGCAGCTGATCACAATATGGAGTGTAGGCAATGTAAATCTGAAATGATGTCCACATTATTTATACGAACATATGGCCAGTATGTCATTTTAATGTTCCAACGATGTAGGCCTGATGGAACAAAATTGACAACTTTAATTAAAAATTTTGTGGCTTCACAGTTGTCAATATCAGGAAGGACTTTTGTAACTGTAGCAATTATATATCATGATGGTCCTTCAATAACATCAGGACATTATACAGCTTATTTAAAGTGTAGAAATGGCTGGTCATTCTGCAATGATTCTGTTTTAATTTTCAAAAAAAAATTGCCATATGACCTTAAAAACTCTTACCTGGTGTTTTTAAAACCAAAATTTTAGGGAAAGAATCTCGGGATGTGCTCTGAGGAATTTCAAGAAGTTCTCATGGCTCCTACACTATTTGGCCTTGAGGATAAGTGTAGTACAGAGACATAACTTTTTACCATAACACTGGACGTCATTGAGAAATACGTGCACTTTGAATGAGTTCAGAAAAACTATTTCTTTTTATAAGCTAATTGAAGCAGCCAATCAAAACATGGAGTAGAGGGAATGTAAGTCTGCAATGCTGTCTACTGTTTTACATTGCTTTGTGATTAAAAGTGATGTAGAGAATTAAATAATTGTACTAGTCATAAAGGTAGTGTAAGTCTGCTTCATAGTAAGCAGTATCAGTGTGATAGGAAATGTAGAACATGATTGAGCAAGAAGGGGAAGATATTACTAGTCCAGGATTGTGTAAATGATCTTCAACATTTTAATTCTGAAAGTTGCGGAAATGCGAAAAGGCGGGATTGGCTTACAAGAAATCCAAGAGTTATAAATGGCTTTGACAAGATTTGGCCTTGTGGAAACTTGTGGTAGAGAGCAAGAAGTCATTTATTGTATGTAACATGTTTTTGAAAACGATGGAGGTTTTCTTTCAGAAAGTGGCGGGTTGAAAGTAATAACAGCACAACAGAGTGTAAGCTGTTCATAGGACATCCTTGGCCGTCATGGAAAGTAAGTTAACTTTAAGGAGTTCTGAATTCTGATTTGTTATGTTGTATGGGTTTTTTAAACACAATCATTTTGATTGTGTTTTTTTTTCCCGCTGTTATATGATGAATACCTTCAAGTCACTGTTTTTAGTGAAATTTGATACATTCTGAGAACAGCAAAAATAAACCATTTAACATGTATAATTAATTCTGTTCTGTTTGCATTTATGATGTACATGTAGAACTGTGTAGGAGGCATGGAGAAGGTGAGGCTTCTGTAAGTGTCAAAGTTGTTGCATACAGTGAACACATTCACACATCGGTCCACTCTTCCTTGGATGTGGTGGAGGTGGTGGGGAAGCACCAGCTGAAGCTACTAAAGAAGCCATTGCTCACTGGTAACAAAGGGTCTTTCTCTCACAATGATGAAAGTCAGAGTGAGGAAAGAAAGAGGGATTTTCATCATTTGGGAAAAACAATAGTTCTCAACCAATGAAAAGTGTTCATTTTAGATTATATGACCTAGTCTTACATCATTAGGAAACCAAAAGTGAAATGAACCAATGAAAAGTGTTATTACCAAGTCACATGACCTGCTGTGTTTATGTTACACGCTTTGCAGGGCCTTCCGGTTTGCTTCCAGAAACCTTTGCTTTGCGACTCGGTAAGCGTACCAGTTCGCTAACGTAGTACGTCATATGACGTATCACGCGACAACGCGAAACGTCATGCGGACGGGAGGCGTCACGATGTTGTTTTCTAACGCGGCAGTTGCGGTAAAGAAACGTTTACTGGCTCGCGGTCTATTTCGCGGCATCAAGGTCAGCTAACGGGAAGCTTCCCGATTCGCGAAGTGGGAACGAAGAAAAAATTTTTTTTTTTTAAAAAGTTATTAATAAACATATAAAATATATTTTGGGATTTAAAGAAGAATACATTTTACAGCTACAGATATTTGCTATTAAAAAACCATTGAAATTCACTGAAAAAACCATAGGTTATAGATTATATATAGTTAGGAATTAGCATTTACAAAACCTTGAAAATTCACTGAAAAAACCATAGGTTATAGACCATATATAGTTAGGAATTAGCATTTAAAAAACCTTATTTTACTCACACAAAACCATTGAAATTCCATATATAGTTAGTTGCACTAACTATATATCGCGCACCCGCAATCCACTGCTGATGATGTCACATATTACATCATTCATGACATGGTCAGTGACATCACTGATGACATCACTGATGACATCTCAAATGACATCACTGATGACAACATCCAGTGATTATGTGTTTCTGTAAAGTTTAAATATGTTTTACATATTGAAGAATGAGTGGATGTATAAGTGTCTGAATGAAGGTTTTAGTAGGTGCGTGATTGACTGTATGAGTGAGTGATTAAATGCGTCTTACTAAATGCACGGGTTAGTGACTAAACTGTCTGAAAGTGTGCATCAGTATGTCTGTTGTTGTGCAAGCTGCTGCATGTGTTGATCAGTAGCTATATAAGTAGCTATATGGGTTATTGATTGGTTGCACAAGTATTTGTATGGGAGACTGAGTGTGTGTATGGCTGGCTGGGAGGTGTGTGACTCTGTGCAGATCAATGTGTACTTGTATCAGTGATTCTATAAGAGAGTAAGTATGTGTTAGTATATGTTTGAAAATGTAAGGTACTCTATGTTTAACTGTGTAGATTAGAAAATGGAAGTGTGATTGATTCTTTACAGGACTGACTAGGTGTGTGAGTAACTCCATGGATGAGTGGCAGAGTGTGAGTGTCTGTATAGGTGTATGAGTGCATATGATAGTGTTGTAAAGATGAGTGATTGTATGTATGAATGATTGTATGGGTGAATGAGTGAATGTGTGTGTAGACGTAGGAATCAGTGAGTGCGTATGTAGTAACTAGTATTGGTGTGTCAATGGTTTCAAAAATTATACTCTGTATTTAACACTGGGTTGTAACAGAGGTTATATTAAAGTGTGAGGAGATGCATTGTATTGTCACATTAATGATATCATCATTGATGTGACCATTGATGTCAAATGAGATATCATCAGTGATGTCATTTGAGATGTCATCAGTGATGTCATCAGTGATGTCACTGACCATGTCATGAATGATGTAATATGTGACATCATCAGCAGTGGATTGCGGGTGCACGATATATAGTTAGTGCAACTAACTATATATGGAATTTCAATGGTTTTGTGTGAGTAAAATAAGGTTTTTTAAATGCTAATTCCTAACTATATATGGTCTATAACCTATGGTTTTTTCAGTGAATATATATATATATCAGCCACAAACTCCTCAAAGATACGAAAAGAGATCCAGGACACCCAAGAGTGCGGTTTGAAGATTTTAATGGTCCAGGTGATGCCTCACCAACGCTTTTCGCTTTGCAGCTTTATCACAGTGTGGCAATAGTTCATTAGTCCCCATATTTACATACAACTTTGTTCATCAACACAAAGGAAGGACTTCAAAAATACATACAAATACATGGATCAGCATATACACCATTTTAAGAGGTCTTCCCTAGGTATGGTTGTCCACAATACCTTAGTGATCCGCAACATTGTAGATATACAAATTAAATCTCAATTTCATAAAAATGCTTTGTATCAGTTCTAAAATATAGCAGGTTTCCAATTTTCTCAGGCTACCCTCCCTGTTACTTCTTCTCCTACTCGGTGGAACAGCGTCTATTACAAAATATTGGAGACCTGTACTGTTAGACTCATGACGATCTTTAACCCCTTCCACACAAGGCTAATTCCCCCGCGGTGCGGAGGGGAGGGGGCCACGCGTGGTGCTGCCGTGCTCGTGACGAGCCCAGCTCGTCATGCTGCACAGTGGAGCTGTGCTCATGACGAGCTGAGGTCGTCACGACTCTGCCCACTCCCATGGAACGCCTGCACAGGAGGGGAGTTAGGCCCGCATGGGCGTTCCGTGGCAGTTATGACGAGCTCAGCTCGTCATGAGCACAGCTCCACTGTGCCTCATGACAAGCTGAGCTCATCAAAAGCGTCGAAGAGGTTAAAGTGTCTCACCACCGGGTATGTGTTATCTTGCTTAACTATGGCCCTCATGTGTTGCAGCACTCATTTGTGTACCTGCAGTTTAGTGCTTCCGATATATTGCAAGCCACATGGGCAGGATAGCACAGAAACGGCATGGTCTGTTTTGCAGGTCAACAATTTTGTGATTTTATGGTCTTTGGTACTTAAGAGGGTGCAATACGTACTTTTGTTCTCCCCTTGCTGACACGCTTTGCATATTTTGCATTTATAGAACCCTTATGTGTCTGTAGCCTCGATGGTTTGAGGACTAGTTTTTACTAAGCAGTCTCTCATTGATGGCCCTCTGCTGTATGTGATGGATGCTCTCTGTTGCAGCAATGGCCCAATAATAGGATCATTAAGTACCAGAAGCCAGTTGCGTTTTACAATTGACTGCAGCTTTTTTGTGTTGCCTACAATACTGCATAATAATCCTGAAATCACCTGGTTTGTTGTCTAGCTCTGACTCAGTCTCCAAAGTCCCCCTGACTTGGCCTGTTTCTTTATTGTCCTTGACTATTGCTTCTCTCTCAAGGGTCATAGTCTTTATAATAGCCTTTTCAATGATTTTGTTACGATAATCCCTTTCTGCAAATCTCCCACTGATTTCAGCCTGTGCTGTTTTCAGATCATCCTGGTTACTGTGTATACGTCTTAAAGGTAACAACTCTCCATAGGGGGTATATTGACTAGGTATCTGGGATGGGAACTGGTAGCATACAGGGTGGAGTTCCACGCTGTTTGCTTGCGATACAGTTTTGTTTCAATTTTGCCTTCTTTAATGTAAACCTGTGTATCCAGGAAGATAACTGTTATTTTGCTGATTGTTGCAGTAAATTGTAAGTTACATTCATCTACATTGATGTCATTTGCAAATTCAATAGCTTGTTCCTCCGTCCCCTCCCAGATCACAAAAAGGGCATCTATGAAGCGTAACCATGTTCTTATATTGTTGTTTACGTAGTGTGAGTGTTCGATCCTAAGGACCAGCTCCTCACACCACCCCATGTGTAGACAGGCGTAGCTGGGGGAGAAACTGGCCCCCATTGCCACAAATCTTGTCTGCTGAAACAGAACGTTGTTAAACATAAAAACATTGTTATTCAAACAGTACATGACCATGTCAATTAGCATCTCATTATGTTCCTTGAGATGTTCCTTGTCTCTGTTCAAAAAATGTCCACGTGCTTTCATACCATCAACATGCTGGATGCAAGTGTAGAAGGATACATCTAATGCTAGCAGACAATTTTTAGGTTTCCATTTAATTTCCTTCTATTTTCTTAGGAAATCACTTGTATCTTGTACATAAGAGGGCATAGCTTTCACATGGGTTTGTAAAAAATAGTCAACATACTGTGAAGTGTGTTCAAGCAGACTGCTGCGAGCAGAGATGATTGGTCTTCCTGGCGGATTCACTGGGTCCTTGTGTACTTTTGGGTTAAAATATATTGTTGGTATAACTGGTTTGCAATTACTTAAAAACTTGTACTCTTGAGTTGTAATCAGATCTTTTCTTTTTCATGCCTGTAGCTTATGGTATAAGTCATTATACACTAATTTTAATTTGGATACACTCATTCTCTGACAACAGGATCTGTCATTCAATTCTGCATATGCTTCTTCCATGTATTCATATTTGCTCTTTATGACAATATTGCCAGCTTTGTCTGCGCTATGTATAATTATTTTATTGTTCTCCTTCAATTGTTTTATCAATTCTTGGTATTTACGATCTCTCCAATTGTATTTATATTTAGTACCTTGCACTTTATAATTCAATTGTTTGATTTGCTCAACAATTTGCTTGTTAAAAATATCAATTGAATCTCTAAGAGATACAGGGTTAAATGTTGACTTTGGCTTGAAGGGGGTATCATGCTTTCTCATGCCTCCTGTTGATGTACTTGCAATAATGGGTACAGCTTCCTCTTCTGTGCTGGTTTGTATTCCTGATTCAATACTGCCTTGATCCCAGAGTTCCTGCAAGTTGCTGACCAGAGGTATGTCTGATTGTGTTAGATTGATGGGCAAATCACCTTGCTTTGGGACCTCCGGCGTTACTTTCTGTTTGCTCTCACTGTTCTTAGTCAAAATATGGAACTTTTTTAACTTAAGTTTTCTCACGCTTTTATACACATCCAGCCTGGTTTTCGTATAATTACAATTGTAGTTGGGACAGTAAGATAAGCCCAGGCATAGTATTCGTTCTTCCTTTTCTGACAGTGCTATTTTTGCTAAATTCATGATGGTATTGTCTTTACCCCCCTTGTTGCTTATTGTTTTTTCCACCGACCCCTGTCTGTTTTTTCAGTTTGTGGGTGTTCCCTCCTTGCCTTCCTCCTTTGTCTACACCCATAGTTTCTGCTGGTTCTACGTTGTTCCTTTGTATTCTGGGACGGAGAGTTTGCCTCCGTTTGTGACATAAAAAATCATATGCTTCCTCCAATGTTGTTTTCTTGGCTTGCTGCACTTTACTTGGATTTCTGGATTCCTGTTCCGATTCACTGTCTAAGGCAGAACTTAGTTCCTATAACGATGTGTTAGAACCTGTCATTCCACTCTTAGAGGGGCCTACCTTTTGTTCCCTTGCTGTTGTGTATTTGGATGTGCGTAGCACCTCATACTTTCTAGCAAACGTAAAGATTTGCCCTAAATCATAATCCGTTTTGTCACGATGAAACTCGTATATCTATCAGTCTTTGATCTTTTCCTTTTCCTTTTTAGGTCTAGCGGCTAGCGTTGCAGTGCGCAGCACTGCTAGCGCAGTGCAAGACCTTTTGAAAGGGCTTCAGAAGCTACCCACACGCTCGTGTGTGTGGGTTTGCTTTCCCCGTCTGTAATTGGCTTTTGCGTTTTGTTTTTAAACGGCACGCGATTGGGCAAAGGCGGGTGCATGTCCCGCCTTTGCTCCGCCCATTCCCACCGGTGGCCAGCACATGCAGCAAAAAAACAGTCGAAGCGAGCGCACGAAGTGTTGGGAAATGAAATCGTTTGAAAATTACCACGAGGCTGGCCGGGTGGCGAGAGGTCTGCACATAATGCTTGCCCCCAGTTTCGAGAGTCCTAACCCACTCCTCCTGAAAGAGTGGGCAGAAAGTAACTTAGAAGCTTCTATGCGACTCGTTTGTTTGCTAGTCAAATATACTAGGATTGACCGGGAAGTGAATATCAAGGAGACCTCAAGTATCAAAAATGAACTAGAGCTTCTCACTACTGCAAACAACACATATTTTATAGACAAAAGCATTAAAGAAATGAATGACAGAATCAAAAAACTAGAGGATGTCATAAAAGCCAGAAAAGTATTCAAATTGCTTGGGACAAGAACGATTACGAGCAGGGGCAAGTATTCACAATTGCACGAAAATATGACTACGTGAAAAAACAAAAACTGCTTACTCAGTCCCACAACCAACAGGTTCACGTGAATGCTTGCGATAATGCCACTGCCTCCACTTCGGATATAAGCACGATACCTAGTGACACAGAGTCTGATCTCAGCAGCAATGCAGAGGGCATTCCTAGACCAAGATTGGGCCCTTTATCATATGCAGAGGAGATGGATTTTATCCGGGAGCAAAGGAAACAATCGTTACGAGCGTTACGTCTGCGCAACAAAAAAACAAAGAAATCGCCGAAGGCACGAAAGGCGCAAGTGTTGCAAACACAAGAGGCAGAGGCCATCAGAAAAAGAAAAACAGGCACTTACAACAACATCAGTGAACAAAACAATTGTTAATCTGACAGACATTCAATAAATGATGCTGAAAAACAACTATTGCCCTTGGTTTAAGCTTTTGTCCTGAAAGCAATTTTAACTATGTGCAGACAAGAGTCGACATTTACAAATTTATTTGGAAGCTGAAACTGAAGACATTTTTCACGATCAAAAACCACAGCAAAATGAAACAAGTCCCACGTACCCGGGTTTCTAGCATTGGTCTCAGAGCTGGAGAAATACCTTTATTAACTACTCAACATGCTCTATGAGATGATGCCACAGAAATCAGCGGTGTTGAGCTCAATAGAGAAGACATCGCTTTGGCAGAGGACATTAACATTTCGTCTCCTGGCCACAGTCCATTTAAAGCGCCGTCTTCCTTTGTGCCGACCATGCCTCGAGATGCTTTGGATATTTTCCATGATCAGATTTCAGACAAATTGAGAACACTGTATCGTAATTCCATCAGGTACAGAAAAAATTCAAACCACAAGACCAATTAATATTTTCAACTTATGGACAAGCTCAAGAACAATGCTAATGTGGTCATTAACAATTCTGATAAGGGAGGCAACATTGTTCTGTGGGACAAGCATCCATATAGAGCAGAAGCTTATTTCATTGATGTCATTAACAAGAATTATCCCAACCTCAATTTTACGGCACATATTGATTCTACAACTATCAATTGACACTACACATGTCACACAGAGTTCGCTGTCTATGTTTTAAAATGTATCTGCGGTTTACGTTATGACGGAAGCACTAAGCTACAGGTTTTTACACGTATATTGCAACACCTCCGGGCAACTGTCAATTCTGATCCTACGTATCCCGTAGCGAGACACATCAAATTGGAGCACAATAACAATCCTAATGTGCTCCAATATTTTGTAATGGACAGTGTTCCTATCAACAAACGAGGAGGGAATCGGGAAAAGAGGCTTAGACAATTGGAAACCCAGTATATCATCGAACTTGATACCAAAACCCCCCGAGGACTGAACATTTGTGAGGATCTGCACTATTACCCGTAGTTGTCCAGACGTACAGCCAGTACACATGTTTATCTGAATTGTAGCTTTGCATTCTATTTTATAGCTTTCAAACAAAAGTTTTGCTTTTTACAAATGAGTTTTTGTTTTAAGTTGTTGCAATATTTCACGTCCAACACTCAGTCAGGACTTAATTAGCAACATCGACATATTGGCTTTCTAGTTTCCATTGTGTTACCATGGGTATACCAGGGGGCTCCCTGGATGCCAGTACACATGACATTGTACTTGGCTTTTACAGGATGACAGATATTATACCATCTATTCTGGTTTACACATGGATTTTATGTATATTTATCATATATGCTGCTTTTTCCAATTAGATCCTTAAGTTTTATTTTCAACAGAAGTATCTTTGCACTATTTTTGCACTGTGCACTTTTGATGTCAGCACTATGCACTTTAGACTGGTCAAATGTTTTATCAATTATGCACTTAGTTGAAATTTAAAACTTTATGGGAATCTCTTGTTGCCTACTCTATGAATTATTTGTACCTTTCAAATTTGCACATGTTTATACCAGCACCAGGTGGTTTTTGGATTTTTTAAACATTATCTGTTTTTAAATGTATGGGTAACATTTATATGTATTCGACTTTTACATAATTTATTACTGCATTTGTGCACTTTATATCCTATGTCATAGAGGCTGGTGGTGTTTAGATTAAACATCCATGGCTACATTTTTATTTGTTGTCATGCCAATATTGCCAATGCATTGAGAATACAGTTTTTAAAAGTTCCTGGTTTATGTATTTGTTTTCGGTTTTATACGTTTGCTGAGGCGAATATTTTCCCAAGTGCATTCTTTGTTTATGGTGATAACCATACAAAGTATTTTTTCTATGTCTATGGTGTCAGTTGACAGACAATCACGTGGTACACTGGTTTCCAATAAATGTTTTTCACTTACCCGTCATGCGCTCATGTGATCAAGGCCACTACGTTGGCTGAAACACGTAATGACCGCTTTGCACCGCTAATACTTGAAAAATAAAAAAATTAATTTTGAGAAGCAGAATCAGCGCATTGGAGTTGTCAGTTTCTCGTTGCGGTGCCTGGAAGCACATATGAGTGATAATTTATATACATATATATATATATACCACACGGAACCCCTCCAGGGTGAAGAGGTAGAGGCCATAAGGAGAAACCTTGAAGAAACATTTTATTGGACAGCGTTATGGTATAATGCATTTCGGTGTTATCTTGCCTTCATCAGATGCCGCTGTTCTTCGGATCTCCTCACAGTCGCGCCTTTCAAGTTTCCTGCACTCACCCATTGATGGGAGTGCTCACCACCCCTGGTCATGTGTCCGCACATCAAGAAGCAGTACGATGACAGACTGCAACTCCCAGAATTCATCATTCCTGGGACGATGTTGCGTGGGGCCTCCTGACTGAATAACGCCCGTATAGGCTGGAGCTTTGCAGGGTAAGATGCTATATCTTATTATACACACACACATATTAACTTTAGAATAGGTTTACCAAAACATATAAAAAACAAAGAAAATAAAGTATAATGTGGGACAGTGTAACTTTTCGCTTACAGGGTCCTTTGTTTACAATGTTTATTTTCTCGCACTCGGGAGGATTCATTGGTTGATGCTTGTTTCAAGGATGGGCCTGCAAGAGTGAGCTCCGCATATCCTGCAAATGATTTTAGCTTTGTGAATAATGGAAATAATTCGCAGTTGGACCTCTTTTTATGAAATTCTAGCTCGGCAACCTATGGCAAGCATTCAATAAGAAACTTTAACCATAATATATGCATATGTAGGTGTACACACACTAGTATGCTTATATATAAATAGATATATATGTATACATATATCCATGAATTACTTTGCACGAAATTGAGCAAATCGCTATCTAAGTCACCTAAGGTCTGGCTTGGAAATTTTCATGCAGATCTATGTAGGAAAAAAGGTTGGGGGTTTA
The DNA here is from genome assembly GCF_964261635.1 of Lissotriton helveticus. Taxonomy (NCBI): domain Eukaryota; kingdom Metazoa; phylum Chordata; class Amphibia; order Caudata; family Salamandridae; genus Lissotriton; species Lissotriton helveticus. The sequence continues at coordinate 1,207,071,447 of NC_136068.1, forward strand.
AAAAAGGATCTTCTCATTTTAGATTCCGTGTGACATTTTTCTAACAGCTACAGTCGAACGACTGAGTAAAATTACATCAAGCTTCACATGAAAGCATAACTTTACTCAGAAAGTGTGCTTTTGTTAGCTTGGTGTAAAACCGGTCAGTAGTTTTGCGATGCCTCCTTTATAAACAATAGCCAACTGGGTTTAAAAAGGGTAACATTTTTGTAAATCTCTGCCATTTGTGATTCGCAAATTATTTGCAAGAATAGAAATGAAAAAATGTATCTGAATGGACGCGGAAAGCTTTTCTTCTTTCATGCCTTGTAGAACAGTGGCTCCAATTTGGTAACTATGCTATGAAGAAATAAGATTTACTCAAACTAGCAAAACAATTCTCTTAAAGCAGCCATTTCAGGATGTGTGGCACAGTCCCTGTGTTCTGAACATAATAAAAAAAATGTAGGCGTAGGCGTATTTATAAAGCGCACTGATACTCAGGAGTGTCCTGGCGCTGTACTCATACCGCTAGGGAACCCGTCCTGGCTTTTCCCCGTGAAATGTCCACTCCTGGGCATACCCGGGGTGCAACCAGGCATCCCCAGCGCTGTAGGGGGCCGTTGTGGAGACTAAGCAAGCTATTGCCCAGAGTTGCAGCGTGGGACTCGTGCTCAGAGTAGGCACCGAGGCGAGAAATCAGGTCCGAGGAATTATGAGCCCAAGAACCGCCGAGATCACCGAGATCAGCCGAGGCGGGATTTGAACCCTGGTCCCGGGCCAGGCCTCTACACCAGGGACTGCCGCTCTAAGCAGTGAGCCACACTTCTCCAAGAGCCAATAAGGGTTCAGGGCAGGCACACCTTGACTCCATGGCCATTATGGCAGGACTATCAAAGTAATTTCCCCTTAGTTTAATTTTAAAAAACAAAAAGTTCGGGAATCATGAGTCTGATCTGTGACTCGTGAATTCTCTAAACCTAAATTGGTGGCCGAGAACTGAGATACCGAAAGATATCCCGAGCTGCTATTTTAGGTGTGGAATTTGTCAGTAAGAAATCCAAATTGCAGATTTCATGGCATGAAGCGTTCACCAAATTCGCAAATTCAATTTAGGACTCGGGAATCTGAATTAAAAAAAAAAAATTGCATGGCCTGGTCAAAAGTTAAGCACTATGGTAAACCGGCATGTGTAAGATTAAGAAACCTCTGTTCCGAACTATTTAATTTCCATATGACCTTTTCAGGTTCTAACATGCCAAAAAACCCCAACTAAGTTCAGCAAACTAAACAAACTTTAGAACATTTTATCATATTAATCCCAGATTTTCTTAAAATATTAAAACCATTTTATTACACATGGGACTGTTTTTTTATATTTTTTTTAAACATACATTTCAATAAAAATTGTTGCAAAAATAAATTTATTTGTGCCAAGCTACTGTGTTTTATGAAAAACTGGATTGCTAAGTTTCCCAGAAATCATTTCTTTAATATCAGACAATATATGTATAACAGACACCCCACAAAAACCTATACCTGTACATTCATTCCCAAAATTCACACTCATTCAAACCACATTCTTACAAATGAACACTATGCAAAACAAACAGAGGGAAAGAGATTCGCCCCTATGGAGGGTCCCAAATTATATTCGAGAGGGCAGAGTGAATTTTTGCCAATACAACTCGATGGAATTCAGGTACTATTTCCCAGCCTCCACCCTCCTATTGTTTATGCCACCCTCACAAAAAAAGCTATAACAAACAAGCATTAGAACAGGCAGGGAAAAGTTGACAGCATTGCAAGGACAAAAAAAAACTAGAACACATTTTTTGTGTTAAATCTGTTTTTAATATGGCCATTCACTGTTCATATTGTCTTCTTGGTTATATATGAGGTAACAAAAATGCTTATAACACCTTTTTATTATAAGTTTTCAACGTGCTGCACAGCAGCTACAATGCTCTACAACATAGCTTAAAGACATTGGCAAGGACAATAGCTCTGGCTAAACACTTAAGAAGTCCCAAAGGCGAGGCCTATTGGCTATGCCAATGCTATTTTATACAAAGCACCCGATGAATGATGAGAAAGCAATGTAATGCCCGGTGGCTGGAGATTGTTTCAGGTTGGGTGTCAATGGTTAGTTCTAAACGGCGGTGCACTCGTATGAACACCCATAAGTTAACCCTACCTGTGTACTGCATAACAGAATATGAATAAACTAGTGACAGTTTTCCCACAAAAAATGTGTGGTCTGTTTTTATTGATAATGCAACTATATTTTGTCTCAAACGTTTGTGCATAGACATGTCAGATGAGAGAAGGGGTGGGGGTGGAGACGCTAAGTCTTGGGGTGTAAGCTCCTGACATTATTTCATCCCCATCAGTGTTGGAATTTTCCATCGGTGTTAGAAAATTAGTCAGATCCACGTTTTCTCTGCCAGTGGTTTAAGAGAACATTGTGCTCTTTGTTAGGATGTGGTCAGGTGCTGTTTCGTTTTGACAATTCTTTGCTTTGGAGTCAAAGCTGCTTTTTCAGCTTTGCTAAGGGATTTTCGTACAAACACTACGTGAGCAGTAATGGGTGGAACAGTATAACTGATTAGCAATGTTCTATTATTGCAAATTTACTTTGCATAAAATTCACCAATGCAATGTAAATCTGGCCTATTGCGTCCTAGTTTTATGACCCAGTTATTCATGAAAGAATAGGCATTTGCTGTAGAGATGAACACTGCTGCTGTGTGTGTCCACATACTTACCAGATAGGTCTTTTTAGGTCTCGCCTGGTATTGGAGCGCGCATGCGCTCCTCACCTGCGAGAGCTACAGTTAGCAATATATTTCAGATGGGGGCTTTAAGCCCCTGTTTCTGATAGATGCACTTTGTACTATATGGTAATCGCAGCCTCGCGATTAGCTTTTCGTAATTTCGGTTACTGCCCTGTGGACATTTAAGCCGGCCTATTCCGACAAGCGCACACCATCTTTGTTTCTGCGCATCATCACTGACCTCAGAGAGGAGCCACGCTGGGATTGGCTCCAGCCGGGGTTTGCGCGGCAACAAGGGGCTCGTCATGTAGAGGTGCCGCGTTGAGTGGAGGAGTTGCGAGACATCACCAAGCAACCCAACGTGTTCCCCCATCAGCTGCTACCCGCCCGGAGAATCAGAACACACCTCACTACCAAAGTAAACATCCGGACCGGAGTCCTGGGAGCGGGAATGTGTGGTTGCCTCAGGTGGGATACGGGCTGCAGGCTAACAGTCATAGCGTAACGTCTAAACCCAACAATTCAAACAATCCGATACACAAACTCCCCTGCCTGCCCCTTAACAACTTTTGATCCCCCAACCTGTGGAAACCACCCCAGCAACTTAGCCTGCCCAACGTATCCTGTCAATGACCCAACTACTCAAATGAACAACCACAATTATGCAAATCCTGGCCAAACACCACTAACCCCCGCACAGCACCTGTTCCAAGCGACATTACAAACATAAATCCCCCTGTCTACCTGTTCCAACCGAAACCGCTGAAAAAGAAAAATACAAACCCCAGAGGCACTTAATTAAGGTAAACTTACAGAAAGAGAGGGAGGGAGGGAGGGACAAAAATTGAAAATAGCCTAGCTACTCCCAGCCACCAGGTCACCAAACCTTAAATGGTGGCTGGGGAAGGGAGCCCAAAGCATTTATGCTTGGGCTCCTTTTGGGCTATAAAACAAGCCCAAAATGTAAAAGCCCGCCTTGCCTGCTGCAAACCCCATACCCCCGCCCCTCCCAAACTGCCCGGCGGAAGAACTCCCTGCTGTCAGCTGCCCCCCCAAGCCCCCTATGGGAAAGTGGGGTGGGGGAAGCAGACCACAAACCAGCTTTTGTGTGAAAAAGGCCGCTTTATTGAAACAGGTGCACATTAGCCAACTTTTAAACCTCTGCCAACGCCTTACCAAACTAAACCTCACTAAATAACTAATTTCCTTAACCCCCAAATCCCCGCCCCTAAAATTTATTTGACCCCGCCCCCATCCATACATTGCAATATTACAAAATACAAACAATGCAAATCCCTGTATAACGTCTAAACCCAACAGTTCAAACAATCCGATACACAAACTCCCCTGCCTGCCCCTTAACAACTTTTGATCCCCCAACCTGTGGAAACCACCCCAGCAACTTAGCCTGCCCAACTTATCCTGTCAATGACTCAACTACTCAGATGAACAACCACAATTATGCAAATCCTGGACAAACACCACTAACCCCCGCCACACAGAAAGCCGGGGGGGAGAAAACTACCCCACCCCCTTTCTGCCCCCCCAACTAGCCGCAGAAACATTTCCTGACCTGTAAAGTAAATGGCCTATCCGGCATATTCCCGAACTTTCAAACATCTAGACAGTACTTCTCTCAGCTGCAGAAGATACAAATCCATCCCTAACCTGGACAGGTGTACTCCATCACTCCTAAGAAACTCAACAGTGTCAAAACGAATATCTCCATGAGTTACTCTCCCGAAACCCAAACTCCTGCAAAACCTCGAAATTTCCAGGTTTACTTTCTTGCGTGCTCTATCAATCGCCTTAGGCTTGTTCGCACCTCTCCAAATCCTGAAGGGCATCAATTCCGTCCACAAGACATGACAACCTGCCCACTGCTCCTTTATAAGTGCCAAATCTCGTTTCATTGCCCTCAGCAACACCACTCCCTTAACCCCCCACATATAATTTTCCCCTAAATGAATTAGAAGCACATCCGGGCACTGGCCCCCAACCAACCACGAATTCAGCGCAGGAATCAACTCCCTCCAAAGCATCCCCCCCTTCCCTTCCACACCACTCGGAAGAGACGCTCATTAAAACCCAACAATGACCCAAAATAGCTATGACATGCTTGAACATGAGCCTATTTAATGAAAGAATGCCCCACAATCCATATAGTCAATTCCGTCGAGCGGGGGCCCGCCACCGAACCTGTAACGAGGAAAGCAGTATCAGACTTATGGCAAAGCAGATGACGCATGCGCTTTTCCCGCATTGACTCTCACGTAGCGCTAAAAGCAGTTCGAAGACCAGAGCCCCAGGCGCATAATGTCCTCCTTAGACCAACCCCTGTTGTGAGCCTCCGTTGCTGCCCCAATCCTGAAAGAATGAGTCCCATATTGTGTCCCATCCAACTCTATGGCCCCCAAAGCTTTGCGAAGAACCATGCGCAACTGATATTCAGAAACCCGGCTCCCATCAGCATGTTGAAAAACCACCTCTCCAGCCTTCCCACTGGATCGCTCCTTCAATCTCTGAGCCCACTGAAAAGGACATGTCTTGACCAGGGAAGAAGCCTCCAACCAGACCCCTTTCCCCCGCATCCTCTGATCTGTTTTTGAATTTGGCAGCCAAATGTGGACTCCTGTCTCTGACCAACCTACATCCTGCCACCCTATGCCCCCTTTGCCCTTAGAACCCAACAGCTCTGAAACTCTAAATGCCCCAAAAACATCCACACCATAAGCGTGAAAAAAAGGCAAGACTCAAAACCATCCCTACAAACTGACGGTAACACTTTCAGCAACCTGGCAAAATGTTGTCATGACAAGGGGTTCTGAACATACCACTCTCCCCGCTCCCTAGCCCAGCCTTCCAACATTCTCCTCCCAACCTCCCCTGCCGAAGGAGAGTAGCCCCAAAGTAGTTTCCCCATGAATGAAATACCTTCTAATGTCCCCGCTATGGTAACCCTAGACAAGCCTTTGTTCATGAAGTCAAGGATAAACTGTATCACATCTTCAGACCGACGCCAACATACCTCCCGCCGACAGGCCCCTGACTCCAAAAACTCTTTTCAAGCAAGCGAATATGCTGCCTGGGTTGATGCAGACAATGAACCTACCACCAATTGTATGACCCTGCGTTGCCTACATACCACAATTGATCCGACATGGGGGTCGGTGTCCTGTCCGCCTCCTTGGCCAGCCCATGGAATCTCTTCCACTGCGAACGAGACAAAGCATCCGCACTGTCATTGTCCACACCAGGGATGTGTAATGCCCTGAAAGCGATATCATACCTGAGGCAGCCCAAAACAAAAACTCGTAGCAATTTCAAAATCTGTTCATCCCTTGCCGACTGTCTATTGAGAATGTCCACCACCGCCATGTTGTAAATCCTGAACAGAACCTTCTTATGTGCCAAATCTTGCCCCCACAGTGTCAAGGCCACCAATACCGGAAAAAGTTCCAAAAAGGCTATGCTTCTCCCACCATCCTTCCATTGAGCTGGCCACTTCTCCACACACCACCTACCCTGCCAGTAAAGACTGAAACCATCACTGCCCGCTGCATCTGAAAAGATCTGAACATCCCATTGGAAATCCGCGTCCCTGGCTAACGGGTCTCCATTGAAAGAGCAAAGAAAAACCGACCACATACGCAGATCTTCCTTAACTCCAGCTGACAAACGGACATGATGATGCGGTAAATGCTGACCTGACAGTGCCCGACCCAAACGCCTACAAAAAGTCCTCCCTGCCCTGACCACCCTGCAAGCAAAATTAAGATGGCCCACCAGAACCTGTATATCCTTCACTGTCACCTTTCGTCTGACTAACATTGTCTCAAGGAGCTCCAGCATCTTCATTTTCTTTTCAACCGGCAAGCGAGCCTGCATTGCCACTGAATCAATCTCAATCCCAGAAAAGACATGGTCGCGCAAGGACCCATTGTCTTTTCCGGTGCTAACGGCACCCCCAAGTGGTCCATGAGCTCTTGGAACGTGTCCAGGGCTGCCTGGCACTCCGTGGAGCCCGGTGATCCATCAAAAAAGAAATCGTCCAAATAGTGTGTCCAGTGCAGTGTGTAAAATACCATTGCAAGAAAGTGCTGAAACATTCAAAAAGGACGCAAGACATCGAACAACCCATTGGCAATGCTTTGTCCACGTACCATTGACCAGCAAAATGGATCCCCAGAAGATTCCAATGATCTGGATTGAGTGGAAGAAATCTAAATGCAGATTTTATATCGCATTTTGCCATCTCTGCAGTTGCGCCGGCGGTCACCGCTAGTGACATAGCCACGTCAACTGAGGAATATGACACCGAGGCCGCTTCCTCATCAATAAAATCATTGACGGAAGATCCCTCCGGCCATGACAGGTGTTGGATTAATCTATATTGCCCTGCCTCCTTCTTGGGGACTACCACAATCGGGGAAATAATCAAGTCCTCCATTGGCCAATCATTAAATGGCCCAGCCATCCTTCCCTCTCGCACTTCTTTGGTCAATTTCTCCTGCACAACTACCTTATGTTCATCTGCAGATTTCAAATTCTTGGACCATCGCCGCAGCCGCGGCTCCTTGTAGCCTAGCCGGAACCCTTCCTGAAAACCTTCTAATATGATCTTTTTCACCCTCACATCCCCATACTCCCTCAAGCCCTCTGCCAACTGTACCAACTTAACCGGAGTATGAGCCTTTGGGCCAGACCCTTGTGGTCCTTTACCTCCTCTAGTGCCCTGGATTGGCTGTGAGGGGCCCGAATTGCTAGGGCCCGGCTCCTGCCACTACTGACTGTTTATATTTCTAACTCCCCAGCACTAAACCAAGGGATGCTTCTTACCACATTGTGAACACTCATGCCTGAACTTGCAGTATTCCCTTGTGCACATGCCCTTGTTAAAATCCCAGCATGCACCAGACCCTGTTTATGCTGCTGTTGAACTCCCCACCCCTCCCCGGGTGGGCTTCCTCTGAAAGGGCCGGTAAACTAACGGTAAACCAGTAGCTGTGAATATGGTCTTACCCCCCGCAGATGCGCCCATTGTGTGTTGCCACAAATCAGTATCCAACTCTCCCCACTTCGCTAAACTCTTCATCGTATTGGGCCCATGCAAAACCACTGCCAGTGATCCGCGCCTTTCTAATAACGTCAATATATTTAAAGATGGCAACACAGCGCTCCAGGAACTTCTCACAGTATACGCTGGCATAATTTAAGAACGCTGCCATCCAATTTTCGATTGTTAAAGGCACTTTTGGATGCTTAGCCAACTCTTCTTTCTTAGACCCCTCTTTGGATCGTACCTCCCTGTGCAACAGCTTAAGAATTTCCACGAATTCCCCCTTCCAAATTCTCTCCTTTGTGGCCAACATCAGATGTGCCCCCAACGGTTTCGTAACACCCATGTAGGGGAGCTTCTTAATCTTTAACTCCTTGCTTTCCAAAGGATCTTTACCTGTGTCCACCGCCTCAGTATTCACCCCTCTCTCCACTTTACAACACAATGGTCCTTCCACTTCACCTGTCCCTACACCTTGATCTTTAACATAACGACCTTTGTAAAGCTTCCCTTCATCAAACCCCCAACTCCATCCCCCCCCAGCCCCCACAGACACCATTTTAGGTTTGGCCCGTGGTTCACCACTCTCACCTGGTTCTAACAAGGGGGCCCGACCGGGCGCTGACCTCAATGCCACAGTCTCCGCGTTGTCCACCGTCCAAGGAACCCTCACCGAGGGGTCGCGCTCTCTTCTGGGTCCAAACCCCACTGCTTTCTTGGGATGCACCACCTCCGGTGCCTGCAAAACACTATGATACACATGAGAAGGACCCGCCCCCCCCCCTTCCTCGTGGTCCCTCACTTCACCTTCCTCTGGACTGTCCTCATCATAGTCCAGTACCACTGGCTCCTCTATCAACAGAGGGTCCGAAACCAGCGCCACACCTGGTGGGGGAGCCGACTGTACGCGCCGGTACTCCCCCAAACATTGACCACACCTAGCCTCTCCGACCGTTGACCAATCCATTCATCGATTCCTGTCTAATGTTGGGGCCAGCGACGTCGCGCTTGACCTTCATGTGCTGGCTGCACCGGTATCCCCGAACGGTACGAAATGTACCGCACGAGGCTCCACCCTCCCTTCTCTTCGGCTCAACTGGACCGCACTCCACCCTACCGAGTCTGCTGTTCCAGCGTGCTCCCTGGCCTGTGGAGAAAAAGTTCAGACTGATGTGCTGGGCCCCTTACTGATGCTAACCTCTCAACCCCCTGAAACTCCAAAGGCTGCTTCCTAGACCCACCTGGACTTGTTCTGTCCTACCTGCCCTGACTTCACCAAACTTACCCCTGCATTTAATGTGTAAGTGTGCCTTTCCTCACCCTCCTCCTCACTGCTCCATTCTAGCATTGCCTATATTACCAACCCTGCTGGACCCTGCACCTGGCTCCCACTCCCCTTACCACCCGAACTCGAGAACCTTCCCATGACCAGTCCGCCCCCCGCAGTGCCTACCAAAGCATCCCCCAATGACCTGCGATGGGGCGAGACAGAGGGTCCAGCACCATCACCCGCACGTATGCCCCGAACCCCCTCTGACCATGCCGGAAAAATATCCAAGCCCTTCCAGGCCCCCCCCAGCCTGGAAACTCTCACCTTCACCCACTTCCCCCAGTCTTCTCATGGTCCCCCCATCCCCGTACACCGGCCTAATATGACCCCTCAGGGGGGTGTAGGCAATGTCCTGGAAACTGGATTGCTCATCTGAGTGTTAAAACTACCCCACCCCCCCACCTGCGCCCATTCCCCCTCCCCCAAAGAGCTGCCCACCACTGAACCTGTCCCCAACCTAGGGGAATAGGGAGGTGAAAACAGGAGGGGGCTCATCATGTCCCTGCCCCCCTCTGTCTCCCACCCTGCTCTGCTGTCCTCATTACCCCCCCTGCTCGAAAACCTAGAGGGGCTAGCCTCCGATAGTTCCCCAGGCGGGGAGCCAAAACCATCCCCCCTCACACCCTGTACAGACCTGCTACATTGCCCTTCCACAATTGGTCAAACCGCCGCTGTGCCCAGATGCTCTCCCCCTCCTGGCCTCACGACAATGCCCTGGGCCCCGGACGCCTCACAAGCCTCACGCTCCCTCTCCCAGCCAACAGCCGCTGTCGCCTCGCTAGTTTGGGCCGTGGAAACTGACGCCGAGCGCCTCTTCGCGCCCCGCCCACCCCCACGCTTCACAACCAGCGCGGGGGCCGACTGCGCTCTCGCATGTACCGCCAGAGAAACAAGCAGCTCCAGCGGAACCTTTGGCCCTCCTACCCCCGCTGCCAGGCCTGACCCGCTTTTGCGCTCTGGTGAGCCCGGCACACACGGCCTATTCCCCACATTCCGGCCAACCTTGCCAACCGGGGCCGACTTTTTACCGCGCGGGCGGCCTCTTTCACTTACCGGCTCCAGTCGAAGCCGTTTCGGGGACATACACACCGCGACAACAGCTGCTACCCCAGCAGAGGCCTGCTGCGCGGGGCGCGACAGCCCCCCCCCGCGTCTCCCAGGACCAGGTCTAATCTTCCTGCCTCGTTAGGAAGCCGGATGGCTTCTAGCACTCGAACATCTTCAGCAGCCATCATACACCCTATGCAAACCAACACCTAACTCCTGACAAAAATTGAAAATATATTAAACAAATAGGAGGTTCCCCTGTAGTTTGTAGCAGGGAGGGGGGTCTTGACAGCAGAAAAAGTAAGGTGTCCCTGACTCTTTAGATTGACGGGTTTGAGATGGCCCAATCAATATTTATGGACAAAGTCTAATTTTGCAGAGATGAATCTCTATATCTTCATGTGGATTACAACTATCAAACACTAGGCAGAGTTGAATTGCTTGGCTACAACTTGTTATAATTAAACACACAACTGAATATAGTACTCAAACAATTTTAGTCATGTTAAAAAACATAGGATTTATTATTAACCTCCCACTTGGGTTACAATCTAAAAAAGCTTCTATGACATCCAAAATGGTTAAAAAACCACCTAATGTGGTCCTACAATAAAGAATTTTTTTTTTAAAAACAGTCAAAGTTACAACAACAGTCGACGCGGCGTTTCGGTGCTTTGTTTTCTTTTTGACACCTTCTTCAGGACTTTAAAACATTTGACTCCAATCTCTAAAAGTAAATGAGAGCATTTTATTGTTTGTTTTTGTTGTGTGGGTACAAATCTTTTGCCTAGTTTTACACTATTCAATCGTGGTAGACCACCTGTCCAAGAAAAACTAAAACAATTTTTGGGGGTACTTAAACAGCCATTAACAAGTACAACCGAAAAGAGTCAGGGACACCTACAAAAATTGAAAATAGCCTAGCTACTCCCAGCCACCAGGTCACCGAACCTAAAATGGTGGCTGGGGAAGGGAGCCCAAAGCATTTATGCTTGGGCTCCTTTTGGGCTATAAAACAAGCCCAAAATGTAAAAGCCCGCCTTGCCTGCTGCAAACCCCATCCCCCCGCCCCTCCCAAACTAGTTTGCAGCTAAAGATACAGTCGCGCTTCCCTTATAAAGGTGCGGGCTGCTCCGGGCAGAGTCAGCCGTGAAGGCATGTTCCCTCTGTTTTATGCCTTCTTTCCATACCAGTCGCTGCTGTAATGCCAGTTTTCCTTTTGTGTCTGTATTTTTTATATCTTGGCTGATTTTGGTGCAGCCCCTGATTGTGTGGTAAAATCAGCTCAGCAGGCACTTGCTGCTACTGTCTGCTTGATAGTTCCCCAGCCCCAAAGTCGGCAGGCAGCCTCAAGCACAAGGCCTCCCCCCACCACAATCACCCACTGCTGTCCGCCGCCACAACCCTGCTGTCCTGAGCCCCGCCCACTTCAGGGACACTGCTCTCTTTTTTTTTTTTACTTTCATAAGCATGGCGCCCACTTCACAAACACTGCGCTCTGCAATACAATGGATGTTGCTTTTGGTATTGTGAATGACAATGCCTTTTATTTTTTATAAAAGGCATTGCCATTTACAATGCCAATAGCTCCAAAACTCGCGGTTGCGAGACCTATTGCATTGCAAATGCTTGTTTAACAAGTAGCCCAGAACTCAGAAGGCAGGTACAGAGGCCAGAATGAACTTCTTGGCTGGTATTTCCACACATGCATCTGGGCATTACAAGTAAGAGTCGCTGGAAGGTGGAATTACATGCAGCTCCCGAACACAAGATATTTTACGCATGACGATTCTCGATTCTGGGGCCTTTCTGCTGAGTTTCTTCCTGCTATGAGCATAATGAGCAGGTGTAATTGTCAGAGCGACCCACCTGTTAAATTCAGGTGTGGGGAAACTGTCACTTAGAATCTGATGGCGATACTGCTCCATTCCAACTTGTAATGACGGCGTTAGTCTTAGTCTGACACACCTTGTAAGCCAAACATTTAGGAAGGAGAGTGGCAAATCGGAACTTTAGATTGTGTAAAGCAATTTGCAGTCAGAAACTGCCAGACAAAGATGCCTAATGCCCGAGCCCTTTCCTTCAGCGCTGCGGCCCTCACCAAGCCTTGGCTTCAGTAGGTCACGCAGACGATTTGCTGCCCCGTGGGTGGCTTTGGTCGCGTGCCACAAACTTTTAGATTTTAAAGATCCGACTAACATATAGAATAGAGAATTATGTTGTCTTATTTATGAACTCTGTGAACATCTCAATTTTAACACCATATAGCATATTTTAACATTTCATTTCATTCCACCGTTGTTGGTTTTTTAATTTAAATTCCCATTCGTTTTTCGCAGCCAGTGCACTCGTTCCCCATCTTTAAAAGTGCTCGGACAAACTGGTTTCATCCGAATATTTAGCATGGTGACATTTTTGACATTTTTGACACTTTGGAAGTAAAACGTTCTTTTCATGTTTTGCTAAACCCTGTCCTCTGCACTCAGCTTGTCTGGTTGTATTTTTAGCGCTTACTCTAATAACATGAACGGGCCCTGGGAGCCAATCTAAACAACTCTGGCCAGCCAGCAGCCCGTGGCAGTGCACCCAGCGCGGCTGGAATCTGCTCCCTTCTCTCCAGTTGTACTTAAGGCACATGTAACTCAAGCACCCGAGAGAGCAGGAGGAAGCAAACTCACTGCGCATGTCACGTCACCCCTGCCCAGCAGGAAAGCTAAGCGGCATTTATGCAGGTACAGCCAGGGGCCTGAAACTGGTCGGAGCTACTGGGGCGAACTAGGCCCAGAATGAGATAAGAAGGTGGTGTCATGTTTTGTTGAGCTGATAACCCACGGGACGCCAGGATTTCTCCCTCTGGGCAGGGGCACTCTCTTTTACTGGCTCACTGTATTGGGCCAACAATACTACGGACTGACAGGCAATTTGAGATACTTAGTGTCATGTCATCCCTCATGTATCCCCGGAGGATTCGGCATTTACCTGCCCGCATCTGACATTCACGAGCACGCTGTAGAGAGGCCGCGGGGTGAGACTGGGTGTGCAGTTCTCCTTTTGTGCATTCGCTTCAGGTTTGTGCTTGTCAGTTTGAACCCTGCATAGCTGCTGGTCACCATGACGTCAGAGCAGGCAGCGCAGTATAAGATGCGTCTTCAGGGCTGTGTTATTTTCAGAGACGTTGTGCAGCTTCTTTGTGTTGAAAGAAAGGTACCTCAAATAAAAGCAAACTCCCCCATTATCACTAGCCCCTTTGGTAAAGGTTCTTAGCGAAGGTATGGACCCCGCCCCCTCCACCAGGTTAATAGCTACTTAGCAGCACCAAAGAAATGAAATAAATCAGACAACATATGATTTGCTGGAAAAACAGTTTGCTGCAGGTTTATTCCATTTAATTCATTAATAAAATATGCTAACGTGATGGGTTAATTTATGGGCGAACTAAGGGCTGGCAGCGGTGAGTAACCTAAACTGCCCACCCGCCTGATGAACCAAACAATGCCGGGACCAACCCATTCAGCGCTACCATTTTTAAATCCGTGATCGCCAGTCCCGGATTAATACTCACACCTTGTTATGGGGGAAGGAAGGGGTATAGGGCAAGCCCCGGTTGCGCTGGCTTGCAACTGCCCGAAGTACTATGGGGCGCCCTCGCTTACTTCGCAAGGTCCTGCCGTAAAGACTTGTGGGGTTTGGCATCGAGCACCCTTACTGTTCTCCTTCAGCTGGTAACCTTATGTACCAAACTGCCTCTGAATTGCCCCGTAAATCCGCCAAGGCCCTGGATGTGGCTCCCGTCATATCCAGGGTCTCCACCCACCAGGCTCCATATTCTCCTGCAACCCACAATTACCAATGCTTCTAGCTCGACCAAGTCCATATCCACCACTGGCAGGTGTACCACGGCCCTATTGGGTGCCCTGTGGTGTTTGCACTAATGAAGCCACACCTTATTTATCCAAAGCCCCTCTGCTCAGTGAGAAGGCATGGCTCTAATTACCCTTCTGTGGCAATGTTTGATGGCCTCCCTGGACCTGGCTTCATGCCATACCCTGTGCGGGATTATGTCACTAAACAGTATCAAGGGACCGCCATATTCTACAGTGCCCCATGAACTGCTTGTTTCACTTAATGTACATTTCATTGACTTGCTCAGCGTGCAGCGCCCTGTGAGGTGAGATCATTGCCACCCAGGTGAAGTTCTAAACTGTGGGATGGGGCCCGCCCCAGCTAGTTTCTGCCGCAGCTTTGTGATCCAGCTGCGCCGATGCGTGTCATCCCTATCTGAGTGCCCATCGGAGCTTGCAATGAAAAGGCCCTCGTTTATGACCAAAGCCACTCTGCCCTGTGTACTCGCGCCTGGCATGCTTGCCCTACTGCAGGACAGTTTGGTGGCATCCCGAGGCCTGGCTCTATGCCGTACCTTGTTTGACAGCTTCAGCCAGTAACAGTGCCTTGCATGGGCTGGCCAGAGGGGGACAGCCCTTCCCAACCAAGTGAGGCTTCCTCCCATCATAGTGGCCTTCTAAGCGAAGCGCTCTGATACTGCAGCATATTTTACTAATTGTGGCAGTAGAATAACCAAACCAGCTTTCAAAATGCACAATCAGTTTAGGAATAAGGCACTAAGACCTGCTTATTTTATATTTCCATATTCCTACTCTGGGCCGCAGAACCCTCAGTAAGTTAGTGTGAATTTTATTCTGGTTAAAACATTGGGCTTCTGGGAGCCTTATTTCTCATTACAAAGCAGGTTCCATTCGCAGAGCGATAGTTAAATATTAATTATATGACTAGCGCAGTGGATGGTACTTGGGCGGGGTGAAGAATAAGATTGATCTGAGCATTGACATCGTGTCAAATGAGTTTTGTTAGTCCGTATCCCTGTAAACACCAGGTGCTACCGTTATTCATTTTATTGGTACTGCTCTTGCAGCAGCAAACGATGATCTATCTCCAAGGCTTGCAGCTGCATCACGCCCTTTAATGTGTGTTAGGTGTGCCTATTGCACAGAATCCAAGGCATGGGTGGGTCAGGCACAGGCTGTGTAGCCTGGGGTCCTCCATAAATGTCCCCTTAGTATTCTGTAAACCACCCTCATTTCCTGAGGGTCCATTTCCATTGAACTGGCCACTAAATTTGCACAAACACTCAATTTTGCTGCTATTGCCAAAGTAATGCCTCAGATATTCAGGTTCCAGGAATGTTTGTCTTTTGTGCATCAACAAGTAAGGTGCCTTGATTAGTTTATATGTTAAAATCATTGCTTCCATTATACTTCAGCGTTCTAAGCAACGTGCTTCATTTTTGCTTCTTGACTCTCAAGTCACTGGTTAGAATAGCTAAATAAGATTGGCAGAACATTCTCATAAACCTGCCCATCCCCCTCGACCTGTGTCTTTTAGCGAGGTGAACGTGACAAGTCAAATTCATCGGTTAAAGGGCGACATCGTCATTTAACGTGGGCTAACACTACCCATACTTTCACCGATCCTTTCAACTGAGGGGGGTGGCTCCTACATCCACTAACATGTGGGTGTGCCCAGGAACATGCATCGATTCATCTGAGGCCCAAGCTGGTTTAGCAGCCACTTCCCACAGATTATACCCGGCAAAATCAATCCCTGGCAGCGCTCTATTTGTGACCCTTGGAACTGGTTACGGATAGCCCGGTGCTTACCGCTAGTCAGTGGTCATCTCTGTTTCTCTGCACCTCAACCTCCCTGGGGCGCCTATACTGACAAGTTGTTTGTTAGCCTTTTAATAACCTAACAATTGAGACTGTAAACATTTTAAATCAATCCTAACCATGGAGAGGCAACCTGCATTTAATTTACCTTCAGTTAACCCCAAGGAAGGTACTGTTCCAGGTGTTTGGACTTCCCTCATGTGTTCTTTGCTTTCTGTGAAGTGCACATCATTCTTGATCACATGTCTCAATCGGTAATGTGTGAGCTAGGGTAGCTCCCAAATGCCCACGGCGTGGCTCTCCACATTGAATTTCAGCCTTGCTTATCATTTGGAGGGTTCCAGTACGTTAAAGGGGCAGTACCGTTCACATCAGAGACCATTCAAGTGCAAGCCAACTGGACCAATGGATGGCCCTCATGCTAAGGCATGAATACTACATGGCCAGTACTGTGATGCTCTGCATCCCCACAAAGATTAAACCTGTTTAGCGGCTTTACTCTGTCGGTCAGCCCAAACTGGGGCCGAGTCCTCTTAAATGTGGACAGAATGGCAGGGTGTTTGAGTGAAAATGTTAATATCCAGAAACTGATATGCTTACACTGACGCAATGGTTGTATATCCAACTATAGAGAATCAAACAAACAATGGTGGCTAGCGGATCCTTTTATCGCACAATCACGTGTAGCTGTGAGCTGCAGAAAAATTAACACATTTGCAGCTGCCCATCTCAAGAAATGGTTCGCCACCAATTGGAACCACAAATAAATCAACAAATAAAGCAAGAATCTGAGATGCAACAAGGATAATATATCGCAAAATAATGGCAAAGAAGCCAAACAAAGCAGATGAAACGAGAGGTTGATGTTAGATAATTAACTAGCACATGCATCAATATTGCATTTTGCGATTCCTTAATTGCGAAAAATAAGGAATCGCAATTAAGGAATTGCAAACTGCAATGCATCAAGAAATTGCTAAAAAAATAGCGATTTCTTAAAATTCCTTAATTGCGATTCTCTAATTGAGAATCGCAATTAAGGAATACCTCCCCATCCATTTCTATGGGCCTAGAGGCCCATAGGAATGAATGAAAAAACATTCTTAATTTGCAATTCACCATTAGAAATTGGCAAATTAAGAATGTACTGGCACATGCATCAATATTGCATTTTGCGATTCCTTAATTGCGAAAAATAAGGAATCGCAATTAAGGAATTGCAAACTGCAATGCAACAAGAAATTGCTAAAAAAAAATAGCGATTTCTTTAAATTTCTTAATTGCGATTCTCTAATTGAGAATCGCAATTAAGGAATACCTCCCCATCCATTCCTATTGGCCTAGAGGCCCATAGGAATGAATGGAAAGACATTCTTAATTTGCAATTCACCATTAGAAATTCGCAAATTAAGAATGCAATTTCAAGGGTGCAGGGGTGTCCAAAGGACACCCTGTTGCACCCCTGAAATCTGCTTAGAAGTACCTTTTGCACACTCACATGCCCCAAGGGCATGTGTGTGTGTAAAATGGAACTTTAGTGCATTTTTCAAAGTTTTCGCAAATTACCATGAAGGTCAACTTCATGGTAATTTGCTCCTCTTATTTGCGAATTCGCAAATTTTAAAAGTTTGATGCATTGCATTTAAGGAATGTCAATTTGAGATTCCTTAAATGCAATCGCAATTTAAGAAATCGCAATGCGATTTCTTAAATTGCGAAAATTACAACAATGATAATGCATCTCAAAAACGGGAATTGCATTTGCAAACGGCCGAATTTTGCGATTCGCACCATTTGCGAATGCAATTTCCTTTGATGCATGTGCACATAAGTCCTTTATTTCATATTCCACGAAGAACTATACATACAGCCAACGCATTTCACCCGTATCTGGGCTTCTTTAGGGCATTCGGAAAGATAAGCTCCCCGGTCTCAAGGCTGATCCCAATATGTTAATCCTTAGGGAGACCATGAAGTTTTAAGGTAAACAAAGTGTTCTACACCAGATGCTTATATAATTGTCAACGCTGGGAGTCTTGCAAAGAAGTGCTGTGTTGTTGAGGTTCTTAATATATGTGTCTTGTGGAGAGCAGTAATCAGCCTTCATTAAGCCGTGTCCGGGTCAGGCAGCAGCATTCTGAGGGATTCTATCTTGCTGTATTTGTATATCCAACTATATTTAAAGCAAACAGCTAGTGGGGTGTTTGAGTGAAAATGTTAATTTTCAAACCTGATATGCCGGTAAAGACAAAATGGTTGCAAATATATGTAAAGCTCCCAGCTGAATAGTAAGTCAAGCTGAACTAAAGAAGTGTTTTGTTGTGGTGCTGTCCTTGTGCCAGAGGGAGTGTGGGCATTTTTACAATGATAACATTATTAGTTGCTCCAGGTGGGTTGCCTTTAGCTGGAGTATCTCTTCTAAAAGAAAATTGGACCCCCCCTCCTATGTATGGAGACAGGCTAGTGAGTCTTTACCTTATTTCCACAGGGGAAGATAGTGAACCCATGTGCCTATTGTTTGTGGCACTGTTCGCCTAAACCAAACAATGTCACCTATCAATGGAACACATACTGCATGAAACTTTTTTCCCATGAAGCCAACTGTTTTGGTTTCTAGAGTGTACATGGTACCGCAACAGTGACCATTTGTAGGGCACTAGCTGCTGGGATTTTTACATGGTGTAGCAGTGGGTTGCCTTAGCTTCACTGCCCCCTTCAAGGTCTGTTGCTTCGTAGACCCCATCATACCAGTCCGCTAGGATTGTAACACAAGGGGGCATGTGCTTGGTTGACACAGTGACATGGTCTGAACTGCTATGCCTATATGGCAATGAAGGCCGAGGCAGCACTGCAAGATAGGCAAACCATGTGTGCACTGTTTCCTCCTGTGACACATCGCTAACTGTGATAGCTAATATGCTCCCTATCAGTGGTAATTTGTAGTAGATCAATGCTGTTGTCAACTGCATAGGCCTTTGAAAATATTTGCATGCATGACATTTTAAGCCCAAATGGGGGTCATCCTACATTACATGCCACCCAGCTGTGACATTGATTGTTTAATCTAGAAGATAAAGCTAGCTCAATTTGTTTATCCCAGGGATTAATTCCTCTAGCCTGGAATACAAGACCTGTCTTGTCCCTGAATTACTTTCTAGTAAAATTGTAATTAATGATGCAAAACATTTCACTCAACATAAAACTGCACAGGCTTGCTTTGCCATTTCCCTCACCCACACGATCCCCTTCTTAAAACCACCACTCACTGATGTAGATGCCTTAGGACGTGAGCATCCTGCTGGGTACATCTTGCTGCCCGCTATTTATGCCATAAGGAGGCTCCAGTTAGAAAGTGTGTGAAAATGTCTTGCTAGAGTAGACACAAAATACCATTATACTTTGATGACTGTCCTCAATATGGTACGTGATGGCCCAGCTTCTGGTAAGATTAGAAACATGTGGCCTTAAGCAATGTATGTCTTCGTTTAATTGCAATGCCCATTATTCCTTAAATTAATTTGGACCATGCAGTGAAATACTGTGCTGTTCAGATCACAATCTTCCCAGTGCGTTTAAATGCTTTAACGCAGTGAGTGGTACGGTTACATTAATGTGGGAATCTAACAGTCGCAGTTTCATGTTTTAACACAACCCCATTTATTTTGGGTCCTGTTGGAACACCTCTGCTTCAATGGAAGTAAATTCGGTACTTAATTTAATATGTTTCTTGGAATGGTCATTGAATGTTCCCAGCTGTTGGCTGACTGGATCATGCCGTGTCTAGTGATCTGAAATGTAAAACTGGCTTGCAATCGAAGCAATTGTCCTTCAAAATGTAGAACCTTATGTAATCTTGCCAACTTGTTTCAAGATCTATAATAAGAGGCGAATGCTAAGCATTGCTGAGGCTGTATAAACAAGAATGTGTACCTCCCATAATCAGGACACAATTAGTTTATGTGAGACGTTGTGTTCGCCTGACCCACAACTAGGGTTGCCACCGTTCCTAAAGAAAATCAGTGGCGGTTCCTCCGCTATGATGGGGGAGCGCCGCCCCACTGCTCTCGGGTCAGTGAAAAATAAAAAATAAAATGATAATAGCAGGAGTTATTATCATTTTATTTTTAGTATCCACCAGGTTCAGTCGGGGTCTGGTCGGGCTCCTGTGACGAGGGAGGAGGAGTGGTTGCTGCACTCTAAAGTGCTCATGACGGTTTGGTTGGCCGTTTTGGCCTTGCCAAACTGCCATATACACTTTGCATGTTCTCCACCCAGGCTGCATTACAGTCTGGGTGGAGAACATGCCCATGCCCTTATTCCCCGTCTGAGCACCGAACCACGGCATTCAGACTTCAGCATTGTGACTGGCTTAGGGAAGCCTGGGTGCTTTCTAAGGTAAGTGAATTGTCATTTTATTTTTTTCCCCTCCTCCCCCCACCGCCCCCCGCTTCACCACCCCTGTACCGTACCGGCCAACACAGAAGAAAATACCACTTGTTTGTTCAAATTCTAAGATTTATCAAGGTCAGACAATGTAAAGAGCGGAGGAGACTAATAAAGTTAAATACTTATTTTATGTAATAAGTATAAAAGACCCACTGGTATACAAGCTCAGGCGTCTTGTCAGATCAGCTCAAACCGCTTCTCTGGCAATCGAACCTGAGCTCCCCACAAACACGTTCCACATTACATATTAAACATTCTAATATGATGTTCAACCATTCTTTTCCAAAGTACAATACATAGTGACCTAGGTTAACAAAGAACTACGATAGAAGTAAAGAAAGACATATTTACCACATGTATCTTTTCACAACAAAACACAATTAGTCTAAAATATAATCATTTCTTTTCTTGGGCAATCTTACACTTCTTTTATGCAATTCATGTGAGTCATGTACAGATGAACCTGTACAAACATTACAGTCTGAAACATGAGAATCCAAATTTGAATCACTACTTGAATGAAAATACTCCCCAGATTCATTACTTTAATGAGAAGAATGAGAAAACTTCCCAGAATAATTACTTGAATGAGAAGATTGCCTAGACAGTAATGAATCACCAGATACATCATCAAACCAAATGTCATCACCATCTTCCATTTTTCCAAAAAAAACGTTCCTGACCTGGCTTGAGAATAACAAATGAACTTTTACTCCACCATCCTTTGTCTTTTAGAAGAACAGTGGAATCAGTGACATCCTCAACTTCAAAAGGTACAGTAAATTTAGATATACCTTTGGGTGTAAAAGTAGGTTTAATCACTCTTACCCAATCACCCACCTTTATGCTTTTATTCTTACAATGGTGAGAGTTATCATGGTATGTTTTCCCAAACATGCGAGCTGCAGCTATGTTGTTCCTAACCTTAATGATAGAAGTTTCTACATTATCTCTGTGAACCTTTTCTTTACTCAAGAAAGGCATCAACAAAGATCTTGCCTGCCTGCCTCTCAATAAAAAATAAGGAGAGACACCCGTACAAGTGTTAGGAGTTAAATGATAACTCCATTTTTTTTCTTTAAGAAATTCGAACACATCAAGATTGCTTTCTAAAGCGGCTTGAATCCCTTCTTTAAAACATCTTTTTGCTCTCTCAATCTGACCATTAGAACGAGGACTATAAAGAGGGGCTCTTTTAGCACACACATTAAACTTTCTCAAAAAACTTTGCATCTTGCTTGAAATAAATTGAACACCATTATCAGACATAATTGACATAGGTGCCCCCTCAATCCTGAAAATGTTATCCAGGAAAACTATGACTTCATCTGTGGTAGGATGTTCAACAAAAGAGTAATATAACCATTTAGAAAAATCGTCAATGAGAACAATTAAAAATCTTTTCTCCCTGTCCAAACATTCATAAGGTCCTGAAAAATCAATGGAATGCTTTTCTCAAGGACCCACAGGGGCATCTCCAATAGATAAAGGTTCAGATGAAACTTTCCAGTGTTTATCTGATTTTACGCACACTGAACAATTATTTATAAATCTTTCCACAGATGCTTCCTTGCCAGGCCACCAATAATGATTTTGAAGTAATATTTTTGTTCCAAAAATACCTGGGTGTCCTGAGTGAGCTAAATGGATGAGTTTGTCTCTGAGATCAGCAGGTGATACAAACAAATCTCGCCTTAACAAAATATCATTTTCAACAGACAGTTCCTCAGCAATTTGTGCAAAACTTCTGAGAGGTAATTCTAAATTCTTAACTGAAGGCCACCCTTTAATCACATATTGCTTAACTTTGGCTAACACATTATCTTTGGTAGCATGGTCATTCCATTCCTTCTCTGAAATAGCAAAATTGCAAGAATCAACAGCATCAATTGAAGCCACAACACATTCATGTTGATCACAAACCTCATCTTTCTATTCATTGACAGGTGGTAATCTAGATAGACAGTCTGCAGTAAAGAAATTTCCACCAGAAATGTGCTGGATCTCAAAATTAAATTCATGCAGTCTTGCAATTAATCTAACCAATCTAGATGAGACTTTCCCACTTCTAACCCATCCATCATATAAACAAGAGGTTTATGGCCCATAACTAAAACAAGATCTTCCCCATGAATTATTCTTCAACTTTTCAGCAGCCCACACACAAGCCAGAGCTTCCTTTTCAATGGTACTATAGTGAACCTCTGGACCTCTGATGCCTCTAGAAATAAAAGAAATTACCCTTTCTTTTCCCTCAACAATTTGTGTGAAAACTGCCCCAAACCTACGGTACTGGCATCCACAGTAACAAACGATCTTTGTTACTGGTATCCACAGTAACAAACGATCTTCCCTGAGGATCAAAAGTGTTATGGCCAGGTGCTCTAGCAATAAGTTTAACTACATTGCTAAAAGCTTCATCATGAACACCTTTCCACACAAACTTTGACCCTTTTTGAGTAGTTGCCTAAGTGGCTCTACAACAAGAGCATAGCCCTTAACAAACGTGCCATAATACTCACTTAAATCAAGAAATGAGCACAAGGTATCTTTATCCTGTGGCTTACTAGCTCTTTCTAAAGTATTGATAATATCCTCTTTAGGAAAAATACCATCAGGAGAAATTTTGAGACCTAAATAATTGATTTCATTAACCAAAAATTTACACTTGACTTTGCTGACAGTCATGCCTTTGTTGGTTAGAGTTTTCAAAACTCCAAAATGGAATTATGCTCATCACTTTTTTTTTAGCAAAAATCAAAATATAATCTTGGAAAGACTGTACTCCTTTTAAACAATGGAACAAATTCTCAATTAATTTCTGGAAAACACTGGCCGCTGATGCCAGTCCAAATGGCATTCTCAAAAACCTGTACAAACCAAACGGAGTGATATATGCCGTAAGATCTTATGGAGATTCATCAAGGGTTACCTGATGATAGGCAGATTGTAAGTTAATAATTGAGAAAGATTTTGCACCATTAACAGCAGCCAGCATTTCTTGAATTCTAGGTAAGGGATATGTCTCTAATACAATATTCTTATTGAACGATCTAAGATCCACACATAATCTGATATCTTGATTTTTTTTTAAGAGCGATAACAATCGCGGAAACCCCTTCAGAGCTGTGAGTAGGCTCTATGATGCCTTGAGAACAAAGATCATCCAGATGTAATTTAAGTTTATCTCTCACTCCCAAAGGTACCATCCGCACTTTATGTTGAATGGGTAAAGCTCCCTTCTTAAGTTTTATTCTGTGTGAAAATCCTTTAACTTCCCCACCACATTTTCAAAAATGTTCTTGTACTTGCGGAGAATAGAAGATAAAGAAGAATTCTCTAAAGAAACATTATTAATAGAAATATCTCTCAATTGAATAGGATGGTCAGACCCTGGACATAAATTTACTCCTAACTTTCGCAAATCATACCATCCAACAATATTCTTTTCATCAATAGCCACATAAATTTTAGTAAAAAATCATACGATCTTCAAATTTCAACGAATCTTCAAAGAAACCTAACATTTTGATGTCAAAATTTCCAAATGCTTTAGGATTAATATCAGAAACAGTAAGATTGACACCCTCCCAATTTGCACTAAAGAAAACATCTGATAAAATGGTCACTGGCGAACCAGTATCAGCCATAGCCTCAAAAGCAACATCACCAACCAGAACAGTTCTTAAAGGAGCTTTGAAAGGAATCCTGACATTGGTAATAGAATCATTAAATGAGTCATCATAAATTGTGATAATTAATTTTTGCATATCATGTTCAACACTTGAAACACTATTAACACTAGAATTAGAATTAGAACCTTTTCTTGGAGTTTTACAAACAGAAGAGAAATGACCAACCTTCCACATTTGGTACACTTTTTTTTAAGAGCAGGACAATCAACAGAGTTTGCCAAATGTGTTTTATATCCACACCTAAAGCAACTTAAATTGAACTCTCTACCCATTTTGAAACTACTCTTATTACAAACTTGAACAGCACAAACGGAAGACTCAATTGACCTCTCAATGCCTTTAGCTAAATCTATTACCTCAGCTAAAGTAGGGTTACCACATGCCAGAAGTCTTTCCTGTATTTTTTTGATACACAAATAAATACAAGTTGATCTCTGATAGATAGATCAACATAGGCTCCAAATTCACAGTTGGCAGCTAAAACTCTTAAAGCTGCCAAATAATCTTCAACAGATTCATCAGCTAACTGTTTTTTTTATGAAAGGCATGCCTTTCAATCATTACATTTGGCTCATCTCCAAATTGTTTTTCACGTCTTGCCACAGCTTCTTTAAACACATTCCATCCATCACCTCCTCCACTTGGTGGCACTATAGGCACGAGATTCTTAAAAATTTCTAGTGCAGCTGTTCCAAGATAACTGAATAGAATTGCTTTTTTTCTTTCCGCTGAAAATTCAATTCCATCGATGGCTACAATGTAATTCTCAAATGTTTCCAACCACTTTTTCCATTTCAATTTTGGTTTTCCAGGAATTTCCAAAAATATAGTGGATTGATTACAAATTTGAGAGGATGCCATAGTATCAGAATTTTATTTTAGCCAAAATAAAAAAAAGTATTAAATATACTCTAAAACTCATATTTATGTAAATTAAAGTTAAAGAAAAGAGCTAATATGCACTAAAATAAATAAGTCTGCATATCACTGTAGCAGGTGAAACTCAAAACTTTTTGTTATTTCCATAAATTTGTATGTGTGCAAATCACAGCTGTAGAAAAATGTGACATGCACTTTAGAATAACCAAGTGTGCAAATCACTGCATCAGGTAACATTGAATATTAACTTATTGCTGTATAAGATGATGTAATACATTTCAAAATAACATGCACTTTACCAAGAATTAGTGTGCATATCACTGTCAATAAAATGTAATAAGCAAATTAGAAGTGTGCGAATCACTGAATCCGCGAATTCCTTTTAAATATGTGAGCTCGATAATTAGCTTCTTCTATGCGCAATCGCAACTCAGCTTCAGTTTCAATATTCGTGCTATTAACTGAATCTCAATCAGCGCGTAAAACAGCTATAAGGCTTCAAAACACAATAAATATGGCTGCGACGTTGCGTGCTTCCGTAAACGTCTTTGACCTCAATATGCGTTCCAAGCTTTCGACGCGATGCGGTCCAGAGACTCCTTAGCAACCACAGCAATAGAAATGCGTCACAGTGGCTGCATGTGAACTGCTGAGGCACGCGATGACTATGCGCGCAAGCAGGTTCACCGTAAGCAACGGTCTCTTTCCCAGAAGATGATTAAAATAAACCGTACCTTGAGTCCACGAACAGGCACAGCGCAGATATTTTGAAATTGAATAAAACGCCAATCAAGCCAAACAAAGTAAGTTCTTGAAGAATCTTCTTAAAGTATTCTTAGCAAAATGGGAGAAGATTGCTTGAATCACACAGTGGGTCGGTAAATTATCAATTAAAACTCCTCGTTGCCATTGTAAAGAGCGAAGGAGACTAATAACGTTAAATACTTATTTTATTTAATAAGTATAAAAGACCCACTGGTATACAAGCTCAGGCGTCTTGCCAGATCAGCTCCAACCGCTTCTCTGGAAATCGAACCTGAGCTGCCCACAAACACGCTCCACATTACATATTAAACATTCTAATATGATGTTCAACCATTCTTTCCCAAAGTACAATACATAGTGACCTAGGTTAACAAAGAACTACAATAGAAGTAAAAGAAAGACATATTTACCACAGAAGACAATACTTAGATCGGACTTTAAATCAATTGTCCTTTATTCTAAACCTGTCTTTGCTGTCTGTGTTATTTAACTATCCGTCATGGGTAGCCTGGGACTCTAAAACGCCTAAAAGTGCTTTTCTGGTTATAATTTTTATTTTATTATGCCCAATAAGATAACAGACTAGAGTGTTTTAGATCATTTCCTTTGCCTGGACCTGGTTGGAATGTTATTCTTCTTGAAAACTGTGTCTGGGTGAAACCCATCCCAGCCAGGTTGCCCATCGCTGCTGCACCAACAGACTGGCAGCAACAGAATGAGAGTCCATTCTTTCAAACCAGACAGTGTTTAGAAATACCTGTGCATTGCATGTAACCGAAAGATGAACTACCCCAATTTGCCGGTGATGGATCAAGCCCTGATCTGTTGACTGGGTAGGAGTGTTCTGATTAACTCAGATACTATGTCCATCACCACCCCCTTTTTGTAATTATTTTGGCCACCATGAGTGTGGAAGGGTATGCTCAGACATGAGTCCCTTGCTCATTGCACCATCAGGATTCAAGCAAGCCGGGCCGAAGACGGCTGTAATGCCAGAAACCGGTCCCCGGAAGCTTGTTTCCTTTCCAGTGAAGAATTGGCTCGGTAGTTTGGTCTGCCCTGTTCCCATGATGCACTGGGCCAGGGACAGACTAATTTGCATATAGCCAGGTTCTGAACTGGGATGGTGCAGTGAGCTAATAAACGGTGATGGATCAAGCCCTGATCTGTTGACTGGGTAGGAGTGTTCTGATTAACTCAGATACTCTGTCCATCACCTCCCCCTTTTTGTAATTATTTTGGCCACCATGAGTGTGGAAGGGTATGCTCAGACATGAGTCCCTTGCTCATTGCACCATCAGGATTCAAGCAAGCCGGGCCGAACACGGTTGTAATGCCAGAAACCGGTACCCGGAAGCTTGTTTCCTTTCCAGTGAAGAAGTGGCTTGGTAGTTTGGTCTGCCCTGTTCCCATGATGCACTGGGCCAGGGACAGACTAATTTGCATATAGCCAGGTTCTGAACTGGGATGGTGCAGTGAGCTAAAAAACGGTGATGGATCAAGCCCTGATCTGTTGACTGGGTAGGAGTGTTCTGATTAACTCATATACTCTGTCCATCACCACCCCCTTTTTGTAATTATTTTGCACCAACAGACTGGCAGCAACAGAATGAGAGTCCATTCTTTCAAACCAGACAGTGTTTAGAAATACCTGTGCATTGCATGTAACCGAAAGATGAACTACCCCAATTTGCCCTGCCGATTCTTCAATACCCATAGTTTTTACAGAATTTCATGCCAAACAATTCAGCTCCGCTTTACTGTCAGAGAAGCTCTGCTGTCCTTTGCATGTATGAGACCAGGAGTTATTCAATTAGTGTGTTGTTGCTTGAAATTAAAATTAAGGCTCTAAAACCAGTCCTGATCTGTGTCGTAATCCCAACAGTGATAGCAATTAAATCAATCTTGCAGGAATGGACAAACCGTACTCTGGCAGTAGTAGCTGCATTCATTCTTCTATTGCTTTTATTTCTTAAAGTGAATGAAAACGGGGTGCGACCACCAGTGGGGGGCACAAGAACCTTGTTTGCCAAGCAGTGAAGTTCTAAACTCAGTTCCCATTCCAATCTCTTTGTGACGTCACCTGTAGCCAAACCAGTTTGTGATTGGTCAGGGCAATAATAAATAATGAAATGGTACATGAGACCCTAGTAATATGCCAAGTGATGCAGCATAGCACCACCAACCAAAGGATCCATCTCCATGCCATCCAGGCCGGTGTAAACCCAAGGGGACGGGCCAAATTGGGGCACTGAGGCACACTCTCCGCACATGACTGTGCCCCTAGGCATGACAAAGCATCAACACTATCCAGGTCTATTCACCGCCCATATCAATTATGCACCTTATCTAGGCTGCCTGGATGAACAGTCAAAAATGTCCCTCTGTTCCAAAAGTACCTCTCTACAGCAATCCCCAACTACATAGCTTTCAGGGCAGTTTTTTCCTTGGACCGACACCCAGCAGACACATAATGAACAAATGGGAATACACCATTCATGCCCACTCCACCTCAACCCACCTACAACAGTAGTTCAATTCCACCCGGTAGCCCCAACTCAGCATGGCTGTATTGGGTAACATTGTGTCCTAAAATTCTGTAACTGACCAGATCATGATACATATCCTCGTACTCTCTCTCTCTCCCCGTTTTATGATACTCTGTTACCTTAACTTATTCCTGCCCCTCCCAGATACCCGACAGGGCATCAATACTGTAGTTTATTACCTTGAAATGAATGGATCTTAAGGCAGTTAAAAGCATCCTTCTTCCATATTTAAGCCAAGCCTAGAGTCAGCGCGTATGATCTGCTCAGTTGATGATCTGCTGTAGTTCAATACATGAGGGAATCCCCACCCATATTTTTTATTGGCTTGTGTCTTTGTCCTTCGTAAATGCTGCCTTCAGATTTGTTTATAGGCTTATTAGTCCCTCCTTATTACTGCCATCTCATCATTGGTACCCTCCCATGGCTACTGGCCGCTATACTTCGAGTGTTACACGGTAGGTTTTATTTAGACTGTGAGCACTATTTTCTTTAATGAGGTTCTCCTACTGCCTTCTCTGCTCCCCCTTCCCTCCTGTTGTCCGTGCCTTCTCACCCCCTCCCTCCACCTGCACTCCAGTTGCCCATGCCTTCACGCCCCCTTCTGCCCCCTCCCCAACCGCACTCCCGTTGTCCATGCCCCCTACCCCTGCCCGCACTCCCATTGTCCGTGCCTTCTCCCCCTCACTCCTGTTCTCCGTGCCTCCCCCGCCCTCCTTCCCGTTGTCCGTGATGACTACCGTTTGCAATGCAATAGGTCTCTTGTAAATGCGAGTCCCATTGCATTGCATATGGGTTCGATCTCACATCTCATGCAGACGACACACAGATTGTGGTGTCTCTGCTTCCAGGGAAGGAGGAAGGCGTGGCAAGAAAATTCCAGGAGTGTATGACAGCAGTAGGCACCTGGATGGCGAGAAACTGCCTAAAGCTGAACTCGGCAAAAACTGAAGTATTGATATTCGGCTCCACGAATAATTTCTGGAGTTCGAACTGGTGGCCTGAAGAGATGGGTACACCCCCCATCCCAGTCACAAAGGTCAAGAACTTAGGAGTCTTGATCGACAATAAGCTGACGTTCAGGCCCCAAGTAAATGCAGTGACTTCATCCATCCACTGCTCTCTGAAAATTATCCGGAAGATTCTTCCTTTTCTTCCGGAGGAGAGTAAGAAAATTGTGGTCACGGCCCTAATCCTATCGCGCCTGGACTATTGC
This sequence comes from Lissotriton helveticus, assembly GCF_964261635.1. Classification (NCBI taxonomy): domain Eukaryota; kingdom Metazoa; phylum Chordata; class Amphibia; order Caudata; family Salamandridae; genus Lissotriton; species Lissotriton helveticus. Next base: position 1,207,100,870 of record NC_136068.1, read on the forward strand.
AATAGCCTATTCCTTGAAGCTCAACAGGGGCTTCTTAACAAACTCCAGGTGTTGCAAAATGCTGCCGCCCGACTCATCACAGGACTCCCAAAGTTTGCGTCCATCTCCCAGGAATTATGGAAGCTACATTGGCTTCCAGTCCGGAAACGGATCTCTTTCAAAGCCCTGTGTATAGTCAAGTCAAATGTCAAATGATCTTTATTCGGATTAACAACATCCATAAAAGTACATACAAATAAAATGCAATTTAAAACAGTTTACAAGCAAATAAGTTGATAAAAACTAATTTATCAAAGTGGGGTTAAGCAGCATGTATCATAAAGTGCGAAGTGCCTAATGTACAGTACAAAGTAGATAATAGGGGAGAAACATTGTTCAATTGACAACTCAGACATAAAATTCATGTTATGTTCTCCCAGGAATCATTTGTCTCAATATTGATAATCAGCTAAATCAATGGTCAATTTACAATAAAATAAATAAGTGCAAATAGTGCAAAAATGCCAAAGTACTAATATCTATTATCCAAACTCCAAGCATGACCTCGATTTCACACATCTTTTTATAAAGCAACTTACAATGTATATCACTTCATCGGTGTGCAACATTTGGAGAAATTTTAATGCGAGCTTAAAGTCTCTAAGGTTATATTTACAAAGGGTCGGCCTTAAATATTGGCAGGTATACAATTTATAGAAGCCACAAAAAAAGAAGAAGTGCAATAAACTTTGTTTCCCGCCCTGAGAACAGGGACAGTCCAAATCTTCCAATTTTTTATTGTAGCCGAGCGGGAAGCTGAGCAGATTTACTATGCTTCCATCCCGAAACCTGAATAAAAGGCTCCGATTCCACTTTCCTATTGGTTTTGACAAGTATCTATAAAAATTATTCAAATCAGTTAAATTATCACAACTTGAATCAATAATGAGCTGATAGCTGATAACACCAGGTTTAGTAGACTCAGATCGTCGTCGATCCTCTTTATATAAGTCAAGTAAAGCCCGTTTAATACTACTCTTATGGGCGGGTACAATAGAATTCGGGGAACTAAACAAAGAACCCTGACCCACACTCTGCAGGCTATTCTTAACTGCATTTAACCAAGGTATGTGGTGGGCGTTATCACTTGACAGACAGTCAGATATTATACTGCGCGTCAAGGACGCTGCTGGATTTAACCATACCTTGATCCAAAAAAGAGCAGGCCTAGACCTAATGAAATCAACAATGTAAGACAATCTTAGTTCATTATGACAAATAAGTGTGGAGGTGCAAGGGACTCCCCCCAACACCCTCCTACAAAATCTATTTTCCTCCGACTGCAGACCGTTGCTATTACAGTATCCCCACACTTCAGCTCCATATGTCCCAGTTGGACGACATTGCGTGCGGTATATACTAAGTAGGGGTGTTATCACATCTGCCATTTTCGGTTGTCGGAGGGATAGAATTGAATTAATTGACTTGCCAATTTTATTCCTCGCATAAGCAGCATGTGGCTGCCATGAGCTAGAGTTGGAAAAAAGCAACCCTAAATAGGGAAAAGTGCTAGTGCAGTTTAAAATATTATTACCAGATTTAATTGATGTGACATTGTACTTTTTTGGTCCGCAGTTCATGATAAAGGATTTTTTAAAATTAGTACTTAAACCAAGGTCGGACATAAACGCAACAAACCCCGAAATTAGAATACGTAACGCATTCGGGGTTCGCCCCATTAATACTGCGTCATCCGCATAAAGTAAGGTAGTAATGGGGGAGCCGTTTATAATTGGAACGTCCTTGGTAATTTTACTCAGAGTGCTACTCAACCCATTAATATATAAAATAAAAAGCAGGGGGGCGAGTACACAGCCCTGTCTAACTCCTCTGCTGATAAAAACATCATTGGACAGATCGCCATCATTATTGATCCGTACTCTAGCTTTTAAGTCCCTATGTAACTCAGACAGAAAATAAACCAAGGAGTCATCCAAACCATAATCGAGCAAAAGTGACCACAACCTAGAACGATTAACAAAATCAAATGCAGAACTCAGGTCCATGAAGCCTAAATAAAGAGGGGATTTTTTAACAATAATATATTTGGCCATGATCAAATTTAGATTTAAACACTGTTCGACTGTGCCCACTTGGCTTCTAAATCCAAGTTGACTACAGTGCAGAACGTTATTATCTTCAGCCCAATCCCTAATTCGCTTAAAGATCACCCTACCAAGGACCTTTAACGTATTATCGATCAGTGAAATCGGCCGGTAACAGGCGGGATCCAACCTGTCACCTTTTTTAAATATTGGTACGATTACACTGTTAGACCAGGATTTGGGAAAAGAAGTTTCATGCAAGTTGTTAAATAAATTGCATAAAAGAGGTGCCCAAAAATTAATTATTGATTTAATCTGATCGATAGAAAGACCATCGGGACCGGGTGCTTTGTTACTTGCGCTATCGATTATAGCTTCCTCGACCTCCAATAATGAAAAGGTCAGGGGTTCAGCACTGTTAGGTCGGGGGGCATTAACTAGAGAAGTGGCCGATATAGCATAGATTTGAGTAAAGTGCTCAGCCCAAGCCTCACCAGTTATGTTGCAATTAATAGGGTTGAGGCTAGAGCCAAAAGATCTTAAGGACTTCACTTCTCTCCAAAAGCCTGCTGTGTCCTTTAACGTGGCGGTTCGCGTAAGAGATTCCCAGTGGTTAATCACCAAAGCCTCAGATCTATTGTATAGGGCAATTTTATATTTTGATCTTAAATCTCTTACCAATGACACATCCCTAGGGTTGGTTTTTAAGGCAGCCCTCAGATCCCGATTGGCCTTGGAGCAGTCTTTAAAGCGGCCCATGGGCTGGGCCCTGCGTTTCTAAGACAACATTTCCACTGGTATAGACCAGGTAGGAACCTCAGATCAGCCTACTTGGGGCTGATTGAGACCCCACGTATCAGGAAAGCATGCTGGGAAGGCAGAAGCTTCGTCTTGAAGGCAGCAACAGCATCCTCTGGCTCTGGCCCGCTGTACCTCTGGCTCTAAGACAGATTACTGACCTGATGACCTTCTGCAAAAACCTGAAGACCTGGCTGTTTACGAACTAATTAGGAGGCTTAGACCAGGGGAGCTATCATTACAGCGCCAGGACAGTGCGCTCTATAAATGTTATAAATAAATCCATACTAATATTATAAAGAGAGAGCCCAAACCTTTGAGGCGGGTAATCTCAGTAACCACAGCACCAATCACAACACCCAATGCAGCGTTGGAAAGGGCAGTTGCAGCAGAAGGACATAGGCTATGCAGACGGCCACCATATTTAAAAATATATTTTTTTTTTTTGCAGAGTTTTATATAGCACGAACTTGACCCAAACTGAATCAGGTATCAGAGCGCTTTACATAGCACCAGTTACGTTACAAGAGGACACACATTCATTTTTTTTAGGCATGGGGAGATTAAGTGATTTGCCCAGAATCACAGGATGTTTGGCATCGTTACCAAGACTTGAACCCAGATCCCCAGGTCCGAGGTCGAACGCCTTAGCCGTTAGGCCAACTCCTCTATACATTTAAAAGGTAAAAGAACCGTGCCAGCAAAGTAGTCCCTTTTGGGCCTGTCTGCGTTGTGTTGTGGGCGTGGGCTGGGGGAATAACTAACGCTAAGGGCGTGTGGTACGGCCATCACATCGTGGGCTGTGGGCGTGACAAACGCTGGGGGCGTGACAAACTCTGGGGGCGTGTGTCCGCCCTTCATGCCATGTGAGTCGTACACACAAGCACCAATTACGTTGCTGCGCAGCATCAAGGGGCACGCTGGGGGCGTGACACGCTGGGGGCGTGACACGCTGGGGTCGTGAGAAACGCTGGGGGCGTGTGTCTGGCCTTCATGCCATGTGAAAGCGATTGCGCCGCATCAAGGGGCACGCTGGGGCGTGGGAAACGCTGGGGGCGTGTGCTACGTTCCGCCCGTCATGCCATGTGGGTCGTACATTAATCAGAAGATCGTCTTCTGTGGCCGTGTGCTGGGGGCGTGACAAACACGTTCACCTGGAGGCCTGGTAAGTAACGTTACTGCAGCCTCTCCTGCGCGCTGTTACTGAACTCTCTCATGCAACGAAATTACACGTGCCTGCTACCATCAACCAGGGCTCTAGCCGGGCTCAGACGGCGGATCAGTACACTAATTACACGCGCCTGATAACATCAACCAGGGCTGCAGCTGGGCCTCAAGCGGGGTAACACGCGCATGCTAACATCAAACAGGCCTGCATCTGGGCCTCAAGCGGGGGAACACGCAAATGAGCGTGTCTGCGGGGACAATTACTGCAGCCTCTCCTACTCGCTGTCACTCAACTCTCTCATTAAACAGATTTACCCGCGGCTGATAACTCTCTCATTTAACGACATTACACGCGCCTGCTAACATCAACCAGGGCTGTAGCCGGGCTCAGGCGGCGGATCACTACACCAATTACACACACCTGCTAACATCAACCAGGGCTGGAGCTGGACCTTCTCCGTCCCTATTCTAATGAAACAAAAAATGTTGTCTACCCCGAGATTTTAAAATAAATTGCCCTTGCCAAATACACACATTACACACATTCTATTTCATACCCGGACAACGTCGGGACGGGCTGCTAGTAAATAAACAAATTGCATATGCTTGTTCACTACTTGCATGTGCGCCAAACTTTATGTTTTAGCACGGCACCCACATTAATTTTTTTTCTGATTGGGAAGTTGTGTTTTATCTCCTCTTTTGTGCTTATGAACCCAGTGCTTTGCCTCCCGTTTTTGGTGCTGAAACCGGGGTCTGGCACGTCAGTTCGGTCACAAGGATTTCAGTTGGTTTAGAAGGGGCGGCCTGTGTGAAGTGAAGTGGAGGGCAATGTGTTGCAGTGGGGTTTATTATGGTAATAGAGATATTAACTGAAATCATAAGGATGTTGTTCTGAAAAACGTGCTAGTATGTTTAGGTCAAAAATAACATATTGAAAAACACTTATTTCCTCAGTCCAAAATACAACAAAAAACACCAGTTACTTGCCACTAGTTTACTACCACTAGCGGCCACTAGCGGCCTTTGCCTGGCGCATGCCTACTAGGAAACCTGGTTGTGCTGTCCCTTTCATCTGACCGGGCCGCAGCACATTGACATTGGTGCATTGGTGGCTGCAGCGGCAAAATACAGTACTCTGGGTCTCTGTGGTGGGCATCGCCAAGTCTGTCAGGCTGCCGCTGGTTTACTACCACTAGCAGACTTCGCCTGGCACATGCATTCTAGGAAACCTGCTCGTGCTGTCCCTTTTGTCTGACGCCTCCTGGGCCTTAGCACATTGACACTGGTGTTTTGGTGGCTGCAGTGGCAAAATGTGGTCCTCTCGGCCGCTGTGCTGGACATTATCTGGTCTGACAGGCTGACTTCTGGCCACACTTATAGTCCGGCAACTGCTGAAGCAGCGGCAGCCGAAGGCTTCCTTCCGGGGCCTGCTACTGGACCATCCTAACTAGCCCAAAAGATCCAGGAATGGAGTTGGAATGCCCATCCACAAAATTGGTTATCCCGTAAAAGACTCCAACAGTTTCCTCAAATGTGAGTCCTACAGGGGATGCTTATCATAGCTCATTTTTTCTGATTGCGGTTTCCCAAAAAACTTCTAGATAACCAAATCCCTGTGGCCCATTCTGTGCTATGGGAGTGGGTTTAATGGTATTAGGCACACAGTGTCTTGCTTGTTACTGGCCACCTGGGCTCAGTTCCATAAAATGTCCTATTTTTCTTACCATCTAAAGTTTCATTCTCTCACTCATTCAACATTATTTATTTATTTATTTATTTATTTAAAGGTTTTGTAAAGCGCGTAGTAACTCGAGGAGCATCCCAGCGCTGACCTGTTCTCCAAGGGGTTCAGCCGTCTGATGAAGTTATGTCTGCGGGAAGAGGAGGGTCTTTAGGGTTTTTCCAAACTGGAGGTAGTTCGGTTCTGACCTGAGTTTACGTGGCAGATGGTTCCACTGTTTTCCCGTGTGAACCGAGAAGCGACGGCCACCGGTCTTGGCTTTTCTGACTCTCGGGACTGCGATAAGATTTTCTGCATCGGACCGGAGGTCTCTTTTCGCTTTGTATGGAACTAGGAGTTCTTTGAGAAGGGGGGGGCCGTTATTGTTGAGGGTTTTATGGGCCAGGCACAGGGCCTTGAAAGCGACCCTTTCTCTGACTGGAAGCCAGTGGAGAGATCTAAGAGCCGGCCTGGCGGAGGATCTTCCTGGTGTGCCCGTGAGTAGGCGGGCGGCGGAGTTTTGAACTTTTTGCAATGAGTTCAGGGTGGCTTCAGGGGCTCCTAGGTAGATGGCGTTACAGTAATCTAATCTTGCCAAGATTAGACCCTGAATGAGGAGCCTCCTTGCGGTCTCAGGGAGTAAGGGGAAGATCTTCCTGCAGGCTCTGAGTAGCCCAAAACATGTCCCTGCCGTTCTTTTAGCCTGGGTTTTAAAGCTCATGTCCCTCTCAATCCACACACCCAGGCTCTTGACCTCTTCCTTGGGTGTGGGAGGGTCACCTAGGCAGCTAGGCCAAAGGTGAGATGGTAAAGAGAGCCCCTTGTGGCCCATCAGGAGGATCTCAGTCTTGGACCCATTCAGTTTGAGTGAAGAGAGGTTCATCCATCGGTGGACTTCGGAGAGGCAGCCGTGGAGATCCGATGGGGCGTGGTGGGGATGTGAGAGGGTTACGACCAGCTGAGTGTCGTCGGCGTAGTTGATAATTGACACGCCGAACGAGCTGACCCTCTTCTCCAGTGGGGCCATGTACACGTTAAACAACGTGGGGCTCAGGGATGAGCCCTGTGGCACTCCACACCGGAGGGGGAAGGTGGAAGAGCAACTGTCATTTTCCCGTACCTGAAAGGTGCGTCCTGATAAGAAGGACTCTAGCCATTTCAGGGCCATACCCTTTAGTCCGATCTCTCCCAGACGATGGATTAGGGTTGGGTGGTCTACAGTATCGAAGGCCGCACTGAGATCCAGGAGGATCACTGCCACTGAACCTCCTGTGTCCAGAATGCTTCTGGCCTTCTCTACTGCTGCCAGGAGGGCGATGTCCGTGCCCTGGCCTGGACGGAACCCTGTCTGGGAGACCGCTAAGAGGTTGTTGCTTTCTAGGTAAAATGATAGTTGTTTGTTTACCAACTTCTCTGCGATCTTGCTGTTTCCAGGAAGAAGGGATATGGGCCTGTAGTTGGTGAGGTCCTGTGGGTCTAGGGAGGGTTTTTTTAGTAGACCTTTGACAGCTGCCGCTTTCCAGCTGGGGGGGACTATGCCCTCCGCGAAAGAGGAGTTGATCAGAGCCGTGAGGGGAGGGATGATGGTGCTCGACACTTTTTTTAGGAATCGGAGGGGTGCGGGGTCGAGGGGGGAGCCACTTTTAATTGAGGCAAGCGTTGCTCCTACTTCTTCCGTAGTTACGGGTCCGAAGGCATCCAGGGAGGGTTGGGGGTGAACTTGCAACGGGGGGGGTGGGTGGAGGTGGAGGTGGGATCCTGCTCCGTGTCAGCCTGATCGGGGGGAGGTATGGTGAGAAGAATCTTTTGAATCTTCTCGTCAAAGAAGGTGGCTAAGTTGTTACATTTAGTTTCAGCTTCTTTGGGGTCAAGGGGTTTGAGAGGGGGGTCAGGGGCGTGGAGGAGTTCTTTAAGAACTGAATAGGTTTCATGGGCCGAGCAGGCAGCGTTTTTAATTCTGTTCTCGTAGAAGCTAGTTTTGATGTTACGGAACTCTTTTTTGTAAGTTTTAAGAGAGATACGAAATGATTCTTTTTGTTCCATGGTTTTTTCCTTCCTCCAGATACGCTCGTTCTTTTTGCAAATCTTGCGAAGAAGGTTGAGTTCCCGGGTGTACCAGGGTGAGGGGTTAACTCTCTTGATGTGTTTCAGAGAGTGGGTTTTTGGCAGAATGGCGTCGAGCGATTGAGTAATCCAGGTACTCAGTTCTTTGTCCCCTGCTAGGGTGTCGTGGGGGGGAGGCGGGGCGTTTTCCCTGAGTTTGGCTGTCCACACGTCTGGGTTCAGTTTCTGCCAACGTCTGCTATACGTTCTAGTTTTGGAAGATGGGGGGGGTGGAGTGAAGATATCCCATACTAGGGAGACCAAAAAGTGGTCCGTCCAGGGAAGGGGGATATGGTCGATCGTTCTTAGATTGGTGATATTAGAGAGGATAGGGTCAAGCAGTTGTCCTCTTTCATGGGTGGCCCGTGGGTTTTTAAGATCAAGGCCCATTGAGGTGAAATCCTGGAGTAGTTCACTGGCCTGCTTGTCACCTGGGTCCAAGAAATGTACATTCAGGTCTCCTAGTAGTAGGTAATTAGTGGTGGAGGTACATTTGATGGACGTCTGATCAATAATTTTGTTTAAGAAGTCTCCTAGATTGCCTGGTGGGCGGTATATCAATGTCCCTGACAGCGAGGTAACTGGGGATATTTGTATTGTGTAGTGGCAGCTTTCGTATCCCTTGATGTTGCCATCAGATGTTCTACAGGTGAAGGTGTCCTTAAGAATTATCGCAAGTCCACCTCCCCTCCCTTCCGGTCTGATCTGTGAGTACATAACGTACCCGGGGGGGAGAGCCAGGACGATATCTGGGCCGCTGCTGGGGGTAAGCCAGGTTTCTGTTAGAAACAGAATGTCTAGGGCGTTATTTGTGATTAAAAGGTTCACCTCGTGTGAGTGTTTAACGAGCGACCTGCAGTTAAGTAGGCCTAGGTGTAAACCCTTAAGTGCCGAGTGTTGGTTGGCAGGGTCGCAGATGTCACAGCCAGAAAAATAGGTTTCTCCATTCAGGATGCGCGCGCAGGCGGGCTGTTTGTTGGGTTTTAAGGATAATAAATCCGCGCGAGTGTAGATCCGGTCGTTGCGGGCCGATAGGGACAGAGTGACTGGGCCTAGGGCCGGCTGGGCCCGGACGGGCCCAGACGGGCTTGCCTTTGGCGCGCCTTCGGCGCGCTGACGGCGCGCCAGCTGCGCCCGTCCGCTGCGTGTACGGTTAAGGCACATCTTATCGAGGGAACGTACGGGGGGGGCGTGGCCTCTAGTGGGCGTGGCCTCTCGTCTCGCGGCTGATGGCGGCGCGAGTAGTGAGGGCAAATGGTTTTGACCGACAGCGCTTCAATCGGCTGTGCGGTGAGTATCAATCTCAGCAAGGTGCTAGTGCCAGGGCGGCGTGCTTTAAAAGGTACAAGAGAATTTAGTGACACAATATTTTAAAAAACACAGAGAAAGACAACTCCTGGCTGCTTTGCCTCAGGAGGATCAGGTACTGCCTCGAAGCGCTCGTGATCAGCGCTTTAAGTACGGAGGGGGCGTGGCCTCTAGTGGGCGTGGCCTCTCGTCTCGCGGCTGATGGCGGCGCGAGTAGTGAGGGCAAATGGTTTTGACCGACAGCGCTTCAATCGGCTGTGCGGTGAGTATCAATCTCAGCAAGGTGCTAGTGCCAGGGCGGCGTGCTTTAAAAGGTACAAGAGAATTTAGTGACACAATATTTTAAAAAACACAGAGAAAAACAACTCCCGGCTGCTTTGCCTCAGGAGGATCAGGTACTGCCTCGAAGCGCTCGTGATCAGCGCTTTAAGTACGGGGGGGGCGTGGCCTCTAGTGGGCGTGGCCTCTCGTCTCGCGGCTCATGGCGGCGCGAGTAGTGAGGGCAAATGGTTTTGACCGACAGCGCTTCAATCGGCTGTGCGGTGAGTATCAATCTCAGCAAGGTGCTAGTGCCAGGGCGGCGTGCTTTAAAAGGTACAAGAGAATTTAGTGACACAATATTGAACATGCATTCAGTCATCCCTAAACCCACTGACGCATCCTTCCATTCTCTTCTGTTTCTAATCTCCTACTAAAAAATCATCACAACTACACCCATACAATTGTAAAGCATTGTAAAAGCACTAACATTGAAAAAGCTATACTAGTTGCCTTGATCTGTATGCTATTGTGTGTCTGTCTACATGTGTGTTATGTGTTTGTGTAGCTGCAAGCATTTGTGCCTGTGTATGTGTGTCTGCATGCCAGTGGTCACTAGTCTTAATAGGTATGAATGTATGTATGTGAGTGTGTGTTGGTATGTGACCTTGTAGACTTTTGTGTCTTGTCTACGCCTGTCTGTGTATTCTTTTGCAAACCGTTTCATTTCTATGTGACATTGTCTGTGCATGTCCAGGAAGACAGACCAAGTTTTGATTGAACATGACCTTCGAATGATCCCCTCGCTTTCTCTGCGATTGTGGGATGCACGTGATTTGCAATAAGGGTTCGCTTTAACTGCTCTTGATTACTCAGAGTGTTTAATCATTTTTAAACTTGAGAACACTATGCACACAAATGCACTCTGCACCATGCCATATAATTCCAATCAGCATAATTTCACTCAATGCCACACACTTCCACGCCACACAATTCAACTCTACAAATTTACATATCACACCACATAATCCAAAAACAAACCACATACTTCAACTCAACAACACACTTCCACAACACACCACATACATCCAATTCAACCCACAAAAGTCCACATAATGCTACAAAATTCAACAGCACACCAAATAATTAAACTCCACTACATACCACTCCACAACAATTTCATTTTTTTTGAGGTTGTGGTGATTTAATAAGGTGTAATGTCCTGCTGCTCACAAGCTGCACCTGTCCTCTCAAACTGTTCCCAAGAGTTGCAATGGGACTTGCGGTACTGTAACACTGTGGTGTCCCTTGGAGAGTGAGGGTTTTGGGGGTGTAAATGTTTCTGTGGCGGCAGTTTGGTGGCACTTGTATGGCAGTCTTCAATTTTTCGGTCAAAGTAGTCAAGTAGCCCCACTTGCAAGCTGCACCCAACCTATCAGGCCGCTTCCGCAAGCTGGGCTTCAGCTTGCCACTAGTGCCTTGATTCTGCCTTGCCTGCATGGGGAACGAAAGGGGCGGCAGTGCGTTGAAGAAGTCAGCATGAGAGATAGATGCTCCCCGCGTTTGAAGGCTACAATAGGGACAGCAAAGCAGGCCCTCACTCCAGTGCCTTGCCCTCGAGTGCCCTGGATGCCGAGGGACCTTAGACTGCCCCTTGCCCCTACCCGCTTACCGGATTCTGCCAACTGTCAGTGCTGGCACCCACAGTGATGGGAGAAATAGCGGGTGATAGCGGCAGTGTTTCTCTATCCTGCGGTCTAGGCGGGGCAGTAGTGGCGTTTGGCAGTCCTCCTTGTTTGCTCGTTGTTCGTGGTCCGTGGATTGCTGCCTTCCTGTAGCGTGATGGAGCTCCGCCTTCTCCAAGAGTAGAAAGAGACTATAACATAATGGTGCGTGGACCAATCACTGATAACTCTAATTTGAAGGGCGAGTAAACGCTGATGCACTGTGGAAGGCTAGTAAGCACTGACAAAAAATATTTGCAATGCTAGGTCTCGCATTTACATGAGTTTAAGCTATTGGCATTGTAAATGACAATGTTTTTTATTTATGTTTAAAATACCAAAACATAAATAAAAGGCATTGTCATTGACAATGCCAATAGCTCAAACTTGTGTAAATGCAAAACCTATTGCATTGCAAATGCTTGTTATCCCTACTCCTGCGTGCTGTGTGTTTATTCTGCAGCAGAAATGTGGTGCTTGCTTAATGCTCGGGTCCCAAGGGGGCAGCACTTTTAAATTCAGGTTCCCAAACTGCAACAGGACTCATTTGGTTGGGCGTAGCACAGTGAAAATATGCCAAAACTTGAAATGGGTTCTCCAGGTTTAAGATCGGCAGTTCAAAATGGTATGTGATGTATTTTACCAAAAACAATCAGAAGAAAACGCAGATACCTTAAATGCTTTACATTTTTGAGCAATGGAATGATTCAATTCCAACCCTACTGGCTCTGTACAATGTAAAAATTCTAATTTTGGCGTGTCTTCTTTTGTTTAATTGTTAACCAGAAGGTTCTTAATCAAGTGGTGTTTTTTGGGGAGCTCTGTGAGTAAATGCAAATAATTTCCAGGTGAAAGGTGGGATTTCTCATACACATGCTTTGCATACTACAATTTCCTTTCCTAGTGCTGGGCGTTTAGATGCTACAATAATATAGGGAGACTGCTATGTTTAAGCTCCAGCCGACTCTGATTTATAGGATTTGTTTGGCTAAACTAATCTGCCCTGGAAGGCTGCTTTTCACACTCACAGACATTTAAGGGTTTGTGCTGAGCATATGAGAGTGCCTTGCCATTTGGCCAGGTGAACCTATTTATCCTCCTGTTTGATGTTCTTGTTCAAGCTATATACTCTTGAGCTATTTTTGTTTTTAAAATCCCAATGCCTAATACCCATGTATTTGACGATTTTAAGCTTATTTATTTTCCACAGTAATTGACTTCAGAAATGCCTGTGTTTTAACTGTAGAAGATACCAGGGGTACTTGTATTTCTAGGCTTCCCCCAAAAATATTAGACGCATAAAAGAAATACAGACTCGATAACTTGGGATGGTCCTTGAAAATCTGGGGGCAGTGCTTAGGAGCAACCGGAAGGGGCATACTATCATGTTTCTGCCTGTATGTGCCCCGGATGTCTGCCCCTTTGTCCACACAACTCTGCCTGTCTCTGTCCTTTAAACTCTCCCTCCCTCACATGCACGCTCCCCCGCCTATCCTCCCACCCAAAACTCTGTCCCTCTCTTTCTTCTAGTTTCTCCTCTCCCTCACTGCTAACTCTGTGTTTATCTCTTTTAAACAGACTGCTATCCTCCAAACTCTCTGTTGGTCTCTATCTATGCTATCCCATTGTCCCCCATTTTCCCTCCTTCTGCAGAGCTCTCTCCTCGCCCTCTGTCATAAAGCCCAGAAATCTGTCCTTAAAGTCTACCCAGACTGTGATAGCTTTTTATTCAACACAGCTGGTCTCCCCATTTCATGCCCCTACCCTAAATGTGCAGAATCGCTACCTACGTATAAGGTCCCAAAGGCAAGATCGATTGCATTGCAAATGCTTGTTACCTCAGGCATCGTAATGTATGCACAGGGTTCCACAACTGTATTCTCTTTACCGGCTGGGTAAGTGCACCTTACAATATTTTGATGGCATTGTCAGGATTCAAACCCTTGTCCAGGGAAAGCCTATGTCTCTGACCTATTGCTTATGTTTGTACAGAAAATAGTGTAGCAATGCCACCTAGTAGCCTAAGGACCACATGCATCAACGAAAAAAACGGTCGCAAACGGACAGATTTGCAGAATCGGCCCCTTTGCGACCAGTATTTTTGCATTTGGGATGCATCATCCCAAATGCAAAAATCGCAATTTAATTAATCCCAAAATTTGCGATTACTTAAATTGCGATTGCATTTAGGTATCGCAAATTGCGATTACCTAAATGCAATGCATTAACCCTCCCAAAAAATGCGATTTCGCAAATAGGAATCGCACATTACCGTCGATCTCAAGTTGACGGTAATTTGAGATTTCTTTGAAAAATGGGGCGTGTGTGTGTGCAACAGGTGGTAAAATGGAAATTTCAAGGGTGCAACAGGGTGTCCTTTTGGCACCCTTGCACCCTTGAAATTGCATGCGCAATTTGCGAGTATCTATTGGGTATTTGCAAATTGCACATGCAATTCCCATTGATTCCTATGGGCCCATAGGAATGTTTGGGAAGCCATTCCTTAATAGCGAATCGCAATTTGCGAGTCGCAATTAAGGAATGTGTTGGAATCGCAAATTGTTTTGTGATTCCTAAATGCATAGGCAATTGCGATTCCATAATTGCGATTCCTTAAAATCGCAATTAAAGAATCGCAATTGCATATTTTGATGCATGTGCACCTAAGTGCCTTATAGCAACGTTGCAGTATGAAGGGGTGATGAAAACGAAATGCTTTATGGATGTTGCTTGGGACTGCGTACAAAATTATCTCTACCAATGCCTGACGTAGTTCATAATGCCTCCCCAAATTAAACTTGACCCAGGGAAACACTATGCAACACAAGTTTGAATGACACTGCTCGGTTTCAGCATCTCATTCCCCACCGCATGGTAATCTTAGCTCAGTGCTCTAATTGGCCGTTTTTTACCAGCAAGGCCAGTCAAACATCTGCCCCAAAGTAGAACCACTGGCCCACATACTTTTAACTTGTGACACGCTGCCGACAAATGCCTTTGAAGAGCTGCGGGAGAAATGCATTAACCATTGTCTTCATGCTCCGCTAGGGCGAGCGGAATCACACAAACCGTGGAGCTGGAGCAGTGCCCAAATGCTTTAACCTGCAAATCATCGCCTAGAACCGAACGACCAGTGAAGCAATTTTATGGCATCTGTCTTTAACAAGATCCCTGACATCCCAGCATCTTAACAGTAGCACCACTGAAAACAAACATTAGAACGATTGACTACCAACAATCTTTTCTTGAACCTCAGGGACATTCGCCGAAAACAGCAGAGTAACTGACAACTTGCAACCTTTAAAATGGCATTGCTCTTTCATGTTTGCCTCGTGCCATAATTTCTAATAAAAACTGAAAAAATACTTTTTATTACACAGTCTTGCCTTTGTCAGGATCGAACCCATAGCGAGCTGGTCTCTAACTCATGCACAGCATCATTACGCCATTCCCAGTTATTGTTAAGAACCTCCGATGGTGATTAACCCCTTCTGTGGCGACGCAAGCACTACCTGCTGGGTGCTGCGCATAACCATTGGCCAACGCATCCCGCCGACTCCGTCGAACGCCCGCACTGCAGCAGTATTGCTGCCGCGGTAAAAGGCAGTGGCGGCTGGTGAATTTTGAAAGTGGTGAGGCGGATAATCATACCCTAGTACAATGTGCGAGCGAGCGAGCCCGAACTGAGAAAGGAGGGTGGGGGGGGGGTCTCCCCTCCCCCCCCCCCCCCCCCCGCAAGAAAATTTTGCAAAAAATTGATTCAAATGGTGGTTTTTACACCACATATTTACTGCAAATTGTTGCAAAAACAGGATCTAAACATAGCATTTTAGAGTACAAGTGTGAAGAAAATATTAGAAACATATCAAAAATGTGCCCATTACTCTAACAGGTCTGCTTGCAAAATGACCACCAAGCCAAGCACATACAACCAATGGAACCAGAACCTTTAAATGTTTTCTACCTGTAACACATCTCTGCCTCTTTACTGTATTGGTTGATGAAGTCATCAAGGCTCACAAGAGAGCCGAGGCCAGTGCAGCCCAGTGGACTTTGCACACACATCTTATCTACCGCTCTCCCTCTGCTGATGCCACTGGTACCCCACTCCGCCCACCTGTCATTAGTGGTGCCCAAAGTGCGAACTGCATATCCTGAAGGCAATAGTGATACGGAAAGCATGCCTGCTCAAGAAAATGCACAACACACCTGTCTCTTATAGACCCAGCAGGGCATGTGTAGTGCTTTTTCTACTAACATGGCTTACTACCTCTCTAATTACTCAACCATGGTACTCGTATTGAAGCTGCAAACTTGAGTCGGCACCTCTTTCTTGGTCTATATAGTAAGCAGACTTAGCAGCACATCGTGTACAAGTGTGTGGAGATATTCTGGACCGAGAAAAGGTGAAGTTGGCCTGGTACTACCTCCACTAAGCAGTCCACCACACCGGTTTCCAAGGTTACCACATAACCCTCCTTGTGGCAAATGATGAATTTGTGTCAACGATGTGGCAGCTGGTCCAAGTTGGTGGCTGGAGGCTGTTTGTGCAAGCTGTAGGTGAGGGAGAGAGGTGCCCCCCTTTGGGGTTGGTGGGCCAGGCCTATTGATCTTTGTCCAACTATTCCTTTCTTTACCATTCCGGATGAGCCACGTGCATGCCTGACAGTCCTGCAATGCACATGAAATCCTGTGAGTGGAGTGCAAGAAGCACGCACATTAAGGTGCAAGAGAAGACAGTCCATCTGCCGGTGTCAGGGAGCTGTTTGTGCACCTCTTGCCGCCTCATCAGGGGTGCTGCTCGTGAAGAAAAGGAAATACGCCCAAAGATTTACAATTAAGGGCCGAAGAACTGTGCATCCATGGAGCCTTCCATGTGTCAGGCTCTTGTTGTGGAATTCCAACTACACTGAGTGGAGAGGGGAGGTGGCAGTACCCCACCTACAGAATTGGAAAAGCTAAATGCCATCCATGGATCTCAGTACCTTCTCTCTCATTACCACAGTGCAGGGCAGTAGCAGGTCTATACAGTGTATGGTAATCAGGCAGTGCCAGTAGATTCGATATTTCAGGTCAGTGTGTGGACCATCTTTTCTGCTTTTTGCGGGCCTGCTTCAGAGTCGGGTGACACATTTTTTACTGTTGATTTCTCTGGTATCAAACAATGCCTGCAGCAAGCAACAATGCATGAAGTCCACTATACCTTGCAAAACACCTACACTACACTGCTTGTCTTAACAAGTTAAAAACTGCCCCAATTTGAAAAGGTGGGACATTTTCTTAGCTACCTAATTTAGTGACGGGGACCAACTTTATTTTGTTGCCCGGGCCTATTTTCTATAACAGTCTGTAAAGTCTTGTGTAGGGGCCATTTCCCACCTGCATTACCTTTTCAAAAGGCCTGACTGTTCTTGTCTCGTAATGTATGTAAATGCCACTACTTTCTTGGGAGAGGAAAGGTAGTTAAGACAGGGCAACAGATGAGCGCTGCTAGGCAGGAAGGAAAAGAAGGAGGGGGCAAGCGTTAGGGTTACTGAAAAGAAGGATAAAGAGACACAGAGATGGAGAAAGCTATCTACAGGAAGAAAAGAAAGGGAAATGGAAGTCTAAGGTGTAAGGAACAAAAACAGGAGTGGAGAAGAGTATATGAAGACAAGAGAAACGCAGGTAGGGAAAAGAAAGACGGATAAAGAAACTAGAGCAGAGTAGAGTCAAGGGAAAAGTGAAGAAAGGCCAAAAAAACAGAGAAATGGAAAAGAGACGGGAGCGAGAGAAAGGGGAAGAAAACTGGCACGAGAGAAAAGGGGAAAATAACTGGTGGAGGAATTAGTGGAGAAAAATATTAGAGGGATAAAAGACCAAAAAGGAACAGGAATAATATAGACTTTGGAGAAAAAGGAGCAGAAGAAGGAACATGCCAAATACATTTCTGTAATTCCCATATGAGCCATAAGACCGGTATTTTGGTTTCTCTCTGAGATGTAATTTAATCCAGATAAATGGCACAGCAACTGACATATACCAAAAGCCTGTCAATTTGATTGGCTTTGTCACTGGGTGCTAGCCGTTTAAGATAAATGAGTGACAACAATGATTTCTTATAAATAATTAACATTGGAAATGTTTAAATTCTGAAATCGTGAGTCTGTGAAATAAATAGCATTGAGACCTGTGGAAGGAGTTTTGGCCTTCAATTATGTGTGCTTTATGTTAGATATGTATCCTCTTTTTCTCTGCATATCTTGTCCATCTGCACATCTTCAACCCCCTCTCTTTCCTCTTCAGCATCCTCTTTTCACTCTTCCCCGAATGTCCTTCCTCGCGTCTCTGTCACTTCACCGCCCAACATGCACTGCACTCCCTCAAATGTAAGCACTTTCATTTCTCTTACTTTTGCCTTGCATATATTTTGACATCAGTGTACCCCCTTCGCACACCTATCCACAGAATTTCAGTTGAAAATGGAATAAACAAACATTATTCTGTGTGCTCTGCAGAGAGGCCAACCCACTGACAGGCACTTTGTCTGGCTTCAGCCTTAGCGCCTGAGAGCTCAATGAAAGCCCCTCATAATTACCTGGCATGGCTCAAGCTTCAAAGTGTGCAGAGAAACAAATACAGATAAACAACAACATTATAAAATAGCTAACTCATGGGGAATGCAAGATTAAGTAAAGCATGTAAAATAAGAGAGGAACAAAATCGCTGAAATGCATTCCCTCGACAATTTTAACTCATGGTTTGCAAGTCAATTAGTACTTTTGACATCAGTGTTAACTTAGGGGCAGGCTAAGTTCACTAAGTGAGCTTTTTAAAATATAAGAAAGAATCAGTATGATTTAAACCTTAAGTGCACAACAGATGCTAAGTATTACCATAAATATTTATTAATGTGTTTTTCATGTCCCATTCTGTCCTCTAGTTTATTTGGCATTGCATATGTTTTGGTTGTTTGGGCTTGCACTGTTAGTTGTAATACAAGGGTGTGCACTGGTGGTTGTAACACCAGAGTGTCCAATGGAGGGTGTAATACAATGGTATGCACTGCTGGGTGTGATACAAGGGCGTGCACTTGTGGGTGTAAAATAAGGGCGTGCACTGGTGGGTGTAATACGAGGCATACACTAGTGGGTGTAATACAAGAGGGTGCACAGGTGGGTGCAATGCAAGGACGTGCACTGGGTGGGTGAATGCAAAGGTATGCACTGGTGTGGTGAGTGTAATGAAAGGGTGTGCACTGGTAGGTGTAATACAAAGGCGTGCACTGGTAGGTGCAATACAAGGGTCTCTTGTGCCTCTGGATGTTGTGGTTTTGAGTTAATATTGGGCGACGCTGGCATATGGTATTGATCTGGAACATCAGACAGCTGTCTGACACAGTCTAGACATGGCGGTCTTTTTTCATGCAAGCTCTGGGGAGCTCACATATGGTGTTGGTTGATTCAATTTAAACTTGATGAATGTCCCACAATTAAGATATATGGATTTGTCTTTAAACTATTGCCTGTAATTGACAGCACATCAATGATTAACTCACACCGTACTTTATGTACAAGAGTAAGATAAACAACTATTTTTGAACTTGAATCAAAAATATTGGAGTGCTCTATGTGAGCACCAGTGACATGACCTACTTTGAAGCAGAAGGAATGTACCTTCATAATGGCAACATGAAAGTGTTTAATAACGCTTCGCTTAGGCCCTTTTCACAGTTAAACAACACATCAGCAGCCATACACACTGAGATTGGTGGACTTACACACAAAAACATACACTCAAACCGTTACACACATCAGCACTATTTACACAGCCAGCACTCATTTAGTCTACTACTGCATGGCTGACTTGCTTCTCTCTCAACTGACTGCAGCATGGAGCGCGACACCAGGAATGACAATGATCTTCCAACCACTACAAATCACAGAGCAGTGTGACCCCCGGTGTCATACTCCCTGCTGTAGCCACTTAAAGACCCTGCCGTGCCTTACAAAAATCCCAAGAGCCCATATGCACAGTAAATTCACCCAAGCCCCTTACAAAGCCAACTAGTAATAAAAAGATAATAATGGAGGTTTCGAGCATGCATACCCAGCCTCCAGAGTTCACCCACCCCAACAAAGTCTCCGGTCCGCCTCCTGCCTTTCCCAGCTCTCTATGGTCATGAGATCTGCTGACTTTGCCCTGAACCACAGCCGTCAGCACCCAATGTTGGCCTCGGATGACAACTTATTAATTACTAACAAGTAACAACATGCGCCTTTCAAAAAGGATTTCACACGTGCTTTCAATTTGGCAACTAAATGCTAGATACAGTTTCTGGCCCCTTAAGTACCTGACACGAGGGCACGAACACAGTTCAGCACTACTAATAACCTTTAAAGCTCGCTCATTTTGAACACCTTATAAATATATACATTTTAATTTTCACTCACCGGAGGTGCAAGGAATCATGATGCAGCTTCTTTTTTTTCACGTTAACCCATTCTTGTTTCATTGGTCACAGCGCAGGGAAGGGAGGGGTTAACATTACAGTGAGGCTTCATGAACTATGATTGACGTGTAGCCCTGGCCTCTGCAGAGCTGAAGCAGACAGCGCCCAGGGCTAACTCTATCGGTGGGGGAGGTCCTTCAGCAAGGACTTCAATGTCTTTGCCGAGGTGCTGACGTCACACGCCTCAGGGCTGTGAGCTCCTCAGCCGGCAATTCTAGGATTGGGGGCGCATGCTCAGAGTGCATGATTTGTGCCTGCCAGGTTTATGGCAGGCACAAATCATGCACTCTGAGCATGCGTCACCAATCCTAGATTTGCCTGGCTGACGCGCTCACAGCCCTGAAGCAGGTTACTTGCAGGAATATATTTACTCTTAAATGTAAAGTAAAAAGCACAACTACGGGGCAGAAAAAGGACGAGGGCGTAGCCCCTCCGCCCATATAAAAGAACCGCCACTGGTAAAAGGGTTACAACATTTAAATGAAATCAGTCCTCCTTGGTCACCTTGGGCAATATCAGTAAACAGTGAGGCTTTCAACAGCAGACATTAAACAAGTTAAATGTGTCATGCTCCGCAATTATCCCCCACTGCCAACGGCATGCCCATCTCTCGTCCTATGCGGACCGTGCCATGGTCCATTATGGCAGTTTCTCCCACCTCCGTTAAGGTCGGGCACCACAGTAAAACAGATGGGACACAACTAACCCCATTGTTTAGCCCAGGGATTTAGGGGCATACGTATCAAGCCCTTTTCCCACTCGCAAATGGGCTGATTCTCAGAATCGGCCCGTTTGTGAACGAGAAAAGGGCATCGCAAATTAGAGAATCGCAACATTTGCAATTCTCTATTTTGTGATTACATTTAAGGAAACGCAAATTGCAATTCCTTAAATGCGATGTAGAAAGCACCTAAGTTGTACGAATTTGGCATAAGAAATTGCAAATTACCACCAACTGACATTTGGTGGTAATTAGCGAATTGTTGGCAAAAAAAGCACGTTTTTTTGCTTATTTCAAAGTGCCAAATGTCCTTAGAAAGCACATATACATGCCCTTAGGGCATGTCTGTGCACCACATGTGCACACATACATATTTCAGGGGAGCAACAGGGTGTCCTTTTGACACCGGGGCACCCTTAAAATTGCATTCCCAATTTGCGATTCTCTAATTGCGAATCGCAAATTGAGAATGTCTTCCCATTCATTCCTATGGGCCTCCTAGCCCATAGGAATGAATGGGAAGGTATTCCCTAATTGCGATTCGCAATTTGCAAATCGCAATTAAGGAATGCCAAGGAATCGCAAAATAATTGGCAATTATTTATTACATCCTGTTTTGCCATTCTCAAAAAGCGATTCTCTAAAAATCGCTATTTGAGAATCGCAATGACGGTATTTGATACCTATCCCCCTTAATCCCTTTACTAATAATTGCAGGAGCAGGCAAGATTTGTCCAGTTCCCCAATTTCCAGAGCCAGCGCCTCAAGCCCTTAAACCAACATTGCTGCAAAATTCTCTTTGGAAGAACATATAAAGTAGCAAACACTTGTCCACTGGATGTGTACTTCACCACAGATTAAGATTAACCCAATCACGAGCAGTTTCATGGGAGCGCCCGAGATTTGACCTAGTTCCCCTGATCTACCAAGCCAATAACTCAAGCCCTTAGTCCACCTATACGGCCCAATTACTTTACTAAAATAGCCAACCCATATACTTTTGATGCATACTTCACCACCTATTAAACTGTGTGCGTGGACCAACTAGCCTGCTCAACCAGCAGTATCATAAAGAGCCATGCCAGGGAATGAAAGAGACCACCCCCTAAAGGGCCATACTCACCGTAGTAAATTAACAACATGGAACTCTGGGGTAGACCTGTGGACAGCGTGTCCAAGGGGCAACAAAGAGGCTGGCTCCTCGGATGGTTTAGATTAAATATCTGGCCTCAGACCCTCGGCCTGGAAATGCCTGGCAGAGCGGCGCTGGAAGAGGAGGGATTACATGGGGGCTCACAAGGTTGTGAGTGTGGGTGCTGGTGCCGAAGGCAGCACCATGGAGCCGCACTCTTAGGAGGGCATTCTACGTGCACCGCCGGAAGCTGCATATAACACAATTGTAGGTTGTGTATTACATGTTTCTGAAAATGTTTCTTTTCACAAACAAAATTTGCCCTGGTCTGTTAACCTTTACGATATATGTGAGCACCCACCCACCATTTGAACTTGGTAGAGCATGAAGTGCATATTTGGCAGCCGCTTGAAAGTGGCATGGTTATTGGTAGAAGAGCTCAGAACAAGAAAATGAGCATGTTGGTTTGAGGTGGATGGACTGACTTTGTTCAAAATATCAGTGATCAACACTATGTGTTGGCAGAGTTACTAGCTTTTGATGCAGTTCAACAAGCACCTTTGCTGTGCTGTGCTATGCTGTGCAAGGGGGAAAACACAGCACATGGACCTATCTAACAAGATTGGTCTACTGCTGCTGCAATTCTTTGCACTGGCATTCTAATTAGGTTACCTTGTGCAGAACACAGCCTGTGTGGTGTGCTTTGTTTAGCATCGGATTTGTACCAGAAGTATGCCAGTGGTGTCTGGTGATTGCAAAACATGGAGGGGCATACGGCCATACACAGCATTGCGCTATGCAAGCAAGCATAGTGAGCAAGCGTGATACCTGATCTCAAGAGGGTTTTGCTGGGTAGGTTCACAGATGCTCAAAACATTGGTAAGGGAGGTCAAGGAACCTTCCTAACCTGAAGGAGTGTGGAAATCCTTTTGTGCATCAAAGGATATGGGGATTCATACTCGCCTGAAACTACACAGTAAGCGTAAAGGTATCCCTGTGCTAGAAGAGACAAGTTTCAAGAGGGGGGTTGATACTTGCCACACCTATACACCACCTCAGTAGTAAATAACCCTCACCCAATCTAATTGTCCCATGCTTCATCATCGGGTTGACCCTGACCACTAACAGTCAGGGTGGGCTCGACCATGTTCCAGGGAGCTATATTACTATCTGGGGGGCGTAACAACTAAATACCAGTGAGGTTAACAGATGTTCATTTTTATCCGGCTCAGTAGATCTCATTTTATCGCAGTTGAGAGGATGAAATGCTGAGTGGAGCACCACGATTTAAAACATGGGCCAAATACAGAAAATCACATCCTTCTTTGAAAACTTAGCGGATGCATTAGTCTAATGAGCCTTCAGACCCGGCTGAGACACAAGAGGCCTGTAAATTACCAAATTCCCTTCAAACCTTCATCCAAGCATACACTCTCATCCAACCACGGAACCACACACTCTCATTCACCAAATCAACCATAATCTCTTTCACCCCCTCACTCATACTCTCATTCACCCACTCACTCCCATATTCTCCTCTATCTATCCACCCACTCATTCACCTAATTCACATTCCACCACCCAGTCACTGCTGTACTTTCAGTTATTTAAATATGTCATTAAAGTTAGTTAATTGATTTTCAGTCAATACATGGTGTTTTAATAAGCTTCTGTTTACCAGCCGTATCCTTTACACATTGAGCCACCTAGTAATGCCCACTTTCTAAAAGTGGCATTTTCAAACACACAATTTAAAAACCACCTTTACTAAATGATGTGTTATTAAATTCTGGGCCCTGGGAGCCCAAACTCCAAATCTCTAGCTGTTCCCAATTGAAAGTTACACTTGTAAAGTGATACAAGGCAGCTTCAATGATAGCCTATAGGAGAGCTAGTCCTTGCAATAGTGAAAAACGAAATTCACAGCATTTCACTATCAGGACAAGTAAAACACACCAGTACATGTCCTACCTTTCACATACATTGCACCACGTGCCTATGGGGGTACCTTGGGCCTACGTTAGGAGTACCTTGCATGTAAGAAAATGGAAGGCTAGTTCCTGGCAAGTGGGCGCATTTGCCAGGTTGTCATGGCTGTTCAAAGCTGCATGTACAGACATTGCAGTGGCAGATCTGAGGCACATTTGAAAGGCTACTTGTGTGGGTGGCACAATCAGTGCTGCAGGTCCACTAGTAGCAATTGATTTACAGGCCCTAGGCACACACAGTTCACTTTACTAGGGACTTTCAGGTAAATCAAGTATGACAATAATGAATAACCAGTCATAATCACAATTTACACAGAGAACATATGCACTTTAGCATTGATCACCAGTGGTAACGTGCCCAGAGACCTTAAGCCAACAAAAACAGGGTCAGAAAAATAGAAGGCAAAGGGCAAAACATTTGGGGATTAACCTGCAAAAAGGGCCAGGCCCAACAGGTGGAAAACCATACCTCTCCAGAAAATTCATCCACAGACATTTTGTGGTGAAAGACAGAAAGGGAAGGTTCAATGCTGTGGCTCCAGATATGAAACTGGAACAGACAATCCGGAGATCACAGAAAAGCTCCAAGGGAATTATTGATTATAGGCATATAAAAGTAAATATGTTGCTCAATGGCAGCTAGTTTATCATGAAGTCCTTTCTATTTACAATGTTTTCAGAGAGACAACAAATTCAACATGAATGGACCGTCACAAAACTATTCCTTACCATGAACTTGTGGAAAAGAGAGATGAACATTTTAATAAACATGTTGACAGCCTTCTTTATTTCATGCAGCATAAAGGAAACCCTTTGAAATGACTGAGCCTGTACAACTACACAACTCTGTGACCAAACAATATGTGGATAACGATAGAAAGACGTGTACAAGATGTCCTGAAACATGGATCGAAACTAAAGGGCAGAACTGAAGCAGGAGACATTTGTATTGAAAGAGCAAAAGCTGTTTGAAATAATCACTAAAGCTAAATGCCTACCCTTAAATTGCCATAGTAAGAGTTTCTTCCAACTAGCCACTACAAAACAGGTTACAAAAAAACAACATTTGCAAGCTCATAGAGAGATGGATGTAGCAAAAGAAAGGGGTGAATTTATCAAGGACATTTTGTTGCATGATCTTCCAGCAAACGCATTATTCGATGGAGATGCTGCAATAAACACCAGTGAAGAACAAACTCATACAAGAGCTCATAAAAAGCCTTTCACGTGAAGCATTTCAATTTGAAGTGTCCTCATTGAAAACTGTTGTTGTTGTGGACTGTGCGCCATAATTGCAAATGGCCAAGATTTCATCCATGCAAAACTTCGGAGAAGTCATTCAGACTGTTCTACAGATATAAAAGTCAGTGTGCACTTTGTAAGAACTGCACATCAGCTTTGACAGTTATCTTGAACAATCTGTCAAAGAATGCAAGAGAATCAGACAAATGTCTACAACTTCAACAATTGACCTTGCCTGCATCAACAATTCAACACCTAGACCTGTGCAACTTGATAAATTCTGGCCATCAACATCAAACAAGTTGCACTTGAAGATGTTAACTCACCAAAACATTGCTGATGCTTCAGTGAATGAATACCTAATTTCCAATTATTGAATGTGGAATGATTGTCAATGAGGAGTTGGTGCCTGCAGAGATATATTCAAAAAGTACAGGCCATATTGTTCAAGAACTTAAAAACAAATTGAAGGATGCTGACCTTTGTGTTGTGCCACATGCTGAGCGGGCTATTTAAATTTGTTCTAATTGAGTCATTGTATTGTCACATGACACAGATGTTATTGTGCTATTTAGATTTGTTGCAATGTTTATAAGTAAAAGATTGTCAGAGTTCTAGATACAATATGGAACAGTTAATAAAAGGCACTTAATCCCACTTCATATTCTGTACAAGAAACTTGCACCAGAGATACCCAGTGTTCTTATCAGGGTACATATTCTTACAGGTGATGACAATATGAGCAAAATTGGAGCAAAGCTTGCAGCTTTAACTGTTGAACCTGTGAAGTTTATAAAAGGATTTGCTGAGACAGAAGAAGAATGTGACTTTAAAGTCATAGAAAAATACCTAGGGGCAGATTTACAAGCCCCATGCGACACTTTAACGCTGCCGTTGGGTCACTTTTGTGACGCAGCAGCGGTGTAAACAATGTGCCACTATGTGACATATTTAC
Source organism: Lissotriton helveticus (assembly GCF_964261635.1). Taxonomy (NCBI): domain Eukaryota; kingdom Metazoa; phylum Chordata; class Amphibia; order Caudata; family Salamandridae; genus Lissotriton; species Lissotriton helveticus. Next base: position 1,207,126,564 of record NC_136068.1, read on the forward strand.
AAGTTAGATGCGTCACGTTGTAAAGCCCCGCACTACATTATACCTGCATCATGTATAATGTATGCAGGGTGGGCGTTCCGTCGCAAGGAAGCCCCGTAAAAGTGACGCAGTGAAATCTACAAGATTTCACTGAGTCACTTTTACGTCCCTGCCGCGTCAAATCCTTACGCCTGCAGCCGTAAGGAGTGACGCAGCATATTAGGCATAGGGCTCCCCAGAGCAGTGCTGGAGCTGCGTCACGCTTGTGACACAACTCCAGCACTGCGTCACCCTTACGCTGACAGATGCGTCACGCATCTGTCTATCCTTTCGCCATGGTGCGTCACATTTTAAACGCGGTGCATCCATGGTGGCACAAGGTTTTTATTGAGTCAAGCAAAATAACTGGCGCCTCCCTGCTAATATGCAGGGATGTGCCAGTTATTGTAAATCTGCCCCCTTGTGCGTGTGTGGAGAATGAATTCTGACTGTCACACATTTGACGATCTTTGGTACAGTGAGTTCAAAAGATCAGTCCTGCTAAGTGAACTTCCACCAATGTCATATTCTGTGCGTGGACACATTTCGCAAATAAATTTTTACTTTTTTCCTCCTACTTATTTGTGTTATTTTTATGAGCCAGCGTGCTGATCTGGTAATTGTACTGGAATAGATCATATCAGGACACACGTCTCCATTGCAGAAACGATCTTGGCATCATGTAGATGCTGAGCGTATGAATGGGATCTTTTATGAACAACATCACACTTGTACACCAAATAAAATATGACCTGACACCACAGACTGAGAAATATGTAGGTCTGTAGCATCTTTTGCATGCTTCCTAAGCCCATCCTTTCCTTTCTCGTCACAGGGTGAGGTGTTGTCAGTGGAGCTTGGTGGCCACACCTTATCCTGTGGTGAAATGGTAAAGGGTGGGGTGTCGAGTGGCATCCAAACTTGTAAGCCAGGGGTTAAAAAAGCAAAACGCCTGTTGTTATTTTCAAACATTGCTCTCGGTGCAGGGGGGGGGGGGTATGAAAGGGACATCACAGCGCTGTGAGACAATTCAAGGGCTGTATGGGGTAAACCCTATGAGCACTACAGCACTGAAACTGGGACATACTCACACAGGAGCAGAGGACCTTGTTAAATGCCTAGCTGTCTGACCGTCACTCAGAGCGAGGGTCTGGCAGGAAGTCATCAATTAAGAGCTCAAATATTGAGCAGCCATAAAAGGAGAGGGGTGCAGTCCCTACCCTTTAGCAATGAGCCGCTCCAGAAGTATATACTTCCTGTATTGATTTCATAGGCACACTTTAGAGGGATCCCATGTGTGGGTGCACTTCAGTACACAAGCAAAGCATTTGTTTTTTAAGAAAATAAAACATTTCCGCTTGTTACTTCCTGCTTAAAGGAGACATTAGCTTTTGATGCAAAATCAGGTCAGATTATCTTCGTGGATCACGTTTTGAGTCAAAACCTAAGGATGTTGGTGCTGATCTGCCCAATCAAATCCCCAGTAACACCACCCTGAAGCAAGCCAAAACAAAGCATATTTTGCTCTGAGAACGGGCACATTTTCAACACAAAATTACCTTTTCCTGTGTGAAATCCCTTTTGTGCTGGAATGTACACACCAATATATCAATTTGTGTCACTTTACATTACTTTTTGTCATCCTTTGATGGTGCAAATCCGTAGTAAATTTTGGTTGTAGTGTTTTTCCGTCCAAAAAGCTCCTCTCCTCTGGCATTTCTGTCAGAATAAATTTGGGTGCAGAACACCTACTTTCCCTCATAATTATGGTTTCCAGGATCTGCACAGAACCGAGACATTCAACAGAACACGATAGCTCTGGCTCTGTCTCTAAAAGAAGGCTGATTAGATGTTGACAACTGGTGGAGCTCTGTGGTAACCGGAAAGTACGGAAGCTTTCGTTTTAAAACGTGGATGTGACGAAAAACAAAAAGTTATTTATTAGTATGTGAATGAAATCAGAGCACTCTTCCACTGTCATATATTTCAACTCAAGCAAATTCGAGAAAGCTTACAGAGAGACATTAAAGCCTTTGTCAGACATGTTTAAAAATGGCATCAACAACCTAGAACACAGATATGTATTACTTCTGTAAGTGGGTCGGAGACTGGTGGCAGATTGCCGTTGCTCTTCACACACAAGACTGTCCAAAATACTGTAGCATTATCAGTCATTCTTCTCTTGGCTGATAACTTATAGAGAGAGGAGAGGTGTGGTATTTTGCAACAGACAGCCTCTTGTACAGGCAACATGGGACATCTTTTAATACAGAGATTCCACATTTTGTTGATCTCTAACAAAACTGTGATCTTGGATGACTCTCTGACCCCTCTATTCCATGTCGTCATTAGCACGTTGAACGCTGGATGTCTCACCCTTATTAACAGTGGCTTCTGTTGCTTTCATCTTATGAGCTGAGTAGTGACAAAGAAGAGATATTGTGTTTGCTGAGCAGCAGTAATACAGCTACGTTAACACCTCATGCAAGCCAGTCTTCCCCTGCTAAAATAAACAGTGTGGACTGAGCAAATCCTAGGGCCTCATTTATGAAAAGTGACGCATCGCTGCGTGAAAACAGCGATGCGTCACTTTTCACTGCGCTCTCCCTGCGACATGATTGATGCGTCATATTTATAATATGACTCATCATGTCGCAAGGAGTTACAGATACGTCAGTATTTCTGACGTATCTGTAGGCACAAAAGTGACGCATTGCTGGAGTGTGTCACAAAAGTGACGCAACCCCAGCAATGTGTCCTTTCACATGGGGCAAGCCCCATGTGAAAGGGTCTGCGTCAGTCTTACGCCTGCTGTGAGGCAGGCGCAAGATTTTGACGCAACAGCGTCCTAAAAGTGACGCAGTGAAATCTCATAGATTTCACTGCGTCACTATTACGAGGCTTTTTGCGGTTGAACGCCCCCTCCCCAGCATACATTATACCTGCGCAGGTATAATGTGGGGCAGGGGTTTACAAAGTGACGCATCTGCTTAGATGCGTCACTTTGTAAATAGTGCGCATCAGGAGGCATGTTTTACGCCGCCGATGCGTCACAAAAAGTGACGCATCGGAAGCGCAAAACGCACGCAAGGGCTCATAAATGAGGACCCTAGTACATTGAAGAAGTTGGGAAGGGGGTGTTCCTGACCTGCGCTTGCTCCTTAAACATCAGTGGGAGATTCATCATCTAGGGCCGGGCAGGATATGGGACTTTCTCCTCCTCCCCGAAACACGGCTATGTACTACACCCAGATCCTGAAACTGCTATCCCAGAGGCTTATATAATTGTGTTCTGGAATACAGAATCCCACCGAGGGCTACAGGTAGCCAATATATGTATAGAGAGCTGTAACATTTACCCAGTGGAATGCTTGTGGTCCTGATTGGCTAATCTGTCCCTGTCAGATCACCATAGAGTTAACAATGCATAGTAACTAGCCGTAAACTCATTTCATGACTTTTTGATCTTCTATGCCAAGAAGTGACAGAACAGTGATTGCAGCATTCTATAAATCATTTGATCATTCAGTCTGAGTAAATGGTTGAATAAATGATTGAGAAAGGACATTGTCAAGTACAGGCAGAAGTGAATAGCATAATTGATGTCTGCTCCTCCAAAGCTTAGAAACAAAGATGTTCCATTTCCGGAACGATGCTCTAAGTTGTATTTTATTAGGTATCATTTAAGTAACGTTATCAGGTATCTTCATAATCAACCTTGTGGTTATTTCAAGGTCTCCAAAACTGGATATTCACTTTGATAATCATGCCTAAAATGAGCGATTCTAATTACCCAAAGTGCCAAACAACCATCTAAATATACTACCGGGTCTGTAAAAGATTAGATCCCTGGCTCTGCCTGGAAACTGCTGGTGTCGTTTGTGGAGGCTTGGGAGAGAATCAAGGTGCAATGAGTTAATGTTGTCGTCTGCCACAGTGAGAATGCACCATACGCTGATGCGGTCAACTCTGGGCTTTAGGCGGCACCCTGTGGAGCTTGGTGAAGCCAGGAGAGGAGCCACCCAGTGAAAGCTGTGACAGATCCTGCTCTGGAAAAAGGTGTTGACTGCTGCTTCTGCAGCTGGTGGAGATGCTCGGAGGGTGCCTGCCTCCTCTGAATGCTTTCGGTGGCAGCTGCTGGCTTGTCTAGGTGTGTGAGGTAGCATCCAGAAGGAGCTGCAGCATTCTTTCAAAACGAAGATCACAAGAGCTTCAATTTCTAGAGTTCCAACAGCAGGGGTTGGTCACAGTGCCCAATCTCACTCTGCACATGGCATGTGGCTCGATGCCCTCATGGGGCTGGATGCACGCATGGGGTTGGCTGCTTACGAAGGGTTCGTTGCAGGCCAGGCCCTGCAGCAAACCCTACCCCAAGGCCGTTCGCAGAATGGGGATATTATTATGTATGGTAATAAATGTTACTTTACAAAAAAAGCTCCAGCAATTTACTGAAAAGGTACGGTTAAAGTGATGTTATAAATAGGAATGGTAATAATACTTTACTTGGCAGTAAAAAAAAACGTAGAAATTCACAGAAAGAAACAAAGGTTAAAAGGACGTTATAATACAGTGAAATGTCAGTTAAAATATACAATTTTAAACTAACAAAACGACTGAAATTTACCAGCGGTCGTATTATACATTGTTCCCTGGGGCACAATGGGGATGTGTGCCCGCTCTGTGCGCCCTCCGGGCACAATTGTATTACAGAAGGGGCTTGGAGGCCTCATTCTGTAATACGCTAGTGCTGGCGCACATGTAGCACTGGAGCTATCATGAGCGAGCATTCCCTCATTTGCATGGGGGTGTGGCCTCATGCAAATGAGGGAATCGCTTTGACTCTGCAACTGTGCCTGTGTCACATTAGAGATGTAGGCACAGAAGCAAACTTGCCCTTAGGAGCCACACTGAAAATGTGCCACAAAAAGATGGTGCACTTTCAGTGTGCCTCCTAAAGACAGTGCTATGGATGGTAGAAAGGGGGGTCCATGGCCCCATAGAAACTAACTTGCAGATGGGTGCCATCACTCACTGCATCTGCTGTGTGCAGTGTGAGATTGGGGTTGCATATGGTAATACAATATTACTTTACATTTGAAAATAACCCTAGAAAAGAACTGAAAAAAACAAAGGTTAAAGCTATGTGATAGTTAGGTAGGGAAAATATCTCATTTTCACTTAAAAAAACAAACTTACACATTCACTGAAAAAAAGAAAAGGTTAAAGCGGTGTTATATTAAGGTGAAAACGTCAGTTAAAATATACCATTTTAAACTAACAAAACCAGAGGCCGTATTAAAGAAGTGGCTTGTGCATCTCCTTCTGTAATACTGATAGCGCTGGCACACATGTAGCACCAGCTCTATCATGAGAGGACATTCCCTCATTTGCACGGGGTACGGGCCCATGCAAATGAGGGAATCGCTCTGCCTCTGCACCTGCACCTTATTAGTGACGCGAGCGCAGAATTAAACATGTAGCACCAGCCCTATCATGAGAGGGCATTCCCTCATTTGCATTTGGGCGTGGCCCCATGCAAATGAGAGAATCACGTTGCCTCTGTACCTGTGCCACATTAGAGATGCAGACACAGAATCAAACATGCCCATAGGAGGCACACTGAAAATGCGCCACAAAAAAGGTTGCACACTTTTAGTACGCCTCCTAAAGGCAGTCCTCTGGAAGGTAGAAAGGGAGGTCCATGGACCTCCAGTCATCCTCCAGCAGGTGGGTACAGTCGCTCACTGCACTCGCCTGCAAGGAAATCGCTCTCCCCACATTATATTTTAGGGGGAAAAAAGGGTTGTGTCCTGTGGGTTGTCATGAACAGGTGAAGCTGTGAGCAACAGGGAGGGGGGCGAGCTGGCTGCCTGTGGGGGTGGGCACAGGGCCCGATCGCAGGCCGTGCCCTGCAGCAAACACCACGCCATGCACGACCTTCGTTGGCCTTACGTATAGGAATTAAATATTACTTTATGTTAATAAAAAAACAGGAATTTCCCCCAAAAAACCCAAGGGTTAAAGTGTTGCTATAATTAGGTATGGTAATATTATCTTACTTTGCATTAGAAAATCTTCAGAAATTCAGTAAAGAAGCTGTTCTTTCTGGGTATAAATATGCCTATATTACCTACAAGCCGTCGCCAGTAGGTAGTTATAGTTAGTACCTATTTTCCATAGGGAATCCGCAACACTCTATTTGGAATAACTTTGGCGCCCGTTGACGAATCTTCGCGAAATTCTCAAAACTGGTGTGGCGCTCCTGTCCGCTCCTATCCTGAAAGTCTTGGGGTGATTCATGAAGCGGGGGCTGAAAAAAAGGGGGTCCCGAAACGTGTTTTTCCCATGCAATTTTCCATACGTACCATTCATCGCGGCTACAGCCCGAACGGTTGAACGGAATTACACCAAATTTGGCAAGGCTGTAGTCCTTGGTTCAGACTCGTGCCTTTTGCTTATATGGTGTAAATCTGTTCAGTAGTTCCTGAGAAAATTACAATTAAAAGTACATATAAATCTATGGCCTCGGTGGATGCGCGGATTATAAGCGCACCATCCCGATCACGCGCAGAATGCTGATTGGCTGTCAAGTGGTTGTCAACATTCGAAACCAGGAAGTGTTGGCAGCCATTTTGTGCCTCGGTAGAAGATGTAGAAATTAGTGGAACAAGTGTTTAAAACGTATAAAGGGGGCAGGTAAGAAATATTTTGACCCTCTAAACCTGCTTAGGGGGTCCCACAAGAACCCCTAGGGACCAAGAAATATATATATATATATATTTGTTTTTAAACTGAGAAATGTGCACTGGGTGCATGGATCCGCTGTAAAAAAAATAAAAACAAAGCACTGGCCCCTGTGCTTGTTTAAAAATTAGCTACGTGGGAAGGAGGAATCCCGGGGTCTAAAATATTGTGTTTAAAGCTGGGGCCGAGAAAAAAGGGGGGTTCTAAAACGTGTTTTCCCCATGCAATTTTCCATAGGAATCGTTCATCACAGCTACATCCCGAATGGCTGAACGGAATTAGACCAAATTTGGCAAAGAGGTAGTCCTCTGTTCAGAATCGTGCTTTTTGCTTAAATTGTGTAAATCCTTTCAGTAGTTTCTGAGAAAATTATAATTAAAAGTACATATATATATATATATATATATATATATGGCCTCTGGGATCCCCGCATCTTGCGCCCACTATAAGGGCACCGTCCTGATCACACGCTGAATGCTAACATTTGAAACCAGGAAGTGTTTGCAGCCATTTTGTGCCTCAGTAGAAGCGAGGGTCTAGCTATGGGTTGTGGTTCCATTGTGAGCTATATGAGAATCAACTGATTCGGGTGTCCGTGTTGTAGTGCTGCCGTCACTTGGGTCTTAAACACAAATGTGTCAATATGTCTGTAATGTACCACAATATGGCTAACTTGGAAGGTACAGGGTATCACTAAATCTATATTCATTCATAGTTGCACACATAAAAGATGGTGGGCATGACGTATTTCTGCGAATATGAATGTTTGTTGTGCATTCAGTGGAGTGTTGTAGCTGTAGTAATACATGGCTGTGAAAGGTTTAAGTTGCAGTTTTTGGCACATGAAAGGCAGATAATATATATACGTATGTGTTCATTCAGGTTTACTGTCGAACTTGGTGCTGGAAATCAGTGTTCGAGGCTCGGAGTTGCATTCACATCCTGTTATTGTAGAGTAATAACGTAATCTACGCGTGCCGGAAAATGTACTGTAAATACGGTGCTCATGTAAATTGCTGATATAGTTTTGGGTTGACTTTGCGCTATATAAGTATGCTAAAAAAAAAGGAGGAATAGCCACACTTACTGTCAGAGGTAAGATGGTTGTATACGCTATTTATAGCACAATACAATGTGGTAGGGCGCAGGAGCAGCATTTTAAAAACATAATAAATACACAGACACAGATAGATGGTTGAAGTGCGTATGGGCATGTGTGCTCGTCTTCATTTTATTACGTTGCTGTTGGTAACAAGTACAATAGTAATCATGATATCATACACAGATATTCAATCGTAAACGGTTTATGACTTCTGCTATACAAAGGTAGGAGCACTACATGTGAAATAATACACAGAAGATTCTATCGTAAAGGGTTCATGAGTTGTGGTGCACTACGGTAGGCTCGGTTTGTGTGGAACCTGCGATGATGCATGGTTCAGACAGACCGCACTGGTAATAATGTCTTTTGGCTACCGAATTTTGCCTTAATAAGGCCACATGGCGATTATTTATGATGCACTGAGTTAGTGGTACGTATGGTACTCAGCGTGTTGCCTACTGGACTGCATGATCTGTAATCAAATTGAAATAAAAGATGAAACATGTATGGAATACATTGTCGAAATATGTATGTTTTAGAGATGTTATAGTTCAAGTTGTGACCTGTGCTGTCCGCAGTGTAGACTACCATTGAGTGTGCTTTTGCACTTGCAGCGTGAATTTTGTTTTTCAACTAAACCTAGAACTGATATGAAAAATGTTTTTAAAGGAAGGCTACTAAAGGGATATTGTGTAAGTTTGAGGAACGTTATACTTTGTTTGGTACTGCACTCTATAAATAATGAATGAAGAATAAGTTGAATTCTGACTGAATACAGTACACGTGGCGATGAATTATGGTGCAATGAGTTAGTAGTACCTTTGGGACTGAGCATGTACATAACCTGTGATGATGCGTGGTCCAGGCAGGCCGTACTGGGGATTATGTTTTTTGAAAACTGAATTTTTGCTGTACTGAGTTAGTGGTACGCCTGGTGTTTAGCGTGTGCTCACCCTGCAATGATGCATGGTCTGAACAGGCTGCACTCAAAGTATTGGCTGTTGCATACTGGATTGCATGTACTTTGAGAGGAAAAAAAATACCATGGGTGGTTATCAATTCTTCAGCAACAAAATTATCAGAATCAGATGATTCTTCCAGTGGTGTAGCCATTTTTGTCTCCATAAAAGAAATTCAGGTTTCCAATGAAGAAAAAGTGAGGTTCAAATTGTGACATATGCTGTCCACAGTGTAGACTGACATTAAATGAGCCAATTTTATTATTCAACTACATCTATAAGTGATATAAAAGAAGTTCTTAAAGGAAGTATACTAAAGGGATATTGTATAGGGTTTGATAAATGTTATACTTAGTTTGGTATTGTACTCTGCAAATAATGAATCAACAGTCTAATTAATTGTGAGCTTTGATGACCGCAGTGTAGGCAGGAGGCAGCGGTTAGCAAGAGGTCACGGCCACGTGGCGTTGAGTAGAGCTGCACAGTATTGGTAATTTAGTGTGTGTGCAGCCAGCGATGATAAGTGGTGCACAGAGTTAGTGGCACCTGAAGCAACAAGGTTCTGTGAAGCCTGCGATGATGCGTGGTCCGAGCAGGACGCACTGGTAGCACATTTTTTAAAATCAAGTTTTCTTATAAATACTGGTTGTCCTTTTACGGGATTAAGTTGCAGTAGCTGTCCAAAATCTATGATAGGTTTTCTTCCAAATAAGACATCTGACTCACTACGGTCACGTGGCGATGAATTATGGTGCACTGAGTTAGTAGTAGCTTTGGCATTGAGCGTGTATGTAACCTGCAATGATGCGTGGTCCGGGCAGGCCGCACTAGGAGCAATGTTTTTTCCCTAGTGAATTCTGCCTTAATATGGCCACGGGGAGATGACTTGTGGTGCAGTGAGTTAGTAGTACCTGAAAAACCCTGCGGGTGCGCACCCTGCGATGATTCGTGGTTCGTGCGCGATTGCCATGTGACCTTAAAAAAAAAGCATTTGATTGGTTCATAACATTTCCCATTGTAACAGTTGGATGAGCCCAGCATTTTAGTTATTTTCCCTACAGCGTTTGATGAGAGACACACTTTCTGCTTAGAGAGCATTTTTCAAAAGTTTTTTTGCTGTGTACACATATCTTATACTACACACAACATGCAACAATCATCTTGATCGATATTCATGGTCTGTATAGTAGCCTTCCACGTGTGATGGCCATGCATCTGAAACATGGCATAAAAAAACAAATGTGTGTTACACGATGCCCCTAGTGTGTGCGTGTGTGTGTGTGTGTGCATTATTGTGCTGCCTTTCGGCCTGGGTATTGGTGGCTCGAAGGGGTGTCATCAGCCACGGGCAGAGTGCACATCCTAGATCTCATGTGACAAACAGTAAAGAGTAATGTGCAGATTTGTGTTGCAGTATGCTCTGTTGTCAGGCTTTACCAGTATAGCAGTGTGTCATATATGAGACTTTCAGATTCACATTTGACATGCATTACTTAACTGTAATGAGCATTATCACTGTGTATGACGTAGCCTCACTGCTGATCCTCCCTCCATCGGAGCACATACACATGTGTGCACTTCGCGAAAGCAACATTTTTAATAATACCACACACCATTGACATGCGTGTCAGCGCATATCCACAAGCTTGACAACAACATGTGATGTTAGCCATTCAATGTTTTCGAAAAGCATCTCATTAGCGATAGTTGCCGTCCTCCTGGTACATGCAACATTAATGTAAATTGCGGATTGTGCGACGTCAAACTGCAACAGGGACACACACATAAGTACACTTCCTGGCCAGGCAGGACTGAACAACGCCCAGGTCCCCGGAATAATTATTCACACCCCTACGCTGACCTGGCATACACAAGCCCAGCCCACTTTGTGTACGTATGAATAGGATAACGACAACGGCACATGTGCCAGTTCTTCTACACTGCCTCAGGTTATGTTATGTTATGTTAACAATATTTATACTGCGCACAGCTGCCCCAGCAAAGGGGCGTCCTGGCGCATGATATGGTGATATGGCTGCATCCATCTCACATATCACAATGCGCAATTTAAAAAAAAGGATCCATGAGGTGTACACCATCCTGGCAATCAAAACTCGATTTGAATTGTGAACTCTGCTGGCCGTTATGTTTGGGAAGAGGGACTACGCAGCCCCATATCCAAATGCACAGCTCTGTGCCGCTAAATTAGCGTGCACTTAATATTCACACTCCTTAGTTCATTTTAATTTTTTAACCATTTTCATCCATATCTTGACTCTTTTCCATGACATTTTGATTCATTGTTTCAATCCACCTATCGGGTAAGGTACAAAATTTTCAATCTTTGAACATTCAAACTGTGCCATTCCAGGCCTCCATGAAAGAATGCGATGGATGCAAGAAGTCCTTCACAAGTGGTCGTTTATTATGCAGTTAAAAAACCCAATGCATTTCGGGCCTCCAGGTGCCCTTCTTCGGGGGTCACTACAAATCAATAATAATACAGACAAATTAATCACATACTGTATCTACAATGCTCCATGTTACAACGCACTTTTAACACTGCGCTCAACTCACGATAATTGTAACATTTCTCCCTTATGCGCTGCGGTCATATGTTTACCCATATTTTACCTTAATCAACATATACTTCATCATCAATGTGCGGGGTATGAGACCACATGTTCACCGTAATAGTTCTCTTGCTAGTTATACCAATTCTTTTCTCTCCCATCTGACGTGCGCACAAACAGAAACCCTCCTGTGCCTCTCCGTTTACAAAAGAGATGCCTCCGTTAAAAAAAGTTTACGCGCTGCTTTGTGCCAAGGTTTTCACTGTTCAACGAGAGCTATGCTTCACTAACAACAACATGCTGCTGATTGTAAAGTCGATTTTTCTGTTACTTATTGCTCAGATTAACAAGTAAAAAATATTCTTTCTCTCTGACACTTACTCATTTCTACGGACTGCAAACGTCTCCCGTCCTCATCCTGATTACTCGAACCGGTATAGCAGATAGTTTCCCGCCCACGTTATTTAAAATCCTCCACCCCTGTGTTTTCCCTCCCATCCCCCATGGTCCTAACGCCTGCCATTGCATGAAAAGTAATTCCTCTAGGTAAACCATATATCCCAAAATGCAACATTTTTGAAAAAAGGTTAACGTTGTACATAAACATACAAGATTAAAAAGTCACTTAGGTGTATCAGCTTATTTCTCAGATCTTGCTAAGTCGAAATGTGTGATTGATTCTCTTGCGAGGGACTTCGGTGTAAACTCCGATTATGTGTTTCATCAAATTGTATTTCACCATACGTCATAAGTTCCTCTGTGCGGGTGCAATCCCTTTTTTTGGGCTTTAGTTAAGACAATTCATCACAGTGGGGGATGCACACCAATTTTAACCAACATTGTTAATTCATCCTGTTAATCCATCCTTCGTTTGAATTGCGTGCAAATGAGATTAATAGGCATGCCCTGTTGCCATCAGTTAAGAAACAAATGAGAAGAGGGACTACGCAGCCCCATATCCAAATGCACAGCTCTGTGCCGCTAAATTAGCGTGCACTTAATATTCACACTCCTTAGTTCATTTTAATTTTTTAACCATTTTCATCCATATCTTGACTCTTTTCCATGACATTTTGATTCATTGTTTCAATCCACCTATCGGGTAAGGTACAAAATTTTCAATCTTTGAACATTCAAACTGTGCCATTCCAGGCCTCCATGAAAGAATGCGATGGATGCAAGAAGTCCTTCACAAGTGGTCGTTTATTATGCAGTTAAAAAACCCAATGCATTTCGGGCCTCCAGGTGCCCTTCTTCGGGGGTCACTACAAATCAATAATAATACAGACAAATTAATCACATACTGTATCTACAATGCTCCATGTTACAACGCACTTTTAACACTGCGCTCAACTCACGATAATTGTAACATTTCTCCCTTATGCGCTGCGGTCATATGTTTACCCATATTTTACCTTAATCAACATATACTTCATCATCAATGTGCGGGGTATGAGACCACATGTTCACCGTAATAGTTCTCTTGCTAGTTATACCAATTCTTTTCTCTCCCATCTGACGTGCGCACAAACAGAAACCCTCCTGTGCCTCTCCGTTTACAAAAGAGATGCCTCCGTTAAAAAAAGTTTACGCGCTGCTTTGTGCCAAGGTTTTCACTGTTCAACGAGAGCTATGCTTCACTAACAACAACATGCTGCTGATTGTAAAGTCGATTTTTCTGTTACTTATTGCTCAGATTAACAAGTAAAAAATACTCTTTCTCTCTGACACTTACTCATTTCTACGGACTGCAAACGTCTCCCGTCCTCATCCTGATTACTCGAACCGGTATAGCAGATAGTTTCCCGCCCACGTTATTTAAAATCCTCCACCCCTGTGTTTTCCCTCCCATCTATCCGTTTATGTACAACGTTAACCTTTTTTCAAAAATGTTGCATTTTGGGATATATGGTTTACCTAGAGGAATTACTTTTCATGCAATGGCAGGCGTTAGGACCATGGGGGATGGGAGGGAAAACACAGGGGTGGAGGATTTTAAATAACGTGGGCGGGAAACTATCTGCTATACCGGTTCGAGTAATCAGGATGAGGACGGGAGACGTTTGCAGTCCGTAGAAATGAGTAAGTGTCAGAGAGAAAGAGTATTTTTTACTTGTTAATCTGAGCAATAAGTAACAGAAAAATCGACTTTACAATCAGCAGCATGTTGTTGTTAGTGAAGCATAGCTCTCGTTGAACAGTGAAAACCTTGGCACAAAGCAGCGCGTAAACTTTTTTTAACGGAGGCATCTCTTTTGTAAACGGAGAGGCACAGGAGGGTTTCTGTTTGTGCGCACGTCAGATGGGAGAGAAAAGAATTGGTATAACTAGCAAGAGAACTATTACGGTGAACATGTGGTCTCATACCCCGCACATTGATGATGAAGTATATGTTGATTAAGGTAAAATATGGGTAAACATATGACCGCAGCGCATAAGGGAGAAATGTTACAATTATCGTGAGTTGAGCGCAGTGTTAAAAGTGCGTTGTAACATGGAGCATTGTAGATACAGTATGTGATTAATTTGTCTGTATTATTATTGATTTGTAGTGACCCCCGAAGAAGGGCACCTGGAGGCCCGAAATGCATTGGGTTTTTTAACTGCATAATAAACGACCACTTGTGAAGGACTTCTTGCATCCATCGCATTCTTTCATGGAGGCCTGGAATGGCACAGTTTGAATGTTCAAAGATTGAAAATTTTGTACCTTACCCGATAGGTGGATTGAAACAATGAATCAAAATGTCATGGAAAAGAGTCAAGATATGGATGAAAATGGTTAAAAAATTAAAATGAACTAAGGAGTGTGAATATTAAGTGCACGCTAATTTAGCGGCACAGAGCTGTGCATTTGGATATGGGGCTGCGTAGTCCCTCTTCTCATTTGTTTCTTAACTGATGGCAACAGGGCATGCCTATTAATCTCATTTGCACGCAATTCAAACGAAGGATGGATTAACAGGATGAATTAACAATGTTGGTTAAAATTGGTGTGCATCCCCCACTGTGATGAATTGTCTTAACTAAAGCCCAAAAAAAGGGATTGCACCCGCACAGAGGAACTTATGACGTATGGTGAAATACAATTTGATGAAACACATAATCGGAGTTTACACCGAAGTCCCTCGCAAGAGAATCAATCACACATTTCGACTTAGCAAGATCTGAGAAATAAGCTGATACACCTAAGTGACTTTTTAATCTTGTATGTTTATGTACAACGTTAACCTTTTTTCAAAAATGTTGCATTTTGGGATATATGGTTTACCTAGAGGAATTACTTTTCATGCAATGGCAGGCGTTAGGACCATGGGGGATGGGAGGGAAAACACAGGGGTGGAGGATTTTAAATAACGTGGGCGGGAAACTATCTGCTATACCGGTTCGAGTAATCAGGATGAGGACGGGAGACGTTTGCAGTCCGTAGAAATGAGTAAGTGTCAGAGAGAAAGAGTATTTTTTACTTGTTAATCTGAGCAATAAGTAACAGAAAAATCGACTTTACAATCAGCAGCATGTTGTTGTTAGTGAAGCATAGCTCTCGTTGAACAGTGAAAACCTTGGCACAAAGCAGCGCGTAAACTTTTTTTAACGGAGGCATCTCTTTTGTAAACGGAGAGGCACAGGAGGGTTTCTGTTTGTGCGCACGTCAGATGGGAGAGAAAAGAATTGGTATAACTAGCAAGAGAACTATTATGGTGAACATGTGGTCTCATACCCCGCACATTGATGATGAAGTATATGTTGATTAAGGTAAAATATGGGTAAACATATGACCGCAGCGCATAAGGGAGAAATGTTACAATTATCGTGAGTTGAGCGCAGTGTTAAAAGTGCGTTGTAACATGGAGCATTGTAGATACAGTATGTGATTAATTTGTCTGTATTATTATTGATTTGTAGTGACCCCCGAAGAAGGGCACCTGGAGGCCCGAAATGCATTGGGTTTTTTAACTGCATAATAAACGACCACTTGTGAAGGACTTCTTGCATCCATCGCATTCTTTCATGGAGGCCTGGAATGGCACAGTTTGAATGTTCAAAGATTGAAAATTTTGTACCTTACCCGATAGGTGGATTGAAACAATGAATCAAAATGTCATGGAAAAGAGTCAAGATATGGATGAAAATGGTTAAAAAATTAAAATGAACTAAGGAGTGTGAATATTAAGTGCACGCTAATTTAGCGGCACAGAGCTGTGCATTTGGATATGGGGCTGCGTAGTCCCTCTTCTCATTTGTTTCTTAACTGATGGCAACAGGGCATGCCTATTAATCTCATTTGCACGCAATTCAAACGAAGGATGGATTAACAGGATGAATTAACAATGTTGGTTAAAATTGGTGTGCATCCCCCACTGTGATGAAATGGCCGTTATGTTTGGACACACAACAATGACAGCAGGTGAGCAGTGGGGCCTGGGTGCACAGGGGCTGCAATTGAGCGCGGTGTGGTGGGAGGGGTGGGGTGCATCAGCCTGGGTGCGCAGGTGCGAACAAGCGATGTTGCCGTGCGTAATGATGTGATCTCCGACCTCATTCAGTCCCATCTCTGTCTCATTTTAAGGACCTGCTTGACCGTACTGTAGGCCTGGGCCAGTGGGCAGCGCTGCCCTAAAGACACGTAGTGTTGGCTTATGGGGCACTGTAGTGAGCTGATTACTAAGTGTACATGCACACAGGCTTGCGCCACTGCATTACAAGCGCACATTATGCTTCTAGCATGCGCTCTGTTCCGTTGTATGTGAACGTTGGCATAACATAATATTAATTAACCTTGTGTATTCTCGTGCACTCCAACTCCTCTTTGAACCACGATTACCACTAACAGTTGGTAGATCGTACTTCAAGAAGGAAGGATGCACTCAACTGGTGTTTTCTATTAAGCTTGAAATAAACCTTCACTTACCTCAAGACGTTTCCAGCATTATAATATTTCTCCCTTTTCAGACACTGAGTTGGTTGTGCCAAAATGGGTGGAGCGGGTGCTCAGCCCGTGATTATGCCCTGGCCATCCTGATGCCATCCATCGTGGTATCAAGACACCGCCCCCGACGGGAGACCTGTTGTGCCACCCTGAAAGAGGCACCCCGGAGTAAGAGCTTGCGCCTGGACGTCGTTGGACACACCAGTGGTGGCAGGTGAGCAGTGAAGCCTCGGTGCGCAGGAGCTGCAATTGAGAATAGTGCGGGGGAAGGGGCTGGGTGGTAACAGCCTGGGTGCACAGGTGCGGGCAAGCGATGTTGCCATAGATAATAATGTAATCTCTGGCCTCATTCATATCTCCGTTTCAATTTAAGGACTTGCTGGACTGCACTCTTTCTCGCGAGCCCTAGGGTCCCAGAGACGCAGGTGATGGGAGGTGAACAGTGAGGGCTGGGTGCAGTAGGCCGACGCTCTGTCTCCTCCTCCCTCTGTTCTTTTGATTCTCCCTCCCCTTCTCCCTTCCAGCCACTCGCTCTCAGTTCCATTCTCCCTTTCTTCCTTTCATTCTGACTACCTTTCTTTTTCTCTTGGACATGGCACATATACTTATGTTTCTTTTTTGTCTTGTAGGTTTTGTACGCTAGGAGGAGTCATGTTATTCTGTTGTTTGCTCGAATAAAATTGCATTTCCATTTATTTGTGTTCTTTTAATAAAGGTTATTTTTTTTACCAATAAATAAGTGAGTGTATGGGTCTTCTTTTTCTGACAACACTTGTCTATAGTTTATTGTCAAAATCGGCGGTTGATAGGAGGTTATGAGGGAAAATATTTGTAATTTTGCAGTGCACCTACCAAATATAAACCAACAGACTATTACATAAATGAAGCCTGGGTAATTCTACAACTGCAAGGGTTCTATGAGTGTATCACTTTATAACACCATGAGTACTGCCCGTGTGGTTACAGAACCAATAAGGCACTGCTTAGGGACACCGAGGCTTCAGAGACTGGCGAGGCCCACACTGCATATTTAAATTACGCCCCGGAGGGTGGCGATCACCGGACTAGAGTTGGCCTTGAAGCCCCCCGAACAATTAGTAAACAATACCCGCGGACGTGGCGATCCCCTAGGCTGCAAAATGTCTCTGTGCCATCTGTGCCTAATTTACATGTGAGATTAAGGTCCCGAGAGCTGCAGAGACCCCGCAATATAATAATAGGATTGACCCCAGAACATTACCCACCAGGGGGCTCATTTTACTATCCGGATCCGCTTTATTGTAGCGATACGAGGTTTTCCTCCTCTCGCTTCAACAAGGCAAACAAGGATTTGCTATCACAAGGTGGAAGCCATGCAACCCCCCTGTAATAGCAAACAGAAATGTCCCGCAGATGCACACCCCGGGATATTGTATGAGCTGCGCCTGGGAGGTGACGCTCCAAAGGGCCATGATGCATTGGTTATTGCATAACTAAAAAATTAGTATAAGCGCATACTAACACTACTTGCACATGTGTAGTACAGTGACCAGAGTGTAGTGAAGAGGCAGAGGGCGCCCCAAATCAAAAAATATAAATCCTACCAGAGGTCGGATGACATAGTACGATGAGCCGACGACCCTGCGATGAGTAGAAACAGCTTCACGAAGAAAACAAGTCTTCAGCAGAAAGCAAGGAAGCTCGAAATATTGGTGAATGCTGCCTTCTTTTCACCTTCTCCCACTCGTCGCCAAATTTATGTAGTGAAGAGGCAGACAGCAGTGGATCCGATAAGTAGATTTATTGCAGGAAAACAAGACAGCTTAAACAGCCACCAACAGGAGCATACAGCAAGTCAACCGCCTTCTCCAGCACCATGTACAAACTCCCCATGATTGCCCTCATGACAGCCCAACATTGTAACATTACATACTTACATTCTAGTAGCATTACACACTAACATTCTACTATGACTTACATTGGAATACTACACAGAGCACATAACTTCACAGCAATGAGCTCATTGTTTCATCCACGAGTCTTGAGACCGGTAGGGGTGAGTAGTTCGCTTCACATTCCCTGTATTGTATAAACTCAAACTAACACTACTTCACAGGTATCCTACAGCACCCAGAGCACATCACTTTACAGCAATGAGCTCACAGTTTAGGCTCACGGTTTAATCCCCGAGTCTTCAGACCAGTAGGGGTGAATAGTTCGCTTCCCACTCCCTCTATAGTATAAACGCATACTAACACTAATTACACCGTTATACTACAGCGGCCAGTATGCTACACCGCCCAGAGCCCATCACTTTACAGCAATCAGCTTGGTTTGATCCCCGAGTCTTCACACCGATAGGTGTGAGTACTTCGCTTCCCACTTCCGGTATAGCATAAATGCACGGTAGGGATCAGTAGTTCACTTCCCACTCCCTCTATAGTATAAACGCCAACTAACACTACTTGTACACGTATGCTACAAAGACCAGAGCATATCACTTTACAACAATGAGCTCACGGTTTAGGGTCTCGGTTTCATTCCCGAGTGTAGCAGCATCTCATCTCAGCACCATGTCACTCTGAGCAACACCGCACTTTCAGACCTGTAGGAGTGACTACTTTGCTTCGCACTCCCACACAGAGGTTACAGTGCTCCTATCCTCCTGTTTCCTACTCTTTTTGCCCTTTTTTCCCCTTACTCGTTTCAATGGAATCACAAAATAGCTGCCAACACTTCCTAGTTGTAACAGCTCACAGCCAATAAGCAGTAAGAACCACGACCCACCACCACCCGCAACAGGTTCCTTGCCAGAGCTGGAGCAAGATCACCGCCAAGCAGCTCACCGCCTCCCTCAGCCAGAACCCTCCCATCAGCACAACGGACCCCAACGAAGCAGCCAGTAACCTCACACAGTGGCTGACCGCCTGCGCCGATGACCTCGCACCACTAAAGAACCCTCCGAGCAGACCCGGCAGCAAGAAAACCCCCCGGTTCACCAACGAACTCAAGGACTCAAAGAAGAACTGCCGCACCCTCGAGAAAGCCTGGCGCCACGACCAGACCACAGACAACATGACCGCCCTCAAGCACGCCACCCGCAAGCACCACCAGCTGATCCGCGCCACCAAGAAGACAGCACTCAAAGAATGACTGGACAACAACGCCCATGACAGCAAGGAACTCTTCAGCATCGTCAAAGAGTTCTCCAACCCCAGCGCCGGAAACAACGACATCACTCCCTCGCAAGACCTCTGCAACTCACTCACCTCGTTCTTCCACCGCAAGATCGCCGACATACACAACAGCTTCGGCGCACAGACCACGCACCCAACCACTGAACCAACGCCCGCCACCACCACCCTCTGCCACTGGACCCCAGTCAGCACCGAAGACACCACCCGCACGATGAACACCATCCACTCTAGATCCCCTACCGACCCCTGCCCCCACCACGTCTTCAGCAAGGCCGACTCCATCATCGCACCCCAACTCCGGGACATCATCAACACCTCCTTCCACACCGCCACTTTCCCAGAGAGCTGGAAGCACGGCGAGCTCAGCGCCCTCCTGAAGAAACCAACAGCGGACCCCACCGACCTCAAGAACTTCCGCCCCATCTCGCTCCTCCCTTTTCCTGCCAAAGTCATCGAGAAGACCGTCAACAGACAGCTCGCCGCCTTCCTCGAGATGAACGGATCCCTCGACCCCTCGCAGTCCGGTTTTCGAGCCAACCACAGCACCGAGACCACCCTGATCGCACCCACCGATGACATCAGATCCCTGCTCGACAACGGGGAAACAGCGGCCCTCATCCTCCTGGACCTCTCTGCAGCGTTCAACACTGTCTGCCACCGCACCCTAGTGCAGCGCCTCAGCAACATCGGAATCCAAGAGAAGGCACTGGAGTGGATCATCTCGTTCCTCGCCGGAAGAACCCAGAGAGTCCGCCTCCCCCGTTCAGATCCGAGGCCACCGAAGTCATCTGCAGCGTACCACAAGGATCATCACTCAGCCCAACCCTCTTCAACGTCTACATGAGCCCCCTCGCAGCCATCGCACACCAACACAACCTCAACATCATCTCCTACGCCGACGATACCTAGCTGATCCTCTCCCTCACCAACGACTCCGCCACCGCCAGAGCAAGCCTACACAAAGGGATGAAAGACGTCGCCGAGTGGATGAAGAACAGACGTCTGAAACTGAACTCATACAAGACGGAAGTCCTCATCCTGGGATCATCACCCTCCACCTGGGACGATTCCTGGTGGCCCCTGGCCCTGGGCACCACTCCCAAGCCAACGGACCACGCATGCAACCTGGGCTTCATCCTGGACTCCTCCCTCTCGATGACCAGACAAGTCAACGCCGTCTCCTCATCGTGCTTCAACACCCTGCGCATGCTCCGCAAGATCTTCCGTTGGATCCCCACCGAAACCAGGAAGACCGTCACCCAGGCACTCGTCACCAGCCGACTGGACTACGGGAACACCCTCTACGCCGGAACCACAGCCAAACTTCAAAAAAGACTCCAACACATCCAGAACGCCTCCGCACTACTCATCCTGGACATCCCCCGACACAGCCTCATCTCCGGCCACCTGAGAGACCTGCACTGGCTCCCCGTCAGCAAGAGAATCACGTTCAGGCTCCTCACCCACGCACACAAGGCTCTCCACGACATGGGGCCCAAGTACCTCAACGACCGCCTGACCTTCTACACGCCCACCCGCCAGCTACGATCGACCAGACACGCCCTCGCCGCCATACTACGCATCTGCAGAGCCACCGCCGGAGGAAGATCCTTTTCCTACCTGGCAGCCAAGACTTGGAACTCCCTCCCCATCCACCTTTGGCTGACGCAAGACCATCTCTCCTTCAGGAAGCAGCTCAAGACCTGGCTGTTCGTGCAGTGACGTACCCCTCCCCCCACAGCGCCTTGAGACCCTTCCGGGTGTGTAGCGCGCTATACAAATTCCTTGATTGATTGATTGATAAGCTTTTGCTCGTAACGCCTCAGCCAATCAGATGGCAGAATTCCCAAATATCGATATCAGTAAATTTCAATATTTCTCCAAAACTACTGAACGGATTTACACCAAATAAACAAAAGCGTGCTTTCTAAACCAAGACGCTTCTACCTGCCAAATTTGAGGTAATTCCGTTCATCCGTTCGACCTGTAGCCTTGTCTAAAGTTTCCTATGGAAATTGTATGGAGAAAACATGTTTTGGGGCCCCCCTTTTTTCTCGCCCCCCTTGACGAATCACCCCCAAACGTTCAACATAGGAGCTGATATGAACAAAGAATTTGTTTGGAAGATTTCATAAAGATTCATCAAACGACACCAAAGTTATAAACAAAACAAAAAATGCTCTTCCTCTGGAAACATGGTCCTAGCTATAACTACCTACTGGCGACCACCAGTAGGTAATATATATATACATATATATATACACACACATATATATATATATATATATATAGATAGATATATATATATATTTATATCTATACTACTATAATAAAGTAAGAACTTTCAGGCTTTGAGGCGGGTAAACTCGGGAACCACAGAGCCAATCTACACACCCGATACACCGTTGAAATTGGCAGGGTGTGTAGATGGTTATAGGCTATATAAATGAAAAAATAAAACGTTATTTACAATATTTATATATTTTTTAAAAGTAGTCCCCCCCAAAGTAGCGCCGGCCGCGACGTGCGTGCTCACGTCAGCACGGGGAGGAGAGGCGTCCAAGGAGCGGCGGACATTGCCCGGGGGAGGAGCGGTGACGTGAGGCCAGTGGCGGTAGGAACAGTGGAGAGGCGGACATGGCGCGGGGGAGGAGCGGCGGCGGACAGGCGGTGAGGAGCAGAGCGGCGGAGCGGAGAAATGAGGACCGGCGGCTGAGGCGCGAGGAGCGGTGAAGTGGAGTAGTGTGGCTCAATGGTTAGAGCGGAAGACCCTGATGCAGAGGTCTAGCCCGGGACCAGGGTTCAATTCCCTGCCTCGGCGGGTCTTGGGCTCAAAAATTCCACGGACCTGATAATTCTCGCCTCGGTGCCTATTCCAATCATGGAGTCCCACTCTGCAACTCTGGGCAATAGCTTGCTTAATCTCCACAACGGCCCCCACAATGCTAAGGATGCCTGGCCTCCACCTTGGGGGTGCCCAGGAGTGGACACCTCACAGGGAAAGCCAGGATGGGTTCCACAGCGGTATTCGTAGAAGTGCCTTGAGACCCCTGCGGGTGAGTAGTGCGCTATACAAGTATCAATTTTTACAATTTACAATGAGGACCTGCGGCTCTGGTAAGGCTCCGGGGACAATGTCGGGGCAGGCGGGTGTCGGGCCAGGCAGGGGACAGGAAATTGTAGCGGTGAAATCAGGACCTGCGGCTCAGGTAATGCTCCGGGGACAATGTCGGGGCAGGCGGGTGTCAGGCCAGGCAGGGTACGGGAAATTACTAAAACAATGATCGGGGTCGGGGCAGGTGGGGGACGGGGCGGCCGGGGGCACGGGCTGCTGGTGGGGCGGGCGGGGGCACGGGCTGCTGAGCAATGTCGGGGCAGGCGGGGGTAGGGGAAGCCTAAATGCTCCCGGACAAGGTCGGGACGGGCTGCTAGTATATATATATATATATATATATATATATATATATATATATATATATATATATATATCAAGCTCAGTGGGGATTGGTCCATCAATTAGGAAGCACTCGTACGCCAGGCGCTTTTCCCCTTAAGCTTTATTTGGTATGCCAGTCACGTTAAGACCGGTGATTAAAGCAACAGTCCACACCTTAATGCATTTCGATACTTCTTCTTCAGAAGGTGATTCGTAGGACCATGCGATGAGACAGCACCTTCCATTGCATTTCCATTACATCGTGAGTCCTGATTGGACGACCTTGAATAGGTTTTCACGTAGCCTGCTGGGAGGTGAAGTCCAAATAATCGCGCTGAATTGCTCTGCATTAAAAACTCTGGATGAGCTCCGGCAGCGTGACAGGCTAAATCCATCCGAAGCGTCCCACACAGCGAAGCCCCTCATGATTAGGAGCCTCGTGGCCCCCTAGTTTGGAGTGGTGCCTTCCCTGCGGCAGGACGGCCGCCAAAGTATATCAAGCTCAGTGGGGATTGGTCCATCAATTAGGAAGCACTCGTACGCCAGGCGCTTTTCCCCTTAAGCTTTATTTGGTATGCCAGTCACGTTAAGACCAGTGATTAAAGCAACAGTCCACACCTTAATGCATTTCGATACTTCTTCTTCAGAAGGTGATTTGTAGGACCATGCGATGAGACTGCACCTTCCATTGCATTTCCATTACATCGTGAGTCCTGATTGGACGACCTTGACCTTCACCATGTCATGAGTGATGTCACTGACCATGTCATGAGTGATGTAATATGTGACGTCATCAGCAGTGCATTGCACGCGTAAGGTATAGTGAGTCCAACTAACTATAACGTGGGAATTTCAATGGTTTTATGCGAGTAAAACTTCCAGCTAACTATAACTGGTGTAAAACCTATTGTTTTTTCAGTGAATTTCATAGGTTTTTTAAATGCTAATTCCTAACTATAACTGGTGTGAAACCTATGGTTTTTTCAGTGAATTTCAATGGTTTTTTAATAGCAAATCTTTATAGTTATAAAAAATAATAAATTTTAAAGCGAATTTTATATTGTATAATTATGTCATTTTTTTATTTTTTTTCACCCCGGGGCGCTTACCGGTGAACGCACGGGTAAGCGCAATGTTACGGCGCGCCCCGGGGCACGTACAGGTGAGCGTCCCGATAGCGCTATTGCCGAACGAAAACAACATTGTGACATATCGCGTAGCCGCCACGCCTTGCGTCATAAGACACGTATCGCGTAGCCGCGAGATGCGTCTTATGACGCACCGCGTAAGCGCACCCGGAAGCGCATACGTAAGCGCAACGTAAGCGCCCCGATGTGCTTATGATACACGCCCCGAGACGCGCCCCAGGGCACGTAGCGTAAGCGCGTCAAGCCATGTGACTTTAAAATAACACTTTTTATTGGTTCAGAACTTTTGTTTTCTCCAAATTGTGTGAAACCCACCCATTTCTCTCACTATTGCTTTGAATTGGAGAGAGCAAGAGCTGTTCTGTGTACTGTCTTCATCTCCTACTTTCCAGATCTACAGCAATGGCTGCAAGGGAGTCATCCAGCAGTGATTCCGACGGATTTTTGGATGAGGACCCTCCTCACCAGAAGAAAAAGGACCATTTCATCTGGAAATTCTATGACATCCCTGAAGGACAAAAAAAAGTCAATGCTCCAAAAGTAACCTGCAAAATATGTGGCAGTACTTTATCCAGAGGCAATCCTCTAAAACAATATAGCTTCGGAAATGCCAATTTAATCAGGCATGTCAAAAGAAGACACCCAAAAAACTTTGCCAGGGAGAGTGTCAGGGAGCTGGCACGGAATTTACCCACAGATGGCGGCAGCACCTCCACTGGTGGAGCAACACCTTCGGGACCACCCCGTAGAAGAATGGTCCCTAACGTACAGCCGGTGTTTGCAGGCATCAAATTTCTGTGCACGCAGTGTGACGAACTGCTCTGCTATGGGGAGCAGAGTGTTGAACTCATTGCCATAAAGAAACAGGAACCCCGCTGCCCTGCCAGTCCCTAAATTTTCACATTTTTTTGCTCCTGTTGAGCAGTTTTGGAATCCCTGTTTTTGTTTTTCCCCTGAAAAAAAATCCCCAAAAAATATAAAATCGTTTTAAAAAATCTAAAAAAATATAAAACAAACAAAAAAAAAGTTATTTTCAGAACTACCTCCAATTTATAAAAAAATGCTATTTTAAAAAAAAAAAAGTCTGTCATTTTTTATCTCCATGGTACGCTCCCCGGTGCGCGTACCGGGCGCTCCCCACCGCGAAAATCGAATTTTTTTTATTTTTTTTTTTTACCCGCGGGACCCTTTTATGGCCCCCACATCAAACCTAGGGGGTCAGGGGGGGTGTACCCTGCCCCCTTTTGCTCATTTCCCCCTTTGATTTTTGCCACCTCTTGTGTCTCAATCCTACCGAGACACAAGATGGCGGCCGCTGCGGACTGTTTCGAATGTTTACAGACACCCGAGAACCAATCAGCTTGCCGTGCGCAAGTCGCGTGGCGCGCCTGGAGCGCTCCCCGGTACGCGTACCGGGGCGCGCCTCTAAATATATACAATTTTTTTAACCTAAATTACTCAAAATCCTCTGGAGCACATATCTTGAGACATAGCAAAGGCACATCGGGCTACCAGTCCCTACAATTTTGCCAAGTTTGGTGAAAATTCATTCAGCCGTTCGAGCTAAAAGTGCGACAGACCGCCCTATGGAAATTAACATGAGGAAAACACGTTTTGGGACCCCCCTTTTATCTCGGCCCCGCTTGACGAATGCCCCCAAACTTTCAGGGAAGGAGCGGAGCGCCGCGAGGCAAAGTTGCTGAAAAATTCAGGCTGATTCCTAAACCGGCGCCAAAGTTATTCCAAATAGAATGTTGCGATTTCCCTATGGAAATCGATCCTAACTATAACTACCTACTGGCGACCGCCAGTAGGTAATATATATATGTGAAATGAAATGAAATTAAAAAAATTAAATGAAAAAGAAAACTTAATAAAGCGCGCTGCGGCCAAGCGGCTTCCTGGCGCTGGGGACTAGACCAGACTCAGCGAGGGGATCCGAGGAAACTAGCAGGGGAATGCCTGAGAAAACAGGAATGTTTTAAGGGCTTTACGGAAGTGGGTGTAGATGGGAATGGAGCGAATGGAAAGAGGAAGACTGTTCCAGAACCGAGGGGCCAGAACAGAAAAACGGGTGCCCCCCGTTCTCGATTTACGGAAACGGGGGACGTGCAGAAGGGACAGGGAGGAGGAGCCGAGAGTGCGACTAGGGGCGTAAGGAGTGATGAGAGAACTGATAAAGAGGGGAGCTGAGTG
Organism: Lissotriton helveticus; assembly: GCF_964261635.1. NCBI lineage: Eukaryota > Metazoa > Chordata > Amphibia > Caudata > Salamandridae > Lissotriton > Lissotriton helveticus. Next base: position 1,207,152,846 of record NC_136068.1, read on the forward strand.
GGTGTGCGCCCAAAATACCAGGCAGGCCAATTTGAAAAAAGATCTAAGGTGTACAGGGAGCCAATGGAGGGACTTAAGTGCGGGGGTAATGTGAGAAGATTTGGGGAGATGAAGAATAAGGCGGGCTGCCTGATTTTGAATGGCCTGGAGACGGCGGGTTTCATAAGCGGGTATGCCCACGTACAGGCCATTCCCATAGTCAAGGCGGGAGGTGATAAGAGCCATGACTATGGATTTGAGGGCGTCCGCAGAGAAATACCGGTAGATCTTCCGAATGAGGCGAAGGGATAGAAAGCAAGAAGATACAACGGAACTAACTTGGGCATGCATAGATAGGTCATGACTGACCTTGATGCCCAGGGTCCGAACGGAGGAGACCGGTGAAGGGGGGGAGCCAAAGGAAGGGGGCCAGTGGACCGGGGACCATGGATTTAAGGGGCCACCCATGAGGACAAGCTCCGTCTTGTCCGGATTGAGCTTCAAGTGGTTGATGCTCATCCATTCAGAAATAAAGACTAAGGTAGAACAGAACTTGGGAAGAGAGTCAGAAGGGGAAGAAAGATCGAAGACGAGCTGGAGGTCGTCCGCGTAATTGTACACAGAGACCCCCAGCTCGCGAAGAGAAATAATAAGAGGGTGAATATAGAGATTGAAAAGAAGAGGGGAGAGGGAGGAACCTTGGGGGACCCCACAGGAGACTAAACGGGGGGGAGCGGAGTAACCCGAGAGATGGACCGCTTGGGACCTGCCCTGGAGAAAGGACGCCAACCATATATATATATATATATATATATAGATATATATATATAGATATATTTATATATATATATACAAAACGGCACAGATCTCTTTTGACTTGTTGTGTCACATGACATGAGGCAGCACGCGCTGTGCTTCATTACCCATATGCCCCAAAACAACATTAATTTCGTAGCGTGGCGATATTAAATGAGGATGAAGTCATGATTTGTCAGTCTCTGCACATCTAGCGAGGTGAATATTTAAAATTCTAGCAATAATAAAAAAGTTGGCAGAAAAGAGACAACGCTTGTGCTGTGACTAGTGTGGCTTGTGAAGGACACCATTTTTTTTTATATACATCTTTTATTGTTTTAAATAGGGAAAAAATAATACAAACAAAAAAAACACCAGCCATCCCCAACTTGTTGACATTAGTTGGTCATCACAGTTCACGCCCTGGAATTTTACCGGAGCATCATACCCAATTAGGCTCTACCAAAGCCACTTTGTGGTTGTGAACAACACAAGTTAGCTCTGCTTTACACATGCCAGGGCAATGGTAAACATTACTCAACAACAATATAGAGCGCTAGTTAATGTCTCTGAATAAATTGGTACCAAAGGGGGAAAACGTCATCAGCTATGGTCTATGACATACCCTCGCTCATCAATGATGTAAACGGGGCATGTATTGCACCGGTAGCATTGACTTTTTCCTCATGCCTTATTTGTAAGAGCCTCCGTGTTCAGAGTGACTGTCTGCACTGCAAGCTTCCGATCCCTTCCCTTCTGTATTATGACCATCCCCATGCTAGTTTAGACTTGCATTACTGCAGGTGTTCCTATACCTTTGTAAAGGCAATTTGTGCACGACACTTAGTCCCAGGTGTGTGGCTCTTGTTTACAGTGTAGGGCTGCTCAATGCATCCCAGTCCTGAATCAATCTATGCATCTAGGCAGGGCACTCAAGGGTTTCCAGTCCTATCCTGTTAAAGCTAATGCAGCACCATATTTATGTGTCACTCTGTATTAACAATTCCAAATGTACAGCATTCAGTGCCCACATGCCTTTTGCTGACTTTGTCTATAATGTCCACTGCCCCATTTGTCAAATGGCGCCATTTGACTCTGTATTTATGAATCGTCTGCACTCTTTGGATACTTAGCTACAACGGGTATATTTACAACGAAGTGGCGGAGAGTGTGACGTTTGCCTCCTTTGCTTGACGCCGCACTCCACCACTTCAGAAACGCAGGGCTGCAACATATTTACAACAATATGGTGCCGCCCTTCATTTCCCCTTGCACTGGTGCTAAATTTATCAGCCTAGCCCCAACGCAGGCACTCTTGCGCCATAGTGCAAGGGTGTCTGCATTGAGGGAAAGATTGTTTATGTGCAGGAAGTTCTCCCTTCCTCCACATAAACAATCTTTAAATGGCGTTTTGTAACTTTTATGTGTGCTGCTTAATGCAGCACACGTAGAATTTGCAAAACATCTTTATTTTTTATTGTTTATGTACAGGAAGGGACACCTTCCCGCACATAAATAATCAATGACATTTTTTCAGTTTCTGTGTGTGCTGCACAATGCAGCACACATAGGAACAGCAAAAACAAGGCAAAATAAAGCTTTTCGAGTTTTGCATGTTTAAGACCAGGTTTTCCCTGGTCTTAATTTTGGCACTGCCTCCTATTTACGCCGCGGTTGTAAATAGGGGGCAGCGTCAAAATTAGTGGGTGTTGCTGAAGAACGCCCACTGCAACACCCATTGCCCTCCCCGTTCACTCTAGGTAGAGCATGAATGGGTGCCTTATTTACAAGGCGGCATTAAGCCATGTTAAGTGGCTTAACGCTGCCTTGTAAATAAGGTGCAGCCCCTATCGCCATCACAACGAAATTTGTGGAGGTCATCAATTCACCCAAATCTTTACAATTTTCAATTGCAACAAACAAATATGTGCACATCAGCATTGGTGAGCCATTGGAAATAATTTGTGCCTAGCAGAAAGGCGTGATCAAAACAAAGCCATGCTGTATGAGTAAAAATAGTAACATCTTAAACACTCTGGGGCAGATCTACAAGAAACTAACGCAGCGCAGTGCGGCAAGTCATTTTGCTGCGGCGCGCTGCATTAGTTTCGAAGCACAGGGATGCAACATATTTACAACAATATGTCACATCTCTGTGCTTCCCCCTGCACTGGGGGTGAAAATTACAAAAAACACAGTTGATGGACAGAATGTAGAACAATGTCATACATTCACCCCAGTACAAGGATCTGGGCCTAAATCCATCGTTTTTTTGCACTCCACACCACCCTGGGTTAGACACTGGCTATATGCAAATCAGCTCTGAACCTGTGCCTCATGGGAACAGTCCAGGCCGAACTACCAAGCCATGTCTTTCCCAGACCGGAATCAAGCATCCAAGGACCGGTTTCTGGCTATCAGCCTTCATCAGCCTGGATAGCTTGACTCCAGTGGTGTGGAGAGCCTGGGACTCACGTCTGAGCATACCCAGCCCACTCGGGGTGAAAATTACAAAAAACACAGTTGATGGACAGAATGTAGAACAATGTCATACATTCACCCCAGTACAAGGATCTGGGCCTAAATCCATCGTTTTTTTGCACTCCACACCACCCTGGGTTAGACACTGGCTATATGCAAATCAGCTCTGACCCTGTGCCTCATGGGAACAGTCCAGGCCGAACTACCAAGCCATGTCTTTCCCAGACCGGAATCAAGCATCCAAGGACCGGTTTCTGGCTATCAGCCTTCATCAGCCTGGATAGCTTGACTCCAGTGGTGTGGAGAGCCTGGGACTCACGTCTGAGCATACCCAGCCCACTCGGGGTGAAAATTACAAAAAACACAGTTGATGGACAGAATGTAGAACAATGTCATACATTCACCCCAGTACAAGGATCTGGGCCTACATCCATCGTTTTTTTGCACTCCACACCACCCTGGGTTAGACACTGGCTATATGCAAATCAGCTCTGACCCTGTGCCTCATGGGAACAGTCCAGGCCGAACTACCAAGCCATGTCTTTCCCAGACCGGAATCAAGCATCCAAGGACCGGTTTCTGGCTATCAGCCTTCATCAGCCTGGATAGCTTGACTCCAGTGGTGTGGAGAGCCTGGGACTCACGTCTGAGCATACCCAGCCCACTCGGGGTGAAAATTACAAAAAACACAGTTGATGGACAGAATGTAGAACAATGTCATACATTCACCCCAGTACAAGGATCTGGGCCTAAATCCATCGTTTTTTTGCACTCCACACCACCTTGGGTTAGACACTGGCTATATGCAAATCAGCTCTGACCCTGTGCCTCATGGGAACAGTCCAGGCCGAACTACCAAGCCATGTCTTTCCCAGACCGGAATCAAGCATCCAAGGACCGGTTTCTGGCTATCAGCCTTCATCAGCCTGGATAGCTTGACTCCAGTGGTGTGGAGAGCCTGGGACTCACGTCTGAGCATACCCAGCCCACTCGGGGTGAAAATTACAAAAAACACAGTTGATGGACAGAATGTAGAACAATGTCATACATTCACCCCAGTACAAGGATCTGGCCTAAATCCATCGTTTTTTTGCACTCCACACCACCCTGGGTTAGACACTGGCTATATGCAAATCAGCTCTGACCCTGTGCCTCATGGGAACAGTCCAGGCCGAACTACCAAGCCATGTCTTTCCCAGACCGGAATCAAGTATCCAAGGACCGGTTTCTGGCTATCAGCCTTCATCAGCCTGGATAGCTTGACTCCAGTGGTGTGGAGAGCCTGGGACTCACGTCTGAGCATACCCAGCCCACTCGGGGGAAAAATTACAAAAAACACAGTTGATGGACAGAATGTAGAACAATGTCATACATTCACCCCAGTACAAGGATCTGGGCCTAAATCCATCGTTTTTTTGCACTCCACACCACCCTGGGTTAGACACTGGCTATATGCAAATCAGCTCTGACCCTGTGCCTCATGGGAACAGTCCAGGCCGAACTACCAAGCCATGTCTTTCCCAGACCGGAATCAAGCATCCAAGGACCGGTTTCTGGCTATCAGCCTTCATCAGCCTGGATAGCTTGACTCCAGTGGTGTGGAGAGCCTGGGACTCACGTCTGAGCATACCCAGCTCACTCGGGGTGAAAATTACAAAAAACACAGTTGATGGACAGAATGTAGAACAATGTCATACATTCACCCCAGTACAAGGATCTGGGCCTAAATCCATCGTTTTTTTGCACTCCACACCACCCTGGGTTAGACACTGGCTATATGCAAATCAGCTCTGAACCTGTGCCTCATGGGAACAGTCCAGGCCGAACTACCAAGCCATGTCTTTCCCAGACCGGAATCAAGCATCCAAGGACCGGTTTCTGGCTATCAGCCTTCATCAGCCTGGATAGCTTGACTCCAGTGGTGTGGAGAGCCTGGGACTCACGTCTGAGCATACCCAGCCCACTCGGGGTGAAAATTACAAAAAACACAGTTGATGGACAGAATGTAGAACAATGTCATACATTCACCCCAGTACAAGGATCTGGGCCTAAATCCATCGTTTTATTGCACTCCACACCACCCTGGGTTAGACACTGGCTATATGCAAATCAGCTCTGACCCTGTGCCTCATGGGAACAGTCCAGGCCGAACTACCAAGCCATGTCTTTCCCAGACCGGAATCAAGCATCCAAGGACCGGTTTCTGGCTATCAGCCTTCATCAGCCTGGATAGCTTGACTCCAGTGGTGTGGAGAGCCTGGGACTCACGTCTGAGCATACCCAGCCCACTCGGGGTGAAAATTACAAAAAACACAGTTGATGGACAGAATGTAGAACAATGTCATACATTCACCCCAGTACAAGGATCTGGGCCTACATCCATCGTTTTTTTGCACTCCACACCACCCTGGGTTAGACACTGGCTATATGCAAATCAGCTCTGACCCTGTGCCTCATGGGAACAGTCCAGGCCGAACTACCAAGCCATGTCTTTCCCAGACCGGAATCAAGCATCCAAGGACCGGTTTCTGGCTATCAGCCTTCATCAGCCTGGATAGCTTGACTCCAGTGGTGTGGAGAGCCTGGGACTCACGTCTGAGCATACCCAGCCCACTCGGGGTGAAAATTACAAAAAACACAGTTGATGGACAGAATGTAGAACAATGTCATACATTCACCCCAGTACAAGGATCTGGGCCTAAATCCATCGTTTTTTTGCACTCCACACCACCTTGGGTTAGACACTGGCTATATGCAAATCAGCTCTGACCCTGTGCCTCATGGGAACAGTCCAGGCCGAACTACCAAGCCATGTCTTTCCCAGACCGGAATCAAGCATCCAAGGACCGGTTTCTGGCTATCAGCCTTCATCAGCCTGGATAGCTTGACTCCAGTGGTGTGGAGAGCCTGGGACTCACGTCTGAGCATACCCAGCCCACTCGGGGTGAAAATTACAAAAAACACAGTTGATGGACAGAATGTAGAACAATGTCATACATTCACCCCAGTACAAGGATCTGGCCTAAATCCATCGTTTTTTTGCACTCCACACCACCCTGGGTTAGACACTGGCTATATGCAAATCAGCTCTGACCCTGTGCCTCATGGGAACAGTCCAGGCCGAACTACCAAGCCATGTCTTTCCCAGACCGGAATCAAGTATCCAAGGACCGGTTTCTGGCTATCAGCCTTCATCAGCCTGGATAGCTTGACTCCAGTGGTGTGGAGAGCCTGGGACTCACGTCTGAGCATACCCAGCCCACTCGGGGGAAAAATTACAAAAAACACAGTTGATGGACAGAATGTAGAACAATGTCATACATTCACCCCAGTACAAGGATCTGGGCCTAAATCCATCGTTTTTTTGCACTCCACACCACCCTGGGTTAGACACTGGCTATATGCAAATCAGCTCTGACCCTGTGCCTCATGGGAACAGTCCAGGCCGAACTACCAAGCCATGTCTTTCCCAGACCGGAATCAAGCATCCAAGGACCGGTTTCTGGCTATCAGCCTTCATCAGCCTGGATAGCTTGACTCCAGTGGTGTGGAGAGCCTGGGACTCACGTCTGAGCATACCCAGCTCACTCGGGGTGAAAATTACAAAAAACACAGTTGATGGACAGAATGTAGAACAATGTCATACATTCACCCCAGTACAAGGATCTGGGCCTAAATCCATCGTTTTTTTGCACTCCACACCACCCTGGGTTAGACACTGGCTATATGCAAATCAGCTCTGACCCTGTGCCTCATGGGAACAGTCCAGGCCGAACTACCAAGCCATGTCTTTCCCAGACCGGAATCAAGCATCCAAGGACCGGTTTCTGGCTATCAGCCTTCATCAGCCTGGATAGCTTGACTCCAGTGGTGTGGAGAGCCTGGGACTCACGTCTGAGCATACCCAGCCCACTCGGGGTGAAAATTACAAAAAACACAGTTGATGGACAGAATGTAGAACAATGTCATACATTCACCCCAGTACAAGGATCTGGGCCTAAATCCATCGTTTTTTTGCACTCCACACCACCCTGGGTTAGACACTGGCTATATGCAAATCAGCTCTGACCCTGTGCCTCATGGGAACAGTCCAGGCCGAACTACCAAGCCATGTCTTTCCCAGACCGGAATCAAGCATCCAAGGACCGGTTTCTGGCTATCAGCCTTCATCAGCCTGGATAGCTTGACTCCAGTGGTGTGGAGAGCCTGGGACTCACGTCTGAGCATACCCAGCCCACTCGGGGTGAAAATTACAAAAAACACAGTTGATGGACAGAATGTAGAACAATGTCATACATTCACCCCAGTACAAGGATCTGGGCCTAAATCCATCGTTTTTTTGCACTCCACACCACCCTGGGTTAGACACTGGCTATATGCAAATCAGCTCTGACCCTGTGCCTCATGGGAACAGTCCAGGCCGAACTACCAAGCCATGTCTTTCCCAGACCGGAATCAAGCATTCAAGGACCGGTTTCTGGCTATCAGCCTTCATCAGCCTGGATAGCTTGACTCCAGTGGTGTGGAGAGCCTGGGACTCACGTCTGAGCATACCCAGCCCACTCGGGGTGAAAATGACAAAAAACACAGTTGATGGACAGAATGTAGAACAATGTCATACATTCACCCCAGTACAAGGATCTGGGCCTAAATCCATCGTTTTTTGCACTCCACACCACCCTGGGTTAGACACTGGCTATATGCAAATCAGCTCTGACCCTGTGCCTCATGGGAACAGTCCAGGCCGAACTACCAAGCCATGTCTTTCCCTAACCGGATTCAAGCATCCAAGGACCGGTTTCTGGCTATCAGCCTTCATCAGCCTGGATAGCTTGACTCCAGTGGTGTGGAGAGCCTGGGACTCACGTCTGAGCATACCCAGCCCACTCGGGGTGAAAATTACAAAAAACACAGTTGATGGACAGAATGTAGAACAATGTCATACATTCACCCCAGTACAAGGATCTGGGCCTAAATCCATCGTTTTTTTGCACTCCACACCACCCTGGGTTAGACACTGGCTATATGCAAATCAGCTCTGACCCTGTGCCTCATGGGAACAGTCCAGGCCGAACTACCAAGCCATGTCTTTCCCAGACCGGAATCAAGCATCCAAGGACCGGTTTCTGGCTATCAGCCTTCATCAGCCTGGATAGCTTGACTCCAGTGGTGTGGAGAGCCTGGGACTCACGTCTGAGCATACCCAGCCCACTCGGGGTGAAAATTACAAAAAACACAGTTGATGGACAGAATGTAGAACAATGTCATACATTCACCCCAGTACAAGGATCTGGGCCTAAATCCATCGTTTTTTTGCACTCCACACCACCTTGGGTTAGACACTGGCTATATGCAAATCAGCTCTGACCCTGTGCCTCATGGGAACAGTCCAGGCCGAACTACCAAGCCATGTCTTTCCCAGACCGGAATCAAGCATCCAAGGACCGGTTTCTGGCTATCAGCCTTCATCAGCCTGGATAGCTTGACTCCAGTGGTGTGGAGAGCCTGGGACTCACGTCTGAGCATACCCAGCCCACTCGGGGTGAAAATTACAAAAAACACAGTTGATGGACAGAATGTAGAACAATGTCATACATTCACCCCAGTACAAGGATCTGGGCCTAAATCCATCGTTTTTTTGCACTCCACACCACCCTGGGTTAGACACTGGCTATATGCAAATCAGCTCTGACCCTGTGCCTCATGGGAACAGTCCAGGCCGAACTACCAAGCCATGTCTTTCCCAGACCGGAATCAAGTATCCAAGGACCGGTTTCTGGCTATCAGCCTTCATCAGCCTGGATAGCTTGACTCCAGTGGTGTGGAGAGCCTGGGACTCACGTCTGAGCATACCCAGCCCACTCGGGGGAAAAATTACAAAAAACACAGTTGATGGACAGAATGTAGAACAATGTCATACATTCACCCCAGTACAAGGATCTGGGCCTAAATCCATCGTTTTTTTGCACTCCACACCACCCTGGGTTAGACACTGGCTATATGCAAATCAGCTCTGACCCTGTGCCTCATGGGAACAGTCCAGGCCGAACTACCAAGCCATGTCTTTCCCAGACCGGAATCAAGCATTCAAGGACCGGTTTCTGGCTATCAGCCTTCATCAGCCTGGATAGCTTGACTCCAGTGGTGTGGAGAGCCTGGGACTCACGTCTGAGCATACCCAGCTCACTCGGGGTGAAAATTACAAAAAACACAGTTGATGGACAGAATGTAGAACAATGTCATACATTCACCCCAGTACAAGGATCTGGGCCTAAATCCATCGTTTTTTTGCACTCCACACCACCCTGGGTTAGACACTGGCTATATGCAAATCAGCTCTGACCCTGTGCCTCATGGGAACAGTCCAGGCCGAACTACCAAGCCATGTCTTTCCCAGACCGGAATCAAGCATCCAAGGACCGGTTTCTGGCTATCAGCCTTCATCAGCCTGGATAGCTTGACTCCAGTGGTGTGGAGAGCCTGGGACTCACGTCTGAGCATACCCAGCCCACTCGGGGTGAAAATTACAAAAAACACAGTTGATGGACAGAATGTAGAACAATGTCATACATTCACCCCAGTACAAGGATCTGGGCCTAAATCCATCGTTTTTTTGCACTCCACACCACCCTGGGTTAGACACTGGCTATATGCAAATCAGCTCTGACCCTGTGCCTCATGGGAACAGTCCAGGCCGAACTACCAAGCCATGTCTTTCCCAGACCGGAATCAAGCATCCAAGGACCGGTTTCTGGCTATCAGCCTTCATCAGCCTGGATAGCTTGACTCCAGTGGTGTGGAGAGCCTGGGACTCACGTCTGAGCATACCCAGCCCACTCGGGGTGAAAATTACAAAAAACACAGTTGATGGACAGAATGTAGAACAATGTCATACATTCACCCCAGTACAAGGATCTGGGCCTAAATCCATCGTTTTTTTGCACTCCACACCACCCTGGGTTAGACACTGGCTATATGCAAATCAGCTCTGACCCTGTGCCTCATGGGAACAGTCCAGGCCGAACTACCAAGCCATGTCTTTCCCAGACCGGAATCAAGCATTCAAGGACCGGTTTCTGGCTATCAGCCTTCATCAGCCTGGATAGCTTGACTCCAGTGGTGTGGAGAGCCTGGGACTCACGTCTGAGCATACCCAGCCCACTCGGGGTGAAAATGACAAAAAACACAGTTGATGGACAGAATGTAGAACAATGTCATACATTCACCCCAGTACAAGGATCTGGGCCTAAATCCATCGTTTTTTGCACTCCACACCACCCTGGGTTAGACACTGGCTATATGCAAATCAGCTCTGACCCTGTGCCTCATGGGAACAGTCCAGGCCGAACTACCAAGCCATGTCTTTCCCTAACCGGATTCAAGCATCCAAGGACCGGTTTCTGGCTATCAGCCTTCATCAGCCTGGATAGCTTGACTCCAGTGGTGTGGAGAGCCTGGGACTCACGTCTGAGCATACCCAGCCCACTCGGGGGGAAAATTACAAAAAACACAGTTGATGGACAGAATGTAGAACAATGTCATACATTCACCCCAGTACAAGGATCTGGGCCTAAATCCATCGTTTATTTGCACTCCACACCACCCTGGGTTAGACACTGGCTATATGCAAATCAGCTCTGACCCTGTGCCTCATGGGAACAGTCCAGGCCGAACTACCAAGCCATGTCTTTCCCAGACCGGAATCAAGCATCCAAGGACCGGTTTCTGGCTATCAGCCTTCATCAGCCTGGATAGCTTGACTCCAGTGGTGTGGAGAGCCTGGGACTCACGTCTGAGCATACCCAGCCCACTCGGGGTGAAAATTACAAAAAACACAGTTGATGGACAGAATGTAGAACAATGTCATACATTCACCCCAGTACAAGGATCTGGGCCTAAATCCATCGTTTTTTGCACTCCACACCACCCTGGGTTAGACACTGGCTATATGCAAATCAGCTCTGACCCTGTGCCTCATGGGAACAGTCCAGGCCGAACTACCAAGCCATGTCTTTCCCAGACCGGAATCAAGCATCCAAGGACCGGTTTCTGGCTATCAGCCTTCATCAGCCTGGATAGCTTGACTCCAGTGGTGTGGAGAGCCTGGGACTCACGTCTGAGCATACCCAGCCCACTCGGGGTGAAAATTACAAAAAACACAGTTGATGGACAGAATGTAGAACAATGTCATACATTCACCCCAGTACAAGGATCTGGGCCTAAATCCATCGTTTTCTTGCACTCCACACCACCCTGGGTTAGACACTGGCTATATGCAAATCAGCTCTGACCCTGTGCCTCATGGGAACAGTCCAGGCCGAACTACCAAGCCATGTGTTTCCCAGACCGGAATCAAGCATCCAAGGACCGGTTTCTGGCTATCAGCCTTCATCAGCCTGGATAGCTTGACTCCAGTGGTGTGGAGAGCCTGGGACTCACGTCTGAGCATACCCAGCCCACTCGGGGTGAAAATTACAAAAAACACAGTTGATGGACAGAATGTAGAACAATGTCATACATTCACCCCAGTACAAGGATCTGGGCCTAAATCCATCGTTTTTTTGCACTCCACAGGTAGTTCGGACTGGACTGTTCCCATGAGGCACAGGGTCAGAGCTGATTTGCATATAGCCAGTGTCTAACCCAGGGTGGTGTGGAGTGCAAAAAAACGATGGATTTAGGCCCAGATCCTTGTACTGGGATGAATGTATGACATTGTTCTACATTCTGTCCATCAGCTGTGTTTTTTGCAATTTCACCCCGAGTGGGCTGGGTATGCTCAGACGTGAGTCCCAGGCTCTCCACACCACTGGAGTCAAGCTATCCAGGCTGATGAAGGCTGATAGCCAGAAACCGGTCCTTGGATGCTTGATTCCGGTCTGGGAAAGACATGGCTTGGTAGTTCGGACTGGACTGTTCCCATGAGGCACAGGGTCAGAGCTGATTTGCATATAGCCAGTGTCTAACCCAGGGTGGTGTGGAGTGCAAAAAAACGATGGATTTAGGCCCAGATCCTTGTACTGGGATGAATGTATGACATTGTTCTACATTCTGTCCATCAGCTGTGTTTTTTGCAATTTCACCCCGAGTGGGCTGGGTATGCTCAGACGTGAGTCCCAGGCTCTCCACACCACTGGAGTCAAGCTATCCAGGCTGATGAAGGCTGATAGCCAGAAACCGGTCCTTGGATGCTTGATTCCGGTCTGGGAAAGACATGGCTTGGTAGTTCGGACTGGACTGTTCCCATGAGGCACAGGGTCAGAGCTGATTTGCATATAGCCAGTGTCTAACCCAGGGTGGTGTGGAGTGCAAAAAAACGATGGATTTAGGCCCAGATCCTTGTACTGGGATGAATGTATGACATTGTTCTACATTCTGTCCATCAGCTGTGTTTTTTGCAATTTCACCCCGAGTGGGCTGGGTATGCTCAGACGTGAGTCCCAGGCTCTCCACACCACTGGAGTCAAGCTATCCAGGCTGATGAAGGCTGATAGCCAGAAACCGGTCCTTGGATGCTTGATTCCGGTCTGGGAAAGACATGGCTTGGTAGTTCGGACTGGACTGTTCCCATGAGGCACAGGGTCAGAGCTGATTTGCATATAGCCAGTGTCTAACCCAGGGTGGTGTGGAGTGCAAAAAAACGATGGATTTAGGCCCAGATCCTTGTACTGGGATGAATGTATGACATTGTTCTACATTCTGTCCATCAGCTGTGTTTTTTGCAATTTCACCCCGAGTGGGCTGGGTATGCTCAGACGTGAGTCCCAGGCTCTCCACACCACTGGAGTCAAGCTATCCAGGCTGATGAAGGCTGATAGCCAGAAACCGGTCCTTGGATGCTTGATTCCGGTCTGGGAAAGACATGGCTTGGTAGTTCGGACTGGACTGTTCCCATGAGGCACAGGGTCAGAGCTGATTTTCATATAGCCAGTGTCTAACCCAGGGTGGTGTGGAGTGCAAAAAAACAATGGATTTAGGCCCAGATCCTTGTACTGGGATGAATGTATGACATTGTTTTACATTCTGTCCATCAGCTGTGTTTTTTGCAATTTCACCCCGAGTGGGCTGGGTATGCTCAGACGTGAGTCCCAGGCTCTCCACACCACTGGAGTCAAGCTATCCAGGCTGATGAAGGCTGATAGCCAGAAACCGGTCCTTGGATGCTTGATTCCGGTCTGGGAAAGACATGGCTTGGTAGTTCGGACTGGACTGATCCCATGAGGCACAGGGTCAGAGCTGATTTGCATATAGCCAGTGTCTAACCCAGGGTGGTGTGGAGTGCAAAAAAACAATGGATTTAGGCCCAGATCCTTGTACTGGGATGAATGTATGACATTGTTCTACATTCTGTCCATCAGCTGTGTTTTTTGCAATTTCACCCCGAGTGGGCTGGGTATGCTCAGACGTGAGTCCCAGGCTCTCCACACCACTGGAGTCAAGCTATCCAGGCTGATGAAGGCTGATAGCCAGAAACCGGTCCTTGGATGCTTGATTCCGGTCTGGGAAAGACATGGCTTGGTAGTTCGGACTGGACTGTTCCCATGAGGCACAGGGTCAGAGCTGATTTGCATATAGCCAGTGTCTAACCCAGGGTGGTGTGGAGTGCAAAAAAACGATGGATTTAGGCCCAGATCCTTGTACTGGGATGAATGTATGACATTGTTCTACATTCTGTCCATCAGCTGTGTTTTTTGCAATTTCACCCCGAGTGGGCTGGGTATGCTCAGACGTGCGTCCCAGGCTCTCCACACCACTGGAGTCAAGCTATCCAGGCTGATGAAGGCTGATAGCCAGAAACCGGTCCTTGGATGCTTGATTCCGGTCTGGGAAAGACATGGCTTGGTAGTTCGGACTGGACTGTTCCCATGAGGCACAGGGTCAGAGCTGATTTGCATATAGCCAGTGTCTAACCCAGGGTGGTGTGGAGTGCAAAAAAACGATGGATTTAGGCCCAGATCCTTGTACTGGGATGAATGTATGACATTGTTCTACATTCTGTCCATCAGCTGTGTTTTTTGCAATTTCACCCCAAGTGGGCTGGGTATGCTCAGACGTGAGTCCCAGGCTCTCCACACCACTGGAGTCAAGCTATCCAGGCTGATGAAGGCTGATAGCCAGAAACCGGTCCTTGGATGCTTGATTCCGGTCTGGGAAAGACATGGCTTGGTAGTTCGGACTGGACTGTTCCCATGAGGCACAGGGTCAGAGCTGATTTGCATATAGCCAGTGTCTAACCCAGGGTGGTGTGGAGTGCAAAAAAACGATGGATTTAGGCCCAGATCCTTGTACTGGGATGAATGTATGACATTGTTCTACATTCTGTCCATCAGCTGTGTTTTTTGCAATTTCACCCCGAGTGGGCTGGGTATGCTCAGACGTGAGTCCCAGGCTCTCCACACCACTGGAGTCAAGCTATCCAGGCTGATGAAGGCTAATAGCCAGAAACCGGTCCTTGGATGCTTGATTCCGGTCTGGGAAAGACATGGCTTGGTAGTTCGGACTGGACTGTTCCCATGAGGCACAGGGTCAGAGCTGATTTGCATATAGCCAGTGTCTAACCCAGGGTGGTGTGGAGTGCAAAAAAACGATGGATTTAGGCCCAGATCCTTGTACTGGGATGAATGTATGACATTGTTCTACATTCTGTCCATCAGCTGTGTTTTTTGCAATTTCACCCCGAGTGGGCTGGGTATGCTCAGACGTGAGTCCCAGGCTCTCCACACCACTGGAGTCAAGCTATCCAGGCTGATGAAGGCTGATAGCCAGAAACCGGTCCTTGGATGCTTGATTCCGGTCTGGGAAAGACATGGCTTGGTAGTTCGGACTGGACTGTTCCCATGAGGCACAGGGTCAGAGCTGATTTGCATATAGCCAGTGTCTAACCCAGGGTGGTGTGGAGTGCAAAAAAACGATGGATTTAGGCCCAGATCCTTGTACTGGGATGAATGTATGACATTGTTCTACATTCTGTCCATCAGCTGTGTTTTTTGCAATTTCACCCCGAGTGGGCTGGGTATGCTCAGACGTGAGTCCCAGGCTCTCCACACCACTGGAGTCAAGCTATCCAGGCTGATGAAGGCTGATAGCCAGAAACCGGTCCTTGGATGCTTGATTCCGGTCTGGGAAAGACATGGCTTGGTAGTTCGGACTGGACTGTTCCCATGAGGCACAGGGTCAGAGCTGATTTGCATATAGCCAGTGTCTAACCCAGGGTGGTGTGGAGTGCAAAAAAACGATGGATTTAGGCCCAGATCCTTGTACTGGGATGAATGTATGACATTGTTCTACATTCTGTCCATCAGCTGTGTTTTTTGCAATTTCACCCCGAGTGGGCTGGGTATGCTCAGACGTGAGTCCCAGGCTCTCCACACCACTGGAGTCAAGCTATCCAGGCTGATGAAGGCTGATAGCCAGAAACCGGTCCTTGGATGCTTGATTCCGGTCTGGGAAAGACATGGCTTGGTAGTTCGGACTGGACTGTTCCCATGAGGCACAGGGTCAGAGCTGATTTGCATATAGCCAGTGTCTAACCCAGGGTGGTGTGGAGTGCAAAAAAACGATGGATTTAGGCCCAGATCCTTGTACTGGGATGAATGTATGACATTGTTCTACATTCTGTCCATCAGCTGTGTTTTTTGCAATTTCACCCCGAGTGGGCTGGGTATGCTCAGACGTGAGTCCCAGGCTCTCCACACCACTGGAGTCAAGCTATCCAGGCTGATGAAGGCTGATAGCCAGAAACCGGTCCTTGGATGCTTGATTCCGGTCTGGGAAAGACATGGCTTGGTAGTTCGGACTGGACTGTTCCCATGAGGCACAGGGTCAGAGCTGATTTTCATATAGCCAGTGTCTAACCCAGGGTGGTGTGGAGTGCAAAAAAACAATGGATTTAGGCCCAGATCCTTGTACTGGGATGAATGTATGACATTGTTTTACATTCTGTCCATCAGCTGTGTTTTTTGCAATTTCACCCCGAGTGGGCTGGGTATGCTCAGACGTGAGTCCCAGGCTCTCCACACCACTGGAGTCAAGCTATCCAGGCTGATGAAGGCTGATAGCCAGAAACCGGTCCTTGGATGCTTGATTCCGGTCTGGGAAAGACATGGCTTGGTAGTTCGGACTGGACTGATCCCATGAGGCACAGGGTCAGAGCTGATTTGCATATAGCCAGTGTCTAACCCAGGGTGGTGTGGAGTGCAAAAAAACAATGGATTTAGGCCCAGATCCTTGTACTGGGATGAATGTATGACATTGTTCTACATTCTGTCCATCAGCTGTGTTTTTTGCAATTTCACCCCGAGTGGGCTGGGTATGCTCAGACGTGAGTCCCAGGCTCTCCACACCACTGGAGTCAAGCTATCCAGGCTGATGAAGGCTGATAGCCAGAAACCGGTCCTTGGATGCTTGATTCCGGTCTGGGAAAGACATGGCTTGGTAGTTCGGACTGGACTGTTCCCATGAGGCACAGGGTCAGAGCTGATTTGCATATAGCCAGTGTCTAACCCAGGGTGGTGTGGAGTGCAAAAAAACGATGGATTTAGGCCCAGATCCTTGTACTGGGATGAATGTATGACATTGTTCTACATTCTGTCCATCAGCTGTGTTTTTTGCAATTTCACCCCGAGTGGGCTGGGTATGCTCAGACGTGCGTCCCAGGCTCTCCACACCACTGGAGTCAAGCTATCCAGGCTGATGAAGGCTGATAGCCAGAAACCGGTCCTTGGATGCTTGATTCCGGTCTGGGAAAGACATGGCTTGGTAGTTCGGACTGGACTGTTCCCATG
Organism: Lissotriton helveticus; assembly: GCF_964261635.1. Lineage (NCBI taxonomy): Eukaryota > Metazoa > Chordata > Amphibia > Caudata > Salamandridae > Lissotriton > Lissotriton helveticus. The sequence continues at coordinate 1,207,169,885 of NC_136068.1, forward strand.
AGGCACAGGGTCAGAGCTGATTTGCATATAGCCAGTGTCTAACCCAGGGTGGTGTGGAGTGCAAAAAAACGATGGATTTAGGCCCAGATCCTTGTACTGGGATGAATGTATGACATTGTTCTACATTCTGTCCATCAGCTGTGTTTTTTGCAATTTCACCCCAAGTGGGCTGGGTATGCTCAGACGTGAGTCCCAGGCTCTCCACACCACTGGAGTCAAGCTATCCAGGCTGATGAAGGCTGATAGCCAGAAACCGGTCCTTGGATGCTTGATTCCGGTCTGGGAAAGACATGGCTTGGTAGTTCGGACTGGACTGTTCCCATGAGGCACAGGGTCAGAGCTGATTTGCATATAGCCAGTGTCTAACCCAGGGTGGTGTGGAGTGCAAAAAAACGATGGATTTAGGCCCAGATCCTTGTACTGGGATGAATGTATGACATTGTTCTACATTCTGTCCATCAGCTGTGTTTTTTGCAATTTCACCCCGAGTGGGCTGGGTATGCTCAGACGTGAGTCCCAGGCTCTCCACACCACTGGAGTCAAGCTATCCAGGCTGATGAAGGCTAATAGCCAGAAACCGGTCCTTGGATGCTTGATTCCGGTCTGGGAAAGACATGGCTTGGTAGTTCGGACTGGACTGTTCCCATGAGGCACAGGGTCAGAGCTGATTTGCATATAGCCAGTGTCTAACCCAGGGTGGTGTGGAGTGCAAAAAAACGATGGATTTAGGCCCAGATCCTTGTACTGGGATGAATGTAAAACATTGTTCTACATTCTGTCCATCAGCTGTGTTTTTTGCAATTTCACCCCGAGTGGGCTGGGTATGCTCAGACGTGAGTCCCAGGCTCTCCACACCACTGGAGTCAAGCTATCCAGGCTGATGAAGGCTGATAGCCAGAAACCGGTCCTTGGATGCTTGATTCCGGTCTGGGAAAGACATGGCTTGGTAGTTCGGACTGGACTGTTCCCATGAGGCACAGGGTCAGAGCTGATTTGCATATAGCCAGTGTCTAACCCAGGGTGGTGTTGAGTGCAAAAAAACGATGGATTTAGGCCCAGATCCTTGTACTGGGATGAATGTATGACATTGTTCTACATTCTGTCCATCAGCTGTGTTTTTTGCAATTTCACCCCGAGTGGGCTGGGTATGCTCAGACGTGAGTCCCAGGCTCTCCACACCACTGGAGTCAAGCTATCCAGGCTGATGAAGGCTGATAGCCAGAAACCGGTCCTTGGATGCTTGATTCCGGTCTGGGAAAGATATGGCTTGGTAGTTCGGACTGGACTGTTCCCATGAGGCACAGGGTCAGAGCTGATTTGCATATAGCCAGTGTCTAACCGAGGGTGGAGTGGAGTGCAAAAAAACGATGGATTTAGGCCCAGATCCTTGTACTGGGATGAATGTATGACATTGTTCTACATTCTGTCCATCAGCTGTGTTTTTTGCAATTTCACCCCGAGTGGGCTGGGCATGCTCAGACGTGAGTCCCAGGCTCTCCACACCACTGGAGTCAAGCTATCCAGACTGATGAAGGCTGATAGCCAGAAACCGGTCCTTGGATGCTTGATTCCGGTCTGGGAAAGACATGGCTTGGTAGTTCGGACTGGACTGTTCCCATGAGGCACAGGGTCAGAACTGATTTGCATATAGCCAGTGTCTAACCCAGGGTGGTGTGGAGTGCAAAAAAACGATGGATTTAGGCCCAGATCCTTGTACTGGGATGAATGTATGACATTGTTCTACATTCTGTCCATCAGCTGTGTTTTTTGCAATTTCACCCCGAGTGGGCTGGGTATGCTCAGACGTGAGTCCCAGGCTCTCCACACCACTGGAGTCAAGCTATCCAGGCTGATGAAGGCTGATAGCCAGAAACCGGTCCTTGGATGCTTGATTCCGGTCTGGGAAAGACATGGCTTGGTAGTTCGGACTGGACTGTTCCCATGAGGCACAGGGTCAGGGCTGATTTGCATATAGCCAGTGTCTAACCAAGGGTGGTGTGGAGTGCAAAAAAACGATGGATTTAGGCCCAGATCCTTGTACTGGGATTAATGTATGACATTGTTCTACATTCTGTCCATCAGCTGTGTTTTTTGCAATTTCACCCCGAGTGGGCTGGGTATGCTCAGACGTGAGTCCCAGGCTCTCCACACCACTGGAGTCAAGCTATCCAGGCTGATGAAGGCTGATAGCCAGAAACCGGTCCTTGGATGCTTGATTCCGGTCTGGGAAAGACATGGCTTGGTAGTTCGGACTGGACTGTTCCCATGAGGCACAGGGTCAGAGCTGATTTGCATATAGCCAGTGTCTAACCCAGGGTGGTGTGGAGTGCAAAAAAACGATGGATTTAGGCCCAGATCCTTGTACTGGGATGAATGTATGACATTGTTCTACATTCTGTCCATCAGCTGTGTTTTTTGCAATTTCACCCCGAGTGGGCTGGGTATGCTCAGACGTGAGTCCCAGGCTCTCCACACCACTGGAGTCAAGCTATCCAGGCTGATGAAGGCTGATAGCCAGAAACCGGTCCTTGGATGCTTGATTCCGGTCTGGGAAAGACATGGCTTGGTAGTTCGGACTGGACTGTTCCCATGAGGCACAGGGTCAGAGCTGATTTTCATATAGCCAGTGTCTAACCCAGGGTGGTGTGGAGTGCAAAAAAACGATGGATTTAGGCCCAGATCCTTGTACTGGGATGAATGTATGACATTGTTCTACATTCTGTCCATCAGCTGTGTTTTTTGCAATTTCACCCCGAGTGGGCTGGGTATGCTCAGACGTGAGTCCCAGGCTCTCCACACCACTGGAGTCAAGCTATCCAGGCTCATGAAGGCTGATAGCCAGAAACCGGTCCTTGGATGCTTCATTCCGTTCTGGGAAAGACATGGCTTGGTAGTTCGGACTGGACTGTTCCCATGAGGCACAGGGTCAGAGCTGATTTGCATATAGCCAGTGTCTAACCCAGGGTGGTGTGGAGTGCAAAAAAAACGATGGATTTAGGCCCAGATCCTTGTACTGGGATGAATGTATGACATTGTTCTACATTCTGTCCATCAGCTGTGTTTTTTGCAATTTCACCCCGAGTGGGCTGGGTATGCTCAGACGTGAGTCCCAGGCTCTCCACACCACTGGAGTCAAGCTATCCAGGCTGATGAAGGCTGATAGCCAGAAACCGGTCCTTGGATGCTTGATTCCGGTCTGGGAAAGACATGGCTTGGTAGTTCGGACTGGACTGTTCCCATGAGGCACAGGGTCAGAGCTGATTTGTATATAGCCAGTGTCTAACCCAGGGTGGTGTGGAGTGCAAAAAAACGATGGATTTAGGCCCAGATCCTTGTACTGGGATGAATGTATGACATTGTTCTACATTCTGTCCATCAGCTGTGTTTTTTGCAATTTCACCCCGAGTGGGCTGGGTATGCTCAGACGTGAGTCCCAGGCTCTCCACACCACTGGAGTCAAGCTATCCAGGCTGATGAAGGCTGATAGCCAGAAACCGGTCCTTGGATGCTTGATTCCGGTCTGGGAAAGACATGGCTTGGTAGTTCGGACTGGACTGTTCCCATGAGGCACAGGGTCAGAGCTGATTTGTATATAGCCAGTGTCTAACCCAGGGTGGTGTGGAGTGCAAAAAAACGATGGATTTAGGCCCAGATCCTTGTACTGGGATGAATGTATGACATTGTTCTACATTCTGTCCATCAGCTGTGTTTTTTGCAATTTCACCCCAAGTGGGCTGGGTATGCTCAGACGTGAGTCCCAGGCTCTCCACACCACTGGAGTCAAGCTATCCAGGCTGATGAAGGCTGATAACCAGAAACCGGTCCTTGGATGCTTGATTCCGGTCTGGGAAAGACATGGCTTGGTAGTTCGGACTGGACTGTTCCCATGAGGCACAGGGTCAGAGCTGATTTGCCTATAGCCAGTGTCTAACCCAGGGTGGTGTGGAGTGCATAAAAACGATGGATTTAGGCCCAGATCCTTGTACTGGGATGAATGTATGACATTGTTCTACATTCTGTCCATCAGCTGTGTTTTTTGCAATTTCACCCCGAGTGGGCTGGGTGTGCTCAGACGTGAGTCCCAGGCTCTCCACACCACTGGAGTCAAGCTATCCAGGCTGATGAAGGCTGATAGCCAGAAACCGGTCCTTGGATGCTTGATTCCGGTCTGGGAAAGACATGGCTTGGTAGTTCGGACTGGACTGTTCCCATGAGGCACAGGGTCAGAGCTGATTTGCATATAGCCAGTGTCTAACCCAGGGTGGTGTGGAGTGCAAAAAAACAATGGATTTAGGCCCAGATCCTTGTACTGGGATGAATGTATGACATTGTTCTACATTCTGTCCATCAGCTGTGTTTTTTGCAATTTCACCCCGAGTGGGCTGGGTATGCTCAGACGTGAGTCCCAGGCTCTCCACACCACTGGAGTCAAGCTATCCAGGCTGATGAAGGCTGATAGCCAGAAACCGGTCCTTGGATGCTTGATTCCGGTCTGGGAAAGACATGGCTTGGTAGTTCGGACTGGACTGTTCCCATGAGGCACAGGGTCAGAGCTGATTTGCATATAGCCAGTGTCTAACCCAGGGTGGTGTGGAGTGCAAAAAAACGATGGATTTAGGCCCAGATCCTTGTACTGGGATGAATGTATGACATTGTTCTACATTCTGTCCATCAGCTGTGTTTTTTGCAATTTCACCCCGAGTGGGCTGGGTATGCTCAGACGTGCGTCCCAGGCTCTCCACACCACTGGAGTCAAGCTATCCAGGCTGATGAAGGCTGATAGCCAGAAACCGGTCCTTGGATGCTTGATTCCGGTCTGGGAAAGACATGGCTTGGTAGTTCGGACTGGACTGTTCCCATGAGGCACAGGGTCAGAGCTGATTTGCATATAGCCAGTGTCTAACCCAGGGTGGTGTGGAGTGCAAAAAAACGATGGATTTAGGCCCAGATCCTTGTACTGGGATGAATGTATGACATTGTTCTACATTCTGTCCATCAGCTGTGTTTTTTGCAATTTCACCCCAAGTGGGCTGGGTATGCTCAGACGTGAGTCCCAGGCTCTCCACACCACTGGAGTCAAGCTATCCAGGCTGATGAAGGCTGATAGCCAGAAACCGGTCCTTGGATGCTTGATTCCGGTCTGGGAAAGACATGGCTTGGTAGTTCGGACTGGACTGTTCCCATGAGGCACAGGGTCAGAGCTGATTTGCATATAGCCAGTGTCTAACCCAGGGTGGTGTGGAGTGCAAAAAAACGATGGATTTAGGCCCAGATCCTTGTACTGGGATGAATGTATGACATTGTTCTACATTCTGTCCATCAGCTGTGTTTTTTGCAATTTCACCCCGAGTGGGCTGGGTATGCTCAGACGTGAGTCCCAGGCTCTCCACACCACTGGAGTCAAGCTATCCAGGCTGATGAAGGCTAATAGCCAGAAACCGGTCCTTGGATGCTTGATTCCGGTCTGGGAAAGACATGGCTTGGTAGTTCGGACTGGACTGTTCCCATGAGGCACAGGGTCAGAGCTGATTTGCATATAGCCAGTGTCTAACCCAGGGTGGTGTGGAGTGCAAAAAAACGATGGATTTAGGCCCAGATCCTTGTACTGGGATGAATGTAAAACATTGTTCTACATTCTGTCCATCAGCTGTGTTTTTTGCAATTTCACCCCGAGTGGGCTGGGTATGCTCAGACGTGAGTCCCAGGCTCTCCACACCACTGGAGTCAAGCTATCCAGGCTGATGAAGGCTGATAGCCAGAAACCGGTCCTTGGATGCTTGATTCCGGTCTGGGAAAGACATGGCTTGGTAGTTCGGACTGGACTGTTCCCATGAGGCACAGGGTCAGAGCTGATTTGCATATAGCCAGTGTCTAACCCAGGGTGGTGTTGAGTGCAAAAAAACGATGGATTTAGGCCCAGATCCTTGTACTGGGATGAATGTATGACATTGTTCTACATTCTGTCCATCAGCTGTGTTTTTTGCAATTTCACCCCGAGTGGGCTGGGTATGCTCAGACGTGAGTCCCAGGCTCTCCACACCACTGGAGTCAAGCTATCCAGGCTGATGAAGGCTGATAGCCAGAAACCGGTCCTTGGATGCTTGATTCCGGTCTGGGAAAGATATGGCTTGGTAGTTCGGACTGGACTGTTCCCATGAGGCACAGGGTCAGAGCTGATTTGCATATAGCCAGTGTCTAACCGAGGGTGGAGTGGAGTGCAAAAAAACGATGGATTTAGGCCCAGATCCTTGTACTGGGATGAATGTATGATATTGTTCTACATTCTGTCCATCAGCTGTGTTTTTTGCAATTTCACCCCGAGTGGGCTGGGCATGCTCAGACGTGAGTCCCAGGCTCTCCACACCACTGGAGTCAAGCTATCCAGACTGATGAAGGCTGATAGCCAGAAACCGGTCCTTGGATGCTTGATTCCGGTCTGGGAAAGACATGGCTTGGTAGTTCGGACTGGACTGTTCCCATGAGGCACAGGGTCAGAACTGATTTGCATATAGCCAGTGTCTAACCCAGGGTGGTGTGGAGTGCAAAAAAACGATGGATTTAGGCCCAGATCCTTGTACTGGGATGAATGTATGACATTGTTCTACATTCTGTCCATCAGCTGTGTTTTTTGCAATTTCACCCCGAGTGGGCTGGGTATGCTCAGACGTGAGTCCCAGGCTCTCCACACCACTGGAGTCAAGCTATCCAGGCTGATGAAGGCTGATAGCCAGAAACCGGTCCTTGGATGCTTGATTCCGGTCTGGGAAAGACATGGCTTGGTAGTTCGGACTGGACTGTTCCCATGAGGCACAGGGTCAGGGCTGATTTGCATATAGCCAGTGTCTAACCAAGGGTGGTGTGGAGTGCAAAAAAACGATGGATTTAGGCCCAGATCCTTGTACTGGGATTAATGTATGACATTGTTCTACATTCTGTCCATCAGCTGTGTTTTTTGCAATTTCACCCCGAGTGGGCTGGGTATGCTCAGACGTGAGTCCCAGGCTCTCCACACCACTGGAGTCAAGCTATCCAGGCTGATGAAGGCTGATAGCCAGAAACCGGTCCTTGGATGCTTGATTCCGGTCTGGGAAAGACATGGCTTGGTAGTTCGGACTGGACTGTTCCCATGAGGCACAGGGTCAGAGCTGATTTGCATATAGCCAGTGTCTAACCCAGGGTGGTGTGGAGTGCAAAAAAACGATGGATTTAGGCCCAGATCCTTGTACTGGGATGAATGTATGACATTGTTCTACATTCTGTCCATCAGCTGTGTTTTTTGCAATTTCACCCCGAGTGGGCTGGGTATGCTCAGACGTGAGTCCCAGGCTCTCCACACCACTGGAGTCAAGCTATCCAGGCTGATGAAGGCTGATAGCCAGAAACCGGTCCTTGGATGCTTGATTCCGGTCTGGGAAAGACATGGCTTGGTAGTTCGGACTGGACTGTTCCCATGAGGCACAGGGTCAGAGCTGATTTTCATATAGCCAGTGTCTAACCCAGGGTGGTGTGGAGTGCAAAAAAACGATGGATTTAGGCCCAGATCCTTGTACTGGGATGAATGTATGACATTGTTCTACATTCTGTCCATCAGCTGTGTTTTTTGCAATTTCACCCCGAGTGGGCTGGGTATGCTCAGACGTGAGTCCCAGGCTCTCCACACCACTGGAGTCAAGCTATCCAGGCTCATGAAGGCTGATAGCCAGAAACCGGTCCTTGGATGCTTCATTCCGTTCTGGGAAAGACATGGCTTGGTAGTTCGGACTGGACTGTTCCCATGAGGCACAGGGTCAGAGCTGATTTGCATATAGCCAGTGTCTAACCCAGGGTGGTGTGGAGTGCAAAAAAAACGATGGATTTAGGCCCAGATCCTTGTACTGGGATGAATGTATGACATTGTTCTACATTCTGTCCATCAGCTGTGTTTTTTGCAATTTCACCCCGAGTGGGCTGGGTATGCTCAGACGTGAGTCCCAGGCTCTCCACACCACTGGAGTCAAGCTATCCAGGCTGATGAAGGCTGATAGCCAGAAACCGGTCCTTGGATGCTTGATTCCGGTCTGGGAAAGACATGGCTTGGTAGTTCGGACTGGACTGTTCCCATGAGGCACAGGGTCAGAGCTGATTTGTATATAGCCAGTGTCTAACCCAGGGTGGTGTGGAGTGCAAAAAAACGATGGATTTAGGCCCAGATCCTTGTACTGGGATGAATGTATGACATTGTTCTACATTCTGTCCATCAGCTGTGTTTTTTGCAATTTCACCCCGAGTGGGCTGGGTATGCTCAGACGTGAGTCCCAGGCTCTCCACACCACTGGAGTCAAGCTATCCAGGCTGATGAAGGCTGATAGCCAGAAACCGGTCCTTGGATGCTTGATTCCGGTCTGGGAAAGACATGGCTTGGTAGTTCGGACTGGACTGTTCCCATGAGGCACAGGGTCAGAGCTGATTTGTATATAGCCAGTGTCTAACCCAGGGTGGTGTGGAGTGCAAAAAAACGATGGATTTAGGCCCAGATCCTTGTACTGGGATGAATGTATGACATTGTTCTACATTCTGTCCATCAGCTGTGTTTTTTGCAATTTCACCCCAAGTGGGCTGGGTATGCTCAGACGTGAGTCCCAGGCTCTCCACACCACTGGAGTCAAGCTATCCAGGCTGATGAAGGCTGATAACCAGAAACCGGTCCTTGGATGCTTGATTCCGGTCTGGGAAAGACATGGCTTGGTAGTTCGGACTGGACTGTTCCCATGAGGCACAGGGTCAGAGCTGATTTGCCTATAGCCAGTGTCTAACCCAGGGTGGTGTGGAGTGCATAAAAACGATGGATTTAGGCCCAGATCCTTGTACTGGGATGAATGTATGACATTGTTCTACATTCTGTCCATCAGCTGTGTTTTTTGCAATTTCACCCCGAGTGGGCTGGGTGTGCTCAGACGTGAGTCCCAGGCTCTCCACACCACTGGAGTCAAGCTATCCAGGCTGATGAAGGCTGATAGCCAGAAACCGGTCCTTGGATGCTTGATTCCGGTCTGGGAAAGACATGGCTTGGTAGTTCGGACTGGACTGTTCCCATGAGGCACAGGGTCAGAGCTGATTTGCATATAGCCAGTGTCTAACCCAGGGTGGTGTGGAGTGCAAAAAAACGATGGATTTAGGCCCAGATCCTTGTACTGGGATGAATGTATGACATTGTTCTACATTCTGTCCATCAGCTGTGTTTTTTGCAATTTCACCCCGAGTGGGCTGGGTATGCTCAGACGTGAGTCCCAGGCTCTCCACACCACTGGAGTCAAGCTATCCAGGCTGATGAAGGCTGATAGCCAGAAACCGGTCCTTGGATGCTAGATTCCGGTCTGGGAAAGACATGGCTTGGTAGTTCGGACTGGACTGTTCCCATGAGGCACAGGGTCAGAGCTGATTTGCATATAGCCAGTGTCTAACCCAGGGTGGTGTGGAGTGCAAAAAAACGATGGATTTAGGCCCAGATCCTTGTACTGGGATGAATGTATAACATTGTTCTACATTCTGTCCATCAGCTGTGTTTTTTGCAATTTCACCCCGAGTGGGCTGGGTGTGCTCAGACGTGAGTCCCAGGCTCTCCACACCACTGGAGTCAAGCTATCCAGGCTGATGAAGGCTGATAGCCAGAAACCGGTCCTTGGATGCTTGATTCCGGTCTGGGAAAGACATGGCTTGGTAGTTCGGACTGGACTGTTCCCATGAGGCACAGGGTCAGAGCTGATTTGCATATAGCCAGTGTCTAACCCAGGGTGGTGTGGAGTGCAAAAAAACTATGGATTTAGGCCCAGATCCTTGTACTGGGATGAATGTATGACATTGTTCTACATTCTGTCCATCAGCTGTGTTTTTTGCAATTTCACCCCGAGTGGGCTGGGTATGCTCAGACGTGAGTCCCAGGCTCTCCACACCACTGGAGTCAAGCTATCCAGGCTGATGAAGGCTGATAGCCAGAAACCGGTCCTTGGATGCTTGATTCCGGTCTGGGAAAGACATGGCTTGGTAGTTCGGACTGGACTGTTCCCATGAGGCACAGGGTCAGAGCTGATTTTCATATAGCCAGTGTCTAACCCAGGGTGGTGTGGAGTGCAAAAAAACGATGGATTTAGGCCCAGATCCTTGTACTGGGATGAATGTATGACATTGTTCTACATTCTGTCCATCAGCTGTGTTTTTTGCAATTTCACCCCGAGTGGGCTGGGTGTGCTCAGACGTGAGTCCCAGGCTCTCCACACCACTGGAGTCAAGCTATCCAGGCTGATGAAGGCTGATAGCCAGAAACCGGTCCTTGGATGCTTGATTCCGGTCTGGGAAAGACATGGCTTGGTAGTTCGGACTGGACTGTTCCCATGAGGCACAGGGTCAGAGCTGATTTGCATATAGCCAGTGTCTAACCCAGGGTGGTGTGGAGTGCAAAAAAACGATGGATTTAGGCCCAGATCCTTGTACTGGGATGAATGTATGACATTGTTCTACATTCTGTCCATCAGCTGTGTTTTTTGCAATTTCACCCCGAGTGGGCTGGGTATGCTCAGACGTGAGTCCCAGGCTCTCCACACCACTGGAGTCAAGCTATCCAGGCTGATGAAGGCTGATAGCCAGAAACCGGTCCTTGGATGCTTGATTCCGGTCTGGGAAAGACATGGCTTGGTAGTTCGGACTGGACTGTTCCCATGAGGCACAGGGTCAGAGCTGATTTGCATATAGCCAGTGTCTAACCCAGGGTGGTGTGGAGTGCAAAAAAACGATGGATTTAGGCCCAGATCCTTGTACTGGGATGAATGTATAACATTGTTCTACATTCTGTCCATCAGCTGTGTTTTTTGCAATTTCACCCCGAGTGGGCTGGGTGTGCTCAGACGTGAGTCCCAGGCTCTCCACACCACTGGAGTCAAGCTATCCAGGCTGATGAAGGCTGATAGCCAGAAACCGGTCCTTGGATGCTTGATTCCGGTCTGGGAAAGACATGGCTTGGTAGTTCGGACTGGACTGTTCCCATGAGGCACAGGGTCAGAGCTGATTTGCATATAGCCAGTGTCTAACCCAGGGTGGTGTGGAGTGCAGAAAAACGATGGATTTAGGCCCAGATCCTTGTACTGGGATGAATGTATGACATTGTTCTACATTCTGTCCATCAGCTGTGTTTTTTGCAATTTCACCCCGAGTGGGCTGGGTATGCTCAGACGTGAGTCCCAGGCTCTCCACACCACTGGAGTCAAGCTATCCAGGCTGATGAAGGCTGATAGCCAGAAACCGGTCCTTGGATGCTTGATTCCGGTCTGGGAAAGACATGGCTTGGTAGTTCGGACTGGACTGTTCCCATGAGGCACAGGGTCAGAGCTGATTTTCATATAGCCAGTGTCTAACCCAGGGTGGTGTGGAGTGCAAAAAAACGATGGATTTAGGCCCAGATCCTTGTACTGGGATGAATGTATGACATTGTTCTACATTCTGTCCATCAGCTGTGTTTTTTGCAATTTCACCCCGAGTGGGCTGGGTATGCTCAGACGTGAGTCCCAGGCTCTCCACACCACTGGAGTCAAGCTATCCAGGCTCATGAAGGCTGATAGCCAGAAACCGGTCCTTGGATGCATGATTCCGGTCTGGGAAAGACATGGCTTGGTAGTTCGGACTGGACTGTTCCCATGAGGCACAGGGTCAGAGCTGATTTGCATATAGCCAGTGTCTAACCCAGGGTGGTGTGGAGTGCAAAAAAACGATGGATTTAGGCCCAGATCCTTGTACTGGGATGAATGTATGACATTGTTCTACATTCTGTCCATCAGCTGTGTTTTTTGCAATTTCACCCCGAGTGGGCTGGGTATGCTCAGACGTGAGTCCCAGGCTCTCCACACCACTGGAGTCAAGCTATCCAGGCTGATGAAGGCTGATAGCCAGAAACCGGTCCTTGGATGCTTGATTCCGGTCTGGGAAAGACATGGCTTGGTAGTTCGGACTGGACTGTTCCCATGAGGCACAGGGTCAGAGCTGATTTACATATAGCCAGTGTCTAACCCAGGGTGGTGTGGAGTGCAAAAAAACGATGGATTTAGGCCCAGATCCTTGTACTGGGATGAATGTATGACATTGTTCTACATTCTGTCCATCAGCTGTGTTTTTTGCAATTTCACCCCAAGTGGGCTGGGTATGCTCAGACGTGAGTCCCAGGCTCTCCACACCACTGGAGTCAAGCTATCCAGGCTGATGAAGGCTGATAGCCAGAAACCGGTCCTTGGATGCTTGATTCCGGTCTGGGAAAGACATGGCTTGGTAGTTCGGACTGGACTGTTCCCATGAGGCACAGGGTCAGAGCTGATTTGCATATAGCCAGTGTCTAACCCAGGGTGGTGTGGAGTGCATAAAAACGATGGATTTAGGCCCAGATCCTTGTACTGGGATGAATGTATGACATTGTTCTACATTCTGTCCATCAGCTGTGTTTTTTGCAATTTCACCCCGAGTGGGCTGGGTATGCTCAGACGTGAGTCCCAGGCTCTCCACACCACTGGAGTCAAGCTATCCAGGCTGATGAAGGCTGATAGCCAGAAACCGGTCCTTGGATGCTTGATTCCGGTCTGGGAAAGACATGGCTTGGTAGTTCGGACTGGACTGTTCCCATGAGGCACAGGGTCAGAGCTGATTTGCATATAGCCAGTGTCTAACCCAGGGTGGTGTGGAGTGCAAAAAAACGATGGATTTAGGCCCAGATCCTTGTACTGGGATGAATGTATGACATTGTTCTACATTCTGTCCATCAGCTGTGTTTTTTGCAATTTCACCCCGAGTGGGCTGGGTATGCTCGGACGTGAGTCCCAGGCTCTCCACACCACTGGAGTCAAGCTATCCAGGCTGATGAAGGCTGATAGCCAGAAACCGGTCCTTGGATGCTTGATTCCGGTCTGGGAAAGACATGGCTTGGTAGTTCGGACTGGACTGTTCCCATGAGGCACAGGGTCAGAGCTGATTTGCATATAGCCAGTGTCTAACCCAGGGTGGTGTGGAGTGCAAAAAAACGATGGATTTAGGCCCAGATCCTTGTACTGGGATGAATGTATAACATTGTTCTACATTCTGTCCATCAGCTGTGTTTTTTGCAATTTCACCCCGAGTGGGCTGGGTATGCTCAGACGTGAGTCCCAGGCTCTCCACACCACTGGAGTCAAGCTATCCAGGCTGATGAAGGCTGATAGCCAGAAACCGGTCCTTGGATGCTTGATTCCGGTCTGGGAAAGACATGGCTTGGTAGTTCGGACTGGACTGTTCCCATGAGGCACAGGGTCAGAGCTGATTTGCATATAGCCAGTGTCTAACCCAGGGTGGTGTGGAGTGCAAAAAAACGATGGATTTAGGCCCAGATCCTTGTACTGGGATGAATGTATGACATCGTTCTACATTCTGTCCATCAGCTGTGTTTTTTGCAATTTCACCCCGAGTGGGCTGGGTATGCTCAGACGTGAGTCCCAGGCTCTCCACACCACTGGAGTCAAGCTATCCAGGCTGATGAAGGCTGATAGCCAGAAACCGGTCCTTGGATGCTTGATTCCGGTCTGGGAAAGACATGGCTTGGTAGTTCGGACTGGACTGCCCCTATGAGGCACAGGGTCAGAGCTGATTTGCATATAGCCAGTGTCTAACCCAGGGTGGTGTGGAGTGCAAAAAAACGATGGATTTAGGCCCAGATCCTTGTACTGGGATGAATGTATGACATTGTTCTACATTCTGTCCATCAGCTGTGTTTTTTGCAATTTCACCCCGAGTGGGCTGGGTATGCTCAGACGTGAGTCCCAGGCTCTCCACACCACTGGAGTCAAGCTATCCAGGCTGATGAAGGCTGATAGCCAGAAACCGGTCCTTGGATGCTTGATTCCGGTCTGGGAAAGACATGGCTTGGTAGTTCGGACTGGACTGTTCCCATGAGGCACAGGGTCAGAGCTGATTTGCATATAGCCAGTGTCTAACCCAGGGTGGTGTGGAGTGCAAAAAAACGATGGATTTATGCCCAGATCCTTGTACTGGGATGAATGTATGACATTGTTCTACATTCTGTCCATCAGCTGTGTTTTTTGCAATTTCACCCCGAGTGGGCTGGGTATGCTCAGACGTGAGTCCCAGACTCTCCACACCACTGGAGTCAAGCTATCCAGGCTGATGAAGGCTGATAGCCAGAAACCGGTCCTTGGATGCTTGATTCCGGTCTGGGAAAGACATGGCTTGGTAGTTCGGACTGGACTGTTCCCATGAGGCACGGGGTCAGAGCTGATTTGCATATAGCCAGTGTCTAACCCAGGGTGGTGTGGAATGCAAAAAAACGATGGATTTAGGCCCAGATCCTTGTACTGGGATGAATGTATGACATTGTTCTACATTCTGTCCATCAGCTGTGTTTTTTGCAATTTCACCCCGAGTGGGCTGGGTATGCTCAGACGTGAGTCCCAGGCTCTCCACACCACTGGAGTCAAGCTATCCAGGCTGATGAAGGCTGATAGCCAGAAACCGGTCCTTGGATGCTTGATTCCGGTCTGGGAAAGACATGGCTTGGTAGTTCGGACTGGACTGTTCCCATGAGGCACAGGGTCAGAGCTGATTTGCATATAGCCAGTGTCTAACCCAGGGTGGTGTGGAGTGCAAAAAAACGATGGATTTAGGCCCAGATCCTTGTACTGGGATGAATGTATAACATTGTTCTACATTCTGTCCATCAGCTGTGTTTTTTGCAATTTCACCCCGAGTGGGCTGGGTATGCTCAGACGTGAGTCCCAGGCTCTCCACACCACTGGAGTCAAGCTATCCAGGCTGATGAAGGCTGATAGCCAGAAACCGGTCCTTGGATGCTTGATTCCGGTCTGGGAAAGACATGGCTTGGTAGTTCGGACTGGACTGTTCCCATGAGGCACAGGGTCAGAGCTGATTTGCATATAGCCAGTGTCTAACCCAGGGTGGTGTGGAGTGCAAAAAAACGATGGATTTAGGCCCAGATCCTTGTACTGGGATGAATGTATGACATTGTTCTACATTCTGTCCATCAGCTGTGTTTTTTGCAATTTCACCCCGAGTGGGCTGGGTATGCTCAGACGTGAGTCCCAGGCTCTCCACACCACTGGAGTCAAGCTATCCAGGCTGATGAAGGCTGATAGCCAGAAACCGGTCCTTGGATGCTTGATTCCGGTCTGGGAAAGACATGGCTTGGTAGTTCGGACTGGACTGTTCCCATGAGGCACAGGGTCAGAGCTGATTTGCATATAGCCAGTGTCTAACCCAGGGTGGTGTGGAGTGCAAAAAAACGATGGATTTAGGCCCAGATCCTTGTACTGGGATGAATGTATGACATTGTTCTACATTCTGTCCATCAGCTGTGTTTTTTGCAATTTCACCCCGAGTGGGCTGGGTATGCTCAGACGTGAGTCCCAGCCTCTCCACACCACTGGAGTCAAGCTATCCAGGCTGATGAAGGCTGATAGCCAGAAACCGGTCCTTGGATGCTTGATTCCGGTCTGGGAAAGACATGGCTTGGTAGTTCGGACTGGACTGTTCCCATGAGGCACAGGGTCAGAGCTGATTTGCATATAGCCAGTGTCTAACCCAGGGTGGTGTGGAGTGCAAAAAAACGATGGATTTAGGCCCAGATCCTTGTACTGGGATGAATGTATGACATTGTTCTACATTCTGTCCATCAGCTGTGTTTTTTGCAATTTCACCCCGAGTGGGCTGGGTATGCTCAGACGTGAGTCCCAGGCTCTCCACACCACTGGAGTCAAGCTATCCAGGCTGATGAAGGCTGATAGCCAGATACCGGTCCTTGGATGCTTGATTCCGTTCTGGGAAAGACATGGCTTGGTAGTTCGGACTGGACTGTTCCCATGAGGCACAGGGTCAGAGCTGATTTGCATATAGCCAGTGTCTAACCCAGGGTGGTGTGGAGTGCAAAAAAACGATGGATTTAGGCCCAGATCCTTGTACTGGGATGAATGTATGACATTGTTCTACATTCTGTCCATCAGCTGTGTTTTTTGCAATTTCACCCCAAGTGGGCTGGGTATGCTCAGACGTGAGTCCCAGGCTCTCCACACCACTGGAGTCAAGCTATCCAGGCTGATGAAGGCTGATAGCCAGAAACCGGTCCTTGGATGCTTGATTCCGGTCTGGGAAAGACATGGCTTGGTAGTTCGGACTGGACTGTTCCCATGAGGCACAGGGTCAGAGCTGATTTGCATATAGCCAGTGTCTAACCCAGGGTGGTGTGGAGTGCAAAAAAACGATGGATTCAGGCCCAGATCCTTGTACTGGGATGAATGTATGACATTGTTCTACATTCTGTCCATCAGCTGTTTTTTTTGCAATTTTTCCCTCTGCACTGGAGCACAAACTGCTGCCATGCGCCGGCGCAGACACCCTTGCAACATAGTGCAAGGATGCCTGTGTCGTGGGGAGATTGTTTTTGTGCAGGAAGGGGCACCTTCCTGCACAAAAACAATCAATTGAGGTGATTTCCTCTTCCAATGTGTGTTGTAGAATGCAGCATGCCTTGAAGGAGGAAAAAAACGAGGACAAATGAAAACATTTCTCCTCATTGCACCTCGCCATGCCACACGCATTCCCGGATTTACAATTGCTTGTAAATCTGGAAATGCATCAGTGGATATGGGTGTTGCGTGGGAACACCCACAGCAACACCCATGTCACACCCCTAACACGCAATATGTTACATGAACAGTGGCGATATTTACAAGAACAGGTTAAGTCACGCAGGGTGACTTTACCTGTGCTTGTAAAATCACTCAGCAGGCTGCGCCACCAGTGCGTCACACAACGTGATGCACCGGCGGCGCAAGGGGCTATTAAATCTGCCCCCTGGGGCTTATTTACAAGCCACTTGCGCCACCAGTGCGTCACTTTATTTATGGGAAAAAGTGATGTAAGTAGCGGCTCAAGGGTCCTGTAAATAAGCCCCTCTCTTCCTTCGGGCGTCAATCAAGGTTATTCAGTGTCCAAAAGCAAAACTAATAATAATAAACCCCCTTGAGTTTAGACACTTGCTGCAAGAATGACCACTATGAAGATGTGTCTTTCAAGCTCTTCGTGCACTTAGCACCTAAGCAGGTGTGTTTACCTTTTTAAATCAAGGTGGCATTGTAAGATAGAAATGAAACCGGTGACAATTTTAGCGCTTATGTAGATAGGGGTTTACTCAGTTGCAGAAACTACCAGCATTTGGTATTTTATGCCATCCTGCCGATGACAAGGTCCGTCCGTCCTAAAGCTCTTGTCGCCTGGTGGACTTAAAACTCTCTTGTGGACATAATGTCAACGCCGCCTCGATCTCGAATGACAGCTGGAACTGTATTATTCAGTGAGGCCGATTAACTTGCATGAGAGAAATCCTGCCCTTCACGGCGGCTGCGAATTATGCATGCTTTAAAGGGAGGCCTACAAGAGTTCATACAATTATAGTAATTTCATGTCATTTAGGGGACACCGAGGGTTCACATTGAATTAAGGATGCACGTATCAAGTTCATTCTGAAAGAAAATTATTAATGTATTTGCATTGACCAAATGTGCGATTATTATTTAACTATAACTGTTGCATCGTGGTATGTAGTGAAGGTTTGCACACGTTTCCCTCACCATTGCTTCCCAGCAGCAAATGCTTAATCTTTTCTTTGTTTCCATTGGCAAATTGGGTTCATGCTTTATAGTGGAAGGTCAACTTTTGTACTGATAAGAAAAGTCAGTTGGAGATGGAGGCAGGTTTTTGTGCCAGAGGGGGCCGAATGCTCCGAGAGAGGCGCCATGGTCAGTCAAAAAGGTGGGTGCTATCAATTGCAGCAGTGAACACTAGTAGATAAAAATAGTCTGTCAGCAGTAAAAGCACAGTACAAACTGCAAACGGTAAGTGAAGTGAGCCAGCCATAATTGCTCCTGAGGCGTTGTGAGTGTTTGCCCCTAAAACAGTGAGCACAGCCTGTTCCTCTTTAATGTGGAAAAAAAGCTTAAATATCTAAAGGGACAGTCCTATTACAGTCCATTACTGTCACTGTATGCCAAGCAAGCCTGACTCTTTGGGTTTTAGCCATCGCAAGAAAACTTTGCAAACCCGTGGGACAACTGTGCATTTTCCAGCATAAATGTAATAGAACTTGGATAGAAACCTGTAGACATTAGGGGCAGTCCAATGTTGACAAGCAAAGATGCAGAATATTTATAACCCCCTCAAGGATATATGCTCTTGAAGAGATGAGTGATCTCCTCAAGACTCCTTGACATCCACCCCCTTGGTGACCCCTGAATGATAATCAAGGGCATTCAAGAGGAAATCAAACTCATGAACCCCAATACAGGAACCCTAATCAGTGAAGGGACAAGACCCCCATGGGTGACACCACCGGTGTATCTTGCCATTGACTGAATTCACCACCCATTGCTTATATAGCCGCTACCAACTCGCTAGACCATCAGCCACCAATGCATTTCTCTACCACCCTTCAATGTTCCAAATCGGCGGTAGATGGCCTCCTTGCATCCTTGTAATGCATTGGTATACCAAGTCAAACAGCCTAAAGAGCCTCGTTATTCTGGTGCACCTCTAAGCCACTAAGGTAGCCACGCCCTTGTGGTGAAGCAGCGCTTGCAACATACACCACTGAGCAGTAGTAACTAATTCCACAGCTTCTCAGCAACATCAGATCATTTGTGTTGGAACAGACCTCATGCCTGATTATGAGCGTAATCTCTGAGATAAGCACGTGGACTGCCTAGCAGTGTTCTCACTTTTGGTGTGTTGATATTTACTGCCTATTTGCTTTTTCAGCATCACCTCAGCTTACATTGTTGCTGATAGCCTCAGTGCTTCACTTACCATCTTTCTTCATCTATCATTTTTTCAGTTCTGGCTCCTTACAGCTGTCAGGTAATGGTACATCTTGATGCCTCATCCATACATTATCTTCTTAGTCAGACTAGTAGCCTGAGAAGCCAGATAACACCTGTAAAGAACAGAGACCTATGAGAGAGGCGGGCTGAAAATGACTTTGTGCTACAAAGCGCTTCCTAGTAGCCTGCTGTGCAGGACACCTGAGAAGCCTGTGGGGGACATGACTACCAGGGAGCTCCTGTGAAGGACAGAGACCACTGGGAGAGGTGGACCGAATTTGACTGCGTGATACAAAGCAATTGCTAGTAGCCCACTGCTTGGAAAACCTGAGAAGCCTGCGGGGACCACGAGTCCTAGGGAGCTCCTATGAAGGGCGGAGACCGCTGGGCGTGGCGGGCCAAAATTGACTTCGCACTACAAAGTGCTTGCTAGTAGCCCACAGCACGGGATTCGCATGGGTCACGCCCAGGGGTCGGCCCAGGCAAAGTCTGAGTCAAGAGTGGGCCCATCAGCGCTTGTCCGCACCTGGGCGAGGCTTGGCCGGACCCACTCTCTTTGGCCTCTCACCTTTAAAGGTATTTCCGTTTTGCTGCTATTTAATTTTTCCTTGGCTCTTATTAAAACTCTTATTCTGTCAAAGAGGGGAGAATGAAGTGGTCCTCCATTCCCTGCCGGTTGATTTTTATTAGTAGCTCATATTATTATTCGCTATGGGGAAGATGAAAGCATCTGGTGCATTGCTAGCCCCAGTTACCCCAATGCAAGGTACTTTGATCAGATGCTGGAGAGGGCAGTGTGGGTCATGAGTACAGAAATAGCAGTAACAGAGAGAATGCTGTCAATTAACTCATACTTCAGTTCAGCGCCTGTGGATGAAGCACCTCTGGATCTTTTGTCTAACCCCCCTTCCACTTGCTTAAATCCTGACTCCCCACAGGTGGGAAAGGCTGCTCCTCTCACTGCTGGAGATAATAAGGCACCTGGAAGGGGAATTAAACTTTGGCGGTTGTTTCAGTATGGTGTGTCTGATACAGTCACACTGACATGACAGACAATTAGACAATGCGGTGATGCTTACTCAAGCTATCCTCTTACATCAGTCATTGGAGGCATTGGAGGCAGGTTCGACTGTACCTTTACACAATATTGGCCTGGGAAGAGCGATTCAGTGACAATTGTAATATAACATTTAAGGCTCTGTGTTAGACTTGTCATCCTTAGAGTGGTCTTACCCCAAACCTTTTTGCCTGCTTACCTCCTCTTTTTGCTGTATCTTTTTGTTGGCCATAGGACTCTCAGCACTTTACCTCTGCTAACCAGTTCTAAAGTGCATGTTCTTCTCTCCTAAACATAGTACCACTGGTTTATATGCAAATGGCATGTTTAGTTTATTTATAAGTCCCTTGTTAAGTGGTTTACCATATACCCAGGGCTTGTAATCTGAATGCTACTAGTCGGCCTGCAGCCTTTGAAACCTGTGTCAGGCCTGCCAGGCCTGTGTGTGCAATTTACTTCCACTATGACTAAGGGGCCAGTTACGATATGGTTGGAAAAGGCTCCAACCGTCTGTCAGAGCCTTTCCGACCGCATCATAATATGCCGGTCGTATTCCTTTCCGACCGTCTCATTACGATGGAGGCTGTCGGAAAGGAATCCAAATAGTCATTCTGAATGGCTTCCGGCCGGGCTCAGAGAGCCCGGCCGCCAGTCAGAATGCAGCTAGTTGTCCCTAGGGGGGCTGTTTCCGCACTAGGGATTACGATGTCAGGTTCTTGCAACCTTTCCATGCCGGCCTTTCTGACACAGAAAGGCTGTCAGAACTCAACTTTGGAGACCCCCAGCAGGGCTCCCTCTGGTTGGAGGCCGAGGGGGTACCTTGAGGTGCCTGCCATGGGGTTCAGGGATGAACTGCAGCTCCTAACAGTGTTCGGTTGCATCCTAATGAGTCGGTCGGGCCAGCTGACCGGTTGTCAGTTGGTCCAGAGAGGATGTCGGGCGGAGGAAACTTCTCCTGACATCGTAATAGGGTCTGCAGCATTTAAAACCCCTTGTCAAGCCTTAAACTCCCCTTATATTACACATATGTCACACCTAAGGAAGGCCTTAGGTACCCCTAAGGGCAGGGTGCAACTAAAGGTAGGACATGTACTTTTAAGTTGAACAAACACTCAAATTCGTTTTTTCACTACTGTGACTGTGAGGCCTACTCTTGTCATAGGCTAGCATTGGGAATTCCTTAATATACTTTAAGGTGTAATTCTTGATTAGAAAGGAGTAGCTGCCTCATATTTTATATCTTTGGAATGATAATAATAAATCCTCTTTAATGGTAACGTTGGATTTAGCATTACTATTTTAGGAATGCCACTTTTATAAAGTGGGCCTTTCTCTGCTCTTACTGCTCTGTGTGCCTTGTAGCCTGTCTCCAGTACACGTCTGGTGTAAGTTATAGCTAGACTTCGTGCATTCCCTCTAGACAGCCATAAACACAGGACGGGTGGGTGTGACAGAGAACTCATCTGCATTCTGATATCTCTTCCTGGGCAGGAAGAGAGAGGGGGTAATGACACACTTGAATAGGCAGTGTCGTCTTTTCTCATACCAAGGGCTGATTACCACCTACTTATAGGCTGGATCCAAGGATGTGATGAAAGGGGGACCTGTGCACTTCAAGGGTCTGCTTTAAAGTCACCCCCATTTCAAAGGCACAACTGGGTGTAAGTACTGTAGCTCTGACAACACCAAGACAGTACACTACTGGACTTGTGAATAACTATTCCAAGAGTAAAAACTGCTGTGCTACATGGATTGCCACTCTGCTTGACTGCTGCTCTGGAAGAACTGCTTTTCAGCTTTGTTGTGCTGCCTTGCTGCCTGCTGATTTCTGCCCTACTGAGGATAAGGACTAGACCCATCTCACTTGAACCCGAGCAACTCCAAGGGCTTGCTGGATTGCCCCCTTTTCTGAAGTCTCCAGGCCATCAGAGAGTTCCTTCAACACTGCACAAACACCTGGACTCTGCCATCTGTGTATCTGTCCTGCCAAGGTGTTCCAACCTAGCTGTGGGCTCTTGAAAGGTGATTATTGTTGTCCAGAACCATCAAAATCGATGCAGCAATGACTTTGCACCGATCTGAACCAACACATTGCCCTTTGATGCTGACACAGGAGCTGACCAATTACATCACGTTGACGTAGTGGACGGCACGGTGACGACGCAGTGCCTGCATCGTAAAGGGGTTCGTCAACAAAGCCTTCTTCGCGTGGCTTGGAACTGACGCAGGGAGTCTTCGACGTTGACGTTTGCTCCACCCAAGGTACTTTTTCAGCAGGAGGTGCATGAGTTATCTAGCTGGTCTACCCTCCATCACAGTCAGCCTGAACATTTGATTTACCTGGGTCTAGTGTGCCCTTAAGTAACCCCTAAGGGCTATTTGACTCTAAGCATTAGATTTTGATTTAATAATTAAAAATTAATAACTCTGGTTCTACTTATTGCATTTTAGTTGTTTTGGTCTTGTTTTACTCATACCAATACAATCTATTTCCCTAGCACTATGTGGAGTGTTTTTGTGGTGTTTTCATTGTGTGTGTGTTGCACAAAGGCTTTACACATTACCTCTTTAGATAATTGCTCTGTGCCAAGCTACCAGAGGGTGAGCACAGGTTACCTTTTAGTGCGTATCTAGCTTACTCTGGCTAGAGTGGTGGTTCCTGCTTTTACAGGGTGCATGCGCTGACAACCAGAAACACCTGCTCTAACATGCTGGTTCATGCTGAGCTCTCCCCGATCCTAACTCATTTGGGAGCCATTAAAGGTCAGCTCATGTCTTTTTGGCACATCAAACATTGTTATTGAGTGACCCCACAGAGGACATTGTGTTAAGCCTAACCGTTCCAACCCGGCATCAAAAACTTCCCAGTGAGCAAGCTTCAATGCTGGCAAGGGTGGTCTTATCATCTAGAAAACTTGTTCATCCAACTCCACTTGCCGTCCGCGCTGGTTAGTATGATACAGGGGGTTTCCTTTGGCCATTTCTGGCAAGTTTTTGTTTGCACTAAGAATTGGATGGATTGGCCCTGGCCCTAATGCTATTCAAGGGGACTGTGTTATTATTAATTTTAAATCTCCACCAGTGGCTCAGGCTACATAGTGCAGGAACTTGAGCAGGCATGTTTCTCGGAGCTCTATATTCCCTGTCCCACTTGGATTTATCTATGAACTCTGCACTTTTGCCCATGCATCTTCATAATCCGTAGACAACGCTGACATGTGGGAGAGAGGCTGAGAACACTTTAGGGATGAGACCAGCCCCTTTACTACCCAGTTAATCTGTTACCTCTTCTGTTTCCATTAATGTTTGCTTCAATGTACCTGTAGGAAACCGGTTTAATGTTATCTGAAGTTGAGTGACTCTCACAACCTCTTACCAAAAATGTGTCTATTGATGTATCTAAGCTGGGAGAAAATACAAATAAGTGGATTGTTGTTATAGGGTCTGTAAGGCCCAGCTACTCATTTTCCCTAGTGAGATGGAATGTGGCAGGGTTAAAAGATAAGATTCTAAACCCAGAATTCTTGGATTTAATGAATAAATGTAATTTCATTGTTTTGCAGGAAACCTGGGTTATCACAACAATCTCATGTAGTGTTTTTTTCTGCTATTCCCACCCTGCTATACCCTCTTCCCATAGGACAATTAAGGGTGGTCTCATTATATGGGTACAATTTATTTCAGAGTGGAAGCGACAGCTATTGATTGGAACTTCCTTCAGTGGTGCTCTAATAGTTCAATCATAGAGACTCAATCAATCAATCAAGCAATCAATCAATCAGGGGGTTTATAGAGTGTGCTACTCACCCATGAGGGTCTCAAGGCACTGGGGGAGAGGGGGAGCGGCTCCGGAGCAGTTGAAGAGCCAGGTCTTGAGGTCCTTTCTGAACGTGTGCAGAGTGGGGGAGCATCTGATGTTCAAATGTAGCTTGTTCCAGGTCTTGGCTGCAATGTAGGAGAAAGCTCTCCTGCCGGTTCTGTTTCTGCGGATGCGGGGAATTTCTGCCAGGGTGAGGTTGAGTGAGCAGAGGTTCCTCTTGGGCATGTGGAAGGATACTCTCTTGTTGAGGTATTTGGGTCCGATGTTGTTGAGAGATTTGTAGGCATGGGTGAGGGGTTTAAAAGTGACCTTCTTCTCAATGGGGAGCCAGTGGAGGGTACGAAGGTGTTGGGTCATGTGTTCGTGGTACAGTGTCCTGAGGACAAGTCTGGCTGTGGCGTTCTGGATGGTCTGGACTTTGAGTATAAGAGTTCTGTTGATCACGGTGTAAAGGGTGTTGCTGTATGGGTGAGTGAGTGACTTTGTTGAGAGGCTGTATGGGTGTGTGAGTAGGTGTGTGAGCGGTTCTATGGGTGAAAATGTCTGTGTGTGAGTAGCTATAGAGGTGAGAATATGGTTGTGTGAGTGACTGGATGAGTGACTAGTTGTATGTGTGGCTGTATGGGTGAGTGAATGGTTGTGTGAGTGGCTGTATTTGTGAGTAAATGGGTGTGTGAGTACTTGTATGGGTTTGTGAATTGATATGTGAGTGGTTGTGTGGGTGTATGATTGGATGTGTGAGAGGATGTAGGGGGTGTAAGTGAGTGTGTGAGGGGTCTGTGAATGATGTCATCAGTGATATCATTTGAGATGTCATCAGTGATGTCACTGACCATGTGATGAGTGATGTTATATGTGAGGTCATAAGCAATGCATTGCGGGGCATAAGTTATAGTAAGCTCAGGTAACTATAACTGCTGAATTTCTATGAGTGAAATCTGAGCCTAACTAGAACCTCTTTGTAACCTTTGAGTTTTTCATTGAATTTCTAAGGTTTTTTTAAATGTTTATTTCCTAACTATAATGGCCCTGTAACCTTTTATTTTTTTGAGTGAATTTGGGATTTTTGTCAACTACTACGTTTGCAGAGTGGTGGAGAAAGGGGAAGGGGCTTCCCACAACTCTTAGCAATCCCACTGTGTGGGACTTACTGAAGTTAACAGGAGGGGCTGTTGGCTCCCAAGGACCCTCTGCAGCCAAGGGGACTTCATCCCCCAACCAGTAGTGGACCAGGAGGTTCATTTGCAGAGTGCTGGTGAAAGGGAGAGGGCCTCCCACCAGCTCTCAGAAATCTCCTTGTGTGGACTTACTGGAGGTAAAAGGAGGGGCTTGAGCTCGGAACGCCTCTCTGCAATGCAGCTCTGTGGCGCTTACTGGAGGTACCTGGTGGGCTAGTTGGCCCCCACGGACCCTCAGGATTCAAGGGAATTTAATAGGGACGTTATAGATAGAAATTAGCATTTAAAAAACCCTAGAAATTCACTGAAAAAAACATAGGTTACAGGGCATTATAGTTAGTTAGACATTTCACTCGTACAAAATCCAGAAAAATAAGCTGTTATAGTTAGTTCAACTAACTATAACTCACGCCCCTGCAATGCACTGCTGATGGCGTCACATATTACATCATTCATGACATGGTCAGTGACATCACTGATGACATCACTGATGACATCACTGATGACATCTCAAATGACATTACTGACAGTTTTTTAAATATATGTATACATTTTTTAGAAATTAGTCTTTTTTTTTAAGTAAATTTTGCGTTTTAGTATCGTAGCGGGTTGTGGGTTTATAGGGGAATAGGATGGGAATTAATCTAATTATAGTAAATTAAATAATAATTTTTAGGAATTATTAATTATTTTTAATTAGATTTTGTGTTTTATTTCTATAGCGGGTTGTTGGTTTATAGGGGAATAGGGTGGGAAGTAATTTAATTTTAATTAATCACTTATTAATTTTTAATTATTGATGGTAATAAATAATTTATTGTGGTAAATAAATAAATAATACCCTATTTTTGACTAGACATATATCATAACAGATAGCTCAATAAATAAGAGTCAAGATTCGAGGTAGAAGGAGTTTTGCAGGTTTAATACAGCATAAGGACAGGAACAGGACAACCTGCATAGGAATAGGATGACAGGGCCCAGCAGCTGCTGGGGCTGGATCTGGGATGAGCGCGCTGACTTTTAATAACAATACATGAGCATATATACATAACGCAAACACATAGCATTACATTGCAGTAGGCGTAGCAGTAGGTGGAGCAATAGGGGTGACGCGTAGCAGTCGCGAAAGATAAGGGATAAAGAAGGCGTAACTCAGACATGTGATGCAAACGTAACAGAATATGTCATGAATGGGCGGAAACATAGGAGGGGGCTACCTAAGGAGCCGGGACCTCTAACCTGGTGGTGTGCGCAAACTGGCAATGACGTGTTACGAGGAGAAGCTGGGGGCTATGAACTCTGTACTAGGAGCAGAGACTAAAGTCTGGAGGGTCGGAGCGACATGTACCTAAACCCTATCTAGTATCTGATGTTTAGGGAACATGTTGATATAAACTAGAAGTCATGAGGGGAAAAGCTAACTGACTCTAAGACTGGAGCATGCATTTATTCTACATGTAGCGCGTGATGAAGAATATTAAATGACCATTAAATGCAGTATTTCTCTTAACATGGAGCCGCATAGGCTAGACAATGACGGAAACTATTGATGCAGTTCAATAGCTTAGGAATGCAGGGAAGGAGGACTAAACTGATAGCTGGAATCATAACATATTCTTGGCAGACTCAGAGGCAGAGCCAAGCTGCACCGGGCACTGCGAGGCAGGAAGTAAGTGAAAGGTCGAGGATACAGGTGGGGGCTGGATCGCTCCTCAGCGAGGGTTCAGGAGACAGGAGCTGAATCTGATGTCCGGGCCCTGTTGAGGCCTAGAAACGGGGACTTTATAATGAAATAACGTGCACACTGAGAAACGTGGCAACATAACTTTACATAGGCCTGATACTCATATTACTCATGAGGACTGGGAAATGACATACCAGAGGTGGACACAACTATAATTGCGTCTTGAATCGGACATGGGGAATAACATATGCATATTGATCATGCACACATAACATATGATGGATGACACGTAGGGACACAGAACATGACAAAATTTACTTTTCCACATTCCCTCCTTGTCACTACGTTTCCATCAGGAAACATCAATATTCATGATACCATCTATCATTTCATACAGTACCATTTGTTCATCTCGACTTGTCTTGGAACGAGATTTAGAACGGGGCTTGGGACTAGGAATACAAGAGGTAGCACACATGCCGCAAATCGCAGGGCCACATTGTATACAGAGGCAGCAGCTGAATATGATCGCTACTGCAATACCTAGAAAGGACAAGACTTTCCATCCCCAGGCGGAAATTATATTCCAGAACCAACCGGACCATGTCCAGGTGCCTGGATCTTGGTGTAACAGATGGGCAATTTTATGAAGTCTGGTTATAGCTGAATAAACAGACGGCGCGTTATTTGGAATGAAAATGCAGCAACTAGATCCGATGACTCTACAGGCCCCGCCCCTATCGGCCAGTATGACGTCAAGGACGAGACGATTCTGGAGCACAACAATTCTCATAAAGGATTGCTCTTCGGTTAAGTTACCTAGAGCGGAGGCAGTCTCATCTACTACAGCTTCAAGGGTTCTTGTTAACCTACGGATTAGCTTACTATTTACAACTGTGCCTAAATAAGGGAAAACACCTTTATCAATATCAATGAATTGCTCTGCAGCAGTTTCAGTATAATCGACAATCGGGAGATTTCTCTTGTGTCTAGTATGTACTAGGTAGGAATTCCTATGGTAGTCAGGTGGGGCTAGGAAAACAGGTGGCAGTAGGAAGGCAATGTAACAGGTTCCCTCCCAATCGAGGGGCAGACGAACATATGCAGTTTGACCACAAATAAAATAACAATGACGTGAAGCTTTGAAAATAGATTTCCCACTGTCACTATACTTGACAACAGTAGTACAATCACTATGTCCTACATGTACAGAACCATAATTACGAACACATAATTCGCCTTTGACTGGTAATACTGAAATAGCAGGTGAGTCTGGAGTAGTATCAGACTGAACATTCAGGACCATAAAATTCGACGAATAGTTACCTAAATTGTACACTTCATTTTCTAGATCTAAACCTGTTCTGTGGGGGAAACCTTGCTTGTCTGGGAAACATGTGCTGTTAAGAAAAGACATATCTGTTGAGGAGGACGTTAACGTGGACCATGCTCCACACGAACCATTATGGGAAAAAGGATAAGGAAAGAGTGGCAGAACTCCCTTTGACGTCTGGAAAGGGGGGAGTCGACCACACACCCAACAATTAGTGGCATTGCTGGTTTGATGTGAATAATGCAACATGCGGATAAATGTATTGTTACGCATAGCGAGGCGGTATGAATATTCGTGAGGAGGCAGATCACTAAACGTGTGCTCTACTGTAACATTAGAATGCTTATTTACATGTGAAAACGGGAAACATAGGTAAAATGCGTAACTAGTGCAGGAAATCATTATGCTGATGAATAATATGAAACTTAGAAAAACGATACATCGGATTGAGTTTTGACTGACTCTCTCACTATGGGGGTCTATTTTATACATGTCAGAAACAGTCTAACCGTTTCACCTAGGGGAGGACTTATACAATCAAACTGACTGACTTATTTTACTAGACCTTAGCTTTTGCTTATACTCCTGCTGCGGAGTTTTCTCTAACAGGGGAGGGGTTGTGTCAATGTCATTTGCGGGACAGTCCTTAGGAACAATGTTTTGACAAGTCTTGATATCCTGGGAAATGTTCTTAGAGACCGGCTTTAATCCGTAGAATTTCTTGACGTGCGAAAGGTGCACCCAGCCGCGGCGTCCTTCCAATTTCACGGCTGTACGGGTGGTGAGGAGGACCTGACGGGGCTCCTTCCAACGTGGCTCCAGCGGACTTGATCTGTCGAAGTTACGTACGAGCACCATCGAACCTGGAACGATTTCATGCGGGGCCACCTCGGTATTGTCTGGAAATGTGGCGGCAACCTGTGAACGACATGAGTTGAGGGCAGACATCAAGGAAGCTAGGTAATCTGTCAGCATATTACATGAAACATCAGTAATACTTCGGGGTCTAGGAGTACCCCACATGTTAGGGGGGCGGCCAAATACGACCTCATACGGGGACAGACCTGATCTGGAATGTGCGACCATGCGCATATAAAACAAAGCAACTGGCAGAGCTACTAGCCAGTCCACACCCTTATCTTTACATATTTTGGCAATTCGGATTTTCAGAGTCTGATTATGTCTCTCGACTAGACCGGCTGCTTCAGGATGGCGTACACAATGAAACTTCCACTGGTACCCTAACAACAGGGAAACGTGCTTCATGAGTTCAGATGAGAATGGCTGACCGTTATCAGAATATACGACTCTAGGGAGTCCATATCGAGGGAAAAACTCACGAACCAACTGCTTGGCAGTGGTCGCGGCTGTGTAATCTGGGACTGGATATGCTTCTGTCCATCTGGACAAAGCGCATACAACTACAAGGACATACTTGAAACCTCGACATCGCTCCATCTGAATATAATCCATCTGGAGGACCTCAAAAGGGTGGTCAGGAGGCTGGAATCCCCCTTGTTCCACCGGGACACTTTTACCTGGATTAAACTGACAACATATCATACAGGTACGGACTTTCTGCTTGGCTGCAGCTCGTAAATGCTTGTTGAACCAAATGTTCTGGATACTGTCTAACATTGCTTTTTCTCCTAAATGTGCTGGACTATGTGTGGTATTAATGATGACTTGAACCATAGAGTCGGGGAGAAACCATGCGGTTCTACCCTTCGTCACCCATCCTTGATCTGTCCGGACCCCTCCTTGTTCAGACCATTTCTTGATTTCATCGGGAGTAGCATGTAACTGGATATCTATGACATCCTGGGTGGGGTCCTTAACTGTCATACATGTAGTCGGATCTGGAGTTTGTATCTGTGTCGGATTAACTTGAATGTCTGGAGTCTGTGCTGTAAGCTTGGCTGTGCGATCTGCTAGATCATTACCTTGGGAAATAGTGTCAGTAACTTTCGTATGTGCTTTGCATTTCATGATAGCAATGGATGTCGGTAAATGTATGGCATCTAACAGAGCTTGAATAAGGAAACCATGCTGAATCTTGGTTCCATGAGAAGTCATGAAACCTCTCTCCTGCCAGAGCACTCCAAAGTCGTGTACAACTCCAAATGCGTAGCGTGAATCTGTGTAAATATTAACTTTCTTTTCCTTGGCGTGTATGCAGGCTTGTGTCAGAGCAACTAGCTCTGCTGCTTGAGCGGACAGAGTGTCAATGCGGTGTGTCTTAATAACTTCAGTGTCAGTAGTCACTGCATACGCGGCTACTAGTTCTCCTGTATTTGTTCTCATACATGAACCATCCACATAAAGTGTCAGGTCGGGATCTGGTAACGGAATGTCTGTCAGGTCTTGTCTTGGCTTTGTCGTAATGTTAACTACTTCCACGCAATCATGTGTGGCTGGATTTGAATTAACTGATGGTAACAGTGTAGCAGGGTTCAGAACGTTGCAGCGTCTAATTTCTATGTGTGGCTGAAACAGTGTCAATTCATAACCTGTTAAACGTGCAATTGTCAAGTGCTGTGTTTGTGTTCGATTTAAAAGAACTTCCACGGAGTGTGGAACTTGTACTGTCAGGGAGTGTCCTAAAACTATGGAATCACTTTGTCTGATAGCTAGTGCTGTGGCTGCAACTGACTTGAGGCACGCAGGCAGAGCCTGGGCGACTGGATCTAGTGTGCTAGAAAAATAAGCACAGGGCTTGTATTGTCCTGCTTGGTCTTGTGTGAGAACAGATAATGCTGTACCTTCACGTTCAGTGACGAAAAGTGTAAAAGGCTTACTGTAGTTCGGTGTGGCTAGAACTGGAGCTTGACATAAAGCTTTCTTTAACTCATTGAAACTAAGTGTATGTTCAGATGTCCAAGGGAGGACAGTCGATACGGCTGCCTCCTGTGTCGTTAACTGTATCAGTGGCTTGGCTAGAAATGCATACTGAGGAATCCATTGTCTGCAATAAGAAGTAAGGCCAATAAAGGCACGTACCTCCTTCTGGGTCCTGGGCTGAGGAAGACTCGCTATTAACTGAATACGGTCTGGTGTCAACTGCCTACCCCTCTTGGACAGTAAGTGTCCTAAGTAAACCACTTGCTGGACACAGAATTGAAGCTTCGAAGGGGACACCTTGTGCCCCATCTCGGCTAGGAAATACAGAACCGTCAGTGACGCACGCTCGCAGTCACGTTCAGAACGGGCTGTGATCAGTAGATCATCGACATACTGGAGCAGGGCAGTGTCAGTTGGCATGTGAATGTTGTCTAGTTGTCTCTTGAGTGCTTGACTGTAAATACTAGGACTTTCTGTGAAACCTTGAGGAGCTCGTGTGAACATATAGCTCCTTCCATTTAAACAGAATCCGAAAAGAAACTGGCTGTCTGGATGGATGGGAACACTAAAAAATGCATTCTTAAGATCAATTACAGTGAAGAACATGGCTTCGGAATCAATAGCAGTTAACAGGGAAGAGATGTCTGGGACAACTGGGTACTGAGGAATAATACATTTGTTAAGTTCTCGTAAATCAATCACTAATCGATATACTGGGGGTGCATTTGGATCAGTACGTTTCATGACTGGAATGATCGGAGAATTGCATACATTGGAGTCAGTTTCTACAACTACTCCTTGAGCCATGAGCTCGTCTATAATTTTGGATAAGGCTGCTACAGCCTCAGGTGGCAATCTATACTGCCTGATTCGTGGTAACACTACACCTGGTTTGAGAGTCACACGATGGGGTGTGATTTGCATGTAACCTACATCAGTTGGACCTTGCGCCCATAAATGCTGCGGGACATTAGACAGTCTGGGATCAAAATCTCGTAATACATAGTGACCCTTAAAGTCACGTAGGAACAGACGTATTCCCTCCGGGGAACAACATATAACTGCACCTAACTCTTTCAGTGTTTTAATGCCTAACAGATTTTCTGGACATGACTTAGTAAGTAACAGATCAGTAGTACGGGACAATGGACCTACTTCTAGAGTGACTGGCTTTGAAATCTCATTAACGATAGGCTTTCCTGAAAATCCAAGGGAAACATTTCTTGAGCCTGAGAGCGGAGCCCCTGGAACTTCGGCGTGACTAATTGTGGTCCTACTTGCCCCTGTATCAATCAAAAACTTTCTGTCTTTCCCTAATACTTGACTGTGAACATAGGGACCTTCTTGATCTACAGGTATCTCGATGAGAGGCAAGCCTACCTCCCTCTCTAGGCTGTTTCATGAATATGGCTGGTACTCTGGATACTCAGACTGTGCATACTGGTACATCTGCGATGTAACATGCTGTGTTGCAGCGATAGGCTGCGGTACTGTAACTGTCTGTGGTGCATTCTGTGACTGAGGAGTCTGTGAAACTTGTTCTTGTCTAGGCGGACGTGGTCTTTCTTTAGTCTTACCAGTAGCTATGTTATGTTTCAGAACTGTACACTCGTTTATGAAATGACCTGGCTGTTTACAATAATTGCAGTTCCCTTTAACAGGAGCTGCAGGATGACTGGCTTGATTCGGACCCCTCTTCTGACTGTCGTGAGGAACAGATTGTGCAACTAGCACTTTCATTTTCGTGTCTTTCATACGTTTTCTTTCGTGTTCTTGTTCTTCTCTGATTCTATTCTGGTGATACTGAAGCATCTGGAGCATCTGGGACGGAGTATTAGCTTGCCAGGTGCTTTCGACTTTCAAAACTCGTTTTTTAACTTGTGGGCTTGAATTCTCGACTAATTTAGTAACGAAAAGGTGAGGGTATGACTCACTACTTGTCTTGAGACCACTGTTGATACTAAAGCACTTTTCAAACCTAGAATAAAAATCACTAATATCTTCATCTTGTTTCTGTTTACAGGCTGAGATTGCATCCCAGTCTTTCTTTTTCGTTGTTAATAGTCTGGGTAAAACTTGAATCAATAATTCTGGTAATTCTTTACATTTCTCTCCTAGACCAGTACCTGGTACACGTATCTTATCTTCTGCTTCTAGGACTGTCCAATCTATCTTTTTCTCTCCCACCTCCCATTCTTTTTCTTTGAGCTTTTCATACACCCCTGCGGGCAACAGGACCTTTAACATTTTAATAATATCTGGGTATGTGTATTCCCCCATACGGAGCATGTCTTTTAATTCTCTATGGTACCCTGCTGGATCTTTATCATGACAGGGAATTAATTTCTTCATCTCTAGAAGTTCCATCTTTGTGATCGGAGTGTATACAAACACTCGCTGCATTTCGCCACCCGCTCCTCTGACTGGGTGGACTTCTCGTAACGGATTCTGTCTGTCTATGTAAAATGATTTACTTTCTGGGGGTGAGACATGAACAAAATGCGGGTTCAAGAATGTTCTATATTTGTGGCGCTGTTCTAGAATGACACTAATTAAATCGGTACCTAGACCCCTCCATTTATACTGGAGTAACTCGTTCAGGATATCATGTAACGGGCCTGGATCAGAATGTTGACCCTCATACAAAGTAATGAGGTGCTGAATCATATACATACCCACCAGTCGTTGCTCGGCTGGAGGCAATTTCAGAAACATTTGTGCCACTATTTCGTCTGGAAAAGTGGTAGAATCAGTAATCCATCGGACTGCTGATCGAACTATTTCTTGTTCATGCATAGTATTTAACTCACTATAACCGATTCGTGATTTCAGAATGTGATCGGTAGCTTGAAATACTTGTTCTAGGGAACCTTGTTCTGGTGCTGACTGATGGAAAATTGACTTGGGTTCTAGACGTAAATGGCGATCTGGAAATCTAGGTTTTCCTACATACGCTATTCTGGCGGTATTCTCATCGTCTTCCTCTTCAGGATCAGAGGTACTTTCTTTCTCGCTTACTTGTGCTGCTTTACGCTGTTCGTGTATCTTTATTATCTCTCTACGGATTTTCTTGTACATACTTTCCATGGCACCAATGGTATTGTGCTTTCCTTCGGCTATATTATCACTCCACTTTGTTAGAGTTTTCATTTCTTCCGGGTCTTTCGACGGGTAATCCTGTTCTCTTATTAGACAGTTAATTAGGAACTTTAATATCATGCGCTGAATCTCGGCTTTCCTTTGAGACATGGCATCACTAATACTTTGTGGGTCATCCCCTGTACGGATGAAACGATATATCCTGTCTAGATCTTCTTTCATATTCGGCAGGGTGACTAGATACTCGGTCACTCTCCTTACGCGTACGGAATATAAAACCATATGAAACTCGCCTGGAACTGGGTCATAGACACATTCGCCAAGGGTTTGCCTGATCTCTGCAACAGACTTATTACTCTTAGGAGTACGCTGTGATGCTTGAGCATGTAATTCGAGTGCTGATAAACGCTTGTATGGCGGCGGAGTTTGAGGAAGACCTCCTCCTTCGGCCCCTAAACTAGAATCATCAACTGATGCTTTCCGTCCTGGCAGGGTCGGTAATTGTAACGTGGGCTGGACTTGTATGGCGGGCTGACCCGGGGGGGCTGTTAAGGGCACCCCGGTGTCTGGAGGAGCAGGAATTACCTGATTTACAGGGACTGGCGGAGCGCGAACAGGATTTGCATATTCGGGGACTGTGTCGTCCAGATAGGACGAAATAAAAATATCAGCTGCGGTCGGTTTGTGACGTAGCTTGGTCGGAACTAATGGTGGCGGGAAATTACTGGATGCCTCCGGGGTCGCTTTTGGCAAGCCCTCGGCAAGAAGAGGATACATACCCTTAATAAGGGCATTCCTCTGTCTGTCTCTCTGTTCAGTTTTGACTTGTTCACCTATCTCGATCAATTCTCTTTCTTGGGCTCGTTCTGAACATTCTCTACTTAATTCTGACTTTCTGATTTCTTTTTCAGTTCTCTTATGAGCTTCTTTGCGCCATAACTCGATGGCGTCTTTCTGTGATTGTCTGGCTTTCTTTTTCCATAATGCTTCCTCTACTCGCATGATGCATTCGGCATCCCATGTACCCGATACGGGCCATCTATACTTTTCTTCTAACTGTTTGGTATACTCTACCCATAAATCTAGATACAATATGGCGCTTATGCCATGCTTCTGATACATAAAATGACCTGGACTGTCCCTAGGCGGGACGGGAACTGCTGCTTCCAGCAGACCCTTTCTAGTCTTTAACTGACGTAATTTTGAGAAGAGCGGCATGACTGGACTATAATCTGGACATAATACAATACACAATGAAAACACGAAATCACGTCGCACTCATACCACAACATTAAAATACATGAAGAACATTATAAATAACAGTTCGAACAGAATACCACCTGGAAATACTGAGAACAGAACACTTGAAATTTCTCGAGAACAGAAACTGACTAGAACAGAAACTAGATGCACTGCTGAAACAGTACGAAACTTACCGGTCTCATAAAGAGACACGTCAGGACCCGCATCCACCGAAGTGGACACTTCGTTTGTGGGCCTGTGTACCACCAACCCACAGACCAGAGTCAATTAAATTGACCCTGTCTAGATACCACCCCAGTAACGGTACTCACCGGGCAGCAAGAACGGAAGGCCTCGGACTGGACTGCACTGCTACGACGATGACGACGAACTTCGGACTTCAGTTACGGGTGGACCTCCGGATACCTCGGACCTTGGACTCTTGGCTTGGGCTCTGGTCGGGACTCGCCGCGTTCCTCCACCGTCTCGTCTGGATGCTGGACCGCCTCCTCCGTCTCCTCCGTGGGCCTGAGGGATACTTGAGCAGAAATATCTGCCACTGCGCAGAAGAGTTCCGTCACGACTGCAGAGGGTCAGGGGGTCGGCGTGGCTTCACCGACGCGTGGGGAAAGGGCAAGTCCCTATTCGGGCGCCATTATGTGGTAAATAAATAAATAATACCCTATTTTTGACTAGACATATATCATAACAGATAGCTCAATAAATAAGAGTCAAGATTCGAGGTAGTAGGAGTTTTGCAGGTTTAATACAGCATAAGGACAGGAACAGGACAACCTGCATAGGAATAGGATGACAGGGCCCAGCAGCTGCTGGGGCTGGATCTGGGATGAGCGCGCTGACTTTTAATAACAATACATGAGCATATATACATAACGCAAACACATAGCATTACATTGCAGTAGGCGTAGCAGTAGGTGGAGCAATAGGGGTGACGCGTAGCAGTCGCGAAAGATAAGGGATAAAGAAGGCGTAACTCAGACATGTGATGCAAACGTAACAGAATATGTCATGAATGGGCGGAAACATAGGAGGGGGCTACCTAAGGAGCCGGGACCTCTAACCTGGTGGTGCGCGCAAACTGGCAATGACGTGTTACGAGGAGAAGCTGGGGGCTATGAACTCTGTACTAGGAGCAGAGACTAAAGTCTGGAGGGTCGGAGCGACATGTACCTAAACCCTATCTAGTATCTGATGTTTAGGGAACATGTTGATATAAACTAGAAGTCATGAGGGGAAAAGCTAACTGACTCTAAGACTGGAGCATGCATTTATTCTACATGTAGCGCGTGATGAAGAATATTAAATGACCATTAAATGCAGTATTTCTCTTAACATGGAGCCGCATAGGCTAGACAATGACGGAAACTATTGATGCAGTTCAATAGCTTAGGAATGCAGGGAAGGAGGACTAAACTGATAGCTGGAATCATAACATATTCTTGGCAGACTCAGAGGCAGAGCCAAGCTGCACCGGGCACTGCGAGGCAGGAAGTAAGTGAAAGGTCGAGGATACAGGTGGGGGCTGGATCGCTCCTCAGCGAGGGTTCAGGAGACAGGAGCTGAATCTGATGTCCGGGCCCTGTTGAGGCCTAGAAACGGGGACTTTATAATGAAATAACGTGCACACTGAGAAACGTGGCAACATAACTTTACATAGGCCTGATACTCATATTACTCATGAGGACTGGGAAATGACATACCAGAGGTGGACACAACTATAATTGCGTCTTGAATCGGACATGGGGAATAACATATGCATATTGATCATGCACACATAACATATGATGGATGACACGTAGGGACACAGAACATGACAAAATTTACTTTTCCACAAATTGGTAATTCATTATTATTAATTGATAATTATATTATTTGTATTAATTTATTATTGGAGTGGGTTGTGGGTGTATAGGGGAATAGGGTGGGAAGTAATCTATTTGTAATTAATTTCATAAAATTAATTGGGTATTGATAATTATTTTTGTTAATGAGTTATTGATTGGTTATTAATGTTTATAAATATTATTTATTGGCATTGAAAATTAATGTATTTTTAATAAACTATTAATTGCAAATACATTTTTATGAATTGATTAATTGAAAATTAAATGAATTGTTTGAAATTGTATGTGGAGTGTGTTGTGTGTTTATTGGGGAATAGGGTAGGATATTATTAAAGTCATTAGTAATTTTGATATATTTGTAGTTTTTTTGTACATTCATTAATAAATCATTATTTTATTACAATATTTATTTGATTTATAAGTATGTTTTTTTAACACTTACGCTGTCCAATGCTTTCCCTACTGTTGCCCTCTCTGAAGTGGGAATAGTAGTTTTTACCCCTACGCTATCCAGCGCTTTCTCTACTGTTGCACTCACTGGAGTGGGAATAGTAATTTTTACCCCTAATCTATCCAACGCTTTCCCTACTGTTTCACTCATTGGAGTGGGAATAGTAATTTTTACCCCTACGCTATCCAACTCTTTCCCTACTGCTGCACTATGTGGAGTAAGTATACATATTAATCTATATGTATATGTTATGTTTACAACAATATTTTTTTTTTCAATATTTTTTACTTACCATTATGTAGATTGGACTTCGATATTTTTTATTTTGATATTTTTGTGTCAATATTTTTGTAAGTCGATATTTTTGTGTCAATATTTTTGTAAGTCGATTTTCTGACCGTCGATATTCTGTCAGACATTCTTGGATTATATATATATGTATCAGCAGAGCGCGCAGACAGTAAAGATTCTGTATTCCAAAGTTTGATACAACACATTCTCAGGACCAGGAAAATTGATATGCAGGAATCCATTTATTTACACATTACACATTTCAGCTGCCCAGCAACTTTGATCACATGTGAAATAATCACCAATCGTGTGGCCTTTAAACAATGTAAATAACATCAACATGGGACTAACAGAGCTGCTCCTGTTTCGTCCATTTTGTAGTGTGTTAATTCATGAGAAATAACATGTTCTGACCCAATCATAGCGTCATTGATAACATAATGCTGCAATAGTTGCACTTGTAAACTAATTGTACAAGGAAGGGGTGGGAGGGAAGAGAGGGAGCAGAATAAAGTAGACATAATCTATTCTTCCCGCAATTGGATCCCTAGTTCTTCGTCCTGATTCAATCTGGCTGGGCTCGTGTTCTGAACGTGAATTATATATTTTGAGTCCGTCTTCCTCAGTTTGAGAACCTTTTTTGCCACCCCTTGGTGTATTCATGATCTGCTCAACAGCAAAATTGGAAAGGAAATATCTGAGAAGTGTTTGGAATGCAAATAGCGGCTACTGGGTAATGTGGATCTTTATTAGTAATGGCTCTCATGTCTTCCAATACCCTTTTCTTTGCCATCAGCATGGTGCTACCAATGTACCACAATTTGCAAGGACATTGTTAGACCTGGCACCATTGGTGTGGGTCTCCCCTGCATTTTTTTGCATTCTAAGATGTATATGACAAATGTTGAACTGCATGTGGTAAACTGGGTAATGCGTTTAACATTATTCTGATTCAACATGGTAAATTCCTTCCGCATGTAGTTATTCCTGCAAGCTTTGCATTGGCCACACGAGAAGAAGCCCTGGGGATTATGCTCTTTACTCACTGGGTGCTGGGTGCACTGGCTCCCCAACGAGGCAAGAGTCACCTTCAAGATGCTCACCCACGCACACAAGGCCCTCCACGACACCGGACCTGCATACCTGAACAGCTGACTCAAATTCCACACACCCCAAAGGACCCTACGATCAGCCCAGCTCTCCTACGCTGTGGTCCCTCGCACCAGAAAAAACAGATTGGGAGGCTGCTCCTTCTCCTTCCTCGCAGCCAAAGCCTGGAACGCCCTTCCAGTCCACCTCCTCAGACAGACAGCATTGCTTCCCATCTTCGTAAGAAACTTCAAAACTAACCATGGGCGTAGTGCTGCGCTCCGTCCATGAAGTGTGCGTAGTAATGCCTACTCCGCGATCTGCGAATTAGGAATAGTAGGCATGCTGCGCACAGGCCACGGTGGAGCGGAGTTGCCCGCCGACTTCTTCCTCACAAATGTGCATGCGCGGGAAGAAGTCAGCGATAAAGCAGGAAGAGGGCGCCCCGGGACGCTGCATCTCAGGTAAGTCTTTTTAATTACTTTAACAATGCATTTAATTATTGTAAGGGCATTTAAAAGAGGGTGGGAGGGAGGCGGGTGGCGCGTAGTGGGGCTACGCAGAATGTGCGTAGATACCCCCACTTCGTGATGCTCTGCATAGCCCCACTACGCCCACTATGCCCAGAGTTATTCAAAACTTGTCTCTTTAATGGACCCCTTCCTTGATGGACTGGAGCCAGCAAACCCCTAGCGCCTTGAGACCCTTACGGGTGTGTAGATGCGCTTAATATATGCCTGATTGAATGATTGATTGAGGGTGATGTCACTGTGGACAAGTATGTCCCTCATGTTGTGTGTGTCCCCTCCTCCAGGTGATTTTGGGTCGCTCTTGTACCGAACAGCCTATAATGGGATCCCTAGTAGGTGTATCCCAGCTCTTCACCAAAATCTTTTTGATGTTGCTGGAATTCTCATTATACGTCAGAATGATTCTGGTACTGTCCTCACCTTTGTCTTCCTTATTGGTGTAAATATCACAAGGGTCTCATTCCTACTGACTTTGCCTGCTCTATTGATAGCCTTTTTCAATACCCATTGTGGGTAGCCCCTTTCTTTAACTCTGCCAATCATCTACTTTTGCTCAAGAAGATAGGCCTCCTCGGTATTACAGTTGCGTTTGGCCCTCAGCAGTTCCCCAAATGGGATACTTTATTTGAGGGTGTACGGCTGGTTGCTGAGGGCATGCAGAATACTGTTGCCCGTAGTCTCTTTACAAAAGAGTTTGGTATATATGATGTCCTGTGCTATTTCTATCCTGACATCGAGATAGTCAATTGTAGTCTTGCTGATGGTACTAGTATGGTAGAGGTTGCTGTTGTTGGTGTTGAGTTTATCAATAAACCTGACAGCCTCCGCCTTGGTCCCCTTACAAGTGATAAACAGGTAATTGATTTATCTCAGCCAAAGAATTACCTGCTCCATCTCCGGAAAGTTCCCAATATCACTGAAAATGTCCTCTTCCCACAACCCTAGAAACAAATTAGCAAAACTCAGTGCAAAGCAAGAACCCATCGCAGTCTACAGAGTTTGCTTGAACAGGGTGACATTAAACAGGAATATTTTGTTTTTTAGACAGTATTCTATCATGTCTAGGATCATGTTCCTATGATCCTTGAATCTGACCTGTCTTGTCTGAAGGAACTGTTGATGTCAAGATAGCCACTCACCTGAAATCCAGGTGGATCCACTTGGGCGAGGAATGTTCCCAAATCCCTCTGAAAGTATGGAAAGAATGATGATTTTGTTATGCATCAAACTGTTACGATCTCCCAGGGGGAAGGGGGATAAGGATGAAGAAAAAAAACAAGAGAATTTAAACAAGGCAGCCAGCTGCTTCACAATAGGCACTGGAATCTTCTGGGAACTCAAACTGGCTGTTGGTGGGGTTCACGATTGTTCAATTACTGGCTTCTGAAGTGTCACCAAATATGTTATAGTACCTTTTGATCAGGTTTGCTGAATAAAAGAAGCAACATTCAACACCATGAGTCTCGCCTATTGTGTGCTGTTGTACAAAATATATGCATGCAACTTAGAGACTAACAATTACCTTAACATCTAGGAATCAACATAAGTACACGTGAGTTTTCCTGCTATTAGCTGGATAGAAATCTGTGAACAATGTTCAATTAATGAGAGACATGTGGGTGAATAAATAATAATAGTTAGAAGTTATGTCGTTTCACTTGTAACTGTTACGGTATTATAATAAAGGGAAAAACATTATATCATTCAATAATATGAAGTTATAAAATATTTCCAAAATGATTAATCTCTATAGCGTC
Source organism: Lissotriton helveticus (assembly GCF_964261635.1). Lineage (NCBI taxonomy): Eukaryota > Metazoa > Chordata > Amphibia > Caudata > Salamandridae > Lissotriton > Lissotriton helveticus. The sequence goes on from NC_136068.1 coordinate 1,207,211,012, forward strand.
TCTTAGTCTATTTTCTTGATCTCAGAACTGTTCACTGAATGTCACAGAATTGTCTCCAAATGAAAGTTTTCAAATATTTCCAAGCGCTTTGTCTCTTTTCAAATATTTCCACGTGCTTTGTCTCAGTAACTTTTCTAAGTTCCAAAACAGTCTGTCAGTGCAGGGGGCCTGCACATTAAAAGCACTTTTGTTCAGAATCTCCTCGTGCTCTCATAATTGGGTGTTTGGAAGTAACTGCTGTTGTGACCTCATAGTTATATATATTCGCAGTATGACATTTTAAATATAAAAAATATATAATGCAAAATAAATATGTTCCACTATACATATATGTATATATATATATATATATAGCCGCTCCACTCGCACCAGCCTGTCGCACACAGAGGCGGGTGCCTGCCAGTCGGGGGTGCACCCGACACAATATACCGCTCCAACAATCCCTCCCCGCAATCCACGGGAACCAGGAGGCAGCACTCCAAAGGCAGGTTACACAAATAGGTTTTATTTTCTCTCACAAAAGCGCTTTCGGCACTCGGCCTTCGTCAGTAATGAGACGCAGACCATCTCCATCAGCATGTATTTAAACACCCGCGTTACTCGGGTAATCAACATAAAGATAGGACTATCATACTCAAAATCAATAAAGTGGCAGTCGCCATCTTAGAATGGTGTATATCGCAATGTGTAAACCATACCACAGTGTATCTAATTAAACAAAGTACACAATGCGGGAAATGCAAATCATAAAATCACGCCCTGTATGGGCTTTTTTTGCAATGTCAACCCAGACTATAGTCCCATATTCTTCCTTTTGTTTATAAAGCCCTGGATGAGCATACATTTATCATCTTATTAACAGCATAGCACAATCCTCGTGGAAAAAGTTCAATACAAATTCGTTCCTCATAATTATCAAAACAAATAAGAAAATAAAGAACGTGAAGCAATGTAACTGTCAATTTGAATCAACTCATCCCAGGTGTACAGCTAGGTCCTCATGCATATTCAGTCCTGTTGGTGTTTTGCTCAACAAGTCTATGATGTACCTTGATTCCAGCCTTCTTAATTTTAGGAGTCTGTCACCCCCCCTGACACTCACAGGGACGGAGTCCAGGCAAAAGAAAGTGAGCAATTCTCTGTTGCGTGCATGCTCTTTATCAAAATGTCTAATATATATATATATATATATTTTTTTTTTTTTTTTAATATATAAACACCTATATATTTGTGTGTGTTTATGTAAGTATATATATTTATATATAGTATTAAATATTAGTAGAATCTATTTAATTTACATTACATTTAATGTATATATTAAAATGTTGAACATTTACTCTTTTGAACTCTAGTTATATTGAAAAAGCAATATATATTTTTGGGGGGGATGATATTAGTGTCAACGATATTTGTTTTCTGATATTTTTGTACTTACCATTATAACTATAACTGATGATACAGTGGTAAATTGTATTTTTGACACAATATCGTTTATCATAGCATTGTGTCAGTGATCTTAATGTGGGGAAGAGGAAAAAACGTATTTACTGACATTCCTATAGCGTATTGTCCAAATGTCAATGAAACTTAGCATATCAATGATGTCCACAAACTGTGTATTGGATGAATCACTTTTCTGAGATCTGTCCTACTAGAAATTTAGCGCCAAACTAAAATTTCCCCTCACACCACTGTCTCCATCTCATTGCATCTATGTATATTGAGGATGGTGTTTTTATTTTTTGGGGTGTACTCATTGACCAAGACTATCTTCTCGCTGTTAACAGTCTCCAATAGTTTAATATATCTGAGTTATGGTTCTTCCAATATCTGAACTATTTTAAAATCAATTGAGCTTCGTATCAGGATACATAACCCCTGGGATAGGTGCTGTAGGATGAGCAAAGTCTCTGTTGACCCCATCTTCTACCAAAGCTAGGAGTACGTCGTAGGTCCAAGTGTGTCTCCTGTAGCATGGCAAAATCAGCACCAATGCCCTGCTTACGAGTTTGGCAGTCTTCCTGTAGGACCACTACCACCCCGGGAAGACCACCAAGCCCTTGGTGAACCCGATTGCCATATTCCGAGTTGAATCCAGGGCTGGCGATGCAGGGGCATTGTCACAGCACTGGGTATCTTTGGCTCATAGGAGGGTTTAAATAGCATACCGCTGCCGTGACAGTGCCTACAGCACGTTCATGCACCTTGCTTTTTTGGGGGGTCACATTAGTACCCCCCCGCACAGAACTTATAGGCAGATTTGCCCGGGGCCCCAGTTGAAGGCCCGATTCAATGACTTAATGACAAGCATTCCTTGACAGGGTCCCTGCCATGAAATGCTTGGTAGAAAGGTAGGTCAGAATCCGCTTGGCAATGCCGGCATTAGCAGTCTGACCGCCGTATTACGGTGCCAGCAGCCGCACTGCCGCGATTCCTGCCTGCTTTCCCCCACTGCGGTAGAATCCTGGATCCTGGCGGTGGGGGCGGCCACCATCGTAATACGGCGGTTGGACTGCCTGGGTGGTGCCGGTCGAACCACCCGCATGAGTAAGGCAGTCCCAGGACCCCCGTACTCATAATAAGGCCCTTTGCCTAGATATATAAGCACTTTCCTAACTTTTAGGGGGCTATTTAGATCTCTAATTTTTCAGGATAGCAGAGTTAGATTTTTTTTATAAGGGATCATGCAGCTAAATATTTAATGAGCCAGCGTTGTAGCATGGGCTGTTTTGACTCATCTGCTCCAATGAAATCAATAAGGCATGAGTCGTGTCATACCCAACTAATTCCTTATCTCCTCTCACCATCATTGATCGCCAACTATCAGTGCCAGATACCCCAAACAATTGATACCACAGCCACTGTGGCACTGCAGAAGGGGCATACACCTAGGGGCGTAGTGTGCTACCCAACGTCCATGCTCTTTGAAAAAGTTATTCATGTCACTTTATGAGTTGCTCTTTGTGTTCTGAGTCAAGTTGCCTAAGCATAAACTCAATGCCCATCAATTCTTGCCAGTGAGTAAGGTACATACTAATTTGCTGTCTACCCAAACCTGGTGAAGCTGAGGAAATATCATACAGGGGTTCAGATCACTGAGATTATATTAAGGTTGTTTTTTCCTCATTGCTCGTTCCCAATGTGTGCTCCTACCTTCCCTATAAAGACATTGATTTTTCCAATATCAGCAATGGTCTCTTTGTAGTGCAGCATTTCTTGCAAACTTTTTGCCACTCCTGCGTTTGTGAGTATGTGAATGTTTCCATCAAAATGAACCTTGAGCCTGATGGGATATAGCAATGCATATTTTATATCCTTGGATTTAGGGTATACATATTTATCAAAATGTCACTCAACGCAGCACAGCAAGACTCCCTGTCATGCAAAACAGAGCAGGGAGGTGAGGACAGGAATGTGCCATATTTAACACTATGCTGCGCATTCCTGTCCTCGTCTTGTGCTAGCACACTAAGTGCTGCCTAGTACCAACACAGGCACCTTTGCACAATGGTGCACAGGTGCACGCATTGCAAGCAGGGTTGTCTTTGTGCAGGAAGGGGTACCTTTCTGCAACAAGAAAATCCTTTGAAGCTTTTTCCTCATTCTATGTGTTCTGCAGAATGCAATTTGCAAAAACAACACATTTGCAGGTCTACCACTCAAGATGGGAAATCTGGAAATGCGCCAAAATCCATGGGTGGATGTGTGGGAACGCTCATGCTCCACCCATGGAATGCCTCTCTAGGACAGAGTAATGCAAGAGAGCAACCTGTGCTGCCTTACGTTACTCCAGATCTACCAGGTACCATAGGGACTAGCAAGGTGAGATGGTAAATCTTAACTAGATTTTGTGTCACCCTTATTTAACCCAGATACTTGTGACTGGGGGTGAATGCTTGCATTGTCGAGCATTTCGTTTATCAATTGTTTCTTTTGCATATGTCGCCCTAAGTGGGAAAGGTATGCACAGACGTGGTTCTCGTGCTCACTACACCACAGGATTCAAGCTAGCCTGGCTGATGAAGGGTGATGCCCTGAAACTGGTCCCAGGATGCTTGTTTCCAGTCCAGTGAGGACCTTGCTTGGTAGTTCGGGCTGGACTGTTCCCACAAGGAACAGGGTCGAGACTGATTTGCTTATGGCTGGGTCCAAACTGGGGTGGTGTGGTGAGCAAAAAAATGATGGATTTAACCCAGATCCTTGTGACTGGGGGTGAATGCTTGCATTGTCCAGCATTCCATCCATCAGTTGCTCCTTTCACTCCTTGCATTACCTTTCATTGGGCAAGGGCTATGCAAAACTGTGGTAAATATGGCACTTAGGGCCAGATGTAGGTAGGCAAATACCGGTCGGTAATTTTGGCCGTTACCGACCGGTATTTGGAAAATGAGATGTAGGTGGGCATCTTACTGATTCGGTAATTTACATTACCAATTCCTTAAAATACCGAATCGGTAAATTACCGATTTTGCTATGTAGGGAGCGCTCAAATGAGTGCTTTTCCCCTCTAGACCGGCATCTTCGGTCCTGGTCACCTACCTAAACACCCGCTCGATGGTAAAACATCAACTGGAGATCTTCCAATTACTCAATGCCAATGATATCGACATTCTTCTCCTATCGGAAACCTGGTTAACGGATGACTCCACACCTGATATCCTAGCTGCAATACCCGCTGGGTACTACATACTTCAATCCAATCGAACCCAGGGAAAAACAGGTGGCGGAGTCGCAGCTATCATTCGTCAAAAGCACAAATTTACCACCTTAGAAAGGGTCAGTCTCCCCCGAGTTGATAGCCTCATCTTGAAATTTTCCTCCCCAAAGTTTTCCCTCATCTGTGCCCTTTTTTATCGCCCCCCTGATCATATGCCTTTCTTCTCCCAGTTCTTTGGAGAATTGATTTCTCAACTTGTCATTAACCATGCCAGGATCATCATCATTGGCGATTTTAATTATTGGCCTTCAGATCCTTGTGAAAGTAACCTGTTGGTAGAGTTTTCGGACCTTCTATCTGGCATGAGCTTTTCACAACATATTAATAAAGCCACTCATATTAAGGGGCACACCCGTGATCAAGTATGGACCGCCAACACTGCAATCACCCCTCCTATAATTTCTCCTAGTCCCTGGTCTGATCATTCTTTTATCTCTTTTACCATTACTCACACTCCTTATGTCCCACCGATCCCTGTTAATAACCTTTTAGTCCGAAACTGGAAGCGAGCTGACCAGGATGAATTCCATAGCCTTCTAACCACCTCTGCTCCTAAGGAACAGGCCTCCATTTCAGACCAGGCGTCCAGCATCGCTGGCTGGTTGGAATCAGCCAGCGATAAGGTCGGCACTCTGAAAAAAATCAAAACCAAACGCCCCCATGATGCGCAGCAAGGGTTTTCTGAGGAACTAAAAAAGGAAAAACTGGCCCTTCGGCAGGCTGAGCGCCGCTGGCGGCGTCAGTATACCCCTGATGAGAAAACTATTTATGTTACTCTGCTAAAACACTATAAAAACTCCATTCTTCAAACCAAAACTGCATATTTCTCTTTAAAAATCATTAATTCATCGTCCAAGTCTAAAGACATTTTCTCTATCCTTAATGAGCTCACACAACCAGACCGGATACTGGCCAAACCCGTCCCTTCACAGACTCTATGTGACTCATTGAATACTTTTTTTATCAACAAAATTATTTCTATTAAAAACAATATCCCTCCTCCTACTCTGTCCGTGGCCCCCATCATTACCTGTAAAAATCCTACGCTGCTAGATCACATTCCCTTGATTTCCAAGGCAGAGTTTTTGACCCTTTTGAATAGAGTAAGCTCTGGCTCCCCGAATGATTGCTGCCCCCCACACATCTGAAAGAAGCTTTCCGGGCCTGTCCTGATCCCCCACTCTTACTTCTTAACCACTTGGCTGCTAAGGGTGTTCGATGAGCTCCATTGACTTTCCATTGAAATCAATGGAAAGTCCATGACGAGTTACCCTTGTCATTAGCGCTGAAGGGGTTAATAACTCTCTAGCCACAGGTACTGTCCGGGACATTTTTAAATGCGCCGCAGTAGTTCCCATCCTGAAAAAAACACAATGCCGACCCCTTAGTGATGAGCAACTTCCGTCCCACTTCTCTGCTCCCTTTCCTTAGTAAAATTTTAGAAGCTCATGTGACCAATTGTCTCAGTTCATTTATTGAGTCGTCCCAATTCTTGGACCCTCAACATGCAGGTTTCAGGCCGGCACATTCCACTGAAGCGGTCATTGTGGCTGTGATGGACGAGCTTAGGAGGGGAGCCGATAACAACATCGCCCAGGCACTCATGCTTTTGGACTTATCGGCTGCTTTTGACACGGTCGATCATGATCTTTTGATCGACCGTGTCAATGGCGCTGGCATCCAATGCGTGGCTCTCAAGTGGATCAGATCTTTCCTACATCATCGCTCCCAGGCCGTTCATCTGTCCACTTTCTCAGCCACCCCTACGAAACTGACCTGCGGGGTCCCCCAGGGCTCTGCCCTATCGCCTCTCCTATTTAATTTGTATTTGCAACCCCTGATTTGCTCCTTATGCAATAGCCCAGTCACCATCTTCAATTATGCCGATGATCTCCAATTGGTTTTCAATTTCGACTCCTCTCCCACATCCATTACCAATATTCAATCCACCATGCTTTTCTTTGGCGAATGGATGTGTCAAAGCCAATTGAAACTTAACCCCGACAAAATGGAGCTTGTTTTAACGGAAAGGTCTCTCATCCCTGGAACCCCAGCTTTTGGCCATCTTGCTGGGGTTCCCCTCCCTCCCCGCAGACTCCGTGAAGAGTCTAGGGGTTATTATCAGCAAGGATTTTTCTTTAAAACCCCAAATCAACGCATTTACTTCCTCGTGCTTTTTCCATCTCCGGAGAATTCGGAAAATTTGCAGGTTTCTGACCACTGAGGCTCTTACATTAGTCATTATGGCATTAGTCATCTCCCGCCTCGACTACGCCAACGTTCTCTACGTTGGCATCCCGGCCTATCAGCTCCACCAACTACAACTGGTTCAGAACCAAGCGGCAAGACTTATTTTCCATCAACCCAAACACCAACATGTCTCCCCCTTGCTGCGGAGGCTCCATTGGCTCCCGGTGGCCAAACGCTGCATTTTCAAACTTGGCTGCATCATCTTCAAGTCACTATCCGGCCAAGGCCCTGCCTTTATTGCCTCTAGGATTCAACGGTATGTCCCTTCCCGTAATCTTCGTTCCTCCCACCATAGCCTCCTCTCTGCCCCATCTTTCAAACGGAAAAAACACGGTGGCCTCTGGTTCTCATTTCTGGCACCTAAACTATGGAACTCTCTTCCATATGGACTCAGGTCAACTTCTTGTTACACTTCTTTTAGGAAAACCTTGAAACCTCACCTGTTTCGTCAAGCCTATGAATAACACCTGCACATCGTCTCCCACTCTTGCCCATCCGTCTCCAGCGCCATGAAACCGTTTGGTGTCCGTGCGCTATATAAATAATTTTTACATTACATTACATTCCAGGCCCATAGGAATGAATGGCAATTACCGATTCGGTAATTACCGAAACTTACCGATTCGGTAATTTTTCGGTAAAATTACCTACATCCCATTTGCCTGTTCTTAAATACCGAATCGGTATGACTCGGTATTTAAGAATCGGTAATCTGGGATTACCTACATCGGGCCCCTAATTTCTGCAAATTTATATCTGGCCACTTGTACTGTCACCGTAAAATCTAGATATATTACAAAACTGTGCCCTTTTTCCATCTCCAGTCTAAGGGTCACATTGCGATCCCTGAAGTTGAAGAGTCTTAACAATTGAATGAGGAGGCACTCTGGGGACAAGGGAGCAGTGGGCCCTCTGAGCAAGGATTGCTTGAGAAAAACTGGCTTGCCCAAACAATTCATCTAGCAGATTCTCAACAAAGGAGTCCGGACGACCCATGGTTTTGGAATCGGGGAAGCCTATAATTCAATTACAATTTTGGCTATTGATTCTATTCATACGTTGATCCAGGCGAATTGCCATCACGTCAATCTTGCTGTCGATGGTCCTCAGGCAGGCCCATAGATCCAATTATGTAGCAGCCATTTCCCCACCAGGGTTTCCTAGTTTTAAACCTCCTGCTCCCTTCATTGGATCTGGACTAGCAACGATTTGTCTATTCTGTCTACATTGCTCAAAGATGATCTTGCTTTGTTTCTGATTGTCCTTTCCCATCAAAGCTTCAATAAGTGTGCCTAGGATTGCCACTACAGCCCCCCATGGGCATGTGGGGGACTCATCAAAGTGTTGTTATGTTATGTTATATTTAATTTGTACAGGGAACAGCTACTCGAAAGTGTCCCGTCGCTAAATTCGGAAAGGAACAAATGCACACAATCAGAGACTAGAAAAGCAGCGTTTTTAATCTTTTCTTAAACAGCAATGGGTCCTGGGTGCCCCGAAGTGCCAAAGGTAGCGTGTTCCAAGCCAAACTAGCTTTACGCACAAAGGAATTCCCGCCAAGTCTTTGGTGCTTGAACCTGGGGGTCTGTATCAGCAGCTGAGGAGAGGAACGCAACTGTCTTCCTGTTGTATAAAAGGCAAACCTCTTCTGCAGATAACTAGGGCCTAGGCCATAAAAGGCCCGGTGTGCGATAGTTAGCATTTTGAATTTCAGACGAGATTCAACTGGGAGCCACTGCAAGAAACGCAGGTGGGTGCGAACACTATGCCTTGAGGCCAAGCCCAAAAAAAGTCTAGCCGCCAAGTTTTGGACAACTTGCAGTTTACTAATAAGAAAGCCTGGACTGCCTACTAAAAGGGCATTGGCATAATCCAATCTGGACGGAACGAGGGCCCGGACCACAGTCTCTATGACACTACCAGGCAGAAGAGGAAGAAACTTCCTCAAGATTTTTAGAGTGCCAATGCAGGTCCCAGCCAGCCTCTTCACTTGTGTGGAAAAATTAAGGTTTTCAGCTGATCCACTGCAGGGCCGAACCAGAAATACCTATCTCTGATAGACGGTCAAGGAGCAGAGAATGGGGTACCGTGTCGAATGCCGCCGAGAGATCAAGCATAACCAAAGCAGCTCTCCCGCCGGCATCTACACACACCCAAATCACCTCTGACACTTCTAACAGTGCTGACTCCGTGCTATAAGACGCACGGAAGCCTGATTGTGCTGAATGAAGCAGGCCTGACACCTCAACATAGTTGGTAAGTTGGGATGTGATCACCTTTTCGCAATCCTTGGCCAAACTAGGAAGGAGCGAAATAGGGCGGTAATTTTCAGGTAGCAGAGGATCCAGAGACAACTTTTTTAGGAGGGGAAGGATCAATGCCTGCTTCCAAAGCGTTGGAACATGTGTGTCTTGAAGCGACTGATTAATCATTAAGTTCACTTCAGGATTGATGGTATCAGCCACATCCGACAGAAGCCTGGCTGCACTCGGGTCGTTGGGTGAGCCCGATTTAAGTGCCTTGAGGATTCTGAGAGAACTGGGCAGATCAACTGATCTAAACATGGAGAAAGAAGAGCCAGATGCAACCAACGGGCATGCCAAAGACCCACCTAAAGGCTTCCTAGGAGAAGTTGAAAATGTCTCTTGGATGCTAGTTATTTTGTCTTTGAAGAATTTTGCCAGAGTGTTATACCAAGTCTCCGAAATAGGAGCCCCAGCCACCTGGGCGCTAGGGGCTAGAAAGTTCTGCACAATAGCAAAAATGTCTTTTGAATTATTATAAGCCCGATCAATCTGATAGCCGCATAATAGAGTCTTTGTTTGGCTCGCAGGGCCTGTTTGTCAATGGAGCCATAGCCCCCAAAGCGCCAAGTTCTCTCCAAACCTTTGCACGCATGTTTCAAAGTCCTCAGTTCAGGAGTGAACCAAGGCTTAGAGGGGGGCTCTCTCCTCAGCCTAGGCTGACATGGTGCCAACAGGGTGGCAACTGAGCTAGAAATCCAGTCAGAAAACTGTGCCAGATTCTCCTCCGGGTCCCCCAAAAGGGAAGGCCGGGAGGCCGCCAGAGAGCTACTAAGCTGCCCGGGGTCAATTTTCTAGTAGAGGGGGGACGGTGGCAGTTAACTGGATGAGAGGAATGTTTCGTTTTCCATGAGAAGAATATGGGAAATGATCCGACTATGTGACCGGACGCCGCCTCGCCAATGCTAGCAGGAAATTTTAACAAATAATGTCCAAGGTATGTCCCCCTTGGTGGGTAGAGTACTTGACCCATTGAGAAAGGTCGGCCAGTGCAGAGAATCCAGAAACACTGCCGAGCCGGTTGTGTCAGTGTGATCAAGGTGGAGATTAACGTCCCCAAGAAGCACATAGTTTGAAAAGCCAACACATCCCCACAGGTGTCCAAGAAAACACTAGCTGACCCAGGTGGCCGATAAATCAGGGATTCCCCGGGGTAAAATGGGCCAAAGTTGTAGGCTAAAATCCAGGGCCTCACAATCTCCCCAGCGGGTGGGTAATTCGCTGTGAAGAGTCCAACAATCCCTATACAAAATAGCCAATCCGCCACCTCTACCTACTGGGCGATCCACCCTGATTGTGCAGTCAACTCTCTCAAAAGCCAGGTCTGGTGGCTCAGTGGACTAATGCATCCACTTCAGGGACCTGTGTTTGACCTCATGGTCACAGGTTCAAATCCCAGTGGGTACACTCAACCTTTCATTCATCTGAGGTTGATAAAAATGAGTACCATTGAGTTGGGTAACAATAAACATCTGTTATTCAGCGCCAAGATACACTTCTGGGTGAACGTGTCCTTTACAAATACACATGTTATGTTATGTAAAGTCCTTTGGAGGGAGTCAGGGTTTGTAGTCCGACTGTGCAATTTAAAATTTCAGCTGCCATGCAGCAAAGCCTGATCCCACCTACTCAGGTGTGTTAGGGTGTAATCTGCAATCATTATCCCAACGAACTATGAATGAAATGCACCAGATTCCATTTGCTGTATGGCCACAGCAATCAGTTCCGGCAATATTGGGGGCATCCTTGCGGTGTATGGCGTGAGTATGGTGTGAGAATTCTCTATCCGGCCCAGAAGCCCTGTAGGCCAATGCAGTGGGTAATTTGGTGTGAAGCAATGAACAAACGTGACCGCACAGATATGCCCCACAATCTTTATGAGTTCAGAAAAAGTTTATTAGGATAAAAGAATTACAACAATGTGCAGAATATAAAAAACAATGAAGGCAGTAGGTTCATATACAGTGTAACAAGTGGGTTTAGAAAATAAACAGAGTATAAATATAACTAATAATTAATGCAAATACAGTCAAAAATTATGAAGACATAAGCAATATTGTACAAAAGAAAGTGTAAATGGAAATATAAGTCAACGCAAAGGAAGTCATGGAGGTGTAGTAACTTCTTGCTGCAGAGGTCTAGGGGTAGTAAAACATTTAGCATGAGCGTCAATGAATGAGATGACCGGAGCCCTTAAATCAGAGCGCTTGGACGCCAAATGTAATGGATATACAAATGTAGTATCTAGCCGGTGTTATAACAGACCGCATTCCACCGTGCTTGATATGAGAGCTTAGTGAAATCCTTCCAGTTCCACGTTATTTGCTGGAAGGCTACTGCTATTAGGAGGTCAATTATTTTGACATTAAAGCTAGAATGTTTCCAAATGGAGGATAAGCTACCTAAAAAAATATGTAACGTAGAAAAGGGATGAGTAGAGTGAAAAATCAAGTTTAGTTGATTCCACACCTTTTCCCAAAAAGGGCATACAAATCTACAATTAAAGAGTAAATGGAATAAATCAGCATGTTGGGCCGAACAGGACCAACATTCATGTGAGACATTAGCGTGGAATGAGTGGAGAGAAAGAGGGGAGAATAGGAGTCTATTATAGATAAAGAAGAGTGTTTGTGTCGTGTTTGCAGCTCTGGAGAATTTTCTAAGTTTAAGCCAAATTTTATCCCAGACGTCAACATCCTAGGAGGTGTCAAAGTCTTTTTCCCACAGTAGTTCTGTCTGAGTTTTGTCTCTTGGCGTGGATGAGGTATGTCAAAAACTGTAAATGGTAGAAGCTTTAGAATGAACAAGCAACAAAGAATGCAGTTTAACAGAATGAGTAAAATTCATAGAGCTGTTTAAAGGAGATGGTCGAAAAGTCAAGGAAGCAGATTGGATAGCTTGTGTTAGGAGGGAATATTTAGAGCAAAAAGATGAGGGAAAGTCAAAAACAATACGAGAGTGTGCAAAAGGTAAAATTAAATCCCGTTCATATAATTGATCAACCCAAATCAGCCCACGTTGTCTCCAAGTCTTCCAATAGAAAGGTTTATTATTAATTAGGATGTGTGAATTATGCCATATGGGAGAATTAAGAAAGGATGACGAAGATATAAATGGAATGAGTTTAGAAGTAAGTTTAACTATAGGAGTGGAAACGGATTGTGGTTTGCGTGTAAAAGATAGATATTCCTGAAAGGAGAAGGGAGAAATGAAAGATCGTTCTAATGTAGTCCAGAGGGGGCAAGGTACGGAAGGGTCAGAGAGCTATTGTGATGATTGAGTCAGCATAAAAGATTTATGATAAAGAGCGAAATCTGGGAAGTTCATCCCACCTTCCGATTTTGGACGAATTAATTTACGAATACGCATGCGGGATTTCTTATGTCCCCATAAAAAAGAGAATAAGATAGAGTTCATTTTCTTAAAATGTTTGAGAGGGATAGACAACGGGATATTTGAAATTGTATATGAGACTATAGGAGAGAACATCATTTTTATTGTATCCAAACGACTCCACAAAGATAAGTATAGTGGATGCCACTTTGACGTTAGAGAGGATAATCTTTGTATACAATTATCCATGCAACGTGATACCATCCCCGCCATGGTTGAGGTAAAATGTAGACCTAAATATTTGATAAATTGAGGACTCCATGAAAAACCTGAGATAGCAAGATCAGCACTAAGGGGCTCATTAGGATGGCGGACGGAAGAGCCACCGCGGCCCTGGAGTACGCGGAAAATGCCTTTTCCGGGTCCGCCTGCCGCGGACACTCCGTCCGCCATATAAGGATAGGAAAACGTGTCAAATTTCCGTCCGCGACGGAAAAGCACGCACCGCCGCCGAACTACACACGACCATGCTGCGGACGGAACACATCCGGAGGCTCCGCCGTACGTACTGATGTCTAAGACCGTCCCCCAAATCAAGATGGCGGAAAATACACATAAAACCGCTGCGGAAAAACAACCTGTCTGAACACAGCAGATTCCCCACAGCGAAGAAAAGATACATAGCAGAGAGACCCACCACAAGCTGCTCGCCACCATGGACCCAGCGCTACACGCTTTCCCGATGCTCTTCGCGATCCACCACGTCCTAGTCTTGGCCCACCATCGACGCCGGCGCAGGTAAGGCACAAACCATTGGCTGCATGGAGGGGAATACCTGCAAGGGTCGTGACGTAGGGAGGGGGGAGTGTCATGTTACCGAAACCACTGATGAGAAGCAAATAGAAATACACATTTGTAGTACGCTAACATGAATGAAAACGACAAACCACGAGACATGATAGACTACCTTTATTCCACATAATAGGGGTATAATCACAGTGTATGCGTGAGCATGGGCAAAGTGGGCACCAGAGCAGGTACATCAGAGGCAGCACATCCGAGGGCAGAATGCAGTATCAGAACATCAACAGGGCATTGTGGAGTACAGAGCAGGTACATCAGAGGCAGCACATCAGAGGGCAGAATGCAGTATCAGAACATCAACAGGGCATTGTGGAGTACAGAGCAGCTACATCAGAGGCAGCACGTGAGAGTGCAGAATGCAGTATCAGAACATCAACAGGGCATTGTGCCCAACAGAGCAGGTACATCAGAGGCAGCAAATCAGAGGGCAGAATGCAGTATCAGAACATCAACAGGGCATTGTGGAGTACAGAGCAGGTACATCAGAGGCAGCACATCAGAGGGCAGAATGCAGTATCAGAACATCAACAGGGCATTGTGGAGTACAGAGCAGCTACATCAGAGGCAGCACATCAGAGGGCAGAATGCAGTATCAGAGCATCAACAGGGCATTGTGCCCAACAGAGCAGGTACATCAGAGGCAGCACATCAGAGGGCAGAATGCAGTATCAGAGCATCAACAGGGCATTGTGCCCAACAGAGCAGGTACATCAGAGGCAGCACATAAGAGGGCAGAATGCAGTATCAGAGCATCAACAGGGCATTGTGGAGTACAGAGCAGGTACATCAGAGGCAGCACATCAGAGTGCAGAATGCAGTATCAGAACATCAACAGGGCATTGTGGAGTACAGAGCAGGTACATCAGAGGCAGCACGTGAGAGGGGCCAAGTGCATCAACAGTCCATAGCACTGAACATGTCCATCAGAGGCAGCACGTGAGAGGGGCCAAGTGCATCAACAGTCCATAGCACTGAACATGTCCATCAGAGGCAGCACGTGAGAGGGGCCAGTGCATCAACAGTCCATAGCCTGAACATGTCCATCAGAGGCAGCACGTGAGAGGGGCCAAGTGCATCAACAATCCATAGCACTGAACATGTCCATCAGAGGCAGCACGTGAGAGGGGCCAAGTGCATCAACAGTCCATAGCACTGAACATGTACATCAGAGGCAGCACGTGAGAGGGGCCAAGTGCATCAACAGTCCATAGCACTGAACATGTCCATCAGCGGCAGCACGTGAGAGGGGCCAAGTGCATCAACAGTCCATAGCACTGAACATGTCCATCAGAGGCAGCACGTGAGAAGGGCCAAGTGCATCAACAGTCCATAGCACTGAACATGTCCATCAGAGGCAGCACGTGAGAGGGACCAAGTGCATCAACAGTCCATAGCACTGAACATGTCCATCAGAGGCAGCACGTGAGAGGGGCCAAGTGCATCAACAGTCCATAGCACTGAACATGTCCATCAGAGGCAGCACATCAGAGTGCAGAATGCAGTATCAGAACATCAACAGGGCATTGTGGAGTACAGAGCAGCGACATCAGAGGCAGCACAAGTACGTGTCCCAACCAACCCGTCCCAGGGACCACAAGAGTGCAACGCAGTTCTCAATGGACAATGGACACACCGTGTGAAATAACATGTGAGTGAAGTGATCAGCACCTCACATCACAGAATCAGGTGGACTGCGTGAACTACCTGCCTCGGACACACTGCCAGCACCAGCAACAGAAGTGTGAGACACAGCCACAGCCCGAGTGACACACACATGGGCCACAGACCCAGACACACTGCCAGCACCAGCAACAGGAATGTGAGACACAGCCACAGCCCGAGTGACAGACACATGGGCCACGGACCCAGACACACTGCCAGCACCAGCAACAGGAGTGTGAGACACAGCCACAGCCAGAGTGACAGACACATGGGCCACAGACCCAGACACACTGCCAGCACCAGCAACAGGAATGTGAGACACAGCCACAGATGTGGTCACTGACACTTGAGCCACTGACCCAGACAGACTGCCAGCACCAGAAACAGGAGTGTGCAACACAGCCACAGATCTACTCACTGACACGTGAGCCATAGACCCAGATACACTGCCAGGACCTGCAACAGGAGAGGGCACAACTGAGACTGTGCCACAACATGATGCATGACAGCAAACAACAGACACAGTGCCACTATCTGATACATGAGAGTCAACTGCACCTGCGCCACTGGGACCACTGAAATGATGAGCCACAGGGCTGTATGGGCCAGGAGGCAGGGTGGCCCTGGGAGCTGGGGATAGCTGACCTTGAGCGACATCGGGGTGGGCAGGTGTCAATGGTGTGTGTCTGCGTTTCTTAGGGATGTGTGAGTGCACCCTGGACAGGACAGGACTGGCAAGTGGTGGTGACTCTAAACAAATATCACCCACCATAGGTGGAGCATCTGCAGCCGGGATCGGGTTTCTGGGGACGTGCTGGAGCCTGCTTGTCGTTTGCTGTGTGCCTGCCGTCTGGACTCAGAATCATGTGTAATGGGGGATGCAACAACAGGGGACTCCCTCCTCTGCTTCTGACTGGGCTGGATGGGAGTGGAGGTATGGGGGGACTCCGCCGCGGAGACATCTGTGTGGCGTTCAGTCGAAACCATCGGCCTCAGTGCAGCCAGGGGTGAAGTATGCCTGTCCTTGATTGCACCATTGTCCATGGTAGAAGCCTTGTCCGTAGGATGTGCCTTATCCTTAGGTGGAGTGTTGTCTCTGGATTTTGCCTGTGCCCTGGTCGGCGCCCTGTTCCTGCCAGCAGACTTGTCGTCTGTGGTGTACCTGTCTCCAGTAGACACCTGCTCTCTGTGTGTGTCCCTGGCCTTGGGAGATGGACCTTGCTCTGTTGTGTGCCTGTCCATGGGAGTCTCCCTGCTCTTAGGAGGTGCCTTTGTCTTTTGACTGTCCCTGTCCTTGGGAGGGTCCCTTTCCTCTGTTGTGGGCCTGCCCTTATGAGTCTCCCTGCTCTTAGGAGGTGCCTTTGTCTTTTGACTGTCCTTGTCCTTGGGAGGGTCCCTTTCCTCTGTTGTGGGCCTGCCCTTGGGAGTCTCCCTGCTCTTAGGAGGTGACTTTGTCTTTTGACTGTCCTTGTCCTTGGGAGGGTCCCTTTCCTCTGTTGTGGGCCTGCCCTTGGGAGTCTCCCTGCTCTTAGGAGGTGCCTTTGTCTTTTGACTGTCCTTGTCCGTGTCCTTGGGAGGGTCCCTTTCCTCTGTTGTGGGCCTGCCCTTGGGAGTCTCCCTGCTCTTAGGAGGTGCCTTTGTCTTTTGACTGTCCTTGTCCGTGTCCTTGGGAGGGTCCCTTTCCTCTGTTGTGGGCCTGCCCTTGGGAGTCTCCCTGCTCTTAGGAGGTGCCTTTGTCTTTTGACTGTCCTTGTCCGTGTCCTTGGGAGGGTCCCTTTCCTCTGTTGTGGGCCTGCCCCTGGGAGTCTCCCTGCTCTTAGGAGGTGCCTTTGTCTTTTGACTGTCCTTGTCCTTGGGAGGGTCCCTTTCCTCTGTTGTGGGCCTGCCCTTGGGAGTCTCCCTGCTCTTAGGAGGTGCCTTTGTCTTTTGAGTGGCCTTGTCCAAGGGACTGTCCATGGACTTGTGAGTATCCCTTGCCTTGGGAGTACCTTTTGTGTTGAATGCCTGTGCAGCTCCTGAAGGCATGTCCCCCAACAACACTTGTGGATCCTGTGTGTGTACTCCAGTGTATCTGACGTTGTCGTCGTGAACAGATTTTGCTGACCTAGGGGATGGGGTCTGTGCCCTGCGTGCCCTGACGTGCTGTCTGACGCTGCTTCTAGTGCAATAACCTATATTTGAGTCCTGCTCAGAATAATCACTACCCCCTGAGACATCCAGTGGTGTAGATGGGGAAACAGAAGTAGCACCCTGTCCATGCGACTGTACTATTGCAAACGACACACTGCTTGCCAATGACTGCACTGTCCTGTGTAGACCAGCAAGATCGCCATGCATCCCTTCCATGAATGCCACCACCTGCCCCAACTTCCTATCATGGTCATGGAAAGCATTTGTCATATTGGTCTGCCCCACACACAGCTGTCGCAGCAGATCAACGGCCTCAGCACACAGTGCATTTTGGCTCACCGTGGCAGGGGCAGCGGTGCCTGCACCGAACGCCACTCTGCTCCCCCTACTCCTGCGGGCACGAACAGTACATGGTGCAGTTGGCGGAAGTGTGGGCCCTGTGTGCTGTGTTCCGACAGAAGGTGATGATTGCCCACTCCCAGTCTGTGACAACAGTGCAGGCTCACCAAGATTTTCCGAAGATGAGGACGATGGTGTCTCCACATGCGCGTCCTCATGGACGGTCCTGTCCCCCTCTCCGGCGCTGCCCTCCTCTGTGTCAGTCTGCGTGTGTGCGAAGTCTGACCCGGACTCATTTCCTCGACTAATCTCCTCCGTCTGTGGCCGAGTGTCCTCTGTCATAGCTGAAATGCACATAAAAGAGGTGTAAGTCATGGGCACACTCACGTACAGAAGGACAAGGATTCCCAAATTCCATAGCTGACAAAGTTCTTGTAGCACCCATCCTGCACACGGCCCACCTCTACCAGTCATCCTCACATTACATAAGCATTGGTGGCCGTGACACATGTACAGCATGCGGACAGGGCAGGAGCACGTACATCTGCACACATTTCCTGCCATGGGGCCATGGACCACTAGGGGATGTGCTTCAACACTCAACTACTAAGCAAGTGGCGAGTCAACATGGCGGACCTGGATGTCAAATGACACCCACCCAATGGGACCAACATGGCATCACAGAGATACATACGCACCACGGAACTCAATACTGTGTCTGTGCACCAATACATGCATTGCACTCACAAGTTTCCTACACAGACAGTATGCTCACCGCTAGTTTGCTTTTGATCGACACTCAGACGTTCGGACAGGTCAGGATGCGTCACTGCAATGATACGGTGCATGAGAGGGGTCATGGAGCGTCGGGCCAGACGGGCCATCCTTGGAATCATCCCCAGTGTCACTTCCGCTACATTCTTGCTCAGCCTGGAAATGTCGTCCCAGCGTTTGTGGCAGTGTGTATGTCGTCTGTTGCACACCCCCAATGCCCGTACTTCACGTGCAATGCTCCTCCACACGTCCTTGCGAAGGTGCAGCTTGACCTAGCATGATGGGAGACAAAAGGGTGTAAGTCAGTGGACAGTTGGCCTGTCACACACATAGGGGCAACACGTATCTGTCATCAGCCATGCACAATCCGGAACATATGTCGAGCCCACACTACACAGCTAAGATTGCAGTAGGCAGGATTATTTGGCCCCCTCATGCACACCAACATGTCCCACACTGCACTTACCACCTGTCCGGGTGCGCCGTAGAGGCGTCCATAGTTGCGGAGCACACCGTCCACGAGCACATCAAGCTCCGCGGCGGTGAAGGGACGAGACCGGATCTCTTTGGCTCTCGACATGGCAAGATCACGGAGTATGGCACTAGAGCAGCAGTCGGTGGTCAGCTCAGCAGCAGCAGCAGGTCGAGGTGATGGTCACAGGCAGCAGTCGGTGGTCAGCTCAGCAGCAGCAGCAGGTCGAGGTGATGGTCACAGGCAGCAGTCGGTGGTCAGCTCAGCAGCAGCAGCAGGTCGAGGTGATGGTCACAGGCAGCAGTCGGTGGTCAGCTCAGCAGCAGCAGCAGGTCGAGGTGATGGTCACAGGCAGCAGTCGGTGGTCAGCTCAGCAGCAGCAGCAGGTCGAGGTGAACAGGCAGCACTGGTCCCCAGGGTAGGATGTGTGCTTTTGGGCAACACACATATATAGGGCCCTCAGCACGTGTCAGTGGCATACGTCGCCAGCAATTGGTCAGCCCTGGATGCGTGTTCGTGAAATGGGCCAATGACTGGCCCTGTTGTTGCGGTGCACTGCTTCCGCTACTTTCGATTGGGCATATGCGGCCAGCGGCCCTCTTCCCTTTGGCTGCATGTGGACGGACCGTCACGGGCACACATCGGCAACCGCACGTGCAAGCTTCAGGCACGGATGCTTCAGTTGCAACAATGTTCTATCACTGGCGCCACCATGGCGGTGCACGTACTCAGCGGGGGAGGTGCAGGCCTATACACCCTTTAGATGTACTCAATGGACATGCCAGTTCATGTCCCCTCTTACAGTCACATTGCATCATCCTCCATCATCGGGCCTAGGACGGCCGTGCCGGCCATGTCCACAACCGCCGTGCCAGGCCATGTACACAACCGCCGTGCCAGGCCGGGCCTAGGACGGCCGTGCCGGCCATGTACACAACCGCCGTGCCAGGCCGGGCCTAGGACGGTCGTGCCGGCCATGTACACAACCGCCGTGCCAGGCCATGTACACAACCGCCGTGCCAGGCCATGTACACAACCGCCGTGCCAGGCCGGGCCTAGGACGGCGGTTGTGTACATGGCCTGGCACGGCGGTTGTGTACATGGCCTTGCACGGCGGTTGTTTACATGGCCGGCACGGCCGTCCTAGGCCCGGCCTGGCACGGCGGTTGTGTACATGGCCGGCACGGCCGTCCTAGGTCCGGCCTGGCATGGCGGTTGTGTACATGGCCGGCACGGCGGTTGTGTACATGGCCTGGCACGGCGGTTGTGGACATGGCCGGCACGGCCGTCCTAGTCCCGGCCGCTCCGGCCGGTGAACGGTGGATGATGCAATGTGACTGTAAGAGGGGACATCAACTGGCATGTCCATTGAGTACATCTAAAGGGTGTATAGGCCTGCACCTCCCCCGCTGAGTACGTGCACCGCCATGGTGGCGCCAGTGATAGAACATTGTTGCAACTGAAGCATCCGTGCCTGAAGCTTGCACGTGCAGTTGCCGATGTGTGCCCGTGACGGTCCGTGCACATGCAGCCAATGGGAAGAGGGCCGCTGGCCGCGTATGGCCATTGGGAAGTAGCGGAAGCTGTGCACCGCCATGGCGGCGCCAATTATGTTATCTTGTCAGACGCTGCACCGTGATGTGTTGTCTGCAGTTGCGTCATGAGGGTTGTGAGCGTGATAGGGAAAGTTCATATGTCATACACTATTGCATGTGTGTCCATACTATGCCCATCGGTCGGCACACAATGGGCAACAGATGTGCATTTGGACGTGTTGACGTCGGGTGTGACCCTACAGACGTTATTACATCTTCACAAATACACAGTACATCACGGCTGTATGGCCAAATTATGAATCTGTTGTCAGTGTGTGGTTCTGGCGAGGTGACTACAATGGTGGTGGTACACATGCATTCAGTGTATGTGTTTTGGACGTTGTGTCACCATGCATGTAATTACCGTATGCACAACATTATTGGTGTTGGCATTGGGGCATGATGACATGGTGTGTGTGTATCATTATCGTTTGTGTGCATGCACTTGCATGTGTGTCTGTGATGTGGCTACTAAACATTAGGGTAAAGACACACGTATTGTCAGTAAGGTTCACATGTGACTACGTTGCGTTGTACGTGTTGACACACTTCCTGTTGCAAGTGGCTGCACTTTGTTAACGGCCCACTACGTATTGTATAGACTATCAGAGATGTCACACATATGACCATTCTCCCTCGAAAATTTGTTGTTGCTAATGTTGGCTTACATGTGATGGAGTTGCACACGTATGCGTCGTTTGTAAGTTGACTCAAGTTACATTTCTCTCCCACACAGGAGGGCTCCAAATGTGCATCGGCCATACACTGTGCTGGAGGATATGGTTGACGAGGAGGTGATTAGGAAATTCCGGCTGGATCGACGTCGGTTGATGGAGCTTGTTGCCCAATTGTCTCCTCATCTGCAGCCACGTAGGACGTATCCTGGTTCTATTACACCCACTGCAAAGGTTATGGCGGCACTACATTTCTTTGCTACTGGCACCTTTCAGTACACAGTTGGACATGCCGGGGGGATGTCACAGGCCATGTTCAGCACGGTATTCGGGATGTTTTAACAGCTATGATGCTGTACAAGAATGACTACATCCATTTCCCACGGCCGGAAGAGTTGCCAGCAGTCAAAGCAGACTTCTATGCACTGGGCCACATACCACACATTGTGGGTTCAATTGATGGCACACATATCGCTATCATTCCACCACGGGCACGTGAGCAGGTTTTTCGGAATCGCAAACACTTCCATTCGCTGAACGTGCAGGTGGTGTGCCTGGCAAACAACATCATCTCCCATGTGTGTGCAAGATTTCCTGGCTCCGCACATGACGCCCACATCATGCGGAGCAGCATTGTCCCCCAACTGATGGCAAATCTGCGACCCGGTGAAGCGTGGCTTGTTGGTGAGTGTGCAGTGGGGACTCTTGTGATCTCTGTGTGGCATGGGGTACCCACCATATCTTGTTGTGATGTTTGTGTCTGTCATCCCCCTACATAGGCGACTCGGCGTACCCAAACCGGCCCTGGCTCCTCAGTCCCATACGTAATCCTACTACAGCGGGTGAAATGCGCTACAATGATGCACATGGAAGGACACGGAGAGTGATTGAACGTACCTTTGGACAGATAAAGTCTAGGTTTCGGTGCCTGGATAAGACCGGAGGGGCCCTGCATTACTCACCAGGAAAAGTATGCAGGATCTTGATTGCCGCCTGCATGCTCCACAACCTGGCCGTGCGCAATGACATTGAACTGCTCTTGGACCCTGAAGACGAAGAAGTTCCTCGGCCTCCCATCCCACCCATGTCGACTGATGAGGATAGTGGTGAGGAGGAAGGTGTGGACCAGAGGCGCCAGCTCATTGATCGCTACTTCCCTTGAATGTGAGTAACTACCTCTTGTGTCAGTTGACAATGCCTTATGTATGTTTGCTGATGTTGTGTGGATGTGGGGTGCATCAGCTGTGTGTTCTTGTTTGTGATGGTTGCATATGTGTGTCTTCATTTCTTTGGACATACAAGTCTCCATGATGTGTGTCCTCTCATCCCATGCTTTTGTGATGAGTGTAGTTTGTGTAATGTTGCTGTGCAGTGTGTTGTGATGTGTGTGAATGTGTTTCCTGACGTGTGTTTGCTGTCTCTGATTTTCCCTAGGTCACTACCGCAGCACCATGATCATGTACGACTAGGATCCCTGAACCTGTTTACGTCTGTTTCTGAAGGCAATCATGTGAATAAACATGGAGGCAAAACATCATTGAGTGTGTAAGTGAAATTTATTTACAGGTTGTGCATTTGTGCTGGTGATTATTTACAAGTAAGTGGGGGGGAGGGAGTTGGAGTTTAAGGCAATGGCAGATGAAATGTCCGTGCTGACACCACATTGGGGGGTGTCAGGCTAGTCCAGCAGACCAGTGGCAATGATTGTCTCTGTGGGGCAGGATACTTTGCAGGGTGAATGTCTGGCACAGGCAGTGACAAAGTCATTGGCGGCCCCTCTTGGAGCGTGTGGATGGCGCTCCAACACTGCACTCACCCACTTCCAGCCTCGGGCGGCCCCTCCGTCTCTGAGGTGGAACAGAGTCAGCTGGGGGTTCAGGTTGGTCATGGGCCACATCCGTCGCCAGAGGCACAGGTGGTGGTGGTGGTGGCGGCGGCGGTGGAGGCGGAGGTGACGGTGGCGGTGGAGGTGGAGGTGACGGTGGCGGTGGCGCAATGACAATTGGTGGAGGGGGGGGTGTTCCGGCCAATCCATTCCCTCCACATTGTTGTCTGCTGGCCCATGATGTGCACTATCTGGCCAAGGTACCCCGAGATTTCGCGCAACATGTTCGTGTTGTCCACTGAGTCCTGGAGTGCACGATCTGCATGTTCCTGGGAACGGTCGTATGGCGCCTGGCACCTGGCTAGGGCTTGTAGGGACTCAGCCACAGGGTGGGGTAGCTGTCCTTCCTCTGTACGGCGGAGTGTGGGTCGCCTCATTGCCTGATGTCCCGTCGCCTCTCTCCTTTGTGGCCCACTCACCCTGCTTGGGTGTGAGGCCGATGGACCTGCGTCGTGCGCTGGGTTAGGCTGGGTGGCACAGGCAGGAGTAGTGGTACTGGTGGTACTGGTGGTACTGGTGGTGGTGGTGGTGGTGGTGGTGGGGACTCTGCAGATCACAGAGGCAGGTGTTGCTGGAGTCACACATGCGACGGTTGTCGGGCCCGGGAGTCCCTGTGAGCCAGATGGCCCTGGCTGTCTGCTTGTGCCCGCTCCATCCTCCGCACCGGAGCTGCCTGTGTCATCATCACCAGAGAGTCCGGTATGTGTGGGAGGCGAGGCTTGCGGCCGGGTGCTGGTTTCCCCAGTCAGTTCACGATCACCTGAGGGACAAGATAGAGCTGGTCAGTAATGTGGACATTACATGTTCATATAGATTTGTACACATTTCTGTGTCCTGTCGCACACACCCCACACACCCCACCCTCCACCACCACCACCCTCCCCGTGAACATGGGGGCCTGTTGGGAGTTGTAGTTTGGACCTCTCACACACCACACCCTCCACCACCACCACCCTCCCCGTGAACATGGGGGCCTGTTGGGAGTTGTAGTTAGGACCTCTCACACACCACACCCTCCACCACCACCACCCTCTCCGTGAACATGGGGGCCTGTTGGGAGTTGTAGTTTGGACCTCTCACACACCACACCCTCCACCACCACCACCCTCCCCGTGAACATGGGGGCCTGTTGGGAGTTGTAGTTTGGACCTCTCACACACCACACCCTCCACCACCACCACCCTCCCCGTGAACATGGGGGCCTGTTGGGAGGTGTAGTTTGGACCTCTCACACACCACACTCTCCACCACCACCACCCTCCCCGTGAACATGGGGGCCTGTTGGGAGTTGTAGTTTGGACCTCTCACACACCCCACACACCCTACCCCCCACCACCACCACCCTCCCCGTGAACATGGGGGCTTGTTGGTAGCCATGTACATGTTGGTGAGTAGGTGTCCGACGTGCATGGGTTGGGGCGTAGGAGATGTGTCTTCTCAGTTGTGTGAGCCTGACCATGTCGTACTGATCGTGGTGCTTGGTTTGTACTTACCAGCCTCTTCTCCTTCATCAAGTCCGTCTAGGCTCTCTGGGTGAAGTATCACCAGCACCTTCTCCTCCCAATCGGTGTAGGGTATGGGCTCCGGGGGTGTTCCGCCGCCAGTATGATTGGCTCTTGCATAGTTTTTGGCGCGGATGCCTTTCACCCGGGTCTTCAGGTCATGCCACCGCCTCTGGATTTCATGCTTCGTCCTCGGCACGGTCCCTGACGCATTCACCCGACTGACGATCCTGTCCCACATGTGGTTCTTTTGCGCCACGGACGTCTGCTGGACTTGGGCCCCGAAGATGTGGGGCTCCACACGGATGATTTCATCTACCATTACCTTCAACTCTGTCTCCGTGAATTTAGGTTTTTTTTTGGGTGCCATGGTGTGTGGTGCTCAGTGTGTGGGTTGAGTGAGTTGGGGGGTGCAGGTGTGTGGTGTGTGATGTGTAGGAATGGTGTGGTGGGTGTTTGTGTGGTGGGTGTGGTAGGGTGGTGGTTGTGTGTCTTCTATTTGAGTAAGCTGTATATCGATTAGGGCCTCTTGCTAGCAGCAATACTGTGATGCAAAGGATTGTGGTAGTGTGTGGGTGTCATTGTATAGTCGTGTCTCTAAAGGTTGTTGGCAGTCAGGTGGTAGGTGGGCGTGTTGACTAGTGTGCATTATTGGGTACTTGGGGCGTGTCATGGTGGCTTGTGCTTGGTGTTGGTGTATCGGGGGGGGTGTTGTCAATGTTCGTATGTTTGCTTTGTACTTGCGGTACACTTTCTGACATTTGTTTGACGTTAGGGATGTTGTGCGTGTTGGCCTTCCGCAGTGATGCACTGTTTATCGTTGCATTCTTTCCGCTGCGGACGTGGATGGCAGTGCGTTCCGTGGTACAGGCGGATTTATTCTAATTTCGGACACGGAGTATTCACAGGTATGGCGGTAAATGTGTCTTTTTCCGCGGTCATTCCCGTCCGCGGCGGTGGGTGTTCATTAGGCTCCGTCCGCCGCGGACGGAGTTAGTTGTGTTCCGTCCACCGCGGACGGTGTTTGTTATGATCCGTCCGCCGCGGTCGGAGTTTCGTGACATGAATATCCTAATCGCAACCGCGGAATCTCCGCGGCGCAGCCGGGAGTAAAATTTCCCTGACCATGGCGGACAGTACCCATTTCCGTCCGCCATTCTAATCGACCCCTAAAGGTATATTTTGTCAAAGGCAGAATTTCGCACTTGCCTTTATTCAGTTTGCAGCCTGAAACAGACACAAAGGATTGCACCGCTTCTAAAAAGGCAGGAAGAGAGGATTGGGGATGCAACAAAAATAAGAGCACATCCTCAGCATAAGCCGCCATTTTAATATTGGAGTCGTTAAAAGTAAAACCATGAATGTTATCATTTTGATGAATACGGAGTAAGAAAGGCTCCAGGGCAATATTAAAAAGAAAAGGAGACAAGGGACATCCCTGTCTAACACCTCTAGCAAGATCGAAGTAAGAGGACACACTACCATTCGCTGTGACAGCCGCACTAGGAGTGGAATATAGGATAGAAATGAGAGCCAACATTTTTGGGCCGAATCCAAACCACCGAAGTGTAGGAAAAAGGTATGGCCATTCAACTCTTTCAAAGCTTTTTCAGCATCCAAAGCGATGGCTGCTAGAGGATGGGACATATGTGAGGCCTTGGATAAAATATTGAAGAATAGACGAGTGTTGTCCGTAAGAAGCCTTCCTTTAACAAACCCAGATTGCTTAGTACCCAGCAAATCAGGCATGAGAGATTCTAACCGCAATGCTAGAGCTTTCAAATTTTTTTTATAATCAATGTTGACTAGGGAAATGGGTTGATAATTCTTACAGTATTGAGGATTTTAACATCTTAACCACCCTTAGGGATAAGGCAAATAATAGCATCAGAAAAAGAACCAGCAGATGAACCAGACTGCACGAAAGAAAGTATGAGAATGCAATTTGGGGATCAGTAAGGACGCAAAATGAGAAAAGAATTCTAAAGTGAGACCGTCTGGGCCGGGAGTTTTATCCATTTTAAGAACTTTTAGGGCAGTGTGAAGTTCTTTTTGTGTAATATCAGATTCTAGACAAGAAAGATCTGGCCGTGCTTCAGGTGGATAATGAATTTTGGATAAGAGCTGGGATGCAGAGTGGCCAAAAGAGGGTGTTTCAGATGTGTATAGTGTTTTATAAAATTGAAGAATTCATTTAAGATCTCATCATCCTTAGACTTTAAAAAATTGTCAGTACCAAAAATAGACTATGTTAAGCTTGTTTTGTTTAACTTTTAAATAATTAGCTAATAATTTTCCAGCTTTATTTTGGCCACCGTAAAATTTCGCACTAGATTTAAAGTAAGTAATTAGAAGCATTGTTAGTGGTGTCCTTATTGAATTGAAATTTAACCTTTAGGAGTTCGGATAAGGAGTCTTTAGATTTGGAAGAATAATATGAGTGTTCTAGTTTTTTGATTTTGGCTAATAAAGTGTTTGTGACCTGATGAGCTTTCCTATGTTTGTTGGAAACAAAACGGATAATAAAGTCTCTAGCTGAGGCTTCAAAGGCATCCCAAATTACCTGAAAGGACATACCGTCTGTTTGATTAATGGCAAAATACTCATTAAAAAAAGAAGTAAAAGATGATGTGAATATGGGATCTAGAAGGAGGGCATTATTGAAGCGCCATTTGCGAAGTAGATTGGGCTTGTCAAAAATATCAAGGTGTATGATTACAGGGGCATGATCAGAGATCAATACAGATCCAATATCCGCCTTTATCAGTGACTGAGAAATAGTGTGTGAAACAAAAATGTAATCTAAACGGGATTGAGTATGATGTACAGGTGAGAAAAAGGAGTATTCTCGTAGGGTAGGGTTGCAGAGTCTGCAAGCATCTATGAGTTTGTGTTGTTTAATAGTATGTATGAATGATTTGTGAGATTTATGAGGTGTGAAGGGAGCTGGGGAGTTGCGATCCAAAAAAGGATATAGGATTT
Organism: Lissotriton helveticus; assembly: GCF_964261635.1. Lineage (NCBI taxonomy): Eukaryota > Metazoa > Chordata > Amphibia > Caudata > Salamandridae > Lissotriton > Lissotriton helveticus. The sequence continues at coordinate 1,207,238,494 of NC_136068.1, forward strand.
CATTACAGTATGCCAGCAAGAATAAAATTGTCATCATAACCTTGTGTAATTTGTTGGGCTAATGAAGTCCAAAAAGAGGGGTCACCTATCGTGGGGGCATATACATTCAATAAGGAGACCGGGACATTATCAATTAGGAATTTAACAAAAACCCACCTGCAGGCCTGATCAGTACAGTGAGACAGGTTCTTAATGGAAAGGGATTTGTGGAAAAGAATGATAACTCCATTACCGTTTGCCATCACCTGCGGAGAAATGAACATCCCCTACCCATGCCCTTTTGAGTTTCGCAGACTCATCGCTATCCAAATGAGATTCTTGTAAGCAGGCAACATCTACTCCCAGTTTAGCCAAATGTGTCAGAACCCTCTGATGCTTAATAGGTGAATGTAAACCTCTGACATTCCAAAAAATAAGTTTTAAATGCATATATTAAGGTTGTAGAAGTACAAAAAATTCCAATAGAAATTACATGTAAAATCAATAAAAATATAAGCAATATCAAACCAACTGCACAAAAAGTAAGAGATCCGAACTAGATATGAAAGGCATGAAAGAAAGGAAGCAAAGCAAAAAAAAGAACCTCTGGAAGAAAAAGGAAGATTGCAGGGTATAAAATGGAAATGAGGAAGACCAAAGAGAGAGGAGAATATGCAACTGAAGAAAGAAAAGAAAAAGAAGAAAGAAAGCATGAAGAGAATAGAGAATAATGAAGAAAGAAAACTTGCATACAATCCAAGACATACAAAGGGTGGAGGGATGGAAGGCCACATGGAACAATGACGTGTCCAGGACCCACAAGGGAAGGCGGAGGGAAGGGCATAACGAACATACTCGAACATAGGTATGAGAAGACACGCTATCAAAACCTGTGAAGAAAGAAAAAATGGTTAGATATATTACAAACAATGAGAATGCATATTAACTGCTGCAAACATTTTAAGAAATAACAAATGGAATAAAAACCAAAAAAGGAAAACATGAGAATATTGCAACCAGAACCATAGTCTTAATACAAACTAGCTGGAACTAAATGATGAAGTGGTCTCCATTGTGTCAATGTGGTGAGAGTACAGGAAGCTCTTCAACTTAATTGGATCCTCATATGTCATAGTTTTATTATTGAATGTCACTTTAAACAAGCAAGGGTGAAAAAGACCATATCTTGCACCCAACGAGCGCAGCTGCGGCCGTAGTGCTAAAAATTCTTTGCGTCGATTAGCCGTCGATTTGGCATAATCCTAAGAGAAGAACAGAGAATTTCCTGACCAGATTATACGATTCATTGCCCTAGCTGCTGATAGAATCTTTAAGAGGTCAGTATACTCCAAAAAGTACAAGATCACTCCCCCCGGTTTGTGTGGTGACAAAGAAGATGTTTGACGCAATAGTGGGCCTAATCTATGATCTCTTTGTATATTCAGCATGATGCCTTCGGGTAGCTTAAGGAGCATTGGAAGAAAGGATGTAAAGAAGGTGGGTGGGTCCGAGCCTTCTGTCCCTTCAGGTAGACCATAAATTCGAAGGTTATTCCGCCTATTCCTGTTTCCAACTGCTCAACTTGCTTGTGAAGTACAGAGACCTGTGAACAAAGTCTACTTTAGAAGTAGATGAAGATAAAGAGCCAAAGTTATGCTCTAAAGTATTGACTCGTTGATCCATTGCTGACCACTTGTCAGAGAGCATCTGAAGTGTGGATTTGGTTTCTTCCATGAACGGACGTAGAGCTCTAATTTCCTCCAGTATTAGATCCATTGTGACAGAGGCAGTCTGTTTAGGTGAAGAGGGAGGATCTTTTTTCAATCTTTTTGTGGAAGCTTTGGAAACAGTAGATAATGAAGCAATCTGTGAAGGCAGATTGAAAGAGAAAAACGGTGCAGCAGCCAGCAACTCCAGTCATAAGGTGCACAAAATGGTGGGAGTTCCACATGCAGCTGGTCATGTTGTGAGGAGTTTAAAATAAGAAGGAAAAGCATCCAGCAAGCTGTAAATCATAGGAAAGGTGACCCTACAGCATCAGGAGGGCATTTAGAGTCAGCATAAAAAGGAGGAGCCAGAGCCCATGATCGAGCATCGCATAGGAGAAGAAATCCGTCAGCGACGAGTAGAAGGACAAAATGGCGGACCAGAGCTCAACGGAGCTGCGTATGCGTTCAAGAGGCTCGAAATACCTTCAAGCGGCCTCAGAGAGTGAGGAAAGAGGGATCCTCCGATTCCATGGATGTTCACGCAGCGTCTCTCACATTATGAGATGAGTGCGTGTGCTGTAGCGAAGTCGCCGCCTGAACCTCCGTCACCGCGGGAGGATCACCGGAGCGCCGCCATTCCTCTCAGGCGCAAGCCACGCCCCCCCCCCCCCAGGCCCCACAATCTTAACCCTGGATGCAGGACCGCCACTTCCCCACTATCAGCCAACAGTGAGTGTCCCCTGGAACCATCCTTAGCTGCTGGGTCTGTAGGACCATGGATCAGGTGACAACCCCAATGGCCTAGGGGGGCTGAGACTGACCTCGAGTGCAAACATGTCCACCTAGATCTGCAGGTGGGCAGTGAGGACGATTTCAGGCTCTCAAGCTGCCCCTGTTGTGGCCAGGCCGCCGAGGCCTTCAGCACATGTAGCCCTCGGTGGGGCACCGCCATCTGTGCCCAGCTCCTTTTGCAAACATCTGGCCCTCCCCAGGCCTGACAGACACTCACTCACCTTACCTTTCCAACTCCATCAGCTGAGTTGCCATGCCCTGCGCTGTGAAGGAGAGCGGGGAGCCAGGAAGTGGATTCTGCTTTTTGCGGCAATCTTGTCCGTCGGCATAGCCATGCCATATCAGAGCACCTCTTGTTTACAAAAATGGCCTATATTTAAATAACCTGCTTACTTCATGCATCCACTCCATTCAGATTAGGTTACAGTAACTAGAGTCTAAGTTTTTTAACTATTTAATGATTGTGTATTTCATTTTGGTCGACGTGGTACAGGCAGATTTCGATTATGCAGATCTTTACATCTTTAAGGAATCCTGCTGCAGGCATTCCACACTGAAACATGATTTAGCATCAGCATGGCCAGGTCGGTGGGTTCATAACTGTACACATTCTTGTGGTCCTATGTACTGAAATATCCGGAATTAGCAACAACACATGTAGCCGAGCGATTCTCAGATATAAATGTTTACCGTGAGCGATGCATAAGGGGTCTTCCAGTCAAAGTTAGAAGTAGAAACATTGGACACTTTAGAGGGAATTAATTGTCAGGCCTCATGGTTGTAAACATTAGGAGTTTGCAATGGAACAGGATAGCTGGGTTCCAGGGTCCATAGCTGCGTAGGTTTGTAGCTGCCTGATCTCAAGAGGCAGAGCAAGAGAGAAAGACAGAATGCAATAAATCAAAGGAAGGGAGACTGTGAGAACACACAATCAAAAAAAGAGGGGCAAGAATGGAATATAGAGAAGGGGACAGAACAAGAAAGAAGAAAAATGATAGAAATAGGACTAGCCTCTCATGAATATACATACACGTTTTAGAGAGCTTAAAAATGAGCATAACTAAGAGCGATAGAACGCATAAATGCACGCACCAGAGATACGCAGAGGGAGCGAGAGTAAGACAGAGAGAGGGAACGGGGGTGATCGGGGTTAGTGAGACAGGGAGTCAAGTCAAGTCAAGTCAAGTCAGAGAATTTATATAGCGCACTACATACCCAGAGGGTCTCAAGGCGCTAAGGAGGGGTGGGGAATTACTTGTCAAATATCCACGTTTTAAGTTGCTTTAGAATAGAGAGAGAGAAAGAGAGAATATAGGTGCAGAGTCCTGAGAAATGAAGACCTCAACCATCTGAGTTAAAGAGAGAGATAGACATGTTGCATCACAAAAGTGCCCACCCTTAATGCGTCACCAATACTTAATAGATACATGACATGTTGTGTGGCTTAACGATTAATTTGAGTGTTGTCGTTGACATCATTAATTAAGAGTGCATTCTCTGTGGGATTAGAGGATACTTATAGTGTGTGTTTTTACCACACCTGATTGATATATTATTTGAAATCTTGATTAAATAAAGCATCCTTACTTAGTAGATAATATACTTACTATTAAGCTGAAATTCGAATTTCATTGCGTGCTTTAATACCATGAATGACATTTATTGATCAGCAAACTAAATAGAAACCATCCTCATGTATACCAAATGTGCATTGTTAGTTTGAGAATACGTACATTACTGTACCAATGATAGAGGCGAGAGCCTGAGGATAAGGCCTTGACGAAAGTACATGAGGAGCCACAGTGTCAATTGAACGGCCTATTCAGCATTCTTGCGATGTAACCTGTGCATGAGAAGATGTCGTTCCCATGCCAAGTGTGAGATTTTTTCCTGATGTTGAAATCTGCAACATGAGAAATGGATGAGAACAATGAACCCCTGGTGATGAGTACAAAGGGGTGTTACCCAGAAAACACTAGTGTGTTATAACTTAGTGGCATATTTACAATGTGCCTGCAGCACTTTTATGCCGCAAGAGCATATGTTTTGTGATGCTACAGAGGTGCAGTGTTTACAAGGCCACACAAAGCCACATTGCTTGACTTTTCATGGCCTTGTTAATATGGAGTAAGGCAATACCGTCCTCCTCATGGAATGGGCACTACATGCTTATTGCTGTGGAGGTTCCCAAGCAACACCCACAGCTTTTGACACTGTCACAGATTTCCAACATAGTGGAAATCTGGGGCAGCGACAAAACTAACGCCTTCCCAAAGCAGGCATAATGAGGCGAACTATTTACATTTATCCTCAATTTTTCCTGTTTCCACATTTGCTGCATACTGCAGCACACACAAAACGAAAAAAATGCCAAAAAAAATGCCGGCTTTGATTGTTTTGGTGTCCTTTCCTGCACAAAAACAATCATGCCAACAACACAGACACCCCTGCTCCATGGTGGAACAGTGTCTGTATTGGCGCTCAGCTGCAGTTTGTGCACCGGCGCTGGTACAAAAGACAGGAATGCGCTGTATCTTGTAGATATGACACATTCCTGCCCTTTTCTTTTGACATAGAGCAGAGCAGCTAGAAGGCTTGCAGCCCTGCCCTACGCCAAAATGTTGTAAATATGCCCCTTAGTGTTTACACCATCTGAGTTCAGAACTTTTCCAGACTTCTCTCAAATACCCCTTGCAGACTCTCTTGCAGACATCTTCCCAGATTTCCCACTCCCTATGGACTTTGAGAGGTTTAGACCCCTATGCTTATCTTTGATTCTTTCTGAAGTGTGGCTTAGGCAAGAACCTGCTTCCCGGGGGGAAGATGGCGGCCGGCTGAGACACTCGGTCGTGAGCTCCGTCAAGTCTCCAGGTGAAACGGTCTAGGAACGCTTTCTCAATGCTAGACTAGCCGGAAAACATGATATGTCTCTGAGTGCGGTAGCGGGGTAATCTGTTATAAGCAAGTCTCCCAAAACGTGCTCGCAGGAAAAAACACCGAAATGAACAATTAGACGAACAATTAGACGGACTCCACTACCTGATCGGTGTGAGCTGTGCAACCGAGGGCGGCAGTACGAGCAGATAGGCAGCGCAGCCGCGGTGTACTTCAGCTCGTTGTTGTGTGTCCCTCGCTTTTGGCGGCCGCTGAGCTGCATCTTGAAGGCTGGACGAGCTGAGTAAAAGGAAGCGCCGGTTTTTCTGCATGACGGGGTGGGTAGCGGCACTGGTACGGCAAAGCCTGGGTCCGGCAGTCAACTCTTCAGGCAAAGACGGATTGTGGGAGAGAGCTCGAGAAGCTGCCCAGAGCTGCAAAAGGAAACTTTTCAAGATCGGTTTTCTCTTCCGGGGTAAGAGTGGCGGCGGCAGCAGCAGAGAGTGCAACACTACTGTATGTGAGTGTGAATGTGTAGAGGGGGCAGGAAGTAGAACAGAACACTTGGTGGGAGCTTCACAAGGCGATAACAGCGAAGTTTTTAGTGTGGGGCATTGGAAAAGTCCGAGGACTCCTATTTTCTTTAAAAACCAAAAGGTTATACTAAGAGAAGAGTGTGAAAAAAGACCTTGTGAAAGTGGCATAAACTTAAAATCGTCAATAACTCCCTGCTGGATGAGTGAAAGAAGATGTGAAAGTGCCCCCCCTAAAGAAGTATTGGAAGAAGAAAGCCTCACACACAGTGAGCAACAGGGAGGAACAGAGGCAGCAACAGAAGGAGCTGAAGTGGAAAATCAAGAAAATACAGATCTACTATCACAAAACTCAGGAAAAACTTACAATAGTCTCTCCACTCTACCGTTTGGAATAAATAAAAGTGTCAAAAAGAAAAAAGAAAAAAAGCCTCCACACTTTAATTACTCTACAAGATCTAGAACGAGGACGACACAAGGAACAGGAACCTCTCTCTCTGTGGCAGAGAGATCTGAAGAGGGAGAAATAAGGTCAGCTTACTGTCTCAGGAGTCAAAATCTAAGCAAACAGAGTCTTCTACAGCCTACAAAAAAGAAGTGTATGACCCCTAGAAGCACAAAAAAAACGTGAAAAATCCCCCACGTTTAGAGGAATTAACAGAGAGTATAAAAAGCAGAGGGTCGAGGAAAAACAAGGATCAGAAAATAAAGATCACACCATCATTAAGATCGTACTTTAAAATACAACAAGTGGTACAAGTAAGAGGAGGAAGTCACTATCTAGCAAATCACACGACTGACGCAACAGATATAAAAAAGGTAGCGGATACAGTGCCTTCACAATTTTCAGCTCCAACATCAGTCAATCAGAGCGTCAGCCCTATTTTCGAAAAAGAAGTGGAAGAGTCAGCAGACAAGGAAATGTTGGCAGGAGCAGATATGCAGTCGATGCCCCCTCCACCCCCAACTATAACCGTGACTTCCCCTTTGAAACATTCCTTACTACCAAACCTGCCACTACAACCAGGACATCTACCGCAAGCAAGCTTAAGTACCACGCCGCAAGTCGAAATTGATCAAGAGGTCCAAGAGGATGAGCCAGAACAGGAACAGATGGAACATACAGACAAAAACAAGACAGAAAATATTATAGAAATGTGCCTGGATAAAATGATGGAAAAAATAATGGGGGAAATGAGAGAAAAATTTGCAATCTCAGAAGGAAACCAGAACAAAATACAAGAAGTCGTCGAAAGTTTAGACCAGAAATTAAATGATTTAGGGGTCAGGGTCACAGCGGTTGAGAACGAGTTGGGCTCCTTAAGCAAAAAAGTAGACACAAACCAAAGAGAAATAAGACAGCTAAAAGACAACGAGAAAGCAATCAAGGAGAAACTAGAATCTTTGGAAAACCAAGGAAGAAGAAATAATATTCGTGTGCTGAACGTCCCTGAAAACTCAGAGGGAACAGATATTAAGGCTTACGTAATATCTCTCCTAGAAGAATTTCTCCCCTGGACAAAGGATTGCGATTTAGCAGCAGACATCCAACGAGTCCACAGAGACCCATTCAGAAAGAGTAAAGAGAAGAAAACCCCGAGGAAAATTTTGGTAAATTTCAGAACTTACTCTCTGAAGGAAAAAATACTGAGTGAGGGTCTAAAAATTGGGAATTTCAACAAAGTCAACTGGTCTTTTCGTATACGATCAGATATCTGTAAAGCCACGCAGGACAGGCAATGGGAATTGGGGCAGTATATGCAGGAGCTAAAAACTCTCGGAGCAAGTGTACAACTGAAATTCCACGCCTCTCTTAGAATAATGTGGCGAAATAAAATGCACAACCTAAGGGAGCCAAAAGAGGTAGAAAACCTTATCCAAATAATAAAAGATCAAATCGAAATCGATAAACTAAATAAGGAATAATGTAGTAATGCAGGAGCTGAAGGAACTAACTCCTTGCACCAAAAACGACAAGAAAGAACTAGGAAAGTTTTCAGAGACAAAGAAACATTTATAGTAGAACAAATATTGGGAAGCATGTACGCATTATAAATCAAAAGAATGAAATACCTGGAGAATGGGAGCACGAATTCGGGTGAAAACACCTGAAAGAAGAAAAAAGGGAGGCTTCCCCAGGGAGGGAATCCAAAGCAACACGCAAACGAAAAATGCAACTCTGTAAATACACACGGGTGGGGAGCAAAATAGGGAAAAAAGAGAAAAAATCCTCAAAATTGGAATATAAAAGGAACGGTAAGGGAGTCAAGGGCTGCCTCAACAGAAACAACAATCTAAGATGGTAAAAGAAAAATCAATAAAGATTCTAACATGGAATGTTAACGGGCTTAGAACTCCATCAAGAAGAAGAAGGATTGTGGAATATCTGAAGGAAATAGAAAGTAAAATTATTATCCTTCAAGAAACACATTTAACAAATGCAGAGTGGACTCAATTGGCAAAAAGTCTGAATTGGATTGGATCAAGCATACATACAACACAAGAGTGCAATATAAAAGGGGTGGCAATAATCATAAAGAAATCACTTAATGCCAAAATAGAAGTCAATAAAGTGGATAGCAATGGCAGATGGGCAATTGCTAAAGTCAGAGTCGAAGACCGCATTCTCACAATTGTGGGATATTATGGCCCTAACAGGGATGACCCAGCGCCCCTTAAAAAACTATACTCTGAACTTCTAACATTCCCAACCCCAATTGTTATGGGAGGAGACTTTAATCTTATAGAAGATCCTAAAATAGATAGAAGACCTCCAACAAAACAATGGAATTTACCGAAGATGAGGGAATGGTTAGGGATCTATAAAAATGACTTAATTTTGGAAGACATGTGGAAGCTAAAAGGTGTAAAAAACTACCCGTATACCTTCCATAACAAAAAATTAGGACACAAAGCTAGAATAGACTTTTTTTTACTGAACAAAAATCTGCGAGATAAGGTTAAAAGCATTGAACACCTACCCGCACACTTATCGGACCACTCTGCAGTTCAGCTAAATATAACTCTTCCACAACCGCATCTGGCAAAAAGGTGGACAGTCGACCGTACAATCTTTAGAGACGAACAATGTGTGGAGGAACTCATAACAATCTCCCGACAATATTTTGAAGATAACCAGTTGGTACATCAAAAAGAGTAACGTGGGATGCTTATAAAGCGGTAATAAGAGGCAAATTGCTCAGCATGGGTGCGCACAAACATAAAATAAAAAAACAGGATATTAAGAAGCTGGAAATAGAAATTAAAGAAGTAGAACTACTCCTAGAAGGTGAGATATCACAAGAACTGAGGGAAAACCTAGAAGAGAAGCATCGTAACTCAAAAGAAAATCTGACAAATTATCTGGAGAATATAGTTAAAGAAAAATGGGAGAATAGCAAGTTAGCAAATCATGAATATGGAGAAGGTTGTGGGAAACTGCTAGCCTGGAAAATGAAAACAGATCAGACTAGAAATAATATATTAAGCATTCATACCCAAGACCAATCAATCATCTGCTCAGATAATGTTTCAATAAGGCAAGAATTTTCCAAATTTTTTACCTCAATATATAAAGAAGACACAAATCCATCAGATGAAGAAATTAAGAATTACCTAGAAAATGTTCAACTTCCAAGTTTGACGGAGGAAGAAGTGAACTTCGTAAACACCGAAATAACATTAAAAGAAATAAGAAGTGCCATAGGTATTCTAAAGAGAGGAAAAGCTGCAGGGCCAGATGCGTTACCCAATGAACTTTATATTGCATTAAAAGAAATACTAATTGAACATTTAACAGAAATAATGAATAAGACTTATCTGGGACAAGAAATGATACCAGATTCATGGAACGATGCGACGATAAGCATATTATTAAAACCAGGCAAAAATCCAAAGAACTGCGCATCGTACAGGCCAATATCACTCCTCAACTGCGACTATAAGCTATTTATGAATATAATAGCAAAAAGGTTATCAAAGGTTATGGCCAAATTAATTAACCCGGACCAAAAGGGTTTCATAAAGGGCAGACAAATCCAGGAAATCACACACGAATTAGTGGCAACAATTGACGTGGCTGTATGCGAAAAGTTACCTCTAACGATTGTCACATACGATGCTGCCAAAGCCTTTGACCGGGTTAATTGGGCTTTTCTAAATAAAATCATAGAAAAAAGTAAATTAGGGACTAACTTTATCCACATGGTAAATGAAATATACACTAACCCAAGAGCGAGGGTAGCAGTTAACGGGAACCTCACTGATAATATCGAGATTCAGAGAGGCACACGACAAGGTTGCCCCCTGTCTCCGTTACTTTTCAATTTATATATCGAACCCCTGGCCTGCTCTATCAGAAATCAACCAATTATAACACCTTTCAGATACCTAAACTGGACAAAGAAAGTTGCGCTATACGCAGACGATCTAATGGTATTTACTGATAACTATAATTCTTCTAAAGTAGCGATTGAGGATGCAATGAACAAATTTGGCAAAGTTTCAGGTTACTTGATAAATGTTGATAAAACAGAGGTAATGAGCTGGAACACTAACTTAAATTCATCTCTTTTAAAGGATAAAATTAAATATTTAGGCATCACCTTAACACAAGATCTTGGAAAATTATCGGAAACAAACCTAAACATAGTGGTGAAAGAAATGAAAAAACTTCTCAAAATCTGGTCAGGCCTGCCGCTAAGTTTCCTAGGCAAATCCAATATAATAAAAATGTCAATCACTCCCAAATTCACTTATCTCTTCAATAACATTCCGTTAGAATTCAAAAAGGAAGCCTTAAAAAAAATACAAGGAGAAATATCTAGCTTTATTTGGTCAGCAAAGAGTACAAGAATCTCATGGAACAAACTCAGGAGAAAGAAGGAACAAGGAGGAATAGCAAGCCCCGACATATATGAATACTATAGATCTTTCCAATTTAAAAATTTCAGAGCCCTGTTAAAGGTGCATCAAGCATACCCAATCTACCTACAACAATTAACAAACAATGAAGATCATTTCCTTTTCAAATTTGGTCACCCAAAATGTTTCAAAAAAGTAAAACTGAAGGTTCTGAATAATGCCGTTAAGATCTGGAATCAAATAAGAGGTGTCACAAAGATTCCATATTACAGTAGTATGGCGCCAATATGGGACTCACCAGGCACTCCAGAATGTTTAAAGGACTCACTATCAAGCCCACTCAGACAATCTGGAATTGAAAAATGGGGACAACTTCTGGCTGAAAACGTTTTAATATCATGGGAACATTTGCAAGTAATTACAGATCAAAAAATCTCAAAGTTCAAATACTATCAACTGAGCAGCTGGGCAAATACCATTCCGAAAGGAGCAACAGATCCGGAAAACCTTGAATCAGAAATGACGAATGAAACGGTATTAAAAAAAGAAGTCTCAAAATGGTATTGGACTCTAATTGAATCCGGAGAAGAAGATCTTACTATTTCTGAAAAAATATGGGGGAAAGACCTGCCTAATGAAAATTTGGATCTATGTCAAATCTGTAAAAAATCAGTAGAAAAATGCTGGCTGTGTGTAAAGCCCGCAGCATTAAAAAGGAATCATCTTTTCTCTATACATAGAGCGTATTGGACACCCAAAAAATTATCAAAATTTAAAGGATCGGCAGTAAAATCGTGTAGTAAATGTGGTGAAGAAAAAGTGGATGATATTCACATGTTTAGTGGTTGCTCATCGCTTACGCAATACTGGCAAGAGATTGGTAAGACACTAACTGCAATACTGGCAACACCGATAACTGTGAGTATTATCTTAATTATTTTTGGGATACACTATACTACTCAAGCAAATCAGTTTAAGCTAAATAAACAACAAGAAAACTTACTGTTTGTTATGATCCTATTAGCTCATAGAGAGATATGTATTAACTGGATAAAACCGGCACCACCAACCCATGAGAATTGGTTAAATGCTGTAATAAGAACTAGCAGTCTGGATATAAAAGGGAAACAACTCAAAAAAATGAAATATTGGGAGATCTTGGAAAATTATATCACCTCCAGATGATAAACCAGAACCTCTCCTTGTCTGAGGTTTCTTTGACTCTTCTCCTTTTTCTTTTTTTTTTTTTTTTCTTTTTCTTTTGATTCCAATGATTAAGCGGATCAATAACTCCTGGCATGACTTGAAGTCTGTCAAACATCCCAAGGGTCATGAGAGCTCCAGAAACAAAGGAATTATTGGGCAAGATAGAGGTGTGCGGAAGGAATCTGACTGGAACGAGAATGAGATACACCCCTTGTACTCTCCGATAGACGATAAGGGGCAGTTTGGAGGTACAATCAATCAGATACTGTCGGACTCCCAAACACCTTTTCTTCCTGCATAAACCCGCAATATGAGGAAAAAAACAAAACAAAAAAAAACATTTATTCTTTGACCCATAGAAGACTCTTGACCGTGCTTCTGAAATGCTGACACCTTACTACTTAATTTTTCCTTGCCTTGTTCTAATTTCTTTAATGGCAATTTCCTGATTTGAGAGATTATTTAGGATACAGAACAATCCTTTTAGCTTGGACTCTGATTCAGGAGATTTAGATTACTTAGGACCCTTTTATGATGTTGGTCGGAGTTGCCTCTGACCGACACCGTATGAGTGGGGGAACCGACTGGCCATAGGTCGGTGGTTCTGCACACCTTATTACGATGTGATCACACGTGATGAAGCCGCAAACTCCAATTTCACTATGAAAGCTTGTGCAGTGGGCGGAAAATGCCCACAGCACAAGCTCCCAATGTGAAATGGGAGTTTGTGTAAATCCCTGTACCGTGTGTCAGACATTTCACGGTGTCAAAAAAATGAAGAAGGGGACCAGGAGCTAATTGTGGTCCAGTGCCTGTGCTCCACTATCAAGTCGTTAAACCAAAGATGGGGTCACTGTTCCATTTCGTGGGGTTGCAACAAAGTCACCCACTCACCAATGATAGAGTAAGGAAAGAGGAATGGGCAAGAGGGTAACCCTAGGTCTAGAACCCACTTTGCAGGGGGAGAACAAATCTTGTCTCATGTTGCCCTCACACACCCTGAAGGATGTCATGCTTCATCATTGGGCGTTTGCTACTCGTTTGGCCGGCGCTGCAATGCCCTACGGGTCCCCTGAAGGTTTGCTTTAGCTGTGATCTTTAGAGAACAGCCATTAGATGAGTGCGGGTGTGTGGGGTGGGTCCTATTTGCACAGTGAATGTGTATGTGAAGGATAAAAATAGCTAACGGATACCAGAAAAAAGGTATCTTTATTGTGGTGGTACCCTTGTCGTACTTGTTACGCTTATGGGCAATGATGTGCCCCAGGTGATGTGCCCCAGGTAACTAAAAGGTCAGGTCATCATGTTTCATGCCTAAATGATCATAAAGATCCGCAGTGCTTCCTCAGGACCAGCAATAGATAATGAAATGGAACGTGCAAGTCATAGAGGGAATCTGACCCTCGGTGTAGTTTGAGCAGGCTAGCGCTGTGGAAAACTACAGCTCAGCTTACAATTAAGTAGTTGATCCACGCTTTAAGTGACCTAGGAGGAGAGAGGGAGATAAAAACAGAAAAACACACATGGAGTATGAATCACAGATATCAATGTGTGCCTCCAGAGTAAACATAAAAACGCTCTCAATGCGCAAGAGGCATTAGCCTGAAAAAGTCTTCACCATGGGATAGGTCCTAAAAAACGGAGGCAGCCCGAGTAAACACAGTGTAATAACCGCCGGTTGCGCCAGGGGAACAGGCGAGCACAGAGGTACCACTTGTACTTGAGACAACCCCATGCGTGGGGCCGTGCCATGTCTGAAGGACCCCAAACCTGTGAGCCAAAATGCGGGGCAGTTGCCCTAAGCCAGAATCTGCTAGGATTGCTGTGTGCCAGGCTGAACGAGGCGGCGTGGTGTCAGGTAAAAGACCTATACCATATTGCTTACCCTCTTGCCCATTCCTCTTACCTTCCTCCCTCATTAGTGAGTGGGTGACTGTTTTGCACCCCCTCCGAACAGAACAGTGGCCCCCTCTTTGGTTTAAAGGCATTTCACGGTGCCTGCCACACAAGGCAGGGATTTTCAGGGGGGCACTGCCACAACCATAGGCCGCAGAGGGATGGGGGCCTTGCTATGGGCCCCAAAGTTGCTTTCCAACCGCCATTCCATGTTTGAAAGGCCAACATGGAAAGGCTGTTGGAAACCGACATCACAATCCCGATGGCAGAAACGCCATCCTGAAGATATCATGGACGGTTTCCAACTGGCTGATGGGCTCCTTGAGCCCGTCCGTACTGAGACGGATAGGCCATCCGGTTTACACTCTGACCACCAACATTGAAATTCGGCGGTTGGACAGTAAACCTACCATGTCAGTCGGTGGAGGCTTACCGACTGACATCGTAATGAGGCCCTTTATTTATTTATTTATTTAATGCATTCTTATAAAGCACGTACTTTACCCGAAGGTGTCAGAGCACTGTACAATAGAACCAGTTACGTTACATGAGAGAACTGTTACAGGAATGAAACAAATAAAAATAGCAATTCCATAGAATCAAAGCGACGTAAGCATAAGGCACACAATCTCAAGCACAGCAAGCCCAGACTGTACAAGCAAAAATATGAATATAAATGACAAATTTTACAATGAATAATGAACTTCCTGGTGAAGAATAGCAGGCCATAGAATCAAAACAACTCAGGCAAACGGAACACAAAATCAAACGCAGCAAGCACAGGATGTACAAATAAAAATATAAATATATGTGACACATTTACAATGACTAAAGAACTTCCTGGTGAGGTCTGAGAAGGGGGGAATTAGTTCTGAAAGTGTCTTTGGAATAAAAGAGATTTGAGGTCAGCTTTGAAGATCGGGATGGAGGTGATAGCACGGAGCGAAGGAGGAAGTGAGTTCCAGATTCTCACCGCATTACCTGAGAACGATTGTGCCATCAATTTTTCCCTTTTGAAGGAGGGGGGCTCAAGAAGGAACTTTTCCGCATTCCCAGACAATTTCAGTTTATTCGCCAGATAGCGAGGGGAGGAAGAGTACAAAGATTTGTGGGTGATGCAGGCCGTTTTGTAGATAGCTCTAGCCTCGATGGGAAGCCCTCGGAGAGAAGACAGGATAGGGGTGATGTGGTCACTTCGTTTGGACCCTGAAATGAAGCGAGCTGCTGAATGGAGGACGGATTTGAGGGGAGAGAGGTGAGATTTGAGGAGGCCAGTCAGAAGAGAATTACAATAGTCCAATCTAGAGAGAACTAGTGATTGAACAAAGGATTTTAGGTCATTCTCCGGGAAGAACCGACGAATCCCCCAAAGAAGGTGCAGCTGATAATGTGCGCTCTTGGCCATGGAATTGATGTGTGAGATTAGGTTGAGTCTTTTGTCCAGTATGACACCTAAGGATTTAGCGCAGTCCACAATCATGGGTTTACTGTTGAGTAGATTCAACTGATCCAACCAGGATTGAACAGGAGGCGGGGAGAGAGAGTTAGATAAGAGGAGGAATTCCATTTTAGAGGGATTGAGAATGAGTTGGTGCACTAACATCCAACTGTGAATAGTGTTGAGAGTTGAGCTGAGTAGTGAGAGATCATGAAGGGAAGACACCTTGAGGTATATTTGGGTGTCATCCGCATAGAGATGGTAGAAGATTCCAGATAGGCTTAGGAGGTTCCCTAATGGTTCCAGATAAAGATTAAACAGAGTGGGAGCAAGGATAGAACCTTGAGGGATGCCTTGACCAACCACCAGTGGAGACGAGAGACTGTTCGCAATCCTAATCATTTGGGATCTGTCCGAGAGGAAAGAGGCAACCCATTTGAGTATTGTGCCTTCCACGCCCATTCTCTGATGAAGAATGTTCAGGAGGGTGTTGTGATTAACAGTGTCAAAGCTGCAGAGAGGTCAAGAAGAATCAGAAGGCACGATTCCCCCGAATCGAGAATATGCAGCGCATCATCGATCACTTGCAGCAGGGCTGTTTTAGTGCTGCAATTTCGAATAAACCCCGACTGGAACATGTCGAGGAGATTATTGTCCATAATGTGTTGGGACAGTTGTTTTGCAACACATTTTTCTGTGATCTTTTAAAGAAAAGGGAGGTTGGTGATGGGGCGGAAGTTATTGAGGTCATTTGCATCTGCAGAGGGTTTTTTTAGAAGGAGGGTAACCTGTCCCGTTTTGAGGACAACTGGGAGGGATCTTTGACTGAGGAAGAGATTGACTAGCCTGGTCCAGTAGGAAAGGGTGTTAGTATAGAAATCAATGGCGGTGCCACTGGGTATGGGGTCAAAAGAATGGTTGGAGGGTTTGGTTTCGCGGATGCATTTGAGGAGATCAACCTCCGAGATGGCGGCAAAGTTCTGCCAGGTGACTAAGGCTTTTCGCTCCTCAATGGGGGTGGATGACCTGTTCCACCAGAGATTGTACCTTTTGATCGAAGAATATAGCGAACTCAGTTGCTTTCTTTGAAGCATCCTCAAGCTTGATGGTTTGGAGAGAACAATTTTGGTTTTTGATGAGGTCGAAAAGTTTTTTGGGTCTGTGTTTAGCTGAATCGAGGAGGGATCTGAAATGAGATGTTTTTCCTGGAAGATGTGCTGGTGGTATTTGGATCTTGCTGAGCGTAAAAGAGAGAGGTTGGGGGTGGATGGAGAATGTCTCCATTGCTTCTCCAAGATTCTGAGGTTTTTCCTTTCGTCAAAGAGAGCTTTGTTGAACCAAGGAGCTGATGGGGTGGATCTTTTCCTTTTGCTTTGGAGTGGAGCAACCTTGTCGATTTCGACTGCAAGGATTGAGAGGCAAAGGGGAGTGAGATCGATGACATCCGTATTGGGGTCTAGACTAGGAAGTGAACGCATAGCAGAATCACATACAATCTCAAGATCAATGTTTTTTGTGTTGCGGAACCACGTAGAGGCTCTTTTAGGTTGGCCGAGAGTTAAAATGTGAGAGAGGTGAAAAAAGAAGGGAATGAGGAAATGGTCATACCAGTCAACACGGATAGGTGAAGCAGAGGTGATCTGGTCTGATTTGGATATCACAAGGTCCAGAATTGAGCCCTTGGCATGTGTAATTTCCGATCAGTGTTGGGCAAGATCGTTAGCTGAGAGAAAGGTTACAAGCTTGTTGGCAGCCGAGTCTTCCACGGAGCCCCAGTGGAGATTGAAATCACCTTGGAAGATCTGCTTGTCGCTTTGTGAATATTGGTCACTAATGAAGTCGATGAATTCCTCTATGAAGGAAGAGCAATTACCAGGTGGGTGGTAGATGATATGGAACCTGAAGGGTGAGCCATGCTGAACTTGGAGTTCTAGGGAAAGGCATTCAATGGTGCGAAAGAGGGTGGTGGGAAAGGTTTTGATTTGGAGGGCGTTTCTGTAGATAATCGCAACACCTCCCCCGATCTTGCTAGTTCTGTCCTTTCTGAGGATAGAGTAGTCAGTAGGTAACAGAAGATCAAAAGAAGTGTGAGAGGAGTCATTAAACCAGGTTTCAGTGAGAAAGAGCATGTCGAGATTGTGGTGAGTGATAATGTCAGAGATTTCCAGTTTGTGTTTGGTTGCAGATCTGCAGTTATGGAGCATACAGTGTAGCTCTGACGCAACTGTTTTGGTGATGTGAGTGTCTGGACTGATGAGGGGGATAGGGATTAGATTCTTGAATGAGGGAGCACCTTGAGGGGGAGGCCGGTAAGTTCTGAAGGAAGAGATTGTCTGAATGGCAAATTGAATAGAGTTGTTAGGAGAGGCAAGTGGAGGGGAATTGACATAGATGGTCTTGTAGGTAGCCAATAAGTTGGTGATGTCTGTGGGGGAAAGATTGTGGTTGGTTCTATTGGGGCATGGGAGCAAGGAACTCCTCGGGAGGTTATTAGGAGGGGGGATATCTTGGCACATAAGAGTGAAATGGATGCTTCAAGCTGGGAATGGAAGAGATGAGAGAATCAAGTTTAGTTTCCAGAGAGAAGTGTGCTGAGCAAGGAGTCAAGGGTGGCTCAATGGTTAAGGGAGAGAGTGGCCTAGGCGAAGGAGGACAGGAGGAGGTGGGGGACCTAGGAGAGTGTTGGGGTGTGAGGGTCGAGGGTGGGGGGTGGGGGAGGAAGTGAAGTAGGCGAAGGAGGACAGTGGGCTGTGGGAGACTGGGGAGAAAGATGTGATGCAAGGGTCTGGGGGAAAGAAGGTGGTAGAAAGGAGTGAATGGAGATACTGTGATATTTTTACTGGTGTTGAGCAGAGGTGAAGAATAGAGTTCATACATAGGAAAGTTGAGAAGTAGAAATGGATGGCTGGAGGAGGAGGGGGAAGGAGTGGGGTTATGGGACGGCCATAGTTACGGTGAGATGAGAGAAGGGGCTGAGCAGGTAGATGAGGGAGAGAGGTCAAAGAGAGGCCATGGGAGTGGGGAGAAGAGAGAGGGTGCAGGCCAGGTGCCATGGGTAATGAAAGGTGAATGTAGGGGTAAAGGCACCAGGCAGAGTTGGGGGGTCGAGCAAAATTAAAGTTGTGGGAGGAGAGAGGGACTGTGCAGTCAGAGGGGGGAAGAGGGAGGAATTACCAGGAGGGGAAACGGGGTTGGGAAGCATAGGGGGGAATGTAAGATGTGGAGAGATAGGAGGAGTGAGATCAGTGGGAGGGAAGATGATGGGATTACCAAAAGGGGAGGCCGGGGTGTGAGGCAAGGGAGGGAGAAGAGGAGGTTGAAGAGAGATGGTAGAAGTAAGAACAGAATTGAAGGTACGAGGAAAGGGGAAGAGCGGATAGGGGTGAGGAGAAGAGGGGAGGGAGGGAGAGGGTAAGGCGAGTTGATTGGTAGTTCAGATTGTAAGAAGGGTGGATTAAAAAGGGGGAAATGGGAAGGAATAATGGAGTAAGGGGGTGGAAGAAAGCAGTGGAATGATGAGGAGATGCAGGATGTAGAGGTGAAGTGGGGTGAAAAGCAGATGAGGTAAGGGGGAGGTCCCGTTGGGAAGGTGGCACACTGTTAATTGATATTGAAAGATGAAATGCTAACTCTCTCTCCCCTCAGTGCGCTTAAAAAAGGTCTGTCGGAGGAAGATAGATTGTAAGGAAAGTGGACCCAGAAACTGCTGGATCAGACAGTGGTAGATAACGAGCAGCACCTGAGTTGGGAGCACAGCAGACGCAACAGTGATCTTGGAAAATGCCTATTCAATGGGGGTGAGGGACAGAGAGGGAGACAGTGGCCAATTGATGAGCACAGTGTGAAGGAAAATATTTGGAAATAAGAATTAGCAGGACCAATAGGCCTGACCATGGGAAGCCCATCGTATTTTCTCTTTCCATTCTTGCATGCATTGCCAATCAGGCCCTTGAAAAAAAGGAAAAAACAATCATGAAAAGCTAAAAGAAACAAGAAAATGCAATTGAAACACAACAGAAAAGAAGTTACCAGGCCCTTGCTCAGATAAAAAATGCCCTGCCAAAAAATACATTAAAAAAGAAATGAAAAGAGATTCCCAAGCTCTGCCACTGAAATGCTGTACTATTTAGGTGGATGTGCATGTCATCAGGTGAAATGCAATCACAGAATTGAGCAACCATTAGTCAGCTTAAACTGCACTGAGAACCCCACCTTTGCCCAACTGCCCCCTAACCGCTCACAAGATTTCATGACCTCTCTACTTTGGAATGGTTGACTTCTGACATCTTCCTTCCTACCATGCCTGCGTTGTGATTCATCCTTCCAAGACACTTCAATCAGCTCACTTAGGACTTCCCAGTTCAAGACCCTTCTCCCATAATTTCTAAGATGGCCCACCCAGACCTTGCCTCTCTCAAAACATTTCTCCACATCTTTTACTTTAATATTACTGTTTCCCAGAATCTATGAAAAAACACGATAAAGAATATTAAAAACAGGATTTTGTGAAAATTTCCCAAAACCTTTTTCAATGACCGCTATGATTGCACTCCGAAGCGGACTCTCAAAACTGATCTCCTGATTCTCATTTGCAAACCCACCTCATTGTTTATTCCAGAAGCAATTGAATAGCTCTGCAGTATCTAATATCCCCTTGTGAAGTAAGGTTAAATACATGGCCTCTGTTCACTTCAGTAGTAACCTTTCAATTTCCATTGTTAACAATGGCAAAATCATGTTTCAAGTGAACGACCCTAACCCATCACAAAGGCCATGTAGTTGTGAAATCCTGTGGTGCAGTCAAAATCCATTAATAAGTCCTATTCAGAGCAAATCATTACTGGCACCTGCATAAATTTTAACCCAACCGATTCAAGTGGGAGACTACTGATTTCAAGGCTGGTCTGCCACCCCCGACTCATGCATGAAGAAACTCGGTTCCAATTCGCAATTTTGCTAAACTACGAAAAAAAATCTTGATGCCAGTCCCGCATACTCCAAACTCCCCATCCAAGAATTGCCTCTGACATCAAAGGTTAACACTTTGTTCTTAATTCTTGAGGGTGAAATTAACAGGCCTGGGCGTAGTTCGGGGTCTGCGAAGTTCTGCGATTGGCGGAGTGCAGTGTGAACTGCAGTTTGTGTTGGTATTCCTGCTGCTCGGGTAGAAATGCTACCCGAGCGGCATCACGCGCTCGCGAACTTACTGTTCGCAATCGCAAACTTACCATTCTCAATCATGAGCCGGAAAAAACTCCGCTGCACATCGCGAAGCAGAGTTTTCTGCACTCCGCAAGCTCCGCGGAGTGCGGCGTACAGAAAACTCAGCAAACTCCGCGAACTGAACAAATTTCACCACCCAGGCCTAGAAATTAGAGCATGTGAAAGACCATGACATTTTATTTTTGACAGTTTTACATAATGCAAAGAAACAGAGTTTAGACCTCTGTTTTTATTTGTTCTATGTTGTTAAACTGCAATAAATAAAATGCTGATTGTTTGTCACCATACATACCAATAGACCTGATTCAGGAAGATTGCCTCTACTTCAATATATCAGTGGGGAAAACACATTCTCCCAACAATTAAGTTAAAATCTCCCACTTCCATGCTATAAAATGTGGCCATGTTTGCACATGCCCAGCCCAGATGTCCTTTATGCTCCCACATAAGTGCGAGGATGGTACATAGCGAAAGTAACTTAGATCGCCAGCAGTGTGAACAACGACTCTTGTAAGAATAGTGAGGATGTCAGCCATTTTGTAGAGCCGGTTTTCCTGAATGCTGACTCATCATCTGATGACTTTTTTCTTGCAGAATTCATTGCGCCCTCATCAGGAGATTGGATTTCTATTTGTCAGTTATCAGTAGGATTGTGCCAATTTGGATTTGATTAAATAACTATTTTCTCTTGGAATTCTCAGAGAGGTGTGAAGCGGACACTGGAGCACTTTGTGATGTCTCGTGAACTTTTTTTTCCCCCAAGTTGTATTTTCATCCTTATATATAAGGTGAGTGATAGAACATGTATCACAGTATTTAGAAATATATTGCAGAGTGTGTGAATTTGAAATATATGTTTTCTTTGTTTAGATATATATCACTTATACAGAGAGTGGATAGTCATTGCCAGATATGACAAAACGTCAGTACAAATCTGGATATAGTTTGCAGAATACTCCACATAGCAATTCTTAACTAAAGTTGATCAACTCTTGTGTCCAATTCTATTTCTACATATTATCCAATACTGAAGTACTCAATTGCATCACTGATAAAGGTGACAAAAGCAACCTCATTTTGACTGTCTTTTTTCTTCTCAATTTCCTTTACCATATTGGGGACTAGGGGCCAGATGTAGGTAAATTCAATTAAGCGAGTCCTTAATAGCGATTTTTACCGCATCGCTATTAAGGACTCGCTAAATTGAATGTAGGTAGGAATCGCTAAAATATTAGCGATTCCTTAATATTCCTTAATAAAGAATCACTAATTGAGATTCGTTAATAAGGAATACCTAGCCATTCATTCCTATGGGCTAGGAGGCTCACAATTTTGCGATTCCTTATTTTGCTAGTAGGTTAAAACTCACCTACATTGCTCTCAGCCAAATACGGGTCAATAACGCAGAAATTCTGCGAATTTCTGCTTTACCTTTCGGTATTTGGCCACCTACATCTGGCCCTAGGTGTTAAGGGATTTCCTTAATTATGGGTGTCATGTATTTTTAGGAGCGCAAGAAGTAGATATATGACCTTCGTCCATAGTCAGTATCCAATATTGATATAATCTGGCCTTGCTTCACTGTCTTTTTCTTACTTGAGTTCAGTGTCTTCTGACCCTCTTTACTCCTACCCAATTTCTGCAAAGACAGTTCATAACCCCCACATCAGACAATGCTTTGCAATGCCACCCTTTCTGATTCTCTCCTGTCTAAACATGCCTATGTCACCACCTGCCATTAATCCTTTGACACTAGACACTTCAATCATCGTACCCCACATGCTCCTGTAACCTACATCTAAGACCTGCTCCTCAATCATCTTACCCTCCCACATCATACATCATACTTTCTGCTTCCCTTCAATCTCACAAACAACCCACATGCATATTACTCCTCCCTCTCTCCTCCTGATTTCACTTCTTCTAATCTCTCTCAGTCTCCTTCATCTCGCAATATTGCCCTTCTCACCTGCTCTCCTTTCAATTCAATGCATATCTCCCTAATTGACCCTGTACCTACTAGCTACTCTCTCCACCTTCCTAGCTCTGCTTCAGCCTACTCTCACCCTATCTTCCAACTCAATTTAGCTACGCCCCTCGTTCCATGTCTGCCAGACTCCCCTTAGATCCTTTACCTATTTCCAACTCTCTATCACCCAGCCTTCTGAATCCCAGTCCAAACCCTAATCCCACTACTTAAGTACAGCTCATGCCCCCTCTTTCCCCCCTCATCATACAGTACCCATTCCCCTCAGCCCTTCTCTCCTCAACTGTGTTCCTAGATGATGACCTCAGTGATCACATTGAAAAACTATGAAAACACTACACAGAAGCTGACAATCCTGGCCAAAGCATCTTCCCCATCAATATCATCACAATCAACAGACATTCTAACTCTTTTGTTAAAGCCAAAAAGGAACCGAAAATGTTATCAATCTGCCAATTAACCCCCTGAACACCCTGTCAGCAAGCCCACCAGCTCCCGGCTAAGGTGCCTGCTCCACTACTGTCACTCTACACTCAAACACTGCCTAGAAATAGCAGATGCGATCCTGAATTTTGACCTGCACACCAGGATCCTTGGAAACTCTTGGCTTAATTCTCCCTCAAACAATATGTTGGTCTTTTTTAATCCCACCTCCCTGCTACTTTCCCCATTGCAACTGTGAAGTCAGACGTGGGGGGAGAGTAGCACTAAACATGCTAAGATGGACACTTTTTCTCACTGTCGCTACCCCTCCTTTCTAGTGTCTGACTTTCTAAATATCTGCCGAAAAAGCCCAGAATCCATGATAAAATGCTATTTACCACATCCAGGTGAAAAAAACACCTTTGTTGAAGAATGAATAGAGTTTATTTTGTCTCAAATAATAACCTCTGAGAACACCATCCTCCTTGGGAAATTGCAAACCTGTTAACACCTAGTAATCCTTACTCCATGACACTGACCTCTTACTGCATTGCCAAAATCCCACACACTATAAGGGCTCTACTCTGGATATGATCATATTCTACAATTCTCTTCTGAGAGCTGAGGACCCCATCTCCATTGAGTTTATCTGATTACCTTCAAATTCCCTTCACAGTGACCTTTAGCCATTACAGAATTTCAGTTCAAACCAAAAAAGGCAAAATATGGTTCTGTGATACTAAAAACATCAATATCATGACTTCTTGATACAAGGCCTTCTTGAACCTTACCTCCATAGGTCCTCAGTACATCAATACCCCTATGGATGAATATAACAAGTAAATGGAAACCCTAGCTGATTAATGTGCACCTCTAAAGAAGAGCAAGTTGAGTAGGCCTAACATCTCCCCCTTGATTTAAAACCTACATAATGAAAGGAAATATCTGAGAAGCTGAAGAAAGATTGGTGTCAATCACCCTCTGCAACAAGTCTGAAAAGGCAAAGAGCTGGGAGAAGGAATTACAAAGTCAAATTTTCAGAGCCAAGTCCATTCACATAAAATCCCTCTGGATACTTCCAAGAATAGACCTAAACCCCTTTTCAAAGTGATTAAGCAGTTCAACAACCTTACTCTTAAGACGACTTCCAAGTCTCCTGAGTCCCTGTGTGAAGGTTTGGTGGAGTTCCTTTACAAGAAAGAGATGCCCATTGTCCTGTCTCTTCCTCCACTCTCAAATTAGTCAATGGCAAGTTAACACACAAAGCACAGTGGTCTTAGTCACATTTTGACCCATTTTCTGAGACAGATCTACTGAACACCAATACCAAGGCTAAACCACAAACAATCTTTTGGATGTTATACCTGGCTCTATCAGCATCTCTCCAGGCAGCTTCTGCCCTACTGTTCTCCCATGGTAAATCCCTCTCTTGAGCAAGGCTTTTTCACTGACTGTTTAAAAACCATCTATATCTCTCCACTTGAAAACATAAATGAATCCGAATGTCCTGAACAACTTCTCTCTTATCTCTACCCACTCCTTCTTAGGAAAGGTAATGGAAAACTGCTTAGCTTCGCAACTTTCATTTCACATCCAACCTTTCCATCTCCTTGATACCTTCCAATCAGTTTCAGACAAGGTTACAGCACAAAGAAAACTGACAATTAGCTCCACATTCTCAACTCCAGTAACTCCTGTCTAATTGTGCTCCTTGATTTCTCATCTGCCTTAGAAACCATCATCTGCCACACCCTGAGCAACCCGGGTGTGTAGGAGGATTCCTTGAGTGATTCACCTTCAATTTGACAAACCATTCACAAGTTGTGAAAATTAGGAGCACTTTCTCCAACAAAGTCAGCTTACAACAAGGGATCCAAAGAGTCTTGATCCTCTAACCCACCCTGTTAAACATCTATTCTATCAAACACAATTGGGTAAGATTCATAGTACTCCAGGTGCTGGTTCTTTCCAGACTGGACTATGGGAACTTGCTTCTCTTTAAACCTTCCAAAAGCTTATTTGCTAACCTTCTCAGAGCAATTCTACATGTGTTGGCTTAGTTTTTTACAGACCACAAGAAATACTTGCATTACACATTATACCCTGCATGATTCTTCCCCCACCTACCTGACTGGATAGCTGAAAATATAATGTGCTCATCATCTTGCGAGAAATTCAGAATCCCTTTACATGTGGTGCTCATATTCAATTAAGTACTTAAAAACACACTTAGACCCAGATCCTAACAGTTTTAATGCTTTTTCATTGTTTGGTTTAAGATTTGCTCTTGCCGCTTTCCCAAACCTGTCCTCTTGCTAAGCTCTCCAGTGACCATGGGCCATATAACCTTTCATTGTTTTGCGTACATGTATATTCTTGATGAGGTGTTGCATCTGTCCTCATATAAACCACTCTAATTCTTTTGGACCATGTCCATGACATATAAACCTGCAAATAACTAAATTGTTTAAAAAAACAAAAACATTATCACAGCTTGAAAAAGCGAGTGGGTGAGGGGGGTTGACCTACTGTCCCATGCAGTATGCTGTGGTGTGCAAAGGCAAAATGTGAATGACATTTTAACAGACTAATGGGTGAAGAGAGCTGACCCAAGGTCCCTTAATGAATTTATATTGGAATCCACTTTCATTTAGGAATTGTTTGGTGAAAAAGGTTGGCAAAAACAACCACTGCTGTTCTAGGCAGGACCTAAAAAGAGGCCAGATCAGGGAAAACTACACAAACCAGGAAAAACATTAGGCAAAGAGAAAGGACCAGAGGTTAGCAAGGAAACAAATGGATAGAAAGAGGAGCCAGATTGAGGATTATGCTCGGTGGTAGAGGAAGCCTCATGGTTAGGGAAAGATGTGCCGAGATGATCAGTGGGAGAGCATGACAAAGATCAGTGACAGATGGCGTAGTAGGGAGTATTTAATGGAAAGTACTGGAAAGAGGAAAAATGCCCACCCCACTTAAAACACACAAACCGTGAATGTGTCTGACTGTAAATATAGTTGGTGCAAGCTACAATTTCATATCTGTAAACCAAGAGTACAGCTAAATGCATGGCCACACACATACATAAACACACAAACACATATCCTTATAAACTAACTCCAAAAATATAAAGGACTATGGACTCAAACATACATAGAAGATATGCGATCATGCGAGGCACAATATGTATGTTAAAAGGGCTACTACGGGGCGTGGCTTGCGCGCCGCTGCAGTATGGCGTGTTGTGCTTGAGCTCCGGGGTGAGTTGGTCCCGTCGAGCGTTTCTCTCCGTCTCTTCTTGCCCTTCTGACCGGGAAAATCATACACCAGCAGCGGAACATGTGGTGAACTCGACGGCGCTGTTTTTCCGCTGTTTTAGCCATCGGAGATATGCTTTCTGCTTCAAACCTCACAGGCGCTCGCATTCCTGAAGAGCGGCCGCCATTTTGCCGCGCATGACGTTCCTGTCATCTGTCTTCTGAGGCGCCGCCGCGGATACAATTTTGCAGTGTCAAGTGTCTGACTAAGGGTTTCTACACACGACGTCTAAACTGGTAACATTTATGCTTTTTTTCTAATGTTACTCTCTTGCTTCTTGGCTGGTTTTTAAGCTGCTCACAGTTTATTTTTTTTTTTTTTTTCTTCTTCTCAAACTGTTCATGGAGGTGTTCATATCGCTTCATTGAGGGGATTTCCTGCTCAATTATGCTCATACTTGAACCGCTAGATTAGCGTAGCGTGATTTTGAGCGTGAACTGCCATTTTTTTCACTGTATTTGACTATTTTGCGCAATTTTGGTGTTATACCCTATTCCAGTGGTATTCTGTTAGGCTCCTGCTACAATACTGTCAATATGAATCGGTCCTCGAACAGCAAAGACTCTAAGGACCCGGGTACATCTTTGAAAAGACTTAAGGCAGTCTCTCCGACTCCTGAATCTCCTCAGGCAGACAATACTTCCACTTTGAACACCATATTGGCGCGCCTTAATGAGGTTCATGATATTGCGCAGTCTACAAAAACTAATACTGACTTACTACAAGTGGAAGTGTCTGCTATCAGGAATGACTTTAAAGCCCTTTCTCTACGTGTATCAGCGACAGAAACACGGATAAGTTCCGCAGAGGATGGTATGCAAAAGCAATCCAGGTCCCTTTCTCAACTGGAGCGCTCGATGGCGGCGATGCGCAGAGACCTCACGGAGCAGGAGGACCGTAATAGGAGATCTAATCTGCGTATTTTTGGCCTACCGGAGGACTCAGAGAAATCATCCTCCTCCATGATTGAGTTCTTATCTCATTGGATTCCGGATACACTTCAATTATCTTTCCACAGGGATTTTGAGATTGAAAGAGCACACCGTGTTCCAACGTTCCGTTCTAAGGCAGCCACCCAGCCAAGAGCAATCATTTTTAAGCCCTTACGTCATCAACACACTGAGCTGATTCTGTCTCATATGCGCAAGATTAAACAACTCAACTGGGAGGGTCATCGCATATCCATTTCCCAAGACTTTGCCAGAGACACGGTCATAAGACGGAAAGGATTCTTGAATCTTCGAAAACGTCTCACTGACTTGGGCATCCCTTTTTCCTTTTCTGGTCCATCCAAGTTTCGCATTACATATAAAGGGCGTTCCAGAATCTTCGATGAACCGGCGGATTTGGCAACATTCTTAGATAACCAGGAGGAAATAGAAATGGAAATTCAAAGAGCAACTTCACAGGCTCATGGTGCCTCAGGAACCTGATTTGTTTTTCTCTCTATTTCTGGTTGTGTCTTTTTCTGGATAGTTACCTCCTCTTTTTTTCCAGCCATGTTTACATGTTGATCTAATCCTCTGCTATTGTACGTCCTATCTCTTTTCTCGTCTCCATACTACTCTTGCAGCTCTCCTTCTTTCTCGTATCCGACTTCCCCATCTTTTTCTCTTGTTTATCCTTCGAGAAGACTTTTTTCAGATCCTTTCAATTTTTTCTTCTTTTTCTTTTACCCGACTTATCTGGCCTCTTTAGTTTTTGTACCTCTTTATCTTTTCCTTTTTTCTTCCTCTTATCTATTTTTGTTACGGTGTGTTTTCAATTATATTGTTGCTGTTTCAACTTCCATGCTACCTGCCTTTTTATAGCTATTGTGTGCAGATTTATTGCCTGTACTTAAAGTATTATTACTTCTTTCACTAACATTTTGTATTACATTTGCATTATACTAGGTTTCATTATATTATGGTTGTGTAGAATTCTCCTTATTCTTTCCGCTCCTTTTTATCTTCCCTCTCTGTCTCTTCCTCGTCTCTATATGCTGTTCTCATGCTCCTCTTTTTCTTTCTTATACAATTCCACTTTATAGTATAGTTATATGCAAGTGTTTTTTTATTATTAATATGTGGTTTCAGTGCATATTTGTTCCTGTAGTCACAAAATGATATATGTTATTTAGGATGTTTCGCACATAATTAAGCTTTTATTACATTTTATATTATTGTTATTTAATATACGATCTTGTTCTCGCTGTGGTATTGCTAATCTACTCTGAGTTGTATTATTCTTCTTATAGCAATTTAGTACTTCATTGTCAAATGTATTTCTATGAGTATGGTTTTTCTATTGCTTTTTTATCTCATTGACAGTTGTTTTTTAAGAGTGGGCTATTCTTCTTTACCAACTTTTGCTCCTAGTACGGGTCTCCTACTCGCCTTTTCCACGTTCTCCCTTGCATGATAAGGGTCTCTTTTAGACCTCCCCCTCTGCCTCTTCTCTTTCTCTTTTCTAGTCTTTCTTCTCCTCTTCTGTCTTTTCTTTTTTCCTGGTTCTCCCACATGGATGCTCCCGTAACATCTATTTTGATTAATGGTTGGTCTCCTATATTTTTGAACTTCGCCCTTTCTCTGTTATCAATGTTGTCTTCGTTTGTATCCCCTTCCGTTAGATGCCAGGTTTAAATGTATTATCCCTTAATGTTAAGGGTTTGAATCATCCGGTGAAACGATCTAAAATCTTAGATTATTGTAAGTCTCTCTCGGCGGACTTAGTCCTATTTCAAGAATCTAAGATCACTAGTAGAGAAGCGTTATTCTTAAAGAAAGAATGGGTGTCGGATGTGTCTTGTTCGGATGCTTCTGGTAAACGCAATGGTGGGGTTACGTTAGTTTCGAGGAATTCAGGTTTATCAATTCTCTCTTCTGAGCATGATTCTGAGGGTCGCTGGCTCTTATCTAAATTGTCGGATGGACAACATGATTTGTTTGTTATGAATATCTATGCTCCGAATGTTGATAACCCTGCTTTTTGGAAATCCATTTCTAAAAAATTGCACAACACCCCACATGCTGGCAATCTCATTGTTGGTGGGGATTTTAACTTACCAATGGATCCTTTATTGGACAGGAATTCTGCATTTCAGTTTCGTCCACCTAAAGCACACAAACAGATGCTTAACATGTGTTCCATTGCTAAATTGCATGATATTTGGCGTCTCCATAATCCCACTGGTAGTGACTTTTCTTTCTTTTCCTCCCCTCATTCCTCATTCTCTCTTATTGATTATCTCCTAGTTCACTCTTCTCTTGTCTCAGCTTCTTCTTCCCCGCTTATACATCCCATTGTCATCTCGGATCATGCTGCGGTCACTTTTACTCTCTCGTCCTTTGCTCCGAAACCACGTGGTCGTTCCTGGAGACTTAATACGGAAGTGTTACATGACTCTTCCCAGGTGGAAGAATTTTCATCGGATATAAACACTTTTTTCCGTGAAAATGAGGATTCTGTATCTTCTCCAATAACTTTATGGGACTCTTTTAAGTGTACTTTCCGGGGCCAAGTTATTGCATGCATGTCCAAACGTAATTTAGCGATTAAAAAAGAACTTACTGATTTATCTTCTGAAATCAAGACTCTGGAGGCTTCCTTTAGACATACTAAAGATCCGACTATCCTGCAACAAATTAAGCTCCTAAAATACAAATATAATACAATTGTCACTAAAAGAGCTCATATTGGTTTCCAAGCACAAAAGTCCAAAAAGTTACTTTTGCAGAATCGGGCTGGCAAACTTTTGGCTGCTACCTTAAAATTCCAAGATTCTTCCTATAAATCCTCACAGATCTCTTCTATTAAGGATCATACTGGCTCTAAAAAATTCCAAACTGAGGAAATTCTTGAAGTTTTTCGCGATTTCTATAACAAATTATATACCCCCTCTCATCAAGCCTCTTTTGACAAATGCCAAGATTTTCTAAAATCGATTCCGATTCAATCAGTATCAGAAGAAGATCGCTCCACTCTGAATGAACCTATCTCACCTGAGGAAATAGTTTCTGCTATCAAGGCCACCCGTTCGGGGAAAGCACCTGGCCCAGATGGATATCCGATATTATTTTATAAAACCTTTCTCCCGTTGCTTGTTCCTAAGTTACAAGCTGTCTTTGACGCTTTTGTTCGTAATGGTTCTGTTTCTGGTACGGCTGCTGAAGCCACCATAGTAGTGATCCCGAAAGAGGGGAAGGACCATTCGGACCCTAAGAATTTCCGCCCTATTTCGCTTCTCAATATGGAAGCGAAGATTTTTGCTAAAATCCTGGCTAAACGTCTAGAATCTTTTATTCCCAATCTAGTTCACCCCTCCCAAACTGGTTTTGTTAAGGGTAGGCTGGCAAGAGATAATATTCGCACTTTCTGCCATATTATTGGGGCGGCTAAGCGATCCCAATTACCTGCCGCGGCCTTGGCCCTCGATGCGGAGAAGGCCTTCGATAAGGTCTCTTGGCCTTTTCTTCGAGCTGTCTTATGTGCACATAACCTTGGGGACTCTTTTATTAACATGGTAATGTCTTTATATTCCCAACCTAAAGCTAATATTAGAGTTAATGGTTCTACATCCCCTTTTTTTAATCTTTGCCAGGGCACGAGACAAGGATGTCCCTTATCCCCTCTCTTGTTTTTGTTATCTATTGATCCTCTCCTTCGGCTGATTGATTTACACCCTGATATCAAAGGGTTTTTTTTTGGCCCTCATTGTCTTAAAACTGCAGCCTACGCTGACGATGTTCTCATTTTCTCAGACGATATCGCGTTGGCCATTACTGCTATCTCTGACACCATTTCTTTGTTTTCTAAGGTATCGGGTTATACTTTAAACAAAGATAAGACAGAAATGTTCCCTTTAAATGCCTACTGCTTTCCTGCTCATATGGGTTCGGCTGGCTTTAAATGGCAATCTACCCATCTCAAATATCTAGGCATTTATTTCTGTTCCACGCTACATACCACGGTTGCCTATAATGAATCTCAAACTCTTACTAAAGTTCGTCGTCTTCTGGATACATGGTCTCCAAAACATATTTCATGGTGGGGTCGCCTACAAACCCTTAAAATGATGATCACGCCGATTATCAATTTTGTCTCATCCATGATTCCGATTAAATTATCTGACTCTTTTTTTCGGGAAATTGATGGTATCACCTCCAAATTTTTATGGAACGGCAAACGTGCTCGGTTAGCATATAAACATTTACGTAGACCTTGTGACATGGGGGGGTGTAATTTCCCGGACTGGGAAAAATACCAGACTGCTTTTTTGGCCTCTCAAGGTGCCTTATGGTTTTCTCCCCCAACCCGTCATATTCCTCTATGGCTACTCATAGAACAGGATTTAGCTGCACCTTTACCAACTGCCTCTTTTTGTACTACTTCCTCTCTGCATATTCTGTTTTCCCGCTCTATAATTATTGATACAATTGTCGCAATTAAGAAAGTGGACAGAAAGATGGCATTTCCTCTGCACAAAACTAGATGGTCTTCCATTTGGCGTAATTCCAAAATTAAACTTAATATCACTCCCACCCTCATGTCATACTGGGCGACGAAGGGTGTCTCTCTTGTACAACATTTGTATACTGATTCTGGTGAGCCCTTACCTTTCTCTACCTTAGCGCTCAAACACTCTCTAACAAATCTAGACTTCTATACCTTTCTTAAAATCAAGGTTGCGGTCTCGAAAACTCGTCTTCACCCCTCCTCTTCCACCATCTCCCTGTTTTGTATTTGGCTCAAAGCGGGTCATGTTGCTTCCCACATATATAGGTTTCTATCCTCTACTTCGCTTCCTGATCAGACGGTTGCACAGCAAAAATGGTCGCGTCATTTTGATCACAATATTACGGATCATATATCTTCCGAAGCTTGGCAATCCATTGGCAAATTAGCGCTACGTAATAAAATAGCTCCTTCCTTAATACAGTCCAAGTTTTTCTCGATCAATCTACTCCACTGGACTCCTGTACGTCTTCATTCCCTCAACCTTAAAGAGGATGACCTCTGTTGGAGTTGTGGCGTAGAGGCGGGTGATTTTCCACATATGTTCTATAACTGTTCCTTACTTAAACCTTTCTGGGACCTTATTCAGCAACATTTGTCTCTTATCTTTGACATTGAGCTCCAGCTCTCTTTTCCTTTAGTTATATTAGGTCCCTGGGCTGCTCCTACGCCTCTTCCCCTTGATCCGTTGCAATTACAACTATTAGACCTTCTTTTATCTGTAGCGGTCAAAGTTATCCTTATGGAATGGAAATCTTTCTCGTCTGTCTCCTACCATACATGGTGGGCATGGGTTTCCTTCTTACGCAGTGCTCACACCTCAGTAGATCTAGCACACCTGTCGCCTTCCATCTCTAATGGGGTTTGGGCTACCCTAGATGATTATATGGAACTCTCCGCGAAAGGTGTAGTCCCTCAATTTCCTGCTGTTCTGTCTACCTAATTTTTGTTTGGTAGTTGCGTTACCTTGGGTTATTCCTGTGGGATTCCTTCTTTCTTTCTTCCTCTTTCCTGTCCTCTCATCCCGTTCTTTCTTTCTGCTGTTTTTTCTCTCCTTCTTTCTTCCTTTTCTTCTTATTATCTTCCCCTGCCCCTATCCTCATCTTAGGGACTGATACGCTCTGCGTTCTGAATAATGTACTCCTTTATTGGCTCATTTCATTAACTTCATATTGATTGCCTTTTCTCCAATTTTACTTACATTGAGCTTAGTTACTGATCAAATGTTATCCATGTTTTCACGTTCTTCTCGTATTGGAATGTATCACCTCTTTGTATTTTGATTGCTATTATTTGGATCATTATTTCTCTCAATAAAATCTTCTTGAAATGGAAAAGGGCTACTACTTATATTGTACAAACAAGTATGCTTTAGCTCACTAAAAAGCATAACCAGGAATGCACCCACAAACCCAAACACTAATACAAAACGTCAATGAAATATGTCTTTCTGCCTACTTTGTATTCATTTATGTATGTGGTATTTCTGTAATGCAAACCTAGCCGACAGACAGCAGAGTGCTGTACATGGTCAAAGGCATGTATAAAGTCAACAAGTGATAGGAAAGGTAGCTGGTTTGTAGTCTGTTAATGCATCATGATGTAGAGTTCTTTAAAGAGGTGTATCTTCAACTGTTTCCTAAATTGGAGCAGTGTTAGGGGGGGTCTTGAAGGATATGGTGAGGTTGTTCCAGATCCTGGCTGAATAAATGGACAATGCCTGCTGCCTTGTGTTTTTTAAAATTTTTACACTACTTAGGGCCTGATAACGAGTTTGGTGATCTATCGGAGCACCGAACCCATGGTGGGGGTCCCTGGACCTCCAGACTGGCAGTCCAACTGCTATATTACGAACAAAGCGGTGTGATTGCCACAGGGCCATGGATCCTGCGATTGTGGCGCGGAGGTGAGAGGCTTCAATATGTAGCCGGTGGTTGAGTTTGGTGGTTCTGGAGAGGGGCAGTGATGTGGCGGCCTGCTCCAGGACCGCCAAACTCATAATCAGGGCCCTATATGCACTCTGTAGTGTGATGGTGTCCTGGTTGTGAGTTTCCCCAGAACCACCAGAGCTGGTAAGCTTGTCTGCTAGATAAGCAGTGTTGCATGTTGTGATGGCTTTAAGGATGATGCTGCTGGTTTTGAAGATGGTGTGGGCTGGCAAGGGGAGCCAATGGAGTTCCATCAGGATGGTGGTGATGTGATCATATTTCTTCAGGCCATGTATGACACCATGCTGAAACATATAGGATGTCCCTAAGGGGTACCACTGTGCCATTTGGAAGACCATGGAGTGGAGCAGTACCACCGTTAAGATGCAAACATCAGTTCTGAAGACTGTTTGACTTTCTTTAGAAAGAACACCTGTACAAAGCCGTCTTCATTTTTCTGGCAATGTGTTCCTTGAGGGTGTGGTTGGTGTCCAGGGTCAATCCAAGTTACTTGGCATTCAGAGAAGCTGGGATTCCAAGACATCAATGTTCTTGTCATTGAGCCAGGTTTGTACTGTTTACTGTGCTGTCTTCATGGTATTGCTGAACTGTAATGGCACTCTTTAACTCAGTGCATTACTATTCTGAAAGTGTTGCAGGAACAGAAAAAGCTACCCTTCCTGGAAGACCCTGTGGCTATCTTTGTTTATATCCAAAACCAGCAGAGAGTGAAGTTCTATTTTAGTCCAGCAGCCAGGAAATCCCTTGACGAGACCAAGAATTGAAATTATTGGAGTATGCTAAACGTCTGTGAGGGAGAAATCATTTTCCTCAGCCTCAACCACCCAAACCCCACTGACATTGACAAGGTAAATCTGGTTGTTTGCAATATGTTGATAAGTAGGCCAAACATCCACTATTTTCTGAAATTCAGAAGGTGAGTAATTCTGAAAGGTAACTCACTACCAGAACTATTTGTAGAAATGCAATACAATTAGAGGAGCAGCATCCATTGGACTGAAAGAGCTTTAAACCCTCTTCATCCCCCCTGTCTATCAACTTATATTTGCTGGGCTAGACTGTGTTATTAATTCCTATCGCATTTAGTGCACTGCTTTGACCTCACGCCTAAAGGACATTAACAGATGATTGACTGTCATAATTGCAAGGCTTCCAGTTTCTCCTGCAGCCTCTATATCTCTATAGCTCCGTGATAATTAAAATGTAGATCAAGCTACGTGTCCAGATTTAAGTGTGAAATCAGAAGGTATAGCAGCTTCTGTTATCCCACTTTAGCCCCTATAAAAAATGAATGCAACATATCATGTCACAATGACAAAGACAAACATGCAAATTACTGTAGTAATAGTAGACATTAACAAGCATTTATATATTATGCTGTGGAGGATTCACACATCTGACAGTCCGAAAGATAAGATCGAATAGGCTGCCATCACATCAACAAAGCTGTAGTGGCAGCCATTTTAGGACTTAGGGACTCAGTCCCCTGTCCTGTAAAAAGGTAATAAAAACATATAGGGGGAGGGTAGGCATACCCTATTTGCCTAGGACTGGTGGCAGGCCCCAAAGGGCACCCCCTAAAAGAAATACAAACCCCGGGGATCGGGTCCTCAGAGTCGTAAGGAGTTTGTTGAGGGTTCCCGCATGGCCCCTTTCCCTTTTTTTATGGCATTCAGCCCCGGGGGATGGAGTCGCAGGGCTGAGGAAGGCTCAGGGATGAGGGCCATGTAGGCTCCCTTCCCTTTTCTAAGAAATTCAGCCTTGAGTGATGGGTTTCCCGGGGCCACCATTTTTTAAATGTACAAAATCACTGAAATTCACCAGTTATAATCTCAAGTAACTATACCTCAAGCCCTAAGGTAACTATATTTGCATCCTTGCCATTCACTGCTAATTACCCCACATATTACATCACTCATGACATCTTCTATGACATTATTGATAATTTCACTGCAACATTTTATTTCAATTATTGATGAGAAAACTGTGCATGGATGGGTTCCCACAGGCCTGGGAAGGTCTTCCTTGCTTGAACTGGTTAAAGAGCTCTGGCTGGCCCTGAGGTGGACGTTCCAGCCTGGGGGGCGTTCTCCGGCCCACCTTTCCTCGTCATGGCCAGGACAGTGTCCTGCAGGCCCATGGATGTCTCTCCTTTTGGCCGGAATAAGAAGCTCTGATGAGGTCAACTTGGGTTCTAGAACCTTGTCTGGGCCCTGCAAGGATGAACAGAATCTTTGTTTTAGACACGGTGCTACTAGATGGCCTTCCATGAAGATTGGTCATCTGATGGCTCCAAGACCGGACATCTGGCCACATCATGGAAATGAATGCCACACCTAGATGCCTTGGTTGTCCTGGACATCCAGCTGTAGCCTCATTTGACTCTCTGGCCCAGACCAGACTCTGGGAGGTCAGACACATTTTCTAGAATGTCACTAATTGTGCACAAATTACAAAGAAGGCAGATAGTCTTCTTCCAGATAAGTAACGACAAGATACTAGGGACTCCGGTGTTGTCCGATCATTTTCCCCAGGTGCTGTGAGGCCTGGGGCCAGCCAGCTCAGGGACCCCATGGGTGCAGGTCTGTCTTCCATCCCTGTCTAATTGGCATCTCCTCTGATCATATCTTCTCAGAGAGCATGCAGGGAAGCAAAGAGGACTACCATGTAAAGGGCAGCCTGCTTAGAGACGGTCTAGCCTGGACCGTACTCTGCTTGATTGGGAACACTTGGTCTTTTTAGTGATAGACTGCTTGGCCAGCCTTGGCTGTTGTTTTAAGCAAAGAGCTTGCACCCAGTCTAGACTGTCTGACTCAAGGGTCTTCCATTTGTGGAGGTCAACCAGCAAAGCGAAGGCCAGGAAGCCTGGCAACTTATACCTCCCAGGTGCCTGACCAAAGTGGATGGAGTTCGGTGGTGCTAATCCCAGATGCTGCATGGTGGTGTGAGCACCGTGTGCCACACAATTGCCCATACCCTTTTCCACAGAGTGCATTTCCACAGCAGTTCGGAACAAGCATTCCCTAGGGTGTCCCAGCCGCCCACTACAGCACCCATATGTCCCACTCAGGTTGCACCTTAGTCTGCTTCTCTTCTCTGTCACTGGGGAGCAGGCTGGGTCCACCCATGCCTGTGTGACTGCCCTGTCTCCCCAAGCTCCTGTATGAAAACAGGGCTCCTACAGCAGGCTCCTGAGGGGTGCAAAAGTCAGTCTGGGATGACCTCCTCCTCCTGTCCTACAGCTGTCGTTCCTTGGTTGATCCTGCCCATCCCAAATGCTTGTCTTAAAGATTAAGTGATGCACCTCTAAGTATACATAGATATTACAATGAAACTGAAAATGGCTTATTAAATCAGTTATTGTTCCTTTGATTGGTCAATCTGTTCCTTGGGTAACTGTGGTAATTGTATAGCTTATACATGCCAACAAGTGTGACCTCCTGGGATGCATCCATTTATCAGACCAAGATTATTCAGGGCTTGCCCAGCTGCCCAGCTGCTTCAGTGACTATAGGTGCTATAGGCCTGATCCCTCGTCCCCGTGATGGTGACAATATATTTGGATGTCTGCCCTATCAACGTTTGATGGTACTTTGTGTACATATCATGGGGACCATGGGTCACAGGAAATCAGGGTTCAAGTCCGGAGAGAGAGCACGAGAAATGGTTACCACATTCAAGGAAGGCAGCAAGTGCACAATTACCAACTCCCTACTCAGGGAGATAATGATGAAAAATAACAAGACAAGACCCTTTCAAGGCCCTGTAAATGGAATGAGTACACTTTTAAATATTTAAGGAGCATGCTTTGGAGTGCGAGTCTGTTTCCAGCAGCCGTAGTCATTCCAGCTTCAGTAACCTATCTTAAAGTTGCTGCAGTTTAAAAGCTTGTAGTTGGATAGGCGGATAGAGCTACCAGTCCACTGCAGGGTGAGCTACCACCTGTTCCAGCCCCTGACTCTCTGCACCCTGTTGATGCTCTTGACTGAGTGTCCTAGAGGTTCCGAGTGTTTACTTAGAAAAAATCTAAGCATTCAAGCAGGCTGGGGCCTGAATACCTCATCTTGGAATAATGGAATAGGACTTTGGTTTTATCTTGTGGTTTTTCTAAACTGGAGTCATGATCAAAAGGGACGGCCACAGGCACTCGTATTGGACCAGTGCAAGATGAACCAAAGCAAAAGCATTTGCCAATAATGTTTTAATTAATCAAGAATGAAAGTCAGAGGTTTGTAGCTGTCGTATTTCTAAACCTAAACAATGTCAACTAGCAATCTGGTGTAACAAAAAAAAGGAGAAGGAGAGCCTGTATAACCCTCTGAAACCTAGGCTACACTACTAGAAAACAACAACTAAGGAAAAACGCTCTAGCAAGATAAATCAATCAAGTTCCAACATAAAGTCAACTTAATATTTGTCACCTCATTAGTGTAAAATACCACAAAGAATTGAATCAATCTTTTTTAGATAATCTATGTAAGAATTAGCAAAGAGGCATTGCTGTACTGCAATAAAGCAAGGCACCAGCAACAATAAATTATAAACAAATTTCACTTGTTCCAATTTTCATTTGCATACTTTACTGGAAACGGAAACAAAGTGACAACTCCTAGAGGAATATACAAAACAAATCTACTTTTCCTATGAAGGTTAATGATAGTTTTAGAAAAACACAGATATGAAAAAGCATACAGATGTTATAAAAAAACAGCAGTGTCAAGGTGGACACTGTATCCACAATGACGGACAATAAACCCTTGTTAATGGTAACCCAAGTATTAACCGTCTCCAGGTAAACACACCGAATTTTCAATTGACTAGGCAATACAATAAATAACTGGATTGCGCAAAACTGTGACTATGATAACATAACATAACATATCATTGGTCTATCAAAACATTTTAGGTTCTGTGGTTGCTCTTCTTTCACTTTGTGGCCTTTTCAGGGCTTTGCAGAATGAATGCCACCAAGCATTGGACCACGCCGAAGAGGCTATCAAGGTTGCCTAAAAATGGAGCGCCACCATGTTCGCCCTTTAAGAGATCACTGGGTTAAAGATGGCTCGCATAGATTTTGGTTGTTCTGCAGGGGGTCTAAAGCGTGTGAACGGCGAAGTGAGTCTTCACATGCCAGCTCGCGACCGAAACCTGTCTAGCATTATAATGATTTTTGCCATCTCCCTCCAAGCTAATTGTACAGGACTTCTAAAGTACCTGCCGTGGCTGTGGGACTATATAAATTGACGGCCCTACTCGCTGCATTAGGCCCCTCGCACGACAACCAAAATAGGGGACCAGCCTTTCTGAGTATTAAACATATAAATAGTCAATAGAAATTGTTTATTTGCTCAGTTATTGTAATTATGATATCAAGATGCCACCGGCAATCTTCTTTTGAGGTGTCATTACTCTGACAATGACAGGTGTGTAGAGGGACTGGTCTCTCTGCTGAGACCTCTCTCTGTAATGATGGCTGTGCGGTGTAGGGTGTGGAAAGGGACAGGTCTCTCCTTTCAGTCATCTCTCTCAGATGGCGGATGTGCTTAGTAGGGTGTGGGGAGGCACTGCCCTCTCATTTCAGACCTCTCTCTGAGATGGTGGGTGTGCATGGTAGTGTATGGAGGGACTGGGCTCTCTGCTGAGACCTCTTGCTGTTAGGATAGGTGTGCATAGTAGGGTGTGGGGAGGGACTGGGCTATCCTTTCAGACCTCATCTCAGATGATAGATGTGCATAGTAGAGTGTTTGGATGAGCCTTAACTCTACTCAAAACTCTTTCAAACCAATGAGCATAAATAGTAGAGTCTCATACACACCATCTCCAGTAACTTTTTCATACGGTAACAAGTGTGCATAGCAGAGTGTATTTAAACATTACTTCTACTTTTCACGATCCTGTGACAGTCTTGTGAGACTATACATTTTATTTTAGATGTAACCTTCTAATCATCACTGTACTTATCTCTTACACTCTCTCAAAAACAAGGACCACAATATGCATTCCTATCAACAGTTTTGATAA
This sequence comes from Lissotriton helveticus, assembly GCF_964261635.1. Lineage (NCBI taxonomy): Eukaryota > Metazoa > Chordata > Amphibia > Caudata > Salamandridae > Lissotriton > Lissotriton helveticus. Next base: position 1,207,278,198 of record NC_136068.1, read on the forward strand.
CTAATCTACTCCTTTTTACTATTCTCGATCCAACGAGAGTCCGGCAAGATCATAAAAATTAGTTAAAAACAATATGCATTTATTATCTTGATAGTTATCCCTTAGACTCCTCCTCTCTAAATCTAGAGGGGCAGGATGTCTATATAACTTTTTAACTTCATTTCCAAAACACCCCCAATTTTTCACAGTTAACAGTAATGGCGCCAATTTCATTTCTAACATTCCAACTGCCAGCCAATCGGAGCGCACGCTCTTGCAAGAATGTGAAGGCTCACTGAAAAAATTGGACCCTCGACCAATCCCAGGCCTCCATTTTGATTTTGTGCCCTCGTGGGATGCCTGCGTGACTCTCTTGAGCCCGACTGCCAACAAATACAATTATATTAAACCCTTAATATCTCTAAAACTACTGAACAGATTTACACCAAATCAGAAAAAGCACAAACTGCAGACCAACATCTAGCTTCCTGCCGAATTTGGTGTTATTTCATTCTGCAGTTTTTGCAATAACTTGTCTTAAAGAAGTCTATGGAAAATGCATGGAGAGTTCGTGTCCCCCTTTTTTCTCTGCCCCACAGGACAGATCACCCTGAAACTTTCCAGAAAAGAGCTGAGGTGGATAAATCTTTTTAGGGGAAAGTTTTGTGAAGATGCTCCAAATGCGACCAAAGTTATTACCAAAAAATGCTCTGTCTATGGAAAAGCAGACCTAAGAGATATATTACCTACTGGCGGTCGCCAGTAGGTATATATAGTTAGGATTTTTTCTCTATGGGTTTTTTGAAAATTCTATGTCTAATAACTTTGGCGTTTGTGGACGGAATTGGCTGAAATTTTCAGGAAAATGGCACATTTTGTTTCTGAGCAGCCCTTGAAAATTTGGGGGGGGTTCGTCCAGTGGGGGCCGAGAAAAAAGGGGGGTCCCAAAACGTGTTTTTAACATTGAGTTTTCCATAGGGCGGTTGGCCTCACTTTTAGCCCGAACGGCTGAATGGATTTGCACGAAACTTGGCAAAATTGTAGGGACTGGTAGCCCGATGTGCCTTTTGTAGGTCTCAATATATGTGCTCCAGTGGATTTTGAGAAATTAACGTTTAAAAAAAGATATATATCTGTAACAGCGGACCGGTTAGCGCTCTGGTTCGCGGACTTTTCGCGCAACGGAGCTTTGTGAAGCGAAGCTGATTGGTTCTCCGGCGTCTGTCAACATTCCAAACAGTCCGTAGCGGCCGCCATCTTGTCTCTCGGTAGGATCGAGAGACAAGAGGAGGTCAAAACAAAGGGGGAAATAACTATAAGGGGGCATAGTAGATCCTCGCTGACCCCCTAGGTTTGATGTGGAGGTTTTAAAAGGGCCCCGCGGGGCAAAAAAAAATAATAAAAATAATAATTGAACGGCTGAATGGATTTGCACGAAACTTGGCAAAATATTAGGGACTGGTAGCCCGATGTGCCTTTGCTAGGTCTCAATATATGTGCTCCAGTGGATTTTGAGAAATTAACGTTCAAAAAAAGATATATATCTGTAACAGCGCTCCGCTTCGCGTAACGGAGGTTTGCGAAGCTGATTGGTCATTCTGTCACTGGGCTATAGTTGGGCTACATCTGGCTGATATTTGGGCTACATTTGTTTTTTTGTGTGTCTGGCGGCCATCTTTGGGCTACATTGGGCTACATTGGGCTTCATTGGGCTACATTCGGCTAATTAGCAAATAGCTCATCGCAAACTAGGAATGGTAAAGAATCGCTATTTATTCCTTAAAGTTCGCTATTTAGGAAATGCAAATAACTTTGATGATACATATGGCGGTTCATCTCTAACAAGATAAGAAGCATAGGGATAGATTTATGATGACTGGCGCATCACCAGGGATGTGTTAGTCATTCTGTGCCGCTGTTCCGTCACCTATGGTGTGCTGCATTTACAATGCGGCGCATCATGGGGCAAAAACAGCACAGATGCGTGATGTATCTGTGCCGTAAAGGTGGCGCATTGCTGGAGTTGTATCGCAAGTGTGATGAAGCTCCAGCAAGGGTCGGGGGTGCCCCTGTCGCAGGGTTTCTGTTCTCACACAGAACTGTGGACAGAGGATTGGAACCTCGGCGAATTAGGGTGTCCCAAAACTCACGTTAGTAATCAAAAACTATTTAGCAAGCTAGGTACAGTGTCACATTGGATATAACAAACTCTCAATGTTTAGACAATCCAGAATATGAACTTATAGTACCTCAGGATACGTGGAACTCATGAACAGTCGGTCGTTATATATTTCTTAGAAACCAGAACATGGAGTTAAGAAGAACACATGTGTATTTGAAATGTTTATTTACTAATGCCGTCTTCTCAGGCGTAGTACCTTAGATAATAAAAGTACACATATTATCAGTAGTAAAATTACCAGCATAGTTACTAGTACATAAAAAGTGAATGGTGATAGTATGTTAACATGCTGTAAATGAATAAGAGTTAGCAACACTTATAAGCAGCCGCGGGCCGTGGAGGGAGTTACGGTGAGGCAGGGAGGCGGGGAGGGGGAGAAGCAGGGTGGAGAATACAAGTACACATATTATCAGTAGCAAAATTACCAGCATAGTTACTAGTACATAAAAAGCGAATGGTGACAGTATGTTAACATGCTGTAAATGAATAAGAGTTAGCAACACTTATAAGCAGCCGCGGGCCGTGGAGGGAGTTACGGTGGGGCAGGGAGGCGGGGAGGGGGAGGGGCAAGGTAGAGAGGGCTCCACCCTGCTTCTCCCCCTCCCCGCCTCCCTGCCCCATCGTAACTCCCTCCACGGCCCGCGGCTGCTTATATCTCACCCTCCCTAATACACATATTATATTATTTGCTAAGAAGGTCTCTTTGTGTTGGTTTAGGGCGTGTCCATACTTTAGTGTCTTAGATTTGAAGGAATCACATCAGCATACACCAGCTCTCTCTTCATGTGAACCGCATCAACTGTTGTGTATGTGTGTTCGGCAAAGCAATATAAAACCCGCCTCATGCCCAGAATTGGCAGAAGTTGCACTTATGTTATGAGTATGAAGTCGTGGAGATCAGACCTCATAACAATTCTGTATCGTGTTGTTCTTGAAACTTTAGCACTCGCTGTACAGATATAGTTTAACAAGTAAAGCAGATAGTAGACCAATAACATATTATTCTCATGTAAACCACGATGAACTACTAGGTGGAAAGCTAAAGCAACAACTAAGTGTTGTGTGCAGAAGTTGCAAAAAAGGAAAAATGGCGTTTAAACCGGTAATGAGCCCATGCTAACTTAACACGGTGTAAAGATATCCAGGACCTAGATGACACCTCCTCATGATCCGGAAACGAACTGAATAAGATAATAGAAGTGCCATCTCATGAGAGCAGATTGCAAGTTTATATGTGGACGGTCCGCAAGGTAAAGCATTAAAAACTAGGAAAATTCAATGCTAAAGAAAAATAAAACAGCCAAGTACTTTATCGAGTCTTAAGCCAATAGGCAAGGTAAATAATAAAAACTTGACAAATAAGTCAATGAATTGTCAATGAAATGCTAGTACTCAGCATATCAAACATGAAAAAGGTCTATGACATAACTGTGTATGCAAAATAAGCTGCAACAGCCTCCAATAGGAAGTCACCGTCTTCATCCGAAAACAGTTCAGCCATCCAATTTAAAAGCGGAAAAGAACATACGTGCTCTCCCAGCACCGGATCCTCTATCACCATCAGAGGACAGCTCGGTGGGTTTTCAAGAAAGCTGTGTTCCAAGAAAGACTGTGCTGCCGCCAGTAAATTCCAGGGACCAAGTAGTCCATGCATCAATGCCACAGCCATAATCCTTTCGCCAGGACAAATCAACTCGTGAGTAATGATAGGAGTCATCAGCTGATTAAAGTCGACGTCAGGAGAAACCGGTCCGCAGAGACACAAATCAATGGCCCAATCGAAATCACAGGTCAGGCAGTGAAATACAGGCTGGACACAGGTGAAGTAGGAGAACCGAAAAGATAATCCATATGCCGTGCTTAATATCGCCAACGGCATTGTGCCATAATATTCTAGCATGCGATTGCGGAACAGTGTCAGCAGCTGCAGGGTCGGAGGTTGCATAGGAGGGACATCCATATTTAAAAATGTAAAAAAGCACAAGAGCGTCCGCTGGTAATGCAAGTAAAAATGCAATCCACGAACCAGAGTGGAGAAAATGGAATGAAAGGGAGCAGGGATGACTCCAAAGATTTTCTCAAATGAAGTCACGAGACCACTGGTAACAACTTTAAAAAAGTGTGCCAGGGATTTTGTGGAGGATGCGTTAAAGATAGTCGGAAACATGTTGCTGAAATTGAAAGGCAAACCTGTGTACGGGTGTTCGCTATGTGAAGTACGAAAGTTTCACGGGCCGAACTCAAGGCCACCTCTCTCTGAGACAAAAGAGCTCTTATTCTTGTCATGCCGTTGAAACGTGTCCCAAGGTTGGTATTTGTGGCCAGATTGAAAACTCCCTATGTTCATGTGTGGGAGGAAATAGAACATTTCTGCAGCAAATAACCCGTTCACTTACTGTTACGATAAAAGGAATACTTTTAATTAACTCAGAACAATCTTCATTATTGAGCATCAAATAACTACCATTTTCCAACAACTTGAACGTGGGGATGATAGCAGGAACTGGCGTGCCTTGCAACACGCAAGCCATATTTGGTCGGTGTTTGTTGCATGAATCGTGTAACTGTATGTGCCTACACATTAGTGAATGATCTGGCGTCTCAGTGCATTCCTCTCCATTCAGATAAACTTCTTGATCATCTTTGAAACATCTGTATGTGTATGGAAGCGACCAGACCTCATGAACAAAAGCACTACCTAAAGGTTCATAAAGACCTATTGGTATATATTTCATACAATTTGAAAACTTATATAAAGCAAAAGGCAGCGTTATTAAACCGTGGATAAGGCATGTTGCCAAAAAACCCGCAATCCTCTGCTGATGATGTCACTGAGCATGTCATGAATGATGTAATATGTGACATCATCAGTAGTGGATTATGGGTAATAGTATCTCTAGTTTACTCCCCTATAGCTGTCTTTCTTTTAACATAAGTGTGTGTTTCCTTCCCTTATACTTACTGTTTTTGGTTCGCTTCCAGTTCGCGTACCAGCGAGCGAACTAGGAAGCGAACTAAGAGAAATAGAGGTTGGCACAGTTCCAAATATTGTACCAATTTTTTAATAACGGGGAGGTAGTTCTGAAAAGAACTTTTTTTTTTATTTTTCTGAACATTTTTTTACTGTTTTTGAATTTTTCGGAACAGTTTTATATTTTTTTGGGTTTTTCTTGGAGGGGGCAATGAAAACGATTCATTGTAAAGGGCTCAACAGGAGCAACAAAACAAAAAAAAGAAGTATTTATTATTTTGGGCGTTTCGGACAAACTTGCATATGATAGTCAATAGCTCTGTTGATCAGAGTGATGCTTCTTTCTCCGTAGGAAATGAATCCATCGCAAAATACGCAGGTGTGTTTTACTTCACCAAATCTCATTTGTATATTTGGCACCATCTCCCTGCCCTCTGGTCCCGTTACTTCCGGTACAACAGATCTTCTGGCCATAATAGGGAGATTATCTAGGTCGTTCCGAAACTGTGCAGCACTGTAGTTGTTAGGATGCCACCTAGTCATATGGCGATGCATTGTGTAGTTTCCGAAACTGTATTTTTTGTCGGTCCCTCTGGACAGTCTATCTTGACATATAAGGCAAGTTACGTATCTTGCATTTACTTTTTTCTGACCTTTGGGAATTTTAAAAAATTGCCAAATGAAGTTTTCTTTCCGGTGAGACGTCTTGGGCTGCTCAGGCAAAAACTGCCTCTCTTCGTGCTCGTCCTCCTGTTCCTCTTCTTCTTCTTCTTGTTGAATTACAACTTGAGCAGGTGGTCCACTCTTCCTTGGATGTGGTGGAGGTGGTGGGGAAGCACCAGCTGAAGCTACTAAAGAAGCCATTGCTCAGTGATCACAAAGGGTCTTTCTCTCACAATGATGAAAGTCAGAGTGAGGAAAGAAGGAGGGATTTTCATCATTTGGGAAAAACAAGAGTTCTCAACCAATCAAAAGTGTTCATTTTAGATTATATGACCTAGTCTTACATCATTAGGAAACCAAAAGTGAAATGAACCAATGAAAAGTGTTATTACCAAGTCACATGACTTGCTGTGTTTACGTTAAGCGCTTTGCAGGGCCTCCCTGTTTGCTTCCAGAAACCTGCGCTTTGGCACTCGCTTCGCGTACCAGTTCGCTAACGTAGCACGTCATATGACGTATCAAGCGACAACGTGGAACGTCATGCGGACGGGAGGCGTCACGATGTTGTTTTCTAACGCGGCACTTGCGGTAAAGAAACGTTTACCGGCTCGCGGTCTATTTCGCGGCATCAAGGTCAGCTAACGGGAAGCTTCCCGATTCGCGAAGCGGGAACGAAGAAAAAAAAATATTTTAAAAAAAAATTATTCATAAACATATAAAATATATTTTTGGATTTAAAGAAGAATACATTTTACAGCTACAGATATTAGCTGTTAAAAAACCAATGAAATTCACAGAAAAAACCATAGGTTATAGACCATATATAGTTAGGAATTAGCATTTACAAAACCTTGAAAATTCACTGAAAAAACCATAGGTTATAGACCATATATAGTTAGGAAATAGCATTTAGAAAACCTTATTTTACTCACACAAAACCATTGAAATTCCATATATAGTTAGTTGCACTAACTATATATCGCGCACCTGCAATCCACTGCTGATGATGTCACATATTACATCATTCATGACATGGTCAGTGACATCACTGATGACATCACTGATGACATCTCAAATGACATCACTGATGACATCACTGATGACAACATCCAGTGACTATGTTTCTGTAAAGTTAAAATATGTCTTACATATTGAAGAATGAGTGGATGTATAAGTGTCTGGATGAAGGATTTAGTAGGTGCATGACTGACTGTATAAGTGAGTGATTAAATGTGTCTCACTGAGTGCATGGGTTAGTGACTAAACTGTTTTAAATTGTGCATCATTGTGTCTGTTGTTTTGTAATCTGATGCATGTGTTGATCATTAGCTATATGACTAACTATATGGGTTATTGATTAGTTGCCCAAGTATTTGTATGGGAGACTGAGTGTGTGTGTGGGTGTCTGGGAGGTGTATGACTCTGTGCATAGATGTGTGAGCAGTTGATTCACTAGATGTATGGGTTCAAAAGTGCATGTGGAAACATCTGTATGGGCGGTTGACTGTGTGCATGAGTGTATTGGTGAGTGAATGGATATCTCAGTGCTACATGTCAAAGTAAGTACATATGTAAAACACAGTACATGTGATAGTTGACATATATAAATAACTGTGCATAAGAGCCAGTGAATGTGTGAGTGGCTGTATGGATTATTGTGAACTTGTATCAGGGATTGTATAACAGAGTAAATATGTGTTATTATATGTTCCAATAAGTAAGGTGTGTATAACTATATAGTTGAGGAAATCGAGGTGTGATTGATTCTTTGCAAGACTGACTAGGTGTGTGAGTAACTCCATGGATGAGTGACAGTCTGTGAGTGTCTGTTTACACTGAGTGTATCTAAGGTTATATTAGAGTCTGAAGAGGTTCATTGTATCATCACATGAATGATGTCATCAGTGATGTGATCAGTAATGTCAAATGAGATGTCATCAGTGATGTCATCAGTGATGTCATTTGAGATGTCATCAGTGATGTCATCAGTGATGTCACTGACCATGTCATGAATGATGTAATATGTGACATCATCAGCAGTGGATTGCAGGTGCGCGATATATAGTTAGTGCAACTAACTATATATGGAATTTCAATGGTTTTGTGTGAGTAAAATAAGGTTTTCTAAATGCTATTTCCTAACTATATATGGTCTATAACCTATGGTTTTTTCAGTGAATTTTCAAGGTTTTGTAAATGCTAATTCCTAACTATATATGGTCTATAACCTATGGTTTTTTCTGTGAATATATATATATATATATTCACTGAAAAAACCATAGGTTATAGACCATATATAGTTAGGAATTAGCATTTAAAAAACCTTATTTTACTCACACAAAACCATTGAAATTCCATATATAGTTAGTTGCACTAACTATATATCGCGCACCTGCAATCCACTGCTGATCATGTCACATATTACATCATTCATGACATGGTCAGTGACATCACTGATGACATCACTGATGACATCTCAAATGACATCACTGATGACATCACTGATGACATCTCAAATGACATCACTGATGAGATCACTGATGACATCATCCAGTGACTGTGTGTTTCTGTAAAGTTTAAATATGTTTTACATATTGAAGAATGAGTAGATGTATAAGTGTCTGGACGAAGGATTTAGTAGGTGCATGACTGAATGTATGAGTGAGTGATTAAATGTGTCTCACTGAGTGCATGGGTTAGTGACTAAACTGTCCTAATTTGTGCATCATTATGTCTGTTGTTCTGTAAACTGCTGCATGTGTTGATCAGTAGCTATATGATTAACTATATGGGTTATTGATTGATTGTCTAAGTATTTGTATGGGAGACTGAGTGTGTGTGTGGCTGGCTGGGAGGTGTGTGACTCTGTGCAGATCAATGTGTACTTGTATCAATGATTGTATAAGAAAGTAAGTATGTGTTAGTATATGTTTGAAAATGTAAGGTGCTCTATGTTTAACTGTATAGACAAAAAAAATGGAAGTGTGATTGATTCTTTACAGGACTGACTAGGTGTGTGAGTAACTCCATGGATGAGTGGCAGAGTGTGAGTGTCTGTATAGGTGTATGAGTGCATATGATAGTGTTGTAAAGATGAGTGATTGTATGTATGAATGATTGTATGGGTGAATGAGTGAATGTGTGTGTAGACGTATGAATCAGTGAGTACGTATGTAGTAACTAGTATTGGTGTGTCAATGGTTTCAAAAATTATACTCTGTATTTAACACTGGGTGAAACAGAGGTTATATTAAAATGTGAGGAGATGCATTGTATTGTCACATGAATGATATCATCAGTGATGTGGTCATTGATGTCAAATGAGATGTCATCAGTGATCTCATCAGTGATGTCATTTGAGATGTCATCAGTGATGTCATCAGTGATGTCATTTGAGATGTCATCAGTGATGTCATCAGTGATGTCACTGACCATGTCATGAATGATGTAATATGTGACATGATCAGCAGTGGATTGCAGGTGCGCGATATATAGTTAGTGCAACTAACTATATATGGAATTTCAATGGTTTTGTGTGAGTAAAATAAGGTTTTTTAAATGCTAATTCCTAACTATATATGGTCTATAACCTATGGTTTTTTCAGTGAATTTTCAAGGTTTTGTAAATGCTAATTCCTAACTATATATGGTCTATAACCTATGGTTTTTTCAGTGAATTTCAATGGTTTTTTAATAGCAAATATCATAAGCTGTCGAATGTCAAGTACGTGGTAAGTGAAAACATTTTCGTGTTTATGCACACTGATCTGCTTTGAATGGTGCCCCCCCCCCCTCATTTCTATTAGGAGTACTCTCTCTTTGCAGATAGTGAAAGGTAGTTAACGCAGGTCTTTGCCCCCATTGTAATCCGTCGTGCCTGCTTCTCTCTCCATTTGATTGATTGTTATCCAAGTATTTACTGTTTTAGAATTAGTTCTCTTTGGTTCATTCTCTATTTACAAACAAACACAGAGTCGCAATACTCTGTTTAGTCTTTGCAGATAACGAAAAATCGTGTAAAAAAAAAAGAAAAGGAATCGAGCAAAATCAGTAGGCCACTAATGGGATCTCTTTTTGACCTCGCTAAAATAGAAACATTAGGAACAACCCCTCATGACAAATACAAAACTAGTGAGATGAACTGAACTCCACACAATGATGGCTGCAAAACAGCTCGGCTCCGCCACCCACCCCGCCCAAAATAACGATAAAGAACGGCTGCCATGATTGGTTGCGGAATGACCACGACGGAGCTACGAAATGGTGCTGCTCTCATGCTAACCCCAGCTTCAGTCTGAAACATCCAGAAACACTGTAGACTACCAATTCGATCAGTTCCGGTAGCGCCCCAATGTAACCCGGTAGAGAAGAACTAGCTCTCCCCTCTTTGACTGATGGTTCTTGTTGCCTGTCCCTTCTGTTGTCATTTAACAGAACTATTTAGCCTGCTGAAAGGGGTTGTGTTCCGACCGCTGGTTGGTGGAGACATTTTGACTATATTCTGTACCTGCGTTGTCGCGTAATGCGTCATATGACGCGCCGCGTTAGCGCATCCGGAAGTCATCCGGGGCGCGCAGCGCGTAACGTAAGCATAACAAGTCATGTGACTTGTTAATAAAACTTTTCATTGGTTCATTTTACTTTTCTTATTGTAATGATGAAAGGCTTGGTCATATGACCTAAAAATTACGCTTTTCATTACTTCCGAACATTATTTTTTCTTAAATATATGTTATAATGTTCCAGGCTAATGTACTTTCCCGGAAATTTTACAACTGTCCTGCAAGTAAAATATATTCTTTTTTCGAGAAAAAGAGCGTTTCTTCGTCCCATGACGGAGCCGTTGAGCAAAAGAGGGTCGACCTGCTGTCTTAGTCGCCGATACGCCTGAATATGAGATTCTTATCGATCACTTTATGTTGCAGGAATAGAAAACACAACAGCCCTTGACCATTTATCTTTACTGCGTTCCTTCGTATTATACCTTTTACCCTTCATGTAATTGGTCTGCTTTATTTCACTTGCCTTTTAATGATTCTAAAACAGTCACTATTATTAAAAACTTTACCAATGTATATACTACTACCATGTTTTCTTTTAAAAACCTTTATTGTGAAAATTTCATTATACAAATACGAGCCTATAACCACGTGGGCCTGCCACAGAGCAAACTGTAATCGTATATGATGAATAGACATTTACACTGTAGAGGAACGTAACGGGCGGGCCATTAGGTTGCAAGAACTAAGGTGTCTAACAGTTACGGAATCGGTGGACGTACATTTTATAATTAAAATACGACAGGGCCAGTTACAATAAAATTATCTAGATATACATTTGCGGGCAAGTACCATGGGTGACGTTAATTCGAACTTTCAACAGTACAGTAATCAATAACGCATCAGAACTTAATATCAATAGGGATGTCGAAATATTCAATCAATTCTCGTCCCCGCCCGCCATGTGCTTCAAAACTGCATACGTATCTCGTGATTTCAAGGTTCTGCAACCAGTACACAACAAGGAGTTACGAGTCCCATTTATTCCGGCGCCATTTTGGGCGAGGACGGGCAGGTCCAGGATATAGTCAAAATGTCTCTACCAACCATCGACTATGATGATGTTCATATGCTGTATTTATTAGAGTAACACTCATCTGTCCACATGAAATTAATTTGCCACAATCTAAACATGTCATTTTAATCTTTCCAAAGTTCTTCTAAATATTTGGGACCGTTTCCCTTGCCTCTGAAGCTCTCAGTGCCACTTCTTTGATGAATGTACTAGCAGGTCAGGGGTTCTCCTCCAAATCTCTCTTTTATGCAGCACTATAATTAATTGGTGCCACCTCTCCATATGACGATGCATGGTATAGTTACCACAACTATATTTTTTTTCGGTTCCTCTGGAGAGTTCATCGTGGCAGATGAAGCGTGTAACGTACCGGGCATTTACCTTTTTTTGCATGTACAGGAAAGGAAAAAAAAATCGAGCGACCGAGTTCTAAGGTGTCCCAGGGCCATTTTGGTGGACCAGGCCCAAATCCAAAGAACAGCCATCTCACAGGCTAATGGGGCGACCCACGCCGAGTTTCAGCATTGTAGGATGACCACACAAGTACAGCAACTTGCTAGACATCACCTCGGTGCCATCCGGATCTCGGCGCCCCACTGCAGATGAAGTGCCTCTCAACTATGAAACCACCACGGTGACATCCGGATCTTGGCGCGTTGTGCTGCCTTCGGCCTATTCGCACATCGGTCCGCTACTGACGCCATCTCACAGGCTAATGGGGCGACCCACGCCGAGTTTCAGCATTGTAGGATGACCACACCAGTACAGCAACTTGCTAGACATCACCTCGGTGCCATCCGGATCTCGGCGCCCCACTGCAGATGAAGTGCCTCTCAACTATGAAACCACCACGGTGACATCCGGATCTTGGCGCGTTGTGCTGCCTTCGGCCTATTCGCACATCGGTCCGCTACTGACGCCATCTCACAGGCTAATGGGGCGACCCACGCCGAGTTTCAGCATTGTAGGATGACCACACCAGTACAGCAACTTGCTAGACATCACCTCGGTGCCATCCGGATCTCGGCGCCCCACTGCAGATGAAGTGCCTCTCAACTATGAAACCACCACGGTGACATCCGGATCTTGGCGCGTTGTGCTGCCTTCGGCCTATTCGCACATCGGTCCGCTACTGACGCCATCTCACAGGCTAATGGGGCGACCCACGCCGAGTTTCAGCATTGTAGGATGACCACACCAACTTGCTAGACATCACCTCAGTGCCATCCGAATCTTGGCATCTCAACGCCTAGTGGTATCTTCCATACAAAAAATATTGTTACGCTGCCTTTGGCCCCATTCGCACATCAGTCCGCAACTTAGACATCACCTCGGTGCCATCCGGATCTTGGCATCTCAGCGCCTTGTGGTGTCAGTCAGAAAATATTGTTGTGCTGCCTTCGGCCTATTCGCACATCGGTCCGCTACTGACGCCATCTCACAGGCCAACGGGGCGCCCCACGCCGACTTTCAACATTGTAGGATGGCCACAGAAGTGCGACAACTTACTAGACACCACCTCGGTGCCATCCGGATCTTGGCGCGTTGTGCTGCCTTCGGCCTATTCGCACATCGGTCCGCTACTGACGCAAACTCACAGGCCAACGGGGCGCCCCACGCCGACTTTCAGCATTGTAGGATGGCCACACCAGTGCGGCAACTTGCTACACACCACCTCGGTGCCATCCGGATCTTGGCGCGTAGTGAAGCTGCAGCAGCTGCAAATAAGCTTCAGACAGTGTTACAACCGCTGCTCAGAACTCTCAACTATGACACCACCTCGGTGCCATCCGGATCTTGGCGCGTTGTATTGCCTTCGGCCTATTCGCACATCGGTCCGCTACTGACGCCGCCTCACGTGCCAACGTATTTTCTCCGCATTTTATACCCTATGCCGCATAACAGGTCATGTGACTTGTTTATAAAACTTTTCATTGGTTCATTTTACTTTTGGTTTCCGAATGATGGAAGGCTTGATCATATGACCTAAAAACAACACTTTTCATTGGATGAAAACTTTTTTTTTCCCCCAAACGATGAAAGCCCCACCTTGTTTCTGGATGTTTCAGACTAAACTGGCGTCAGCATGAGAGCACCACCATCTCGTAGCTCCGTCGTGGTCATTCCGCGAGCAATCATGGCAGCCGCTCCCCACCAGAAGCCTGCAGGAGTCGGGGCCCCCAAAACGTTTGATGAATTCTCAAGGCGGAGGGGACGCTTTCGAGAATGGGGTCCAAGACCTAGCAGACAAGCGTCCGATTTCCAAGGTGTCCCAGGGCCATTTCAGTGGACCACGCCCAAAAAGGAAAGAGCCTGCCGCCATTTTGAGAGTCCTGTGGCAGCCGCCTATCGCTGCACCGCAAGAGTGGGTGCAACTCAGCTGAATGGCGGATTTTGACACAGTGGACCAAAAGCGGACGGAATGGCAACTGAAACGGTAAAGGGGCGCCCCACTAAAACAGATGAGACTCCACCTGGAGAGGCCCGTTCACGCCGCCTCCCCCGGGGCGCTCCACGCCGTTATTCGGAGCAGCATTGTAGGATACCAAAACCAGTGCGGCAACTTACTGGACATCACCTTGGTGCCATCGTTCTGCTGCCTTGGAACTATTCGCACAACAGTTTGCTACTGATGACCCACCCCCCGCGACGCCCCACGCCGTTATTTGCTGGGTGGCAACTTACTAGACATCACTTTCGTGTCATCTAGATTTCGGCGCGTTCTGCTGCCTTGGAACTATTCGCACAACAGTTTGCTACTGATGACCCACCCCCCGCGACGCCCCACGCCGGAAATCTGGACGTTGTGCTGCGTTGGGACTATTCGCACAGCCGACCGCTACTTCGTTGTTTTTCTCTAAAAATGTTTATATGTTATTACTATTTTTGTTTTCTTGTATATATTTATAAATTATTAAAGTTTTATAATCTTACTACTTTGTCGGAGTGCTATATATTTTTAATGTGACACATAATTGTAAAAACTTTGATGTACAAAGAGTCATCCCTGGAATCTTCCGCTTCACGCTCGGTCCCCTCCCCAATCACAATACAGGATGGTTTTCAGATAATAGCAACGCTTCTGCTGTGACGGATCTCATCGAGTGTGGGCCTTGATCTACTATAACTCCTTTGAAGAGGGGTGATTCTTTACAGCTGTGGCCATAAACTACATCTGCAGGGCTAGCTGATAGCCTAGGACCGGCCTGGACAATCGGACACAGAGGAAAAGGAGTGTCAGAGGGTGCGGTAGTGAATAGGGCGAAAGGGAGGTGTCGGGCGGGCACAGGGTGTGATTCTCAGGGAAGAGCAGCGCAGATGGGGGGAGGTTTATTACCCATGCATAAGACAGAGAGCGGGGGTGACCACTGCCTGGGTGAGATGCTTGCGAGGGTGGGGAGCCATGCTAAGGATCGACAGCGTGCACAGAGTGGGTCTGGTCAAGGCATCTAAAATGGCTGCCGTGCACGACAAAAGTGTGGCATTTGAAAAAAGACAAGATGGCGCACACAATGTTTTTCAACAATTCCTGATTTCCTTCGAATCGAACGTTAACAGACGTTGGGGCATATTACCAAAGTTAAGCGATATTTATCCCTAACGATGCATTGCAAAGATTTTTTTACCGTCAGAAATTATCGCAGATAAACCTTGCTATTATCAAGGTTTATCGCAAATACGATAAAAAACGAGCGCAATGCATTAATATCGCTGAAAACTCCGCGATATTCATGCATTACCGAGCTAATGCTCTTAGCCATGTTATCCACCTCCCATTGGATAACATGGCTAAGAACTGCTCAGGGCAGCTGTTACTTTTTGGAGATATTCGCGCTTATCTCGAATATTTCCAAAAGTTGATAATAGGAGATAGCGATGTTAGCGACTGTTTCCAGTCGCTAACATCTTGGCATGCCCACTTTGCATGTCATTAGTGATAAATATCACTCACATGCAAAGTGGGACCCAAGATGGTCGCTATCTCCTACTAGCCGTCGCTAACTGGTGTTAGCAACAGCTAGGTAATACAGATATAATTTTATCTCCGCGAAGCGGAGCTCTGTTACAGATATATATCTTGTTTTTGAACGTTAATTTCTCAAAATGCACTGAAGCACATATATTGAGACATAGCAAAGGCACATCGGGCTACCAGTCCCTAATATTTTACCAAGTTTCGTGCAAATCCATTCAGCCGTTCGATTATTATTATTATTATTTTTTTTTGCCCCGCGGGGCCCTTTTAAAACCTCCACATCAAACCTAGGGGGTCAGCGAGGATCTACTATGCCCCCTTATGGTCATTTGCCCCTTCGCTTTGGCCTCCTCTTGTCTCTCGATCCTACCGAGAGACAAGATGGCGGCCGCTACGTACTGTTTGGAATGTTTACAGACACCGGAGAGCCAATCAGCTTCGCTTCGCAAAGCTCCGTAACGCGAAAAGTACGCGAAGCGGTGCGCTGTTACAGATATATATCTTTTTTTGAACGTTAATTTCTCAAAATCCACTGAAGCACATATATTGAGACCTAGCAAAGGCACATCGGGCTACCAGTCCCTACAATTTTGCCAAGTTTCGTGCAAATCCATTCAGCTGTTCGATTATTATTATTATTATTTTTTTTTTGCCCCGCGGGGCCCTTTTAAAACCTCCACATCAAACCTAGGGGGTCAGCGAGGATCTACTATTCCCCCTTATGGTCATTTGCCCCTTCGTTTTGGCCTCCTCTTGTCTCTCGATCCTACCGAGAGACAAGATGGCGGCCGCTACGGACTGTTTGGAATGTTGACAGACGCCGGAGAACCAATCAGCTTCGCTTCACAAAGCTCCGTTGCGCGAAAAGTACGCGTCCTGGGCCGCTGCCCGGTCCGCTGTTACAGATATATATCTTTTTTTAAACGTTAATTTCTCAAAATCCACTGGAGCACATATATTGAGACCTACAAAAGGCACATCGGGCTACCAGTCCCTACAATTTTGCCAAGTTTCGTGCAAATCCATTCAGCCGTTCGGGCTAAAAGTGAGGCCAACCGCCCTATGGAAATTAACATGGGAAAAACGCGTTTTGGGACCCCCCTTTTTTCTCGGCCCCCCCTTGACGAACCCCCCCCAAATTTTCAAAGGCTGCTCAGAAACAAAATGTGCCATTTTCCTGAAAATTTCAGCCAATTCCGTCCACAAACGGCAAAGTTATTAGACATAGAATTTTCAAAAATCCCATAGAGAAAAAATCCTAACTATATATACCTACTGGCGACCGCCAGTAGGTAATATATATATATATATATATATATATATTCTCGCTCCAATTTGCCTTCTTCTACATGTTGAACAGCACACAAACACTGAAGGTAGGTGGCAAGTCTTTAATTCACAGGGTATGACTGGTATAAAGCTGGCAGCTTCAATCAGACAGTCAGTTTCGCGGTGAGCCTGACGCTTTTCAAAAGTTTGCTATCTTCCTCAGAGGCACTCGCTAAGCTGATTGCGTGCACCTGGTCCCGTTTTCACAATTTCGATTTTATGGCACACATTTAGTTCAATTTGTTAATAATTAAAAACTCTTTTTTTTGCAGTCAGACCAGTTTCAGCATTAAAAAAGGTGAAATGCTGAAACCAGTCTGCTCTGCTCATTTCAATTTCACTTTCTACATGCCCAGGGGGCTCTCTCAGCCCCCTGAGCACGTAGAAAGACGGGAGAGGTATCATTGGAAAGGGGAGAATCTCCCTGCATGGGGATCACTAAGACACCAGGGAGGGGAAAGCGGCCCCTTGGGCAAGGGCTTTTGCTCCCCCCTATCAAATTGGCAAGAAAGCCCACTTGACGCCAGGGATTTTTTGTCGCCATAATAATTTAGAGTGGGGGCTGCCCAAAACAGCCACACCAATGCCCCCACCACCAGTTGTCGTCATTTCACAGAAACCAAAACTAAAGTGAGCCTTTATGTTCATCTCAGTTTCACTTTCTATGTGCTCAGGGGGCTATCTCAGCCCCCTGAGCACAAAGATGGGAGAGGTATCTTTGGAAAGGGGAGAATTTCCCCTTTCCAATGGTACCCCAGTGGATCCCTGATTTGGGATCACCCCAGGAGGGCGATTCCCAAGCAGGGATCCACCCACTAAGAGGGTGGGGTGGTCCCTTTGGCAAAGGCTTTGTCTCCCCCCTATCAAATTGGCAATATTCAGTCTTTCTGCCCCCCTGGGGGGGGCAGAAAGCCCACTTGACGCCAGGGATTTTTTTGTCACCATAATTATTTAGAGTGGGGGCTGCCCAAAATGGCCACGCCAAATCCCCCACCCCCTAGCCAAGATGGGGGCATTAGCCCCCAATCTGCCCCCCAGGGGGGGCAGAAAGCCCACTTGACACCAGGAATTTTTTTGTTGGCATATTTATTTGTAATGCCCCCACCCCCTGCCACAATTACATCCTTTCTGCTCCTCCTGGGGGGAAGATGGGGGCAGTAGCCCCAATCAGCCCCCGGGGTGATGGCGTGCAGGACTACCTGCTCAATAAATCATAATCACCTGGGCCCATAAACATTCACACATTTGAACCGATAATCCTGCTTTTATTTTATGCCTATCAGAATTTTATATTTTCAGGGCTTATATCTATACACCTTTACTTACCAATCCTTGTCACCTATGTTATAATCCTAGAAAAAGGGAGTCAGCATAATTAGTAATTTAATAATTTACCTTTCCTGAAATAATCACAGACTCGGGAGAAGTTGGAAACATTTTATCTATGCAAGGTTTTTCTTAGTCAGTGGCCACAATACAGTGACCATAAATTTTACAAGTAAGAAAATGATTAATAGGGCATAAAGTGTGCAAGAAATCACCTGGGAAGGGTGAAAAAGGGAAATAATACAAGGGCATACCACATGGATTATATTTACCTAGAATGGTACGAGGACCAATCCTGGCCACGAGCTGGGGCAAAGATATGGCTCCTGACTAATCAGGTGCCAACAGGACAGGACAGGTAACCTCCACCAGTGCAACACCAGCGTCACACCCCTCTCTCTATGCCAAATTCTGATACCCCGATTGGGTAATTGATAATTCTCCCTCAGCAAACTTTCGATTCTTCTGACAGAGTGCTCTGCCAGTACCTCTGCTCTTGATCTCCTATAGCATGAGTTGGGTCAGTGACAGGTCAGATAATCGGACAAGTCAGACAATTTTTCTAACTAGACCTACCTTAGTTATACCATTTCCAGGGCAATGTACCACCCCTAAATGTTGCAAATCTATGTGTTCCCCTTCCGTGATTGGTCAGAAAGACGAAGAGAGGTCATCACGCCATACTAAGATGAAGTAATTTCTCATTGAATTATATTGATTGATTGAATTATATTGATCAAGTTCCCACCCATAATTTATTTTCCCATGCACTTTTATTCCACCCAGAAATATAGGATGCAATTGTTATACATTGTATTTGTTACAGTTAATATTTCTTCCTCTCCTGAGGTCAAATGGTCAGTTTCCCATGAACATCATGGGTAAGATGAGTATTGGCAGTCATTGAATGTCAGTGACTTCAGGGTTTTCTGGGATCATCTGCGCAGACGCAGCTTTTTCGATATGGAGTTTGTGTCACCTTTCAGGCCCAAATACGAGCTAATAACAAAGTCAAAGAAAAACATATTAGAATACGAATTTAAATTAATGCACTGTATACCACTTATCTCTACTATAACCCCATTACTTTATACTATAGCATTAATAGTTAAGCAGAACGAACAAAGTTTAGTACAAGCAATAGCAGGTGCATTAGTGCGTGAGACATGAAGCGGCCATCTTGACACTAGTGGGCAGAAGCAAGAAATTGCCACCAAAGGCGAAAGACGTTACACCACGTAGATGTGGCTGACGCATGCGTAGAAAGGTGCCTGCAATTTCGGCAGCCATTTTAGGACACTCGTGTTACTGTTAGTAAAAGCACATAGAAAACCTTCCCCTGGATACTAAATATGTTGTGTAATGCAAATATTAGTAAATAAAACATGTTGATTAATTAGTTATAGATTATTTTGAGAGGACTGAGTGCAAGCAAGTTTCTGTACATATGAAACCTTGATCCATCAGGGGGGCAGAAAGCCCACTAGATGCCAGGGATTTTTTGGGGGGCAATTTAATTAGGGTGGGGTCTGCCCAAATGGGTATGCTAATATGCCCCACCCCCCCTACCACAATTACAGCCTTTATGCCACCCCTGGGGGGCAGAAAGCCCATTAAACGCCACAAAATTACACTTTTTTGCGCAATTGCTAATGCCCCCACCACAGTTAAAGCCTTTCTGCCCCCCCCTAGGGGGAAGATGGGAGCAGTAGCCCCCAATCTGCGCCTCTGGGGGGGCAGAAATCAAACTATATGCCAGGGATTTTTTGGGGGGCAATTTAGTTAGGGTGGGGGCTGCCCAAAACAGACATGCAAATGCCCCATCACAATTACAGCATTTCTACCCCCCTGGGGTGGCAGATGGGGGCAGTAGCCCCCAGTCTGCCCCCTCGGGGGCAAAAAGCCCACAAGACGCCAGGGATTTTTTGGGGGGCAATTTGAATTAGGGTGGGGGCTGCCCAAAATGGGCATGCCAATGCCCCCACACCCTGCCCGCAAAATTTCCAGTCTTTATGCCCCCCGGGGAGCAGAAAGCCCACTAGAAACCAGGGATTTTTTATTCATGTAGTTGTGGGGGCTGCCCAAAATGGGCATGACAATACCCCCCAGGGCAGCAGAAAGCCCACTAGGCACAGGCTTTTTATATCAATGTGCCTACCTGGAAATACCAGATTAAAATCGTTGGTGGTATTAATGCCCAAAATATCTCCATCTCCTATAATTAAACACCCACTAAAAGATGGCCGCCGTAAACTTGATCAAATGAAAGCTTAAAAACACCACCTTAAGATGGCCGCCATATCCTAAGACTGTTGAGTCAGTTACCGGATTGCTGCGATACGAAGTAAGTCCAACAACAGAATGCTGGAGTGTCGCTCTTGATGTAGCGCTCGTGTTGTAGCGGTAATGCAAAGCAAGTTAATAAAAAAAAACCTTCTGTTTAGGGAATCGACTGGCCACCCAGGAGGACAGCCAAAGCCTGCCTCTGAACACGCAAGACGCGTGCTTGCTGCCGAAAAATAAAGAGTGGATGCAGCCAAAGTAGGAAGTCCATCCTAGCAGGTATGCCTCGCCGAGTAGTGAGCGCCCCCCTTGAATTGAAAGCGATAATTATTTTAAAGCATATGCCTTATCAATTGTAGGCTGTACCCAAGGCAAGACGAGCGCTTGCTGACGTGACGCAAAGTAAAGAGTGTGTGCAGCCGAAGCAAGAAGCGTTCCATAGCAGGTATGCCCCCCCGAGTTGTGAGTGCTTTATTTTTTATTTTTTACTACAAACGATTAGCATTCTAAAACATATTCCTTATCGATTATAGGCTGTGCAGAAACAGTAGAAATAGAAACTAGAACTGAAGAGACTGAAAGGAAACAGATTCGATTTACACAGGTACGTCGAGTTGACACTAGCCCCCCGTGAGTTTGCCAAAATAAATCAGGACAAGTCATCATGTCCACATTCCTTATAGGTACAAAGTGAAAGTACTGCAGCCAGGAATCTAACAGCACCTGCGATCCGGTTTTTGCTGGAAAACAGGTAATATTAGCACTAGTGGCATTGCTCAGAATGAAGCGTTCTTTTCTTATTTAAATGGAAAGACAAAGAAGCTAAAATAAGTTTTGTTTTACACACCTGTAGATAAACCTTTAAAGACAGAGCCCTGATGAGAATCCGTTGAGTGAACACACCGGATTTGAAACGCGTTGGCGTAAAAGAGATCAGATATCACTCCACGGCTGACCTGGTCTGTATGTTTCGCGTGAAATGTGATGCCATTTGTTGTCTGGAGGTGCATGTTGCAGCATCTTTATATGCTTTATATGACCAAGAATTAATTTGTGGCCTATTTTTGCTTGAAATGAGCTTATTGATTTGTGATTCTAATCTTTAATTGTTTACTTAAAACTCTGAGTCCACAACGTGACTCTTTTCTTTGTAAGAAAATGAATGTGTGTTTTTTGTGTATATAGCGAAACAAATAACTATATATATACAATTTGGTGGATTTATGTTTGTGTTATTGTTATGAAAATGTTCTGTGTTGTAAATAATTGTCTTCATTTGTGTATATAAGCAATATGTAAAGTGTCCTTCTTATACATGAAATATCAAAAAATTGAAAATAATAAATAGAAGAGGGTATAAGTAGTATGCGCAAAGAAACCTAGTAGTTTCACTTGGTTTTTTCCTCAAAATAGAGGACCCAGATTTATTGTGCAAATGGCATCTCGTTTTTTCTATACCTGTGGATATTGGGCACAGCTGGCAAATAGGGAAACCTAGCAAACCTGTACAATTTTAAAAACTAGACACCAGGGGAATCCAGGATGGGGTGACTTGGCTGGCTCCCACCAGGTTCTGTTACCCAGAATCCCTTGCAAACCACAAAATTTGTAAAAAAAAACACATTTTCCTCACATTTCAGTAGTGGAAAGTTCTGGAATATGCGTGGATCCACAAAATTCCACCCACCCCGCATTCTCCAAAGTTTTCAGAGAAAAATGGTACCGCACTTATGTGAGTGGGTCAAGTACCCGCTACAGGCAAGGGCCCAAAACATATTGAGTAGACATCAAAATGACCTATCACAAAACAACCTGGTTTTGCAAGAGGGGGTTACCTGGGTTTTTGGCCCAAGGCTCGGCGGCCATCTTGGGAAGCTACCAAATCCACACATTTCTGAAAACTAGACACCCGGGGAAGTCCAGTGCGGTATGGCTTGCGTGGGTCCCCCAAAGTCTTCCTACACAGAATCCACTGCAAGCCTCAAATATCGCTGAAGAAAATTACTTTTTTCTCAAATTTCTGTGTGGGACAGTTCTGGAATCTGTGTGGATCCACAAATTTCCTCCCACTCAGCTTTCCCCCAGGTCTCCCGAGAAAAATGGTACCTCACTTGCGTGGGTGGGTCAAGGACCCGCAACAGGCAAGTTCCCAAAACCTATTGAGGCAACATCAAAATTACCTATCACAAACCAACCTGGTTTTGCAAGACGGGTCCAATGAGTTGTAGGCCCGGGGCTCGGCTGCCATCTAGGGAAAACTACCAAACCCACACATTACTGGAAACTAGACACCCGGGGGAGTCCAGCAAGGTATGACTTGCGTGGGTCCCCCAACATTCTCCTACCCAGAATCCCCTGCAAACCGGAAAAAAATCACTATTTTCTCAAATTTCTGTGTGGGATAGTTCTGGAATCTGCGTGGAGCCACAAATATCCTCCCACCCTGCGTTCCCGCGGGTCTCCTGAGAAAAATGGTACCGCACTTGGGTGGGTAGGCATAGTGGCTGCAACAGGAAATGGCCCAAATCGTACTGTGGAGACTTCAAATTACCTATAAGAAAACTACCTGGTTTTGGGGGAGGCACTTGAGATTTTGGCCCCGGGCACGGTGGCCTTCTTAGGAAAGTACTAGCCCAAACATTTCTGAAAACTAGACCCACGGCGGAGTCCAATGAGGTATGACTTGCATGGATCCCCCAATGTTTTCCTATACAGAATACTATACAAACCTCAAATTTAGCTGAAAAAAACACATTTTCCACATATTTTTCCGTGGAATCACCATGCCTACACAAATGTCCTACCCCACAGCATTCCCCTGAGACTCCCAAGTAAACTGATACCTCACTTGTGTGGGTGGGGCAAGGGCCTGTGACTGGGAAGAGCCCAAAACATTAGGTAATAAGGATATAGCACCAAGAATTCTA
This sequence comes from Lissotriton helveticus, assembly GCF_964261635.1. Lineage (NCBI taxonomy): Eukaryota > Metazoa > Chordata > Amphibia > Caudata > Salamandridae > Lissotriton > Lissotriton helveticus. The sequence continues at coordinate 1,207,301,408 of NC_136068.1, forward strand.
AGCGCTACATTTTTTAAAAATATGTTTTTAGCCAATTCTGCATTGGACAGCCACACAAGTGAGGTATCATTTTACTTGGGACACTAAGGAGAGCGCTGTGGCGTAGGACATTTGTGCCGTCACGATGATTCCTCACAAAATATATGAAAATGTGTCATTTTCAGCTAAATTTGAGGTTTGCATGGCTTTAAGGGTAGGAAAACGTTGGGGGATCCACACAAGGCATACGGTCCTTGACCCACCAACGCGAGTGAGCTACAATTTTTATCGGGAGACCTGGGGGAACGCTGAGTGGGAGGAAATTTGTCGATACAAGCAGGTTCCAGAACTTACCCATAAAGACATTTGAGGAAAATGTATATTTTTTAATTTTTTTCAGGTTTACAAGGGATTCTGGGTAACAGAACCTGGTGAAAGGCAGTCAAGTCACCCCATTTCCCTGGGTGTCTAGTTTTCAAAAATGTATAGGTTTGCTAGGTATCCCCAGGTGCCTGCAGAGCTAGGGTTCAAAAACTACAGCTAGGCACTTTGCCAAAAAAAGGTAATTTTTCACTGTGAAATTGTGGTGTGTCCACGTTGCGTTTTGCGCCGTTTCCTGTCACGGGCACTAGGCCTACGCACACGAGTGAGGTACCATTTTTCTCTGAAGACTTTGGGGAAATGTGGGGTAGAGAGAAATTTGTGGCTCCACGTAGATTTCAGAACTTTCTACCACAGAAATGTGATGAAAATGTGTTTTTTTTTTACTATTGTTTAGGTTTGCAAGGGATTCTGGGTAACAGAACTTGGTGAGAAGCAGTCGAGTCAGCCCATCATGGATTTCCCTGGGGGTGCAGTTTTCAAAAATGTATAGGTTTGATAGGTTTCTCCAGGTGCCAGCAGAGCTACGGTTAAAAAACTACAGCTAGGCACTTTGCCAAAAAAGGGTCTTTTTTTACTGTAAAATTGAGGTGTGTCCATGTTGCGTTATGCGCCGTTTCATGTCGCGGGAACTAGGCCTACCCACACAAGTGAGGTACCACTTTTGTCGGTAGACTTAGGCAAACAAGGGTGGGTAAAACTGTGTGGATCCACACAGGTTCCAGAACTTCCCACCACAGAAATGTGAGGAAAGTTTGTTTTTTGGACAATTATTTGGTTTGCAAGGGATTCTGGGTAACAGAACCTGTTGGGAGCCAGTCAAGTCACACCATCCTGGATTCCCCTGGGTGTCTAGGTTTCAAAATGGATAGGTTTTCTAGGTTTCCCGAGGTGCCTGCAGAGCTAGGGTTCAAAAACTACAGCTAGGCACTTTGCCAAAAAAGGGTAATTTTTTACTGTGAAATTGTGGTGTGTCCACCTTGCGTTTTGCGCCGTTTCCTGTTGCGGGGACTAGGCCTACGCACACAAGTGAGATACCATTTTTCTCGGAAGACCTTGGGAAATGCGGGCAGGTAGAAATTTGTGGATCCATACATATTCCAGAACTTTCTACCACAGAAATGTGAGGAAAATGTGTTTTTGTTTAACTATTGTTTAGGTTTGCATGGGATTCTGGGGAACAGAACCTGGTGAGAAGCAGTTAAGTCAACCCATGCTGGATTACCCCGGGGGTGTAGTTTTCAAAAATGTATAGGTTTGATAGATTTCCCCAGGTGCCAGCAGAGCTAGGGTTCAAAAACTACAGCTAGGCACTTTGCCAAAAAAGGGTCATTTTTCATTGTGAAATTGCGGTGTGCCCATGTTGCGTTTTGCGCCATTTCCTGTCACGGGCACTAGGCCTACCCACACAAGTGAGGAACTATTTTTCTCTGAAGATTTTGAGGAATGCGGGGTGGGTGGAAATGTTTGGATCCACGCAGATTCCTGAACTTTCCGCCACAGAAATGTGAGGAAAATGTGTTTATTTTGACAATTGTTTAGGTTTGCAAGGGATTCTGGGTAACAGAACCTGGTGAGAGTCAGTCAAGTCACCACACGCTGGATTCCCCTAGGTATCTAGTTTTTAAAATTGTATAGGTTTGCTAGGTTTCCCTAGGTGCTAGCAGAGCTAAGGTTCAAAAACTACAGCTAGGCACTTTGCCAAAAAAGGGTCATTTTTCACTGTGAAATTGAGGTGTGTCCATGTTGCGTTTTGCACTGTTTCATTTCGTGGGCACTAGGCATACCCACACAAGTGAGGTACCATTTTTATCGGAAGACTTAGGCAAACACGGGGTGGGTAAAACTGTTTGGATCCACACAGGTTCCAGAACTTTCCACCACAGAAATGTGAGGAGAATTTGTTTTTTTGGAAACATTATTGGTTTGCCAGGGATTCTGGGTAATAGAACCTGGTGGGAGCCAGTCAGGTCACACCATCCTTGATTTCCCTGGGTATCTAATTTTAAAAAATGTATAGGTGTGCTAGGTTTCCCTAGGTGTCTGCAGAGCTAGGGTTCAAAAACCACAGCTAGGCACTTTGCCCAAAAAGGGTAATTTTTCACTGTGAAATTGAGGTGTGTCCATGTTGAGTTTCGCGCCGTTTCATGTCGTGGGCACTAGGTCTACCCACACAAGTGAGGTACCATTTTTATCGGAAGACTTAGGCAAACATGGGGTGGGTAAAACTGTGGATGCACACAGGTTCCAGAACTTTCCACCACAGAAATGTGAGGAAAGTTTGTTTTTTTGGACAATTGTTTGGTTTGCAAGGGTTTCTGGGTAACAGTGTCAGGAGTCGGGTCTGTTCTCGCCTATCTAACTAAAACTACAACTCCCATGAGTCATAAGGAGGGGAGGTACTTAAGGCCCTCATGCGCAGGAGCGGATGCACGGAATTCTGTTTTGCTTCCGGAGAAGCAGGTCGATGTCGGAAGAGTCCCTCCCCCTGCAGTCCGCGTCCTGCAGTGTTCACGGTGTCGGGAGACATTGGTGAGCTTCATTTCACAAGTAGATGGCATTTGCTGTGCGGAGCGCGGTGTGTCGGCTGACCACGAGCCACCGTACTGTGCACCTTTACTTTCATTTGATTACTGAGCGGAGCGCAGTGTGTCCGTCTGCCACGCGCTGCCGTATTGAGTTCTTCTGATTTCCAGGGCGGAGCGCGGTGTGTTGGCTGACCATGCACTGCCGTTCCTTTTCTCTTCATTATGGCCTTCAGCGAAGCGCTGTGAGTCCGTAGGCCACGCGTTACCGTTTTATCACTCTGCCTGGCATTTAAGTGGATTTGTTCGTTGCATCAACCTACTATGATTATAGGACATTAATTAACTACGGGGAACGCCCCTTAGAGTTACTACTGATCACGGTGTGATCTTCTACTTGCTTCAAGCTGAATTGTGCCACAAAACTCTGTGTTATGATTGAGGAGGTGAATCAACCTCACTGGATTTCATTTCTATCCTATTATATTCCTCAGGGTGTATTCAGTTATCAGTGGAGGGCTACAGGATATGAACATAATATTCGAGCTATTTCCAAGATATTAGCTGTACCCCTAATGAACCCCCTTTCTTGATTATTGGACTTATTCCTTATGGTAGGTGTAAACATTGCAGCATCATTGTCTGGTTAAGTTTCGGGGAATGCTGACTTGTGAATTACATTCATGTTTATATGTTCACAGATTTAATTCCAAAAGACAGGAAAGGTATTGGAAGTTCTGGTATGGATGCTCTGGTGTTTAAGAGAGCCCTATGACACTACAGGTATGGCATACTATAGTGAGACTATTGGAGTGTAGACACACATTGTATACTTTGGCTATAACTGTGTATTCATGTCTTTTCAGATCCCTTTCTCTCCTGTCCCCTATCCTTTCCTGTCCCTCGCCTCATGGTTAAGACACCCTGTGTATATACTTCAGGGTGTATGTAACATCTGGAGGTGGACCCCTATTTGCAACGACTGGATCCTGCGGAGCATATCGGACAAACAGAACGTTGTGGGAGCCAGTCAAGTCACACCATCCTGGATTCCCCTGGGTGTCTAGTTTTCAAAATGGATAGGTTTTCTAGGTTTCCCTAGTTGCCGGCAGAGCTAGGGTTAAAAAACTACAGCTCGGCACTTTGCCAAAAAAGGATTTTTCTTCATTGTGAAATTGTGGTGTGTCCACGTTGTGTTTTGCACCGGTTCCTGTTGCGGGCACTAGGCCTACCCACACAAGTGAGGTACCATTTTCCTCGGAAGACTTTGGGGAATGCGAGGTGGGTGCAAATTTGTGGATCCATGCAGATTCCAGAACTTTCCACCACAGAAATATGTGAGGAAAAATTGTTTTCTTGGACAATTTTTAGGTTTGCAAGGGATTCTGGGTAACAGACCCTGGTGGGAGCCAGTCAAGTCACCCCATTCTGGATTCCCCTGGGTGTCTAGTTTTTAAAAATGTATAGGTTTTCTAGGTTTCCCTAGGTGCCAGCAGAGCTAGGGTTTAAAAACTACAGCTAGGCACTTTGCCAAAAAAGGGTCATTTTTCACTGTGAAATTGAGGTGTGTCCATGTTGCGTTTTGCCCCGTTTCATGCCGCGGGCACTAGGCCTACCCACACAAGTGAGGTACCATTTTTATTGGAAGACTTAGGCAAACACTGGGTGGGTAAAACTGTGGATCCACACAGGTTCCAGAACTTTCCACCACAGAAATGTGAGGAAAGTTTGTTTTTTCGGACAATTATTTGGTTTGCAAGGGATTCTGGGTAACAGAACCTGTTGGGAGCCAGTCAAGTCACACCATCCTGGATTCCCCTGGGTGTCTAGGTTTCAAAATGGATAGGTTTTCTAGGTTTCCCTAGTTGACGGCAGAGCTAGGGTTAAAAAACTACAGCTCGGCACTTTGCCAAAAAAGGGTCTTTTTTCACTGTGAAATTGTGTGTCCACGTTGCATTTTGCACCGGTTCCTGTTGCGGGCACTAGGCCTACCCACACAAGTAAGGTACCATTTTCCTCGGAAGACTTTGGGGAATGTGAGGTGGGTGCAAATTTGTGGATCCATGCAGATTCCAGAACTTTCCACCACAGAAATGTGAGGAAAATTTGTTTTCTTGGACAATTTTTAGGTTTGCAAGGGATTCTGGGTAACAGAACCTGGTGGGAGCCAGTTAAGTCACCACCCGCTGGATTCCCCTGGGTATCTAGTTTTCATAATTGTATAGGTCTGCTAGGTTTCCCTAGGTGCCAGCAGAGCTAAGGTTCAAAAACTACAGCTAGGCACTTTGCCAAAAAAAGGGTCATTTTTCACTGTGAAATTGAGGTGTGTCCATGTTGCGTTTTGCGCCGTTTCATGTCGCGGGCACTAGGCCTACCCACACAAGTGAGGTACCATTTTTATCGGAAGACTTAGGCAAACACAGGGTGGGTAAAACTGTGTGGATCCACACAGGTTCCAGAACATTCCACCACAGAAATGTGAGGAAAATGTGTTTTTTTGGATACAGTTTTGGTTTGCAAGGGATTCTGGGTAATAGAACCTGGTGGGAGCCAGTCAAGTCACACCATCCTCCATTTCCCTGGGTATCTAGTTTTTTAAAAATGTATAGGTTTGCTAGGTTTCCCTAGGTGTCTGCAGAGCTAGGGTTTAAAAACTACAGCTAGGCACTTTGTCAAAAAAGGGTCATTTTTCACTGTGAAATTGAGGTGTGTCCATGTTGAGTTCTGCGCCTTTTCATGTTGCGGGCACTAGGCCTACCCACACAAGTGAGGCACCATTTTTATCGGAAGACTTAGGCAAACATGGGGTGGGTAAAACTGTGGATCCACACAGGTTCCAGAACTTTCCACCACAGAAATGTGAGGAAAGTTTGTTTTTTTGGACAATTGTAACAGAACCTTGTGGGAGCCAGTCAAGTCACCCCATCCTGGATTCCCCTGGGTATCTAGTTTTCAAAATGGACAGGTTTTCTAGGTTTCCCTAGTTGCCGGCAGAGCTAGGGTTAAAATACTACAGCTCGGCACTTTGCCAAAAAAGGATCTTTTTTCACTGTGAAATTGTGGTGTGTCCACGTTGCGTTTTTGCGCAGTTTCCTGTCGCGGGCACTAGGCCTACCCACAAGTGAGGTGACATTTTTCTTAGAAGACTTTGGGGAATGTGGGGTGGGTGGACATTTGTGGATCCACGCAGATTCCAGAACTTTCCACCACAGAAATATGAGGAACATTTGTTTTTGTTTACAATTTTTTAGGTTTGAAAGGGATTCTGGGTAACAGAACCTGGTGGGAGCCAGTCAAGTCACCCCATCCTGGATTCCCCTGGGTATCTAGTTTTCAAAATGGATAGGTTTTCTAGGTTTCCCTAGTTGCCGGCAGAGCTAGGGTTCAAAAACTACAGCTCGGCACTTTGCCAAAAAAGGATCTTTTTTCACTGTGAAATTGTGGTGTGTCCACGTTGCGTTTTTGCGCAGTTTCCTGTTGCGTGCACTAGGCCTACCCACACAAGTGAGGTGCCATTTTTTCTTGCAAGACTTTGGGGAACGTGGGGTGGGTGGGAATTTGTGGATCCATGCAGATTCCAGAACTTTCCACCACAGAAATGTGAGGAAAATGTGTTTTTTAAAATAATTTTTTAGGTTTGCAAGGGATTCTGGGTAACAGAACCTGGTGAGAGCCAGTCAAATCACCCCATCCTGGATTTCCCTAGGTTTTTAGCTTTCAAACATGTATAGATTTGCTAGGTTTCCCTAGGTGCTGGCAGAGCTAGGGTTCAAAAACTACAGCTAGGCACTTTGCAAAAAAAGGATAATTTTTCATTGTGAAAATGTGGTGCCTTGTTCATGTTGCGTTTTGAGCCGTTTCCTGTTGTGGGCACTATGCCAACCCACACAAGTGAGGTACCATTTTTATCGGGAGACTTAGGATAATTCAGGTTTGTAAAGCAACTGTTATTACCTATTGACTTTCAATGCATTTCTGCCTTCCAAATGAAAGACAATGTGTAAAAAAGAAGTCATTTTGAAAAATGACCGATAATTCTAATGCTAGTATGAGTATTCCCAATTATGGAAGTGTGCAAATATCTACTGATTCTAAACTCTATATTTTGTTCCCATTTCAAAAATACATAGGTGTCTTTCATACCGATTTTTCCATGTATACAGTTTTCCACAATAATTGCTATATACCCAGTACATAATAAAAAACCATTGCAAGTTGCTGCTCAGTTTTTGGCTCTGGGTTCGTTGGGTTCTTGGTGAACCTACAAGTCCTATATATCCCCACAACCAGTATCATCCAGTGGATGTAACAGTATATTGCTTTAAAGAGCTGTCATAATTAGAAGAAGTTACAGGTGAAAATGTTGATGCAAAAGGCTGTTTTTTTTAACTAATTTTCAATTTTTCCTACATTTAACTGTTAATTTCTATAAAGAAACCTGAATGAATCTCCACAAATGCCCCCTTTCTGAATTGAGAATTTTGTCTAAATTTCCAAAATGTATAGCTTTCCAGGATCCATTATTGCTTTCATACCCATTTCTACCATTAACTGGAAAGAGGTTGAAAGCACAAAAAATAGGAAAAATAGGCTATGTCCGAGAAAAATGCCAAAATTGTGTACAAAATGTTGGTTTTCTGACAAAAGTCTGTCATTACCTAAAAGCTTTCGAAAATGGTGATTTCAGCCCCACAAACCCTTATTTGATACCATTTGCAGGGAAAAAATCAGACTCTTTCATTTGCAGCAGTGTTTTCCCATTTTTCCCCAAAAAACAAAATTTAGCTGTATTTGTCTAATGTCTTGGTCCCCTTCAGGGGAATCTACAAACCCTGGGTGCCTTTAAAATCCCCATGATGTTGGAAGAAAAGGACGCACATTTGGCGTGGATTCCTTATGTGGCCAAAAAGTTACAGGGACCTAAGTGCAAACTCCCCCAAATAGCCAGAAAAAGGCTTAGCATGGGGGAAAAGGGCTAGCTTGGACATTGGAAAAACGAGTGTAAAAATGTTCAGAATAATAAAGGCCCAAATCAAACTTAAATCCACAGATGCAGAATGAGGGATTCCTGAATCAACCGCAACAGGTAGTCAATCAGAAGTATCAGTTGCCACCTGTCCTTATGCCAAATTTTGTGAATCAGGCACAGTACAGTGCGGACGCCGGATTTCCAGGAAGCAGTAAGACAAATTCTGTGGTTTGGTTCACTGTAATTGATTTGTGTAAAGCCTTTTTCTCGATTCCTTTACACCCTGATAGCCAGTATCTTTTTGCTTTTAAATTTGAGGATCGTATTTTAGCATGGAATTGAGTTCCTCATGGGTATACAGAAAGTCCATCTATATTTAATCATATTTTGAAAAAGTGTCTAGAAAAGTTAGTTATGCCCCAAAGTTCAGTCTTTGTGGAGTATATTGGTGACCTTAAAGTGCAGAGATGATTGTGTCACTGATTCAATTGCACTATAATTTGGCTGATGGAGGACACAAGGTATCTCTAGAAAAAAAGTAAAAAAATTGCGAGCAAGTATTGAAATATTTGTGACTTCAAATATAAATTGGAGTGAGGAAAGTGGTCACAGAAAGAATCAGAATAATAATACAAATGCAATTACCTCAAACTCAGAGAGAGATCAGAATGTTTCTAGGAGTTGTAGGATACTGCAGACAATGGATTTTTGGATTCTACTTACTGGTGAAGCCTTTAATCCAGAAGACACGAAAAAGAGCAGAGGATCCAGTAGTTTAGGATGATGAAAGTGTAGATGCCTTTGTGGAGTTACAAAGCTGTTTAGGTGAGGCCTCAGCTCTAGGAATGCCCCAAAGAATTTGCAATGTTTTGTTGTGAGAAAGAAGGTTGTGCACTCTCAGTCTTAACACTGAGATGTGGATTAAGCCGGCGTCCAGTAGCCTATTTTTCAGCTACTTTAGATCCTGTGGCTTCAGCATTACCTGTCTGCTTAAAAGCTATTGCTGTTACTGCTGCTTGTATGAGCATAGAACAGAGTGAGTCAATTGTGACATCCAGTGAAAGTACATGTTCCACAATCAGTTGAGATTTTATTAACAAGAACTTGAACACAGCACCTTACCCCTAGTCGGATGACTAAGTAAAAAAGAATCTTTCTAGGAGCAGAAAATGTGACAGTGATCAGATGTACAATGACGAACCCAGTTACACTGTTACCAGATCCCAAATGTGAAGAAGTAAAAGGTGAGGTAGAACATGACTGTTCAGATGTTACTGAAATGTGCACCAAGCCACATCCAGACATACAAGAAGAACCACTGAAACAACCAGAACACAAGTTATTGGTTGATGGTTCCTGCCTAAGACTTGAGGAAGGTGGAATGAGTGCAGCCTATGCTGTATGAACATTAATTGGTGTTGTTGAAGCATCTTGTTTATCTGGAGTAAAATCTGCTCAAGTAGCTGAATTAATAGCTTTAATTAAAGCTTGCAAAATTGGGAAAAATTGGAGAGTGACCATATTTACTGATAGCATATATGGTTACGGGGTTGTGCATGATTTTGGCAATTGTGGTCACAAAGGGGATACATGAGTTCTTCAGCATCCCCTATTAGAAATGGAAAGTGTGTAAAAGAATTATTGGAAGCAATACAATTGCCAAAAGAACTAGCCGTGGTCAAGTCTGCTGCTCACCAGTCAGGAAATGACAAAGTGACAGCTGGTAACCTTTACGCTGACCAAGTTGCTCAATATTGTGCTAGAAACAACATGTCAACAAACAGGAAAATGAAAACTAGTGGAATCAGCTGCCAACTTATGTCATTTTCAGTTTTTGAGACATGGGAAGAGGTGAGACAGTTGCAGGAGGGAGTAGAAGAAAGTGAAAAGGAAAATTGGATAAAGCAGGGTTGTGAACGAAGAGAAGCTGATGGTGTATGGGTGTACCATGATGGCAGACTAGCTATGCCAAACTTTTTTTTTTTGCTCTCACAAATGGCAAGAATGTACCAAGGAGACACACATGTAGGCAGGGATGCGATGATACGATTATTCAGACAAGATTGGTACAATTCACGATTTAGGGCAGTCGTAGAAAATCTGTGCCAGAGATTTTTAACCTGTCAGCAAATAAATCCAGGAATAAAGACAGAGGTCAGTTGGGGAATAATTGGGAAAGCAGACGGAGGGCCATTTGTGAGGCTACAGTTAGATTTCATAGCACTATCACCATGCAGGGGATTGAGTTATGTCCATGTCATTGTTTGTTTATTCTCACGGTGGGTGGAGGCATACCCCACAAAACGAAACAACAGCATAACTGTTTCTAGGTTATTGTTGAGAGAACTCATTCCTAGATTTGGTTTTCCAGTAACTTTGGAATCAGATAGAGGAACTCACTCTAATAATGAAATAATTTGAATAATCTGTGAAGGATTCAAAATCAAACAGAAACTGCACTGTGCATGCCGCCAAGAGGCTTCTGGAGTGGTGGAACAATTGAATGGCACAATAAAGTCAAGATTGGCAAAGGTGTGTGCATCCACTTCAATGAGTTGGCCAGATGCATTGCCTCTTGTTCTGATGGGACTCAGAAGTATTCCTGACAGGAACACAGGATTGAGTCCCCATGAAATTATCATGGGATGAGCAATGAGACAGGCATGTATACCAGGACATAGATTACTGAATATGACTGATGATCTGGTATTGGATTATTGCAAAGGATTGGCTGACCTAGTGAGTTCTATCTCTCAACAGGTTGGAGAAGATGCAGTGACCAGGCAGCTGGATCAAGCTCATGATTTGAGTCCTGGAGATTGGGCGTTAATGAAGAACCACACCAGCGAGTCATGCCTAGCACCAAGGTGGGATGAGCCATGACAAGTCATACTGGTCACTCCCACAGCAGTGAAGTGTGCAGGCTTGCCAAACTGGGTACATGCTAGTCATACAAAAGGGTGCCAGCCCCTGATGAAGAAAGACCACAACTGATGCAAACAGTTGACGTTGCTGAAGATTGTACAGTCGAATATCCTAGAGCAAGAGACTCTAGAGAGTTTGACAATGAACAACCAAGCACAAGTCAGGAGGACTGGGTACCAATAGTTGACATACCAGAAGGCTTCATCAAAAAATTGAGTAGAGCAAAATTAGAAAAACAGGAGAATAGTGAGGATCAGACAGGTAGACCAGATAGGGGCAGAAGAACATACTTAGGCAGACAAAGAAATCGAAAGACCTGAGCAGGGGCAGACAGGTGTAGAAGAACACGCTCAGGCGGCAAAAGCCAAAAGTGTAGTAAGAACTGAACAGGACCAGTTAGGAATAGAAGAACAAGTTTGGATAGAAGAAGAAAAAGAACAATCTAAAAGAATACCAGAACAGGAACAGTTAGAACAGAAAAATGAGTTCAGGCCGAAAAAGCAACACAGACAAGTCCTGAACAAGGAAAGGTAGAGAGGGACTCAGAAAACAAAGAAAATCAGGTTGTGCCACAACGTAATGCAAATAAAAGGGTTCTTGAAAGGGACCAAGAAATTGAATTTGCAGTGCAAGCTAAAAGGGTCAGAAAAGGTGGTATTTGGCAAAGTGGGGTCAAAAGGTTAAAATATCATTTAAAAACAATAAATGAAGATCCAAAACAAGTAAAGGAAGTTACCAGTCAAACTCAGGGTGAACAGTCAACTGTTAAAAACATTTGTAGAAGTTCAAGATTTAAAGTACTGAACAATAAGTGCAAAGGACCCGAATGGACCTATGTGATCCTTGAAGAATTTGAGAATCTAGACATAAATGAAGAATCTGAAGAAGAAGCAAATGTAGAACAGATTGACGAAGGGGAAGTGAGGCCTCCTTGTAGTACTTAAAAGATTCTGATTGCAAATTAAAAGAAAGAAGAGAAATCTTCTTGAATCAAAATGGGTGAGACCAGAGTTACAGAAAGACCAAAAAGAAGTTGTATAAAAAGATGTTGTAGGGTTTTTATTTGTAGTTTGTTATTAGTGATATTAGTTTGGTTATTTTTAACAATAGCGGTCTCTTATCTTTTGATAACAGACAAAAAGAATGACACTAATATTAATGAGAAACCGGCTAACATGAAAGGAGCTAGAGTAGAATTAGAAGCATTAGATGAGATAGATTTACATCACACAGTAACTGACAATGATACCTCTTTAAATATAAACAAAGTTATTATTTCAGTATGTAGGTTGAAAAGGTGTGGCACAGCGGCCAGGGCGTCTGACTCTGGAACCTGGGGGCTCATGGTTCGATCCCCGGCACTGGCGGCAGATCAGCCCAGCACCATGTGACTCGGGGCAATAGCTTACTTAATCTTCCTGAGGGCCCCCAGCGCCTTAACACCTTCGGGTAATTGTTCTCGCTTTACAAATACTAGACATTTATATTTACACTAGCTGTACCTGGCCATGCGTTGCTGTGGCTCAGTCTGGTTAAATGGAAGAGAAAGAAAATAGTAAGCGCACGTTTCTAATATGTTTAATTTCACAATGCTTGTGGGTACACAATATGTTTTTGTGACTATTGTCTCTATGCATCCCTTGTAGTTGTTGCGCAGCAAGCAAATCAATAGGGTCTATTTGGCCTTTCGATTAAAAACACGCGCGTATTGTACAAACGCGTATTCGAATCCAACGTTGTGTATATATAAACATGCACTAATGTTCCAAAGTGAACTATCTCCTCCTCGCTCCCTCCACCCTCTTCCTGGTCTGCCATCCTGAAACCAACTGTCCATCCTAATATATGTCGACTATGGTCTCTATGCGTCCTTTCTTAATGTTAGAAAGTGAACCAACTCCTCACCCCTCCCTCCACTCACTTCCCGGTCTGCCATCCTGACGCCAACTGTCCATCCTAATATATGTAGATTATTGTCTCTATGCGTCTCTTGTGGTTGTTGCGCAGCAAGCAAATCGATAGGGTCTGTTCGGCCTTTCGATTAAAATCACGCAGGCATTGGACACTCGCGTATTCGAATCCAACATTGTGTATATATAAACACGTGTTTAATCGAATCCAACGTTGGGTCAAAATTTCAAAGCAATCAGTGAAGAACTTTCAGAGATTTAAGATTTTTAACAAACGAACATTCACATTTTTATGTGTCTGTTCAGTATTTTGATTTAAAAAACGCGCGTATTCGACAGGCGCGTATTCGAATCCAACGTTGTATCAAAATTTCAAAGCAATTGGTGAAGAACTTTCGGAGATTTGAGATTTTGAACAAACGAACATTTACATTTTTATTTATTTATATTTAGACACAATTGTTATGTTTGTATGAAATTACCAACTTCAGTAGCTGAAGGAGTAACATATCACAATTTACCATTAACATATGGTATTTCTTGTAGTGTTCTGTCAAGTTTATTTTATAGAACAGGGAAATTACAATATTATTACTCTAATATAGATGTAGTATTTACATAAATTCCTGGACAAAAGAATATGAATCCAGTGAAGACTAGTTTAGATGCACAGTTTATGAGCGAATTCCTCCTAACAATGAAATCATTAGATATACAAAAGGCACATTAAGATAATCTAACATGTTCATGACGTGAAGAAGAGAAGAGAAAGTGTTTTTGAATTTAGTTGAAGAAAGGAGGCAGGATTTCCAAAGAAAAGCTGCTGAACAGAAACATCATATTCCATCATGGGCAGAAAGAGAGGGAATTTATACAATTAGCAAAGAACATGCTGTGATGGCTCTGGATTTTGTGAAGACAAGGAAAATATGCCTCCATAGATAAAAGACAGATTATAATAACAAATGTATTGGTTCCAGTGAATGTGAACATAACTTCCTAATTTTGGGAGGTTGGGGACTAAAAGGGGGAACTGATCCAGTATTTCCTGGAGTTTACTACTTGTGTGGGAATAAGGCTTACAATAAGCTACCTGACTGGTGGTATGGGAGTTGCTATTTCGGAATAGTTTTTCCGAAGATATATCATGTAAAAAGAAGCAATGAAAATGCTAATGAACAAACACGTAGAAAGAGATCTAGTTTTTCAGAAATGATAGGTGACATATTCAGTGCATTGATACCTTCAGTGGGAGTCGTACTAAATTCACATAGAATCTGTCAATTGTCAACAGTAGTTGATCGTCTATCGACTGATACTGCTGGAGGCTTCTTGATGATTAATACGGAAAAGGTTGCGATTAGGGCTATGGTTTTGCAAAATCGACTTGCGCTTGAGGTAATTTTAGCTCAAGAGAGCGGAGTCTGTAAAATCTTAAAGGCGCCGCATTGTTGCACTTATATTTCTGATAAAAGCACAGAAATGAAAGGGTATATAAAGAATATTACAAAAATACAAGAAGAACTGAAACCACTGGAAGTTGATAATGTATGGGAAAGACTAACAAAAAGTATTTCTTCAGTAGGGAATAGGTTTTCGAATATAGGGAAGAGTTTCCTAGGACAAGTAGTATTCCCTATGATAGGTATAGCAATAATAGTGTTATCAATAATAATATGGTGTAAGTGTTGTACTAATAAACTGTGAAGGAGAAGATATGAGATAAATGGAAAGGCAAACAAAAGAAATTATGAAGAGATTCAGTTGGAGGGAATGAAGGGCAAGTTATATGAGTCAATGAAAAGATTAAAGAACAAAGATGAGAACAAGAGTGGAAAAAGGAAAGAAATTGAAAAATGCTAAAGTTGGCATCTGATGAGGGATGGGTATTTTTGAGATGGCTTTAAAATGTCATCAGAGAGGGGATTGATGGAGCAAGAGACTTTCTCCTGTAACCACTAACCCCGTACTAAACTTGAATTGTGAAAATAACATGCACCACACAACATTTATTAGTAAAGGGAAGCTTGCATATGTATCTTGCTAATAAGTAACTCAAGTGTATTCTAAAAATGGCCGCTAACCGAAATTCTTTAATGCGCATGCGTCAACTGCATCTTCGTAGTATGACGTATCTTTCGCTTGGAAGGAACGTTCTGCACTTGCGCAGTAGCTAACAAAATGACCGCTTGAAACTCACATTCTTGCCACCTGCTTGCTGAAATGCTAAACCCAGCTATTCTACTAATTCTAATGTGGGAAGAGTAATAATAAATAAAGGGGATTAGAGTAGAGATGGGTGGTATACAGTGAAACCATTTATTTTTTATTTTAACATTTGTCTTTTTGACTTTTTCAATAGTGTTTATTATGGGCCTCTAAATATGAACCACAGTCTATTCCCTCTCGTTCTACCGCACATGTATAGTACAACAAAGCTGGAAGATGCAATGTCAACTTGTACCCCGTCCAAGGTTTCCAATGGATACCTTCATGGGAACCGGAATGAGAGTCCACTGAAATAGATGAGAACTACTGTTTTTTCTCTAATATGTGACAATTACATTGTGAATACGGGTGGGAATAAAGACTGATGTATACAAATTAAGGGGTGGAATTTCAAACAAAGAGCTGAAAGAAATGAATGGGAAATAAGCATGGTGTGATGCTCACCTCCCCTTGCCTGTCCAATCAGAGTGAGGATTTTTATAAGTTTGAAACATTAATGGGTGGTACAAGCATACAAAAGGTATAATTGGGGTAGTATAGTTAGTCAACTAGCACTGAGACCGGGATGCTGTCCGAGAGCACAGTAGTCCAGACCGGAATGCTGTCAGAGTGACGAGTGATGCTGAAGAAGAATCGAACTACTAAGCCAATTATCTTAAGCAAATTAATTTAGAAGGAGATCACGGAAGAATCTCGAGGAGGAAGAGAGTGTCAGAGAAGGGTGCTACGCAAGCGTCGGTGATAGAGAGGTCATCTGTCCTGTCCTGATTCCTGTCTTCAAGCCTTTGTTTGACAGACCTTTCTTGGGGGACCCTTTCCAATTCCTAGGCCTGGGAGTTGGTTTTCACACCATTATTGGTTCATATAAATATATATGTGTAAGCGCTTATGTGTTTTTCTCTCTATCCTCTCCCTTTCATGCAATGTCATTACAAAGTGTAAATGAATGCATTTGATTGATTATTTGAATCTTCCTTCCTGTGAGAGACAGAGTTTGTTCTGTACTGTGTAAGTGGTTCACATGAATTTAATCTGAGATACATTTTAAAAATACATTCCGACTCTGTGATCATTTCAAATGTGTACGTTTATTGACATTTTATGTCATTTCACCATCAACTAGTTCAACTAATGGTCCATTGACCAGAGGAAAGAACTTTTTGATCAGTGAAAGATTAGTTAGGAACTAGAGATAACTAATCTAGAGATTTACAAAAACATGACCCCAGTGTGTTGTGAATGAATTTATGGGCCCAGGTGAGTATGTGGTGTTAGATTACCTTTTGCTGGTAACCTGCTGGATCACTTGCAATACCACTGACGGGAAATCCGCCCATTTTTGACAGAGTACCTTTCCTCTAGACTCTAAATAAGACCCCATACAGTACTCAATCTATTAAAGAATGAGTGTGGGTGCCTTTAGCTCTATTCAGAAGCCTGCGGCCAGTGCAATTAAATGTTGGTACGCTGAATGCCAAGCCTGTAGCCATAAAACCACCTGATGCCTCTTTAACCCACTACCAGACACTCCCTGACCCTTTATCTCACTCTTGCAGGCTCCTACTTTTGCGACAGGTTTTTCGCATTTCTCTTCGTCCGTCTTTCAGCATTGTGTGTTTTTCCCTTGCTTGTTCTCAGGAAATGTCTGATCAAGAAAAATAAATGCTGTTTCCCAAAAAAGTACCAGTGGCCCCCACCATCTCAAATTAAGCACCGATACTTAATAACAGCTGTACCTGGCAAAAAATGCATGCTTGGATTCTACCATGGCATTGTAGTTGACAGCAGTCTGTCTAACAAGGCATTTACAGAGCGATCAATTAAGGCCACAAACGACCTTTTGCTTTTTGTAAACAGAGAATGAAGCCCCAGTGGAAGAGTGATTATACATTATGTGGCTCATAAGCAAACGGCTACACAGCATGTTACTATTCATGCAGGCTTTTAGCGAGAAGTTTGAGGATGTACTGCGATCTATCGTGCTTCAGCACAGGTATTCTATTGCAAAATCAATTGATCAGATGTGACAGATATCAGGCGCACTGAAGAGCGGTTCTTAGAAAATGGTAAAGGGCCACAGGCATCAATTTCCGTAGGACTTAAACAGCTGTTGCTGTCAGTTTTAGCTGTAGTCTCAGTAAATGGATGTGATGACCCAAGTTCAGAAGAAAAGTTTATTGAGCAAAGAAAAACGCAGGTATCAAAGGGCAATAAACAAAAAAAAGGAAGGGTAACAGAAGAAGGGGAAAAAGAAACTAAAGCAATCATAAAAATAAAACATTGGTATTGATTACATAAGTAAATTATGAGTAAAAAAGCAGAACATGGGTAATATATTGATTATACATATGAGCAAGATAAAGTACATGCATGCCAAGTAATAACAAAGAAAGGGAATAAAAGGGTACTCAAGGAGGTTTAGGAACCTCTTGTTGGATAGGCTGTGGACCAAATGAACGAGTAGCACATCTATCTAGATATATTACAATAGGGAGCCATAACTCTGCTCTTTTCGGGGCCAGCTGGACAGGGAAGACAAAAGTAGTATCCAGCCTATGATTGTGGCAAACATTATACCACCATGCTTTAAAGGAGATGTTGGAGGAAGTCTTCCAATTGATGGGGATCTGCTGAAAAGCGAAGAAAAACCAAAGGTGGTGATGGACGGAGCATTGACAATACAAACACTCACCCCCAGTCAACTGATCTGGGTTTAATCCATCACCGTTCTTTATCTCACTCCGCCACCCCAGTTCAGACATGGCCATATGCTAATCAGTCTGACCCTGTGGCTCATGGGAACAGTCCAGCCCGAAATGCCAAGCCATGTCTTCCCTGGACCGAAATCAAGCTTCCCAGGACCGGTTTCTGGCATTACAGCCGTCTTCAGCCGGGCTTGCTTGACTCCAGTGGCAAAGTGAGCAAGGGACTCACGTCTGAGCATACCCTGCCAACTTAGGGCGAACAAAGAAAAACCAAAGGTGGTGATGGACTGAGCGTTGACAATACAAACACTCACCCCCAGTCAACTGATCTGGGCTTAATCCATCACCGTTCTTTAGCTCACTCCGCCACCCCAGTTCAGACATGGCCATATGCAAATCAGTCTGACCCTGTGCCTCATGGGAACAGTCCAGCACGAACTGCCAAGCCATGTATTCCCTGGACCGGAATCAAGCTTCCCAGGACCGGTTTCCGGCATTACAGCCGTCTTCAGCCGGGCTTGCTTGACTCCTCACGTCTGAGCATACCCTGCCAACTTAGGGCGAACAAAGAAAAACCAAAGGTGGTGATGGACGGAGCGTTGACAATACAAACACTCACCCCCAGTCAACTGATCTGGGTTTAATCCATCACCGTTCTTTAGCTCACTCCGCCACCCCAGTTCAGACATGGCCATATGCAAATCAATCTGACCCTGTGCCTCATGGGAACAGTCCAGCCCGAACTGCCAAGCCATGTCTTCCCTGGACCGGAATCAAGCTTCCCAGGACCGGTTTCTGGCATTACAGCCGTCTTCAGCCAGGCTTGCTTGACTCCAGTGGCAAAGTGAGCAAGAGACTCACGTCTGAGCATACCCTGCCAACTTAGGGCGAACAAAGAAAAACCAAAGGTGGTGATGTACGGAGCGTTGACAATACAAACACTCACCCCCAGTCAACTGATCTGGGATTAATCCATCACCGTTCTTTAGCTCACTCCGCCACCCCAGTTCAGACATGGCCATATGCAAATCAGTCTGACCCTGTGCCTCATGGGAACAGTCCAGCCCGAACTGCCAAGCCATGTCTTCCCTGGACCGGAATCAAGCTTCCCAGGACCGGTTTCTGGCATTACAGCCGTCTTCAGCCGGGCTTGCTTGACTCCAGTGGCAAAGTGAGCAAGGGACTCACGTCTGAGCATACCCTGCCAACTTAGGACGAACAAAGAAAAACCAAAGGTGGTGATGGACGGAGCATTGACAATACAAACACTCACCCCCAGTCAACTGATCTGGGTTTAATCCATCACCGTTCTTTAGCTCACTCCGCCACCCCAGTTCAGACCTGGCCATATGCAAATCAGTCTGACCCTGTGCCTGAAAAGCAACAGCTAACAGTAGGTCAACAACACGCACATCAAGATGAGAATCCTTCCAGCAAGGCGAAAGGCTTCCCAAAAAGATATTAGCATGAGAAAAAGGAATGCAAGACTGGAAAATTACATTAACTTGAGCCCATATCTGTAACCAAAAGTCGTGAACAGACGGGCAACGAAACAGCATATGAAATAACGTGGCGTTTGGGGGAGGAACAAGACCAACAAACGTCTGGAATAGCAGAAAATCGCTTATGGAGAGTTGAGGGTGTGTGGAGCAGCCTATTATAAATACAGAACATGGATTGCGTCAGAGTCGCCGCTCTAGATGACTTACAAACTTTAATCCATAGCTTGTCCCACAGGCATAAAGGCCATGTTGTGGCAGAGTCATGTTCCCACTGCTCCTCCACCTTAGACTTAGGCCTAAGAGACTCATTGGCATGAAGGTGTTTGTAGATGATAGAAACCTTAGAGGTAGTACGGAGAAGGGAGTGCAATTGTGCAGCAGGAGTAGGGGGGATGGAATTTGCCTGTGTCTGCATAAGGCGAGTGTATGTAGCCAACACCGTTGTCTTGAGCAGAGCGTATTTGGAAGCTAAGGACGAAGGCAGAGCATAAATCAATCGGAGATTCAGGAAGGGCAAGAAAGTAGAGTGTGAAAATAGCTGCGATATCCAGATCAATCCCCGCTGCCTCCAGGATTTCCAGTAAAAGGGCTTGTTGTGGATTAAAAGATAAGCATTGTGCCAAATGGTGGAAGAAAGGAAGTCTGCAATAGTAGTGGGGGGAGCAGAAGAGGAAGACAAGAGAAGTTTGGTGGTAAATCTGTGAATGGGCGTGGAAATGGAAGAGGGCTTGCGGGAAAAGGAGACATACTCAGCAAAAGAAAAGGGGGAAAGGAAAAGGCGCTCAACCTTAGCCCACAAAGGACATGGAGAAATGGAATCTTGCAACCAGAAGGATGCCTGCCGCAGCAAGAAAGCCTTCTGATAAGCAGGAAAATCTGGAAAATTGACCCTACCTTCTGACGCTGGGCGAATCAGTCTAGCAATGGACATCCTAGGTTTCTTGTTGTTCCAAAGGAAGGCAGACAAAATTGAGTTGATTTTCTTAAAGAATTTAACGGGAATGGGAACAGGGATATTGGAGATGGTGTAAAGGATTATGGGGGTCAACATCATCTTCATCGTGTCGAGGCGCCCCCACCAAGATAAGTAAAGGGGATGCCATCTAGTGGTAAGATCTAAAAAATTTCTGGGTACATTTAGTCAAGCAAAGGGAAACGGTGTCAGAGATGGAGGGAGTGATATGTAAACCTAAGTATTTGATGTGCGATGAGCTCCAAGTGAAGTTGGAAGCATGAAAGTCTGGCTTGAAAGTAAACTTCGTCAGGGGTAATATTTCACATTTATCATTGTTGAGTTTATAACCCGAGATCAAGGAGTATTCTCGCACCGCCTCCAGAAACGCAGGAATGGAGTCTTCGGGGTTAGAGATGAAAAGCAGAATGTCATCCGCGTCAGCAGCAAGTTTAATGTGAGAGTCAGCGGTCTGAAAACCGTGGATGTTAGGGTTTTGACGGAGTTTGGACAGAAAGGGCTCTAAGGCCAAGTTGCAGAGAAAGGGGGAGAGGGGACATCCTTGACGAACACCTCTACCAAGATCAAAAAAGGGAGAAACCTGGCCATTCGCACAGACGGCTGCATGCGGGTGTGAGTACAATAGGGAGCCAAACCATTTGAGGGTGTGAAAAAGGTAGGAACATTCAACCCTGTCGTACGCCTTCTCGGCATCTAAGGCGATCGCAGCGGAAGAATGTGGTAAACGTGGGGACTTTGCCAAAATATTAAACAATAATCTAGTATTGTCGGTAATAAATCGGCCCTTCACAAAGCCGGACTGTTCCTCACCCAAGAGGTCAGGAAGCAGTAGATCTAACTGTGCCGCCAGTGATTTTGCAAAAGTTTTATAGTCGATATTTACTAGGGAAATAGGCCGATAATTCTTACAATGCTTGGTATCTTTCCCCTCCTTGGGAATCAAACATATGTGGGCATCAGAAAAGGTCCCCGAGGAACCTCCCAAGGCGGTAAACGAACTGAGGAGAGAGTGAAGTTTTGGAATGAGCAGCTTTGAGAAGTGGAGGTAAAACTCAACGGTGAAACCATCAGGTCCAGGGGCTTTGTTTAATTTAAGGTGGTGAAGAGCGTCCAATAGTTCCTTTTGGGAGAAATCAGATTCCAAAGCAGACAAGTCGAGAGGAAAATGTGCAGGTTTCTGAATGGTAGAGAAGAAATGTGTGAGCAAGTGGGGAGAGGGTTGGGTTTCAGAGGAGTATAAAGTCTTGTAAAAGAGGGAGAACTCAGTTAAAATGTCAGTGTCAGTGTACTTGAGATCAGAATTATTGTCATAAATGGATTCAATGTTTAACTTATTATGCTTAATCTTCAAATAGTTAGTAAGAAGTTTCCCAGCCTTGTTCCTACCACCATAAAACTTAGCACTGGACTTCAACAGGTACAATGAGGCATCCTCCGTGGATTTCTTATTAAACTGCATTCTAGCGGCTACAAGAGCAGTAAGAGAATCTTGAGAATGAGAGGTAAAGTAGATGTGTTCCAGTCTCTTTATATCACGAGGATATCTTGTGTGAGTGCACGTGCGGCTTTACGCTTTCTTGCCACATAACTGAGAATAAAATCCCGTGCTGCAGCTTTGAAAGCGTCCCAGACAGTATGTCTCGGGATAGAGGGAGTCTCATTAAGCAGAAAATAATCATCAAAAAAAGCGATAAAGGAAGAAGTAAATTTGTGGTCTAAAAGAAGGGCATTATTGAAACGCCACCTCTTAGGTCCAACAGACTTGGGAAGTACCTCAACATTGATTAGGACAGGGGCATGGTCAGAAAATAAAATCAGGCCAATTTCAGCCGCAGTGAAAGTTTGAGCAATATTATGGAAAACAAAAATGTAGTCGATCCGCGACTGAGAGCAGTGGGAAGGTGAATAAAAAGTGAACTCCTTCAGGGCTGGGTTACAAAGCCGCCAGGTGACAATAAGTTTGTGCTGCGAAATGGCCTGGTTAAAAAGCTTATGGGATTTGTTAGGATCATAATGGGCCGTAGAGTTCCTATCAACAAAAGGGTCGAAGGGATGATTGCAATCACCGGCTAGAATGAAATTAACATCCATAAACCGCGTGATGTGACGAGAAAAATCAGACCAAAAAAGAGGTTCACCAACAGTAGGAGCGTAGACATTGAGGAAAGAGACTGGAACACCTCTAAGAGATAATTTGACATATACACATCTTCCAGAAGTATCTGACTCTTGGGAGATGATAGAGAGGGGTAAAGACGTGCGGCATAAGATAGCCACACCATTACGTTTACCATCACCTTGCGAGTAGAAAACCTCACCTACCCAACCTCTTTTAAGTTTGATAGATTCAGTGTCGGACAAGTGAGTTTTCTGCAAGAAAGCCACATCCACATTTAACTTGGCCAAATGAGACAAAATTCGCTGACGTTTGATTGGAGAATTAATACCCTTAACATTCCATGAAATTACATTTAATGACATTTCATATAAAATAATCTATAGCAATTACAATGGCAAAAACGAAAAATGGAACCCATGAAGCAGAGTAAGAATACAAGAAGGAAATAGTCAGCTGGACTGAAGAGGAAAACAAGAAGAGAGAAAAGAGGAGAGTGTAAAGAGAAAAGGGAGATAAAAGAAAGCAGGAAAGAGGTAAAAAGACAAAAAAAGTCAGTGGAATAAAAGGAGTAACAGCATAAAGAAGAGCAAATCCTGGAGACACAAAAAAATAATCTGAAAGCAAATAGGAGAGAAGAAACAGAAGGAGGGGAAGGGAAAGCAAAACGAGGTACAAAAGGAAGACAAAAAGAAGGAAACAAAAAAGGAACATACCTACAAAAGGAGAATACGAGAAGAAACGGAGGAGGGATGGAACCACATGGGGAAGGCGACACACCAAGGTCGGCCAGGCGGGGAACCGGGAGAACATCATCAGACGGGAAGGGAATCCTGTGAGAATGAAAAAGGTGAACAAGGGGTTAAAGTACAAAGAGACGGTGAGCCAATATCACAAACAACACAACGTAGAAAAGAGAAAAAACAACATATTAAAATTTCTTAAAGAACGAAGAAGGCAAGTTGTAACAACAAAGCGGAGAAACCGCTTAAAGCACAAGGAAAACAAAATGCAGTGACAATAAGAGAGTCAACACAGCCACTGGTCAGCCAGGAGCAGAGGAAGAGGGTCCAGATGAATCCATGGCAGAGGCCTTATGCGCATTGATGAAACTCTGAAGGCGTACAGGATCTTCATAGTTGGTAGTCTTATTATTGTAGGTGACCCTGAACAGACAAGGATGATATAAGCCATATCTCGCTCCCATCTCACGAAGGTACGCTCTCAAGTTCAGGAAAGCCTTGCGGTGGTTGGCAGTGGCCTTGGCATAGTCCTGAGCAAAAAACAGGGAAGAACCAGACCATGACAGTGTTGGAGAGGACTTGGCAGCCGACAGAACCTTCAGGAGATCGGTGTACTCCAAAAAATAGAGAATGACACCCCTTGGCTTCTGTGAGGGGGAAAGCGAAGAAGATGGTCGCCCCAATCGGTGTGCACGTTGGATGTTAAGGGTTGTACCCTCTGGCAGACGTAAAAGCTTGGGAAGGAAAGATTTAAAGAAGGCAAGAGGATCCGAGCCCCCAAGCCCCTCCACCAGGCCATAAATGCGGAGGTTATTCCGCCTGTTTCTGTTTTCCAACTCCTCCACCTGTCGCTGAAGAGCAGATACTTGAGAGTTCAAATGAGATACCGTGGAGCAGGTTTCTTGGAAGGACTTAACAGAATGTTCAACGGAGGCCACCCTAGTTTCCATTTCAAGTTCAAGTTCAGTCATTTGTATAGCGCGCTACTCACCCAGAAGGTCTCAGGGCGCTTGAGGGAGGGTGGGTGCATTACTTATCGAATAGCCAGGTTTTTAGCTGTTTTCTGAAGGAGAGGTGGTTCTGTGTAAGGCGGAGTTGAGTGGGGAGAGAATTCCAGGTCTTGGCCGCTAAGTAGGAGAATGATCTTCCTCCCATGGTGGATATGTGGATGCGCGGGATTGCGGCGGGGGCTTGACTGGCTGATCGTAGTTGGCGTGTGGGTGTGTAGAAGGACAGTCGTGTGTTGAGGCATTCGGGTCCTAGTTCGTAGAGGGCCTTGTGTGCGTGGGTGAGGAGATGGAACGTTATTCTATTGTTGACGGGGAGCCAGTGGAGGTCTTTCAGGTGACCGGAAATGTGAGCTTGACGGGGGATGTCCAGTATGAGTCTGGCTGAGGCGTTTTGGATGCGTTGGAGTTTTTTCTGTAATTTGGCTGTGGTTCCGGCGTAGAGGGTATTTCCATAATCCAGTCGGCTAGTGACCAGTGCGTGGGTGACTGTCTTTCTTGTTTCGGTGGGGATCCAACGGAAGATTTTTTTGAGCATGCGTAGGATGTTGAAGCATGAAGATGAGAGAGCGTTGACTTGTCTGGTCATCGAGAGGGAGGAGTCTAGGATGAAGCCCAGGTTGCGTGCGTGGTCTGTAGGTATGGGTGCTGTACCCAGGGCCGGTGGCCGCCATGAGTCGTCCCAGGCAGAGGGGTATGATCCTAAGATGAGGACTTCTGTTTTGTCCGAGTTTAATTTTAAAACGGCTGTTCTTCATCCATTCGGCTACTTCTTTCATTCCTTCGTGTAGATTGGTTTTGGCGGTGTTTGGGTCTTTGGTGAGGGAGAGGATCAGCTGGGTGTCGTCTGCGTAGGAGATGATGTTGAGGTGGTGTTGTCGCGCGATGGTTGCGAGGGTACTCATGTAGACGTTGAAGAGGGTGGGGCTGAGTGATGATCCTTGTGGTACGCCGCAGATGACTTCGGTGGCCTCTTATTTGAATGGGGGGAGGCGGACTCTCTGGGTTCTTCCGGCGAGGAACGAGATGATCCAGTCCAAGGCTTTTCCTTGTATTCCGACGTTGCTGAGGCGTTGTATGAGGGTACTATGACAAACTGTGTCGAAGGCGGCGGAGAGGTCAAGTAGGATGACGGCAACTGTTTCTCCATTGTCCAGAAGCGTTCGGATGTCGTCTGTAGCAGCGATGAGGGCGGTTTCGGTGCTGTGTTTGGCTCTGAAGCCGGACTGTGAGGGGTCGAGGGAATTGTTGGACTCAAGGAAGGCGGCGAGCTGACTATTGACGGCTTTCTCAATGACTTTGGCAGGGAATGGGAGGAGTGAGATGGGGCGGTAGTTCTTAAGTTCAGAGGGGTCTGCCGTGGGTTTTTTCAGAAGGGCGCTGAGTTCGGCATGTTTCCAGCTTTCCGGGAAGGTAGCGGAGTTGAAGGAACAGTTGATGACATTGCGGAGATGGGGAGCAAGGATGGAGTCTGCTTTGTTGAAGATGTGGTGGGGACATGGGTCGGTTGGTGAACCTGAGTGGATGGAGTTCATCAGGCGGATGGTGTCTTCAGTAGTGATTGGGTTCCAGGCGCAAAGGTTGTGAGAGTGCTGTTTTGGTTCGGAGGTGGGTGGAGTGGACTGTTCTTCGGGCTGGTTTTTAAAGCTGTTATGTATGTCGGCGATTTTGTTGTGGAAGAAAGAGGATAAAGAGTCGCAGAGGTCTTGGGAGGGAGTGATGTCGTTGGTGCCGGCGGTGGGGTTGGTGAATTCTTTGACAATGTTGAATAGTTCTTTGCTATTGTGGGCATCAGGCGTTATCCATACTGAGGGGACCTTTCGTTTGGGCGGTTATCTCCCGCTTTTTTTCATCTTCTCCGAGAACTAAGGAGGAGGAACCATGAATAAACTTTTTTGATGGCAGGATATCCGCTGTAAGGGGCACTTGGTCATCCATAGATTATAGTGCACATCGCATTGTTGGTGCACCAGATATTTATTTTATGTCAAGATTTGGATTTCAAATCATTTCATCTACTATACTTGGATAGTATATTTATAGTACTTTTTACCAAGACCCCGTGTACATATGACACTTCATGACTGAACTATCTCATGAACATCCACGTGGATACTCACCATTTTTATTGGAAATAGAGATTGACAGAGCGGTCTGCCACCCAACTGGTTTCGACACCTTATCCTGGACATTGATTTTTTCTCTTGCCCTGAAGAAGTCCCGGCTGGGACGAAACGCGTCGGCTGTCCTATTTTCACTTTATTGAAAAATAAATCATCTAAACAAAACGGACTTTCTGGACATTTATATTTGCTAAGTGATTATTGAAAACCTGTTCATTCTATGGTGCACCTGTGCTTCTAATTAACTCATGTTGTAGTTCTTTTCTGAACTGGCATTGTGTTGGCGGGTGTCGTATCGGTGTGCACATGATCCCCACCTAAGGGTTTAGATAAGGGGAATTCTTTCACAAAAGTGGCAAATTTTTGTATCAGGTGCATTGGTTTCAAGGTTCCGCCATCCACCATGCTTTAGAAGATTGTGGGCATTTGTCAGAAGGCTCAGGAATCCACTGGAGTCGACGATGGTCCCAATGCCCCACTACCTCAGGAATCACCAGTAGGAAACTATTGGTAACCCCTAAAACAGCGGGGAAAGGGGAAGTGGAAGAGAAAGAGAGAAAACAGTCGCAGGTTGGTGGGTAGTGCTTCTCCAATATAACTTCTAACTGGATACGCCAACCCCTGGAAAGAATAACTTAATGCATTCAAAAGCTCTATAACATAATTATAGATATTGACAGTTGTAATTATACAAATCTCTTACCCCAAGGAAACCTGGACTATGCTTCTCTCTTGTAGGTAGCTGTTGTATGTTCGTCACAGCTCCTGCACATATAACACAATTAGAACACTGTTCTTCCTGTGTATTCAATTGATAACTTTTGAATAATTTTAAGGGAATTACCTGGGTTTTTAATTAGTCCCTCGTATATTTTATTCTGGAAAACTTGAGTGCTGTAATCCTTGGATAAACCTAACCCTCACTATTAGTAAGCTAAGACTCTAACCCTAAATGCTACGCTGTCCTCTAATGTGTGAACTAACGCTACTCTAAATCATTTGAATGGCAGACTTGAACTCAAAATGAAGAGGCAGGAAATGGTACTTCATACAAAAGTCTCTCTCAAAAGTCACTTGCCAGAATCCCTCGTTGCGCATGCGAGTGTTTTCTCAGCCATAAAACATGAAGCGCTGACAGGAACTTCAGGAAAAGGCTTCACACGAGAGCCGCGCTGTGTCTCCGGTGAAGAAGTCAGTTGAAGTGCGCAGATTTCTGAACGAACGTGCGCTTCATTGCCGCAGCCGCGCGCGAGCCCAAGAAGACTAGAACTGTCACTCTGCGCAGTTTGCAGGCTTCCTCTGCGGCCATGTTGAAGTACACGCTCTCTGAGGTGCTGAAAGCAGTGCTGCATGAACAGAGTAGTCACTCGGTGTTGTCTCCTCCAATGCGGGTATTTGGAGGCTTTCTTAAGAGATCGCTGAGTTTTTTCTTGAACTGCTCTAATGCTAGCTATCGTGCCTGGAGTCTTGACAGTACCCCCCTTCAAGGAAGATCCCCCCAGAGTGGGTTTGTTGGGGAAAGTCCTATGAAATGCCTTAACTAGTCGAGGGGCATGCACATTGACAGATGGTTCCCATGACCGCTCCTCTGGCCCGTAGCCTTTCCATTCTATCAAATAAAATAGTTTATTCTTGGTGAATTTTGAATCTAGGATCCTGCTAACCTCATATTCTTCACTGGACTCAACCATGATGGATGGTGGTGTGTTTTTTAATCTGGCCTGGTCTGGGTTCTTCTTTAGTAGGGATATGTGGAAAGTAGGATGAATTTTCAATAATTTGGGTAGTTGTAGCTTAACTACTACTGGGTTTATGATTTTTACGATTTTGAATGGTCCTATGAATCTAGGCTGGAACTTCCGATTACCCTTTAATCTTAAGTGTTTCGTGGATAGCCATACTTGTTCACCTACTTCAAACTGGGGACCCTGTCTTCTTTTTTTATCTGCCTGTTTCTTATAGGATTGTTTTGCCTTTTTTAAATTCCTCAACGCTCTTTTGTATGAACCCTGTAACTCTTTCATCACACAAGTAATGGCTGGGACCTCTCCATTCTGTTTTCCTAGAGTGATTGTCGGATGTCTGCCTGTATTCAGATAAAATGGAGTAAACCCTGTGGAGTCATGGATTGCATTATTATATGCGAATTCTGCGGTCCACAGTAATTCAGACCATTCAGCATCCTGTTCCAACAGATAGAGGCGCAAATATTGCTCCAAATCTTGATTCAGCCTCTCAGTCTGACCATCTGTTTCAGGATGATAACTGGTTGAATAACGTGTATCAATGCCTAAGTTATGCATAAAGGCCTTCCAAAATCTAGACATGAACTGTGAACCTCTGTCTGATATGATTACCTGTGGAACCCCGTGTGCCCGAATTATGTGCTGGTTAAATGTCTGCACTAATTGAAAAGCTGTGGGTACTGCCTTAAAGGGAATGAAGTGTCCCATTTTGGAAAACGAGTCCACCACCACCAAAATCACTGTGTGACCTTGACTAGAAGGCAGATCTACAATTAGATCTAGTGTCACTGTGTGCCATGGGTATGGTGCATTTGGCAAAGGTTGCAGCAGTCCCTGTGGGGCCTGTCGACTTGGTTTCCCCTTTATGCAAATCTCACAGGTCGAAACATATTGTCTTACTTGAGCTGCCAATCCTGGCCACCAAAAGTGTCGCCTGACCAGTTCCTCTGTTTTCTTTACTCCCTTATAACCAGCCAACCGATCATCGTGGCAACCTTTCATGGCCTCTTCTTGAAGTTCTTTGGTGGGAAGATATAACTTGCCTTCATGATAAGGAAGTCCATTTACGAGAGTTCTTTTCACATCTGACTCTACCCATTTGCGAAGATCATCCTCTGAGCACGCTTGCTGAATTTGTTGATTGAACTCTTTCAAGTGCATGGCTCCAATGATTTGTTTCAACTGAACTATTGGTTCCTCTACTGAGGCTCTTTCTTCGACGGCAGGATTCATTCGTGACAGGGCATCGGCCTTTCCATTTTTTGCACCAGGTTTGTAAGTGATCACAAAGTCGAACTCGGAGAAATACAGGGACCATCTCAACTGACGCAGCGAGAGAGTTTTTGCAGACTTAAGAAATTGAAGATTTCGATGATCTGTAAATACTGTGACGGTGTGTTTGGCCCCCAGTAGGTAATGTCGCCAATCTTGGAATGCCTCTTTGACTGCCAACAATTCCTTGTCTGCGATGGAATAATTACGCTCAGTGTCAGACAGCTTCCTGGATCGGTAAGCAACCGGATGTAGTTGTCCTGTAGTTTCGTTTCTCTGCGATAATATTCCGCCAGTTGCAAAGTCTGATGCATCTGTCTCTACAAAAAATGCTTGTTCTGGGTCAGGGTGCATCAAAATGGGAGCGCTAGTGAATGCAGTCTTCAAGTCTTGAAAGGCTTGTTCCGCATTTGCAGTCCATTCAAATTTCTGCCCCTTCTTTAGCAGATGGGTGATGGGAGTGACTTTAGACGAGAAATTAGGAATGAACCTCCGGTAAAAATTGGCAAAGCCAATAAAACTTTGGATTTCTTTCACACTCCTTGGTGATGACCATTCCTGAATTGTCCGAACCTTTGAATTGTTCATCTCGATTCCAGCTGCGGACAACATGAATCCCAAAAACTCCACTTTCTCGGCATGAAATGAACACTTTTCCAACTTCACATACAAATGGTTATCTAACAGCTTTTGAAGAATGTCTCGCACGTGCCGGACGTGATCCTCCATATTGTTGGAAAAAATCAATATATCGTCAATATATACTACAGCCACTCGATCCAGGAACTCCCGTAGGACATCGTTGACGAAGTTTTGAAAAGCAGCCGGGGCATTGCTCAACCCATATGGCATTACTTGATATTCGAATAATCCATACTTGGTCCGGAAGGCTGTCTTCCATTAATCACCTTCGGCAACCCTCACCAAATGGTAAGCTCCGCGTAGATCAAGTTTTGTGTAAATTTTGGCTCCTTTGACTTGGTCCAAAAGCTGATTGATGAGGGGTAATGGATATCGGTTTTTCACAGTGACTTGGTTCAGGGCTCTATAGTCAATACACGTGCGGAGAGTCCCATCCTTTTTTGGCCGGAAGAAAAGAGGAGAGGAAACAGGAGATTGAGATGGCCTTATGAATTCCATTTTAGTATATTCTTCCAAATATTCCTTGAGGTAAATATTCTCCTTTTCTGTGAGCACATAAACCCGGCTACAGGGTAAGTTGGCACCGGCTTCCAACTCAATTTTACAGTCGTAGCTCCTGTGTGGTGGTAGTTTTTCGGCATTCCTTTTGTCGAACACACTTGCTAAATCTTGATATTCTTTGGGTAGTTCTTCAGTACTGACTGTGCAAACGTGAACCGATAGTTGAGCCAACTCGGTGGCCGGCGATCCTTCACTTTTCTCCATGTTTTTTGCTAGACAATTCTTCTGACAATATTCTGAGTTCATCTTGACCGTTCTTCTCTCCCAATCAATAGTCGGGTTATGTACAGTCAACCACGGCAGACCCAGGATCAGTTGAAACTGGGGCGCATCGATAAGGTTAAATCTGATAGTCTCTCGATGACCCTGTAATCCTTCCAATTGCAAGGTTTCTGTTTCTTCCACAATAGGACCTGAGTTTAAATTGGTACCGTCGACTGCTTTTACCACTTCAAGGTTCTTCTTCTTAACCGCCTTGATGCCCATCTCTTGTGCGTATCTCTGATCGCAGAAGTTTCCGGTAGCCCCCGAATCAATCATAACCGAGACTTCTTTCAACTTCTGAAGTCCGAATTTGACTGTGAAGGACACTGTGAGATGAGGAGCTGCTGACTGTAAGGTGTTAATCAATTGCTGGTGTTCGTGAGTTGACTGTTCGGAACATCCCACATGGGCAACTCCCTTTACTGATGGGATCTGTCTTTTAACCCTTGGTTATTTTTGGGTTTCTTCGGACATTCCCTCACAAAATGCCCTGACATACCACAATACAGACATAACTGATTCGCCCGTCTCTTGTCCTTTTCCTCCTGAGTGAGGGGTCCCCTAATGGAACCTATTTCCATTGGTTCTTCTCCAGAGCCCGCATCGGTTTTAGAATGTTCAGATTTAATACGGTCTAAGCGTGGCACAAATGGCTTGTAGTCTCGCTTCTTTTCTGACCTTCTTTCAAACAATCGGTGTTCAATTTGAAGAACTAAATCTATCAGTTCTGATATTTCTTGAGGACGTTTAGGAATCTGAGCTAAGGCATCTTTTATCTCGTCCTTAAGACCTCGATAGAATATCGCCGAACGTTTACTGTCAGGCCAGTCAGTTTCGACGATCAATTTGTTAAACTGGGCTATGTACGCTACCAATTCTCGATTGCCTTGCTTGAGATCTAGGAGTTCGTTGTCTGTAGCTTGGTTAGCAGTTCTTCTATCGAATATTCTTAAGAATTCTTTTTTGAAACGGTCAAAATCATACAATGCTGCGTCATTACGAGCCACCAGAGGCATGGACCAGGCAGCGGCGTCTCCGCTCAAATAAGACAACATGAATGCGACCTTAGCTTGGTCCTCTTTGAAAACTACTGATCTGCACAAAAAAAGTAAGGAACATTGTGTGAGGAAAATTTGGGCCTTATGAGGATCCCCAGTGAAGCGTTCAGGGTTAGCTAAAGGAACAATTGGAGCCACCGAATGAATTACTTGAGTGGCTACCTCCGAACCTGAATTGTGTGAGGAATTGAAACTAGGTAAAGGAGTTGTTCCCGCTACAAGTTCCTCCAATTTCCGCTGAACATGACGAGTTTCTTGTTGGGACCTTTTAACCTCATCCCTAAGGACCCTATTCTCTTCTGCTGAGCGTGTAAGCTGAGTCTGTAATCCTTCTAAGATTCCGGCCAAAGACTCTAAATCAAATCCCTCAGCCATGACGACTCGAGTGGAAAGTTTGGCACTTCAATCTGTCAGAAGGCTCAGGAATCCACTGGAGTCGACGATGGTCCCAATGCCCCACTACCTCAGGAATCACCAGTAGGAAACTATTGGTAACCCCTAAAACAGCGGGGAAAGGGGAAGTGGAAGAGAAAGAGAGAAAACAGTCGCAGGTTGGTGGGTAGTGCTTCTCCAATATAACTTCTAACTGGATACGCCAACCCCTGGAAAGAATAACTTAATGCATTCAAAAGCTCTATAACATAATTATAGATATTGACAGTTGTAATTATACAAATCTCTTACCCCAAGGAAACCTGGACTATGCTTCTCTCTTGTAGGTAGCTGTTGTATGTTCGTCACAGCTCCTGCACATATAACACAATTAGAACACTGTTCTTCCTGTGTATTCAATTGATAACTTTTGAATAATTTTAAGGGAATTACCTGGGTTTTTAATTAGTCCCTCGTATATTTTATTCTGGAAAACTTGAGTGCTGTAATCCTTGGATAAACCTAACCCTCACTATTAGTAAGCTAAGACTCTAACCCTAAATGCTACGCTGTCCTCTAATGTGTGAACTAACGCTACTCTAAATCATTTGAATGGCAGACTTGAACTCAAAATGAAGAGGCACGAAATGGTACTTCATACAAAAGTCTCTCTCAAAAGTCACTTGCCAGAATCCCTCGTTGCGCATGCGAGTGTTTTCTCAGCCATAAAACATGAAGCGCTGACAGGAACTTCAGGAAAAGGCTTCACACGAGAGCCGCGCTGTGTCTCCGGTGAAGAAGTCAGTTGAAGTGCGCAGATTTCTGAACGAATGTGCGCTTCATTGCCGCAGCCGCGCGCGAGCCCAAGAAGACTAGAACTGTCACTCTGCGCAGTTTGCGGGCTTCCTCTGCGGCCATGTTGAAGTACACGCTCTCTGAGGTGCTGAAAGCAGTGCTGCATGAACAGAGTAGTCACTCGGTGTTGTCTCCTCCAATGCGGGTATTTGGAGGCTTTCTTAAGAGATCGCTGAGTTTTTTCTTGAACTGCTCTAATGCTAGCTATCGTGCCTGGAGTCTTGACAGCATTGTAGTCGAGTCGATCCTTGAATGCTAATTTCTTGGTGGATCGGATCAATTGGTGGCGTTTGCGGATGGCGTCCTTGAAGGTGGTCAGGTTGTCAGTGGTTGGTTTTTTTTTTCAGGTAGGTTTTCTCGAGGGTACGGCATAACTTCTTGGATTTCTTAAGGTCATCGTTGAACCAGGGGGCCTTTTTGCTACCTTTTTTGATCTGGTGGTTTTTCAAGGGTGCTAATTCGTCAGTGCTGTAGGTGATCCATTGTGTGAGTTTGGTGGCAGCTTGGTTTGGGTCCGATGATATGGCAGGAGGGTTTTGGGTAAGCGATGTGAAGAGTTGGTCGGTGGTGATTTTGTTCCAGTTTCTTCGAGGAATAGGTTGTGGGGGATGTGGGTCGTGGTCTTTTTGTAGCTGAAGTGAACGCAGCTGTGGTCCGTCCAGTGGAGAGAAGTGGTGTGATCGAAGGAGATGTGTTTGCTGGAGGTGAAGATAGGGTCGAGCGTGTGTCCGGCTAAGTGGGTGGGTGTGTCAACAAGTTGTTTGAGTCCTAGATTGGCCAGGTTGTCCAGTAGGGTGGTGGTGTTACTGTAGTTTTTCTTTTCCAGGTGGAAGTTGAGGTCTCCCAGTAGAATGTAGTTCTCGGAGGTGAGGGCATGTGGGCTGATGAAGTCGGTGATGTCTTTGTTGAATTGTGTGCGGGTTCCTGGTGGTCTGTAGATGAGGGTGCCTCTGAGTGTGGTCCTGGGGTCGGTGTGGATCTGGAAGTGAAGGTGTTCGGCGGTAGCGAGGTTATCGTCGAAACTGGTCGTGATGCGGATGGTGTTCTTATGAACGATGGCGATGCCTCCTCCTGTTTGGTTGATGCGGTCTTTTCGGATTATCTTGTAGGCGTCCGGGATGGCTATGGCGATGTCGGGCGCTGATGAGGCGTTCATCCAGGTTTCAGTAAGGAAGGCGACGTCCGGTGATGTAGTGTCGAGTAGGTCCCAGAGTTCAGTAGCGTGTCTGTGGACCGAGCGAGTGTTCAGCAGGATGCACTTCAGGTGGTTAGAGTCGGGGCTGTGTTCGGAGGAAGAGGATTTGGTGTGGCTCCTGATGCAGGCGAACTTGCAGGAGTGGCAGGTGAATGGTCCATGGGTGTGTCCTGGGGCAGCGTCGCAGCAATGAGGAGAGCGTCCGGGGTTAAGGGCAAAGAGGGTAGCGGCGTCATACGTTATGCGGGTGGAGTGGGTTTTGCGAGGACCAGGGGGTCTGGCGCTGGGTGCGGTCCAGGCGCGGACGGGCGTAGACGGGCTTACCTTTGGCGCACCTTCGGCGCGCATGGGGCGCGATCGCTGCGCGTGAACGCTGTGCGCAAATGCATCTGTCATATATGGATAGTGGAGGGGCGGGGGCGAGGGATGGTCAGCTGGGAAGGCGGGGTGGAGAGGCGGGCTGGGAGGCAACAAACAACAACAAAATGGCAGCACACTAAAATCGAAGCAGGACGAGATTGGGGCACAGGCACAAATATTGCCAGCAATGCAGCCTTCACAGAAAGTGCCACGAAGTCACAGAGGCATAAACACACAGTGCGCGTGATGTGGGCTATGCGCTAACAGCGTTACAGCAAATAACAATCAATCAGGTAAATTAATGCTAATGATGCGATCAGATGGCGAGCTCAGCAGAGAGCAGCAAAGCGCTACGATACCACAGTGCAGCCAAGCGCCACGAAATCACAGAGCAGCAAAGCGCCACAACACCAGTAGTGGAGCAGGGAGCATGGGGAGCGACCGCCTCAGAGCGAGTCAGGACGGTCCCAGCGTGGGTGCGGACCAGTTATCCTTGAGGTTCTGAAGCTTGACGTTGGTT
The DNA here is from genome assembly GCF_964261635.1 of Lissotriton helveticus. Taxonomy (NCBI): domain Eukaryota; kingdom Metazoa; phylum Chordata; class Amphibia; order Caudata; family Salamandridae; genus Lissotriton; species Lissotriton helveticus. The sequence continues at coordinate 1,207,336,339 of NC_136068.1, forward strand.
TCTTCCATAAAAGGATGTAGGGATCTGATTTCCTCCAAGAAAGGGCGGAAAGACCTGATTTCGTCCAGTAATAGTTCCATAGAAACAGGCGAAGACTGTTTAAGAGGCAGGGGGGAGTCCTTCTTCAATCCTTTGGAGGTATTTTTCCCCAGAGAAGGTTGGGGCGGTTCCATTGTTGTGTCAGAGCCAGACGAGGTGAGGGAATCTTCCAATTGAGCGAGGGAAGAAAAGACTCTAGAGTTCTTGACAATAGCAGTCTTAGTCGTGCGAGGCAGATGTGACATGAATTTAAGCTTGCCCATAAAACATATACTTGAGTTGACTTGAAAGGACAGTGCACACAAGAGCCACAAAAATAGAGGATAAGATACAGTCCAGAAGCTGCAGAATCACTTGTTGGAGGCACTGTGCATTGACCATATGCAGAATGGCTGACAAGATTAAGTTAAATGCACAAAGTAAAATTCACAGACTGAAAAGCGTGCGAATAACAAGAGTAATAAGGAGAGGCGAATGGCCGGAGGGCATCTCCAAGAACGAAGAGTGAGGCATCAAAATTGTATCCAAGAGGCAGAAAAAACCATGCTAGTAGACTTTCCACCTCCGTGCGCAGCAAAGGCCAATCCAAGTGAAAAAACACAGCAGGAGCGTCTCAATATTGCGAAGAGCGGAGTAGTTAATCACCCAGTCTTCAATGAAACCACATCCAGTGCTGAGCGGCAGTAGAGGAAGAGAGAACAGCCACCATTAGCCAAAAAAGCTTCTGCACTATAACAATGAGGAAAAAGAGGAAGCACCTGAAGCCTCACAAAATGGCGGTCGGGAGTGTGCAATGGCGCAGTGACAAGACGTAACAATTTTGAGGAGGAGGAAAAGCGCACTCACTACCAAAGAGGTGCTAGGAGAGGCCCCATAGAAGCAGAAATGCTCCGATTATTAATGAAAGTCAGTCACAGGCAGAGCTCCGGTAAGAAGGCTCGTGTTGTGCGGCATCGCAAAATGGCGGCCGCACTCGGAGCTGAGATGAAGCAACTTACTTCTCCAAAGTTTTCCGTCCCTGAGCAATGTAGCGCAGTTTCAAGGGTCACGCTGGAGTCCAGAAGTGTTCCGACGCGAAGACATGGTCTCGAAACAGGAAAAGACGGACTGTGAGCCGTATGTCTCCCAGAGTCCTAGCAGAGCCTCACTCGGGCGCCGCCATCACCACCGGGTGCCAAGCCACGCCCCCGGATGTGATGAACCAAAGTAAAGTCCACATTTGTAAAGCGCACAATCACCCGTAAGGGTCTCTAGGCGCTGGGGGGCCGTCGGGAAGATTAAGCGAGCTATTGCCCAGAGTCACATGGTGCTGGGCTGACCTGCCGCCGGAGCCGGGGATCAAACCGTGGTCCCCAGATTCCAGCGTCAGTCGCCCTGGCCGCGGCGCCACACCTCTTCCATTACCAAGACCACACAAGACAACAGATATTCACTGTATAATAAATAGTTAAAAGTTAACATATTTCCCTCGATCTTTGTGGTGATCCAGGAGTATCACTAAGTATATTCTACTAAAACAAAAAATGGCTTAGTTCTGGCCTACTAGTACATCATTCCAGTAAAGGTTAGCGTTGTTTTATCATAATGTATACAAATGATTTTCACTAAGGATACCTAAACTGATGGATGTATAAAGAGACAGGTTGCAAATAGTGGTCGCTAATTGAGCACTATTTGTGACCTGCTTCTGATTTTGTGTTGCCACACGTCCTAATATTGGAAAATCTCCAGTCACAGGAGATCACAGATTGACCTGCCTAATACATATCAATTAAACTGGTCGGCATTTGCAACCCCCTTCTGACTGGCTAAAAACAGAGGGATTGTGTAAAGCACGGAATAGCAGACAGACCCTGTGTTTGCATTCTCAAACAGGAAACTTTTTTTAAGCAATTTGTGATTCTTAAAGGAGCCAAATCTGCCTAAAAAGATTCGAGTTTCCCGTTTAAGAATGCACACATCGGGACAGTCGTTGGGGGGACAAGGATAGGGTGGTCCCCTGAACCACTGCCTGCTCTGCTATAGGTGGCTCAATAGGATGTGCATAGTGAAGATGGCAGGGAAAGCATCCCCTTTTTGCGAATCCGGGACCACCACCTTTGAGGAACCAATGACTGATACATACCATATTGAATTGCAATTTAAACGGCAGATATATACGACATGAAACACAAACCCATATGGAATGAAGAGCCAACGGAGGAGGAGCCAGCGGCCGGGACAAGTCGGCTATACTGTTTCACGCCTTTTGATTTCGGCTGCCTGTCCGGTCCTTCTCCTGCCTGCCACCGCAAACGGCCCCCCTCGCACTCCTGTATATAGCTGAGGCAGCACAGCTAATGACAACCCTGCGTGGTTGCTTCTGCGGAGGAGCAGAGAACTGTAGGAGAATGATGCTGCAGCCCTGCGGCTCCTCTCCCCCTGCATGGAGGAGAGAAGCAAAAGAAAGAGAAAGGAAAGCGGGAAGTGAAGGTGAGATGCCCGGGTATTGCAGCACGAGCACTGGCCGGTGCAGCTTATGCAGCTGACCGCGCGACACGCAGGGGAGCATGGGCGGGACAGCGCCCTAGTCCCACACGACGGGCGAGCAGAGCTTGTAGCGCGTCAACCCCTTTGAGCCGCCCTCCTCGCCAACAGCCAATAGGGAGGGCTCACCTGGGGAAGGGGGCGTTCCTTGGAGTATAAAACAGGCCCAGCAACTATGCTCGGCCTCTTTTTCCTGCGCCTGGTTCCCTAGGCTCTGCGCTGATTCGTCTCCTGCCTCGCCGCTTTCTGCCCTCCCCGTTGGTTGCCCTCTGGTTTATCCACCCAGAGGCCTGGTCTGGCGTAGGGGTGCTGTTTCCTACGGTCGTCGTGTTTTCAATGGCAGTGAGTCGTTCCCTCTCGTGGCAGGCAGGCCCCAGGTCTAGCGATGGTTCAGTTTAGGGCACTGTTACCACTTAGCGTGCGGTTACGCGATTACGGTTTTTTAGTAAGGGGGCATTGCGGGCGTGGGTTCTTTGTTCAATGTCCCTTTGTTTTGGTGCACATAGTCTGGGGAGGCAGCGGCGCTGTGCAGAGGGAATTCCGCCACTTGAGGTCTGTTGCCGGTGGGAGCGACAGGTTCAGGCCGGGGACTCGGGTGTGAGATGCAAAACGCAGCGGTTCCTTTGTCCTATTCCTTTTAAACTTTTCCTCTGTACCTGTGGATGCAATCAGCGTTTATTGGTTTGGTTTTAATTACCTTTTGTGATTGCAGTACGAGCATCATTCATGGGCATGGTCAGCTTGAATGAGGTCGAGAGTAATAAGAAGTATGACCGCGGACGGCTCCCTTTGGCACAGGGGGAGTTGGTTTGTGCGTACGGCGCTTGGGCCTTAGCGCGGACTCACATTGGGGGAGGGGTCGTACCTGGTAATTGTGACTGCAATTATCGTACATGTGTATAATTCCTGCCTCTTAATCAATGCGGCATTGTTGCAGCTGCCAATGATTGCTTTCAGGTTCATGTAGGTTTTTGCCTCCGCCTCGATTGCCGGGTGCATTTCTCACCAGTTTGGAGAGCCGGGGAGCCACGTGGCATGTACCGGAGTGAGGCCGAGCTAAGTCAATAGCAGAGAACCGGAAGTCATTCCGCATTTTAATTAAAATGTTTACATTTTGTGCTTTTGGTTGGAGAAGTGATCCGAATTGCAATTCTTGTGTGAATTGACGTGTGTGGAAGGAGCTGATCACATTTATGCTTTTCGGGTGTGAGGTTGGGTACAATAGGAAATATAACATAGAAATATGTTCTGCTTTCATGCTTGAACGATAGAAGTGCTGGTACTCATCCTTTAGCGAAACTGTCTGTTCCCGGGAGTTGCCGCTACTGCTGCGTTAAATGGATTGTTGAAGTTCTGGGAGGTGAAGCTACTTTGCGTCGAGTCGGTCAAGTGGGCTGCTGCGCCTGTTCACCATGCGTATTACATAGATGTATGTCTTGGTGGCTGCGCGCGTCTCCGCCGCAGCTGCATGAACCCCCGGGTCTGTTCGGCCCTATTGGTTTGCTTGTTTTGAGGTGGCACATTGGAGGTGATTTTCACTCCCCTCCCGGGCACGCCACCACAATCGGGCTCTTTGTCGTGTCTGGTAGCAAATAGTGTCTTTGTGCGTCGCGCAGCGCGGTCGGCTCGCAAGGACGAGGATTGCTCAGAGCTTAGGCACCTTGAATTTACCCCTCTGAAAATGGGTGTTTATTTACGGGCCGAGGTAGCGCCTGCGTGTTATGGTCACCCACTTCAGAGCACTTGAAGGCTCCGGGGAAAGACGAGCGCTTCTTAGACAGTTGTGGTAGACGTCTCTGGTGGCGCCAAGGCCTTCCTTAGCACAACTTAAATAGTGCATGTATGTGTAAAGCGCACGGATCAGCCACGGGTTAAAGGCTGTGTATAACTATGGATTATGGTAACCCAACTTCTTGGAATGGGAAACCATCGCACTCCCCCAAAAGTCTATGAGTCATATCAATAGGTCCGTGCTTTGAGGACGGTATAAAGACCTTCTAATTAGAGGCAATATCAATTGTATAAGTATAGTGAATTGTCGCTGAGCTAGTCCAGAATTGTGCTTTGAGAATTGGGGATTTGTGAGTTTTGAGTTGACATGATGCAGTTTGTATCGGTGTGTTCCAGGTAAAGTCGGTACCAGGGCTAAGGCTCGTACTATCGGTTTGATGCGTCGTGTGAAGGGCTTTTGGTGATGTTGTGCCTTGTTCGGGTTAATGTGGGGGCTTAAGCAGGAGGCTATTAGTCAAGCTATGAGCGAAGTGGTCACTACCCCTTTAGTTAGGCGGAGCAGTTCCGTGTATGTGTCGAGACCCTGCGACAGGTTGGTGTGTGGTAGGCCTATATTTTGGCCATATGTGAGCCTGCTTTATGTTCTGGTGGGCCGGTTTTTACTGGTAATGTCCTGATATTAAAACAAATAGTGCCTGCAGCAAGCCCGGATGCATGACTTCTCCCAGACCTTGTAAAACATCTATACAGCATTCCTTTATAAGTACAAAACTCCCTACATTCCAGAATGTAGGTCACTTTTATGGCAATACAATTCGATAACCGGGGTCACTTTTATTTTGGGTGCTCAGGCCTAGTCGTAGGCTGGCTCTGACTGTAGAGGTTCCAGGGACGGACGTGTGCTGCGTTGCTTGACTGTTCCATCATGGTTCTCTAAAATCTGCATTCTGCATTATATATTATGTTATGCACTCATCATGAAGGGTTTGAAGATCATCATGGTGCCTTCCCTACATTTTGTTTGGGTTCTCACTGAAAATTATGTTACTCGGTCTTAATATAAAAACGAAATATTCCTTAAATTGCTGCAGTCAACATTGAAAATGTTCTGGCACCGACGGGACAGGGCGGGTTATTGCTCCTCTTAACATGCTCGAACTACCCTGATGTTTCTCCTGGCGGGAAGTCCTCTTTACCGTTGGTACTATATATATAAATAAAGGTATGTATACATTTCGCTAATCTGCCTGCTTCCTGGGGTAGAAGGGAGCTATCGAGGGTGCTTTACCGGACCAATCGAAATCATTCCACTTCCTGACTCACGTGGAAAAGAACTAACCTACATGACCCACGTAATATAATGTATGGTGTGTCTGGGGTAGATGATACAACCTGTGCTTAGAGTAGTGTGCGCCCGACTGGTAAATTGCTGCTTCTGTTATTGCATCCAGCTATATAATACAAGTAACATTACACCTACAACAAGCCAGGACTAATGGCTTTGTCGGTGGTGGTTAATTGCACAAGATAAATAAGCAACGACCGTGGCTTTATCTATATTATTGAAAATGCGTCAGTGCTGAAATGGTGACACTGTGAAAGAACTATACTGAGTCCCTTGGAAGTTACAATAAAGACAGCGAAGAGTGGCCCAGCTTCAGAGTTAAGATCTTTTTCCATCCTGAGGGTGAGGAAAAAATAGCGAGACAAACAGAGACCCATCTCATCATCTTCTTGTTATTAATGGCAGTGCGGAGCACTGGCAGGACCCGGCCCACTTAAAGCCCTAGCCACATCCTTAATTACATAGGCACGCCGCTTTTTTAGACCCCGCTTTTTCACCGGGGAAGTGGCGTCCTTCGGCATGGTGGATTCTGTCTTTTCTCGAGTCTGAAGCTTGCTGCGAGTGTGGATGTAGTGTGGCATCGGTCGAATGTTGGTAGTTGGTGGGTCATGGCAACGGCATGCTTTCTTGGGGCTAGCTGCTGGAGGATTCAGTTTCACACTCTCTCACGCTCGCTTTTCACTAGCTGCGTGGGCATGGGGCGGTTTCGATCAGTCAGGTAGGCCGGGTTTCGGCACGCCTACCTTGGAGCACTACCTACTCCATGCTTTTTCTGGTAGCTATAAAGCGCCAGCTGTAAAAGGTTTTCAGAGCGCTTCCATGCATATATTCTTTGCATGCTCTACAGTCTATTGTTAGATTCCTGGGCCCTGTGTTATCCCTGTGACGCCTCCCAGAAGCTGCTCGCACTCTCTGTCTCTCCATAGTGCCCGCATGCGACACCAGCTAGCTCCAGACACCCGCATCACTCAGCAGCCGCTTAAAACCGCCTGCGCCACGATATCACCCTTTCAAAGTCCCAGTAGGTGGGGCCTTTAATCCAATACTAAAGTTGCTGAAATTGGAGGTCAACAAGTGGAGCGTGACCAGTCAGCACCCGCAACAGGCCCAGCGATGTCATGAGGGGTTAAACTTCACAAGTGCGACACGAGGTCACGCATAGGTTTCCATGGGGGAGCAACCATTAAAATTCGGAATTAAGAGTATCCCCAAAGTAAACATAATTTACCAAACGGGTATTTGAGGGCCTTGAGTAATCCCCTCAGTAAAGGGACTGGCATCATTGTTTATAATGTCACGCATGTTTGCCACGGGGATTAAAATTCTCTCCCTGACTTGTAAGCTGAGCTGCACATCTGTGATACAGCCTTCATCGGTATGATGGAGAGTGAGATATGAAACCTTAAACCATCGCAGCGTCTTTTACACTTCCCTACCCTACCAATAAAATCTATCTGTAGTGAAGTTCAACTATGCGAAGTAACTTCAAGCAATAAAACTGAATAGATCTGGTGGGTGAACGCAGCCATAGCGGATATTTAAGACAACGGACAGCTATGGTGTAGGACACGTGAAAAAATATTTTAAAGGGTGTGTTGGACAGGCCCCACGAAGGGCTCGCTCCCTCCCCGCATGACAGGGCCCAGACACCGGCTCTCCGGGGGCTCCCCGCAGAAGCAACCCGCAACCCGTCCCCTCCGGGACGCCTGCTCCCGGATATCTCTGTGTCACGGGCCCGGGCCCCCGGCAGCCCCATTGCCCGGCCCAGCCGCCATCTTGGACACTGCACCACGCGGCCGCGTGGCCTCAGCTCGACCCCAACCCTGGGCCCGGCCAGGCCCCGCCATCCCGGCACCACCATCCATCCAGGAGGTGAACGGACCACTTGGCAGGCTAATGGGAGAAAGAAGTGTCGATGGCTCTCCCCCGCCAGGTGCCGATCGCCCCCAGCCTCCCCGGGTGCTGGCTCCACCCCCCTGCTGGGTGTCTGGACTCCCTCATCCCGGACCTCCCGACCTCCCAGTGCGAGGGTCCGGACATCAAAGGGCGCCAGACCTATAACCGAGGAGCCCCAGAGCAGGAAGGCAGTTGTATCCTGGAGTCGAGAGACACCGAGAAGAACTCATCCTTGACGGACTGCTGGCGCTGCCGCAGCCCTGCCTTGTGAACTATCGTCCTGCCTGCTGGCGCTGCCGCGGCCTTCTGCAACCTTCATCCTCGTGGGACCTGCTGGCGCTGCCGCGGCCAGTTGTAACTTCCATCTTCGTTGGGACCTGCTGGCGCTGCCGCGGCCCGTTGCCACCTACGATCTCTTCGGGACCTGCTGGCGCTGCCGCGGTCCGACCCGTCCGACCGCCGAGCTCGAGGATTGTGAGCTACCGCCGTTTCACCTCAGTACCCGTAGGTACCAAGACTGTCCCGCTACCCCCTTTCCCTACTAGAGACTAGAATTGAGAGGATCATCGTGTCCTGATCTCCTTGTATCGTACTACCTTACTTCAAGAACTGCCTATAAAAGGTGTTACTCTGATCTACGTGTGGTGTCCATCTGTGGGGGGGGGGAAGTTACTTGTCTGTACGATCGCTGGAGACGGCCCTCACCGGAGGCCTCTCCCCTTGTGCTCGGCCGACCCTCCAGGTCCCCGTCTAACATTGGTGGCAGCGGCGGGATCCGAACCAACGCGTAACCGTACAGAGAGTAACTCACCCTACGACTAATCCACAATGACGACCAGAGAGAGCGGATCTGCAGAGAAATTCCAGATGGAAAAACTGGAAGAGTACAACCACCGAGAGCTAAAACAATTTTGCATAGAACTAGGCATTCCCACCACCGGTCTGAGCACGAAAGAGGACTTCAAACACGCCCTAGAATCCTGGGCAGAGACAAATATCGCCGGACCCCGGGACCCCGAAGCCCCGGAGACAAACACCACTCTGACGGAAGAAAGGAGAACGGATCTCTCCCGGGAAGAGATCCGAGAACGAGAGAAAAATAGACTACACGAGTTAGAGTTGGCACGGCTCAAATTAGACGGAGAATTGAAACTGGCAGAACAAAAGATGAACTTAGAACACTTACGGCTCCAAGAAGAGCGAGAGGAAAAGCAGAGATAGAGAAAACTCGAAGAAAAAAGACTGGCATACGAACACGAGTGCAAGCTAGCGGAGATAGAAATGCGCAAACAGAACAAAGACCTAGGGGTGCCCGAGCAACCGCGCCCCCCAGGTACTACCGAACAGAAGGTCCACATCCCCAAGGATGTGGTCCGTGAATACTATCGGAACGACGACATACAGCAGTAGTTCAAGGCCTACGAGATCGCCATGACTGTCCACCGGATCGCTCGAAGTGACTGGGGAGCCGGTCTATGGGGGAGATTCGTCAATGAAGGCCGGGATGCCCTGCTGCAGCTTCCGGACCATCAAATGACGTCCTATGACCACATGAAGGCCGCCCTCCTCAGTCGATATGGGCTGACGCCCGAGATGTACCGCCAGAGGTTCCGCAACTGCACCCGGATCCCGGGTACAACCTGGATAGAATATGTGAACTATTTCAGCCGAGCCTTCGAGGGATGGATCAAGGGTAGCAACGTAACAACCTACGAACAGCTCTTCAACCTCATTGTGTGGGAGCACCTCTCCAACAACTGCTTCGTCGAGCTCAGGCAGCACCTCCTCGACAGTAAATTGACTGACCCACGGCAGCTCGCCGCCGAGGCTGACCGATGGGAGAGCACCCGAGTGACCCGGAGTGGGCCAAACGAGCAGAACAGAACCAACCAAGGTCATCATCGTCCCCGAGGAGGAGGAGGAGGACAGGGCCGGGGCAGAGATGCCGTCCCGGCCGCTCCCGCCAACAACACCCCGCCCCCGGCCGGCCGGGGCAACCCCCCGATGCGCCCGGGGTTCCGAGCCAACGTTACGTGTCATCGATGCCAGCGAGTCGGCCACTATGCCAGTGACCCGACCTGCCCAAAGAACCAGACCCCCGGACCCCGCCAGGTGGCTGCCGCCGCCCTAGGAGAAGAGCAAGTCTCCGAAGAGCCTGAAGAGTATGAGCAGGAGCAGCCCGAGTGGGAACCTGCCGCCATGACCCTGGCCTGCCTAGGGGGAAGAGACCTGATCCCGCGGGCTCCCCTACCAGCCAACACCAGGAAATACAGCCAGTGGGTGAACATAAATGGGCGTAAGGCCGAAGCCCTGCGTGACACAGGGGCCAGTGTGACGGCCGTCCGTTGTCACCTGGTGACCCCAGAACAAATTCTGCCAAACGTTCTTTGCCCCGTCCGATCGGCCGACAATTCGGAGAGCCTGTGTCGGATGGCCTGCGTCCCCTTCGAATGGGGAGGAATCTCCGGTATGTTAAAAGTGACTGTCCGCGACGATGCCCCCGTGGACTGCCTCCTGGGGAACGATCTCGAGAGTTCCCCGTGGGCAGCCGTTGAAAGAAGAGAGCACCTGGGGATGTTAGGCCTCCCGTGCTGGGCGTGCGTAACAACCCGGTCCATGGCCGCCGACACCATCCCTAGATCTGAAGAACCCGAATGGCCAGCACCTCCTCCCCCGATCGCTCCAGAGGGAGACTCCATCCCTACCGACACCCCGGAACAAACCCACGAAGAGCCCGCTCAGTCCCAAGACCTTCCGGACCTGGCTCAGTGGCGTCAGGAAGGGGGGCCCACCCAAGAACAATTCCGGCAAGAGCAAAAGACATGTCCCTCCCTCGAGGGACTGCGACAGCAAGCGCTCGCCCAGGGCGCAGGAGACACCGCAGGGGCCCACTGGATCTATTGGGACAATGACCTACTGTACAGCGAACAAAGAATAGCAGAGCTGGGGGCCAGTCGAGTGCTGGTGGTGCCCCTCCGTTTCAGAGACTTCCTTCTGAACTTGGCCCATGATGTCCCCCTGGCTGGACACTTCGGGCAAGACAAAACATACAACCGCCTGGTGACTCACTTTTACTGGCCGAAAATGAGAAATGACGTCTCCACCCACTGCCGGTCCTGCCCGACCTGCCAGGCCAGCGGGAAGAGCGGCCGCAAACTCAAGGCACCTCTGCAACCATTCCCCGTTGTGACCACCCCGTTCGAAAGGGTGGGAATAGACATTGTGGGGCCCCTGGACCCCCGAACAGCACAAGGGCATCGATTCATCCTGGTCCTGGTGGACCACGCCACCCGCTATCCTGAGGCGGTTCCCCTTCGAACTGTAACAGCACCAGTGGTAGGTCGAGCCTTAATGGGGGTCTTCTCTCGAGTGGGCTTCCCCAGGGAAGTCGTCAGCGACAGGGGCACGAACTTTATTTCAAAATATATGAAATCCCAATGGCAACAGTGCGGAGTCACCTACCAATTCACAACCCCCTATCACCCGCAAGGAAACGGACTTGTCGAGCGATTCAACCGCACTCTCAAGGGGATGATCATGGGGCTGGAAGAACCCCTACGCCGCCAGTGGGACGTGCTACTACCGTGCCTCCTCTTCGCCTACCGAGAAGTCCCCGAGAAGTCCCTCGGCTTCAGCCCTTTCGAACTCCTGTACGGACACCCTGTTCGCGGGCCTCTCAGCCTAGTTAAAGAAGAGTGGGAAATGGCCCCCCTGAAGACCCCTCCAGACGTCTACAAGTACCTCCTGACCCTCCGTAATCAGACCCGGCGATTCAGAGAGCTCGCCAAAGCCAATCTTGAAGCCAGTCAGGAGGACATGAAGAAGTGGTACGATCAACATGCCTCCTCCATCGAATTCGAGCCTGGCCAGCAGGTATGGGTGATGTCCCCCATCGAACCTTGTGCCTTACAGGACAAATGGACGGGGCCCTTCAAGGTGATCGAGCGTAAGAGCCCCGTCACCTACCTCATCGACATGGAATCCCCCCGGAACCCCCTCCGGGTCCTCCACGCCAACAGACTCAAACCCCACTTCGTGCGCTCGGAGCTCAGCCTGCTGATGGCTACAGACAGTGGGGCGGAAGAGGACTCCGAGCCCCTCCCTGACCTACTGGGGGCCGGGGAAAAAGATGGTTCAGTGGACGGGGTCCAACTCTCCGAGGCTCTGACCCCGGCGCAGCGCCAAGACTGTCGGGCCCTCCTGCTGCAATTTGCAAACCTATTCTCCCTCACACCCGGGGTCACCCCCTGGTGTCTGCACGACGTGGACACTGGCGACAGTCCTCCTATCCGACACCGGCCGTACCGAGTACCAGATCGGGTACGCACCTGCATCCAAGAAGAAGTCTCCAAGATGCTCGCACTCGGAGTCATCGAACCCTCGGACAGCCCCTGGGCCAGCCCGGTTGTACTGGTCCCCAAAGCTGCGGCCCCGGGCACCACACCCGAGCTCCGGTTCTGCGTCGACTATCGGGGTCTGAACGCTGTCACCCGAACCGACGCTCACCCCATCCCCCGAGCTTACGAACTAGTTGACCGCATGGGGGCGGCCCGCTACCTAAGCATCTTCGACCTGACGGCGGGCTACTGGCAGATCGGCCTCACCCCCAGGGCACAAGAACGATCCGCTTTCTCCACCCCGGATGGACACTACCATTTCAGAGTGATGCCATTCGGAATGAAAAACGCTCCAGCCACGTTTCAACGACTTGTGAACCAGGTATTGGCGGGCCTCGAAGAGTTCAGCGCCGCATACCTGGACGACATCGCGGTGTATAGCCGCCACTGGTCAGACCACCTCCGCCACCTCCGAGGGGTCCTGCAGGCCCTCCAACGGGCCGGCCTCACAATCAAGGCCAGCAAGTGCCAAATCGGCCAGGGGTCCGTGACCTACCTCGGACACCAAGTGGGGAGCGGTCTGGTGGCCCCCCTCCAGCTCAAGATCGCTGCCATCCAGTCCTGGCGCCCCCCGTAACCCAAACCGAGGTCCGAGCCTTCTTGGGGCTCACCGGATACTATCGGCGGTTCGTAAAGGACTATGGCAGCATTGTGGGGCCCCTCACGGAACTCACATTCAAGACCAACCCAAAAACAGTCAACTGGACTCCCGACTGTCAAGCAGCCTTCGAGAGGCTGAAGGCCGCCATGTGCACCGCTCCTGTGCTCCAGGCCCCCGACTACAGCCGTGAGTTCATCGTCCAGACTGATGCCTCAGACCATGGCATCGGGGCCGTCCTCTCCCAACTGAATCCCGAGGGAGTCGACCAACCAGTGGCCTTCATCAGCAGACGCCTCCTGCCCCGAGAACAGCGCTGGAGCACCATTGAGCGAGAGGCCTTCGCAGTAGTATGGGCCCTCAAGAAGCTCCGGCCTTACCTCTTCGGAACCCACTTCCGGGTACAAACAGATCATCGGCCCCTGCAATGGCTAATGCAAATGCGGGGGGAGAACCCCAAACTATTGCGATGGTCCATCTCCCTGCAGGGGATGGACTTCACTGTGGAGCATCGCCCTGGCCAAGACCACGCCAACGCGGATGGCCTGTCCCGCTTTTTCCGCCTCGACGAGGAGAGTCCCCAAGAGGATGGGTGACTCTCCCCGCCTTCAGCTGGGGGGGACGCATGTTGGACAGGCCCCACGAAGGGCTCGCTCCCTCCCCGCATGACAGGGCCCAGACACCGGCTCTCCGGGGGCTACCCGCAGAAGCAACCCGCAACCCGTCCCCTCCGGGACGCCTGCTCCCGGATATCTCTGTGTCACGGGCCCGGGCCCCCGGCAGCCCCATTGCCCGGCCCAGCCGCCATCTTGGACACTGCACCACGCGGCCGCGTGGCCTCAGCTCGACCCCAACCCTGGGCCCGGCCAGGCCCCGCCATCCCGGCACCACCATCCATCCAGGAGGTGAACGGACCACTTGGCAGGCTAATGGGAGAAAGAAGTGTCGATGGCTCTCCCCCGCCAGGTGCCGATCGCCCCCAGCCTCCCCGGGTGCTGGCTCCACCCCCCTGCTGGGTGTCTGGACTCCCTCATCCCGGACCTCCCGACCTCCCAGTGCGAGGGTCCGGACATCAAAGGGCGCCAGACCTATAACCGAGGAGCCCCAGAGCAGGAAGGCAGTTGTATTCTGGAGTCGAGAGACACCGAGAAGAACTCATCCTTGACGGACTGCTGGCGCTGCCGCAGCCCTGCCTTGTGAACTATCGTCCTGCCTGCTGGCGCTGCCGCGGCCTTCTGCAACCTTCATCCTCGTGGGACCTGCTGGCGCTGCCGCGGCCCGTTGTAACTTCCATCTTCGTTGGGACCTGCTGGCGCTGCCGCGGCCCGTTGCCACCTACGATCTCTTCGGGACCTGCTGGCGCTGCCGCGGTCCGACCCGTCCGACCGCCGAGCTCGAGGATTGTGAGCTACCGCCGTTTCACCTCAGTACCCGTAGGTACCAAGACTGTCCCGCTACCCCCTTTTCCTACTAGAGACTAGAATTGAGAGGATCACCGTGTCCTGATCTCCTTGTATCGTACTACCTTACTTCAAGAACTGCCTATAAAAGGTGTTACTCTGATCTTCGTGTGGTGTCCATCTGTGGGGGGGGGGGAAGTTACTTGTCTGTAAGATCGCTGGAGACGGCCCTCACCGGAGGCCTCTCCCCTTGTGCTCGGCCGACCCTCCAGGTCCCCGTCTAACAGGGTGATTAATTCTGCAGGCATGAATCCAAATGTGTCTAACTCACACATGTAATCCTAAAAGGCACCACAGTATTATGCAGTAAACCACATCACTTCAGGATTGTCCATTTTGGATGTTTTGACATATTAATGCAATATCATTCAACTAAACGTGCCAACATTCTGAAATAGCACTCTATCCTTAAAGTATATTTTGCCCTTATTTAGTCCGGGTCCAATGCCACTGAAAGCATCACAACATCCACCAGGTAACCATTATGACGCAAAGGTGTCTTCATGTTTTAAAGGCAGCATAAAGTTAAGTTTGGTATAATTCATACTAAGGTCATTAACACAATTACTAAGACTTCTACTATTGATTTGCTGTAATGTGAGATGACTGTTGTGGCCTGTGCCCTTAACATTCTGGCGCCGAACGGAGCTGGAATTAAGGTAATGAATGGTAACAAGCAAAGTGTATATGGCAATTCAGGCTAGCTTATGTGTCTTCCTAACTAAGAGAACCATTACTGACTACGTCACACATCTGCTGTAGTTTTAATTTAACAGTTCCATCGTTAGGTCGGAGCGAGTTTATGAATACATTGAGAATGCATCCATTTGTGGGAGTGAGCTCTGGTGGTACATACATGGCAGAGGGTGCGGTGGAGTGACATGGAGCGCACAGTGACTGTATACGTTATGTAGCAGATTATTAGTTAATATGTCTGGTTGTACTAGCAGGCACAGACAGGCTCAAACAGAGTTGGAATTATGGTCATATTAAAAATGTCGTTTAGGGCGCCAGTCGAAACAGCCCCTGAACTTGTTTCCATCAAGGAAGCAATACATGCCCGACAAGGCTTCGTGGTGAACAACTATAATAGCTCACTGTCGCCGACTCTGGCTATCTGGCTATCAGCCCCTTACAGAGAAGGAATTTGTTGTAACACACAGATATTCAAATATGATAGTAAAAATTCTGAACACCAAGTGCTCTAGCAGGCCGCACAGCCCCTTTCCTGGCTCTCACTATAAAAATCGATTATGCAATGCATGGTCGATAAGCACGTCATCCTGAATTTGCTCGAGGTCAACTTTTGTTCATATAATCAATTGTGCGTTTTTTTTATATCGCACGTCCTAAGAACCGTTCTAAGAAATCTCCATAGTGGTGTGGCGAAGGGGACTATGATAGAGGTGCACTAAACAGCGTCAGAAAGTAGCTAGGTGGGTGGGGGGCTCTGTCATCGACGGGGGCCTCCTCCAGAGCTGTGGCGGAGTACAGGGCGATCTGGAAGCAGATGGACAGTAGGGGTACCTCTGCGGCAGAAGGATACAGTCTAAATACCTCTGCCTGGCACAGTATGGGTGCCTGATCCAAGAACCTGGAGCCGAGGGGGTTCCAGGAAACAGCGTCGGCGCCCCGTTAGTCCTTCGGGCGGTCGGGGGGCCTGAACCGACCGGGGGTGTGCCTCATCGCTCCGCCCTGACAGGGGGGGCGGGAGTATAACAAAATAAAATGGTAATTTACTGCACCGACTCGCCGTGCAAGATGGCTCCTTAGGCATGCGGGTCAGCGAGGGGCTGCCGCATTGGATCGCCTGTAAGATGACCCACCTTATCAGCTACCTGTTGTACGAAATAAACCTGCAACAGTGCTTTCCCACAAATATGTCTCGTGAGTTTTCCTTGGTATATAAGTGTTAATGTGCGCAGAGCGGAGCGAGCGCTGGCGGTGTGGGCACTATGCGTGTTTCGGGGTTCACCGCTGCTGCCCCGGTCCGCAGCCACTCCCGCAACCCAGCTCTAGGCCAGAGCTACTAGAAGTCATCAGCTACCATTACCCTTTAAGGAGAAAGAGCATAAGGAGCACAAGCATAAGGAGTTTCTCAGTAAAATGTTGTTTGCTCATTGTAAGGCATCCCATGCCCTTAGCCTTGTCCTTATTTATTTTATTCTTGACCCTCTGCTTGTCATTTGGGCACTTTAATCAGCCAAGCATATAGTGGCCCAGCGAATGGAGTGTCCTGAGTGTAGTATCTTGGGCCCTAGGCCTACATGCTCCGGAATAATGGACACAGACACAGGTGGTATAGTACTGGAACTGGCCCAGGGCACGTGTGCCCGGCCCTTTTTATTTGCAGGGTCATCTGACTGGTGACGCCTGTGATGGGTGGGTGTTCAGTGTGGGTGTAATACAAAGTGGAACACAAGACTGTGTCCTGCAGGACACTACATCCCTCCCAAACTTTAATGGAAAGAAACAAACAAAAGTCCAACCTATGGAGAAAAACAAATACACAGCCCCAATGAGTCTCTTCAGGCCATCTGCCGGGTGGTGCTGGAGCTCTGGAATGCACTGTCAGAAGGCTTCAGATCACCTCAGCACTAATAAAGCGCATGGCTACCAAAGGCCTCCCAGCCCTGGAGACAAAACCCTTAACCAGAGTGTATCAGGAGATTCAGGGGAACAGCAGAGTCTTCAAAAGTTTGCAGAATGAGAGGTAATTGGTCTCACACTGGATATGATGCGATAGCTGATTCCAGCATTTCGCTGTGATGAGAGAAAATAGACGGCCACCACTCCGCACTCGGTTTACTCTGGGAATAATTGAAAGGTGTTTCTTCTCAGAGCGCAGTGATCTTTTTGGGTGGTATGGGGAGATGATAGATCGGAGAATCGGTGGGGCCCTAGACGAAAGCGACTTATATGCGATGCACAAGGCCTTAAGCTGGATTATTTCGACCACCGGCAGCCAGTGCAGAGAGATGATATGTGGCTTAGCGGATTCCCAATGATGAGCCTTCATGAGAAGTCGTGCAGCTCAGTTTTGAACCGTTTGCAGTTTCTTAATGGTAGAGCAAGGAGAACCCAGGTAAAGCACATTCGCGTGGTCAAACCGCGAACGAATCAGGGCCTGCACCAGGCGTTTCCTGGCATTAAAGGGTAGAAGGAGTAGAATTTTCCTAATCATTTTCATAATACCATAACAGGTACCTGCCACCCTGTGCGCCTGTTCCTTAAAGTTCAGGTTGTGGTCCAGCCACACCCTGAGGCTTTGTATTTGATCTTTGGGGGGTGGCATCTAGGCATCTAGGCCAAAGATCACTGGTATCAAGATTGGTGGTCTTGCCCAAAAACATCAACTCGGTTTTAGCTGCATTCAGCTTTAGGAAGGATCCATCCATCCATGCTGAGACCCTTTCCAAGCAGTTGGCCAAGTTGCTCTTTGTATTGTCCAAAAGATTGAGGGACATGATCAGCTGAGTATCGTCAGCGTACATGATGATCCTAACCCCAAAGGGCTTGACCACCTCGGCCAAAGGGCAAAAATAAACATTAAAAAGCGTGGGGCTCAGGGACGAGCCCTGAAGTGCCCCACAGCGCAAAGGCATCCTTTCTGAGATGAAATTGTCCTCAAAGACCTGAAAGGATCTATCTTCCAGGAAAGACTCAAGCCATTTGAGTAAGATTCCTGTAACCTTGGTGGATGAGGGCTTTCCTTGGAGGCGATGATGCTTTCCAGTTCCCAATAGCTGAGCAGCTTATGCCTTGCCTCTCCTGCCTGGACTCCCCTCTCACAGGAGTCTCCTGGAGGGCCTTCCAGCCAGGCATGGGACCGTGTGGAGAGTGCGGGCCTCGTGTAGGCCACGCGAAGGCGTCGCTGAGGAACTGCCAACAGGACCACAGCCAAATCGCTCAAGTAACTCCAGAGTGTGGTGTCTCACTGTGTGCTCTCACTTTTAGGACTCCGGTTCCTCAGATGGTCTTTGGGTGACCAGTCTCCAACTGCCACATCCATTTTTCCTGGTGCCTGTCATGGAGCTGCTGCCTTAGTATCTCTCCAATTCAAATTCCCCTCTCACAGGAACTCTGTTGCCTGTGAGAGGGGCCCTTGGTGGAGTGGCATCCTGCCACGCTGTTCTCCTTCGCTATGTGGCATACAGCCACGCTCTTCTCGTCCTTCTGACCAGGTTCCTCAATTGGATGTGGCGTCCTGCCACATGTCTCATATTTGCGCCACATGGACATCTTGCTGGTCGTGTCCGGTTCTTGGGACGGTCTTTACTTTGCTGCTGACCTGTCGCAGGTCTGTCGTGTTGGTAGGACGTGCTTCTTCTCTTTGAGGACCTCTTGCAGGCTCCTTCCCCTCCTCAGGGGTTTTCTTGGTGCTCCTCTGTTAGGATGTCTGGTTACAGCTTCGCTAGAGGGCATTGTGCTTGCGCCTCGAGGCTGCGCCGTCGTTGCGCTTGATCCTGCCTCTGCTCAGGCATGCTTGGCGGGTTCGTCACTACAACTGACGTGCTCTTTGCTTGCGGTATGATGTGGCCTCCGGCCACATGTTGCCTGTTGTTGAAGCAAATGTTACGGTGGCAGCTTGCCACTTGGAGTGTGCGACTCTCCTCTTGCCTCTCTTGGGCCACTGGTGACTCCGTCTTGAGGCAATGTGAGGGAGGGCACTTTTTGCTGACTTTGTCTCGCTGCAGAGCTACACTTGTGCAGTGAAGATGTTTCAGCATTGTTTCTTCTCTTTTGGAGAGGTCTCTCTCTCCTGGGTGCCTGCCCATTCTGTCAAGCTTCTGGGTGCCTGAGCTGGCACACCTTGGACCCTACATTCTTGGATCTTCTTCAAGGCGCCTTCTTCTGGCGCTTTGTGTGCCCACTTTTGCTTGCTTGTGGTGGTTTCTCTTTACCACTCAGGGGTGTGGCTCATTTTACTCGCTTGTGATGGCATCAAATAGCCAGTGGGGGTTTTGTGCGCAGCGCACATTCTCCTTGTTCCTTTATGGGGTTTGGCTGATTTTGGTCCTCTAGTCTTTCTTGGATTATTGGCAGATTCCTTGGCTGGGCAAGTTTGAGCTTCTTGGAGCTCTTTCAGGAGGGTTTCAGTCTCTCCCTTTCAGCTGCCTTGGGAAGTGCACTTTTAGCCATCTTTTGGCTTTGGCTGCTTGGAATGCAGTCTTAGAAGTGCTGTGAGGCCTTTCTTCCCTCTACTGGCTGTGTCTCGGGCACATGGCGGCCGCATGTGCCAGTAGTTCTCAGAGGATGTCTTGCTACTCCCTCGTGATGTACAGGCAGGTGCAGGGGTGATGATCCCAGATGGAAGCAGCAGGGTGTGCTTTGCATTGTAGGAGGCGGGAATCTGTTTCTTTAGTCAGTGAGTTTGTGTGGCTGCTTTTCTTTGGGTGGAAATCTGAGCTTGGAGCCTCCTGTCTGGGCCTCTCTTGTCCCTGCTGATCCGGTATGTGCCTTTCCAAAGTCCTTGCTATTTTTTGCCAGTTTGATGCAACTGTAGCAGGGAGTGGTGCATCAAACCACCACAAGGTGCCAGTGCACTCCCCGCTCTTCATCGGCTGTCTCTCTACTGCTGTGGCCTTGTTGATAGGCAGCTGTGTTTCTCCTCCTTAGTGAAAGTGAGGCATATGGCGCAGGAGCTGCAAAGTTTGCTTGAGACAGGTTGGGGCAGCACCGGGAGCTTCTGCTGGTAGGTGAGGCGGTGTGGCATGATTGTGGGGCTCCTATCCAAACAATCAACTCTTCCTCACAGGTGGCGGCTGTAGGCAGACAGCGTTTGGGCTCTGCTGGCCTGTGGATGCCGGTGTGGGGCTCTCTATGCCGCGCTGGTGCGGTAGAGCAGAATGCTTACAGGCTTGGCATGGTGAAGAAGGGGCCAAGAAATGAACAGCAGGCAAGCAGAGTTATTGTTGATAGAAGGTCTTTATTGTAGCTTCAATGTAAGAGACCTCATCCTTCAAAGCACAGAAACAACTGACAAGCAGTTTAAGACTAAACATTCTATCATAACTACATTCCACTCTAGAACATGGAGGAAGTGTATGACCCATGGAAGGACATGAGTCATAGAACACTATATGAGAAGAAGACACAGCTTTTGAACACTGCATCACCTCTCTCTTTTCATAAAGAAACAAAAGTAATAAATGAACATGGAAAATTTAAACATGTTATACAAAATTCTGAAGAGGAAGAGGAACAGACCTTACCCTGCCAGATCTCCTCACGTCAGTCTCTGGGGCAGAGCCAGAGGGAAAAGAAGTACCCTGATCAGAGCTGCTTGGAGAACATTTGTCAATTCTATTGAGGTTCCAAACCGTATGATCTTGTGTTCTAACTGCATTGCCCAAGAGTTTGATTACTTTAGTTGGTTGACTAAATTTGGAAATACCAAATGTTCTTTCTGGTAACTTTATTCTGACCCGATCGCCAACATTTACCACCGTTTTCTTCACAGCTTTCCTCGTATCACACACACTCTTCCTCTTATCCATCTTTTCCAACTCTCAATCTCTCCAATCAACTGTATTATTGTTAAAACCACCAACTTCAGACATTTTGGTAGTGACCCAAAAAGGTTTGAGATGAGTACAAGCTGTCCTCCCCTTAAGCAAGGTAAAGGGAGTTACACATGTAGAGGAATCGGTTGTGAATCTGTATTCATAGACCTTTTTTTATGCCCTCTTCCCAGTTACAGCTGGACACGAGAGCAAATTGCATAGCTTCCTTAAGAACTCTGATAAATCTTTCAACAACCCCATTGCTTTCTGGGTGATATATTGATGCACGTTTATGTGTGATCAATCTCTCACCCAAAAACTGTTCAACAGCACCAGAAGTAAATTGTACACCGTTATCTGTCAGGATTGAACTTGGTAAACCTTAATTGGCAAAGAGGTCATCAAGAAAGGAAATCACTGAAAAGGAGTCTACACAATGGACTATCTTTATGATAGGCCACCTGGAGAACATATCAACACATAGCAAGACATATCTATCCTGAGTTTTAACTTTAACAGGTACCAAGATATCTAAAGAAATGTCTACCCACGGACCTGTGGATTGTCTCCTGATGACCATGGTTTGAGTCCTACACTTGAGAATCTTATCACTGACTGAGCACTGAGCACAACTCCGCACAGACCTTTCAATTTGAGTGTCCATGGCAGGCCACCAATATACTTCTCTAACCCTTTCCTTTGTCTTGGCGATGCCCATGTGACTAGTGTGAGCGTTCTCAATTAACTTGAGTCTTAATTTCGTAGTCTGCTCCCTCTGATCAACAACCCGTTGAGCAAAGACAACTGTTCTTTAACACAACAGAAACCTTTCATTTCCTCATCACACTCTTTTTTTTCACACCAGCCATCTCGTAAAAAACGAATCACACGTTGCAAGGCTGCATCATGGTTCAGATCAGCAATCCATCCCTCCTCTGTGATAGTACCTTCTGTTACTACACAAATTTTCAAATCCTCGGAAGAGTTTTCACCGATGAAGGAATCATCTTCATCAGACTCAGAGAGGGAATCACCACAAAGCCTCGACAAACAATCAGCCAAAATATTACTAGAACCTGGCAAATATGAAACACAAAATTCAAAGTCTTGCAAAGCAACTACCCACTTCCTTATTCTGTGTGAACCACAATCAATCCCTTTCTTCCCAAATACCTCCTTTAGAGGTTTGTGGTCTGAAATGACAGTAAAACTCTTAACCCATAAGAATTTTTTAAGCTTGCGAGCAGCCCAACAAACCGCTAGAGCTTCTTTTTCAACTACTGAGTAGTTACACTCAGCTCCTCTCAGAGGCCTTGAGATAAACAAAATCGTATTATCAATTCTTTCCCCTTTTTGTAAAAGGACAGCGCCAAGACCTTTACTACTCGCATCAGTCATTATATAGGAATCTTTAGTCGAGTCAAAACTTGAAAGACTTTGTGCATGATTGAGACAGTCTTAGATCAAGTCATACTCCACGCTACAATGTTTGTCCC
This sequence comes from Lissotriton helveticus, assembly GCF_964261635.1. NCBI lineage: Eukaryota > Metazoa > Chordata > Amphibia > Caudata > Salamandridae > Lissotriton > Lissotriton helveticus. The sequence goes on from NC_136068.1 coordinate 1,207,358,333, forward strand.
AGATGAATTCTTGTCCTTTTCTTAGCAAAGCTCTCATGTTTTCAGTTTTCTGAGCAAATCCAGGGACACGTTTATTATAAAACTCTGCCATCCCAAGAAATTTAATTAATTCATCTTTATTCTCTGGATATTTGCGCAGGTAATTGCCGCAACTAAGGAAGGTTTAGGCTTGATACCTGAGCCAGAAATCAAATGCCCAAGATACTCTATTACCTTCACATCAAACTTGCACTTGTCTAGCATAAGAGTAAGACCTGACTCTTGCAACCTAGATAAAATTTCATGTATTCTTTCATCATGCTCTTCTTGAGTCACACCATGCACCAGTACATCGTCTTGATAAACCTTAACACCACCAACACCAACCAGGATGTTTTCCATGACTCTTTGGAATACCAAAGCAGCTGAAATCAAGCCAAACGGCATTCTAAGAAATGTATAGGTGCCGAATGGCGTGATAAAGTTCGCAAACTCTTGACAAGAAGGATGGAGTCTGACCTGATGATAGGCCGATGATAAGTCTAATGTGGAGAAGTGTGTAGCCCCATTCAATGAAGACAATATTTCAGTAATATTGGGAAGCGGTTAGTGATCAGCTTTGTTGAGTTCTCTCATATCAATACATAATCTTGCGTCTCCGTTGGCCTTGTGGGCCATAACTACTGGAGAAACCCATTCTGTGGCTTAGACCTCTTGGATGACACCATTAGCCAACAGTTTATCCAATTCCTCTTTCATCTTGTCTTTGACTAAAAGCGGGACGTTTCTGACCTTGGCTACCTTCGGCAAAGAGCCTATTTTTAACTTAATGAGATGCAAGTATTTTTTGAGATACCCAAGTTTTTTATCAAAGACTTTTGGAATTTTTTTAACCCAATCAGCATGTCCTGAAATCAAAGCAACGTTGGGAAGATCCCTCAGGCGTACAGAAGAAACCTCATTAGGATCTAGGTAGACCCCAAGATCCTGTTGATGTGCCCAACTGATGAGTGAATCACCTTTCATAGACACTTATATATCTTCCCTTCTGTGATTTTCCCTTTAAAGTCTATTGTGCCCATAAAGTATCCTAACAGGTTTATAATTTGGCCACCATAAACTCTCGGAATGATGTCAGGTTTGAGTAACTTGACCTTGTTTAGTAAATTCCTTTAGAAGTATATTTTAGGTATTACTTTAATCTTAGCACCTGAGTCAAACAACATGTCAACAACATTGTCATTGATTAAAATCTTTTCCGTGGGTCCTTCAGTTTTAAGGTTACCAACCTGACAGACCACAGATTCTTCTTCACTTTGATCATAAATGCCTACTTCTCTTATCTTTTTTTGTTTCTATTGGACCTACAACACCTGGAGAAGTGACCCTTTCTCTTACAGATTGAACATGTTGCTTTCCACCCTGGACAGTCCTTAGAATTGGCTAAGTGTCCTGCATTACCACACCAAAAACACTTGAAAGTGGAGGATTTCGTGTTAGCCCCAGAACGTTTCGTTTCAACACCAGCTTGTGTATTAGAGGTCTTATTCGACGTGTCCGAAGTGGATGCTTTTATCTCCTTAACCTCTGTTGTGCTTTTCTTTCCATCATCATTATTCTTGTGAATGGTTTCTGCACAGGTATTAGAATGCTCATGAATCTTCAAGGCAGTGATAACTTCCTGAAGAGAAGGGTTGTCTTTTTGCCACAAGTTATCTTTTGCTTTCTCCAAAGAAGAACCTAGCATAAGCTGATCTCTGAGTCTCTCATCTAAGCTTCCTCCAAAAGAGCAAGTTGAAGCAAGTTTACGAAGGGCTGTAACGTATTCTGTATTGTTCTACCGTTTCATCTTGCCTTTGTACTCTCTTTCCGAAGTGAAACCGTTCCAAGACCATGCTTATTTTCGGAAGATAGTGTAAATCCATCTTTTTAATACATATTTCATACTCATTAGGTGAGTCACCTTCACCATTAGACAATTCAGGAAGATACTCAAACACATCTTGTCCCTCCGAGCCCAAGCAGTGCATGAACAAAGAGGCTTTTCTTTCTGCGCTCAAAGAGGTACCACATACTCTCGCATAGTAGGCGAAAACTTTTTTCCATTTAAACCAGGGTATGGTGGGCTCCGCCAGCTCAGAAAGAAAAAATGGAGGTGCAGTGACATTTTGCATAGTGATAAGAGAATATAACGAAGACCACACAGTAAAAAAAAAAAAGCAGTGTAAATAGGAAAGTTTTTCCCTTAAATTAGTAGCGCAATAATAAGGTAAAACTGTTAGAATCCCATCCTCGTCGCCAAAATGAAGAGGGGTCGATGAAATGAACAGCAGGCAAGCAGAGTTATAGTTGATAGAAGGTCTTTATTGTATCTTCAATGTAAGAGACCTCATCCTTCAAAGCACAGAAATAACTGACAAGCAGTTTAAGGCTAAACATTCTATCATAACTACATTCCACACTAGAACATGGAGGAAGTGCATGAGCCATGGAAGGACATGAGTCATGGAACACTATATGAGAAGAAGACACAGCTTTTGATAAGAACACTACACATGGGTTGGCACTGCCGGGACGCTGCGCTTTGTTTTCACTCCATGGGCGGCAGCAGAGTTTTGTTGAGACAGTGGGCCTCTACGAGCATGAGAATTCCGACTCTGGGTTGTACGCCACGCTAGTGCAGTTGCGGTCGTTCGCGCTCCATTAAAGTCAGCACTTCATTCACCTCCGTGCCGGGACTCAAGACGGCATGCAGGGTGGCCTATGGGAGTTGTGTCACATAGGGTCAGTTTTGGAGCCATGGCGGCATGTGTGTGGTTCTTTTCATTGAAGCACTAGCCTCACGGAGCGCTATTTATTGCTGGTACTGCCGCAATATCTCTTGCTTGCACCGCCGGCTGCTGGGGGAGCCGCTATGCGCTGTCATAGGTGAGGTGCAGGAAGCATTACCAGCTTATTGGTAGTATTGGGTGGCCTGCTGGAGTGGCAATGATTTCTTCTGGGCTTGTGCGGCCTCATCGTAAGCAGGGCCACATGGCGGGACACCTCTTACAGGCCATAATATGTCTACAGGACGGCAGACCCTTTACCTGGCTGGGAATTGAGTACTGCTACAAGTACTGTTGTGTCGCACTTAGGCAATCACTACTCTTCCCTCCTTACTGGAATGCATGTTGACAGGCAGGGAAGCTTGCAGGCACCTCAGGGCATGGGTTAATCCCGCTGCTTGTAAGCGTGCGTTCCGCTCTTTGATCGGACTTTACAGTGTGCTTCTTGACATTGCACCTCCCCCGTAAATGACTCGCACCTGTTGCTGGATGCAGTTTTTGTGCCCCATGTGGGCGTTGGCAGTGGGGGAGGTCACTCAGTGGTGTGGGGGCACTTCACCCCTGCTTATCTCACTGCCGGGCCATCAGTATGGCAGGGCTGCAGCAGCTCAGCATGCGGGTGGGCGGATGTAGGGGTAACTGTCTGTGTACACGTGTCCAGGCGTGTCACGGCCCCGGTGCTCTGGTTACTTCATCAGCAGGTCTGGGAGTGATTAGATACTGCTTTTCCCCTCGCGACGCACCCGAGGATGGCTGTCATATGCACGGAGATCGACCCTTTCACCGCCATTGTGGTTTCTTGGGTTCTAGGCCCACATGCTCTGGAATAATGGACAATACGCATTGGATGTAGTACTGAAACTGGCCCAGGGCACGTGCGCCCGGACCCTTTTATTTGCATGGTCACCTGACTGGTGACACCTGTGTTGGGTGGGGAGGTGTAATACAAAGCAGAACACTAGAATGTGTCCAGCAGGACACTACACTGAGTAAATTACCTATAACTGAGGACTTTGGAGGAAAGGCTGCCAGTAGGGCAGGCAGTGCAATGCCTTCCTGTGGAGGCAGTCCCAGGCACGCACCTTCCCATTCAAACCCTTCGACCAGGATACTCTTGCTCGAGGCCAGTGCAGTATAAAGCCTATCCAGAGCAAAGGGCAATTTAGCAACCAGTGTGGCAGCAATTCAGCACCTGAAATGCGCAAAAGAAGCTCATTACTCATGAAAGTTTACACAACAAGAGCACAAAGGGCTCAAGGGGTGAGTACCAGCTCTGGTAAGAAAACATGGGACACTCCCCTCCCACAAACATGGCATCGAGACATTTTTTTAAAATCATCTTCTATAGGACCTAAGCAAACCATGGAGAATCGCACATCTCCTCTCCTAGGGACAATAAAATACTGCAAAACCAAAAAAAATCAATCGCCCCTGGGTGCGGTAGCTTTTTCACAGGATTCTCAGGATTAGAGGACAATCTGCCACAATACCAACACTAATCATAATTTTGTGGTGACTAATGGCCTCCCCGTCCAGGAGGCTGAGGCCTCCCAACCTGTTGGTGGAAACTTTATTCCACAATCAAAGGATGATGTTCAACGTCTCCCCATGCATCAGAAAGAGCTCCCAAGCACCCAAACAGAAGCAATCTCAAGTGGTGATCTTAACTTGGGAACCCACCTAAAAGGAGTCACACTCTGATATGCTACTTAACTTTAAAACATTTTAATAATTCCATTGCATGAAACCGTATGAAAGTAATTTTAAATGGATGCTTGTATTTACCACATTTGTAATTCTGACATTTGCTTTGGTTTCCTGTGGTTATCAAAGCGTGTTTTGGTTGTTAGCTGTTTTTGTGCTATATTGTTCTCTGTCTTCAAACCTGAGTTTCTAAAAGTGTACTTTGTCATATATGCGCTGACTTTTTTTTACTGTATTATGTTTTTCTTGATCTTTGTGCTTTGGCCAAATAAAAACTAGTTTGACTGACTGACTGGTGCTCTGCCCAGTGACAGACTGCATGCTCAACACCAGGTTGCAAACCTGCTGGCGGAGAGCCAGCCAACAAAATCCTCCAGGCCCCTTTTTCCAAATATTATAATAGTTCCTGTCTTAAAACTCAAGCCTTCACAGGGGACTTTAGTGGTATAGGAGGAACTATTTCAGGAAACTGCTGAATTAACAATCCCACACAACATCAAATGTGATTAAGCTCACATCGATCGGAACATTGAAACGTCCAATAATGAGCCAGTGTCAGCCATTAATTAGAAGCACATAAGCCTCCATCTCCAATGAACATAAACAGAAAGCATTACATCAAGTTAAAGGAGCACTACATTGCGGATGAGGAGATTCTCAGTGTAATGGACCCGTTTAATCTTCCATCCAATGATCAAACTCAGTTTGACTCAACTGGAAGCCTACATGAGCAACTGGCCATAGGTGTGCATCAAACCAAGAGCCCTCCTCCCTTCAAGGGTATGATGATCCCTGAAAACTGCCTGCTAAGCAAGAAATCCTATCCAGGAAAGTACATTCTAGATTCAAATAGCTACAACACAACGAATGTAGGTGAAATCTCAGAGGAAATTTTTTTGAGCGGGTGGTCTGTCATAGATCAAATCAGGAAATATTTTTCCAAGACAGATTTGGGGGGAGTTTACAACTTGGTTTGGATCTGGAAGGGAGATTAGTGAAAGATTGTCTTCAATACATTGTATAGCCACTATGAATACCTGATAACCACGCACAGAGCCAGACACACACTCAACCCCATTTTCACCTCCAGCAACAGACTCAAACTCAGCCACACCACAGAACTCACCTGGACTGACCACGCCATCGTACACTTCACCATCACTGATGCCCAGCACACCATCACCAAGCGTCAGATCTTTTCTCATCATAGCTGAAGCAAGGTCACCGAAACTCACTGGTCACAGGCCCTCACCACCTCCCAACCCGAGGCCTCAACAGACCTCAACCAAGCTATCCAGAACTTCTCCGCTTGGATTACCGACAGCATGAGAGAGCCACCCCACTAAAACCTACAAATTCCAACAAGACCTACAAACATGTCAGCTGATACACCCCAGAACTCAAACTGCCACCAACTGAAGAATCAAAGGCACGTCACCAGGAACCCCACCAACAGAGCAGATCAGCAAATATCACCGGCACATCAAAGAAGCCAAGAAAGCAGTCTTAATCACCCCATCGACTCCGTAGCTAACCACATAAAGGAACTCGTCAAAATAGTCAAATCATTCTCCAACTTGACAGCCATAGAGAACACCATCTATCCCTCCCAAGAACTCCTCAGCCATCACATCTTCCATTCGCTCCAGGGCACCCACTGCCCCCTGCCTCCTCCACCTCTACAACCTCACAATGAACCGAATCAGAACGCAACTCACCAGCAACCCCAACTCCTCCATCTCCACAGCAACCTTCCCGGACAGATGGAAAATGCAGACGTCAGACCCCTCCTAAAGAAAGCCTCCAACGACCCCAGCAATCTCAGAAATTATTGTCCGATCTCCCTGCTCCCGTACCTTGCCAAAGTACTCAAGAAAGCCATCAACCAGAAGCTCACTGAATTCCTGGAACAAAACCATCTACTGGACACCTCACAATCAGGATTCTGTGCCAACCAGAGCACTGAGAACATGCTGATCGCAGTCACCGACGACATCAGAACACTCCTCGAGCATGGAGAAAGTGTGGCCCTGATTCTCCTCGACCTCTCCGCAGCATTCAAGAACTTCTCCCACAACACCCCCATCAACAGACTCTACAACAAAGACATACAGCAAGATGCCCTCAAGTGGATCGCCACCTTCCTTACAGGATGCACACAGAGCATCTGACTGTCTCCCTTATTTATTTATTTTATTTATTTTTTGATTTTATAAGGCGCACAGCTACCAAAAAAGTTCCCAGCTCCCTTCACCTACGCACACAAAGACATCATATGCGGCATAACAGAGGGATCATCCCTCAGCCCCATCCAGTTCAAAATCTACATGACCCCCCTCGCAGATGCCATGAGATCCAACTGACTCAACATAATCTCCTATGCTGACGACACTCAACTGATCCTCTAGCTCACCGAGGACCCCTCCACTCCCAAAAGCATCATTTGCGGCACCATGATCAATGTAGCCAAATGGATGAGAGACAACTGCTCCAGCTCAACTCCAATAAAAATGAAGTACTGATCTTCAGGAAGAACACCTCCACATGGGACCACAGCTGCTGGTCTGCAGAACTCAGACCTGCACCCACACCAACCGACCATACACGCAACCTCTGCATAATCCTCTACAGCCAACTGACCAATGAAATGACAAGTCAACGCAGTCACCTCCTCCTGCTTCTACACCCTCCTCATGCTCCGCAGATTCTTCAGATGGAACCTAACCAATGCCAGAAAGATTTTCAGTCGGGCCCTCTTCACCAGCCGCCTTGACTATGGCAACGCCCTCTACACCGTCATCTCCACCCAGCTCCTCAGAAGACTCCAGACCATACAGAACACTGCAGCCAGACTCATCCTGGACCTCGCCAAACAAACCCATATAGCCTCCCGCCTGAGAGACCTCCACCAGCTCCCCATCCAGGCAAGATGCCAGTTCAAGATCCTCATACACACCTACAAAGCCCTTCATGACCTAGGACCTGCCTACATCATCCATCGACTGAATTTCCACCAACCCTCTAGACACCTGTGCTCCTCTTCACTCGCCTTTTCACCCCCCCCCGCATCCATCGTAGCCGCAGCAGTGGCCACTCCTTCTCCTACATTGCTGCCAAGACCTGGAAAATCCTTCCCTTTGAGCACCCTACAGCCCCCTCACTGGCAGACTTTACAAAGAGACTCAAGACCTGGCTTTTCGATGGAGACACAGCACCCAGATATACCTAGGTGTGACAGTGATGCGCTTTACAAATGCTGTTTGATTGATTGATTGAAAGATGAACTTTGTAAATGACATCTTTCAATAACATTTATAGTAGTATATTTCAATGATATTCTCTTCACAAAGTCGTCCCTAGTTACATTAACACTTCCTCTACACAAAAACCAAGAATACATTTTTGAAGTCCAGCAGATCACCTTTTAGGTTTTTATACATCAGGTCAAGGCATTAGCATGGGCACTTCCAAAATAAGACTGTCAAAGACATCCAATGATTAGTGAGATTTCCCAAGTTTTATAGATTTCATACATGATTTCTCCACCACAGTAATTCCAAAAAATCACTTCTCGAAGAAAGAACACCAGCTGCATTGGAGACATGAATAGGAGCAGACCTCTCAAACATTAAAGGCCATACAGACATTAGCACCTATTTTGAGACCACAACTTACAGATCCCATTCATCATGAAAACAAATACTTTCTTCTTTGCTGTTTGGACGATGTTATCAAAGGGCGACCCAGAGTCTGAAGCACTGCATCCAGCAGTATATTGTTCAAGAACATTGTCCAGGAAGGTGGATATATTATATCATAAATGACATAGAACTATTGGCCATAAAGGAGATGTTAATACATTGACAACATTATTTAGAAGGAGCTCTTGATGTAATAACAGTTTGGACTCCTCATAAGAATGCTGTCACTCTGTCAAACAGAAACTGAAAATCCCCACAGTCACCACCAAATGAGGTTCATGAAGCCCAAGATTCTGGTGATGAGGAGCAATGCATACAACAAGATCCAGAACAAAGATATAGAAAGGAATGCTTGCTTTATTTTCTCAACACTTTATATATATAGTGAATCTAGAATTACAAAATAAAGAACTACAGTGGTGCATGAGAATCCAGTGGCACAGTATCTGGGGTCATGAAAGTTCCAAGAACTTCTGACAAGATATTTCTGGTGGTCAATTGTGTTGCAATCCATCAAGGATTATGTCCACTGCTGTTCCTTCTGTGTACAAGCTAAATCTTCCTATACTAAACCACCTATATTACTGCAGTTATTCTCTACACCTCATCTCCTTTTGACTATGATATCAATGGTTTTATAGTTTGGTTCCCAGACACACAAGGTTATACTGGACTTTTGTTAGTGGTGGATTATGTCACAAAATTAGAACACTTCATTCCATTGCAAAAGATACCATCTCCAATAGAGGTGGCTAATGTTTTCTTAGCAAACACAAGATGATGGACGAAGTGCTGAAAGTTTTCAAACATTCATCCTCAGTCAAGAGATATGCAAACTAGTCTTGACCCTGCTCCCAATGGGAACAGTCCATCCCGAACTGCCAGGCCAGGTCTTTGCTAGACTGGAAAAAAGCATACTAGGACCGGTACTGGGGTATCACCCTCATCAGCCAGGCTAGCTTAAATCCAGTGGCACAGCATCAGGGCATACCCGTGACCACTTAGGGCGAACATAGCAAACACAACAAGATGATGGACGGAGTGCTGAAACATTTCGAACACACACCCCAGTCAAGAAATCTAGGTTAAATCCATCGTTCTTTTGCTCACTATGTCACTCAGTTTGGACCCAGCCGTATGCAAATCAGTCTTGCCTCTGCTACTCATGGGAACAGTCCAGCCCAAACTGCCAGACCAGGTCCTCCCTGTACTGTAAATAAGCCTCCTGGGACCATTTTCTTAAATCTGATTTTTAGATGACATGGATTCACAGAAATTATCTCAACTGATGGGGTGCACTGGGCTCCCAATACTGCAAATAATTCAGTTTAAATCTCTTTGCATAGTGTTTAAAGCCCTTCACAGTTCGGGACCCAAACCTTTACAGGAGAAATTTGCCTGGTATATTCCGAAGAAGTGTCTTCGCTCATCTTCTGCTTACTTGGTGAGTTTCTAGATTTCGAAGAGCGAAATCAGGTGGTAAAGCGTTCAGCATAGCCGCCGCAAAGCTCTGGAATAAACTTCCATTAGAAGTCAGACAGTCCAAGGACCTCCTGCAGTTTAGGAAAAAGGTTAAAACATGGTTGTTCCCTAGAATCTGATCCTGTGGTGCTGGATAACGTTTACTGCCAATCCACTCCCTTTTCCCATCTGTGGGTGTTGATGTCACGTGCTACAGCTCCAAGATACCCTCTGGGTGAAAGTGGCGCTTTATAAATGTGGCATACAATACAAAACCATACAATTCATGGCACATTCCCAGATGAAGCTGCTCAAAAGATATAGGCACAGTACATTTTTTCTCCAACAGTTACCATAGACATACTGAAAGACTAAACCAGTCCAATAAACGAATTTTCTTTTTTTTTTTACACATGAATCATCAGACCGAGTGGTGTTAACTGCTTTAAAATAGTTTCCTTACAACAATTCCTTGCATAGTTAATGGAAGCTCTTCTTTCTGTTGTATTTGAGGCATACAACCTAATTTGTTAATGTTATTTTACACTGGAAATGTGCCCTTCATTCAGTGCAAATCGCTTTCCTTTGCGCCACTTTGCGAGCGTAACATGGGTGTGAAATGGGGATGATCACTACGAACACCCTCATTTCTTGATGTAAATGATGAAAATGTCAGACCATGGCTTGTGTCAAAAAGAAATATCTCCTTGATGAGATTGCGAACTTTGAAAAATGTTTTTATTACTCCAAACATTTCACATGGTGCATTTGTGCTGCACTGTACAGCACACATCCAATGTGTGTATTGTATAAGAATTTGTTTAGGCATAAAAGTTCGTACTGGACCTACCCAGTCTGGCCCTGCACAACGGCTGCAACAACCTCCACAGGGGGATTTGCCGCTGCTTACATAATGATGAACAAAAATAGCATGCAGGCTTCAGCAGTGCAAAGTTGTCACAGATATAATGTTCAGGATCACATTTTGTATTGCAAGAAATCATAATATTTCTAATATTTCCTGAATAAGGCATTCTCAAAAGGAATGTGTCCCTAGTTTATAGAGATTGAAACTTCAAATTTGAATTAAAAAAAGGGTATTAAATAATAAATTAATAAACATTTTATAAATAAATAATAGAAATGCCCTATTTGTATACATTTTTTAATATTATTGTATATTTTTAACTATATTAAATCATTTAATTTACTTTAACACTATTTCCTATGGCGTTTGTTTTTAAGTCGCTACCACCATCCTTTTCTATGGGAGGGTGCTACAGTAGTACTGGTTGGCCACGTGTAGTGCTGGACTTACTACAAAATTTTAAGTTGCTATAAAAGTGTAAGTTACTACTAAAGTCCAGTTTTTGAATACCAAAAAGTAGTAAACTTACTCAAAAGTCTACGCCTTTGTCCCCACTGTTCAGGAAACACCACGACAACTCCAGGATACTTGTAATATTTATTAAAGCAACGCTGCCTCCTGCGAGCATCCTGGAGATGTCCTGGTGTTTCCTGAATGGTGGGGACAAAGGCATTGATATTTTGGGCTTCCGGAGCCCGACCATGACCACTGTGTCACCCAGCCCTAGGTCTCCGGATTCCGCTGCTGTGTGTCTACTTAAAAGTGTACACTTAGTCAAAAGTGCAGTTTGGGAATGAGGCCCATTGTTACTATTTTACAACTATGGGCCTCATTTATGAGGTTTTGCTGTAGTGCAGCGCAGCAGGCCTTCCTGCTGAGCTTCCCTACGGCAAAAGAAAAGGGCAGGGATGTGCAGTATCTATAAGATACACCGCATTCCTGTCTTTTTCCCCTGCGGCGGCGCCCAATGGGCCGCTGTGTGCCAACGCAAGCAGCTTTGCACCATGGTGCAAGGGTGCCTGCATTGTGGGATGATTATTTTTGCAGAATGCAGCACACATAGAAAAAGGAAAAACAGGGCTTAATAAAGATATTTCTCCCGGTTGCGCCTTCCTTACGCCTCCCCTGGGGAGCCGTAAGGTTTTGGCACTGCCTCAGATTTACGATTTCTAGTAAATCTGGGGCAGTGTCAAAAGGACATGGGTGTTACTGGGGTGGCCCTAGCAACACCCACTGCACGCCACTTTAACGCAGAACGCTGCGTTAAAGGGACTGATATTTGTTGGGCAGCATGAAGCCAAATAAAGTGGCTTAGTGCTGCCTGAAAAATATCAAGCAGGCTTCTGCGCCTCGAAACGTCACAATATGTGACGTTCTGGAGGTGCAAGGAGTCTCATAAATGAGTCCCAATGGGTCTCATTCACAAAGGCAAACTTACACTTTTGCGTTAGTTTACCATTATTTGCTGTTCACAAAGGTATTTTACTAGTAGCATCTTTACGACTGCAGAGTCTATGCAACATAAAAAAAATAAGACTGTGTTTATGTGCGGAGGCTCAACTATCATAAAGATACTGCTAGTAAAATAAGTTTGTGAATAGCAAACAATTGTAAACTTACCCAAAAATGTAAGTTTGTCTTTGCGAATTAGGTCCCATATAATTATTTATTCAGAAGTGTTTACGTACAAATCAGACGTATCTGTCATTACGACTCATGTGAAATTCCATGCCAAGATTCTGTTAGCAACTGGTATCTCTGCAGGGAATTCCACCAATTATGAATTAAGCCCCTCCGAATGGGCAATAAGTGTGCAGATACAGACTTCATGCGTTGTATTCAATAAAGTTTTCTCTATTCTGAGGGCTTTATAGCACACACTTGCCAACATTCTGGACCCTGACAGATGCTTGGAGAGGAGTCAATCCATTGAGCAAGGACTACTCCTATTCCTTATCACTACACGCTCTTTGCACGTGCATTGACACGTTCCTTATTACACACAACAGCTTGTTAGGTCACAATCCATTCTTGCTGACCTTTCAAAGTGGGCGCCTACCCATTAAGATTCCAATGTGGCCGCTGTATATAACAATGCTTGGAGACACGGTCCTCCGGGCTAGGTTGACCGAAGAAAGATCCCGCTTCTTTGAAACTAATGAAGGGTTGGTGGATGACCCACTAATAACATGGAAACCCTTTAAGGTTTACATTTGTTGCACATGCTGACTGCATCAAGATTGACACAGAGGTGAGGCAAGTGCCGAGTGACCAATTGCTTTAGATAGAATTCGATCTATATACACTGGAAAGAGAAGTGCAATTTCATTTACATTTACCCCAACCACTACTAACCAAAACTTGGTCTTAAAAGGAAGCGTGGGATCAGCTTAGCCGATATGACTATGGTGCAATTAAGCTGAGGGAGACAAGGTAAGCTGACCACAGGGCAGGCTGGCATGAGCTGACTTGTCAAGCAAGGAAATTACAGCTCCTCGCCATTCTGATTAGGCCTGTCCCAATTTAAATAACCCCAAGAAATTTTCATAATTTTGCGTATTTTGCTTAATGCTGGTTATATGAAAATCCCGTAATTACACCATAACGCCAATTTGAATAATTATGTGCGTTTGGCACAAAAATGTACCACAAATGCACAATTTGCAGTAAAAATTTACTGCAAACACATGAGAACAACAGAAAGTAAGCAGGTGCTGTTTGCTGTGTTTTTATTTAAATGCCTCCCCTACCAAAAATTGACGCAATGACTCATTTCTTTGCTACATTATTGCCCAGAAATGATGGATTAGCATTTCATGAAATTTTGCTGTCATTTTGCCTAATTGCTCAGAAGAAATGTCACAAATTTTGCGCAACCATAGTTTTAATGGCCGCATAAGGACCACACAATTTGACATTAACTTCTACTTTGCAACATTCCATGCTGACCTTTATAGGAGGTGAGATTCCCACACCTCGCGACGTGGTAGCAAGCTATGTGCAGGAGGTGACTCTGTTTAAACTGATGACAGGACAGATCACTAATCTGGACAGTCAGATATCCCTGAAGAGGTGAAGCCAGCATATCCTGCAGTTAGCATCTGGTAAAACATTGAGTAGCGATGGACTGCCTTAGCAATTTTATAAAGCATTTAATGAGATGGTGACTGGGTGTTTACTGGATATGTATCTAGTAACCTTTGAATATGGCACTCTATACCCTCATTTTGAGAGGCCACAATAGTGGTACTACTGAAGGATGATGGCAACGCATTAGATGCGGGTTCATGCTAACCACACTCTATGTTACACCTGGGCTGCAGGATACTAGGGAAGTTGTTGACTAACAGGCAATTGAGGGCGCATCTCACCCTGACCCACTCAGACCAGAGTGGGTTTATATCTGTTAGAGAAAAAAACGAAAATAGCCATAGATTATTCTATGTTAATATTATTAGTACCATTACCACACAATTGGCTGGAGCAGCAGTAGTCGCCATCGATATGGAAAAAGCTTTTGATACACTTGACTGAAATTATCTCTACACAGTGTTGGGAGATATGGGAATTAGCAGCAAAATAAGTACATGAATTCAACTGCGGTATACAAATAAAATTGGGGAGTTGTGTAGGATGCATAGTGAGTTAAGAGTGACACCAGGCCAGGTATCCTCTTGTCGACACTGTTGTCAGCGCTCCCTGGGAACCCCTAGCACATGTCATATGCAGTTTGAAATGCATCAAGTCAGCATAACCATTAATAACTATAAACATGCTATTATTATTATTATTATTATTAATAAATGAAATTTGTAGAGCGCGCTGACACCATGGGTTTCCTGGCGCTATAGAACAGAGGTGAGATGCAGGCTGGAAGTTTACAGGATTTAGCAGGGTGGAGGGAAGAGGAAGGTTTTGAGCTGCTTCCTGAAATGAAGGAGGGAACTGCAGGATTTAATGGTCAGGGGAAGGGGATTCCAAAACTTCGGGGCCAGAGGGCAAACCTTCGTCCACCAAATTTATGGGTTCTGGTTTTGGGCACAACAAGCATTTGAAGATGGGCAGAGCGTAGGTTGCGATTTGGACGGTAAGGATGGATGAGTGAGGTTAGGAAGGCGGGGCTGGTGCCGTGATGAGTTTTGAACGTGAGGCAGCCCAGCTTGAATGCTACTCTCTGCTCTATAGGCAGCCAGTGCAGTTTGTGCAGCAAGGGTTTGGCCGATTGCCATTTGGGGGATTTGAAAATGAGGCGGGCTGCTTGGTTCTGGACTACCTGTAAGCGGTAGAGAAGTGATATGGGAAGACCGTGATAGAGGGAGTTGGAAAAGTCCAGGCGGGAAAGCACTAGGGAGATGATTACTTGGATCAAAGCAGCTGGGGGGAGTAAGTGGCTGACTTTGCGAATCTTACGGAGTTGGAAAGAGCAGGATGAAATCACAGAGCCGACTTAAGATCGGAGAGAGAGTTCGGCGTCGATGGTCACGCCGAGGCTCTTTACAGAGTTCGCGGGGGTCGGTGGGGTACCCAGTTCAGTGGGCCAGAACTGGGTCCCCCACAAGGTAGGGCTGGAGCCCGGAAGAAGGAGCTCGGTTTTCCCAGGGTTCAATTTCAATTGGTTGGAATTCATCCACTCCTGGATGTGGAGCATGACGGAATGGAAATTGGCTACCGTGTTCTGGGAGTTGAGGGGAAAGATGATTTGCAGATCATCAGCATAGTTATATACTGTGATGTCCCAATTTCGGAGTGAGTGAAGTAGGGGCCGGAGGTAGAGGTTGAACAATAAAGGTGACAGGGAGGAGCACTGTGGAACTCCACATGTCGTGAGGGTTTTGGGCGCTGTGTAGGGGCCCAGCCGGACGGCTTGTGTTCTACCGGACAAGAAAGACTGTATCCAGCTTAGGGCGAGGCCCTGGATACCAGCCTGTTCGACACGGTGAAGCAAGATGTTGTGGTCAACCGTGTCGAACGCGGCCGATAAATCCAGGAGTATGAGGGCCTGGGGGGTCCCTGCGTCAGCGTTCCTCCTCAGCGTGTCAAGGACCGCCAGAATGACAGCCTCGGTTGAGAAGGTAGGCCTGAAGCCCGCCTGGTTAGGTTCCAGGTAGCAAGAGGTCTCGATGAAGTTGGAGAGGCATTGAGTGACATGCGCCTCGATTATTTTGGAGAAGTAGGGCAGGAGCGAAATGGGGCGGAAGTTGGACAGTTCTGCTGGGTCCGCGCCAGGTTTCTTCAGTAGCGGGACTAGGATGGCCTCTTTGAAAGTGCTAGGGACAGTGCCGGTGCTGAGCGAACCGTTCAACAGAGGTAAGATGCATTCGGGTAAGGAGTGACAGATGCTCCGTAGAATCGGGGGAGGGCAGCCATCGTTCAGGGAACCTGATTTTATCCGGGACGCGAGCTGGGCCAAGGAAGCAGGATTGAGGGCTATCTTGTTATATGCTGATGACTAAGGGTCGGATTTCGAGTTTGGAAGTCATTGTTCCGCTGTTGAAACATCGGCGGAATCACTGCCGCATATGTTGGCAGTCCGACCACCCTAATATGATGCATGCAGTTGCATAAATGAAAGAACGCTGTGGTCCTGCCACCAGGAAGCCTCGGCCATGGTGGGATAGGCCAATGCATCTGTCGGTTAGGGCAGACTGCCAGCGTTACCGCCGGCACAACTACGATGCGCCTTACAGCCGACGTGACTTCAGCAGTCCAACCACCACATCTAAGCTGCGGAAAGGGAGAGATATAAAGCTGAAACTCATCCTGTACTCAGCTTCACACATCCTGTGCCGCCATGGAATCAATCCTACATGTCCTGCCGCTGCTGTTCCTGGTTGATGGTGTTCAAAACTCACACAGTTGTAGACACAACTGAGGGTAAGCCACACTCTTACCTGTTTCCATCTACTTCTCAGCAAATAGATGTCTTGCCATGGACCTGGCAAGGGGTTTGGATCACACTTATTTCGTGGGCCCCTGTTGGGAATTGTTACTAATGTATGATCTAAGTACAACTCTATGATGTCCTCTTTGGCCAGGTCACAGACATTTCACAGGCACACTACAAACGTCAACGTGTTTACATCTCATATTTAGGGATAGTAATGTGTGCATTAAATTGTGTCGCACAACAGCATCTCCTCATCAATATCACATCTATTAATATTTGTGACACCTCAAATTGTTCACATGCTAGGTCTTGTTGTGATATCAAAGATACATCTGTATGGATGTGTCATGAAACAGAAACACACCTTCTCTGCTAAATCTCTGTAATGGATTCTCACACACCATCCACATTAAAAGGTATGTCAGGCAAATGTGACTCCTGAAAGGCTGGGGCCCTGGGCTACAGTCCACTTTTCACATGTCTTAAAACCTCTATGTGCACAGGACCCATGAATTGAAGTATATCAGGTAACCAATTGCATAATTAGGTGCCATGCACAAATAACTAGCTTGCACACATCAAACGCATATCCAACCTACATCATAGGGAGAAGCGCAAGCTAAATTATGCTGACATTGGCCAAGCCAGGCTGAAATACTTACCATATGAAATACCACCCAATGCAATGTAAGCTCCAATTGGAATTCATCCAACATATCTATCCATTGAACATTTCCTCTTGTCCTGTATTCCTCCAGCACTGGTTCCAAGGTCAGATCATACTAACCACTTCAAATGGATCAGCAATCAGGGATGAAACAAATACAACTGTAGTCACACATCACAAAGAATCCAATAACATCAAATAGTTAGAAAAGTAATTTCAGGACTGAAATGTTCTAAACAAAGCAAATGTTTAATTTTGCAAAAATAATTAGATGTAGTATATCAAAGGCCAATGGCCAATCCATTTTCAAATGGTGTGATCCAGCACACTGCTGTGCCACTAAACATGTCTTTCATGACACTGTCAGGGGAACCTCCCGAGGAAGGGGCATCTAGTGGGGAGTCCAGCCAACTCAATGATGTCACTTGGGGTGAGGACGGTATTGGGAGGGATGGATTTGTTTTTTGGGCAGGTGCTCCTGACTTTGGGAAGGGTGACTTTGGTTTTGTGAAGGGGTTTGGTCTTCTTAGGGGTACGGCTGGGTTTAGTGGTGGGGGGTCAGGTCTTTCAGTGGTGGGTTGGCAGCCGCGGCCGGTAGTGGGAGTACCGCCCGGGCGGTGACTTAGGGAGGGGGAGGGGCAGGGTGGGGGCTAGTAATGTATGGAATCCGGACCTTAACAGGTAAGTAAACATAAAAATAAATAAAAAAATTCGTTCTGCGCACTGCATCACCAAATGTGATGCAGTGCGCGCAACGAAATTTGTTTTATTTATTTTTATGTTTACTTACCTGTTAACCTCTTCCATGCTAGTGACGGAACCGCTCTGTCACCAGCCTCGGTCGCGCTGGGCTGGTGACGGAGCGGTTCCATCACGGCCCACTTGGCGCGCCTGCACGGCGCTGATTTTGCGCCTGCGCGGCGCATTCTATTGAGCGGCGGGGCCGTGACGGAACCGCTCCGTCACAAGCACAGCACGCCCGAGGCTCGTGACAGAGCGGTCCCGTCACGAGCATGGGAGCGCCGCGCGGCCCCCCATACATTCCTACCCCCCACCCTGCCCCTCCCCTTCCCCACATCACCGCCCGGCCGGTACTCCCACTACCGGGCACGGCTGCGGGTTGGGATGCAGAAGGGATGGGTTGGGGTGTGGAAGAGGCTCTTTTGGCTTTAGGGGGGTCAGGTTTGGTAGGGGTAAGGGCAAGGGCAAATAACATACTTTGACAGGGAAAATGGGCAGGATGATCGGGAGGGAGTAGAGTTGGGAGGTAGAGGGAGTGGAAGTGTCAGGTGTGAGCTGGTGTGTTGCTCATGCAGGTGTCTATGTTTGTGTTTTGTAGGTGCCTGTTTTGTTGGCGAGTGTGTGCATTTGTGTTTTTTTCGGGGGCTGTGATGTGGACCTGCTGGCTATGCTGGATGTTGTGGATTGGTCTGGTGGCTTGAGTGTGGTGTTTGGAGGAATGCTGGAGGTGGTTGATGGGTCTGGTGGTGCGGGTGTGGTGTCAGGGGTAATGCTGGGTGTTGTCAGTGGGTCCGATGGTGCGGGTGTTGTGTCTGGGTGAATGCTGGGGTGGTTGATGGGTCTGGTGGTGCGGGTGTGATGTCTGGGGTAATGCTGGGGGGTGGTAGATGGGTATGTGGTTGCACATGTGGTGTCCGGGAGAATGCTGGGTGTTGGGGATAGGTCTGTGGGTTGAGGTGTGGTGGCTGGGAGTTTGTTGGGACTGGTGGTGGTGAAGGGGTTAGTTTCAGGTGAGTGGTTGTGTGCTTGAGTGTTTTCTAGTGTTTCTGTTTGCATGTGCTGCATGGGCTGTTGAAGTGTGTCGTGATTATGTGTGAGTGTGCTTGGGACAGGCATGTGAATAAGGAATTTGGATGTGGAAGAGGCAGGAGGTGGGGTGGAAGTTTGAGATGGGTGGAAGGCTGTTGTGAGGGGGGAGGCCAGAGCCTGAAAAGATCTCTATAGGACAGACAAAACTCTGTTGATGCCTTACAGGTAGGTCACCATCTTTTGGAAATGACTGCCTTGGCCCAGGAAGGCTTTCACTGGAGCCCGCAGATATATTTCTCAGGAGGTCAGTAGCCTAACAGGGTCAGGGGCTGAGGGGCCTGCAGTGAAAGAGATGGCCTCCCTCTTAGGGGAGAAGATCCAACTAACTGAGTGGGGAGCAACAGAGAGGGTGGAGATGGAAGGGGGTGATGGGCAAGGAATATGGGCACAGGTCCTGTGTGTTCCACCACTAAGGAGTGTATGCTGGAGGTCGACTCTGAAGATGATGACTTTGTACTCCGTGGCACTCCCTCGCCCTCTGGACCACTGGCTCCCTCAGTGTTTGTCGTGTCACAACCAGAGCCACTGTAGCCAGCTGCTTCCTCAACAATGTTGGCCCTGTCTTATCCGCTTGCCTGGGAGGACACCAAAATTACATTAAAAAAAGTTCATTCCATGTGCCAGAACATGCTCAACCAACAGCTTTGCTGACAGAACATTAAGAAAGTGTACAGAAGTCTCCAGCTACAAGGTACACTATAGTGGCTTCAACATTAGCATTAGAACATGCATGCTTGCTACATGACCTGTAAACAGTTGCTCACAGTGAAGTCATAACCACAGATAGCTCTAATTGCATAAGTGAAGTTGTCTCATGTTACTGAACATTTTCCTCTTACTAAGGGGAGGTTTTGCTCAGTGACTGCACCCAAAGTGCACTGTATGCTATGTCACATGTAAAAGGGCCACTATCACATGAGACACAGTAGTGAAGGAGCATCACTCCTGACACAATGAAGACAAGTGAAATGTGTGGTACGATTGTCACCCAGAACTACAACCTGGCAATAACTGAATAATGGTTGGGCATGACTTGCCGAGCAGCAAAATGGCCGCTCATTGAGAGGGCTCCGCAGTCCGCAGAACAATCCTACATAATCCTACCTCATTGAGAGCTGGACAGCACTTAGCTGAAGCGGAAACTGAGTGCAGCGGGGTCAGGAGTCGGCAGAGGCTGGGGTGCTATGTGGGACCCAATAAAACCATAGTTACAAGCTCCGGGGTGGTGCCCAGGGCCCAGCTGCGTGGTCGTGGTGTACAGGACCACCTATACGCTGTGTCTGACGAAGCGGCGAGGAGCAAGTGGATCTACTCAACAGTACGAGCACAGAGGATAATGTCCATTGCCGATCCCAGTCTAACTCTGGCACTGTGAGGAAAAGACAGGGCCAAGTCTTGAGGCAGCGCCACTGGCGTTTACAGATACCCAACAGCCAGAGCGAGAATGGGGTGTGGTCGAGCTCTGCGCCTCGTGAGGTGAGGTTGGGGTGGGATCCCCCGCTTGCCAGAGACAAGTCACTACCAGAGTGCACCGGCTTGCTGAGAGGTGAGCTGTTGCAGCGCAGGGGCCTGCGGGACACTGAGGTGGCCTGCGTGAGTCCTGATGGCCACTGAACTTGTGGGCAGTGTCTGCTCTGAGAATTGCCCTGACGACAGCGCTGGAGGCCTGGGAGTGCTTTGAGGCCTTGCGAGGTGACGGGAAGCACCACAGACACTCAAGCGGAGCGGATGGGCCGACAGCAACTGGGGACCTGAACTGAAATAAGAGAGAGGGCTGTCACTGGACCACCCGGAACCCGCTTGCCTAGGCTTTCCCCGCGGAGGCCCGGGCGCTGGTGGATGCGGCTGTATTGTTTGGAACAGGGCTTTTGGAGCAGGTTCCGCAGCCAGTTATGATATGATCGCCGGCACCAGTAGTCAACAATTATTTCCAGCACATTCCCACCTGTGCAGCGCAGGATAGAGGTCCGGAGGCCGGGTGTGGGCACCCTCATGGTCCTGGTGCGACCCTGGATCAGGCCTAAGCTGCGCTCTCGCTGTAATTGGACTGTCATGATACAATGAACTCACACTTTAAGCGATGTGGGCAGTTACCGATAAGGCAATACTGGAAGAGGAGCACCTGGGCCTGCATCAGTGGAGAGCGGTGCATCGGGGTGTGCCCTTCAGCCCCCTTGGTGTGGAACCAAGGTAAACTACCAGAGAGTGTTTTAAGTGTCTGCAGAGGTGAGACTAGGGACGTGCACAATAGCAAAGCTGAGATTAGCAAGAAGTGTACCATTCCATTTTGAAACGCAAAACCTGTCATACCTGCACCACTTGATCCCAGTCTGACGCATGAGGAAGATATGGGGAAGCATGACACCCAGCAATTAAAGCTTTCCTTCGAAAACAAAAGACTAACCAGACAAATAAACAATGATGTAGGCACTGATTCAGAAAAGTGCACAAGGGAAGGTGTGGAGGGAAGCAATGACGATCTCTGTTCATTACTGCAGGATTTGAAATCCAGCTTAAAAATCATCGACAACAAGTTAGACATACTCGCCTTCCAGGTAGACCAGGTCAAAATGCAAGTGGACACCCACAAGACTCAATTGGATCAACTGGATAACCGCTACACAGAAGTACACGAATTCCAACTGGAAGCTAAATAACGACTGCTGCAAATGGACAAAATACTTAACATAATCAGGGCCTCGAATGATGATTTGGAGGCCCGGACTCCTAGCATGTATATTGAATTATGACGACAGAGACACCGTCCTGAGCCTGGCCAGAGAGAAAGGCAGCAACAATATTTCTCTATAGCCGGATTTCACCCCTGCGGTCCAGGCGGCAAGATGTGAATTTGTGCCAATCAAGCGGATCCTGATGCAAGCAGAAATTCCATATGCACTGCTTTATCTGGCCAAATTGAAGGTAACTTTTGAGGGGCCAGTGCCCCACTTCACGCATGCTAAATCGGCCATGAAATTTGCCAAACATGCTGGTGGCCGGCGCCGGGCGGCTATAAAGGCCCCAGAGCGCCCTTCAGATACTGGCCTGAGTTACAATGACTGAACTGCAGTGCGATGCGCTGCAAGGTATTGTTAAATATATGAACACTGTTATGGCTATCGATAGTTACTAATACTGTTCGCCGCCATGTTTTTTCAAAAACAGTGGATCCGTGGCTGCGGGTCGGGACTGTGTTGTAATGGCCATTTTTTATGACCGATGTTATGACTTGTAAGACCATTGAACAGCTCAAGGTTGTTTTTCAAGAGGAGGGTCTTCCCCACATCCTCATCACAGACAATGGAACTCAACTTGTTTCGCACAAAATGAGGGATTTTCTTGCCAAGTGTGGTATCACTCATCACTGCACTGCCCTTTACAACCCACAGGCAAATGGCATGGCAGAATGTGCCAATTGCTTGGTTAAGGGTACTATCTCCATGGCTATCCAGTGTGGGAAGAGTGTCAGAGGAATGGTTGAGGAGATGGTTTGGTCGCATCGAATCACTGCGCATAGTGTGACTGGTATTTCCCCTTTTGAGAAAATGCGTGGAAGTATGCCTGGTACCAAACTCTTATCCACATGGCTTCTTTCTCCTAAGTCAACAGTTACCAAGGGTCTTAGTGACAGTCCTAACCTGAAGGGTGAACGTGCTGGTGACTGAGTAAAAATCAAACATGGAAGACCCGGCAAGGGGCTGTCCAAGTTCTGGGGGACTTATAGAGTGAAGCAAGCTTTCAACAACTATGTCTTGCTTGATAATGGCAACAAGTGGAACAAGCGCCAAGTTGTACTGTATCGCAAAGGAGGTGACTGGGTAGCCAAAACTACTCGGCCACTCAGCAAAAGTTCAGACAACAGTGCCAGTGGATTCTGGCTTATGAGCAATGCTGATCTCATGGGCAACAATTCAGCTGGGAGTTGTGAGTATGGCTCTGGCAGTAGCTCAGGTGTTGCTCCCAGTTCACTTCCCTGTAGATCTTCCCCTCCTTTGGGGC
Organism: Lissotriton helveticus; assembly: GCF_964261635.1. Classification (NCBI taxonomy): domain Eukaryota; kingdom Metazoa; phylum Chordata; class Amphibia; order Caudata; family Salamandridae; genus Lissotriton; species Lissotriton helveticus. Next base: position 1,207,381,257 of record NC_136068.1, read on the forward strand.
CTGAGTCTTCCCGCCCAGGTCGGTCATGCAGAGCGCCTTGCTATTTGGCTGATTACGTACTCACCTGACATTTTTTCCATTTACTCGTGATTTTTATCTCTACTTCCTTATTGCTTTTTCTTCCTTGCATCCACTGTATTGTACCTTGTTTTTCTTTTGGGTAGAAGGGAGGGGGGGTGTTGTAATGGACATTGTTCGTTCCTTGTGAATGGCTTTGTCCGGCCCCATTTTATGTCATGTAGATCATTCATGAAGAATGGTTCCATTAGCGACAGTTGGTCTTTTACAGTTGGTGTCGGGCAGTTGAAGTCTGGCTGGTGATGGTGGCTGATGCTCTGTTACTGCTGTGAAGAGCTTGTCTCAATAAAGCCTTCTGTATCCAGTGTTTGGTGTAGGTATCATTACTACAGACTTTCTCTGTTGCACCGCCAATGTTCAATTGTTTTAACTTCTCCCACACATGAGCAGCCATCCGTGCCTCTAGGCAGGGTTGTACGCCGGTTTAGTCATGCCTCCAGGGAGAACTTCCTCTTCTTGTCCCCAAACATGGGGCTGGCACAAAATACAAAGTTTGTTCGAGAGGCAGGGTTTCTGGCTCAATCTGTATGGGGGGTTGGTGTGGGATGGGGAGGGAAGGGATTATTTATTTAGTTAACCAGAGCAGTGAGTTACTCAACCTGTTGATAACAGAAAGTATTGAGACTCAATTGCCCCGACACCATAGGCCGCAGCCACGTACACAAATACATTTGCATAAGACAAATCCTTACAATCATTTGGACATTAGAGGTACACTGCAGCAAGGCTCTCTATCGCATTATACCATCTCTAAACCTACCTTGTCATGACATCTTACAATTTACTTACCTGGAATATTAGAGGGCTAAACAACTATTGGAAGACTAGATTCGTACACTCTTATTTAGCTAGGCACAACATCAACATTGGCTTAATTCAGGAAACGCACGTAAACAGCACCTCCCACGCTAAGCTAAGTAACAAACGCTGGGGCTCTATATACCTCGCCATATATTCCAATTACACCAGAGGAGTATCTATATTGGTCAATCAGGGGGTAGCCTGGTCGACAGTCACTTCACACTTCGACCCGGAGGGAAGATATGTGATACTGGGTGGTAGGCTAGGTATGGTGAATGTTACCTTGGCAGAGATATATGGTCCCAACGTAGATATGCCTGATTTTTTCCATATGGTTTGTGCCAAAATTAACTTGGTGGGATATGATATGATTATATGGGGTGGTGACTTTAATGCCCTGATGGATGATGCCCTGGAGAGAAAGGGAGGTGTCTCTAAGCTACACCCAAGGTCAAATGCAGCACTCAACACTATCGCTGCTGATGGCAACTTAACAGACATTTGGAGACAAAGGCATTCAAACATGACAAAAGGTACTTGTATAACGGTGCACCATAATGCTTGGTCTAGATTAGATTATTGGCTAATTTCTCAAGATGTAGCTGCCCGGACAACGGATGTCAAACATCTACCCAGGACTCTGTTGGACTATGGCCCTGTCCGACTACAGTTGTCTATACCAGGATGTCCACCGAAAATGACTAATTGGAGACTCCCCCCACACACCCTCACTGATACTGTCTTCTGGGATGGAATCAGAGAGGACATAGAAGAATACTTCTCCACCAACACGGGCACCGTGAGGGCCCAGGCCACTCTGTGGGAAGCCATCAAGGCTGTAATTCGTGGGAAATGTATATCCAGACAGGCTGGGGTTCTGAAATCCATTAGGAAATCCCTCGAGAAACTTGAAACTAACATTAGAGATTGAGAACTGCAATATTATGGCACAGACAATGCAAAGCTATTGGGTGAGATAAGGAACAAAGTCTCAGAATATGAAGAAGAGGCACAGATGGAGGTGAAAGTTATGGGTAAATTTGCTCAAGCTAGACGATATGGTGAGGGGGATAGGACAGGCAAGACTTTAGCTAATATTTTATGTTCACCTAATAATGCTACTTTCATTCCAGAGACCTTAGATGACAATTGTAAACCGATTAGAGGCCCCCAAGAAATACTTGACCGATTTACAAAATTCTATACCACTCTATACACTTCCTCCTCCTGCACAACATCTATAGAACTCCAGACCTTCCTTGAGTCCCTCAAACTGCAGTGGTTGGGTAGGACGCACAGGTCCTACTTAGATGAACCCTTCACTACAGAAGATATCAAACTAGTGATAAATAACTTGCCTTCTGATAAGGCTCCGGGCTCAGATGGGCTGATGGCAGCCTTTTATAAACGTTATGTGGATCTACGGGCACCACAATTGTTGACACTTTATGAGGAAGCACAAGAAACTGAAATACTCCCCTCAACAATGCGGAAAGCAATCATATTATCACTACTCAAGCCAGTCAAACCGCCAAATGAGAGAGACTCATATTGCCCCCTCTCCTTAATAAACATTGATACCAAAATGTAAGCAAAATTGTTGGCAAATAGAATGCAACCCCTAATGCCACTGATTGCCAAACCAGACAAATCCGGTTTCATTCCGGGCAGGTGCACGTCACATAACCTCCTCACCTTCTTTGCTGTTCTGCATTACTTAGATCCCCAGTCACAGGCTCTTGCGGCGCTACTTGAAGCCACCAAGGCCTTCGATTCGCTAGAATGGCCGTACCTGTTCGCTATACTAGCAAGAAAGGGATTCAGTCCGTCCTACATAAACCAGATAAAATTATTATACACAGCCCCCACTGCTAGACTTAGATTAAAGGGATTGGTCTCACTGCAGTTGCAAATTACGCGAGGCAAGATGCAGGGATGTCCTCTCTCCCCTTTGCTTTTTGCTATTGCTATTGTGCCGCTGTATGCGAAACTCCGGCAGCACCATGCAGCCAGGGGACTGGGGTTTACAACTAGAGGTCTAATCATATCGCTATACGCGGATGATATAACTTTGTACATTAACAACCCCGTGGACAACTTACACCCGGTGTTGAGAGAGATCCTCAAATTTGGGGGACTGTCTGGAATACATATCAACTGGCAAAATCAGTCCTTTACCCATTAACTGAGACCACAGTGCCCTATCTCTTGGAGTACCCACTCAAATGGGCAAATGGCCCCGTACCCTACTTGGGAATCTGGCTGAGCCGGAATATACAGGAACTGTGGGAAATAAATTATGGAGAGCTGTAGCGTGGCTGGAAGGCAATGTAAAGATGTGGTCCAGGCTGACGCTGCCAGGTAGAATCGCAGTAGCAGAAATTATTATACTACCCAAATTCCTGTATTTGTCCATAAATCCCCACACCCACTCACCCCAAGCCTTTTTTAGGACAATGTGCTCCCTGCTGATATCTCTGGTTTGGGCTGGAAAATAAGCTTGCTTATCTTGGGAACTCCTGACACCCCTGGCGCAGTGTGGACTAGGTGCCCCTGATATTCAGCTATATGCATACTGTGCTCAAGCCCAGTTTTTACACTACTGGATCCATCCTACCCCATTCCAGCCACATGTTGCGGTGGAAACGGATAAGGTAGCGCCGCTCCCCCTTCACGCTGCACTATACCAGCCTTATAAATGTTCCTGAGGTGAAATTAACACAGTGGAGACATTGCATTGGGGCTGGGAGGGCCTAAGACATAGATCCAAATTAGAGGTACTATATGCCCCGCTGGCACACAATCCACACATACACCCACTGGAAGATAAAGGAAGTGTGGTGCTGGTGCGCAAGATGGGAATGAACACATTTGCAGATCTGTATGCAGATGACAACTTCTGCCCCCTCCCCCAGTGCGGCAGGAGGGTGTTGTGCCTAGTTTTCAGAGTAATTCTTATATTATCAAGTGCGGGCAGCCTGCTGTGGAGCACAACCTACATACCCTTGTACCCCTCCCATGCTGCATGCCCTCGAACATATACTGACCAGCCCGTCGCCGCATAGGCTCATTACATGATTATACAGCACCATGCAAACAACATTCCCGGTGACAAAACCAAAGGCACTACTCGATTAAAACTCTGAAATTAACCCCACTTCCCTGTCGGACGAGCAGTGGTGGTTCTGCTGCGGCCAGCTACGGATGCTGTCTCCTAATTACAAGCTGAGATTGATCCATTTTAAATTCCTTCATAGATTCTACAGAACCCCTGCCCAATTACACCGAAGGAGTCTTCGACCCGATGCTATTTGCTGGAGATGTTAGGCCACACCGGCAACGTTCCTACACTTGGCCTGGAATTGCGCTCAACATGACGGCATATTGGGAGTTATATTCAACAAGATTGGTGAGAACCTGGGTATTACAGATGAGCCCACACCACTGGTGTGACTACTTGGCTTTGTGAAAGAGACCCCAGCTAGTACCCGTAAATTACATGCCATGCTGCTACTACTGGCAAAACGCAGAGTGGCCATGCATTGGGGGAAATGCCCCTTTGGTAAAGACCTCGTTGCAAGATGTCACCTTTTGCCAAACTCAACTCTCTACCTTCTGGGAACTAATACCCGCAGCCTCCAGGCCTCAAGATATTTGGGGTCCTGTGTTAGAATGGCTAAGCAAAAACCAACCCAAGGATACTAATACACCCAGCCCTGAAACTAACAATGTAGTTATCTAACTTATTAAGCTGTCTATATATGCTATGAATGTGCGTTGTTCATTTGAACCTGAGATGTGATCAATATGCAAATACATAGTAAATGTATTAAACAAAAACAGATGTGTACAATAATTGTAACAATGGTCTACTGATCCTAAGTAACAATGTAATAGAATCTAACCTGGAGTTAAATGTTAAGGTTGTTGTTATGTTATAAGCACAACACGTTTCAGCTACTGATGTCGTGCAACATTATGTAATGTGATAATGTTTTAATAATGAAAATGCCAATAAACAAAAAAAAAACATTAACTGATTAATCACTAAACTCAGCCATGTGTCTGCTCTAGACAGTAAAATGGTAGTGGACTGGACTCATGCTTTGCCTTTTGTCATTCTGACCAGGAACACAGCAATGAGCATGCACTGACCAGACCTACACAACCAATAAATCTTCTTGTGCGTCACACATGGACCACCACCAATATTGATGGGTAAATGCCTCACTGTAACACACAAGGTTGGCAATGTAACATGTATGACTCTGGTCAGGACTCACCTCCTTGTAGCTGCTACTGGGCCCTCAACAGTCTATCAAGCTCCGGGTAGGCCACAGCCAGTATGCAGGCCATTAGGGGGAGGGAGGGTGGTTGGTGGCAGGGTCCGACACACATCCCGTTCACTTTAGGAGAACATCCCCAGCTGGACCTCCGTGACCTTCCAGGTCCAGTACCTCAGGTTCTCCCAAACAGATTATAACTGCAAGTTTTAGGATATCTGTTTGGATGACATACATTTTGTATACACACACAAGCATTAAGCAATAGTTAACACACTACAAGTGTAGTTCTCACATGCTAAGTGTTGTATTTAGATGTGCTTGTTGTCTCTATCTCCAGAACCTCCCTGTTGCAATGGAGCTGTATGGTTCTGGTTCTTCGTTAGACAGTAGGGACGACTCTGTATCAGTGAGTGATGCGGTGGCTCGTTTCACCTCACAATAAACTAAGAACCTACTTGGAGTCTGTCTCTCGTGGTTTCTTTGACAGACACAACATTATTTTGGCGACGAGGACGAAGAGCTTTTGTGTCACGAGCCACTGCTTCAATTTTCTTTTAAATGTCCTCTTGCGCTCTCGTTAATAGTCTCGCTTATGCCTTTGTGGCATTTTGCTCACTGACTAATGATCGTTTGCAAGAAAAATAATTTATTATAAACCCCTCTCACTTTCTCCAGCGGCAGTTTTTGATTTGTTGAAGCCGGGAAACGTCTTTCCCCAGCGGCAGTTTAAATACTTCACAGAATCAAAGGTGAGGAGGTTGAGGGGTGGAAAGTGTCAGCTGTGCTCGTGTGAGAGAAAGCAAAACGGAGGAACTCTCTTACCGTCTCTTTGCCGATGTGTTGGTCTGAGCGGCGAGCATGAAGTCAGTGTCTGTTGTTCTGCGAGATCTTCTCAAGTCGAGTGCCTGCTAGAAATGATGACGTACTAGAATCCACAAAGGGATTCAGTGGACACACTGCGCGTCATCCAGACTTTAACGCGTTGCCTGTGATTCTTCCTGTAAAGAAACGTGTCATTAAGTTTGATGTGCAACCAAGTTTAGTTGTGTTGAGGCACACATTTTTCAAAAGGGCACAACTTCAAAGTGAGGATGTTGATTCATATTTAAGTGCGTTACGCAAGTTGTATGCAGAGTGTCAGTTTGGTGAATTTCGTGATCAATTAGTGCGAGATCAATTCATTGCGCATTTCAGTGATAAACACATACAGCAGAAGCTACTCACTATGGGAAATACCACGTTAGAAGAAATTATAAGAGTTGATAAGAGTCTTGAACTTGCCCAGACTTCCATAAAAGAATTAAGTACATTGAGTGTTCAAAAGGAGAGTGTAAATGCTGTTATTTCAAAGAGTAGCAATTCAAGGAGAGACAAGCCCAATGAGAAGGGTTTGTTTAAATAAAACATACTACAGGTGTGGCTTCTCATCACACACTAAAGATAATAATTTTTGTTCGGGTAAGAATGCGAAATGCTATAAATGCAGGAAGTTTGGTCACTTGGCGCAGATTTGTCAAGCTAATGTTTGCAGACCTGAAAAGGTTAGTTGTGTGGTGGGTGATGAACATGTGGCTGAAAGTGACATTGTTCAAGATTTCAAGGACATGATAGTCACGGTTACAGATGGTGATGTGGTGACGGGTGATCCCTCTGAGTGTGTAGAACCCTATGTAGACATTATTGTTGGTGATGTTTGCTTAAATCTTCTTGTAGACTCCGGGGCCAGAATAACAATGATTACTTTTGACTTGTTCAAGCGGTCTTGGGAAGATAGGAAGGTGTTTCCTCCGGATAGGGCGCCCGTCTCTTATGAGGGTCGCAAGATAGATTTGGAGGGCTACATTGAAGACGTTTTAGAATTCAAAGGAAGGAAGATTCATTGGAAAATTTATGTAGCGGTGCGTGGTCTGAACATACTGGGTTGGTACTATTAAGGACTGTTTGGAATGGTGTTGAGGCCTGGTGCAAAGGAACAGGTTCTTGTTGTGCTGGATATGCATGATCCGTCGTCTCTCGAGAAAGAGTTTCTGAGTGTTTTCTCTGATTCTCTTGGAAAAATTGCTGGTTTTAAGCATAGAATTAAGGTTAAGAGCAATGCAGTACCAGTGAAACACAAGGTCAGGTCTGTGCCTTTTAGTTTAAGGGCTGACCTTAAGGCGGAACTAGAGAGATTGGAGAAAAACTGTATAATTGAGCCTATCGAATCTAGTTTGTGGCTTAGTCCCTTGGTGGTTGCGATAAAGAGGAGCGGAGAGATCCGTCTATGCATCGATCTCAGGAGTCTCAATAAGGAGATTTGGGTGGACGCTTATTCACTTCCTAAAATAGGAGATCTTTTGGAGGAATTGAGAGATGCGCAGTGGTTTTCTAAAATTGATTTATCTCGGCGTACCATCAAATTGTGCTGGATGTGGAATCTATAAAGAAAAAACAATATCCCAAAGGGTATGAATGAAAAGACAATTTATATTGCATGCACAAAGCATTACATTGATCAAGGAAAGGAAACACTTATTCAAGTAAATTAGTTTTCAAAGTTAATTTGTTATATTTTGATATTCAACAAGAGAGAGAAAACATTTTATATGGAAATGATTATATACAGCACAGAGTAGAATAATTCAAATGACAACCGACAAAACTTGGTGCTCAGTATATACAAGTGATATGTGGCGACGCAAGTGAAAAAGGTGAACAGCGATGAACGGCGCAAGGTGAAGTATTTACAGTGAATAGCTCAAGAATGTGACATAAAATCAGTGACTTTTTATAATACAATTCGTGATTTCAATGGAGTCACAACAAGATGCGCCTATAGTTTGCGCTGTGGGGTCGACGACGCTTCGGTCCTTAGTTAATGTGGACCATCTTCAGGACGAGGTTGTCTCGTTTTTGGGTGCTGTAAGTAAGTAGTTTCTCAGCCCTGATCCGTAGGATCCGGCGAGGTTCATCTAACCGCCCATAAGCTGAATCTTATGGCGGGTCAAGGTAAACATCGTGAAAGAATCGCGGCGATATAGTCTTTGGCAGCCAGGGACCTGGAAATTATATGATCCGAGAAAGCAGTAAATCCGTCGGGGCGAACCAGCAAAGGGTCAGGAAGTCTGTGGTTAGAATGTGGATCACTCACAGGGTCAAACGCTAAAGCAGCAATATAAATTGTCTTTTCATTCATACCCTTTGGGATATTCTTTTTTCTTTATAACTTTGAACCCCAATCCCATTTGGTTTATGGGTCACACTCCTGTTTCCTTTACAAGGATGTGGAATCTAGGCACTACACCGCTTTCAACTCTCCGGTTGGCTCTTTTCAATTTTGTAGGATGCCGTTTGGGCTGGCCTCAGCGGCATCAGTGTTCCAAAGGGTTATGCAGAGTGTTCTCAAAGATGTCAAGGGAGTACACTCTAAAGTCTGTTCTTAGGAAGTTTGAAGAGAAGGGTATTGTTGTAAAGAAGAGCAAGTGCGAATTTTGGAAGGGGAAAGTGGAATTTTTAGGACATTTAGTTTCTGGTGAAGGTGTTTCTCCCAGACCTGGTTTGATCAAAGCGGTGGTAGATTGTCCTGTACCCAAGAATAAAGATGAGCTACGCTCATTTTTGGGCATGCGTGAATTTTATTGACGTTTCATCCCGGATTATGCTAACAAAATGAAAGCTCTTTCTAACATGCTCAGATCAAGGGGCCGATTAGGATGGCGGACGGACTTGCGTCCGTCCGCCACCCTTGAGGAGGAGGGAACGTCCGCAAGGGCTGCGGCGTTCCCTCCGTGCTGATTAGGATGTGACCGCCAGGGTGGCGGTCACATCCTCTATATTTAACATTGCGGCGGGTGCAGCTACAAGCTGCACCCGCCGCAATGTTAAAAAAGCATGTGTTACATTTACATGCACAAAGCGGCAGGCACCGCACGGTGCCTGCTGCTTTGTGCACGCAAATGCAGGGGGGTACCATAGGTACCCCCCATGTGCACCCCCCACCCCCCATTCACCCAGGGGGCCCGCAACGGGCCCCCAAAGTGAATGTCCGTATGCTTTTCCATGGCGGAAAAGCCGCCGTGGAAAAGCAGTTTTACACAACCATCATAATATGGCGGACGGTGTCTCATAGACACCGCCTGCCATGTTATAGCTTTTCCGCCGCGGTCGGAAGCCGACCGCGGCGGAAAAGCGGCGGACGGAATTCCAGACCCACCAGCCATCCTAATTTGGCGGTGGGTCTTTGGAGCCTCCGCAGAGGATTTTCCGCCTCCTCCGGGCCGGAGGTGGCTTCCGCCGGCCCGGAGGAGGCGGAAAATCCTCCATCCTAATCGGCCCCTAAGTGTCACTTTTGTGTGGGATGAAGTTTGTCAACAGACTTTCGACTTAGTTAAAGCAGAGATGATTGATGCCAAGACTTTAAAGGCGTATGACCCTAATGTTTGTTGTACGATCACGGTTGACGCGAGCTGTTATGGGTTAGGGGCTGTATTTACCCAAAAGTCTGATGGGAGAGATGTCACTATTAGTTATGCCTCTAGAGTGTTAAGGGGTCCGAAGTAAATTACTCCGTGATCGCAAAGGAACTTTTAGCCTGCTAATGGGCTTGCGATAAGTTTCGGACCTATATCTGGGGCAGAAAGTTTGTAATACTTACTGACCATAAGCCTTTGGTTTACATTTTGAGTGGTGATCGTATTAAGTATGCTACTCCTCGCATAGCGTGTCTCACTACCAAATTGTTGCAATACGATTTTGATATAAAACATATTCCCGGAAAAGAGAATCTCACAGCTTTCTAGACTTCCTTTGATGGATGATGAACGTCTGGATTTAGAAGAAGATAGGGAAGACTGTTTTATTGCTGCTATAGATGTTGCGGAGAATGGGGGATGCAGTGAGAGTGAATGGATAGATGCTCTGAATGATGATGTCACTCTTTTGAAAGTCAAAGAGTATATTGTTGCCGGCTGGCCAAAGGAAAAGAATGTATCTTTCAATATTCAACCTTTTTGGAAGGTCTCTGAAGACTTATCTATTGAGGGTGGAGTTGTTATGAGAGATGGGAGATGTGTTCCTCTAATGAAGTTGCGCGTGAAGTTGATAGATTGTGCACACGATGGTCATCTATGGGTTACCATGACTAAAAGGCGTTTGAGACTACATTATTGGTGGCCCTCTATGGACGGTGATGTTGATGAAAGAGTGAAGGAGTGCTGTGTTTGTGCCAGTGCAGAAAAGGGGCTGAAGGTTGTTCCTCCTCCTCTACAACCAATTCATTTTCCCACAAAAGCCTGGCTGAAGGTAGGGATTGATTCAGTGGCCCCTTTCAATTTTCTTCCTAATCATCTACGCTTTGCTTTTGTGCTAATGGACTTTCATAGCAAATGGCCTGAGGTAAAGTTTTGCGCTAACCCTACTGCTAATTGTGCCATTCTCTTTCTTAGAGAAATTTTCCTGAGGGAAGGGTTTCCTGAAGAAATAGTTTCGGATAATGGTGTTCAATTTGTCAATTCTGAAATGCGTGCTTTTCTGTCGGACTCTGGGGTGAAACAATTGAGGAGTTTTGTGGGACACCCTCAAACAAATGGTTTGGTTGAGAGAATGAACCGTGTGGTTGTGGAGTGTATAAAGTGGGCTAAGAATAACAACTTTGATGTGGAGAATGCTGTAAGATCAAAGATTTGGTTTTATCGCACAACCCCTCATTCCGTCACAAAAATTGCTCCGTTTGTTTCCCTCAGGGGAAGGTTACCGACTTCAACTCTCTATCCTGCCTGGTTGTTGAGAATGGTTTCTCAAAAGGTTACTTGTTGTGTTGATGATTCAGAGTTAAAAACACGTGTCAAGACTGCCCAAGACAAAATGGCTGCCAGATACAATGCTAAAAATTCAACTAAAACAATTACTATATCTCCTGGTGATTTGGTGCGTGTCAAAAATTATAGGACTGTCAGGAAAGGTTGTGATACTTTTGGTGAAGCTGTTTGTGTTGTGGTAATGCTGTCATGGTGGAAGGGGGACATTGGTGGAATGTTGGTAAAGTTATCAAGGTGAAGGGTAGTTGTGACAACTTTTCTTGTTCTAACAGTCCCATTTTGCATGGTGCACAATCTAAGAGTCCCATTGAAGCAAAAAGTCCCATTGGGTGTGGGTCTCAAATTGTGTTTCCTTCTTGTATGTTAAATACTTCTGTTGTGAGGAAATCTACACGTGTGACCCGTCTTCCATGGAAGCTACGTTAAGAAATCTACATGTGTGACCCGTCCTCCGTGCATCCTATATTAAACTTTGTTTTGTTTTGGATTCCTCCTTGGAACCCTTTTTCTGTTTATTTTGATGTTTTGTTTTTTTTCTCCTTGTTTTCTTTTTGTTTTCTTCAAAAAAATGTTAATGTTTTTAAAAAAAAAGAGATAGTGTTATATTTAGATATGCTTGTTGTCTCTATCTCCAGAACCTCCCTGTTGTCATGGAGCTGTATGGTTCTGGTTCTTCGTTAGACAGTTGGGACGGCTCTATATTAGTGAGTGGTGCGGTGGCTCATTACACTAAGCACTACAAAGACATGAATACACACTTTTGTAGTCATCAGCTGACTATTCTCAACCCTGTAGCCCAGGGCCATCCTACATGTACTGTGGTGTGAGCTTCAATAAAACACAACACACCATTGTGACCTTATGATGGGTAATCTACTTGTGAATGACTGTACAGACACCTTTAGTGCCAGGCCCATTGACTTGATGCATGCAGTCCATACAGGCTGGTACCATAGTATAGACTACACCCTAAGACTTAGGTCACAATGAAAGGGCTGGCATGTGTGTCACTGAGAGCTTCCTCTCTGGGGATGTGTAGACATGTGGACTACTTAAGGGGAAATCATACTACGTCTGATTGAGTTTGAATGACATGTACTGCCATAACAGGACACACCTTTTACCATATGTGGCACTGTTACAGTGATGACATTCAACATATCATTGTATGTCTTGTTTGATTGGTTGAATGTAACAAAGTTGGAAATTCACATTTCAAAATCACTTCAGAAGTAACCAATTATCTGCACTGTTAAAGTGTAACTTGTGCAATAGGCCTGTACAGTGCAAGCATGACTTGTGGAAATTTGACATCAGACCTGTGTGAGTAAGGGGCCTGTCATTAGTAAATGTCACACATTGACAATGTTGGTCAATGGAAAGAAGTGTCAGGTCTGGGGGTTACCCTAGTCACCATTTCAAATGTAGTTCATGTAAAACGAATCAGGGCTAATATTGGTTCAGAAAACTAATTTTGGGAACATCCAAGGATCTGCTGGTCTATAGAGAAATTACTCTGTGCATCCATTGTATTGCCACAGTAACTTTTCCCCAGCCTGTGTCACAGCCCAGAATGGGCACATCTCATTATCAGGCTCTCTGCAGGCTGAGCACTCTGATCTCACATGAACATCACATTTACACCACTTCAATACATAAAAGTACATCTTGTGGCCATCCAATACGTGACCTCAAGGTTGTGTGGCACTCGGAAGGGGTCTGTGAGGTATAGCTACCTTCCAGACAACCGTTTGGCGAGCCCTGATATGGGCTGAGTGATATGTGGGACTGTACAAATAGCTAACATCATCCTCAACTGCTTCTTACAGTATACATACAAAGCTCATGCTGTAAAGTCAAAGCATTTCTTTGCACATTTATCATTATCTGATCAGCAAATATATTGTAGGTACCATGAAAGGTATACATGCATACATATGTGCATGCAACAAAAATAGGATATAGTGTGTATCACACATTACAATGGTGGTGTTAAGTACACAAAGTACAGTGCTCCATATTCCATTACATGATTGTCCTATGTAGGGACCACAAAATGTAACAACAGTAGTCTGAATTCACTCTGGGACTCAGAGGCACATTGTTGCCTGTGGGTATTGAAAGGATGGAGTTGAACAGAGTAAAATATGTATGTGAGATAGTTACCTGTTCCACTGGTGAGTCATGGAGCTGGATATACAGGGGAAGGACCTCTTCAACAAGTTTCTCCAGCTCCTCTGGAGAGAAGGCAGGGACCTTCTCACCTGCTTGGCCTGGCATGATTGCTCCCCCCAGAGGTGACAATCATCAGCTAAAGTGGAGGAGGTATTGATAGCGGCAGGGTCAGGAGACGAGTGAGTTATTTTTCAAACCTCGGCGTACATGTAAGCCACGTACACAGTCATCAGAGTTGAGGGATACATCCTGTGGGCCTCAAATTTCATAATCACCAATGTTAGCCTGTGGCTGTGTCTGTTGTGGATGAAACCGCCTACCATGTGGTTGACTTCTGCTGGCAGAGGCATGTTCTGAATGTCCACTATGCGAGGGCATGCATCCGCCACTTTAGCTGTTGACAGTACACTATTGGTGACTGTTAAGTGTGTCACCACTATTACAAATGTGTTGTAACATGTTTAAAGATGTATTACTCCATTGCTCTGTAATTACCTTTATAGAAACATCAGGTTAGTGCATTACTGTGCATAAACACCACATTACAGTGGTGCACTGTACACTGCTGGTGATGGTATTTTGTGACAAGAATTCAAACTTTACAATATTAGGGTGCTCATGATACATTTTGGTTTTATATTGTGCACATTTCTGTTACAGACGCATGTGAAGACCACAATGGGGATTATAGGTGGATGTTGGGCAGTAGACAATTATTATGTGAATTATGTGTAATGCTTTCTGAAGCATTTATGTTTTGTCACATAAGTTTTGGCTTACTCTTCATATATGTTAATCTGGACACTGTGACCAATGTTTAAAATAGTTTTTACTCCACAAATAGGTACCCTGGGAGAGGGAGGAGATGTCAGACTCCAGTTTTATGCCCATTTCCAAACTTCAGTCTTCAGACCAGGGAAGAAAGGGATGTCATCAAGAAGTTTTATTTGAATAGGCAAACAATACAGGATTCTAGTCATCAGTGGGAGCCTGATCTTCTTCCTCAAAACACTAGCCCCACATGTATCCCACCTATTGTGAGACTTGTGGTAGTATTGAATATTCTGGTCACATCTTCCTTTCAATACACTGTGGCTATATCTAGTGGTATGTCACAACCAATGTTCAGTGGTGTACTGCAAGACTTTCTTTCAGCAGTGATGAGACACATTGATAGCTACATCAAGTTCCTCAGTCTTGAGTATTTAGCCAATGTGAAGGTTGACTTCTATGGATTTGGTTGCATCCTACATGAGGTTGGAGCCATTGATGACACCCATATTGCCTTAGTGCCTCGCAAGCCAGGGAACAAGTTTACCGTAACAGAAAAACTTCCATTCAATCAACTTGCAAGTTGTCTGCTTACCGGATTTTTATATCTCAAATGTCTGTGCCAAGTTCCCAGGATCAGCCCATGATTCCTTTATTCTATGGAACAGCACCATATCCCATCTGATGTCACAACTACTACTGGAGAGGGCCTGGCTTGTTGGTAAGTTTGAACTGTCCTAACTTTGTGTGGGTGATGTCAGGTCGTATGACCAAAAAGATGGTAACTTATTGTTGCACCTATGTCTTCCACCTAGGAGACAATAATCAAAACCGTCCATGGATCTGAGGAATCCAACTAAATCGTGGGGAAGTCCGCTTTAAAGAGGCCCATGGAAGAACACAATGGCCAGTGGAGCAGGCTTTGGGCCTGAAGTCCAGATTCAGATGTCTGGACTAGACTCGGGGAGCCCTCCCCTACTCAACTGAGAAGGTGTATCAAATCACCGTGGTCTGCTGCATGCTCCACGGCATCCCTCTTCGACAGAAGATCCCTTATATTGCAGAGGATGATGACCATGAAGTGCCACCGGGTGAGGATCCTGAAATGCCAAATGATGATGTTGGGGTGAAGAGGAAGGAGCTGACTTGGAACAAGATCTCATCTACAACTTCTTCTCATGAGTGTTAGTATGTTGTGAGATGTCATGACTGACTATTAAAGCAACTCTTGAGATGATGTGTGGATTATGTTGAAGGAAAATATTAGGAAGCTAAAGCGCTGGCAAATTCTGGTGGAAGGTGTTTGTGGAGGAATGTTTTGACACATGCTCATTTTGTTAGTCTTGCTTTGTTTAACTTTGATATTATGTCATGGACTGTGTTCTCCAGAAATTCACTATGTGAACTGGGTCGTATGTATGCTTTCATAGCTAATCTCTTTGTATTGGTCAGTTTTAGGTACCTTCATCAAAGCATCTTTATTTGGACATTTCAGGGTTGTGACATTAGCAGGTATATGATGCTGTTTGGATGTACGAACTGAACTGGGAACGTCTGTCACAGACATCTTGTACAATGATACGATTGAAGTTAAGAGGAATCCATTGGACTTGTTCCTTGTCATGTGGTGGTCCTTATGCAATATGTGTGTCATCATGTGCACCAACAAAAATTTGTTGTGGAGCTAAATCATGCCAGTCGCCCTTCACAATGGCTAAGTCCTTTTTGTACATAAAGTCTATCTACATGTTGATGTGCCTCTTCATGGTAGGCCAAAGTGCTTGAGGCACATCATTGACATTTGTTTGTGACATTTCACCAGATGCAGCAACACTGGATGTAATTGACTCTTTGATCAGAAACGGTTGCACTGCCATGTGTGTTTATTGGTTTAAATGATGAGGGATTCCTTTTATGAGGTATGTGATATGGCTCCAGCTGATGACATAGACCAATTATTTTGGCCTCTACTATAGGAAATTGTCTGATGTATCCCCTCCTTCTATCTTGTTACGGTCTGCACCTGAAAATGTGATCACGGACAGAATATTTCAGTCATGTTTGATTTGCTATGTTTCTGACATCACACCAGCCTACGATTGGAATAATGGAATAAAGATGTTATTAGACAAGACACTTGTATGTATGTGTTGGTGTGGCATGATTGAGATCCTGAGCTAAACATGTGTACATGCAACATATCAATGCTTTCACAAGTAGCTTGTTTTGGCATTGTAAAGTTCACATGGATGTACATATATACATTGCTAGATGTGAAAATTACTACAGCAGACAATGGTGAAGAGATCGATTGTGCAAAAATAAACATAACAAAAAAATGAAGTAGTCAGTAATGGTGAATGAAACCACAGTTGTATAGCCTACATTGTCTGGAGTCCAAAGTCGAAAATAATACTCCCATCAGAAAGGGAAAAGTGTCCAGAAATGGTCCACAGAGTGAATGTGTGACACACACTGGAGGAAATGAAGGTTGAGGTCTCTTGCTTGCTGTGGTGGGTGTCTTGCCATCCGTACCTCCCACAGGAGGGGATGTGCTCCTGCAGAGCGTGCCTTCCTCTGACAGGTCTCCCTTTCTGTGCCTGCCACATATGTTGATTTGCTTGGATGTAGTTGGACCACAGGAAGAGGTAGATGGTGGTGGAAAAGCCCTGCAGGGGGTTGTTTTGATATCCTGTAGCACCCCAATGAGCTGGTCTGTGGTGGTTTTATGGGTGACCAGCTCCTGGTGTATGTCCCTCTGCAGCTGCTTCATCTCCCCCATTTCCATCAATACTTGGCCCATCATGCCTTGGGACTCCTGATAGACTCCCAAGACTTGGTCGATGGTGGCCTGGGTATGAGTGGCTCCAGTGGCCTCATTCAGCAGGCCCACAGTTACCCTTCAACAAAGCCTACTCCCACAGGCCTGTGCCCTAGGGCCAGGGTGCATTCCCCCACTGGTTCCTGGTTTCTCTGGGTTGGTGATTGTCACCTCAGGATCTAGGACTGGGGGGGCATAAGACGGTGTTGACTTTGCTAGGTACACAAGTTGGAAGTATAGGGGTTGGTTGAGGAATTGCGTTGGGTGAGAGGTGTTGTTGTGGGCTCAGTGAGACCCACTGTTGCCGTCTGCCCAGTATGACCAGATGTACCAGGACCATAATCCACATCCACATGTCCAGCCCTTAATCCAGGGGTGGAGTGGGAGTCTGTTCGGTGGCCAAGCTCTACTCAGGAACTGTGCCAGATCGACCTGTTGAAACAGAGATTATTGTTATTGATAGAAATGTGGTATCGAAATCCAAATGTTTTGTGTCACAGTAAGTAGAGACCTAGGAAAAACAAAATAGGTAGAGATTACTATTGTGATACATTTCTGTGGTATTGAACTTGTTAACAAGACATTTGGAGACATTCAATACATGTACTAGAATTGAGCAGCTCATTAGATGTGCTGATATGTTGCATCTGGATTAAGGAAAGAACATGACTTCTCCCAAGAATTTAGACAACACAGTGGAGAAGTAACGTGTGTTTGAGCATTCCAAGGCCTAATTGTGTACAATACCGGTGAATACACAACTTGGTTGTATATCTAGCATTCATGATCATGTGAGCAGTACACAGTCAAAGGGTCACTTGCAACTTCTAATCAGCTGACTTAGCTTAGTGCCTTACAAATATTTGAGGTACACACTTGGGGCCTCATTTATGAGGTCATGGGTCACTTTTACGCTGCCGGTGCGTCACTTTTTGTGATGTACCAGCAGCGTAAAAAATGTGCCTTGTTGCACCATATTTACAAAGTGACGCATCTACCTAGATGCGTCACTTTGTAAACCCCTGCGCTACATTATACCTACGCCAGGTATAATGTATGCAGGGGGGGGCGTTCTGACGCAAGAAAGGGTCATAGAAGTGACGCAGTGAAATCTAAAGAATTTCACTGCGCCACTTCTAGGACACAAATGCGTCAATTTCTTACGCCTGCCTCACAGCAGGCGTAAGACTGACGCAGGCCCTTTCACATGGGGCTTGCCCCATGTGAAAGGATACATTGCTGTAGTTGCGTCACTTTTGTGACACACTCCAACAATGCGTCACTTTTGCACCATACAGATACGTCAGAAATACTGACGTATCTGTATCTCCTTGCGCCATGATGCGGCATACTGTTAATATGACGCATCATGATGCGTCATACTGTTAATATGTCGCAAGGAGGACGCAGTGAAAAGTGACGCATCGCTGTTTTCACGCAGCGATGCGTCACTTTTCATAAATGAGGCCTCTGGTATGGTGTCACGCATGCCATCAACAAGTTCAGTTTTGGAGACCAGGGCAACATATAGCTAAGTAGGCAGAAATGTCTCTGAGTAGAGCATTGTATGTAAATTGCTCAGTCCATGAGAAATTAATATCAGTTGTCACATGTCAGACAAGTGAGAATGGGCAAATTCGCTATTGCATCTTGTTTTCGGAACAGAAACAGGGCCTCAGGGAACTTGTAGTCATTTCAGTCTCTACTTCCCAACACTTGACAAATGGTTAACTCTGAGGGAAGTGAACTTCCCTTGTAACATGTCAGACAAGTGAGAATGGGCAACATCACTATTGCATCTTGTGTTCTGTAACAGAAACAGTGCCTCATGGTAGTAGTAGTCATTTCAATCTCTACTGCCCAACACTTGTAAAATGGTTAGTGTAACATACCTATTGTCAAAATGGAGTTAGTTGACACATATCATAGGTCCTGAGATGAAAATTTAATAGTAATACACTTACAGACACCATCTCAACATGAGGCATGTAATAGAGATTGATACATGTGATTTTGTATGCAACAATACACATTAACATTGCTGCAGGGATTCTGCGGAGTCACAGAACTATGTTTGGGAGCATAGAACCTTAGTAGGCAGGAGCTGAGTCATCCTACCACATGAGTGCCCATGAGCCCGGGACCGACTAGTTATAGCATGCAAGAACACAACACTCCTGGCCCTCTCTAGAATCGCGGTTACATGACACACCCTTTCACTCTCATTCTCGTACTAGTCCACAATAAGATCTAAGAGAGACATGAGAACAGTTTTAAATGTTTATTATAACTATTGTGCTCTAGTATTCAGAATACGTGCCACAACAAATAGGAAAATGGCTAATATAAATACGGTCAGCATAGGAAGTAGTCCGTAAATCGTAAACGGAGCTGTCATGATATACATCATTCTAGCCTAACCACCCTCCCCTTCTACAGAAGCAAAATTATATATCAGAAAATCTCTGGGTGTTAGCAGCAGACCCCGTACCTTAGTATACACAGATGAAAATTCTACGTCTCAGGTGCTGTCACAATCTTTTCCCTGGAAAGTTCCCACTCCAAGTGTCTGTTACCTATCTGTGCATACCTACATGACAAATGTATGTGTTTACAAACAACAGCTGGATTTGCATGTTTTACCTAGGTGCTAGGGCCTTACCAGAAAAGAATAACAAGGGGCATTGTTGTTCGGCCTTGTCTACATGTTCAGACCAAATCCCAGGATGAGAACAGAATGCAAAAACAACAGCATGTTCTGTGTGAAAGTACAGTGTGGCACAAGTAAAATGTGTTTGTAGAGTGAGGTACACAAAGGAAAGGACAGTCTGCAACGTGCTCATGCTGACATAGGGAAAATGAAAATGGGCCTGCACGGGACATATGACAACACTGACAATCAAACATCCCTGACCCTTTGAGTATAACATGTTAGGAAAGTAGATAATAATAATAATAATAATAATACTGAAATGTATTAAGCGCGACAGCTACCCCCAAACACAGGGGTGTCCCGGCGCTAAAAAAACTGGGGGAAAACAGGCGTCAAGTGCAAGAATGCGACTATTAGTTCTGTACCACTGCTGTCTTGAAGATCCATGTCTTCAAGGCCTTTTTAAAATGGAGTTCTGACTCGGCGCTTCGGAGTGAAGCAGGGAGGTTGTTCCACAGTACAGCTGTTTTCACTGTGAAAGCTCTTCCCCCCAATCGTGCTTTCTTAAAGCGCGGAGTTTGCAGCCAGTTAAAGGAGATAGAGCGCAACGCCCTGTTTTGTTGGTAGGGGCAGAGTCTTTCCTTCAGATACTTCGGGCAATTTCCATTTAAGGCCCGATAGGCCATTGTCATAGCCTTAAATATGATTCTTTTTTCCACTGGTAGCCAGTGGAGTTTGTATAAATGCGGAGAGACATGTTGTCGGAAAGGAATCCGGCAAACCAGTCTCGCAGCCGCATTTTGAATCATTTGAAGGCAATGGATAGCATATTTTGGGAGGCCAAGATACAGCGCATTGGCATAATCAAGCATAGATGTAACTGTGGCATGTACAACTGTTTTGCGGCAATCTTCTGGAAGCAGGTGCAGCATTTTTTGCAGATTTTTTAGCTTACTGAAGCAGATAGCACAAACTTGTTGTATTTGGGCTGAAAAGGTCAGATTTGCTTCCCATTTCACTCCCAAATTTCGAATAGAGGCAGTCGGGGATGGAGGAGTGCCCATTTCCACTGGCCACCATAATTCTGACTCTGGCATCCTACCTTGCCCAAAAAACATAACCTCTGTTTTTTCCGCGTTAAGCTTTAGTTTAGTAGAATTCATCCACGTAGCTATATCGCGTAAGCACCCCTTGAAATTTTTAAAACCCTCCACTGTCTGCTTTCTACAGGGGAAAACCAGCTGGGTGTCGTCAGCATAAGAAATAGCCTTCACCCCCCAGTTGGCAATCAGAGTGATCAGAGGGGCTAGGTAAATGTTAAAAAGTAACGGGCTCAGTGCTGAGCCCTGAGGTACCCCACACCAAAGTGGCTTCGGTTGGGATTCACATGGCATGAGGGCGACTTTCTGAGAGCGTCCACTCAGATAGGAGGTCAGCCATGTGAGAACATTTCCCTCCACTCCCGCTTCTTTTAGACGCTCACACAGGGTAATGAGGTCAACAGTATCAAAAGCTGCTGACAGATCCAGGAGCACCAGTAATACTGGTGCTCCTGAATCCAGTGACCACCTAATCGACTCTGCCACCTCCAGTAGAGCAGACTCTGTACTAAACCCTGCCCGAAAGCCTGATTGAGTGTCGTGCAGAGACCTATTCTGCTCAATAACATGTGTAAATTGCCGTTGAACCATTTTTTCCAGCATTTTTCCTGGGGCGGGGAGGAGAGAGATAGGGCCGAAGTTTTTTAAATCACCCGGATCTCCATTTTGTTTTTTCTTCAGTGGGAGCAGCGTCGCATGTTTCCATTTATCTGGAAAGGTGCCTGATTTCAGGGAAGAATTCCAGATGTGTAAAAGCCCATCACCCAGAGAGGGTGCAAGCACCTTCCATAGTTTAGGCGGGCAAGGATCATCTGGGGCTCCAGAATGGCAATTCCGGATTTCCATTAAGGCATCCTGAGGCATAATAGGAGAGAAATCACACAGCCTAGGTAGCTCCCCCTGGCGTGGAGATATATCCTCTTTCACAGTGGCCTCAGGGGTTTGAAATGACTCATAGACCTTTACGATCTTGTCAATAAAATAGTTTGCAATCCGTTCGCACAGGGCTGTGGATGGAGTTACTTCTATATCCAGTGCCCGAGGTTTAAGGAAGGATTGAACAACCTTAAAAACTTCACTGCTCGACTGCTTTGCACTTCGAATGCTTGACGCAATATAATTTCATCTAGCTGATTTTAACTCCTTATGAAACACCTTTAAAGCCTCTTTATAATTAGCTTTTAATTTTTCACAGTATCTCAGTCTCCATTTGTGTTCCAACTTCTTGCACCTACTCTTGTGCTCCCTGAGGGTATCAGAGAACCAAGGAGCAGTGGGCGATGACCTACTTGATTTCACCACTCTTCCTGGTGCTACCGCCTCCACCGCTGAAGCAATAAAATGATGTAACGAAATTGCATCAGTATCTGGGTCGGCTGATAGGTGGAGAGGATTGTCTCGCAAAATGGGGTTGAGTGTTGTACCAGTTAAATTCTTCCAATTTCTTTTAAGCGTGAGGCATGTTCCCTTAGCTTGCCCTAAGTTTGGTAAGGAGATAGAGAACGGGACTAAGTAATGATCTGACCATGTCAAGGGGACAGGCGTATCCATGGTGATATCAGTACAATTTGAAAAGACTAAGTCCAAAGTATTCCCTGCTATATGTGTGGGGCAGGAAACCCATTGTTTGAGGTTCGCCCACTCTAGAGATGTAGTTAACTGCAATGCCTGTGGTCAACTTCCATTATTTACATGCAGATTAAAGTTTCCCAGGGCCACGAAGTTTGAGTACAGGATTGATTTTTGGGCAATTAGATTGCAGGTTGTATGAAGAGCGCCGGCTGTGCAGTCAGGTGGACTGTAAATAAGAATCCCCCCAAGGGCGGACGTTGGGGTCGGTTTTAGGCAGAAGTTTAAACCTTCTATGCCCTGAGCAACAACCGGAGCTGAGGACACTAGCTCCCATGTATCTCTAAATATAATGGCCACCCCGCCTCCCGTTTTATCTCCTTCTCTATTCACATGGCATAACTTAAAAGCTGGAGGGATTGCTAGCGAAATTGCTGACACAGTGTCCAGATTGAGGCAAGTTTCCGTCAGGAATAAAACATCCCAAATGCCATTGGATATAATTGCCCAAATCAGTGTGTTTGGGTAGTGACCTACAGTTTATGAGGCAAGCCTTGATTGTAGCATAGCTTATCTCTACACGGCCTTCTGAGCAAGCCTGTTTTTTTCTATCCAACGTGAAATGAGCTAGAACCTGCCCGCAGCCCCCGCAGCTGGCAGGGAGTAGGGTAGTCGCCATGTTGATTTGATGAGAAGACGAGCAGCCATGGCCGCGGAGACTCAGAAGCTCATCTCTCGACCAACGGTAAGGCACGCCACTACTAATTTTGGCAGCCTGGCCAGAAACGGACGCGTTTCGGTTGAGGACGGGCGCAGACGGGCTTGCCTTTGTGCCATCGGTGCGCCTGCTGCGCGGTCGGTAAGACATCTATCTGATAAGCCCCGTGGCCAGAAGTGCGTCAGCCGATGTGGGCGGAGTCGCGTCTGTCCCTCCGCTCAATCGGCACTGATTGCCGTGGCAGACCGGGGACGGCGACACACAAGGTAAGATATCAGCGTTTACACAGTCCAACACATTCAACACCTACAACAGTTTTAAAATCTTCAAATTGCAGCAATTTATTTTAACATTAATTTTAAAATCCGGGGGACAGGAAAGTGCAGAGTGCAATCAACAGATGTGCATCTTGAAAGAAACGGCGATTGTTTAAAACTAAGTAGCAGAAAAGCCTTGCGGCGCGATAAACACCCAGAGCCAGATAGACAATACAATAGCAAAGCTGAGAAGAGAGCATGCAGGACATTGAAGTGTTTTGACAGTTAGTGAGGAGTTACTTACCAGACTCCACTCCCTCAGCAGGATGGCCAAGACCGTTTCCTCCCAAGGACACCGTTGTAATGCGGCACTGGGAGGACCACTGCCAGTCCTCTGGGCCTCCAGGTGTTGTTTGCAGGCCAGGGAATGCACCTTCCCCCTCAGGCCATTCCACCTCTTCCTAGTTTCCTCCTTTGTGCGCAGAGTGGTGTCTACAGCATTCACTCTGTTGGCTATCCTGTCCCACATTTTACTTTTCCTACTGAGACGAGTATGTTGGGCATGGGCTCTAAACAATTGTGGCTCTACTCTTATGATTTCAACCACCATGACAGACAACTCAACTTCTGGATCACATGATTTTTTTGACGCAAAGTAAGTGTAAATTAAAGTGAGTGACAATGACAAAAAAATACCAAGGGATTTTAGAAAAAAATGCACCAAAAGTGTGTGGAGAGTGTTAAATAGGATAGGGAAAGAAAGCTGCCTTATTTGAACAAAAAAGTGTGGTGTCTGTCTTGCTGTGCAGCAGTGGAGAGGCAAAGGATCATAGTCTGGGATGGGGTGTTTTTTATAGTGTGATTTGCAGGTGAGTCCACTTGGTCAATGGATATCAGCTGAGTGGTTTTTATATCCATCCAATGGGCACTGTTCTGATGCTTTGCTGAGAGCATACCGCTACAACCTATCGCCATTGAAGAACCACCGCAAGAGGACCGCCAGTACAACTGTGTTTTCGTAATCGGCTTGGTGGAAAGCCGAGGCCCTGACGGCAAAGGAGTTTGCATTGCTAACATTATAGTCCACCATGCCACTAGCATGAACCACTCTGTAGATGGGATTTCAGGCTGCAGGCATAGTAATAAGACAGGCAGTAGACCACCAGCTCAGCGGTCTTCTTGGAACCAGCACAGAGGTGGGCTGGCAGTGCAACCACCAAACTTGTAATAAGAACCATAGTGTTAAACTTCAGAAATGCTAGCAGTGGACTGCCTCTGCTGTTCCACAAGTTGGACGGGTTTGGTTGGGGGGCTTGGTCTAATTATTAACAAAGAAGCAGCATCTCAACAGGAATATCACTTGGGAGGACTGTTCAAGTCGAGAGTAAGTCACATAGCACAGGGAAAAGAACAAGGGGCTAACAGGTTTACTCCTGTTTCTAGTTTGTCCTAATTATTAACAAAGCCAAAATATGTTTGTTTCCACTTACTAAATTGAGTGCTAGGGAACTTGCCCCAAATACCTTGCAGAGAAAGACATAGGTTCAAATGCCTGGGGTCAGGATGTACTGAGAGAAAGAGGATCTCAGAATCCTGGGCAAAACCATAACTGCTGCTTGGTCCTCAGCGACTTTCTGGGGAAAATCAGCACTGTCTGTGATGGTATGAATGAAACTGTAAAAAAAGATACTTCTACCCAGACTAGTTTACTTCTTTGTAAACATTCCGTTGATACTCAAAATTCCTTCCTTCCCTATTGATTCAGTTGATATGGGGGCAGGAAGACGCAGACTAGCACTGGAAACTATCAGCCTGATTCATGAAAAATGGCATTTGCGAGTCTCAAATAGCGATAAAATGCGAATCGCTATTGAGAACTCGCAAATCAGAATTCATGTACATTACGGGGAAAAAATAGCGACTCGCACGCGGCCGCTAAATCCGTTAGCGACTAACTATAACCGCAGAATAATCGCTATTTCCGGCTACCTGCGTCGGGAATGCGAGTCGCAATCTCGTGCGATCGGGAATGCGAGTCGCAATCTCGTGCGATCGGGAATGCGAGTCGCAATCTCGCGCGATCGGGAAAACGGGAAGTCGCTTTTCGAGCACAGTGATGACATCACAACCAGGAAGCAGGCAGTTCCCACCCCCAAACACCACAGTGAGGCAAACCTCGAGGGAGCAAGTCGGAAAGCAGCAGCTAAACTAGTGATAGCGACTTTACTACCTAACTGCTGCCATGTCTGAGGAACCTGTTCCTGGCCCCAGCAACAGCGCAGGGCGTAAGAGGAAACTGAAGTTCTCAGAGCAGGAGCTCGAGAACCTGATAGAAGGGGTGGTGGCCAACCACGACAGACTCTTCGGGATCAACTCCAGGAAGGTCCCAGAGCAAGACAAACGGAGGATATGGCTGGGAATAGCCTCCAGCGTGAACTCCGTGGGTGTGGCCGATAGGTCATTGGAGGAGCTCAAGAAGCGATGGTATGACCTCCGAGGTCGTGCCAAGGAGAGGGTGGCGGAGCGCCTTGGAGAGGCATCGGGCACTGGAGGTGGCGGACCTACAGTCCCTCCCAACACACCCTTGGAGGACCAGGTCGAGAACACCCTTGAGAGGGAGGCGTGCGTTGGCGTCACACCTCTGGACTCCTCCCGCCCCACCCAAGACACCCAAGGTAAGTGGAATGCGACTGCGACCCTGTCCCCTATGACCGTCCCTGACCAAATAGGCTCACATAATGGCCCTTAGTCATGCCTTTGTTGCGCATCAGGAAATGCCCTGAAGCATTGTGGGAGATGTAGTATGTCCACAATGTAGTAGTACCACAATGCAGCCAGACAGGTTCCAAAGTACGCAAATCCACAGCCATCCAGGGAATGTCACCCAGCATGCATGTAACATCAGCACGTCTGGCAGTCACATGCAACTAATGAGTATCCACTTACCCTCACAGGTGGCGCAGAAAGCAGTGACAGCGAGAGGCTGCAGATAGATGAGGAGGCCCAGGAGGAGGATTCACAACCGGAAACCCAGGCACCAGCCCCTGCCGCTGCAACAACACCAGCAGCCAGGCCCCCCACCGTTGTGGCCCCTGCATCTGCCGTTCCAGCCGCAGCCAAAGCCAGGCCCCCCACCGTTGTGGCCCCTGCATCTGCCGTTCCAGCCGCAGCCAAAGCCAGGCCCCCCACCGTTGTGGCCTCTGCATCTGCCGTCCCACCCGCAGCCAAAGCCAGGCCCCCCACCGTTGTGGCCTCTGCATCTGCCGTCCCACCCGCAGCCAAAGCCAGGCCCCCCACCGTTGTGGCCTCTGCATCTGCCGTCCCACCCGCAGCCAAAGCCAGGCCCCCCACCATTGTGGCCTCTGCATCTGCCGTTCCACCCGCAGCCAGAGCCAGGCACCCCACTAATGTGCCTCCAGTCCCTGCCGCACCAGCAACGCCTGCTGTGACACCACCTGCAGCTGGTGCCACGACATCTGGGCCTGCGACAGCGGCAACACAGCGGCCAGCCACTGTGACAGGCCAGCAGAGCAGGCGTGGGAGTTCTCGCCGTCACACCACAGCTCCAATCAGCAGGAGGGGCAATGGACAGCGCCATGCCTGTTTGAGCGTAGAGAGGCGCATGCTCAGGATCCATCAGCGCCAGTCACAGCAGCAAGGTGCCATACAGCTCCAGCTGCACAAAATTGGGCGCAATGTGGCGGGAGTGGGAGACCGCATGGACCGCATGACGGCGGCCATGGGCCGCATGACTGCAGCCATGGAGGCAAACACTGCTGCGATGATCAAGCAGCGCAGTGCAGCAAGGCGGCGCCACCACCAGCTCATGAGCCGGCTGGCCTCCTACAGCAGGTCAAATTATGTGGCTGCAAATGCCACCTCACAGTTGTCGCGCCGGTCACTCACACAGCAGCACCAACTAGTTCAGTGCTGTGAGGACATCACCAGGGTCCTGGAGCACCTAACCACCGCGGTAACGGCACTACACCCTCCTGCTCTACCTGCCACTGTAGGGGGTGACGATGGCAGTGAGGGGGCTTCCAGCGTTAGCAGCCAATCTGCCACACTTGTTCCGCCACTTAGGCGCAGCACCAGGGCAACGCCTGGTACAGGTGCCCCGGAAGAGGATGAGCCTCAGAGGCGCCTGGGCATAACGCGCAGGAGGCGCACTTGACTCTGTCAGAAAAACACTGGCACAGGCTGACTATAAGCCTGCCATGTACTTTCACAATGCAGTATGAAGGAATACTGTTAGTTGTAAATAGTTGTAGTGATTACCTTTTTCTTGTGAATGAAACAAATATATTTATTTTGCAGCACACATTAGCCGTGTGTAATCATTACATTTTGCATGCAATTGTGATATGTGGGGTGGGGGAAGAGGGTGGGCTAGAAATTGTTCTGTGTGATGTGGTTGCGACGTCTGTGCCCTTCAGCTGGGTTCTCCCCGCGTGCATGGTGCGCATGTGCTGGTGGCCGGTCGTCCCCTTCTGATTCACTGCCTGAGATCTCAACAGGTATCCGGCGCTTGGTTGCAATGTTATGAAGCATTGCACAGACAGCCACAATGCGGCAGCAGGCAGCAGGACTGTAATACATGGCCCCACCTGTCTTGTGCAGTATACGGAACCTGCTCTTGAGCAGGCCAAATGTCCTTTCTATACAGTTCCTTGTCCGGATGTGCGCAACATTGTAGCGCCATTGCTGAGGTGTGGCAGGGTTGAGGTAAGGGGTCAGGAGGTATTCCCGTAGGGCGTAGCCACTGTCACCTGAATGAGAGGAGCAGATGTTGATTGCCTGTGCAGCGCAGTGACTTCATTGCAATGTGACATTGTCGACAAAGTGTACTTACCAAGTAGGTGTCCTTCCCCAAACTCTCCCCTGAGCAGTCGTGTGTGGAGTCCGCTGTGCCTGAAGATAAAGGAGTCATGGGTACTCCCTGGGTACTGGGCGACAATGTCAGTGATGATGGTCTTGGCATTGCAGACCATCTGTATGTTGAGGGAGTGGTAGGACTTCCTGTTGCGGTACAAATACTCCGTGGCAGCTGGTGGGCAGATGGCGACGTGGGTACAGTCTATGCAGCCGAGGACATGGGGAAAATGGGCTACATTGTAAAATTGAAGTTTTGTCAGGTCCAATTCCTGTTGGCTCGTGGGAAATGTGATGTGGCGGTGGAGCTGGGTGAGCATGCCGTCAACGAAAGTGTGGAGGCAGCGTGACATGGTGGGCTGGGATATCCCCCCAGCAGCCGCTACTATGCCCTGGAAACTGCCGGAGGCCAGGAGGTGCAGGCTGCACAATACCTGCACATGTGTAGGCACCGAATTATTTCGCCTTGTTGGGTGCTGCATGAGGGGGTCAAGTTCATGTATCAGCCAGATGATCATTTCCCCATTCAGCCTGTATTTGGCATATATCTGTTCTCTGGTTTGGCTCAGCAAGGTGACCTGCTGCCGGTAAATCCTTTCCTGCCTCATGCGTCTCCTCCGTGCTGCTCGCTGTAGCCTTCGCCGCCTCACCACCATGTACATTCCTGGCATTGTGGAACGCCTAATGCTGCTGCTGAATGTCCTTATGTGTGATTGGTCAGGCCTGGACCTGTTGGTGATTGGCCAACTGTTTTTCAAATTTTACTTAATCATGGCTTTTATGGTTACCACCTGCTTTGAGTTGTCCTTAATTTGCGCCGCGCAAAAGTGCGATTTAGGGGTTTTTCGCTATTGTATATTTTTCATGAATGCCGATAGAGAATAAATTGCGTTTCGCTATTCATTTCGCAGATTCCGTGGTTGGTCGCTATTTCCGTATCGCTAATGCTCGACTACCGGGAATCTGCGACTATTATAGCGTAATCACTATTATAATCGCTATTCTGTGTTTGCGAATTCGCTATTTTGTTCTTGAATGCCAATTCCGTATTTTGCACCCGCAATTGCATTTTCGCAGCCATTGCGGGCGCTATTTCGCTTCATGAATCAGGCTGTATATGTCCCTGCAACCAAAGTATAGTCCTAGAGGAAAGAGCTATGGAACTATGCACAAGTAGAACTAAAGACCAATATCTGTTACATGCAACCCATTGGGTTCATTATGAACTGGGAGCCCCTGATCCAGGCCACCACACCCAAGTCGGATGATATACCACTCTAGTCCATAACTCCTTACCATGGCTTTATGTTATAGTTCCATAAAACAGCTCCTATAAGTGCAATATCTCACAATATCCATTTTCGGCTTGCATCCTGACCAAACCATCAAGTTACGATCAGGCTACTTCCTACTCGAACCACGTGTGGACCCTGCACACTCACCCCAACACCACTGCATTTAGGATTCACAATCAGTCAAAGCACCCATTTAGTTGTTTTTTTTATACATTCATGCTTGTGTTATTTGTTCCATACGATTGCTCCACTTGTCATCTCTAAATAAACAGTGTGGCTGGAACTAGAAAGACACCATTCAGATGAATGATGATAATAATTTGTTGCTTTTTCTCTATGAACTTACCATGTTGTATGTGATAAGTCTGAACCAAATGGTTGTGATGAGTGAAAATGTCAATAAAGTTCAACTTTAAAAAATGGAATACGCAGTTGCTTCTCCATAAGAATTCCAGTGGAGCAATTCAAAATATCTTGGCAACCTCATAGCAGAGTTGTAGGAGTTCTCATAGTGCGAATAACTTGTGTTGTGAAATTGACAATTATTCATGTCCTAAATGTGTTTATTAATTTTGGTGATTTACATGTAGGCAAATATACTAATTGAAAGTGGCTAGGGGGCGTGCGACCAAGATGGCCACACACAAGTGAGGCTTGAGCTGCCCGGGCTCAATTACGGACAAAAATCTGCGCTCCCCCATCAAAATTCCAGGGATAAAACACGGATCCGGTAGTTGAAAATGCCAGGATATGGATGCAGGCCTAATTAAGATCAGCTAACGCCTATAACGGTGAAAAAATTGGGCCTGGGCTAAGACGCCGGAGCCAGTGGATGGAGAGAGGGCAGTGACGCTGCGGTAGCAGCTGCTAATCGAGCCCAGTACTGCGCACGGGATGCAGGACGTACCGCCAGCCCGCTCGCACCTCCAACCCGGGGCATAACGTAGGGAGACGCTGATTCCCTGAGGCCCTGTGCCCTTGCCACCAAGTCCATCACTCGAGGGAGGAGAGATATTGCTGCAGCGCCGGCATGGACACATGGAGCCGGCGTTCACGTTCACTCCTGGGCGTATCGAAAATCAGAGAACAGGCGCGGAGGGCGCGGCACGGACCCTCTCCTTATTCCCGTTATTGGATGTGCTGCCAAATCGGGACATTGCCGCAAAACCAGCCCAAGACCATTGCTCCTAGATTGTACACCCAGGTGAGCGGATGAATTACTGGGCCCTATAGCCTGCGTTTGTTTGCACCGCACAAAGCAGAGTCTTTCCTGAAGTCTCACAGCTTATTTCAAGTGGATGACGGCATGAGCACACACCGTAGGGACTGAGCGTTGGAGTGGGAGGCAAAGCGCAGAGGCCCAGAGGTCAAGGAAAATCGCCCTCCCAACCTGCCTCACAGACAGCTGGGCTCCTATGTACATTCCTAAACAAAAACACAAAAAAACACAAAAAAAGAAGGCTCTGTTCGAGTCTGGAACTCAGTGATACCGCACCATCGCCCCAGTGAGCCCAGCCACAGCTCTCAGCCCGCAACGCAATCAGTGATTAATGCACTGCTGGGAAGCGGGAAACAGCCTTCACAACGGAACTGTTACAACGCATGCCTTTACATTGCATGTCGTTGCAGCGCAAAAGGTGTGCAGCAGTGGGTAGAAGGTGCTGGATTTAACTCCAACACCTTCCCTACTGTTGCACACACTGGAGTTGGAATAGAAAATGTATCTATTCCAGCTTCCAGCGCCCCCGACAGAAAGTCGGAGTAAAAATTTGCGTTGCAACAGCATGCAATGTATTAGCATGCGTTGTAACATCACATATTCGCGCAATAGCGCCAGCACAACTGCCACTATCTTGCTTCAGGGGAAACGGTTCTGGGCAGGCACAGACGGGCTACCATGATTCAGAGGCCTGGAACAAATAGCCCCTGCTGCCAGTGGCGGCTCACCATGGGAGTGCTGCGGAGCGGGTTGGGGAGGGGCAGGGTCGGGGGTAGTGGAGTCCGACATACGACGGACAGGAGTAAGGTAAGTAATTAAATAAATATAACAACTTACCTTACGCGCACTGCATCGCCGAGTTGGAGATGCAGTGGGCATAAGGTAAATTGTTTTATTTATTTAATTACTTACCTTCCTCCTGTCCATCGTATGTCAGACTCCACTATTCCCCCACACTGCCCCTACCCTAGCCCGCCCCACAGCACTCCTATGACGAGCCGCCACTGCCTGCTGCAGCGTCACCCATTCATAGCAGCTACAACACAAAATAGCAGCAGTGTGTGCGTGCAGACTAGCAGGCACGTCTAGATGGGCTGAGCAGACGGTAAACAGTCGAAACTTCTATTTGAAGTGTGGAAAACCACTCACAGACAGAAGATTAAACAGATGCTGAAGCCTCTATCGACGGCCAAGACAATGACTGGAGATCTTTATTGCTCACCATGAAAAACAGCCTTACATCCCTTGAATCCAAAACGGACACCATTTCCTCCTGTATGGACACCATAGTCCACGAGATCGAAAAACACAATCATTAAATCACAGAAACTGAAAATAGATTCTCTGAATTGGAAGATTGTGCAACAAGCAGGAAAGACCAGATCTCCCAAATGGATCGCCTGCTGAAGGTTATTGCAGCCAAAAATGAGGATTTGGAGGTGCGGTCTCGCCGTAATAATGTACGCATGGAAGATTTCATTGAAGGCTTGCTCTGCGATTTGTTTGGAGCTGCATCTTTTTCTCCACACCTGGTGATTAAAAGGGCTCACAGATCACTGGGAGCGCAGCCTCCTCCCGGAGCATAGCCAAGACCTGTTATACTCCCAACTTCTGTGATGGGGACACGCTGCTACTCCTAGCACGAGAATAAAGACAATCGATTATGAAAATACTATGGATTTTACATTAACCATCCAAGAAGCTTGAAGGAAGTTTATCCCGGTGACAAGAAAGCTTCAAAACATAATACGCCATGCTGTACCCAGCATGGCTCTGAGTCGCCCAAAAGGGGAAAGAGTACTTTTTCCAGAACCCACAACAAGTGGAAGATTTTCTGAAAATAACCAATGCGCAGCATCCAAGGTGAACTCTAACAGGTCCAGATCCCGATCCACCTCGCCGTTGTCAAAATTGGACTGAACGCCATACAGACGGTACACTAGTGATTAGGCGCAACGAAACATTGCTGAGAAGCACCTGCAACATCGTCTTCATTCGAAATTGAAGAGTCTAGGGCGGAGTGTTCTCCAGGACATGATCCAGAAGGTACTGTTAAGTTTATAACTTTTGAAGCCTTAAATGGCGCCCATCTCCATTACTAGAATTTGTGTCCCTTGGTTTAATGTCAAAACATAATCACAGGCCTGGGCACCCCCCCTCCGCACCTATCCATCCAGTGACAGTCCCTCAGTCATCGGGAAAAAATGGGGTGGTGGGAAGACATGGGCCCCCCTAGCAGCACCTCTGCGGGAGAACCCCCTATGTGTCCTTTTTTTTGTATGTGACAAGTTGTCGGTCATAGTTATAAATAAGACACGTAATCTGTTGCAAATTCATTCTAAGTTAAGAATGGGAAGGGAATGCATACCCATCAAGTTGAGGACGTTGGCGTGAGAGGGGGATGGGAAGGCATGTCATTTACAGTATCATGTACATTTCGATCAAAGTGCTAGTTCGTTGCAGGTTCACAGCTTAGAGAGCGGACGTAAAACATGCAGTCTTAGGTTCATCTGGATTATTAGATAATGGTAGGCCCAAAGTCACTTACTAAACTGCCCGACCTGGAATGTCCGCAGGCTTAATAACCCACACCAAAGGTGACACATCTTGGGATATCTGGATAGGCACAAAGTTCAAATTGCTCTGAGGCAGGAGACTCACTTGGACCCTAACACCATCCCTACTTTTGCTACCCTATGGTTACCACAGCGCTGATTTTCGTCTTACTCCACGTATGCTAGGGGCATAGCATCCTTAATAAAAAAGAATACGCCATTTGTGTTGGGAGGCACTCTCCTTGACCCCCAAGGCCGCATGTGGGGCCGTATATGGACCAATGAGGTCACCATTGCCAATTGTTAAGGCCCCAATATAGATGACGCACACTTCTTTGCCACTCTATGGGGTAAAATATTTTCAGTGGGGTCAACGTTCGTCCTTTGATGTGGAGATTTTAATACGGTAGTAACAACATCAATAGATAGGTACCATCCATCACCGCAGCATTATACCGCCTCACAAGGGCAAGTGGCAGGGAATATTGCAGATAATTATCTTCTAGATGCATGGAGACATCTACACCCCTCCGCTAAAGAAGGTACACATCACTCTGCAGTACATTTCACCTGGTCTAGGCTCGACTATTGGATAATCTCAAATGGAATGGGACATTGGGTTGACCTTACTGAACACCTGGCAAGGACATATTCTGATCACTCCCCAGTAAAAATTGTGTTGTCCATCATGGGATGTGAGGCACCCTATACTAAATGGTGACTAAACTCAACGGCCTTATTAGATGCCGTATTAAAAGCTGAAATTGGACAAGAAATAGAGGACTTCTTTGAGCGTAACATAGATTCTGTACCCAAAGTTACCATGGTATGGGAGGCATTCAAACTCACCATCAGTAGGTCGAGCATTGCCAAAGGGGGGGAATATTAAGCTATATTTGCACTCAGCTTAGCAAGCTTGACACTGACCTAAAAGCTCTAGAATAAGAAATGTGCAAGCCTACTGTAGAGAGAATCACATAGGCCACGCTATGTGACAAATTAACGGAGTACAATGACACAGCAGAACGAGAATGCAAATTCAGAAGTAAATATCACAAAGCACGTAGCTATGGAGAGGGAGACAGGCCAGGGAAAGCCATAGCAGACTATATCCGGCAACCTAGGTTCTCTAAT
The DNA here is from genome assembly GCF_964261635.1 of Lissotriton helveticus. Lineage (NCBI taxonomy): Eukaryota > Metazoa > Chordata > Amphibia > Caudata > Salamandridae > Lissotriton > Lissotriton helveticus. The sequence goes on from NC_136068.1 coordinate 1,207,415,356, forward strand.
TACATTACTGAAATTCATGACTCCGAGGGAGCAATTCATAGAAATACTACTGACCTCTTACACACTTTCAGGACATACTATGCAGCCCTTTACACCTAACGTAGGGGTAAAACCTCTAAATCTCCCGCCATATTTTGAAGGCACTGCTCTGGCCTGGCTTGGAGACTCCCAGAGAGAGTTCCTAGCTGTGGACTTGGAGGAGGATGAAATCACAGCCGTCGTTATGCAAATGAAGTCTGGTCGAGCCCCGGGTTCCGACGGGCTGCCAGTTGAATTTTATAAAACCTTCGTAACACAGTTAGTCCTCATATTTAAAAAAGTATTTGACGAGGCAAGTGAAGACGGTACACTCCCACCAACCATGAGAGAGGCCATTATCACCTCTTTGCTTAAGCCTGGTAAACCAGCCGAACACTGCGAATCTTACCGCCCACTCTCATTGATTAATTGTGACACTAAAATCCTTGCTTAGGCCTTCTCAAACAGGTTAAATTTACTGATGAGCAGACTAGTATTACCCAATCAGTCCAGGTTCATACCTGGGCGTGCGACATCACATAATCTTCTGACATTATTTAATGTCTTACAAGACATTGACCCAGACATAGCCGCGGTGGCAGTGTTTCCCGATGCCACCAAGGAGTTTGACTAGAATTGGATTATCTGATTGGGACCCTGCGATATATGGGGATGCCCCCAGGTTTCCTCAAATGGATAGAACTCTTTTATTGTCAACCTACTGCCGCTGTCCTCCTCAATGGTACTCACTCCTCTCCATTTGTAATCACAAGGGGAACATGGCATGGTTGCCCGTTATCTCCCATACTATTTGCCCTAGCAACAGAACCGCTTGAGGCAAAGCTGAGGCAACACCATAAGGAACGGGCACTAGCATACCCTACCAGGCACCTTCTTATTTCACTCTACACGGATGATATAACTCTCTACCTTAAAGACCCCCAGGACAACCTAAATCCACTTCTACATGAAATTACCAAGTTTGGGGAATACTCAGGCATACATATTAATTGGAGTAAAACAACCATATTCCCCCTTACAGACAAGGTTATAACCCATACACTTGATTACCCCCTAGAATGGTGCAGCAAGGAGGTTAAATACCTAGGGATCAAGATCACTAGGGACAAAAGCTACCTTATGCGTACCAAGTACGGAAGGTCCCTAGAAACCCTCACAGACTCCATCACTCATGGATTTCGTTATTAAAAATGGTAATATTGCCCTGAATGCTCTACCTATTTACAAATATCCCATATAATCTGGGGAAACCATATTTCAGGGCCCTGAGAACGCGAATTATCTGGCTAGTATGGGGGGCAGGCAAGCAAGACTCAAATGGGCAAATGACTCTCACTCATTCACAGGGGGGGTTTGACGTACTAGATCTTGAACTCTATTACTATTGCGCACAAACACACTATGCAACATACTGGTTCCATCCATCCCCCTTTATGCCACACCTAGCAGTGGAAATGGAATACACAGATCCTACTTCCTTGACAGACCTCATTTCCATGCACCTCAAAAAGGGGGATGCTGATCCCACTACAGTTGCATGCACCAACTAGGCTTGGAGGAAAATAGCCACCAGGCTGGAAAGACAGATGCTATATTCTCCCCGCTTACCCCTAGTGCACCACCCGGACTTACAGGTCACCTATGAAAGACAATGTAGACAATTGTTAGAAAAACTCCAAATAATGACATGGGGAGATCTATATGTAGATGGGCGATTCCTGACAAGGGAACAGTTCTTCCGTGACATCATACCCACAGCTACGGAATCAGTTATGTTTGTCAAACTCAGACAAAGTGTCCGGGCTGCCAGACCAGAATTTCCGCATGCAACACATATTCTCCCACCACTACATGAGATATTGCAAACCAAACCATCCCAACATGTGACTTCACTTATCTACCACAACACACAAAAAGCAACTAAACCCTATAAATCATTATCACACTCAGAATGGGAAGATGACCTTGGCGCAACAGTTTCAGACAAACAGTGGGAATTTTGCTGTAAGCAAATAGAGGCTATCACAGGCAATACCAGGCTAAGACTGATTCACTATAAGTTTTTACATCGTTTATAGTACACCCCCACCAAACTGCATACATTTCAGCTATGGGATAATGACAAATGGTGAGGTGCGGGAGAGACAGGGTTGGATTTTTACACCTGGCATGGGAGTGTCCAGTAATATATGAATACTGGTAACATGTTTTCGATGCTATGTCACAGATGGTGGGTATGTCACTTCAGATAACTCCGGTTACCGCCATACTAGGTTACACAGATGGAGTTGAAACTGCACATAAGAAATATTTGGCTCTGGGATCTCTGACAGCAAAATGCAAAGTTGCATGTAAATGGGGAAGGGGTTGGGCCCCTATATTCAAAGACTGGCTGAAAGATCAGATATTGTGGCAGGAACAATCATTTATGTATGCAGAATTACTCCCACCTACCTCCAGACCAAGAGATTTATAGGATCCTGTCCACATCAGACGATAAGGGGGCCACTGCAAGCAGACAAGATGGCGCGGGGTCATGAGGACACAAGGACGAATGGGGGAACCGTGACCCAATGACAAGCTAAAGACATAAGTGGGTCCCCGTTCTGGGGCATATGCTGGCAAATAAGTGCAGTAGGAATTTAACCACCATGCATATTGTGAGAAGTTGGCCTGATGTGCAGTGCTCACTATTCTAGTGATCACTATATATCAGTCCAAACAACCCTTATTGATGATTGGTTGTAAGTCAACCTTATAGACCAGCTATCCTAGTAGCATGGATACGAGCAGTCTAAGGCTAAGACTCTAGAGGGCGTGTTAAGCCAGCTGTTTTACCATCACATTACCCCTTGAACACCCAGTGAAAGGACACCACACAAGTTGTTATGAAAATAAACAGTGTATTTATTTATAACAAGACTACCCTGGCTCTTTATGAGACAGGGAGCTAGGCACACAACAAAACTCTTACGAAAATACTTAAGTTAGCACGTTATACACAAATGCCCGAGGGGCACGAAAAACCATATATTCTAAAAGTGGAATGCGAATTACTAGCAGGTACGTAACAGTTCTAATAGGCTTTGGAATCGCTAGGACTTGACTAGGGAATCGTTAGATTACTACTAGGAGACCTAGGGGACTCGGGTGCAGAGTGTGCACTCTCACGCGGGATGCGGGACAAAGTCTATGGAAGCTAGAATTCACAAAGTTAGTGTTCACGGGCGAACCCGACCTGGTAGGGAGAAAACGACAGTGGATCCTGACCCTTGGATAGTGAGGCTATGCTGGGACACCGGAGTGCCGAAGTTACCTAGCCCAGGGGCTGCAGCTGCATAGGTCTGAAAAGACGTCGGGGATCTCGTTGCCGGACCAGGAGCCTGGAAGGAAGAAGTTGCTGGCAGGCGACCAGTGAAGGAAAGTTCGATGGATCCAAGCCTGGATCAGGGAAGAAGAAAACCTGAAAGCAGAGGGGACCAAGTTCTTGAATCACTAGCCAGTGATTAAGTGGGCACCAGGATGGCACCGGGCGAAGTCACCGCAGTCAGGTGAGTGGGCGCTGCTGGGCTCTGCAGTCTCTCGGACCAGGAGGCGTTGTCGGCGACCAGGATGGAGGTGCGAGCTGTCCCACGACGGATGAGGTTGTCGGCGTCGAAGTTACCCAGGATTGGGCAACAAGCCTTGGCTAATTCAAGCCCACGCGGTGGACTAAAAATGGCGTCCTGAGTGGACCAGGAGGGTCCGGGGTGCTCCTCTTCTGGAAGGGAGCAAGGGCCAGTCTGGAGCAACCAGACCAGCAGCAGAAATGTCGTCGGGCGTCGTCAGGAAGGCCACAAGCCAACGGGCTAGTAGCCAAACAACGCGGCGAGCAGCGGAAAGCAGAAGGGCCCCACGCAGATCGTGGAGATGCTGGGGGGCTGCACTTCGGAGCTGGAGCTGCTCAGAGTCGGGGCTTCTCGGACCCCAAAGCACTCACCAGTAGATTACTCGGCGGGCTTGCTGGAAAGAAGTCGTGCAGTCTTGAAGATGGCCGGTCCCTTGAGGTCTCGTCGCACCCACGGTTCTCAGCTGGGCTGTAGAGGCGGGTAGAGGTCAGAGGTGCCAGGGAAGCCGGTTCTCGTCGAGCTGGGCAGTCGGATTCCGGAGGAAGGACTTGCAGCAGACCGCAGTGTTCTTAGATGGTGCCTGCGGATGCAGGGTGACTACTCCTTAGTCACAAGGGAGAAATCTTAGGAAGAAGTCTTGAGTTCCTTTCGCAGAAAGTAGTTTCAGGATTCAAAGATGATCTGATTTGGAAGGGGGCCAGTCTCTACCTTTATCCTGTAAAAAGGGGCTGGCACGCGACTAAGTCCTGCCCTATGGGTGGGACTAGGAGGGGGGTGGTTACACCCACTTCCTTGGCGGGCTTTTCCCCAGCACAGGGTCTGGAGTGACCCTGGAACTGGTTCCAGCCAGCCTATGCACAGTGAGCACCGGGGTGCCACGTGCAGTCACCTTCCTCTAAAGCCCTGCCTACCTACAATACACAAAACCCTGTCTGGGACGGTGCTGGCACCGCCCCTGGCAGGAAACCCTTTGTCCTTATCTCCTGCTCTGGGAGGACTCCCAGCAGCAGGAGGGCAGACTTGTGTCTCGGTGGCAGCATCCATTTTGTGGATGCTAAGGCTCTGTCTGACTTTAACCGGGGTTAGGGGTTACATACATGTCGTGTCCCTCTAGAAGGGTGGAATGCTAACCCCGTCGCCAGAATTGGCGAGGGGTTAGTATTCCAATTCGTATGACACCTTACTCGACATGTTTTGATAAAGCGATACCAGAGTTGGCATATAACCGCGAGGATTATAATGCACTTAAGAGTATATGGTATGCGATATCATGGAAACGGCTAAGGGATGGATCCCGAAAGCCGCAGACAGGCTCAGCTCATGCCAGAGCACCATCTCACACGATTCCAAGCACTCTGCCTTCAGGATTGTTAAGGCCTGCCATAGGAGTGACTGATAGGAGATCTGTGTGTCCATTTTAGGGTTAGATATAGGTATACTATATCTAAAGCAAAGGGTGATTACACCACCTTGCCCCAGCTGTCAAGCAGCCAGTTGTGTCAGATTTGGATGGCCAGCCAGGGGTGGCATAATACATGCTGCAGCCCCTGGTAGGCCCTGGGTACACCTATGCCCTGGGTACCTAAGGTACACTGTACAGGGGCTAATAAGGTGACTCAGTATCCAATTTAGATATGTACCTAAGGTACATGGAATCCATTTTACAGAGAGAGCAGTAGGCCTGGGGCCCTGAATAGCAGGGTCCCAGGTCAACTAAGTCAGAAAACCAGCAAAACACCAGGCAAAAAGTTGGGGGCAACCATAGTCAGGGATCTACCTTCCTACATAACCCCCCCCCAAACGAAAGGAGATAAGGCTAGCCTTGCCAGGTAAGCCTATATTGCCTGAGTGGCCATATAAGGAAGTACCATCACTGGCATGGTTACCCCCTATCTCATGGTCCACTAAGCAATCCCTCACCCTAAGGGTGTCTGAGGGTCTCCACCATAGGGAATCTCTACCTGTGGTGTGTTTTGGCAAAGTAAAAGGCTGGTGCTGAAATGGAGTACTGAAGTGAGGCTCCACTAATTTTGGGCTCAGCTTCCTCCAATCATTTTCCACCATAGAGGCCTTTCTTTCCAAGACTGAGTTGTTTTGGGCTCTCAGGGTCAACCTCTGGCTACCTACAGCTGGAGGTTGGGTCCCTCTGTTTGGCTTACTGGAGGGACAGGTCAGGTTTGGGGCCCTCAGGTCCCAGGTTTGGCTGTGCCCAACAGTGTCCATCTGTGGGAGGTCCCTAACTAACTTTAAGGGGGATCCCTCAGGAGTTGATTTTATTTTCACTTGGCTAGTACTACTAGCTTCAGTGCCCTTAATCTGTGGATTGGGAAGTTCTTTTGGACAGGGGGCCCTTTGGGGTCCACCACTGGCCTCCCTGACCTCTACAGCCCTGGGCTGACTGAGGCAGGGTAGAGAGGGGCAGGTTACTTGCTCCAGACTGGGTCCCACCTTGGAAGGGTCCACTGACATCAGGGGTTCTGCCAGGCTAGGCCTGACTACCTCTGTGGCAGTTTCTTCACAAGGGGTCAGATCAGTTCCCTGAGGAGGCTGATCCTTGCCTAAAGTCTGGTGGGAGGGAGATTTCTCTTCCTCCTCAATACTCTCTGTCTGAGTGGAGTGATCCATAGTTTCAGGCTTCACAACACTATCATCTGTCTGAGTTTGAGCTGTGGCCATCACAACTCTCCCAACCTTTTCAGGAGGGGGCTCAGTTTGGGTGTGGGCTGTTACCATGACAGCCTTGACAACCTGTTCTGGGAAGGAAGTTGTCTGAGATTGGGTTGTGACTGGCACAACCCTCCTGACCTGTTCAGGGAGGACATCTTGGACTGGGGCTGTGGCTACCACTGCCCCACTAACCTTACCATGGATGTTTACCATTTTAGAATGGGTTTCTTGCTCTACTTCAGCCCAGGCTGAGAGCTCCAAATCATTCCCCAGTAGGCAATCTACAGGCAAGTTTGGTGACACTGCCACTCTCTTGTGGCCAGTGACACCTCCCCAGCTGAGATTGACCACTGCCATGGGATGATCTCTCTGTACTCCATCAATATTGGTCACCTGGTATGTGGCACCAGGTAAAAGTTGCCTTGAGGGGACTAGACTCCCAGTCACCATAGTGATGCTAGCCCCTGTATCTCTATAGGCCTCAACTTTTATACCATTGATGAGGGGCTCCTGTCTGTACTTGCCCAAAGTGTTGGGACAAGTTGTGAAGTTGGCAAACCCCATGCCAGTCTCACAGACAAGAGTATCTAAGTTTGGGGACCTGGTTAGGCCAGAGTCCCCAGGAACTCCCAAAGTGAATGCACCCAAATTCTTGGGGGCACTCCCACCACCTGGGGGATTACTACTAGTAGTAACAGGAGGTTTGGGAATGTTACTTGGGGGTATGTTTTCCTTATTGTTATTCTTTGGGCAACTGCTGTCAGTTTTTAAATGACCCACCTGTTTACAGGGATAACAATAAGGTTTCTTCTGGTTGTTGGAAGGATTCTGGGACCCACCCCCCTCAGAGGATTTTTGGGGCCCTGATGTGGTTTGATCTGTAGATTTATTCCCACCCTTCTCTTGAGGCTTGGTTGATTCCTTTTTCTGGTCACCACCTTGGTTCTTGGGCCTAATCCTGGTTCTGACCCATTTGTCTGCCCTCTTACCCAATTCTTGTGGAGAGGTCAGATCAGAGTCTACCAGGTGCTGGTGTAATAACTGGTTCTGACAATTATTTAAGACTTGCTCTCTCATAATTAGATTATACAATCCCTTGAAATCAGTAACCTTACTACCCAGTAGCCAGCCTTCCAAAGCCTTAGTGGCACAATCAACAAAGTCAGACCAGTCCTGAGACTGAGTTTTCTGGGTGTCTCTGAACAGCAACCTGTACTGCTCAGTGGTTAAACCAAACCCATCAACCAGTGCATTTTTCAGGACCTGGTAATTGTTAGCATCCTCAACTCTAGTAGTGAGGAGCTTATCTCTACCTTTACCATCAAAGGAGAGCCACAGTATAGCTGCCCACTGACTCTGGGTAATGCCCTGCACAGTGCAGGCCCTCTCCAGAGCAGTCATCCATTTCTGGATATCATCCCCTTGCTTAAAGGGGGGCACTATTTTAGTCAGGTGTTTAGTATCTAAACCCTTCTCTTTATCTCTTGGGAGATTGCTGACACCAGTGGGAGCTAGCCCACTCATCTGCTGCTCTCTTGCCAGGGCAAGCTTCTCTTTGGCCAGGGCAATTTCTTCCCTTTCAATCCTCAGTTCAGCTTGTCTCATCCTAGCTTCATGCTCCTTTCTCTGAGGGGAAGTAAATCTCCTCTGTGGAGGATTCCTTCTCCCCTGAGAAGAGGCATTAGAGTGCAGAGATCTATTGGAGTCCCTAGAAAGAGATCTATCTCTCCTAACTCCAAGGTTAGGCCCACTTCGGGTTAGTACTGGGGGGCCCCCAGATCCTAGCCCAAGTAAGTCTAAGTTGGTCCTAGTTAGCCTTCTGACTACCTCAAGACCTTTGTCTACCTCATCCCCAGAGAGTACCTCCTGATCCTCCTCCTCAACTGCTGAATCAGTGTTGGGGAGATCTGGATCCCCAGAGGTTCCCTCTAAGGCTGGCATGTTCTCATGTAACTGAGAAAGCTTTCTGGCATCATATGTCTCTAAGAGACCTATCAGAAAGGAAGTGGTGGGGTTAGACCCCTGCTTCAGTTTTCTGGAGACACAGATCTGTCTCATCTCATGAAAACTGAGAGCTGCATATCTTGAAGTGACCTGTGGAGGGTCAACACTGACCAGGGGAGTCTCAGTAGAGTCCCCCTGAGTCGACATGCTTTTCTAGTGAGGTGTAAGTGGTGCACTTACCTACACTATATGTTTGCCTACTGATCCCTTGCTAGAGTTGTAGTTTAGGGTGTGCTAGGCCCTAGGAGCTACAACAGCTGGTTCAGTAGAACTCAGAGTATTCTAAGCTAAGTTATATGTACCTTTAGTACTTATGTGATCTTTCACAAGATATTCTTAGGATATGTGTGGTAAAACAACAGCAAGCTCAAATCCCAACCGCTGCTCACCAATGTGAGAAGTTGGCCTGATGTGCAGTGCTCACTATTCTAGTGATCACTATATATCAGTCCAAACAACCCTTATTGATGATTGGTTGTAAGTCAACCTTATAGACCAGCTATCCTAGTAGCATGGATACGAGCAGTCTAAGGCTAAGACTCTAGAGGGCGTGTTAAGCCAGCTGTTTTACCATCACATTACCCCTTGAACACCCAGTGAAAGGACACCACACAAGTTGTTATGAAAATAAACAGTGTATTTATTTATAACAAGACTACCCTGGCTCTTTATGAGACAGGGAGCTAGGCACACAACAAAACTCTTACGAAAATACTTAAGTTAGCACGTTATACACAAATGCCCGAGGGGCACGAAAAACCATATATTCTAAAAGTGGAATGCGAATTACTAGCAGGTACGTAACAGTTCTAATAGGCTTTGGAATCGCTAGGACTTGACTAGGGAATCGTTAGATTACTACTAGGAGACCTAGGGGACTCGGGTGCAGAGTGTGCACTCTCACGCGGGATGCGGGACAAAGTCTATGGAAGCTAGAATTCACAAAGTTAGTGTTCACGGGCGAACCCGACCTGGTAGGGAGAAAACGACAGTGGATCCTGACCCTTGGATAGTGAGGCTATGCTGGGACACCGGAGTGCCGAAGTTACCTAGCCCAGGGGCTGCAGCTGCATAGGTCTGAAAAGACGTCGGGGATCTCGTTGCCGGACCAGGAGCCTGGAAGGAAGAAGTTGCTGGCAGGCGACCAGTGAAGGAAAGTTCGATGGATCCAAGCCTGGATCAGGGAAGAAGAAAACCTGAAAGCAGAAGGGACCAAGTTCTTGAATCACTAGCCAGTGATTAAGTGGGCACCAGGATGGCACCGGGCGAAGTCACCGCAGTCAGGTGAGTGGGCGCTGCTGGGCTCTGCAGTCTCTCGGACCAGGAGGCGTTGTCGGCGACCAGGATGGAGGTGCGAGCTGTCCCACGACGGATGAGGTTGTCGGCGTCGAAGTTACCCAGGATTGGGCAACAAGCCTTGGCTAATTCAAGCCCACGCGGTGGACTAAAAATGGCGTCCTGAGTGGACCAGGAGGGTCCGGGGTGCTCCTCTTCTGGAAGGGAGCAAGGGCCAGTCTGGAGCAACCAGACCAGCAGCAGAAATGTCGTCGGGCGTCGTCAGGAAGGCCACAAGCCAACGGGCTAGTAGCCAAACAACGCGGCGAGCAGCGGAAAGCAGAAGGGCCCCACGCAGATCGTGGAGATGCTGGGGGGCTGCACTTCGGAGCTGGAGCTGCTCAGAGACGGGGCTTCTCGGACCCCAAAGCACTCACCAGTAGATTACTCGGCGGGCTTGCTGGAAAGAAGTCGTGCAGTCTTGAAGATGGCCGGTCCCTTGAGGTCTCGTCGCACCCACGGTTCTCAGCTGGGCTGTAGAGGCGGGTAGAGGTCAGAGGTGCCAGGGAAGCCGGTTCTCGTCGAGCTGGGCAGTCGGATTCCGGAGGAAGGACTTGCAGCAGACCGCAGTGTTCTTAGATGGTGCCTGCGGATGCAGGGTGACTACTCCTTAGTCACAAGGGAGAAATCTTAGGAAGAAGTCTTGAGTTCCTTTCGCAGAAAGTAGTTTCAGGATTCAAAGATGATCTGATTTGGAAGGGGGCCAGTCTCTACCTTTATCCTGTAAAAAGGGGCTGGCACGCGACTAAGTCCTGCCCTATGGGTGGGACTAGGAGGGGGGTGGTTACACCCACTTCCTTGGCGGGCTTTTCCCCAGCACAGGGTCTGGAGTGACCCTGGAACTGGTTCCAGCCAGCCTATGCACAGTGAGCACCGGGGTGCCACGTGCAGTCACCTTCCTCTAAAGCCCTGCCTACCTACAATACACAAAACCCTGTCTGGGACGGTGCTGGCACCGCCCCTGGCAGGAAACCCTTTGTCCTTATCTCCTGCTCTGGGAGGACTCCCAGCAGCAGGAGGGCAGACTTGTGTCTCGGTGGCAGCATCCATTTTGTGGATGCTAAGGCTCTGTCTGACTTTAACCGGGGTTAGGGGTTACATACATGTCGTGTCCCTCTAGAAGGGTGGAATGCTAACCCCGTCGCCAGAATTGGCGAGGGGTTAGTATTCCAATTCGTATGACACCTTACTCGACATGTTTTGATAAAGCGATACCAGAGTTGGCATATAACCGCGAGGATTATAATGCACTTAAGAGTATATGGTATGCGATATCATGGAAACGGCTAAGGGATGGATCCCGAAAGCCGCAGACAGGCTCAGCTCATGCCAGAGCACCATCTCACACGATTCCAAGCACTCTGCCTTCAGGATTGTTAAGGCCTGCCATAGGAGTGACTGATAGGAGATCTGTGTGTCCATTTTAGGGTTAGATATAGGTATACTATATCTAAAGCAAAGGGTGATTACACCACCTAGCCCCAGCTGTCAAGCAGCCAGTTGTGTCAGATTTGGATGGCCAGCCAGGGGTGGCATAATACATGCTGCAGCCCCTGGTAGGCCCTGGGTACACCTATGCCCTGGGTACCTAAGGTACACTGTACAGGGGCTAATAAGGTGACTCAGTATCCAATTTAGATATGTACCTAAGGTACATGGAATCCATTTTACAGAGAGAGCAGTAGGCCTGGGGCCCTGAATAGCAGGGTCCCAGGTCAACTAAGTCAGAAAACCAGCAAAACACCAGGCAAAAAGTTGGGGGCAACCATAGTCAGGGATCTACCTTCCTACACATATATATTACATGCTGCCACATAAGTTCGAAATGTCCGAGAATCATATATATATATATATATATATTAATTGAAACTGCCTTATTTTCTATGCAAATTCTTAATAAGTTATAAGATGCTTTCTTATGTTAGCTGAATCTCATAGGCCTAAAATGCAGTTCTCTGGAAACTCTAGCTTTAGAATTAACAGTGCTGTGGAATTTGTTCTTTCTCATGTTTAGTGTTGCAGGTGTAAGAAGCACCCTTGTTAGCTAGAATAATGTCTTTGTTTTGCTAGTAAGGCAAGGAGAGAAGAAGTTACAATTGTGTGGCATGAGTCAATAAAGGAAGGTCATTGTGCTTCACACAGTAGAAGGCCTAGGAACCAAGCACAAAATGTATCGAGGAAAGAACACAGTTGTCCCATGGAAAAACACCTTCAGGATCGTACCCAGAGCAGATGTCATCACCCGCAATGGATTGTGGGAACGTTACCTATGAATAATATGTTGTTTGGAGTAGGGAAAGCGCCAACTTCTTCTTTTGCCTTCGGAGAGAGAGCATCTGAGAGCAAGCTCTGTCTTGGTAGCTTTATGCTATATGACCCATTGATAGTGGAGAGACTTCTTAAGAAGACTCCACATGTTGACACCTTTTATCTTCCTTCCTGAAGATGTTTCAGTATGAATGTTACCTTAGTGTTATTGTAGGGATAGATTAATTATTTTTACTCATCAACCCTCGATGCAAAGAAACTTGGACTCATGCTTTCTGATCCTCTGCATTCTGCTTCTTGAACTAATTGTATTATTCATGCTGCACCGTTTAAATTGGATACGCAGATTTGGCTTCATGCTAATTCCAATGTATTTCTACACCCTTGTATTGGGGTGTCTTTATGTTCAGTTATTTGTGGCTTTACAATAAAGCAAACTAACCTTACATAGATGTCTGTGGTTACTATAAGTCCAAGAGGATTATTGATTAATTGAGTGGCCTTGTAACTACTTTCCTCCCCTAAACACTTATATGCTGCGAAAAATAACCATCAACTGAAAGGTCTATTCGGCATCTTTTGCTACATGGCTTTAGTGAGAAAGGATGATGTTGTTCCCATGTTCAGTGTGGAACATTTTTAAAACGTTTCAGCTCACCTCGACATGAAACAACACATTAACTCAATGGCCAAGAGCGCCCGCTTCCACCTGAATTACTTAAGAAAACTGAAACCCTTTATCTCAGTGAGGGATCTAAAACTGGCTATCCAATCATTAGTGATCTCGAGGATCGAATACGGCTGCACCACATTATCTGGCCTTCCGAAAACATCCACAGCACCACTAAATGCCTGCCTCAACGCTGCGGCTAGACTCATCACGGGATCGAAGAAATTTGATCACATATCTCCACACCTGAAAGCACTAAACTGGCTACCTTACGAGGCCAGAATTCAAATGAAGATGGCCTGTATTACTCATAAAGCGGTTCATTACAACACGCCTAGTTACCTAGCCAAGAAACTTAAGCTATCAGGAGGTAACAGACCTACCAGAAGCACAAAAGAGTTACTATTGCGACCAGCCTTTTTCCACAAGAAAAAGACCTACAACAGAGCATTCTCAGGAGCTGCGCCCAGAATCTGGAACTCACTCCCTCCAAACCTCAGGAAGATTCAAAATACAGCAACATTTAAACGAGAACTGAAGACCCACTTGATGAGTAAATACCCTACCTAAAGAAGCCGATGGACTATTGGGATGATCATTTACGCTACCAGAGGGTTGTCCGCGGCATGAAAATTGGAGGATCAATAACTGATATCGAACTGTATTTCCATGGTCAAGCCGAGGCTAGACACGTTACTGCTACTTAGTATTTTGTGAACCTATAACTACCTCACTTGTTTGTGAACTTATAACTATATCTCACAGACATAATATATGTAACGGCTTTCTCACCCTATTTATTTATCCATCTTATCCTTGATATGCACTTGATTGCCATATAACCCTACCTCATCGAGCTTGTATTGGTACTAGGACACAAGCTAAACCTCGTTCGTCACCTAATGCCAATTGCACAGACACTAGTAATTATATATCTAATCATGTCCTTACGGTATATTACCCTCTACCTCATATCTATTTGTTGTTGTTGTTATTACTGTTACTATAATGTATACCTGTAACTCTTTTCCCTGTTAAGCGCTCTGATACCCACGGGTCTTGTCCGCGCTATACAAAACTCTATAAATAAAAATAAATAAAATAAATAAATAAAATAATAAACAACGTGAGAATGGAAAAGGACAATAGAACCCTTGGTGATGTGTACAGAGGGGTGTTGCTCAATAGACTCTTGTGTTATAACCAAGTGTTGACTCAGAACAGCCCCAGAATGCTGTCAGAACCTTTCCAGACCCTTGTCTGTACTTTCCCTTAGACTTTGAGAGGTTTAGATCTCTATGCTTCACCTTAATTGTCTGCAAAGAGTGGCTTAGCCTAACTCTTTTTCCCTGACCCAAAAAGCCTCTTGATCGAGCTTCTGAAATGAGGACACCTTCCTATTCTTCCTATTTGTCACATTTATCCTGCACTGCCCTATTGTTCTCCTTTATTAAGTTTCCCTAGTTTTTTGAGATTCTTTTAGATACAACCATCCTCTTTGGTTTGGTTCAAACTTAGAAGATTTTAGACTTTACCCATATATAGAAGAGAGAATCAGAAACTATTTTCTGAGCATCAAGTCTGATCTTTTGTATTGCTGTGACTAAATTGCTTGTTTGTTTACTACTGGGACGCCTACACTTCTTGGGTTTCCCAGTTGTTAATCTGTACCTTTACAACATGGTGCTGATGTTTGTGCACTTTTAATTGGCTGCTAATTTGTAATAAGCCTTCTTAACTACAGTCACCGATTCCTGGTACTTATTGTGTAGCCAAATGAGCTACAGTGTTAATCAAAATTGAAATGATGTAATGGTAACTCCTATCACCTCTCAGGCAGGAAAGAAAACATCCATCGGAGGACAAATAGTTAGAGAGTAGGCCCAGTGCACTGAATCAATCCACAGAAACATTTGAAGGATACAAATTTTAGTAGGACGACCTTCAAAATTTACTCAACTTCAGGCATTTGTGGGAATGTCAAGTAAGGTCAAAAACGCAAATAGGTGGCTGAGCTCAATGACATCAATCCTAGAAAGCAAGCTTTATATATCAATGCTCCCAAAATGAAGCCTGTGACCAGCAGCGTGACTAAGTATAGGAACAACAGCAATATCTAGTGGCTCTCTTTCTCTCAGTTATACAATTTCCCTTGCCTAAGTCGACTTCTAACCAACCTATTGTACAGAGTATGGTTGGCAGTGGGTACAGAGATGTGTGAAAGCAAATGTCACTCCTGTTGAACCTGGATTGCAAAGTTAGATCATTCTAACTCTTAGTCTATGACCTCAGCACATTCCTAAGCATGAGACCTAAACACCACTTGTAAAGCAACCTTGGTTAATGCAACTTTTGCAATTATTTTATTTAAAGATGTTTGAAAAGATGGCTTGCCAATGTGCACATTTTTGCAGTAGATGAGTGTTCATTTTATGTTCTAATGACTGATTACATGTATGTAGGTATGTTTTCTTTTTAGGTATGTGTGTATGTCTTTATTGGTATTTATAAAGAAAAGCAGCTCAAAAGCAAAAAACGGGTAGGATTAGGAGATACATTTGGATTATCTAGATCGAATGGTACAATCAGTTTTGGTAATTGTAGTGAGACAAGTTGTCTTTCACTTGACGATTGGAGATTATTAGAGCTGGAGGTCCAATGGCTCAATTTCTCTTTAATTTAGAAAAAGGCGAAAACAACTGTGCAAGAATTATTGGAATAACTATTACACCAAGAGAGAGACGAATTTTCAATCTAAAAGTTTTTTTAGCTTTTTAATAATGCTGAAATCCTTCGCCGTCATTTTTTATGGTTGACCTGAATGTTGCTTCAGCACCATTTGATGCAGACCTCTTTTAATGGTGCATGAATTTAGCGAATATTTGATCCACCCATTCCCAATAGAAAATTGCATGTCATTCCATGTGAGAAGTATGCCTTCTCCTGCACCTTGAGTTTTAGATCGAAGCCTACCAGAAAGTACAGCTGTCTGGCTTGCTAAAGACATCTTGAGGACATTTTGAAAGCTTCCCTTGGAATATTTTCTGGCGATTTCTTACTAGTGGCTTTGTGATTTGGAACTCACATGTGCTTGCTTTCTATTTGCTGGCTTTACTGGTTTTAAGCTGTACAGCTTGTGTTTGTCCCTCGCGTGAAGCACCACTTATTTACTGTATCCTTCCGAGTAGTCCTTTACAGTAAACATGCCTTTAAATCTTGTTCTTATCTAGTTTTTTGGCTGTGCATTCAAAGACAGAGGTCTAATGTCAGGCTTTGTCTTCCGAGGGAGCTTGGTGTTTACTTTTCTTTATCTGACTTAAAGGCTTTATTTCTAGCACACAACAAAGTTTAGAATGTTTGTCATGCACTGTGCAGATATTTAAGAATATATAAGTATTAGGAAAACTCAAATAAAGAAAAAAATTGTAATTCTGAAGTGTGGTGAAAACAAATATTTTAAAACAATCAAACCACCTCTCTATGTGATGGCCATGTTCCACCGAGCTGGACGGATGCTATGGTTCTTCCACTCTTAAAAAACCTAACCTTGACTCGTCGATTTTGTTGAACTTTCGACCAATTTCTCTGCTGCCCGGGCTCTCCAAAATTCTGGAGAAGCATGTAAATGCACAGCTTGCATTTTACATAGAGACCCAAGAGTTTTTCATCCTTCACAGTCATGTTTAGGGCCAGACACATCACTTAATATGCCCTCCTTGGAGTCACCGAACATCTCAGACGACTTCTGGATGAGGGTGGTATGGCTATGCTTATTCTTTTAGACCTTAGCGCAGCCTTTGATACTGTCTCTCACTCCATATTACTCAACCTCTGCCATCTCTCGGTCTGGAAGGAAACGCCTTGGCCTGGCTAACATCTTTTCTTAAGGACTGCACGTTTCAAGTCTTTTCCGCCAAACCTAGATCTGATACATGGCCTTAACCTCTGGTGTCCCCGAGGGTTCTGTGCTAAGCCCTCTTCTATTTAATATCTACATCCGCCCTTTTGCAGACATAGTGGAGAGCTTGGTTGACCCTTTTTAGGTTTCGCCTGCAAATCGATCGCGAAGCGGTCGTCGCAGCGAAACCTATTGTGATCGTTTCTGCTTTCAAGGAGTCAAGGGAGACAGGAGACAAGTGATGTGCACGCGCAACCTTCCGAACTGGGATCAGGTCGCGCGCGCTTCCTTTCTCCCATGGCTCCTTGGAAGCAGGCACACACACGCACTCACACACACACATACAGACCCCCCCGCCGCGCATACACACAGTCACACACACACACACACACATAGAGATCCCCCAACCCCCCCCCCCGCCGCCGCGCATACACACACGCACGCACGCACACACACATAGAGAACACCCCCGCCGCCGCCGTCGCGCATACACACGCACACACACAGAGAGAACCCCCCGTGCCCCCCCGCAGCCCGCATGCACACACACATACATACATACAGAACCCCCCAGCCCTCCGGCGCTCACACACACACACATCCCCTACCTCAGCTCGGCGTGTCTTCCGGCGTGTCTTCTCATCATGCGCAGGGACAGCCAACGTGCACGAGCACGGCGACGGCGTCTCCTGCGCTACACCCGTGGTTTATGTTTCGCGGCCGAACCTTGTTTATTTGGAAGAGACTTGTGCGCGTGCAGCAGGACCATGTTCAGGAATCCGTGGATTTCCAGCTATGTTGGAATTGTGAAGTTCTCCGAAGAGGCAGGTAAGAGTTTCACGCGTTTTTTAATTTGTTTTATTACACCCCCCCCCCCACAGACACACACACACATCGAGTCTGTATTGATCCTGGCGACGAGGGTTGGCACAGAATGGCTTGAGGCGGTGTTTACTTTCTAGGTCACCGTTTCAGGCGATGAATGGGCTACACAACAGTGGCGGTGCGTCCATTGGGAGCGCTGGGGCGTTGCCCCACTAATGACGGCATTCAAATTCTCGTTCTACTACTTCTCAGACACTAATTCCAATCAGGACTCCTGATTGGAATTAGCGTCGGAGATTAGAAGTAGAACAAGGGACGCTGAAGGGGTGGGGGCGGGGCTGCGGCAGCACTCAGGGAGTTGAGTGACAGCAGCACACTACAGCCATAGTGCGCATGTTCATTTTTGGGCTTATCATTTTATGTTCAGCCCGAACATGCGCTCTAGTCGGCCCCTTAGGAGACCGACGGTTGCTTCATACGGCAGCCCCCGGTCTCCTAATGGGCAGAGAGTATCTCTGCCCTCAACCAATCCTGGCGCTGCTGGAGCAGCGTCAATAGAGAGATTGGCACTGGCAGTGATGTCACGGCTGACGCTGTTCCTGTTTGCTAAGAGCGTGCGCGGAACCCCGGCCCAGGAGCAGTCGGCCACGATTCTATTTGCCTGGTAACATTTTTAACAATAGCTCAGTGTTTGTAGAGTCATCAAAGTGGGGTGGGGGGCTGACGTCTTTTATACAAGAGCCCTTCTTACATCACATCTTATAGGGACGAGAGTTATCGACCTCAGGCAGGTGAAAGGAAAGTTGGTCCTGTTAGGAAAAGGGCGTATCACGCACACACCCTCTAGGTATCCCTCCAGTATTCCTTAACCCCCCCCTCGGACATCTTCCATTGTCCATGAACAGTAAAGAGTCGTAGGGTCTTAGGGTGGATGCAGCTTGACCTGTGCCCCTGCGGTCGGAGTATCCCTGGGATACAAGAGGGAGGAGGGATGGAGGGCAGGACAGCAAGTGGATGTGGGATGTGCGGGCGCACAGGGCATGATAGCTGCTGTGCTGAGAGAGAGTGGCAGGTCTATTATGTAGAGGTTCTTAGTCGGAAGAGGTGGGGTGCAATGGCTGATGAGTGTAGGTGTCTGAGTGCAGGTGAGTTCACTCCTTACTGTGGTCGGAACAAACTGGGGTGTCTGGGTTCAGGACAGGTTCATCTCCTCTCTGTGGTCCGCAGGACCTGCGTGCTGGATTGTGGATCTGAGGTTACAGGATAATCCTGTACTCTATCATGGAGAGAAGGATCTTGCTGCAGGGCAGGGATCTGAGGTTACACAGGATAGTTCTGGTCTCTTTTTGCCTCTACCGGCATTAGGATCCTAGGGTACAGGATAGCTCTGCTCACTTTGCAGTCAAGTGGATCAGAGTTACAGATCTCAGGTTACAGGAGCATCCTGGACTCTATCCTGGAGAGAAGATCAGAAAACGCGGGACCCGGGAAAGGTAAGTTAAGTTTCATTTTATTTAAACCGCGCGCGACCCCCCGCTTCCCTCGCGACCACTCACTCTTTAATGTGAGCCCCCATCCACCCCGCATAACATCCAGATGGCCGCGGATTCAGCCTCTCTCTGACTGTCATATACCTAGGCCCGAAAACCCATCCGGGGTCTATTTATGTATCTATTCTTGAGTTTTGTTACGGTGTGTTTTTGAGACTTGAAGGTTATAGTGCAATCAAAAAAGGTGGTGTTGTTGCAGGCTGAACATGTACATGCGATGTAAAATGTTTGCTCAGTTCACATGGTAAAAGATGTTCTGTTATAAAAACAAACTATGGAGGAGCACCGCATGTTAATGAGTGTTCTGACCGAACAAGCAGCACAAGTCTCATAAACTGGTTTGACAAACCCTTAGCATAACTCAGAAATAATTAGTGTCAATATTTCGGTGGTAATGACAAGACATCACAGTATATTTGCGTTCCTTACTACCGGAAAATGTGTAATATGTTTTAATTTGATAGGGAATACTTTGTGTTGATCGTATCAGTTTGTCTCTTTTTAAATCCCCACATAATGATTTTTCACTATGGGTGATATGAATTCAGCTGCAGATTGTTGGGTGCACCGCTGCTTGTGTGCTTGCTAACAGTCTTATTCTCGGTTTGCATCTGACTTCATTTTGTGTGCTTTGAACAGGACCACCAATTGTGTCATCCTGCAGCATAATTATGGTAGTGGTGGTTTCTTTATTCTGCTAGCCAATTCATCCACCCCTTCCTTACTGCCTTCTTTTATTCGCTCCACAACCTCATCCATCGACCCATGGCCTACACATCCATTCATTAACCTAACTGCATATTTGCCAATTCAGCCATCCATCCTCCTCAAACACATTTATTCACTTGCCTACCCATCCATCCACATCACCAATTATCCATCCATACATACATACCTGCATGCATGTACCCACCAACCCGCAACTGGGAAATTACTGATTTCTGAACAACAAACGTATAAAACATTAAGGTATTCCATGTAAGTAGTATAATTTTTGTTTGTTTCACGTTTTACATAATCTTGCATTCCTTAAGAGTGCCCCCTATTTCCAGGATGCTGTATTTCTGTATTTTGTTGTGCAGCATATTTCTTCTACAGTGCATTCATTGAACTGAGTCACATTCAGACATTTTTAACGGGTCACCATTGAGACCTTTAGAGCAGAGGCTGAAGGCTGTGTCAATTTCTCACAGAGCCTGTCAGTGGGTCAAAAAGGTGTTCAGAGAACTTGGCCATCCAACCCCTGGCCTCCGCTGAACAATAATAACAAAGGTCACTTATTTAAGTTGCAATTGTGATTCTGTGCCACTATGTGTGAAGGAGGTACACAGTACCCAAAATGTTGAGAAGGCAATTGTAAAGGAAAATACAGTGCTTACAGGTGAGTCAGTGCGTTGTGGTTTGGGGGGTGGTAAAGTGAAGTTCTCTGATTATACTGAACAAGCGGCTTCCTACGTCATTATCATATGAAATCTCTACTATTGATCTCATAACACTTGTGCAAGTGTTTTATCAACCTTCCTGCTTCCTCAAATTTGCTTGAAAATGCTCCATTTATCCACTCTTTTTCAAAATTTTCCACCTGTAGGTTGTTCAGGCTCACTCGCAGCTCACGCTCACCTCAGTGCAGTGCACGATAACTTTACGCCCCGCCACTTGCAAATGTCACCAGCCACCACTGCTACACAATCTATCGGTTTGGGAATAATGTGAACAAATGCATGTTCTGCCTCGTTACCCAGTTCCATGGTGTTTTGTAATGGCGGCTGCAGTGTTGTCATCCTGTTGCGATTTGCATTTCTGAAAGTGACTGTAGCAGGCGCTACCCTGGACTTTGGAGTCTTCTTGTGTGCCTAGTGTGTAATCTCATTTATACGCGTCTGCATATACTTGCCCAAGTGTTGTTGGCCCACAGCCCAGAGTACCGTATGTTGAATGAGTTGCAGAGTGTGCTATAAATAACCGTGCACTTGGAATATTGGTCCAAACTGGATGCAATTTAAATGGAAATTGAAATGGACATTGAAATGGACATTGAAATGGAGTCTTGGGGTCACCAAACTAAGTCGGGGCGGGGGGATATTTGGCAGATACCACGTTTTTTATGCAGCATGCTTCACATACAGCATTATTATTAACTGAATGGGGCTCAATGGCCGATCTAAACCACAGTACAGTGATCAGGAAAAGGCGAAAGCGGAGGAAGGGCCTTTGTACAGCTTTGAGAACGAAACCGCTCTTGCTGGCATGTGAGGTCATCACAGCTGGAAAAGGTATGTGAGGGACATCTCTGGGACATGCAGCCAGCATCCTAGTAGCTTGGCTGGAGGTGCCTTTTCAATTATCAGATATTGCTCAAAGTCTGATTCACTTCCTCGAGCACCAGGCTTGTGCTTTTGCCAAGGAAAGTAATGTCCGTTCAGCAGAATTTTTAAATGTTCATTTTGCAATATAAAGTATAACATCAGAATCTTCATTTACGAGTCATGTAAAAAACACTGATGAAAAGAAGCAGAGACTTACTTGCAGCTGTATGACCCTGATCTGATGGTTCACTCATGCAGCCAGACGGGGCCATCCACAGCCCTCTTCACCCCCCACATTTCCTCTGCTTTATTTTAGGTAGAAGCAGACATAATCCCTACCTCATCAGGGGATCTAGGGGACAAATCGACCACTCTTCGTTTGATCCCAAACTTCTGCGAGTGCTCAAAGTCAGAATTGTATCTTTCTTCCCTCCAGAGTCAGCAGACTTTGGGTGTTGGCTGGAAGGGATGCGGCCATTGCTTTCTTTCTCCTTACATTGCTGCATCTGTTGTTGTGTAGGTCATCCTGAATATCTTTATTTTATTTGTTGTGGCTGTGCTTCATCGTGGCTGGAACCTGCTAATATATCAGAGCCATTGCTGGGTCTCGAGACTGTCCCAGGCCTCCTAGGGATCTGTGAGGGGTTTGTTTTCTGCCATGATTACGTCAGGCAGGGGACATGAAATTAGAGATCACCCCCATCATGCAAAACCTTCCTTTAACATCAATGAAAGACTTTATGGACGTCCAGTAACATCATGAACTTACAACAGTCAACATTTTAATGGACTTTTTCTTGTGCTGTCTGGAGCTGATAACCCTAGTCTGGTAGAGCGGTAGTCTCGCCACCATTTGGACCCTGACCATTGAGACCATGCCACCACGATGCCATTTCCAGTGCATACAGTTTGACACCCCTTCTGGGGCCACTGTTCAATCAATGCGATCAAGTTCACCTAAGTCTTTGGCAGACCAACCACTTGGGTATTATTTCTTCTCGAGTGGCTTGCTGAGTCCCCCGCACTCTATATTCAAGAAATCTAATCCCATTTGTTAGCCGTACCATTTAAATCCATAGCTCCAAGGTAGCTGCTTCAGTCTGAACCTCCAGCAGGATGACCACAAGAAAAACTGCAGATCTACACATTTAGTAATTTTTGTATATTCTGGTAGTTCTGAGGGCATCTAATAGAGCATCCAATGTATCTCTATTCTTAGTGACTAAAGGTTGTAAGTGGGGTGTGTGTGTGTGGGGGGGGGATATGGTATGGACTTCAGACCACCAACCCGCTCATCCCCTGTGCCTTCGTTTTTATGCAGTTGTTTTCTTCAGCTTGGATCAGGTTATTTTTAGAGTGCAACACTTGCCAAAGTGTTCTTGTTGCTGACCTGTGAGGTGTAATCAGAATGGAGATTCAAGAGTTTGCAGTGTCTCCCCATTATACACCATCCTGTTTTAGTCCCATGTACTTGTTTGCAACTGCAGTTTAGACTTGCAGTTTATAGGCCTGTCCTTGTTTGGTCTTCCATACAATGTGTGATGTCCTGTGCCGTATAATATCCTCTATGGGTTCCGGAGTAGCGTGCTACTTGCTGAAAAAGCGATTTAACACCATCACTTGTAGCAAGTGCTATATAAATGCAAACCTTTTTCCTTTTATTTCTCCCCTATCCTTTTCAATCCAAATAAATAACATATCCACCACTCCAATTTCTTTCATATTTCACTATATTAATTCACCATTAATCCTTTATGGACTCCGGAGTAGCGTGCTACTTGCAGAAAGTGCTTTGATACCTTTCAGGGTACTAAGCGCTATATAATTGCAAATGCATGGGTTCAGGCCTTGCCGACTTCACATGGGGTAACAATGTAGGGGCAGAAAGGCAGGCAGTTGGTAGTGCTGTGCCATAGCAGTGTAGTTCTCTGTGTATGCTGGGCATGGGGGTTGCTATTGGCTGACAAGAAGTGGTGAGGAGGTGCCGGTTCGGTATGCATGCTTCCTGATCTTGGGCAGGCGACAGGTAAAACAAGTGATGCGTTAGCGTTCAGTGATGCTGTGGTAGCGCATAGTGATGCTGTGGTGCCCCTGAGTGATGCTGTTGTGGTGTGGAGTGATGCTGTATGCTATGTTATGTTTTGTTTTTGCTATCCTATGGTTTGTTTTGTTATGTAGGCTTTTTTAATTTATTTATTAGTTTTCACTTTTATGTAGCGCAAACTTTACCCGCAGGTATCAGAGCGTTTTAAATCAGAATGCTTATAACAAGCAAGACTAGTACTCTATATTACTGGCAACTTTGCTTTGCATAAGCAACAGCTAACCATTCACAAACAATGTTTATATACCAATTGCAAATTTAAAAAAAATTCATGCAAAGCATTGTCATTTACAATGCCAGTAACTCAAACTTTAATGCTGCGAAACCTATTGCATTGTAAATGCTTGTTTCTTATACAGATGACACCCAAATCATTTTTTCATTGTCATCTGCACAGGATCATGGACCTTCTGATCTTAATCTGGGCTTGAGTGAAGTGGCCACTTTAATGAATGCTAACTCTCTCAAGCCTAATGGCGATAAGACAGAGGTCCCGGTTTCGAGCCCCCGGACACTGTGGTGGTATTTCCAACAGCAAGGGAGGACGAATGTTGATGAGTGGGCCGTTCAGTATTTGTGTTTCGGGGGTTATATATGCCCCATTGTATATCAAGGACGGACAACCGTTACTCCGGTAGTCATATATTCTAGTTGTGTCAGTGGGTTATATATGCCAACTTTGAACAATAAGAATATTCGGCACACTACTGATCTTAATATTGGAATCATCTGAGTCTTAACTCGAAACATACGGCATTTCCAAGTGTTTCACAGAATATAGAGGTACATGTGTCAAGACTATTTGCTATTGGAACTCCCCTTGATCCTGGAGGAATAAGGTTGCTATATTTTGTCCTCACAAAGACTGTACACAAGGTACGTGAGCAAAGGCGTTGGACTATTAGATCCTGATCTGAACCCTGAGAAAATGTTGCTTTGTCTTAATTGGGAAAAGGACTTTTTGGTGAGAACGCGAACTGAAAACACTTGGATTAGTCTATTCTTGACCTCTGTGCTGGAACCATATGAGATTACCGAGCCCTGATGAAGTTCCAATGGAACAAAATTTGTTGGCTGAGGCTTTTTAAAGATTGAGAAAAAAATAAAGGACTTAATTTTGGCAAAATTGGAAGCTCTCCGAACTTTGCTCCTTGGTGCACCATCCTTGTTTTCAAAACAGGTCATGGTCCTGAGTAAGCATGCTCAACTCCGGAGCCCCCAACGCTGTCCAGATCTTTTAGGATCTCTCCTCATTCTGTCTCCCAAAGTTAAGAACCTAGGTTTTGTTCTTGGTAAAAAATATCCATGAAACATCAGGTGTCTAAGGTCACCTCAACTTGTTTTGCTGTGCTGAAAATGAGTGAGGAAGATCATCTGGATGACTCCCAAATCTGTCCAAAGAATGAGATTCAGGCCCAGATCATCTCTAGATTGGATTATGGCAACATTCTATATTTGGAAATAGACGAGGCATCCATCAGGCATCTGCAGATGATCAAGAACTAAGCGGCCAGATTGCTGCTTCGGTTTCATAAGCATGCTTTAGTCTCACATCTCTTCTTTGCACTGTATTGACTCAAAGTCTCTAAACAGATTCAATTTTAGGCTCTCTGCTACATGATTAAGGCCAAAGCAGGGCATATGTCCATGTTACATTGAAGACCTAGTGATACCTTACATCCCTTCTTGTTACTTGAGATTTTCCAATCTTGCCTTATGCATTTTACCCAGGTTCCATCTGGCCAGGATGGGAGGGCATTCTTTCGCAGTGTTGGGTCCAAGACTGTGGAACTCCCTTCCCAAATCCCTCAGGGGCTGTACTTCTCTGCTTGCATTCTGCAAAGGCTTGAAAACATGACTATACTAAGTGGACAATCTGTTGTTTTGGCATGCTTTGTACCAGTGAACCTTTTTGGGTATCTGTGCGCTTTATAAGACTATGAAATAAAAATAAATAAAACAAATCACTGGGTGATGACAGTTTCACACATTATCATTTGTGCACTATATACTTTTATCAGTAAAACTGTATGTCTGTGCAAATGTAATGGCCATTTCAATTGAATTTCAATTGAAAATGTGTTGTCTGTAATGGCAGGGTGCTGCTACACCATGTATAATCCTCTTATCGCCACTCCACTCTACACTACGCCACTCCACTCCACACCACTGCACTCTACTCTGCACCACTCTACTCTATGTCAATTCTCACTAGTCACTGCAGTCTACTCTGCACCACTCCACTCTGTCACTGCACTCTACATCCACTCTATGCCACTTCACTGTACTCTGAAACAATCGACTCTACACCAGTGCACTCTAGACCACTCTACTCCATTCTTCGCCACTCCGCTCTATGGTGTGCCACTCCCCTCTATGCTGTGACACTCCACTCTATGCCACTGCACTCTATGCCACTCTGCTCTATTAATAAAACCTTCCGGTTCTTTATTGGAGACACAAACCGGCATTTGCATACCAGGTATTTCATTCGCATGACGCGTTTCGAGGCACCAGCCTCTTACTCATAGGCTTTTAAGGAACCTTCACAGTAGCATTAATTACACCACTGTCTGCATGCTGATGATTGACGTTGGCCCCGAGTGGGCCTCTCAGGTGAGTTCAACTATTGAATGCATGCTGGGACTTGTAGTATATCTTAGGCAAATTGTTACCCTCCAGTGGGTTTCGTTATGTTACCGTCAATTTTAAAATTATTTGTCATCCTCAGTAGGTCCCAGGATGCAAGTGCGGCTTGTCTTGTCTTTATTTGCTGTGCTGTTTGGGGGATTTTGGCAAAGTTCCAGGCCCCAGAGCCCATCATTCCATTCTCGAGGTGGTGCAGTCTTCCACGGCAGGGCTGCCACATTAGTCATAAATACTTTTCAGTTTACACATTGCCTCTAGGTTAAGCCTACCTCCTTGCGTGCCAAGCTACCAGAGGGATAAGCACAGTTGATTTTTGTGGTTTATCCTTACATGGATTGTGATTATTCTTTGAAGTGGGCTCCCACCCCATTCAACAGATAATCCAATTTCTTATAGTGCGTTTACATTCCTTTAATTGCTTGTTGAATCGGGCAACGAACTGGAATTGTGATGTGTGTCGTTATGCAGATTGCAGACTTGAAGTGGAACTGGAACAACTAGAAGGGGTCTTTATGGGCCACCAACATTTTTACCTGGGCTAGATGATAGGAAAAACCCAAACACTGAATCTCTATCACTCTATACAAATGCAGTATAGCCCTTTCCTATCCAGTGCTTAATTTGAGCCACTGGTTGCAGGCAGGTTGCACTGGCACTCATTTTTGAAGACTAGCTCTTACTTTTCCCCATTAGACTTTGACCCAGAGCAAGAGAGAAATAAACACAGAAGGCGGAAAGTAGGAGGGGGAGAAAGATGGAAAATCAGCGACATCGAAAGCAGGAATGAAACACAACCTGAAACAGTGAGACAAAGGGGCAGGGAGATTCTGGTGGTGGATGTAAGAGTCATGAGGTGCAATCAAGACTCAGCAGCCTTGGTATTCATCACCCCGGACATGCAATAGTGCCTGCCATGGGCGTGTGAATAACATTTTAAGCACCAGCACTAATTCTTTTATAAATTAAGCACTGCTCCTACCATCTTAAGGATCGTTACATTAATGCAGCTCAGGTGCTTCCCATGAATTACTTCCAAGTCGAATGAATACACCGCTTCTGGACAGCTGCCTCTCTGTGCCACTGCCAACCCTTTCACCTCCTGTAATGAATTGAAATCTGCCTCTTTGACATGACAGCGCCGTCTCTCTTAATAACAATCCCCCAAGAAGATGGAAGAACGCCACCTCTAGCCAGAACCAACACACTGTCCTCCCAATCGTGGCACTCCTCTGCTGCTGAGTGAGATCATACACTCACTTTGTTACTCCAGTAAAGTCTCTTGCTATCTGTGCTTTCACTGCGGCTCATCGGTGTAGGGAAAATGCTTCGTATCTGCAGTGCAATGTGTGGTAATACAATCACATAGGACGTAATGCAATGCATAACAGGCCAGACATTGGTCTGCAGAGGCGTTATATTTTAGAATCTTATTTTATTATTTCTTCCCACTAGGCCTGCCAAGCATTGGATGGTACACATCTTTAATAATGCTTCTAGAACCTTCAATACCTCCTTTGGCTCATGAAATCCTGGTTTCTTTTGCAGAATTTGAAGTCAGCAAACAGTATGTTAATAAGTGTATTTTGACAAGAGTGCTTTATCTAGAAAGAAAAAGAATACATTATATTCCGCACTAGTGTATTTTGCAAGTTGAGGAAGGCTGCAGGGAAGATATTATATTACACCAGCCCGAAGACATTGCAATCACACGGGTTCTGTTTGTCCACTCTGTCCTCCATCACAAGCAGGACAGAGGGGCATGAGGCACCTACCGGACCTTATGCATTCTGACACCATACAATGTCCGGTAAATAGCTCCTCTCACAAGTTTAAACGTATAAATGGCGCATTACATGCGGAGCTCGGTGCCCACTGCAATGAATTACAAATGTCTGAGTAGTTACTGTACAATATTCCTCGAGTAAATTGTGGGAGGTTTGACCAATAGCTACCGGGTGCGGTAATCGCCACATTGCTTGAAATTCCGACCCCTGCAAAACAAACTGTGGTTTGAGCATAGATCGGAATTCATAGAACAGCGGTGAAGGGGTGCAGAAATAAAAGCCTTCACCTTTTTCACTTGTATTTAAAGAAGTCGGTATGCCTCTCTTTTATATGCCTTGTTGTTTATCATTTGCAGCTTACTTTGGCATTGCTGGTTAGAAACGAGAATCAAAACAAAAAGAAAAGCTAATTACATCCGAGCTGCTTGCCAAGAGCAGCAGAAGGCCTGCCCTCTGCGGCTGCACGGTCCCAGAACCTGGAGAACGCATTCCTCGCTGGCAGGTTCAGGGGCTTCTCCGAGTAACTGCTTTGTGATTGCTCTGAGCTCTTATCTTGACAACCCAGGAAAGTTATGTACTTTGCGCTCACTTTGTTTTGCCAGAGGGAAATTGAATTGCATCTAGATGTGGTGACGCAAAGGCGCAGAGGAAACTAGATCCCGCAGACCCGTAGCAGCTGTCATCACCTCCGCTGCCGTGATTGTCAGGGGGGCCACGGGCGGGCTCTCAGCCCCTGTGAGTTCCTTGCCCTGGCTGTGGGTCCAGCAAAATGAGAATTAGACATTCCCCAGTTCTACAATCAACTAATGAAAAGGAAGCCCGAGTGCCTCGGGACATGCTGGCTTTGTTCAAGGCAACATGAACCTGCATCTTACAGTGAGGATGCCGACTCACAAGGTTTCGTATCGGTCGTAACAGAAGAAATACACCATCTGTACAAGTGAAGCCCAGGTTTTCATTCAGTGTTTGCACATATATGTTTTATTCAGAGACCTTAAGAAACATGCTATCAATTAAATATGCCGAAGATGAAGGCAGAGCTATCACAGTGTTTCCGGAGAGGGGGGCGGGGGGGGGGGGGAGTAAGGAGTGGCCAGTGAAGGTTAGAGCGGTGGGTCGGGACGGAGGGCTATACAGACGACGACGAAGCAAAATTAAATTTTAATTTTCCCTCATCGTCATCTGCCGACCCCCCAACCCCGCCCCACCGCTCTTACCTGCACGAGCCACTCATGAGGAGTAAAAACATTTAGTCAGGCTCCCACAATGGTGTATGTGCAGGATATAGGGCGGGTTTAATACACGCTTCCAATCATTACTTTATCCATCAAGCTTTTCCTTCCTCGACCATACACCTCCAACACAGCTCTTTTGTCATTCACCCTACCCCTGTCTCTGTCGCATGCATCTCAGCATCACCTTGTACGCTTGCCTGCACATGGTAAAGGCATAGGTATGGTAAACATTTGTGTGGTAAAGGCATATGATTGGTAAAGACGGCGTGGTAAAGGCATCCGTGATAATGACATGCGTGGTTCTTGATACATCCAAGACAGCTGTTTACTTCAAAGGTACTACCAGCTCTCCAACAGTGAGTTGACAAGTGGGCCCCCAGAGTCAATGCACCGCAGTCCTAACCTGCAGCGACATTGCTGTACTCTACCTTTTACTCCCAGGCAACTGTGCTGATGCACCTCATTTGCCACCTCCATCAATTCCTGGCTTTTATTTTTCTGTACTTTCACCAGAAAATAAAGCAAACATTGACCTGGGGTAATCCATTTGTTTTAGTACTTGGACTCACAAACACTCAGTGACCCCAATCCCGCCATACCTCTTCCCTCACTATTTAACAGTATGACCTGCACACAGCAATGCCAGTGTGCCTTGGTTAGTAGAAGGAGCCCACTTTGAATTCCACACTGGAGACCCACACACAGCTCTGCCAATGCACTTCAACATGAAGTCATGCATTGCTTCGGGCTACTCCATTGAATCATTCCTGATACAACTATACTAATACATGTCACTTCAGAGCTGACTTTTAATACTTGGATATAAAAGGATCTCATTATGAACCCAAAATTGACTGTGCAGCATGGAAAATAAAATACTTTATTAGGTCTGGCGTTAGCCAACGTCTTTTGATTTAAAATAAATGGACTTTCAGCCAGCTCTCTTCATCCATTGATCTGTTTTTGTATAATTAACATTTTGCTTCCACCCACCACAGCACAGCAGATAGCACGGGGCAGTGGGTCAGCCTACTTAAGTCACTGGTTAAATTAATTTTGAGTTACTGCATTTTGCTCTCTCACAATGAGCACATTTGCAGAGAAGGTAGTTCCCTTCAGTGCCAGTGGTTTTGTTTTTACTTTATTATTTTAGTGTTGCCTTAATGTTTAGAGCCTGATGTGATAACAGGGCACTTTCTACCAGTTCTTCATGCACAGAGCATTTTCCAGGTGTATCAGTTCCTACCTCCTGCAAATACTGTTGTAAGTTCCGTTTGGAGTGTCCTTTGTTTATCTGACTGCCATTTCTTCACACTATACTAGATGGTATCCATTTCAAACTGTTCTGTATTACATTATTCTCTTTTTATATGCATGCAGTACACAAGGCAGAACACATGTTTTCTGGACTCACTTTCACCAATGATTCCTTAATAAACTTTGCCCAGGAAGAAAACTGGCCTTCATTGGGCTTAATTTTCAGCAGCTGCAACACCTTTTGCTGTCTTTATTTTTCTTTTCTTTTTCTTTTCTTTGTGTCTATGTTTCTTTTCCTTTCTTTTTCTTTATTTCTCTCTCTTTCTTTGTTTCTTTCCTGCCCTATTTTTTCTTGCTTTATCTCGGTTGTTTTTTCTGCATTATCTTCATTCCTTTCCTTTCCTTCCTGCCTTCTTTCTTTCCGATTTTCGTCCATTCTTGCTCGCCTTCTTTTTTCCTTCATTCTTGCTTTCTTTTTCCCTTCCTGTTTCTTACTTTCTTTCCTTCTTTCTTTCTCTCCTGCATTTTTCTTTTCTTCTGGTCATTTCTTTTTTGCCTTCTTTCCTCCTTACTTGCCTTTTTTTCTTTCTCTTTTTCCTTCTTTCTGACCTTCTTGACTTCTTTCTTCCTTTTTTGCCTTTTCACTCTTTTGTTCTTGCTTTCATTTTTTGCTTACATTCTCTGTCTTTCCTTTCTTTTTCTTTCTTCCTTTCCCTCCTTTTTTCTCTTTCCTTCCTTTTCCTTCCTTCCTTTTCTCTTCCCTTCCTTGTTTTATTTTCATTCCTTCCTTCTTTCTTTCATTCCTTCCTTTTTTCCTTTTCTTTCTTTCCATGTTGTATTTTGTCAACTTTTGTTATTTTGGTTTTATGTGTCTGCTTTAAGCAGCCAACACCAGAAGGACAGTCAAGCAGGCCTTCATCACCACCAGACTGAACTAGGAAAATCCACACTAAGTAGAAAACACTGCATGCCTCATGAAGAGATTTCAGACAATACAAAACTCAGTGCAATACTCGTCCACAAGCTCCCCAGAAGGACCCACATCACACCCCATCTCAAGAAGCTGCACTTGCTCCTGATTCAGAACAGATGTCTGTTCAAGATGCTGACACAAGGCCTTGCACAACAAAGGTCCTGCATACATCAACATACGCCTTACCTTCCTCCAACCAACCAGACACCTTCATTCCGCCTCCTTCTCCCTCGTAGACATCCCATGGATATGCCAACCAACAGCAGAGGACGCTCCTTGGCAGCCAAGGCATGGAACGACCTCCTCCTGCACCTCCTCTTGCACCATCACTCCAGCAATTCAGGAAGCAACTCAAGACCTGGATGTTCGAATGATTATTCCACGAGCAGCCAACTCTTCAACGCCTCGACAGTCGATTTGTCGCACTTTATAAATGTTTGATTGATTGAGTGGCAGGTTTGATGGCAGATGAGGCAAATGTTTCAAGACAGGGGGCACCCATTTTGACATTTTCACTAGTTTGTAATCTATTATACACACAGACACACACACACACACACATATTTGTGGAATCTTTTTGTTGTACAAAATGCATCGGTATAGAAGTCCATCTATCACAGGGATAATGTTGCACCCGCAAAATATGTCTATATTTTGCAGAAATGACATAATTCTTGTGAAATGTGGATTTTATTCAATGAGAGGCCTACTCAGTCTGTATACCTTACCTAAAGCTAATTAGTTTCTAAGCATGACAGTGCATTTAGACAGCCCCAAAGGATTCTGCAGCACTTTAATACTGTTCCTTGTTCATTGAACGTTCTATTCATGAATGGTAAATAAAACCTTAATATTCCAATTCCAATCAATGGCAATGTTAGTTACACCTTGCAGGGAACAATTTCACTAGTGTCTGTCTTCTGCATACAGGCTTTGGGCCTGATTCAAATCAAGGCAGATAGGCTGTACTCCATTAGGTAGACAGACTAAAATATTCTGCTGCTCTGAGGAAGTAAAGACACACAATTGATGGACGGAATGCAGAACAAATCAAAACATTCACCCCAGTCAAGAGATCTGGGTTAAATCCATCATTATTTTTCTCACCATGCCACCCCAGTTTAGGCCTGGCCATATGCAAATCAGTCTTGACCCCGTGCCTCATGGGAACAGTCCAGCCCGAACTGCCAAGCCAGGTCCTCCCTGGACCGGAAACAAGCATCCTAGGACCAGGATAGCTTGATTCCAGTGGCACAGTGAGCCCAGGACCCAGATCTGGGCATACCTGGTGCACTTAGGGCAAGAAAGCACTGGATTCAAGATAGCCTGGCTGATGAGGATTATGAATCCGAAACCGGTCCCAGGATGCTTGTTTCCGGTCCATGGAAGACATGGCTTGGCAGTTCGGGCTGGACTGTTCCCATGAGGCACAGGGTCAGACTGATTTGCAAATAGCCATGTCTGAAATGGGGTGGCTGAATGGGCTAAAGAATGGTGATGGATTAAACCCAGATCAGTTGACTGGGGGTGAGTGTTTGATTTGCTCAAACGCTCCGTCCATCATCCCCTTTTGTATCGCTTTGTTCGCCCTAAGTCTGGCAGGGTATGCTCAGACGTGAGTCCCTTGCTCACTTGGCCACTGGATTCAAGATAGCCTGGCTGATGAGGATTATGAATCCGAAACCGGTCCCAGGATGCTTGTTTCCGGTCCATGGAAGACATGGCTTGGCAGTTCGGGCTGGACTGTTCCCATGAGGCACAGGGTCAGACTGATTTGGGGTGGCTGAGTGGGCTAAAGAATGGTGATGGATTAAACCCAGATCAGTTGACTGGGGGTGAGTGTTTGATTTGCTCAAACGCTCCGTCCATCATCCCCTTTTGTATCGCTTTGTTCGCCCTAAGTGTGGCAGGGTATGCTCAGACGTGAGTCTCTTGCTCACTTGGCCACTGGATTCAAGATAGCCAGGCTGATGAGGATTATGAATCCGAAACCGGTCCCAGGATGCTTGTTTCCGGTCCATGGAAGACATGGCTTGGCAGTTCGGGCTGGACTGTTCCCATGAGGCACAGGGTCAGACTAATTTGCATATAGCCATGTCTGAAATGGGGTGGCTGAGTGGGCTAAAGAATGGTGATGGATTAAACCCAGATCAGTTGACTGGGGGTGAGTGTTTGATTTGCTCAAACGCTCCGTCCATCATCCCCTTTTGTATCGCTCAGGACCCACATCTGGGCATACCTGGTGCACTTAGGGCAAGAAAGCAAAAGACACACAATTGATGGACGGAATACAGAACAATCGAAACATTCGCCCCCAGTCAAGAGATCTGGGTTAAATCCATCATTCTTTTGCTCACCATGCCACCCCAGTTTAGACCAGTGCATATGCAAATCAGTCTTGACCCTGTGCCTCATGGGAACAGTCAAGCCCGAACTGCCAAGCCAGGTCCTCCCTGGACCGGAAACAAGCATCCTAGGACCAGTTTCGGGGTTTCACCCCTCTTCAGCCAGGATAGCTTGATTCCAGTGGCACAGTGAGCCCAGGACCCACGTCTGGGCATACCTGGGACACTTAGGGCGAGAAAGCAAAAGACACACAATTGACACACAATTGATGGACGGAATGCAGAACAAATTAAAACATTCACCCCAGTCAAGAGATCTGGGTTAAATCCATCATTCTTTTGCTCTCCATGCCACCCCAGGGCTGGACTGTTCCCATTGGGCGCAGGGTCAAGACTGGTTTGCATGTGGCTGGGTCCAAACTGGAATGCCATGGTGAGCAAACAAACAATGGATTTAGGCCCAGATCTCTGTACTGGTGTGAATGTATGACATTGTTCTGCATTCTGTCCATCAATTGTTCTTTTTGCAATTGTCACCCCGAGTGGGACGGGTATGCTCAGACGTGAGTCCCGTGCTCTCCATGCCACTGGAGTCAAGCTATCCTGGATGATGAAGGCTGAAAGCCCGAAACCAGACCTAGGATGCTTGTTTCCATTCCAGGGAGGGCCTGGCCTGGCAGTTCAGGCTGGACTGTTCCCATTGGGTGCAGGGTCAAGACTGATTTGCAAATTGGCTGGGTCCAAACTAGAATGGCATGGTGAGCGAAAAACAATGGATTTAAGCCCAGATCTCTGTACTGGGGTGAATGTATGACAATGTTCTGCATTCTGTCCATCAATTGTTCTTTTTGCTCTGAGGAAGTATTCATCCACCAAATTAAGAGATGTCTCCCAGCACTGCCAACATCTCTTAACATTGACAGAAACTGTCATCCCTAGGAATTTTGTTTTGAAAAAATAATAAATATGAACCCCCACACCATGGGAGTTGTCTCCTATTGTGTGTGGTCATTTAAATGGTTTCACTGTCCCTTGACTGCCAGGTGTTTCATGGCAGAGAAAGTGGAAGGGCCATTGAATGGCCAAAATCCAATGGCCTGCATTCAGGAGTATGTCAACGATGGATCTGTAGTAGGCTCCCTCACTGACATATATAAGGTCCCTCCACGTTTACACTACGTCAGTGGACTGAGGGTTTGGCAAAGAGGGTGCTCCTTTGCAGTTGCGATAGAGTTCCTTATCTACCAAACTCTAAATCAGTTCCTTTATTTTTAAGAAAGTAATTACTTTTTTTTTACAACTATACAGTCTTACCTACTTAATTACTTTTTTTCTTCCTTTTTCCGCACACAAAATAAACATTCATTCGGTTCCAAAAAATATGTAAGGAGTAATGTGTAAAATGGTCTACTGTAGTCATCTTGAGTTTCTGGTGGCATTTACAAACCACTTAAGCTTTGAACCTGACTACGGCAATATAGGATCATATTATATAGTGGTTACTCAATATATATATATATATATATATATATTTCCAAAAAGACACACAGTTCGTGTTTGCGCTCTCAGGAAAAAAGGCGAAGGAACCCAATGGTAGAATCTGCAGTTTTTAATCACACAACGCGTTTCAGCTAAAGAGCCTTGTTCACGTGTAACCCAGCATGGTCACAATCGGCATTTAAGTAAAGTTACGAGGTTTGCAACAACACACATCAAAGATAAAAGTAGGACTAGTGCACGAAGTTTGGCAGACATCTTGGAATGGTAAATGCTGCCACATACAAGGTTCCAAATAGTGACTTACATTAAATTCATGTAAAATACATTAGTGCTTTGGAAAAAGTTTGTCAGCAGTGTACATATTTTATCAAGTGTTCACAAGTGGCAATTAAATGAAGTTTGCAAGATTTATCGAATCTAAAGTAGGACTAAGGTGCGACATATATGCAGACATCGTGTAATGGTGAATAGTACCTTCAACAAGCTGCAAAAATAGTGAAATAACGTAAATTGATGTAAAATACATTTAGGCAATGATTTAAAAAGAAATTGGTTCTTTGTGGAGGTTGGATTGTCGCTCCATATACGAAAATTATAAATATATGTTAATTACATAAGATCACCCTGAATACAAACGGGGATCAATATCTTAGCGAAAACACATTCTTTTGACGCCCACAACGTGGCTGACAAAATATTAGACCGCTGTTACTCATAATCACCATAGTCTACAAGATAATTCTATGATGAAATAAGTAGTATCATAATGTCAATGTCCACTGTAAATTCACAAAGCAAAGTGTCTATGCAGAATGCCGAGGCAAGGAGTCTGTCCCGTACTATAGTATGATTGTTTTTAAAATCTCAAACCTTACAAGCCGATGAAAAATAGTGACTTAGGTGGAGAGCGGTGAATTCCAGAGTGCAAAGGGTAGGTACGCCCGTGTGAGTGAGAATGCAGTGATGGGCCCCTTCCTTTCCTCCTGTGGAATAAAAAGAGACATAACAAAAGTGGTTTTAAAATCAATGAATATGCAACATACAATACAGGTACAGAAGAAGCGTCAGGAAGTACAAAACAATATGTTATAAGCTTACAGTAAGTCTAGCTGGTGGTCAAGTTACTCTCTGAGATGACTGGCCAATTCCTCGTCCATATTGAGACCCCCCGGGAATCTGGTTTGAAACTCAATTATGAGCCGAGATTCTCTTTGTCTTAGATTGAGTAACCTGTCACCACCCCTGGGATGTCTGGGAACATGATCCAATATGAAGAAATTCAAATCTGCAGTATTGGAAAAATGTTGTTGTTCGAAATGTCGGGCGACAGGGTACTTAGGGTCCCTGTTGGTGATGGCCCTCATATGTTCGAGGATTCTTTTTTTGGCTGCACAGCTGGTGCTGCCAATGTACCAGAGTTTACAGGTGCATTCAATGGCGTAGACAACGAAAGTTGTACTACATGTTAGAAATTGTGTACGTTTTCTGAAAACACCGCCATATTCAACTGACCCCCTGAATTTACTGCATTTACAGGCCTTACAATGACCACAGGGGTAGAAGCCCACCAGACCATGTTGTGAGATTGTAGGATATAAACTGATGTCATTTTTGACCACTAGATCACGTATGTTTTTATTCCTTTTATAGGTAATGGAGGGTCTCTCTGGCATGCCACTGCCTATGATTGCATCTGTTTTTAAAATATCCCAATTTTTAGTCAGGATCTTTTTGACTTTGTCTGTCTCAGAATTAAAGGTCAATATAATTCTGGTGGCCTCATCCTTTGTTACAGTATCAGTGCCCTGATGGTTCTCTAAGGTTTCTGATCTCTCAGTACCCTTTATTCTCTCGATGGCCTTTTTGAGTACCCAACTAGGATACCCCCTGCTCTCGAATCTGGTAACTATGTTGTCTTGCTCCCTTAAGTAGGAATTCGCGGTATTGCAGTTTCTCTTGGCCCTCAGCAGCTCACCATAAGGAATGCTCCATTTCAGAGCCTCGGGATGGCCACTGAGGGCATGGAGAACACTATTGCCTGCCGTGGCTTTGCGATGCAAACCTCGTAACTTTACTTAAATGCCGATTGTGACCATGCTGGGTTACACGTGAACAAGGCTCTTTAGCTGAAACGCGTTGTGTGATTAAAAACTGCAGATTCTACCATTGGGTTCCTTCGCCTTTTTTCCTGAGAGCGCAAACACGAACTGTGTGTCTTTTTGGAAATTGATGAATCAACCGGACTGCTTCGCCGGTACTTGCGCCACCTTTCTCGGGGCCCAGCACTCCAGTAGGAGCGATTCTTGGTTTTTGGATTTAAAACGGAGGAGTGCACCGGACCGGCCCAGCCAGGTGATTTCCACCGAGTTAGCGGAATAGTACGACGGTACTGTCACCCCAGCCGTTGGAGGTAAGCGTTGCTATCTTTTGTCCGTCCCTTGTGCGAAGTAACTGAGACGAAGGGTCGGCGGGCCCAAGTCAAGGACTCTTCCCGGGGCAGCGGCTAGATGTGCATTGTCTTGCCGCAGCGTGGGGTTCCGCAATAATTAATCCGTTTCTTTTCGATT
Organism: Lissotriton helveticus; assembly: GCF_964261635.1. Lineage (NCBI taxonomy): Eukaryota > Metazoa > Chordata > Amphibia > Caudata > Salamandridae > Lissotriton > Lissotriton helveticus. The sequence goes on from NC_136068.1 coordinate 1,207,452,940, forward strand.
GTGGATAAAGACGGGTCATTAGCAGTAACATCATTGTCTGCTCTGGCTGTGGCAAAAGGAACTTCCCACCATATGGGAGGGGGTAATCGGCAAAGGAACTCTTAAACGAATTAACACATCTGCAGTGTTGAGAGCACAAATATGTCAGAGGAAGAAGTGGGAAGACGAGCAGCCGCTCTCGCCCTATTCAGTAGAAATCCAAGTAGTGCTTCAAAAACGAGCAAAACTACACCATCTGTGACCAAAAGTCAGCCAATTGAAGATAAAATCAGAAAATTAGAAAAATTAAAACGTGCTGGAATAGCAAAGTGGTGGGAAGCGATATCTTTACAAAATTATGTGGATCAAGCAATGGTACCCCGTGGCTTAAGAATCTTCATCACTCCCACATATGAGGCGCCCAATCCCCTAATGCTGAAACAATGGTCAGAACATTCAGCCAAGAGCTCAAAAGGGATGTTGGAAATTCTGATTAACTTTGCGTGGATAGACTGTGAGTCGCTTCTGAAAGAAATTGGCGACATAATCACGGAACTATCAACATTGATGGATGAAGAAACACTCAAAAAAAACCTTGACAGCATGAAGGAACGACTGATAAAGCAAGATGAAGAAATTAAATTAAGAAAACAGCGCAAAATGAATCGGGATTACGCTGACTATGATTGCGGGAGAATACTAACTTTCAGCCGCAAATATGATCACCTATACAAACATGATAAGGTCGTAGTGAGTTCTGCTACTACCAGTGAAACCCCTAAAGACAACTTAACGATGAGTGACACGGAATCGGATATCACAGTGGACAGTGCCTCCAGTGATGAAATAGCCCCAAGGAAGAATTTTTTAGACGAATTCCGGGTGATGCAACAGAGCCGTCACAAAGAGAAACAGAACCAAGCGACATATGCTTCTCCGAAACCGAGAGGACGCGGACGGGGAAAAGGCAGAGGTCGGGGAAGAGGAGAAATCGCAAACAGAGACTCCGACAACGCTGGGAATACCGACAAGACAAAGGGCGCAGTGGGAACCAGAAAGACGCGCTCAAACAAGAACTACTGATGGATATCCACATGGTAAACAAAACAGTTATTAACTTATCTAAGAGAGCAATTTCCGATTTTGAGAAAAAACCACTGTGCCTGGGTCTCTCCTTCTGTCCCACTGCCAAGTTTAATTTCACTGATACCAGAATAGATGTCTTTAAGTTTGTGCGCAAATTAAAACTAAAAAAGTGGCACAAATTAAAGAGATTAGGTCAAAATAACAGCACTGTGACGAATACCAGATCAAATACTTCAAATCTTATCATTGGAGACGTTGATACACTCTTAGCGATATCTGACCTGAGTGATAATACCAACAGCACAGACAATTGCATGGTTACTACCACGCAATGCTTTGACGACATGAATTTGACACAAGATGTTCCTGCCAAAACACAGTTCAGGGCCAAATCGACATTTATGCCCATACTCCCACATGATTGCATCGACACATTTCATGATTGCATCATCAAAGGGCTGGTTGATCTAAGAAAGAAGAACAACTGAGGATACAATAGGCATAATAACAATCTTTCCTTTACTCAAAGAAAAGCATTAAAAACGTTACATGATGATAACAATATAGTGATACGCCCTGCTGATAAGGGCGGCAATATTGTTATACTTGATCGAGAGGCTTATATCAGTGAGGGATTAAAACAACTCCAAGACACTGAGTTCTATATACCAATCAACATTGAGGTTTATAATCAGAGTATCACAGACATTTGGGACAAACTGCAGATGTGGAAAGACAAGGGGCTCCTTGTGTGGGAGGAGTATTGTTACTTAATGAGAGACTTTCCTAGGCTCCCTATTCTATACTTATTACCGAAACTCCACAAACATGCCACCAACCCTCCGGGACGTCCCATAATCTCATCCATTGGCAGTATTAGCGAAACAATTTCTAAATATGTGGATCACTTTCTTCGAGATTATGTCATAACACTTCCCAGCTACATCAGAGACACGAAGGATTTCCTGTGTCATATTGAAACAATCAATTGGGACCCCGAATTCATTTTCATTGTCTTAGATGTACACTCACTGTATACCATAATCAATCATCAACATGGGTTACAGGCATGTGATCATTTCTTGAGTTTCAGACCTTTGTGTTATCGAGAACATTCCAAGATGATAATGGAGATGATGCAATTTTGTTTGACTAACAACATTTTTTCCTTCAATGGCGCCCTCTACAGGCAAACGAATGGTACTGCTATGGGTTCTTGCTTTGCTCCCAGCTTTGCTAATCTGTTTATGGGATATTGGGAGCAGGAAATCCGTAGCAGTAGCACCTTGGCGCAGGATTTTGAGAAGGTCATCATGTGGCTTCGCTACATTGATGACCTCTTCATTATATGGAAAGGCACCACAAGTGAAGCGGAGAACTTTATTGCCAAACTCAATTGCAATAAGTATAACATCAATTTGTCGGGCAATATCAGTGGTACACATACTGAGTTTCTGGATGTTAGATTGGACATAAAAAATCTCAAGATCTGTACCTCTCTGCATCGCAAAGCCACGGCAGGCAATAGTGTTCTCCATGCCCTCAGTGGCCATCCCGAGGCTCTGAAATGGAGCATTCCTTACGGTGAGCTGCTGAGGGCCAAGAGAAACTGCAATACCGCGGATTCCTACTTAAGGGAGCAAGACAACATAGTTACCAGATTCGAGAGCAGGGGGTATCCTAGTTGGGTACTCAAAAAGGCCATCGAGAGAATAAAGGGTACTGAGAGATCAGAAACCTTAGAGAACCATCAGGGCACTGATACTGTAACAAAGGATGAGGCCACCAGAATTATATTGACCTTTAATTCTGAGACAGACAAAGTCAAAAAGATCCTGACTAAAAATTGGGATATTTTAAAAACAGATGCAATCATAGGCAGTGGCATGCCAGAGAGACCCTCCATTACCTATAAAAGGAATAAAAACATACGTGATCTAGTGGTCAAAAATGACATCAGTTTATATCCTACAATCTCACAACATGGTCTGGTGGGCTTCTACCCCTGTGGTCATTGTAAGGCCTGTAAATGCAGTAAATTCAGGGGGTCAGTTGAATATGGCGGTGTTTTCAGAAAACTTACACAATTTCTAACATGTAGTACAACATTTGTTGTCTACGCCATTGAATGCACCTGTAAACTCTGGTACATTTGCAGCACCAGCTGTGCAGCCAAAAAAAGAATCCTCGAACATATGAGGGCCATCACCAACAGGGACCCTAAGTACCCTGTCGCCCGACATTTCGAACAACAACATTTTTCCAATACTGCAGATTTGAATTTCTTCATATTGGATCATGTTCCCAGACATCCCAGGGGTGGTGACAGGTTACTCAATCTAAGACAAAGAGAATCTCGGCTCATAATTGAGTTTCAAACCAGATTCCCGGGGGGTCTCAAAATGGACGAGGAATTGGCCAGTCATCTCAGAGAGTAACTTGACCACCAGCTAGACTTACTGTAAGCTTATAACATATTGTTTTGTACTTCCTGACGCTTCTTCTGTACCTGTATTGTATGTTGCATATTCATTGATTTTAAAACCACTTTTGTTATGTCTCTTTTTATTCCACAGGAGGAAAGGAAGGGGCCCATCACTGCATTCTCACTCACACGGGCGTACCTACCCTTTGCACTCTGGAATTCACCGCTCTCCACCTAAGTCACTATTTTTCATCGGCTTGTAAGGTTTGAGATTTTAAAAACAATCATACTATAGTACGGGACAGACTCCTTGCCTCGGCATTCTGCATAGACACTTTGCTTTGTAAATTTACAGTGGACATTGACATTATGATACTACTTATTTAATCATAGAATTATCTTGTAGACTATGGTGATTATGAGTAACAGCGGTCTAATATTTTGTCAGCCACGTTGTGGGCGTCAAAAGAATGTGTTTTCGCTAAGATATTGATCCCCGTTTGTATTCAGGGTGATCTTATGTAATTAACATATATTTATAATTTTCGTATATGGAGCGACAATCCAACCTCCACAAAGAACCAATTTCTTTTTAAATCATTGCCTAAATGTATTTTACATCAATTTACGCTGTTTCACTATTTTTGAAGCATGTTGAAGGTACTATTCACCATTACACGATGTCTGCATATATGTCGCACCTTAGTCCTACTTTAGATTCGATAAATCTTGCAAACTTCATTTAATTGCCACTTGTGGACACTTGATAAAATATGTACACTGCTGACAAACTTTTTCCAAAGCACTAATGTATTTTACATGAATTTAATGTAAGTCACTATTTGGAACCTTGTATGTGGCAGCATTTACCATTCCAAGATGTCTGCCAAACTTCGTGCACTAGTCCTACTTTTATCTTTGATGTGTGTTGTTGCAAACCTCGTAACTTTACTTAAATGCCGATTGTGACCATGCTGGGTTACACGTGAACAAGGCTCTTTAGCTGAAACGCGTTGTGTGATTAAAAACTGCAGATTCTACCATTGGGTTCCTTCGCCTTTTTTCCTGAGAGCGCAAACACGAACTGTGTGTCTTTTTGGGAATTGATGAATCAACCGGACTGCTTCGCCGGTACTTGCGCCACCTTTCTCGGGGCCCAGCACTCCAGTAGGAGCGATTCTTGGTTTTTGGATATATATATATATATATATATATATATATATATATATATATATATATATATATATAATTCACTGAAAAAAACAAAGGTCAAAGGTTAAAGTAGCATTATAATTAGGTGAATTTTTCAGCTATAAAATTAACGTTTTGAACTAAGAAAAACACAAAACTTCACAAGTGAATAGTTAGCAGTGCTAACTGTAACTTGAGCCCCGGCCATGCTCTGCTTATGAACTTCCATATGACATCATTCATGGCATGTTATATGACATCATTTATGACATCATCCAATGAGTGTGCTCATTTGGTTGTTGATTAGATTGTGACAGATAACTATCATATTACTTTTCCACTTCATTTTGTACAGTTTGGGTCCAGCTAATGTGTGTAAGCATTTAGAAAACTCATATCCTCCTAATGCACTATAACTGTGTAGAGGTACTGAACACATCTTAAATCCTTGCATTGTAGAGAAACTTGTATATGCAGGTGGGAGAATACTTGTGTTCATTATCATACACATACGTATTTTGGTACTGCAGAAAAAGTTTCCTGCAGGGCAAAGTTTCTACAAACTGCATACAGAAGGGCCGATTCCGATGTCGGACGGACATTGGTTGGGGACTGGAACGGAACGATCTCCTGTCAGTCAGTCAAAATACACTTTATTCGATTTTTGTTAAAATCATAAAAGGCAAGATACAATGCAGAACAAATTTAAAAAACATCAGTGGATTTGATTACCAGTTATGACAATAAATTATTAATCTCATTGTTTCGTAATATTTACAAATGATTAAAATTAGTTACAAATAAAACCACATTTAAGATAAAATTAAAATACAACGTTCCGGGGGATTCTTTTGTTCCTTAATCTGAAGGCAGCTGTTAGGAGGCATGCAACGCTAAAAATGGTACAAGTGTCCGCTAGTGATTGGAGGAAAATTAATGCTGGCCTTACTTGAGTAAAGCCAGCAGCCTTCAGGACAGGTAGTAGATATTTTGCCCTCTCTGTGGTATACAGACCACAAAAGAATGTAAAATGGAGGGTATCCTGGTTGGAAAACTGATCACAGTCACAGGGTGGACCGTCTTCTGGTTTTGTCCACACGGGGAAACTACCAAGTGAATAGTGAATCAAGTTCATCCTAAATTTTGTTAGCAAGAATCTGTGGAGTGGGTTGGTAACGATTTTTAAATATGGTTCCAGAGAGGGGGTAGTGATTAAAACCATGTAGGCTCTTACGGAGGGTTTCCTCAGTTCCGACTCCTCTCTCTCCAAGCAAGCCCTCTCCAGAAATTCTTGCTTAATCCACCTGATGTCTTCCCTCCTAATGTTAGTTGGTACGGTATAAAGCTCCGGTCTCCAAAGCGTAGCAAATGCAAATCTAATGTATTTCAGCCATGGTATTCTCATGGCCTGATCCCTTGAGGTTACATCTTTAAGAATAGCGTGATTAAGTGTTAACTCAGGGTTCAGCCATGTTTTAGCCCAAAACAGAAGTGGGGCTAATTTCAGTTTATCAGTGATATAGGTCAGACCCATTTCCTCATGAATCGTGAAGGTAGGAGTGGAATTGGGGACAGATAAAAATTGTATAATGAGCCCATTTTCCACCCTCTGGATTTTATCCAGATTTACATATACCCACAAGGCGAACCCATACATAGCAATTGGGATACACTTACTATTGTATACCTTTATCACCGCCTCCATTGGTTTGGCCCCTAATCTTTTTGTAAAAGCCAACAGGGCTGATGTTGATCGGGCTAGGCTTATGCTCTTTGCCTTAATCTGGGGGACCCAGCAGCCTCTCTGATCAAAAAGAACCCCCAGGTATGGGAAAACAGGGACCCTGGAGAGAACCTCACTCTTACAAGTAAAAGATTTTGCATGCAACTTATTTCCTTTTCTGCCTACAATCATGGTGTGTGACTTCATTACATTAATTTTTAAGTCAAGATTCTCCATAAAGGAGCCAAATCGGTCCCAAAGGGCCTGTAGGCCAATGCCCGTACGGGCAATTAACACAGCATCGTCTGCGTATAGGAGTGCCGGAACCTGCTCTCCTCCTATACGCGGCACGTCTGCCATTCCTGCTTCCAGGTATTTCCCCAGCCCATTTATATAGATAATGAAGAGAAGGGGGGCCAGGATACAGCCCTGGCGCACCCCTTTCTCAGACCTAAAACTGTCCGTGCACCTGCCATCTCTAGAGACCCTTATTTTAGCTGAAAGGTCCTGATGCAAACTAGCAATGAGGGCTACTAATTGTGCCTCTATCCCGATCTCAAGTAAAAGAGACCATAGCTTAGACCTGTTCACCAGGTCGAAAGCCGAGGAGAGGTCCATAAAGGCCAAATATACTGACCCCTCCCCGGCCACCGTATATTTGGAGACCAAAAGATGCAGATTGGAACATTGTTCCAGAGTGCCCCGCTTTTCTCGAAACCCATATTGGATATTCGAGAGCCCCCCACACTGCTCTAGATTTTCCCTCAGTTTGGCCAATAGGACTCTGCCCAAGATCTTAAAGGCAGAATCGATGAGGGAAATAGGGCGATAACACGCTGGGTCCTCCCGGTTTCCCTTTTTAAAAATGGGTACTATAATAGATGTTGCCCATGTATCAGGGAAGATTCCTTCATTTATTGCCCCAAAGACTCTAATTAATACTTTAGACCAGAGTGTCGGGGTGTATTTAAAAAAGTCCGCCGGCACACCATCGGGGCCAGGCGCCTTGTTTTTAGAAGACTCCATTATTGCTTTATGTACCTCCTCCTCAGTAAACTCCACTGTGGGTAAGTAGAGGCCCCCCTCTGTAGTTCTAGCTGTTTCATTATAATTCCCGCCATATACATTACTAAAATGCTGCACCCACTTCTTGTCAGGGATCACACAATCTATAGCAGTATTATCATCCCCCGAAAAGAAAGAATGATTTATAGTGTCCCAAAATCGCTTACTATCTCTAAGGACATCTATAGTGAGGAGATCATTCCATGCATTATTTTTAATCGCCTTTTTCCTCGCCTTGATGTTTGCTTTGTATTCCCGCCTCAAATTGGAAATTAGGACCTTGTCTCTTACCTTAGCCTTTAGGGCTCGTTTCAAGGATCTATACGACCGTGAACAATTAGTATCAAACCATTTATATGGCTTCGGAGGGAATCGTGATGGAGGTGTCGTGAGGTCCCTGGCAGTTTGTGCACAAATAGAATCAAAAGCTGCTATAATTTGGGGGTTAGGAGTGGTTTGGTCCATGCAAGTTGCAAGTAACCCCTCAATTTTAGGCAATAAGGTATCCATAAATGTTTCCTGCACAACCCTGCCCCATTTAAGCCGTCTGCCCTGGTCACTGGGCACCGCCATGGTGCAAACCCGGGGTTGTCCCACTTGTTTGCACCATAAGTCACTCCAGCGTAACTCCACCGACAGAGGATTATGGTCGCTATGGAGTGAGGAAGTTGCCTTGTATTCTATCACCTTTGGTATAAGGCCTGGAGAGGTAAATATATAATCAATAACCGACCCATTGGTCGAGCCTTTATAAGTGGGTACCATCTCGTTTCCCCCTGTGTTTGTTGGTTCATACATATTAAAACTAGCTAGCAGTAGTTTGAGCGCTTCCCCCGATTTAGTGTGTTCAAAATGCAGGGTATCCGCTCCATTCAAGCCCTCTGAGATACCTGCGTGGCACAAAAGTTTACATTGATGAATATTAAAATCTCCCATCAAAAGGAGTTCAAAAGGAATATGTGTATTTCGACTATAATTATTCAGGAAGTTCTCCAGGAGATCCACATGATCAGTTTCTGTTTGTCTTACCCATGAGTTATAAAAGTTAATTACAAGTAGGGTACACCCTGGGGAAACAATCCATTCTATTATTAAAATATTGGGTGAGCCTGAATCCAACTGCTTAAATGACCCCACTAAATCTAAAGAGAAGAGTAAGGTAAGCCCCCCTTTCGCTCTCCCTGCACTACTTGGGGTTGCTGCTATAGTAAAACTTAAGAAGCCATCTAGCAGAAAGCTTGGTGAGGTGTCCCAGGTTTCTTGGATAGCTATCACCTGGTGTCCGGAGATATAATTGACCCAAGTGTGGTCTGTCCTTTTGGCTCTTGTTCCTGCGACATTCCAGGTCAAAAATGTACATAGGGATGTAGCCGCCACCTCAGGTGGTACTAGCTTTGGGGTCAGTGTTGGGGCTGGTTGTCAGTCATTGGTGTTTAAGCCAGCTAATGGGGTGAATCTATTTGCTAAATCCAGATTTGGGCCTTCGCTATTGGGAGTAGGTCTGCTGTGCTTTACTGTACTAGATGCTGTTTGCCACTCATTTTCCGCTATCCCTATCTTGGGGAGTGTGTTCAGGTGTATGTTGGGTCGGATTTTCCCCCTTCGAGAAGGATAAAAAAACCCTAAGGGGACCGCTCTAAGAGTGTCATTTTCTCGTATATCAGACCCATCCCAGAACAAGCTATTTGGGCAATAAGCATTGTCAAAATTTACCTCCACACAGTCACCTTTTACAGTTTTAGCTCGGTTCCCCACCCAACCCACCCTTCTAGCAAAAATGATCCTGGCGGAGGTATTTATTTCTCCACTGCTGGTATCATCACACCACTTTTTGGCCTTCCCCATAAGTGTAGCAGTGGATTCAAACTCTCCTTCTCTTAACAAAGGGAAAACTGCCACAAAAGGTACTACTGCTGGGGGTAGATTTAAGTGAGTCTTACATTCTGAGTACGTATGCTCCCCTCCTATAGTTGGAGCCCCCTGTGGAGTATTAGATGTCCTTGGCTGTGGTTTCCCATTCATACCTGCCCCTACACTATTTACAACCGTGATATTATTTATCGGTGATGGTAACAACGGCTTTGCACGCGGTTGGGTAAGTCCTTCACTTCCCAATATGGGGCCTTTGTGGGTAGTGTCAAGTTTTTTACCTAATTCGTCGATCAAGACACATTTTTTTAACAATCCTTCAAGGCATGTGTTTATAGTGTCAACGATGTCCTTGGCAATACCCACTAACAAGGGTTCAATCCGTTCCTCGAAGAGAGCATCGAGATGATCCTTCAGAGTATCTTCGACCACTTTTCTGACATCGATGTCCCCCTCTCCGTTCTTCCTCTTTGTCCCTATCAGTTTTGTATTTGCAGCCGGGTCCTGAGGCAAAATAGATGGCAAAACTGAAGGGGGACAAACTTGTGTCAAGCCAGTGGCAGAAGTGGGTTTCACAATAATAACATCAGGCTCTAGGGGAATGCCTTGCTCGGGGGTCGGTTGTGATATAGTGGGAGAGGTTGCTAATAAGCCCAGTTCTTGTTGTGCAGTTGCGATTTCTTTTGTTAAAGCCCCAACCGCAATTGTGAGGTAGGACATGATAGAGTCAGATTGTTTCGCAACTTTGGCTTTTTCCCCCCCATCATCCACAGTAGCACCATTTTTGCGCTTACCCATCTTGTTGGTAGATGTAAGTTGGGTGGCCCAGCCCTGCCTGTTCCTGCCTTGGACTGCCGTAGACTGTCCCGCCCTTGTCCCGGGCTTCTCCCGGGCAGCTCCCGCGCGTGACTCGCGAGGCGAGAGTAGCCTCTGCCTTTTCTAGCGCCTCCAGGCGCGCTGCTCTCGTAGCTGGGAAATGTAGTTCCCGATGGAACTACGGCCGTTGCCCTCATAGCGCTCTCAGGTGTCTGGCCGTTCCCCTCACGGCATGCTGGTTAGAGCCAATGCCCCAGAGATGTCCCCCGCAGGGCTCGTGCAGCCTCTGCCTTTTCTAGCGCCTCCAGGCGCGCTGCTCTCGTGGCAGGTGTGCGACGGCCCCGGGGTAGCTGGGAAATGTAGTTCCCGATAGAACTACAGCCGTTGCCCTCACGGCGCTCTCAGGTGTCTGGCCGTTCCCCTCACGGTGTGCTGGTTAGAGCCAATGCCCCAGAGATGTCCCCCGCAGGGCTCGTGCAGCCTATGCCTTTTCTAGCGCCTCCAGGCGCGCTGCTCTCGTGGCAGGTGTGCGACGGCCCCGGGGTAGCTGGGAAATGTAGTTCCCGATGGAACTACGGCCGTTGCCCTCATGGCGCTCTCAGGTGTCTGGCCGTTCCCCTCACTGCGTGCTGGTTAGAGTCAATGCCCCAGAGATGTCCCCCGCAGGGCTCGTGCAGCCTCTGCCTTTTCTAGCGCCTCCAGGCGCGCTGCTCTCGTGGCAGGTGTGCGACGGCCCCGGGGTAGCTGGGAAATGTAGTTCCCGATGGAACTACGGCCGTTGCCCTCACGGCGCTCTCAGGTGTCTGGCCGTTCCCCTCACGGCGTGCTGGTTAGAGCCAATGCCCCAGAGATATCCCCCGCAGGGCTCGTGCAGCCTCTGCCTTTTCTAGCGCCTCCAGGGGCGCTGCTCTCGTGGCAGGTGTGCGACGGCCCCGGGGTAGCTGGGAAATGTAGTTCCAGATGGAACTACGGCTGTTGCCCTCACGGCCCTCTCAGGTGTCTGGCCGTTCCCCTCACGGCGTGCTGGTTAGAGCCAATGCCCCAGAGATGTCCCCCGCAGGGCTGGTGCAGCCTCTGCCTTTTCTAGCGCCTCCAGGCGCGCTGCTCTTATGGCAGGTGTGCGACGGCCCCGGGGTAGCTGGGAAATGTAGTTCCCGATGGAGCTACGGCCGTTGCCCTCACGGCGTTCTCAGGTGTCTGGCCGTTCCCCTCACGGCGTGCTGGTTAGAGCCAATGCCCCAGAGATGTCGTCGGATCCAGCCCAGGAATTAGGATGCGACGAACCCTGTTTGGTCGCAATCCAATACTTTACAATAGGAGCATGCATTCCGAACAAAATGCATGCTCTCTTTGCAAAAAGCAGAAGTGCAGTTCATCTCTGCACTCTGTGGCAGGCACCTCAAGGTGTCTGCCATTGGGTGCAGGGATCAACAGGGGGCACTATAGGTGCCCCCTAGGCCACCATGTAAAGGCCTTGCACCCATGGGGGCCCTGTTGTTGGCCCCCAAATACATATTCCCAATGCCTTTCTGTGCCAGAAAGGCTGGCACAGAAAAGTAGTGGAAATCTGCCATCGTAATCCCTCGGCCGGAAAGAGCCGGCCAAGGGATTACTGCAGGTTTTTCTGGATTGGGGAAGGGCTCTCTGAGCCCATCGGAGGCCATTCAGAAAATCGATTCGGATTCCCTTCCGACCCACCCCATTGAAATCGGTCGGTTGCAAAGGAATCCGACCAGCCTATTACGATGTGGGCTGGAGGGCTCCGACCATCGGTCAAAGCCATTCTAGCCTGCATAGAAATCAGGCCCTAAGTATTGTAAGCTGTTATTGAAAAGAATCATCTCAGCATGGCAATTTCTACTTAACATAGAAGACTGTGCACCAGGTACTAACCTATGGATGTTTTCTTGGTTTGCTTCAGAAGATGGCTATCTGTAAAGTCTTTACCACAGTATGAATGGTGCAGGTAGTAGGATGTTTATCACCTTCAGGTCGTGGTTATTTTTAGTCAATAATGTATTTTGGCAGCTGTTGCATAGGGTGCACTGTTCTTAGTAGATATTTTCTAATAGTCTATGGTTTATTTCTTATGAAAGTTTCAGTGTTTGCAAACAGTGTGACACAGAGTAAACTCTCTCTATGTCTCTATGGAGTAAGCAATATTTACAGTATTCAGTTCTCTACTGATATCAACTTCATTTCTTAATCTATGCTCGGTATGTCAGCGGTTTGATACAGATAAAAGCTGTCCGTAGTACGGTATTTGTTTTGGACTTAGCATTCACTATTTAGGCTTTCTCAGAACAGTTCTATACAGATTTAACATTATACTCAATGAGAGTTTTCCATATTCTGTGGTAGATTGTTAATGTGAAGTATGCTACGTGTAAAGCCATACCAATTTATCATGCAATATGTGGGAAAACAAAGCTTGGATGATGCCATCAGTGACATCATAAATGATGTCATAGAGCATGCCATGAGTGATGTCATATGGAGGTTATACGCAGTGCATGGCATGGGCGTAAGTTACAGTTTGTGTTGCAAACTATAACTAGTGAATTTCAGATGACAGGTGTGTGTAGTAGGGTGGGGGAGGGACAGCCCTCTCCTTTTAGACATCTCTCAGCAGATGATGGGTGTGCGTAGTGGGTTGTGTGGAAGGACAGGCCTCTCTGCTGAGACCTCTCTCTGTAATGATAGGTGCGAGTAGGGTGTGGGAAGGGACTGCCCTCTCTTTTCAGAGCTCTCTCTCAGATGATGGGTGTGTGTAGTGGGGTGTGGGGAGGGACAGCTCTCTCCTTTTAAACCTCTCTCTCAGATGATGGGTGTTCGGTGGTAGGGCCCTTCCTTTTAGACATTTCTCTCTGATGACATGTGCGTGTAGTAGGTTGTGTGGAGGGACAGGCCTCTGCTGAGACCTCCCTCTGTAATGATAGGTGCGAGTAGGGTGTGGGAAGGGACTGGCCTCGCTTTTTAGAGCTTTTGCTCAGATGACGGGCGTGCACAGTAGGATGTGTATAGGGACTGGCCTCTCTGATGAGGTATCTCTCTCTAATGATGGGAGTGTCTGGTAGGGTTTGGAAAGGGACTGACTTCTCCTTTTAAACCTCCCTCTCAGATGATGGGTGTGCATAGTAGGATGTGGGGAGGGACTGCCCTCTCCTTTCAGACCTCTCGCTCAGATGATAGGTGTGTGTAGTAGGGTGTTTGGAGGGAATTGCCTCTCTGCTGAAACCTCTCTCTGTAATTATAGGACTGCATAGTAGAGTGTGAGAGGGGGCTGGGCTCTACTTTCAGACCTCTATCTTAGATGATGGGTGTGCATAGTAGGGTGTTTGGATGTGCCTTAACTCTGCTCACAACTCTTACAGTACAGTATGATAGACACTATCTGCAGTAACACTGCAGTGCTTTTTGGGATTCGGTGTAATTCTGTTGAGAAGTTTTCGAGAAATTAAGGGTAAAAATGTTTAGATATTCCAGGCCACAGAATATTCGCATTAGTACCATGAAGTTCTGTGGTACTGCGAGCGCAAACATGCAAAATGATTGGCTGGCGCAACATGAAGAGAAGGTTGCACCTACCATTTTATGACTCGGAGGCTCAGGCCCTGTTTTAAAGAGAAAAAACAAATGGAGGTCAGGGCACCTCCTTGTATTTTTGAGAAAGGACCACAGTACTGGGGCACCAAAATAAAGAAGGGGAGCATGGAGAGTTGCAATACCATGGGGGTTGGCCAGCACCTGAAAGGGAGTTGGCTGCCCGCAGAGCGTAAGGCGCAGGGCCTGACTTTGTTTAAATATGGTAAATAAATATTACTTCATGCTTAAAAAAAAACCGAAAAATTCCCTGAAAAAATTTAAGGTTAAAGTGACATTATAGTGTAGTGAAACTATCAGTTAAAAGCATACATTTGAAACTAGAAAAAAACACTGAAATTGCACCAGTTACATCTAACTGTAGTAACTCATGCCCTCGCTATACACTGCTTATGACTTCACATCACTCATGACAAATTCTATTACATCATTGCTAACATCAATGCAACATCGAAAACGTCATTGATTGACATTGTGCATTGTGGGGGGGGAGACATCAAAGTCACTGGCAACGAAAATACTGAAACAGAATGAATTCCTATACGTTTATATTTTGAAGTACAAGCATGGAATGAACTGCTTTCGCAAATGAATTGTTTGTGCTTCAATTTAAAAGCGTACAGGTTCAGAGACTCATAAGGAATGCATTGGCAAGCTAGCAGGGGCCTAATCACCACTTGCCCTCCAGTTAGCATCATTCCTAGCTTTCACATGTCAACCCCTGGGTTCAGTGCTATGATGTTTTTCGGTATCTGAGCACTTTATAATTAATAATGTAAGTGAAATATTCATTGACCACATCTCAATGTGGGTCTCTGGGTCAAATCAGTGTACCTGGCAAGACCTACTTGGCTTGGGGTAGCAAAATGAACGCCTGGCTTGTGCTTTCTAGGTTATCCTGTTGTTTAAGTTGTTTGAGTTTTGCACTATAAATGTGTAATTTATTTACATTAAGGAGAATGCAAGAATTTAGCAAGTGTTCCAATAGTATGCATTGCGGTTAATATGAATGCAAGGTGGCTTTCTAGTTAGGAGACAGATATGAAAATCATTTTTGAGTTGGCCGAGGACTATAGAGATGTTGGAAAAAGGAAGGATTGATACCTTTTCATGATAAACTAAAACAATATCAGCTTCCGCTTGGGCAATCAAGGGGGTGCAGATCACTTGCAAATACATTTATCAAAGTGAGTGCCAGCACGTATCCCTGGTGTATTCCAAAAGAGACAAATATGGTGCCCTCTTGACTCATCTTGCCCATAACTCAACTGCCAAAAGTTCCTTTGAGCGCAATGATCATATTCATTCTGAGTTCCAAATGCAGCACCACACCAGCTTCCCAAAGAAGGGGCTTATTGACAGAATGAAAACCAGCTAACATATCGCTAACAGTTAAATACATAAACTCATTAAAAAGCCACTGCCTAAAAATGAACAAAACAGTAAAAACGTCTGCTTGATTGAGTTAACCCCTTGCCTAAACTCTCCATGCACTTGCATAATTATTTTCTCCGGATCTAGGCACACCTGGATGTGCCTCGACAAAACCTTATTTATAAATTATTTAAAAAATGAGTGAAGGGAATTGTTTTTAATGAAAAGGCACTTTAAGGTCCATCTTCTTAAAAAAATATGCTAGAACATCACCCTGAAAGATGATAAAGATGTATGTCCCCTGCCCACATTACTTCCACTTGATATGCAGTATTAGGGTCTGCAAAATGCCTCAGCCACTCTGTCTTGCTAATCATTAAGTAAAATCTAAGATTAATCTTTACATCCTCAAGATGTCAGGAGCCAAAACTCAGCACAGCCTGTTTCAATACCCCTATGAAAAGCTATCCAAAGGTAGAGTAAAGGCCTACTTGTTTGCTATGATCATATAGGAAATCCAGAGAGCAAGGACTTTGTATGGGTACTAAAGGATCCTCTTCTAGGTGCAATACCTTCTTTTTCACCTACTGGCCATTCCATGTTCAATTAGGGATAAGCTCAATTTGGCTTTGTAGAGGCATTTAGTAAAGGGTTCTCTGCAGTAACTCTTGTAACACCTTGATTATTAAAGTAGGACACATATAAGTAGAGAAGATCTGAGTTGCTCTAGCCTTGTAGAAGCTTTTGCCTTGAGTCTTCTTAGGTCAGAACGATGATAACGGCGATCTTCATCAGATGGAACTTTGCCTCCCTTCTAAGAGAATAAACAATGAATGGTGGCAATAAGAAGACTACAGGAGGAAAGGAAGAAAATGATCTGAAGAGGCAAAATAAATTAGGTCAGAAAAACATCCTAACAAACTTGCACAACAATCTACACTGTTATAATAAACAAACAAGAACATATCCAGTAGGACAAATATATTAACCAAGAGTTAGTAAAAAGGTAATGCAGGTGCGATTGAACTGATATTCATGAGCTAAATCCATGCTAAAAATAGTAGATCAGATTTTTATGCAACGCAAATTCTATATATCAGTGCTATTTACAATCATGTACAGCAGAGCTCAAGTAAACTGCTTTTCCTGCTTTGTGCTAAAGAGTACATTTTCCACTTTTTCATACAGCCTAACAAAAAGCATAAATGGCTAATTGGTCTTCTCAAATTTATATTTTGAAAGTTCTCACCGGGGACAACTAGCAAAATAATGTTCATCTAACTGGAACAAACACGCACAAGTCAGATTTCTGTGTTTAAAGAACACCACAACAGAAAACATAACATTCATTGTCAAAGAATGGACAGATAGCTCTTTAGTTAGCAAAATGTAAATTGTGCTGCTGGCGCATATACTGCAGAAAGGATCAAAAAGGCCAGGTTGTGGTCTTGGGGTATTCAAAAACTTTTGTAAGGGCGTTGGGATTTAATTTGTCTTGTCACCTCATCCTCCAGTCATTGTTTCCCTTTCACACCTTCATATATCCCAAGAAAAGAAAAGTTAGAAAGTTGAACTGAATGGCCAGCGGCACTGAAAACAGAATGATCTCCAACAATAAGATCAAAGGAAATCTTGGTGTTGCAGGCAGGGGAAAGAGTGTTAGTACAGGCAGAAGAGCGGTATACAACCTTTACCACGCAACTTTTACAACGACCTACCATTACCACGCATTTTTTACAACGCAGGATCCATTACAACGCATACCATTACCACGCATGTATTTACAACGCAGGTACCTTTACAACGCATACCATTACAACGTAAGTATTGGTAAGTATATTATTTTATTAAAAATATTATAAGTTTGCGTTTTCGGGTAAAGGGGTATTTTTAGGGTTCAGGGTCAGTTTTGGGTTTTTGGGTAAAGGGGTATTTTTAGGGTTCAGGGTCAGTTTTGGGTTTTTGGGTAAAGGGGTATTTTTAAGGGTTCAGGGACAGTTTTCAGTTTTTGGGTAAAGGGGTATTTTTAGGGTTCAGGGTCAGTTTTCAGTTTTTGAGTAAAGGGGTATTTTTAGGGTTCAGGGTCAGTTTTCAGTTTTTGGGTAAAGGGGTATTTTTAGGGTTCAGGGTCAGTTTTCAGTTTTTGGGTAAAGGGGTATTTTTAGGGTTCAGGGTCAGTTTTCAGTTTTTGGGTAAAGGGGTATTTTTAGGGTTCAGGGTCAGTTTTCAGTTTTTGGGTAAAGGGGTATTTTAAGGGTTTAGGGTCAGTTTTCAGTTTTTGGGTAAAGGGGTATTTTTAGGGTTCAGGGTCAGTTTTGGGTTTTTGGGTAAAGGGGTATTTTTAGGGTTCAGGGTCAGTTTTGGGTTTTTGGGTAAAGGGGTATTTTTAGGGTTTAGGGTCAGTTTTGAGTTTTTGGGTAAAGGGGTATTTTTAGGGTTCAGGGTCAGTTTTGGGTTTTTGGGTAAAGGGGTATTTTTTGGGTTCAGGGTCAGTTTTGGGTTTTTGGGTAAAAAGGTACAGGGTATAAATTAAATTAATTAAATTAAATTAAATTACATTATATTAATTTTAATTAAATTACATTTTAAAAAATATTAAATTAAATTAAATTAAATTAATTAAATGAAATTACATTAAATTAAATTAAATTAAATTATTTAAATTAAATTAAATTAAATTACATTATATTCATTTTAATTAAATCACATTTAAAAAAAAAATATTATATACTTACCAATACTTACGTTGTAATTGTATGCGTTGTAAAGGTATCTGCGTTGTAAATACATGCGTGGTAATGGTATTCGTTGTAATGGATCCTGCGTTCTAAAAATTGCGTGGTAATGGTAGGCGTGGTAAAAGTATGCGTTGTAACGTCATACATCCCAGAAGAGCAGGTATAATGGAATACAAAGGGCTGGAAAGCTGGCTGGAGCCATTGGGACAGCTGTGATTGTAAGGATGATGGTTGCAGACAACTCTTTCAAGAAGATTTGAGATACGAAATTAAGGCAAATAGGCTGGAAATTAGCAGGAGAGATATATATGATGGACTTCAGTGGCATTGGAAAGAGGGGTGAAGGAGGGGACAGGTATTTTGGGCATCAGTGGATTCAGAGGAGAGGAGCAAGGAGATTAAACAATACATGTATTAGGGAACTGACTCGTCACATTTATCTATTTTAGAAGTATAACACAGTGAATTCAAAAGCTGCTACTGCAGGAACACAAGTGTATTTGCTTCCTCAAACCAGGGTGAGGTTCAGGTATATCCTATCCTTTATTAAGGAATTACAAAAAAGTACAGTGCCTATTCGCAGACCCATAGGAGGTTGCTGCACTATATTTGGTTTGTACATTTGGTTCACACATGTACCTCCTGAGCTTAACTCATAATGCACTTCCAAAGAGGTGGCAAACATCATGTAATTAAGGTTGCTCGAATACTTCAATATTGTGTTATTTTGTTAACACCAAAAAAAGTACTTCAGAGAGACTCTAAGACACTTCATCAGTTAGGCAAAGTATTTACAATCGTGATGATTTAATCGTAATGCACATCATTTCAGATGATGAATTATTAGATGCATCTGCCAAACTAGATTAGCTTTATTGGCAACTATGCACTAGAGGCCAGATGTACAACCCTTTTTTGCAGCCGCAAACGGAGATCCTCCCGTTTGGGGCTACAAAAAAGTGTGTGTACAAATGCTATTCACTGACTCGCAAAATAGGATTTGCAACTCTAGCTATTAGGAAGGGGTGTCCCTTCCTAATAGCGAGTCAATATGCTATGTACTGATGTTTTGCGTCCGCTTTTGCGGCCGCAAAACACTTGCAGTTTACCACCTACTTCAAGTACTAATAAGAGAATAAGAGATCAGGGCGGGACAGCAGTGCTGGTACTGCTGGACCTTTCAGCGGCTTTCGACACGGTCGACCATAGCATCTTGGTCGACCGTGTCGGGAAGAAGGGCATCTCCTCCACGGCAAGAGCTCTCCTCGCTTCCTTTCTCTCTGAGAGAACGCAGGCCGTCACTCTTGGCCCCTACCAATCTGTTAAGTTGTCACAACTGTGTGGTGTACCTCAAGGCTCATCCCTAAGTCCGACACTTTTTAATATCTATGTGTCGGACCTGGCCAATGTCATTAAGGCACATGGGATGAGCCTAACATCCTACGCGGACGACACTCAACTGGTTATGGCAATAAGAGGTGACGGAGAAGAGGTAGCCGAACGATTTCGGAGAGGATTGACTGAGATAGGTGAGTGGATGGCCTTTAATTGCCTAAAACTTAACTCGGAAAAAACCGAGGTGATGATTTTTGGACAACTCTCACCGGAATGGCCCTCCTCTTGGTGGCCCCAAACGTTCGGTGCCCCTCCCAAACCGGTGACCAAAGTAAGAAACCTAGGAGTAATCTTTGATGATCGTTTAAACTTCATGGACCATGCCAGTAAAGTAGCCTCCACAGCCCATCACAAACTACGCATGATTCGAAAAATAAGCCCTTATCTCCCAACAACTGCTATTAAAACACTGGTGAGCTCATTAGTCCTGACATCATTGGACTACTGTAATGGGCTTTTCATTAACTCACAAGCTAGAGTTATAAAAAAACTGCAGACCATACAAAATGCGGCAGCTCGCCTTATCCTTGGAATCCCTAAGTTTGCTCCTCTCTCTGACGCAATAACAAAACTGCACTGGCTGACGATTCAGAACAGAGCCAGATTTAAATCACAGTGCATTGTTTACAAAGCACTAAATAAACAGGGTCGGCAGTTCCTAATAGACCATCTTTGTCCTTACCAACCAACACGTCAGCTGCGCTCCACCAACAGCAACCAACTATCGGTGCCTTGCACCAGGACAGTGATGTGGGGAGATCGACGTTTTGTGGTAGCAGCTTCCAAACTCTGGAATACTCTACCTCAGGACATCAGAGCATGTTCCACACTGCTCCAATTTCGCAAAAAACTGAAAACCTGGTTGTTCAATAAATAAGTTCACGGTATGGGGCAGAGGTTAGAACAACGCAGCTTAATTAACATCTAGCTGGCAAATTACCTAGCGCCAAGACACCTTCGGGTATATGTTGCGCTTTATAAATGCCAATAAAAAAAAAATAAAAAAAAGTAGGGGTTAACCACTCGCAAAGGGGAAGGGGTCCCCAGGGGACTCCTTCCCCTTGTGAGTATGTGGGAAAATATTTTTTAAGAGCAGTAAGGGTCCCAGAGACCACTGCCTGCCCTTAAAAAATTAAACTGAAAAGTTTTATTTCTCTTTTTTAAATGCATCCGTTTGCCTTTATGGAAAATGGGCTGCATTTAAAAAAAAAACTGCGTTATTAAAAAAGCAGTCACAGACATGGTGGTCTGCTGACCCCAGCAGGCCACCATCTCTGTGAATGCTAGTCAATCCTAAAGGAGCTGCAAATTGAGCCTGACTGATTAATATTAATGAGGAATGCAATTTGTGAACCATTAGGAATCGCAAACAGTGTCTGAGACACTGTTTTGCCATCCAATTAGCGAGTCGCAAATTGTGAGTCGCAAATGTGAAGCAATTTGCGACTCGCTAATTAGTGGGTCGTACATCTGGCCCCTAGTGTGCTATTCACAGTGCAAGAGAAGGCATGTAGAAACCTAGCAACAAAGGATTAGTGCAAAAAATACCAGGTATGTGCAAAGATATTTTGGGGTGGCAAAGTTTTGCAAAGTTCCACATGTATTCTGTTTGCAAAGGTTTTTTAAATTCTCAAAGTAAAGCGAAACCATTTTCACTCTTAATTAACCCTGCTTAGATAAAAGAAATTCATGATGATTTTTTCACCACGAGTTTACTATTTGCAACATAGATTGTCACAATAGTCATAGTTTGCACGTAAATGTGGTAAACAAAGCTAAACAACCTTAGCCTGGTTGTGACGTTTTACAAAGAAATTTGCAAAGGTTGCAAAAAAGTCGTAGGAACTTTACCCACCCCTATGTATCATATGCAGTGAATATCACTAGTACATGCATGTAATTGTCTACAAAATATTACAGTGTACTAACCTGCAGAATAAGTAATATTATTCAGTGCCATATTTACATTTACTGAACAAAAAAGCACAATTTCAAAGTTGTATTTCTAGCAATTGTACACAAAATAATTAAAACACACTGCTTGGCAAGCTTTTCGTGCAATAAAAAGGAGAAATAACAACAACTCGCTAAATGTATCATGGCTCAGGACCTTGGAGTGACTGAGTATGGCTATTTATATTTGAGTTGCTTTCTGCACAAGAAACAACAAACACAACAATGATGGACAGAATGTGGATCAATGTCACACATTCAACCCAGTCCAAAGATCTGGGCCCAAATCCATCGTTTTTCCACTCCACACCACCCTGGGTTAGACAATGGCGATATGCAAATCAGCGCTGACCCTGTGCCCCATGGGAACAGTCCAGTCCGAACTACAAAAGCCATGTCCTTCCCAGAACGGAAACAAGCATCCGAGGA
Organism: Lissotriton helveticus; assembly: GCF_964261635.1. NCBI lineage: Eukaryota > Metazoa > Chordata > Amphibia > Caudata > Salamandridae > Lissotriton > Lissotriton helveticus. Next base: position 1,207,474,586 of record NC_136068.1, read on the forward strand.
CCGGCCCGGTTTCGAGGTAACACCTCTCTTCAGCCCGGCTAGCTTGATTCCAGTGGTGTGGAGTGCCTGGGACTCACGTCTGAGCATCCCCAGTACACTTAGAGCGGTAACTACAAACACAACAATGATGGACAGAATGTGGATCAATGTCACACATTCACCCCAGTCCAAAGATCTGGGCCCAAATCCATCGTTTTTCCACTCCACACCACCCTGGGTTAGACAATGGCGATATGCAAATCAGCGCTGACCCTGTGCCCCATGGGAACAGTCCAGTCCGAACTACAAAAGCCATGTCCTTCCCAGAACGGAAACAAGCATCCGAGGACCGGCCCGGTTTCGAGGTAACACCTCTCTTCAGCCCGGCTAGCTTGATTCCAGTGGTGTGGAGTGCCTGGGACTCACGTCTGAGCATCCCCAGTACACTTAGAGCGGTAACTACAAACACAACAATGATGGACAGAATGTGGATCAATGTCACACATTCACCCCAGTCCAAAGATCTGGGCCCAAATCCATCGTTTTTCCACTCCACACCACCCTGGGTTAGACAATGGCGATATGCAAATCAGCGCTGACCCTGTGCCCCATGGGAACAGTCCAGTCCGAACTACAAAAGCCATGTCCTTCCCAGAACGGAAACAAGCATCCGAGGACCGGCCCGGTTTCGAGGTAACACCTCTCTTCAGCCCGGCTAGCTTGATTCCAGTGGTGTGGAGTGCCTGGGACTCACGTCTGAGCATCCCCAGTACACTTAGAGCGGTAACTACAAACACAACAATGATGGACAGAATGTGGATCAATGTCACACATTCACCCCAGTCCAAAGATCTGGGCCCAAATCCATCGTTTTTCCACTCCACACCACCCTGGGTTAGACAATGGCGATATGCAAATCAGCGCTGACCCTGTGCCCCATGGGAACAGTCCAGTCCGAACTACAAAAGCCATGTCCTTCCCAGAACGGAAACAAGCATCCGAGGACCGGCCCGGTTTCGAGGTAACACCTCTCTTCAGCCCGGCTAGCTTGATTCCAGTGGTGTGGAGTGCCTGGGACTCACGTCTGAGCATCCCCAGTACACTTAGAGCGGTAACTACAAACACAACAATGATGGACAGAATGTGGATCAATGTCACACATTCACCCCAGTCCAAAGATCTGGGCCCAAATCCATCGTTTTTCCACTCCACACCACCCTGGGTTAGACAATGGCGATATGCAAATCAGCGCTGACCCTGTGCCCCATGGGAACAGTCCAGTCCGAACTACAAAAGCCATGTCCTTCCCAGAACGGAAACAAGCATCCGAGGACCGGCCCGGTTTCGAGGTAACACCTCTGTTTAGCCCGGCTAGCTTGATTCCAGTGGTGTGGAGTGCCTGGGACTCACGTCTGAGCATCCCCAGTACACTTAGAGCGGTAACTACAAACACAACAATGATGGACAGAATGTGGATCAATGTCACACATTGCGCTTTCTGCACAAGAGCCAAGGATTTATAAGGGTGTCACACCTATTAAAAATAAAACCGAAATAAAAGCACTCATGGCTATAATAGAGTGACGGTCACACAATCCTACTCTCTTGGACAGTAGTGTGTTTCCTACCTACTTTTACTGACCCTGGCTTTGAATAATCCAACAGTAGTAAGTATGTTAGTGTATTTCAAGTTCCAAATGCATTCTCAAAATCTGCATGGAATACCTTTATTTTGAAGAGGCATCATATTGAAGAACAGGGAAACAATAACAATATATTTTCATAAGAGCACTCAACAAGACTGCACAGCACACAACCAATCCTGAAAACACCAAATGAAAGAGCTTTGCTCCCATGCTAAAGCAATGTACTGTTCTATAGCCAATACTGTATTTGTGTTTTATCGCAGCATCCTATAGTGTAAACTTCAAGGCTATCTTCTCAGAATAATCAAAGCCAGGCTCACAAATATATTAAAATATGTTAAAAAGTGGAAGAGTAAAGGAGAATGCACCACCATTTATTCAATGTCACACATTTGTGTTGTCTTTCAACATACCATGAGGTAGTCTAGATAAAACTAGTTATTGTGAAAGGATTTCTAATTTTTATGTGTGAGCTGGGGTTTTCATCTTCTTTCCTGTGAGTTTTGCAATTTATTACCACATTTTTGGTTTAGTTCAATGTTAAGCTTCTGATAAATCAGGACTAGTCTGTGCTGTATAAATACTATATACATACATACATACATACATTATCACGCTGATGAGCTAATGTTTTTAGCATCAGAATCACATGGCCAGTGTTGAAATCTTGAGTAAATGACCATCAGCAATTTCTCTAAAACTGATACTTTTCATAACTTGCATAAAGAAACCAAATTAAATTCTTATCCAATTCTTCCACAATCAGCACCGCTTATTTACATGTATATTCATGTTTATTTGTTAGCCAAAACAATTCAAATGCTAATGATATTTGAAAGAACCATAAACATTGATGGATGATAGAATCATAGAAATGCATAGAACAATCATTGAACATTATGTAACATGGACCAGAAAGTAAGAGTTGGAACGGGTCACCGGGTGCAGTTGTGTGAATTTCAATAACAAAGACAAACGGCAATAGTATTTATACCTAATACAATACAGAAGTAGCAGTATACATGCTTACAATATTTTAAGGCTTTGATAGGCAGTTATCAATCGTTATCTTCTAGTACCTGGGGATGGCACTTTGTTTTTTTTAAATCACTGTAGTGAGATGAATGCTCTGATGACTGCAAAACAGCTGCAGATTTAAAGGATTGTGAGTGGTATCAAATATGAGACAATAATTAACAAAAAAGAAGAAAAGACTTTTGGAAGAAAAAGAAAAAGTATTGATAGTTTATGAGATGAAAAGATCAAATGGAGCACATTAAGGGTTACCAGATTTGATTACTCAGATGTGTTTATGGGTGATATGGTGAATTAATGGAGCAGATCCAACTAAGGTTAAGGTTGTGGTTGTGGTGGTTGGAACTGTAAATAGTGAGGTCTCAGTTTCTTAAATAGCATTGGGTTTGGAAGTAGGGTGTTAAATCGGTTGAGAGAGAAGAATGTATAATCGGTGTATGTGATTGAGAGTTTATTATGTAATGCAATGTAATAAAGAACACAAACAGCAGCCTGGCAGAGTACCCTGGCGATTAGTATTGTCAGGGCAGAAGTTTTAGAACCTCTGAGATTCAGAGGGACAAAGAGTGAGGGAAAATTATGAGAAGTCTGCGTTTAGAGCTATAGACGGAGACTATTCTATAGCTTTGCAGTTAGTTAGAGGTGAAGATTGGGTTTGTGCTAGCAAATCATTGTCCGTGAGTGATGGGATAAGTTTTATAAGTAACTTGCATGGTTTGGGGTGTATGTCTGAAATCTTTGAAGGTCTCATTCTTGCCCCATTTACTAATGAGTGCTCCCATTTGGGTTTTCATGGATCGAAGATTAGACAAAGTCTGGGTTGGTGTGCATGAGATAGTGAGGAGGAAAGGAACGTGCACAGGGGAAAATGTGAATCAAATTCATGTTTCAGGGCTTTGCAAAATTAGTTGAATGATTTAGTTTGTTGTAAATGAGTTAAGATGTAGTTTGGAGTGAATCTTGAGAATGACTCCTTTTAGAAACAGGAGCCAAATTTGCATAGGGGGAGAGCAGGAGCAATAGTGACCACAATCTGCAAGATAGTATGGAGAAGCTGGTTGACTGAAGTCTTAATGATAGGTAGAGACTGAGTCAGTGTGTTAGATATTAATATTGACTCCAATACAAATGACCACTTTAACATTTGCTTTTGATCCCACAAAACAAATTAGAAAGAACTCTTACCAAACGTATTTACCAATTACAGTGATTGCCTTCTTCCAGGTTCGATTTCACAAGTTTCTTGCTGCTTACCTTTCAGATGTTTCTGTCCAACCTGTTGAATATTGCAAGAACAATAAGGATTTTTAGGGGCATTATGACTGGGTCAGTAAAACACAGCTGCCCCTGAAAGTCCCTCATTTTTCTTGCTGTCTTTGATTCCTCTTCAACTGTTTTGTCTTGGAGTCAGGTGCGATGAATCATATTTAAAACCCATATGGTCGTTTTTGTGAGAGGCAAACAACGAGGCAACGCACTGCAACAGTAGCTCCCCATACTAGACTTCCAATTTAACATGTAACTGAACACCCAATAGGAGATGAAGCCAACACCACATTTTAAACTGCCTAATTAATTCAAACTTAAATAAAAAAGTGCTAAATAATAGAAGAATCCATGGTTTAACATTCATCCCAAACCAAGCTGTAGCTTCTAAATGAGACATAATAGTACAGTTAGTTACATTCGCTCTTCATCTTACCCAGAACACCCCACAGATTATTATACTAGTGCATGTGTTCAATTGTTCTGATACATTTTCCAAACTAAACTGCATTACTGTAAAGAATACTCTTTAAATAAAGGTGCGAATAAACTGTATAAGATCACAAAAAACTAAAAATACAGAAACACAGACAACAGTGCCACTCTAGGATTTCATTTTCGTGCGCCGACTGTAGATCACGTTGTAGGGACACATGGTAGGTGCTCCTGTAAAAAAAAGGATTCTTGTATAAGATACAGAGCCACATTCAACTTTTTTTTCACAATTTATAGCATCCTCAGTTCATCCTATTAGTGTTCAGCTTCAATCAGTCCCCTTCCTGGAAGCTACATTACAGCCCCAGAGAATCCACGCAATATATCACGATTCAGTTACCTTCTGAACGAGGCTGAGGTCTGTAAGTCACCAGTGCATGGACTACATGTGTTAATGTTGACTCTGTATAGTGCCATTCATATGTAGGCCAAATAAAAGGGACAGTTAAACAACACGCAGTCTTTCAGCAATTGTATGATTGTATGTGTATTTGTCTCACTCACAATTTAGTTTGCTATCGTTTGAGATCAAATATATTCTTCTACAAGGAGCTCTATTATAAATAGTGATGATTCTACCTCTAGAGAGGAAACCGTTTTTTACATTTAACAATGTGTGAAAGATAAATTAAAGTAAAGAGTTAAGAAGGTCGCACTTTTTTCATTTTCTTGCATTGTATCTGATTGCACAGAATAATGTCGGAAGGGGAAATTCGGGACTTTTAGGAACAAGAAACAAGGAATATAATAATGTGTTGAACTCTGCCTGGCTATGCATCTTCTTGCAAAATGGAAAAGCATAGTGAATACTGTCCTATTGGGAATACTCATATGCAATAATTGGCAAGCTCCTGAAAAGAGGGAGTTCATATCTGTATAAAGTTTAGTACGGTGAAGGATTCGTTTCAGCAATCAGAATCCGCACAGAGGAACTGGGAGAGGGTGCTGGGAGTAGTGGAGAGATTTCTATATCCGTTCAACAATTTTGTGAAGATTGTCCTTTTGTTATGAAACAGTCAGAACTGTAATGTTTCATGTTAGGAAGTGGAACATATTTTCTCTCTCCCTTTTGACCCAGGTTTTAAGAGCCAAGCAGTGAATCATTTTAGATATGGGAAGTCACAGTAATGTCCTTAATGTTATGTCCCAGACGGGGAAAATCCACTCCGTGGTTGTGTGGTGCTTCCAATTAACGGTGTGTATTCTTTGCTTGTTCGTGTCTCCGTCCCATTTCCCCTATGTATGAAATCTCAGGGTGTCAGTTTGAGCATACATGATATTGAAAGACGTCCAGGTGGGAGAATCCCGTAATATGAAGTCTTGGGTGACTCATGGTATGTAGATCTTAACTGTTGTGATGTGAACACAGGTTTTGCTCCCATGGCGCGCAATGTGGGGTTTATTTACAAGCCCTTTGCGGCACCCGTATGTCACATTTCCCATGTTAAAAAGGACGCAAAAGTGGTGCAAGAGGCTTGTAAAAAAAACTGTCTTCTCTTGTTTGGTTTATGCATTTGGCAATCTTTTGTCTAAAACGTGGCGGACAGTGGGTCATTGGGAGAGTATGCTTGAGCTGTGCAGGACTTATAGTTGTCGATGGTAGGTGACACCGAATAGGTGAAGTGTATAATCATCACTTTTTGTTTGTTTTGTCCAAGAGTTTATTTCAAGGGTTTCAGTTGCACTGCCCTTCTTGGTCCTGTCTGCTGTGCCAGAATATATTGTTTGTAACATATTCATTGACCAAATATAGGGGAATATTTACAAGAAGCAAACGCCACCAGAATGTCACTTTTTATGACTTTCTGGTGGCATTAAGTCCTTCTCCTTATTTATAAGGCGGCATTAAGCCACTTAATGCTGCCTTGTAAATAATGCCCCAATTCATGCAGAACTTAGCGTGAAAGGGACGGGCAATTGGTGTTGCATTGGGTGTTCCACTGCAACACCCATTGCTTTTGACACTGCCCCATATTACAAGGTATGGGGCTGCACCAAAAATAAGACCAGGAAATACCTGGTCTTAAACAGGGTATATGAGGAAAAATGTTTAATTTCTCCTCTTATTTTGTTCTTTCCACCGATGCCACATTCTGTAGCACACATGGATAGAGCAAATCCCCTGTTAGGATTGTTTATGTGCAGGAAGGTGTTCCTTCATCCCCTACAGCACAGGCACCCTACAAAATGGCACTAGGGTGTTAGGCAGCTTTTTCAGCTCTAGCGCAAGGTGAAAAGTATGAGTTTTTGTAATTATGTCACATCCTTGCATTTTAAAACTGTCGGAGTGCTGCGTTATCAATTTTGGAGTAACACCGCGCTCTGCCAGTTTATTGTAACTATGCCCATAGTTTGTTTTTTGGGTGTAAGTTTCAATTCTATTGGTAACTACAGTACTGTGAGGGTTCACAAAGTATTGATATCCATAACCAGATGTTGTAGTATTCCCGTTAGCAAATCAGGAATGTGCAATTTGTACACTGACTGGTTTGTGAAAGGGAATGCAATTTTAGGATTTGTGACCACAAGAGAGTTTGGAGCATCTGGTCCCATATTCCTTGTCTGCATGCATAATATGCTAAATTGACAGCTTAATGTTTGGGTAAAGGGGCCAGCACTTTCAAAGAATGAAAAGACACAGAAGGATGTAATTAGAACAATTTCAACAAACAGTATAGTGTAATTGGATTGTTTATTAAGATAGAATATGTTTTAGCTGAACTATAAGTGCGAAAGGAAGAGTGTTCCTATGAGCCAGCAAAGCAAAATAGGATTCAGCCTTAATAAAGTTGCAGTCTGTTAATGACAACTTCCTCACTGCAATATTTAGGGTGTTACGTGTGTGAATAAACAAGAAAGATCTAAATGGCATTATCAATAAAAAGATACATTATGCTATAACTAATATATAAGAATTCCATTGCATACTTAGTAGTGGTTTTGTGACGAATTATGTGTATTAAACATGTTTTAAAAACAATACAGTTTCAGACCATAAAGCTTGAACAAGGATTGTGTGTACCACCAAGGAGGCGAAGGCAACATCTGAGACTGGGCATTTGCTTAACAATAGAATGGCTGGTACAACACAGAAGAAATTAGCTTAATAAAAAACAGAAAGATGAAAATGTTGATGGAGTTCGGCTCTCCTCTTAGTGACAGAACCTTAGTCGCAATCCAGAAGAAAGTATAAAAATATACTCAATCATATTAAAAAGAATGAAAATATAGCTGCCTCAACACGGATACAGGGACTGAATCAACCACTACTTCAGCCCTTAACAAACACATTTAGTAGGATGTGTGTTTACATCCATGTTTTGATGGGCACACACTACCATGCAACTGCTTGGCATTAGTCTCCTTCATCATCCGGACCACGTATGGGAAATGGGCATTGGGTGGTAGCTGACACATTTATCTACATCCAACTCATCCACTGGGAATAATAGTTTTACTGCTATTTACTTATTTCTGGGTGTACTAATTAAAGTTCAGTTTATTTAAAAAAAATAATTGTAGTCTTTAAAATTCTGAATCTGGCATGAAAGAGCTAATCTGCTTTTACAGGACCCATATCCCACGTCCAAAAATCCTGAGTCCAAAAATGTCTCAAAGTGGTGAAACAGTTTTCTTACACAGCATACATGCACAGGTGCAAGACATTCTGGAATGGATTTGGTTACAGGAGCTAAGTGAGTGAACGCACAACCTAACACTACTAGAACAGTCTGGTTCAAAGTAGAATCAGCTACAGCTGCTCCAAATGAATAAAATGAATAAAATGTAACATTATTACATACAAGCCACAGCGGGATTCTGCGCCAAAACACACAATAAAGCTGAAGGATGAGTTTCTTCAGAAGGCCACCAAGCTCTCAGGTGCCTAGCATTAACCCTTGAATGTATAGTAGGGGATGTTTATTTCTCTATAGCCGAGGATCAGATGTGAATCTCCCACACACCCAATTAAGGGCCTCTATATGAGTTACATATTAAAATGCTGCGGTAACAGTGCATTTGGAATTACCGATACATGGGATACTGTAATTACAGCACTTTTATGTGTTTGTGCCCTTGGAATGAGGAACAACCACTTCACTGATTTCTGCAGTTTTCCCCCTCATTTGGATTACATTTCTACGCCCACAATTTGCTAGGTGTCTACTGGCAAATGTGAAGGGTGAAATATTTAATGTTTGGCTTTCCTGCCGAACTTAATAATTGAAAACTCCTAATTACAGTCGCAACTTTTTATGCAGGGCTTAAGTAGCTGGTTTCTTGCTTCTTCTGAGCACAACAGTTCTCTAGTTGCAATAATGAAGAGTAAACTTGGAATCAAAGCTATAAAAAAATTGTAATTCTCAAGATGCAGTTTAGAATGTGTCACTATAAAATCAGTCTCTGTAATTTGTAATGTATAGTAATAAACAGATGGATTCCTGTTGTTCTCTGGTAAACTCCAACAGCACCAGTACCATAAACAAATGTACTTGACCATGCATCTATAAACGTACCATATACATTGTGGAAACATTTTTAAATCTATATTTTGTGCAATAAACAATAGTGAGTATTAATAATTTGTATGCTGTATCCAATACGCAAATTTTGTATGACTATGATTAGAGTTGAAATGAGTCTAAATGAGCTATTGAAGTGTGTTCATTACATCAGTTGTCCCACATTAATACAAAATCTCAATCTTGGATAAAACGATGGTGATTCTGGTATTCACTTCTGCATTCCATCTCTCCCATCATGACTCCTAGCACATCTTCTCTCCTCATAAGCTCAGTGAAACAAAGACAGCTGTTGTAATGTTTTTTTCACTGTTATGAATACAAGGCTTTCAAAGAAACCTCTAGTGTTGCTGATATGTTGCAACATCCAAGGTCTTTCTGCTTTATTTCTATTGGGTAAACAAGTTGTATTCGTTGTGTGAACTGATATTTTTTAAATGTTCCACATTTTGTTTGAACATCTCCAGATGGCAGAGCACGGAATATGCTGTATGCTTTTTTAAAGTGAGATATTGCTAATTTATTAAAGTATTGACATTATTTTATGTTTTGCTTAAGAATTGTAACATATGACAATTCTATGATGAATGTCAGATTTTAGCTAATTTTTTTTAGTAAGAATTGTGTATAAGATCCTTTTGATTTTGTGAGTGAGACAGAAGATTTGTAACTTTCCTAGATGGTAATAGGGATGTGGTCTGACTTTTATCTGATTTTACTATGCATTTGGGACTTAAGAATGATTCTTGTTTTTTGACTACTCTATAATAACTCTGCATTAGAGCCTTTATGCAATTAATTCTGTTCCACTTGATTTTGAGAATTTTTGTAACAAAACTCCAGCTTTTTCTTCTTATCTAGAACTCAATTTTGAGTGGTTCCATTTACCTATTTTGATACACTGCCAAACTGATGTAGGGAATGGTGCCTTTTTGAGCAGTTATTTCTAATGGGAGAACAGAGTGAGTTAAATTATGGGGTTTCAGAGATCTGGGGTGTCGTGGAATATTGGAGTATGTTTTTTGCTTCCACAGCATGATTAACACCCAATGCATCGAACACAACACTCGTGCCTATTAGTAAAAAAGCAGACGACCACAGAAAAGCAAAATACAGTCCTTGCACTTGAAACATTCAATTAATTTAAAATGAAAAGAATATTTGTAGAGGCACCTTAACATACCCTGTAAAAGGGGACGAATGCCACTAAAACAACCCATGGCATTACAAAGAGCAATAGCTCGTGGAAATGCAAGGATACCTGGCACATCCACCTCAAAGGTGAAGTAATAATAAAGGAAAATGCATATCAATGAAGGAATCTCGAACTACAGAAACACTGGACAACCTCAATGGGGTAGAGGCTAATAATGAACTTCCTCAAGAGCATTCTGTTGCACGATACACACAACATAAGATCCACAAAAGGATAACAGGGAGCCATGGTCTAATAAAATACAATTCATATGTGCCTTTAGATAGTATACCTCAGGTTCCATCACTAAGGCACACTTGGAATCTCTCTGCCACTCAAATGCAAGCTGCATGGCTACCAGGAGAGTTACAAATTCAATCAAACCCTATGTGGTACACAAGTGTACGAGGTTGGGTTGAGGAATCCGTGGCATGTGGCAGTGAGCAATTTACAGTCTGGACAGATTTCTGCCCTTCCACCTCGATTGATGTATGTCATACCATACATAATTTAATCGGAGTTGTTTTTTACTCTGTTTGCTTCTGTGCATTGGGCACATATGGCAATCCAAGAGGTACTTTACCAGAGAACTGTTTGAAATATATGTCAGCATGACCTGGGCATTAACCAGAGCTTATCTTGGGCAGTGAGTCTGTATGGCCATTTCGTTACCCTGTGCCAGACTAGACCGCTCCTATTATGTGTCCCTTAGTGAGGCTTAATGGAGACACCTCTTTCTAATCGTTCATGCCGTTCTGTGTGTGTGGAGTTGTTCTGGTGAATTGTCGCTGCTTCTATTCCCATATGATTCTCCTCTCACCCGCGAGTCACGGTTATGCTATTTAATCTAGAATTCAAGCAGTATGTGAATGTGCTCTGCACAGGGCCTGCAGCATTTACTCGCTCAAACTGGTTTTGCAGGCTTTCTGTATTTTGCCTGAATGGTACAGAAAGCGACATCATTCACCAGAATTCGCATTTTATCTTTTGTGCGTTCTTGGTTCTGAGCACCTTGATTCAATCTGGTCACTCCCTTGTGGGTACTGTTGGTTACTGGTTTGTGTCAGTGGCACTGGTGCTACTGGAGCTGGACGGGGTGTTGCCTGCGCTGCCTCGGGCACCTTCGCTTGTGGGACTGAGGTCTGAGACACCCTATTAGTTGTGGTGACTGGGATGTTGTGTTGTCCTTTCCTTGCCCTGGCTGGAGCTGGTGCCTTCCTCCTGGCAGTGAGAAGAATGGCCCGAGTGGAAACAATGTCCCTCGGCCAGTAGTAAGTACTATGGGGCTCACCATATGTAAATCATTCTTGTCTACACATAAAAGTGAAAGTAAGCTGCTGGGCTACATTACCTCTGCACGGGAACACAAGCAATCCCAGAAACTTCCAGTCTAGTAGGGTCAAGCTGATAAGGTGAAACTTGAGTCCATAAGAAGTGAGCCCCGAGTCCCACGTGTGGGCATACCTCTCTCGCATAATCTTACTCAGCGAGAAGACCAAAAGGCGATGCTTACCTAAGTCACAGATATTTTCTCTGGGCTGCATTCCAATCTATTGTTTATTTGTTTAATAAGGCACTACGGGCAGGGAATGCCCATAGGCAGATCAGGATTGAGCCTACCCCAAAAGGGACAGCGCAGCCTCATCTGGTAGTGTCGGTCCGTGAATTTCCCACCTGTCCTCCATATTATTTGTTCGAGTCATGTGTCTCCAGCCTCACAGCCTCAAGATGTTCTCCACTGGGCACCTGGCATGTCCCATGCACTGCTTTTATGGGGATGTGTGCAGGTATTTCTAAGAGTAGAATTTGCTACTGAATATGCATGGTGTGGCTCTGCGGTGACATTGTAGCTAATGATGCGGAGGGCAGGTGTTTTTGTCCTGGTTGTTCAGGTGGAGGGGAGGCAGTGAAAAATGGGGAATACAGTGTGGCCTAAATTTCTATAGAACGCCCTGGAAAAGCTACGGCTTTCTAAACAATATCATACGAAAACTGAGCTGTAAAACTAATTGGTTCATCCCAATTTTACAACTTGTTGAGGCCGGGCTCGTGTTATGCCTGATGACTTAATACAATAAGATGCTTCAACGAAAAATGTTTCCAAGGTACAGCAACCACTTTAATACTGCAGGCCATCTTGGCGCTCCAGAGGAAAACGGCTTTGTGCTGTGGAATAATTTATGTAACATGTGACACCCTCTAAAAATGTGCTTGTGAGAGGAACTCATATTGGCCCCTTGTAGTAAAACGTTTTGTAGGGCTGCTTTGTGTTTCTCATTCAGACATGGTTCTGTTGCACTGTGTGCATGGTGTTAGGCCTGATGGGTGCATTCAATTGGTTTGAACATGCTGTTCTATTCGGGACAAGGCAAGATGTCATGATGCTCTCCAGAAGGATGAGTCGTTGTTATAATAGCGTGCAGCATTTTGGTGTGATCCTGTACCCACTGGGGTACGCCTTGGCGGATGAGCTTTACCATGGCATGATATTCACATAGGGGTGCCATGTCCATTGTGATTTCCCCTTTCTTCAGCGTGTGTAAAACCTGTCGGTGGCTCCATTCGTTTCTAACTTGTATCTGTTGGGGTCCCTTGCAAATCCCAAACGATTCACTACTTTTCGTAGAGTACTTTTAATAAGTAATTGTAGTGTTGTTTCAAAGAATGCGAGCAGCGAATTAAGACTTTTGTTTACTGTCTGTTATCATGATCTTTCCTCATGATGCAAGCAGGGTTACATTTGTTGTGCTGCATGCAGGCCTGGGCTGTGTATGCACTTTTAATGTAGGCTTTCTGTTGGTGGCATAGACGTGCAAGGTCTGTACGTCGGAGCCACGTGTATTTTGTGTTGTGTACATGTTATATAGATCATAAAGTCACAGTTCTCGAGGGTAGTGCTTCTGTGTCTCCCTGCCTGTGATCCCAAAAATTCCAAATCTGACACAATAATGGGTCCTAACTTGCTTCTGCCTTTCTCTCTCTTCTAGCACCAAGATGCCTTTGTTTGAGAGTCGCGCTATGTAAGTTTCATTCAACCCAGTATCACTTAGTACGTTTCTCTGTTCAGGATACTCCCATTCCTTCTGAGCGGGTCCCGGGGTGATTTTGATGCTGCTGAGTCTGATTATCAGGTTACGGCCTCCTTCCTGTAGCCTTGGTGGTACATGCGCCTACTGGCCCACCCTGTTAAAATCTGCATAGACTACAATGACTGGGATCCCTCAATAGCCAGTGTGCAGTGTATGTAGTAAGAGTCGTTTGTGCACATGAGGAAAGGGGCACCCTCACAGATGGTCCCCACACATATGTTTAGCCGAAGATTGCGATGTATAACAGAAGGTAGTTGGCGCATACGCTTGTACGCATTTTTCCTTTGTCCACCTACATATCTCTGTGTTACACTCTGCTGTCATGTACCCCGAACCAGCATGCCCCACACAATGACAGGGAACAGCAACCCCACACAGAGCAGAATGGATGAAAGCAGTTCCTGCATCCCTGAGACATGGAGGAACATGTATGCACTACGGCTTGGGGCAAACTTGGGGTCCAAATATTATTGCAACCAAAAGAACCCTACATTTCCCGCAAGCGCTTGGACCGAATCCCATAAACTGCATGGGCAACCACCTTATTCTCCCATCTCTACACAAACTTCTCTGTGCTCTTCAATCTGAAGAAACGGAAGCAAAGCTTCTAGTGGCTGCTCTCACAGCCTTCGGAATGATTGACCTCACCTGCTTACAGCTCCTTTTTGTTAATCACACTCCCCATTTTGGTGGTCGGTCACGTACCTCTCAACGTAACATCTGCAAGAAAGAAAGCAGAGAAAGGTGAGTGGTGCTAGCGCTGCCAGCAAGCACATCAGTGCATCATAAGTAATGAATTCAGTGCCATGTCCTAGCATCACAAGTCTTCAGAACTGACTTCAGCACTATTCTGAGTCCAGAGTCACCGCCCAGAAAGGCATAAGCACTAGTACCCTCAGCAAAGCAAGAAGGGATTATGATCTACAATCAAAAGGCGCTGTAGTTTGGGGATACGGAACAGTAGGAACAATACAATTCTGCACAAACGAATCATCAGGCATAGCTGTCAGGAAAAAAACATCCATCTGTAAGGGGCTTATTTAGGAATTAAGTGCCCTATTTGGAGCATTGCGAAAGTGGGACAGTTCCGAAAAGCCGTGCTTGCCCCGCCCACACTATTAAACTCTAAACAGAGCTAACCGGGCATCCGCTGCTTTTTGAGGATGTCCCGCCTCTGTCTATCTGCAAATAAGGCTTCTAGTTATTACTCAACAATCATCAGCAAGTATCATACAGGAAGTACCCGTCCTGAAACTTGCAGCTCACTATCAAGGTCATTTGATCAGCAGCTGAGGAGACATTGATATATTTGGTAAAGTTGGACTAGTCAGACAGTGAGTGGAATGATAGACTTGAGTGACATATATTTGCAATCACTGTTTTCTTCTTTTAGGAATCATAGGTGTCATTTTAAGAGTTATTTGTGCATCTTTTCCCTGACCACCAGAAACGTTTCACACCATCGGCGAAAGGTGGCAGAGGCGCTGAAATGAATCAGACTTTAATAACATAAGGAAAGAGCTCCTCTCCACAGACCGATCCTTGGCTTCATACCATTAAACAGGAAAAATTGGAACAACGGGAAGGCGTAACTCGATCTATTGTCTCAAGGATACAATTGTTCCTTACAAAAAAGAAGCAAAATCTCAGGACAGAGCTTGCCAAATCAATCAAAGGTCCAGTGTCGTGCAGTGTACCTCAAAATTCATCTTGTGTCTGTTGTTCAATATCTACGTACACCACTTAGCACAGCTCCAGGTTCTTCAAAATATTTGCACCAAGCGCCGGGATGCTGAGGGAAGCATTGAAACCCACACTACGGGGGTGGATATCGCCTGGTGTGCAGCGGCCCGAAAGAAGCGTAGGGCGGACTTGTTGTGAGCCGAGGCAGTGATTGAGACGCTGGAACGCCAGGGTCACGCGACGGGTGAGGGTCAGGTGGTGGGGCAGCTGCTCCTAGTGCAACAGTCCCATGCAGCCCTCCTGATGGATGAGGCACAGCAAATCTGGCTTGCAACGTGCAGCAGAATATGTCAGTGGGGGGACAAGTCTGGCAAAATGCTACACCGGCTCTGTCAAGGAGCCTTCCATGCTCAGACCCTGCCAGGGATACTTGAAGAAGCGGGTGCCCCGATTACGGACCCGGGGGAGTTAGCGGAGAGTTTCGCTGCGTACTATGCGGACTTATATGCCCGAAGGTGTGCCTGCCGGAATATGTGGTGGACAAGTTTATAGCAGACTTGCCACCTAAAGCTGTGTCTGATGAGGTGCGCGATCGGTTGGAGCTCCCACTGACGGATGAAGAGCCCTGGGTGAGCTCAACTTGGGGAAAGCTCCCGGACCGAATGGGTTCCCCAGTGAATTCTTCAAGAAATATCACTTACAGCTAGCCCCTCATTATCGGGCGGCATTGGAGGAGGCCAGGGAGCAGGGTAGACTCCCCCCAGACTGGAGGCATGCGGAGGTAGTGGTATTTCAAAAGCCGGGCCGACCCCCGGAACACCATGCCTCCTACCGCCCAATTTCCCTTCTGAACATGGAGGCCAAAGTCTTGGCCAAAGCGTTAGCCAACCGTCTCCTACCTCATATCTCAGCGCTTGTACACCCGGATCAGGCCGGCTTTATGCCCCAAAGGGTGACCAGGACAATATTCGGCGGGTGCACGTGGCGGTGGTCCAACGCACTGGGGAACAGGCCGCACTTCTCCTCGCCGATATAGACAGAACGTTCGACTCACTGAGCTGCGTCTATCTGTCCTCGCTAGTGCCTCGGTTTAACCTTGGGCCTCGCTTCTTGTCCTACCTGCAACTTCTCTACACCGATTTGATGGCTTTGGTTCGAGTGGCGGGAGCAATCTCTTCCAGTTTTCCCATTAGGCACGGCACCCGGCAGGGTTGCCCCCTCTTGCCATACTTATTCGCCCTGGCTATGGAGCCGGTAGCGGCGTGGGTGCGCATAGATGCACAGTTGAGTGGGTTTGAGTGGGCGTAGGGGTTGTCCGATAGGATTGCATTATATGCAGATGATGTTCTTTTCTTTCTTATGGATCTCGGATAATGCAGATTTTCGGAGAATCGTCGGGGCTCTACCTGAACCCTCGCAAGTCCATGCTATGGGTGTGTCAGGATCCCTAACGCAGTAGATTTAAAACCTATAAATGTCTGTGACCCAAAAGACTCTTGCGGTACTAACAGATTTCACACTGGGCACCAGTGGTCGAATTTGTGGCATTTGCGCAACTGCAAGATGGCCGCTAAGGTGCTGAGGTCAGTGGTCTAGTGTTTCTGCAGATTCCGAGTGAGCCTGATGTGACGCGCGCACACCTGAGGTATTGCGCACTCCACTGAGGCTTTTCCCTGGTGAGGAAGTGTTCTTAGTGCATCCGTAGTTTGAAGGTTAATTATCAGAGTTAAGGCTTAATTCGGAGCAATTCCTGAGATGAGTAGAGGCTTCGATAAAAGTTTCCAGAGACCGAAGAGGAAATAAGAAGAGAAAACGAATTGCCGAGTTTACGGAGCTGCGCTCGTTTCCAGAGTCAGAGACCGGCGGAGTACATGTTTTCCACAGCTGTTCCAAGCTGAGAGCTAAGTGACAGGAGAGAGTGTTTCCTTTGAAAGTTTAAATAGAAAAACGTTAACAATTTAAAGACGAACTGACAGAGCTGTCAAAAGACTTGTAATTATCAAGAGTTACGATGTGTTAAAACCTGTGAAGAGAAAGGCAAATTAAAGACGATTAAACACGTTTAAAACTGAGTGGAATGCAACGTGCACATTGAAAGGAAAAACGATTGAGAGAGAACACTTACCTGAGATATATTCTTGTGGCATTTATTCTAAGAAGAGAAAGAAAAGAAAACAACGTTAGACACAGAAATAAATAGAATTCTAGAGAAGAAAGGACAAACGATAAGACTAAAAATAGACAATAATAACTTGAGGAAAAATCCCTTCCTATTACCTGGTAGGTCAAAGAATAAGCAGAAACATTAATAAGAATACTGGGAAAATACCTAGGAGGCTGATTATTTCCTTAATGTCTTGCAGATGTAATACCCAAAGCTTCATCTTTTAAACAGAGAAACAACATCAGGTTAAGAAGAGAGGCAAGGTGCTCAGAACTGTGGGTAGGTAGTCAAAATTAGGAAAAGTAAATAGGAAATAAGGTATTAGAGCAGAGTAGTGAAGGGAAATACATAATTGTTGTGTGCTTAGTTTCCAAGGTGTCTTCGATAGGCTGAATGAAAGCTGAAGAAGAGAAACAGACGGAAATCAGAAGGTTCTGGACCTGTCTCTTCTTGTTCTTTATTATTTTATCCATTTTCCCCCTTCCCCCTCGCTGATCAGTTAGCGCCAAGATACTATCTGGCCCTGAGTGATTGGTAGTGGGAGTTGAGAAATTAGCAGCTTCCCTGATGCGCAATCTAAAGTAGCATTTATTCTGTCATATTTAAGTGGAGACGCGGCGGCATGGTCGATGCCGATAGTCTCACGGAATGATCCATTGTTGCAGAATTTTGATGAGTTCAAGAAAGAATTTCTGAGAATCTTTGATCGAAGACGTATCTCTCAAGCAGTGGATAATGAGTTGTTAGAACTGAAGCAGGGAAATAGAGAGTTAGTGGCTTACTTAGCTCAGTTCAATAAACTTATTATGGAAACCGATTGGCCAGAAAGCAAAAGAACTGCAATATTTTATCGAGGTCTGCGTGAAGAACTGAAGGATGGTTTGGCTCAGATACCAAACCGACCCACTGAGATATCGGCTCTTATAGATTTGGTTTTAGAATTGGACTTCCGGCAAGGAGAGCGGAGAGGAGAGAGGAAGCGAGAGTTCAGAGGTACAGTTCAACGGTTTGATAGAGCCAAGACTGAAGTTTGGAAAAACGCAGACAGCCCCTCTGTAGTTGAACCGATGTAAATTGGAACTATTCGGGCCCACTTACAAAGGAAAAAAAAGAAAAAAGGCGAGTCAGTAATTTATGTATGTACTGTGGTTCAAGTGGACATTTTGTGCGGAACTGTCCGAAGAAGCCAAAAGGTCCATTTAAGCCAAAGGAAAACTCGCAGCACCACCTGTAGAAGGAGTTGTGCAGGTGGATGCGAATCAAGAATCAACTCCACAAGAACATCGGTTGGCGAACACCTTGCAGTCTTCTTCACCGCATTTAATTCTATCTATGACAATAAAATTTCGGCAAGAAACTATGAAGGGAGTAGCGGTTATGGTGGATTCAGGGGCAACAGGCAATTTTTGTGACCTGAAATTCGCGGCAAGGATTGGATTGCAAGCAATCGCCAAGGTTAAGAGTGAACCAGTGAGAGCCATAGATGGAACCAATTTATCGTCTGGGCCTATAGTAAGTCACACTGAATTGGTTGAGTTAATCCGAGAGGTTGGGCATAGAGAAGCGATACACTTTAATTTGATTGATGCTCCCCAGTTTCAACTCATTTTAGGGCTTCTATGGCTCACGGAGCATAATCCTTCAATTAATTGGAATGACAGAACAATCGAGATGAATTCAGCGTATTGTAGAGAAAATTGTTTTGGAAACCTACAAGAAACAGGTAAACAGAATCTGGCTCATGCCTTATGTTCGGCTGAAGTCTCAGTGTGTGTAATCAACACGCAATCGATACCACCAGAATACCAGGATTTCGAGGAGGTGTTCAATGAGCAGGAAGCTGAGCAATTGCCGCCTCATCGAGTCTATGACTGCAAAATAGATCTGGAATCGGGGGCGAATTTGCCATGCAGTCGTGTTTACGCTCTGACTGAACAAGAACACTATCACCTGAGAGAGTACCTTGACAAGTATTTAGCTAATGGGTTTATACGTCCTGCCCAATCCCCAGTGTATTCGCCCCTATTTTCCGTGCCCAAGAAGGAGCAGGGCGAGTTGAGGACATGCATCGACTATCGAGCCATAAACAGAATAACAAAGAAGAATAGATATCCTCTTCCCCTCATCTCTGTTCTATTGGATGAAATGGAGGGAGCACAGATATTTACGAAGTTGGATTTAAGAGGAGCCTATCACCTTATTCGAGTAAGAGAGGGTGATGAGTGGAAGACGGCCTTCAGGACTCGTTTTGGGTTGTTTGGATACCAAGTGATGCCCTACGGCCTGTGCAACGCTCCTGCAGCGTTTCAACACTTTATCAATGAGGTACTCAGTGAATTTATTGATCAGTGCGCAATCGTTTACATTGATGACATATTAATTTACTCAGTTGATACACAAGCACATGAGACACAAGTTCGAGGTGTTCTTCAGAAGCTTCGAGAGAACAGATTATTCGTAAAATTGGAGAAATGTGCCTTTAGTGTTACGAAGGTGGAATTTTTGGGCTTCGTGATTTCGCCAACAGGAATCCACATGGATAGACAGAAGATTCAGGCAGTTCTTGAATGGAAGTCACCGACTAGTGTTAAAGAGGTTCAAGCGTTCATCGGATTTGCAAATTTCTATAGAAGATTTATTGGAGAATTCTCTCGACGAATATTACCTCTGACGCGCCTATTGAAAAAAGGAGTTCGATTTGAATGGTCTGAAGAAGCAGAGCAAGCCTTCGAGGAATTGAAGTGTGAATTTACTTCCGCGCCAATCCTTCTTCATGCCGACCCAATGGAGCCCTTTTATGTGGAAACTGATGCTTCAGATTTTGCTGTTGGTGGAGTACTTTCTCAAAGGAACAAGGAAACTGGCCAATTACATCCAGTGGCCTACCGGTCTAGGAAATTGACGTCAGCTGAAATCAACTATACGATTACGGAAAAAGAGTTATTGGCGATTAAGGACGCCTTCAAGGAGTGGAGACATTACCTCATGGGAGCTCATCATGTGGTAACAATTTACACAGATCATCGCAATTTAAAGTTCCTGAAATCTGCTAGAACTCTGACGCCGCGACAACTTCGTTGGTCGCTATATTTTGCTGATTACGATTTTGTAATAATTTATCGACCGGGAACTCAAAACGGTAAGGCCGACGCCTTGTCCAGAATGGGAACAGGAGAAGAGAAGAATTCAATCAGCACTCAAGCGATCATACCAGATTCTAAAATCATCTGTGCTACTGATATTTTGGAATTCAAGGAGCAAGTAGTTCAAGCCTTAACC
This sequence comes from Lissotriton helveticus, assembly GCF_964261635.1. NCBI lineage: Eukaryota > Metazoa > Chordata > Amphibia > Caudata > Salamandridae > Lissotriton > Lissotriton helveticus. The sequence continues at coordinate 1,207,494,940 of NC_136068.1, forward strand.
CCAGATGAGATGCAAGACTGGGTTCAGCAAGGTGATGGAAGAGAAATTCTTGATGATTTACCTTACCAAGAAGGTGCCTTGTATTTGCCAACAACCGCATTACAGGAGCAAGCCTTGCGGGAATGTCATGATCATCGGTTAGCTGGACACAAGGGAGAACTTAAGACGGCAGATCTAATTAAAAGAAAATATTGGTGGCCACAAATGCATAAAGATATCGAACAATATGTGAAAACCTGTGAGATATGCGCTCAGGGAAAATCAGAACGGCACGCTCCTCAGGGACTATTGCAACCTTTGCCCATCCCTCCCCATCCCTGGCACACGATCACTTTAGATTTGATAACTGATTTACCATCTTGTCATGGGATAAACACAATTCTAGTGGTTGTAGATGCATACACAAAGATGACACATTTCTTGGACTTAAAGGGAATTCCAACAGCGAAACAATTAGCAAGTCATTTTAGTACACAGATTGTGAAGTTGAATGGTATCCCAAAGGTAATAATATCAGATCGTGGAACTTAATTTGTCTCACATTTCTGGAGGGCCTTTATGAAAGGGTTAGGAGTAGAAACACGCTATTCCACCAGTTTCCATCCGGAAACAAATGGGCAGACTGAAAGGGTGAATCAAGAATTGGAACAATATCTACGATTGTTCTCCTTAAAACAGGATGGTGAATGGCCGGATTATTTATGGACAGCAGAATTTGCTCACAATAATGCTAAGAATGTGTCCACTGGTTATTCTCCATTCTATTTGAATTATGGAAGACACCCGAATTCCACAGTCCAAGATGTTGAGCTTTCCGTCCCAGCAGTAAAAGATTTGGTGTCTCATTTAAGTTCAGTACATGAATCGGCATCAAAAAACTTAGAACAGGCTAAGGAAAGGTATAAGAAATATGCTGACAAAAAGAGAAGGACACCTCCCCCTTTAGGAATAGGAGATGAAGTCTGGTTGAATACCAAAAATCTGAGATTAAAGGGAAACCGAAAGTTTCAACCACGATTCATTGGTCCGTACCCTATTGCTGAGCAGGTTAATACAGTGACTTATAAATTGACATTACCATCAAAACTCAAGATTCACCCCGTGTTTCACGTTTCCCTATTGAAGAAATCAGCTCCAAATCTGAGAAAGGAATCAGTTCCACAACCAATTCAGTTAGACACGGGGGTGGAGTTCGAGGTCAAAGAAATTTTAGATTCAATACTTGTTAGAGGGAAATTGTACTATCTTGTTGATTGGAAAGGTTACGGTCCGGAGGAGCGATCATGGGTGTTAGCTTCGGATATTCACGCTCCTAGATTGATAAAACTTTTCTATCAACGCTATCCTGCTAATCCAAGAGTGGGAGGACCATCTCTCGTGGGGGGTACTGTCAGAATCCCTAACACAGTAGATTTAAAACCTATAAATGTCTGTGACCCAAAAGACTCTTGCGGTACTAACAGATTTCAGACTGGGCACCAGTGGTCGAATTTGTGGCATTTGCGCAACTGCAAGATGGCCGCTAAGGTGCTGAGGTCAGTGGTCTAGTGTTTCTGCAGATTCCGAGTGAGCCTGATGTGACGCGCGCACACCTGAGGTATTGCGCACTTCACTGAGGCTTTTCCCTGGTGAGGAAGTGTTCTTAGTGCGTCCGTAGTTTGAAGGTTAACTATCAGAGTTAAGGCTTAATTCGGAGCAATTCCTGAGATGAGTAGAGGCTTCGATAAAAGTTTCCAGAGACCGAAGAGGAAATAAGAAGAGAAAACGAATTGCCAAGTTTACGGAGCTGCGCTCGTTTCCAGAGTCAGAGACCGGCGGAGTACATGTTTTCCACAGCTGTTCCAAGCTGAGAGCTAAGTGACAGGAGAGAGTGTTTCCTTTGAAAGTTTAAATAGAAAAACGTTAACAATTTAAAGACGAACTGACAGAGCTGTCAAAAGACTTGTAATTATCAAGAGTTACGATGTGTTAAAACCTGTGAAGAGAAAGGCAAATTAAAGACGATTAAACATGTTTAAAACTGAGTGGAATGCAACGTGCACATTGAAAGGAAAAACGATTGAGAGAGAACACTTACCTGAGATATATTCTTGTGGCATTTATTCTAAGAAGAGAAAGAAAAGAAAGCAACGTTAGACACAGAAATAAATAGAATTCTAGAGAAGAAAGTACAAACGATAAGACTAACAATAGACAAGAATAACTTGAAGAAAAATCCCTTCCTAATACCTGGTAGGTCAAAGAATAAGCAGAAACATTAATAAGAATACTGGGAAAATAACTAGGAGGCTGATTATTTCCTTAATGTCTGGCAGATGTAATACCCAAAGCTTCATCTTTTAAACAGAGAAACAACATCAGGTTAAGAAGAGAGGCAAAGTGCTCAGAACTGTGGGTAGGTAGTCAAAATTAGGAAAAGTAAATAGGAAATAAGGTATTAGAGCAGAGTAGTGAAGGGAAATACATAATTGTTGTGTGCTTAGTTTCCAAGGTGTCTTCGATAGGCTGAATGAAAGCTGAAGAAGAGAAACAGACGGAAATCAGAAGGTTCTGGACCTGTCTCTTCTTGTTCTTTATTATTTTATCCATTTTCCCCCTTCCCCCTCGCTGATCAGTTAGCGCCAAGATACTATCTGGCCCTGAGTGATTGGTAGTGAGAGTTGAGAAATTAGCAGCTTCTGTTCCCGTGCAAGAATTACCGGCAGAGCAGGAAATATTGAAGGTGAGCTCTGACAGGGTGCTGGGGGAGCGGTCAAGAGTGGGTGGTTGGGCATCTACACTTCAGGTGGCAGTGGGGGGCCTTAAATATCTGAGGGTGTTTCCATCGGAGGTGCCGAATGTCTCCTGGGAGCGGAATCTGGCTCAAGTATCGGAGCGAGTTCGGGCAGATCCCAAGACCTGGTCACTTATGCCGCTGACGATCTATGGTAGATCTGCAATTTTTAAAATGGTGGCACTCCCCCGGCTGTTATACCAACTGCAAAATCACCCATATCCAATCCCGCCCAAATTGTTCCTGTTGGTGAACTCTGTGCTTGGGCAGTTTTTGTGGGGGGTGGAGCGGTGCATGTGGCGCTACGCACATGCTTTCTCTCTACTTATTGCAGAGGGTTGGTGACCTCGGACATCCTCTCCTACTACTAGGCCTCTCACCTTCTGGTCCTGAATGAGTGGTGGTATGGCGACAGGGGGGACCCGGCATATGCCTTGGAACGCTGTATACCATTCTTTACACGGCGCCGCTATGGAGCTCACTGCCATCGGCCACACAGGTAGTGTTTCGAATTTGGAGACATGCTCTGCGCCGTATGGGGTGGTGGAATACCCTGACTGGGGAAACCCCCTTGTGGAACAATGGGCGATTGCCCAGCCTTGTGACATTACAGGGCTTTCGGGGATGGAACAACATTGGCATTTTGACCCTAGGGGATGTACTGAGGGGTACGACACTTAAGTCCTTTCAGAACCTATGTAAGGAATTTGGCATGCCTCGCTCCCAGTTCTTTATATACCTCCAATACTGTCATGCACTGTCCCCCAACCTGTAGGGTTTGGAGTCCCTCCCTGAGTTTAGCCCACTAGAAGCGAAAGTGTTTATGGGGGACTTGGAGACGAAGAAGATATCCCGCATTTATCAGTCACTAGTCACGCACTGCTCCCCCACGCTGCGGAACCTCCAGGAGACATGGGAGGAGGATGTCGGCGAACGGGAGGAGAAAGATTGGAGGGTGGCTCAGGCCGCCCCCAGGGGTGCGGCCATAGCAATGCACCTCCGTCTCATCCAATTTATATACTTACACAGAGTTTATTTCACCAGGGTTTGGCCTTGGCGGGCGGGACTGATTGCCTCACCGGAATGCCTCCACTGTGGCAAGGAGGAAGGGACGTTCTTGCATACAGTCTGGTGTTGTGGATCCCTGGATCGGTTTTGGAGGGGGGGTCTTGGCATGTTTATCCGAAGTATTGGGGTCGGAGCTCCCACGTACGCCACAGTTTGCCTTGTTGCATGTAATGGATGTGGTCGGTGGCAATGTGTACAAAAGGCACCTGATGCAACTTGGCCTCACGTTGGCCAAGAGAGACATTGCAACAGTGTGAAAAGATCCACGGGCCCCGACGGTGGCCGTATGGAAAAAAGCGTTAGACTTTTATATGGGGTTGGAGCAGCCGATCTTTGTAGCCAAGGGGTGCCCGCGAAAACATTATAAAATTTGGAAATGCTTGGCAGATTATAGGGGCCTGTGGCTTGAGCCCCCGTGGTGCTGGAAGATCTTCCAGGGGATTGATGAATGGGTTGCGTGGCACTGGGGTGGGAGGTGTGGGGGGCCTGGGAGGCGGGTGTGCATATACAGTAAAAAACATTCTGTGCACTTTACGTTGTGTGGGGGTAGAACTTGGTGGACCTTGTGCGACTTTGGGGGGAGGGAGTCAGGGAGGGGAGGAGTTGAGGGGGCTGGGGCTGTTGGGAGGGGGGAGCGGTAGATTCTTAAGTATTGCTCTCTTATATATTTGCTTGTACTTGCTCACAAAGAAAAGTCGATTGCCTTCCAGCTGATGTAATGTTTTAAAACTGCAGACGTCTCTGGTGTGCAGAGCCCTGCAACATATGTGCAGTCTGACAATAAAGTCTGTTTTTAAAAAAATATATATTTGCACATGATGTGAGGATTCCAGCTGGACAACAGACCAGACACCTAACAAAAGTTACTGTTTGCTTGAACCATGTTCTGATCTGGATGGAGTAGAGGCTTCTCTGTCTGAACTGAGCCAAAGAAGAGATCCAAGTAATGCAAATAACTGAGTGTTAGTTACTCTTTACCTTTTGACTGGCAACCAGGCATTTGAATCCCTCGACAAAATGCTCCCAGAGTAAGTAATCTAGGGATACTTTTTCACTCTGATCTCTCATTCGTTCCTCAGATCTATACAATAATTGTTGCTATCAACTTTCAAATCCCCCTATACTGAAAAACACTGACATTACTCTAAAATAACCACACATTTCAGTTGACAAAGCTCTAGCCATTGAACATATGGACCACCGTAACATCATCTACACGTCTACAAAAAAAACTCATCACCTGCCTACAAAGACTTCAGAATCAGTTCTATGAATCAGAACGTGTAATAGCATCAAACCTACCTTGAAACCTCTGGCTTCTAGTTGATGCCAAGATTAAACTCAGGGTATTTCACACTGTCCAGAAAGAATACTAGGGCAGAGGCTAGTATACCTGAAGAACTTAGCACTGATCACTCAGGAGTCAGCTACCTCCATTCAGCCTCCTTCCAGGGGATTAAACATGCAAGCAGATCCATTTTATGGACTGATAATGTGAAATACCCCCACCCACAAGAGGATATCTGAACCCAATAACAAATGGTTTAGGAAGCTTATGAAAACTGAACTACTTAAAGTTGTTAGGAATGGGATTCCTGGTTGGCTAAGGTATGCACTCAGGCCAGGCAGGAACCACCACTCTAGTCAGGGTACGCTAGATACTCACATAAAAGATAACCTGCGCTCACCCTCCGGTAGCTACACACAGAGCAGTCAGGCTTACCTAAAGAGGGAATATGTAAAGTATGTGGGCAACACACACACACACAGTAACACAATGAATACACCACAAAAAGACTCCACACAGGTTTAGAAAAATAGGAAATATATATATGAGTAAAACAAGAACAAAACGACAAAATCCAAAGAATAGAAGTTGAGTTATTGAATTTTTATAGGAATAGATGCAGTAAAGTGCTTAGAAGCAAGTAGCGCTAAAAAGGTTACTTTAGGTTGTGCAGGGACCGGGGCAAAGTCAGAGTCTGGGTCGTCCTCATGGAAGCGCAGGCCAGCTACAGGACCCACGCAGGCCCCAGCAAACAAAGTACCTTTCCTGGTCGCAAGCAATGAAATGTGTCGATGTCGAGTCCTGCAACCACAGGATACATCGATCTTCTCCATGCAGTGAAGGCTATATATCAGTTCTGAAGCCAGGTGCTGGAGTCGAGAGGTGTTCATCGATGTGCCATATTCTACCATGCAGTAGAGGGGATGCATCAATCTCAGCAAGCTGCCGAGGCAGTGTTACAATGTACAGTGCATCTATCTCTGGAAGCAAAGGGGATGTTCTGAGGCGATGCACCGATTTTACTCCCGCAACCAGGTTGAGGAGCCGGTTCTGCTACACGCAGACAGGAGATGCATCTACATCTGTGTTGCAAGTATCTGGGCCATTTTCTGTGAGCAAGGCATAGGAGCAGGGATAGAGACTTTGATATCCCTGAGTTTCAAGCAACAAGAGGCAAGCCAACAGGCCCTTGGAGATCACTTGGAGTGAAGGCAGAGTCCAGCTCTCCTTCAGCAGAGTCAGGGAGCACCTTGGCAACAAGCAGAAAAGCAGTCCTGTTGAGTCCTTTAGGTAGCACAGTATTCCTTGTCATCAGAATGCAGATAAATTAGAAGAGTGCTCAGAATGCAGATGAGCCTCATTTTCCTGTGTTTGTGGCTGTCTAGAGGGAATGCACAAAGTGTAGCTGTCACCCAACTCAGACGTATATTGGAGACAGGCTGCCAAGCAGACAGCACAGAGAAATATCTACTTTCTAAAAGTAGCATTTCTAAAACAGTAATGCTAACTCCAACCTAACCAGTAAAGAGGATTTGTCATTATCATTCCAAACATATGAAACATGAATTAGCTACTATTATCTGATCAGGAGTTACAGATTAAAAGTGTATTAAGGCACTCCCAATGCTAACCTATGAGAGTAGAAGGCCTCACAGAAGAGAAAAACGACCAGGACATGCAAAACATATCAGTACATGCTCCATCTTTCCTTTACACAGCACCCTGCCATTAGGGCAACCAAGGGTCTACTTTAGAGGTGACACATGTCATAAAGGGGAGATTCAAGCTTGGCAAGTAGATTTAAATGCCAAGTCAACGTGGCAGTAAACTGCACACCCGGGCCCTGCAGTGGCATGGTTGAGACAAATTTGAAAGACTACTTTCAAATTTGAAAGTGGGTGGCACAATCGGTGCTACAGGCCCACTCGTAGTATTTGAAGTACAGGGCCTAGGTTTATGGTATACCACTTTACAAAGGATTTACAAGTAAATCAAATATAACAGGTGTAAACCAATTGTACCATGTTTAGAGGGGAGAGCACATGCATTCTAGAACTGGTCAGCAGTGGAAAAGTGCCCTGAATCCTAAGGCCAACAGTGGCACGCCATACAACATAGGGAGTTCTTTCAGGCAAGAAACCACCTTCAGTTAGTCTTGGAATCTACGAATCTCTCTGGTCTTTGGAATGCGCAACTCGGCCACTCCAACTTCAAAAAACTAGTCTGGAAAAACATAAAATTAATCTCCTTATTGGAGGACAAGGTGAGCTTCTCGAAAAGATCTCATGCCTGGATGACTCTCAACTCCTACAAATCACTCATCCCACAACCATATTTCAATCAGGGCTATCCCAGAGCCATACAAATGAACTTTCTAAGGTACAGACTGGGAATTCGTCCATGCACCCAGCATCTTCCACCATGGATGAGGACAAAAGGTCAAAATACTTGCAGGCTGTGTAACATCAACAATGGCGACATTCTTCACTTAATCTGCCTATGCGAAAAACTGCACCAAGCACGGCAACAGTTCCTTAAAGAAACCCTTAAACAGAAAGGCATCCGCACCAGAAGGCAAACAGTGCTGGACTGCCTAAATCCAACAAATATCCAACTAAACTGCAGATTGGTAAAATTCCTGACGGTGGCTTAACCCCTTCCATGCTCATGACGAGCTCAGCTCGTCATGGCATATACCTCTCAGATGCTCATGATGAGCTGAGCTCGTCATGACCACACCCGTTTTCGTTGCTGTCCAGCAGAGCAGGGGAAACTCTCAAGCAGCGATGTGGTTAACAAAAAATGACAAAAAATAGCGAAAAATTGTTCTACAAAGCCCGCCGCCACAAGCCGACCAGCAGACAGGTAAAAGGACTTAGCGGAACCTTATCAAGGACGCCTACCAGCAGCAGAGGGACAAACCTTGCTAAAAGGAGAGTCCTTTTGAAAGATGCGACAAATGGGCGAGCAGGGCTGGAGTAAGGAAAAACTGAGAGATGCACATTATCGCATCCAGTGTTTCAATGACTTTCTCTAATTAGCACAACTGAACTATGATTTTAAACTGGAATGAACTTTCTCTCTTTGGCTTTTTTATCGGTTTTAAACACAGATGTTTTATGAATTTTGTAATGGTATTATTACAACAGTTTTAATTAACTATGTAAAAATAAAATAAACCTAAACTTAAACTTAAAGCCAACAATATGAAGGTCAGAAAAATAGGAGGAGGAAGACAAAATGTTTGGGGTTACCCTTTAGAGAGGGCAATTTTCCAACAGATGTGCTTTCAATTAAAAAGTATGGGGTCATGACTGAAGAACATTGGACTCATCAGTTCAGACTCATCTCTTTCCCTTGTCTATAGTACTTTCAGAACTAACTTTCTTTGCTCTTATACAACCCTATGGCCAGGGCCAATGGAATTATGCAGAAAGGGGTGGCCTATTTGTGCAGCAAGGTTGACTAAATTATGGTTCAGGAAAAGAAAACTAATGAGGCATAATGAAGCACATTTTGTGATGGTGGTGTTTCACTATTTAGTCATGCCTGCAGATTGTAATACTATCTGGGCAGAGATTTCCCCACAGTTACCAATTTAGCCACCAAATACACCAATAAACAACAGAAAGATGTCCAGTCAGCCTTTGCAAAGGCCTTCCTTCTTTTTTTTTCCAAAGGCCTTCCAATGCATGAGAATGTGTCACCACATTTTTAGTAACTTTTGAACCAAATAAACTAGAAACAATTTTTTGTTAGAACCTGCAGATTATGCAGCAGACAGCAGATTAAGAATCAAATACAGCACATCCATACAAAATTATGGAGAAAACGCTGCGGCTGCAAAATTGCAGCTGCCCTGCAAATGGCTGCATAAGCACATACAGAACTCCAAAAACAAATAAATGTATGGGGGGAATGGAAAAAAAAGAAAAAAGACTTACATTTAACGGCCGGCCGCCACCTCTCCCTCTTCTCCATTCTTGTTATCTTCCTTCTTCCTGCAGGCCCGGGTGGCAGCAAGAAGCACCTGGGTACACAAGCTCCCCTGAGCCAATCACAATGCTGCAATGCAGGGTTGTGATTTGTCTGAGCGCAGTCAATTGGTGCTCAGAAAGGGACAGGGAACCTGTGCATAATCCTCACCAGGCTGTGTAATGCAGCCTTGTGGGGAACATGCAAAGTGCGCATGAACTGTTTGGCCAGCCCAATAGGCCTAGCCAAACAGTTCATGCACACTTAGGGAGTGCAAAGCTACTCTGGCCAGCCACTGGCTGCAATAGGAACAATAAAAATAAAATAATGATACGTTATTATCATTTTATTTTTCCTTTTGAGCAGTGGGGCGACGCTCCTCTGCCTTAGCAGAGAAGCTGCTACTGGTTGCTCATACCATGAAGAGAAATCACAGGACAGGTAATTTTGAAATGTTATGCCAGCGGAGAGACAACACTTTCTTTCCATTACAGATAGTTCTATACTTGATCCAATTTAAGTCTGCTAAATTCTAAACTGTAATTGATCCTATGTGACTGGAATTACTCTGAATCTTCAACAACTATACTGAAGTGCTTGTCCTCCACAAACGGTCAAGAGATTACCAACCAAAACGCGGTAGCTGCAAACGAAGCTGCATAGCCAGGTTATTATGTCCAGTATGGGCAGAATATATTAGGTCATTACGTGTATGACCCATTCATATTCTGGTACTATTTTAAATTCACAAACTTTACTGATGATTAGACCCTCTCATCCCCTGATTATTTGTGCAACAGGATGTTATTGGCTTCAGCATTAAGCCTTCGTTCATCTCACTGCTGTTTCCCAGGCTGTATCACACAAGATGTAAATCATTTTGTGAAACAGCTAAATAAAGGTTTGTCATGCCTCTGTTATAACAGCTCCTAAGGGACTTTCCAGCCACATGATGTAAAATAAATGCCAACATATAATGCAAATATTTCATCAACCACATTCGACTTGGAAATTAGCCACAGACATTTAACATTGCATTTAGTTGAAGTAAGTTGCCACAAAATAAAGGGGGGGGGCAAGGGAAGGTAAGGCCTACCTGACTGTCAGGTAAAAAGGCATTCTTGTGGAAGTGTAGCAATGTAAAATATACTTAGGTTGACACATGGTTAATTGTTTCTTTATATATAGGCTTGGGTAACAGATTGATTTGAGAGGAGTGAAGTTGCTTCTTGGTGAATACTCAGGTGTCCCAGCACACCAATATGCCAAGAACACTCAAATACATGAAAATGACTTCATTCATTAACATCTATGTTCTGAAAAAGTGCCTATTTAATCTTGGCAATTACACCTCGAACAAGTGTCTGAGGCTAAACCTCCACGTCACTAAAACACTTAAAAAAATAACCAGCCACATTTATCTGAACTGATGAGTTCATACCAACTCTTTAAATGGGGATAAATCTCTGGGCATTTGGATAGATTCTTGGCTCACCAGGTACTAATCCTGCAACCTCAAGAGCAATTCTTCACCTAAATCATAATTGAAATAATCTTTATTCAGAATAAATCCATACAGTGGCGTAGCTAGACACTTGGCGGTCCCTGTGTTTGCAGTTGGTCGGCAAATGTATGTAAGGGGGGAGTTGCTGGCAATTCCTGCATTTGCCGCCCGGTGGCAAAAGCTTGTAAGAGCTCATAAAACTATGTCACTGAATCCACAAAAGATGCACATATGTAAAATATCTTGCCAATTAGGTACATAGAATCAGTATAGTATTAAAGATCTTATAAAACAGAAGAATGACAATTCTGAAGCTGTTGTAGTAGCATTAATGGTTAGTAGAGGTTTATACATTAGACATCAATTTAATAATATCTGTTTAATACCCCGTACAGATTTACAAAGTAAGCATTTAGTCCAATTCATCATTTTCTAAATGGGCATACTTTTACCTTTGCTTTATTGTAAGAGATATAAAAAGTAGAAACCGTAAAACATGATTCAAATGTATTAAGATTACATAAATAATTAAAATCATCCTTAAAGAAAAACAATTGTTGTTCAATAGTGGTTTTAAATGGTGATTCCTTAAGTCTTGATAACATTTACAGAACAATAGAAAGTGCTCAGTTGACTGGGCGGTAGTACCCTTACAAGGGCATTTAGGTAAATTCGTCTACGACGTGCCAATTCTTCACTCCTTGAAAAAATTTAAACATTTTCATTCACGTAATGATTTTGATATGTGTGCGAGGTAAAGTGTGGCATAGTGCGGTTGCCTGGTAGGTTGTTGGAAGTTAAGGAGGTAGTTGAGTTAGGCATGTCCGGCATAATAGAGGGATTTGTATGCTTGGGTGAGCAGTTTGAATTGGTAGCGCTTTTGAAATGGTAACCAGTGTAGCTCTCTGAGGTGGGATAAGATGAGTGCGCTGGGGGGTGTTGAGGATGAGTCTGGTTGTGGTGTTCTATGTGATTTGGAGTCTTTGTATGAGGTAAAGGCATTAAAGCATGCATAATCAAGCATAGTGTAAAATAGAACTTTTGTAAATGCATTCCCATGTGAAAAATTTAACTTTTGTTCCATTAATCTTCTTGGCACTAAGAAATTACATTTGATTCTGGAGAAGACCCTTTCCCTGCACCTACACTTATTTGGGAATTGCTCTCTTTCCATCAACACACTAGAGAGAGGTTTATTTCTGTCTTTGGCATGCATTACAGGACATTTCTGACTAGGAATGTTGACCACCATACAGAAAGCTCAGTGTGAGTACTGGCTTTGAAATAACTTTGTGGATTTCAAAAAAAGGATTTGCACTTGTTAAAAAAATTATGCATAAAAGGCAATTGTTACTCCTCTCAGTTCTTTAGATAGGGAGTCTTACATCACAGGTATAATATCGGGAGTACTTTTACATCATATGTTATTACATTACATCAGGAGGGCATTTACTTTGCATGAAAGTTTGTAAATATCACTCGTGCTAACAAGCACCTGAGAACTAGGTACTGGTACTAGTAAATAAATCTGTGTATGTTTATTGGGATATGGACCCAACAAGTTTTGGCTCGGCCACACAAGCCTTGGTCATGAATGGGACACATTTTAAATTTTGTGAATATAAACAAAGTGCGTTCATGGAAATCGAGAACATACTAAGTAGTAGTCTCTCTTCATATTTACAGCAGCTTCTAATTTCATCGTGAATTGTACACTATTTTGGAGACATTATTTATCTATATATATATTCACTGAAAAAACCATAGGTTATAGACCATATATAGTTAGGAATTAGCATTTAAAAAACCTTATTTTACTCACACAAAACCATTGAAATTCCATATATAGTTAGTTGCACTAACTATATATTGCGCACCCGCAATCCACTGCTGATCATGTCACATATTACATCATTCATGACATGGTCAGTGACATCACTGATGACATCACTGATGACATCTCAAATGACATCACTGATGACATCACTGATGACAACATCCAGTGACTGTATGTTTCTGTAAAGTTAAAATATGTCTTACATATTGAAGAATGAGTGGATGTATAAGTGTCTGGATGAAGGATTTAGTAGGTGCGTGACTGACTGTATGAGTGAGTGATTAAATGTGTCTCACTGAATGCATGGGTTAGTGACTAAACTGTCTTAATTTGTGCATCATTATGTCTGTTGTTCTGTAAACTGCTGCATGTGTTGATCATTAGCTATACGAGAGGCTATATGTGTTATTAATTGGTTGCCCAAGTATTTCTATGGGAGATTGAGTTTGTGTGGGGGTGGCTGGAAGGTGTGTGACTCTATGCATAGATGTGTGAGCAGTTTATTCACTAGGTGTATGAGTTCAAGAGTGCATGTGGAAACAGCTACATGGGCAGTTGACTGTGTGCATGAGTGTATTGATGAGTGAATGGATATCTCAATGCTACATGTCATAGTAAGTACATATGTAAAACACAGTACATGTGAGAGTTGGCATATATAAATAACTGTGCATGAGAGCCACTGAATGAGTGAGTGGTTGTATCGATCATTGTGAACTTGTATCAGGGATTGTATAAGAGAGTAAATATGTGTTAGTATATGTTTCAATAAGTAAGGTGTGTTTAACTGTATAGTTGAAGAAATGGAGGTGAGATTGTTTCTTTGCATGACTGACTGGGTGTGTGAGTAACTCCATGGATGAGTGGCAGTGTGTGAGTGTCTGTATACACTGAGTGTATCTAAGGTTATATTAGAGTCTGAAGAGGTTTATCGTATTAGCACAAGAATGATGTCAAATGAGATGTCATCAGTGATGTCATCAGTGATGTCATTTGAGATGTCATCAGTGATGTCATCAGTGATGTCACTGACCATGTCATGAATGATGTAATATGTGACATGATCAGCAGTGGATTGCGGGTGCGCAATATATAGTTAGTGCAACTAACTATATATGGAATTTCAATGGTTTTGTGTGAGTAAAATAAGGTTTTTTAAATGCTAATTCCTAACTATATATGGTCTATAACCTATGGTTTTTTCAGTGAATTTTCAAGGTTTTGTAAATGCTAATTCCTAACTATATATGGTCTATAACCTATGGTTTTTTCAGTGAATTTCAATGGTTTTTTAATAGCAAATATCATAAGCTGTCGAATGTCAAGTACGTGGTAAGTGAAAACATTTTCGTGTTTATGCACACTGATCTGCTTTGAATGGTGCCCCCCCCCCTCATTTCTATTAGGAGTACTCTCTCTTTGCAGATAGTGAAAGGTAGTTAACGCAGGCCTTTGCCCCCGTTGTAATCCGTCGTGCCTGCTTCTCTCTCCATTTGATTGATTGTTATCCAAGTATTTACTGTTTTAGAATTAGTTCTCTTTGGTTCATTCTCTATTTACAAACAAACACAGAGTCGCAATACTCTGTTTAGTCTTTGCAGATAACGAAAAATCGTGTAAAAAAAAAGAAAAGGAATCGAGCAAAATCAGTAGGCCACTAATGGGATCTCTTTTTGACCTCGCTAAAATAGAAACATTAGGAACAACCCCTCATGACAAATACAAAACTAGTGAGATGAACTGAACTCCACACAATGATGGCTGCAAAACAGCTCGGCTCCGCCACCCACCCCGCCCAAAATAACGATAAAGAACGGCTGCCATGATTGGTTGCGGAATGACCACGACGGAGCTACGAAATGGTGCTGCTCTCATGCTAACCCCAGCTTCAGTCTGAAACATCCAGAAACACTGTAGACTACCAATTCGATCAGTTCCGGTAGCGCCCCAATGTAACCCGGTAGAGAAGAACTAGCCCTCCCCTCTTTGACTGATGGTTCTTGTTGCCTGTCCCTTCTGTTGTCATTTAACAGAACTATTTAGCCTGCTGAAAGGGGTTGTGTTCCGACCGCTGGTTGGTGGAGACATTTTGACTATATTCTGGACCTGCGTTGTCGCGTAATGCGTCATATGACGCGCCGCGTTAGCGCATCCGGAAGTCATCCGGGGCGCGCAGCGCGTAACGTAAGCATAACAAGTCATGTGACTTGTTAATAAAACTTTTCATTGGTTCATTTTACTTTTCTTATTGTAATGATGAAAGGCTTGGTCATATGACCTAAAAATTACGCTTTTCATTACTTCCGAACATTATTTTTTCTTAAATATATGTTATAATGTTCCAGGCTAATGTACTTTCCCGGAAATTTTACAACTGTCCTGCAAGTAAAATATATTCTTTTTTCGAGAAAAAGAGCGTTTCTTCGTCCCATGACGGAGCCGTTGAGCAAAAGAGGGTCGACCTGCTGTCTTAGTCGCCGATACGCCTGAATATGAGATTCTTATCGATCACTTTATGTTGCAGGAATAGAAAACACAACAGCCCTTGACCATTTATCTTTACTGCGTTCCTTCGTATTATACCTTTTACCCTTCATGTAATTGGTCTGCTTTATTTCACTTGCCTTTTAATGATTCTAAAACAGTCACTATTATTAAAAACTTTACCAATGTATATACTACTACCATGTTTTCTTTTAAAAACCTTTATTGTGAAAATTTCATTATACAAATACGAGCCTATAACCACGTGGGCCTGCCACAGAGCAAACTGTAATCGTATATGATGAATAGACATTTACACTGTAGAGGAACGTAACGGGCGGGCCATTAGGTTGCAAGAACTAAGGTGTCTAACAGTTACGGAATCGGTGGACGTACATTTTATAATTAAAATACGACAGGGCCAGTTACAATAAAATTATCTAGATATACATTTGCGGGCAAGTACCATGGGTGACGTTAATTCGAACTTTCAACAGTACAGTAATCAATAACACATCAGAACTTAATATCAATAGGGATGTCGAAATAGTCAATCAATTCTCGTCCCCGCCCGCCATGTGCTTCAAAACTGCATACGTATCTCGTGATTTCAAGGTTCTGCAACCAGTACACAACAAGGAGTTACGAGTCCCATTTATTCCAGCGCCATTTTGGGCGAGGACGGGCAGGTCCAGGATATAGTCAAAATGTCTCTACCAACCATCGACTATGATGATGTTTATATGCTGTATTTATTAGAGTAACACTCATCTGTCCACATGAAATTAATTTGCCACAATCTAAACATGTCATTTTAATCTTTCCAAAGTTCTTCTAAATATTTGGGACCGTTTCCCTTGCCTCTGAAGCTCTCAGTGCCACTTCTTTGATGAATGTACTAGCAGGTCAGGGGTTCTCCTCCAAATCTCTCTTTTATGCAGCACTATAATTAATTGGTGCCACCTCTCCATATGACGATGCATGGTATAGTTACCACAACTATATTTTTTTTCGGTTCCTCTGGAGAGTTCATCGTGGCAGATGAAGCGTGTAACGTACCGGGCATTTACCTTTTTTTGCATGTACAGGAAAGGAAAAAAAAATCGAGCGTCCGAGTTCTAAGGTGTCCCAGGGCCATTTTAGTGGACCAGGCCCAAATCCAAAGAACAGGCCGCCATTTTGAGAGTCCTCTTGCAGCCGCCTGTCGCTGTAGCATCAAGAGCAGCCGAAACTCAGCTGAATGGCAACTGAAACGGTAAAGGGGCCCCCTACTACAGCAGACGAGCCTCCACCTAGGAAGGCCCATTCACGCCGGCTCCCCCCCCCTTCGGGCACCCCACGCCGTTATTCGGAGCAGTATTGTAGGATGGCCACACCAGTGCGGCAACTTGCTAGACATCACCTCGGTGGTAACCGAATCTCAACGCCTTGTGGTGTCTTCTATTCAAAAAACATTGTTATGCTGCCTTCGACCTATTCGCCGCAAGTGCGCACACAACTCAACTGCATAGCTTGCTAGACACCACCTCGGTGCCATCCGGATCTTGGAATCTCAGCACCTTTTGGTGTCTTCTCTTCAGAAAATATTGTTGCGCTGCCTTTGGCCCCATTCGCACATCAGTCCGCTACTGACGCCATCTCACAGGCTAATGGGGCGCCCCACGCCGACTTTCAGCATTGTAGAATGACCACACCAGTACAGCAACTTGCTAGATATCACCTCGGTGCCATCCGGATCTCGGCGCCCCACTGCAGATGAAGTGCCTCTCAACTATGAAACCACCACGGTGACATCCGGATCTTGGCGCGTTGTGCTGCCTTCGGCCTATTCGCACATCGGTCCGCTACTGACGCCATCTCACAGGCTAATGGGGCGACCCACGCCGAGTTTCAGCATTGTAGGATGACCACACCAGTACAGCAACTTGCTAGACATCACCTCGGTGCCATCCGAATCTTGGCATCTCAACGCCTAGTGGTATCTTCCATACAAAAAATATTGTTACGCTGCCTTTGGCCCCATTCGCACATCAGTCCGCAACTTAGACATCACCTCGGTGCCATCCGGATCTTGGCATCTCAGCGCCTTGTGGTGTCAGTCAGAAAATATTGTTGCGCTGCCTTTGGCCCCATTCGCACATCGGTCCGCTACTGACGCCATCTCACAGGCCAACGGGGCGCCCCACGCCGACTTTCAACATTGTAGGATGGCCACAGAAGTGCGACAACTTACTAGACACCACCTCGGTGCCATCCGGATCTTGGCGCGTTGTGCTGCCTTCGGCCTATTCGCACATCGGTCCGCTACTGACGCCATCTCACAGGCCAACGGGGCGCCCCACGCCGACTTTCAGCATTGTTGGATGGCCACACCAGTGCGGCAACTTACTAGACACCACCTCGGTGCCATCCGGATCTTGGCGCGTTGTGCTGCCTTCGGCCTATTCGCACATCGGTCCGCTACTGACGCAAACTCACAGGCCAACGGGGCGCCCCACGCCGACTTTCAGCATTGTAGGATGGCCACACCAGTGCTGCAACTTGCTGGACACCACCTCGGTGCCATCCGGATCTTGGCGCGTTGTATTGCCTTCGGCCTATTCGCACATCGGTCCGCTACTGACGCCGCCTCACGTGCCAACGTATTTTCTCCGCATTTTATACCCTATGCCGCATAACAGGTCATGTGACTTGTTTATAAAACTTTTCATTGGTTCATTTTACTTTTGGTTTCCTAATGATGGAAGGCTTGATCATATGACCTAAAAACAACACTTTTCATTGGATGAAAACTTTTTTTTTTTCCCAAACGATGAAAGCCCCACCTTGTTTCTGGATGTTTCAGACTAAACTGGCGTCAGCATGAGAGCACCACCATCTCGTAGCTCCGTCGTGGTCATTCCGCGAGCAATCATGGCAGCCGCTCCCCACCAGAAGCCTGCAGGAGTCGGGGCCCCCAAAACTTTTGATGAATTCTCAAGGCGGAGGGGACGCTTTCGAGAATGGGGTCCAAGACCTAGCAGACAAGCGTCCGATTTCCAAGGTGTCCCAGGGCCATTTCAGTGGACCAGGCCCAAAAAGGAAAGAGCCTGCCGCCATTTTGAGAGTCCTGTGACAGCCGCCTATCGCTGCACCGCAAGAGTGGGCGCAAATCAGCTGAATTGCGGCTTTTGACACAGTGGACCAAAAACGGACGGAATGGCAACTGAAACGGTAAAGGGGCGCCCCACTACAACAGATGACACTCCACCTGGAGAGGCCCTTTCACGCCGCCTCCCCCGGGGCGCCCCACGCCGTTATTTGGAGCAGCATTGTAGGATACCAAAACCAGTGCGGCAACTTACTGGACATCACCTTGGTGCCATCGTTCTGCTGCCTTGGAACTATTCGCACAACAGTTTGCTACTGATGACCCACCCCCCGCGACGCCCCACACCGTTATTTGCTGGGTGGCAACTTACTAGACATCACTTTCGTGTCATCTAGATTTCGGCGCGTTCTGCTGCCTTGGAACTATTCGCACAACAGTTTGCTACTGATGACCCACCCCCCGCGACGCCCCACGCCGGAAATCTGGACGTTGTGCTGCATTGGGACTATTCGCACAGCCGACCGCTACTTCGTTGTTTTTCCCTAAAAATGTTTATATGTTATTACTATTTTTGTTTTCTTGTATATATTTATAAATTATTAAAGTTTTATAATCTTACTACTTTGTCGGAGTGCTATATATTTTTAATGTGACACATAATTGTAAAAACTTTGATGTACAAAGAGTCATCCCTGGAATCTTCCGCTTCACGCTCGGTCCCCTCCCCAATCACAATACAGGATGGTTTTCAGATAATAGCAACGCTTCTGCTGTGATGGATCTCATCGAGTGTGGGCCTTGATCTACTATAACTCCTTTCAAGAGGGGTGATTCTTTACAGCTGTGGCCATAAACTAAATCTGCAGGGCTAGCGGATAGCCTAGGACCGGCCTGGACAATCGGACACAGAGGAAAAGGAGTGTCAGAGGGTGCGGTAATGAATAGGGCGAAAGGGAGGTGTCGGGCGGGCACAGGGTGTGATTCTCAGGGAAGAGCAGCGCAGATGGGGGGAGGTTTATTACCCATGCATAAGACAGAGAGCGGGGGTGACCACTGCCTGGGTGAGATGCTTGCGAGGGTGGGGAGCCATGCTAAGGATCGACAGCGTGCACAGAGTGGGTCTGGTCAAGGCATCTAAAATGGCTGCCGTGCACGACAAAAGTGTGGCATTTGAAAAAAGACAAGATGGCGCAGACAATGTTTTTCAACACTTCCTGATTTCCTTCGAATCGAACGTTAACAGACGTTGGGGCATATTACCAAAGTTAAGCGATATTTATCCCTAACGATGCATTGCAAAGATTTTTTTACCGTCAGAAATTATCGCAGATAAACCTTGCTATTATCAAGGTTTATCGCAAATACGATAAAAAACCACCGCAATGCATTAATATCGCTGAAAACTCAGCGATATTCATGCATTACCGAGCTAATGCTCTTAGCCATGTTATCCACCTCCCATTGCATAACATGGCTAAGAACTGCTCAGGGCAGCTGTTACTTTTTGGAGATATTCGCGCTTATCTCGAATATTTCCAAAAGTTGATAATAGGAGATAGCGATGTTAGCGACTGTTTCCAGTCGCTAACATCTTGGCATGCCCACTTTGCATGTCATTAGTGATAAATATCACTCACATGCAAAGTGGGGCCCAAGATGGTCGCTATCTCCTACTAGCCGTCGCTAACTGGTGTTAGCAACAGCTAGGTAATACAGATATAATTTTATCTCCGCGAAGCGGAGCGCTGTTACAGATATATATCTTGTTTTTGAACGTTAATTTCTCAAAATGCACTGAAGCACATATATTGAGACCTAGCAAAGGCACATCGGGCTACCAGTCCCTAATATTTTACCAAGTTTCGTGCAAATCCATTCAGCCGTTCGATTATTATTATTATTTTTTTTTTTGCCCCGCGGGGCCCTTTTTAAACCTCCACATCAAACCTAGGGGGTCAGCGAGGATCTACTATGCCCCCTTATGGTCATTTGCCCCTTCGCTTTGGCCTCCTCTTGTCTCTCGATCCTACCGAGAGACAAGATGGCGGCCGCTACGTACTGTTTGGAATGTTTACAGACACCGGAGAGCCAATCAGCTTCGCTTCGCAAAGCTCCGTAACGCGAAAAGTACGCGAAGCGGTGCGCTGTTACAGATATATATCTTTTTTTGAACGTTAATTTCTCAAAATCCACTGAAGCACATATATTGAGACCTAGCAAAGGCACATCGGGCTACCAGTCCCTACAATTTTGCCAAGTTTCGTGCAAATCCATTCAGCCGTTCGATTATTATTATTATTTTTTTTTTTTGCCCCGCGGGGCCCTTTTAAAACCTCCACATCAAACCTAGGGGGTCAGCGAGGATCTACTATTCCCCCTTATGGTCATTTGCCCCTTCGCTTTGGCCTCCTCTTGTCTCTCGATCCTACCGAGAGACAAGATGGCGGCCGCTACGGACTGTTTGGAATGTTGACAGACGCCGGAGAACCAATCAGCTTCGCTTCACAAAGCTCCGTTGCGCGAAAAGTACGCGTCCTGGAGCGCTGCCCGGTCCGCTGTTACAGATATATATCTTTTTTTAAACGTTAATTTCTCAAAATCCACTGTAGCACATATATTGAGACCTACAAAAGGCACATCGGGCTACCAGTCCCTACAATTTTGCCAAGTTTCGTGCAAATCCATTCAGCCGTTCGGGCTAAAAGTGAGGCCAACCGCCCTATGAAACACTCAATATTAAAAACACGTTTTGGGACCCCCCTTTTTTCTCGACCCCCCCTGGACGAACCCCCCCCCAATTTTCAGGGGCTGCTCAGAAACAAAATGTGCCATTTTCCTGAAAATTTCAGCCAATTCCGTCCACAAACGCCAAAGTTATTAGACATAGAATTTTCAAAAAACCCATAGAGAAAAAATCCTAACTATATATACCTACTGGCGACCGCCAGTAGGTAATATAATACATATATACATATATATATATGTACATGTATATATACACACACACACACACACACATATATATATATAGGAAATTGTACAATCCCTGTCTAAAGCCATGCATGACAGGCTTTCAGCCCTAGAGGAAGGAATCGTTATAAAAAAAGCATGAAAATTCAACCGGGACCAGGTTAATTATTTCACTGGGCAGACATACACCTTTGCAAAGCGCTTCGACAATATGAGGAGACGGAAGATGCAGGGAACAGTGAGGACACAACAGAATCCGCCACACAGTGATGTGAGCACTGGGATACTGACAACGAAGAAGGGAGAAGAAGGAGAATACACACAACCCTTCAAGATGAGTTACGTTTTTTACAAGAGGACCGCCGCACAAACAACAAGCCCTGGGGAGGGAATACAAGGCAAAGAGGCAGAGGAAGAGAAAAGCCAGAAGGTAAGCCAAGGGAACCAAAACAGCAGGTAGCGCCAATGGGAAAGTAACGAGGAGCAACAGGCGTTACTGATCACAGATCCCAGAACGGTAATAAATCTTTCCGAAATGGAACTCACTGAAGAAGACACTAAAAATCTAGCTCAGGTACTTTCATTTTTTGTGCCTAAGGAGTTTACCTATGTAGAGACTAGAATTTAAATGTTCCAATTCATACGCAAATTAAAATTGGACACATTGTATAAACTAAATAAAAAGGCTAAACCCATTGTACCAGGAAGCGATATGTATGGACAGAATCTAGTGGTGAGGGATGTTGAATTAATGCAGGAACTGTAGGAACTAGAAAGTGCAAATCCAACACCCTTAGAGAGTACACAAGTAGCGGAGAGATTAGAAATAGAAGGAGTATGGATATCAGAGGAAGCTGGCTCAAATCTTAGACTCAAATCCAAAGTCCTGCCTCCCACCATGAATGACGACATAGACACATTTGCAGCCAGAGTAATAGCCAAAATCCAATAATTAAGGAACATCAAAACCAAAGAGAATTGGAGAATTAATTCTAGCCTAAAAACCACTTTGAAGAAAATCTCAGAGAATAAAGAGGTAGTAGTCAGAAGTGCGGATAAGGGGGTCCAAAAAAGCTTATATGGCAGAGGCCTAAAGTCACCTAAGAAACTGCACCTGCTACAAAAAGGTCACCCTTGCACATGTAGAAGAGATAGAAAGGAGCTTTTATGAGAAACTTGTCTTTTGGAGAAATTAGGGCCTCATTAGTAGTAAGGAATTTTACTTTCTGAGAAATGACAGACACAAACTTCCAATGTTCTACCTAATACCAAAGGTGCACAAAGTTTCAGACAAACCCCCTGAGAGGCCTATAATTGCTGCACAAGGAAATCTGTTTGAAAATGTATCAAAATACATTGATACGTTCCTAAGACCATTTGTTGAAAGGCTTCCATCACACATTAAGGATACTACAGATTTTATCAAACACCTAGAAAATGTGGTTTGGGAAGATGACTTTATATTAATGAAATTAGATGTTGAATCATTGTATACCAGCATCAGACATGAGGATTGAATCAGAGGCACTGCACATTTCCTTAAAGAAAGACACATCCGATTCTTTAAACACAACCTCAGGATGATCAAAATGATGCAATGGTGTCTCAAGCATAACATTATGTTCTTCAATTACGACATCTTTCAACAACAGCAGGGAACGGCCATGGGAACATGTTTTGGGCCCAGTTCCGCGAACCTGCACATAGGGTGGTAGGAAGATCAAATACTGTCCAATCCACCTCTAGACAAATGGAGCATTAACACTCATCTGTGGCTCCGCTTTATATATGATATTTTCATTATCTGGCGGGAGAAATCTGCAGTGCAGAGAAATTTGTAGAAGAAATTGACACAAACAGTCTGAATCTGAAATTTACCAGCCACATAAGCCAAACACAAGTTGAATTCCGGGATGTTAAAATAGAAATAGTGGAAAGACAGATCACTACCTCTCTCTATAGGAAACCGAGTGCAGGGACCAGCTTATTGCACGTGAAGAGCTTCCACCCCAGAAGTCAAATAAGCAGCATACTGCATGGGGAGTACATCAGGGCCTGAAGAATATGCAACACTGAAACTAGCTATGAAATGCACAGCCAGAAATTACCAAAAAGTTCCTCACCAGGAATTACAACAAGGAAACTGTAAGAACCACGGCAGAAAGAGTAGCGAGTATTCAGAGAGAAAGGGTACAACATAAAATCAAACCCACATTTGTGAAGAAACCAGAATATCACTTCAATACAACATTTAACACAGCACATCAGAAATTTAGAACCCCCAGAGGGAATTTAAGTTTATCGCCATGGCAGTCTATAGACTAAGTATAGCTAGGGCTTGGTTGGATAAAAATCTCCCGGTATTGCAAATATGGTTGTCTAATCTGCTGGCAGCGTATAATCTGGAAAAACCTATCTATGCACGGAAAGGCAGGAGAGGGAGACAGCTTGGCCTGAGAATATGGGAGCCCATTTCTAGATGGAAGGAGGGATTGGATTTTCGTTGAGCTTCATTGGTATTGATTTAATTTACTGCACGATTTGATGGTTATTATACTCTATCTAATGCTATCTAGGCTATCTAGAATGTCTTTTTGCTTTTTAATCTGTTGTTTTATTTATTTTGTTGTCTAGAATGCCTATTATGTCATAATATACTGTAATGAAATTTAACCGCAAGGAATATGTATTGTATATGTATCACGGTTATGGTTAGATGCATTATATGAAATTGCGCAATGACGTACAATATGTGCAAGCGAAAAATAAAAAATATATTTAAAAAAAAGAAACATTTAGAACCATACTTAAAAAATTGCCATTTGATCATAGGTATGGACCTACCCAAATATCCATTGATTATGTACAAAAAAGCAGACTCCATTAGGGACAGTGATATCAGAATGGAAAAGAAAACATGGCTACATCCCATAGAAGGTTTTTTCAAGTGCAATAAATGCAAAGCCTGCAGAAATAGTGAAAACGTGAAAGAATTCATGATAGCCAACAGGTCACATAAGGTCAGGGAACACTACATGTTTAAGAGTGATTATGTTGTGTACACTATTAGTTGCGGCTATGGAAAAAGATATGTGGGTAGTACGACTTTACAAGTATACAGGTGGATTCTACAGCGTCTGAGATCAGTAAAGAACAGAGATTTGAGCTATGCATTCACTACAAACTGCTTAAATTCTCCAGAACATGAGATCAACAATGTAAGATACAGTGTCATTGATAGGATAAGAAATGATGAGAGGAGGGGGACAGGGAAAAGAGACTCAGAATCCTTGAATCTAGAGACATACTAGCATTAGATAGTATGGAACCTAAGGGACTCAATGCCAGCAAAGAAATGCATGTACATTTATAATGTGTATACAATGCATTGTACATTAAGTCAGCATGATTATTGTAGAATTGGGCAGAGACCGGTTACAAGCAGCTTATTATTTGATCTATTTTGTATAAATGTTTTTAATATATAAACTGTTTAGTTGATAATAGGTCAACTAATGTGGTATTTCTGTTTTTATATTTCTTCTTTGCAGATACTAAAGAATGCCACCGCATTCAGAATAGTCATGAAGTCCTGGAAGAATCACTGGAAGATTTACTTTAAGGGCCGAGCACCAGACACTAGTTGGGACCATAGTAAGATTATAATTGTGTTGCCATACGGGTATCAAGGACCTTATACTGAAATTAAGTATAGATCTTACTAGCTCTCTCCCCCCTTTTTTCCTTGTTTTCTTTCTTTTGTAATTTCTTATTTTATTTATTCAGTGGACTTATGACCGGACAGATTCTTGAGAAGAGTTGACCCTGCATGTTCCGCAGAATTTCGTAAGGAATGGTTTTTCATGAGTGAGATTCTGCCCACTGGGGCTTTATTGTCTAAATAGAATACAACTACTAGAGCTTAAACAAGTGTTTGAACTAGTATGTCATGTTATGTGGGCCACTGTTAATAGGCACGGGTCGTATACGTTTGTGCCTTACCTGTTTTTTCACATTTGGTAACAGTGGGTAGTTGTAGCCCGTGAGAGATAGGTTCTTGCCCACAGAGGCTTAATTGAGACAGTGATATTGTTTATATTTCCTAATTACTTTATATGTTTTACTGTTTGTATTAAGTGGTGTAAATATGTAATTTCAGTGACATTTATTTAATTGTCAATGTGCTAAGATGGAAGCTTTTCCATGTCGATTGATGACCACCCTGTAATCTGTATTGTGCACTTGAAACGCGTCCTGTGAGACCGTGTTCATGTTAATTGAGAAATAAAACTACTAAGAATCACAGCCTTGAGTGTCCCGTCTTCCTTTTGGAGTGTTTGGCGGTTTTGTATATATATATAAAAACACTCCAAAAGGAAGTTATCAATATGTGGTATATATATATATATCTATATATATATATAGATATATATCTATATATATATATATATATATATAGATATATATCTATATATATATATATATATCTATATATATATATATATATATAGATATATATATCTATATATATATATATATATATTATACAACAATGTGCCCTAGAGCATCAAGGGGGCACACGACAGCGTATTAAAATTGCAGAATGTCTTCCTGCTCCAGCATAAATCTCTTTTGCCTACGCGTTTCAAGGCACTTCAGCCTCTTCTTCCTGGGATGCTCGGATGACACATCAAAGCCTCGTTTCATTTACGGCATTATTTATTGGTTCACAGACCTCAGGTGGGCGTGTCGCTCAGTGCAAGCTTTCAAATGCATGATGGAACATTGGGTCCATATTTACAATACTTTTTGGCTATTGTAAGTTCGATGTGCAAAAAGGGGACAGGGTAGAAGCACCCTGACCCCCTAGGCCTGCTCATGGGGTCCCACAAGGACCCCCAAGGCCAAATTTTTTTTTTTAAAAACCTGGTATGTTTACCTAAAAATTACCCCCCAGGGGGACCAAATTGTCGGGCATAGTAATAAAGAAGTGTGGGGGGTGCCCAATCCCCCGCCACACTGCCCCGGGGACCGCCGCCCTCCGGGGCAAAGTAACGCAGCCCCCTGGCGCATACTGGAGGCTCCTGGTGGGCTAGTTGCCTCCCAGGGACCCCAGTATGCAAGGGGAATTAGTTCCCCCTCTGCAAACGCGCCCGTGGGCTGCGCTGCAGAGAGGTGTAAAAAAGGGTGTGGACTCATTACACCTCTCTGCAATGTAGCCCCTTGGGGAATACTGGAGGTTCCTGGTGGGCTAGTTGGCCCCCAGGGACCCCCTGTATGCAAGGGGAATTAGTTCCCCCTCTGCAAACGCGTCAGGGGGCTGCGTTGCAGAGAGGTGTACAAACATTTTTTATCAATTTATATTAAAAATATGTAATATAATTTAAAAAATAATATATCTAAAAATAAAAAATTTATAATAATATAGTAAATCAATATAAAAAATATAACAATTATTACATTACATGTTACAACTATAACATGACTGTAACCATAGGTTACAGTCATGTTATAGTTAGGAATTAGCATTTAAAAAACCTTTGAAATTCACTGAAAAAAACGTAGGTTTTACACACGTTATAGTTAGGAAGTAGCATTTACAAAACCTTTGAAATTCACTGAAAAAAACATAGGTTTGACACATATTATAGTTAGCTGGACATTTCACTCATATAAAACCATTGAAATTCCCCCGTTATAGTTAGTTCAGCTAACTATAACTCGCGCGCCCGCAATGCACTGCTGATGACGTCACATATTTCATCACTCATGACATGGTCAGTGACATCACTCATGACATCACTGATGATATCTCAAATGCCATCACTGATGTAAAACCTACGTTTTTTTCAGTGAATTTCAAAGGTTTTTTAAATGCTAATTCCTAACTATAACATGACTGTAACCTATGGTTTTTTCAGTGAATATATATATATATATATATATATATATATATATACAAAACCTCCAAACACTCCAAAAGGAAGATGGGGCACTCAAGGCTGTGATTCTTAGTAGTTTTATTTCTCAATTAACATGAACACAGTCTCATATATGGAGCATTAACACACATCTGTGGCTCCGCTTTATAGATGATATTTTCATTATCTGGCGGGGAGAAATCGGCAATGCAGAGAAATTTGTTGAAGAAATTGACAAAAACAGTCTGAATCTGAAATTTACCAACCACATAAGCCAAACACAAGCTGAATTCCTGGATGTTAAAATAGAAATATATATATATATATGTGCAATAGCTACCTAGGTTCATCAATCATATTATACATTCTTGCTATAGGGCACTACATTTTTCTCTTTCAAGATATCAAACTACAGCCCCTTAGACATTTGGTGGCTAGTGCCTAATATATAACTGATAGCTGAAACATAAGTATTTTTGAAACTTATAATTTCAAGATTTCTTACCTTAACAGGCTACAAATTCCTTTTTATTCAATATAAATATCTTCAATTTGTGATAATTTATGTAGTTCATTACATATACAATCCATGATATCTGTCTCTTCATTCAGTAGCCTCTTGCTCTGAAGCTGGTCAAGCCCTTGTTTGTGCTTTAATGCATTTCTCTTCAGAGTTACAATTGTAATCTGATCACCTCCCTATACGGGATGTTCCACCTCACCTATCTTGGATGGCTACTCAAAGCATGTCATACTGTCTGTATCCTGAACAATGATATTTTTATTGTCCATCCATCCATCCACCTCTAACCTTATATCAAGAAAATGTATTGAAATTGTACTGTGGGTCATCATATACATAATATTTATCGTTCAAAAGCTTGACAAAGTACATCAGCTTTTCCATAGGACACTACCAAATAAAGATTATATCATCTATATAGCTTAGCCATGTGAGGATATCTGTTAGATAGGTACTTAACCTTGAATAAATGGACATTTGTTCCTCCAGCAGACCATCAATAAATTGGAATAGCTTGGGGTCAAACAGGTGCCCATGGCAGACCCTTGAATCTGCTGTACATGCATTCATTAAACAGAAAAATATTTTCATGGAAGCAAAATGGAATCATATTCAGCAACATAATATTGTGCTCAAACTGACTTATGTTCCTGCCCTCAAAAAATACTAACATGCATGCATGCTATGTTTATGTTTCATTTTCATACAAAGTGAATGTACATCTAACATTACCAGAGTATAATTTTCCTCCCAGGTAATGTGATACATTTTTCTTAAGATATCCGAGTTGTCACACAGGTAAGATGGTAGAGTTTATACAAAGCGGAATAAAATGTAGTCAATATATATGGAGGTCCTTTCCAATGGGTGCCCTACAACAGAAACTGTAGGTCATCTTCTTAGATTGAAACTGTCTTTATGCACTTTTGAAAGCAGTTAAAATATGGGAATGGTTGGATTGTCTGATCTTAAATATTATTATATCTCGTAGTTTAAGAGACCATTGTTTCTCCAATTAGTCAGAAGATCATTATATTTCAGGATTCAAAGTCTGTGGTACTTTGTATCTACTTCAATGTAACACTCTCTGTCCTTCAGTTCTCTTAAAGCTGAGAGATAAATATATATATATATATATATTGAGAGAGAGAGAGAGAGAGAGAGATAGAAGTATCTACATCAGTGTAACACTCTTTGTCTTTCAGTTGTTCTGTACATTAACTATCTAGACAGTAAGCTTCTTGTATGTACTTATGTTTACTCTGCAATACCACATTCTTTCCTAGAATGGATGCAGTCTGGAACAGAAGGGAGAGCTGTTTTAATATATGTAGGTAATACATATTAGAACAGCTCTCCCTGTTGTTCCTGACTGTTTCCATCCAAGGGAGGAATGTGGTATTGTAGAGTAAACATAAGTACATACAAGAAGCTTTACGTTGGGATCAGCAGGGAGAGCTGTTTTAATATGCATATATTAAAACAACCTTCTCTGCTGTTCCAGACTGTATCCATCCAAGGGAGGAATGTGGTATTGTAGAGTAATTATAAGTACATACAAGAAGCTTACTGTCTAGGTAGTTAATGTACAGAACAACTGAAAGACAAAGAGTGTTACACTGAAGTAAATACTTCTATCTCTATCTCTCTCTCTCTCTCTCAATATATGTATATTTATCTCTCTCCCTCTCTCTCCATATATGTATATATATAAAGATAGATAGATAGATGGATGGATGGATGGATGGATGGATGGATGGATGGATGGATGGATGGATAGATAGATAGATAGATATATAGATAGATAGATAGATAGATATGTACTCCTTCTCGGCATTAATTTCGGGAACCACCAATGCAGTGGCACAGCAAACTCTCGGCAACCAGGGGTAATTATTACATTTTTCTTCTTTCTTCATGTTTTTTTCCTTTTTTTCTTGTTTTGCATGCAAACTCCAAAATTACTAACGAAACACCAAATAAATAAATAGCGTCAATTTCATTAACCCCTTCGGTGCTCATGACGGAGCGGTTCCGTCATGAGCGTCGGTTGAGCTGTGCTCATGACGGAACCGTTCCGTCATGACCACGCCCGTTTCTATTACGGCCCAGCACCGGAGGGGGAAACGCGGTCGCACGGAAAAGGTTAATTACGTGAGCTATTGCACAAATTCATAATTGTTATTTCAACCTTCATTGCTATTTCAATTACATG
Organism: Lissotriton helveticus; assembly: GCF_964261635.1. Taxonomy (NCBI): domain Eukaryota; kingdom Metazoa; phylum Chordata; class Amphibia; order Caudata; family Salamandridae; genus Lissotriton; species Lissotriton helveticus. The sequence goes on from NC_136068.1 coordinate 1,207,524,589, forward strand.
ATCCTCTACGAAGACCTTATCTTTCAAATTCAATTATTTCACAAATTCATAATTGTTGTTTCAACATACATTGTTTTTTCAATTACGTAATCATCTACAAAGACCTTCATTTTTTTTTTTTTTTATTGTTTTTATTGCAGAAGTACGGACAAAACACCGGGAGAAATCAACCATCATCACCACCTCCATACAAGGTACCACACTTTCTCAGGGTTGTACACATCCCATCAGCCCACATCCCGGAGACCGGGTGGCGCAAGTTCAATGTCCAACAAAAGGTCTCCTAGTATGTTACAGAGGGGTTTCTGGTCAACAACATAATGAAGCATCTGCATTTTGTGTCCCCTCAACAACTTCCCCCTCCCCCTAGACATCCCCCGGAGGAGCCGTGCCTACCATGCAAGCAACACATGGGCCCACTGGACCTATGGAGCAGGGTCCCGCTGGGGCACTAGTATGACGACTCACCATGTTCCCTACCCGTCGCTACCTGCGTTCCAGCCCTACCAGGGTAGGCAACGAACTCCCCTATTCCCCCCCCCCCTCCCCCTAACTGCTGCTGATGTGGGTAGTGATTGTGTGTGTCGGACAGAATGGCGCGCCATCAATAATGGTTAAGTGTTCGTGCTTCTGGTCTCATGGAACTCAGTCTCCGAAAGTCTCTCCTCCACATCTTCCGTTAAATAATCACACAAGGCCTGCACAATCGTCTCCCAAGCCCTAGCCGCCTCCAGGCCCCTCTCATTCCCCAATCTGGTGGCCTGCCGCATCCTCAGTACACTCTCACACCTTGAACACTTCAGCAACTCATTCGTCCACCTCCTCACCGCAGGGCCTTCCTTGGTTTTCCAGCGCCAAGTGATCTCCCTCTGGGCCAACATGAGCCCCAGATCTATGAGTTTGCTTGTGACTTTCGTTTTCGCTGTGTGAGGAAACCAAAGTAATAGGCATGCCGCCATGTCAAATTCCACTTCCCTATCCGTGATCGCGTTCAGAAGGGCGCCCACCTCGGGCCAGTACGTACCCAGCTTCGGGCAGTCCCACATCATGTGATCCAGTTCAACCTCCGGTGCCGAGCACCTCGGGAATGCCGCGTCCTGCACGTGAAAGTGCCGGCGGAGCTTCCCCGGGGTCAGATAAGCTCTGCGCAAAAGGAAAAAATGTACCTGTTGGAACCTAGCATTCCTGCTACCCTTCCATGTCCGTGCTATAACGTGGCCCCACTCTGCATCCGGAATAGGCTTGCCTATACTGTCCTCCCATCTGGCCTTCAGCGCCGTGAGCGGTTTTAGCCCGTCGTTCAACATCCGCGATTGGAGACAGGTCACCGCCTTGATCGTACCCGCGGCCATCACCACGTACTGACAGGCCATGGTCGTATCCGGCTCCGTCAGTCCCACCTTCCAATGTTTCTGCATCGCTGCAGATATCGCCGCATGCAGGAGATAATCCCCATCAGGGAGGCCAAATTGCTCCAGCAGCACCGCAAACGGGGCCATCAATCCCTCCACAAACAGATCCCCCACAACATGTAGTCCCAGCTCTTCCCATTCCACCAGTGGAGACCAATCTCCTCCGTGCGGCAGCGCCGTCAGCATCCCGAGAGGAATCTCCGGGGCATAGGGACGCGCTGCCCGTGCCCGCTTCAGGCTCCTATTCCAGCATAGCCGGAGGGTTTTTTCCTCTAAGGTGAGCTCACTTAATACCAATATCTGTTGCATAACAATATAGGAGAGGACGTGCCTCTGGATACCCATCCCCCGGATCAGATCAGGGCCCCTAAATTCCCTAGCGACATTCTGTGTCAGAACCTGGAGCTGGGCTGCTAGGTAGTACAGTTCGAAATCTGGCACTGCCATCCCCCCCTCGAGTTTGGGTCTGGTCATGGTGTGCAACGCCACCCTACGTCTGCCAAGCCCCCAGAGGAACTCAATAATCATCGACCTCAGGTCCCCAAAGATCCGCTGTGGGATCCAGATAGGCAAGGTTCTGAAGTAATACAGCAGTCGAGGGAGAGCCACCATTTTTAACAATGCCACTCTACCCTGCACCGACAAAGGGAGAGAGGCCCAAAAGGACATGCAGCCACGTAATCCCCTGATACTCCGCCCGATATTGCCCTCCAGGAGGCTCGCCGCATCATGATAGATCCGGACTCCCAGGTACGTAAAGCATCTGTCCGCCCAGATCACATCTACTGCAAGAGGAGGGCACTGGACATCCGCTCGCAGCGGGAAAACACAGGTCTTAGCCCAGTTCACCTTAAGGCCCGACAAATCGCCGAAGGAGGAGAGCAGCCCCATGGCCCCATTTAATGCCACCTCCGTGTCCTCCAAATACAGCAACAGGTCATCGGCATACAACGAAATCTAATGAGTACTCCCGCCGCAGCGGACTCCTATAAAGGAATCCCCCATCCTGGCCTGTGCCGCTAGTGGTTCCATCGCGAGAGTGAACAGAAGGGGAGAGAGCGAGCATCCCTGCCTAGTCCCTCTGCGCACTGGATAAGCGGATGATATGAGTGACCCTAATCGCACTCTAGCGGTGGCAGAGGAATAGAGAACTTTCGTCCAGCGTGCAAACCCTCCGCCTAGTCCGAACTTCTCCAGTACCCCATCTAGGTAACACCATTCAAGGCTGTCAAAAGCCTTCTCAATATCCACCGACAAGACAGCCGATGCACCGTCCGAGCTCAAGGCATCCTGCAGTATACGGATCAGCCTACGTGTGTTAATGGCCGTGTTTCTAGTAGGGATGAACCCTGCTTGGTCATCGTGTACCAACATGGTCATGTGAGGTAGCAGTCTGGTGGCCAAAATACGGCTCAAGATCTTGTAGTCCACCGTCAGCATAGAGAGGGGTTTGTACGACGTCACCTCCAGCGCATCCCTACACGGCTTCAGAAGCGGAACCACCAGCGCTTCCCTCATGGAGACGGGGAGGTGCCCCAGAGTCACCGCCTCCGAGTACACTGCCAGTAACCTGGGCGCCAATACATCAACGTACTTCGCATAAAACTCAATTGGCAGGCCATCCACCCCTGGTGTCTTGTTCCGGTCCATCTGCTTAATAGCCCCTCGGATCTCCATTAAAGAGATCGGTCCGCCCAAATCCTTCGCTGTCCCCTCATCTAGCACCGGGAGCTGTACCGTGCGTAAATAGTCACTAACGTCGGAGGGCCCCGCCTCCAACTGAGTATCATAAAGACCCGTATAATACGACTGAAAGCGCTTCAAAATGGCCGTTGGAGAGTGGACCACCTCCTCCGTGTCGGTTCTAATACACATAATCGGGCCACTCCTTGGTGCCGGGTTAGCAAGTTTCGCCAGCAGTGTGCCCACCTTATCCCTCTCCGCATAGACTTTTGTGAGGTATAGCTTATAGTCACAGCATCGCAGTCTCTCCGTTTCCCTCGCCACCACCTCCCTCGCTTCCAGCAGTCGACCCTGCAGATCCGGTCGTTCAGGCCTACACCGCTCAATCTCTCGCAGCACACATTCCGCCTTCTCCAGATCCCCTAGGACGGTCGTCCGTACATTCGAGAAGCTGCCCATGCACACACCTCTCACCACCACTTTCATTGCGTCCCATTCTATCGACCTCGTGGTGGTCGAGCCCTCGTTCTCATTGAAATATAGCGCTATACCCTGGTTAACCCTGTCACTAAACACCAAGTCCTCTAGAGTTTCCGGCCGTAGCCTCCATGTCGGGATCGCAGATCTCGCCCTCTGCCATCTTACCGCCATCAGCAAGGGATTATGGTCCGAGACGGTCCTAGCAAGGTATTCAGTGTGTGTCACCATGGCTGCTATGGGGGCGCTACACAGTATGGAATCTATCCTGACATGTAGAGCGTGCAGTGTCGAGTAGAAGGAGTAATCCCTAACAGTAGGATGTTGTGTCCTCCACACATCCAGCAGACCCCACCGCTCCTGCCAGTCCCTCCTACGCTCTGACAGCCTACGCACCGGGGAGTCAGCCAGTGGCGGGTGTGACCTATCCCACACTATATCGGTGATTGAATTAAAGTCTCCTCCCAGTATAACGGGGCCCGCCAGAAAGTGGGCCAGTGAGCCCGTGAGAACATCAAAATATCTGGCCTGATCAACATTGGGGGCATAAACACTACAGTACACAAAACCACCTCACAGCCATATAGCCTCCCCTCCACCGCCACAAATCGACCCCCAGGATCCACCAATTGACCCGTGACCTGGAATGGGACCCCCGCCCTGATCCATATCAGCACCCCCCTTGCAAACGCCGAATAAGAGGTTCCAAACACTTGGCCACGCCACCTTTTCTGCAATGCATCACACTCCTGTTTGATCAAATGAGTTTCCTGCAACATGGCAATTTGAACCCCCCTCCTCACCAGATAGGCATGCACTTTGTACCTCTTCGACATAGTCCTGAGTCCACGCACATTCCATGTGAGGCACTTTACATCAGGTAATGACCCCATCGCTGCCGTCTCTCCTCCACCTCAGCAGTATTAACCTACCCCCCACATCATTGCAGCTATACCCTCCCCCCAAAACACCCCAACAAACTTCCCCAACCCCACTCCCCAGGACAGGACCTAACAGCACTGCTTTAGCCTCCATCCAAACCCGCAACATCACACGCATTCCACTATCCTGTGGCAGTCACCACAGGGGGCCTTAAGGGCAGTAAGGGGTGCTTCAGGACCAACCCGGGGCGGGCTAACCCTCACCCCAAGCCCACAATCCCTTGTGAAAGTTACAACAGAGTACCTGCCAAACGCCAGCCATCAGGATAAACGTACTCCAGTGGAGGGCCATCACCATGCCCCCATACTATTCATTAAACAGTCCATCTGCTGTCTGTGGCGTGACCGTCGGTCCTGCAGAGCTGTCAGCTTCAGAAAGTTCTCCTCCTGATTTACGTCCTCCGCCCTCCGAATCCGAGTCCTCCTCCAGCTCTCCACGCTGCGAACCCGTGATAGTTGCCGTTGCAGCCAGCGCTTCCTTCCTTTCTGCCGCCATCAGGTCTTCTCTCATCGCCTGCTTGAGTCTGTCGCGTTTGCGGATCCGCTGAGACTTTCGGATCTGAACCGGTCTCTTTTTCTCTTTCCCGCCTTTGTGCTGACGGTCAGTTCCTGCTCTGTATAATTCTAGCCACGACCAGGCCTCCTCAGGGGTTTGGAAAAATTGGGTTGTACCGTCCAGGATCACTCTCAGCCTAGCCGGAAAGAGTAGCGAGTATTGTATGCCCTCCTCTCTCAGTTCCTTCTTGACCGCTAGGAACGTTGCTCTGCTCCTCTGAACTTCCTGGGTGTAGTCCGGGAAGATTGTAACCGGGCTATTGGCCACCTGGAAGGGTCCCGCAGATCTCGCCCTTTGTATCAACAAGTCACGGTCTTTGTAATGCAGGAGCCTGGTCACCATCGGTCTGGGGGGACGACCCTGCATGGGCGGGCGAGATGGGACCCTATGCGCCCTTTCTATCGAAAAGAACGGAGATAAGCCTTCAGGAGCAACGGTGGATCTGAACCAGTTCTCCATATACGCCACTGCATCGTCCCCTTCAATTTTTTCCGGCAGGCCCTCCACCCTTACGTTGTTTCGGCGGTTGCGACTATCGGAATCCTCCGCTCGTCTCTCCAGCGTTGCCAGTCGGGTCAGGATATCGGACAGTTTATGTTCCGCAGTTACCACCGCCGGTTTGAGCTCCTGGAGAAGCAGTTCGTTTTCTTTCACCCTATCGGAGAGTTTGGCGTGATCCGCCCTCAGGAGGCCCAGCCCCGTGGCTACCTGCGCTATATCCTGGTGCAATGTCTCCTTGGTCGCTGTGATCGCCTCCAATATATTGTCGAGGCGTGCATTCAGTCTGCGTTCCTGTGCCGATGCATCCGGGCATTCCTGGAGCGCGCCAACCTTACTCGGCTCAGTCGTCAGATCCTGGTTCAGCCCTGCCGCCAGTGCGCCACCGACATCAGCCATCTTGGAGAGCACACGGATTTTCGCCACAGCACCAGAGGGCGGGCTGTTCAGCCTTAGCCCCAATTCCCTGGGCAAGGCTACCCCTCTTTTCCAGCACTGCGCGCTCACCGGGTAGGAACTCTCCCTTTCCAACCTCGGGTCGCCCGGCGTGAGGGAGATCACACGAGCGATCAAAATGGCCGAAGTCCACTTGCTCCTCTCGGGAGCAAACCACCGCTCTGCAGCCGGCAGGCCCCTGTGTCATTCGAACACGGGTCTAGACCCCCCGCGTCCTCGTGCTTGCTGTTGATTTCCTGCTACTCCGTGCCCCGTTCCATGCGGGAGCGGAAAGCCTGAGGGGGAAAGGAGCCCGCAGTCCCTCCTCCTCCGCGGAGCTCCCAACCCAGATCTTTGCCTCAAGTCCTGCAGGGGCCCCCCAGCCGCCCGACGCGATGCCCGCCGGTGTCCCCCTGTTCAGTCCACTCTAAGTGTTGATGACAGCGCTATTCAAGGCCAGCACCGCTCCAGCGGGAGAAGCCCCACACTAGGCACTCCAAGAGCCTGCGTTCCGCTCCCCGCTATCTCTGCAAATCCTCCAGATGCCAGGGTTGCTCTCAGGACCCCCTGCCGAGCATCCGATCAGCCTCAGCTCCGGGGCCCTCTTCACAGTGCCGCCGCCCCGCAACCCCAGGGGTTTCCGCCTTCTCTGCCCCCGTCCGCCTTCCAACGTCGGCCCCGTCGTCACAGGGCAGCCCACTCCTTGAAGGCAGCCGAGAACAGCGGCGGGGGGAAGGGCCTCCCGGTTGCCGGCCGCGGAGCAGCTGAGCGCTCACCTTGTCGCGGACGCCGCCAGCCCCCTCCGTGTGGTCGGGCCTCTGTTCTGCCGTTCCCACCAGGCAGCCGCTCCCAAATCACTGCAGCCGGAAAGCGCCGTGGATCGGCGTTCCCCCAACTTCAACCGGAGCCGCCGCCATCTTAGGCCCTTGGTCGCACTTCCTCGGGATCGCCGCGCTGGTTCTCCACTCTGCCGTGGGGCATCCGCCGACTCCACAATTCTGGCCCCTATGAATCCGACGCGGAGGGCAGAGGCTCCGGACGTTTCGTCGGCTCGTTAGCGAGGGATTTCCAGGAGAAATGCGGGATCTGGGACGGAGCTCCAGGCTCACGCCGCCATCCCAGTCGGCGCCCAAACCACGCCCCCATCTACAAAGACCTTCATGCACAAAATCCAAAGCCTCAGGTTGCAAATCTACTTCTCAACCACCATCTCAGAAAGTACCCCAAGCAATCAGTCATGGTGTTAATAGCTCTACACCTCATGTGTGGGTTGAAATTCCATCATACTTTTATTCGTTTGCAAGTACGAGGTGCATCATATTTATTCAGATGCTCCAAACGTACCCAATTATTAACGAGCAAAAAAGGTAAATTTTCAGGGTTCTCATAAACTGAACGTTCCCCTCTTCCGAGGTGTCTACTGTGAATCATGATACTCCCCCGCATATTTGAAAATCAAGGCACATTACACATATAATTCTGAAGATGTGCAAACAATGCAATATAACAAAATTCCAGCATCCAAAGTGCACAATGCAGTATAGTAAAAAATCAATCAAGAGGTCATGACATGATGTAAACATCCAAAGTGCAAACTGCCCTTAAAGTGCACAGTGCTTGATTTCAAAAGATCCTTCAGTACTAAGGGGCTCATTAGGATAGCGTTTTTTCCGCATCCTCTGGGCCGGCGGAATCCACCGCCGGCCCGGAGGATGCGGAAAAACCGCAGCGGACCAACCAAAGACCCACCGCCACATTAGGATGGCTGGTGGGTCCTGTTTTCCGTCCGCAGCTTTTCCGCCGCGGTTGGCTTACAACCGCGGCGGAAAAGCTGTAATATGGTGACGGTGTCTCTCAGACACCGTCGACCATATTAGGATGCACAGAAAGAAATGCTTTTACACGGCAGATATTCCGCCGTGTAAAAGCATACGGTGCTTCACTGCGGGGGCCCGTTGCGGGCCCCCTGGGTAAAGGGGGGGTGGGGGGTGCACATGGGGGGTACCTATGGTACCCCCCTGCATATGTATGCAGCAATCGGCAGGCACCGCGCGGTGCCTGCTGCTTGCTGCATACATATGCAATGTATGCTTTTTTAACATTGCGGCGGGTGCAGCTTGAAGCTGCACCCGCCGCAATGTTAAATATCCAGGATGTGACCGCCAGGGTGGCGGTCACATCCTAATTTGCACGGAGGGACCGCCGCAGCCCATGCGGACGGTCCCTCCTACTCTAGGGTGGCGGACGGACGCAAGTCCGTCCGCCATCCTAATGAGCCCTAATGTCATGGGGTACAAAGTAACTCTTAACCGCACATACGTCAATGTCCTTAATCAACCATCCGTAAATTGCATGATATGAGGTCTTATGTTCCAATCATGTATAAAGTGCAATCTATTTGATAAGTGCAGTATTTACAAAGTGCTCTATGCAATATAACTATAAAATGCAATATTCAAAAAGTGTCCTGTAAAGGGTAAAACTAGTCTTTTCCTGGACCCTCGTGAGTTCATCTTTTTAAGGAACCTTTAACATATTTGTACTAACCAGCAAATCCTGCATTATAGATTGATGGAGGAAGGAAGAGAGGGCTAAAGAAGAGGAGAAAGAAGTCCGAAGGAGGATGGGAAAAAGACGAGAAGGAAGCAAAAAAAGTCAAAGCGGGTATGGAACACTTTAAAACCCTTCCCAATCATTATAATCTTTCAATCAGTGTGGTCTCTTGTTTAGTGCTGAGGAGTAGTAGTCCCAATCAATTTCACAGTTACGGATGTACATAAAGTTCTGCATCTTGTCTCCTTTATTTCTTTTCCCAACCACTTCCCCTTGGGTGAGCTCGAATGTGTTTGATGCCACAATAACTGAACGTTGCCAAGGATCTGTTGTGGAATTATTCAAAATGGTACGCCAAGGGATAATTCCTGTCGCCGTTTTTTATGGCTCTTATGAGCTGCAAAATCCTTAATTTCAACTTGTTAATTGTACTTCCCACGTACAACTTATCACAGCCACATTTGAGAACCTAAATGACATAGTCCAAGTTGCAAGTCTCTTTGAGGTTATTCGTGGACCCAGCCGCACAATCTCCCAGAGATGTTCATCCTTCTTCAGGGAATGCCAGTTCTTTAGAAGAATTCTTTTGATATTGGGTTGCGCCATATTTTATTCGAACAATAACCTTTTCACTCCATGACCTTTTTCACTCAAACTTTTATTCTGTGAATACAACTGTAGTTCCCTTCTTTTTTTATTGGCTCTCCTTCATGCATCTTCCAATACTCCATTGGGATACACTCATTTACGATTAAATTAAAAGATATACAGCACTTAATTGGTCTGTTCCTTGAAATATGTTCCCTAGATCGAGGAAGCAGCCTTGAGGAAAGTGTGACTACAGGCGTCCCTCTTCCCCCGTTTGGACTCATGATGCCTCATTGAGGCGTATAATAATACAGTAAACTTTATAACTAAGGGAGTGGAAACTGGGAGTAACCTTCCTAGGTCCTGACGAAAAGCCTTGGGGTAGGGTTTGAAAGTAGTTGACCAGAGAAACCCATGAACATGACCCCTAGAGCATCTATTTTTCCCCTTATTTTAGTCATATCGACTAGAGTTGCTAATAAATTATATTTTCATACTAACCAGATACTTTCAATTCTTTTTTTCCAATAAACCCCCCACTCCTATTTTCTTTCATCTGGAAATGCCCTAACATTTTCAGTGCTCCCATGTACTCGTAGGGCGAAGCTCACCCCATTCCGCAGTGGGATGGGAAGAACCCAATGATGAAGCATGCCACCAAGGAGTAAGTCTGGTGGGTGAGGGTTACTTAAGGAAATGTGTTTCTTTTCTCTCAATAAACATTTAGGAGGGTAGAAAGAATGAGCATAATTCACTTTGGACTAGAGTGACTCTCTTTGCTTTATGTGTAGGATGTGGGTAAACCACGGTATTACCCAGCGCTAAAAAGCCTACTTACTGTCTAGGGTAGTTAATGTACAGAACAAATGAAAATAAAACTTTAAATTACATATTGCTCAACGAAGATGATATATTTCTCTCTATTTGGAGAAGTGTGGCTCACTGGTTAGAAGCGGCAGACCCTGATGCAGAGGTCTGACCCGGGACCAGGGTTCAATTCCCGACGCGGCAGGGTCTTGGGCTCAATGTCCACGGACTCGGTGCCTACTCTAATCATGGGTCCCACTCTGCAACTCTGGGCAATAGCTTGCTTAATCTCCACAACGGCCCCGAAAGCGCTGGGATGCCTGGCTTCACCTTGGGGGTGCCCAGTAGGGGGCATCTCACAGGGAAAGCCAGGAAGGGTTCCACAGCGGTATACAGCGCCAGGATGCCTGAAAGGTGATAGTGCGCTTTACAAGTATACATACATTTACATTTACATATAGATGGCCGAAAGAAATAGAGGGGCCAATATTGATGCTGAGAAAATTGGAGAAAATATCAGATTTGGGGGTCAACTGAAGGAAATCCATACACTTCCTAGTATGCATGTGAGAACCTTCAGTGGAGCTACACATGATGAGAGGTGACCTGAAGTGGGAGGCAAATACTATTGAATAGCTGAGGGTCCATATTTACTGGACAGTAGAAGATCTGGTGGTAGAAGGGAACATAATAACGGCTACTGGGAACATGAGGAGTTGTGTGAACTTTTGGAAAACAATCCCATTAGCAGCATTAGGAAGGATAGCTTTTGCAAAAATGGTGACTCTGCAATGATTACTTTACTACTTCTCCACCCTCCCTGTGAAACTTGGCATGAAACTATTTCTAGAAATAGACATTCCCCTGGTAGATCTCATTTGGAGAGCCGGATGCCACTGGCTATCATTGGCAAAATTACAGCTGTCTTTGCAGGAGGGGGGGACTGCAGCCCCAGATTATGGAATGTTCTATCTGGCCGGACAGCCCTGATGCTTTACCAGATGGGTAGACCTTTCGCTTTTGCATAGAGTGGAGGAGAGGCGGAGTATACCATCTCTCACTGACATAATGATCCTCCTGACTAAACCCAACATTGAAGTCTGGAACAAGTCCGGAACAAGTCGATACAGATCTGGGTGCTCCACTATAGCTGGGACAGAGCACAAAGATGTCCAACCAATGCAGTTGGCTGTGGGAGCTGAAAAAGGGAATGGCAGCAGAAGGCATATTGCTACACATAGAGGCAACATGAGGAATAAGTCCCCCTGGCTTTACAAGGGCTTGGGATGACTTACAGGCAGCTTTGGAAGATGCAGAAGGAGATACCCTCACACATTACATAGGGAGTCAAAGCCCAGAAGTGGGGTAGGGTGAAAATCACACTGCACCATTGGCTGACTTAAAGGGATAGGCTAACCCTTGTATGGAAGCTTTGAATGACTGGGATTACTGGCCATGCGGAGCTTGAGGAACCTGACACTGTGGGGGCTGTGGGGGGCGGAATGGGCAACACAAATCAGCAAGGGAGGGAGGAATGAGTGACCCGGGACTGCATACCCCCTTTATTGAGACAGGGACAATTGAACCAGAATTGATCTGAGGCCTCCTCCCCTCATTGGGGCTTTACAACTGAGATGCATTTGGATGTACAGCGAGATGAGAACCCCCATGTATTATTGGGACGGTGTAAATGCCACTGTTTACTTTTTGATTGTTCATGTAAGACTAATTAAAATATGTGTTTATAAAAAATATATGAAGTATCCTAAGCAACATTATATGTCTTGAGAGAAATCAATATCTACTTTACAAAGAGTTTGAAAAAGATAATATCAGTGGTACCACGTGCTTGAGGTGCATAAGATTACAGCCACTCACCAGGTGGATGATGATTCCACAGGTATGGGTAAAAGTTCAACATCCTTCTATTCGCGTTATTTTCTTGTAATAGCGTCTTACAGGGGGTTATCACCCAAATCACACACCATAGTGACATATACAGGTTGCCTTTTCAAAGTCTCTGATCCTGGATTGAATACCTGAAAAAGTTAGAGAAGATTGGCAAAGAATCAAACGTAAAAAACAGTTCAATATTAACAAAATCTTTACACACAATTTAGTAGAAAACAAATCCAAGTAGATAAGCTACAACTGTAACGAGAGTTCTGTTGTGTCATGAGGCATACAGACATAAGAGACTGTCGATGAATGGACAAGTTACATTTTCTATGCTCATTTCCAAATTATTTTTCCACGCTTTCGTTTTCCCATGAATCATCTTTTTAGACAGTGAATACTGACTCTGAGCAGACAATGTCTTGGATGTACATAGGATTGAAGTCACTCAATGTATATTTGCAGATCAGCTGGTTGGAACAATTCAATTGTGTTCCTTTTTTCCCCCTCTCAGTACAGACAGAAATCAAATTTTCCCCTGATTCTAATATCCCTGACAATGTCCCATTAGATCCGAAATATCATGCCCAGACAGTAAGGAAGCTATTTACATAGTTCCTGTTTTGCCACCAGTCCTATTTCTTTCTCATTGTCAAAGCTTACCATGTCACCACTTTAGATTTAACTGCATGTGTACTGTCTAGCCAATGATCAACCTTTGCTCTCAAGATGTGACATGCAGCGGATGCTGAAGGAAGGCGGATGGCCACGTGGCCTGAGTATATATATGTGGTAATTACTGCACATATTCAGACTCACCGGCATGGAGAAATTCCCTGCTCCACCACAAGGTATTGGTAGTTCCTATAAAGGAATTGATTATGAATGACTCCTTAAAATGTGCCACTTCCTCACAAAATACTGTTTGCACTATGGGCAGCTGTTAGAACCGGGGTCTCTAGTTGGCAGGGGTATGCACCCTAGTACAAGTAGGGACCACCGCTTCCGACCTGGTAGCTTGGCGCAGAGCAGCAAAGGCGTAACTTCAGAGGCAATGTGTAAAGTATTTGTGCAACACCCAACGGCGATGACACAGTAAAAACACTCACAAAAGGAACACCACACCAGTTTTGTATAAGAATAAGAATTTCTTTATCTAAAAATTATGTGAGAACCAAAAGCAGGTAAATCCAGCTCCAGGCAAGATCAATAATAAAAAGGATTCCAGTTTCCAAGCAAGATCAATAATCAAAAAGAATGAATCCAGTTCCCAGGCCTGATCAATAATAAAAAGGATTCCAGTTTCCAAGCAAGATCAATAATCAATAAGAATGAATCCAGTTCCCAGGCCTGATCAAATCACCAAAAGCTCATGTGTGCCAAGGGCTCCTGCTGGTAATGTCTTTCTCACAGTGTCCTTGGATGGCAAAAGTTCACTTGAGGTAGGTTCTTATGGTCAAAATTCACTGGGGGAAGGTTCTTAGGCCAAAGTTCCCTTGTAGCGTAATAAGTGTGCCTCTCATAGAAATGATGCTCCCAGCGTAGGAAGTGCGGCTGCCCAGGCGCTGCTGGTAATGTTAAAAAATGCCCCAGTGTCAATTACCAAGTAATTATGCCCCCGTAGGCCGGTCAGTGAAGGACGGTTCCCAGCCAAGCACAAAGCTCACACTCCAGCTACCCGGCCAACCCGCACCCCGCCCCCTCGCAGCAGCCTGGTTGCACTGAGGCGTTACCTGGGGTGGTGGTTGCGGGCGCGGGTTCGAGGCTCCTCTCCCCTGGGGGCCTTGGGCTCAGCAGGCGCTGCACGGGTGGGGGTCACAGCCACACTGCGCTCCTTCAGCACAGCGCTTAACAGTGCCTCCAAGTCCTGGGCAACGACGGAGCCTCCTGCCACACAGCGCTTCGCTTCTCAGCGCTACACAGCGCGCTCCGGTCCCAGTTGTGGTGACCTCAGAGCCAGTTTCAGTCGGCTTGCGCCAGAAGCAGAGGCAATCACAGAGCCCTCGGGAGGATCACGGGGCAAGCAGTGCTGAGGGCAGGCACAGCGTTGCAGGGCAAATCTTGAGTGTTGTTGCTGTTCCAAAGGGCAGTCTTTAAAATGCTGTGGTCCAAGGACAGGTAGTTTCCTTTAGCTTAAAAAGGGTGCAGTCCCAAAAAGGCAATCTTTAAAAGGTTGAAGATTCTTTAAAATGTGATTGAAAGAAAAGTAGTTCCTTTGGGATGTTGTAGAGACACTCTGGTGGTGATGTTGCAGTCTCCCATGCAGGGCAGGATCAGCAGACAGTAGGGCAGCTCAGCAGGTTGTGGGGCAGCAGTTCCTTGGAGCAGTCAGCCTCCTTCCCAGTGGCAATCCTCTTGCGCAGCAGTCCTCACTCCAGCAGGGATTCTTCCAGGTCCAGCAGTGTAACAACATGTGAGGCCAGGACCCTCCCTTATATATCTTTTTAGTCTAGGGGCTAGAAAGTGGTGGAAGTCTCTGGAAGGGTCTGGGGGCAGGGGCTTCTGGAAGAGTCCAGGGAGTTCTGGTATGTTCCCTGCCTTCCCTGACCTAGCTGTCACAGTGACGAGAGACAGGCCGTTAAGGCTACAGTGGGCAGCCCATCACAGCTCATCCCAGGGAAGAAGGTGTGAATCACCACTCCCACCTCCCAACCCAGGCAGGCTATCAGTATGCAGAGGGGAGGGGGGAGTCTGCAGCCTAATCTAAGTGTAGGCAGGAAAAGGTCCACTGTATAAAAGTGGGATCCCTAGCGAAGGAATGCCCAAACCCTATATATCATTGGAAAGGGTTCCCCGCCCCGAGTCCAACAAGACCAAACATGATAGACTTATTAGGTCCCTGTCAGAAGTTAGTCCATGAGGGGAGGTTCCCAATGTTAGCCTATGGAGGATTAAGCCTTACTGCGTTAGCAGTGGTTTGTGGCAGATATGCCAGCCTCAAAAGGTTTTAGGGGAGAGCACCTGCACCTCAGCACTGTTTAGCAGTGGTGAGGCGCCCAGAGTCCTAAGTCCAAAAAAAATAGGATAAAAATGGGAGGCAAAAAGGGCAAAAATGTAGGGGAGACCACCCCAAGGCTGACAGGTCTAACACATGTCCCCCCCAGCTGAAAGTGGGGAGAACTACCCAACCTCTAGGGAGTTCTCATCACTAAGGCGGAAAAACCTAGAGAGACCATCAGCATTGGCGTGGTCTACTCCGGGTCTGTGTTCCACCCTGAAGTCCATCCCCTGTAGAGAAATGGACCACCTCAACAATTTGGGAATCTCGCCCCTCATTTGCATGAGCCACCTGAGGGGCCGGTGGTCAGTCTGAATCAGGAAGTGGGAGCCAAACAAGTATGGCCTCAGCTTCTTCACAGCCCAGACCACCGCGAAGGCTTCTCTCTCTATCGCACTCCACCGCTGTTCTCGGGGGAGCAGCCTCCTGGAGATGAAGGCTACTGGTTGGTCCCTTCCCTCCTCATTGAGTTGCAAAAGTACCGCCCCTATGCCATGCTCTGAGGCGTCCGTTTGGACAATGAACTCTTTGGAGAAGTCAGGGGCCCTGAGCACAGGAGCGGTGCACATGGCCTGCTTTAGAGAGTCAAAGGCTTTTTGGCAAGCCTCTGTCCAGATCACTTTCCTAGGGTATTTCTTAGAGGTTAGCTCAGTCAAGGGGGCCACAATGGTGCCTTAGCCCTTGACAAATCTGCGGTAGTAACCTGTGAGGCCCAGGAATGCCCTGACATCAGTCTGTGTTTTGGGAGGCTCCCAGGCCGGGATGGTTTCTATCTTGGCCTGTAGGGGCTGCACCTTGCCCCCGCCTAGCAAGTGTCCTAGGTAGACTGCCGACCCCTGCCCTATCTGGCATTTGCTAGCTTTGATAGTCAGGCCTGCCTGCTGCAGAGCCTGAAGCACTTCCTGGAGGTGACCCAAATGGTCCTTCCAGCTGCTACTGAAGACAGCTATGTCGTCCAGGTAGGCAGCAGAGAAGGCCTCTAAACCGGAGAGGACCCGGTTCACCAGCCGTTGGAAGGTGGCAGGAGCATTTTTCAGCCCAAAGGGCATCACTCTAAACTGGTAGTGGCCCTCTGGGGTGGAAAAGGCGGACCTCTCTCTAGCTCCGTCTGTTAGGGCGATCTGCCAGTACCCTGACGTGAGGTCAAAAGTACTCAGGTATCGGGCAGCCCCTAGTCGGTCAATGAGCTCATCCGCCCTAGGGATAGGATGAGCATCAGTCTTGGTCACAGAGTTCAGTCCCCTGTAATCCACACAGACCCTAAGTTCTCGTGTGGTGCCTGGTGGAGCAGCTTTTGGTACCAGAACCACCGGACTGGACCAAGGACTGTTGGAGGGCTCTATCACCCCCAACTCCAGCATCTTAGCGACTTCACTCTGGATGCTGGCCTTCACCTTATCTGACAGCCTATAAGATTTGGACTTGACAGGGGGGCTGTCTCCTGTGTCCACATCATGGGTACACAGGTGGGTAATCCCAGGGATAAGGGAGAACACTGAGGAGAACTGCCCCAGGACCTGGCGGCAGTCCCTCTGTTGCTCAGGAGTCAAGGATAGGGAGAGAACCACTCCCTCTACTGACCCATCCTTCTCTTTAGCAGCAAAGAGGTCCGGGAGAGGCTCACTTTCCTCTTCCTCAGCCCCATCAGTTACCATCAGTAAGGTAAGCTCAGACTTCTCATGGTGGGGTTTGAGGCGGTTGGCGTGTAGCACCCTGTGGGGCTGCCTGGGGGTCTTAAGGTCCACTAGGTAAGTGGCTTGCCCTTCTTCTCAAATATCTCATAAGGGCCAGTCCAGCGATCCTGGAGGGCACTAAGCTCCCCAGGCTCCATGACCCACACCTTCTGTCCAGGTTATAGCTCCACAGGGTGAGAGTTCTGGTCGTACCATTCCCTCATTACCGCCTGGCTGGCCTCTAAGTTGTCAGAAGCTTGTTTCCACAACTTAGCCATTTGGCTACGGAAGGCCAGTATGTAGCTCACTACATCCTGGGGAAGCCTCTTTGGAGTCTTCTCCCACCCATCCTTCACTAAACTTAGAGGTCCCCTAACAGGGTGACCGTACAAGAGCTCGAAGGGGCTGAAACCCACCCCCTTCTGCGGTACCTCCCTGTAGGAAAACAGCAAACAGGGCAAGAGGATGTCCCACTTTTTCCTCAGGCCCTCAGGCAGACTCCTGATCATGCCCTTTAGGGTCTTGTTAAATCTCTCCACGAGACCATTGGTCTGTGGGTGGTAAGGGGTGGAGAACTTATAAGTAACCCCACACTCCTTCCACATGGCTTGCATGTAGGCAGACATAAAATTGGTACCCCTGTCGGACACCACCTCTTTGGGAAAACCCACTCTGGTAAAAATCCCCATCAGGGCCCGTGCCACTGCAGGTGCAGTGATGGTTCTCAGAGGAATAGCCTCTGGGTACCGGGTGGCGTGGTCCACGAGAACCAGGATAAACCTGTGACCAGAAGAAGTCGGTGGATCCATAGGCCCAACAATGTCGATGCCCACCCTCTCAAAGGGGGTGCTAACGACAGGCAGCGGTTCCAGGGGAGCCTTCAGCTTAGTCCTTGTTTTCCCACTGGCTTGGCAGGTCAGACAGGTCCTGCAGAAGGTATCTGAGAAGACCCTCATCTGCGGCCAATAAAAATGTGGGACAAGCCTAGCAAATGTCTTGTCTTGGCCCAAGTGTCATGCCAAAGGGATCTCATGGGCCAGTTCCAAAAGAAAGGCCCTGTAGCACTGGGGGACCACTAAGGCCCTTGATGACCCATGCACAGGAGCCTTGGGCTCACTGTAAAGAAGCCCATCCTCCCAGTAAATATGATACTTTGCGGAGGCATTGCCTGCTGCTTGGGCTTCAGCCTGTCGCCTCATACCCTCAAGGGTAGGACACTCCTTCTGTGCCCGGCAAAACTCCTCCCTGGTGGGCCCTCCTTCCACCTGCCACCCTGCAGGGGTAGGTAGGTCCCCCAAGGGAACAACGTCCCCCTCCGTGGACTCCGGTGCGACCTCCTCAGGGGCCCCATCCATCTCAAGGGGTGACTGCACCGGGGCGGGCTTCCCATGCCCTCGGGCTCCGCCCTTCTTAGCAGCTGGCTGGGCCATTTTTCCAGGCTCCAGCCCTGGCTGACTCCCTTTCCGGGCAGCCATAGACCGTGTGGTAGCACAAATCCACTCCGGTAACCCCAGCATCTCCACATGCGCTTTGAGCTCCACCTCCTTCCAGGCAGTATGCTCTAGGTCATTCCCTAACAGACAGTCCACTGGCATGGCACGGCTCACAGCAACTCTTAAAAGGCCTGAAACCCCTCCCCACTCAAATGGAACCTGTGCTATGGGATAGTGACCCCCCCTGTTGTCAGCCATCACAACTGGATGGACTGCATCAGGAATTATTTGCTCTGGGGACACCAGCTGACTCCTTACCATAGTCAGGCTGGCACCTGTGTCCCTCAGGGCCTCCATCCCCTGACCATTGAGGGTGACCCACTGCCTATACTTGGTAGTATTTGAGGGCACATGGACCTGAGGAACCATCTCACTGTCTCCCAGAGACACTAGGACAAGCCCTGCCCCCTCACTCCCATCATCTAGGGACTGCTCCTCCCCAAGCGCTACACTAGCCACCCCGGGGTTTTTACCTCCAGCGGCCTGTGGTGCTCTCTTGCGACACTTGGGATCCCCCTTGTAGTGTCCAAGTTTACCACACTCATAGCACCGGACACTTCTGGGCTGCTGACCTTTGTCAGGATAAGTGGGCTTTTGGTGGCCAGATTGGGGCTGGGACCCAGACCCTTTCCCTTGTGAATTATTTTGGGGGCCTTTGGAGAACTCTTTCTTTTTGTCTCCCCCCTCTTTCCTCTGGTGGGAACCCTGACCACCCCTTTGGGAGTCCCCCCCAGAACCCTTGTTGGACACCCTGGTACTGACCCAGGTGTCCGCCTCCTCCGCAAGCTTCCTAGGATTGGTCAACTTGCGGTCAACCAGGTGTTGGCGCAGCTCTGGAAAACATTTCTCTAGAAGGTGCTCTCTTAAAAACAAGTCATACAACCCTTCATAGTCATGCACATTGCTGCCCCGCACCCAACTATCTAAAGCTTTACTAGCGTAGTCCAGGAAGTCTACCCAGTTCTGTGTGGGAAGTTTGTGGCTATTCCTAAACCTCTGCCTATAGCTCTCAGGGGTAAGACCGAACCTCTTAAGCAATGCGGCTTTCATGACAGAATAGTTAGTCTGGTCTTCCTTCTCTAGGTAAAGGAGGGTGTCCCTAACATCTGGAGGTAGGTACTTATACAAACCACCCCCCCCAATAACTCTCTGGGACCCCATGGGCTCTTAAAGACACCTCATAGGCGGCTAACCACTTATCAATATTATCCCCCACCTTAAAACTGGCCATCACATCTTTAGACATAAAGACCCTGGACTCACGTGAAGCTTCCATAGGTACGCTGCCACCATTCTTGTTGCTGTTGGCCCCTACTTCTAGGGCCCGGATTTCCAGTTCCTTCAGGCTGAGCTCATGGGCAAGTTCTTTTTCCCGCATAGCCAGTCGCTTGTTCTCGCGATCCTGCTCCATGGCCCACCTTTCTCTTTCCCGCTCTTTCTCCAGCTTGGCAAGCTCCAACCTGAGCTGTCTCTCCTCCCTCCTGTCCTCCAGGTCCTCTAAGGACAGGCTCTTCACTGACACACTACTGCCTGCCCTGGAAGGTACCCTTGTACCTGGTAACAAATTACCATTTCCCGCCAAGTGCAGTAGGTCAAGATTTCCTGTGGTGTCGTTCTCCGGTCTTTGCCCGTCCCCATCTCCTTCTGGGTGGGCTGTTACCCATGCTCTCAAGGCTTTCTGAAGCTCTGCCTTCTTCGCGCTTCGCTTGAAGGGCACCCCTTTCTCCTCGCAGAATTCCTTGAGTTGTGCCACTGTGTAAACTTCCAGATTGGCCAGCTCGAATTCCATATTGCTAGGTAGGGCCTCAGACGTTTGTAGAGAAAACCAAATGGGACTTAGGCAAAAGGACTTTTAAAAAGAGCAGCCAGTCAGGGAGAATTTTAAAAAAGAATTCAAAAATGCCAATTGGAGAGGGTAGACAAAAATTCAGTAGAGTCAGGTGTAGGGTTGCGGTGTACACTGCGTCGCTGCGTGGTGTTACACAAGCACAAGTCCTATCCCACCGCTCGATCACCAATGTTAGAACCGGGGTCTCTAGTTGGCAGGGGTATGCACCCTAGTCCAAGTAGGGACCACCGCTTCCGACATGGTAGCTTGGCGCAGAGCAGCAAAGGCGTAACTTCAGAGGCAATGTGTAAAGTATTTGTGCAACACCCAACGGCGATGACACAGTAAAAACACTCACAAAAGGAACACCACACCAGTTTTGTATAAGAATAAGAATTTCTTTATCTAAGAATTATGCGAGAACCAAAAGCAGGTAAATCCAGCTCCAGGCAAGATCAATAATAAAAAGGATTCCAGTTTCCAAGCAAGATCAATAATCAAAAAGAATGAATCCAGTTCCCAGGCCTGATCAATAATAAAAAGGATTCCAGTTTCCAAGCAAGATCAATAATCAATAAGAATGAATCCAGTTCCCAGGCCTGATCAAATCACCAAAAGCTCATGTGTGCCAAGGGCTCCTGCTGGTAATGTCTTTCTCACAGTGTCCTTGGATGGCAAAAGTTCACTTGAGGTAGGTTCTTATGGTCAAAATTCACCGGGGGAAGGTTCTTAGGCCAAAGTTCCCTTGTAGCGTAATAAGTGTGCCTCTCATAGAAATGATGCTCCCAGCGTAGGAAGTGCGGCTGCCCAGGCGCTGCTGGTAATGCTAAAAAATGCCCCAGTGTCAATTACCAAGTAATTATGCCCCCGTAGGCCGGTCAGTGAAGGACGGTTCCCAGCCAAGCACAAAGCTCACACTCCAGCTACCCGGCCAACCCGCACCCCGCCCCCTCGCAGCAGCTTGGTTGCACTGAGGCGTTACCTGGGGTGGTGGTTGCGGGCGCGGGCTCGAGGCTCCTCTCCCCCTGGGGCCTTGGGCTCAGCAGGCGCTGCACGGGTGGGTGTCACAGCCACACAGCGCTCCTTTAGCACAGCGCTTAACAGTGCCTCCAAGTCCTGGGCAACGACGGAGCCTCCTGCCACACAGAGCTTCGCTTCTCAGCGCTACACAGCGCGCTCCGGTCCCAGTGGCGGTGACCTCAGAGCCAGTTTCAGTCGGCTTGCGCCAGAAGCAGAGGCAATCACAGAGCCCTCGGGAGGATCACGGGGCAAGCAGTGCTGAGGGCAGGCACAGCGTTGCAGGGCAAATCTTGAGTGTTGTTGCTGTTCCAAAGGGCAGTCTTTAAAATGCTGTGGTCCAAGGACAGGTAGTTTCCTTTAGCTTAAAAAGGGTGCAGTCCCAAAAAGGCAATCTTTAAAAGGTTGAAGATTCTTTAAAATGTGATTCAAAGAAAAGTAGTTCCTTTGGGATGTTGTGGAGACACTCTGGTGGTGATGTTGCAGTCTCCCATGCAGGGCAGGATCAGCAGACAGTAGGGCAGCTCAGTAGGTTGTGGGGCAGCAGTTCCTTGGAGCAGTCAGCCTCCTTCCCAGTGGCAATCCTCTTGCGCAGCAGTCCTCACTCCAGCAGGGATTCTTCCAGGTCCAGCAGTGTAACAACATGTGAGGCCAGGACCCTCCCTTATATATCTTTTTAGTCTAGGGGCTAGAAAGTGGTGGAAGTCTCTGGAAGGGTCTGGGGGCAGGGGCTTCTGGAAGAGTCCAGGGAGTTCTGGTATGTTCCCTGCCTTCCCTGACCTAGCTGTCACAGTGACGAGAGACAGGCCGTTAAGGCTACAGTGGGCAGCCCATCACAGCTCATCCCAGGGAAGAAGGTGTGAATCACCACTCCCACCTCCCAACCCAGGCAGGCTATCAGTATGCAGAGGGGAGGGGGGAGTCTGCAGCCTAATCTAAGTGTAGGCAGGAAAAGGTCCCCTGTATAAAAGTGGGATCCCTAGCGAAGGAATGCCCAAACCCTATATATCATTGGAAAGGGTTCCCCGCCCCGAGTCCAACAAGACCAAACATTATAGACTTATTAGGTCCCTGTCAGAAGTTAGTCCATGAGGGGAGGTTCCCAATGTTAGCCTATGGAGGATTAAGCCTTACTGCGTTAGCAGTGGCTTGTGGCAGATATGCCAGCCTCACAAGGTTTTAGGGGAGAGCACCTGCACCTCAGCACTGTTTAGCAGTGGTGAGGCGCCCAGAGTCCTAAGTCCAACAAAATATAGGATAAAAATGGGAGGCAAAAAGGGCAAAAATGTAGGGGAGACCACCCCAAGGCTGACAGGTCTAACAGCAGCATTTACAAGTAGTGCAATATAATGTACTCCAGGATTTCCCCCCTTTTAATTTCAGCTGCTGAAACCTGTCCATATTAAACAAGGAAATAAGACCCACTATATACCAGAAATTTGGTGTGAAAAACACCAAAAATCCTACATTTACCACATTTTTAGGAGTAAGCACGCACCTAGTGAATTCTAAAATCCAGAGAATGGGATTCGCGAGATGCGACAAATAACCCCAGACCCACTGAGGCATTTGTAATCAAACCTTTTGTGGTAAATTAAAAGAAAGCCTAAGAACAGTGAGAGGTCGAGGGGGTATTATGGAAGGTGTTTTCTTTACTGCATGTGCTGCAAAATCTACTTCTAGATTTTAAAGCAAGCCTGCCTGTTTATTAATGATATAGCAGCTTACAAACCTGCAATACTATGTGGTGTCAGATGAGGGCGCAGTCATGTTTTCTCTTTGATTCAATGATGTGTTATTTGAACTTAAAAACAGGTGCTGGCATGTCTGCTTCTACAGTGACTCAGTGTCGAGACATTCCCTAGTTGAAGAGGATTCCTCAGGATGAGCAAACTTTTATGCCTGTTTGCCTCACCGCAGTGTACAAATGACAGCTTGATGACACTGGAATATTAGAAAGAGATACAGCACTGTGTACTTCTATAGCAGTCTGTTTATATCATTACTGTGCATTTTGATTACATATGCTGCAGGTGGTGCTACTGACAATACGTTACAGTACAAACAAACAAGTGTATCTTGTATGGGGATCATTGGTATAATATATTTTAAAGGAACACTGATCCCTACAAAAGGCAAACGTGATTTAGAATAACCACAATTGTTATTGTTACAAATGCCAGTCTCCGTTTCATGGTTGTCATGGTTCCAGCAGTCCTGGAGTTTTTGGCGCCATCCAGCCAAGTAAACGAAATCAGTGAATGACAGTGGTGCTGAGCCCATCACACTGCCCTCGAGGTGCTGCCTCAATGATGGTCACTACAAGCACAGCGTAAAGCTGCAGTCCTTCCGGTTTGCATGAGTAAAGCCCGAGCTGGAGCACTAGTCTAGCACAGAATGTGTGTCGCTTGTCAGGGCTGAGCACTACTGCGGCACTCTTGGCTGCATTATCCAGCACTAGGTTTAAGGGTGTTTTTGCATCAAACTCACCAACTTCCTCTGATTCCACTTCTGATGTTTCTACAGTGCCAGCGGTGCATCTCTTTGGAAGTATAATGCAGAGCCAAGGCAAGAATATTCTAAGGATATTATTCTTGATTCAATAATCTACTGTGAGTAGACAGCGTTCGCACGTTTCTTAGTTAAAATACCGGTGCTTGTCCATATTTTCAGGTTTGGGGCGGTAGGGGAAACTGGAAGTCGAATCCATTGTTGTGTGAAATGCTCTCCATTCACGTTTAACATGACACTGGTCTCTGTTTGCTCTAATAGTAATTTGGGAATGGTTTAGGCAGGTCGATACTACATTGATATTCCCATTTTTTATGACAATACCAGCCATGGCAGTAAAATACTTACTGGCCAGATAACAGGCCTTTATGCAGAAGTTTGTAAATTTTGCTTTGGTGCTGGCTGCCACTTTTAAATATGCAACAATCGAAATCTCCAAGTGTTCCTACATCGCATGAAAATTATTTGGCCAGTGTCTCCCTTAATGTTATTTCACAATTTGGATAATAACACACCTCCTTATCCCATCATAAATTATTTCATGGTTCCTGTACTGGACGGACATCATTGAATCATTCGAAGAATCTTGGATTTACTGATTATGAAGTTGTGATCCCCATAAGAGATATAGATGTGGTTATGACATTACTTTTGATGTAACTGATGACTTCAGAAATTACATAAATAATTTCATTAGTGACATATTACCTTATCCTTAATATTACTAATGGCACAACTTTGGATACAGCGCACTGTCTTTTGTTTGAGTAAGTGTTGTAATTTAATGATGTGGTATAAAGTCCAGGATAAGGTTCGCCCATAACAGGTCTCCCGAACTCTGCTTATGCCCACTGATTTGCTAAGTGATTACTCGTTTTACCTGGGACTGACAACTTGCTGCAGTCAAACTCTAAACTTTTGAAGTCTCATGTTGCCTGTTCGCCTTAAATTTACTTTTGCCTTTCAGTTGTTTTGCCTTTAAGTTAATTGTTCCTTTAAGTTCATGTTGCCTTAGTTTTGAGTGTTTGCACTTGTTCTGGGTTCCTGACTGTCAGCCGTGCCACTAGGAGCTGCTTGCCCTGCTCTTTCCCGCTCGTTTTGCCCCACAGCTTCCCACCACCCAGCGCCACTCCCAGGACCTACTTAATGGAGGCCGATCAGCCTTGTCTGTAGCAGGTATCCCAGACTCTGCCTAAACCCACTGTTCTGCTTCCTGCATGCCTTGTTGTGCCTCCGACTGACAACTGTGCCCCTGTCAGCCTCTAAACGTTTGACGTACTGTGTTGCCTGTTAGCCTTAAGGTTACTTAAGCGTATCTGTCAATCAGGTTTTCAACCCCACTTTAGCACTTGGACAGCGCTTCTGGAAGTAGTGGAGCATGTCAGAAGCACTCTTGACAAGGGGGGGCGAGGCCATTGTGATCATGTCGGACCTAACTTCAGCTTTTAACATGGTGTCCCATTTAAAACTACTGGAACTACTTCAAGCGATTGTGATCAGAAACACTGCCTTGAAATGGTTGACCTCCTTTTTGAGTAATCGAAGCCAAGTAGTATGGCTACCCCCATTTTCTTTGCAAGCTAGAACTCTGACTGTGGGCGTCTTCCAGGGGTCTGCCATAATTCCCACCCTGTTTAATATTACCTTACGCCTTTGCAATACTGGCAGAACCTATGGGTGCAAAATTCATTTCCTACGCTGATGATTCGCAGCTTCTCTTCTCCTGTGGTAAGTGAGAGGAGCTGGACAGAGAGCTCATCTCTAAATGCCTTGCTAAGGTGTTTCAATGGCAGGCCCGGCATCAACTGATGCAACCCAGTTAAGATGGAGATTGTGATCTGCGGAGATGCCCCCCTATCTTACTGGGAACTTGCTGGTCTGAAGATGCGCATAGCCAGGTCCTCTTCAAAACTCTGTGAAGAATCTAGGCATTATGATTAACAGCACCCTCTCTTTCCAACCGCAGATATAAGCTTTAATCTGCTCATGCTTCAGCACTCTACATATGCTGAAACGATTTATACCTCTCCTGTCTGATTCTGCCGGCAAAAAGGTTATCGATGTTCTGATCACGATGAGACTGGATTATGGGAATGCCCTTTACCTCAGACTTTCTGAGTACCTTCTTAACAGACTTCAGGTGGTGCAGAACTCGGCAGCCAGATTTCTACTCGAAGTTCCACCTGGGCTCACATGTCCACCCATCTGAAGGCCCTTCATTGTCTCCCTGTAAAAAAGAGGGTGCAATTTAAGGCTGTGGTATTAATGTATAAGGCCATGCATGACTCATGAGCTGGTTATCTCAGAGAGAGGATTCATTATTACACCCCAGCTCGGACTCTGAGGCCTTCCTCTGCTCACCTGGCAAGAGTGCCTTGGATCCACCAACTTAGCATGGGCACTAGATTCTTCTCCTATCTAGGGCCGCTCACTAGGAATAAACTTCAGAGAGACCTCCGTCTAGTCAGCAAGATCGCTGTTTTCAAGCAGAAACTGAAAATGTGGCTTTTCATGTAGTCAGTCTAGGTTTTATGTTTGGTGCCTTAAGCCTGAGCACCGGGACACTCTTTGAGTAGCTCCACACTGTACAAATTGGCATAACATAACATAACGTTTGCCTTTCAGTCAATTTTGCCTTTAAGTCCATTTTGCCGTAGTGTTGTAGTTTTTTCACTCCTCTGTTTTGATTTCCTGACTGCCCGCTGTGCTGTTAGGAGCCACTCACTCCTTTCCTGCCTGCTCTTTCCTACCCGTTTTGCTCACCTGCTTCCCACCACCCAAAGCCCTGCCCCCCTACTAGGACCTACTTAATGGATGCCTCAACACAGGGGCACCAAAGGTGCGCTAAAGGCAAGCCCATCTGTGCCTGGACAGCACTCATCACTAGGAACCCGGCCCTCTGGTCATCCACAGATACCCTGCCACAGAACTCCGAGTCCTGAACCCCAGATGTCGTAACAACTGCGCCTCGCATCTCCTCGTTCAACGGTAGGACCATTCACCTGCCACCATTGTCTCTTCACCTGCAACTCAGGACCCCCCACCCGCACGTAAACTAGCGCCACTGCCCTGGAACGACTCCAATGCCTCCTGCTCCATGCCCAGTCTCTCGGCAAACAAGCCACAGAAGTCTGCGATACCATCTCTGACCTCGCCCGATGTGATCTTCATCACAGAGACCTAGCTCAACCCCTCCTCCACCCCCTACATTGCCACTACTACACTCAATGGCTACAAGACACACCAGGACCAGAACAGCAAAACGGAGAAAGTAGCACCATTATCCGCAATGAAACAATCTGCTGCACCACCATTGAAGATGGCATCACACAGATCATGGAACACCTCAACTTCCAACTCCACACCAACGACAGAATGACCATCAGAGGCACCCTTGCCTCCAGAACCCCATGACCATGCACCAGCTTCTGTGATGCCATCACCAATTCATCGCCCCACTAGCCATCGAGTCCAAGCACTACATCTTTCTTGGAGACCTCAACTTCCACCTGAATGACTCCACAGACTCCACCAACCTCCTGGATCACATGGCCAACATCGGCCTCACTCAGCTGGTCACATACCCCACACACAGAGCAGGACAGACACTGGACCCGATCTTCACAGCCAGCGATAGAGTTAAATACAGCTATGCCTCAGAACTCACCTGGAACGACCACTCCATCGCCCACTTCTCCATCACAGGATCACTGTGCACCACAACCAGCCCCCCAGCACCTCCTTCCACAGCTGGAAGAGAGTGTCAAAGACCCAAAGGATGGATGCCCTCAACAACACACAGCCCCCTACCCCACACCAACTTGGAATCAGCAGTCTAGAACTTCCGCCCTTGGATCACCAATGCGGCCGATCTTGTCGGCCCATCAAACCTCCAAAGACTCACGGTTCTACCATACAACCCAGCTGGTACACAACAGGACTCAGGACAATAAAACTCCACTGCAAACAACTGGAGAAAAGATGGTGCAACAGAGACAAGACAGACCGAGCCACCTTCAAGTCATCCCTCAACAAATACCACCAACGATTCAAAGATGCCCTAAAACAGCATTGAAGCAAGTGGCAACCACATCAATGAACACTTCAGCATCGTCAGAGAGTTCTCATGCCCAACAGCAACCGAGAACATGATCCCTCCTTCGACGGAACTCTGCTACACTCTAGTGACCCATTTCCACAACAAGATATCACACATCTACAGGAACTTTGAGCCCTAACCCACTGACCTCCACAGCCTCCTCACGCCAACAGATGCGTCCCCCGATAAGCCACTCACTGCATGGGAACAGTTCACCACATAGAACACCACAGCCATCATGAACTCCATCGACTAGGGAGTACCTATGGACCCCTGCCCCCACTGCCTCTTCAATCTAGCAAGCAAAGATATCAGATGCCAACTCACTGTCATCCTCAATGCATCCATCGCCACAGCCACCTTTCCATGAGCATGAAAACACGCAGAAGCCTGACCTCTCCTCAAAAAACCCTCTGCTGACTCCAGCGAACTCCAGAACTACTGCCTCATCTCGCTGCTCCCTTTCCTCGCCATGGTCCTCAAGGAGGCCATCAACCAGCTGCTCACCGAACACCTGGAGAGAAACAACCTACTTGACGCCTCCCAATCCGGCTTCTATGCCAACCATAGCACTGAAACTGCCCTGATCACCGCCACTAAAGACATCTGCACCCTCCTTGACAGGGGATATTGGGGGCCCTGATCCTCCTTGACATCTCCGTGTTCGACAGCATATCCTACTACACATTCATCAAGAGACTATACCACATCAGGATCTATGGAGTCACCCTCATACAGATCGCATTGTTCCTCATGGTACAAAGTCAGAGAATCCGACAATCTTCCTCCGCCACGATACCCAGGAGTACAATCTGCGGCATCCCTCAAGGTTCATCCCTCAGCCCTACCCTCTTCAACACCTGCATGACACCTCACAATCTCAACATCATATTCTAAGCCGATGACATCCAGCTCATCCTCTCACTCACCACAAAGACAAACTACCACAACTGCATGAAGAATGTTGCCGAATGGATGAAGGCCAACTGTCTGAAACTCAAAACTGACAAGACGAAGGTGCTGATCTTTTGCAACAACACCTCCCCTTGGAATGACACCTGGTGGCCCAAACAATTCAGACCCACTCCCACACCGACAGACCACGCCTGCAACCTCAGCATCATGCTGGACATCAAACTCACCAACGCAGTCTCCTCTGCCTGCTTCAACATACTCCACATGCTCCAAAGAATATTCAAAGACTCCCCATCAGCACAAGAAAAACTGTCACTCAAGCTCTAACCAGCTGGCTGGACTACAGCAACACACTGTAGGCAGGAACCACCACAGAACTCATGCGGAGACTCCAGAAGATAGAGAGCTCAGCCTCGAACTGCCCAACAGACCCACCTCACCCCACACTTTAGGGAACCTCCATTGGCTCCCCGTCCAGAAAAAATGCCAATTCAAGATTCTGACACATGCCTACAGAGCCCGGGGATCAGCGTACACCAACCACTGCCCGAACATCCACCAACCATCTTGAAACCTTTGTTACACATCCCTCACCCACACACAGACACTGAGCATCTGCCAACGCCACAAAGGAAGCCATTCCTTCTCCCACCTGGCTGCCAAATCATGGAACAGCCTTCCCCTCTACCTCTGGACATCCCCTTCGCTGGCGGAATTCAGGAAGAGACTCAAGACCTGGCTTTTTAACTGAGCCCAGCAAACTTAGTGCTGGATACCCTCACGGGTAATAAGCAGCACTTTACACTCTACTGAGGATTTTCTGCCCAGTGGCTAAAAAAGGCTTGGGGAGGGGGACACGGCCCTTCCCCATTGAAATTAAAATGTTCCATGGAGATGAGGTCTCCAGGGCCTAATAAAAGGCTCAGAGAGGAGGCTGCATGCCCCCACCCCAGTAAAACTATAACTCATCGCCCCCTAGGCACTGTCCCACGGCGAGTAAATATAATACACTGACAGAGAGAGAGTAAGCAACAATACCTATGTCTTAATATTTCCTCTTCAATGTTGAACCGACAAACACCTCTGTAAAATTACAGTTTATATCCGATTTTTTAATGACATTACTGTCCTTTTGTGCTAGGAAAGGTACCATTTTTCTCAAAGCTCATTAAGATGTCCTTTGAGGACAGGTCTCAGATGTCCCACTGTTGTAAAAGTCTTTACGTGCTAACAAGTGTTTCATTCACGTGCACCTTTTATCACAGTTTCAAACCATTATGCTATTGAAAGGTGCTTTAAAATTCCCTGGAAATGTCCTAAGGTCCTAGACAGTTGGCTGTAAGTCATATTTATCCAATAGTACCGGCATAATGAATGGTTCATGAGTCAGAATTCCTTTGGGGGAATCCCGAAGTCCCATTGTGAAGGTGTTTGTCAGTCCAACAGTTTATGTTCAGCCACATCAGTCAAAAATTCGTAACTGTCCTTGACAAAGACAGTAGTAAGATATGATTATTATTTTAGAAGAAAAAGTTCGTATCTATTGTCTCTCCTTCAAAAAGTCAGCTGGCTGAAGACGTGCAAGACAAGAGCATTTATAAGAGAAAGAAACCAAAAGTTTAAGAATTCAGCACCATGTGCATCAGGCGTAGACCCCTCCAAAATATAGTGCTTTCTCTGTCCTATGAAACTAGTATAAGCACCTTCCTATGTTTGTACTAAAAAATAAGCTTTCTCCCTAAAAGATAGGACCAGGGCACTTCTTGGACAGAACACTGCTCATTACCAATGCCCTTTAAGGAGTAACTTGACCATGTGTTCCGCTGGTCAACGCTAAACCTACACTTCCGTAAAGTCTGCCATGAGCTAGTATTTACATTCAGAGGACCTAAGAGGCACTCTCTGTATCAACTACAGTTGGCTCAGGACACCGTGGGAGTAGTTTCTATATTTCAGGACTTTCATACCGCAGAATTCACTGTACACTGTCATTGTAGCACTATAATTCGTGTACTAATGAGTAGAACTGCCATAGGAAATGGCTGCCAGATGCTTGGCAATGTACCCAATATGCAACATTCAATACACTATCTGAATGCACAGCCACGCCAGACTAGCAAGTTGTGTAGTATAACAAGTATTGGCATCTACCTACCTAGCATAAAGACACACCCTAGAAAATACAGAACATTTAAACATTTGCTTTTCTAATTTATCAATGCTGAAGCTTCCTATACGTAACTCACTTCTACTGTACCAAGTTTGATCAACATGCAAGTGTAAAGAACAGTCAGTCAGACAGTCATGTTTAAGGGTATAGGTGGCACCAAGTGGAGACTGTACAGCAAATTATGCTCTTGAGCTTTAGCTGGTTAGCATGCACGTTTGGCACTATGTAAGCATGACAGAGCCAACAGTATGCCAACAAATTGACCACCACTTGGTGGACTGAATGTCCTGGTTGATGAGAGCTGGCACCCTAATACCATACACCACAAATAGAGTAAGTATTCATTTTTACACTGCTTATGTGGCAATTTAGCGGATACACCAAATACTTTGTCACTGAAATTGACCCACTTTATGAGTTGATCCTGTCTATCCTAAAGTAGAAGCATCACAACAGAAGAAGGGACGGGTGTGCGCACACACAGAATTGTGATCACGGTCTGCACCTATCCTTCACTGTGCTCATGTACACTTGGTGAGTGTCAGTAACAAGGTGCTCACCAACATTTTACCTCCATTATTTCTCGGTGATATAGTGTGATTCCCTCAAGATCTCTTTCCTGATCAGTGGCCTTAAGAGCCACTCTCTTATCATTTTCTGTCCCTTGATTCTACAGCATCAAGTGAATAAATTTGCACTAGATTTTGCCAAAACTTAGGCACAGATCTACAAGAAACTACTGCAGCGCGGTGCCGCAAGTCATTTTGCTGCGCGGCGCAGCATTAGTTTCGAAGCGCAGGGATGCGACATGGCTACAACAATATGTTGCATCTCTGTGCTTCCCCCTGTGCTGGCGCACTAACGGCTGCCATGCGCCGACGCAGGCACCCTAGCACCATGGTGCAAGGATGCTTGCGTCGTGGGGAGATTGTTTTTGTGCAGGAAGGGGCACTTCCAGATTTACGATTTCTTGTAAATCTGGAAATGCATCAGTGGACAAGGGTGTTGTGTGGGAACATCCACAGCAACACCCATGTCACGCCCCTAACACGCAAAGTGTTGTGTGACACGGGCGATATTTACAAGCACAGGTTAAGTCACGCAGGGTGACTTTACCTGTGCTTGTACATATCACTCAGCAGGCTGCGCCACCGGTGCGTCACGCAACGTGATGCACCAGTAGCGCATGGGACTTGTAAATCTGACCCTTAGTAGTTTCCATGTTGGCCACTTTGTCTTTCAAGATGGCCACTATGTCTTTCAAGACACTCCTCGCATTTTGCAACCTCAATGTAAACCCTAATGTCATCCAGCAGTGATCGGTGCAGGTAAGCATGGCGTGGCAGGGACAGGGGCAGGAGGAGGGAGGGGAGACGACAGATAACGGAATAGGGAAAATTAAATAAATACATAACTCCTAGTCCGTCATCTGTCGACATATACCCCTCCTGCCCTGCCCCGCCTCACCACGCTTACCTGCACCGGCCGCTGCTGAATACAGACTCAGAATGAGAATCATTGACCAGCGCTCTCAGCGAATTTGAATCTAGTTTATGGTAATGGCTTCCATTTCATGGATGTTGGACTGACTTACAAGGTTTCTGCATATAACTCAAGTAAAGGCTGTATTTAAATCCAAGTAGATCACATATCTCATTCTAGTGTTTTCTGTATGCCCGGTTATAAAACCCGATTAGATTTATTTGATGCAACTTCCCCTCCTGAACCTATGCCACAGAAAGTGTGGAATTCATTGAGCCACCAAATCATAATTTCGGGTCAGGTTTTCTGATTGGGTGGAATATATGGAAAGACTCTAAATTCACTATATGTACATTTTTTCTCCTGCATGTTCATCGTGGAAATACTTAATAGATTTTACTATTTGGGTTTTGCTAAGCCTGGCTTTAGTTGTAGTGCATATCACCTCCCTTTGAATTTAATGATTTTTGCTATATTTTGTCTTGATTCTGTTGCCTGATCCACAGGCTGAATGAATAGCAGTATAAATGCTCTCTGTTTCCTGTTTTGCAGAGACAAATCACTGCTGTCATTCATCAGTCTTCCGGTGTACTTCCTTTTATAAGTGAGTGATTCAGCAGAGCTGCTAGTGCTGCTGCTACAAGCAAACAATGAACCAATCATCTGCAAACTGTCTCCTTTTCTTCATCGTTCCATCTCGATTCCTGCAGCAGCTTTTCATAAGATATTACCATATGTATGTTTCAACTTTGCTGATATCCATCAAGCATGATGGGGCAATCTTAATTTACATGTTAACAAAAAAAAAACCAATATTCTTTACCTTGACTTTTCTTTTCACTACACAGACCACAACACCACAGATTTCACTTTTCACACTAATCTATTGCACAAAGCACGCATTCCAGACTTAGCAATAAAATCTCAAGGTATCACAATAGTTACCAATTCTCCAAACTATTTTAGACACCTATGTGTACAGATTTACCGTTATACATTTTGGCAACAGTGGTGCTGTAGACTTCTGTCACATGTTACTGTAGGCACTGGTCTATCTACATTTTATTGTACAACAAATTCTGAGTCTTTCTTGCCATTGGTTCTATATAATGATATAGAAGAATCCAGACCTAGAAATAGAACCCTCAATTTGTTTTTTACATGTCACCATAGTTAGCATGTACGTCCCTGTGTTATCATAATAAATAGAACAAGCATTTGCCATGCAATAGGTCTCGCATTTACGCGAGTTTGAGTTATTGACATTGCAAATGACAATGCCTTTTATTTTTGTTTTCGTTTTTAAAACATAAATAAAAGGCATGCAGCCTTATTCATCAACGGGCCGTTTTGCGAGCCCCTAATAGCGATTCATAGCGAATCGCTATTAAGGACTTGCAAAACGGGATTCATGTAGGAATTGCTAAATAAATAGCGATTCCTACACAATCCTTATTTGCGATTAGCAATCTGCTACTCGCAAATAAGATAGCGATTTAAAGGGTGCCAGGGGTGTCCAAAGGACACCCTGTAGCTCCCCTTAAATGCAAATTGAAACAGATGTTGCGCACACACATGTCCTTTGGACATGTGTGTGTGTAACATGCAACTTAGAAAAATGCATTTAAATGCATTTTTCTAAGTTTTTGCTATTTACCGAGAGGTCTGACCTCTCGGTAAATAGCGGCCCAAAATTGCATTTTCGCAATTTTAAACAGCTTCATGAATTGCATTTAAGGAATCTCAAATAGAGATTCCTTAAATTCAATTCTTCGCAAATGTGCGAATTCTTAAATAGCGATTTTTGCATTTGGGATGATGAATCCCAAATGCAAAAATTGCACTCGCAAAAGGCAAGATTCTGAGAATCTTGCCCTTTGCGAGTGCAATTTAGCTTGATGAATCAGGTGGATTGTCATTTGCAATGTCAATAGCTCAAACTCGCATAAATGCGAGACCTATTGCATTGCAAATGCTTGTCTAATATTGCATCTCTGGGCACCGCCAGAGCCGACAGTCACCACTCTAATTGTTATAGAACTGTTGTTACTGTTTACATTACGTTTCTAAAGTATTGATGTTATTTAGGGGATGTTCATCGAGCAATTGGGGCACGATATAGGAGGTGCTGAGGAGGGACTTACTGAGGCGACTTTGAACAGGATACAAACCGAGCAGCACTCACACACCACGATAAACAAAACCTTTGGACATGATCGGATCAGAGCACGATGGAAGCAGCCCTTCCAGGCGATTGATACTCAGGCGACATACAAATTAAAACAATCATCGGAAAAACCCACCTACTGTTGGCATATCTTAGCCGACATATGATATATATTGGGCTAATTCATAATTCAGGTAACACAAATTGCTTACTCTGCTATTAGTAAATTTGCTTCCAGCTGAAGCTTAGACCATTAGTTGTCGTCTTTCTCCACGTTCTCTAGGAGAGTTGCAGTATCGATTAGGCATGCGTTCAGTTCAAACCTTTAAAAGTCATATGGGTGCTTTCTGCTGATCCCGGCACTGGGCCATTCCATTGATAAATATCAGTGTAGCCTGAATTTGGACGACCCTCAGTTTTTCTCTGAGGTTGGAGATCAGATCACCACCACTGCCCCTCACACTATTATGTGAGGAAGAGAATTCAATACCACATTACAGGTCAAATTAGACCGCATTGGCTCTGGCGCCAGCAGGCACAGCTGAGCATTTGATCAGTTACGAAACATTATCAGACAGTTTGAAGTATTCGAGTTATATCGGGCTGCCGACCTGCCAGCTAGCGATTTTCTCGGCAGTCCATGGATCTCCCTCTAGAATCAACTTCTGGTTGGGCTCCGGGAATGTGATGGGATGGGTGGACTCTGTTTCCTGCCTGCCAGGCTCTGTTGGGCAATTCTCACACCTAATGTCCCCACATCTGCATGACCACGTAGGTTGTGGAGAAATATACTCGACTCAGTGAGAGCAGAGATCTGCCGAGCAATCAAATGAGGTTTTTCTTTGAACCATGGGTCTCTGTTGACACATTGAGGGAGGCATTTAAGACATATTATGATGGGTAATGTACTTCGGAGGGGCATGGGAGTGGTACGTCATTACGAAACCAGCTTGATAGGTTGGAGTCTGGTGCCACCTCGAGCGAGCGGGAAACAGACAGATGTTCTAATGTAACTGCATTAGCAGTGCTGAACCCAAAAAGATTTAACATTCATGAGGCCGCAGGCGCAGATAGTGAATTGATATTTCGGGGAAGTATGTAGCTTACTAATTACTAATTAGAATAAAGATTACATATTTCATTGTGGATAAATGGAGTATTGCCAGTTCTTTGAGGATCTGCTAAAACGTATGACAGATTTTCCATGAAAACAATCTCAAGATACAAATACAATGTAAAAGTGCACTAAGAGTATACAAGCATTTTAAACCGAAAGACATCCTGATTATTACTAAACCTGCAAAGAACATCGCCTTTTAGTGTCACAGAACAGAAGATGACAGCGAGAAAGACTGAAAGAAGATATTGGACATAGTTGGTAAAGTTTGGGGCAATCCAGCAGACAATGTACACAGCTGCTAGACAGAGAATGTGCACAGTTGCTAGACAGAGAATGCACACAGCTGCTAGAGAGAGAATGTACACAGCTGCTAGACAGAGAATGCACACAGCTGCTAGAGAGAGAATGTAAACAGCTGCTAGACAGAGAATGCACACAGATGCTAGAGGGGGAATGCACACAGCTGCTAGACAGAGAATGCACACAGCTGCTAGAGAGAGAATGTAAACAGCTGCTAGACAGAGAATGCAAACAGATGCTAGAGGTCGGAATGCACACAGCTGCTAGAGAGATAATGCACACAGCTGCTAGAGAGAGAATGTACACAGCTGCTAGAGAGAGAATGCACACAGCTGCTAGACAGAGAATGCACACAGCTGCTAGAGAGAGAATGTACACAGCTGCTAGACAGAGAATGCACACAGCTGCTAGAGAGAGAATGCACACAGCTGCTAGACAGAGAATGCACACAGCTGCTAGAGAGAGAATGCACACAGCTGCTAGACAGAGAATGCACACAGCTGCTAGAGAGAGAATGTACACAGCTGCTAGACAGAGAATGCACACAGCTGCTAGAGAGAGAATGCACACAGCTGCTAGACAGAGAATGCACACAGCTGCTAGAGAGAGAATGTACACCGCTGCCAGACAGAGAATGCACACAGATGCTAGAGGGGGAATGCACACAGCTGCTAGACAGAGAATGCACACAGCTGCTAGAGAGAGAATGTACACAGCTGCCAGACAGAGAATGCACACAGATGCTAGAAGGGGAATGCACACAGCTGCTAGACAGAGAATGCACACAACTGCTAGAGAGAGAATGTACACAGCTGCTAGACAGAGAATGCACACAGCTGCTAGAGAGAGAATGTACACAGCTGCCAGACAGAGAATGCACACAGATGCTAGAAGGGGAATGCACACAGCTGCTAGACAGATAATGCACACAGATGCTAGAGAGAGAATGTACACAGCTGCTAGAGAGAGAATGCACACAACTGCTAGAGAGAGAATGTACACAGCTGCCAGACAGAGAATGCACACAGATGCTAGAAGGGGAATGCACACAGCTGCTAGACAGATAATGCACACAGATGCTAGAGAGAGAATGTACACAGCTGCTAGAGAGAGAATGCACACAGCTGCTAGACAGAGAATTCACACAGATGCTAGAGAGGGAATGCACACAGCTGCTAGACAGATAATGCACACAGATGCTAGAGAGAGAATGTACACAGCAGCTAGAGAGAGAATGCACAGAGATGCTAGAGAGAGAATGTACACAGCTGCTAGACAGAGAATGCACACAGCTGCTAGAGAGAGAATGTGCACAGCTGCTAGACAGAGAATGCACACAGCTGCTAGAGAGAGAATTTACACAGCTGCTAGACAGAGAATGCACACAGCTGCTAGAGACAGAATGTACACAGCTGCTAGACAGATAATGCACACAGCTGCTAGAGAGAGAATGTACACAGCTGCTAGACAGAGAATGCACACAGATGCTAGAGGGGGAATGCACACAGCTGCTAGACAGATAATGCACACAGATGCTAGAAAGAGAATGTACACAGCTGCTAGAGAGAGAATGCAGACAGCTGCTAGACAGAGAATGCACACAGCTGCTAGACAGAGAATGCACAGAGATGCTAGAGAGAGAATGTACACAGCTGCTAGACAGAGAATGCACACAGCTGCTAGACAGAGAATGCACACAGCTGCTAGAGAGAGTATGTGCACAGCTGCTAGACAGAGAATGCACACAACTGCTAGAGAGAGAATGTACACAGCTGCCAGACAGAGAATGCACACAGATGCTAGAAGGGGAATGCACACAGCTGCTAGACAGATAATGCACACAGATGCTAGAGAGAGAATGTACACAGCTGCTAGAGAGAGAATGCACACAGCTGCTAGACAGATAATGCACACAGATGCTAGAGAGAGAATGTACACAGCTGCTAGAGAGAGAATGCACACAGCTGCTAGAGAGAGAATGCACACAGCTGCTAGACAGAGAATGCACAGTGATGCTAGAGAGAGAATGTACACAGCTGCTAGACAGAGAATGCACACAGCTGCTAGTCAGAGAATGCACACAGCTGCTAGAGAGAGAATGTGCACAGCTGCTAGACAGAGAATGCACACAGCTGCTAGAGAGAGAATGTACACAGCTGCTAGACAGAGAATGCACACAGCTGCTAGAGAGAGAATGTACACAGCTGCTAGACAGATAATGCACACAGCTGCTAGAGAGAGAATGTACACAGCTGCTAGACAGAGAATGCACACAGATGCTAGAGGGGGAATGCACACAGCTGCTAGACAGATAATGCACACAGATGCCAGAAAGAGAATGTACACAGCTGCTAGAGAGAGAATGCACACAGCTTCTAGACAGAGAATGCACACAGCTGCTAGACAGAGAATGCACAGAGATGCTAGAGAGAGAATGTACACAGCTGCTAGACAGAGAATGCACACAGCTGCTAGACAGAGAATGCACACAGCTGCTAGAGAGAGAATGTGCACAGCTGCTAGACAGAGAATGCACACAGCTGCTAGAGAGAGAATGTACACAGCTGCTAGACAGAGAATGCACACAGCTGCTAGAGAGAGAATGTACACAGCTGCCAGACAGATAATGCACACAGCTGCTAGAGAGAGAATGTACACAGCTGCTAGACAGAGAATGCACACAGATGCTAGAGGGGGAATGCACAGAGATGCTAGAGGGGGAATGCACACAGCTGCTAGACAGAGAATGCACACAGCTGCTAGACAGAGAATGTGCACAGCTGCTAGACAGAGAATGCACACAGCTGCTAGAGAGAGAATGTACACAGCTGCTAGACAGAGAATGCACACAGCTGCTAGAGAGAGAATGTACACAGCTGCTAGACAGAGAATGCACACAGATGCTAGAGGGGGAATGCAAACAGCTGCTAGACAGATAATGCACACAGCTGCTAGAGAGAGAATGTACACAGCTGCTAGAGAGAGAATGCACACAGCTGCTAGACAGAGAATGCACACAGCTGCTAGAGAGAGAATGTACACAGCTGCTAGACAGAGAATGCACACAGCTGCTAGAGAGAGAATGCACACAGCTGCTAGACAGAGAATGCACACAGCTGCTAGAGAGAGAATGTACACAGCTGCTAGACAGAGAATGCACACAGATGTTAGAAGGGGAATGCACACAGTTGCTAGACAGAGAATGCACACAGATGCTAGAGGGGGAATGCACACAGCTGCTAGACAGAGAATGCACACAGCTGCTAGAGAGAGAATGTATACAGCTGCCAGGCAGAGAATGCACACAGATGCTAGAAGGGGAATGTACCCAGCTGCTAGACAGAGAATGCACACAGCTGCTAGAGGGAGAATGTACACAGCTGCTAGACAGAGAATGCACACAGATGCTAGAGGGGGAATGTACACAGCTGCCAGACAGAGAATGCACACAGATGCTAGAAGGGGAATGCACACAGCTGCTAGACAGATAATGCACACAGATGCTAGAGAGAGAATGTACACAGCTGCTAGAGAGAGAATGCACACAGCTGCTAGACAGAGAATTCACACAGATGCTAGAGAGGGAATGCACACAGCTGCTAGACAGATAATTCACACAGATGCTAGAGAGAGAATGTACACAGCTGCGTGAGAGAGAATGCACACAGCTGCTAGACAGAGAATGTGCACAGCTGCTAGACAGAGAATGCACAGAGATGCTAGAGAGAGAATGTACACAGCTGCTAGACAGAGAATGCACACAGCTGCTAGACAGAGAATGCACAGAGTTGCTAGAGAGAGAATGTGCACAGCTGCTAGACAGAGAATGCACACAGCTGCTAGAGAGAGAATGTACAAGCTGCTAGACAGAGAATGCACACAGCTGCTAGAGAGAGAATGTACACAGCTGCTAGACGGATAATGCACACAGCTGCTAGACAGAGAATGCACACAGCTGCTAGACAGAGAATGTGCACAGCTGCTAGACAGAGAATGCACACAGCTGCTAGAGAGAGAATGTACACAGCTGCTAGACAGAGAATGCACACAGCTGCTAGAGAGAGAATGTACACAGCTGCTAGACAGAGAATGCACACAGATGCTAGAGGGGGAATGCAAACAGCTGCTAGACAGATAATGCACACAGCTGCTAGAGAGAGAATGTACACAGCTGCTAGAGAGAGAATGCACACAGCTGCTAGACAGAGAATGCACACAGCTGCTAGAGAGAGAATGTACACAGCTGCTAGACAGAGAATGCACACAGCTGCTAGAGAGAGAATGCACACAGCTGCTAGACAGAGAATGCACACAGCTGCTAGAGAGAGAATGTACACAGCTGCTAGACAGAGAATGCACACAGATGTTAGAAGGGGAATGCACACAGTTGCTAGACAGAGAATGCACACAGATGCTAGAGGGGGAATGCACACAGCTGCTAGACAGAGAATGCACACAGCTGCTAGAGAGAGAATGTATACAGCTGCCAGGCAGAGAATGCACACAGATGCTAGAAGGGGAATGTACCCAGCTGCTAGACAGAGAATGCACACAGCTGCTAGAGGGAGAATGTACACAGCTGCTAGACAGAGAATGCACACAGATGCTAGAGGGGGAATGTACACAGCTGCCAGACAGAGAATGCACACAGATGCTAGAAGGGGAATGCACACAGCTGCTAGACAGATAATGCACACAGATGCTAGAGAGAGAATGTACACAGCTGCTAGAGAGAGAATGCACACAGCTGCTAGACAGAGAATTCACACAGATGCTAGAGAGGGAATGCACACAGCTGCTAGACAGATAATTCACACAGATGCTAGAGAGAGAATGTACACAGCTGCGTGAGAGAGAATGCACACAGCTGCTAGACAGAGAATGTGCACAGCTGCTAGACAGAGAATGCACAGAGATGCTAGAGAGAGAATGTACACAGCTGCTAGACAGAGAATGCACACAGCTGCTAGACAGAGAATGCACAGAGTTGCTAGAGAGAGAATGTGCACAGCTGCTAGACAGAGAATGCACACAGCTGCTAGAGAGAGAATGTACAAGCTGCTAGACAGAGAATGCACACAGCTGCTAGAGAGAGAATGTACACAGCTGCTAGACGGATAATGCACACAGCTGCTAGAGAGAGAATGTACACAGCTGCTAGACAGAGAATGCACACAGATGCTAGAGGGGGAATGCACACAGCTGCTAGACAGATGATGCACACAGATGCTAGAAAGAGAATGTACACAGCTGCTAGAGAGAGAATGCACACAGCTGCTAGACAGAGAATGCACACAGCTGCTAGACAGAGAATGCACAGAGATGCTAGAGAGAGAATGTACACAGCTGCTAAACAGAGAATGCACACAGCTGCTAGACAGAGAATGCACACAGCTGCTAGAGAGAGAATGTGCACAGCTGCTAGACAGATAATGCACACAGCTGCTAGAGAGAGAATGTACACAGCTGCCATACAGAGAATGCACACAGATGCTAGAAGGGGAATACACACAGCTGCTAGACAGATAATGCACACAGATGCTAGAGAGAGAATGTACACAGCTGCTAGAGAGAGAATGCACACAGCTGCTAGACAGAGAATTCACACAGATGCTAGAGATGGAATGCACACAGCTGCTAGACAGATAATGCACACAGATGCTAGAGAGAGAATGTACACAGCTGCTAGACAGAGAATGCACACAGCTGCTAGACAAAGAATGCACACAGCTGCTAGACAGAGAATGCACAGAGATGCTAGAGAGAGAATGTACACAGCTGCTAGACAGAGAATGCACACAGCTGCTAGACAGAGAATGCACAAGGCTGCTAGAGAGAGAATGTGCACAGCTGCTAGACAGAGAATGCACACAGCTGCTAGAGAGAGAATGTACACAGCTGCTAGACAGATAATGCACACAGCTGCTAGAGAGAGAATGTACACAGCTGCTAGACAGATAATGCACACAGCTGCTAGAGAGAGAATGTACACAGCTGCTAGACAGAGAATGCACACAGATGCTAGAGGGGGAATGCACACAGCTGCTAGACAGATAATGCACACAGATGCTAGAAAGAGAATGTACACAGCTGCTAGAGAGAGAATGCACACAGCTTCTAGACAGAGAATGCACACAGCTGCTAGACAGAGAATGCACAGAGATGCTAGAGAGAGAATGTACACAGCTGCTAGACAGAGAATGCACACAGCTGCTAGACAGAGAATGCACACAGCTGCTAGAGAGAGAATGTGCACAGCTGCTAGACAGAGAATGCACACAGCTGCTAGATAGAGAATGTACACAGCTGCTAGACAGAGAATGCACACAGCTGCTAGAGAGAGAATGTAAACAGCTTCTAGACAGATAATGCACACAGCTGCTAGAGAGAGAATGTACACAGCTGCTAGACAGAGAATGCACACAGATGCTAGAGGGGGAATGCACAGAGATGCTAGAGGGGGAATGCACACAGCTGCTAGACAGAGAATGCACACAGCTGCTAGACAGAGAATGTGCACAGCTGCTAGACAGAGAATGCACACAGCTGCTAGAGAGAGAATGTACACAGCTGCTAGACAGAGAATGCACACAGCTGCTAGAGAGAGAATGTACACAGCTGCTAGACAGAGAATGCACACAAATGCTAGAGGGGGAATGCACACAGCTGCTAGACAGAGAATGCACACAGCTGCTAGAGAGAGAATGTACACAGCTGCTAGACAGAGAATGCACACAGATGCTAGAGGGGGAATGCACACAGCTGCTAGACAGATAATGCACACAGCTGCTAGAGAGAGAATGTACACAGCTGCTAGAGAGAGAATGCACACAGCTGCTAGACAGAGAATGCACACAGCTGCTAGAGAGAGAATGTACAC
This sequence comes from Lissotriton helveticus, assembly GCF_964261635.1. Lineage (NCBI taxonomy): Eukaryota > Metazoa > Chordata > Amphibia > Caudata > Salamandridae > Lissotriton > Lissotriton helveticus. The sequence goes on from NC_136068.1 coordinate 1,207,567,088, forward strand.
AGCTGCTAGACAGAGAATGCACACAGCTGCTAGAGAGAGAATGCACACAGCTGCTAGACAGAGAATGCACACAACTGCTAGAGAGAGAATGTACACAGCTGCTAGGCAGAGAATGCACACAGATGCTAGAGGGGGAATGCACACAGCTGCTAGACAGAGAATGCACACAGCTGCTAGAGAGAGAATGTACACAGCTGCCAGACAGAGAATGCACACAGATGCTAGAAGGGGAATGCACCCAGCTGCTAGACAGAGAATGCACACAGCTGCTAGAGGGAGAATGTACACAGCTGCTAGACAGAGAATGCACACAGATGCTAGAGGGGGAATGCACACAGCTGCTAGACAGATAATGCACACAGATGCTAGAGAGAGAATGTACACAGCTGCTAGAGAGAGAATGCTCACAGCTGCTAGACAGAGAATTCACACAGATGCTAGAGGGGGAATGCACAGAGATGCTAGAGAGAGAATGTACACAGCTGCTAGACAGAGAATGCACACAGCTGCTAGACAGAGAATGCACACAGCTGCTAGAGAGAGAATGTGCACAGCTGCTAGACAGAGAATGCACACAGCTGCTAGAGAGAGAATGTACACAGCTGCTAGACAGAGAATGCACACAGCTGCTAGAGAGAGAATGTACACAGCTGCTAGACAGATAATGCACACAGCTGCTAGACAGAGAATGTACACAGCTGCTAGACAGAGAATGCACACAGATGCTAGAGGGGGGATGCACAGAGATGCTAGAGGGGGAATGCACACAGCTGCTAGACAGAGAATGTACACAGCTGCTAGAGAGAGAATGCACACAGCTGCTAGACAGAGAATGTACACAAATGCTAGAGGGAGAATGCACACATATGCTAGAGGGGGAATGCACACAGCTGCTAGACAGAGAATGTACACAGCTGCTAGAGAGAGAATGCACACAGGTGCTAGACAGAGAATGCACACAGATGCTAGAGGGGGAATGCACACAGATGCTAGAGGGGGAATGCACACAGCTGCTAGACAGAGAATGTACACAGCTGCCAGAGAGAGAATGCACACAGCTGCTAGACAGAGAATGCACACAGATGCTAGAGGGGAATGTAGACAGCTGCTAGAGAGAGAATGTACACAGCTGCTAGAGAGAGAATGCACACAGCTGCTAGACAGAGAATGCACACAGATGCTAGAGGGGGAATGCACACAGCTGCTAGAGAGAGAATGCACACAGCTGTTAGACAGAGAATGCAAACAGATGCTAGAGGGGGACTGCACACAGCTTCGAGAGTGCACACAGCTGCCAAACAAAGAACGCACACAGCTATCAAGCAGAGAATGCACACAGCTGCTAGAGAGAGAATGCACACAGCTTCGAGAGTGCACACAGCTGCTAAACAAATAATGCACACAGATGCTAGAGAGAGAATGTACACAGCTGCTAGAGAGAGAATGCTCACAGCTACTAGACAGAGAATTCACACAGATGCTAGAGGGGGAATGCACAAAGATGCTAGAGAGAGAATGTACACAGCTGCTAGACAGATAATGCACACAGCTGCTAGACAGAGAATGTACACAGCTGCTAGACAGAGAATGCACACAGATGCTAGAGGGGGAATGCACAGAGATGCTAGAGGGGGAATGCACACAGCTGCTAGACAGAGAATGCACACAGCTGCTAGAGAGAGAATGTACACAGCTGCTAGACAGAGAATGCACACAGATGCCAGAGGGGGAATGCACAGAGATGCTAGAGGGGGAATGCACACAGCTGCTAGACAGAGTATGTACACAGCTGCTAGAGAGAGAATGCACACAGCTGCTAGACAGAGAATGCACACAAATGCTAGAGGGGGAATGCACACAGATGCTAGAGGGGGAATGCACACAGCTGCTAGACAGAGAATGTACACAGCTGCTAGAGAGAGAATGCACACAGCTGCTAGACAGAAAATGCACACAGATGCTAGAGGGGAATGTAGACAGCTGCTAGAGAGAGAATGTACACAGCTGCTAGAGAGAGAATGCACACAGCTGCTAGACAGAGAATGCACACAGATGCTAGAGGGGGAATGCACACAGCTGCTAGAGAGAGAATGCACACAGCTGTTAGACAGAGAATGCAAACAGATGCTAGAGGGGGACTGCACACAGCTTCGAGAGTGCACACAGCTGCCAAACAAAGAACGCACACAGCTACCAAGCAGAGAATGCACACAGCTGCTAGAGAGAGAATGCACACAGCTTCGAGAATGCACACAGCTGCTAAACAAATAATGCACACAGATGCTAGAGAGAGAATGTACACAGCTGCTAGAGAGAGAATGCTCACAGCTACTAGACAGAGAATTCACACAGATGCTAGAAGGGGAATGCACAGAGATGCTAGAGAGAGAATGTACACAGCTGCTAGACAGAGAATGCACACAGCTGCTAGACAGAGAATGCACACAGCTGCTAGAGAGAGAATGTGCACAGCTGCTAGACAGAGAATGCACACAGCTGCTAGAGAGAGAATGTACACAGCTGCTAGACAGAGAATGCACACAGCTGCTAGAGAGAGAATGTACACAGCTGCTAGACAGATAATGCACACAGCTGCTAGAGAGAGAATGTACACAGCTGCTAGACAGAGAATGCACACAGATGCTAGAGGGAGAATGCACAGAGATGCTAGAGGGGGAATGCACACAGCTGCTAGACAGAGAATGTACACAGCTGCTAGAGAGAGAATGCACACAGCTGCTAGACAGAGAATGCACACAAATGCTAGAGGGGGAATGCACACAGATGCTAGAGGGGGAATGCACACAGCTGCTAGACAGAGAATGTACACAGCTGCTAGAGAGAGAATGCACACAGCTGCTAGACAGAAAATGCACACAGATGCTAGAGGGGAATGTAGACAGCTGCTAGAGAGAGAATGTACACAGCTGCTAGAGAGAGAATGCACACAGCTGCTAGAGAGAGAATGCACACAGCTTCGAGAGTGCACACAGCTGCTAAACAAATAATGCACACAGATGCTAGAGAGAGAATGTACACAGCTGCTAGAGAGAGAATGCTCACAGCTACTAGACAGAGAATTCACACAGATGCTAGAGGGGGAATGCACAGAGATGCTAGAGAGAGAATGTACACAGCTGCTAGACAGAGAATGCACACAGCTGCTAGACAGAGAATGCACACAGCTGCTAGAGAGAGAATGTGCACAGCTGTTAGACAGAGAATGCACACAGCTGCTAGAGAGAGAATGTACACAGCTGCTAGACAGAGAATGCACACAGCTGCTAGAGAGAGAATGTACACAGCTGCTAGACAGATAATGCACACAGCTGCTAGAGAGAGAATGTACACAGCTGCTAGGCAGAGAATGCACACAGATGCTAGAGGGGGAATGCACAGAGATGCTAGAGGGGGAATGCACACAGCTGCTAGACAGAGAATGTACACAGCTGCTAGAGAGAGAATGCACACAGCTGCTAGACAGAGAATGCACACAAATGCTAGAGGGGGAATGCACACAGATGCTAGAGGGGGAATGCACACAGCTGCTAGACAGAGAATGTACACAGCTGCTAGAGAGAGAATGCACACAGCTGCTAGACAGAAAATGCACACAGATGCTAGAGGGGAATGTAGACAGCTGCTAGAGAGAGAATGTACACAGCTGCTAGAGAGAGAATGCACACAGCTGCTAGACAGAGAATGCACACAGATGCTAGAGGGGGAATGCACACAGCTGCTAGAGAGAGAATGCACACAGCTGTTAGACAGAGAATGCAAACAGATGCTAGAGGGGGACTGCACACAGCTTCGAGAGTGCACACAGCTGCCAAATAAAGAACGCACACAGCTATCAAGCAGAGAATGCACACAGCTGCTAGAGAGAGAATGCACACAGCTTCGAGAGTGCACACAGCTGCTAAACAAATAATGCACACAGTTATCCAGCAGAGAATGCACACAGCTGCCAGACAGGGATTGCTCACAGCTGCGAGACAGAGAATGTACTCAGTTACGAGAATGCACAAAGCTGCTAGACAGAGAATTCACACAGCTACGAGGCAGAGAATGCACAAAGCTGCGAGAGTGCACACAGTTGCTTAACAAAGAATGTACACAGCTATCCAGCAGAGAATGCACACAGCTGCCAGACAGAGATTGCTCACAGCTGCGAGACAGAGAATGTACACAGTTGCGAGAATGCACACAGCTGCTAGAGAGAGAATACACACTGCTACGAGGCAGAGAATGCACAAAGCTGCAAGAGTGCACACAGTTGCTTAACAAAGAATGTACACAGCTATCCAGCAGAGAATGCACAGAGCTGCTTGACAGAGATTGCTCACAGCTGCGAGACAGAGAATGTACACGTGTGCGAGAATGCACACAGCTGCTAGACAGACAATACAAACAGCTGCTAGAGTGCACACAGCTGGTAGACAGAGAAGGTACACAGCTATCCAGCAGAGAGTGCACACAGCTGCCGGATAGAGAATGCACACTGCTGCAAGAATGCACACAGCTACGAGACAGAGAATGCACACTACTACAAGAATGCACACAGCTGCGAGACAGAGAATGCACATAGCTGTGAGAATGCACAGAGCTGCTAGACTAGGAATGCATACAGCTGTTAGACAGAGAATGCACACCACTGCAAATGTGCACACAGTTGCTACACAGAGAATGCACACAGCTGTGAGAATGCACACAGCTGCTAGAGAGGAAATGTACAAAGCTGCGAGAATCCACACAGCTGCTAGACTGAGAATGCACACAGCTGCTACACAGAGACTGAGCACAGCTGTGAGAATGCACACACCTGCTAGCTAGAGAATGCACACAGCTGCGAGAATGCACACAGCTGCTACCTAGAGAATACACACAGCTGCTAGACAGCGAATGCACACAGCTGCGAGAATGCACACAGCTGCTAGACAGAGAATGCACACAGCTGCAAGAATGCACAAGGCTGCCAGGCAGAGAATGCACACAGCTGCGAAAGAGCACACAGTTGCTGGGCTGGAGAATGCACACAGCTGCTAGACAGAGAATGCACAAGGCTGCTAGGCAGAGAATGCACACAGCTGCTAGACAGGAAATGCACACATATAGAAAGAAGAATGCACACAGCTGCTAGACAGGGAATGCACACATATGCGAGAATGCACACAGCTGCTAGACAGGGATTGCACACATATGCGAGAATGCACACCGCTGCTAGAAGTTTGGGCGCAACTAGTAGAGGAAGAATGGGTTTACAGCCAGGATAGAGGACAGGTAACATGAGCATTTCATGGGGTGGGTGAAGCAGATGTGATTTGTTTATTCACAGTGCTTTTCCTGCAGGTTTATTTTTAATGTAAAGTCTGTTTTAGGAGATGTTTTATTAAGTCTTGATTGCATACAGCGGGTCCTTAGTTGGCTGGATGGTTGGGACTGCACTTGGAGCAACAAGATAGGGTTTTCCTTAAGTTTGGCTACTCTGTGAGTGACCCTCCCGCCTACTAATATATTTCTTGTAAAGAAATGTGAGCCTTAGCAGCATGTATTGCAGTAATTGACCAATAATATCGGAAGATGACACGTTTTTATCGTTTCTCAGGAGAAAGGCTATATTACTGAATAAAAAGCAAAAACAAGGAGTGAAGAATCAGCCTACACGTCTCTCGCTCGGCTTAGTAATTGCGCTTTTTTCAAGGCAAAGTCGTTTCAGTCAATCGTTTCTCAAACGCTGGAAGGTCAGCCTTCTTTCCGTAAGTAAGCCGCGTTCCCGATTACAAGTAGTAAAAGAACAGGCACCTCACGGTCAGGGTCGCACTGGAAGGTAATGCAATCAAATATATCACGGTTTCTTTCAGAATGTATGTTAAGAACTGTGACTCAGTGAGATTCATTTTTCCATTGTACAAGCTTCTACATGTACATTATTTTCGACAATCCAAGATTATGCCTGCAGGACATACATGCTAAAATCCGTCCCTTTACAGTTTTTGGGAAAAGTGCCTTTATATGTCTTTTTTTGAGCGAAGAGCACATTCGGACCCCAGTAGCCCAAGCATTAAATATTATTAGCCTTGTGAAAAAGAAAAATTTTGATCGATGCTGCAAAAAATGTACATTGGAGGAACAGCACTAAACACGTCTCCTTTTGCAATGGCATCAATACGTGGCTGATCCACAAAACACGTGTAATCACCAACTCATCCGAACTCCTCTTCCCAGTGCTTACATTGGGAGATTTGCCTTGTTACACAGACAGGCTGCACCTACCTGTGCCCTAAAACAAACTTACTGAAAACAACACTCACACCCAGCCCCTAACTTAAGCTCCACCTACTCCTTTGGAGCCATAAAGAGGAGCTGCACCTATGATACTCCCTGCAACACCAAACACCTCTGCAACCTGAGTACCCGGTCCTCTCAGAGTTGGGAGATCGACATTGACTCGGCTGATCTTCCATATTTCTGTTGGAGATCACACATCCTAAAAGCAAGTGAAATAATGGTGGGAAACGCGGAAGGGACCTCGGACTGGAATTACCAATTCACCCAGCAAGTCCTCTTTGCTGATGGGACACTAAGGGTAGGTTATCACTTGTAATCTGGTCTGGTAATACACTCCACCCATGGAGTTACCTGGGCTAGCAGTATCAATACTACTAGTCAAATTCCCAGGCCACTATAATGAGACACTTATAGCCACATCAGAATAGGAAGCAACCGAGGCCTCCTGATGTGACTATAATGCCTGCGTCAATCTGCCCCATGCGATAACTTGCTTCCAGGTTGTGATCTTATTTTGTGTGTATTTATTTATTTGAACAACAGCGGTCCCATGCAAAAGAATTTTTCCAAGCACAATAAATATAGACACAGTCGATTCTATATTAATATGACATGTCCAGCCGGACAGTGGTCTCAATGTATGTGTTAGGGTACAGGCTTGTGCCCCACTACGTTGAATTGTTGAAGGAATTCTTTTCTCTTATTCCTCATTAAGTATACATTGAGACCACTGTTGTTCAAATAATTATGTTCCCCGAGGTCCTGTGCTGACTCGTTTGGGTGCCCTTGTTGGCTTTAAATATACTTATTTTGTGTGTGGCACATCAATACAAAGACGTGAGCCTGCTCCAGGAAAGAGAGTGACAGGGAAGCAGTGTAAAGCAAGCGAAACACAATCTATGTTGGGTGTTACAGGCAGAGTGAAGCTAGGCTCATGGACACTGCTGGTGAACTGCGGCCCGAATGGAGAAAAGTTACATACAGAGGGTCAATGCCTGGGTAGGTAACATGTGCAACAACAAGGGAACTAGCAGCAACCATTACTCTACCCAAATCTTCTTCCTTCAAGAGTAGTGCTGATTGTCCATTAACAACATCAGCGCTATTCGCTTTTCTGGTAACAAGTGCAGGGCTAGCAGGGGTGTAATATGAAATTCACAGTGATCTCACAATTCTTCTTCAATATTTCTTGAAAAAAGTTGGCCACCTGGACACCACAGGCTGAGCCTACGATCAGTGCAACAGCTCGTTGAAAACAATAATCATGAATAGTGACGTTAATCTCTGCCAGGGATGATTGACAGCAATCTGGGGCGTTGCTTCGATCGGGGGTTGTGGTGTTACATCCCTCCTAATAAATGTGTCGTAATAAATTATGGGGTGCATGTGCTTTTAGTCGGGTGCGTTGAGCTGTCTGTCATCACTGGCGTAACGAAAAGTGAGGGGGACTCCCTGCACGGTACTTAGGGGGGCCTCCTCTGGGCTCAATCAGGAGCTCTCCCGACCAGAGCTCAGTGCCGAGAGGGGCCCTTGGAGCTAGGCCCCCCCCCCACCGCGTGGGCTGTGGGGGCCTGTGTTACGCCCATGTCTGTCATATTTCACCAGGAATTGTTACACACACAGATAAAAAAGCACACACACACACTCTACCTCTCTCTGTCTGGAAAGACTTCAAAAATCTTGGTTATTTCACTTAGTACCAATACCAATCCGCATTCCTCTCCCTTTTGGCGCCCTGCTTGTCGTATATTCTATTTTAACATTATGTCCCAGCTTGATCGTTGGGAAATCGAAACTCACCCCCACCCCCCAATCTTACTGACCAACCTGCGCCCCTGTTCTGCTGGTCCTCTACTAGAGTTATCGTGAATCAGTTTATGAATGATGCATCTGTTCACTTTAAGGTCCAGCTTGAACATGGGCCTTCTTACTGAACTCGGGAAACATAGAATCCGTTCCCAGCTTCATTACTCAAGGCCTCCCTTTTCCAGCTACTGTCAGCTCACTTGCAACTGTTTGCTTTCAACCAGATTCACTCCATAGTAGATTATAACAGACAGGTTGAATTACAGAAAGACAGCCCACTCCCACTGTAAATGGAGCCATGTGGATGTCCACGCGTGTCCATAAATAGAAATTGTTTGCAAATATTCACTTCAACAAGCAAATATTTAATTTACTGTAAATGTTCCATGACACTTATTGAGTAATTTTGCAAATCGAGTAAGTACCATGTCAACAAGATTCTTCCCCGAAACATACCCTTGCATGGCATTACAGTAATATATAGTAGAACTCATATAGCATGCCTAGGTATTATATCATGTAATCTATGAACATCGAAACAGAACAATACATTACTTTTAGGAGCAACATTACTCAATGGAGCTACACATGCACGCACACCCACCTACAAACTTGTTTTTATTTAACACTCCAAACTACGCTTCTGACTTTTCTAGGAGATGTGAATGACAGGTGTCACTGTTACCCAATATTTAACTGAATTCACTGTATCAACTTCATAAGGACAGATACTGAGTTGGCTTTTCAAGCGCAACAACGTTTTTTGTTTTTCAAAAGCAAAATGTCACAGTAGTAGTTTGTTGTTGAAAACACCAAAAAAGACAATGGCCTTTCTGGGCTGGGAGTTTCTTCCCCACTGTATGGTAGTTATTAATTCTATTTCCTGTTCAGGATGGTTAGGTTTCCCTGGAGGTCCCAAACATGAAATAATGACGTTGGAACATCTGCCTTTACCATGGATGATAGTTTTTGGTACACTGACCAATGGTCAAAAGGTTTGCCACAAACTAAACCTGTTGTCAGAAGCATGGTGGATCCCCAAAATCTAAATAGAGTGGGGAACAGCAAACTTTAGTGGACAGGGCACGCTGCCACATTTTTGTTGGCATACCCTTTATGCCAAACCTGTAATAACACCTTTAGAAGCATGATCTGTGCCTGCTTGATACAAAGGAGCAGATTTACGAGCCCCTTTCTCCACTTTTGCGTCCTTTTTAACATGGGGAAAGTGACGCAAAAGTGGTGCAAGGGGCTTGTAAATCTGCCCCTTAATATTTCAAAGTTCATTGGTTCCCATCCGAATTGATACATTACAGATTGTCCCCAAGTGCTAGAATCCCACAGGATTCGAGGCACTGATAGACATAAGAAAACCAATAACGAACAGTTTATTTTTAAATAATTCTTTAACATGCCTTAGTCAATATTCTTTCGAAATGTAAAAGCATCCTCAAGTTTCCACACTTCCACTAACAGCAATTTGTCTATAAACGTGAGTGTTATTAACCTTTTATATTAAAAGGATAGCAGTGGATAACAGCTCTGTTAACGAGTATCAAAAGACAGATTATATACGGAAGTGCGAAATGTAAATGAGCAATGTGATCAAAAAAATCAGAAGTTAAATTAGTGATAACATACTGAAGCAGGTCCTCAGCCTAGGATATTGCACAATAGTGCTGCTGTGCACGAACTGAGGATTGTCACCACACAGGGTGGAATGTATGTATCTGTTAATGCCCAATCTCTGAAGCCATTTTATTGTCATCAAAAAAGATGTTGGCCACTTACTGTTACATGCAAAAACTTTGGCTAAATACTTGTATATACTTAGTTTTTATTAGTAAATGGCAATTTTAAATGTCTATTTTATCAACTATAACAAAAGTGCAGACAATGGCTCAAGTTAACAACACGGCCTTGCTCACAACTATAAACAACCCACAAGGCCGAAACGATAAGGGAATAGGCTGTGCCTTAAAGAGTGCCATAAGAAAAAAATAGTACTTGGTTGTTCACGTCCTGGCCTCCTTTAAAGCGTAACTTGGATGCTTTGAGCTGATCATAATATTCTAGCATTTTTTGTTCAGTTAGTTGGCTACGGAAGGCCCTCAACATCTCTTCGAAACAGCGACATTCCCGGAAAGCTGGACGCACGCCGAAATCAACACCCTCCTCAAGAAGCCCAAGGCGGACCCCTAGGACCTCAAGAACTTCCGGCCCATCTCCCTGCTCCCGTTCCCGCCGAAGGTCATCGAGAAAATCGTCAACATGCAACTGACCCGCCACCTCGAAAACAACAACATCCTGGACTCGTCCCAATCCGGATTCAGACGAAACCACAGCACCGAGACTGCCCTCATCGCCGCCACAGACGACATCAGGTGCCAATTAGACAACGGCGAAACATCAGCCCTCATCCTCCTGGACCTCTCGGCTGCCTTCGACACGGTCTGCCATCGCACTCTAAAAACACGCATCCAAGAAGCCGTTATCCAAGAGAAGGCCCTCGACTGGACCACATCCTTCCTCTCTGGCAGATCACAGAGCGTCCGCCTCAAGCCATTCCGATAAGAAGCCGCCGACAACATCTGCGGCGTCCCCCAGGGCTCCTTCCTCAGCCCAACCCTGTTCAACATCTACATGGCCCCCCTCGCACATGTGGCCCGCCACCACAACCTCAACATCATCTCCTACGCCGACGACACTCAGCTCATCCTCTCCCTCACCATGGACCCACGCACCGCCAAAACCAACTTCCACGATGGAATGAAGGCCATCGCCAACTGGATGAGGAGCAGCCCGCTGAAACTGAACTCGGACAAGACAGAGGTCCTCATCCTCGGACCCAACCCCTCGGCCTGGGACGACTCCTGGTGGCCGACCACTCTCGGGACAGCACCGACACCCACCGACCATGCACGCAATCTAGGATTCGTCCTCGACTCCTCCCTCTCCATTTCCAAACAGGTCAACGCCGTCTCCTCCTCCTGCTACAACACCCTCAGCACGCTTCGCAGGATCTACAAGTGGATCCCGACTGAAACAAGAAGAACGGTGGCACAGGCCCTCGTCAGCAGCAGGCTGGACTACGGCAACGCACTCTACGCTGGAATGCCAGCCAAACACCTACGACGACTACAGCGCATCCAAAATGCCTCCGCCCGACTGATCGTCAACGTCCCCCCGCCGCAGCCACATCACTCCCCTCCTGACAAACCTACACTGGCTCCCCGTCGACAAGAGGATCATCTCCAAACTCCTCACCCACGCACACAAAGCACTCCACAACACTGGACCAGCCTACCTGAACAGCAGACTCAGCTTCCACACCCCCACCCGCCAGCTCCGCTCCACCAGCCTCGCCCTCGCCACCGTTCCCCGCATCCAACGAACAACCTCTGGTGGCAGATCCTTCTCCTACCTCGCCGCCAAGACCTGGAACACCCTACCTACCCACCTACGGCAGACCGAAGACCTACTCGCCTTCAGAAGACTCCTCAAGACCTGGCTCTTCGAGCAGTAGAGAACCCCCCCCCCCCAGCGCCTTGAGACCCTCACGGGTGAGTAGCGCGCTTTACAAATACAATGATTGATTGATTAACCAAGAGCCGTGAGAACAATGCAGGGAATCGTACGATCCTTTGGGAAGGGGAATCCTGTGTGAGCATGAGTGTCTCACCAGGGAACACCCTTGAAGGCCCAAATATGACTTTGACTTATAATCAACCACCTCCATCACTCTGCGGGTCTCCCCCTCAATCCACCCTACTGGTTGCCAAAAAAACAAACTGCCCTGATTACCCAAGGCCACGCTTTTTATCCTGGAACCAAGCATGCCTGAACAACAAGATTGATGACCCCGAATGGGGCCGTTTCATAGACCATCACAAGATCTGCATGTTCCAGGAGACGTGGGCAAGAGGGGACGTTTCAAAATCAGGTTATGCCACATTCAACATTCCTGCAATTTCATGTGGGATAGGGAGACCTTCAGGAGGTCTGAGCACTCGGGTGGCAGCCCACCTAGGATGCTCGGCAGACGACATTCTCTGTGTCGTTCTGCATTTTTCCCCCAAGATCTCCATTGCCCTCTTAAATGTGTATTCTAGACCAGTTAGCCAGGGCCAGGAGTCAAAAACTCTAAAAGAACTAATGTCATTTCTAGCCACCATTGCAGATAATTATATGGTGATTTTTGGAGGGTATTTTAATTGTCAGTATGAGCCACTAGATGGCTTGCAAAAGGATAGCCTTTGTGAAGAAGACGAATATTGTGCCATCCCGGAGTCTTCATGCCCTCCAATTAAAATGTGGTTCACTCTGGTTAGCCAGATGAATTGCTTTGTTTCAAGGAGTAATACCTTCACCAGAAATGGGTGAAGCTCCTCACTGGACTATATTCTAGTAGCCTCCAAATCCCGGCATAGGGTTATTGATTTTAAAGTTATGGCACAACAAGATAGCGACCATAACGCCCTTGTGCTAGAACTACAGGAGCCCAATCCTGGGAGTGCAGTAAGTGTCAATTCCCTTATTGATGATAGGCTCTCTCTCTCAAATTGTAGTAGGAGAGTATTTTGGGCAGATATAAACCAGTCCCAAGATAAATTAGGCTCCTTGTATGAAGCCCTTATCCCGGTGCTCCTGATCGCAACTAATTCCGTACCTATTAATGGTGACAGAATAGATCTTCAGATGGTGACCAAGAACCATACTAGGTTATTGGCTATTACGGTAGACTTCTTTTTTCCTATAAAAAACATTAGGCTTGATAGGAAACTTTCCCACCCTTGCTACAATGATGAATGTCGCAAGGCCAAAACAGCCCTGATGACCTCTATTAAGGATAACGATCGCCCCTTAATTAAAACATCTAGAGCGGCCTACAAGACCAGTGTCAGTGAGACAAAAAAAGGGTGGGAAATCGGCAAGTGGGATATTTTAAGAAGCTCTCTGGGTGCCTGGGACATGAGGACCTTCTGGAAAGTAGTCAACACAGGCAATTGTGAGGCTAAATCTCCGACAGAGCCAAATCTGGAGGCAGGTGTATGGCGGGACCACTTCAAGTCCCTGTACTCTAGGGCGAAGAAGCAGCAGTCAGGGCCAGTTTTGTGAGGATGGACCCTTCGACTACATTTATGTTTACCCCCACAACATTGGATGACACCCCTCTGATATCCCTTAATGACATAACTGGCACCATTTCTAAAATAGCACCAGATAAGTCTCCCAGACTGGATAAGATCCCCGGGGACCTTTTCCATTGCGAACCCATTGTCTGGACACCTTATCTCTGTGCTATTCAATGCTATACTCCAAGGTATGGAGATTCCTGCTTGCTGGGCCAGAGCGGAAATAGTCCCAATATATTACAAGCATTTGCAATGCAATAGGTCTCGCATTATTAAAGTTTGAGCTATTGGTGTTACATTATTTAGCAATGGCAATAGCTCAAACTTTATTAATGCGAGACCTATTGCATTGCAAATGCTTGTTTTGTTTTGAGAGGGAGCGTACCTGCACTTCTCAAGAGAAAAATAATACTTTTAATTGGAGAGTACCTGCACTTCTCAGAAACGAGTAGGTACCTGCACTTTTATTTTTCCATTTCAAGAACTGAATGTGATGAAAAGGAGGGGCATTGCCCAAGATCCGCATTTGAAGGCGCGGAAAGAAAGGAACTAACATTGTGTGCAGAGATGGTGCTCATATGCGGTTCCATTTTGCCACTTTCAGTATGGAAGGAAGTCAACGCGGGGCTACACAGTTCCACCTACTGGCCCACAGGAGAACTGCAATAGATCCAGATCCAATTGGGCGCCTGCGGAAATCCTAAAGGTGAGGTATATGTGGTTAAAAGTATCCATTAGAAATATGGAGATTATGAGATGGAAACGGTGAATCAAATGCCACTGGGCATGCTGGACTGAATTGTTAAACTTATTTCACATTGACCAGGAACCGCTTGTGTGTAAATTGCCCGCTACAGATAACCGCCCAGTTTGACTTCTAAATAATAAAAATCTCTAACTTTGACAAATCATTGGACCAAAACGCCCAGCCACCTAACCTTATCAATCAAAAGGGTTCCTCTTAAAGAGGGCTTGGCCGACATGCTGAGATGTTTGCAAATCTTATGAAGCATAAACTGCAATGGTAAGACAACAGGCGCTCTGTTCTTGTTGGCTGGGACTGCGCCGGAATCACTTGGCGGGAAACTGTGCTGTCCAGGGTGCCTAACGCGCATGACTTTTATGAATTGCAAATTGTTTTTTATAAGAAGTGCTCTATGTGAAAAATCATAAGAGCTGAGTCAGGGTGGGCGGAGCCTTAGCAGAGGCCCCCACAAACGCAGACAGAAACACGTATCACTCATACTCGCATGGCCTACCCATGCGACGGCCTTTTCCCATACATCATTCACTGACTTATCTTTCCCAGCAGTTCATTCCTGTCCACAGTAGATCGTTGTAATAACAATGTTCAGCAAGCACAATTTAACTTCCACACCAAAATGCATTCCCGCTCCCCTCCGACGCTCACCGCAGACACTCAGAGACTACAGCTGTTTAATCAGCTGCATGGAGCACAAAGGTGCCGTAATTGGCCACAGAGCTGAAATTGCTCAAGATATTAAAGCAATCATTCACGAGGGGCAGGTCCTGGGAGACCTTCATCATAAGTACTGCTGATGTACAAGGAACGTGTGCCTCGGCAGCAGCTATTAGCTGTTCAGCTGATTAGCAAACATGTCGAAACTCCCAGCGAGGCAAGTAGTACTTAAAAAAAAACACACGCCCGCGAGTGATGTGCGCGCGCCACAGCGAGCCATATGTTTTCAATTATCCACATAAGCTTTGGTGCGCGTAACAGACACCAATAGGCCATTGGCGCCGCAATGCGCCCACCTTTGGCCTATTGCGTGCTCTGTTTAAAAAAAACACGCACTGAAAGCCCAATAACAGAAGCCAAAACTAAAAACACATGCATGAGCGTGTGCGAGTCCAGGATCTGTTTCGGAATCCCGGACAAAAGGACTCTCACTTGCGCGGGCAGTGCTGCGCAGTGCATCGCCAGGCCAAGCCCTAAAAAGGTCTCACCGCTGTTGCCAATAAACTACAGGATAAGAAGCCTTATTGACATCACACAAAAAATCTTTGCACGTGGGTTGCTGCAGCGGCTGCAGAGCTGGATGGAGGAGCACGAGATACTCACTCCCCTGCAGGCAGGTTTCAGGGAAAAATTGTCCACACTGGATCAAATCCTCAGGCTACAAATATTACATTGGAAGATCGTGTGTTTGGAGGGTGGCAGCCTCTACCTAATTTTTGTGTACCTGAAATCTGTGTTTGATTTGGTCCCAAGAGAGAAGTTGTGGACAGTACTCCACAAGATGGGGGTTCCGCCCTATTTGTGCCATTCCATAAAGCAGCTGCACGAGGGAAACTATGTCCAAATTAGACATGGGAAGGATGGAAATCTTACGGCCCCCATCCCTGTGAATAGAGGTGTTCGCCAGGGTTGCGTACTCGCCCGACCCTATTTAGCCTCTATATAAATGGGTTAATAGATTATCTGTTTAGTCAGAAAGACCTGGATATCCCTAAGTTGGCATCACGCAAAATTCCAGCTATGATGTTTGCCGAAGATACTCTACTAGTATCCAAATCACCCATGGGGATACAGAGGGTATTAAATAGGTTTGACGCGTTCTGAAGGGAAGGAGGGCTAGAAATCAACCTCCAAAAAAACAAATTCATGGTGTTCAATTGCCCCGAGGGCTCTCGACCAAATCCATCTCTATATGGCAAACCCCTTGAAAGAGTATCCTCATTTGACTACTTAGGCATCACCATTGCAGATTATATGGACTGGGGGGCTCAAATTAAAAAATCATCCCTTAAATTATCACAATCATCTGGGGGACTGATGAAGGTTTTTCTAAATTCAAGCTACAAACCTGTGAGTCCTGCCATAGAAATCTATAGGGTCCAAGCTAAGGGAGGGGTGCTGTATGGGGCAGAATTATGGGGACACCGTAGCTTAGAGAGTCTTACACAGACAGAAAACATCTTTCTTAGGCAACTGTTTAGTCTCCCACAGAGTACCCAACTCACGCCGCTACGTCTGGACCTGGGGGTAAGGCCCATAGCGGACGAATCTAACCTCAGACCCCTCCTATTCTGGCGACGTCTGTGGGTTACCCCTGAACTTGTAGCATACAGAGATGAATTAAGAGAGGTGATGAGCCTTTCAGGGGCGGGCACATTACCCTGGATCTTCTATGTGCAACATATGCTAATGAGCCTGGTATAGGGCAACCTTTGGGATGACCCGGAGGTTGCCTGTGCCATCAACCACTAGGAAAATGCCAAGGGATTGCTTTGGGGAATTTAAATTGGTCCAACTCCGATGCAACCCTTTAGCAGGTAAGCAGACTGCAATCTTCCTAGAGTTCAAGGATAGACATAGTTAAGAGCCGGTCTTGAATGACATCAAGCCGGCAACCGCAAGAAAGCTCTTTCTGCAGTTTAGATACAGGGTTTTTCCACTCCGCTCCTTTACAAATAATTGGGGTGGCTCCAAACTTTGGGGTACCCAGCATGCGATTGCCCAACAGAATCTGACCGTCCTGTATTCTTTAGCTGTCCTGGCTACCACAAAGTGAGGAAACGGTGGCTGGTCCAGATCTGTAGCAACCTAGGGACCATACGATACCAGCCTCCCAATAGTTTATTCGGTTGCAGGTTTCCTATTCTCCATGTGATGCACTCGTAGAGCCCTTTTAAAAAGAAAACTATAGAAATAAACAAGGGTTTCTGCCTTCCATATAAGTAACAAGAAATTCTATTGGGCCACCTATTATTATTGTTTAACTGTGATCACCTGTATTGATATACCTAAGCCATACCTGGCCCCCTTGGCTACATCGGTCTCCTGTCCCTGAACCTGTGCCTAGTGGTCAAGACCAAATCCTGACCTTCTATACCTGGTCCTGTTATTTGCTCAATACCTCGCCCTGTTGTTCATGCACTTTGTATTGTCAGAACTGTCTCTAGCTAAGACCAATCAATTGTTTTACATGATCAGATTCCTTTATATGTGGAACTAGTAGAATTGATTATACCACACATCTGTGATAGACGATACTTGTGCATGTTTTATCCAATTGCGTTTATTTTATGTATCCAGCTCTGCTCTATCTATATTTTTTATTGTAATTGATTTTAAAACTAAATGAATTGTATATAATGTTAGCTGTACTTTTTAGGTCAAACTGACTGAAATAAAGTTATTACCGACTGACTGACTGTAAGATCTCATGAGATACCGTATTAAATGTGGCGCATGGGGTTGAGGAACATCAAAGCTGCGGAGTTTCCATCATCCAAAATGGTACGTAATTGTTCCGTCACCGCCAGCAAGGCAGATCCGGTGCTGTGGCATGATCTGCAAGCATACTGTGAGGAGTCCAATATCTCATTGGACTCAACGAACTTCATGAGGATGGAATTCACAAAGGATTCAGTGGCTTTAGCCAAAAACAGGAGCCAGCATATAGGGTGGTAGTTTTCCGGTATGGATGTGTCCAAAGAGGGGTTTATTAATAATGGGGCAACTTTGGCATGCTGCCACCATAGTCATGGATAGGTTAATCAACTCCCCACAGACCGGTAGAAGATGTTTTTTAAATATACGGAACTGGTCCGGTTTCATAGTGTCTGCTGAAGAGCCTGATTTGATTTTATTGCAGAGGAGCTCAACCTCTGTGACAGATTGTTACCTAGACACCACCGCAGAATGTTCAATCATTAAGGGAAGGGAGGAGAATTGTCTTCATGACACCAATTGCACAGGAGAAACATGATCCTTTGATGATGGGATTTTTGAGGAGACGTCAGAGAATAATGAGTGGGAGAATCAGAGAGACCATCTACTAGCTAGGAACAGGCAAGGTCCTTAGATGTACCAAAATGAAAGGTTGAATTAGAGGAAATTATCAGAGGATGCTTAGACATGTCACATCTGAATCCATTTTAGGAAAATGAACTGATATATTTAAGTAAAGAAATTACGAGATGTGTGGCTGTGTCACCCATTATAAATTAATGGAATTGTTGAGAAAATATAAGGTGGATCTTTCTATGAGTGTTCTTCACAGAATGGCTTCAGGGCACAATTAGATGATAAAGCTATTGACAATGAGGTAATCAGGAAGGAGATTACACATTACAGAATTAGTAAAACAAACATTCACAAATGGGGTGATTATGATAAATTAGAGAGCAATTGGGCAAAGAAACAGGGAAAGAAAAAGAAACGACCAGATACCATCGAAACGAATGGTAAGCCACAACCAGTACCTCCAGATGAACAATATGCTTTAGTTTTCCCTGAGGTCAATACCAGGAGGAGGGTATGTATTAGGGGTGATTTCACATCACTTACAAATAATTTTCCAAAATTAAGAGAGAATCCTGCACAGCAGTATACACAAGTGGAAAGATTTGTAAAAATGTCAAAGGTTTTATGGACAGATTTGAATACATTCTTTGATATTGTGGTACAGAGTGATCTGTGGGCTGAATGCAAGATAGTTGTGCAATGGCCATGTTCTGAACTCCAAGGCATGGGCGTACAGCTTCACCTGTGGTAATAACTAAATACAATGAGGTTTATTTCCTTTTTTAAGGGAACGGTTTCAGCAAGAGACACTGACTGGCTAAAGATTAAGAAAACTACACATGAATCCAAAAACTCAGTGCATGATTATTATGACCGATTATTGCAGGTCTTTAAACAACAGAGCGGACAAAAAAATCTCAAATAGGGAGATATGGGGAGTTTTGTGTGTCACAGTTCATTCTTGGATTGCGACCAGAGATCAGTATGCAACACAGCAAAATGTGATTGGTTGGCAGACAAAACCTTTAGATCCTGAGATTTGCAAGATACTGTTGTGATTAGCAAGAAATAAAGCAGAAGAGGCTTAAGGAGAAGTTATGCTTGCACAGACAAAGTTGGCTCCAAAAGGATTTCAGAATCAATTGTATGGAGGAAAGTTGGTGGTATTCACAGTATTTCCTGGCAGTCTGGATGTCAAATGGCACAAGGTGGAGTTGGTGTTTCACAGGGTAGAGGTTTAAGTGTTTCCATTGGCCCAAATGGACATTGTAATGTTAAAGAAAACAACTCTTTGTCACCATTGTAAAAAGCTTGGGCAATGGCAGAGAGAGTTTAGACACAATCCCAATAATGGAGATGCTCAAACACAGGATGCAAAACAATTGCAGATGTAAAATATTCAGTTCAAGTATCTGCCCAAAGAATTCAGATGCCAGTGTAATCACAAGGTCCCATGATGCAAGTCCCAGAAGCTACGTTGGCCCCCAACATATGGGGAATCTTGGATCAAATTTGAATCAGGTACCACAAGCAAATTCGAATCCATTCCAAAATCATAACCCATTTCAACAGTTTCCCATGTTGGAAAATGAAAGTTTCAATTCTAACAATTCCCAATGATGGTGCCTGCGGAGGGAGAAGGACTCCAAACAAGGCGCAAACTTAGCGGTAGAACAAAGTGGACCATTTGTAGAAGGTGAAGTTAAAGGCCACCAAGTATTGTTCCTTATCCACACAAGAGTTACCTGCTCCACTTTAGAACAGATGAAGTCCCAGCCCAACCCCTCTTGGAAAAGAAGATCCAAGTTGTAGGTGTCACAAATTAAGCAAATTACAAATTCTGTTTCAAAGAAAGTACCTGTTGAAATAGGATCATTTGAGGAAGATCATCAGTTTGTGGTATGCGATTCAAGTCCAGGAAATCTGTTAGGAAGGAATCTTTTGTGCAAGTTAAGTTGCACTATATACTGCATACCGGATGATGTTAAATTTCAAATGCATGATGAAGACGTCAAATTTAAACTGTCCAGACAAGAAACAGCTGGAGGAATATATCATGTGAGAACCATGGAGGATTTACCACCCGAGTTGAGAGACAGAGTAAAAACAGAAGTATGGGATTTTTCAGGAAAATACATTGGACCAATCAAAGGTGTAGAACCAGTCAGAATAAAGATAAAACAAAATCCTGTGTTCCCAAGACCGCCACCTTTATAATGCAACTCCATAGATGGTGGCTTAAATAATACCACTGATTAAAAATGTGTTAAAACAAGGGATTTTGAAGAAAAATATCGCAAGCCTTGCAATTCGCCCATCACGGGTTTACAGAAACCCAATGGGAAATATAGGATTGCACAGGACCTTTGAAAGATTAATTGTAGATGTCCCATGTTGTCCCTTGGTACCGAATCCAGCAACAACGTTATTTCAGATCCTTTGCACTGCTGAGTGGCTTACAATTGTGGATCTCTGTCAGGCTTTCTTCTCTGTTTCGTTGCGTGAGGACAGCTAGTTTCTGTTGTCATTTGTGTTCAGACATAGAGTTTTGGCATGGTACAGAGTTCCACAAGGGTATAAAGAAAGCCCATCACTCTTTAATCAGATCTTAAAAAGAATCTTGAGACTGTACATATGCCTTGCAAATCAGTTCTTGTTCAATACTTTGATGACCTATTTGTGGCAAGGTATGCAAGATGCTTGTAAACATAAACCATTCAGCTGAGAATGGGCACAAGGTGGCCCGAGTAAATTGCAATACTTGTCAAAAAGAAGTGCTTTTTTTGAGACATATAATTGAGAAAGGAATGAGAAAGGAGTCACGGGAAAGAATTGAGAGGATTTTAAAGATGAATCCACCCGGAACCCAGACAGAGGTCAAAATGTTCCTGGTAATCGTTGGCTACTGTTGACAGTGGATACCTATCTTTTTCCTAGTGGCCAAGCCTTTACTGAGGATGACGCACAAAGATGTGCCTGATCTGCTTCCATGGGACAATGATTGCTTTGCAGCTGTCCTAAATCTGGGAGAAAGTCTCTGTCATGACCCAGCACTAGGAATGCCTGATTACAGTAAGATGTTCACATTTTTTGCAGTGAGAAGGAGGGCTACGCTCTCTTTTTGCTTACTCAGATGCATGGATACTCTTAAAGGCCTGCACGGCTGCCTTAAAGCAGTTGTGGGTGTTGGTGTCAGTATTGAGAGACGTGAGACATAGTGATGGGACATCCTCTCCTCTAACTCGGTGGAGATTTTGCTCACCTGTACAAAAATGCAGTATTTGACAAACAGCCAGCTTACATAGTATGAATAACAAATACTTGCTGCAGAGAACATTGATTAAAAATGAGTCAGATACTAAACCTAGCTACATTATTAGCATTGTCCGAGAATGAAATTGAAGGGTATGAAATTGAACATGACTGTCCTAGATGTTACTGATTTATGCACCATGCCAAAGCCAGATATTAAAGTAGAAAACTTCTCCATCAGCCCGACTATGTAAGCTTTGTGGATGGCTCATGTTTGAGAGACAATGAAGACACCTGGGGGTCGATTCCGATCCGGTAAAAAGCACTCCGAATTGCCGTTCGGAGCGTTTTCCCTGTATGATTCGTACCCTGCAACGTCCACCGTACGAACGACGAAGTACGATCCGTACCAGGAGCCGTACTCCTTACGAATCGTACAGGGACCGTACGAATGAAATCCCTGTATGACTCTCCCTCGGAACCCGCTGTACGCGACATCTGTACGGTTCGTGGCCGATTTTTCTGACCCGGCAAGTACGATTCGTGTTGGGTACGACCCTTTTCCTACGGGAGCTGAAAACAGCCGTAAAAGCGGAATTCACCCCGAAACAGGTACGGAACAGACCCCCACGGGTAAGGCGCGTACACCCCATGATCGCAGGGGTACGGCGCGTACCCCTGCGATCATGGGGTGTACACGCCGTACTCCCAGCGTACATGGGGTACGCACCGTACCCCATGTACGCTGGGTGTACGGCACGTACCCCCCATGATCGCAGGGGTACGGCGTGTACCCCTGTGATCATGGGGTGTATGCGCCGTACGGTGTGTATGTGAATGCACGCTTTTCCGTACGGATCGCCCTTACTTGACGTGGACCATACGACTCGCGTCCTGGTACACCGGTCGGGATCGTACTCGTCGGGTCGTACGGCGTCTGTACGAGTCGTACGGAAACGGCTCCGGATGCGAGTCGTACGGCGGATTTTTTTACCGGATCGGAATCGACCCCTTTGAGAGCAGTTTGCACAATCCAAGAAGTGGTGTTACCTTTGCACAAGTGGCAAAATTAATTGCCCTTGCAAAAGCTTGTTGCCTTGCAGCTCAAGTGAGAGTGACTATTTTTACAGATAGTCAATATGGCTTTAGTGTGGTCCATGACTTTGGATAGTTATGGTTACAAAGGCGATTTATTACATCATCATGTTCCACAAGAAATGTAGAATATGTAAAAAGACTACATGAAATTTTGCAGTTACCACAAGAGATTGTAGTAGGTAAATGTGCAGCCCACAGGAGTGGCAATGATTATGTCACTGGTGGAAATCACTATGCTGAAGTGGCACTGTATTGTGCACTTGTGGCATAGCGATATGCAAATGAATCTGAAGCAGACACTACCTTTTCAATGTTGTTGTCAGTAGCTGACACTTGGGAAGAAATCAAAAGATTACAGGAAGAAGTTTCAAAGGCAGAACAGCAGGATGGATTAGAGCAGGATATGTTAAAAATGCAAGTGACATTTGGGTTTTAGCCGATGAAAGACCAGTATTGCCAGACAGTTTATTGTTCCCATGAAACAACATTTCCATGGTCCTGCATATGGTTTTCAGACAGAATATCGAGTTGGAAATGTCAATTTACACAAATATTGAGTCGGAAATATCGTGACATCGAAATATCGACACAAGACTATTGTGATCAAGAATATCGAATTTAAGGTAAGAAATATAATTAAAAAAATTATAGAAGTCATTAATATCATTTGCAAAAATATAGTTGTTTAAAATATCGATTTTTTAATTAGTATTATGTATTTTAGTTTATAGTTTGTGTACGTGATGTATGTTTTTTTGTATAAGTATTGTATATGTTTTTAATATGTGTTACATTTTTAGTAGGTATCAATTTTACTTTAAGTAAATGTTGCATTTTTAAGTTCTGCTGCAGGTTCTGGTTTTATAAGGGAATTAGTTGGGAAGTAATTTATTTATAATTAATTAATGATTGTTTTTTATTTATTAATATTTATTTAATTGAGATTTTATAGTGTTAAGTGTGGGAAGTAATTTATTTGAAATTAATCAAATGAATGAATTAATCAAATTAAATCATTAATTAGTTGTTAATGTTAAATAATTAATTATGGTAATTGTGTAATTTGTTTTAGGTGTGGGTTGTGGGGTTTATAGGGTTAAAGCATGGGAAGTAGTTTTTGATTAATTAATAATTAGCTGTTAATTTAAAATAATTCATTGATTGAAAATTAATTATGGTGCAGGTGTGGGTTTTATAGGGGTAAAGGGTGGGAAGTAATTTATGTCTAATTAATTCATAATTTGTTGTTCATTTATATTAATTATTGAAAATTAAATATGGAAATTGTGTAATTAATGTTAGGTGTGGGTTGTGAGGTTTGTAGGGGTATAGGATGGGAAGTAAGTTATGTTTAATTAATTAATAATTAGTTGTTAATTAATAATAATTATTGAAAATTAAATATGGAAAGTGTGTAATTAATTTTAGGTGTGGGTTGTGAGGTTTATAGGGGTATAGGGTGGGAAGTAATTTATGTTTAATTAATTACTAATTACTAATTTGTTTATATTAATATTAATTAATTAATCGATATTTAATGAGGGTATTTGTTTATATTTTTTAGTGTGTAGGTTTTACTGTTATGGGGTAAAGTGTGGGGAGTAAATTAATTTTACTTTCTTTATAATTAGTTGTTAAATACTATTAGTTTTTTAATTGAAAATAAGTTTTCATTGTGTAATTAGTTTTTTTACAGTTTAATTTTAGCTGTGGGTTGTGGGGATTATAGGGACAACGTGTGGGTAGTCAATTAATTGTTATGAGGTTTCATGTGTTTTTTAATTAATAATATTTTTTAATTGGTAATTAATTATGTTAATCAAAAAGTACATTTAAAAAAATGGAGATGTGAGTTGTGAATTGTGTGGTGTTAAATGGTAGGAAACAAAAAAATAAATGTATGTATTACTTAATGTTTTTGTTTCTAAATAATTTCTAATTAAAAATATTTATTTGTTTGGAAATTATTTTTGATTTTATTTACTATAATATCCGTAGGTATTTGTCACATGTCTTTAACATTATATTTTTTTTATTTTTTTTTTAAATTTTAAATGAATTTTTATTTTAATTTTTAACATATTTATACATTTTTAATTTATTTAGTTTCTTTATATTTTTATTGTAATGAATATTTTGTTTGTTTTTAATTTTGAACTGCCAGGAGTGAGAATATTAATTGTTACCCCGCCGCAATCCAACACTTTCCCTACTGTTGCACTCACTAGAGTGAAAATAGTAATTTTTACCCCTCCGCTATCCAACACTTTCCCTGCTGTTGCAGTGAGTGGTGTGGAAATAGTAATTTTTACCCCTCGCTATTCACAATTTCCCTACTGTTGCACTGATTGGAGTGGGAATAGTAAATTTTATCCAGCCACTATCCAACACTTTCCCTACTGTTGCACTCACTGGAGTGGGAATAGTAATTTTTACACCTCCGCTATCCAACACTTTCCCTACTGTTGCACTCACTGTTGTGGGAATAGTCATTTTTAGCACTTGCTTATCCAACACTTTCCCTACTGTTGCACTCACTGGAGTGGGAATAGTGATTTTTAGCCCTCCGCTATCCAACACTTTCCCTACTGTTGCACTCACTAGAGTGGGAATAGTGAATTTTATCCAGCCACTATCCAACACTTTCCCTACTGTTGTACTCAATGGAGTGGGAATAGTACATTTTACCCCTCCACTATCCAACACTTTCCCTACTGTTACATTCACTGGTGAGGGAATAGTCATTTTTACCCCTTCTTTATCCAACACTTTCCCTACTGTTGCACTCACTGGAGTGGGAATAGTGATTTTTAGCCCTCCGCTATCCAACACTTAACCTACTGTTACACTCACTGGAGTGGGAATAGTACATTTTGCCCCTCCGGTATAGAACACTTTTCCTACTGTTACACTCACTGGAGTGGGAAATTTAAGTTTGAAGATTTTTAAATAGTTTAATGTTTTAATTTATAATAGAATATTTTTTTTACTAGATTTTATGATTTTATGTTATTGGTATATATATATATATATATATATTCACTGAAAAAGTCATAGGTTTCAGGCCTTATATAGTTAGGAATTAGCTTTTAAAAAACCTTTGAAATTCACTCAAAAAACTATAAGTTTTAGGGGTGTTATAGTTAGCTGGACATTTCACTCATTCAAAACTATTGAAATTGCTCCTATATAGTTAGTTGTACTAACTATATTTCTCGCACCCGCAATCCACTGCTGATGATGTCACATATTAGATCATTCATGACATGGTCAGTGACATCACTGATGACATCTCAAATGACATCACTAATAAAAAAAATTGGGGTCCTGGGGGGTCCTTGTGGGACCCCTTGAGCAGGCCTAGGGGGTCAGGGTGCTTCTACCCTGCCCCCTTTTTGAGTTCTACATGTTTGTTTTTCAGCTTTCCTGTGCCTCAGTCTACCGAGGTACAAGATGGCTGCCAACAATTTCTGTTTTGGAGTGTTGACAGACATTGGCAGCCAATCAGAATGCAGCTCGTACTCGGGAAGGTAAGCTTACAGTAAGCTCATATAGATATATATTTTTTCAAATTCAATTTTCTCAACAACTACTGGAGGGATTTACACCAGATATGGAAAAGGCACTTCTGCATACCAGTCCCTACCATTTTGCCAAGTTTGGTGTAATTCCGTTCAGCCGTTCAGGCTGTAGCCGTGTCTAAAGGTCCTATGGGAAATTGCATGGGGAAAACACGTTTTGGAACCCCCCTTTTTTCTCGGCCCCCGCTTGACGAATCCTCCCAAAACTTTTAGGGAAGGAGCACAACTGAGCTGGCCCAAATTTTGGAAAATTGCACGCAATTTCCTCAATCGACGCCAAAGTTATTCCCAATAGAATGTTGCGGATTTCCTATGGTAACTAGGTCTTAACTATATAAACCTACTGGCGACTGCCAGTAGGTAATATATATATATATATATATATATATATATATATATATATATATATATATATATATATATATATATATATTGCACACGAAGATTTTCAAAGCAAACAATGCTTTATTGTGCAGCCCCCCCCTGCACTGACAGACGAGTTTCGCCGTTTTATATATATATATATTTATATATATATATATATAAATATATATATATATATATATATATATATTTTGCCGAGTTTATATATATATAACACAATCCAAAAAGAGTTCCTACTGGGATCCCTGGCCCATTGTCAGGTCATGCGCAGAGCCGGTGGAACAATAGCGGACAAAATGTCACACCACGAAGTCCAATAAGGTGCACACTCAGGAGAATTCAGCTAGTGCAGATTTGTTGCTCAGTCGTTACGCGTTTCGATAGTGAAACTGTCTTGGTCACACTCCATCACAAGAGCAATCAAATGATCCATACAAAGGAATGAGTGTGGGGAGAGAAAGATCCATGGAGATCTGAGAGGCTTAATGGTAAGAGGCAATTGAGATCAAGTGTGTCAGTTGAACAAATGCCACAAACCATTGTTGAAGAAACAGAATCTAGTGGTATAAGTGAAACAGAAAGATCAACAGACACTGAGAAGATCCAAGAGAGCAAGAGTGCATTGTCGAAGATATTCTGCACTTGAATGGACTTACTACATGGAGAATGTGAAGAATGCATTGTGACAAAATCCTAATGGAATGAGATCGGAGTTATATGAACCTCTGTGATATGCCACACTGAAAAACAGCAGTGATTAAAAAAGATTTTTTGAAACAAATATCACAATCAAAGAATTGGGCAAGCACTATGTAGTATTCTTGCATTATGTTTCATTCACTAAGTTATTCTGTTCCTAGCTGCTCGGCCTGTGTGTGTGTACTCTGTATGGAATGTTGGTGAATGGACCTTGAGTGGAAAGTTTTGGTGACTTGATGAGGATGACAGTTGGTGGATAAGGCTGAGCAGCTAGCAGGCTTCTCCTGGTGGGGCTGCCCTACAAGACTTACCTGAATAAACCTACTTGGATTACAAGATATCAGTGTGGAGTTGATTACTACACACTAATTAGTGAGTACAAAAACTCCATCAAATAAGAAACACCTGATGAACTGTGCCTAAACAAACAAAATAAGAGACTGAAATAAATGAAATTGATGATGAACAATTAATGAAAAAAGCAAGAAAGAATTAAGAAGATGTCACTAGGGCCAATATTGTAGTAGAAGAGTAGGAATAAGTGGAGAAGTGTGGCTCACTGGTTAGAGGCGGCAGACCCGTAAGCAGAGAACGGCCCGGGACCAGGGTTCGATTCCCGACGCGGCAGGGTCGTGGACCAGGGTCAGCGGACTCGATAATTCTCGCCTCGGTGCCTACTCTAGTCAGAAACCACACTCGGCAACTCTGGGCATCAGCTTGCCTCATCTTCACAACGGCCCCGCCGGGGATGCTTGGTCGCACCTTAGAGATACCCATCAGGGACCATCTCTCAGGGTGAGCCAGGACGGGTTCCCCAGCGGTCGAAGCGTGGAGATACTCCTCCGGGAGTCGATTCCTAGCGCTATATAAACCCGCAATTAAATTAAATTAAATTAAATTAAATAAGATATTTAGAAGAAGATGGAGTATGGCTAGGGATGTCTAATGCCAATTTCTGTATATAAACTGAGTGAAATAACGGCAATTGATAAATCAAAGTCATGTTTCCTTGCCAAAAATAAAACATACGAAGCATACTGGTTGAAGTGGCTCGCATTTCACCCTCGATTGAAAAATGAGATGGAATTTTGATGCATATATATCATATATATCTATATATATGTGCATATATATCTCTATATATGTGTGTATATATATATATATATATATATATACACACACACACAAACACACACACACACACAGATATATATATATATATAGCCAATTAAATAAAGGAATCAATTGTAAACTGAAGCTTTTCCTGTTGGAGTCTTGGGGTTCTGACGGCAGAAGAGAAGTTCGACAGCTTCCCATCAACCAGGCATCCATTCGACTTAATGAGGTCATACCTAGGAGTAAACTTTCTGTCTGGAGTCTTGGTGGCCACACAGCTATCCTCGAAGACCCTGAATGGAGAATGGTTGCCAGACTCTACTGAGACAAATGTTGCTGGTATCCATAAGAGGGCTCGGCGACTTAGTTCATTGCCTCAACATATTTTTAAAAAATAATATATATATATATATATATATATATATATATATATATATATATATATATATATATATATATATATTCTCGCTCTCTGTCCCACTTGGTAATCTTCTTTGGAGAATTACGAATCTGAAGCTGAGCGCTGTGTATATATATTACCTACTGGCGGTCGCCAGTAGGTATATATAGTTAGGATTTTTTCTCTATGGGTTTTTTGAAAATTCTATGTCTAATAACTTTGGCGTTTGTGGACGGAATCGGCTGAAATTTTCAGGAAAATGGCACATTTTGTTTCTGAGCAGCCCTTAAAAATTTGGGGGGGGTTCGTCCAGTGGGGGCCGAGAAAAAAGGGGGGTCCCAAAACGTGTTTTTAACATTGAGTTTTCCATAGGGCGGTTGGCCTCACTTTTAGCCCGAACGGCTGAATGGATTTGCACGAAACTTGGCAAAATTGTAGGGACTGGTAGCCCGATGTGCCTTTTGTAGGTCTCAATATATGTGCTCCAGTGGATTTTGAGAAATTAACGTTTAAAAAAAGATATATATCTGTAACAGCGGACCGGTTAGCGCTCTGGTTCGCGGACTTTTCGCGCAACGGAGCTTTGTGAAGCGAAGCTGATTGGTTCTCCGGCGTCTGTCAACATTCCAAACAGTCCGTAGCGGCCGCCATCTTGTCTCTCGGTAGGATCGAGAGACAAGAGGAGGTCAAAACAAAGGGGGAAATAACTATAAGGGGGCATAGTAGATCCTCGCTGACCCCCTAGGTTTGATGTGGAGGTTTTAAAAGGGCCCCGCGGGGCAAAAAAAAAACAAAATAATAATAATCGAACGGCTGAATGGATTTGCACGAAACTTGGCAAAATATTAGGGACTGGTAGCCCGATGTGCCTTTGCTAGGTCTCAATATATGTGCTCCAGTGGATTTTGAGAAATTAACGTTGAAAAAAAGATATATATCTGTAACAGCGCTCCGCTTCGCGTACTTTTCGCGTTACGGAGCTTTGCGAAGCTGATTGGTTCTCCGGCGTCTGTCAACATTCCAAACAGTCCGTAGCGGCCGCCATCTTGTCCCTCGGTAGGATTGAGAGACAAGAGGAGGCCAAAGCGAAGGGGGAAATGACCATAAGGGGGCATAGTAGATCCTTCCTGACCTCTTAGGTTTGATGTACCATTTTGCCAAGTTTGGTGTAATTCCGTTCAGCCATTCAGGCTGTAGACGTATGTAAATGTCCTATGGAAAATTGCATGGGGAAAACACATTTGAAAGTGTTGAAATTTAGAACCAATTAAAATGTTACTTTGGTTTTGTATTTGTGTGTGATGAAAGTTAATTGGTTATGTATATATGTCAAATGAGAGGAAACCACAGCCATTTTGTGATACTACTGTCTGAGGTACATTTGTGAGGAATTTTTCGTGGTGAATTTCTGGTGTTTGATTTACACAGTACTAACACTTCTGCTACTTTTAAAAAGGTGAGTTGTTAATTTGTATGGGGAACTATGTTGTACACTTGAAGATAATTTGAAAAATGTTTTCTGTTATTTATTTGCAGTCCTTCTGTTATACTAAATACTTGATAAAGTTAGTTTTATATTATGTATTACTAAAGACGATAAATGAAACTGATTATTTTTTTCTGCAATTTACAGCAAGCAATTTCAAAATAAAATGGCTCACAATGAAGAGACCGTGGCAATTTCTTTTGAATTGTCCAACACATTGATTGAAATTGAGAGCACCAATAATGAAATATTGTCACAAGGAGGACATGACTTGTATGATTCCATTAGATTGATTGAAATGGACAGCACCAAGAATGAAATATTGTCACAAGGAGATGACTTGAATGATTCCACTACATTGATTGAAATTGAGAGCACCAATAATGAAATATTGTCACAAGGAGGAGATGGCTTGTATGATTCCATTAGATTGATTGAAATGGACAGCACCAATAATGAAATATTGTCACAAGGAGGAGATGACTTGAATGATTCCACTACATTGATTGAAATTGAGAGCACCAATAATGAAATATTGTCACGAGGAGATGACTTGAATGATTCCACTACATTGATTGAAATTGACAGCACCAATAATGAAATATTGTCAGAAGGAGGAGATGACTTGAATGATTTTTTTGATCAATCTCTTGATGGCGAATTTATCGAGTGTTTGGAGACCATAGAGTTACAAGAATCATCATTGGAGACTTTTAATGAGGACATTGCTGATGAGGACATGTTACTAGTTCTTTCAAATTTAGAAAATTCTGAAGAATAAATTTATATTTAGAAATCAAAAATTGTTTGAGACATTATTCATTTTTATTTTTAATTTATGAGGTTGTAGCGAAGTGATTGTAGTATAAAATGAGACTTATAGTATAGAGTGCAACATTTTTATGTTACATGGTAAGTTTACTCATATTTACTTCCCTTCTGCCACTATATTATCTCCAATGTGTATTTGACATGTCTTCTTCATCTCCGGCCTCCTTTCTCTCACTGTGTGTCTCCGATGCATCTTATCGCTGCTATTTTGTGTAATTACAGAAGAGAGTAAAATAAAATAGTTCGGAACGTGAAAAGGGGGCAAAGTAGAGTAC
The DNA here is from genome assembly GCF_964261635.1 of Lissotriton helveticus. Taxonomy (NCBI): domain Eukaryota; kingdom Metazoa; phylum Chordata; class Amphibia; order Caudata; family Salamandridae; genus Lissotriton; species Lissotriton helveticus. The sequence continues at coordinate 1,207,598,213 of NC_136068.1, forward strand.
TCCTCACCCCCTAGGCCTTTTTAGGCGGTCCCAAAAGGATCAGTTTCTGCTTTCCTGAGAGATTATGGTATGAGTTCCATATACCACAATAACTTGCATTACAACATGCAAGATATCTATCTCCTATTACCAACTTTTGGAGATATTCGCGCTAAGCGCGAATATCTCCAAAAAGTAACACCTGCCCTGAGCAGTTCTTAGCCATGTTATCCAATGGGAGGTGGATAACATGGCTAAGAGTATTAGCTCGGTAATGCATGAATATCGCTGAGTTTTTAGCGATATTCATGCATTGCGGCCGTTTATTATCGCATTTGCGATAAACCTTGATAATAGTAAGGTTTATCTTCGATAATTTCTGACGATGCTTAGTGGTAAAAAATTGGTTGGTAAGCATCGTTAGCGATAAATATCGCTTAACTTTGGTAATATGCCCCAACGTCTGTTAACGTTCGATTCGAAGGAAATGAGGAAGTGTTGAAAAACATTGTCTGCGCCATCTTGCCTTTTTTGAAATGCCACACTTTTGTCGTGCACGGCAGCCATTTTAGATGTCTTGACCAGACCCACTCTCTGCACGCTGTCGATTCGTAGCATGGCTCCTCACCCTCGTAAGCATCTCCCCCAGGCACTGGTCACCACCGCTCTCTGTCTTATGCATGGGCAATAAACCTTCCCCCATCTGCGCTGCTCTTCCCTGAGAATCACACTCTGTGCCCGCCCGACACCTCCCTTTCGCCCTATTCACTACCGCACCCTCTGACACTCCTCTTCCTCTGTGTCCGAATGTCCAGGCCGGTCCTAGGCTATCAGCTAGCCCTGCAGATGTAGTTTATGGCCCCAGCTGTAAAGAATCACCCCTCTTCAAAGGAGTTATAGTAGATCAAGGCCCACACCCGATGTGATCCGTCACAGCACACGCGTTCCTACTATCTGAAAACCATCCTGTATTGTGATTGGGGAGGGGACCGAGCCTGAAGCGGAAGATTCCAGGAATGACTCTTTGTACATCAAAGTTTTTACAATTATGTGTCACATTAAAAATATATAGCACTCCAACAAAGTAGTAGGAATATAAAACTTTAATAACATATAAATATATACAACAAAACAAAAACAGTAAAAACATTTAAACAACGAAGAGACCGTGGCAATTTCTTTTTAATTATCCAATAGATTTATTGAAATTGACAGCACCAATAATGAAATATTCTTGTCAGTAGCGGTCTGTTGTGCGAATAGTTCCAAGGCAGCAGAACGCGCTGAAATCTAGATGGCACGAAAGTGATGTCTAGTAAGTTGCCGCCCAGCAAAAAACGGCGTGGGGCGCCGCGGGGGTGAGTGAGTCCAGTAGGCACCACAGCTATTCTTACCGGCATTGCAGAATTACTGCTGGGGACAATGCCTGTGCTGTAGCAGGGTCACAGCAGAAACAAAAAGGATTCTGTTGAAGATGTTGTTGGTTTTCAATTTGAAAACAGTTCTGGTGTCAACTGCTATGCTAATGTAGTGGTTAATGTTTTGTTTTCTCTAGAAAATGTAAAAGAGGGGGAGGCAGTCCAAAGTTCCGTTAAAAGGGCAAAGGAAAGGATCGGTGGTTTGAACTATCAGTCAAAAAGGGGAGGGGGTGCAATAATTTTTCCTACCGGGTCACACTGTGCTTTCACCGGAAGTGAGGTCTGCAGGATTGTAGTAATTCAAAGTGAGGCTGGCGCCAGCATGGGAGCGCCGACGTCCCGCGGATACAGTTTCGTCACTCCACGGGCGATCATGGCAGTCATTCCCCATCGGGGGTCGGAGACTCCCGCGGCTCCTCTAGAATCTTCAAGGTCGTGGAGGACTACGGTGGTGGAGTCAACCAGTGACCGGGCCATTTCTTTATGTTGGGCCCGCTCTTGCCAGGTCGACCGCCATTTTGAGAGTTCGGCAGCTACCGGCGATCGCGGGGTCACATGAGCGGACGGGCTCCACCCTGCCGGGCGAGACGTTGCAGCATGGCCACAGTGGAAGAACCGTTATCTAGGTCGTTCCGAAACTGTGCAGCACTGTAGTTGTTAGGATGCCACCGCCTGGAGCGCTGAGGGTGCAGCTGGGAAGCCTCCACCTGGGGAGGCGGGAGAGGCCTGTTCGCACCGTCTCTCCCTCCCAGTGCACCCCACGGCGTCTCGCTTGAGATTTGTTATGGCCGGACCAGGCGATGAGGACGAGGGGGGGGTCGGAGGCATGTGCAAGACATCCCCCTCCAGTGTTGTCGCAGCCATTATAAAAGAAAGAAGTGTCCCGTCCGTCTTCGGGCCGGGCTTCCGGTGGATGTCGGCCGGACGCCCCTGGCTCTGGCCCCATGAACGGGTTTCTTGGTTTATCGGCTGCAGCCGGATCCCGTCGGCCTCGGCCCCCCGACCGTTGGTGGTCGGACCGGAAGAGCATGTGGCGGGACTACCTGCAACTCTCAAGGGCCACCGCGGCCGGACTGGGAGAGAGAGGGGAGGGTCGAGGAGACATTCCCCCCCCCTGCAACTGTTCAGCGTTGTAAAGGCAATCCCCTGGCCGGGTCCCGCTGGTCTCGGCCTCTCCTCCGGCTACACCCTACGTTAGGATCTCCTGGCCGAGGCGTGGCAGCAGGACCTGCCTTATATGGGCTGCTCCCGGCTGGGCGTAGCCGGAACCCTGCCCCACCTTGGAAGTTTCCAGAGTGGGGGTGGATGTTCTACTGACTTGCATTTTCCCTAGTCTATCGATTTTTTTGGCGTGGCAGGCGGTGGGACAGCGAGGGGTGATTTGGTTTCTCTTACTGTTTTTCTGGTCTCTCACCACTGGCATATTTTAACGTTTTCTTGTTTCTAGGACATTAATAGGTTTTATCATTACGTTATGTTATCGTTTCTTTGTTCGTTGTTTAATAAAAGTTCATGTTCATCAGTGGCCTACTGATTTTCGTTTTCCTATTTTTTTCTTTCCAGGTTGTTTCATGGTAAAGTTTCTGTTAACAGGATACAGTGATCACTTCGTTATTATTGCATATGTCCTTTTCACTAGGGGTGCTCTCTGGTCGGGCCAGATGACGTATCTCTAGTAAATGGTCCGGGTGAAAAAGGTGCATCAATCAGTGGGGAGTAGATAGGCATGACAGATTACAACGGGGGAGAAAGGTCCGCATTACATACCCTTTCACTACTTGCAAAGATTTTCCTACGTTTATTTGCAAACAGGGAATACCTCCAAAAAGAACTAATTCCCAAACAGTCAATGTTCGGACAATCAATCAATCAATGAGGAATGAAATAGGTACGACGTGTTAAAGGCTTGCGTTACCTACCCTTCACTATCTGCAAAGGGAGATAGAATATTCCTATTCTTCCTCGTTTGCAGGTAGAGAAGATCGTTAAGAGAATTAACTTCGAACAATTCAATGCTCGATTGAAACAATCAACAAGGGGTACTGTGAACACAAATGAACGCCGCTTATATACATACGCATTGCTATTTTCAACAGGTTGTTCCTAATGTTTCTATTTTAGCGAGGTCAAAAGAGATCCCATTAGTGGCCTACTGATTTTGCTCGATTCCTTTTGTTTTTTTACACGATTTTTCGCTATCTGCAAAGAGTAAACAGAGTATTGCGACTCTGTGCTTGTTTGTAAATAGAGAATGAACCAAAGAGAACAATCAATCAAATGGAGAGAGAAGCAGGCACGACGGATTACAAAGGGGGAAAGGGCTGCGTTAACTACCCTTCACTATCTGCAAAGAGAGAGTACTCCTAATAGAAATGAGGGGTGGGGGGCAGCAATCAAAGCAGATCAGTGTGCATAAACACGAAAAAAAAAATTCTTACCACGTACTTGACATTCGACAGCTTATGATATTTGCTATTAAAAAACCATTGAAATTCACTGAAAAAACCATAGGTTATAGACCATATATAGTTAGGAATTAGCATTTACAAAACCTTGAAAATTCACTGAAAAAACCATAGGTTATAGACCATATATAGTTAGGAATTAGCATTTAAAAAACCTTATTTTACTCACACAAAACCATTGAAATTCCATATATAGTTAGTTGCACTAACTATATATTGCGCACCCGCAATCCACTGCTGATGATGTCACATATTACATCATTCATGACATGGTCAGTGACATCACTGATGACATCACTGATGACATCTCAAATGACATCACTGATGACATCACTGATGACATCTCATTTGACATCAATGACCACATCACTGATGATATCATTCATGTGACAATACAATGCATCTCCTCACATTTTAATATAACCTCTGTTTCACCCAGTGTTAAAAACAGAGTATAATTTTTGAAACCATTGACACACCAATACTAGTTACTACATACGTACTCACTGATTCCTACGTCTACACACACATTCACTCATTCACCCATACAATCATTCATACATACAATCACTCATGTTTACAACACAATCATATGCACTCATACACCTATACAGACACTCACACTCTGCCACTCATCCATGGAGTTACTCACACACCTAGTCAGTCCTGTAAAGAATCAATCACACTTCCATTTTCTACTCTATACAGTTAAACATAGAGCACCTTACGTTTTCAACCATATACTAACACATACTTACTCTCTTATACAATCATTGATACAAGTACACATTGATCTGTACAGAGTCACACACCTCCCAGCCAGCCACACACACACTCAGTCTCCCATGCAAATACTTGGGCAATCAATCAATAACCCATATAGTTACTCATATAGCTACTGATCAACACATGCAGCAGTTTACAGAACAACAGACATAATGATGCACAAATTAAGACAGTTTAGTCACTAACCCATGCACTCAGTGAGACACATTTAATCACTCACTCATACATTCAGTCATGCACCTACTAAATCCTTCGTGCAGACACTTATACATCCACTCATTCTTCAATATGTAAGACATATTTTAACTTTACAGAAACATAGTCACTGGATGTTGTCATCAGTGATGTCATCAGTGATGTCATTTGAGATGTCATCAGTGATGTCATCAGTGATGTCACTGACCATGTCATGAATGATGTAATATGTGACATCATCAGCAGTGGATTGCGGGTGCGCAATATATAGTTAGTGCAACTAACTACATATGGAATTTCAATGGTTTTGTGTGAGTAAAATAAGGTTTTTTAAATGCTAATTCCTAACTATATATGGTCTCTAACCTATGGTTTTTTCAGTGAATATATATATATATATATATATATATATATATATTCACTGAAAAAACCATAGGTTAGAGACCATATATAGTTAGGAATTAGCATTTAAAAAACCTTGAAAATTCACTGAAAAAACCATAGGTTATACACCATATATAGTTAGAAATTAGCATTTAAAAAACCTTATTTTACTCACACAAAACCATTGAAATTCCATATATAGTTAGTTGCACTAACTATATATCGCGCACCCGCAATCCACTGCTGATGATGTCACATATTACATCATTCATGACATGGTCAGTGACATCACTGATAACATCACTGATGACATCTCAAATGACATCACTGATGACATCACTGATGACATCTCATTTGACATCATTCTTGTGCTAATACGATAAACCTCTTCAGACTCTAATATAACCTTAGATACACTCAGTGTATACAGACACTCACACACTGTCACTCATCCATGGAGTTACTCACACACCTAGTCAGTCATGCAAAGAAACAATCTCACCTCCATTTCCTCAACTATACAGTTATACACACCTTACTTATTCAAACATATACTAACACATATTTACTCTCTTATACAATCCCTGATACAAGTTCACAATGATCCATACAGCCACTCACACATTCAGTGGCTCTCATGCACAGTTATTTATATATGCCAACTCTCACATGTACTGTGTTTTACATATGTACTTACTATGACATGTAGCATTGAGATATCCATTCACTCATCAATACACTCATGCACACAGTCAACCGCCCATGTAGCTGTTTCCACATGCACTCTTGAACTCATACACCTAGTGAATCAACTGCTCACACATCTATGCACAGAGTCACACACCTCCCAGCCACCCCCACACAAACTCAATCTCCCATACAAATACTTGGGCAACCAATCAATAACACATATAGCCTCTCGTATAGCTAATGATCAACACATGCAGCAGTTTACATCACAACAGACATACTGATGCACACATTCAGACAGTTTAGTCACTAACCCATGCATTTAGTACGACACATTTATTCACTCACTCATACAGTCAGTCACGCACCTACTAAATCCTTCATCCAGACACTTATACATCCACTCATTCTTCAATATATCAAACATATTTAAACTTTACAGAAACACACAGTCACTGGATGATGTTATCAGTGATGTCATATTCATAAAATATGGAATTTCAATGGTTTTGTGTGAGTAAAATAAGGTTTTTTAAATGCTAATTCCTAACTATATATGGTGTATAACCTATGGTTTTTTCAGTGAATATATATATATATCTCTACCGTATCGCTCCCTTCCTCTCCCGTTAGGCGCTGCTTGCTTTTTGGTCGCGTTACTCCTGCAGTTGAGCCCATTTGCTAAAATTTCAAACAAGGTTCCCCGATTTCAGGGAGGTGTGGAGTCGCAAAAAAATGGAATCGTTATCTCATTGTAGTATAAGGAATTTCTTTTATTCCATCAATCCAAGGGGTATCAAAGCAAAAACAACCAACGCGTTTCGACAGCGTCCGCTGCCTTGATCACGGTCAGTTTGTGCACGAAGGCTCACGGATTTTAAAGGTACAAAACAAACAATGATGGTTACACCCTTGTGGGCGTGTTCGAAACATTTTACAGGTCACATGATATACCGTAAGGATGATAGGAATTCTGGGTGTTGTAGTTTTACATCTAATGAGCCAAAAAACCAATTTTGATCAAAGGTATTTCACATTCAAATAACAATTCGTTACAATGCCTTTACAGTATTTACCAGTTGAAATTATATAATATGGTTGGACCTTGAATGTTCGAAACTACCATTTACTTTTATCAGAGAGTACTGCCCTCCAGTGGGCAAATTGTACCAATTCATGGCTTGATTTAAAACAGGATCTTTTTAGGATGTGAGCATGATTATATCAAAAGTGAGAAAAAAAGGTGAGGGTGAAACTAAATAGGTAAATGAAATTAATTAATATGTCAAGCAGGATGATGCAAGGAAAACAAGTTTTAGTCAAAAGTCATGTTAATTTTCAGAGATGTATGTATAATTCTTCTGATTGGTTTAATCCATACGGAGTCATAGTTCTGAAGTTCAAGATGTGTCTGGACTCTTTGCGTCTGAGAAGTTTTTCATTGTGACCGCCCCTTTCTGATAGGCTCATTGTTTCCAGACCCCAGAAGCGTAATTGTTTCCAGTCGCCATTATGGTTTGCTTCCATGTGTTTGGCCACGGCATTGCCCCTGTCCTTGTGTACCGTCGCACGTACATTTTCCAAAATGCGCTTTTTTAGCTCGCAGATGGTGCTGCCAATATACCTCAATTTGCATGGGCACTCAATCATGTATATAGTATATTTGCTGTTACATGTTATGCATTCTTTGATTTGCCAGATCTTATTATTCGGCATGGTTATTTCAGTTGTAGGATTGGCGATATCGCACACTTTGCAGTTGTAGCATTTTATGAAGCCCTTTGTTTGTAACTATGATTTCTTTTCTGCAGTTTTTTTAAAGTGACTGTGGACTAGTTGGTCCTGTAGATTTCTAGCCCTTCTGTATGTTATTACGGGGTGTTTGCCCATTTTTTGCCTATAATTGGGTCTATTGTAGGATTTTCCAGTTTTTTCTCAAGATTTGGTTGATTTGTTTAGATTCCTTGCTGTAGTTCAAAATTAGCCTAATTGGTTCATCCGCTGTAGTGGGTAAAGCTTCTTTTTTCTTTAAGCAATCAGTTCTTGTTGTTTGATTTGCTCTCTCCCAGCATTGATGTACAATGTGTTGGTTGTATTTCCTTTTTCGGAAGCGTTTCATTGAGTTCTTGCTTTGTTGGTGCCATTCAGATTCTTCGCTGCAAATCCTTCTTAGGCGAAGAAATTCCCCATAAGGGATACTTGATATCAAGGACTGTTGGTGGAAGCTTGTGGCTTCCAAGGTTGCATTAGTCGCAGTACATTTTCGATGAAGTGTGGTTTCCACATGATTGTTATTTATGTACACTTCTGTATCAAGGAAAACCGCTCTATTTTGGTTAATGGTGTAAGTGAATTTTATGCATGGCGTGCTGTTGTTCAATATTTGGAAATATTCCAAGAATTTTTCTTTTCCCCCATTCCACACTATGAAGAGATCATCAATAAATCTTTTCCAGACTATGATGTGTTGTGTGTAGGTTTGGTATATTTCATTCCATGCTATTGTTTCTTCCCACCATCCCATTGCTGTACAGGCGTAGTTAGGACTGAAAGAGAACCCCATAGCAGCCCCATTTTTTTGTCGATATAGTAAGTCACCAAACATGAAGATATTGTTAATCAATAAGTTGTTTATCATCTCCAATAGCATCTCATTGTGGCTTTGGTAATGAATGTTCCGTTCTTTTAGGAAATATTTACAAGCATTGAGACCCATCTCATTGTCAATGTTGGTATACAACGAGATCATGTGACCTGTAAAATGTTTCGAACACGCCCACAAGGGTGTAACCATCATTGTTTGTTTTGTACCTTTAAAACCTGTGAGCCTTCGTGCACAAACTGACCGTGATCAAGGTAGCGGACGCTGTTGAAACGCGTTGGTTGTTTTTGCTTTGATACCCCTTGGATTGATGGAATAAAAGAAATTCCTTATACTACAATGAGATAACGATTCCATTTTTTTGCGACTCCACACCTCCCCGAGATCGGGGAACCTTGTTTGAAATATATATATATATATATATATATATATATATATATATATATATATATATATATATATATATACATACATATATATATATATATATTACCTACTGGCGGTCGCCAGTAGGTATATATAGTTAGGATTTTTTCCCTATGGGATTTTTGAAAATTCTATGTCTAATAACTTTGGCGTTTGTGGATGGAATTGGCTGAAATTTTCAGGAAAATGGCACATTTTGTTTCTGAGCAGCCCCTGAAAATTGGGCGGGGGTTCGTCCAGGGGGGGTCGAGAAAAAAGGGGGGTCCCAAAACGTGTTTTTAACATTGAGTTTTCCATAGGGCGGTTGGCCTCACTTTTAGCCCGAACGGCTGAATGGATTTGCACGAAACTTGGCAAAATTGTAGGGACTGGTAGCCCGATGTGCCTTTTGTAGGTCTCAATATATGTGCTCCAGTGGATTTTGAGAAATTAACGTTTAAAAAAAGATATATATCTGTAACAGCGGACCGGGCAGCGCCCCGGTTCGCGGACCTTACGCGTACCAGAACTTCGCGTAGCGAAGCTGATTGGCTCTCCGGTGTCTGTCAACATTCTAAACAGTCCGGAGCGGCCGCCATCTTGTCTCTCGGTAGGATTGAGAGACAAGAGGAGGCCAAAACAAAGGGGGAAATAACCATAAGGGGGCATAGTAGATCCTCCCTGACCCCCTAGGTTTAATGTGGAGGCTTTAAAAGGGCCCCGCGGGGCAAAAAAAGAAAACATTTTTTTTTTGTTTTTTTGCGTGGGTAGCGCCCGGTTCGCGAACCGGGAAGCGTTCTGGGCAGCGTACTATAAGGAAAAAAGAATGATAGACTTTTCAAATACTGTATGTTAATTGATTGTTGGTTTTGTTGATTATTTTTTAATTTTTTTATTTTTTAAGCAATTATTTATTATTGTGATTGTGTTTGAAAATTTAATAACATTTCTAACATTTAACTAGTTTATGAATTACATATAAAAATGATTAAAGACTCAAACAATTTTTTAATATTACATACAATTTTATTTTTCGGATTGTTTTTCAAAATTTAATAGAACGTCTAGCATTTGACTGTCCGATATGTCCTCTTGTTGAGTGAACATAAGTTCCCACATTTGACCGTCATCATAATGAAGTAAATGATCCACAGATTCTACACATTGAACTAATTCATGGTCCCGTGATTCATCCATGAAATCTGAGTCATCATTGTCCTCAATATCTTTTTCTGTGTTGTTCTCCAGAACAATTTCGAAGGAAACATTCTGCTCACCTTCCATTTTATTGCTGTAATTTGCATAAAAAATAAATATATCAGTAGAGATAGGGCACTGTTGGGTTTAAGTTCAGACAGGTACTTGTGAGTTTATAACAGAGAAGTAATCTATGGGCACTGTATGGTTTCAGGCGTGAAGTAGTACTATTAAAAAGTGCCTGTGAAGAAGCCTAAGTAAATTCATAATTATACCACAGAAACCTAAATCAATCCATAATTATAATACAGAAGCCTTTCTCAATGTCTAACTCTTACAGAGGGATAGTATATAACTATCTGAAAATGTTTTCAAATTTATAAAATAATATCTCACCTTCTAAAAACAAGTTTAAGTTGTGAGTGAAAATGATCTTGCAATGTAATTCAGGAAGTAGTAGTCAAAATGGCTGTGTTTCTCTCTCTTTCTTTATATATATTCAGGTACATAACCAATCAAATGTCAGGTAAAAAAAGTAGAAAATGAAAGTAACATTTTAATTGGTTGTCAATTCCAACACTTCAGATGTGTTTTGAGAAGTAATTTACCTCAGGGTATTTAGAGAGGTCTACAGGCTAAATGGCTAAATGGAATTCCAATCAAATTTGTGAAAATGGTAGGGATTGGTATGTAGTATGAGCTAATCTATATTTGGTGAAATTGTCTCCAGTTGCTTTTCTGTAAACTACTTTCCCACCTTTTTTGATGGTGCGCTTCCCAGGGAGCGACCCGGTACGCGAACTGGTGAGCGCCCCGGTTCGCGAACCTTAAGCGTTACGGGAGTCCACCATTTTGTGTTTCAGTCGAATTAAGATACAAGATGGAGGGCAAATAATGTTCAGAATGGGTAGAAGGGGGCACGGTAGACTTATCTTGACCCCCTAGGTTTTCTGAGGGTGGCTGAGGAGGCCCATATGTGCGAAAAAAAAACATTTTTTTAAAAATTTTCGCGAGGTTAGCTCCCGGTTCGCGTACCGGGAAGCGCCCCAGGGAGCGTACTTTGTTGAAAATTAGTGAAAAATGTTAGAGTAAAATAATAATTGTGAGTGATCAGATGTAGGGTAGCTCTGAGAAGAGCTTTTGGGTTTATGGTACATTTAGGTACTTATAAGTAGGTACCAATGCACAGTCTTAAATTCAAAATGAAAATTCTGTTGCCCTCATCTGAGAAGTGAACTCCATCTCCTCTGTAGATATCTTGCATGTAGTAACGCAAGTTATTGTTGTACAGGGAGCCCATTCCATGGTCTCTCATGTAAGCTGAAACAGATTTGTTTACATACTTCCTCGACTTCTCAATTTGTGGACAAAATTGGTTTGACCACCTCCATTTCTGTCTTTGGCATATATTTGAATATACCAAGGCAGTCTGAGGAAAAAGTGCCATCAATTGCTCAAAGGTGTCCTTTAAAAGCATTTCCAGACCTACCCCAGTCAAAGTGCCCAAATCATTACCTCCACAGTGCACAATTAACAGGTCAGGTTTGGGCAAATGCATAAAGGTTTTCACCAATGGTATCAATTGGTGACATTTTAATCCTCTGTGGCCAAACCATTTAATTTCCACATCTTGTAAATTGAGGTTAGGTAAATTTCTGTTCTCAGCATACCTGTGAGCCCAGTGGATATAACTATGTCTAACAATCCAGACAGAAAACATGGTGAGAGAAGGTTCTGCTGCAGTTAGATGAAGTGTGGCAATGAAATGGCAGTTGAAAAAATGAGAGTTTAAAATGAAAAAAACTGTGGAGTTTCTGTGTTAATGAAGCAATAACAGTGATTGGTGGATTTTGATTGCTGAAAACAGAAAGTTAGGGTGCATGGATGAGTTATTTGAAAGATGTATTTTGAATGGTCAATAAATAATCATTAAATGAAAGATTGCAGTGGATACGCAGGTGCACTGAGAGTTCAGAGTTCAATTGCAACATTGTTGTGTGAACTTGCAAACACCAGAGGTCTTGCAAGAGGTGGTTGCTATGCAGAAAAGGCATGAAATGGCAGAGGGGGAAGGGTTTTCATTTGAAAAAAAGTGAGGGAAGAGTTTTGATTGGGTGACATGAGAGATATGTGTGAATAATTACAGCATTTCTGTGCTTTTGATAGCTGCAGACTCTGGAGTGCATACCTTTTGCTCTGCTGAAGACAAATTGGTGTGTTTCTGAGACTGTTTTCAAACTCAAAGTATTTGCTAAGGTGAGAAAATATTTCTTTAATTTAGATAGAGAATAGTGTGCTTTAAGGAGAAAATTATGAAGAAAGTTGTGTTTTTCAAATGTTGCTTTGTCTCAAGTGTTTTACAAATAGATTTTGTTTCTTTGAGAAAATGTAATTGGACAAAATGTGAAGTATTAGTACTGACAGGGTGTTTTTCTGCATAGGAGCTGTGGAGTCTTTTCAAATTATGACTTGAGAATCGTTTTTGAGGAAGATGAATGGTTATAATATTTCTGTCAAGGACATAATGGTGTATGCTTCTTTATAATGCAATTGAATGTCTCTGATGTTATTTTTCCCATTTTAATGTAAGACCTTTCTCTGTGGCGCAAATTGCTTGTAAATATGCTCCCACCTGTGCATGGTAAATTTAGATTTTGAATGTTTGTGTTACATAGCCATGTTAAAAGTGATACAAACATGCTGCAAAGGCAATCAAAAAACGCTTTTATGTGTCTTAAGGACATTTTAAGTAATTTTCCCATGTGCAGTGTTTTGAAATTATGATTTGAAAATCGTTTTTGGGGAAAAGGAATTGTTTTTAAATTTATGACAAGGACATAATGGTGTATGCTTTTTTTATAAGGCAATTGACTGTCTCTGATGTTATTTTTCCCATTTTAATGTAAGACCTTTCTCTGTGGCGCAAATTGCTTGTAAATATGCTCCCACCTGTGCATGGCAAATTTAGATTTTGAATGTTTGTGTTAAATAGCCATGTTAAAAGTGACCCAACCATGCTGGAAAGGCAATCAAAAAACACTTTCATGTGTCTTAAGGACATTTTAAGTCATTTCCTCATGTGCAGTGTTTTCAAATTATGATTTGAAAATCGTTTTTGGGGAAAAGGAATGGTTTGTAAATTTATGACAAGGATATAATGGTGTATGCTTCTTTATAAGGCATTTCTGTGTCTCTGATGTCATTTTTCCCATATTATATTAAAAGACCTTTCTCCGTGGGGCACATTCATTGTAAATATGGTCACACTTGTGCATGTTAATTTTGGTTTTTACTGTTTGAGTTACATAACCATGTTAAAAGTGACCCAAAAAAATTGCAAAGGCTTTCAAAAAACACTTTCATGTGTCTTAAGAACATTTTAAGTAATTTCCCTGTGGGCAGTGTTTTCAAATTATGAATTGAAAATCGTTTTTGAGGTAATGGAATGTTGTTAAAATTTATGTGCGCCATATGCCCCCAAATTTCTTTTTCAGGGGTGCAGCAGGGTGTTCTTGAGACACACATGCACCCTTGGAAAAATTCCTAATTTGCGATGAGCTAATTGCTAATCGCAAATTGCACCTTCATTCCTATGAGCCTCCTAGCCCATGGAAATGAATGGGTAATTTGCAATTAGCAATTTGCTCATTGCAAATTAGGAATTGTAAAGAATTGCTATTTATTCCTTAAAATTTGCTATTTTGGAAATGCAAAATAGTTATATGATACATATGCCGGTTGATGTCTAACAAGATAAGAAGCTTAGGGATACATTTATGATGACTGGCGCAATGAAGTGGACATTACTTACTTCATTGGTAGAGCTTTACATGTATTATGTCCTCTGTATTCTTCATCAAGCGTAACTTTAATCTGCAATCCTGAGTAGGCCTCACCTTAAACAAACCTCTGGATAGGCCACACCTTATCGTCATCATGAATTAATCATTTAAAATGCTAGGGACAGATTTATGATAGGTGTATGCCTCTTTTGCGCCACTTACAAAACACTGTCCACGGGGAAATGACTTAAAATGTGCTTAAGACACATGAATGTGTTTTTTTAAAGCGTTTACAATTTTTTTGGGTCACTTTTAACATGGCTATGTGACTCAAACAGTCAAAATCTAAATTCACCATGCACAGGTGGGAGCATATTTACAAGGAATGTGCTCCATGGGGAAAGGTCTTATAATGTAATATGGGAAAAATGACATCAGAGACAGTGAAATGCCTTATAGAGAAGCATACACCATTATGTCCTTGTCATAAATTTGCAAACCATTCCTTTTCCCCAAAAACGATTTTCAAATCATAATTTGAAAACACTGCACATGTGGAAATGACTTAAAATGTCCTTAATTCAAAATTTGCTATTCCTTATTTTGCGATTGCACTGAAGGATTTGCAAATTTTGCGATTTCTTAAATGCAATGTATCAAACAAAAAATATGTAAAAAATGACATTAAGGATTTGGAAACTACCACCAACTTCTAGTTTGTGGTAATTTGCGAATTCTTTTCAAAAAACATTTTTTTCCAAAAAACAAAAGGTGCCATATGACGCCAATACATGTCCTTAGGGCATGTATGTGCGCCATATGCCCCCAAATTTCTTTTTCAGGGGTGCAGCAGTGTGTTCTTGAGATACCCCTGCACCCTTGAAAAAATTCCTAATTTGTGATGAGCTAATTGCTAATCGCAAATTGCACCTTCATTCCTATGAGCCTCCTAGCCCATGGAAATGAATGGGTAATTTGCAATTAGCAATTTGCTCATTGCAAATTAGGAATGGTAAAGAATTGCTATTTATTCCTTAAAATTCGCTATTTAGGAAATGCAAAATAGTTTGATGGTACATATGGCGGTTCATCTGTAACAAGATAAGAAGGTTAGGGATACATTTATGATGACTGGCGCAATAAAGTGGACATTACTTACTTCATTGGTAGGCCTTTACATGTATTATCTCCTCTGTATTCTTTATCAAGCGTAACTTTAATCTGCAATCCTGAGTAGGCCTCACCATAAACAAACCTCTGGATAGGCCACACCTTATCGTCATCCTGGATTAATCATTTAAAATGGTAGAGACAGATTTATGATAGGTGTATGTCTCTTTTGCGCCACTGTGCGTCACTTTTATGATGCAGTGGCGGTGCAAAAGATTTGTTATGAGGCGAGAAAATTACAAATTGATGCATTTAGGCAGATGTGTCATGGTGTAAAAAAACGTGCCACATGAAACCGATGCAGCAGTGATGCAAAAGATGCACCATGTTGCAAGACAGGCCTCACTTGGGGTCATATGTATCAAGCTAATTACCATTCGCAAAGATCAAAATTCGGCAAATTTCAGCCTTTGCGAATGCTAATTAGACAAATGGTATGTATCAAACAAGTTTGATGCAAAATAAGGAATAGCAAAATTTGCTATTCCTTATTTTGCGATTGCACTGAAGGATTTGCAAATTTTGCGATTCCTTAAATGCAATGTATCAAACTAAAAATATGTAAAAAATGACATTAAGGATTTGGAAACGGTAATTTGCGAATTCTTTTCAAAAAGAATTTTTTAAAAAAAAACAAAAGGTGCCACATGACGCCAATACATGCCCTTAGGGCATGTATGTGCGCCATATGCCCCCAAATTTCTTTTTCAGGGGTGCAGCAGGGTGTTCTTGAGACACCCATGCACCCTTGGAAAAATTCCTAATTTGCGATGAGCTAATTGCTAATCGCAAATTGCACCTTCATTCCTATGAGCCTCCTAGCCCATGGAAATGAATGGGTAATTTGCAATTAGCAATTTGCTCATTGCAAATTAGGAATGGTAAAGAATTGCTATTTATTCCTTAAAATTCGCTATTTAGGAAATGCAAAATAGTTTGATGGTACATATGGCGGTTCATCTGTAACAAGATAAGAAGCTTAGGGATAGATTTATGATGACTGGCGCATCACCAGGGATGTGCCAGTCATCTTGCGCCGCTGTTCCGCCACCCATGGTGTGCTGCATTTACAATGCGGCGCAGCATGGGGCAAAAATGGCACAGATGCGTGACGTATCTGTGCTGTAAAGGTGGCGCATTGCTGGAATTGTATCGCAAGTGCGATGCAGCTCAAGCAAGGCTCAGGGGTGCCCCATCTCCACAATGTTGCGTCAAGACCTATGCCTGCTTAAAGCAGGCGCAGGGTTTTGATGCAGCTTTCTCCTATCTGAATGTAAATACGGCACACCATGGGTGGCAGAGCAGCGGTGCACGTTAACTGGTGCATGCCTGGGGATGTGCCATTTAACATAAATCTGCCCCTTTACATTTAAGTATGTGCAGGGGACACAGAGTTGGTGAGGCTTATCCAAGGTTAAGAAGAGATGAGTCCTGTTCACTGAAAAATTAGACATAGGCTTCACCTGCTCAGCATCGCTGGACATGGCTAAATAATAGCTGCAAAATGTTACTCTTGTTAAACAATTTTACTATTATAATCTCTGAGATTTGTCTCTTACTCTGCAACATCTCATTGTTGTTATCTTTCTTTAAAGATAAAGACAACATCAACATGAGCGACAATCTGCAATCAGTTGATTTTGACCTCATCATTGAACTTGTAATTGAAACATCAGTGGATGTTGATCCCTTGGATGATTTAAATCCTGAGGATGAAGAAGAGCGTGATGAGGATGCAGATTTGTCCGAATTATATGACATAGGGTGGGAAGCTGACCTGCTTGAGCCTATGGAACTATAAACATTTATTTTTAAAATTTATAATAAATAAAAAGTAAAAGTGTAAACCGTTTAATTTAAAAATAAAGACACCTTCAAAAACAGGTTATGTGTAGTGTCTTCAATAAAATATTAAAATATGCTCATAAAATTAGATCAGATTCACATATAAAATAGCACAGGTAACATGAATATAAATTCCATTTCTTTTCTGCTATTTCTGTATTGTAAATTTGCCAAGGACTAAAAAATCTTCTATTTAAAATGTCAAGTAGTGTGTTACGTTTTTGATCACTGTTATTGATTTACTGTTTGGTAATAGTGGTTAATAAATTTTTTTAATATATTTTACCACAGATTCAACTGCAGATCATTTCAACATTTCACCATGCCAACGAAAGAAAGAGAGAGAAAGGCTGCAAAACGTCAAAGACAGCAGGCCAATCAAAAGAAGCAGCAGTCCTCTAACAAAAAGATTTGTCAAGTCACGAAGAAAGCACCGGGTAAGAGTACAAAAACATTCATAAGAAATATGTGTAGTAAAAAAAATATTACTACAGAAAATGTTTCAGTCCATAAAAAGAGAAGCAATTCAAATGGAAAGGAAAGGCCAATCAAAAATGTTACTGCTAGAGCAAGAGATAACTCTGTGCATGATAGTAGAAGGAAACAACAGTTTAGGGACATTCGTAAACGAATGTTCCGCAACAGGATAATTGGCAATTTGTTAAAAAATATTAAGAAAGGTCAACAGAAAGTGGTTTTTTATAAGAGAAAAAAAAAAGTTGAGAAAGTTATTGATCAGGCATTTGAAATTAAACGTAAGTTATTTATTTTGATAATCAATAGAATTAGGAAGCTAAACAAGGCAATTTATGATTTCAAAAGAAATAGTAGATGGAAGAGAATAGTTAATCGTAGTAATTTTTGTGAAGTTTTTTCTGGAGAATGGATGCATAGTTCAAGCTCTGAGGCATTTTTTAATGAGGAGAGTTATTTCCAGGATAATGATTTGGTGCATGCAGTTGACACCAGTGGTCGTGCTTATGAAGTGAAAGATGGTTGTCCAGTTGAAAAAGAAAAACTTGTGACAACAGAGGCAGAAGAGGTGTTAGGTAATGAGGTTTTAGGAAGACGTGCTAAGGGTCCTGTGTACACCTGGAAGTGTAGTAGTATTTGTAGTGTGCGACAGGATTCCATCAATTTGCTTTGTGATTTTGTACGGTCATTTAATAAGAAAAGTTTGAAGCAGAAAATAAGGTTGTTGCAAGAATTAGATCCTTGCAGAGTGAGAGAAGTGACAGGTTTGCATGGTCATTCACTGGCTTGTCTTTCCAGGAGAGTATGCCAGAGTGTTTTTCATCATTTCAGGATGCTAGCAGTGCATCATAATAAAGTGAGGAAATTAGTTAGAATGTTGTATTATGCTAAGAGTCCAGCAATTATGCTTAAACAATTATGCGCTGCTCTTTTGCATGGTTCTGAAATAGATGTGAAGAATATATGTGAAGAAATTGAGTTTTGTTACTTTGGAAGTAAAGAGGAGAATGTTGAAATTGACCAAGAAGAAGCGGGTAATGTGGAAGATAGTGTACAGGTTTCCAGTACAGATAATTTCCAGAGGGAAATTGCGACGTTTCAGGTCAAATCAAGTGATAGGCCAAATTTCACTTGTGTGTGTTGTCGACGCACTTATTATAAGAATCAGACTAAGTTAGTGGATTTATATGCAAAAAGTGAAAGGGAAAATAATAGTGAATGGAAGGATTTCACAACATACTTGATGGTAGAAAATTGTTTTGATTTGGGATTGGATCAACGTGTGTGTACTTATTGTTGTAACAAATTAAATCAAAACCAGATGCCTGCTAGAGCAGTTCATAATAATCTGGAATTGATTGAGATTCCTTCTGAATTGAAGGATTTAAATACTTATGAATCTATTTTGATTCAAAGTATCCATCCCTTTCAGGCTATTGTAAGAATGGAGCCAAAGACAGGGAAATTGCCTCCATCAGATTTACAGAGAGGATTAAAGGGAAGAGTTGTTTATTTGCCTCTAGATTTGAAGAAAAACATTAACACAATTGGAGTAGAAAAAGTGGAAGAGGAACCTCTGGTTATCTTAGTTAATGGGGTTCCGACAAAGAATAAGAGAATATGGCAAGATTTAGTAGATGTTAGGAAAGTTAAAAAGGCAACATTGTATTTGAAAAAAAAAAAAAAATACTATAAGAATGTATATGTTGCAGAAGAGGAAGTAAGTGAGGAAGAGGATAGCGATTTGTGTGCTGGTCAAATTGAGAAAGTAGAACCCTCTACTAGTGAAGAAATATATGAACATTATAGTGTTCATCCTTTGCATTCCAAGGAAGTCATGGGGAATGCTATTGAGTTGTTTCAAATGAAACAAGCCAAAGGGAGTCCCATTAGTGTTTGGGAGGAAAGTTTGGAAGCTCGGTGTTTCCCACAGCTTTTTCCAACAGGTCAGGGAGGAAGATATGATGAGCGACCTCATCAAATTCCTGCTTCTGAATACCGGACTTTGCGATTGTATGCAGTAGATGCTAGGTTTCGACAATGCATTCCTTATTTGTTTCATCTCCTGTTTGAAAGCGATCTGTCTGGACTGTCATATGCAGTGAACCACATCTTGAAAAGTGGTATACACATGCAAAACATCTCGGCAAGTGACTTTATGGATAAAGTCAATGTCCAAGACAGTATTTTGGATTCTCACCTGATTAATCTCATGGCGTGTCAGCGTGGTACTAATGAGTACTGGTACCGTCGTCATGGTGATTTAAAATGTATGCTGAGGAACTTAGGTACTCCCACATGGTTCCTCACTCTGAGCTGTGCCGAGTATGGCTGGGAAGACTTACTTGAATTTCTACGAGAGGCAAATGCTAACGTAGATAACATCGAATTCAAGACACCCGGAGAACTGTGCTCTTTGGATCCAGTCAATGTATGTAGGTACTTCAATCATAGATTTGAAGCTATGATGTCTTTCATCATGAATAAGAAGAATCCACCTCTTGGAGAGGTGTTGGATTTCTTCTGGAGAAAGGAGTACCAAGCAAGAGGTGCTCCTCATATACATATGTTGCTGTGAATCAAGGATGCACCTAAATTTGGAACGGATCCAGAAGACTCAGTGATGAGTTTCATCCAACAGTATTCTACGTGTGCTGTTCCAAACGCAAAGGAGAAGAAAAGCCTAAGAGAAAAAGTTTTGCGTTTCCAAAGCCATCGATGTGGAAAGTACTGCCGTCGTAAATTCCGAAACAAGGACAAGTTCTACACCAAATGTCGTTTCGGCTTTCCACGACCGGTGATTTCTAAAGGAAGAGTAAACAGTTTGATGTCTTCGCTGCGACATAATGTGATGAAGAAATCACCTAAAAACACATACAATTTGAAGAGGAACGAAGAGTCCAAGTACATCAACGACTACAACCCGGTGATTTTGTCCATGTGGAATGCTAACATGGATATACAGTTTGTGGCTGATAACTGTATGGCTGTGGCTCGGTATGTGACATCTTACATCACCAAAAAAGAGAAGACAGAATTGAAGGATATGTGGGAGGACATTTCCCATGAAAAGAGCCTCAGCAAGAAGTTGTACAGTTTCAGTCGGAAGATGTTGTCGCATCGAGAAATTGGAGCTTACGAATGCTCTGACCGGTTGTCTTCAGCAAGTCTCTATGCCAAGTCCAGGAGTATCGTTTGGGCGAGTCTTGGTCTTGCTGCAACGCGTAATCGAGTTCTGAAACCTGTGCGGGAAATTGAGTATTTGGCGGAAAAGGAGCCAAACAGTACCGACATTTTGAAGACCAACATGTTGGATACATATTATCCAAATAGAAGCAGTCACCTCGACAATGTTTGTCTGTATGAGGTTCTTCAAAATTACATATTCAAGAGGAACATCAAAGAAGATACTGAGAAAGGAGTGTATGCTGTAATAGGAAGTGAGGGATGTCTGGTCAAGCAAAGAAAATGCCACTTGGTAAACCATCGAAAATTGAGTGGCGAATCTCCTGAAAAAAAATAGTTTTTCTATTTAGCACTTTTGCAACTTTTCAAGCCTTGGCGTGCAGAAGAGGAACTGCTTGGAGATTTCCTCTGTTACGAAGACTATTTCAATGCTGCAAAGGAGACCATAGAATGTCCTGCTTTTCCCAAATATGTAGAAATGTTGAATGCGGAAATTGAGCAGGAAGCAACGATTGCAGCCGAGATTGCCAGAGACAGTTCTCAGGACAGTCAGAGTTCTGCTTCATTGAGTCAGGATCCACTAGGAGGACCTGTTATCGAAAATGAAGCTGCCACTGCTATGAATGAAGTGGAAAGAGCCATGGCACATGCTCAGGAGGATGCGGTTAACTTAGAAGAGTTGGAAAGACAACTCAACGTTGAGCAGAGGAAAATATATGACGAAGTTACCATGCAAATTGATCATGGATTAAGTCATGACAAGAAAGAGTGTTCATGTACGTCGTTGAAGCCTGTCCGACTGTACGTGAGTGGAGAAGCGGGAACTGGAAAAAGTTTCCTCATTAAAGCAATTTCATGCTATTTGCAGGAAAGGACAGAGTCATCGCTGTCTTGTGTTGTCACCGCTCCAACTGGACTGGCAGCACATAACATTAAAGGGATTACTTTACATCGTTTACTGATGCTACCAGTGGAGCATGACAACAAATTACAATATCACAAGCTATCTGGAGATGCTTGTTTTGAAGTTTCAAGAATCTTGAGGAAAATGAAACTTCTTATCATTGACGAAGTAAGCATGGTTTCCAATGTCATGCTTGCCTTTGTGCATTTGAGAATGCAAGAAGTTCTCAAAACAGAGTATGATGTGTTATTTGGTGGCAAACACATCATTGTTTTCGGAGATCTTTTGCAGCTGACACCAGTGAAAGGGCAACCTGTGTTCAAAATGCTCACGCATGAAGATACCAGGAAGTGCCTAGGCAGCATTGGCAACGTCAATATATGGTTAAACTTCAATTATGCTGAACTGCATGAAAATATGCGTCAGGCGAAGGATGAAGTTTACAAGACTATTCTACAAGATGTTAGAATTGGAAAAGTGACCGAGCATGGGAAAGAAGCTTTACATGCACGATTACTGTCAAATTTATATCCAGAACAAGATGTTGCGCCTGAGAATATTTTTCAGAAAATTACTGATAAGAAATCTGGAATATGTTTGATGCCAACTCTTGCAGAATGTGCCAAATTCAACAACAAAATGTTGCATTTAGAAAAGCAAGAGATTGTGAAACTGGAAGCTATTGACAGAGTAGAGCATATGGGATCAACAATTATTTTGTCTGAGAATCTGAAAACAAAATTGGATTCATTAGAGAAGAGTATATCTAAAACTGCAGGTTTTGAAAAGACTCTGAATGTGTGCTTGAACTGCCGTATAATTTTAAGAAGGAATTTACATGTTGAAAGAGGTCTGGTAAATGGATCAATGGGTAATGTTGTTGATTTTGTAAAATACAGAAATAGAGATGGAATTGAATTTTTAAAAATTAAATTTGATGGCATTGAGGAAGTACAGCTAATTGGTCGTTGCTCTGCTAGATTTTTGCTTGTAAAAGACTTATATGTTCGCCGTAAGCAGTTTCCTGTTTGCTTGGCATATGCGGTGACAATCCATAAATCGCAAGGTTTAAGTGTAGACTGTGCATTGGTGAATATTGGCAGTTCTGTGTTCAAGGAGGGTATGGCATATGTGGCATTGTCACGAGTTAGAACTTTATCGGGATTGTACTTGATTGAGTGTGATGTCACAAACATTTGTGCGGATCTAGATTGTGTTAAGGAATACAATAGGTTAAGAAGAGAGTATGCGCCACATTTACCTCAGTATCCTTTGTTTGAGAAACGTGTGGTAGGCCGGAAACGAAGAAATGTGACCAATACTGGGGAGGTTGTAGCAAAAAGACGAAAAGTCGATGAACCTAAAATTACAAGCAGAAACAAAAAGGATTCTGTTGAAGATGTTGTAGGTTTTCAATTTGAAAACAGTTCTGGTGTCAACTGCTATGCTAATGTAGTGGTTAATGTTTTGTTTTCTCTAGAAAATGTAAAAGAAGAGATTGTGGTCAATTCTGATCAAAGATTTTGCAGTTTGTTAAATTCTGTGTTAGAGAAATGTAGCACTGATAGAACAAACATAGAAAGTGTGTCTGAAATTCGAAATCTGTTAGACAGATGTTCAGGCCAAACACAATTCTCTCAAAATATTCAGCAAGATTGTCAGGAGTTTTTAATGTATATGCTTGATGTATTGCATGCTGAAGGTGTAGATGTAGATCAGCTGTTTGGGCTTTCTTATCAATGGCAGCATGACTGCGAGAACTGTATGGTATCAAGTACTACTAGTGTAGACTCAGAAAGATTTATATATTTAACTTTGCCAGACAGTAAATCAGTCTCCTTTAATAAGCTAGTAAAAGGAGCTGATCACAACATGGAGTGTAGCCAATGTAAATCTGAAATGATTTCCACATTATTTATACGAACATATGACCAGTATGTCATTTTAATGTTCCAACGATGTAGGCCTGATGGAACAAAATTGACAACTTTAATTAAAAATTTTGTAGCTTCGCAGTTGTCAATTTCAGGAAGGACTTTTATAACTGCAGCAATTATATATCATGACGGCCCTTCAATAACATCAGGACATTACACAGCTTATTTAAAGTCTAGAAATGGCTGGTCATTCTGCAATGATTCTGTTTTAATTAAAAAAAAAAAAATTGCCGTATGACCTTAAAAACTCTTACCTGGTGTTTTTAAAACCAAAATTTTAGGGAAATAATCTCGGGATGTGCTCTGTGGAATTTCAAGAAGTTCTAATGGCTCCTACACAATTTGGCCTT
Organism: Lissotriton helveticus; assembly: GCF_964261635.1. Taxonomy (NCBI): domain Eukaryota; kingdom Metazoa; phylum Chordata; class Amphibia; order Caudata; family Salamandridae; genus Lissotriton; species Lissotriton helveticus. The sequence goes on from NC_136068.1 coordinate 1,207,621,982, forward strand.
GAGGATAAGTGTAGTTCAGAGACATAACTTCTAACCATAAGACTGGACGTCATGGAGAAATAAGTGCACTTTGAATGAGTTCAGAAAAACTATTTCTTTTTATAAGCTAATTAAAGCAGCCAATCAAAACATAGAGTAGAGGGAATGTAAGTCTGCAATGCTGTCTACTGTTTTACATTGCTTTGTGATTAAAAGTGATGTAGAGAATTAAATAATTGTAGTACTCATAGAGGTGGTGTAAGTCTGCTTCATAGTAAGCAGTATCAGTGTCATAGGAAATGTAGAACATGACTGAGCAAGAAGGGGAAGATATTACTATTCCAGGATTGTGAAAATGATCTTCAACATTTTAATTCTGAAAGTTGCAGAAATGCCAAATGACGGGATTGGCTTACAAGAAATCCAAGAGTTATAAATGGCTCTGACAAGATTTGGCCTTGTGGAAACTTGTGGTAGAGAGCAAGAAGTCATTTATTGCATGTAACATGTTTTTAAAAACGATGGAGATTTTCTTTCAGAAAGTGGCGGGCTGAAAGTAATAACAGCACAACAGAGTATAAGCTGTTCATAGGACATCCTTTGACGTCATGGAAAGTAAGTTAACTTTAAGGAGTTCTGAATTCTGATTTGTTATGTTGTATGGGTTTTTTAAACACAATCATTTTGATTGTGTTTTTTTTTTCCCGCTGTTATATGATGAATACCTTCAAGTCACTGTTTTTAGTGAAATTTGATACATTCTGAGAACAGCAAAAATAAACCATTTAACATGTATAATTAATTCTGTACTGTTTGCATTTATGATGTATATGTAGAACTGTGTAGGAGGCATGGAGAAGGTGAGGCTTCTGTAAGTGTCAAAGTTGTTGCATGCAGTGCTGCACTTCTGCGTATTCTTTCATATGCTGGACTACATCTGCACAATGAGATACCTAAGCAAAGGAAACACAAGTGATGTGATTTTGAAATGAGCAAAATAAATTGTACGTATTTCATTTACATCACCTGTGTTTCCTATCATTACGAATCACATTGTGCAGATCAAGTTTAGGTCTGTCCAGGGAAACATAGGAGGTTTGGACTTTGTTCAAGAGTGCAGTGGACATGACTCACTTCATTGGTAGACCTTCACATGTATTATGTCCTCTATTCTCTTCAACAACTTGAAATTTCATCTGCAACCCTGAGTAGGCCTCACCTCAAACAAACCTCTGGATAGGACACATCTTATTGGCATCCTGAAGCAATTATTTAAATTTTTAGTGTCTTGCGACACTTTTCTGAGACAACAGCAATGCAAAAGATGCACCATGTTTTAAGATAGGCCTCACTTCATCTGCATCAAGATACTGTTAGTTTAAAATGTATATCTTTAGGACTGTGTAGGGGGCCTGGAGGAGCAGAAGCTTCTGTAAGTGTCAAAGTTGTTGAAAAACTGTTTGTCCTTCAATTTTTTCTCTTGTCTTTTGTAATTTTTAAATACATGTTTTAATATTTTTCAAATGTTTGTTCTCTCTTTCACAGATTGAAAGTATAAAAACAAAAAGTGAGTAATTTAACGACAATTATAAAGTAAATGTTTTGTACTCTTTTCGTTACATTTCTATCACATTTAACTTCTATTAGTTCCACTGCTTCATTTCTTTAACCCTCAGTTTCCTGCCTTTGCTACTTCCCTCATTCCTTTCTCTATTACCTACTTACTCAACTCCTTCCACTCTTTTTCTCAGTCCCTCTCTTCTCATAGTTCCTCACTCTTGTTCACTCACTCCGTCTCTATTACTCTTAGTGTCTTTGACTGATCACTGTATCACTATTTGTTCATAATGCTTTCTCTGTGTAGTTGAAGCACACTAAGGGGCATATTATGAACACAGCCAATAAAATTATTGCTCTTTTTATTGGCAGAAAACTGGTGCAAAAGTGGTTTTAGCGGCAGTTTTCTGCCGCAAAAGCAGCTTTAGCGACACATTTCTGCCAATAAAAGCTGCAAAACTTTTATTGCCTATGTTGATGATATGGCTCTATGTTACTTACATTTCTTTGCTGTTTCAATTAATCTTTTTCTGTTATTTTTTGTTTTCTGTTTTCTATTTTTTCTCTCTGTTATTCCTCATGTTTTAATCTTATTTTGAACATTCACTCACATTCTCCAAGAAACTCTTCTTTGTTAATGTTATACTCTCTTTTTTTTTCTTTCACTTCGTTATCTATTTTGTTTTTCACAATTATACCCTCTTCCATCTTTTCTTCGGTAAATAGATCTATTAAACAGTATCTCTTCTTTACTTCCTATAGCTGTCTTTCTTTTAACATCACTGTCTGTTTACTTTCCTTATACTTACTCTTTTTTTTTTTTTTTTTTTTTTTGGTTAGCTCCCGGTCCGCGTACCGGGAAGCTAACCGGGAAGCGAACCAAAAGAAATAGAGCTTGCCAGAGTGCTAAACATTCTAGCAATTTTTTTTGAAAGGGAAGGTAGTTCTGAAAAGAACTTTTTTTTTTATATTTTTGTTGTTTTATATATTTTTTTTTGTGAACATTTTTTGTTTTTTTTGTATTTTTTGAACGATTTTATATTTCTTTTGGTTTTTTTGGGGGGGGGGAAACAACAAAAAACAGGCATTGAAAAGGGCTCAACAGGAGCAAAAAAAAAATTACTGGGGGCGGTTAGGGCAATTATGATGTTCATAAGCCAGGTTGATAGCATTTATACTCATATTGCCACATGCTATCAACGCACCACAGTGCATACAAGTGTGTTTCATGTGGCCAAAATTCTCTTGTATGTTTGGCACAGTTTCCCGTGCCTCTGCTGGTGTCAATGAAATTGTTGATCTTGATCTGGCCACAGGAGTTGATGTTGGATTTTCCTGCAAATCCCGTATTTCCGCCCGGCTGTAATTAAGTGGATGCTTCCTGGTCATATGCCTATGCATAGTATAGTTCCCATAACTATATTTCTTATCCGTCCCTCTGGATAATTTTTCTTTACAGATGAGGCAGGTGACATACCTCGCATTCACTTTTTTTTGGCCAGGAGGGATTGAATAAAACTGCCAGATGAAACTGGCTTTCTTATGGGAAACCCGGGGCACCTCTTCCAAGAACTGTGGTTCTTCTCCCTCCTCTTCCTCCATTTCTTCCTCTTCCTCCTCTGTGTTGGTTATGACCTGGGGAGGTGGTCCTCTCTTCCCATGAGGAGGTGGAGGTGGTGGTGGGGGTGCACCAGCTGAAGCAACTACTGAAGCCATTTCTGAAGTAGTAGTAATAAAGGTCTTCCTCTCACAATGATGAAAGTCAGAGTGAGGAAAGAAGGAGGGGTTTTCATCATTTGGGAAAAACAATAGTTCTCAACCAATGAAAAGTGTTATTTTTAGGTCACCTGACCTAGCCTTACATCATTATGAAACCAAAAGTGAAATGAACCAATGAAAAGTTTTATTAACAAGTCACATGACCTCTCACGCTCATGTTACGCGCTGCGGAACGCGCCCCGGTTAGCTTCCGGGTCGCTGCGCTTCGCGCCTCGGTCCGCGCCCCGGAGCACTTCCGGGTGCGCTAACGCGGTACGTCATAAGACGCATTACGCGGCAACGCGATACCGTCACGATGTTGATTTCTTACCGGTTCGCGGACCGGGTCGCGGCATCAATTTGAGCTAACGGAAAGCTTTCCGGTTCGCGGACCGGGAGCGAAACAAAAAAAATATTTTAAAAAAATTATTAATAAACATATAAAATATATTTCTGGATTTAAAGAAGAATACATTTTACAGCTATAGATATTAGCTTTTAAAAAACCAATGAAATTCACTGAAAAAACCATAGGTTATAGACCATATATAGTTAGGAATTAGCATTTACAAAACCTTGAAAATTCACTGAAAAAACCATAGGTTATACACCATATATAGTTAGGAATTAGCATTTAAAAAATCTTATTTTACTCACACAAAACCAATGAAATTCCATATATAGTTAGTTGTACTAACTATATATCGCGCACCCGCAATCCACTGCTGATCATGTCACATATTACATCATTCATGACATGGTCAGTGACATCACTGATGACATCACTGATGACATCTCAAATGACATCACTGATGACATCACTGATGACATCTCAAATGACATCACTGATGACATCACTGATGACAACATCCAGTGACTGTATTTTTCTGTAAAGTTAAAATATGTCTTACATATATATATATATATATATATATATATGGGTAGGGTAGGGATTCCCTGACCTCCTAGGCCCCATGGGGGAGGTACCGCTGCCGGCATCAAAAATAAAAACAAACCCAGCAAAGATTGCTGCATAAAAAAAATGGCAGCCGGGGCCGCTTGACTCCCCCCCCCCCATCCGAGCCATCAGAAGCCCCCGGGAACCCACTGCCAAAACCATTGTATAGGGGGAGGAGGGCCATGCAGCCAAGCCATGGCAGGCCTTGGGGAGCCTACTCAAGGGATAAAATATGTCAAAAAGGAGAAGGGCTGTACGGCTCCCATCCCTGAGCCATTATTGGTCCCAGGAACCCCATTTCCCGGGCCGGATCACTAGCTATGTCCCGGGGAGTCAGTCCCGGGACATAGAGGTTTTACTTCCTGCACCAGCACAGGCAGGGAAGCCTGTGTTTGCTCCTGGTTAGTGGGAGCATTTTCAAAACTCACGCCATGTGGGAACAAACACTGACTCTGCTCTCAGTCGGTGGGACCTTTGCAAATAATCCAGCCAGCTGATAGGGGGCTTTTGATCTGTTTCCCTGCCTATACTGATGCAGATCAAAATATTGGTCCCACCCTCAGGGACCAGCATTAGTAGCTGCTCCCTGCAGGTGGGAGCAATGCCGGCTCACACTGCAAGCGGGGAGCCGGCTGAAGCTGCGGGGGACTTGGGGCTCCCTGAGCAGCCCCAGTGAACGTATGATGGTGCCATAGGTGGGCACCAGGACACCCATTTTTATTGATGAGGGCCCCGGGGGAGGAGGTCCCTGGGACCCATAACGACTCATGGAGGGGGGTATTTTAAAGAGTTGCCCCAGGGGATAGGGTCACCAGGACCTAACAAGGCTCTGGGAGGTGGGCTACTTGGCCCCACTCCTCTTTACTTTTAAGGCGTAGCCCTGACAGCTGGGGTCCACAGGGCCTAACAAGGCTCAGGACGAGGAGGAGAGGGGGCGACACGGGCCCCTTTCCTTTAATTAAAATAAACAACCCTAGGGGATGGGACCACCAGGACCTAAGAAGGCTTGGGGAGGGTGGCGGCATCCCACCTTAAATTTAAGTAGTGGGCCCGGGGGTTGTGGACCAGAGGGCCAAATTAAGCTCATTGAGGTGGAGCTACATGGCCCCTCCTCTTTGATAAAAAAATGCCCTGGGAGACTCCGTGGACTAATAAGGCTCGGGAGGGGTGTTACCTGGTCCCCTCCCCTTTCATTACAAAAAAAGAATCCTGGGGGATGGGGTACTCCAGTTAGGCTCATGGAGGGGGGGCTACATGCCCCCCTCCCCTTTAATTTAAAAAAGAAATCCCTGTGGGACCCCAGGGCCTAATAAGGCTCAGGGAGGAAGACCATTTAACCCGCCTCCCCTTTAAGAAAAAAAAGGCTCTGGGGGACGGGGTCCCCAGTGCCAAATAAGGCTCGAGAGGGGGGTCATGTATCCCCCTTCCCTTTCATAAAATAACCGCCCTGGGGGATGGGGTATCCAGGGCCTAATAATGCTCAGGGAGGGGGCCATATGGCCCCCCTTCCCTTTAAAAAACAAAAGACCCTGTTTTCAATACCCCGCCTTATACATCCAAAGGCAATGCACAGCTGGGTTTGGCTTTACATATGTAGTAAAATACTACTTTACATTAAAAAACATAGAAATTCACTGAAAAAGACAGAGGTTAATGTAACATTATAGTTCGATAAATATGTCAGTAACAATATTGTTTTGAACTAAAAAAAAACACAGAAATTCACCAATTATATCTAGCAGAGCTAACTATAACGTACACCTCTGCCATGCACTGCTTATAATCTCACATATTACATCTCTCATGATATGCTCTAGGACATAATTTATGACATCACTGATGACATCATTGATGACATCACTGATGACATCATCCAATGAGTGTGTTAGTTTGTATTTCAGTTCACACAGTGGCCAATAACAACTATATTACATTTCTATCTAATTTTGTATAGCCTGTGCCCAGGTAATCAGTATAAGTGTTTGTAAAACGCACGTGCTCCTAATGTTATGTTTATGTTTAATATATGCATACATATATGACCACGGCTATGGCTGAAACGCATTAGGGAAGCTATGCATTAAATTGGATTACCGCTTACAAGAGGTGTCTGATTATTCCTGTTTATGACAAAGATATATATATATATGTATGTACAGACTGATTAGCGCCACTGGGTATTTCTAAAGAGCACTGCCCTAGTTGGGTGCAAGGTACTGTGTTTGGAAGGGTTGCAGAAAATAATCTCATCTGCAAAAATGTAGAGTAGATAAGTGTTGTAAATAATATGTAGTCCTGAAAAAGTCTTATTTAACATGAATGTCTAGGCCAGGATTTATTAATCTTTCATACAACACAGAAACCAAATTCTCTGTGCTGTTTTGCACGCGAGGAAAAGAACAGAACAGAGTCATATCTATTGAGAATGGTCTGATGTTGCTATTGCCTGTTCTGGTGCTCTAACATGGTTGACAGCTTTGCATGTGGTGTAGAGAAAATTACACCTTTTGAGGCCAAACACATTTTGCACTGTATAGCAAATATGATGAACCACTTTATTTGGTACAAAACCTTAGTCAATCTTTGCCACAAATGTCTTCACTTATAGGTAATTCTTTTTAACATTAGTCCTGTTTAAAAAAATTAAATAGTGCATTTTATTTATACTTTAGTGGGATGCATTCTCTTTTATGCACACCACATGCCCCCTTTCCAGGCTCCTTTTCCTTGCTCTGCTTCTCTCCAACCCTCATCATGCTAATATATGCGAATTTTTGTTTCCTTTTTTACTTCTTCCTTTCACCCTCCCATCTCTAGTGCCCTCTTCATTTGCCTCATCATATAACCTACTTCCACGCTCTCTTGTCCGTGCGTTTGTGCCTCTGGATGCTCCACTTCAGAAGTGTTTCCTTCCACTTTACGTCCCCATCTCGAAGTAGAGCTCATCTACTTGAGAGGTCTCTGATCTCTGGATCTTTTTATAGCTTGAGTTTACGTTCTTTTTGTGGTATTTATTAAGTGTAGCAGTGTTATCGAAGCAAGCCTTTATTCTGGCTATGACTTTTCTGATGAACTACATTTTATTACTGCTTTTGTTATTCTCAGTTTTCACTACCAATCATTAAAGGGATTAGAGGTGTTTTCCTAAGAACCCCCCCTGTGCTTGGCTGTTCCCATCAGGCGATTACATGTAGGTACAGGTCAGCAGTAATTGATGCAATGTAATGGCCTGCAAAGTCCCTCTCCCGTTTGGCCTATATCCAGTAAAGCAATTATGAAAGTCTGTTGGTAAGTCGGGACAAGAACATTCTGACCCTGCAATGAAATAGAACAGTTGGTGACATTTATCCAGAAACTATAGTTATCAATGGTTAGGCCTAGGCAGTTTATATTTAATTGCAAAATAAATACAATCATATGAAATTTGAAAATAATTTTATACATTGGTAGTGCACGAAAGCAATAGGTTCAGTATGATAAAAACAAATTATAGCAGGTAATATCATTAGAAATCCAGTTCCACTGTGTGTTATATGTATAGCAGAAAATGTACGTTGTTTGGCAAACATAACATTACCAAAAGAATTACACTGATTAAAACTCTTTTCATTACGACTCCTGCATTTTAGTCTTTCTAAAACCTATCTGATAAAAAGACAAAGTCTTCAAGCAGGTAAGATTAATTCTTTTTAGGGATCTACATTCCAATGATCTGTAAATATGACAAAAGAAGAGAAGCAAAATCCAGGAAAGCATTGTTGAAACATACCAATAAATTAGGCCAACAAGATAAAATTATTCATCTGTCCACGGTTGCAAAGAACAATTACTGTGTATCCTGCCTGACCAACCCAAACATTGTTTCATCTCTTTAAAACTGGGTTTTAGATAATCTCCCAATTTGAAAGTCTGAATATAGCAGTATTCTCATCTAGATGCTTTTTCTGGAAGGCCAAGAGTCTAACACTGTCTAATAATGTAAATGCTCAGCTGGTATGTTGGAAATGTTTGCTCTCTATGTTACAAGGGTTAATTACTTGGTTTCTCTCCGGCCTTCCTATTCACAAGTATATTTACATTTTTCCTTTCCATTTTCTCCAGAAAGACACTGACCTCCTGCTTGTCCTGTATGGTTTCTTGTGCAGCCATTATCCCCTGTGGGGTCAGTTTTCTTCCTTTCTCTTGCCCCCTTCACTGCCCTTTGTTGTCATGTGCATAACTCTGCCCCTTCCCTCCTGCTCAACAAACGTCCATTGTGCTGCTACTGCCCATCCTGACTGCCCTGTATGGTCTATTGTGCTGCCACTACACCTACCGCCTGCCCAGTGTCGCCAATTGTCCGAGTACATCCCTCTACCCAATCTCTCCTACCCTTCATATTCTGTTGTGCTGCCCTGCCCCTCTCTCCTAGTCTCCATGGTTTGTTGTGCTGCCAGAGCCTCTATCTCTAGTCTTGCATGATTGTCTTGCTGCCCCTCCTCCTGCCCTCGAAGGTCTGTTGTTCTGTCACTGCCCCTTGTGCCTGCCATGCATCTTATGTTGTGTTGCCACTGCCCCTGCCCCTCTCACATGTCTGGAGTGGTCAGTTTGTTGCCTGTGTTTCCCCCACCCTCTGTAGTCTGTGCACCTTGCCACCTCCCGCCCCACAATGTTCTAGTGAGCAACTACAGCCCTATCATTCTGTATTGATGACAAAAGTGTTACACGTCTAAAGTCATCTAGATAGTATAAAAACTGTAAAACCAAAAGCATTTCGTTTAGAATGGAATACAATATGGGGGTTCTTTTTCTCAAAAACATTATGGGGCTATTGAAAGCTAAAATGAGGACACATTTTCTAAGTGTCTCAAATATTGACAAAGGGCTCTGAAACCAGTTGCTATTTGTAATTATTTTGTATCCAATGTATCTCTTGATTGTTTGCTTCACAAGTTACTTAAGTGTTTTGCATACTTCCATCATCGGGCCACATTTGGATGATATCTGACTTCATTTGGGCTATTTCTCTCAAGCACCCATATTGGACGACTTTTTATATTCAAGCTCACTCATTTCTTCCTTTACTGCAGTGTCCTCTGTGGGAAATGCTTTCAGTCCTCAACTTTGATTCCATCAAAATGGTGTTCAGATTTGCCACACTTTTGTCATGGCAATATTAAACCATATTACATGGTTCTCTGTTATGTATGCTCTCACTTTGTGTGTGTGTGCCTGTGTACTGTCGTTTGGAAAATATTTATGTTTCACTAAAATATATATCAACTATTTGTTTCCATAAGTCTTCTCGATATGTACTTTGAAATCCTTCTTTGTATGAATGTATGTGTCATTAGAAATAGATATCCATTACCAGGTGGTTTGTCCTCTCTCTATCTTTAAGAAAAAAATGGTCCTTTTCTAAGCAAATGAAAAAATAAACAATCTTAATTTGACAATTTTCTTTTCACTTTATTAGAAAATAAAGTCAACAGAATTACATATAAAAAACAATATGTTTCTCCACCAGAAGCAAGCAATGCGATGTATAAGGAGCCACGGAAATGTTATTACATTCGTTGGGTACAGGTGATGATCCCAGGATAAAGAAAGAAGTAAGAAATAAATCTGGACAACCATATTCCCAAAATGAATGAGCATTCAGTGACACCCTCCCTCCCCCTACTCAAATCAATTCCACCCCACCACAGCCAACAAGGTCTGCAGTAGTTATCAGACCCTGGGCGCATGCCAGCGCTTATCGTGCAGAGTTATTTCACATAAGCCAAGAAGGGGGTCCATGTTTTGTAGAAGCACAACTATGTCTGTCATACCGTGACTGTCACATTCTCCATAGCATATAAACCCCAAATCTTGACCCACCACAAAGCCATAGTAGAGATCTCTGGACCCGTATATCAGAAGCCAATCACCAAACTTGTGGCCAGAAAACATTGTGTGATCAGTTTACTTGAAATTGGGTTGAGGTGGTAGATTCCCTCCTCATCTGACAACCCCGGGAGCACCTGAAGGGGGTGGGGATTAAGCGTAACTTGCGGGATAACAAAGATTTGATGGAGCACCCGCTACCAAAAATCAGAGTCAAACGGGCATAACCACCACATATGGATATATGTGCTCTGAGGCCCACACCCCCGCCAACAACTGTCACTTATCCCCATCATGTGGAACAGATGAGCCAGGGTGAGATATCAGAGCAGGAGAGATTTATAAGCCATTTTTTGTATTGGACACAAATAGAGGTCTTAGCCACTCCCTGCCATAATGTGCCCCAGTCACCCCCTTTGATTTTCATACCTAGATCCTGTGACTACTGTACGATATATTCAACCTTAGTAACATCTAGGTGGGGTTTCCAATGCTCTATAGAAATGTGAAATCCCTTTTCCCTTGTCTCCTCCACTCAGAATATCATCTAGCAAATGCATCTCCTGTGTCTTCCCACCAGAGAGTGTTGACCTAATGAGTCCAATGGGTCAGCTGCGTCATTCTGTTCAAGTCAGTGTGGTGTTTTGAGAAGTCAGTCGTACTCTGGTCCTTGGTCTTGGGGACCCTGTCTACATATAAGTCTTGAAGGGTGAGGTCCACATTCCAACTCCACCTGCGGAACCTCCCCTCGAAGTAGGAAGTCTGAATTACCAAGACCTGGGGTGTGCGAGGAAGATTATTGCCTAAGCTGATGAGTGCGGGCAGCCTGTCTCCAATGATGTAAGAGAACAAGGTAGAGGACAGCAAGCTGCCAACAGACGGAAGGACGCTTAGCGGAAACCATGGTAAACGCTAAAGAGGGAGCTGTTCCAATTGAACCCAGGGCTTAGTGGGATCAGAGATTCAGTCCAACGCCTGAACAATGTGGACAGCCTTAATATAGTGAGCCACATTTGGAACTCCAAACCCAATCACCCACCCACAAGGAATGGTAGGGGGACGCTTTAGCCACCCAAGGGGGCATGTTAGTCCATATGAATGTCCATAACTTCTTCTGGATGAGTATGACCACCGCTTTCGGAGTAGGAGAACCCTACCTACATATAGAAGTCTCAGTAAGAAGTTCTATTTGAGACAGTTGCCCATCCAGAAAATTACTAATCAAATCTTTATTACTAATCAAACCTATCTATAGAGGTCCTTGAAGAGAATGTCCAGGAGAGGCAGGATATTCAAAAGGAACACATCCGAAGGGTCCCATGAGATAGAATCCCATAAATACTGAAAATTGCCTGGGGTCCAAGCAAACTCCCTGGACTCGGCCTGTTGTTGAAAAGCAGTCATCAAGGTACTCACCCCCATACCGACCATTTTGTTGTAATTAATTTTGAAAGTTGCACACCTCCCTATACTGTCTGAGAGTGGCCTTGAGTGAGTCTGAAGAATCAACAGGGTGAGTCTGGTGTCCGTGAACACCATGATCTACCCATAGGAAGCTCCTTAATGTCTGGATAAGAGGTTCAACACAAAGGTAGAACAACTTGGGAGACATGGGGCACCACTGACGGGTGCCTCTGGAAAGTGTAATCAGGTCAGGCATGAGATCTTAGGTCTAAATCTTTGTGGATGGCATTGCAGATTTGGCCAAGATACAGAACCATAAACATGGGCCCAACTTTGTTAGGGACAGGACCTGGGTCAGAAAAGGACAGTTCACTCTATCGAATGCTTTCTCCACATCCAAAGACAAAAGGAGCATCTGCACACCGTCCGTCATGGCTCGTTCAATGGCATTACGTGCTACCCGAATGTTGTCCCTGGTCTGTCTAATGAATCCAATCTGAAGCGGGATATAAGCACAGGCTAAACTCCGGCTAAGAGATTTGTTAGAATCTTAGTGAATATTTTGTCATCACTATTTAAGAGCGCAATCGGTCTATATGACCCACATTGGTCATGGGGGTTTGGACAACTTCAGTATCATAGAGAGCGTGGATTCCATCATTGATGGGGAAACAGTGCCAGTGTCCAGGAAAGAACTGAAGGCCTTTGTTAAATGAGGGACCAACATCACCCTGAAAGACTTGTAAAAACAATTAGGGAACCTGTTGAGTCCCGGGGTTTTATTATTTGGCAGGGACTTAATAGTGACCATCACCTCCTCCTCTGTAACAAAGGGATCCAGTTCCTCCCACCCTCTTCAGGGATATCCGGGAAGAGGAGGGTTGCTAGGTACTGGTCTTGCTTAGCTGAGTCCAGGATTCCCCCTGGTACAGCTCCTCATAAAAAAGAGACAAAAGAATCGCTAACGTCTCCATTGGAGGAAAAATAGGATTCCTCCGCTGTTGTGATCCCCTTCATCTCTATGTAGTTCTTAGCCCAGACTTCCCTAATCTTGTAAGCCAACCATATGTTGGCCTTGTTCCCTTTTTTGCAGTATAATTGTTTAGTTCTCAACAATTTATAGGCCGCATCTTTGTTCAACAGGGATTTTAGTTCTCCTCTCGCTTTGTGAAGCTTTCTGTAAGCAAGTAGCAAGGTTGTCTGTTTATGTTCTTTTTTAGTTTTGAAATTGCTTCTAGTTCCCCCTGTTGGAATTTACATAGACAGAAAAAGGCAGGACTATACGCTTTAAACTCTCCTCTCATCTCTTCTTTGGCCGCATCCCACATCGTGGCCCAGAAGAGATCCTCAGTTAAATGAAGCTCAAACACCTCTTTGATGTTGGAACAAAGAACTGGATCGTAGAAATCATTCTTGTTCATTTTCCAGGGGCACCATGACAGACCATGGAGGCACGGTCAAAAGTAACAAAGTGACAAATGCATCTCCTGACAAAACCTGGGTCCCAATAGTTGTATCATCTACTCTAGACAACAGGCTGGCAGAGATCAGAAAAAAAATTGATTTGGTAAAAAAATATGAATAATCCCGATCATGGGGGTGAAAATGACGCCAGGCATTCACCATGTTCAAGTCGGTCATGCCTTGGGAAAAAGACTGCGGAGGGTGAGATGCTCCCCATGAGGGGGGGAGAACAATCCAACGCTGGGTCTAAAGTCACATTATAATCCCCTCCAAGTATCATGCGGTGGCCAGAAGCAGCCACTTTGGCTGGGAACAAGTCGGCAAAGAAGGAAGCCTTGTGGTTGTTGGGACCATAAATGAAATCTATAGTGTATGAGGTGGTGTCATCAGAAGCTTTTGAATCATAACCCATCTCCCCTCATAAGTGGAAGAATGCAATTGATGGGGATAGTGGCACGGCCTGAACCTGGGGGCATCTTTTGCCAGCAGTGGGTCATCTGGAGAAGCACGACGTCTGTACACCTGGAGAATAGCCAACAGAGAAGTGTTTTGCTCTCACAGGGGGAAATGAGGCCTTGCACTTTGATGAACCCAAAATTTAGCATAGGATCAACTGACATTAAGGGGAGGAAACCAGAAGGGCCCTACCCAGTCTGACGAATAAAACTTGATCAGCAAAGAAGCAAGCGATTACAGCTGCACATAGCTAAAGAGGCACCTCTATTAATCATGAAATACCAGTATTGTACTGCACCACAGAGACAGTCCTGAGCCCCAGGAGTCAGCAGCTTCGAGTCCCAAGCAACACCATCACCAGGGTCAAGCAGGACCACCTTGGAGATGGAAAAAAAAAAGAGAAAAGCGGGGGGCAAGAGAGATAAAGACCTCCCGGCCATCACAGATGCTTTCTGTCCATCTACAGTTCACTGTTCATGCTATGTTGGCCATTTCTCACTGGCGTTGTAACGATCTGCGGGAGCACTGTATCTTCCATTTGGGTTGGATCTATCCCTGCGAGCTTGTGAATTCACCTTCTTCAGATAACAGTCCCAGCAACCACATTCCTTCATTAACAGAAGAGATCGCCACAGGCTTATCCTGGTAGCGTAAGAGGATTTTAAAGAGGGAACCCCGATGGTAGGAAATGTTAAGGCTCTGAAGATGGTCTGTAATGGGCTCAAATGACTTGCAGGGTATACGTTGAAATTTGTAGGTGTTGGTGGCAGAGGTGGGGACAGTGAGGTAGAGTCACAGAAAGGAGTGGAAAGGGTGTAGGTGGCAGAGGCGTAGGTGGCAGAGGCGGGGACAGTGAGGTAGAGAGAGAAATAGGAGTGGAATGGGAGCAGGTGACAGAGGCGGGGGATAGTGAGGTAGAGACAGAGATAGGAGTGGAATGGGAGAAGGTGGCAGATGTGGAGACAGTGAGGTAAAGACAGATAAAGGTTTGGAAAGGATGTAGGTGGCAGAGGTGGGGACAGTAATGTGCAGATAACGATAGAGTTGGGATGGGTTTAGGTGGCAGAGGTGGGGACAGTGAGGTAGAGATAGGAGTGGAATGGGTGCAGGTGACAGATGTTGGGACAGTAAGGTAGAGACAGAGATAGGTGTGGAATGGGTGCAGGTGGTAGCAGCAGGGACAGTGAGGTAGAGACAGAGAAAGGAGTAGAATGGGTGCAGGTGGCAGAGGGAGGGACAGTGAGGTAGAAAAAGAGATAGCAGAGAAATTGGTCCAGGTAGCAGAGGTGGGACAATGAGAATGTCAGATAGAGATAGGTGTTTGATGGGTACAAGTTTACAGTGGTGTTAATAAGAAAGAAATTTGTACATGGAAAGAAACAGGTAGGGAGAGAAGCGGGCTGGGAATTGTAAAAGGCAGAGCGATGTATGGCCACAGCAATGTACAGGCAAACAGACATTAAGAGACATGGACAAACTTTGCCATAGTCAAAAAAAGAAACACATACAATTAATCACTAAGGGGCACATGCATCATTCAAAATACCGGTTGCAGAATCTGCCCCTTTGCGACCGGTATTTTTGTATTTGGGATGCATCAACCCAAATTCGCAATGTTAGTAATCGCATAATTTGCGATTACTTAAATTGTGAATGCATTTAGGGAATTGCAAATTGTGATTCCCTAAATGCAATGCATGATGCAATTTTAAATTGCGATTTCGCAATTAGGGATTGCAAATTACCATCAATTTGAACTAAAGTGCATTTTTCAAAGTTCCATGTTACACACACACATGTCCTTGGGGAATGTGTGTCCGCAACATGTGGTCACATGGCAATTTCTGGGGTGCATTTAGGATGTTCTTTTGGCACCCTTGCACCCTTGAAATTGCATGTGCAATTTGCGAATACCTATTTGGTACTCGCAAATTGTGCATGCAATTTCTATTCATTCCTATGGGCCTGTAGGCCCATAGGAATGAATGGGAAGCTATTCCTTAATTGCGATTCACAATATGTGAGTCGCAATTAACCCCTTCGGGGCTGATGACGCGCTCAACTCGTCATGAGCGTAACCTGCCGTGCGCTCATGATGAGCTGAGCTCGTCATGTAACGCGGTAATTTCAAAATTACCGCGTACATCGGGAAAAGCCGCCGCATTGATGCGGTTAAGGAATGTGTAGGAATCGCAATTTTTTTGCGATTCCTACATGCAAAAGTAATTGTGATTCCTAAAGATTTCTTAAAAATCGCAATTTAGGAATCTCAATTACTTACTTTGATGTATGTGGCCCTAAAACCATTGTGTTCTAAAGTTGAAGAGCACCACATTTATAAAACATTATTATTTTAGTTTCAAGAAATGCAAACCACAGTAATAATGGTTGCTTATTAGTTGAAATACAGAAAAATTGTGCTATCTCACAAAAAACTTACACAAAATGTCAGATTTTCTTGCACTTTTAAAATGTCTAAGTGTATGCAAACTCTCTGTATATCAGACATAAGTTCAACTCTTAATAACAAAATCGCAGCATATCAATAGCCGAGAGACCTAGACAGAATGCCACTTTCTGGCACATTTTTCAGACGTCCTATGTGTGTGCGAATCTTGTTATAAAAAATATGCTTTATAGCTCACTTTTTAAAATCTTTTGTTTTTAGCAAATCATTTCAGCTTACACTATTGTGTTACAGCGTTCTTAATATAATATGTATACTTTTATTTGGCTTCCTACAAAGTTTACAGGATGCAGATGGAGAAAGGATAAGCATTAGCAATGTGCAGTGGTTCTCAATTAAAAGCTACAGGTCATGTCCCATCTGCAATCTCTCAAAAGGACTAATTCAGCCTCCATCATCAAAACCTGATCGGATACAAATGGAACAATGTATCCATCTGTAAAATGCCAAGGACTCGACGGACAGCCCATCCAAGCAATCACCTACCATGAATAACACAAGCAAGCCAATTCCGGAAGGGGCTGACCCAAAACTCATTCTCTCTACTTACCATCTCATGGTACCTTTCAAGAGACTTGATGACATGATGTCATAGCCAGACCTAACAAGCATTTGCAATGCAATAGGTCTTGCATTAGGAAAGTTTGAGCTATTGGTATTGTAAATGACAAATTTTGTATTTATGTTTTGTTTTTGAAAATAGCGAAATTAATAGCTTTGTCATTTACAATGCCAATAGTTATAACTTTCGCAAATATGACACCTATAGCATTTGTAATGCAATATGTGTTGTATTTACGTGACTTCCATGTATTGATATTACAAATACCAATGGATTTTAAATTTTTTTCAATAATTAATACTTAAATAAAAGTTATTGTAATTTATAATGGCAATAGCTTAAAGTTTTGTAAATAACTTTTGTGAAGATTATGTTCAGTGTATTTTATTGTGACGAAAATCCAAGAACAGAAGTGAAATATCAACATCTTTTTGTTACATTTGTAATAAAGCTTGAAACATTGAGAGAACATATTTGAATCAGGTGCTGTTGAATTGTTGCACAGATTGATGCTGTGGTGGCGCTGAGTGATGTTGTGATGACGAACGAGTGATGCTGTGGTGTTCAGTGATGCTGTGGTAGCACATAGTGTTGTTGTGGTGCCCCTGAGTGATGCTGTGGTGGTGCAAAGTGATGCTGTATGCTATGCTATGTTTTGTTTTGCTATCCTATGTTTTGTTTTGTTATGCTATGCTATGTTTTGCTATCCTATGCTTTGATTTGTTATGTTATGCTATGCTGTGTTTTGTTATGCTATGCTATGTTTTGTTATGCTATGCTATGTTTTGCTATGCTATGCTTTGTTATGCTATGCTATGTTTTGTTATGCTTTGCTATGTTTTGTTGTGTTTTATTATGCTATGCTTTGTTTTACTATGCTATGTTTTGTTATGCTATGCTATGCTATGTTTTGTTGTGTTTAGTATGCTATGTTTTCCTATGCTATTATATGTTTTGTTTTGATATGCTATGTTTTGTTGTGTTTTCTTAAGCTATGCTATGTGTTGTTGTGTTTTGTTATGCTATGTGTTGGTGTGTTTTGTTATGCTATGTTTTGTTATGTTATGCTATGTTTTGGTATGCTATGCTATGTTTTGATTTACTGTCCTATGCTTTGTTTTGTTATGCTATGCTATATTTAGTTTTGCTATCCTATGCTTTGTTTTTTTATGGTAAGATATGTTTTGTTGTGTTTTGTTATGCTATGCTATGTTTTGTTGTGTGTTGCTATGCTATGCTTTGTTATGCTATGCTATGTTTTGTTATGCTATGCTATGTTTTGTTGTGTTTTATCATGCTATGCTTTGTTTTCCTATGCTATGTTTTGTTGTGCTATGTTTTGTTATGCTATGTTTTGTTATGCTATGCTAAGCTTTGTTTTGCTATGCTATGCTATGTTGTGTTGTGTTTTGTTATGCTATGCTATGTTTTGCTGTGTTTTGTTTTGCTATGCTATGTTTTGCTATGATTTGCAATGCTATGTTTTGTTATGTATGCTATGTTTTTGTGTTTTTGTTATGCTATGCTATATTGTGGTTTGCTATGTTTTGTTATGCTATGTTTTGTTATGCTATGCTTTGTTTTATGTTATGTTATGCTATGTTTTGTTATGTTATGTTATGCTATGTTGTGTTCTGCTATGTTTTGTTGTTTTGTTTTGTTATGCTATGCTATGTTTTGTTCTACTATGCTATGTTTTGTTTTGCTATGCTTTGTTATGTTATGCTATGCTTTGCTTTGTTATGCTATGTTTTGTTATGCTATGCTATGTTTTGTTGTGTTTTGCTATGCTATGTTTTGTTTTGTTATGCTATGTTTTGTTTTGCTATCCTATGCTTTGTTTTGTTATGTTATGATATGTTTTGTTATGCTATGCTGGTGAGGGTGTGTGAGGGTGAGGGGGTGTGAGTGTGAGGGGGTGTGAGGGGGTGTGAGGGGGTGTGAGGGTGAGGGTGTGTGAGGGTGAGAGGTGTGAGGGTGAGGGGGTGTGAGGGTGAAGGTGTGAGGGTGAGTAAGGGTGTGTGAGGGTGAGAGGGGGTGAGGGTGAGGGGGTGAGGGGGTTGAGGGGTGTGAGGGTGAGTGAGGGTGTGTGAGGGTGTGTGAGGGTGAGAGGGTGAGAGGGTGAGGGGGTGTGAGGGTGAGGGGGTGTGAGGGTGAGGGGGTGTTAGGGGGTGTGGGGGTGTGAGGGTGAGGGGGTGTGAGGATGAGAAGGTGTGAGGGGGTGTGATGGGGTGTG
Organism: Lissotriton helveticus; assembly: GCF_964261635.1. Taxonomy (NCBI): domain Eukaryota; kingdom Metazoa; phylum Chordata; class Amphibia; order Caudata; family Salamandridae; genus Lissotriton; species Lissotriton helveticus. The sequence continues at coordinate 1,207,640,688 of NC_136068.1, forward strand.
AGGGTGAGGGGGTGTGAGGGGGAGTGAGAGTGAGGGGGTGTGAGGGTGAGGGGGTGTGTAAGGGTGAGGGGTGCGAGGGTGAGAGGTGCGAGGGTGTGAGGGGGTGTGAGGGGGAGGGTGTGGGGTTGTGAAGGTGAGGGGGTGGGGTTGTGAGGGTGAGGGGGTGTGAGGGTGAGGGTGTGAGGGTGAGGGTGTGAGGGCGTGAGGGTGAGGGTGACGGGGTGAGGGTGACCGGGGTGAGGGTGTGTGAGGGGGTGTGAGGGTGAGGGGAGGTGAGGGGGGTGAGTGGTGAGGGGGTGTAAGGGTGTGTGAGGGTGACGGTGTGTGAGGGTGAGAGTGTGTGTGAGGGTGAGGTTGTGAGGGGGTGTGAGGGTGCAAGTGTGAGGGTGAGGGGGTGTGAGGGTGAGGGGGTGTGAGGGTGAGAGGGTGTGTAAGAGGGTGTGAGGGTGAGAGGGTGTGTGAGGGTGAGAGGGTGTGTGAGGGAGAGAAGGTGAGTGAGGGGGTGTGAGGGTGGGGGTGAGGGTGAGGGGGTGTGAGGGTGAGAGGGTGAGAGTGTGTATGAGGGTGAGAGGGTGAGTGAGGGTGAGAGGGTGAGTGAGGGTGAGGGGGTGTGAGGGGGTGTGAGGGTAAGGGGTGTGAGGGGGTGTGAGAGTGAGGGTGTGTGAGGGTGTGTGTGAGGGTGTGGGGGTGTGAGGGTGTTTGGGCGTGTGGGGGTGTGAGGGTGAGTGAGGGTGAGGGTGTGTGAGGGTGAGGGGGTGTGAGGGTAAGGGGTGTGAGGGGGTGTGAGAGTGAGGGGGTGTGAGGGGGTGTTAGTGCCTGGAAATTACTAATTTTATTTAGCGTGTTGGCTAGGTGCAGTCATTTTAGCCTACCACTCGTGCAGTAAGAGTAGGTATTCTAGCACCCAGTATAACCTGTTGCCTGGCTAAACACTTAAAAGGTTCTAAAGGTGAGACCTATTGGCTATGGCAATGCTTGTTTAGGACTTGTGCCCTGCTGTCAGATATTCCAATGCCCACAACTCCTGTTGCAGGGGAAACTCCTACATTCAGCATTCAGGCTGGTCCGGGAACACCCGAGAACTGAACGTCTGAAATGATTTCAATCTTCAACGTTTTGTCGGAATTTGATGACAGCATGTGGTCCAGTGTGTGCATTATCTTTCAGGTGGTCAATGTTCGCCCCTTAATTAAACTACTGGTTAGTCTTGAGAAGGCCTTACTCAGAATGTTAACTAAATGAAGCCCCCCCCCCGCAAAGCGCAAAAAATCGCAACTCTAGGGATCGCCCTCCCCATCCAAGTTATGTGCACTGTAGCGATGTGGGGTGCGGTGTGTGGGTGAGGGGGCCAGCGGGTGCTATATCCCTCCCCATTGCTCGGAAACATTTCTGCTTCCTCTACTCTCCTTTGTTTTACGTCTCACAGAGAATCGTCCAAATCGCCTTTGTTCTCGTGGATAATAGGCAGTTTTCTGGTTCTTCCGCTGCCTGAAATCAATATTAAAGGAAAGATTTTGTGTCGTTTTTTATCCTTGTTTTAGCGGTGCTGCGCAGCTGTAAAAATGTATGCGATCAAGCCTGGGGTCCAGAGAGGGGTGGGCATTGGTAGATGGGGGAAGCATGGGAGACCGGAAGCGTACAGAGATTCTGGGGGTGGGGGGGCAGGCAGGGGGGCCAAGAGCAGACCGAAGGAAGGGAGGGGTGCACAGGGAGACGAGGTGCGCAAGAGACAGGCAGAGAGAGAAAGGGGGAGAGAGAGACAGTGAGAGAGAGACAGTGAGAGAGAGAGGCACAGGAGATGTACGTTCACAAGGCTAGAGTGAAACGAGAGCAGACAGTCATTCGCCTGGAGGAGCGGAGTGCAAGAGACAGGCATCCACCACAGTGGAGGTCAAGAGAAAGAGGAGTCCGCCATGCTCGGGGAGGAGAGGGTGAATGTAAAGGAGGCAGGCATGCACAGAGAAGAGAGATACAAAAGACAAGGCGTGCGTGCACACTGTACAGAGAGGATGAAACGAAAGGAGACATAGGGAGGTGAGTAATACAGGGAGCATGCATGCCGAGGGAGGGTGAAACGAGAGGACCCAGGCGTGTAGAGAAGAGGTGGCCCAGTAGGAAGACAAGGTCAGAGAACATGGGTTATGAGGAAATAGGAATGCGCAAAAAAGATAAAAAGGTACTGAAGACAAGACGTGCACGTACAGAGACTAAACAGAAAAGAACAAGACCTCAGCGTTTAGTCGCTTCGGCCGTGAAATGGATCCCAAAAAAAAAAAGAAGCTGCGAGCGGTGCCGCGCGCGCGCCTTTCCTGCCATATGCTTTCAATTCATTAAAAGCATATGTCAGGAAATGCACGTAATAGACACCAATAGGCCAGGGGCGGAGCTATGCGCCCGCCTCTGGCCTATTGGTGTCTACCTTACAAAACAGCAAGCAGTGAAAGGCCAATAGCAGGCCACAAAAAGAAAATCACACGCACGAGCGTGCGGAATTTGCAGGTCTATTTTTAAACCCCCTTCAAGAGGGCTCTTTTGCGAGCCCTAAAAAAGGTGCTGAATTCCCAGTAAACTGAGAGAGAGGAGGGGAGAGAGAGAAAGAAAGAGAGAGAGAAAACAATGTGAAGCAGTGATCCTCCAATGCAAGTGCTCCCACTCAGTCTCTTCCAGGATACTACGTTGCAGTTCAAATCTGAGACAAGCAATGGCACCCATCAACACATCCGCACCATGAGGTAGGATCAGCACAGAGGCCAAAGCCATGGCACTGAACTTGCACCTTTGTTCTAAACTGCACAGGCAGATCATGGCCTCTCAGTCTCAGATAAAGAATTGAAGACCTTCTTGATCATGGATATCTTCATCTAGAACTCATCCAATTATCTGCACCTGTGTTTATCTATATGCATCTATGTTCCCTTAATCGGGCAGAGACTGGATTATAAGGCAGCAACTGGCAACACTCTGAGAGAAACAAAGGCAAGGAACACAAACTCAGGGCATACACACTCAACTGGTGTATGATGATACAATGACATTTATCGAGCTGCTGGAACCAGATAGATACAACAGCGGTGTGTGTATGCCTAATTGTTGCAGTCATGTAGGTGGAGTCCAACGGACCACGCAAAGAGTGGTAAGGATGGATCGTGGTTTGGAGAGCTCCCTCAAAAGCTGAAAGGGTTTCTTGGAATGGATTGCCGCTGTTCCTTCCCATTGAGGTTTGTGTCAAGTCCAAAGGTATTACATTTCTTCAACTTTCCAGCCAAAATGTAATTGCATTAAATCTGCTCAAAGGCACTATTTATTCAGGGAAATTATCATGGACAGCAGCCAATTGATCTTGTATACATCACGTGAAATGATTATTTTTTGTCTGAGATGCAGCAGGCTGGTAGCACTGCTGGGCTGGCTTTAGGGCAATGCAAAGTCATCTACATAAAGGGGGAATTCAGACTTAATCCTCCTCACTTGGGAACTGGTGCTCACCCTGGGGCCTGCTGCATGTCACACATCTAAGGTTAATTGGCAGGAAAATCTAATAACTTGTTAACGATATAAACCTATTGGCAGTCAGTTACTTAGGAATGTAACAAAAAAAAATAGTTTGCGGTTGCAGCGCCAAACGCAAAGCGTTATTCATTGGAATTAACCAGACAAGTTGTTAGAATTTGCAAAGCAACTGGGACGCTGGTAAGGTTTTAGAAAAGTGTTGAATTATAATACCGAACTTTGCAAATAGTAGAAAAAATGGCGACGTTCCTGAATTTTTTGAAAATCATTAAATTATAAAACCGACCTTTGCAGAGGTTAGAAAAAATGATACACTCAGCTGAAATATGCCATTTGCTTTCAGATATGGCTGGGGTACACGATCGTTAGAACATGTTATTGCTAGCCAGCTCTAAAAGATCCTATTTATATTATATTTCCATGCCAGTACCAACATGGGAGAGTAAATTTAGAAGACGGAGAGAGAAAAAGATGGGGAGAGAGAGAGTAGTATGTGTCTGGTGTTTGTGTGAAATAAAAGGGCATCCTCTGTGAAACTTCGGAAATATTAAGGCCCTTCTTTATGCACAGATATGACTCATTATTTTGCTCAAATTATGAATGTTTTCTCAAGGAATAAACAAAAAGATTTAAGATGTGACATTGGACATGTACGAAATGGAGTCTTCAGGGAGTTTACTGGACTCCAAGTAAAATGGGAAAAAAACGGATTGCTAGATTCTGGGAAATGCTAGGCAAATCCCTAAAGCAGATTGTATTCCAGCGTTTGTCGACTTCCTGTTAATTTGAGAGAGTTGAAACAAAATATTATTTGAATAAATCTGGTCTTAAAATTTGCTATAACTCTGCCATATCTATAGAAATCCTTTTCCAAGCTCAATATAATTAAAGTTACTGGGAAAGAGCTAACACCGATGGCTACAGTAAAAGTCTTCTAGTGGAGTAAAAGCTTATTTAGAAAATATTGAACTCCACACAAAGCTACCTACTGATACTGGAACCCTTGAGATGGCAAACCTAGTATAAATATACCATGTTTTGCTCCAACTAAGAGGTCAATTGCACCTATTTAATCTAATTTGGGAAGATTTTCTAGCTCTCTGTTTACATTTTAGGAAACAAATATTTGACATATTTGTAATGTAAAGCAGTGTTCAGTGTTATTACTATAAATGGATCACAACAAGGGAGTATTTAGGGAGCTGTATTATCTTACTGTGTATTTATATGTTACATATGTTTGTATAACAGCGATGTTTCTATTTACTGCACCTCTGATAGCTGTTCAATATTGCCCTCATCATTCCATTTGTTCTGCTTGTAACTTAAATCTTGAGAACAAGAGGATGTTTAAAGTCCTGATTCTCTTCCGAATGTTTAAATAGTTAAATGGAAAAAACAATACGTTAAATGTGTTAAGCATTAACAGAAGACAAAACCTAATAATAAAAAATAATGGAGCAATGGCTAGCAAATGGCCACTAGACTGGTGAACCATTAAGGAAAATAGAGGCAACCACCTTATGGCACTAGCACCAGAGGCAGCAAGACAGTGCCAGGCTGCAACACATGGCCTTGTTAGAGGGTGTGGGGAGCACCTCAATGACAACATGTAATGTGCCTGAGACTTCATGAATCAATCATTTCCTGAAACTAAAAAGCAAAGCCCATCTGAGAGGCACAAGTTGCAATATACATTTCATCAACGTAAATACCGTGGATATACTGGATGTGGTGTTATAGAATTGGGGTAGAGTGTTGGCAAATGATTACTTCGATTTTGCAAAGATGGTTGATAAAGCATGTAGATAATGACTAGTTCCCTGATCTTCTAGGCTGTAAAGGAAGAGAGCACCAGTCAATTTGTCAGTACAAAGTGCTCTGAAAGGCCAGGCAACCCAATTCCAAGTGTTCTTTTAGTTAGAGGTAACTGTTAAGAGCGAACAATAGCAATAAGTTCATTAGCTGGCAGAGACGTCTTTGTAAAAGGGCACTGAGGCAACACATTGAAAAAGTCCCATCTCAAGAGAAAACCTGGGTTAAACAGTGGTGATGGGCACTGTTCTCCCTGCCTCTAACCACTAAAGCAGCACTATTTGATTGCAGTGCATGCATTGAAATATTTCTGAAAGTCTAGCTTCAGTGACTATGCAGGGGTCCATGTGAATCCTGGTAGGTACAACATAGGCACTGGTCCAGTGATGGGGTCAATATTGCCTTCAATGCACCTTTATATAGACTATATGTGGCAGGTTTACTCAGATTATACACCTATCACTTATTGAACAAGGTGAGACAGACCCCGAGGTAACAATGAGCCGGGATAGAAAAAACAGACGAGTATCAGCAGCTTCAACTGCTGTGCAAAATATTTGCACCATCTCTTGCCTGAGAAAATTCGGTTGAATGAAAAGGTTGCCAATATGAATGTTTTGTGTTTTTTTTTATCCCGATTTCTGATTTAAATCTTTTCCATCTTCTTCATATGCTAGAATTGATTCTGTATGCCTTCTTACAAACATCGAATGTCACCTAGAATGCAGTCAAGTAGTTTACTGATGAAGAGCCTTCTTCAGATGCCAGAAAATCATAACAAAGATGAGTATCCACTATCTGTCAGTCAACCACACGGAGGAGGAACTCGAATGGGTAGTCCTGGAGAAACTGGATGACAAAAAAGATGCAGAGCACACTCTTTTCCAGAAGAAACAAAGATGGACCTACCGCCTATGAACCTTTGACAGGGAGCTTAATGATAATGCTTATCAGTCAACTAATAGCATACAATGTTTCTCCTAGGATGCCCAATGAGCCTCCAATGTGCCCTCTATTATTGCTATGTTTGCCCTTTATTCATCTTTATATATCACATGCATCTATATCAATAAAGAAGAAAACCTAGTCTCTCCATCAATCAGAAATCCAAAATTTAGCAGTAGTCAGTCTTCTTTTTTGAGCAAAGACATTTTCAACATCCTTATCTATTTCTCGCCTATGAAAATAACAACGGTCTAGAACTGGACATCAGTAAGACTGCTGTTCAAAATTCATGTTCAGAGTTTAATGTTTAAAATTAAAAAAATAAGGAATTTTCTTTTTTATATAATAAAAATAAAAAAAAATTATTGCAACTCACAATTTTTTGATTTAGAAATCTTTCTTCTTTGAAGATACACGCCGCACTATTGGCGTCGATTTACGATTACGAGCTCACTCTGAGCCAAGACAATTTTTTTCATAATCTCTATCTCGCTTTCTCATCTATGAAAAACAGCTGCTCAGTTCTTAAAAACAGATCGATGGCTCTCTGAAATTCACACTATAGAATTTTTCTTTCTGAAGAATTTCCAGAATATGCTATTTCAGTTAAGAACGTTTTTCCTCCATGAAATTGCCGTCTCGGAAGGTACAAGCCACACTATCGCCATCGACTTTTTTGTAGTATGGGCTCACATTCAGTCATCTTTCTACGCTCTCTTAGAAGATACACGGTGTACTATCAGCTTCCTTCTTTGATCGTATGCTCACATTGAGTTTTCTTTCAGTATCCTCTGGTGCTCCAATTAGGGATACCTACATGTAGGGGGGAGACACACCTGTGACCAGTCGAAGCGGGCTAGTCTGTATATATACTCCAGCTCTCTCGTCTCTTCACTGCATTCAAGACGGGAGAGACACAAAGAGCTACTCCATTCGACCTTTCTCACAAGTAAATGAAATAATCCTGGGTACAGAAAGCTTGAAATTCCGCTTTCCATTTCCATTATCCTTGATCTGGTTCTCCACTTGGTTTTTATGTTTTTATACGTCTCTATTCAGATGTGAAAGAACCATATTTCGTCTCCCACAACCCATGAGGCAAGACACAGTCCTATAATATGATATTTCTGTACCCATTTTTACTGTTTATTGCATGTTCCTTTTTAAAAATACTCATTTTAAGGAATACCCTTTGGGTAAGTGATCACACTACACACCGTCTAAGCTTGTTAGCTCTAGTCTACTTCTCTTTCTTTACCTTCACTATAGATTTTGACAGAGTCCAATTCATTCATTCATTCATTCATTTATCTTTATTTCGGCAATTTTGCCCAAAAAGATGTACATACAGTAATAAAATCAACAGTCTATAAAATACCTGGATAATAAAAAAGTCAAAATGAGCACAAGTAATAAATATGATACATTATCCAAATCAGTCAGTAAACATCTACATTATCGGCTTTCAAATTAATTTAGAAAGTGCATGTGCAAAGATTAAGATTAGGTGTTGTTTAGTATAGCCCTGCGCTTAAACCATATTGCTGTGAGAAATTTTGCTGCACCGAAAAAAACCTTACTAGATAAATCTTTTTTAAAATACGATAGGCTTGCATACAGTGTGTGATCCCCATGTTTCTACACAATGGCACAAGCCAATTAACCCCCCCGCTAGGGCCACACAGACCTCTGCTAGTCAGGCCCTATGCGATGGACTCTCTGACTATTTCCTCGAAAAAATAAACAATCTTTGTGTCTCATTCCCTAATGGGATATCTCCCCTGCCCCCCCACACTAGGCCCCCAGTATCCTCGTCCCTATTATCCTTCAATAAATTGACCATTGACACTGCTATCAGGCTACTCACCCAATGCAAATCTGGTGCCCCCTCCGACCCTGTCCCTGCTAAACTTATGGGTGATCTGGCTCCTTCACTAGCCAGCTCCTTCCTCTCCATCTGGAATGCCTCCCTCCACCACGGCTTCTTCCCAACCACTTGGAAGGAGGCTCTGGTGGTTCCCATTCTGAAAAAGTCCGATGCCGACCCCACAATCTTCGCCAACTACCGCCCCATCTCCCTTCTCCCCAAACCCGCTAAAGTCCTAGAAAAAGCCGTGCAGCTGCAACTTACGGAGTACTTGGAGAACAACTCTCTGCTGCACGACTCACAATCTGGATTTCGAGCGGGATTCAGCACTGAGACGGCTCTGTTGGAGGTGTCGGAGACTATCCGTGAGTGTGTGGATAAGGGCGAGGAGGCCATGCTTGTCCTCCTCGACCTGTCCGCCGCTTTTGATACGGTCTCCCACCCCATCCTCCTTGACCGACTCAGACAGACAGGCATTGGCGGCACTGCCATCAGCTGGATCGAGTCCTTCCTTACTGGAAGAAGTCAGAGGGTCTTGCTGAGGCCGTTCAAATCTGAGGATAAACCCTTGTTATGTGGTGTGCCACAGGGCTCTGCCCTCAGCCCTCTATTTTTCAACGTCTATCTCGCCCCACTGGCCGCTGTTGTGGAGTCCTGCCGAGTCAGAGTGGTCTCTTATGCTGATGACACTCAGCTGATGTTTTCCTTCAGAGTCCACTCGGACTCCACGTTCGCCAACTTCCGCCAGTGTCTTGACAGCATCAGTGTCTGGATGACCAACCACCATCTAAGACTTAATGCGGATAAGACAGAGGTGCTGTTTTTTAACCAGAAAAATCCCATCCCCCCCTCACGGTGGTGGCCCACGGCACTTGATCCCGCTCCCTCCACCGTCCACTCTGCCCGCAACCTGGGATTCCAGTTCGATGACTCTCTCTCATGCAAAGCCCAAGTTAACAAAGTTACATCTGCCTGCTTCTTGAAGCTGCGCATGATCAAAAAGGTACTTCCCTATCTCCCCCTAGACTCCCGCCGAACAGTAACCCAGGCTCTCATTACGTCTCACCTGGACTACGCCAACAGCCTATACGCTGGTGCTCCTCAGTACCTGATCGACCGGCTTCAGATTGTCCAGAACGCGGCTGCCAGACTGATTGGAAACATCCCCTACCGTCAGTCAGTCACCGCCTATCGTAAAGAGCTTCACTGGCTTCCCATTGCCAGCCGCATCAAGTTCAAGATCCTCACCCTTGCCTATCGAGCTATCAACGACCTTGGACCCAATTACCTTAAAAAGCGAGTGTCAATATCTCACTCCATCAGATCCTTGAGATCCAACAACCTCCGCCTCCTGATCTCTCCCCGCTTTAGACTCGCTAGAATGGGCGGCAGAGGGTTTAGTGTTATCTCTGCCAAACTGCCAATCGATCTCAGATTCTGCCCTTCTGAATCCATCTTTCGGGCCAGACTTAAAACGTGGCTATTTTCCGGACTCTGATCCTCACACTGCTGATATCCCCCCTCTTTTCTCCCCTCGAGGCTCAGGTTCTAGCGCCGGGACACCCCTCCGGGGGTAGCTGTGCGCTCTACAAGCTACATAAATAAATAAATAAATAAAACAAATAAATACCTCCTTATTCTTTGATAGGCAGGACAGAAAAACATGATATGTAGGTCATTTTCCAAATCACAGTTGCAGCTAGGACAATTTTCCGGGGTGGCCGGAGACCATTTAGCAGTAAAGGCTCTGATCGGTAAGGTACCATACCTCCACTGTAAATACAACTTCCTAGTTAAAACAGGATAAATGTCATCCAGAACACATTCAAAATAATAACAATCTTTTACCTTTAAAAAACAATAAGTTAGGGTGCCGGCTTGAGCAATACGTATGGAGTTGGATAATTTGTTTTCATAGTAAAGTTTTGATAAACTTTTTCTTGAGACCCTGGTATAGGCAATTTCAGGATCATACCACATTTGCGGGACCCCTGGCTTGATAAATTCATTTTTTATACAATCAAGCCATGGTATTTTCACTGCATTTGCTAAATTTAGAATTTCTAGGAGTTCCTGCCTGTAGTTAAGGAGCTCCGGCGTGCTCCAAAGTCTGCACCAGAATGTCAATGGCTTGAGACCCAAGACCTCATCTATTGGCCTGAGGCCCATATCAAGTCTAAGAGGTAACAAGGGAGTACTAGGGGGCAAAGTTAGTAATTGAGGAATTTGTTTTCTGTGATGACAATATCAGGCCTACAGACATGCCCCCATAGTTCACCCCCGTAGGTGACTGCACCTCTTACCTGTATTTTGTATATCTCAATAGGTGGGCCAATGGGTTTAATTGTGGAGGTATTAGAAAGCTTAAGAATACCCCCTATTAGCTGTGCCTGTTTGAGTTGAGATTTGATTTGCTGAGGGGCCCACGTCATGCTTTCGTTTAGAGTTACCCCTAAGTAATCAAAAATCCGAACCCTTTCCAGCCTGATAGCTCCTATTGTAGGGTTTGGGCGTGTGGTTACTGGGGAATTAAAAATCATAAATTTGGTTTTAGAAGCATTGATTTCCAGACCCCGTTCCACACAGAATGCCACAAAACTGTCCAATGTCCTTTGGATCCTCATTGGGGATTTTGACAGCAGCAGAGTGTCATCTGCAAACATAATTGCTGACACCCTGCTGCCGGCTAGCTTGGGGGCGTAAGTATTTGATATCCCATTTAGATGGGAAATTACCCCGTTGACGTAGAGGCAATACAGGGTGGGTGCTAGAACGCACCCCTGTCTTACCCCCCTGTCAACGGGGAATTTTGAGGACAATGAACCATTCCTCCCGCACCTCACCCGAGCAAAATTTTCTCGGTGGAGCCGTATTAAAATATTGAAAAGTTGGAATGGAATGCCCATCTCAGCTAATACTGTCCAGAGCTTGCCTCTAGGAACCAAATCGAAGGCAGCACGTAGATCCACAAAAACTGTGTATAAACATCCCCCTTCAATCTTAACAGTCTCCCAAAATAACAAGGTCAGACGAAAGATCTGATCCATTGTGGATATGTTTCTTCTGAACCCTGCCTGGAAGGGACTCAATATGGAATTTTCCTCCATCCAGTCCCGGAGGCGATCTAAAATTAGCCTGCCAAAAATCTTTTGCGGCACGTCTATTTAGCTGATCGGCCTGTAATTGGCTGGGAGCAGAGGAGAGCCCTTCTTGTGAATAGGCACAATCTCTGCACCCAGCCAAGTACTAGGTACTGACATACCTCTAAGGACTGCATTGTAAATGGCTAACAAATATGGAGCCCATATTATAGGTTCATGCTTAAAGAGGTCGCAAGGAAGCTTGTCCAGCTCCGGGGCTTTACCTGCGGCCAATTTGAGTATTGCCTCAGAGACCTCCCTCACCGTAAAGTCCACTACATCCATTTGACAAGTGGGATCTAAGAGTCCAATTACAATTTAACTGTTTATTTCGGATTAAAAATCTATAAAACACATAAAAGCAAGTACAGTTCTGTGTGGACATTAATCGCAAATAAAATATTCAAAAAATGAGTACAGTATACAAATGTTAAAAACACAATTGTAAGAATTAAAAGGAAATAAGATGTTAAACACACAACCAATAGAAAGCTTTTACTGCACCCTTAATGTTCACAATAGTATTCTAGGGTTGTGACAGTTGGTGTGGAGAGAGTCACTGGCGAGTCCCCACATCAACTGTCATTGCCCAATATTCCACCCATGAGTCTGGAATCATTGCCTAGTAAGATTCCATCCTGAATCTTCTTTGCATCAGACCTAAAGTAATACAGTATCCCTAATCCTAGGATGGGAGGGAAAACAGATGACAGTGACAGTAAGCCATTTCCTAAATAAACAGGTACGCAGGCAATGTCTTACCACTTTTAGAGTTCTGGATCTCATTAGAAAATTGAAGCCACTTCCCATGACATGGATTTACAAATGCAATACATCTGTAAAGACACAAACAATATATTGGTACCAGTTTCGAATTCAGCACTATTCTATGCACATCCAAACAGAATAAACAAAAGACCAAAAAAGAAAAAAAATATATATATATATTCACTGAAATAAACAGGTTTCAGGGACGTTATAGTTAGTTGGACATTTCACTCGTACAAAACCATAGAAATTCCCCCGTTATAGTTAGTTCAGCTAACTATAACTCGCACGCCCGCAATGCACTGCTGATGACGTCACATATTACATCACTAATGACATGGTCAGTGACATCACTCATGACATCACTGATGCCATCTCAAAAGACATCACTGTCCCTTGGTTCTACCGAGGCAAAGGATGACTGCCAACACTTCCTGGTTTGGAGTGTTGACAGCCAATTAGCATGCAGCTCGTGATCAGGAGGGTGCACGGATCCTGCGCACCTCTAGATATATAAAAAAATGTATTTTGCTTTTCTCAGCAACTACTAAACTGATTTACACCATTTAACAAAAAAGGGCTCTTTCTGAACCAAGAGCTACATTTTTGCCAAATTTGGTGTAATTCCGTTCAGCAGTTCGGGCTGTAGCCATGTCTAAAGTTTCTGATGTGAAATTACATGGGGGAAACACGTTTTGGGACCCCCTTTTTTTTAGGCCCCCCCTTGACAAATCACCCCAAAACTTTCAAGATAAGAGCAGACCAGAGAGGGCCACAAGTTTTGAAAATTTCACAAAGATTCGTCAATCGGCACCAAAGTTATTGGAAATAGAATGTTACTGGTGACTGCCAGTAGGTAATATACATTACCTACTGGCGGTCGCCAGTAGGTAGTTATAGTTAGGACCCATTTTCCATAGGAAATCCGCAACATTCTATTTGGAATAACTTTGGCGCCGGTTGATTAATCTTTGCGAAATTTTCAAAACTAATGGCCAGCTCCAGGCCGCTCCTATCCTGAAAGTCTCGGGGTGATTCGTGAAGCAGGGGCCGAGAAAAAAGGGGGGGTCCCAAACATGTTTTCCCCATGCAATTTTACATAGGAACCGTTCATCGCGGCTACAGCCCGAACTGCAGAATTACACCAAATTTGGCAAAGAGGTAGTCTTTAGTTCAGACTCGTACATTTAGCTTAAATGGTGTAAATCCATTCAGTAGTTCCTGAGAAAATGACAATTTCAAGTACATATATATATGGATCCGCGCATCCTGGGCACACTCTAAGCGCACTGTCCCGATCGCGTGCTGAATGCTAATTGGCTGTCAAGAGGTTGTCAACATTTGAAACCAGGAAGTGTTGGCAGCCATTTTGTGCCTCGGTAGATGCGAGGCTGAAGGAAATAAGTGTGCAAAATGTATAAAGGGGCAGGGTAGAAATACCCTGACCCTCTAGACCTAGTTAGGGGGCCCCACAAGGACTCCCAGGGCCCAAAAAATGTTTGGTTTTTTTTAAACGGCAAAGTGCATGCAGGGTGAGCGGATCCTGCTGTAAAAAAATACAAATAAAACGGAGCTTCTTAAATAATTAGCCCCCTGGGGGGCCAAATCCCAGGAGAAAAATTATTAAAATGTATGGGGGGCCCAGAGGGGCCCCCCAGGCCCCGGGGACCGCCTCCCCACGGGGCTACAAAATAAATGGTTGGGGGGCTCCAAGGCACCCCCCAGCAAAATAAGTGGGTGGGGGGCTCAACGGCCCCCCAAGCCCTGGAGACCACCACTCCCTGGGGCTTTGTGTATTGTTGGGGGGGCTGTGTGGCCTCCCTCCTGAAGCCTTGTTGTGGCCCTAGGGTTGCCACACCCCAGGGCCAGCTCCTGCAGGGCCTCGGGGTGCCCACCCCAGGACACTCCTGTTTGCTTTGACAGGGCAGGAGTCTCGCGGTTCCCGCCCTCCCATAGCAAACTTGTTTTTGATTTTGAAAGAGAGAGCAGGAAACCTGCTGTCTCTTTCAAAATCCAAACCATATTGCTTTTCCACACGGGGAGCTGCATGTTAGCAGCTCCCCATGTGGAAAAGCAATGCCGGCTCCCGAAGGACGCGAGGAGTCGGCTGGGACCGTGGAGGCATTAGGGCTCCCCTCACGGTCCCCAACGTTTTATTTAAGCCCTGGGGTATGGGGTCCCTGAGGAAAGTAGAAATTAGTGATAGGGGTAATTTTTTTTACTGTAAAATTAGGAGTCCCGCACCCAGTGCGGCGCTCAGTGCGGCCCCCTGGTGTGCACGTGTTGGATGCACGACTCCTAACCTGTAGGGTGTGCGACTCCAGCGCATTTGGTGCATGACTTCTACGCATTGGGTGCACAACTCTGACGTTTTGGGTGCGCGACTCCAAGTAAAAAAAATAATATTTTTCAGATATACATCAAGCTTATGTGTTTAGATCTTGGGTGGCTCTAAAAAGAGCCCTTGTGTTTATTGAGAGATTTCGGTACCTACATGTAAGTACCTATGCAGAGTCTAAAGTTGATGAGGAAGACTCTGTTACCCTCACCCGTAAAATGTACACCATCTCTCCTATAGATGCCATCCATATTGAAACGCAGATTGTTGTGACAAATGGACCCCATCTTATAATCTCGGAGAAAAGCAGAAACAGATTTATTGACATGTTTCCTAGCTTTCTCAATCTGTGGACAACATTTATTGGACCAGTTCCATTTCTGCCTTTGGAATATGTTAGAATAGATAAAGGCAGTTTGGGGGAAAAGTGGCATCAATTCTGTAAAGGTGTCTTTCATAAGCATTTCCAGACTTACCCATGTCAAAGTGCCTAGGTCATTGCCACCACAGTGCACAATTATGAGGTCAGGGTGTTGGAGATGCAAAAAGGATTTAACCAATGGCATCAATTGGTGCCACTTTAACCCTCTCTGTCCAATCCATTTAATGTCTACATTTGGCAAAGCTAGGTCTTTGTCCATGCCTCTGTTTTCTGCATACCTTTGGCTCCAGAAAATATAGCTGTGTCCCACAATCCACACTCTAAGCATCTTGAAGGGAGATCTGGATGCACTCAGAAGGTGTCTGTATGTAAAATGGCAGTTTGAGAAGTGAGATTTTTCTAAAATGGATAAGATGCAGTTTTGAAAAAAGAAAAGAAATGATTGGGTGTTTGAGATCATTCTAGTCTGAAAAAGTAGGTTGCATGTTTCTGTTTTTTAAAAGCATGTTTCTTGTTGGTTAAGAAAAACTGTTTGAAAGGAACATTACATAGGATAAGCTGATATTTTGAAATGTCAGGCACACTTGCTGTTTGGATTAGCAACATTGTGTGCTGAACTTGTGACCTGTGTGCTTAGTTGAGTGGTCTATGAACTGTTACTATGGTAACAGGCAGTGAGCAGACTGGGGGTAGGGTTCAAACTTATGTCATTTGGAAAGGGCTGAAATGTGTAACCAATAGAAATCTGTGTTAGCTTTTGAATTAATGTGGGAAGCAATGTGATTTGATATTTACATGTATATGTGTGAAGAATGAGAGGGAACGTTTGTTATTTTTAGGTTTTGCTAAGAGCTGCACAGTACAGAGATTCAGTATGAGAAAATCTGGTGTGTGACTGACATACTTCTTAATCTACGAATCAATTTGAAAGGTAACTTATTCATTTGTGAGAGGTCATTTGTGGTGTGTTTGTTAGTAATAAGATTAATGTGTTTCTCTTGGTAAAGTTCAGGAAGTAGTCTTGCTTGTCTAGAATCACTTTGTGAGACTGTGTTCTAAATATGTAGAATGTGTGCAGTCATCTTACCTGTTCCAGACTATTAAATGTTTTTTTACTATAGGGCAAGGGTTACTGTTTTCTGTCTAGAATCACACTGTGAGTCAGTGTGCATTTGGGAAAATTGTGAGACAAGCATTTGGTTTCTTCATGTGTTTGAAGACACATAAGTGCTTAAAAACCTTTCTTGTCAAGTTTGTATTTACAAAATGAGTTAGGCTTCAACAGTAAAATGCAGTAATGAAATATGTGGAATGTGGGCAGTCACCTTAGTTTTTGTAGATCATTCAATGTGTTTTGATGACGGCCAAGGGATACTCTTGCTTTTCTAGAATTATACTGTGAGTCTGTGTACATTTGGGAACTATTGTGAGAGAAGCATGTGGGTACTTCATGTGCTTGCAGATATATAACTGGTTAAAACCTATCCTGTTGCCAAGTTTTGGTAGAATTTGAAACCAGTCATTGCTTATGTATTTGCTAAATGAGAAAGGCTTCCACAGTACAGTGCAGTTCTAAAATATGTCGAATGTGTGCAGTCATGTCACCTGTTCCAGACTAGTAAATGTTGTTTGCTAAAGTGCAAGGGATACTGTTATTTGTCTAGAACCACACTGTGAGTCAGTGTGCATTTGGGAAAATTGTGAGAGAAGCATTTGGTTGCTTGAAGTGTTTGCACACACATAAGTGCTTAAAAACCTTTCTTGTTGTCAAGTTTTGATAGAATGAGAAACTAGTCATTGCTTATGTATTTACAAAATTAGCTAGGCTTTAACAGTAAAATGCAGTAATGAAATATTTGGAATGAGTACAGTCACCTTAGTTTTTGTAGATCAGTCAATGGGTTTTGATAAAGTCCAAGGGATAATCTTGCTTGTCCAAAATCACACTGTGAGACTGTGTACATTTTGAAACTGTTGTGAGAGAAGCCCTTGGGTATTTAATGTGTTTGTAGATATATAACTGGTTAAAAACCTATCATGTTGCCAAGTTTTGGTACAATTTGAAAGCCGTCCTTTTTTTATGTATTTTAAAATGTGTCAGGCTTGTACTCTAAAGTGCAGTAATGAAATATGTGGAATGTATGCATTCACCTTACCCCTTCCAGACTACAAAATGTTTTTTGCTGAAGTGCAAGGGATACTGTTATTTGTCTAGAATCACACTGTGAGTCAGTGTGCATTTGGGAAAATTGTGAGAGAAGCATTTGGTTGCTTGATGTATTTGCAGACACATAGGTGCTTAAAAACCTTTCTTGTTGCCAAGTTTTGATAGAATTAGAAAATAGTCATTGCTTAAGTATTTACAAAATAAGTTAGGCTTTAACAGTAAAATGCAGTATTGGAATGTGTGCAGTAACCTTAGTTTTTCTAAATCAGTCAATGTGTTTTGATAAAGTCCAAGGGATAGTCTTGCTTGTCTAAAATCACACTGTGAGACTGTGTACATTTTGGAACTGTTGTGAGAGAAGCCCTTGGGTATTTCATGTGTTTGTAGATATATAACTGGTTAAAAACCTATCATGTTGCCGAGTTTTGGTACAATTTGAAAGCAGTCATTGCTTATGTACTTTAAAATGTGTCAGGCTTGTACTCTCAAATGCAGTTATGAAATATGTGGAATGTGTGCAGTCATCTTAACTCTTCTAGGCTA
The DNA here is from genome assembly GCF_964261635.1 of Lissotriton helveticus. Lineage (NCBI taxonomy): Eukaryota > Metazoa > Chordata > Amphibia > Caudata > Salamandridae > Lissotriton > Lissotriton helveticus. Next base: position 1,207,658,163 of record NC_136068.1, read on the forward strand.
GTGAATAGTGTTGCTTCTCAAGAATCACAATGTGAGTGTGTGTGCATTTGTAAAGCATTGTGAGAGAAGCATTTGGTAATTTTATGTGTGGTTGTACTACTGTAATCATTCCGTCATTATCCAAGTACTCATGCAGCGATTCAGAGCCTTAGCAAATGTACTGCTTCAAACTCCTATGGACTATGCATGTAGTAGACTAACCACCTTCACACTTGTGTTTCAGGCGTACAATTCCCTAGTATACACTCCAGCAAACACCCTGTAACTTCTCTTGCAATCCCATAGTGAATATGTCAGTACCATGTACTAATCCATTCAGTAAAGTAAAATTTAATTAATTATGAATTCACCCAGTGTCTCTCCTTATAGTACTGTAATCATTCAGTCAGTATGCATGTACTAATGCAGTGAGCCAGGCTTTAGGGCACTGAGTGCTTCAAACTCCTATGCACTATGCATGTAGTGGTCTAACCACCTTCATACTTGTGTTTCAGGCCTACAATTCCCCAGGGAGTATCCATACACTCCAGCAAACACCCTGTGACTGCTCTTGCAATCCCATAGTGAATCTTTCAGTACCATGTACTAATCCATTCACTAAAGTAAAACTCAACCAATTATGAATTCACCCAGTGTCTCTCCTTGTAGTACTGTAATCATTCAGTCAGTATGCATTTACTCATGCAGTGAGCCTGGCTTTAGGGCATGGAGTGCTTGAAACTCTATGGACTATGTATGTAGTTGTCTAACCACCTTCACACTTGTGTTTCAGGCCTACAATTCCCCAGTTAGTATCCATACACTCCAGCAAACACTCTGTGACTGCTCTTGCAATCCTAAAGTGACTCTTTCAGTACCATGTACTAATTCATTCACTAAAGTAAAACTCAACCAATTATGAATTCACCCAGTGTCTCTCCTTATAGTTCTGTAATCATTCAGTATGTATGTACACATGCAGTGAGCCAGGCTTTAGGGCATGTAGTGTTTCAAACTCCTATGCAGTATGCCTGTAGTGGTCTAACCACCTTCACACTTGTGTTTCAGGCCTACAATTCCCCTGTCAGTGTCCATACACTCCAGTAAACACCCTGTGACTGCTCTTGCAATGCCATAGTGACTCTTACAGTACCATGTACTAATCCATTCACTAAAGTAAAACTCAACCAATTATGAATTCACCCAGAGTCTCTCCTTATAGTACTGTAATTATTCAGTCAGTATGCATGTACTCATGCAGTGAGCCAGGCTTTAGGGCACGGAATGCTTCAAACTCCTATGCAGTATGCATGTAGTGGTCTAACCACCTTCACCATTGTGTTTCAGGCCTACAATTCCCCAGTCCTGGACCATTCCCAGTCAGGGTTCTGCAGCAATCACAGCACCGAGACTGCCCTCATCTCCGCCACCGACGACATCTGGACCCTGTTGGACAGTGGCAAGACCGCAGCACTCATCCTCCTAGACCTCTTTGCCGCCTTTGACACCGTCTGCCACCGCACACTACGCACACGCCTCCATGCCACAGGGATCGGAGACAAGGCTCTGGATTGGACCACCTCCTTCCTCTCTGGCAGAACCCAGAGCGTCTGCCTCCCCCCATTCCGTTCCAAAGCCTCCGAGATCATCTGCGGCACACCCCAGGTATCCTCCCTCTCAGCCCGACGCTGTTCAACATTTACATGGCCCCGCTCGCACACGTAGCCCGACAGAACGACTTCAACATAATCTCCTATGCTGATGACACTCAGCTGATCCTCTCCCTCACCAAGGACCCCATCACAGCCAAAGCCAACCTCCACGAAGGAATGAAGGCCGTCGCTGACTGGATGAAGACCAGCCGTCTGAAGATGAACTCGGACAAGACGGAGGTTCTCATCCTCGGCTCCAGCCCTTCAGCCTGGGAGGGCTCCTGCTGGACGATGGCACTAGGGGCAGCCCCGACACTCACCGACCACACACGCAACCTGGGAATCATCCTCGACTCAACGCTCTCAATGACCAAGCAAGTCAACGGCCTCTCCTCTTCCTGCTTCAACACCCTCCGCATGCTCCGCAAGATCTACAGATGGATCCCGACAGATACAAGAAAGACAGTCACCCAGGCCCTCGTCAGCAGCAGACTCAACTACGGAAACACCCTCTATGCGGGAGGCCCCCCACCTGAGAAACCTTCACTGGCTCCACATCAACAAGAGGATATCCTTCAAGCTCCTCACCCACGCACACAAGGCACTCCACAAGACTGGCCAAGCCTACCTCAACAGACGGCTCTCATTCTACATCCCCAACGGCCAGCTACGCTCCGCTGACCTCTCACTCGTCACGATCCCTCAAATCCAAAGAACAACCACCGGTGGGAGATCCTTCTCTCACCTCGCCACCAAGACATGGAACACTCTCCCACTGAGCCTACGACAGCCCAAAGACCAGCTAACCTTCAGGAGGATACTCAAGACCTGGCTGTTCGTTCAGTAGCGCCCCCCACCCCCAGCACCTTAAAACCTTCCCGGGTATGTAGTGCGCTTTACAAATGATTGATTGATTGATTGAGTCAGTATCCATACACTCCAGCAAACACCGTGTGACTGCTCTTGCAATGCCATGGTGACTCTTTCAGTACCATGTACTAATCCATTCACTAAAGTAAAACTCAACCAATAATGAATTCACCCAGTGTCTCTTCTTATAGTTCTGTAATCATTCAGTCAGTATGAATGTACTCATGCAGTGAGCCAGGCTTTAGGGCATGGAGTGCTTCAAACTCCTATGCACTATGCATGTAGTGAGCTAACCACCTTCACACTTATGTTTCAGTCTTACAATTCCCCAGTCAGTATCCATACACTCCAGCAAACACCCTGTGGCTGCTCTTGCAATCCCATAGTGACTCAGTACCATGTACTAATCCATTCACTAAAGTAAAACTCAACCAATTATGAATTCACCCAGGGTCTCTCCTTATAGTACTGTAATCAATCAGTCAGTATGCATGTACTCATGCAGTGAGCCAGGCTTTAGGGCACGGAGTGCTTCAAACTCCTATGCACTATGTATGTAGTGGTGTAACCACATTCAAGCTTGTATTTAAGGTCTACAATTCGTCAGTCAGTATCTATATAGAATTTGTTTGTATAGTACTAGAAAAGTATAATTTATAAAGTTATTCATTTACATTTATTTATGTTGATTTTTTACAGATATTGTTTATCATCTCTAAAATAAAGTTATCATGCCTGAAAAATCAAAAAAGAGAAAAAGAGAGCTAAAGGACAGTTACTTGAAGAAAACTCAACAACAAGTATTGGATGACCAACATAATGTGGCTAAAAAGACAAAATCTTCTAGTAAGACCACTAAGGAATTCATTACAAATCTTAATAGACCCGGAAAGAACGTTAAGGATGTTAAACCCACTGCCAATGCTTCAACCAGAAATAATAGTCAATATAATAGGAAAGGAAGAAAGACAATGTACAGTCAAAGGATACAACGTATGATAAAAGAAGAGAAAATCAGTATTAAGAAATACGCAAAAAAATATTTAATAACAGTGTAGTACAGAATTTGCTTAAAGATATGAAGAAATATATAAAGAGAGCACGATTTTATAAAAAGAAGACACATATTGAATCCATTGTTAAAAAGGCTTTTTAAGTAAATAGGAAATTATTTATTTTAGTTTTAAACAGAATTCGATTACTAGATACACCAATCTATTTAATGAAGGTCAAAAGTAAGAGGAAAAGAGTAATTAATAGAACTAATTTGTGTGATTATTTTTTGGGGGAATGGAAACACAGTTCAAGTTCAGAGCCTTTTTTTAATGAAGAGAGTTATTTTCAGACCAATGATTTGTTGCATGCAGTTGACACCAGTGGTCGAGCTTATGAGGTTAGAAATGGTTGTCCTATTGAGAAAGACAAAATGGTTCCCAGAAATGCAGAAGAAGTGATAGCTGATGAAGTTCTAGACAGACGTCCTAAAGCCCCAGTGTACACTTGGGATTGCAATAGTATTTGTAGTGTACGACTCAAGAATCTATTGATCTTTTACACAATTTCTTACGAGCATATACTAAAAAAAGTGTTAAACAAAAGATGAAGGTGTTGCAAGGACTAGATCCTTGCAGAGTGAGAAAAAATACTGTTTTGCAAGGTCATTCTCTGGCTTGTCTTTCTAGAAAAGTATCTCAAAGTGTTTTTCACCATTTCAGGATGTTAGCAGTACATCATACTCAAATGCAGAAGTTAGTCAGAAGATTGTATTATGCAAAAAGTCCAGCACTAGAGATAAATGAGTTGAACAATGCTCTTTTGTGTGGATCAGTATCAGATGTGAAGAAGATTTGTGATGAAATTGAGTTTTGTTACTTTGGTCCTCAACAAGAGAGTGCAGAAACTGATACATTAATAGAAGAGAATTAATAGAAACTGATACATTAATAGAATAGAATATTACAAGAAAATGTGATGATCAAATTACAAAGTTTAAGATGATTTCAGGTGAAAGGCTAAAGTTTTCTTGTATTTGTTGTCGGCGAACTCACTATAAAAATCAGGCTAGGAGTGTTGATCTGTATTTAAAAAGTGAAAGAGAAAATAATGATATGTGGAAGGAATTTGCAACTTATTTGTTGGTAAAAAATTGTTTTGATTTGGGTTCTGATGAGCGTATTTGTAAATATTGTTATAAAAAGTTAGATGAGAATAAAATGCCCGCTAGAGCTGTCCATAATAATTTAGTCGGTTGCTATTCCTCCAGAACTGATAGATTTAAAACCTATGAGTCTATTCTCATTCAGAGTGTGCACCCGTTTCAGGCTATTGTTCCTATGGAGCCTAAAACAGGTAAATTGCCTCCTTCAGATTTACAAAGAGGATTAAAAGGAAGAGTTATATTTACCGTTAGATTTAAAGAAAAATATTGAAACTATTGGTCTAGAGAGTGTAGAAAATGAACCACTAGTTATTCTTGATATTGACGTTCCTACTAAGATTTAGGAAATCTGGAAGGAGTTAGTGAATAATAAGAAAGTACAGAAGGCAACTTTGGATTTGATAAAAAAACAATAAGTACTATATAAATGTTTATATGGGAGAAGATGAAATACTTTTAACAGAAGATACTGAAACGTCAAGTGGACAAATTGAAAAAGTGGACATGTCAAGAAGTGAAGAAATCTATGAACATTACAGTGTACATCCACTTCATTCAAATGAAGTGATGGGGAACACTATTGAGTTGTTCCAAATGAAAAAAGCAAAGGGAAGTCCCATGAGTGTATGGGAAGAGAGCTTAGAAGCTTGTTTTCCGCAGTTGTTTCCAACAGGAAAAGGTGGACGATATGATGAACGTCCTGTGCAGATTCCGGCATCGGAATATCGGACAACAAGATTATATGCAGAAGATCCAAGATTTCAACAATGTATCTCTTATATATTTCATCTTTTGTTTGAAAGTGACCTGTGTGGACTTTAATATGCAGTTAATCACATATTGAAAACAGGAGTACATCTGCAAAATGTTTCTGCAAAGGATTTTATGGATAAAGTGCACCAGAGAGATGATCATTTAGAAGCTCAGCTGATTAATCTGATGGCATGTCAGCGTGGCACAAATGAATATTGGTCCAGTCATCATGGAGAACTTAAATGTATGTCACAGAACTTAGGAACTCCTACCTGGTTTCTTACCCTAAGCTGGGCTGAGTACACTTGGGATGATTTACTTGAATTTCTTCGAGAGGCAAATTCCAATATAAAAAATATTGAATACAAGACACCTGGAGAATTGTGCTCTTTGGATTCTGTTAATGTATGCAGGTATTTTAATCATAGATTTGAAGCTATGTTGTATTTTATCTGCAATAAAAAAAAATCTGCTCTTGGAGAAGTTGTGGATTTCTTTTGGAGAAAGGAGTATCAAGCGAGAGGTGCTCCTCATATACATATGCTGTTATGGATCAAGGATGCACCCAAATTTGGAACAGATTCGGATGATACTGTTTTATCTTTTATTGAAGAATATGCCACATGTGCTGTACCCAAAAGCACAGAAGAAAACAACTAAAGACAACAAGTCTTACGATTCCAAAGCCATGGTTGTGGAAAATACTGTTGACGAAAGTACACGTCTAAGGATAAGTTCTATACCAAATGTCGGTTTGCATTTCCACGTCCTGTAATATCCAAAGGAAGAGTGAACAGTTTTATGTCAGCTATGCGACATACCATCACAAGAAAGTCTCCAAAAAATGCCTACAATTTAAGAAGAAGCAAAGAGTCAAAATACATAAATTACTACGATCCGGTTATTCTATCCATGTGGAATTCTAACATGGATATTCAGTATGTTGTGGCAATTCCATTGCTGTTGCTTGATATGTAACGTCCTACATTACAAAATCAGAAAAGACGGAATTGAAAGAAATGTGGGAAGAGATTTCTCACGAGAAGACTCTAAGTAAGAAATTATACAGTTTCAGTTTGAAGATACTATCCCATCGAGAAATTGGAGCATATGAATGCTCAAATCGGTTATCATCTGCAAGTCTACCCTCCAAATGTAGAAGAATAATTTGGGTGAGTTTAGGTCTTGCTACAATGCCAAATCGGGTACTGAAATCTGTTCAAGAAATTGAATATTTAGCAGAAAAAGATCCAGAAAGTACAGATATTTTGAAAACGAATATGTTGGATACATATTACCCAAACAGAAGTCATCATCTTGAGAACATGTGCCTCTATGAAGAACTGCAAAACTACACTGTTAAACGGAATACTACAGAGAACATCAATGATGGAAAATATGGAGTGTTTGGTTCCGAAGGATGTTTGGTAAAACAAACAAAAGGAAACTTGATTAATCACAGGAAGCTGAGTTGCGACACTACTGATAAAAAGGAATTTTACTATTTAGCTCTTTTGGAACTGTTCAAACTATGGCGTTCAGAATTGGAATTACTTGGAGATTTTCACAGCTATGAAGATTCCTTCAATGCTTGTAAAGATACCATACAATGTACTGCTTTTGCAAATTATGTGAAAATGTTGAACGATGAAATTCATCAAGAAGCTACTATTGCAGCTGAGATTGCTAGAGACAGTTCTCAAGACGGTCAAAGTTTTGCTGCGCTGAGTTAAGATCCACAAGGACAACCAATTGTTGAAAATGAAGCAGAAATTGCTATGAATGAGGTGGAAACAGCAATGCATCAAGCTCAAGATGATATTATGGGCTTAGCAAACTTGGAAGAACAACTAAATGTTGAACAGAAAGAAATATATCAGCAACAACAGGCTGACCATGGATTTCTTCATGAAAAGAATGCACATGTACATCAATCCAACCTATTCGAATGTATGTGAGTGGACAAGCTGGAACAGGAAAACGTTTCTTAATTAAAGTAATCACCAGCTATCTACATAAAATAACTGAGTCACATTTGTCTTGTGTTATAACTGCTTCATCTGTGTTGGCAGCACACAACATTAAAGGAATTACATCATTTACGGATGCAACCTGTGGAGCAGGAAAACAAATTGGAATATCACAAGCTATCTGGAGAAGCTTGTTGTGAAGTTTCAAGAGTACTGAAGAAAATGAAACTTCTGATTATTGATGAGGTAAGCATGGTCTCAAACTTAATGCTTGCTTTTGTGCATTTAAGAATGCAGAAAATTCTCAAAACAGAGTACGAAGTGTTATTTGGAGGAAAACATGTCATTGTTTTTGGAGATCTACTGCAACTTACTCCTATAAAAGGGCAACCAGTATTTAAAAAACTTATGAATGAAGACACCAGAAAGACTCTGCGTAGAGTTGGAAACTTATTTTGAATACAAAGAACTCATTACAAATATGCGACAGGCAAATGCTGTTGATTATGAAACTATTCTTCAAGATATGAGAATTGGAGTACTGACAGAACATGGCAAACAAGCTTTGCAGAGTCAGTTACTTTCCAATTTGTTTCCAAATGAAAATATAGTTCCTGAGAAAATATATATGAAAATTGCAGAAAAAAATCTGTAATCTGCTTAATGCCAACACTGCGTGAGTGTTCTATATTCAATGAACAACTTTTGAAACTGGAAAATAAAGAAATAATAAAAATGGAAGCTATTCATAAAATAGAGCATGAAGGAATCACTATTATTTTGACAGAAAAATTGAAGACAAAATTGGATTCTTTAGAAAAATTGATATCTAAAACTGCTGGTTTAGAAAACAATCTTTATGCATTTTGTTAATTATCCAAATAAAGATTGTAAAGATTTTTAAAAATAAAATTTGATCAGATTGAAGAAGTGAAACAAATTGGTCGTTGTTCAGTTTGTTTTCTGCTTGTTAAAGATGTATATGTCTGTAGAAAACAGTTTCCAGTTTCTCTGGCACTTCTGGAACTTTATCTGGTTTATTTTTGATTGATTTTGATGACACAAAGGTTACTGCAGATGCAAACTGTGTAAAAGAGTATAATAGGTTAAGAAGAGTGTATGCTCCCAATTTAGGTCAATATCCTGTATTTGAAAAGCGTGTGATAGGTCAAAAAAGGAAGGCATGAGAACATATGTAGTGAAGGTATAGAGAAGGAAAAAAAGCAAGATAAAGTTGTGATTGGAAGCAAAAAGAACAAGCATTGGAAATGCAATCGGGCTCGGATTTATTTGAGTTTGAGCTAATGGCATTGTAAATGCCAATGTATTGTTGCTATGTGTTATGGAGTGTGTTCATGTGGTGTGTACTGCCAGTGATCTCCTTGTGAGTGTGAGAATATTGCACCGTTACTGCCTGTGATGTCCTTCTTGTGAGTGTGAGAAGCTTGCACCTCTGCTGCCTGTGGTCTCCTTGTGAGTGTAAGAAGCTTGCACTGCTGCTGCCTGTGATGTCCTTCTTGTGAGTGTAAGAAGCTTGCACTGCTGCTGCCTGTGATGTCGTTCTTGTGAGTGTGAGAAGCTTGCACCACTGCTGCTTGTGATGTCGTTCTTGTGAGTGGGAGAAGCTTGCACCGCTGCTGTTTGTGATGTCCTTCTTGTGAGTGGGAGAAGCTTGCAACTCAGCTGCCTGTGGTCTCCTTGTGAGTGTAAGAAGCTTGCACAGCTGCTGCCTGTGATGTCCTACTCACTACTCTACTCTACTCACTACTCACTACTCTGCACTCACTACTCACTACTCTACTCCCTACTCTACTCACTATACTCACTACTCTGCACTCACTACTCTACTCACTACTCTACTCACTACTCACTACTCACTACTCTACTCACTACTCACTACTCACTACTCACTACTCACTACTCTGCACTCTCTACTCACTACTCTACTCACTACTCACTACTCTACTCACTACTCTACTCACTACTCACTACTCTACTCACTACTCACAACTCTACTACTCTACTCACTACTCTACTACTCTACTCACTACTCTACTCACTACTCTACTACTCTACTCACTACTCACTACTCTACTCACTACTCACTACTCTACTCACTACTCAACTCACTACTCACTACTCTACTCACTACTCACTACTCTACTCACTCTACTCACTACTCTACTCACTACTCACTACTCTACTCACTACTCTACTCACTACTCACTACTACACTCACTACTCACTACTCTACTCACTAATCTACTCACTATACTCACTACTCTGCACTCACTACTCACTACTCTACTCACTACTCACTACTCACTACTCTGCACTCTCTACTCACTACTCTACTCACTACTCACTACTCTACTCACTACTCAACTCACTACTCACTACTCTACTCACTACTCTACTCACAACTCACTACTCTACTCACTCTACTCACTACTCTACTCACTACTCACTACTCTACTCACTACTCTACTCACTACTCACTACTACACTCACTACTCACTACTCTACTCACTACTCTACTCACTATACTCACTACTCTGCACTCACTACTCACTACTCTACTCACTACTCACTACTCTGCACTCTCTACTCACTACTCTACTCACTACTCACTACTCTACTCACTACTCACTACTCTGCTCTCACTACTCACCACTCTACTCACTACTCTACTCACTACTCACTACTCTACTCACTACTCTGCACTCACTACTCTACTCACTACTCTACTCACTACTCTACTACTCTACTCACTACTCTACTCACTACTCTACTACTCTACTCACTACTCTACTCACTACTCACTACTCTACTCACTACTCTACTCACTACTCACTACTCTGCACTCACTACTCTACTCACTACTCTACTCACTACTCTACTCTACTCTACTCACTACTCTACTCACTACTCTACTCACTACTCACTACTCTACTCACTACTCACTACTCACTACTCTACTCACTACTCACTACTCTACTCACTACTCTACTCACTACTCTCTACTCTACTCACTACTCTACTCACTACTCACTACTACACTCACTACTCACTACTACACTCAGTACTCTACTCACTACTCTGCACTCACTACTCACTACTCTACTCACTACTCTACTCACTACTCACTACTCTACTCACTACTCACTACTCACTACTCACTACTCTGCACTCTCTACTCACTACTCTACTCACTACTCACTACTCTACTCACTACTCTACTCACTACTCACTACTCTACTCACTACTCACTACTCACTACTCTACTCACTACTCACTACTCACTACTCACTACTCTGCACTCTCTACTCACTACTCTACTCACTACTCACTACTCTACTCACTACTCTACTCACTACTCTACTCACTACTCTACTCTCTACTCTGCACTCACTACTCTACTCACTACTCTGCACTCACTACTCACCACTCTACTCACTACTCTACTCACTACTCTACTCACTACTCTGCACTCACTACTCTACTCACTACTCTACTCACTACTCTACTCACTACTCTACTCACTACTCTACTCACTACTCTACTCACTACTCAATACTCTACTCACTATACTCACTACTCTGCACTCACTACTCACTACTCTACTCACTACTCTACTCACTACTCACTACTAACTACTCTACTCACTACTCTACTCACTACTCTACTCACTACTCTACTCACTACTCTACCCACTACTCTACTCACTACTCACTATTACACTCACTACTCACTACTCTACTCACTACTCTACTCACTACTCTACTCACTACTCTACTCACTACTCACTACTCTACTCACTACTCTACTCACTACTCTGCACTCACTACTCACCACTCTACTCACTACTCTACTCACTACTCACTACTCTGCACTCACTACTCTACTCACTACTCTACTCACTACTCTACTCACTACTCTACACTCACTACTCACTACTCTACTCACTACTCACTAATCTGCACTCACTACTCTGTCTGGGTTAAGGGAGACACTTGAGGCCCTGGTGTCACTGCACCTGCTGCACCCCTGGACACCCACAGCCACTGGTAGTAAAATACAGCACTGTCGGGGTTAAGGGAGACCCTCGAGGCCCCGGTGTCACTGCACCTGCTGCACCCCTGGACACCCACAGCCACTGGTAGTAAAATACAGCACTGTCGGCGTTAAGGGAGACGCTCGAGGCCCCGGTGTCACTGCACCTGCTGCACCCTCACAGCCACTGGTAGTAAAATGCAGCACTGTCTGGGTTAAGGGAGACCCTCGAGGCCCTGGTGTCACTGCACCTGCTGCACCCTCACAGCCACTGGTAGTAAAATACAGCACTGTCTGGGTTAAAGGAGACCCTCGAGGCCCCGGTGTCACTGCACCTGCTGCACCCTCACAGCCACTGGTAGTAAAATACAGCACTGTCAGGGTTAAGTGAGGCCCTCGAGGCCCCAGTGTCACTGCACCTGCTGCACCCCTGGACACCCACAGCCACTGGTAGTAAAATACAGCACTGTCAGGGTTAAGGGAGACCCTCGAGGCCCCGGTGTCACTGCACCTGCTGCACCCTCACAGCCACTGGTAGTACAATACAGCACTGTCAGGGTTAAGTGAGGCCCTCTAGGCCCCGGTGTCACTGCACCTGCTGCATCCCTGGACACCCACAGCCACTGGTAGTAAAATACAGCACTGTCAGGGTTCAGTGAGGTCCTCGAGGCTTCGGTGTCACTGCACCTGCTGCACCCCTGGACACCCACAGCCACTGCTAGTAAAATACAGCACTGTCAGGGTTAAGGGAGACCATCGAGGCCCTGGTGTCACTGCACCTGCTGCACCCTCACAGCCACTGGTAGTAAAATACAGCACTGTCTGGGTTAAGGGAGACCCTCGAGGCCCTGGTGTCACTGCACCTGCTGCACCCTCACAGCCACTGGTAGTAAAATACAGGACTGTCTGGGTTAAGGGAGACCTTCGAGGCCCCGGTGTCACTGCACCTGCTGCACCCCTGGACACCCACAGCCACTGATAGTAAAATACAGCACTGTCTGGGTTAAGGGAGACCCTCGAGGCCCTGGTGTCACTGCACCCTCATAGCCACTGGTAGCAAAATACAGCACTGTCAGGGTAAAGTGAGGCCATTGAGGCCCCGGTGTCACTGCACCTGCTGCACCCCTGGACACCCACAGCCACTGCTAGTAAAATACAGGACTGTCAGGGTTCAGTGAGGTCCTCGAGGCCCCGGTGTCACTGCACCTGCTGCACCCCTGGACACCCACAGCCACTGCTAGTAAAATACAGCACTGTCAGGGTTAAGGGAGACCCTCGAGGCCCTGGTGTCACTGCACCTGCTGCACCCTCACAGCCACTGGTAGTAAAATACAGCACTGTCTGGGTTAAGGGAGACCCTCGAGGCCCTGGTGTCACTGCACCTGCTGCACCCTCACAGCCACTGGTAGTAAAATACAGGACTGTCTGTGTTAAGGGAGACCCTCGAGGCCCCGGTGTCACTGCACCTGCTGCACCCCTGGACACCCACAGCCACTGGTAGTAAAATACAGCACTGTCGGGGTTAAGGGAGACCCTCGAGGCCCCGGTGTCACTGCACCTGCTGCACCCTCACAGCCACTGGTAGTAAAATACAGCACTGCCTGGATTAAGTGAGACCCTCGAGGCCCCGGTGTCACTGCACCTGCTGCACCCCTGGACATCTCTGTTAAACTCTAACATATTGAAGGGAGGAGAAAACAGCAACGGAAATCACTCCTCGCAGAGAAGAGGCAAATGCGCACTTTTATTTTAGAAGACACGCGGATTGGCGAGGCAAGGGTGCTTGTCTTAGCTTGAAGAATATGCGAGGTATCTTAAAAAGTACTGTGACTGCCCTTGAAGCTAAAGGAAACTTCTTTCAATTATCTCCGCCGTGAACGCGGCACTCTGACAGCTCCTAATTAAAATGAATGGACTGCCGTGCGCGAAAGGTACATGTTACACACGCGCATGATACATGCAATGCAATGGTGAACGCGCTCCCACCATCTGTATTGCATTACAAGGGCACTCTGACAGCTCCTAATTAAGATTAATAAGTCTGCCGTGCACGTAACCACACACAATATGCCATGAAACTGAAATAAATGACGGACGAAAAGTAAATATAGCCTATCACGTCAAGGCTACTAAATATACAGCACAGCGAAGACGAATCACTAGGCAGATGCCATAAAAAACGTGGCGCGCACTAAGGAATGTGGCAGCCCGGACCCCTAAAGAATTTTTTTTTTTCTAATGCATAAGAGCTCGGAAGCTCCGACCCACTTCGTGGTGACGTAGGCCCGAGCCCTTAAAAGGACACTGTTGAAGAGATTGTTGGTTATCAGTTTGAAAATAGTTCCACGCATCACCGGATTTTATTGCTGCGATAACGTGCTATTAGCAACGTTTATCGCAAACGCGATAACATTCCCGGCGATAGTGGCAAAATCCATGAATATAACTGAGAATGCAGCGATATTCACACATTATAGCTAACAGGGTCTTAGCCATTATATCCACCTCCCATTGGATATAATGGCTAAGAACTGGTCTGAGCAGGCGTTAGTTTTTGGAGATATTCGTGCTTAGCGCGAATATTTCCTTCGCTACGCCTGTGTTGGTAATAGGCAATAGCGATGTTAGCGACTGCTTTCAGTCGCTAACAGGTTGGGTACGCCCACTTTGCATGTCATTAGCGATAAATATCGCTGACATGCAAAGCGGGCCCCAAACCGCTCGCTATCGCCTACAAGATGTCGCTAACTGCTGTTAGCGACGGCTTGCTAATAGGGCGATAGAATTATCGCCGCTTAGCGGCCGAAAACTGCCGCTAAAGCGGCGATAATTTCCTATCGCCCCCCTTGATAATATGCCCCTATGTTCCTTGGTGCATTCCGTTTACGAAAAATTGAGAACTGATACAAGTAAAATACAAAGCGTTTGTGATGTTAGTAATCTTTTGGATGTATGTTCAGGTTCTGCACAATTTATGCAGAATATCCAACAAGATGCTCGGGAATTTCTAATGTGTATGCAAACCGTAATGGAAAATGAAGGAATAGAAATTGAAAATCTTTTTGGCTTTTATTATAAATGGGAACATCATTGTGAAAACTGTATGCATACATGTAGCACTAACATAGACACTGAAAGATTTATATATTTGACATTACCAGACTGTAAATCAGCATCTTTCAATAAACTAGTTAAAGCAGCAAATCAAAACATGGAGTGTAGCCAATGCAAATCAGAAATGTCATCAACATTATTTATACAAAGATATGGACAATATATAATTTTAATGATGCAAAGTTGTACAGCTGATGGGAGAAAATTGGACACCTTAATAAAACATTTTGTAGGAAGTCAACTATCAATATCAGGAAGGACTTTTGTAGCAGTAGCAATAGTTTTCCATGATGGTCCTTCCACAACATCTGGACATTACACTGCCTATCTAAAATGTGAGAAAGGCTGGACGCTTTGTAATGAAGCTCAGTTGGTTTTTAAACAACGTTTGCCTAGTGAATTACCAAATTCCTACCTAATTCCTACCTAATAGTTTTAAAGCCAAAGTTTTAGTAACATCATTTGGCCTCTGAAGAACTTATTAATATGTATTAATGATTACTATTGGACAATTTCAATATAAAAGATTTCAATAATATCATTTGGGCTTGAGGAAAGGTGTTTCTTTGAATTATGGCCTTTTTCTTGCACATTTTCTCGGCGTATAGTTTTAAGCAACAACATTTACAGTGTTTATAAATGTAAGTTAAATAATTTTCTTAGCAGTAAGCATTTTATATACATGTGATTTGTATTATATGGTATTTTATTGAGAATGGATTCTTTTTGTTTTAAACAATCTTATTGATTGTTTTTTTTGCCCGCTGTTATGTGATAAGTACGATTGAAATCACTGTTTCTAGTGAAATTCAATATATTCTGAGATCAGCAAAAAAGGCAAAGAAAATAGTTTGTAAAATGTTAAAATGATGCTGTGCTGTGCTAGTAAAAATATATTATTAAATATTATAAAAAAAATGTCTTTTATTTCAAAGAACCTAATTCAAAAATATGCAATTTAGTGCAATTTACATTATAAAAAACAACTGAATAAAATGTGTAGCGCTTTTTATGCCTATTACTGTGAAGGTAAGTTTAACTAAGTATTACAATGTACAATGGCCTGTGTTTGCACACAGGTGAAGAAAGGGGAGATGGATGGAGTAGATATGTGTGGAAGGATGCTCTGTGGGCGTTTTAAGTTACAGGATAAAGTTAACATGAATACTGACTGTGAATGGGGGCCAACTAACCCATCAATTATGTGCAAAAAGTGACAGAGAATTGAATTGCAGACAGGTATTAAATAGGGCACAGCTTCAGAGCACCTTTCTGCAACACATCTGTATGGTATTTAATAGAGAGATATGGTGGGCTAGTAGGGCCCAGGGAATTTCAGAATTAAAAGAGACAACATTCCTTAACTTAAAACACATCACAGAGTGTGTTTGCACATGTCACATCAGGCCCTATCCCTTCCCTTCACTAATCTATAAATGTGTCCTATCAGTTTGCCAAAACGTAAGTACTTATAAATGTATCTTGTTCTCTGTTTTCAGTACTGAAATTATTCTACTTATTACTCATATAGTTAAGGATTGGCCTAGCCATTACCCTTGGACAAATTAATTTCTTTATATACTATGCATGCACATCATACTTATAGAGCAAGACACTCTTTCATATTTACAAAGAGAGGAAAAGGCAGTCTGTGTACCTTTTCTTCTCCATGTAAATACAACCTCATCATACATACCACTTTGCGTTGAAAGGGCGTGCTATGGGTGTTTGCACAGAACACTCATAGAACAAGCAACATCTCCAGATTTATTATAAATCATAAATCTGGACATGTGGGTGAATGCTGCACCATCCTCCAATTGGTATAGCAAGGTACAAAAAGGAGAATTGTTTGCATTTATCCTCATTTTTCTCTTTCAATATATGCTACAAGGCACATCATACATTGAAGGAGAAAAATGCCTTCACAGATTATTTTTGTGCAGGAAGGTGTGTCTTTTTGCACAAAAACAAACTCAACACGACACAGATGTCCTTACACCATGGTGCAAGGGAGCCTGTGTCACCACATGGCTGCAGTTTAAGCAGTAGTGCAGAGGGAAGCACAGACTTGCAACATATTTATGTACATATGTTGCATCCCTGTGCTTCGGAAGTACCACAGCACGCTGTAGCTAAAGAGTTTACAGTGTTGTGCTATAGCATTTCCTTATAGTTCTGCACTTATACATTCACCATACACCACAAATGCATTCTTTCAGTCAATTATGCACTATGCATACATTCATCTACACATTAGCATACAAATGTAGCTCTTTTTTTAAACAGAGTAGTTAGTTCTCAAAATAAATATTTTTTTTGTAGATTTATATTTTGTTAGATTTTTTGAACTTTTTTTGGTTTTTTGTTAAATGAAAAAAAAGTCAACGGGACGAAAAAACATTGAACTTTAGGGCAAAAAAAACTCTAACAGTGATGGTTTTCCAGTGCCCTGCAACCCAAATCAACAGATTGCTCCCCATAAGAAAGCATTCTATTGCATTTTACGCAATGGATTTTGGCATTAGCAAGTTGGGGCCATATGTCCAAATTGGATGTTGAAGTGGACGCCCCAGAAGTGCTTGTAACTTGCAGTGCTGGTGGTACACTCTGTTGCAGACTGCTGCATTCTTCTTTGCAAGATTTACAGGATGCAAACTTTACAGGTGTTTAAGCATGCTGGCAGTTCCACAGGAATATTTCTTGTTGGGGTCTCCTCGAGATAGAACTCCTTTGCAAATTTTGCAGGTTCCTTTGTGGCATTAACTTTTTAAAGTCCCTCTGGATATGTAAAAAATGTCCAGACAATAGATTCCTAATTCTTGGGAAGTGGTGGTTCTGGAACAAACCCCTCTTGATTTGAGTGTTCAGAATCTGAAGATGGTTGTTGTGAAGCCATTTTTCAAAGTTACAGCACAACCAGATCTGCAATCCCTAAATAACAAAAGTTCTTCTAAGTAGAAGTCTTCTCCCAAGGAAGGTCTAAAAAGAGTGATTGAAATGGGTGGGGTCCTTCAATACTTAGAATAGGAAGTGTTATGAACCAATCAAATCTCTTTTTTTCTGGTCGCATGGGATACGCGTAGGGTGCTAGCACGCAGCTCGAACCCAGCTCGCACCCAGCGCGACTTCGCGAAATTGCATTTAAAAGTAATGTAACTTTATTAAAAGTAAAAGAATATTATTTTTATGATTAGCTCAGATAATGTCTTGCCTTAATATTTATATTAAATATATATATATATATGTTTTTGGACATAAAAAATGTCGCGGGAGTCGCGCGCCCACTGTGTCCAACACACATATGATGTCACGTGGAACGGCGAGACCTTCGCGTAGCGTAATACGTACATGTCGCGTATGCGCCACAAGTCGCATAGCAATCGCGTAGGAAAATTCGTACCTGTCGCACACCCTACACGGATCCTACACAACAATCCTAAAATGGCGGCTAGGTTCCGCGCAGTGACCCAGCCTGACCTCGTCAGTGCCAGATCGCTCTACACGCCGCGGGCCCCCCCCCCCCAGGAAGTCACCCGGTCCCCTGCTGCCACCACTGCTCGATCCGCTGCTCTAATTGTGCCGCTGCTCGATCCGCTGCCCTGATTGTGCCCCGCTGTACGGTAGTATCGCCTCAGTTCGGCCGCCATTTTGTGCTGCCCCCTGTTGCCGTTTTGCCCCATCTGTAATATTGTCTTGTACTGTTGCTGCCGTTTTGCCCCATTTGGATTGTTTTTCTGTATTGTTGCTGCCGTTTTGCTCATTTGATTGTTGCCCCATTTGTTTTGCTTTGCTCTGCCCCCTGTTGCCTGTTGCCCTGCCCCCTGTCGCCCTATCGCTTTTGGACCCGCTGCCCACCCGCTCCCTGCCGCTGCTCCCCTGCGGCCCCGCCCCCACTCCTGCTGGTATCCACGACCCTCTCCCATTCGCCACCCCGCTCCCACCTCCCAGCTGCTCCTCCCTCGCTCCACCCCCCCACTCTCCATTTATGGCAGAGTCCGCGCGTACGCGCAGTGTCAACGCGCAGCGGGCACGCCCTATGCGCGCAAAGGCGTGCCAAAGGTAAGCCCGTCTCCGCCTGTCCGCGCCTGGACCACGCCCAGCACCAGACCCCCTGGCCCCCGCAGCTGCCAGCCCACCCGCAGGACCTACAACGCAGCCACCCTCAACGCACTCAGCACCGACCGGACCCCCGGCTGCCACCGAGCCACCCCAGGACGCACCCACGGACCCTTCACCTGCCAATCCTGCAAGTTCTCCTGCATCCGTACCTGCACCACACCCACCAAGCTAAGCACCAGCAACAACCACCTGAAGTGCATCCAGCTCAACACCCGCTCTGTCCACAGACACGCCGTGGAACTCTGGAACCTCCTCGACTCCACATCCCCAGGCGTCGCCTTCCTCACGGAAACATGGATGAACGCCTCCTCAGCACCCGACATCGCCATCGCCATCCCGGACGGATACAAGATCACCCGGAGGGACCGCATCAACCAAACTGGAGGAGGCATCGCCATCGTCCACAAGAACACCATCCGCATCACGACCTACTCCGACGATACCCTCACAACCGCCGAACACCTGCACTTCCAGATACACACCGACCCCAAAACCACCCTCAGAGGCACCCTCATCTACAGACCCCCGGGACCACGCACACAATTCAGCGAAGACATCGCCGACTTCATCAGCCCGCACGCCTTCCCCTCCGCCGACTACATCCTCCTCGGGGACCTCAACTTCCACCTGGAGAACAACAACGATCGCAACACCGCCACCCTGCTGGACAACCTCGCCAACCTCGGACTCAAGCAACTGGTGACCACACCCACCCACTACGCCGGCCACACGCTTGACCCCGTCTTCTCCTCCAGCAAGGACATCTCCTTCAGCCACGCCACCGGACTCCACTGGACAGACCACAGCTGCGTCCACTTCAGCTTCAGAAGGACCACCCTCCACCACCACCCACAACAGGTCCCCCGCAGAACAAGAACAAGATCACAGCCGACCAGCTCACCACATCCCTGAACCAGAACCCTCCCGCCAGCTCAGCGAACTCCAACCAAGCTGCCAGCAACCTCACAAGGTGGATCAGCAACTGCGCAGATGACCTCGCTCCACTGAAGACCCCCCGTCAGACCCGGCAACAAGAAAGCATCTTGGTTCACCAACGAACTCAAGAGCTCTAAGAAGAACTGCCGAGCCCTCGAGAAAGCCTGGCGCAGAGACCCGACACCAGACAACATGACCACCCTCAAGCTCGCCACCCGAAAACACCACCAGATGATCCACACCACCAAGAAAACTGCATTCAAGGAATGACTAGATAACAACGCCCACAACAGCAAAGAACTCTTCAACATCGTCAAAGAGCTCTCGAACCCTAGCGCTGGCAACAACGACATCACCCCATCGCAAGAACTCTGCAACTCGCTCGCCTCAGTGTTCCACAGCAAGATCGCAGACATCCACAACAGTTTCAGCACACAGCCGATGCACCACACGTACGCACCAACGCCCCCCACCACCACCCTCCGCGTCTGGACACCGGTCAACACCGAAGATATCATCCGCACGATGAACTCCATCCACTCCGGATCACCAACAGACCCCTGCCCTCACAAGTCTTCAACAAGGCAGACTCAATCATCGCACCCCATCTCCGGGACATCATCAACGCCTCCTTCAACACCGCCACCTTCACAGAGAGTTGGAAGCACGCCGAACTCAGCGCCCTACTGAAGAAACCATCAGCGGACCCCACCGACCTCAAGAACTACTGCCCCATCTCGCTCCTTCCTTTTCCTGCCAAAGTCGTCAAGAAGACAGTCAACAGACAGCTGGCCACCTTCCTCGAGACGAATGGATCCCTCGACCACTCACAGTCCGGCTTCCGGGCCAACCACAGCACCGAGACCGCCCTCATCGCAGCCACCGACGACATCCGAGCCTTGCTCGACAACGGTGAAACGGCGGCCCTCATCCTCCTGGACCTCTCCGCGGCGTTCGACACGGTCTGCCACCGCACCCTAGAACAGCGCCTGCACAACATCAGAATCCAGGAGAAGGCACTGGAGTGGATCATCTCCTTCCTCGCTGGAAAAACCCAGAGAGTCCGCCTCCCCCGTTTAGATCCGAGGCCACTGAAGTCATCTGCGGCGTACCACAAGGATTTATTTATTTATTTATTTAGAAGTTTTCTATAGCGCTAACAAGACCCGAAGGTAGCAGAGCGCTTTACAGTAACAGGCGTGACAGGGTGAACAACAAGACATGTAACAAGTAGAGGCAGTCCAATATTGGGGGAGGGAAAGTGCATAACAGTGGGACTTTTGGTGTAAGGATACATAGCTAACACATAGTTCAGTGGGAGATCCTGGTTATCTGGGACCTAGGGAGCGGATGAGGAACAAGGATTTGAGTTGGTTCTTGAATTCCGCATAGGACGGTAGAGTTCTGATATGTGGAGGGATAGAGTTCCATATTTTGGGGGCATTTCCAGTGAAGGAGCAGTCCGCAGTTTTCTTCTTTCTGGTTTTTGGAAGGATGAGCAGCAGGGAGTTGGAGCTTCTCAAATATCTGCTTTGGCCTGCTTTTTTGAGCTTGGTTGCCAGGTACTCAGGTTTACCGGTGTGGAGGGCTTTTTGGGTTAGGCAGGCCGTTCTGAAGGAGCTACGCATTTCCACCGGAAGCCATTCAAGTTCTTTGAGTGCTGGGGAGATGTGGTCGAATTTTTTGCATCCTGTGATCATTCTTGATGCCGCATGTAGTGTTGTTTTTAGTGGCGCCAAGTGTGATTTGGGGATACCTGTAAGGATTGAATTCCCATAGTCCAGTCTAGATAGGACTAGAGATTGTGTAGCTAGTTTAAGATCCTTGTTAGGAATGAAAGGTTTGATTTTGTTCAGCAGTCTGAGGTTGAAGAAGGCACTTTTTGCCGAGTTCTTGATGTGGTTTGTCAAGGTGAGTTTGGGGTCTAGGGTGAAACCCAGAGATTTGACGGAGTCCGTTGGCGTGAGAGAACCTTTAAGAGCATCGATCGACTTCAGCCACTACGTGACTTGAGGGTTGTCTTCTTTGTTTGATATGAGAAGGGTTTCGGTCTTGTCGGGATTGAGTTTCAGGTGGTTTTTTGTCAGCCAATCTTGAACATCTTTTAAGACAGCATTTAGTCTATGGATGTCGTTGGGTGAAGAGGTTTCCAGGTAGATCTGCGTGTCATCCGTGTAGAGGTGGAAGAGGATGTTGGCATTCCTGAGTAGTTTGGCGAGCGGTTCCATATAGATGTTGAAGAGCTGAGGAGAAAGTACTGATCCTTGGGGGACACCCTTGTTGACTTGCTGTGTTTCGGAGGTGAAGTTCTTCAGTTTTATTATTTGCGAGCGGTTGTGGAGAAAGGAAGAAAACCAGTCAAGAACTACCTCGCCGAGGCCGGCTCTTACTTGCAGAGTTTTGATGAGGAGCTTATGGTCTACCGTGTCGAACGCTGCGGATAGATCGAGGAGTATGAGAAGGCAGCACTTGTCAGCGTCAAGAGAACCGTGAATGTCGTCTATGATGTTCAGCATTGCGGTTTCTGTGCTACGACCTTGTCTGAAGCCAGATTGGAGGGGGTCCAGGAGATTGATGTTATCCAGGTGATGAGTTAGTTGCAGGAGCACGCAGCGTTCCATTGTTTTGGCGAGTAGAGGGAGGTTGGATATCGGTCTGAAATTGTTCAAGTCTGCAGAGTCAAGGCCGGGTTTTTTCAGCAAAGGAGTGACTTGTCCCATTTTTAGACAGTCGGGGACCACTCCGCTTTGTAGGGAGCTGTTTATGATTTTGCCCCATATTGGTGCTAAGGTGAGCTTCATTTTTTTGACAAGTGAGGGGGGAATGGGGTCTGAGATGTGAGCTGATGGTTTGGAGGTCGAGATTAGCGAGATTATCTCCGTTTCCTGCACGTGGCGAAAGCTTAGCCAAGGTAGGGGAGGGGGGCCGGAAGGGAGGGCCTGAGGGATGGTCGTGTTGCTGATGTCTAGAGATAGTTCGATTTTTAGGACCTTGTCGTTGAAGAAGCTTGCGAAGTTGTCGCATAGTTCTTTGGACGCCTGCAGGGGTGAGGGCAGAGGCTTGGATGTTTGGTGTCTGATTATGTTGTAGAGTTCATTAGGTCTGTTTTTGGAGTTGGCAAGTGCCTCTCGGAAGAAGTTGGATTTCTTGTTTTTGATATGGTTGTTGTACTTCTTTCGGGCTGTTTTTAATTGTAGGCGAAGGAAGGTTGTTGGGTTGTTTCTCCACTTTCTTTCTTTGGCTCTCAATGTTCTTCTTTCTGCGTTGAGGTCCGAATTGAACCAGGTTCTGGACGGGGTGGTACGGCTTCTTTTGAACTTTGGAGGAGCTAGATTATCGAGAATGGAGACTAGCTCAGAGTTGTACTGGTCAATGAGATCTGTTCAACATCTACATGAGCCCCCTCGCGGCCATCGCACGACAACACAACCTCAACATCATCTCCTACGCCGACGACACCCAGCTGATCCTCTCCCTCACCAATGACCCCGACACCGCCAGAACCAACCTACACGAAGGGATGAAAGACGTAGCCGAGTGGATGACGAACAGCCGCCTGAAACTGAACTCAGATAAGACGGAAGTCCTCATCCTGGGATCAGCATCCTCTGCCTGGGACGACTCCCTCGGCAGCGCACGCAAACCAACGGACCACGCACGAAACCTGGGCTTCATCCTGGACTCCTCCCTCTCGATGATCAGACAAGTCAACGCCGTCTCCTCGTCATGCTTCAACATCCTACGCATGCTCCGGAAGATCTTTCGGTGGATCCCCACGGAAACCAGGAAGACGGTCACCCAGGCCCTCGTCACCAGCCGACTGGACTACGGGAACACCCTTTACGCTGGAACCACAGCCAAACTCCAAAATAGACTCCAGCGCATTCAGAACGCCTCAGCACGACTCATCATGGACATCCCCCGACACAGCCACATCTCCGGACACCTGAGAGACCTGCACTGGCTCCCCGTCAACAAGAGAATCACGTTCCGACTCCTCACCCACGCACACAAAGCTCTCCACAACCAAGGCCCCAGATACCTCAACGATCGCCTGACCTTCTACACTCCCACTCGCCAACTTCGATCGACCAGCCACGCCCTCACCGCCGTTCCCCGCATCCGACGAGCCACAACGGGAGGAAGATCCTTCTCCTACCTGGCTGCCAAGGCGTGGAACTCCCTCCCCATCCACCTCCGCCTGACCCAAGACCACCTCTCCTTCAGGAAGCAACTCAAGACCTGGCTGTTTGAGCAGTAGAGGACCCCCCTCCCCAAGCGCCTTGAGAGCCTCCGGGTGAGTAGCGCGCTATATAAATGCTTGATTGATTGATTGATTGATTGATTGATCGAGAAAGGTGCGCTTTGGGTGTGCGACTCCCAAAAAATTGGGAAAAAAAACAATAAAGGAAATAATATAAATATATTTAAAAGAATATGAAATAAGAAAAAAATGTAATATTTTTAATTTTGAAAAAAATACTTTTATTAAATATGTGTAATGTAATTTAAAAAATAAGATATCTAAAAATAAATAGATTAAAAAAATGTAGTAAAACAATATGAAAAAAATTATAACAATAAATACATTTAAAAATTATCATTGAAAAAACCTTTGAAATTCACTGAAAAAACATAGGTTTCAGGCCTGTTATAGTTAGGGATTAGCATTTAAAAAACCTTAACAATTCACTGAAAAAACTATAGGTTTTAGGGGTGTTATAGTTAGCTGGACATGTCACGCGTACAAAACCATTGAAATTCCTCCATTATAGTTAGTTGTACTAATTATAATTCGCACGCACACAATCCACTGCTGATGATGTCACATATTACATCATTCATGACCTGGTGAGTGACATCACTGGTGACATCACTGATGACATCTCAAATGACATCACTGACGTTTTGCGGTTCCAACCAGGCAGTGCAATGCGGAATATGGAACAAACTAGGGGTTTCAATGACAAGCCCATACATTTCCAGTGAATTTAGGACATTTATATCAAAGCCTTTCTGGCTTTTTCAAGATTATTTGAGTACATATTGTCACATGACTTAATTAACAATGAGATTGAGCGTGAGGTACCGATTGACACCTTTGTTTTCTAGGAAGAAAGGGTGCTGCAATTATGCTCTATATTTTCCTCTTTAGAGGTCTATCTAAGCTCTTGGTCAAGGGTGAAATCAACCATGGTAACTTTGGAGAACATAACCCTTTGTCTGCCTCAATTGCACGCCATTGTTGACTTTTAGCCATTATGCTGAGATTCCAATTCGTATGCAGTCCCAACACAGCGGCCTTAGGCTGGCATTGTGTCTCCCCAATCTTAATACATTTTTAGCTTTGCTGATCAAGAATGAATTCAATAAATTCAGTATGTCTTACTGCACAACTTTTAGGGGGATCATATAATGGCTACTTTTTTAAACTTATGTAAGAGCATTAGAGTTGCTTTACTTAAGCCTTCTAGACCTAGAGTTGCTAAAGAGGTTACATTCTTTCATGCCTTTAATAAATTCATTTTTTTTAAAGGAAAGCAACGATACTAAGAGAAAAATGGAAACCTCTGGATGTGCTGCTTCTTTGAAGAACCCATAGTAGTTTTGGCCACCATGAATTCAATTCGAAAACTTAACAGCTCAATCTCTAACATCCGCTATTATACCATTGCTGATGAGTAGGTTAAACATTTTAAGGGCATTTATGGCCCACTTTCTCACTTACATACACCTATCTCTTTTGTTACTTGGTCACAGGTCACATGGTCATTTTTACCCTGGACGAAGTGACTGAAATCATCTGATTGAGTTCTGAGAGTGAAACCCCTGGACCCAACGGGATGCTCATTGATGTGATTAAATGTAATATAGAACTATGGGCCCTGCTCCTTCATTAATGTGTTTAAACATTTGGATAACTTACAATTGCTTAGTTCATGGTCCACTTTGATTACAGTACCCATATTTAAAAAGAAAAAGGAAAATCAAGCTGAACTTATATGTTACAAGCCAATCTTGCTGATTGACTCCACAGTCAAAATTAGAGGCAGTCATCTACAATAGGATGCATGATTAGGTCTGTGACAACAATTTACTCAGCTTTTGCCAGTATGATTTAGGGAGTGGCTGGGTACAATGGAGCAGTGCTTACATTTACATTTGATCATGAGTAAATATGCCATCCCATTGTACTTGGGGCCATATTATCAAGAACAGCACTAACATTATCGCCACTTTAGCGGCAGGAAACTGCCGCTAAAGCGGCGATAAGGGGCTTGATAATATGCCCTTGTGAATTCCCACAGCAGCCCAGGTTTGTGTGAACCTGGGCTGCTATGGGAATTCACAAGGGCATATTATCAAGCCCCTTATCGGCGCTTTAGCTGCAGTTTCCTGCAGCTAAAGCGGCGATAATGTTAGCGCCGTTCTTGAGAATATGGCCCTTAGTCTTTAGGATCTCGTGTCTGCATTTGACTGTGCCACTCACACAAAGCTATGGAATCTACTGTTTGAATTAGAGCTTGATATATATATGGTACAATTTCTAGCTGTTGTTCATAGTGATTTCTCAGTCAGAGTGAGGTTTGGATCTTGTGGCGACCTAACTGACAAGTTCTATTTACATGGAGGTGTTCTTGCACCCTTACTTTGTATTTTTTATATTTACAAACTCAACTTCTGCCTGATCAAAAGCATGGTCAGATGTGCCTATGGTGGCTGGTGTTTGTACGTCAAATTCTTTTAAAAGCAGGCAATGCAGGCATCGTCGATTAGTTAGTGCTCTCCCCAATTTATGGCGCACTTAAATTTAATCGTCAACTTTTGTAGCTCCCACATTATGATGGCCCGAAACATCTAAGATTGACCACATTAAGCTTTAACAATATTAAGTTAGAAAGAGTGGGTAACTTTCCTTATTTAGACATCTTTTTGACACCTCAGGGACTTGGGCTAAAAACTTTCTTAAACGCTGCCTGAAGCTTACATAAGCTGTGGGAGCTAGTCTTAATTCATCACACTATGTAGGTGGAAACTAACTTCCCCTTCCTTGAGGTATAGAAAAGCCAATTTGTACTTACGCCCATCTACAGGGAAAAGGCTTGGGGCTATTCCAACAGTTGGCCATTGCAAGGTGAGCAGAATTGCTTCTGCAGGTGTCTTCACTCTGTCCCGCCCTCTACACCACAATATATTTGCCACGAGGAGATTGGCCTTAATTATATGAAGATCTTGTAAATCTGGACCCGATCTGTTTGTGGCACTCTATTTGGCTTAATCCCAATACAACACTTAATCATGGAGTATTAAAGATTGTCTGTCATTTGAAAATGGACACAAACTTATGTGGGTGGCTTAGAGCCCAAGAGAGCTCAAATAGCTTAGGGCAGCCCCATCTTTTTGATGATCCATCTTCTGCGCCACAAAGATAAATCTCAGATTAAGCACTTATTTATGGAAAAATGGCTATTAATACAGTAAATGGATGAACTTGGAAACCTATGGTCAGGTTATACGCCGTCCTTATGACCTGTCATGGCATGGAGTCTAACCTGGTTCTAGTTCCAAGTCACTGGGAGAGCTCACTCCTGCTCAAATTTAGCGAAGGCACGATTAGAGACCTGTCCTAGGGGTGGGGCTGAACTCTCATGGAGAATTAATTCAGTTACGTGGCAATTGGCAGATTTCGGCCAGAACTCTGCATTGCAAGAGTAATGTGGAGTCGCCAAAATTTCGCCAACTTTGCAAGCTGAAATTTTCTGCCCAGGTCTATTTCTGTGCTTCCCTTGAAGGCAACAGTGATAGTGCCTGTTTACGTCCCTGTGATGGAGTCTCCAAACAGTCTCTCATGCACTTTTTCTTTTTTTGCACATTTTATGTTGTTTCTACCAAACAATCTTTAGTTTCCCTCCTAAGAAATCTCAACTTTAATAAGTACAAGGTTGTGATATGCTATTTATAGCTATTGAATGATGAGAAGGTATGCTTTAGAGTGGGCTCATTTTTTGAATCTGTTGAATGCCATCAAAATTCCTTGCTATGCTAAGCTATTCCTGTTTATTTTTATTTGTATACATTTACTGGAAATAACTGCTGCTTGTATTTTATCTTGTGCTTTTGTGAGTGTCCGTGACATTCTGAATAAAGACAATTTGAATCTAAATTTGAATTATGGCTAAACAAGGTCAGAAGCAGCTTGATGATAGCAGCAAAACAAATCCATTAGTAAACAGTTGTGTTACATCCTCAGATAAGAGTTGTTGAGTCAACAGGCGTCTAGAAACTGAGTGTCATTTTACTTGAAGGCTGTGGCATTTTGAAAGTTGCAATTGTGTTAAAAATGGACAGCTGTGTATTCTTTCTTAGCATGCAACTTTAGAAGCACAGTCGAGATACTTGGGCCAATATCACTCTAAGACAGATAAATCTGACTTTTTATTGAAAGCGTAGGACAAATTGCGAAATTCAAATAAAGCTAAATTAAGAATGAAGAAGGAATTGCATCTCCAGTGTTGCACTGATATATGTAAAATGTTTCAATCAGGACTGTTCACAGCTAAATGCATAATGTGGTGTTAGTGGCAGTTGTGTAGCGCATAATCTGCCATAACTATGGCCCCATAGTGCCTTGTATGGAACAACATTCTTTATAACCCATAAACAATAGTAGTTTCCAGTAACCCAGTTGTCTTTCAGACTTTTGTATGTCGCTACACAGCATAGAACTACAACCACATCTAATCCTCTATATGTTAATCACTAGTCCTGAGATTACCACTATGAACAATACTACTACTAAGAATACCTCTAAAGTAAAAATGGTAAATTACCCGGGTAAGTGTACTAATCTTATTCGCATCATAAATCTTGTTACGATCCTAAACCTTGCTCTATATACTGGGACTAAGCCATGTCTTTATTTAACTCTACACCTAACAAGTAGAATTTAAGGTCCTCTGTTTAGTGCACAAGGCACTATATGGAGGTGGTTTGGTTGATATCTAGAAATTGTTCTCATGGTACACTCCCACCAGAAATCTTAGATCCACAAATGTTGGTCTCATTCATATCTCCAAAATTCGCAGAGAAAGATGGGGAGGTAGGAGTCTCTTACACTGTGCAGCCAAACTGTGGAATCTATCGCTATGAGACTACTATCCAACAGGCAAACTTTTTAGGAAATTGCTAAAATCCTGGTGGTTCCCCCTAACACAGGGGCCCATTATGATCGCGGACGGACTTCGGAGTTCCTTCCTGTCCAATTAGGATGTGACCGCCACCCTAGCGGTCACATCCTCTATTTTTACCATTGCGGCGGGTGCGGCTTCAAGCTGCACCCGCCGCAATGGTAAAAATGCATACATTGCATTTGTATGCAGAAAGCTGCAGGAACCGTGCTGTGCCTGCCGATTTCTGCATACAAATGTAGAGGGGTACCATAGGTACCCCCCATGTGCACCTCCACCCCCCCCTTCACCTAGGGGGCCCGCAACGGGCTGGGCCCCCGCAGTGAAGTTCCACATGCTTTTCCACGGCGGAAAACCCGCTGCGGAAAAGCATTTTTTAAAGCCCATCCTAATATGGCTGGCGGTGTCTGAGAGACACCGCCACCATATTAGAGCTTTTCCGCCGCGGTTGTAAGCCAACCGCGTCGGAAAAGCTGCGGAAGGAAACCAGGACCCACCAGCCATCCTAATGTGGCGGTGGGTCATTGGTGGGTCCACTGCGGTTTTTCCGCATCCTCCGGGCCGGCGGTGTCTTCCGCCGCCCCTGAGGATGCGGAAAAAACGCAATCGTAATAGGCCCCTAAGTCGCTGGTGTCAACGGTGCAGTCCCTCTTCACACTTTCAGCACCATAAGCCCGCAACATTCAAGTCCTGTAAAAATTTATCTTATCTTATCTTATCTTAAGGCTAAACCTACCCCACAACTAAATCTTAATCCAAATGGTAACTGCATCTCAGCCTTACACCTACAACTATTCCATACTCAAATTCTGCTTTTTCTGAATTGAAGTCGTCTCCAATTATAGAGACTCTGGGGGCTATTCACAAAGACAAACTTACACATGAGTATATATACATGTCTAAGTTTACTCTTACAATTTGTAGTAAATTTACTACTTTTGCTAGTCACCATTATAGCCTCATAGCTTGCCATAGTGGGCTATACCGGCTATTAAAGGCCCGCTGAATCGTTAAAGGCCCGAGCTGAAGGCGAGGGACTTTAACGAAACAGCTGGACTTTAATAGCCGTGTAGCCCTGCTACGAAGGGCTATAAGGCTAATAGAACATTCTGCCACTAGAGGGCAGAATGTTCTAACAAATTAAACAAAGGGTTCTCGAAGCTCGAGGGGATATAAATTCCCTCGAACTTCGAGAAACCTTTGTAGAACATTGGAATGTTGCTCTGCGGGCCTTTACCGGCCCATAGAAGCAGGGAGCACTCCATTGTCTGCAATGGAGTTCCCAACATTCCAATGTTCTAATTTCAAATATAGAACAGAAGGCTACAGTAATATCAATTTAACTTTAAATGAATGATTTCATTAGTTGACATATAATAATGTATATAAAAAACCTTTAAAAAGTTATTTCATTAAAACAGCTAAAGTAAAATGTTTATTTTTATATATTATGTGGACAAAAAATATTAAGGTATATATAGAATTAATTCCAATTAGTTTAATGATTTTTTAAAAATAAAATAATTATTATCAATTAGTTATATACAAAATGTTAAATATTTAATTAAATATATATATTTATATAAGAAGTCAAAGAAAATTAATTTATTTTAACATTATGTCTTATGAGCTGCCCCATTATTTTCTCCGGCAGGGTATTGAAGTACCAGTGGTTGGCCGTGGGTGATGTTGGGCTTACTCTAGGTCTGAGCTGGAGTACATTTACTACTGATTTGGTACTTTTGTTTGACTGTAGTAACTTTAGAAGTGCTGTTTGTGAATAGCAATAGGCTTACTGTTTTGTGGGTGGGTGCATAACCCTCCCATAACCTCTTCTTTACTCTTCCTTAACCCCTCATTTTTCCTCCTAAAACTCCTCACATTTAGTAGTAAATATTCCCCATTTTCCAGCTATGTCCCCTTTTCCTTCCATGCTTACTTCCAAAACATATGCAAAAAGAAGAATTGATAGACAGAATGATAAACAATGTCAAAGATTCACCCCAGTACAAAGATCTGCGTGTAAATCCATAATTTTTATGCTCCCATGCCATTCCAGTTTAGACTCAGCCATATGAAAATCAGTTTTGACCCTGTTCCCCATGGGAACAGTCCAGCCCGAACTGCCAAGACAGGTCCTAGAGGTGAAAGTCTGAAAAGTTTCAGTGCTCTGTCCATTATCTCCTTATGTTTGTTTTGTTCACCCTAAGTTGGCAGGGTATGCCCAGACTTGGGTCCCTAGCTCACTTAGCCACTGGATTTAAGCTAGCCTGGCTGATGAGGGGTGATACCCCGAAACCGGTCCCAGGATGCTTGTTTACAGTCCAGGGAAGACCTGGTTTGGCAGTTCGAGCTGGACCGGTCCTGATGAAGATCCTAAATTAATAGGATCGAAACGCCGTCGACCAGCAATACAGTGCGATTAACGGCGTATGTTTCTCTCTGGTTCCTCAACTCACTGTAAATACCTATTCACCAAGGCGGAACCAGCTACTTTGTACATATTGTAATTTCATACTTTCGTCTTTGTGCGCCCCTCGCTGTTTTTCTTTCACCTATATGTCACCTGCGCCATCACCGTCCGTCTCACTATCACGTAGCGCACTAGCCCCCTTGGGTCGCCTTACGCATTCTTTGCCTCTGATGCTGATCACATAATGTATTTTACTGTTTCAACCTGAATATGCCTTTGAATATATGATGCTATATGCACTTCTAAAATCAAAATCCAAGTTTCTCTGGTTTTCTTAAGATCTTTTGTAATGCTGTTCATACAATTGTGTCTGTTGATATAGTGATACCTATTGAGATATTATTGCCTCTTACACATCTACACCCAGATCTCAATCTGGTCTACGGGTTATACTCCTGTTATCTTTTTTCCATACATCATCATGGTCACCAACAGTAGTATAACGCATACTTTTACAACGCCTACCTTTACAACGCGTTTTTTACAACGCATACCATTACAACGCAGAGGGCTTTGGGGTGCTGGATAGTGAATAGTTTAATTTACTTTTCCAACTCCAGTCCCCGTGGATAGTAGGGAAGGTTATTGGATAGTAAATTAACCTATTCCCTATCCTAGAGCGCCCCCCAGAGCAATGCGTTGTAATAGTTTGCGTTGTAAAAGTTGCGTTGTAATGGTAGTTCGTTGTAAAAGTTTCATTGTAAAGGTTGTATACCTAGTAAACCATCACGATTTGTATAAGTGAAGATTAGTGTCCAAGAGCGGCTGTCCTTTGCCATTACGTTCATTGTATTGAATCATACATATAATCCACACAATCAGATGTGCTGTGAACAACAAATAAAATGATATTAACAATGTTGAATAGTGTAATTTCAGATTCATGTGCGTTAACATTACCAGATTCCAAATGACAGTTTGTCTATCTATCACACTGCAATGTAGATATAGGGCACATTAGTCCAAATAAATACATATAAGCAATAGGGTGCATAGCAACCCTCTCACATACGCAATGTAAGGCACATCCTAATGAGCAGTCTGTCCCCTGAAAAGGTGTTGTGGTGACAAGCCCTAAAATTAGATGACCTGAAGTGAGCCCAAATAAATTACTTGGGGACATGTACAGTATGTATCCAATCCCACATAATACCCTCAAAATATTAAAATTGGCTGTGACAAGCATAGTTCGGGGGTAACAAAAGAAGTAAAGTACAGATGGAAATACTGCAGTGCCCATATGGGTAGGGTGCTTTGACAGTTCCGGATCTAGAAGCCTACTATCAGGCAGCACAACATCCGTTCACAGCTGGCTGGTATGATATGGAAATTGGCATTGCAAGAAGCTTGCTACAAGGTGTGCCAATAGGAGAAAGTCACTAGAAAGTTATATAAGAGAGCAAGTGCTGGGGTTAAGGAAGTGCAAATAATACAGATGGCATTATAGGCTTGGAATATGTTGAAGGCTAGATGGAGAAAGGCACATCCCTACTCCCAAAGACAACTGTTGTGGAAACTTCCAGATTTCAGGCAGACAGAGAACTGGGCATGAGTTGATGGAGAAATGGAGGTTGCAAAGAAGCAGGAGACTAGTATGAGAAAGAAGGCGTTCATCTAGGTACCCTTTCTTACACTATTAAACAATCTGCATAATAGCCAAGACGTTATGAAGAAGACAAGAGTTGTGGTCCAACACACTAGTATTAATAACTACTACCGGATAACAGCAGGGAAAATATTACAATGATCTATATGGCGTTGAGAGCGAACTTGATTAAATCCCTATAGAGGACCAAGCAGAAGTGGGAGGCGGACTATGATAGACGCTTCACAGACAAACAATGGAGCTACATTTATGTTGGGTAATGCATCTTAAAAGAAGTACATTTATGCTGCGTAATTAATTTTAAAGGATAAGATGAACAAGTGTAATGGATTTGTCTCTCAGGCAATGTTTATGTGACAATATCGTATCAAGATGTGTATCACATGATTGCATGGCTGCACTGAAGTAAGCAGTATTGATTGTAAAAGGAACCTCACGTTGGAACACATTTTTTATTTTTCCTGCTTTTTCCTCTTGTAGTTGAAAATGAAAATTTGAATTAAAAGTTCATTAAAAACATTAATTACAACATAACTTGTAACAGTGTTTGTTGCAAATCAAATTAAAAATTGTTAGTGTGAGTGATGAGAATTTTAAAGTATAGCTTAGAAAATAATATTAAAAGGATAATTAATGCATGTAAAATAATTTACAATTAAATAAAAAGTGAAAATTAGGAAGTATTTTATGCTAAATTATTTGTATTTTTTATGTAATAAACTTCATTACATTTTCCATAGTTTCCTACAAGGAGATCTGACAGTGCAAGTGATTGTGACAAACAGGTGGAAAGTTATTAATGGCAACTTTACACTCATAAATGTAGTCATAGGAGTATCCAGCCCCTCATTTGGAAATTTCAAACATAAGTGAAGGGGTAAGTTTATAAATGAATCAATCTCTACATACTTAAAATATGGTTAGCAGCAGGTAAAATAGAGACTACCATATTTACCGAGCCAAAATATACATTTAAGAGAGTGGAAAATATAGCAGAAGTGATTCTATTATCAGACTAATGCAATTTTCTTTCAAAGTGGACTATAATCAGATTGTCTCATGCTCTGAAGGGTATATGTGCTTCAAGGTAACTGCCTGAGGAAGGGATGTATGCAGCCCTAACAGCTTTTACCCTAAAGAAGTGTTAGATTAATATAAGATAATCTTAGCAAAATTATTTTTAAACTATAAAAGAATGGCAGAATTGAAAAAAAGCAATTGTTACTTTTTTATGAGGCCTGAATTTTTAGATGCTGTGTTTCTTGATGAATCCTTGGAATACTACAGTCTGAACATTACAGTGAACATCACATCTGCTGCGTTCACCACAGTTGTGCAATCCTATTTGGGATTTGCAAGCCCTTCTCTTACGCCTACCCATTATCATGGACCATGAGGCAATTTTCCATGTGTAAGGAGAGAATATAGGGAAGAGTGCCCCTCCCAATCTGCTGATTTGGTAACTCAGATTTTATAACTTCAGAAACTGTCTGAGCAATGTCATAGTGGCACAACTGCATGATGCATAGTGTATAGTGCTCAAAGTGACATGCTTCTGTGCCATCTAGTGTGCTGTTCAGGAACCACTGTCTTTTAGACCAGATCAATACTTCAAGATGTTAAGATGTGTAGCCCCCATTTAAAACTTAGGAACATTCAAGGTAAAACAATACTGGGTCCTAAAGTTGAAAGGTCTGAGTCCCCACCTGTAGGTTCTGGAAGTGCAACAACAGACTGAAAACACAAACAAACAAGTAACAGTTCAATTACAGAGTAATTAAGGCAAAGGAAGAAGCTTGAAGTCAGAATCAGATGATAACAAAATACCATTCTATTTTAGCAATACCTCCGTCATGAACCAGTCTTTTTCACAAAATGGTGTTCCCTATCTTCACTAATTTAAAATACAAGATTCTTTAGCACTTTAGAAAACTTTAACAGAGGAACCATGTGCAGAGAAATTCTACTTTAAAGACCTTGAGGAAATTACTAATGCCCCTTCTTTAGACTAAAAATAAACTAATGTTCCTATTCAGAAGAAAAAAAAGAACTCTGTTGTTGACTCATGAGTTACAATTTCAATGATCATTTCAGTTAGAGTCACTGAGCTATCTAGTTACCTGACACCAAAAGATATGGATATTAACATTCTGAAGTCGAAGACGTCTTCTCTTGCTATCTCCAGGATTTCCCCTCACACACAAATTAGAAGATTGAATGCAGTTATCTTCTGTAATTGACTCTCCACCCCTAGAACTATTCCACCTTGACAGGACTCCACCAGATTATCGATGTAATAGTTCCAGCGTGCCAAACTCTCATTGATGCTGTCACGGCTAATGAACTTTAAAAAGTGGTTAACACCAAAACTTGGTTTGTCAGTAGACTTCTTGATAAGGAAACCTTGGTTCAGCAGTCCCATGTTGGCGTAGTGTTAGCATCTTATAACTCTCCAAGAAGGCAAGAGTATCTGGAGTGGAACAATTCATTGCAGACAAAGAGTCGACTAATGGCCTTTCGTTTGGGGGCTCTACCAAAGGTGGACCATATCCCAAAGTGGCAAAGTCCACCACCTGATGCTATGTATAGGCTATGCCGAAAGGTCATGGAAAAAATAGTACATGTAATAGTACATTAATTTCTTGAAAGTTCTAACACGTGGGTAGCCTGCTATTATGGCCCTGAACCAGCACAATACTGTACTGAATGTTAATTTAGTAAAGTGTATGTCTATATTTATGAGTATGTCTCTTATTAGATATATATTCATGGTTTTAAGGATGACTCTTAGCTGCTACTTTGTTGTGGTTATTAATAATAAGTGAGTTTCCTCTCTCCTTCCATTTTTTTGCAACATGTTTTAAATATTATCACACAAATCTCATCATATATCAAATTTTCACGATCAACACATTCTATTAGGCAGGCTTTATATTAGCTCCATGTCTTAGGTACCATTAGTTAAAACATATGGCAATCCAAACTGCCATTATGCATAAAATGGAATCTTAAAAACAGAACTGCTCTCCTTGGCACTTTTTTTTAAAGGCACATTTACACTTTGTTGATTATTATGTGTTTTAGAGTAGAGTTGAATGTTGTATGCTATTTCTTCCTAACCTTTGTCATATTGCATCAATGATAATTCAAGCTGTCCTGCAAAGGCTTTTACTGTAATATGTCTTCTTTTTGCTTTAATTGTATTATATGCTTATTTGATTTGTGAAGGTTTTTATTACCCGTGCAATTAATATATACTTACTTACGGCCACTGCTAATGGGTAAACTTTAATAGACATGTCACAATATTACTAACTCTTAGTGATCATGCTATTGATTTCAATTGTAGACTTTAGAGAGTTCTTGTGACTACATATATTAAACAGGATAATACTCTTAAAATGTAAATTGGAAGTAAATTGTAAATTGGAAGCCAGCCTAACAATGCGCAGTTTAACATCACCACTTTGAACGCAAGTCTATTAAAAATGAATGAGAAAGAGGAATGTAGATATTATTCACCTAAACATACTGGTACTCCTGATGCAATTTTACATTTTGATGAACAACAGGATGAAACAAAACCTGGCCCATTGAGCATTGTTTTCCAACCTGAGCAATAAAAAAATTGCTAAAGGAATGGAAAACAAGCATTAGAAATGCAATCGGGCTCGGATTTATTTGATTTTGAGCTAATGGTATTGTAAATGGCAATGTCTTTTCGTCATGTGTGATGGAGTGTGTGCATGTGGTGTGTAGTGGTATTATGTGAGTTGTATTGTAATTTTACCAATGGTGTCATGCTGTGCTTTACATGAATATGTTTAAAAGTAAAGTGTATCATACTGCGATTGGTACAAAAGTTAATTGTGGATGCGTTAACAATTGATGCATGCACTGATGGCTGTTGGTGTGTGTGTTTGGTGGAAGAGTGCACTGGTGCCTGGAGGTGTGTGTGCCTAGTGCACTCCCTATGCACTCTGCACTCCCTATGCACTCTGCACTCCCTATGCACTTTGCACTCCCTATGCACTCTGTACTCCCTATGCACTCTGCACTCTGCACTTCCTATGCACTCTGCACTCCCTATGTACTCTGCACTCCCTATGCACTCTGCAATCCCTATGCACTCTGCACTCTGCACTCCCTATGCACTCTGCACTCCCTATGCACTCTGCACTCCCTATGCACTCCCTATGCACTCTGCACTCCCTATGCACTCTGCACTTCCTATGCACTCTGCACTCCCTATGCACTCTGCACTCTGCACTCCCTATGCACTCTGCAACCCCTATGCACTCTGCACTCCCTATGCACTCTGCACTCCCTATGCACTCTGCACTCCCTATGCACTCTGCACTACCTATGCACTCTGCACTACCTATGCACTCTGCACTCCCTATGCACTCTGCACTCCCTATGCACTCTGCACTCCCCTATGCACTCTGCACTCCCTATGCACTCTGCACTCCCTATGCACTCTGCACTCCCTATGCACTCTAAACTCTGCACTCCCTATGCACTCTGCACTCTGCACTCCCTATGCACTCTGCACTCCCTATGCACTCTGCACTCCCTATGCACTCTGCACTCCCTATGCACTCTGCACTCCCTATGCACTCTGCAGTCCCTATGCACTCTGCACTCTGCGCTCCCTATGCACTCTGCACTCCCTATGCACTCTGCACTCTGCACTCCCTATGCACTCTGCACTCCCTATGCACTCTGCACACCCTATGCACTCTGCACTCCCTATGCACTCTGCACTCCCTATGCACTCTGCACCACTTTGAACGCAAGTCTATTAAAAATGAATGAGAAAGAGGAATGTAGATATTATACACCTAAACATACTGGTACTCCTGATGCAATTTTACATTTTGATGAACAACAGGATGAAACAAAACCTGGCCCATTGAGCATTGTTTTCCAACCTGAGCAATAAAAAAATTGCTAAAGGAATGGAAAACAAGCATTAGAAATGCAATCGGGCTCGGATTTATTTGATTTTGAGCTAATGGTATTGTAAATGGCAATGTCTTTTCGTCATGTGTGATGGAGTGTGTGCATGTGGTGTGTAGTGGTATTATGTGAGTTGTATTGTAATTTTACCAATGGTATCATGCTGTGCTTTACATGAATATGTTTAAAAGTAAAGTGTATCATACTGCGATTGGTACAAAAGTTAATTGTGGATGCGTTAACAATTGATGCATGCACTGATGGCTGATGGTGTGTGTGTTTGGTGGAAGAGTGCACTGGTTCCTGGAGGTGTGTGTGCCTAGTGCACTCCCTATGCACTCTGCACTCCCTATGCACTCTGCACTCCCTATGCACTCTGCACTCCCTATGCACTCTGTACTCCCTATGCACTCTGCACTCTGCACTTCCTATGCACTCTGCACTCCCTATGTACTCTGCACTCCCTATGCACTCTGCACTGTGCACTCCCTATGCACTCTGCACTCTGCACTCCCTATGCACTCTGCACTCCCTATGCACTCCCTATGCACTCTGCACTCCCTATGCACTCTGCACTTCCTATGCACTCTGCACTCCCTATGCACTCTGCACTCTGCACTCCCTAATGCACTCTGCAACCCCTATGCACTCTGCACTCCCTATGCACTCTGCACTCCCTATGCACTCTGCACTCCCTATGCACTCTGCACTACCTATGCACTCTGCACTACCTATGCACTCTGCACTCCCTATGCACTCTGCACTCCCTATGCACTCTGCACTCCCCTATGCACTCTGCACTCCCTATGCACTCTGCACTCCCTATGCACTCTGCACTCCCTATGCACTCTAAACTCTGCACTCCCTATGCACTCTGCACTCTGCACTCCCTATGCACTCTGCACTCCCTATGCACTCTGCACTCCCTATGCACTCTGCACTCCCTATGCACTCTGCAGTCCCTATGGACTGTGCACTCCCTATGCACTCTGCACTCTGCGCTCCCTATGCACTCTGCACTCCCTATGCACTCTGCACTCCCTATGCACTCTGCACTCCCTATGCACTCTAAACTCTGCACTCCCTATGCACTCTGCACTCTGCACTCCCTATGCACTCTGCACTCCCTATGCACTCTGCACTCCCTATGCACTCTGCACTCCCTATGCACTCTGCACTCCCTATGCACTCTGCAGTCCCTATGCACTCTGCACTCTGTGCTCCCTATGCACTCTGCACTCCCTATGCACTCTGCACTCTGCACACCCTATGCACTCTGCACTCCCTATGCACTCTGCACTCCCTATGCACTCTGCACCCTGCACTCCCTATGCACTCTGCACTTCCTATGCACTCTGCACTCCCTATGCACTTTGCACTCCCTATGCACTCTGCACTCCCTATGCACTCTGCACTCTCTATGCACTCTGCACTCTGCACTCCCTATGCACTCTGCACTCCCTATGCACTCTGCACTCCCTATGCACTCTGCGCTCCCTATGCACTCTGCACTCCCTATGCACTCTGCACTCCCTATGCACTCTGCACTCCCTATGCACTCTGCACTCCCTATGCACTCTGCACTCCCTATGCACTCTGCACTCCCTATGCACTCTGCACTCTGCACTCCCTATGCACTGTGCACTCTGCACTCCCTATGTACTGTGCACTCTTCACCCTCTATGCACTGTGCACTCTTCACTCCCTATGCACTCTTCACTCCCTATGCACTCTGCACTCCCTATGCACTCTGCACTCCCTATGCACTCTGCACTCCCTATGCATTCTGCACTCCCTATGCACTCCCTATGCACTCTGCACTCCCTATGCACTCCCTATGCACTCTGCACTCCCTATGCACTCTGCGCTCCCTATGCACTATGCGCTCCCTATGCACTCCCTATGCGCTTCTTATCTCATCTTGTCACAGTAGTGTTACATTCCTACGCTTCCCTGTGGCCTCATGCTTGAAAGAGAGGGGCCCAATAGATTGGATGCTTTGTTCTCCCACTAAGGCAAGGATTAAAATAAATTACAAAAAAAGCATACTCTCTAACACATAAGTCCCTTCAAACTTTTTGTGTAATAGGAAATGTAACAATACCTGCAACAGTAAGCCATGTATCATAACATCTCACGTACAATGTTTTTAACTTTAGATGTTATTCACACAGTGGGACACATTGCCCAAGGCTACTCAAATAACTTTGCAAACTGCAAAAGATTCTCAATAAAAACTAGTGAAAGACAATGACACCCGGTAATTTCTATAATGGACAGATTTAATGAGGGGGGAAGTAGGGTCAGTGTGCTAGAGGGGTGGCTTTCTTGAAATGCCGTTTTTGTGAAGCAGAGGTGGTTCGAGCTGTTCAGGCAGCTATTCTTGTACGAACACAACTGGGTGAAATGGCCTCCCTTAAGTAGTTGCGAGTCTTATTAAGCATTCGAAAAAGCTGTCAATTGCACAGTGCTTAAACGATTTTCACTAAATAGACATTATTTTGTGGTCATGCTAAGACGCGCTAGACTTTTTGCCATCTGGTTAGCACTGACATTATTGTGAGAATATTTGAAAGAGAGCAAAATAAAGCACCAAAATGAGAGTATTCAGGAAACACAAGAACTACAGTGTAGACGAGCACGTACGAGTCATCTTCTGTGAGCCTCGCCTGCTGCCTCTCCTCTCGTCATTTTACATTGAACGCGCTCACCGCTCAGACCATCTGGATTGCATTACACGGGCACTCTGACAGCTCCTAATTAAGATTAATAGTCTGCCGTGCGCGTAACCGCACAGAAAATGCCAACATGGCCGCCTAACATTACATATGCCCTATGGCATCAAGACTACTACAAAAACAGCACCGCGACGACCAATCACCATTCAGATAATAAAAAAAAGCTCGCGCACTAAGGAATGTTTCTTTCCCGAGCCCTAAAGAAACTTTATTTTTTTTCTTTAACGATAGGAGCTCGGAGCTCCGCCCCACTTCGTGATGACGTAGGCCGAGCCCTAAAAAGGTCTTAAAGCAGAAAAGAGGCACAGTCTAGAAGTCGCTGCGTTCATGCAACCACAATGTATTTTTTTATAACATACACATGGAAATTAAGAATGGCAACGTGCGAACATATAGGTGTGTGCAAAATGAAGGAGTATGGGCGTAGCAACTGGTGGGATGGTTATTTTTTCATTTTTATATCAAGCATTTGCTCAAAAAGAAGAAGTAAAAGAAAGAAAACATGCCGTTGCATACATATGGCAAAAATATCCTTCCAATGCAAATCCTATGAAAAAATAAATAAGAGTTACATAGAAATTTCATAGAAAATTACAGTTTTACCTAGCAGGCAGGTGCGTGTAGAACAGGTATAGATATGTTTTTATCTCTAATGCAAGATACAGTAAAATATGAATATTATTGGGGCAAGCAAAATGTATTATTGTCTTTCAATTATTGTAACCTGAAAACATAATTTAATCGCACAAAGATGGTTAAAAAAAAAAAAAAAAAAAACAATGTATAGAAAAAGGCATTTGCAAACATGTTTAGGTGTATGTGCACATGTGACAAGAGATATGCCATCACTTGCAGAGTAAAAGAGCCAAGGGCTGAATTGGGATGACTCACTGGTCCATGATTTATGCTGTGATGGGTGGAAGCAAAATATAAATAGCAGATAGTGTGACTAATCAATGAAGAATGAAGATGGGTGACCCTAAGCCCCTCTGTGTAAATGCACTTTTGTCAGATTTTTGATTGCATGACGTTGGTGAGAAACTAGGCCAGATTCTAAAATAGAGTAATCACTGCTGATGTGCACAGAAATCAAGCTAATATTTCTGAGAGGTGTCCAGATAATATATTCAGGGTTCTGATCCATGACACATCTGATTCTTCCAATACAAACAAAATTAGATGCGTCTTAAGCATGAAAATAGTAAAACGCTTGCTGTCTCTGACAAAACCATTGATTATTTCCTCTGTGGTTTTGTCTGATTCTTCTGAGTTGTAACTAGAACTGTATCTTTAAATGTTACAGTATGTTCCCAAAAATTCATTTATTTGACACTTTTATAAAGTGCAGCCCTACAGAAAGGGGTGCAAGTTCCTGTGCAAAACTAACTTTAAAGATGGCACATTTACAAAAAATACATGGAATAGCTAGAGAACCAAGCAAGAAACAATGGTGGTATATTTCATGTATACAGCAGGGGTAAACAGACATCAATGGAATGGCAGAAAGAGAAAAATGGTAATGGGTAGGATGGGGTAGAACGTGGAGAAAAATGAGAGTGGCTGATTAAAAGGTTGGGATAGAAATCATAAGGGGAACGAGGATACAGGTCATGAGGGCATGAGAGATGAGAAGAAGATTACTGAAAAGGTAGGAAGAAAGGAAAACAGAGGGAGGAGGCCTAAATAAGAAAGTGAAGGGAATATAGGAGTGAAGAAAGAAAGATTAAATATATTACTTCAAATATACTACAAATAGATTCG
This sequence comes from Lissotriton helveticus, assembly GCF_964261635.1. Classification (NCBI taxonomy): domain Eukaryota; kingdom Metazoa; phylum Chordata; class Amphibia; order Caudata; family Salamandridae; genus Lissotriton; species Lissotriton helveticus. Next base: position 1,207,700,498 of record NC_136068.1, read on the forward strand.
CTTCAATTTTGCATAGAAACTTAGACAGGCCCTTAATGTATCTCATGTGTAACAGCGAAGAGTTCCATAGAGTGTCGACTTCTCCAGAAAATGCTGAGCTGTACTGAAATGGTTCTTAAAGGTTTTTGTCTCAAGTCTAAAAGGGCTTAAGCTGTCTTTTTCATTGCCAACTATTTTCAGGGAGGAACTGAGGAATTTGTATTTTTTCAAGGGGCAGGGACTTCAAAATGATGCATGCCAATATGAATGTCATTCTTGAGATAAAGAAGAGCCAACATAGTTTTCTAGTGGCCGCATAGTTCTAGTGGCCTTGCTTATATTTTGGTGTTAGCATGAGATGTGTACATATTTTAATGCTGTTAAAAAATGGGGCCCTATGTTTTCCTTTTCCTTTGCCAATTTTGTCTTACTTATTTGCAATGGTCATGGAAACTAAATGCTACTACATTAAAAGAATCTCCTCACGCATCTGAACCAACTAGGATTTAAATGGATATTTACAAATTAAACTTCTTTGTCAAACTTTTTAACTTAGATCTTTTCCATGGTTGCATAATTTAGCTTATTTTACACATCTTGGAAGAGGCATGTTATACAGCCAGTATTTAAAACAATGATACCAAAAGATCCTACAACTATTAATAAATTGCACTTTGAGACAATAAAATTAAAGCATTTGCTACTGTTTGTATATTACTCAACGTAGGACAATATTATAGTGATTTTCCTGTTAGTCCAGAAATAAAAGGCAAAGGAACTGTAAATGCCATATAGCCTTCGCTGTAGTATTTAACAGGGTATATCGCAATAAACTTATAAATACATTTGGGGACTGCATTAACATGTTCCAAATAAAGGGGCCGATTATGATCGCGGACGGACTTGAGTCTGTCCGCGACCACTGAGGAGGAGGGACCGTCCGCAGGGGCAGCGGCAGTCCCTCCGAGCAGATTAGGATGTGACCGCCAGGGTGGTGGTCACATCCTCTATCTTTAACATTGCGGTAGGTGCTGCTTGAAGCAGCACCCGCCGCAATGTTAAATATGAAAGCAGTGCATTTGCATGCACAAAGCGGCAGGCACCGCCCTGTGCCTGCCGCTTCGTGCACGCAAAGGCAAGGGGGTGCCATAGGTACCCCCCATGTGCACCCCCCACCCCCTCTTCACCCATGAGGGCCCGCGACGGGCCCCCAAACAAAAGTCCGTATGCCTTTCCACAGCGGAAATGCCGCCGTGGAAAGGCATAGAAAAGCAGACATCCTAATATGCCTGGCAGTGTCTGATAGACACCGCCAGACATGTTAGAGCTTTTCCACCGCGGTCGGAAGGCGACCGCGGCGGAAAAGCAGCGGACGGTCTTCCTGACCCCTCCAGCCATCCTAATCTGGTGGAGGGTCTTTCAAGGCTCCGCAGCGGTTTTTCCGCATCCTCCGGGCTGGCGGACACTTCCGTCGGCCCGGAGGATGCGGAAAAACCGCATTCATAATCGGCCCCCAAGATGGGTGACAAAAACCCACTCTGTAAGAAAATATAAATAATTCATAGTCTTAAACAAGGCTGTGTCTCGGCACCTCTAATATTTACTTTTAGATTCATAATATAGGCCAAGGAAAAGCTGAACACATAAACCATTATACCGGTTTAGGTATGCTAATTGTGTGCACCCTAACTTGCAATTGGTATCTTGAATCCATCATGCTAAAGTTGAATCTTTTTTATTTGCCCAATGAAAATAGTCAAAAGATATTCATGGCCCTTACGAATTATGTATTATGAAAGTGTGTTTAACAAAATAAAATCTCACTATCACAATTGGAAGTGTTGTTGCTGTAGGTAAACTAAATGTGCAATATGATATTTTGTTCTGCAATACATGGAAAAGCATATTTGCTCCAAGTAATGCTATTCCCGAAGCGTATAGTAGACTTACATTTGCTTTTTCAAGCCCACTCTATTTTCCTGAAAGGGTTTGGTATATATGGCCCATTTACTGTTGTGAGATGAAAAACATGAGGATCTGCCATGTAGGTTAAACTGGATCATGTGGCAACCTCACAGGGGAGCCCCAGCCTAAATTATCATCAGCTGTCTTATGCTGTTTGTGTTTCCACATTTGTGGAGTCATTTTATAAACAAAATAGTATCATCGGTACCAAACTTTCAATGTAAGAAGAGTTACTTTCGGTTAAAAAAATATATATATTTCAATATATTGTTACCAGTTATTCAGAACGGAGTCCTTTCTACAAAGAAGCCAGTTGAGTACTCTCCCAGAACATTCGAATTATCAATTTTTTCAATATAATGTTTTGGGTTCCCAATTAGGGAATTTATAGAGTTCTGGGTACAACTTCAGAACAACGAGCTAGACTGTTTACTCTTCGAATCTGTTCACATAAAGTCAAAAGTAGATCTAATGTATTAACCATTGCCTCGCTCGACTGACACATCAGAAACGTTACTTGAAAACCTTTTTAAATATGTATCTAATTTATTCTTTATTATAGACTATTGGCTTCTGTTTATAGAGTTTATAGAGAGCAAGAGCACTGAAGTATAGTACAAACACGGCCAGTAGATTTAATCTCACTATGGATTAAACAGTTTGAACGTTTTCTATATTATGCACACAATACCTATGTACATAATAATGTTATCAGTATATTCTAATGTTTGAATGTTATGTAGTTAACCAAGGTTGTGTATTTGTTTTTAAGAGCCAGGCCTCCCTGCTGCAAGAATACTGTTGTCCTTGCTTCTATTCTGTTTAAACTTTGTTTATCGTTTACATTTGCAGCAGCAAAACTAACAAATACGCATTGAATTGTTGAATTGGGTGAGACTACTTTGCAGAAAATAAGTGGCCATAGTCAGAAATATGCTTTGATATCTACACAGCAGGGATGATTATCTTAAGGTGAGAAAGGACATTAAAATGTCACATTCCTATAAACTGAAGGTAAAACTAAGAAATGGTGCTTGACTACCTAACCCTTTGCAACGTCACGGAGGGCATGTGCATCGGACGGCCGGGGGCAGTCTGAATTGCGCATGCGTGGAATTCGCCCGCTGGGTGGGGAAATTCCGGCCGCGCCTAAAGGGTTAAAGAATCTGCTGAAGTGAAAATAAGTCACATCAATTGGGTGTGTTGTTGGAGCTGCAGTTTCCATTATCCTAAGTAAGCAAGTGCCCTAGGCCCCCAGGTGCTGCACTTACCTGTGCCTTGCTCCTCCAACTAAGCTAGGTCATTTTGGACACCACTTCATTGTGTTAAGGCACCGCTTCACAGCCTCCTCTTTCGCTCTCTTTCTCTCTCTCTCTCTCATTCATGCTCTCTCTCTCTCTCTCTCTCTCTCTCTCTCTCTCTCTCTCTCCCTCTCTCTCTCTCTCTCCCTCTCCATTCTCAGGTTTACATCTACTTTGTCTTTGAGTCTGGTTCTTTAGCCACTGCTCTGTCTCATATTGTTTGTTTTGGTCATCTATCTCTTGCTAGTCTGTGCTTACTTTTGCCTATTATCCGCACTCACTCACTTGTGCTGTTTCCTTTTACTATCTGCCTATTTGTGCTTGCCTCGTCTCTCACTCGCTCATTTGTGCTGCTTCCTCTCGCTCTCTCTTTGTGCTTCTCTCCTCTCTCACAAACTCTCTCACTTACACTAGTTTTTCTCTCTTTCATTTCCCTTTATGCTGTGTACTCATGCCCCCTCTCTCTCTCACCCTCGCTCCAGTGTGCTGTTTCTCTCTGTCTTTTGTGCCGTATTAGGTTCTAGAGTTTTTTTATTTCCTGGCATTCTTTTTTGCCCCACCCCCACTGTGGACCTTTTCTGGGTCTTCCCTCCATCTTCTTCCAGCGTGATCCTAACCTCCTTTCCCTGCCTCCCACTCTCCCTCCTCCTGCGCTCCACCTAGCCCTACCCACTGACCCTTGCTCTCCTACCCTCTGCCAGGACCCACTTATGGCCACCCCCGTTTGAATGTTCTGCTGGCACACTGAAGGCGTGCCAAAGACAAGCCCGCCTGTGCCTAGACCAAATCTGTGCTAAGAACCCTGTACTTCCCCCCACTCACCGCTACTCTGCTGAAACCTTCCTTGCACTCAACCCTGGCTACCTCTCACTGTGATGTTGCCATACCACACAACATGAAGGGAGCAATCTCCTGTGTTACCTGCAAATTCTCTTGCACTATCCCCCATCCATAACCCCCGCATCCTGCCCATGACTCACACCCGCCCACTCTGACCAGCCTCCGGCCACACTTTCCTGCATGCTCCTGCTCACTCAACATGCCACAGAGATCTGGGACTGCTGCACAACCATGCACCAGACCTTCTGTTCCTCACCGAGGCCTGGCTGAGCTCTGCGTTGGCTCTGGAGATCACCACAGTCACCACACCGACTACAAGATCACCAGGTAAGACAGACTTAACAAGCCTGTTAGTCGGGTCAGCATGAAAAAAGAAGGGCACCATCATCTGCACACCTCCTTGGACATGCCATCCACCAACATGAAACACCAGTACTTCAAACTTCATATCACAACCAACTTCACTATGACCAACACACTCATACACAGACACCAGGGAGACTATTGCAAACTTCATCACACCCCTTATCCTCAACTCAAGCTACTACATTCTACTGGGAGATCCCAATGTCTACCTAGAAGACCCAGCTGACCCCAAATTGATAGCACTCCTCCAGGACTCTGGAAATCTGAACCTTTCCCAATGAGTGAATAGACCCACTTATGTCACCGGACACCTTCTGGACCCCATTTTCACCTCCATTGACAAAATCTTAGTCAATAAGCCGACACCAACTGTAGGACAGTGCCTTTTTTGTATGCCCCCACTTTTTTCTCCAGTGCTGATGGTTATGACTGTTGACATTGTTTGCGCCAACCTGAGTGACCCAGGTAAACTGATGACAGCAGGCCTGACTTTATAGGCTGCAGAAGAGGGGAAACTGCTCAAATTCGACTTTGCCCTCTGCAGGTATGGCAAAGTCGATGCACTATTTTTAATATATGCCAATCACCCCTATGGAAAGTCTTCTGAGCCCATGAGGCAGGGTGAATTATATTCAAGGTGTGGACATGTAAGTGCAAGCTTATATGCCCCTATAGTGGCCATTTCCATTAAAGGCTACTGTTAGTGATCAGCAGTTGATAGGATGACGTGGGCTGGCACCCGGGTAAACTCGAGGGTACCAGCTCCATTATGGTGCTGCCAAAATATGTCATGTTTGGTATCAAACAACGTGCCTCATCCCCCCTGACATGATTCTCATGTCAAGGACGATGTGGCATGCACCCAGGTGGCTACCTTAGAGGTTGCCCACCAGGTTGCCCCAGCCTTTTCTCTGCTCTGGCTGCCAACCCGCAACTGCTGCTGCCAAGACAGGAATCTGACCCCTTTCTAGAAGGTGTAAACTCTGCCAGGAGTCAGAAACAATGACCTGAACAGGAAGGAAGTCACACCTCCCTCTCTGACAGGATGACTAGTGAAGCAGCACGTCAAGGTGGTGAGCTTCAAAGCATTCACCATCTGCGATATGCAACCCGGTTGCATCCCAGAGGAGGAAACAGCTTTCCCCCTGCCCTCATTCACATTTGCACTCAGGCAGGCGAGAACATTATTTTAGGTATTCAGGAGGTGTACCCCACCAGAAGGCTAGCCACACATCTAGGGTGGCCAACCTGGTCTGTACAGCTAAGGAAGGTTTTGTCTGGATGTGGCCATCTCAGGGGCGGATGAGCCACTGGGTGGAGCTATTAGCCCATTGGCCACTTGTACCCACACCCCTAAATCTAAGTTTTAAGGGTTACCACTGACACCAGAACCTCAGTTCTGATCTGGCTTGCAATAAAGGACAAAGAAGAGACCAGTGTCTGTGACAACATTCTACACCATCAACACTCTAATCTAGTCATTGATTGATTACCAGTTGCTGAGATTAATTCAAGCTCATCATCCATCACTGTTTTGCATACTTATTGTGTCACCCTAAGTGGGACAGATATGCCCAGACATGGGTCAAGTTCACACTATGTCATTGAAAGCAAGCTGGACCTGCCTGATGAGCCCATAACTAGAGTGAAACTGGTCCCGGGTGGCAGCTCACGCTGGAGTGTTCCTATTGGAGCAGGGTCAAGACTGATTTGCATTTAGATGGATCCAAACTGAGGTGGCATGGTGTGCAGAATAACAATGGATTGGGATGTGGCCCAAGTGCTTACCAGTGGCTGAGATTAATTCAAGCATTCCATCCAACACTGTTTTGTATACCTTTTGTGTCACCCTAAGTGGGACTGATATGGCCAGACGTAGATCCCATGCACACGGTGTCACAGAAACCAAGCTGTACCTGGCTGATTAACCCATAACTAGGGCAAACCGGTCCTGTGTTGCTTGTGTTCTGGTTCAGGGAAGACCTGGCTTGGCAGTTCGGGCTGGACTGTTCCTGTTGGAGCAGGGCCAAGACTGAGTTACTTTAGCTGGGTCCAAACTGAGGTGGCATGGTGGGCAGATTGATGATGGATTGGGATGCAGCCCTGAGTGATTACCAGTGAGATTAATTCAAGCATTCCATCAAGCACTGTTTTGCATACTTATTGGAACAACAGGATCTTCACAAAGCAAACACATGATACTCTGCACCTGTTGCAACCTTCCTGGAACTGCATGACTGTGACTCATCCAGGACAAATAGCCAGTTTTCCCAGACTGAGGGACTCCTTTGAGAGCCAAAGGCATCACCAGACTCCCTGGACTAGTGACAGTAGTCCCCTACATACCGCAGGTAAAAACAACGCACCGGACCCAAAGAATTGCTAAGCATCTGGCCCTCTGAGGGATCACCGAAAAGTAGATGGTCCAGTGCATTGTGGGAAATATAGTACTGACCATTTTCCCCTGGATGTTGAAATAACTTTCTGCTGAGTTTATCACTGTCAAGCTTTGTTGGTGGCCACTCCAGCAACCACCGCCTTTACTCAACGCTACACCTTGAGGGTACGCCACAAAATCTTCATCTGACGTCAGCAGTGGCTTAGTTGTTGACTTTTTGCACCTGTTTCCTCACCAGCACTGTGTAAGAGGTAAAACCAGCACCCCAGCAGCTCCCGCTTCAGCACCACGGACAGCCAGGAAAACTCTGCACCCGAGCTTCTCAAGACAGGTAAAATCGAACTGACTGTTGTGGCTTGGTTCTGGGACCCACATTACCTTTACCGACCTTGGGTTTCACGCAATTCGACCTGCAAGTGACCAATTGTCACTAATGCTTTTCCCATTTACCGCAATGCTAACATTTTGCAGTGATTTATTATTGCTTTTAAAATCCTAACTCAGGCTGTACTTATTTGATTTACTTCACTTTGGTGTCTAAAGTTATATAAAAATCTGCTTTATGTTTATGAATTGGTGTTGGATTTCTTTCGACTCGTGTCAATTGCTTATTGTCCTTGCTGATACTCTGAATGTTCCTCCAGGGGTAAGCTAAGCAAATGTGTCATAATGTCTCAGGACACTGTTGTATAAACTGCGACTGTCTAACCTTGTAACAGAAATGCTAATGTTTTTGCATAAAAACAAATAAAAACTCTTTGAAATCAAAACAAAGCCCGACTGCTCTTTGGCCCTCCACCAAGACTGAGCTAAGGATTTATTATTGTGAATCCTAGGACCATCGTTGGATTATTGTGGGAGCATTGCATAATGAAACCCCACCAGCATCACTACATATTGCCACCTTCCTACATCAATCACCTGGATGGACCACACCTTCATCAAATTCACCAGTCTCATCCTACTCCAATGCGCACACACACCATCGCCAGACAATACTGTGGAAACTGGAACAACATCCTGGCAAGAACTGGCTTACTGCTCTCATCCTCCACTGGGCCAATCACAGCAGCAGCCTCCTTGAAGCCATAAATAAATTCAACAGCTGGATCACCTCCAAGCTGATAAATGACAGGAGTACTTTCAAATCCGTCCTGAGACACTATCACCAACAGATTAGGTCTACCAAATACACAAGCCTGTCAGACTGCATCAACGCTAGCTTCAACAGAAGTAAAGAAATCTTCACCATTGTGAAAGTCTCACCTCACAAGCAGCCGCCTCCAACACAACAACCCCTCACAGGACCGCTTCAGAAACTCTCTGAATTCTTCAGCAGTAAGATAAACACTACATACAGCAACTTCAATCCACAACCAGACCAGACAGACCTATCTCATCCAAAGAACCAATGCTGACCACATAGCCCGCTATCACCACAGACAAAACCATCACCACCATGAAGTCCATCCACTCAGAAGTCTCATCGGACCCATGCCCCAACACCTACGGCAGAGGATTTCAACCCATCAGAACCACGCTCACACCTATACTGAATACCTCCAACATGTCCGCAACCTTCCCTGATTCTTTGCAACATGCCACAAAACTATCCTTCCTGAACTCCCCTTACTGAAGAAATTCCGTGGAGCCATCTACACTCACCAACTGAAGATCGATCTCCCTGCTACGCTACCTGGCCATGGTCTTTGAGAAAATCATTCTTTTTCAATGAATATATGATCCCTCAACACTCAACTTATTCTCTCCCTTTCGGACAAGTCTCAGAGCACTGGGAATAAGTTTGCAGCCTACAAGACCAATATTGCTAACTGGATGAAGACAGTTGCCTGAAAACTGAACACCAGCAAGACCAAAGTTATGATCTCCGGGAAGAGCACCTCAATGTGGGACTCCTCCTGGTGGCTTGCAAAACTATGCACCACACCCACCATCAAAGCTGATATTAAACTAACTGAGTGACAAATTATGCGACTAAGGAAAAGGTTTGAACATGGAATTTAAGAAAGTGAGTAAATTATAATGAAATTAGGAAAAGAGGAGGGGGGAGGAAATTAAAAGAGAAAATAACCAGATTGAGTCCAGAGCAAAGGATCACTTGGTAGAAGATTAGAACCACCAGTAAGAGATCTAAATCATACCTCTATGGCAAATGCAATGAAATACTCAATATGTAAAGACAAGGAGTAAGAAGGTGTGGATCAACCATATGTTCATACCCTTGAGCTATGATTTAAGCAAGAATTGGCGCCTGCGCAAAGCCTAAGAGACAAAAAGGGGAGAGGCTTACCACGCCGCCGGATGTACTTCCGTCCCAGCTGGCATATAAAGGAATAAATCTCCAAAAACAATCAAAATTGGAAATATCAAATCAAACGATCCACTCGGTGTGGACAAAAGGAATTAGATGTATCATATTATGAAATGAAAATGTGTTGTATGTATCAGACCCGTAAAATATAGGATCCCAATTAAAACAAAGGGCCAGCATTGTTATTGATTTCAAGAGCCAAAAATCGGCAAGGACCCTGAATGACCTGAGTGTGTATAATAACAGTTGAACCAAATTGTGGTGGAGAGACGGCCCCAATTATATGCCCTCCACTGGCCTTAAATACATGTACACTCTACAAGAGAGTAACCAGTCTATCCAATATCTCCAATGAGGTGCCTACTAATCCCCTTTCATTTTGAAAAGACAGACCAGCGCTGCATATAGCAATCCTTTTTGGCACACTACTCAATCCTAGGGTGTGGCGTGCCATTGGTTTAAAATCTCTCCGTAAAACACTCTAGGCAGCAGGTCATAATACTAAAAAAGAAGAACATTACCTCTTAATATTGCGATAGTTAAATATGGCTTTTAGAAGAAGAAAATGCCGAGTATGGCTCTGCCCAGGGTCCGTTACACTGTGTAAATAAATAGACAAAAGTGTCAGTAAGTGAGGATGTATGCGGCACTGTGCAATTATTTGGAAAGTGAAGTTAAAAAAATTCGTACCCGTAGAAGATCCGTGTAACAGCAGTCAAGTGCGCTGCTTACTTTCGTGACCCACGGCGAAAACCGGAAGTACGGTGACATCGTGGGTCAGGGGTTATATGGGGATGGTCCAATGCGGCGCAAACCTAATCGGAACTGCTCTCTGTCCCTCGTCAGCACATTCATGTGCGTGCGTATGATCCAACATGTCTCTCAACAGCTAGACTGTCAACCTCAGTAAAGGTGGCGTCACAACTCAGTAAAAACACCCTTCAATTTCGATAATCGTGCGTGCAGGACAATTATTGCACCTCTGACACGTCTGCTCACCTCTGCAAAATCAATTCTGCTAATCTGCAGCGGACATTATATAAAAATTCAATAGGCAAATGGAGACGGCTTGAGATGCACTGCAAAAGGGGGTGGACATCATTAACCTTTCCGCCCTTACACTAACAGAAGAGATGGTTACATTACTTTAAAAGGGCCTAGGCTTTTGCCCCATTGAGAGAGGAGATGCATGCAAGACGAAGATAGACTTGTTTGAATTCACTCGGAATCTCAAATTGAAGAAATTGTTTGTGAATAATCCTTTGCAAAATAAAAATCCCAAGAATATCCCTTTGTGTGGTGTTTCGGATTTGCTCAGCATACAAGACTTTTATGACACACATTTACTACTCTCCATAACGGAACAGGGAGACACACCAGATAACATGACTCGACTGTTGATGGAATTAAATATTGGCACAGACTATTCCATAGCTAGGGGACTCAAATCTAAGTCCAAGTGGACTCCCATCTTACCAGGTGGGAATTAAATAGATATGTTCCATCAATTGGTTCAAAAGGATATTGACAAATTTGAGGCTAAAGGGAGACCAGGTAGGCAATTCATGACTAACAATTTTTCACAGTGTGAGCGGCAGGCTCTGACAACATTATCCACGGACAATTCCACAATCATTAGGGAAGCCGACAAAGGGGGAAACATTGTGGTCATGGACAGACATGACTACAATGAAGAGGTCCTAAGCCAACTAGGGGATACCGAGTTTTATGAAGCCTTACACTTTAACCTTATGGGACCTCTTACCACTCAAATTCACAAACATCTCAGGACATGGTACACTAAGAGGCTCCTTAGTGAGGATGAACATCTATACCTTAAAGTTCAGAGTCCAAGATTTCCAGTACTATACACATTGCCTAAGGTTCACAAGAACCTTCCATTTCCGCCCGGGAGACCTATTGTATCCAGCATAGGTGGTCCAACGGAGAGATTTGCAGAATATGTAGATCAGTTTTTGCAACCAATAGTACAAAATCTTCTGGGAACATCAGAGACACCAAACACAATCTGTGTCTATTCAATGATCTAGCCTGGCAAGATGCCAAAATTCTGGCAACATTAGATGTTGTCTCCCTTTAGACAAAATTAATCCACAGATTGGCCTGCAAGCAATGGAATGGCACCTGGGGAAGAAACCAGTGACTCAATTGCAACACTCTAGAATGCTCCTCTACATGGCAGAACTAATTCTGAATCACAACTGTTTTATCTTTGAGGGACAGTGGTATAAGCAGATACGCAGGGTGGCCATGGGCTCTAAATTTTCTTCTGTCTTCGCTAACTTTTTCATGGGGTTCTTTGAAGCAAAATGGATCTGGAGGCAACAGGGGCAGCCAGTTCAGTCAATATATTCTATACTGGGGTCGATATATAGACGACTGCCTTCTACTATGGTCAGGAACAGAACAAACATTACAGGAATTTTACTCTTATCTGGACACCAATACATTAGGAGTCAAATTCTCTCATCAACATAGCCCCACCAAAATAATTTTCTTAGACAGGGAACTTTATGTGCATGACGTCTCTATACACAGCAGACTCCATCGCACCCATCCACAACACCAAATTGAGGCCATCCCCTATGGGGAATTTACTAGAGCCAGACGAAACTGCAGTGAGGACACAGAATTTTTTTCATGCCTTCACACCATGAAATCTAGATTTCAGGGTAGGGGTTACCATGCGACATCCCTGGACAAGGCAGAAAGACTCATCAGGAAACTTCCACGCACTGAGACACTTAAGGAGACGGAGAAAAGAAGCCCTACCACACAGCCAATGAGACTCATCACCAACCACACAGCTGTGTCACGCTTACGAGTGTTTTACAGAGAGTTTTTACACCAATGGCACTCTACGCCCTGGGATTTAGTAGTGTTAAGTTTAAATTTACTTAGTGTGCCAATAAAGATTGCTATATGTAACGCTGGTCTGTCTTTTCAAAATAAAAGGGGATTAGTAGGCACCTCATTGGAGATATTGGATAGACTGGTTACTCTCTGGTAGAGTGTACATGTATTTAAGGCTTGGGGCCTCTCTCTCCACCAGAATTTGGTTCACTGTTATGATACACACTCAGGTCATTCAGGGTCCTTGCCGATTTTTGACCCTTGATATCAATAACAATGCTGGCCCATTGTTTTAATTGGGACTCTATATTTTAGGGGTCTGATACATATGACACATTTGCATTTCATAATATGATACATGTAATTCCTTTTGTCCACAGTGAGTGGATCATTTGATTTGATATTTCCAATTTTGATTGTCTTTGGGGATTTATTCCTTTATACGCCAGCCGGGATGGAAGTAACATAACATAACATGTACATTTGTAAAGGGCATGTATCACCGGAAGATCTCCAGGCGCTGAATAACAAATGTATATTGTTACCCAACTCAATGGTACTCATTTTATCAACCTCAGATGGATGAAAGGCTGAATGGACCTGCCGGGATTAGAACCTGTGACCAAGAGGTCGAACACAGGCCCCTAGAGTGGATGCATTAGTCCATTGCACCACCAACCAGCGGAGTGGTAAGCCTCCCCCTTTTTATCTCTTAGGCTTTGCGCAGGCGCCAATTCTTGCTTAAACCATAGCTCAGTGGTATGAACATATGGTTGATCCACACCTTCTTACTCCTTGTTTTTACAGATCGAGTATGTCATTGCATTTACCATAGAGGGATGATTTAGATCTCTTACTAGTAGTTCTAATCTTCTACCAAGTGATTCTTTGCTCTGGACTCTCTTTTAATTTCCTCCCCCCTCCTTTTTTCCTAATTTCATTATAATTTACTCACTTTCTCAAATTCCATGTACAAACCTATTCTTTAGTCGCATAATATGTCACAAAGTTTGTTTTATATCAGCACACTGTACATGTGTTCTATTCAAGAACACAACTGTAAAGAGATTAGTTTTGGCAATATAAGATATATTGATATTTGAAAATCCACTTTTCCATGTGCATATTGACTCTAGATCAATCACTAAACTATATTACTAGAAATACCTAAAATGGGATCGTTGTACTAGGAAATATGTAAACCGAATTAGGATGTCACCTACACCCCTTCAGCACATGGTTCTGCTCATCAATTAGGACCGATATATCAGTATTGGTGTTAGACAAGATTTTGGGTTTTCACCCAGGGTGTAATTACACTAAAGTCACTTGTCGTCTGAACTTGAAAACATGTTGTTTGAGGTTTTGAAAGTTTGCTATTGTACATCTTCTAGTCCTCAAGAAGTCGTGGGTTCACACCCTGACAAAACATGTGTTGGCTGGCCAATCAATCCTCAGTAAACCATAGGAACACGATACACCTGAAGTGTTCCGCTGTTATTTCACTTATTTGATGTGTGTTATTAGTGAAATGTTCCCTAATATTTAGTGAATTGAGATTATACAGTACTGTTTCTGCAATATACTTAAAGAAAGTGTGCATAGACATTCGTAACATATAATTTGTGACCTTGTGTCTTGTTTTGAGGGGTTCAGGATTATCCCTTGGCCTGTAGCACTGTGGGTGACTGAACATCTCATACACCTAGAAGCGGACACGAGTAGGCGCCATCGCATACCGCACTAAGCTAAACCCTTTCCTTTTGTATCCAACTCACCAGAAGACCGCAGACAATCCAGTACACAATAATAAGAAAACACAAGATTCCTTCTTGGTATTATTCATCATAAACATTCAAAACAGTAATTGATTATGGGTTAATCCAATCAAAAGCACAAATATCTGTAAATATCAATACCTGGAGACTTGAAATTTATCTACAGAGAATTGTTGAAAAGTACAGAATTATCTACCAAAGGATCTCCAAAGAATAATAATTGAACTATATGAAGTGAAGAGATCACACAGTGCAGGTGAGTGCAGTGATAAAGACCAGTAACAAGGTGATCATACATAGGTAATTAGACAATGGGTCAGTTACAGGACTAATACATAAACATTGCTAAATATAATGAGGAAAGAATCAATTATTTATTTCTATTTTTAGGTCTCGGGCCTAGCGTACACTGCGCATGCAGTGTCGCGCAGCGCGAGCCTATTCCGGACGTCTTGAAAATGGACCTAGGAATTCCACGCAGCTAGTGCGTGTTATTTCCTAGGTCCATTCCCATTGGCCTTTGCATGCGTGTGCTTTAGAAACAGAACACGCAATAGGCCATGGGCGTTCGCTTAGCTCCGCCCATGGCTTATTGGTGTCTGTTACGCACACCAGAGGCCATATGTTTTGAATTATCGGGGCTGTCAAGCTGCGATAATTCAAAACATATGCTCGCGGTGGCGCGCACGCGTGCACCACTCACGGGCTTTTTTTGTGGTTTGTGAGCGCCCTACTGCTGATCACGGTTCTGAGCACTTCTCTCACCGCTGCCCTGTAGTACCTGCTTGTTTACATTTTCTTGCCCTCTTCTTACTTGGCTGTTGCTCTTGGCCACTCGATCAGACATGGCGGCGGTCCTCATCCAGCTCTCGGTTGGGAAGAGCCGCCATTGGCAGAGCGGGGGCTGCTGGAGGGGCCTCAGACTATTCATTTCTCATCTCTGGGGGCTCCATCACGGGCCCTTTCATATCGGGGGAGTCCTCCGCCAGCCAGGGCTGCTCTTGGGGCCAGGGTTGGGTTCCATCATCAACAGGCCGAGCGCAGGCCCAGCAAGCGGGCGTCTGCCGGCAGGGACTGGGGGGCGGCTAACCCAAAGCAGGCCCGAGAAACCCAAGGCGGTCCGAGGGGAGCTGGGGCTTTAAGAGGCAGGACGGGCTGGTCCGAGCCCCGGGGTCGGCTTACAGCTCCGGAGCACCTTGTGCTCATCAGAGGCGCGGAGGCTACCGGGAGCAGGCAGAGTTCAGACCCCGGTCTAGCATGAGCTGTCCCGCTGTCCATGTGCCTGCAGTGTCCGGCTGTCTGTGTGCCTGTAGTGTCCGTCTGTCTGTCTATGTGTGTGCCTGCAGTGTCCGTCTGTCTGTGTGCCTGTAGTGTCCGTCTGTCTGTGTGCCTGTAGTGTCCCGCTGTCTGTGTGCCTGCAGTGTCCGTCTGTCTGACCGCAATGTCCGTCTGTCTGTATGCCTGTGGTGATCGGCTGTCTGCCTGCCTGCAGTGTTCGAGGTCCGTCTGTCTGTGTGTGTGCCTGCAGTGTCCGTCTGTCTGTGTGCGTGCAGTGTCAGCTTGTCTGTGTGTCTGCAGTATCCGAGGTCCGTCTGTCTGTGTGCCTGCAGTGTCCGTCTATCTGTGTGCCTGCAGTCTCCATCTGTCTGTGTGCCTGCAGTGTCCGAGGTCCGTCTTTCTGTGTGCGTGCTGCAATGTCAGCCTGTCTGTTCGTTCCCCCCAGCAAAAAAAAGTGAGCACCTACTGTCACGGCAACCACTGTGTCATGGAGCAGCCCCTCTCCTATCTGTTCCTTCCTTCAACAAATCTCGCACCAGGTGAAACGCCGAAGATACGCCACTCCGTGCCAGCAGGAATAAGAGAACTTTGCAAACAGCAAGAAAAACTGGAGCACATTAAAACTTGGCTGCGCAGCCATGTAAGAGGGAGGGCATGTCTGCGCTTGCGCAAAGTAGTATAACCAGCCATGTAAGAGGGCTGATCTGCGCTTGCGCAGAGTACCCGTCTCCAGACCTCACACGCATCACCCAGCATCACAGGCACTGGTCACGCTCGAACCCACGCCATCTTAAACCTTTGCACCTAGGGTCTCCATGCAAACCGGAGCGCTCCACAGCCCGGGGATGAAGTGCTGTGTAAATACCACAGTGCAGTACATGGTATAGGCAAATTCTACTATAATACCTGCTTCAGTGCACACTTGCACTGAGAGCAACTGCTACCCCCTCTTGTTATGTTCTTTTGATTTTGAAAAGCTGTGGAGGCTATGTTGAGGGGTGGAGGCTCTGTTGAGGGGCGAGTCGAAAGGATGCAGGGAGTTCCTTCCAGATCTTTGCACAATCAGTGTGATACATTCACGCCACCCCTATATCTGTCTTTTTAGGTCTCGGGCCTAGCGTACACTGCGCATGCAGTGACAGCTGAGAGTGAGAGTGACAGCAGAGTGTGAGTGACAGCAGAGTGAGAGTGACAGCAGAGTGAGAGTGACAACAGAGTGAGAGTGACAGCATGAGTGACAGCATGAGTGAGAGTGACAGTGAGAGTGACAGCAAAGTGAGAGTGACAGCATAGTGAGAGTGACAGTATGAGTGACAGCATGAGTGACAGCAGAGTGAGAGTGACAGCATGAGTGAGAGTGACAGCAGAGTGAGTGACAGCAGAGTGAGTGACAGCAGAGTGAGAGTGACAGCAAGTGAGTGACAGCAGAGTGAGTGACAGCATGAGTGAGAGTGACAGCAGAGTGAGAGTGACAGCAGAGTGAGAGTGACAGCAGAGAGAGACACAGCAGAGGGAGAGTGACAGCAGAGTGAGAGTGACAGAAGAGTGAGAGACAGCAGAGTGAGACAGCAGAGTGAGAGACAGCAGAGTGAGAGTGACAGCAGAGTGAGAGTGACAGCAGAGTGAGTGATGGCATGAGTGAGAGTGACAGCAGAGTGAGAGTGACAGCAGATTGAGAGTGACAGCAGAGTGAGTGACAGCAGAGTGAGTGACAGAAGAGTGAGAGTGACAGCAGAGAGAGACACAGCAGAGTGAGAGTGACAGCAGAGTGAGAGTGACAGCACAGTGAGAGTGACAGCCAAGTGAAAGTGACAGCAGAGTGAGAGACAGCAGAGTGAGACTGACAGCAGAGTGAGAGTGACAGCAGTGTGAGAGAGACTCAGCAGTGTGAGTGTTCCAGAGAGAGCATGGTATGCTTGTGCGCTTACACGGTGCACTGACACACAGGAGCTAAAACAAAGAACGCTGAACACGTGTCTTGGGAGCTTCATGGAGGCACCCGGCCCTCTGTGAGGGGAGCAGCAAGGAGGGGACGCCCCAACCAATCTAGCACAACTACTCACAACCTACTGTACGATTACAACACAGGCCAAAGAGCAGAGCTAGGTCTTTTCGAATTACGTAGGGTGAGCAGTGTGTGAGTGTGTAGGGTGAGCAGTGTGTAAGGTGAGCAGTGTGTGAGTATGCAGGGTTAACAGTGTGTGGGTGTGCAGGGTGAACATTGTGTGAGTGTGTAGGGTGAGCAGTGTGTGAGTGTGCGGAGTGAGCAGTGTGAGAGTGTGTAGTGTAAGCAGTGTGTGTGTGTGTAGGGTGAGCAGTGTGTGAGTGTGAGCATTGTGTGAGTGTGCAGGGTGAAAAGTGTGTGAGTGTGTAGGGTGAGCAGTGTGTGAGTGTGCAGTGTGTGAGTGCGCAGGGTGAGCAGTGTTTGAGTGTGCAGGGTGAACATTGTGTGAGTGTGTAGGGTGTAAATGTAGTTGAGCTTATATAGCGCACAGCTACCCGCAGTGGGTTTCCCGGCGCTTGCTTAGGGAACCCTTCCTGGTATTCCCCTGTGAGATAGCAGGGTATCCACAAGGTGAAAGTCAGGCATCCTGCCACGAGGGGCCGTTGTGGAGATTAAGCAAGCTATTGCCCAGAGTCGCAGAGTGTGAACCCGTGAGTCGAGGAGGCACCGGGGCGAGAATTATCGAGTCTGTGGAATTTTTAGCCCAAGACCCCGCCGAGGCGGGGAATTGAACCCTGGTCCAGGACCGATCTCAGCTTCCGGGTCTGCTGCCTCTAACCCCTGAGCCACACTTCTCCACTGGTGAGCAGTGTGTGAGTGTGTAGGGGCAGTGTGTGAGTGTGCAGGGTGCGAAAAAAACCCGAACTAAGCCCACCACACACACATAACACCACACACATAACACCACACACATAACACCACACACATAACACCACACACACACCACACACACAACACCACACACACACACACACACACACACATACA
This sequence comes from Lissotriton helveticus, assembly GCF_964261635.1. Classification (NCBI taxonomy): domain Eukaryota; kingdom Metazoa; phylum Chordata; class Amphibia; order Caudata; family Salamandridae; genus Lissotriton; species Lissotriton helveticus. Next base: position 1,207,718,601 of record NC_136068.1, read on the forward strand.
CACCACCACACACACACACCAACACACACATTCACCACCACACATTCACCACCACACACTCACCACCACACACACACAACCACACACACAACCACACCGTCAGTGCACGCTTTCACCGGGCACAAACACCACCAGTCGTCAGTGCACGCTTTCACCGGGCACAAACACCACCAGCCGTCAGTGCAGGCTTCCACCAGGCACACACCACCAGCCGTCTGTGCACACTTTCACCAGCCACACACACCACCAGCCGTCAGTGCACGCTTCCACCAGGCACACACACCACAAGCCATCAGTGCACACATCAATTGTTAACGCATCTACAATTAACTATTGTAGCAATCGCAGTATGGTGCACTTTACTTTTAAACATATTCATCTATGCATGCCACCATTGCTACTATTCCAATCCAACCCACATAATTCCACTACACACCACATGCATACACTCCATAACACATGGCTAAAAGACATTGCCATTCACAATGCCATTAGCTCTAACTCAAATGAATCCGAGACCTATTGCATTTCCAATGCTTGTTTATTTAGTTGTTTACTGTGTTTTTCTATAAGGCTACTTCCCCAGGTGGTATTAGGGTGCTTTACAATGAAACAACATAATATTGGCGCATAACATGAGTACAAGTCACATAGAGATTATCTGTGTATAAAACTTTAAACAGAGGAGCAGGGGAAAAGGAGGGTGAGTGTTTGTGAAGAAGAACAAGGGTATCATTACAACTCTTCAGAGAGAAGGTGGATAAGATTATAAGTTCGAACTGTTAAGTGTTAGGCGTGAAATGGGTTTTGAATAGAAACGTTTCAAGTTGTGTACTGAAGGCAAGGATGTCAGGTGTCTTTCCTATTTTGTTAGGTAAAGAGTTCCAAAATGTGGGATTGGCAATGGACAAAGACTGTTTTCGAAGCAGCGATTATTTGAATAATTGAGGTTCTAGCAGGAGGTTGGAATTGCTGCGGAATTATCTGATTACACCTGATATCTACAGTAGATCAGATAGGTAACTGGGCTGGCTGGTCCGAAGTGTTTTAAAGGTAATGCAGCCAATTTTGAATTTGACTCAGGACTCAAGTAGAAGCCAGAAAAACGGGTGAGATGTGGTCAATCTTCTTTTTGTCTGAGATGAGGCATATTGTGGAATGGAAGGTTATTTTCTGTGGGCGTAAAGCGCTTTCCCTGTCAATTCTGGAGATCACTAAGGCTTTGGCCGCCATTCTGAGATGATCATTGGTGAGGAGATGTTTTATTCTTTTTAGTTGTCTTAGGTGAAATTTTGCTGTTTGGGATAGTTTCTGTATGTGTGGTTCGAGGGAGAGTTTGCTGTCTATGAGGAATCCCAGGGATTTTACCATTCGATAGTACGAAGATTAGTGATGGATCAACTCTTTTGGCTACTTTGCTTGACAGGAGCAGGTATTCAGTTTTTTGCAGGTTCAGTTTCAGTGAGTTCATAGAGGTCCAGCTAAATACTGAATCTAGACCCTCCTTGAGTGCAAGGATGTCTTTGTGCAATGAGATGCTTAGGTAATTTGAGGTATTGTCAGTATATTGGTGAAGTTTGATGTTGGATTTTTCCAGCGGTAGGCTCACTGGTTCCTAATATGATGGGGGGAAAACTTTATTTTGGAGAATGCCACAATTCATCATTTCCAGTCTGGAAATGTTGGAGCCAACTTAGGCTAGATTAGAGCGGTCCATGAGGAATTCTTTGAACCAGTTTACAACTGAGACTTTAATGCCCATTCTGAGTTCCAGTGTTCTTAGTAGTATTTTGTGGTCTACTGTGTTGAAGGCTGTGGACAGGTCTAGGAGAATTAAAAGGCAAACATCGCTGTCATTCATCATTTTCAGAAGATCATCTAGAACCTTTGTAGTGGTTGTTTCCATGCTATGACTTATTCTGAATCCCCAATGACATGGTACTAGGAGTTGATTTGTTATGATGAAATTGTATAGTTGTACGGGAACACATTTTTCAATGGTTTTGCTAAGCCATGGGAGATTTGTGATTGGTCTGTTGGTATCCAGGATTGTCAGGTCTGAATTAGGGGCTTTTAGAATCAATGATACATGACCAATTTTGAGGTTACTGGGAAAGGCACCTTGCTGTAAGATCAGGAGCAGCCAGTAGGGTGCAAGAATATGAGAGCTAGATTTCACATTTTTCACCAGAAGGCTGTCCTTGAAGTAGGAAGTAGGTTTCATAAACTAGATGACCTTAGTGATGTCATCCACTTGGAGTAATTTATATAATCTCCAGGATGTATTTGTCTTCAATGAGTAGTTGGGCTTGTGTGCAGGAGAAGTAGGAAGTTGCATTTTTATTTTGTTTGTTTTGTCCGTAAAGAATTTGGCAAATATGTTGCAGTCAAACTCTGATCAGGCTTGGGTAGAGTTAGTCGTTTGTGTGTTTTTTCTTTATATAGATTTTAACAGAAACTTGGTAGGGTTAAAAGATTAGTCGATTTGGGTTTGGATGTTGGAGGCCTGGGCTAGTTGAATTGCTTCTTTGTAGATTTTCCTCTCAGCTTTAATGGCTTCTGAGTAACCAGTTTGTGATAGACTGTCTCCATGCTCTCTCTTCGTTAGGGCAATTTCTGGATCATCATCAGGACAAAAAACATGTTGCAGAGCTAAGGTAGATCCTAATTCACTTGATGAAGAATGTCCAAAGGAAGTAGTGGCGCTGTCCTATGTTCATTTAGGATGTGCTGGCAAAAACAGAAATAACTTGCAGAAGCTTCAGTCAAGTAGTATGGAGAAACTGTCTGAAGCATAACTGAACAAGGGAAATGAGTTAGCCAATGATTTAGTGAATAGGAGCATGTGAGAAGCAATCTCTCCGGGATGCCAGTATTCAATTTAAGCAGCCGGTGGGAGTTTCAATAAACCAATGCAGAGGGACCAACAATTCTCAATGAAATCATGGCCCCCATGAAGAAGCTGCACAACTGCATCATGGCTATTCGGTTCTCTACACTCTGTTAGCACATCTCCAAGACAGTGAGAGAATGAATCTCTCTGAGAGCACATCCAAGCAAGACTATCCAAAACACGGCAGCTAGAATCATGCTTAAGTTCCCTTGCTGCACACACATCTCAGCTCAACTCGAGGACCTCTACTGGCTACCATACCCATATGAGCAATTTTTAAAGTCCTCACTCACACCTACAAAGGTGTACACAACAGTGGGCCAGCATACCTCAGCAATTGCATCTATTTTCACACACCCTCCAGACACCTACGGTTGTCCGGATTCCTACTTGCACACATCCCACGCATACGGAAAACTAGAGCAGGAAGTCAAGAATTTTCCTACATCACTTCTAAAGCATGGAATGACCTGCCACTACAAATGCGAGCCTCCTCTCAACTTCTTGAGCCCCACAAGAATCTGATGACCTGGCTCTTCGAGTTGTCACCCGCTGTCTTAGGCAAGGCTGATTTCACCTGGTCAGTGCATGGATTCCAGACACTATACAAATCAAAATACCATAACATAACATTGTTAGGTCTTGTTGGTATCTGCGGACTGTGGAAAAATTTCCATAAGAGTAAGCTGAGAGGAACAGCAGAAGCAGGGTCGAACTGAATGCAATTGATGTAAATTAATGCGTAGGAACACATTATATGCTATTGAATAAATATTATTTCATCTTTGAATGTTTTTTAATTAACCATTACCACAAAAAAAATGTGTTAATTTTGTTTATGGCACAGAGTCTCAGTCATCCCATCAAATGACTTCTGTGGCATTTAGATTTCTTGTGTTGGTCATGTCTGTGCAAACAGAGGCATGTGGTATTTGGTTGAGTGAAGGAAAATGTGATGTGTGAATGTTCTAGAAGCTTACTGCCGTGCGAGTAGGAAATGTATATAACATAACATAACAGAGTGGAAAGGAAAGAATAATAGTTGCAGAAAGAAACCTCAAGAGGAAGAAACATACCTTACCAGTGACATTTAAAAATAGGGCAAGAAAATTGTTACAAGATTAAACAAACGGAAGGGGTCAAGTTAAGATGCTGCTCAGCTGACACTGCAACTTGCTGCCTAAATGGTGCAATTGTTAGAAATCACATCTAAGAAGGGCTCTTGGCAAACCTAAATTCCAGCGAAACAATGCAGCTCTGCATTAGATGAAGAGCATGTTCATATTAGAAAGGGGTAACAGCAACAATGAAATATAAACTTCATACACCTTGGATGGAATTCAACATACCATTGCTGAGAGTGAAGATAATCACTACACCTACAGAACATGTAGCTCTTTGGAGGTATTTTTTTGTTTCCTAAGTCCTTTAGTACTCCCAGATCAGTGAATGACCAACAATGGCAGGATCGGTGGATTGAGTCATCTTGCGGATATTTGGGGATTTTTTTTATTCTATGTGCTGCAGCAGTGTATCGCAATATTGAGATTGCACATAGGTGAATTAAATTCTACATGTGTGTGCTCTCATCAGCTTAATAATTTCCCATCTTTAAAACCCACAATAGGTCCCTTAGGACAGGCATGAGATGAGATATTGAAGGAATCTCTCCCAAACCAACATAACCACAGAAAATCCCCTGATGAAGATAAGTCATTCAAGAAGTCAGTTGACAGTCATTCACCCGGCCCATAGACACATAAGTGATATCTATGATTATGTTGCAAAATATGAACGCAATATCCTTGACTTAGTGGAAACCTGTTTTGTCGACAGGTTCTTTACCCTCAATGAGCCACTCTCACTGGACACAAAATCATCTGGAATCCAAGTCCATCTGGAGTCCAAGATACACTGTGATGCGGAATTAGTAAATGACAAAAGCACAACATGCACCTCACTCGTATGTATTTTTGTTCCACATGAGTTTAATTTAAACATGTAGAGATCACAGCATAAATACATTAAATGAGACTTGCAGGGTGAAGCTGCTGCTTCATAAGAAACATCCTGGTGCTAAAATGATCATGAGAGTAAGAGCCGAGTCTTCATTTCACGGAACAGGAAGGCCTTAAGTTGAGCCTTAAACAGACTTTCACTGGGGATAGTATGGAGATGCAGTGGTAAAGAATTTCAAATACTGGAGGCACAGAAAGAAAAAGATTTTCCACCAGATTTGACTTTCTGTACTTTGGAAACGTAGAGCAGATTGTGATTTTCTGATCACAGTTTCCTAGCAAGGAGATATTTTATTAACCTATTCTGGATGTTAAACAGGCCATTCTGATGGAATGCTTTGTGTGTGACCAAGAGTGTTTTGAACTTAATTCTAGACTTAATTGGCAGCTAACGTAGTAGCTTTAAGTGGGAGAGGTGTGGCGCCGCGGCCAGGGCGACTGACGCTGGAATCTGGGGACCGCGGTTCGATCCCCGGCTCCGGCGGCAGGTTAGCCCAGCACCATTTGACTCTGGGCAATAGCTCGCTTAATCTTCCCGACGGCCCCCAGCGCCTAGAGACCCTTATGGGTGATTGTGCGCTTTACAAATGTGGACTTTACTTTAAGCCGGACCAGATAGAATGCCTTTTAGGAATATTTAGCACAAGTCTTGCTGCAGCATTCTGGAGACTGATGACATGAAAGCACTTCTTGAGAGACTCCCATAAAGAGAACAATAGCGTAGTCTGATCTAGAGGCAAACAGAGTATGTACAATCCCCTTCCAAGTGACCAAAGGGAGATAGTTTAAAAACTGTTTCAGTTATTTTAAAAGCCCAAAACAAGTGGTAGCTGTAGCATGGACCAAGGGTTTGAAAGATAATGCCGTATCCAATAGCACCACAAGAAGCCTGGACACAGTTTAGGGAGACAGAGTTTGTCCCAACTTGGGAGGGCAACAGTCTTGTGGCAAAATAAACAGTTGGTAGCCCGAGCAACCAGCATATAAGTAGAGGCAACAAATAAAGTCCAAATATCAGTCCGGGGTGTATTCTTGTTTTATTCCAAGCTTGCGAAGTATCTTTCAATGATATCCATCTTCTTAACAGAATGACTTCAAACCACAGACCATGCCAACACGTGTTTCGTCCATGTTACTATACGCCATGGACTTCATCAGGGCTAAAAAACAAATGTTCATGAGCATCAAGAAATAGAAAATAGCACCAAGATGATTCCTTTGTATTCCTAAAATGTAAATGGTATCCAATCATCTGATAATACCCATATACCAAGATACCTTGCAGGCTTGGAATAAAACAAAAAGAATACACCCAGGACTAATACTTGGACTTTATTTGTTGCCTCTACTTATATGCTATTTGCTCGGGCTACCAACTGTTTATTTTGTATTTATGTGGGCTTGTCTACAGTTTATAACGTGAGGTGGTCATTGTATGGTGACCCTTGAGCATCAGCAATTATCAGGATATTTATTAGAGCTACCGTTATCATTCCCCTGCGCGAATTTCTCCTACTACCTGTTCTGTTTTTGTTTAAGTCTTGCGGCAAAGTCTGGAGAGGGAGTAACAAATACCAAAATTTCAGGTTTATTGGAGTTGAGTTATAAACAGCTGTTACACATCCAATCGGCAATAGTAGTAAGACAGCACTGAAAATCCTCAACCACAGTGTCATCAGGCTGTTGAAATTCCAACATAAGTTGTGTATCTGCATACGATGCGATATTCAGACCCCACTGTTACGCAATCAGGGCCAATGGGGCCTAATAGAGGTTGAAGAGAGTAAGGCTCAAAGCTGAGCCCTGAGTCGCACCACAATTTATGGGTCTAAACTGAGATGTAAATGGCAATAAAAATACTGCTGACCCTGCTCCCTATTCCTACCTTCTCCAACCTTTATGTGAGGATTTTGTGAGACACCGTATCGAATGCAGTGGTAAGATCTAGTAAAATTACCACTGCTTTACAAACCACATCAAGGATAATTTTGATGTATACAGTAATTTCAAGATATATATATATATATACACATATATATATACACATATATATATATATATATAGAGAGAGAGATGTTAAATTGATTGTTTAAAAATGTATATTATATCAAAAACAAATATTATTGATATTTGAATGGTAATAACATTTTGATAACCTTAACACGTGTCACTTTAATTTAACAAAATAATAATTTCTATTAATTATATACATCACTGTGTATATTTAGTACATAGTAAGCAAATACAAACACTTTACTTTAGATGGGATTTTTAAAATAATAATGTTTTTTGTTAATCTAATACATTTCAATTAATTATTTATTCGAAATTAAGGGGTTGATCAGGATGGCAGGCGGATCGCCACTGCCGGCCCGACAGTGGCGATCCGCCCATCATCACAACCCGAATTACCCCCCGCCATATAGTAATGGCCGAGGTATCGCGGTGGACGCAAAGTGCGTGTGCCACTTTTCCGCCGGTAGGCAATCGTTCCGATTGCCGGCCCGGCGAATTTGGGCCACAATATGGTGGAGGTGCCTAGCAGGCACCGCACCGCCATTAATATTACGGTGTAGGGAAATCAATGCCTTTCCATGGCGGCAATGCTGCCATGGAAACGCTGGCAGGAGGGGGGGGTTGCACCTGGGCTATGGTACCCCCCTACATTGCCCTGCACAGGGTGGCAATGCAGAACATGGCATTTCATCATTGCGGCGGGTGCTACAGCCAGCAGCACCCGCTGCAATGTTGATAATGCCAGATTTGACCACTGCGGTGGCGGTCACATCATGATTTGGGTGGCGGGACCACCGCATGGCTGGCGGATGGACCCGTTTCCGCTAGGGTGGCGGGTGGACTTAAGTCTGCCCGCCATCCTAATCACCTCCTAAGTGACTATGTATTACATTTAAAATAGAGAGATACAAATTAATTCACATTAATAAATAAAAAATACTACAGCACTATTCTAATTTTAATTTAAAATGTCACTATTGTTTCTATATGAAATTAAATTAAAATCATTTTTCGGATGTTAAAATTTAAGAAAATCCCACCAAAGGTAATTGAAAAGAAATATGCAAAAAAAGATTAAAAGTGATCTATACAATTATTAACAGTAGACTAATATATTTAAAAATTACATGAACTTTTACAATAACAAAGGTTATTAAAGGGGGCGATAGAGAGCCCAGCCGCAAGATGGCCACCAAACTGTGAGGCTCTGCCAGCCGGAGTGATTAATCATATTTTTATCCAACTTATCTGGGGGTATCAAGGCATGCCGGGCTGGGAATATGTCCCTGAGGTTTTTCCACACATTATTGCCGTTTTGGTCACCGGATCAAGGGGGTGCGAGCGGAATTCTGACTGTCACTGTTGGAGGCCTGCATCTGAGGTCACCCTACTGGATGAGGGCTTTGAGACGGTCCTGAGAGATTTGCACAGGCCGCAGTGCAGCCGGGCGGTGAGCAGGGTCGGCCCTGCCTCCTCCCCACCTGTAGCTGAGGAGTGCACATTCGGCAACACATTCCTGGTGAGTGCCCTTGGGGAGGGCATACCACATGCTGAGCACTGGGAGGCAGTGAATGCCGCTGCATAAAGGACCAGGGCAAGCTGGGTGGGCCGGCTGGGACCGGTCGCTTGAACTGAATGTGAGAAGGGAGCTCCAAGATGATGGGAATGTGAGGAGGACCAGGGGCAGCGCCAGTTGGAGGGCGCCCTCTTTTGCCTCGCCCTTGGCATGCATCTTCTGGATTTTGCTCTGGCTCTGCAACCGCCTGTGCGAGGCGCAGCATTATGGCGGGGAGACATGCGGGCCCAGGCAACCTGCGGGACTTTGTGCTGCCGGCTTATTGTCTGCACTCGGTTCTTGTGCTTCCTTCAGCTTCAGGCTCCTTGGTACTGATGGCCCCATCCTTTCCCACTACATTCGCTGTTGGCTTTGGCCCTTAGACTTGGCACTTATCTAGATCAGGAGATGATGGAACTCGCAATTTATGGGCCCAACTCAGCGACCTTGCTCATTTCTGCCAACAAAATGTGTGGTCCCCACTGGGATCAAGATCATCAGCCGGGCCCATCATAGCCCACCTACTAAATGATAGAGACCAAGATGTGGTCCTGCACCTGGCGAGTGAGTAATGACTGCTCCATTAACAGAGGAATAAGGTGTCAATTTTCCCGGACTTCACAATGGTAGTTCAGGCTGCCAGGAAGATCTTTCTGCCAGTCAAACATACCCTTCAACGCATTGACACCAAGTACTCCCTACTTTACCCCACCAAGTTGTGGATACTCCACCTAGGGAAGACTCACTTCTTCACTGTCCCCAAGTCTGCAGCAAAGTTTGCCAAGTCCATTTTGTCTAGTGTAGGTGGATTATTGCTGGCTGTTCGTGGATCATCTTGCTGGACCACATGCCCAGTCCTTCTGATTCGGGTAAGAGGGAGCCACTCTAGGGCATGTGGTGATCTAGCCGCCCATGTCTTGAACGTTGGCGGCGGACCTATCAGCAGCAATAAACATCTGGCAGTCCTGATGTAGCTGCTTGGTGAGCCTGTGCCTCCTTGTAACTGCTCTCTCCAGCCAACCAGCTATTCACTGGCTGGGAGAGAGCCAGGCCTCTACATCGCCCTCACGGGATGAGTCCCTGAAGACTTCTCCTAGTCCACTGCTAAGCATTGCAAGGAGGGTGGGTTGGTGAAATTCTGCCCAACTGGGGGACTGAGGAGGGGGGACTGTATCTATGTTGCTGATATTTGCAGCCCTTTGACAGCTCAATGTTTTTCCTATTTTTTTTTATTAGAGCCACTCGCAGATACAGGCTTACACAGCTGGCGATTGGTCATAAGGTGGCTGGGACACCCCACACCAATCGTCATTATCCATTCTGTCAATTAAATGTTTAACCTTGAACATTTGGACCTAAATGATCGGCACAAGGTGCAACATGTCCTCGCGTACCTGCAGAGACACTCTGTGGACATCTGCTTCCTGCAGCAGCTACATCTCACAGAGAGTACCCAGGCTCGACTGCGGACAGGGTGGGTGGGAGAATGACACTCAGAGTGCTACTTCAACTATGCTCGTGGTCAGACAATAATTATTCACACAGATCTGCAATGGCGCATGTGACGCGTAATATGCAATCCGCAGGGTCACTATGGTTTGCTTTCTGGTATATTACATGGCCACCTGATTAAGCTTCTCTCAGTATATGGGTTTAATGTTGATGACCCCCAGGTCTTCGCGGAGTTGTGGCAAATAGTGGGCTCACTGGGCCCTGTCGCAATTCTGTGAGGCAAAGAATTTAATGTAGCAATGGACCCTGAGGCGGACAGATCCAGAGCCTCTAGACACCCGCACCTGTGGGCCCCTGTTTAGCTGTGCCTGCTCATGGAAGACTTTGACCTCGTCGATCTTTGGCACTCCCAAAAATTAACTGATGCTGGAGGCTTATGCATAGCGGTGGAGCACACCAGATGGTTGCGCACTGACAATTAGTTGGCTTTGCGTGATGTCAATGCATGGACTTTGCAGGTCTCCCATTTGCCTTGGACGCTGTCTAATCACTCTCCAGTCCTGCTGGAAGTAGTCCTTCCAGATAGTTCTATGCATGCATTCAGACTTACGTGATAAAGTGTTTAGGGCAGAATACCGATCTGCCGCAGTGCATTACTTTAAACATAATGATAAATCTGAGATGTCTCTCTCTACCCTCTTGGAGCCCTTTGAAGTTGTAATAAGAGGTGAATGCATAGCGAAGCAGGCTGGGGTGTTGCTGGGGTGTTGCGGGTGCTGTATGGTGATCTTGCACAATTAGAGATCGGAGAGTCAGAACTATGATATTTCACAGAATGTAGAGCGGCTGTGGTAGTGTCCATTCAGGGCAAACTGGTGAAATACAAGGAGGCTGTGCAGAGGATGTCCCATTATCTTGGCAGGGAGGCCTGGGCTCAGCGTTACGGTGAGGAGGACAGGGTGGGCAAGATCACGGCCTATATGTTGCGCAAGCCTTGGGCAAGAGACTACGTAGAACTGCAATATGAACATTCCATCGAGTGCATTGACACTGGAGAGTTTCAGGAGGCTATGATTAACTTCTTTTCTTCACTGTGTCAGACTAAGCAGAGTGCTCCTCCCTGGACCTCAACACCTACTTTGATTCTATATAGTTGCTGTGGCTAGAGTGCGGCCACAGAAGATATCTAGATGAACCCTTCTCATGGAAGATATTGTCTGGGTTATTATTGCAATGGCAGCTGATAAAGCTCCTGGTCTGGATGGCCTCACAGCAGCCTTTTATAAAGAATACGCCCACTTTTTTACCCACCGCTCCTTACCATGTACGAGGAGACGCTGTTGGTGGGCTTTTTGCCCGATCGTTTTGACAGGCGTTAATTGTGGCAATCTTTAAACCGGGTAAGAAACCCCAGCACTGCAAATCAGACTGTCTCCTGTCCATGTTTAACATGGATAATAAAATCCTGGCTTTACTGATCACCTTGCGGCTCCTCCAACTTCTGCCAAGTGTAGTGCGTGCAGACCCTGGGCACAGTGGCGGCATTCTTAGATGTAACTAAGGCGTTTGATTTGTTCAAATGGGCACATACACAGCCAGTGGCCCGCATGCTGATTATACTTTCTTTCCAGTCACAAGAGGTACACCTCAGGTCTGTCCCTTGTCCCTTACAATATTTTCTATAGCTAGCGAGCCGCTTTCGGCATGGAGGCGACAGCACCATACACACTTGGGCCTTGCATTCAAAACCAGCAGAATTGTTGTGTGAATATGTTCGGATGATGTCATCCTCTACGTAAGAAACCCACAGACCAACTTAGACCCACTAAATAGGGAATTTACCCGATGTGGGGGGGTCTGTCCAGGTTCACCATTAACTGGGCGAAGTCCATCCTGTTCCCCCCGAATGGATGCAGCAACAAAGTTTTCCTCCGAATTCTTGCTCAATTGGGCAAAATTACTCTGGCTCAACAAAGACATTGATGATCTATGGGAGCTTGCTGACATGGCTGGATGATTACAAAAAGGGGGTTGGTGATGGACAGAGTATCTGAGTTAATCAGAACACTCCTACCCAGTCAACAGATCAGGGCTTGATCCATCACCGTATTTTAGCTCACTGCACCATCCCAGTTCAGAACCTGGCTATATGCAAATCAGTCTGTCCCTGGCCCAGTGCATCATGGAAACAGGGCAGACCAAACTACCAAGCCAATTCTTCACTGGAAAGGAAACAAGCTTCCGGGGACCGGTTTCTGGCATTACAGCCGTCTTCGGCCCGGCTTGCTTGAATCCTGATGGTGCAATGAGCAAGGGACTCATGTCTGAGCATACCCTTCCACACTCATGGTGGCCAAAATAATTACAAAAAGGGGGTTGGTGATGGACAGAGTATCTGAGTTAATCAGAACACTCCTACCCAGTCAACAGATCAGGGCTTGATCCATCACCGTTTTTTAGCTCACTGCACCATCCCAGTTCAGAACCTGGCTATATGCAAATCAGTCTGTCCCTGGCCCAGTGCATCATGGGAACAGGGCAGACCAAACTACCAAGCCAATTCTTCACTGGAAAGGAAACAAGCTTCCGGGGACCGGTTTCTGGCATTACAGCCGTCTTCAGCCCGGCTTGCTTGAATCCTGATGGTGCAATGAGCAAGGGACTCATGTCTGAGCATACCCTTCCACGCTCATGGTGGCCAAAATAATTTACAACAAGGGGTGGTGATGGACAGAGTCTCTGAATTAAGCAGAATACTCTCACCCAGTCAAGAGATCAGGGCTAGATCCAACACCGTTTTTTAGCTCATTGCACCATCCCAGTTTCAGAACCTGGCTGTATGCCAATTAGTCTGTCCCTGGCCCAGTGCATCATGGGAACAGGGCAGACCAGACTACAAAAGACAATTCTTACACTGGGAAGGAAACAAGCTTCCGGGGACCGGTTTCTGGCATTTCAGCCGTCTTCGGCCCGGCTTGCTTGAATCCTGATGGTGCAATGAGCAAGGGACTCACATCTGAGTATACCCTTCCACGCTTAGGGTGGACAAAATTATTTACAACAAGGGGTGGTGATGGACAGAGTCTCTGAATTAAGCAGAATACTCTCACCCAGTCAAGAGATCAGGGCTAGATCCAACACCGTTTTTTTAGCTCATTGCACCATCCCAGTTTCAGAACCTGGCTGTATGCAAATTAGTCTGTCCCTGGCCCAGTGCATCATGGGAACAGGGCAGACCAGACTACAAAAGCCAATTCTTACACTGGGAAGGAAACAAGCTTCCGGGGACCGGTTTCTGGCATTTCAGCCGTCTTCGGCCCGGCTTGCTTGAATCCTGATGGTGCAATGAGCAAGGGACTCACATCTGAGTATACCCTTCCACGCTTAGGGTGGACAAAATTGTTTACAACAAGGGGTGGTGATGGACAGAGTCTCTGAATTAAGCAGAATACTCTCACCCAGTCAAGAGATCAGGGCTAGATCCAACACCGTTTTTTAGCTCATTGCACCATCCCAGTTTCAGAACCTGGCTGTATGCAAATTAGTCTGTCCCTGGCCCAGTGCATCATGGGAACAGGGCAGACCAGACTACAAAAGCCAATTCTTACACTGGGAAGGAAACAAGCATCCGGGGACCGGTTTCTGGCATTTCAGCCGTCTTCGGCCCGGCTTGCTTGAATCCTGATGGTGCAATGAGCAAGGGACTCACATCTGAGTATACCCTTCCACGCTTAGGGTGGACAAAATTATTTACAACAAGGGGTGGTGATGGACAGAGTCTCTGAATTAAGCAGAATACTCTCACCCAGTCAAGAGATCAGGGCTAGATCCAACACCGTTTTTTAGCTCAGACATGAGTCCCTTGCTCATTGCACCATCAGGATTCAAGCAAGCCGGGCCGAAGACGGCTGTAATGCCAGAAACCGGTCCCCGGAAGCTTGTTTCCTTTCCAGTGAAGAATTGGCTTGGTAGTTTGGTCTGCCCTGTTCCCATGATGCACTGGGCCAGGGACAGACTGATTTGCATATAGCCAGGTTCTGAACTGGGATGGTGCAGTGAGCTAAAAAATGGTGATGGATCAAGCCCTGATCTGTTGACTGGGTAGGAGTGTTCTGATTAACTCAGATACTCTGTCCATCACCAACCCCCTTTTTGTAATTATTTTGGCCACCATGAGTGTGGAAGGGTATGCTCAGACATGAGTCCCTTGCTCATTGCACCATCAGGATTCAAGCAAGCCGGGCCGAAGACGGCTGTAATGCCAGAAACCGGTTCCCGGAAGCTTGTTTCCTTTCCAGTGAAGAATTGGCTTGGTAGTTTGGTCTGCCCTGTTCCCATGATGCACTGGGCCAGGGACAGACTGATTTGCATATAGCCAGGTTCTGAACTGGGATGGTGCAGTGAGCTAAAAAACGGTGATGGATCAAGCCCTGATCTGTTGACTGGGTAGGAGTGTTCTGATTAACTCAGATACTCTGTCCATCACCAACCCCCTTTTTGTAATTATTTTGGCCACCATGAGTGTGGAAGGGTATGCTCAGACATGAGTCCCTTGCTCATTGCACCATCAGGATTCAAGCAAGCCGGGCCGAAGACGGCTGTAATGCCAGAAACCGGTCCCCGGAAGCTTGTTTCCTTTCCAGTGAAGAATTGGCTTGGTAGTTTGGTCTGCCCTGTTCCCATGATGCACTGGGCCAGGGACAGACTGATTTGCATATAGCCAGGTTCTGAACTGGGATGGTGCAGTGAGCTAAAAAACGGTGATGGATCAAGCCCTGATCTGTTGACTGGGTAGGAGTGTTCTGATTAACTCAGATACTCTGTCCATCACCAACCCCCTTTTTGTAATTATTTTGGCCACCGTGAGTGTGGAAGGGTATGCTCAGACATGAGTCCCTTGCTCATTGGACCATCAGGATTCAAGCAAACCGGGCCGAAGACGGCTGTAATGCCAGAAACCGGTCCCCGGAAGCTTGTTTCCTTTCCAGTGAAGAATTGGCTTGGTAGTTTGGTCTGCCCTGTTCCCATGATGCACTGGGCCAGGGACAGACTGATTTGCATATAGCCAGGTTCTGAACTGGGATGGTGCAGTGAGCTAAAAAACGGTGATGGATCAAGCCCTGATCTGTTGACTGGGTAGGAGTGTTCTGATTAACTCAGATACTCTGTCCATCACCAACCCCCTTTTTGTAATTATTTTGGCCACCATGAGTGTGGAAGGGTATGCTCAGACATGAGTCCCTTGCTCATTGCACCATCAGGATTCAAGCAAGCCGGGCCGAAGACGGCTGTAATGCCAGAAACCGGTCCCCGGAAGCTTGTTTCCTTTCCAGTGAAGAATTGGCTTGGTAGTTTGGTCTGCCCTGTTCCCATGATGCACTGGGCCAGGGACAGACTGATTTGCATATAGCCAGGTTCTGAACTGGGATGGTGCAGTGAGCTAAAAAACGGTGATGGATCAAGCCCTGATCTGTTGACTGGGTAGGAGTGTTCTGATTAACTCAGATACTCTGTCCATCACCAACCCCCTTTTTGTAATTATTTTGGCCACCATGAGTGTGGAAGGGTATGCTCAGACATGAGTCCCTTGCTCATTGCACCATCAGGATTCAAGCAAGCCGGGCCGAAGACGGCTGTAATGCCAGAAACCGGTCCCCGGAAGCTTGTTTCCTTTCCAGTGAAGAATTGGCTTGGTAGTTTGGTCTGCCCTGTTCCCATGATGCACTGGGCCAGGGACAGACTAATTTGCATACAGCCAGGTTCTGAAACTGGGATGGTGCAATGAGCTAAAAAACGGTGTTGGATCTAGCCCTGATCTCTTAACTGGGTGAGAGTATTCTGCTTAATTCAGAGACTCTGTCCATCACCACCCCTTGTTGTAAATGACATGGCTGGATGAGCATGTGGATAGCTGGCTCTAACAGAAAGGCTGGCCATTGCAAAAAAGGTGATCTTTCCAAAATGTCTATATCTGCTTATCGATTTTGGAAAAAGGGGGTGGTGATGGACAGAGTTTCTGAATGATGCAGAATACTCTTACCAAGTCAAGAGATCATGGTTTTAATCCATCACCTGTTTTTTAGCTCATTGCACCATCCCAGCTCAGAACCTGGCTATATGCAAATTAGTCTGTTCCTGTCCCAGTGCATGATGGGAACAGGGCAAACCAAACTACCAAGCCAATTCTTATACTAAGAAGGAGACAAGCTTCCGGGGACCGGTTTCTGGCATCACAGCCTTCGTCGGCCCGGCTTGCTTGAATCCTGATGGTGCAATGAGCAAGGGACTCACGTCTGAGTATATCTGCTTATTAACCTGCCGCTCCCCTTGCGCTTTACTTTCGTCAACAGCTCCATTCACCCTTGGTGTCCCTTGCATGGGCAGGGGTAAACCCCCAAGTTGCTTTCAAAATACTAATGCCTCCTTTTTGAACAGGAGGGACTGGAGGCTTCGCATATGGACCTATACTATTACAGGGCTTATGCGCTGTCTGCACAGCATTTTTCTCTTCTTTACACAATTTCAGGACCACACAGCCCCTGAACACGATCAGGATGTGCCGGGTCCCCTCCAGATGCCACTCTTTATGGCCCCCAAGTGTCTGAGGGCACAGATAGCCACTGTGGCATGCACGGTGTGGGCGTGGACTGAGCTTCCATGGAGGTCTTGCCTGGAACACCTGTTTGTCCCATCAGTATCACTTATAGGTCGCCCCTCCTTTCCCATTACCCTTAATACTGGCACTCGCACTAGGCTACGGAACCTTCAGCTGACTAATGGGGTTGATCTACCCAGGCAGTACCTACACATTTTCACATGCTATCAATTACGGCCTGCTGCCCGTGAGAGCCACAGCTCATTTTCTGAGGCTCCCCCGTTTTTCAAGTCATTGAAGTAACTCTCATCTCCCCTTGCAGATTGATTACGCAGCTATTTTCCGGGATGCAGGAGACCACGCCGATATGCATCCCTACCAGTCAGAGCACATGAGATGCAGACCACAGCTCCACTCACTAAAACCAAAGGCAGTATTGTTGTACACAGTCATGTGCGTTCTCCCGTAACTATAGACTGTGTCTTGTACATTTTAAATATCTGCACAGACTATACAGCACACTGGAGAGAATGTACAGAATGGGACTGATTGATGATGAGCACTGCGTGCGCTGACTTCCTGCATCTTGCATGGGACTGCCCTGGTCTTTAGCAGTTCTGGGGTGCAATCTTTGAGGCACTCGAAGAGGTCACTGGACATGCACTGGAGACCTCCCCATGCGTTGCGCTCTTGGGATACATGAAAGATGTACTCCCGGAAGGGCGCAAGTTGATAGAGCTCTTTCTCCTGCTTCCTACGAGCTGGGTGGCGAAGCGCTGAGGCTGGCGCATGCCACTGTGCGTGGCTGATTGGCATAAAGATGCAGCATAATGCCAGGAGCAACTGAATGGCTTTCCAAAGTTGATGCCAGCAAGCGCCCGCCCTAAATGTGTCTGGCCCTCTTTGGAGGTATATCTTAATGCCCAATCAGGACTGGGTGAGAATGTGAATGCTGATTATGAGACTGATCCACTTAAGCCCCTTACTGCAAAGGTGTAGACCCCATAAGGTTTCTTGTTTGACTCCTGTTGAACATGTGACCGCTATATAGCAAGAGTCAGATTTGTAAAGCTACAGTGCTACAGCTGCTTTCCTCTTTCCCTATCTGAGTGGCCCCTACCCTATCCCTTTTGTTTCCCTTCTCCCTCTTATAGTTGCATTGTATGGAATGGAACAGTAAATGTTGATTGCATGTTTGGAAAGGTAGCAATGTAACCATTATGAACCATTTGCTGTATACTGTACATACTTGCCTTGTTTAAAATTCAATAAACTGAATTTTTATGAAAAGAAATACATTAAACAAGTCCGTTCTTTTCACAAAAAAATTATATTAAAATATTTAAAAATAAAATACTTTTGTGCCGGAAATTATCGCTGAGATAACTTGCTATTAGCAAGGTTTATCTCCAAAGCGATACATTTTCCGGCGATAGCGTGAATATCGCTGAGAATACAGCGATATTCACGCATTAGCAACAAAATGTTCTTAGCCATGTTATCCACCTCCCATTGGATAACATGGCTAAGAACTGGTCTGAGCAGGCGTTAGTTTTTGGAGAAATTCGCGCTTAGCGCGAATATTATCAAAGCTACGCCTGCCTTGTTAATAGGCGATAGCGACGTTATCGCCTGCTTTCAGTCTCTAACAGGTTGGGTACGCCCACTTTGCATGTCATTAGCGATAAACATCGCTGACATGAAAAGCGGGCCCCAAACCGCTCCCTATCGCCTAAAAGCTGTCGCTAACATCAGTTAGCGACAGCTTGCTAATGGGGCGATAGAATTATCGCCGCTTAGCGGCCGAAAACGGACGCTAAATCGGCGATAATTGTCTATCGCCCCCCTTGGTAATATGCACCATTGATTCTCCTCTCTGCACCAATGTCACGTAGTTATAGACAAATTGCTTATGACTAAAAATCTTGGACATTATTTAGGGCCGCCAGGGGTCACAGCTGTGACACCTAGCTTGCCCCTTGTGGCCCCCTGGGACTGCTTTTGGAACACCTGGCCTCAGAGGCAAAGGAGTTGCCTAGAGGAGAATGTAAACAGTGTTCTGAGGAGCACTGTTTACTTTAGGCAGCAACTGCTGGGAGATGAGACAATGCCCTTTCTTTGCTGCAAAACATATAAATTCAGTAGTGCAAAGCACACAATTATAAGTAAATAAAAGGTTAACCAAGAAAACCGATTTTTTTTAACGAACATATTACCATGTTTCGGTATTGTGAATGCATAACAAATGATATGTGTAAACAAAATCTTCCCCTATGTATTTCAGTTGTGAGCTATCGGGTTACAGACCATCATAAATCAAACTTTCTATAACAATAAAGAATAAATCAAACCAACGGCGAAGTTAATATTCAATTTATGGGAGCTGAGTCTCAAAAGTAGTAGTAAAACTACACTCTATTCTGTAAACCGACATCAAGTGGAGTTTTACTCGTTTTTGGAATTTCCGAATGCTGATCGGGATCAGCATGTAAAGCTGCTCTTGGCACAGGGATAATTGTGAATTCCATGAAAAATCATATGATTTCTGTGCTTGGAATCCATTGCACTTGTGTGGAATTCTCTGAGGCAGAATTCTACACAAAGTGGGAATGGAATCTTCTTGACCAATGCACCTTTTAGGATTCTTCCAACCCTGGAAAAGGATTTACGCCCTCACTTCACTGGAGTAAAAATATGAACCTTTCCAGTTTGGAAAGGGGAGTAGTAAGAGTTTGTGAATGCCAATAAACATTCTAGCTAATGGGCGTTCACAAACTTCCAAGACAAACCATGTATTTAAAACACCCAGGACCTAGAGTCTTGAATTTCACCTTCTTGTGGTAACTGGCCTCGTGAAACTTTAAAAGCCATTTGTGTGCCTCACCTTTTAACAGAAGCCCATATACTTCTGGCATGGTTTCATCCTCCCTCCAGTCATCAGTCACAAATCCCCCCAGTAACTCCAACGAATATTGCAGTACGGTTGTCCAATAGTATAATTTTAAATTGGGAATTGCCCACCCACCTCTCTCCCTCGGGAGCGTCATAAACTTGTATGCTCTTCTCGTCCTTCCATGGGCCCAGATAAATCTATTAATCATTCTCTCCATCTCTAAGAACCAGCTGTTATCAAATTTTAGAGGTATTGTTCTAAAAAGGTATAAAACCTTTGGGAGAAACAGCATTTTATTAATGTTGCATCTACCCACGATTGTAAGATGCAAGTTGTTCATCTTCAAGACTCTAGGAGCAGCAATCTCAGTCTGGTCCTCTGTCTAGGAATAGGCAGAATGAACTTTTATATGCCCCTATTCGGAAATCCAGCCTTCCCAGAAACGTTCCACGACAACATAATGAAGCGGTGGGATGGGCTAGGGGTAAAAACTATCGGTGATATAATGGACTCTGATGGTATAATAACGTTCGAATTGGCACAAAGTCGGTTCAACCTCGACCGAAGGGAGTTTTTCAAATTCTTACAGATACGCTCAGCTTTAAGCAAAAAGAAGGGGGGTGTAACAGGTTTGTGTAAAGAAATAGTTATGGACAGGTTGCAAAACCCTGAAGGCTGCTCCATATCCCAACTATATGGCGAGCTAAATCAAAAACAAAATGATGATCTTACTAAACATACTGAGAAATGGAGGGAGAAATTGGGTATCGATGATATCGAATTGGCAACCTCGCTCAAAATGGGCTGCGTGGTTTTGAAGGTAGCAAACCTACAAGCCCAACATTTTAAAACAATTTTCAATCTTTACTATACTCCGGCAAAAATAGCCCAGTGGGGAGGGCAAACGGGAATCAACTGTCCACTCTGTGGTAGCTTGGAGGCTGATGTTCTGCACATGTTCGCAACCTGTCCAAAACTTGAACAATGGAAAAAAGCTATAGAGTCCTTTTTATATCAATCACTAAAAATTAAAGTAAATCTAACTAACAAATTAATGATCTTAGGTACTTGTAGGGAGGGAGCTGTAATACCGCACAGAGAGTTGGCCATGTATAATTTGGAAAAAGGTCTTTATGAGAAGAAAGGGTGGAAAGCTAGGAAGCTGGGAAAAAGCATCTGGGCTCCGATAGTGGACTGGAAGGCTAGGATGTAATCACTTTAAGCATAAATGTGGATTATTGGTGCTTGGTCTCTAAGAATCAATTATGATATGTAATATTTTGTGTTTTTTTTCCTTGTGTATTATGCTATTGCTTTTTTCTGATATCTCTTATTTTTCTCTTATTTTGGGATTTTTTGTATATACTGTTTATATATTTTGTAGCTTAATTATCTTCTGTTTATCTTCAGTGAAACAATTGATGTAATACTGATGGTGAAAATAAAAAAAAAAATTAAAAATCACCCAGGACCGCCCGTAGCCTCAACCATTGATTGAGTAGGATTTTAAGGCTGTGGAGAGCTGTACACTAGTGGTGGAAATCTCTACACCTGTAAAAGGGCTTAAGTCTGCAAGGAATCCTTTATTGAGTACCTGGCAGATGTCAGCCAGGTAAATTCACTTGTAAACTTACATTTACAAACAGATTCACCTTTGTGAATAGACTGTTGGCAATATCAAAGTTCAGGTAATTCAGGTAAACATTAAGACTGTTGTTTTTTATTTTTTTATATTTTGCCTCTTTCTGTGATTTAATAACATCATTGAAAGATACACTAGTGGAGCCATTATATCATGACATTTTGTGATATAAAAAAATGTAGTTTCTCAGCGTTGTTCTGTATATTGTGGTATTGCAGTCTCCTCTTCAAAAGAACGCCTATTTTTCACGTAAGACAAAAATGAATTAGTAATACTCCCTTGGCATATTATGTCCGCAACCTAAATTAAAATGTAGTTGATATATAAAATACACATTTATCTGTGTTGTTATATTAATAATCAGTGGAGTAACATAAGCCCCGCAGCCCCTGAGGTGAGGGTCCCCCTCCATATACTTTGCAAGGGGGTCCCCTCAATTTCTGTTACGCCATTGTTTTTTTGGAAAATCTTTTTATTAACATTTCTCATCTCATCATACAATGCAGGACAATAACCATAATACAAGTTGTGAAGTTGCAATTGGTTATACAGCTTAAGATGCCCAATGGCACATGCTAGGCCTACACCTGCCAAGATCACGGCCTCATCCCTCCCCTCAATTCCCTGTACTTCAGCCATGGCCCCCATATTTTCCGCCATTTCTTGATGCATCCCCTGCTTTTATAAATAGTTTCTTCAGCCCTTTGATACCAGTCCAGGTCACGTACCCACTGATCCCACCGTGCCGGGTTCTGCGATCCCCAATCCTTTGCTGTGTTCCTTTTTGCCACCCCTGCCGCCAAAGCAAGTCAGATCTCCTTATGTCTTGTCCAGTCCGAGTCTTGCTTATTCATGAGAAGTAGCCACCTGGGCCCCAGCGGGACCGGGGAGCCCACCACCGCTGACATCGTATCCACCGCCCTGGTCCAAAAAGGCACTATCCCTGGACACTCCCATAATATGTGGTAAAAGGTGCCCTGTTCCCGACATCCCCATGCACAAAGGGCCGACTGACACCTTCCCCAGGCATAAAGGTGGGTGCGGGGTAGTATACTCGGTGCAAGATGTTGAGCTACACTTAACGGAATCTACAGCGGATCGCTATCTCGCGTGGACTTTGTAGGGCGTCCTGCCAATCATCGTCCTCCAAGTCACCAATGTCTCCCACCCACTGTGCTCGCAATGATGTCAGTGGGTCTGGCAAGTTATTAATGAGTTTGCGGTATATCGTGGAGGTGAGTTTCTCAGCGATCGGGTCAAGGAGCAACCTGTCCTCTAGCGGGTAGTACTCCGGGATTGATGTACCACTCTTGATGTGGGCGTGCAAAGCATGTGAGTGATAATGTTGTGAGTCATGTAAGTCATATTCTTTTTGAAGATAGGCGAAGGAGCGAAGGGCATCCCCCCTTCAGACATCACCCAGATATTCCATCCCCGGAAACCGGTCAGGTGAGTCACTTCAGCCAATTGGTCCCCATGCCATAAGGGAAATCTACCCGTCAGGGAGCCTGACCATACCAGGAATCTATTTGCCACCCTCCAGCATTGGACCACCACTCTCGTGTGCGATGGCCAATCTTTACCCAGTCTCCGAGCATAGAGCTGCGGTTCGCAGTTCCCGGCAGGCATGGCCAGTCAGTCAACTCTATAGGTCAGTTCCGACTGGTCCGAGTAAACCCAATCATTTACAACCTGCAGCTGCGAAGCCCAATAGTACAGTCTGACGTCCAGGAGGGCCAGCCCCCCGTCGTATAACCCCCTCGTCAGCTTATGCAATGCTATTCTAGGGTTGCCCCATCCCAGAGGAGAGTCCACTGAGCCTGCGCAATCCTTGTGAATACCCCCTTAGGGATCGGGTATGGCATGTTCGGCAGAATGTAGAGCAGCCGCGGCAGTGCGAGCATCTTGGTGAGAAAAGAGTTAAAGATCCCTTTAGGTAAATCGTATTACAGAGTAGAATCTATTTTCATATATCACACATACCTATACATTCTTTCTCATTATCCACATATACCAAGATTGTACCATATATAATAGGGAAAACAACTTCAACACTTTAAATAAAAAAATATATCACATATATTTATTGTTTGTTTGTGTACAAAATTTCACATTAAAAAGCCCATAAATCCATACATTTAATAACACAAAACTTAATAAAAACACAATACATTAAAAAGATTGATCACAATAAGCATGAAAACATATAAAGAGTGAAACAACCAAAAGCTAGACAAAAAAAATTGGTCTTAACAATTTACACCTCCGTCATAACATCATATCACAGGCATGGAAATATGCAATTTATAATTAGCTCTTTTCACCAACGCCCAATGAACGGATCGTGTATCAAAATATAGCATTGACGCGTTTCGATGGGAATTTGTCTCATAAATCCATCTTTATCAAGACCCGTATTTTATACACTCTGTCTTATGTTAAATGTTTTCATGCAGTCACTTGCTTCAATCAGCGAGACTTCCCTGCTTACACCCTTTTGTCATCTGTGCGTTGAGAAAATCAATAAAATGCAAGACTTGATGGAAGCGTCCCTGCATTAAAACTTACTTTGTCCCCAAGTGGCATTCAACATTTACAACACCATCTACAATTATGGATGTACACCAATAAGTCGTTGGTATCACTTTATAGTGTTTGCCAGAACTTTCTAAAGGGTGCTTACATGAAATCACATTTATTTTTCATGCATAGCAACTTTACACACAGTGCGCAAAATAATAAATATTCTAAAGCTAGTCTGTAGTGTTTATTGACGATACACTATGATAACTTGTGAACATTCAATATGCCTGCATGCAGCACCTTCATAGACATTCAATGTAGCCATAAAGGTCATGGATATATGAAGACATTAATACAATGTTCAATATGCATTGTTTCTCATGGACAAAAAATAACGTTATCCAAATTGTTTCTCCAAGCTTTTCACCGTTCGTTTATTCTTGTACAATGACAATTCCAGCAAAGATCAGCCAACAAGTAAGAATATGTGCAGCATGGATTTGTGTTTAGGACACCTTTGCGGGGATACCCGTGAGGGAGCTTATCATGGACTTCCCCCACATTTCTTAAATACTGTGGCAGCTAATCCTTGTTTTGGAAATTGACTCATATACTTGATAAAGGTTGATTGCTCCACATATTCTTACTTGGACCTAAACTTGGACTTGAACTGGAATTTGAGACTACAATATTTTTGTTTATTTTGAAATGCTTGGAATAACAGATAAGTTCCAGCCGCTACATACGGGCACTTATGACTAATTTTGACAACGTATGAAGACTATTGAGATAAGGAATACAGAACTGCCTTGAAAAAGTCTTTATAAGACGAAACACGTGTTGGCTGATCTTTGCTGGAATTGTCAGTGTACAAGAATAAACATATATCCATGACTTTTATGGCTACATTGAATGTCTATAAGGGTGCTGCATGCATTCATATTGAATGTTCACTTGTTTGACATTAGTTTTCTAATGTACAGGAGTCACTTTTGGTCATCAACTATATTGATTCTTAAAAACAGTTATATGAGGTGCAGTGGTTTTCCCATTTGGGTCCACTACTACCATATATAATTCACCATGATATTTTAGCAATAATCTACATGTGTTGTCAGTTGTGCTAACAAGAGGATTATCATCCTTTTCTGCCAGCATTTGGAATATGCTGAGAAAATATCTTCTAATTGATCAATAACAAAGTACAAATAACGCATCCGGGAAAGGTGATGGTAGTCGAGATATATATTAAGACCTTAAAATGCCTAGAACTGCAAATCCAAACACAATAGGTCTTTGAAAAAGGAGTTCACTAACATTTCAAATAAACCTCGTTAGAAAAGTATATCATACAAACTACTATCTAAAGATTTACATTTACTCTAAATTTGTGTCAACTTTTTCGATATTTCTAAATGACTTTCTACTCCCTTATTGTGCTGTAATCTCAGTCCTTTTTCTCCTCTTGCAGATTATGTCCCCCATTATTTTGGGGCTTCTGCATGCTCCAGTGTCAGGGATTCCAACACATTTCTAATGCGTTTTTGGGCGGGGTATAGATAGGCATTTAGAGTAAATTCTCCCACCCCACCAACTCAGAGTTGCCCCACCTCATGTAGAGGTCGATGGACCACAGACTCTTGGGGGAGCCACCAGTGGCAAATTGAACGGCAGTGGCTCATCCACCGCATTACCTCTACCTTTGCTGACTCCAGGTCTCCATCCTATTTAGGGCAAACATCCTGAGGAATATTCGCCCTTCCTACATATTGCGTGTGCAGACCCAGTTAGGGACAAGCAATCCTCATGCTAGTCAGGGCTATTGCCAGTTTGTGTTTTTCAGAAACAAATCAATGCTTTTGGCGATTTCTTCTGAGAAACAAAAATGGAGTGCCAAGCAAGCTGCACCACACCAAGGTGCACTCAGCATTATATTTTTGTCAAAGGTGTGCCCACCACACCGGCATATGCAGTTTTGGCTAATTCATCCCAACAAGCAGAAATTCATCCCTCAGTTCAGCAGCTGACCCTCGGCTGGGACAGATGTGAGAAGCTATGCTGACCCAGATGGCGGGCAACACTCACCAATGAATAAATAACCCCCTTAGCCTATTATATTGTGTTAGAATTACCTATTTAAAAAAATTTAAGCAATGCAGAACAGCCCTCAGTTCAATTCGGTATACTTATGACATAATGATAAAAAATGGTGAGATGTAAAATTGTGCCTTAATGGAGTTCAGCGTGGAAGATTTAAACAAGATGGAATAATTGCTCAGTGCCCAAATGATCATTAATAATATGTTTCTTCAACAGGGCGATGACAATCTCCTTTCTAGGTCTGGCTAGACAGCACAGACATCTATAAGACATATTGTTCAAATTCTTTAAAATGTATATACAGAGGCGTCTTACCATCTCGCCTTATACTTTGGCTACTTGGTTATCATAGTACCTTCCAGGACTTATTTCCATTGTAATACCTAAGGGACTATTATAATTCAGAAAATGACACTCCATCATTGCAGTTTATCACATTCAATTACTTATGCCCTATATGAGTTCAACACAGAGAACAATCGTTTTTGTTGCCCCTTTTCCCACCATTAGAAGACAGGCTTTAACTTGAGGAGAGCTGCGTTTACATGTGTTGGCACAGTAAAGATAGACCATTGGCTTTGCCCATGCTTGTTTGGGCCATCTGGTCAAGGAGATCTCAATGAGTTTTCTTTAAACAGCCAGCACAATATAACATAGAGGCCTCAATGTGCCTATTTCACAGGTTCTCTCACTGATTATTAGTTATTATAAGCTTGTGAGGCCGGAGGCGGATGGAATAATGTAAAGAAGGCAGGCTGTGTGAGTAATAAAGTCAACAAAGCGCCTTCTGCAGATAGCGTTGCTGACTTACTGGTGAATAATGTGACATTGAGCGTGGTGAAAATATTTGAAAAATGTAAACAAAAGAACGATATTCATACAAAATAGGTGGTATATGATATAGCATTCACGATGCCACTGTATAACTGCAGAATTAAATACATATTTTTCGGTTTATTTGAGCAGATAAGGAGCTGGTAATTTAGGAAAAATTTTGCAGCTATCGGTAATTATGGACGATTTTTCTAGTGGTATTAACCGTTTGTGGGGATGCCAACTTTCTCAGAGAAAAATGCCAGCCCCGGTTTAATGTTATAAGATTCTTTAAGAGTCAGGAAAACGCTTTATGTAGAATGCACTCCATTTTTGTACATGGCAATTCTGTTACATTTTATTTTAATTATCAACCATGAATAATTTCGCCAGCTACATAATTTTTAAGTGTTTTCTTTTTATATGTTATTTTTTAAATATTTGCGGAAAAAAGGGAAAAAATATCAGCTTCACTTATTCCCCTAATTTTTTACTGGCCTTGACACAAAAATACTAGCCATACTGGTAAAATATAGGCCAGGTGGTACCTTTAATGGGTAATCTCTCGCTATTACAAAAGCATCTCCCAATAATGCAGGAGTCGTGTTCACAGTGATGCAGAGTGGAAACAATGTCCAGTATTCCGATAACCTGCAGCAGGCCTCTTTCGGCCAGCGTTCTCACTCAGGCAGGACCTGGTGCTGTTCTGCACACCTCTAGCTTGAAATCTTCCACAGGTAGGAGCATCTGTAATAAATGTTCTACAAAACGCACACATATCTAAGAAATAAACACTGCCACGTTTTCATGGCTTTGCTTTTGGCATGCAGTCAAACAATCTTCACGGCTGCTGTTAGCTGGCTTATTTGTACTGACCGAGGAGCAGCACAGTGTGAGCTGAACGTCAGACATTGTTCTACATTGTATCAGGGGAGGACATTTTCAGGGCCTTCCCTCTGGATCTTGGCTGCACTGTAACATATCTAGCATTCCATCCTTTCAGAAAGCCTTCTTCGAGGAGGAGAGGGAGGGCACTTATCCTCACCAAGAGGGCTCCACGGAGAACCACTCCTGACTGCTGGCTTCGAACCAGCAGGAGCTGCAGCCTTTCAGGCTGTCTAACCCTCTTATACCGCTCAACCAGTCCTCCGTCTCAGCACTCTGAAGACGTCTCAACCTGGATGCATTCATTTTATATATAGCTGAGAAAGCATTATACAAAAAGCCAGAGCTGTTTATAGCTCTGTTATCCAGGAAAACTGGGCAGAAAAGTCTAATATCTAATGCTGACACTAACACACTATGGCCCACATGCATCATTGAGAATTGCATTCGCAAACGGTGCGAATCGCAATTTTCGTCCGTTTGCGAATGCAATTCTCAAATTTTGGATGCATCATGCTTTTCGCAATTTTAGGAATTGCAACCATGTTGCGATTTCTAAAATTGCATTTGCATTTAAGAAATCGCAATTTGAGATTTCTTAAATGCAATGCATGATAATTTTTAAATTGCGAATTCGCAAATTGGAAAGGGTAAATTAGCATGTAGTTTAACTTCATGCTAATTTACCGAAAACTTTCAAACATGCACAAGTTACATATTTGAAAGTTTTAATTTACACACACACATGTCCTTGGGGCATGTGTGTGTGTAAATTGCATTTAAAGAAAAATTTCAGGGGTGCAGGGAGGGTTTTTTTGGACCCCCCCCTGCACCCTTGAAATTGCATTCACATTTTGCGAAATCGCAAATTGAAGATCGCAAAATGTGAATGCCTTCCCATTCATTCCTATGGGCCTTTTGGCCCATAGGAATGAATGGGAAGCTTTTCCTTAATTGCGATTCGCAAATTGTGAATCGCAATTAAGGAAAAATAAGGAATCGCAAAAAAAGTTGTGATTTTTTCATGCATTGCCGTTTGCGATTTCTAAATTGCGATTCCTTAATTTTTGAAATGTAGGAATCGCAAACGGAACGTTGATAGATGTACCCATAAGTTCTACCCAGAAGAAAAGGGACAGTCTAGGCATGAGTTCAACCAAGTAATGGAAGATCATGTGGATGTACTGACAACACGTCATTTGGGGAGAACTATTTCACCACTTTTATAAAATACTTGTGAGTCTTGTCAGGGAAACAAGCAACTTTGTTAACTCTTTTGATCCTGTCTATTCCCTGTGGGAAACATTATCAAGGTTCCATGTCATAGCATCATTTTCCATAACATCTTTTGCAAGGGTCACTTTTGAAAAAAAACATATTTTACAAAAATACTGTTTTTCTATGTAGTGTATTATTTTGAACACATTTTTTCATAAATGTGACCTGCCTTTGACGTATTTTTACATCTCCCTAATTTATATAGGGTTCAGTGACCAAATATCGAGGGACATAACATAGAATGCCCAAAATATTGACTCCAAAATATCGAAGTACAGAATATAGAATCCCTATCTACAAACAGGTAAGTACCAAAATATCGAATCCAAAATATAGAATGCTAAAATATAGTTATCTAAAATATTGAATTTTTTAAATGTATTAAAAATAATATAAGTAATTAAACATTAAAAACAATTAAATAAAACATACTTAAAATAATGTAAAAAAGCTTAAAATGTAAAAATAATTAATGTAATATAAAAAAGTAGAGATTTTGTTGGATAGTGAAAGTGTAAAAATACTATTCCCACTCCAGTGAGTGCAACAGTAGGGAAAACGTTGGATAGCGTAGGGGTAAAAATTACTATTCCCACTCCAAAGAGTGCAACGGTAGGGAAAGCGTTGGATAGCGGGAGGGTAAAAATGACTATTCCCATTCCAGTGAGTGCAACAATAGAGAAAGCGTTGGATAGCGTAGGGGTAAAAATTACTATTCCCACTCCATTGAGTGCAACAGTAGGGAAAACGTTGGATAGCGTAGGGGTAAAAATTACTATTCCCACTCCAAAGAGTGCCGAAGTAGGGAAAGTATTGGATAATGGGAGGGTAAAAATTACTATTCCCACTCCAGTGAGTGCAACAGTGGGGAAAGCGTTGGATAGCGTATGGGTAAAAATTACTATTCCCACTCCAGTGAGTGCAACAGTAGGGAAAACGTTGGATAGCGTAGGGGTAAAAATGACCATTCGCACTCCAAAGTGTGCAACAGTAGGGAAAGCGTTGGATAGCGGGAGGGTAAAAATTACTATTCCCACTCCAGAGAGTGGAACAGTAGGGAAAGCGTTGGATAGCGGGAGGGTAATAATTACTATTCCCACTCCAGTGAGTGCAACAGTAGGGAAAGCGTTGGATAGCGGGAGGGTAAAAATGACTATTCCCACTCCAGTGAGTGCAACAGTAGGGAAAGCATTGGATAGAGGGAGGGTAAAAATTACTATTCCTACTCCAGTGAGTGCAACAGTAGGGAAAACATTGGATTGCGTAGGGGTAAAAATTACAATTCCCACTCCTGAGAGTGCAAAAGTAGGGAAAGTAATGATTTAATATTATAAGATGATTAAATTAATGACCAATACCAATAAAAAATGAATTCAAAATAATTACCAATTCATAGAAATTAATTACCAATGAAAACATTAATTAACAATTATTAAAAATTTATCACCAATTCATAATTAATTATCAAGTAATTATCGATACATATTAATAAAAATAAATATTTTCTTTATTACAATTAAATTACTTCCCACCCTATTCCCCTATAAACCCACAACCCGCTTGTTGTAATGGAAGAATGACCGGATCCAGGTAGTGTCATCAAGTAGTTTATTAGGTAGAAGTAAGGTACAATGAATGAACCCCAACAGGAGCAGCCTCCTTGCTGCTCAGCCCTACTCTCAACTGACATTCACCCATGCATACAACACTCTATGACATTATACACTCATGCTAACATTCTACACACATCCACAGGCTGAGCAGCAAGCTGGAGCAGATACCACACTTCTTCCCCCTTTAATAAAAACACAAACATTGAAAATGCAAGAAATAAGCATGATACGACAATACAAGGAAGAAGCAAGCAGTCTGAAAATCAATAACTAAAGTGACTAAATGAGAGCATAATGCAAATATTATGATAGAGAATTGTGCAATAAAACAATGGAATTAATAAGCAGACTAACAATTAAAGCATAAACACTCAAATAAAGAAGAAGAGGACAATGAGTACCTCGACCAGGAATAACAAAAATAACCAAATAACCCACACCCATCTTCCCCCT
This sequence comes from Lissotriton helveticus, assembly GCF_964261635.1. NCBI lineage: Eukaryota > Metazoa > Chordata > Amphibia > Caudata > Salamandridae > Lissotriton > Lissotriton helveticus. The sequence goes on from NC_136068.1 coordinate 1,207,749,330, forward strand.
TAAATAGAACGACAAGGAATCAAGTGTAGGAAGAGCAAAGGAAGAAGAAAAATAGCAAATGATAACAAGCTAAAGAGATTTTAACCTAGGGGCCGATTATGATGGCGGATGGACCTGAGTCCGTCCGCCACCCCAGAGTAGGAGGGACCGTCTGCAGGGGCAGCGGCGGTCCCTCCGTGCAAATTAGGATGTGACCGCCACCCTGGCGGTCACATCCTGTATTTTTAACATTGCGGCGGGTGCTGCTTGAAGCAGCACCCGCCGCAATGTTAAAAATGAAAGTTGTGCATTTGCATGCACAAAGCGGCAGGCACCGTGCCGTGCCTGCCGCTTTGTGCACGCAAATGCAGGGGGGTACCATAGGTACCCCCCATGTGCACCCCCAGCCCCCCTTCACCACTGGGGGCCCGCAACGAACCCCAAAAAAAAATCTGTATGCCTTTGCACGGCGGAAATGCCGCTGTGTAAATGCATAATACTCCAGACATCCTAATATGGCTGGCGGTGTCTGATAGACACCGCCAGCCATGTTAGTGCTTTTCTGCCGCGGACGGGAGGCGACCGCGGCGAAAATGCTGTGGACGGAAAAAAGATCCCCCTGCCATCCTGATCTGGCGGGGGGTCTTTTTTCAGTCTGCAGCGGTTTTCTCGCATCCTCCGGGCCGGTGGTGGCTTCCGCCGGCCCGGAGGATGCGGGAAAACCGATATCATAATCGGCCCCAAAGTACGGAAAGACAACAATACCAGAGCCCATCCTCATCGCCAGTGTTATAATGGAAGAATGAGCGGTTCCAGGTAGTGTCATCAAGTAGTTTATTAGGTAGAAGTAAGGTACAATGAATGAACCCCAACAGGAGCAGCCTCCTTGCTGCTCAGCCCTACTCTCAACTGACATTCACCCACGCATGCAACACTCTATGACATCATACACTCATGCTAACATTCTACACACATCCACAGGCTGAGCAGCAAGCTAGAGCAGATACAACACCGCTACGGAATTAAATTACACAAAAATTAAATTACATAACATTCATTACTTTAAAAAAAATAAACATATATTACAAAATTAATACATCATTTTAACACATATACTACCATACATAACACTAAAAAAATCAATAATATGGAAATCAATATTTTTAAATTCGATATTATGGAAATCGATATTTCCTACCCTAAATTCGATATTCTGACTAACTAGATTTTGGCAATTCGATATTCTGTCCTATCTATATTTTGGAGTCGAAATTCTGTCCTGTCTATATTTTGGGTTCTATAATTTGGTCGTTCACCGTTATATAGATGAAGTTTTTATTGTTTCTATGATTTTATTTTTTTATTTGTTTTTGGGAGGGTACACACTCAAACCCCTGTTGTGTTTTAAATGTTCATTTTACTTAGCTATCTCCCCTTCCAAAAATATGTAGTAATAATGATATGTATTTGTACCATTTTATTTCATCTATTTATCCGTAAATGTACATTTACCATTCAAAATATTCATATTTATACATTAGTTACAAAATGTTCTTCAGTGAAAGTTACTACATTTTGAAAATGTGTTGCCAAATTACAAACACATATTTTTAAGCTAAGTTTCATTTCCTGTACCATAGAATGCAATGCTTAAGTTGGTCTAAGATGTTATCGGAAAATGATGCTACTGTGAAAGACAGTATTGAAATGTCATTTTTGTATAAAGATGTTTGGAAAAAGATGTTACTGCATGCTACCAAATAGTGGTGTAAAGTCCTACGGTCCGACTCCAACTTATGTGGGCCCTGACTCAATTTTAGTTCATGGAAGCCACCACATTCCCTGATTTATGCAGAATCATTGTCATGTTTGTAATGAGGATGTCCTCAGACTTTTCTTTCTAGAAACTGTGATATTGTCACGTTCTCCAATCAATGACATTGATACAAAATCTAAGGCGACAGTTGTCTGTGCTAAATCTCTCCTCCTTATCTTCTCAAGGTTAGTAAGAACACCCACAGACATATAGTCAGAATAACTTAGTCTGAATTGACGTCCTTTTGCTTTTTATGTTCGTCTGGGACGCATAACTTCATACGCATAATCTGTGCAAACATTCTCAAATTTATGTCAGAAATTCCAGTTTCTGTTAATATTTAACCACTTGCACGCTAGCGGTTTTCTCGCTGTGTGCTGGATTTTCAAAATCAACATGTTGAGTGACGAGTTCACCTTGTCATCCGCACAGGGTAGGTAATGTTGATGACGAGCTGAGCTCGTCATCAGCATCGAAGGGGTTAATATATAAGAACTGCCAACTCACCACTTGTCAGGAGAGGTTCTTCGCCAAGATTATCACCCGAGATTCTGCTAGAGACAGTCTCACCTGCTGCTAACGCACTTCACACTTCCCAGATGATGCATCTCGAGTGAAAACTGAAGTTGATGAAGCCAAGTCCCAGAAAGAGACTGACTGACTGCTACCGCAGTGGGTGTTTGACCTTCACAGGGAACACTGTCTTCACGCTTCCGCTGATAAAGACAGCCTTTACTGTCAAAAGGGTATGCAGTGCGACCCTTCTCCCTAAGTAACTCTAGAATGCAAGTTGGTCCGGTTTTTATGATCTCATAATTTAGCCCATAGAAGTAGGCATCAAGGTGTTGGCTTTAAATTACATATTTAATCTTGTTATTTACAATGTGTTTTCTTCCTGTTTTTATAATATTCTCTGTAGTTGATTTAAATGTACTGAGAAACAGATTATTCCTGTAATTATAAATACTTTTATCTTAAAAGTGTTCATTCTTTTTAGTACAGTAAGTGTGATACTGTAAATAACAAAATATGGGTTCTTGCTGTTTTCACAGTGGCCCTTATCCCTTTATGGGAATGTTAGTAACCCAAAAGAAATACTTGTATGTCAATTACACATTGCACAGTGTCTTGTGGGGCTACAATGACTTGTCTTTCACATTCATCGCTGGTGCATTGAACCAAGTTCACCCTTGAGTCCCGTGGTCAGAAAAGCACACCTTGAAGAGTTATGCCAAAGTCATAACGTACACAACAATAGAAGTCCTTTCACCAGTAAGACCTGCTTTGCCACACCACATTAGACGCTGCTCTGTATCCCAATATGGTTCCATTCTTACTCTCTGTGTTTGATTTGCATTATTATTACATCTGTGGAGAGGGTGTTCTGCTCGCAGTCACATCCAGAACCCACTTTAGTTTACAAATTCATCAATTGCAAGGATGGGTGTTTCCATGCGACTGATATCTCTTCTCGTATTGGCATTATCTTTGTGTACTGATTAGGACAGAAGTGAATTCTGCTCCTCTTCTAAATGTCCTACTTGTGTATTATTATGGGCCATCACATCAGGGGAGGGTGTGCCCGCATTTCCAAACCTTTGCCTCATATATAAGTATATTCCCTTTCTCAGAATCGAGGGTGGGCAGTTTATGTGGAGCGGAAACCAACCAACCCTCCCACAATGTATAAGTCCAAAAGTGTGGGCATTTGTTCTATCTGAAAGGCAACCAAGAATTTACTTTTTAAAACCTCCCCCATCTTCACCCTCACGAGAGCACCCCTTTTATATGGCAGGATGTCAATATGTATCTCTGTGAAGGTGCCTCCTTACTCCTCCTAAGGTTATGAAGGGATAGTTACAGTTGCTGATAACATTCCTTGGCCTACATGTTAGAAGATTGGACCATGGTGGAAGCTTGCTGTTTAGGGATTGTTCACCCATCTCTGAAATGGGTAGATTTTGTTGGGGGTGGGCAGAGGTTGGAGGGATATTGCCATCCATGTGGGTATTTTATGAGTGGACCCCAAGAAATGATATGCATATGCCTTCCATGTTATCTCCCATCTCATTACTTGTTTTCAGGAACTGGAACACTACAGCTGGACGAATATTCTAGATGACTGTGATTCTCAGCAAAACAAAATCTATTCCTACTGTGCTCCCTGGGTGGTGTTTTTCTGGTGCTGGGTATTCTGGAGTCTGTGATCTTCAGTCATGACTCTCCCCTTCCTATTTTGATGTTTATGATTAAGTTGGTTGTTTAGTTGTTCTGTAATCTGTTACTAAATAATATTTAACATTCAAGTTTCAGACCAACAAGCTGAGGGTAATTTGTTGTCCACCTGTTGTTACAGTTGAAGTTGTACAATGGTGACTAATGTTCAATGGCCTTTTAGGTTCCATTGAAAAAAATCCAATAAATACCATTGTTGGTGCTGCTGGGGTAACTCAAGTCTATCTGAAGCTGAGATACTGCAAAGAAAACTAAGCAAGTTTCACAATTACCCGCCCTAACAGGCAGACCATACAGCACCAACCCCCTAAAGTAACGTTTCAACATTTCAATCTTCCTCAGGGGCATATTTGCATAGTGACCAAGCACACCATAAGTTCATCCAAGATAAGGTCTCCTTGTACTGTCCTATGTTTTCTGTATGCTATTTTGCTTTTCAGAAGCTGCCATATAAATTCAGTCTAGTGACCTCTTTCTGCTGAGGACTAGGTTAAGGATTGGCAGGACTAATGAAACTTCATTCCGAGCTACATAAAAACTCCACTTTATTCCACCAATGGGCAGAAAATATGCACCTTGAGCTGCAGTTGAGTGCTGGTAGCATGAGCAGGTTGAAAAATCAGCCAGAACCACGCCATGAGCTGCGCAAGAGTGCAGGGCCATTCAAGCTGATTTTGCTCGCCGCTTGAATGGAAAATCTACTCAAAAGCAGCCCTCTGACCACGATCATTCAAGACCACCAGTGACCGCCCGCATTAAAAAAGGATGCTTGGGACACCAAAATCTCACTTGCGCCAGCTCACATGTCTAGAGCCTCAAAGGAAAAAATTCTGCGATGCATTGTTTGGCGGAATTTCCTCAGAACTCCACTGGCAAAATGAAACATTTTGCCTACCCCTAAACTAAGTAACACATTATGATCAAAGGTAAGAATATGAATATTTTTATATTTCTAACATTGGTAACACAATGTCTCTTGAGTTGAGGTGTGATTTGGGGTGCGGTTACTTACAGTTTATTTATGCCACAAGCTGTTAAATGTAAGCACATTACAATTACCACATCAATAAACAAAGATATAACTGATGTTCTAATTTAGGTCTATTCCTATGCCATTAAATTATCAGTTCCAGTTTCTTTAACCCCTTCGACGCTCATGACGAGCTCAGCTCGTCATGAGGTACACCTCTCGTACGCTCATGACGAGCTGAGCTCATCATGAACCGCGGGTTTTTGAAATCTTCAGCGCACAGCAGGAAAATGCACCGCACCGATGCGGTTAATAATGACTTGTAAATTGGCAGTGGACACTGCAAAATGTAATCAACATGAAAAATACAAAGAACCAAAGTGTAGGTTATTCATGGAGTGTTAAAATCCCTTAGCGGAGGAGTCGCCCCTGACTGGGCCAATGAGAGCTCTGTGCAAATAAAAAAGGCTTTGTGCTCCGTTGTGTGTGCACATTTGCTCCTGTTACCTTTAAACCACTAATGGGCATTTTGGATTGTGGTTCCTTTTATAAACTTTTAAAACCAACCTGTTAACTGGCTAGTAGTTTGTGTCATGGACGAAGATCAGAAGTTATAGTAAAATGCCAGCATGATATACCTTCAAGGGCTATACTTTCTCATTACGTCCTTAATCAGAACTGCTCCAGAATCAATTTATCAAACACCCAGCTTGCCTCTTCAGGCCCCTTATTCACTCAGTGCATTACCATTTTCCATTATTAAAAGGCTCAATTTATTTATTTAGTAGAGTTTTATATAGCGCGAACTAGACCCGAACCGAATCAGGTATCAGAGCGCTTTACATAGCACAAGTTACGTTTTTACATGAGGACACACACTTTCATTTTTAGGCACGGGGAGATTAAGTGATTTGCCCAGAATCACAGGAGGTTTTGGCGTCGTTACCGAGACTCGAACCCAGATCCCCAGGTCCGAGGTCGAGCGCCTTAGCCGTTAGGCTAACTCCTCTGCCCTCAATCGGTTCCATTTTCTGAATATGGGAGTAAATAGTCTTCTTAAATTGTAATAATTACAGCTTATTACAGGGCACTTCATAAACGTTTCTGTAGTTTCTGAACAGTAATAAAAAAATGTGTCACTATTACACAATTTGATTGTAGTTAATTTACCTGCGTCGAAAATAAGAATGCTGAATCATCTTTGCCAGGATTTGAGCTTGTGCCCTGCAGATCACTGTATGCTGTTGTGGTGATTTTTCAACACGCTGTGCCATCCTGCCTGATCACACTTTCAAATGGAGCAGTGAATGTGCCCTCAAATGCATGGAATCTATGTACGTTTTCATCTCCGATTACGTCAGTAGATGAGGGATTCACTGATCTCGGTGTGCATGGTTCCCCAAAAGGACCCATAATGAGCACGAAATAAGGCCAAGAATATTTCAAGCACGAATAGAGAAAAAAAATGTGTGCCATTAAAGGGAAGGTGCCCTGCTTCACTACCAGACCATGGAGGATGAACAATAAGGAATAAAACGCCACCCGGCTAATGAAGCATTTCACTGGTAAAAAGGGTGGGCCCGATTCACAGAACTAACTTAAGACAAAATCCTAAACTTACTATCATTTTGGTATTCACAGAAGGCACTTACTCAATGTGGTATTTACAGAAGTCATTAAGGAGTTCTAAAGTTAGGAATCCTAACTTTACTCCTCCTAAACTGAGAGAAATCCTAACTTTAAAACTTTTGTTATTCACAGAAGGCATTTAGGAGTCCTAAAGTTAGGAGTCCTAACTTTACTACACCTAAACTGAGAAAAATTCATACTTTAAGACTTTCGGTATTCACAGAAGGCATTTAGGAGTCCTAAAGATAGGAGTCCAAACTTTACTACTCCTAAACTGAGAAAAATCCTAACTTTAAGACTTTCGGTATTCACAGAAGGCATTTAGGAGTCCTAAAGTTAGGACTCCTAACTTTACTACTCCTAAACTGAGTAAAATCCTAACTTTAAGAATTTCGGTATTCACAGAAGGACACCTAAATGCCTTCTGTGAATACCAAAAGTCTTAAAGTTAGGATTTTTCTCAGTTTAGGAGTAGTAAAGTTAGGAGTCCTAAATGCCTTCTGTGAATACCGAAATGAGTAAGTGCCCTCTGTGAATACCAAAATGGTAGTAAGTTTAGGATTTTGTTTCAAGTTAGTTCTGTGAATCCGGCCCGGTGTGTTGCTACCATTTCACCTGCTGGTGAAGAGCACTGGCAAGATAGGCAATGTTGCATGTCACAAAGGTTTTAGTGTGCCACTCTCGAACACCACATCATAACAAAACAAACTTCATGTGCAGCCCACTCTTACTGCCAAGTGAACAATTTAAATAAAGATTTTCTATGGATAGTTGCATTATTAAAAGTCAAGTAAAAGCAGCTTTGTGGAGAAAAAATAAACAAAAGCGTTTTCAATACAACAGGGGTGTACAACGTTGATCTGTCAGAGCTGAGCCCAAGTCAGATAAGAGTATCTGCTTAAGAGAAATATACATTCAATATAATCAAATGTAGCTCAATTACACAGTCCGTGGTTCTGAAAATCTGGCAGGGATCCGACCCCACTGCACATTGTCTGGGGACCCATGCATAAATCAAATGCATATTTTCATGTTAATTCTTAACAGTTGTAACTAAACTGATCTGCAAATTGTTTGTGAGTGATATTCTGAAGCCACATCAAATACGTTATGGCATGATGAAAGAATTGTACCTGGTAAGGAGCAAGTGGTTACATTTAGCTTTTCTGTTAAATCATTTCACAAAGCTTTGAGTCCAAGTGGAATATCAGACCACGCTTCCAAGAACTGGCTCAGACGCATACCTCATGCAAAGACTCTCAAAGAGTGACTCACTCCCAGGCAGAAGGAAAATTCACCAGAGCCAACAATAGAGGCAAGCTTAATGTTTTCTTGAAGAGCATACTCAGGTGAGATGACAGGTAATTAAAGGGGGAGATTTTGGAGCTGGACATAATGATCACAGTGATATTCTCCCCCTTAGCAAAGATGATGGATGAAATGTTGATCCTTTTCAACCACTCAACCCCAGTCAAGGGATCTGGGTTAAAACCATCATTCTTTGTTTCACCATGCCCAGCCCAGTTTGGACCCAGCCATATGCAAATCAGTCTTGACCCATGGGAACAGTCCAGCCTGAAATACCAGGCCAGGTCCTCCTTGAACTGGAAACAAGCATCTTGGGACCAGTTTTGGGGCATCACCCCGCATCAGCCAGACTAGCTTGAATCCAGTGGCAAAGCGAGCAAGGGACCCACGTCTGTCCATGCACTTGGCCACTTAGGCACAAGCCCCCATGGATGGACAGCTCAGTGTGAAGAGAGCCTGCTGCAGAGACCATGTGTTCTAGCACTCATCCTTTCATCTTTTAGGAGCAGGTAACCATGCTGCTACATCAGTTTGGCAATTTTAGACTTTAAACTACTGCTTAATTGGCGCCGGGTTCTACCAGTGACAACATGGGTGCTTAATCATTAGCACTTGCTCTTTGGGCGTGCTGTGTAACAGACTCGTTAGGGAATATGCTGTTTCTGTTTTATAACACACAAACCGGCGAGTGTAATGATGCTAAGGCACAAGCCCACATGGACAAATAGCTCACTGTGAATAGAGCCTACTGCAGAGACCACGAGTTCTAGCGCTCAACCTTTCATCTTTTAGGAGCAGACAACCATACTACTACATCAGTTTGGCAATTTTAGACTTGAAACTACTGCTTAAATTGCGCCGGGGTCTACCAGTGCGCACATGGGCACTTAATCATTAGCACTTGCTTTATGGGCGTGCTGTGTAACAGACTCGTTAGGAAATATGCTGTTTCTGTTTTATAACACACAACACACAAACCGGCGAGTGTAATGATGCTAAGGCACAAGCCCACATGGATGGACAGCTCAGTGTGAAGGGAGCCTGTTTCAGAGACCACGTGTTCTAGCGCTCAGCGGCCAATTAATAGCTATGCCCTTATCCAATTACTCTGTGAATACTCATGCAGTTATAAAATCACCATGCACTATATTTGTACTCCTCCAATGACCCAGGCAGTACTCATGCACTCCTGCAATCACCCATTCAGTCAAGCATTAGCAATGTAGTCTTCCAATCACCCAGACATTACCCATGCACTCATGCATTCACCCATGCAGTACCCATGCAATCCTCCAATCACCCAGTTACTATGCAAGCACTCATGCAATCACTCTGCCACTACCCAAGCACTTTTAGAATCACCCAGGCAGTACCCATGCACTCTTCCAATCACCCTGGCACTACCCATGCATTCATGCAATCACCCATACACTACTTATACACTCATGCAATCATTCAGGCATTACCTATCAACTCATGTAATTTCCCAAGAATGACACATGCACTTACAAAATTAATGAGGCATTACGAAAGCACTCTTCCAATCACCCAGGCACTACTCATCCACTGATACAATTATGCAGGTACTACCTATGCACTGCTGCAATAGCCCATGCACTACCCCTGCACTCCTGCATTCAACCATCTAGTAAAGATAGACTTGTCCAAGCATTCCACCAATACCCAAGCACTTATTAAATCACCACACACTACTCTTCCACTCTTGAAATCACCTTGACACAACCCATACACTCATGCAGTCATCCAAACATTACCCAATAACTACTGCAATCAGTCAAGTATTACTCATGTACTCTTCCAATCTTCCGTACATTACCTCCATACTCATGCAATCACCAAGACATTAACCAAGCAGTTACAAAATCAACCCAAGCACTAGCCATGCACTCCTCCAATCACTCAGGCACTACTCATCCATTCATGCAATAACTCAGGCACTACTCATGCACTGCTCCAATCAACCAGGCACTCACTACCCATGTATTCATCTAATCACCCAGACACTACTCATTCACTCCTTCAATTAACCAGCCAGTAGACATGCACTCCTCCAATCACCCTGGCAACAGTCATGCACTTATGCAATCACCCAGGGATTAACTATGCACTCATGCAATCAATCAGGCAATACCCATGAACTCATGCAATCACCCAAGTACAACTATACACCCATGCAATCATCCAGGCATTACCCATTCACTTACAAAATCACTCAAGCAATACCCATGCACTTACAAAAACACACAGACATTAACAAAGCACTCTTCCAATTAGCCAGGCCCTATTCATGAACTGATCTAATATCTCAGGGACTACCCATACAGTGCTCTATTCACCTGTGCACTACCCATGCACTCCTCCCATCTACCAGCTACTAGCCATACAGTTATCCAAACACTCTACCAACACAGAAGCACTTATAAAATCACCATACACTACCCTTGCACTCTTACAATCATCCAGGCACTACCCATCCACTCATGCAATCATCCAGGCATTACTCATAAACTAATACAATCAATCAAGCATTACCCATGCAATCTTCCAATCAAGCATACATTACCTCTGCACTCATGCAATCACCCAAGCAGTAATTAAGCATTTTCGAAATCACCCAGGCACTACCCATGCACTCTTCCAATTATCCAGGCGGTACTCATCGACTCATGGAATAACCCAGGCACTATCCATTCATGGCTCCAATAACCCATGTACTACCCATGCACTCCTGCAATCACTCATGCACTTGAAAAATCACCATGCACTATGTGTGTACTCCTCCAACCATTCAGGCACTACCTATGCACTCATGCAATCACCCAGGCAGTACTCATGCACTTCTCCAATCACTCAGGAAGTACACATGCACTCATGCAATCACCCAGGCATTACCCATGCATTCCTCCAATCACCGGGCACTACCCATGAACTCATGCAAACATTCAGCCAATATCAAAGTTCTTAAAAAATCACCACAGACTACCTTTCTACTCATGGAATCACCCAGGCACTACTCATGCAGTTATAAAATTACCCAGGCATTACCCATGCAGTCATGCAATCACTCAGGCACTACCCATGCACTCATGCAATGAACCTGGCATTACGCACACACTTGTCCAGTACTAGTCAGCAAAAAGCTAGGGGGTGCCCAGGGCACCGTATAAGTTTGCAACAAGGCCTCTTTCTGCACCTCTGATGGTTCTTTCTGCATATCTCTTGCTTCTTTCTGCACCTTTCGTCCTCTTTCTGCACATGCCCTACCTATGTAGGCATAGTTTGAAATTAGCATTTAAAAAACCTTAGAAATTCACTAAAAAAACCATAGGTTTCAGGGACGTTATAATTAGAAATTAGTATTTAAAAAACCCTTTGAAATTCACTGAAAAAAACACAGGTTTCAGGGACGTTGTAGTTAGAAATTAGCATTTAAAAAACCTTGGAAATTCACTGAAAAAAACATAGGTTTCAGGGACGTTATAGTTAGTTGGACATTTCACTCATTCAAAACCAGAAAAATTCAGCCGTTATATTTAGTTAAGCTAACTATAACTCGTGCCCCCACAATGCACTGCTGATGATGTCACATATTACATAGCTCATGACATGGTCAGTGACATCACTGATGACATCTCAAATGACATCACTGATGACATCATCCAGTGACTGAGTGTTTCCAAAGGGTTTAATATATATATATATATATATATATATATATATATATATATATATATATATATATATATATATATATATTCACAGAAAAAACCATAGGTTATAGACCATATATAGTTAGGAATTAGCATTTACAAAACCTTGAAAATTCACTGAAAAAACCATAGGTTATAGACCATATATAGTTAGGAAATAGCATTTAGAAAACCTTATTTTACTCACACAAAACCATTGAAATTCCATATATAGTTAGTTGCACTAACTATATATCGCGCACCTGCAATCCACTGCTGATGATGTCACATATTACATCATTCATGACATGGTCAGTGACATCACTGATGACATCACTGATGACATCTCAAATGACATCACTGATGACATCACTGATGACATCTCATTTGACATTACTGATCACATCACTGATGACATCATTCATGTGATGATACAATGAACCTCTTCAGACTCTAATATAACCTTAGATACACTCAGTGTAAACAGACACTCACAGACTGTCACTCATCCATGGAGTTACTCACACACCTAGTCAGTCTTGCAAAGAATCAATCACACCTCGATTTCCTCAACTATATAGTTATACACACCTTACTTATTGGAACATATAATAACACATATTTACTCTGTTATACAATCCCTGATACAAGTTCACAATAATCCATACAGCCACTCACACATTCACTGGCTCTTATGCACAGTTATTTATATATGTCAACTATCACATGTACTGTGTTTTACATATGTACTTACTTTGACATGTAGCACTGAGATATCCATTCACTCACCAATACACTCATGCACACAGTCAACCGCCCATACAGATGTTTCCACATGCACTTTTGAACCCATACATCTAGTGAATCAACTGCTCACACATCTATGCACAGAGTCATACACCTCCCAGACACCCACACACACACTCAGTCTCCCATACAAATACTTGGGCAACTAATCAATAACCCATATAGTTAGTCATATAGCTAATGATCAACACATGCATCAGATTACAAAACAACAGACACAATGATGCACAATTTAAAACAGTTTAGTCACTAACCCATGCACTCAGTGAGACACATTTAATCACTCACTTATACAGTCAGTCATGCACCTACTAAATCCTTCATCCAGACACTTATACATCCACTCATTCTTCAATATGTAAGACATATTTTAACTTTACAGAAGCATACAGTCACTGGATGTTGTCATCAGTGATGTCATCAGTGATGTCATTTGAGATGTCATCAGTGATGTCATCAGTGATGTCACTGACCATGTCATGAATGATGTAATATGTGACATCATCAGCAGTGGATTGCAGGTGCGCGATATATAGTTAGTGCAACTAACTATATATGGAATTTCAATGGTTTTGTGTGAGTAAAATAAGGTTTTCTAAATGCTATTTCCTAACTATATATGGTCTATAACCTATGGTTTTTTCAGTGAATTTTCAAGGTTTTGTAAATGCTAATTCCTAACTATATATGGTCTATAACCTATGGTTTTTTCTGTGAATTTCATTGGTTTTTTAACAGCTAATATCTGTAGCTGTAAAATGTATTCTTCTTTAAATCCAAAAATATATTTTATATGTTTATGAATAATTTTTTTTTAAAATATTTTTTTTTCTTCGTTCCCGCTTCGCGAATCGGGAAGCTTCCCGTTAGCTGACCTTGATGCCGCGAAATAGACCGCGAGCCGGTAAACGTTTCTTTACCGCAAGTGCCGCGTTAGAAAACAACATCGTGACGCCTCCCGTCCGCATGACGTTCCACGTTGTCGCGTGATACGTCATATGACGTGCTACGTTAGCGAACTGGTACGCGAAGCGAGTGCCAAAGCGCAGGTTTCTGGAAGCAAACCGGGAGGCCCTGCAAAGCGCTTAACGTAAACACAGCAAGTCATGTGACTTGGTAATAACACTTTTCATTGGTTCATTTCACTTTTGGTTTCCTAATGATGTAAGACTAGGTCATATAATCTAAAATGAACACTTTTGATTGGTTGAGAACTCTTGTTTTTCCCAAATGATGAAAATCCCTCCTTCTTTCCTCACTCTGACTTTCATCATTGTGAGAGAAAGACCCTTTGTGATCACTGAGCAATGGCTTCTTTAGTAGCTTCAGCTGGTGCTTCCCCACCACCTCCACCACATCTAAGGAAGAGTGGACCACCTGCTCAAGTTGTAATTCAACAAGAAGAAGAAGAAGAGGAACAGGAGGACGAGCACGAAGAGAGGCAGTTTTTGCCTGAGCAGCCCAAGACGTCTCACCGGAAAGAAAACTTCATTTGGCAATTTTTTAAAATTCCCAAAGGTCAGAAAAAAGTAAATGCAAGATACGTAACTTGCCTTATATGTCAAGATAGACTGTCCAGAGGGACCGACAAAAAATACAGTTTCGGAAACTACACAATGCATCGCCATATGACTAGGTGGCATCCTAACAACTACAGTGCTGCACAGTTTCGGAACGACCTAGATAATCTCCCTATTATGGCCAGAAGATCTGTTGTACCGGAAGTAACGGGACCAGAGGGCAGGGAGATGGTGCCAAATATACAAATGAGATTTGGTGAAGTAAAACACACCTGCGTATTTTGCGATGGATTCATTTCCTACGGAGAAAGAAGCATCACTCTGATCAACAGAGCTATTGACTATCATATGCAAGTTTGTCCGAAACGCCCAAAATAATAAATACTTCTTTTTTTTGTTTTGTTGCTCCTGTTGAGCCCTTTACAATGAATCGTTTTCATTGCCCCCTCCAAGAAAAACCCAAAAAAATATAAAACTGTTCCGAAAAATTCAAAAACAGTAAAAAAATGTTCAGAAAAATAAAAAAAAAAGTTCTTTTCAGAACTACCTCCCCGTTATTAAAAAATTGGTACAATATTTGGAACTGTGCCAACCTCTATTTCTCTTAGTTCGCTTCCTAGTTCGCTCGCTGGTACGCGAACTGGAAGCGAACCAAAAACAGTAAGTATAAGGGAAGGAAACACACACTTATGTTAAAAGAAAGACAGCTATAGGGGAGTAAACTAGAGATACTATTACCCATAATCCACTACTGATGATGTCACATATTACATCATTCATGACATGCTCAGTGACATCATCAGCAGAGGATTGCGGGTTTTTTGGCAACATGCCTTATCCACGGTTTAATAACGCTGCCTTTTGCTTTATATAAGTTTTCAAATTGTATGAAATATATACCAATAGGTCTTTATGAACCTTTAGGTAGTGCTTTTGTTCATGAGGTCTGGTCGCTTCCATACACATACAGATGTTTCAAAGATGATCAAGAAGTTTATCTGAATGGAGAGGAATGCACTGAGACGCCAGATCATTCACTAATGTGTAGGCACATACAGTTACACGATTCATGCAACAAACACCGACCAAATATGGCTTGCGTGTTGCAAGGCACGCCAGTTCCTGCTATCATCCCCACGTTCAAGTTGTTGGAAAATGGTAGTTATTTGATGCTCAATAATGAAGATTGTTCTGAGTTAATTAAAAAGTATTCCTTTTATCGTAACAGTAAGTGAACGGGTTATTTGCTGCAGAAATGTTCTATTTCCTCCCACACATGAACATAGGGAGTTTTCAATCTGGCCACAAATACCAACCTTGGGACACGTTTCAACGGCATGACAAGAATAAGAGCTCTTTTGTCTCAGAGAGAGGTGGCCTTGAGTTCGGCCCGTGAAACTTTCGTACTTCACATAGCGAACACCCGTACACAGGTTTGCCTTTCAATTTCAGCAACATGTTTCCGACTATCTTTAACGCATCCTCCACAAAATCCCTGGCACACTTTTTTAAAGTTGTTACCAGTGGTCTCGTGACTTCATTTGAGAAAATCTTTGGAGTCATCCCTGCTCCCTTTCATTCCATTTTCTCCACTCTGGTTCGTGGATTGCATTTTTACTTGCATTACCAGCGGACGCTCTTGTGCTTTTTTACATTTTTAAATATGGATGTCCCTCCTATGCAACCTCCGACCCTGCAGCTGCTGACACTGTTCCGCAATCGCATGCTAGAATATTATGGCACAATGCCGTTGGCGATATTAAGCACGGCATATGGATTATCTTTTCGGTTCTCCTACTTCACCTGTGTCCAGCCTGTATTTCACTGCCTGACCTGTGATTTCGATTGGGCCATTGATTTGTGTCTCTGCGGACCGGTTTCTCCTGACGTCGACTTTAATCAGCTGATGACTCCTATCATTACTCACGAGTTGATTTGTCCTGGCGAAAGGATTATGGCTGTGGCATTGATGCATGGACTACTTGGTCCCTGGAATTTACTGGCGGCAGCACAGTCTTTCTTGGAACACAGCTTTCTTGAAAACCCACCGAGCTGTCCTCTGATGGTGATAGAGGATCCGGTGCTGGGAGAGCACGTATGTTCTTTTCCGCTTTTAAATTGGATGGCTGAACTGTTTTCGGATGAAGACGGTGACTTCCTATTGGAGGCTGTTGCAGCTTATTTTGCATACACAGTTATGTCATAGACCTTTTTCATGTTTGATATGCTGAGTACTAGCATTTCATTGACAATTCATTGACTTATTTGTCAAGTTTTTATTATTTACCTTGCCTATTGGCTTAAGACTCGATAAAGTACTTGGCTGTTTTATTTTTCTTTAGCATTGAATTTTCCTAGTTTTTAATGCTTTACCTTGCGGACCGTCCACATATAAACTTGCAATCTGCTCTCATGAGATGGCACTTCTATTATCTTATTCAGTTCGTTTCCGGATCATGAGGAGGTGTCATCTAGGTCCTGGATATCTTTACACCGTGTTAAGTTAGCATGGGCTCATTACCGGTTTAAACGCCATTTTTCCTTTTTTGCAACTTCTGCACACGACACTTAGTTGTTGCTTTAGCTTTCCACCTAGTAGTTCATCGTGGTTTACATGAGAATAATATGTTATTGGTCTACTATCTGCTTTACTTGTTAAACTATATCTGTACAGCGAGTGCTAAAGTTTCAAGAACAACACGATACAGAATTGTTATGAGGTCTGATCTCCACGACTTCATACTCATAACATA
This sequence comes from Lissotriton helveticus, assembly GCF_964261635.1. Taxonomy (NCBI): domain Eukaryota; kingdom Metazoa; phylum Chordata; class Amphibia; order Caudata; family Salamandridae; genus Lissotriton; species Lissotriton helveticus. Next base: position 1,207,766,057 of record NC_136068.1, read on the forward strand.
AGTGCAACTTCTGCCAATTCTGGGCATGAGGCGGGTTTTATATTGCTTTGCCGAACACACATACACAACAGTTGATGCGGTTCACATGAAGAGAGAGCTGGTGTATGCTGATGTGATTCCTTCAAATCTAAGACACTAAAGTATGGACACGCCCTAAACCAACACAAAGAGACCTTCTTAGCAAATAATATAATATGTGTATTAGGGAGGGTGAGATATAAGCAGCCGCGGGCCGTGGAGGGAGTTACGATGGGGCAGGGAGGCGGGGAGGGGGAGAAGCAGGGTGGAGCCCTCTCTACCTTGCCCCTCCCCCTCCCCGCCTCCCTGCCCCACCGTAACTCCCTCCACGGCCCGCGGCTGCTTATAAGTGTTGCTAACTCTTATTCATTTACAGCATGTTAACATACTGTCACCATTCGCTTTTTATGTACTAGTAACTATGCTGGTAATTTTGCTACTGATAATATGTGTACTTGTATTCTCCACCCTGCTTCTCCCCCTCCCCGCCTCCCTGCCTCACCGTAACTCCCTCCACGGCCCGCGGCTGCTTATAAGTGTTGCTAACTCTTATTCATTTACAGCATGTTAACATACTATCACCATTCACTTTTTATGTACTAGTAACTATGCTGGTAATTTTGCTACTGATAATATGTGTACTTTTATTATCTAAGGTACTACGCCTGAGAAGACGGCATTAGTAAATAAACATTTCAAATACACATGTGTTCTTCTTAACTCCATGTTCTGGTTTCTAAGAAATATATAACGACCGACTGTTCATGAGTTCCACGTATCCTGAGGTACTATAAGTTCATATTCTGGATTGTCTAAACATTGAGAGTTTGTTATATCCAATGTGACACTGTACCTAGCTTGCTAAATAGTTTTTGATTACTAACGTGAGTTTTGGGACACCCTAATTCGCCGAGGTTCCAATCCTCTGTCCACAGTTCTGTGTGAGAACAGAAACCCTGCGACAGGGGCACCCCCGACCCTTGCTGGAGCTTCATCACACTTGCGATACAACTCCAGCAATGCGCCACCTTTACGGCACAGATACATCACGCATCTGTGCTGTTTTTGCCCCATGATGCGCCGCATTGTAAATGCAGCACACCATAGGTGACGGAACAGCGGCACAGAATGACTAACACATCCCTGGTGATGCGCCAGTCATCATAAATCTATCCCTATGCTTCTTATCTTGTTAGAGATGAACCGCCATATGTATCATAAAAGTTATTTGCATTTCCTAAATAGCGAACTTTAAGGAATAAATAGCGATTCTTTACCATTCCTAGTTTGCGATGAGCTATTTGCTAATTAGCCGAATGTAGCCCAATGAAGCCCAATGTAGCCCAATGTAGCCCAAAGATGGCCGCCAGACACACAAAAAAACAAATGTAGCCCAAATATCAGCCAGATGTAGCCCAACTATAGCCCAGTGACAGAATGACCAATCAGCTTCGCAAACCTCCGTTACGCGAAGCGGAGCGCTGTTACAGATATATATCTTTTTTTGAACGTTAATTTCTCAAAATCCACTGGAGCACATATATTGAGACCTAGCAAAGGCACATCGGGCTACCAGTCCCTAATATTTTGCCAAGTTTCGTGCAAATCCATTCAGCCGTTCAATTATTATTTTTATTATTTTTTTTTGCCCCGCGGGGCCCTTTTAAAACCTCCACATCAAACCTAGGGGGTCAGCGAGGATCTACTATGCCCCCTTATAGTTATTTCCCCCTTTGTTTTGACCTCCTCTTGTCTCTCGATCCTACCGAGAGACAAGATGGCGGCCGCTACGGACTGTTTGGAATGTTGACAGACGCCGGAGAACCAATCAGCTTCGCTTCACAAAGCTCCGTTGCGCGAAAAGTCCGCGAACCAGAGCGCTAACCGGTCCGCTGTTACAGATATATATCTTTTTTTAAACGTTAATTTCTCAAAATCCACTGGAGCACATATATTGAGACCTACAAAAGGCACATCGGGCTACCAGTCCCTACAATTTTGCCAAGTTTCGTGCAAATCCATTCAGCCGTTCGGGCTAAAAGTGAGGCCAACCGCCCTATGGAAAACTCAATGTTAAAAACACGTTTTGGGACCCCCCTTTTTTCTCGGCCCCCACTGGACGAACCCCCCCCAAATTTTCAAGGGCTGCTCAGAAACAAAATGTGCCATTTTCCTGAAAATTTCAGCCGATTCCGTCCACAAACGCCAAAGTTATTAGACATAGAATTTTCAAAAAACCCATAGAGAAAAAATCCTAACTATATATACCTACTGGCGACCGCCAGTAGGTAATGCAGACTCCGATTTCCCAAATCATACCCAGCCGGGTTACAGGAAAAACCAGCACTCTCAAAGGCAGCAGCAGGTATTTTAGCAGAAAGGTTTAAAGGTTTATTAAAAAAACAGACGCGTTTCGGGAATGAAATCCCTTCGTCAGTGTTAACCTCCTCATATATATATATATAATATATAAAAACTAATGGTGATCGCCAGTAGGTAGTTGTAGTTAGGATGTAGTTTCATTAGGAAGAACGTTTTTCATTTGCCAATAACATTGGCGTTGTTTGACGAATTGTGGAAAAGTAAATTTTGCCATGTTTTTGTGTCCCTACGTGTCCCCCATCTTATGTTATGTGTGCATGATTAATATGCATATGTATTCCCCATGTTTGATTAAAGACGCAATTACAGTTGTGTCCATCTCTAGTATCCCAGTTCCCAGTTCTCGTGAAAGCTACGAATATCAGGCCTATGTTAAGCTACGTTGCCACGTTTCTCAGTGTGCACGTTGTTTCATTGTAAAGTCCCCGTTTCTAGGCCTCAAAAGGGCCCGGACACCAGAGTCAGCTCCTGTCTCCTGAACCCTCGCTGAGGAGCGATACAGCCCCCACCTGTATCCTCGACCCTTCACTTACTTCCTGCCTCGCAGTGCCCGGCTCGGCCTGGCTCTGCCTACGAGTCTGCCAAGAGTATGTTATGATTCTAGTTATCAGTCCAGCCCTCCTTCTCTGCATTCCTAAGCTACTGAATCGCATCAATAGTTTCCGTCATCGTCTAGCCTTTACGTCTCCATGTAGGAGAAATACTGTATTAATGGTCATTTAATATTCTTCATCACGCACTACATGTAGAATAATGCATGCTCCAGTCTTAGAGTCTGTTAGCCTCTCCCCTCCTGACTCTTAGTTTATATCAACATGTCCTCTAAACATTAGATACTAGATAGGGTTTAGGTACATGTCGCCCTGACTCTCCAGACTTCAGTCTCTACTCCTAGCACAGAGTTCATAGCCCCCAGCTTCTCCTAGTAACACGTCATTGTCAGTTTGCGCGCACCATTAGGTTAGAGGTCCCGGCTCCTCAGGTAGCCCCCTCCATGTTTCCGCCCCATTTATGACATATTCTGTTACGTTTACATCACATGTCTATGTACACGCCTCTTGTTACACCCACTTTCACCCTTATCTTTCGCGACTGCTATTGACCACACCCACTGCTCCGCCTACTGTATTCATTGTAATGCAACTGTTTTAGTATATATGCTTGTGTACTGTTATTAAATGTTAGCGCGCTCATCCCATATCCAGCCCCGGCAGCTGCCGGGCCCTGCCATCCTATTCCTATGCAGGTTGTCCTGTTCCTGTCCTTTATGCTGTATTAAACCTGCAAACTCCTACTACCTCGAATTTTGACTCTTATTTATTGAGCTATCTGTTATTCATATTTTTATTCAAAAATAGAGGTATTATTTATTTATTTACCACATAATGGCGCCCGAACAGGGACTTGCCCTTTCCCCACGCGCCGGTGAAGCCACGCAGGCCCCCTGATCCTCTGCAGCCGTGACGGAACCATACCGTGCACGTGCAGATATTTCTGCTTCAAGTATCCCTCAGGCCCACGGAGGAGACGGAGGTGGCGGTCCAGCATCCAGACGAGGCGGTGGAGGAACGCGGCGAGTCCCGACCAGAGCCCAAGCCGAGAGTCCAAGGTCCGAGGTATCCGGAGGCCCACCCGTAACTGAAGTCCGAAGTTCGTCCGTCCGGCGTCGAAGCAGTCCAGTCCAGTCCGAGGCCTTCCGTTCTTGCTGCCCGGTGAGTACCGTTGCTGGGGTAGTATCTAGACAGGGTCAATCTAATTGACTCTGGTCCGTGGGGTTTGGTGGTACACAGACCCAAAACGAAGTGTCCACTTCGGTGGATACGGGTCCTGACGTGTCTCTTTATGAGACCGGTAAGTTTCGTACTGTTTTAGCAGTGCATCTAGTTTCTGTTCTAGTCAGTTCTGTTCTCGAGAAGATTCATGTATTCTGTTTTCAGTATTCCAGGTAGTATTCTGTTCGAACTGTTATTTTAAATGTTCTTCATGTATTTTAATGTCGTGGTATGAAAGTGGTGTAGTTATCGTGTTCATTGTGTATTGTATTGTGTCTAGGTTACAGTTCAGTCATGCCCTTATTTTCTAAACTACGTCAGTTAAAAACCAGAAAAGGTCTGTTAGAAGCTGCAGTTCCTGTCCCGCCTAGGGACAGTCCAGGTCATTTTATGTATCAGAAGCATGGCATAAGTGCCATATTATATCTAGATTTATGGGTAGAGTACACCAAACAGTTAGAAGAAAAGTATAGATGGCCTGTATCAGGCACATGGGATGCCGAGTGCATCATGCGAGTAGAAGAAGCATTATGGAAAAAGAAAGCCAGACAGTCACAGAAAGATGCCATCGAGTTATGGCGCAAAGAATCTCATAAAAGAACCGAAAAAGAAATCAGAAAGTCAGAATTAAGTAGAGAATCCTTAGAACGAGCCCAAGAAAGGGAACTAATCGAGATAGGTGAACGAGTCAAAACCGAACAGTCAGACAGACAGAGGCATGCCCTTATTAAGGGTATGTATCCTCTCCTTGCCGAGGGCTTGCCAAAAGCAACCCCGGAGGCATCCAGTAATTTTCCGCCACCCTTAGTTCCGACCAAGCTACGTCACAAACCGACCGCAGCTGATATTTTTATTTCGTCCTATTTGGACGACACAGTCCCAGAATATGCAAATCCTGTTCCGCCAGCTCCTGTAAATAATGTAAATCCTGCTCCTCCAGTCACCGGAGTACCTGCTACGGTACCCCCGGTCCAGCCCACATTACAATTTCCCGCCGCGCCAACACGAAGAGTATCAGTCGACGATTCTAGTTTAGGGGCCGCAGGAGGAGGTCCTCCTGGTACCCCGCCGCCACACCAACGTGTAACGTTGGTCGAGTTACATGAATGTGCGTTACAGCGTACGCCCAAATACAAGTCCGTTGCAGAAATCCGACGAGCCCTTACTGAATGCCGCTATGATCCAGTTGCAGGTGATGACAGTACAGTTATATATTCCATCCGTGTAAGACGGGTGACCGGGTATTTGGACACCCTACCAGATATGAAAGAAGATCTAGACAGAATATATCATTTCATCCGTACAGGGAATGATCCAGAAAGTATTGGCGAAGCCATGTCTCAAAGGAAAGCTGAGATCCAGCTCATGTTATTAAAGTTTCTGATTAATTGTTTAATAAGAGAACAAGATTATCCGACCAAAGATCCGGCCGAAATGAGAATCCTGACAAGGTGGAGTGATAATATAGCCGAGGGTAAACACAGAACTATCAGTAGTATAGAGAGTATGTACAAGAAAATCCGTAAAGAAATAATAAAGTTACACGAACAACGTAAAGCAGCACAAGTAAGCGAGAAAGAAAATGACTCTTCTACAGAAGAGGTAGAGGACGAGAATACCGCCAGAATAGCGTATGTAGGAAAATGTAGATTTCCAGACCGACATTCACGTCTAGACTACAAGAAAACTGTTCCTCATCCGGCACCAGAACAAGGTTCTCTAGAACAAGTATTTCAAGCTACCGATCACATTCTGAAATCACGAATCGGTTATAGCGAGTTAAGTACTATGCATGAACAAGAACTAGTCCGATCAGCGGTCCGATGGATTACTGATTCTACCACTTTTCCAGATGAAATAGTGGCACAAATGTTTCTGAAACTGCCCCCAGCCGAGCAGCGACTGGTGGGTATGTATATGATCCAGCACCTCATTACTCTGTATGAGGGTCAACATTCTGATCCAGGTCCGTTACACGATGTCCTGAACGAGTTACTCCAGTATAGATGGAAAGGTTTAGGTACCGATTTAATTAGTGTCATTCTAGAACAGCGCCACAAATATAGTACGTTTTTGAACTCGCATTTTGTTCATGTCTCACCCCCAGAAAGTAAACCCTTTTATATAGATAGACAGAATCCGTTACGAGAAGTACACCCAGTTAGGACAACGGATGGTGAAATGCAACGAGTGTTTGTTTACACCCCGATTACAAAGATGGAACTCTTAGAGATGAAGAAATTAATTCCCTGTCATGACAAAGATCCAGCAGGTTTCCACCGAGAATTAAAGGACATGCTCCGTATGGGAGAATATACGTATCCAGATATTATTAAAATGTTAAAAGTCCTGTTGCCCGCAGGGGTATATGAAAAACTCAAGGAAAAAGAATGGGAGGTGGGAGAGAAAAAGATCGATTGGGCAGTTCTAGAAGCTGAAGATAAGATACGAGTACCAGGTACCGGTCTTGGAGAGAAATGTAAAGAATTACCTGAATTGCTAATACAAGTTTTGCCAAGGTTATTAGCCACTAAAAAGGAAGACTGGGATGCAATCTCAGCCTGTAAACAGAAACAAGATGAAGACACTAGTGATTTTTATTCTAGATTTGAGAAATGTTTTATCATAAACAGTGGCCTCAAGACAAGTAGCGAGTCATACCCTCATCTTTTTGTTACTAAATTAGTCGAGAATTCAAGTCCACAAGTAAAGAATCGAGTTTTGAAAGTCGAAAGTACGTGGCAAGCTAGTACCCCGTCCCAGATGTTACAGATGCTCCAGTATCACCAGAATAGAATCAGAGAAGAGCAAGATCATGAAAGAAAACGTATGAAAGACACGAAAATGAAAGTACTAGTTGCACAATCTGTTCCTCAAGACAGTCAGAAGAGGGGTACGAATCAAGCCAGTCATCCTGCAGTTCCCGTTAAAGGGACCTGCAATTATTGTAAACAGCTAGGTCATTTTATAAACGAGTGTGCAGTTCTGAAACACAATATAGCTACTGGTAAGACTAAAGAAAGACCACGTCCGCCTAGACAAGAACAAGTTTCACAGACTTCTCAGCCACAGAATGCACAACAGACAGTTCCAGCACCGCAGCCTATTGCTGCAACACAGCATGTTACACAGCAGATGTACCAGTATGCACAGTACGAGTATCCAGAGTATCAGCCATATTCATGAAACAGCCTAGAGAGGGAGGTAGGCTTGCCTCTCATCGAGATACCTGTAGATCAAGAGGGTCCCTATGTTCATAGTCAAGTACTAGGGAAAGACAGAAAGTTTCTGATTGATACAGGGGCAAGTAGGACGACCATCAGTCACGCCGAAGTTCCAGGGGCTCCGCTCTCAGGCTCTAGAAATGTTTCCCTTGGATTTTCAGGAAAGCCTATTGTAAACGAGATATCTAAGCCAGTTACTCTAGAAGTAGGTCCATTGTCCCGCACTACTGATCTGTTACTTACGAAGTCATGTGCAGAAAATCTGTTAGGTATTAAAACACTGAAAGAATTAGGTGCAGTTATTTGCTGCTCCCCAGAGGGAATACGACTGTTTTTACGTGACTTCAAGGGTCACTATGTGTTACGAGATTTTGATCCGAGATTGTCCAATGTTCCGCAGCATCTATGGGCGCAAGGTCCAACTGATGTAGGTTATATGCAAATCACACCCCATCGTGTGACTCTCAAGCCAGGTGTAGTCCTGCCACGAATTAGACAGTACAGACTGCCACCTGAGGCTGTAGCAGCCTTATCCAAAATTATTGACGAGCTCATCGCTCAAGGAGTAGTTGTAGAAACTGACTCCAATGTATGTAATTCTCCGATCATTCCAGTCATGAAACGTACTGATCCAAATGCACCCCCAGTATATCGATTAGTGATTGATCTTCGAGAACTTAATAAATGTATTATTCCCCAGTACCCAGTTGTCCCAGATATCTCTTCCCTATTGACAGCCATTGATTCTGAAGCCACATTTTTTACAGTCATAGACCTCAAGAACGCATTTTTCAGTGTCCCCATTCATCCAGACAGCCAGTTTCTTTTCGGATTTTGTTTAAATGGAAGGAGCTATATGTTCACACGAGCTCCTCAAGGTTTCACAGAAAGTCCTAGTATTTACAGTCAAGCACTTAAGAGACAACTAGACAACATTCACATGCCAACTGACACTGCCCTGCTCCAGTATGTCGATGATCTACTGATCACAGCCCGTTCTGAACGTGCTTGTGAGCGTGCGTCACTTACAGTCCTGTATTTCCTTGCCGAGATGGGGCACAAGGTGTCCCCTTCGAAGCTTCAATTCTGTGTCCAGCAAGTGATCTATTTAGGCCACTTACTGTCCAAGAGGGGTAGGCAGTTGACACCAGACCGTATTCAGTTAATAGCGAGTCTTCCTCAGCCCAAGACCCAGAAGGAGGTACGTGCTTTTATCGGCCTTACTTCTTATTGCAGACAATGGATTCCTCAGTATGCATTTCTAGCTAAACCACTGATACAGTTAACGACACAGGAGGCAGCCGTATGGACTGTCCTACCTTGGACATCTGAACATACACTTAGTTTTAATGAGTTAAAGAAAGCTTTATGCCAAGCTCCTGTTCTAGCTACACCGAACTACAGTAAGCCTTTTACACTTTTCGTCACAGAACGCGAAGGTACAGCATTATCTGTTCTCACACAAGATCAAGCAGGACAATACAAGCCCTGTGCTTATTTTTCGAGCACACTAGATCCTGTAGCCCAGGCTCTGCCTGCGTGCCTCAAGTCAGTTGCAGCCACAGCACTAGCTATCAGACAAAGTGATTCCATAGTATTAGGACATTCCTTGACAGTACAAGTTCCACACTCCGTGGAAGTTCTTTTAAACCGAACACAAACTCAGCACTTGACAATTGCACGTTTAACAGGTTATGAATTGACACTGTTCCAGCCACACATAGAAATCAGACGCTGCAACGTTCTAAATCCTGCTACACTGTTACCATCAGTTAATTCAAATCCTGCCACACACGACTGTGTGGAAGTAGTTAACATTATGACTAAGCCAAGACAAGATCTGACAGATATTCCATTACCAGATCCCGACCTGACACTTTATGTGGATGGTTCATGTATGAGAACAAGTACAGGAGAACTAGTAGCCGCGTATGCAGTGACTACTGACACTGAAGTTATAGAAACACACCGTATTGACACCCTGTCTGCTCAAGCAGCAGAGCTAGTCGCTCTGACCCAAGCCTGCATACACGCCAAGAACCTGAAAGTTAATATTTACACAGATTCACGTTACGCATTTGGAGTCGTACACGACTTTGGAGTGCTCTGGCAGGAGAGAGGTTTCATGACTTCTCATGGAACCAAGATTCAGCATGGTCTCCTTATTCAAGCTCTGTTAGATGCCATACATTTACCGACATCTATTGCTATCATGAAATGCAAAGCACATACGAAAGTTACTGACATTATTTCCCAAGGTAATGATCTAGCAGATCGCACAGCCAAGCTTACAGCACAGACTCCAGACATTCCAGTTAATCCGACTACATGTATGACAGTTAAGGACCCTACTCAAGATGTCATAGATATCCAGTTACATGCTACTCCCGATGAAATCAAGAAATGGTCCGAACAAGGAGGGGTCCAGACAGATCAGGGATGGGTAACGAAGGGTAGAGCCACATGGTTTCTCCCCGACTCCATGGTTCAAGTCATTATCAATACCGCACATAGTCCAGCACATTTAGGAGAAAAAGCTATGTTAGACAGTATCCAGAACATTTGGTTCAACAAGCATTTACGAGCTGCAGCCAAGCAGAAAGTCCGTACCTGTATGATATGTTGCCAGTTTAATCCAGGTAAAAGTGTCCCGGTGGAACAAGGTGGATTCCAGCCCCCTGACCACCCTTTTGAAGTCCTCCAGATGGATTATATTCAGATGGAGCGATGTCGAGGTTTCAAGTATGTCCTTGTAGTTGTATGCGCTTTGTCCAGGTGGACAGAAGCATATCCAGTCCCAGATTACACAGCCGCGACCACTGCCAAGCAGTTGGTTCGTGAATTCTTCCCCCGCTATGGACTCCCAAGGGTCGTATATTCTGATAACGGCCAGCCATTCTCATCCGAGCTTATGAAACACATTTCCCTGTTGTTAGGGTACCAGTGGAAGTTCCATTGTGTACGCCATCCTGAAGCAGCTGGTCTAGTAGAGAGACATAATCAGACCCTGAAAATCCGCATCGCCAAAGTATGTCAAGAAAAAGGTGTGGACTGGCTAGTAGCTCTGCCAGTCGCTTTATTCTATATGCGCATGGTCGCACATTCCAGATCAGGTCTGTCCCCGTACGAGGTCGTATTCGGCCGCCCCCCTAACATGTGGGGTACACCTAGACCTCGAAGTATTACCGATGTTTCAAGTAATATGCTGACAGATTACCTAGCTTCCTTGATGTCTGCCCTCAACTCTTGTCGTTCACAGGTTGCCGCCGCATTTCCAGACAATACCGAGGTGGCACCGCATGACATCGTTCCCGGATGCATGGTTCTTGTCCGGAACTTTGATCGTTCAAGTCCGCTGGAGCCCCGCTGGAAAGAACCCAAACAGGTCCTCCTGGCCACCCGTACTGCCGTCAAGCTGGAAGGCAGGAAGGGCTGGGTCCACCTGTCACATGTGAAAAGATTTTTGGGATTGAAGCCTGTTTCTAAGAACATTACCGAGGATTTGAAAGACTGCCAAAGTACTATTCTTAAGGACTGTCCCGCAAAAGACAATGATACTGAACCCTCCCTGTTAGAGAAAACTCCGCAACAGGAGTATAAGCTCAAATTAAGGTCTAGTAAAATAAGTCAGCCAGTTTAATTGTCTAAGTCCTCCCCTAGGTGAAACGGTTAGACCGGTTTCTGACATGTATAAAATAGACCCCCATAGTGAGAGAGTTAGTCAAAACTCAATCCGATGTATCGTTTTTCTAAGTTTCATATTGTTTTTCAGCCTTATGACTTCCTGCACCAGTTATGCTTTTTATTTATGTTTTCCAGTTTCTCATGTAAATAAGTCTGCTATTGCTACAGTAGAGCACACGTTTAGTGATCTGCCTCCTCATGAACTCTCATATCGTCTCGCTATGCGTAATAATTCCTTTATCCGCATGTTACATTATTCACACCAGACCAGCAATGCCACTAATTGTTGGGTGTGTGGTCGACTCCCCCCTTTCCAGACACCGAAGGGAGTTCTGCCACTCTTTCCTTATCCATTTTCACATAATGGTTCGTGTGGAGCATGGTCCACGTTAACGTCATCCTCAACAGATATGTCTTTTCTTAACAGTACATGTTTTCCAGACAAGCAAGGTCTTCCCCACAGAACAGGGTTAGATCTAGAAAATGAAGTTTATAATTTGGGTAATTATTCTTCGAATTTTATGGTCCTGAATGTTCAGTCTGATACTACTCCAGACTTACCTGCTATTTCAGTATTACCAGTCAAAGGTGAATTATGTGTCAGAAAGAATGGTTCCGTACATGTAGGCCATAGTGATTGTACTACTATTGTCAAGTATAGTGACAGTAGGAAATCTATTTTCAAAGCTTCACGTCATTCTTATTTTGTTTGTGGTCAGACCGCATATGTTCGTCTGCCCCTCGATTGGGAGGGAACCTGTTACATTGCCTTCCTACTGCCACCAGTTTTTCTAGCCCCACCTGACTACCATAGGAATTCCCACCTAGTACATACTAGACACAAGAGAGACCTCCCGATTGTCGATTATACTGAAACTGCTCTAGAACAATACATAGATATCAATAAAGGTGTCTTCCCCTATTTAGGTACTGTCGTAAATAGTAAACTGATACGTAGATTAACGAGAACCCTTGAAGCAGTAGTGATTGAGACTACTTCTGCTCTAGGTAACTTAACCGAAGAGCAATCCTTTATGAGATTTGTCGTGCTCCAGAATCGTCTCGTCCTTGACGTCATACTGGCCGATAGGGGCGGGGCATGTAGAGTCATCGGATCTAGTTGCTGCATTTTCATTCCAAATAACGCGCCGTCTGTTTATTCAGCTATTACCAGACTCCATAATATTGCCCATATGTTACACCAAGATCCAGGCACCTGGACATGGTCCGGTTGGTTCTGGAATATAATTTCCGCCTGGGGATGGAAAGTATTGCCATTTCTGGGTATTGCAGTAGCGATCATATTCAGTTGCTGCCTCTGTATACAATGTGGCCCTGCGATTTGCGGCATTTGTGCTACCTCTTGTATTCCTAGTCCCAAGTCCCGTTCTAAACCCCGTTCCAAGAAAATCCGAGACGAGCAAATGATACTGTATGAAATGATAGATGGTATCATGAATATTGATGTTTCCTGATGGAAACGTAGTGACAAGGAGGGAATGTGGAAAAGTAAATTTTGCCATGTTTTTGTGTCCCTACGTGTCCCCCATCTTATGTTATGTGTGCATGATTAATATGCATATGTATTCCCCATGTTTGATTAAAGACGCAATTACAGTTGTGTCCATCTCTAGTATCCCAGTTCCCAGTTCTCGTGAAAGCTACGAATATCAGGCCTATGTAAAGCTACGTTGCCACGTTTCTCAGTGTGCACGTTGTTTCATTGTAAAGTCCCCGTTTCTAGGCCTCAAAAGGGCCCGGACACCAGAGTCAGCTCCTGTCTCCTGAACCCTCGCTGAGGAGCGATACAGCCCCCACCTGTATCCTCGACCCTTCACTTACTTCCTGCCTCGCAGTGCCCGGCTCGGCCTGGCTCTGCCTACGAGTCTGCCAAGAGTATGTTATGATTCTAGTTATCAGTCCAGCCCTCCTTCTCTGCATTCCTAAGCTACTGAATCGCATCAATAGTTTCCGTCATCGTCTAGCCTTTACGTCTCCATGTAGGAGAAATACTGTATTAATGGTCATTTAATATTCTTCATCACGCACTACATGTAGAATAATGCATGCTCCAGTCTTAGAGTCTGTTAGCCTCTCCCCTCCTGACTCTTAGTTTATATCAACATGTCCTCTAAACATTAGATACTAGATAGGGTTTAGGTACATGTCGCCCTGACTCTCCAGACTTCAGTCTCTACTCCTAGCACAGAGTTCATAGCCCCCAGCTTCTCCTAGTAACACGTCATTGTCAGTTTGCGCGCACCATTAGGTTAGAGGTCCCGGCTCCTCAGGTAGCCCCCTCCATGTTTCCGCCCCATTTATGACATATTCTGTTACGTTTACATCACATGTCTATGTACACGCCTCTTGTTACACCCACTTTCACCCTTATCTTTCGCGACTGCTATTGACCACACCCACTGCTCCGCCTACTGTATTCATTGTAATGCAACTGTTTTAGTATATATGCTTGTGTACTGTTATTAAATGTTAGCGCGCTCATCCCATATCCAGCCCCGGCAGCTGCCGGGCCCTGCCATCCTATTCCTATGCAGGTTGTCCTGTTCCTGTCCTTTATGCTGTATTAAACCTGCAAACTCCTACTACCTCGAATTTTGACTCTTATTTATTGAGCTATCTGTTATTCATATATTTATTCAAAAATAGAGGTATTATTTATTTATTTACCACAGAATACTCGCAAATTTTTCAAAACTAGATTGACACTCACTCCGGCTGATGTCTTGAAAGTTTTCTGGTGATCCATCAAGTGGGGGCCAAGAATAATGGGGGGTTCCAAAACACATTTTCTCATGTTAATTTCCATAGGAACTTAAGACACAGCCACAGTCCAAACTGCCGAACTGAATTACACCAAATTTGGCAGAAAGGTAGACATAGGTCCAGGGGGGGAACAGCGTTTACAACGCAACTTTAACAACGCAGTACCTTTACGACGCAACCATTACAACGCAAGTCATTACAACGACTTGCGCTGGGGGGGCGCTCTAGGATAGGGAATAGTTTTAATTTACTATCCAACACCTTCCCTACTATTCACGGGGACTGGAGTTGGAATAGTAAATTAAACTATTCACTATCCAGCGCCCCCAACGCAAGTCGTTGTAATGACTTGCGTTGTAAAAGTTGCGTCGTAAAGGCATGCATTGTAACGACGTACATCCGTCCAGGGATGTGCCTTTTGTGATTTGGTGTGAAATACATCTGTTCAGAAGTTTTAGAGATATTAACCAATATCAAAGTTTGTATATATATGGATGTGAATCCTCTGAGAATTTTAGGGTGGCAAGGGTATTTTTAGAGTTTAGGGTGGGTGTGAGTTTTTGAGCAGAAAAGGAATTTTTAGGGTTTAGGGTGGGTGTGGGTTTTTGGGTGTCAATGGAATTTTTAGGGTTCAGGGTGTGTGTGGCGTTTTGGGTATCAAACACATTTTTAGGGTTTAGGGTGGGGTGTGTTTTTGGATGGGAAGGGTAATTTTAGGGTTTAGGGTAGGTGTGCGTTTTTGGGTGCAAAGGGTGTTTTTAGAGTTTACGGTGGATATGTAAGTAATTCTTGATTGCTTGATTAATAAAAACCATTAAAATGTAATACACGATAAACACCTATACAGTAAAACATACAATTGAACTGTCATTCAAAGCAAATTCATAGCAATCAATTAAAACCCATTCCTCCGGCCAAGTGGGCCCTTTTCCCTATGCAAGCACTACTTCGTCAGAAGGTGTAGTGGCATAGTTAGGGTCAAAGTGTGAATGCTCATGTTAGAGTCCTAGGCAGGTGCAGGGACAGATTAAGTACGCCTTAGGGGATCAGTGCAATGCTTAATTTAAAATGTGAGTGCTTATTACAAAATCAAAGAAAGAAAGATCAAATCAAAGAAAGCAGTGCGACCATAAATCGGAGTTCATTTTGAGATGAAAGTGCAGATGCTCATTTGAGCGCTCTAAGGCAGTGCCTTATGATGAATTATGGTGAAAGTGCTAATTTATAAAATCTAGTATTATAAAATTGAGTTTACAAATGCTTATGATAAAATCTAAAGACAGCGCTGGCCATAGGAGCAGCGACCACTATAGAGAAGAAGGTCCAAAGTGCTTGTTAAGAGGTCTAAAGTGAGTTAAAATGTGATTGCTCATTCCTGAGGAATCAGAGCGATGGGCATTATGGAATTTAAACACGAATGCAGCCCTGTAGTGGGCAACTGAGGAGGTTTGAGAAGATTTGAGATGTGAACGTACATAAGAGTAAGGGTGGGTATGGGTTTAGGGACTGTGGGTTAATAAGGCAAGAAGAATATATATATATATATATATATATATATATATATATATATATATATATATATATATACATATATATACATATATATATGAAAGCTCCTCGTGCCCCTCAGCAACAAGAACGCACTCCGCACCAACTGACAGCCAGGTCTTTAATGGGTAAGGGCGAGAACAGGCAAAGCAATGTTCTTTACAGTTTTCAGCAAGTCGATATAGCCTGACGCGTTTCAGCGCTAGATGCGCTTCCTCAGAGGCTCGACAAAGTTGAATATCCATATTGCCACGCACTTAAATTCCACTCGAAGGCCCGCCCTGTATAGGGCCGCATTGATTCTTGGGTTATGTAGTGCGTAGGCTGCTGCAAAGTTTAAAGATTTACAAACCCTGGATGGGCCTCGCAGAGTCTGTCCGCCCATGATCCCGCAAGCTGGTGTCCCATAATCACGGCTCTATGAATATCCAGTCGCATGGCCCCCAGTGATCGAGGGATGGTGCGCTCTTCACGGCAGGGACCGCCGTGTATAAATGAAAGCTCCTCGTGCCCCTCAGCAACAAGAACGCACTCCGCACCAACTGACAGCCAGGTCTTTAATGGGTAAGGGCGAGAACAGGCAAAGCAATGTTCTTTACAGTTTTCAGCAAGTCGATATAGCCTGACGCGTTTCAGCGCTAGATGCGCTTCCTCAGAGGCTCGACAAAGTTGAATATCCATATTGCCACGCACTTAAATTCCACTCGAAGGCCCGCCCTGTATAGGGCCGCATTGATTCTTGGGTTATGTAGTGCGTAGGCTGCTGCAAAGTTTAAAGATTTACAAACCCTGGATGGGCCTCGCAGAGTCTGTCCGCCCATGATCCCGCAAGCTGGTGTCCCATAATCACGGCTCTATGAATATCCAGTCGCATGGCCCCCAGTGATCGAGGGATGGTGCGCTCTTCACGGCAGGGACCGCCGTGTATAAATGAAAGCTCCTCGTGCCCCTCAGCAACAAGAACGCACTCCGCACCAACTGACAGCCAGGTCTTTAATGGGTAAGGGCGAGAACAGGCAAAGCAATGTTCTTTACAGTTTTCAGCAAGTCGATATAGCCTGACGCGTTTCAGCGCTAGATGCGCTTCCTCAGAGGCTCGACAAAGTTGAATATCCATATTGCCACGCACTTAAATTCCACTCGAAGGCCCGCCCTGTATAGGGCCGCATTGATTCTTGGGTTATGTAGTGCGTAGGCTGCTGCAAAGTTTAAAGATTTACAAACCCTGGATGGGCCTCGCAGAGTCTGTCCGCCCATGATCCCGCAAGCTGGTGTCCCATAATCACGGCTCTATGAATATCCAGTCGCATGGCCCCCAGTGATCGAGGGATGGTGCGCTCTTCACGGCAGGGACCGCCGTGTATAAATGAAAGCTCCTCGTGCCCCTCAGCAACAAGAACGCACTCCGCACCAACTGACAGCCAGGTCTTTAATGGGTAAGGGCGAGAACAGGCAAAGCAATGTTCTTTACAGTTTTCAGCAAGTCGATATAGCCTGACGCGTTTCAGATTATCTAATAAAGGAGTCACTACAGGAACGTGTGCATGTCCTCTCTGTCATTAAGACCATGTGGAGATTTACTGTTTAAATTAAGGATATATTTGGTTTCCATCTGTCTTAGAAGTTTGTCTCTGTCTCCTCCTCTTTTTTGTTCTGGTACTGTGTCAATGACAAAGTAAGAGAGACAATTTATATCCTTATTGTGTGTGTTCTTGAAATGTCTTGCAACTGGGTAGGCTGGGTCGCTATTTATGATGGCTCTAATGTGTTGCAATATCCTCACATGCACCTGGTTCTTGGTACTTCCCACGTACCGAAGTCCACAGGTGCATGTGAGGACATATACCGCATATTCAGTGCGGCAATCGTATTTGCCTTTGATTACCTGATCTTCAATTTTAAAAGGAGTGTTATATTTGGCAGTGTTAATGCCGAACTTGCAGGCCCTGCATGTGGTACATTTGAAAAATCCATTTTTAACTGGAAGCCAAGCACTTCCGACTGGAGCCCCAGTCACCGTATTATTCGTGAGGAGTGCAGCCATGTTTTTCGCTTTTCTAAATGTAACATTAGGCCTGTCAGGTAATTCACATTTCAATACACTATCAGTCAAGACAATGGGCCAATTCCTATTTAAAATTGAACGAAATTTACGTTCTTGTCTGCTGTAAGTTACAATTAATCTCAGTGCCTCTCTTTTTTCAGTAATCGCACTTTCAGATTCAGTATCAATCGGTAATAAAGTGCTTCTAGGTCTCGCATTAGCTTTCTCGGTTGCTTTGGACAAGATGTTTTCTGTGTATCCTCTAAGTCTCATGCGCTTTATGCATTCATTTTTACATCTTTCAAATTCGTTATCAGTGCTGCATATACGCTTGAGACGCAAAATTTCTCCATAGGGGATACTTGCAATTAAATGTCGTGGGTGCGCACTGGAGGCATGTAGTATTGCGTTTCCTGCTGTAGGTTTTCTATATGCGGTGGTGACTAGTTTGTTACCTTCTACCTGTACCTGTACATCCAAAAATTGAATAGTGGTAGTACTACAGTGTGAGGTGAAGTGCAAATTAAACACATTGTTATTCAACTTTTCCACAAATGCATTGGCACTTTCTATGTCACCCCTCCATATTACGAAGACGTCATCAATAAATCTAAGCCAGGAAACGACTCTTTGATTATAAAGTGTACTAAGCTCTCCCCTGAGGACCTGTCTTTCCCAGAACCTTACGTGCAGGCACGCATAGCTCGGGGAAAAACAGGCCCCCATGGCCACACCCTGCTTCTGTCTGAATAAGTTCTTTCCAAATGAAAAATAGTTGTTGTCAAGGCACCATCTGATTAAAGATACAAGCATCTTATTGTGTACAGCATATTCTATTGGACGAGTGTTCAAAAAATGTTCCACCCCCAACATTCCACAATCGTGTTGTATGCTTGTATAAAGCGATTCAATGTCAAGAGTTAGTAACAATAAATCGGGATTGCATGGCATGTTGTTAATATGATTTAGGAAGTCTCCTGTGTCTTTCAAATAAGACGGCATAGTTCTCACCAGGTCCTGAAGAAAGAAGTCAATGTACTGCCCCACATGTTCCGCCATACTGTCAATCACGGAGATTATTGGACGCCCGGGCACTGGATTAACCCCCTTATGCAGCTTGGGTAAAAGATATAAGAAGGGAATTTTTGGATGGGCAATGAATAAAAAATTAAATTCCTCTTTGGTGATTAGTCCTTCATTGCGCCATTTTGATAGTTCTTTTTTGATATTGTCTTTGGCCTTAGCATAGTTTTTTAGGGTAGTTATTTCGTAACATTCCCTATTTTCCAATTGCCTTTTAGCCTCAGTTTCATATTGGACTTTTGGCCACAAGACAATATTACCTCCTTTATCTGATTTTTTCACGATGACTTCGGGGTTTTTAGCTATCCTGGCCATGAGTTTATTAAATTCAATTTGATTTTGATTTATATGATGTTTCTTGCGGGTAACTGAAATATTCAAGTTCTTGATTTCTTCAGTCACTCGCTCATGAAAAACGTCAATGGCGTCTTTAGGCATGAGTGGTATAAATGTTGACTTTGGTTTGAATGGGCTTTCTCCTGCCCCTTTCTGTAACAAGTTCATTTCTTTAAGTTTGGCCTGAGTTGATATTTGAGAGTCAGTTTCATCCTCATTGCTCAATCCATGGAGTGCCCAAAGGGCAGGTACTTCAGCAGCCTGTAGGTTCACTTCAGATGTTGCTTTATTTTTGTGTTGTTTTTCTCCCGATGCTTCTTTCATGGCATAGAATTTTAATAATTTAAGTTTCCTTATAAACAAGAATAGATCCACTCGAGTATATATATATATATATATATATATATATATATATATATATATATATATATAAAGCAATGGCCCAAAAGCATTGAGGACGCACTCCCTTAATCATAGGTGGCTCGGAATCTGTTCGGAAGGACTCTTTGATGCTTTGATAATTTGCATAAGAAAATAATTGTGCTTGAATGGACTACAAATCCCTATATGCAACACAGTGACCACGCCCACTGAGGGTTAAAAGCATGCAAATTATCAAAGCATCAAAGAGTCCTTCCGCGCAGATTCCGAGCCACCTATGATTAAGAGGCTGAATCCTCGAAACGCGTCAGGAAAAGCAAAGAAACAAGGAACAAAGAAATGGATCCAAATACCGGACTGAAGCTGCTGGTGTCCTTTTAATAAATCGAAAGATTTCATCAACTGGGAGTGCGTCCTCAATGCTTTTGGGCCATTGCTTTACACAAATTAACACGGCAGCGCTGCCGTGGAGGGCGGCACCATCGCGGACACTTGAATGGCGAAGCTGTGGTTGGAACTATATCCAAGCCTGTTTTCAGCTCAGGAGATGGGACTTCACTTACCAGCAACTCACTCTGGGAGCCCACGAGGGGTAAAACACATGCTGCAAAATTTAGGAAGATGACGAAACTCACTATAAGAAAATAATTGTGCTTGAATGGACTACAAGTCCCTACATGCAACACAGTGACCACGCCCACTGAGGGTTAAAAGCATGCAAATTATCAAAGCATCAAAGAGTCCTTCCGAGCAGATTCCGAGCCACCTATGATTAAGAGGCTGAAGCCTCAAAACGTGTCAGGAAAAGCAAAGAAACAAGGAACAAAGAAATGGATCCAAATACCGGACTAAAGCTGCTGGTGTCCTTTTAATAAATCAAAAGATTTCATCAACTGGGAGTGCGTCCTCAATGCTTTTGGGCCATTGCTTTACACAAATTAACACGGCAGCCCTGCCGTGGAGGGCGGCACCATCGCGGACACTTGAATGGCGAAGCTGTGGTTGGAACTATATCCAAGCCTGTTTTCAGCTCAGGAGATGGGACTTCACTTACCAGCAACTCACTCTGGGGGGCCACGAGGGGTAAAAAACATGCTGCAAAATTTAGGAAGATGACGAAACTTACTATAAGAAAATAATTGTGCTTGAATCGACTACAAGTCCCTACATGCAACACAGTGACCACGCCCACTGAGGGTTAAAAGCAAGCAAATTATCAAAGCATCAGAGGATTTCTGAGCAGATTCCGAGTCACCTATGATTAAGAGGCTGAAGCCTCGAAACGCGTCAGGAAAAGCAAAGAAACAAGGAACAAAGAAATGAATCCAAATACTGGACTGAAGCTGCTGGTGTCCTTTTAATAAATCGAAAGATTCCATCAACTGGGAGTGCGTCCTCAATGCTTTTGGGCCATTGCTTTACATATATATATATATATAGTTTTTTTTCACTGAAAAAAACATAGGTTTCAGCCATGTTATAGTTAGGAATTACCATTTAAAAAACCTTAGAAATTCACTGAAAAAACCATAGGTTTCAGCCACGTTATAGTTAGGAATTAGCATTTAAAAAACCTTAGAAATTCACTGGAAAAAACATAGGTTTCACACATGTTATAGTTAGCTGGATATTTCACTCATTCAAAACCATTGAAATTCTCCCATTATAGTTAGTTCAGCTAACTATAACTCGCGCGCCCGCAATGCACTGCTGATGATGTCACATATTACATCACTCATGACATGGTCAGTGACATCACTTATGACATCACTCATGACATCTCAAATAACATCACTGATGACATCACTGATGACATCTTCCAGTGAATGTGTGTCTTTCTGAAAAATAAATATTTTTTATATTTGTATATGTAAAGGTCGATGGAAGAATAAATGGGTAAATAAGTGTCTAAATAGATGGGGTTCTTTGTAAAATTGATTGTATAACTGACTTATTAAGTGTATCTTAGTGAATACATGTATTAGCGAGTAATGTTTAAATATGTAAATATCTGTATCAGTGTCTCACTTTGTGTATAAGTGGCTGCATTGGTTGGTGAGTAGCTACATGAGTGTCTATATGGGTTATTAGTTGTTTTTTTGAGTATCAGAATGAGTGCCTGTATGGTTTGGTGGGGAGTATTACTTAGCGCACAGAAGCATGAATGACTGACTGACTGTTTGTATGTGTTTTGAAGACAGCATGTGTGCAGGACTGTATGGGTGGATGAGTGTGTGTATGGGTGTGTTAGTGAGTGAATGACTGTCTCAATAGTATCTTTATGAGTAACTACATATGTTTTAAACTAGTATATGTCAGTATTGATATATATGAGTATATGTGAGAGTGAGATTGGAAGAGTCCTGTATAAATAAGTATGTGTTTCTATAAGTGATTGTTTAAGAGAGTAAGTATGTGTACGTGTCTGTAGAAGTAAGTGTAGTGGTGTGTGTATAGCTGTATATGCAAGTAAATGGATGTTTGATAGTTTATTTGCATGTGTGAGTATGTGTGTGAGTAACTCTATGGATGAGTATCGGTGTGTAGCAGGATGTATAGGTGTATGAGTACATATGAAGAGTGAGTACATGTATGAGTGACTATATAGAACTGTTGGTGAATGAGAGGATGTGTATGTAGATGGTGGAATTACTGAATAGATTGTTGTAACTGGTATTGGTATCTCCATTTTTTTGAAAATGTTAGTTTTTATTTTTGAAAGTGTGTATCAAAGGTTATATTACGCTGAGAGGAGGTCTGCCACTCTTTCACAAGGATGATGTCATCAGTGATGTCATCAGTAATGTCATTTGAGATGTCATCAGTGATGTCATGAGTGATGTCACTGACCATGTCATGAGTAATGTAATATGTGACGTCATCAGCAGTGCATTGCGGGTGCACAAGTTATAGTTAGCTGAACTAACTATAATGGGGGAATTTCAATGGTTTTGTTTGAGTGAAATGTCCAGCTAACTATAACATGTGTGAAACCTATGGTTTTTTCAGTGAATTTCTAAGGTTTTTTAAATGCTAATTCCTAACTATAACGTGGCTGAAACCTATCGTTTTTTCAGTGAATTTCTAAGGTTTTTTAAATGCTAATTCCTAACTATAACGTGACTGAAACCTATGGTTTTTTCAGTGAATTTCAAAGGTTTTGTGAATGATAATTTTTAATGTATTAATTGTTATATTTTTTTATACTGATTTACTACATTGTTTTAAAGTATTTATTTTTAGATATTTTATTTTTTTTAATTAACTTACATATTTTTTATATAAATTGTGGAAAAACATTTTTTAGTATTGAAATTGTAACTTTTTTTTATTTATTTTTTTATTTATATATATTTTATATAGCAGGCAATGATATCCTATGGAAGGAAATTCAAGTTACTGGTAAGTACGGTCAAAATTACTTTTCAGGGACAGTAGTGAGTTGAAAGATGCAGCACTGAGGTCTCTCCTGATAACAGGTGAGTAAATCTGAATTTGTAGTTCGACTGATTTTAGAGAAATTTTTTAAAGTTCCAAAACTCCACACACAGAACAATTTCCAAGTGAAACCAGTCAATGTTAGCCTATGGAAGGAAATTCAAGTTACTGTAAGTATGGTTAGAATTACTTTTCAGGATCAGTAGTGAGCTGAAAGATGCAGCACTGAGGTCTCTCCTGATAACAGGTGAGTAAATCAAAATTCGTAGTTTGACTGATTTTAGGGGAATTTTTTAAAGTCCCAAAACTCCACACTTAGAAGAATTTCCAAGAGAAACCAGTCAATGTTAGCCTATGGAAGGAAATTCAAGTTACTGTAAGTATGGTTAGAATTACTTTTCAGGATCAGTAGTGGGCTGAAAGATGCAGCACTGAGGCCTCTCCTGATAACAGGAGAGTAAATCGGAATTCGTAGTTCCGCTGATTTTAGAGGAATATTTGTACGTTTCAAAAATAGACACTTGGAAACTTTTCTGGTGAAAACCACACAATAGATTCCTATGGAAGGAAATACAAGTTACTGGTAAGTACGCTTAGATTTACTTTTCAGGGTCCGTCCTGGGCTCAAAGATGCAGCACGGACGTCTCTCGTGATAACAGGTGAGTAATTCGGAATTCGTAGTTCCGCTGATTTTAGAGGCATATTGTGTTCAATAGTGAAGGAAGGAGGCGGGGCCTTAGGCGACATGTGTGCATGGACGCCCTGTGGCGCGTTTTAGGTTGGGGAATTAATTCCTCTTCAATCCTGAGGTCCCCTGTGAGCCAACTAGCCCACTAGGTACCTCCAATATGCGCCAGAGAGCTGCGTTGCAGAGAGGTGTTCAGAGGGCATGCCCCCTTTTTACAACACTCTGCAACGCAGCTCCGTGGCGCTTACTGAAGGTACCTGTTGGACTAATTGGCCCGTAGGGGACCTCTGGATTGAAGAGGAATTAATTCCCCAACTTAAAACGTGCCACAGGGAATGTTTGCACACATATCACCTCAAGCCCTGCCCCCTACCTTCACCACTGTGCAAACGCACCCCGTAGCACATTCTAAGTTGGGGGATTAAGTCCCCTTGCATACTGGGGCTCCCTGGGGGCCAACTAGCCCACCAGGAACCTCCAGTATGCGCCAGGGGGCTGCGTTGCAGAGAGGTGTAAAAGGGGCGTGGCCTCATTACACCTCTATGCAACGCAGCCCCCTGGCACGTTTGTAGAGGGGGAACTAATTCCCCTTGCCTACCGGGGGTCCCTCGGGGCCAGCTAGCCCACCAGGAACCTCCAGTATGTGCCAGGGGGCTGCATTGCAGAGAGGTGTAATGTTATGTTATAGGGAGGTTTTGTATAGCGCTCAGCTACTCCAAAGGAGTGTCCCGGCGCTTTCAGACCAACAGGTCAGCAGCTAACACATAACACAACAGGAAATAAGACCGGCAAAAAGAAAACAGAAAACTAAAGACAGAACAACCAGGTTTTAAGTCCCTTTCTAAAAGCAAGCAATTTGGCAGTGCTGCGGAGTGATAAGGGAAGAGTGTTCCAGAGCTGAGGAGCAAGCCGTTTGAAGGAGCGTCCACCAGTCCGGGCTTTCTTCACCGCTGGCACCACCGCAAGAGAGAGAGTTTCTGATCTCAGAGCCCTAGTAGGTTTGTAAAAAGGCTAGCCTTTTCCGAATATAGGTTGCTCCCGTAGAATAGAGCACCTTGTGGGCCAAAGTAAGGGTCTTAAAGGCAATGCGCTTTCTGACAGCCACGCCCCTTTTTACACCTCTCTGCAATGCATTTTTTACTGTCCAGCAAAGACTCAAACTTTTGTCACACTGTTATTAATATAATTGATATACAGTTAGCGTGTGCAGGGGACTGTTATTCTGTTTTACCAGTGGTTATCCACACGTTGGGGATAAGGGTGGATCTCCCTACCTTTATGCACTGCAATCCTAACTCAGATCTAGAGAATACTTACCAGCAGATTGCCCAGGACTGCCAATACTCTATAGAACCACTTACCAAGCAGTTTCATTTTTCCAAGCACATTCCTTCACCATGCATGCCTTTAGCTTAAGTATTTTGCAGAAAAGGGGGTGGTGATGAACAGAGTGTCTGAATTAAGCAGACCACTCTTACCCAGTCCAAAGATCAGGGATTGATCCATCACCGTTATTTAGATCACTGCCCCATCCCAGCTCAGAACCTGGCTATATGCAAATTAGTCTGTCCCTGGCCCAGTGCATCATGGGAACAGGGCAGACCAAACTACCAAGCCAATTCTTCACCAGAAAGGAGACAAGCTTCCGGGGACCGGTTTCTGCCATTTCAGGCGTCGTCGGCCCGGCTTGCTTGAATCCTGATGGAGCAGTGAGCAAGGGACTCATGTCTGAGTATACCCTTCCACGCTTATGGTGGACAAAATGATTCAGAAAAGGGGGTGGTGATGAACTGAGTGTCTGAATTAAGCAAACCACTCTTACCCAGTCCAAAGATCAGGGCTTGATCCATCACCGTTATTTAGCTCACTGCCCCATCCCAGCTCAGAACCTGGCTATATGCAAATTAGTCTGTCCCTGGCCCAGTGCATCATGGGAACAGGGCAGACCAAACTACCAAGCCAATTCTTCACCAGAAAGGAGACAAGCTTCCGGGGACCGGTTTCTGCCATTTCAGGCGTCGTCGGCCCGGTTTGCTTGAATCCTGATGGAGCAGTGAGCAAGGGACTCATGTCTGAGTATACCCTTCCACGCTTATGGTGGACAAAATGATTCAGAAAAGGGGGTGGTGATGAACAGAGTGTCTGAATTAAGCAGACCACTCTTACCCAGTCCAAAGATCAGGGCTTGATCCATCACCGTTATTTAGCTCACTGCCCCATCCCAGCTCAGAACCTGGCTATATGCAAATTAGTCTGTCCCTGGCCCAGTGCATCATGGGAACAGGGCAGACCAAACTACCAAGCCAATTCTTCACCAGAAAGGAGACAAGCTTCCGGGGACCGGTTTCTGCCATTTCAGGCGTCGTCGGCCCGGCTTGCTTGAATCCTGATGGAGCAGTGAGCAAGGGACTCATGTCTGAGTATACCCTTCCACGCTTATGGTGGACAAAATAATTCAGAAAAGGGGGTGGTGATGAACAGAGTGTCTGAATTAAGCAGACCACTCTTACCCAGTCCAAAGATCAGGGCTTGATCCATCACCGTTATTTAGCTCACTGCCCCATCCCAGCTCAGAACCTGGCTATATGCAAATTAGTCTGTCCCTGGCCCAGTGCATCATGGGAACAGGGCAGACCAAACTACCAAGCCAATTCTTCACCAGAAAGGAGACAAGCTTCCGGGGACTAATTTCTGCCATTTCAGGCGTCGTCGGCCCGGCTTGCTTGAATCCTGATGGAGCAGTGAGCAAGGGACTCATGTCTGAGTATACCCTTCCACGCTTATGGTGGACAAAATGATTCAGAAAAGGGGGTGGTGATGAACAGAGTGTCTGAATTAAGCAGACCACTCTTACCCAGTCCAAAGATTAGGGCTTGATCCATCACCGTTATTTAGCTCACTGCCCCATCCCAGCTCAGAACCTGGCTATATGCAAATTAGTCTGTCCCTCGCCCAGTGCATCATGGGAACAGGGCAGACCAAACTACCAAGCCAATTCTTCACCAGAAAGGAGACAAGCTTCCGGGGACCGGTTTCTGCCATTTCAGGCGTCGTCGGCCCGGCTTGCTTGAATCCCGATGGAGCAGTGAGCAAGGGACTCATGTCTGAGTATACCCTTCCACGCTTATGGTGGACAAAATGATGAGCTAAAAAACGGTGATGGATCAAGCCCTGATCTTTGGACTGGGTAAGAGTGGTCTGCTTAATTCAGGCACTCTGTTCATCACCACCCCCTTTTCTGAATCATTTTGTCCACCATAAGCGTGGAAGGGTATACTCAGATGTGAGTCCCTTGCTCATTGCACCATCAGGATTCAAGCAAGCCGGGCCGACGACGCCTGAAATGGCAGAAACCGGTCCCCGGAAGCTTGTTTCCTTCCCAGTATAAGAATTGGCTTGGTAGTTTGGTTTGCCCTGTTCCCATCATGCACTGGGACAGGAACAGACTAATTTGCATATAGCCAAGTTCTGTGCTGGGATGGTGCAGTGAGCTAAAAAACGGTGATGGATCAAGCCCTGATCTTTGGACTGTGTAAGAGTGGTCTGCTTAATTCAGGCACTCTGTTCATCACCACCCCCTTTTCTGAATCATTTTGTCCACCATAAGCGTGGAAGGGTATACTCAGATGTGAGTCCCTTGCTCATTGCACCATCAGGATTCAAGCAAGCTGGGCCGACAACGCCTGAAATGGCAGAAACCGGTCCCCGGAAGCTTGTTTCCTTCCCAGTATAAGAATTGGCTTGGTAGTTTGGTTTGCCCTGTTCCCATCATGCACTGGGACAGGAACAGACTAATTTACATATAGCCAAGTTCTGAGCTGGGATGGTGCAGTGAGCTAAAAAACGGTGATGGATCAAGCCCTGATCTTTGGACTGGGTAAGAGTGGTCTGCTTAATTCAGGCACTCTGTTCATCACCACCCCCTTTTCTGAATCATTTTGTCCACCATAAGCGTGGAAGGGTATACTCAGATGTGAGTCCCTTGCTCATTGCACCATCAGGATTCAAGCAAGCCGGGCCGACGACGCCTGAAATGGCAGAAACCGGTCCCCGGAAGCTTGTTTCCTTCCCAGTATAAGAATTGGCTTGGTAGTTTGGTTTGCCCTGTTCCCATCATGCACTGGGACAGGAACAGACTCATTTGCATATAGCCAAGTTCTGAGCTGGGATGGTGCAGTGAGCTAAAAAACGGTGATGGATCAAGCCCTGATCTTTGGACTGGGTAAGAGTGGTCTGCTTAATTCAGGCACTCTGTTCATCACCACCCCCTTTTCTGAATCATTTTGTCCACCATAAGCGTGGAAGGGTATACTCAGATGTGAGTCCCTTGCTCATTGCACCATCAGGATTCAAGCAAGCCGGGCCGACGACTCCTGAAATGGCAGAAACCGGTCCCCGGAAGCTTGTTTCCTTCCCAGTATAAGAATTGGCTTGGTAGTTTGGTTTGCCCTGTTCCCATCATGCACTGGGACAGGAACAGACTAATTTGCATATAGCCAAGTTCTGAGCTGGGATGGTGCAGTGAGCTAAAAAACGGTGATGGATCAAGCCCTGATATTTGGACTGGGTAAGAGTGGTCTGCTTAATTCAGGCACTCTGTTCATCACCACCCCCTTTTCTGAATCATTTTGTCCACCATAAGCGTGGAAGGGTATACTCAGATGTGAGTCCCTTGCTCATTGCACCATCAGGATTCAAGCAAGCCGGGCCGACGACGCCTGAAATGACAGAAACCGGTCCCCGGAAGCTTGTTTCCTTCCCAGTATAAGAATTGGCTTGGTAGTTTGGTTTGCCCTGTTCCCATCATGCACTGGGACAGGAACAGACTAATTTGCATATAGCCAAGTTCTGAGCTGGGATGGTGCAGTGAGCTAAAAAACGGTGATGGATCAAGCCCTGATATTTGGACTGGGTAAGAGTGGTCTGCTTAATTCAGGCACTCTGTTCATCACCACCCCCTTTTCTGAATCATTTTGTCCACCATAAGCGTGGAAGGGTATACTCAGATGTGAGTCCCTTGCTCATTGCACCATCAGGATTCAAGCAAGCCGGGCCGACGACGCCTGAAATGGCAGAAACCGGTCCCCGGAAGCTTGTTTCCTTCCCAGTATAAGAATTGGCTTGGTAGTTTGGTTTGCCCTGTTCCCATCATGCACTGGGACAGGAACAGACTCATTTGCATATAGCCAAGTTCTGAGCTGGGATGGTGCAGTGAGCTAAAAAACGGTGATGGATCAAGCCCTGATCTTTGGACTGGGTAAGAGTGGTCTGCTTAATTCAGGCACTCTGTTCATCACCACCCCCTTTTCTGAATCATTAAGTATATTGCAGTTAAGAATAAAACCATTATGTGTATGTATATATATATATATATATATATATATATATATATATATATAAATATATATATATATATATGTGTGTGTGTGCGAGGGATTTCCTGGCAGTGTTGTAATCCACAGGAAAAAATTAGACTCGCACTCCACGCTGCTGTGTATCCTTAGTTTATTTCAGCTGACGCGTTTCGAGCAAAAGCTCTTTGTCACAAGCCAAGATATATATATATATATATTCATTGATAAAACTATAGGTTTCAGGGACGTTATAGTTAGAAATATTAACATTTAAAAAAACTTAGAAATTCACTGGAAAAAGCATAGGTTTTAGGGACATTATAGTTAGAAATTAGCATTTAAAAAAACATTTGAGATGTCATCAATGATTTCATCAGTGATGTCACTGACCATGTCATGAGTGAAATAATATGTGATGTCATCAGCAGTGCATTGCGAGGGCGCGAGTTATACTTAGCTCAACTAACTATAACGGCCGAATTTCTCTGTTTTTTTTACGAATGAAATGTCCAACTAACTGTAACGTCCCTGAAACCTGTGTTATTTTCAGTGGAAAAAAAAATATTTATATATATATTTTCTGAAAAAACCATAGGTTTCAGGGGTGTTATAGTTTGCTGGACATTTCACTCATACAAAACCATTGAAATTCCATAACTCGCGCTCCCGCAATCCACTGCTGATGATGTCACATATTACATCATTCATGACATGGTCAGTGACATCACAGATGCCATCACTGATGACATCTCAAATGACATCACTGATGACATCAATGATGACATCATCCTGTGAATGTGGTTTGGTTAGTTATTTAAATATGTATTATATATGTAGCAATCTGCATTGAAGAATGAGTGGATATATAAATATCTGGATGGAGGATTTAGTAGCAGTGTGAGTGACTGTTTACTTTACTAATTGATAGTGTCTCACAAAATATATTGGATAGTGACTAAACTGTGTGAATATCTGTATCACTTTGTCAGTTGTTGTGTAAACTGCTGCACCAGTTGGTTACTAGCTATGTGAAAGTCTATATTAGTTATTGATTAGTTAACTGAGTATTTGTATGGGAGAGTGAATGTGTGTGTGGTTCGGTGGGGGGTGTGTGACTGCCCAAAGATGTGTGAATAGTTGATTTAGTAGGAGTATGACGTTAAGACTACATGTTATAACAGTTGTTTGGGTGAGTAAATATCTTTATGGGTGTGGTGATGAGCAAATATATCTCTCAATGGTACATGTCCAACAAACTAGAAAAATAAAAGGCAGTGTATGTGACAGTTGTTGTATATAAATAAGTATACATAAGAGTCACTGATTGTATGAGTGACTGTATGGATAACTGTATACTTGTAATAGTGATTTTATAACACACTAAGTATGAGTTACTATCTATATGAATAAATGAAGTGGTGTTTGTATAAGTGTATAGCTGACTAAATGTAAGTATGATCCATTGTTTGCATAAGTGAGTAGGATGACTGCATAAGTGAATAGGGTGTGTGTTAGTGTGTAATGTCGATATAGGTATATAAGTATATTTGATGGTGTTCAATTGATCATTGACAGAAAGTATGAGTGAATCTATAGGTAAGTGATTAGATGTGTTTGTAGATCTAGGAATCACTGAGTGGGTTTTTAGAAACTTGTATTGGTGTGTCAATGGATTCAAATATGGTACTCTGTATTTTACAGTGAGTGATGAAAGGTTATACTAGTGTATGATGAGGTGTACCTGATTGTCACATCGATGATGTCATCAGTGATGTCATCAGTGATGTCATTTTATATGTCATCAGTGATGTCATCAGTGATGTCACTGACCATGTCATGAATGATGTAATATGTGACATCATCAGCGGTGGATTGCGTGCGCGTGAGTTATAGTTAGTAGAACTAGCAATAACGGAGGAATTTCAATGGTTTTGTACGGGTGAAATGTTCAGCTAACTGTAAAACCCCTGAAACCTATGGTTTTTTCAGTGAATTTCCAAGGTTTTTTAAATGCTAAATCCTAACTATAACATGTCTGAAACCTAAGGTTTTTTCAGTGAATTTCAAAGGTTTTTTAAATGCTACTTCCTAACTATAACATGTCTGAAACCTATGGATTGTTCAGTGAATTTCAAAGGTTTTGTAAATGACAATTTTCAAATGTAGTGATTGTTATATTTAATTTTTTGATACTGATTTACTACATTTTTTTAAAGTATTTATTTTTAGATATTTTATTTTTTAAATTATATTATAATTACATTATACATTAGATTACAAAATATACTTTATCAGATTAAATTACTTTAGTTTAAATACTTTGCAAATAGGCAATAGACTTTTAAGTACAGTAGTTACAGTTGTTGCAATGGGCAACACAATTTCAAACACAATGCAACATTGAGCTCAATGTGAATTTCTAGTTAAATGCAATTAGTTACTTTATGGATTACTTTTCTAACCAGAGTATTGGATCCTAGATTCAGTTCTGAGACATCTCATGTAAACAGTTGTGTAAATGTGTTTTGGATACAGTAGTGATTTTTAAGGAATATTATTTTATTGTTAAGTTGACACAGAAATGTTTTCACATACAATCACCAATGTTATCCTATGGGAGGAAATTCACTTAGCAGGTAAGTAGTATTATCATGACTTTTTCTTACTCAGTGGTGGTTCTTGGATCCAGCACGGGTGCATCTCCTGTAAACAGTGGAAAGAATGTGTTTAAGTCATACAGGCATTTTTAAAGGAATATTTTTAATTTGTGAAAATAGACTCTTGGAAACTTTTCTAGTGAAAACCAGACAATGGATTCCTACGGAAGAAAATACAAGTTACTGATAAGTATGGTTAGAATTACTTCACAGGGTCAGTGCTGGGCTAAAAGATGCAGCACTGGGTTCTCTCCTGATAACAGGTGAGTAAATCGGAATTTGTTGTTCGGATGATTTTAGGTGAATATTTTAAAGTTCCAAAACTCCACACACAGAACAATTTCCAAGTGAAACCAGTCAATGTTAGCCTATGGAAGGAAATTCAAGTTACTGTAAGTATGGTTAGAATTACTTTTCAGGATCAGTAGTGCGCTGAAAGATGCAGCACTGAGGTCTCTCCTGATAACAGGTGAGTAAATCGGAATTCGTAGTTCGACTGATTTTAGAGGAATTTTTTAAAGTCCCAAAACTCCACACTTAGAAGAATTTCCAAGAGAAACCAGTCAATGTTAGCCTATGGAAGGAAATTCAAGTTACTGTAAGTATGGTTAGAATTACTTTTCAGTATCAGTAGTGGGCTGAAAGATGCAGCACTGAGGTCTCTCCTGATAACAGGTGAGTAAATCGGAATTCGTAGTTCGGCTAATTTTAGAGGAATATTTGTACGTTTCAAAAATAGACACTTGGAAACTTTTCTGGTGAAAACCACACAATAGATTCCCATGGAAGGAAATACAAGTTACTGGTAAGTACGCTTAGATTTACTTTTCAGGGTCCGTCCTGGGCTCAAAGATGCAGCACTGACGTCTCTCGTGATAACAGATGAGTAATTCGGAATTCCTAGTTCCGCTGATTTTAGAGGAATATTGTGCTCAATAGTGAAGGAAGAGGGCGGGGCCTTAGGCAACATGTGTGCATGGACGCCCTGTGGCGCGTATTAGGTTGGGGAATTAATTCCTCTTCAATCCTGAGGTCCCCTGTGAGCCAACTAGCCCACCAGGTACCTCCAATATGCGCCAGAGAGCTGCGTTGCAGAGAGGTGTTCAGAGGGCATGCCCCCTTTTTACAACACCCTGCAACGCAGCTCCGTGGCGCTTACTGAAGGTACCTGTTGGACTAGTTGGCCCCTAGGGGACCTCTGTATTGAAGAGGAATTAATTCCCCAACTTAAAACGCGCCACAGGGCATGTTTGCACACATATCACCTCAAGCCCTGCCCCCTACCTTCACCACTGTGCAAACGCGCCCCGTAGCGCGTTCTAAGTTGGGGGATTAAGTCCCCTTGCATACTGGTGGTCCCTGGGGGACAACTAGCCCACCAGGAACCTCCAGTATGCGCCAGGGGGCTGCGTTGCAGAGAGGTGTAAAAAGGGGCGTGGCCTCATTACACCTCTATGCAACGCAGCCCCCTGGCGCGTTTGTAGAGGGGGAACTAATTCCCCTTGCATACTGGGGGTCCCTGGGGGCCAGCTAGCCCACCAGGAACCTCCAGTATGTGCCAGGGGGCTGCATTGCAGAGAGGTGTAATGAGGCCATGCCCCTTTTTACACCTCTCTGCAATGCATTTTTTACTGTCCAGCAAAGACTCAAAATGTTGTCACACTGCTATTGATATAATTGATATACTGTTAGCGTGTGCAGGGTACTGTTATTCTGTTTTACCAGTGGTTATCCACACGTTGGGGATAAGGGTGGCTCTCCCTACCTTTATGCACTGCAATCCTAACTCTGGTCTAGAGAATACTTACCAGCAGATTGCCCAGGAGCGCCAATACTCTATAGAACAACTTACCAAGCAGTTTCATTTTTCCAAGCACATTCCTTCACCATGCATGCCTTTACCTTAAGTATTTTACAGTTAAGAATAAAACCATTATGTATATATATATATATATATATATCCAGGAAAAACACCTCCGATTGGGGAGCCCCCGACCCTTCAGGGCGGCCTCTTCAAACTGGGCACGGAGAGACCCGGCAATTCCATCAAAAGAAGCACCACACAAGAGGCCCACTTCAGTGCACGTAGAGCCTTTTAATCAGGCACACAGCACAGCATTCCTTAATGTCCCAACTAGTTTCAGCACCTTTTGGCCTTGATCACGGGCAGGAATCACATCAGTAGTCTCTGTGCCTTCAAATTTATAACGGTCCAGGTCACCTGACTGATTATGGCATACATTTTCCAGAATGCACCATTCCATTAGGGTAAGTGATGGCAAATACCTCGTAATGTCTGTCAGCAGGATACGCTGTTCAGCACCCTTGTACATTCATGATGGTGACAATCAATAAAGTCCCAGTGGTAATCAGGCAGGATTCCTTGTCAAAAGCGCAATGCTGAAATAAACACCTTGCTCGATTTTCATGCTGCTGTGGACTGAACGATTGGAAGGGGAGTCCTCCCCGACCAAATCCCTTCCAACACTGCCGTCATTTTTACCTAATTGGCATTTCCTTCGTAGGTCTGGCGGCAGCGTGTGGGTCATGCTCCCTCATTAACATCCAGGAAAAACACCTCCGATTGGGGAGCCCCCGACCCTTCAGGGCGGCCTCTTCAAACCGGGCACGGAGAGACCCGGCAATTCCATCAAAAGAAGCACCACACAAGAGGCCCACTTCAGTGCACATAGAGCCTTTTAATCGGGCACACAGCACAGCATTCCTTAATGTCCCAACTAGTTTCAGCACCTTTTGGCCTTGATCACGGGCAGGAATCACACCAGTAGTCTCTGTGCCTTCAAATATATAACGGTCCAGGTCACCTGACTGATTATGGCATGCATATTCCAGAATGCACCATTCCATTAGGGTAAGTGATGGCAAATACTTCGTAATGTCTGTCAGCAGGATACGCTGTTCAGCACCCTTGTACATTCATGATGGTGACAATCAATAAAGTCCCAGTGGTAATCAGGCAGGATTCCTTGTCAAAAGCGCAATGCTGAAATAAACACCTTGCTCGATTTTCATGCTGCTGTGGACTGAACGATTGGAAGGGGAGTCATCCCCGACCAAATCCCTTCCAACACTGCCGTCATTTTTACCTAATTGGCATTTCCTTCGTAGGTCTGGCGGCAGCGTGTGGGTCATGCTCCCTCATTAACATCCAGGAAAAACACCTCCGATTGGGGAGCCCCCGACCCTTCAGGGCGGCCTCTTCAAACCGGGCACGGAGAGACCCGGCAATTCCATCAAAAGAAGCACTACACAAGAGGCCCACTTCAGTGCACATAGAGCCTTTTAATCGGGCACACAGCACAGCATTCCTTAATGTCCAAACTAGTTTCAGCACCTTTTGGCCTTGATCATGGGCAGGAATCACACCAGTAGTCTCTGTGCCTTCAAATTTATAACGGTCGAGGTCACCTGACTGATTATGGCATACATTTTCCAGAATGCACCATTCCATTAGGGTAAGTGATGGCAAATACCTTGTAATGTCTGTCAGCAGGATACGCTGTTCAGCACCCTTGTACATTCATGATATATATATAGTTTTTTCAGTGAATATATATATATATATATATCTTGGCTTGTGACAAAGAGCTTTTGCTCGAAACGGGTCAGCCGAAATAAACTAAGGATACACAGCAGCGTGGAGTGCGAGTCTCATTTTTTCCTGTGGATTACAACACTGCCAGGAAATCCTTCGCATATATATATATATATATATATATATATATATATATATATATATATATATATGATGAATCTTGTCGCATAGAACAGCAAAAGTTCAAATACTTAGCAACAAAGAGCCGACCCAAAAGTGCTGGTGAA
This sequence comes from Lissotriton helveticus, assembly GCF_964261635.1. Taxonomy (NCBI): domain Eukaryota; kingdom Metazoa; phylum Chordata; class Amphibia; order Caudata; family Salamandridae; genus Lissotriton; species Lissotriton helveticus. Next base: position 1,207,801,294 of record NC_136068.1, read on the forward strand.
CGATTTCTTTATTCCATAGAAGCCAGCGCTGCCGCCATGTCGCGTTTCGCCTCCAGGGAGGCTTGATCACATGACAAACTGCGTGCATCAAGCTAGACTATTTAAAGTGACATATATACATAATGGGTTTATTCTTAACTGTAAAATACTTAAGGTAAAGGCATGCATGGTGAAGGAATGTGCTTGGAAAAATGAAACTGCTTGGTAAGTGGTTCTATAGAGTATTGGCGCTCCTGGGCAATCTGCGAAATCCTTCGCATATATATATATTTTCTGGCAGTGTTGTAATCCACAGGAAAAAATGAGACTCGCACTCCACGCTGCTATGTATCCTTAGTTTATTTCAGCTGACGCGTTTCGAGCAAAAGCTCTTTGTCACAAGCCAAGATATATATATATATATATATATTCACTGAAAAAACTATAGGTTTCAGGTACGTTATAGTTAGAAATATTAACATTTAAAAAAACTTAGAAATTCACTGGAAAAAGCATAGGTTTTAGGGACATTATAGTTAGAAATTAGCATTTAAAAAAACATTTGAGATGTCATCAGTGATTTCATCAGTGATGTCGCTGACCATGTCATGAGTGAAATATTATGTGATGTCATCAGCAGTGCATTGCGAGGGCGCGAGTTATACTTAGCTCAACTAACTATAACGGCCGAATTTCTCTGTTTTTTTTACGAATAAATGTCCAACTAACTGTAATGTCCCTGAAACCTGTGTTTTTTTCAGTGGAAAAAAAATATTTATATATATATTTTCTGAAAAAAACATAGGTTTCAGGGGTGTTATATTTAGCTGGACATTTCACTCGTACAAAACCATTGAAATTCCTCCGTTATAGTTAGTTCTACTAACTATAACTCGCGCACCCGCAATCCACTGCTGATGATGTCACATATTGCTTCATTCATGACATGGTCAGTGACATCACTGATGCCATCACTGATGACATCTCAAATGACATCACTGATGACATCACTGATGACATCATCCAGTGAATGTGGTTTGATTAGTTATTTAAATATGTATTATATATGTAGCAATCTGCATTGAAGAATGAGTGGATATATAAATATCTGGATGGAGGATTTAGTAGCAGTGTGATTGACTGTTTACTTGACTAATTTATACTGTCTCACAAAATATATTGGATAGTGACTAAACTGCGTGAATATCTGTATCACTTTGTCAGTTGTTGTGTAAACTGCTGCACCAGTTGGTTACTAGCTATGTGAAAGTCTATATTAGTTATTGATTAGTTAACTGAGTATTTATATGGGAGAGTGAATGTGTGTGTGGTTCGGTGGGGGGTGTGTGACTGCCCAAAGATGTGTGAATAGTTGATTTAGTAGGAATATGACGTTAAGATTACATGTTATAACAGTTGTTTGGGTGAGTAAATATCTTTATGGGTGTGGTGATGTGCAAATATATCCCTCAGTGGTACATGTCCAACAAACTAGAAAAATAAAAGGCAGTGTATGTGACAGTTGTTGTATATAAATAAGTATACATAAGAGTCACTGATTGTATGAGTGACTGTATGGATAACTGTATACTTGTAATAGTGATTTTATAACACACTAAGTATGAGTTACTATCTATATGAATAAATGAAGTGGTGTTTGTATAAGTGTATAGCTGACTAAATGTAAGTATGATTCATTGTTTGCATAAGTGAGTAGGATGACTGCATAAGTGAATAGGATGTGTGTTGGTGTGTAATGTCGATATAGGTATATAAGTATATTTGATGGTGTTCAATTGATCATTGACAGCAAGTATGAGTGAATCTATAGGTAAGTGATTAGATGTGTTTGTAGATCTAGGAATCACTGAGTGGGTTTTTAGAAACTTGTATTGGTGTGTCAATGGATTCAAATATGGTACTCTGTATTTTACAGTGAATGATGAAAGGTTATATTAGAGTATGATGAGGTGTACCTGATTGTCACATCGATGATGTCATTGTATATGTCATCAGTGATGTCATCATTGATGTCACTGACCATGTCGTGAATGATGTAATATGTGACATCATCAGCGGTGGATTGCGGGCGCGCGAGTTATAGTTAGAAGAACTAGCAATAACAGAGGAATTTCAATGGTTTTGTACGGGTGAAATGTTCAGCTAACTATAAAACCCCTGAAACCTATGGTTTTTTCAGTGAATTTCTAAGGTTTTTAAATGCTAAATCCTAACTATAACATGTCTGAAACCTAAGGTTTTTTCAGTGAATTTCAAAGGTTTTTTAAATGCTACTTCCTAACTATAACATGTCTGAAACCTATGGTTTGTTCAGTGAATTTCAAAGGTTTTGTAAATTACAATTTTCAAATGTATTAATTGTTATATTTATTTTTTTCATACTGATTTACTACATTTTTTTAAACTATTTATTTTTAGATATTTTATTTTTTAAATTATATTATAATTACATTATACATTAGATTACAAAATATACTTTATCAGATTAAATTACTTTAGTTTAAATACTTTGCAAATAGGCAATAGACTTTTAAGTACAGTAGTTACAGTTGTTGCAATGGGCAACACGATTTCAAACACAATGCAACATTGAGCTCAATGTGAATTTCTAGTTAAATGCAATTAGTTACTTTATGGATTACTTTACTAACCAGAGGACTGGATCCTGGATTCAGTTCTGAGACATCTCCTGTAAACAGTTGTGTAAATGTGTTTTGGATACAGTAGTGATTTTTAAGGAATATTATTTTATTTTAAAAGTTGACACAGAAATGTTTTCACGTAGAATCACCAATGTTATCCTATGGGAGGAAATTCACTTAGCAGGTAAGTAGTGTTATCATTACTTTTTCTTACTCAGTGGTGGTTCTTGGATCCAGCACGGGTGCATCTCCTGTAAAAGTTCCACAAATTCCACACTTAGAAGAATTTCCAAGTGAAACCAGTCAATGTTAGCCTATGGAAGGAAATTCAAGTTACTGGTAATGATGGTTAGAATTACTTTTCAGGATCAGTACTGGGCTCAAAGATGCAGCACTGAGGTCTCTCCTGATAACAGGTGAGTAAATTGGAATTCGTATTTCGGCTGATTTTATTGGAATATTTGTAAGTTTCAAAACCCCACACTTTGAAGAATTTCCAAGTGAAACCAGTCAATGTTAGCCTATGGAAGGAAATTCACTTAGCAGGTAAGTAGTGATATCATTACTTTTTCTTACTCAGTTGTAGATCCTGGATTCAGCACTGGTGCATCTCCTGTACACAGTTGAAAGAATGCGTTAAAGTCATACATGCGATTTTTAAGGAATATTTGTATTTTCTGAAAATAGACACCTAGAAACTTTTCTTGTGAAAACCAGACAATGGATTCCTATGGAAGGAAATTCAATTTACTTGTAAGTATGGTTAGAATTACTTTTTATGGTCAGTGCTGGGCTAAAAGATGTTGTTTTTGCAATTGTCACCCCGAGTGGGACGGGTATGCTCAGAGTTGAGTCCCGTGCTCTCCATGCCGCTGGAATCAAGCTATCCTGGATGATGAAGGGTGATAGCCAGAAACCAGTCCTAGAATGCTTAATTCCGGTCCAGGGAAGACATGGCTTGGCAGTTCGGGTTGGACTGTTTCCATGAGGCACAGGGCCAAGACTGATTTGCATATGGCCATGTCTGAACTGGGGCGATGTGGTGAACAAAATAACAATGGATTAAACCCAGATCTGTGACTGGGGGTGAATGTTTTGCCATTGTGCAACATTCCGTCCATCTATTGTTGTTTTTGCACTTGTCACCCCCAGTGGGACGGGTATGCTCAGACGTGAGTCCCGTGCTCTCCATGCCACTGGAATCAAGCTATCCTGGCTGATGAAGGCCGAAAGCCAGAAACCGGTCCTAGGATGCTTGATTCCGGTCCAGGGACGACATGGCTTGGCAGTTCGGGCTGGACTGTTACCATGAGGCACAGGGTCAAGACTGATTTGCATATGGCCATGTCTGAACTGGGGTGGTGTAGTGAGCAAAATAACAATGGATTAAACCCAGATCTGTGACTGGGTGTGAATGTTTTGCCATTGTGCAACATTCCGTCCATCTATTGCTGTTATTGCAATTGTCACCCCGAATGAGACGGGTATGCTCAGACGTGAGTTCCGTGCTCTCTATGCCTCTGGAATCAAGCTATCCTGGCTGATGAAGGCTGATAGCCAGAAACAGGTCCTAGGATGCTTGATTCCGGTCCAGGGAAGACATGGCTTGGCAGTTCAGGCTGGACTGTTCCCATGAGGCACAAGGTCAATACTGATTGCATATGGCCATGTCTGAACTGGGGTGGTGTGGTGAGCAAAATAACGACCTATATCTGTGACCTGGGTTGAATGTTTTGCCATTGTGCAACAGTCCGTCCATCAATTGTTGTTTTTGCAATGGGCTAAAAGATGCAGCACCGAGGTCTCTCCTGATAACAGGTGAGTAAATGGGAATTCATAGTTCGGCTGATTTTAGAGGAATATTTGTAAGTTTCTTAAATCAGCACTTAGAAACTTTTTCAGCAAACAGCAGGCAATGATATCCTATGTGAAGAAATTCAAGTTACTGGTTAAAATTACTTTTCAGGATCAGTACTGGGCTCAAAGATGCAGCACTGAACTCTCTCCTGATAACAAGTTAGTAAATCGGAATTCGTAGTTCGGCTGATTCCACTTCGGTCCAGTATCTATAGAGCCACTTTCGTACCTCATCTCCTCCCTTCACCACTGTGCAAATATGCCCTCTACCGTGTTTTAAGTTGGGAAAATAATTCCCCTTCAATCCTGAGGGTCCATAGAGTCCAACTAGCCCACTTAGTACATCCAGTAAGCGCCACAGAGCTGCGTAGCAGAGAGATGCAAAAAGGGGCACGGCCTACACCACCTCTCTGCAACGCAGTGCAGTGGCGCTTCCTGGAAGCACCAGGTGGGCTACTTGGCCCCCATGGTCCCTCAGGATTGAAGGGGAATTTTGTTCCCAACTTAAAACGTGCCACAGGGCGTGTTTGCACACATCACCTCAGGCCCCGTCCCCTCCCTTCACCACTGTGTAAACGCGCCCTGTGGCCGTTCTAAGTTGAGAGATTAAGTCCCCTTCAATCCTAAGGCTCCCTAAGGTCAAACTAGCCCACTAGGTACCTCCAATAAGCGCCATAGAACTGCATTGCATAGAGGTGTAAAAAAGGGTGTGGCCTCTGAACACCTGTCTGGCGCATACTGGAGATACCTGTTGGGCTATTTGGCCCTCAGGGACCCTCAGTAGTGAAAGAGAATTAATTCCCCAACTTAAAACACGCCACGGGCGCGTTTGCACAGTGGTGAAGGAAGGGGGCGTGGCCTGAGGTGACATGTCTGCAAACACGCCCTGAGGCGCGTTTCAAGTTAGAGAATAATTTCTCCTCAATCCTGTGGATTACATACTGTTAATTACATTGAGCCCCGGGGGGGTGGCGGTCACTGAGGCTTTCGGGGGAGGCCGTGTGCCCCCCACATATATTATGTTAAAGCCCCGGGGGGGGGGCTGGCAGTCCCTGGGGCAGTGTGGGGGGGATTGGGCCCCCCCACACTTTTTTCATCATGCCCCCGGGATTTGGCCCCCAGGGGGCAAATTAGACTTGAAGAAGCAGGAGCCTGCGCTTCGTTTCTTTTTTTTGATCAGTAAGATCTGCTCATCCTGCGCGGATTTTGCCGATTTTTAAAAAGGCCTTTTTATAGGTTTCTTGTGCCTCGGTCCTACCGAGGCACAAGATGGCTGTCAGCACTTCCTGATTTGGAGTGTTGACAGCCAATAAGAATTCAGCTCGTGCACGGCAGGGTGCGCTTTGGGTGCACGGATCCTGCGCGGCCATAGATATATATGTACTTTTAAATGTCATTTTCTCAGGAACTACTGAACGGATTTGGCATGAGTCTGAACCAAGGACTACCTCTTTGCCAAATTTGGTGTAATTCCGTTCAGCAGTTCGGGCTGTAGCCGCGATGAACGGTTCTCGGCCCCCGCTTCACGAATCACCCCGAGACTTTCAGGATAGAAGCGGACCAGAGCGCCCCACCAGTTTTGAAAAAAATAGGTCCTAAGTATAATTATCTACTGGTAACCGCCAGTAGATAATATATACATATATATATATATATACATATATATAGTTAGGACCTAGCTACCATAGGAAATCCGCAACATTCTATTGGGAATAACTTTGGCGCCGGTTGAGGAATTTGCGTGTCATTTTCCAAAATTTTGGCCAGCTCCGCTGCCCTCCTTCCCTGAACTTTTCGGGTAGATTCGTGAAGTGGGGGCTGAGAAAAAAAGGGGGGTCCCAAAACGTGTTTTCCCCATGTTAATTTCCATAGGACGTTCTGACAAGGCTACAGCCCGAACCGCTGAACGGAATTACACCAAACTTGGCAAAGTTGTAGGGACTGGTACGCAGAAGTGCCTTTGCTATATTTGGTAAAAATTGCTCCAGTGGTTTTTATGAAAATTAACTTCAAAAACACATACATATCTGGGCGGAGCCTAACCACACATCTCATCGTGAGATCTGATTGGCTGTCAGCACTTCATCCAAGAAGTGTTTGCAGCCATCTTGGGACCAATATACATGATAGCACCTCATTAAAAAACATTGTAGTTAATAGAGGGTTTAGGACTTTAGTTACATTATAAATCATTTGTTGATGGTACCATACTCATTTTAGGAATTGTGGTGTGTTCTAAGGTGATTTTACCATGTGAAAAAGCCTTCTGCTGGGATATCATGAATCATGTTTCAAAGAAAACTATTATCTCATGCTTTTCCCACAGTGGTTTGGAAGGGGATCTATAAGCTAAACTGAAAGCATATTTTCTGTAAATTCACATTATCTTTCTCAGTCATGTGAGAATGAAGTCTGACATTCTCAGTAAAACATGTACATCTAACAAGGACAGAGACTGTCAGTTGATTCCTTTGTGTTCTACTGCATCCTCCTAGAGTGTTCTAAAGAACAACTAGGGCGCTAACAGTTCTACTTATTACAAAGGTATGGCACACCTGAAGCCATCTTGATTGGAATAAAGTGGTAACTCTTAAAACATTTAATTTAAAAAGGAACAACATGAGGGGGTATATTTTGCCATAGAAAGTATGATTAGTGCTGCAGAAAGAAAAATTAGGGCACATTTTGAGTGACTTCCCAAATCCTCTTCTATTTCATTAAAACATTCTGACATGCAGTCTCCCAAGATGGCCACCAGAGACAAAAGAGCCCAAATGTAGCCCAAATATCACCCAGATGTAGCCCAAGTATAGCCCAATGACAGAATGTCCCAGAGTGTTCTAAAGAACAACTAGAGCGCTAACAGTCTTACTTATGACAAAAGTATGGCACACCAGAAGCCATCTTGATTGGAATGAAGTGGTAAGTCTGAAAACATTTAATTTAAAAAGGAACAAAATGAGGGGGTTCATTTTGCCATAGAAAGTATGATTAGCAGCAGACTTCCCTGGTGAGCAGTAGCTTTACTACAGTGATCTAATGAGCAACTAGAGTGCTAACATTCAGAATTTATGGCAAATGTGTGACACATCTGAATGCCTTCTTGATGGAACCAAAGTAAACAAGCATTGAAAATGCAACAGATCTCGCCCTCGTTTAAGTTAAAGCCATTCTGTTTGTAATGAGGTGGCTTTTTAGCTTTTCTTTTATTAGTGTTTTTAAAACTTTCATGTAAATAACATGCATATGTATGCATATATGTATATGTATGCATGCATTTATATTTGTATATAGATATGCAGATTATATATGTTTATATATGTATGTATATATATATATATACACATACATAAATGCATATGCATATATATATGCATATATATATGTGTGTATATGTGTGCGTGTAGAGAGAGGTAGAGAGGTAGAGGTGTAGAGGTAGAGAGGTAGAGGTAGAGAGGTAGAGGTAGAGAGGTAGAGACTAGTAGAGAAAGAAGTAGAGAGAGGTAGAGAGGTAGAGAGAAGAGAGTGAGTAATAGAGTTGAGAGTGAGTAGTAGAGAGTAGTAGAGAGCAGTGAGAGAGTAGCAGAGAGTGAGTAGTAGAGAGTAGTAGAGTGAATAGTAGAGTGAGTAGTAGAGAGTGAGTAGCAGAGAGAGAGAATAGTAGAGAGTAGTAGAGAATGAGTAGTAGAGTGAGTAGTAGAGAGTAGTAGAGAGAGAGTAGTAGAGAGTGAGTAGTAGAGAGTAGTAGAGAGTGAGTAGTAGAGAGTGAGTAGTAGAGAGTAGTAGAGAGAGAGTAGTAGAGAGTGAGTAGTAGAGAGTAGTAGAGAGTGAGAAGTAGAGAGTGAGTAGTAGAGAGTAGTAGATAGTGAGTAGTAAAGAGTGAGTAGTAGAGAGAGAGTAGTAGAGAGTGAGTAGAAGAGAGTAGAGAGTAGTAGAGAGTGAGTAGTAGAGAGTAGTAGATAGTGAGTAGTAGGGAGTGAGTAGTAGAGAGAGAGTAGTAGAGAGTTGTAGAGTAGTAGAGAATGAGCAGTAGAGAGTGAGTATTAGAGAGTAGTTGAGTAGTAGAGAGTAAGTAGTAGAGAGTAGTGGAGAATATTCCAAAGTTTGACACAGCACCACTTGCACAATAAGTCCAATCAAATCATATCACTTAGAGTCCTTATTGAAGCGCTGAATCTTGGTGTATATTCAAATGCTTTTATTTTCCTTACGTTTATGTACCACAGCCAGCTGCCGCGTTTCGTTCTGTACAACAGAACTTCTTTAGGGCGTTCTTATTTCCTTCAAGTTATGTTGGTATCCTGTTGTCATATAACTAGATATTTAGACGAGTTAGGAATTAGGAGAGGCAGAGGAGCACCATCTTTTCAATAAAGGGGCCGAGGCTGGGAACCAAGCCCGACCGTATGGCAACAGTAAACCTTAACTACTAAAGGAAAGTGTCCCGGTGAACGACTTAAGAACAAAAACAGCTTTTAATCATGTCTGGCGCAAGGAGCCCACTATGGGTATTTAACTAAATCTCTAAAGGACTACAGAACCCCGCATGCAAATGTAAATTGTTACGTACTAACGTTGTCAATTAAAATGCGTGCACCACAGAGACATCGTGAACGCCAGAACGGAGAAGCAAGCCCCTGCAGAGAGGCGGACGGCCTCGAAACGCATAGGGCTGACGATCTAATATCGCATCACTGAGAAATAAGGGAGCTGTTGTGTGCCTTCTGAAAGCTTGGGCCATTGGAAGAAAACAAATAACACATGGCTGTCCAGCCGTGCAGAGGAGCACCATCTTTTCAATAAAGGGGCCGAGGCTGGGAACCAAGCCCGACCGTATGGCAACAGCAAACCTTAACTACTAAAGGAAAGTGTCCCGGTGAACGACTTAAGAACAAAAACAGCTTTTAATCATGTCTGGCGCAAGGAGGCCACTATGGGTATTTAACTAAATCTCTAAAGGACTACAGAACCCAGCATGCAAATGTAAATTGTTACGTACTGACGTTGTCATTTAAAATGCGTGCACCACAGAGACATCGTGAACGCCAGAACGGAGAATAATTTATTTATTTATTGATACATCCCTGCAATAAAGCGTGCTACTCACACGTAAGGATCTCAAGGTGCTGGGGAGGGCGTTGCAGCTCTGGTTCAGTCATAGAGGTTCTTCCTGAAGGTGTGGATGGTGGGGGAGCATTTGATGTTGACAGGGAGTTCGTTCCAGGTTTTTTGGCTGCAACATAGGAGAAAGCTCTTCCGCCTGCTCTGGTTCTCCAAATGCGGGGAGTTTCTGCGAGGGGGAGGTCTGCTGAACGGAGGTTCCTCTTAGGTACATGGAAGGAGACTCTCTCATTGAGGTATTTGGGTCCGATGTTGTGGAGTGATTTGAAGGCGTGCGTGAGCAGTTTCAAGGTTACTCTCTTCTCGAAGGGGAGCCAGTGGAGGTCCCATAGGTGTTGGGTCATGTGCACCCACTGTGGGGTTCCGAGGACGAGTCTGGCTGTGGCGTTCTGGATAGTTTAGGGCTTGTGGAGAAGAGTTTTGTTGATTCCGGCGTAGAGGGCGTTGCCGTAGTCCAGTCTGCTGGTTATGAGAGCGTGGGTGATGGTTTTTCTGCTTTCTGGGGATATCCATTTGAAGCTCTTGTGGAGGATCCGAAGGGAGTTGAAACTGGTGGGTCATGGTGAGGGAGGAGTCAATGATGATGCAGAGGTTCCGTGCGTGGTCTGTCGGTCTTCTCCAAGTTGAGCTTCAGGCAGCTGTTTTTCATTCAAGCGGCTAAGTCCCTCATTCTTTCCTGGAAGCAGAGTCTGGTGTCTTCTGGGTTCTTTGTGAGGGAGAGGATGAGCTGGGTGTCGTCGGCCTATGATACTATGCTGAGCGTGGGGCTGAGCGATGATCCTTGGGGTACTCTGCAGTTGATCTGTGTGGGTTCGGAGATGAATATAGGAAGTCTGATCCTCTGGGTTCTCCCGGAGAGAAAGGATCAGATCCAGGAGAGGGCGGTTCCTTTTATCCTCGCATCACAGTCTGGCTGTGAGAGTGCGATGTGAAATGGTGTCGAAGGCTACGGAGAGGTCTAGTAGCATGTGGATGTGGTGCCAGCGAGGAGGGCCGTCTCAGTGCTGTGGTTGTTACAGAATCCAGACTGGGAGGCGGCTAAGATGGAGTTCTCTTCGATGAAGGTGGTCAGCTGGGTGTTTATGAGTCTCTTGGTGATTTTGGCTGCGAAGGGGAGAAAGAGTTGGGCCGGTAGTTCTTCAGGTCTGTCGGGTCGGCCGTGGTCTTCTTGAGGAGCGGTTTGACCTCCGCCCGCTTACAGTCATTGGGGAAGATGCCAGATTCGAAAGAGGCGTTGATGGTACGTCCTAGTTCAGGTGCGATGGTGGCGGCGGCCTTGTGGTAGATGTACGTGGGCAGGGGTCCATGGGGGCTCCTGAGTGGGTGTTCTTCGTGGTCACAATGGTGTGTTCGACAGTGGCCGGATTCCAGGTTGTGATGACAGTCTCATTGTCGGTGGTGGTGGTGAGTGGGGGGGTGTTCGCTGAAGTTGTCATAGAGGGCCTTGATATTCAGATGGAAGTAGAAGCTGAGCTTATTGCAGAGCTCCTGGGATGGTGTGATGTCCGTGGCTTCGCTGGGGGGGTTTGGTGAATTGCTGTATGACATTGAAGAGTTCTTTAGCGTTGGTTGCGTTGGTGTGGATCTTGTTCTTGATGAAGGTCCGCTTGGTGACTCTTAAGTGTAGTGGTATTCCTAAAGGGTGTCCCGGTAGCTGTGCAGGTCTTCCGTGGTTTTCCGGTTTCACCAGGTTTTCTCGAGGCGTCTGCAGGAGAACTGTCCTTGGGTGGTGTTCGGTGTTGCTCTTTGGCAGTCATTGTGTCTTATGGGGTTGAGTGCATGGAGGGCGGTGGAGATATATCAGCAGGGTTCCAGAGATCCAGGGTTCCTGGCGCTGGCTGCAGTCAGGTCACAAAAGGGCGCACACGGGCTTCCCTTAGGCGCGTCTTCGGCACGCCAGCGGTGCGACCGCGCAGCGTCTACCATTATGTAGGGGAGGGTGGGCAGGACTGGAGGTAGGGAGGTGGGAGCGGGGGCTGTGTCGAGGGGAGGGGCCACAGTGGCAGCAGCGGAGGGAAACCGGCGGGTTGCAGGAAAAATAAAAATAAAATGAAATAACACCAGGAGAATGTTACCTGTGGGCAGTAGGAGGGAAACGATAAAAGGCAGAAGAAGGCAACAAGTAGGCTGGGGAGGGAGCACTTCTGTTCACCTCTGCAAAGAAGCAGGCTGCAGGTGCGAACCCTGCTCTGGGGAGGCGCTCTGGGCTTGAGCGATGCGGCGAGCTGCTGGGGAGAGTGCTGGCCTGGACCAAGGTGATGTACAAACATGTTTCTATTATTTCTACTAAGTCTATGACATGCAAATTACACATATGTTGCATATGTTGCACTGTGGAGACGGAGGTCATGTAACCAAGACCACGGACGTGGTCGAAACGCGTCGTCCTAGCTGCCAGGAATAAACTTGTAGGCTTGTGTGATATCTGTTTCACCGGATTTCTCTTGTGGGAATACATTGGCGGCGGCGTCCGCCGACAAAACCCTAACTCGACTGGAAGGATACTCCGTTTCCGTCCGCTCTGCACCTGGATTCCTTGTCATTAGGAGTGGTGCAGAGTTCTTCAGCACTTCCGCCTGACCTGTACCGATCAGACACCTCGACCAATTGCGTGGCCATCCAGAGTGCACGGGAGCCAGGAGGCTCTGAGACGTGAGGTTGATGATAACAGCAGGAGTGCACATCAAGCACTGAAAATCATACCATCCAAAGCATTATGGCAGACGAGTAACTCAGAGGACATGAAGCATCAGCAAAGGCAATCTTCACACAAACAAAGCGAGACCCCCAGCCATCGGGGAGCACAGCGATCACAGTGACAACGTCCAGCCTTCGCCAGAAAGGTAACATGCTGGAACGCTTGCGGCGCAGGGAAATAAGTAGGTGGCAGGAGGCGACCTCACTACAAAACTACTTAGAGGTCAACCGGATCCCTAGAGGACTACGTATTTTCATCACCCCCACGCTAGCAAAACCTAAACTGAAAGTGCTGCATGATTGGGTGGAAAACACCACCGCATGTTCCAGGCGCATGATGGAAATACTTATTGAAAACGCATGGAAGGAGCAGAAATCGCTACTTGAACAAATACAGGAGGTCCTTGATGATCTCAAGAAAGAAAAGGAACAGCAAGAAGTAGAGAAAATAATCAAGTCCGTGGAAGCCAAAATGGAAGTATTTGAAAAGGATGTTGTGGCCAGAAAACAACGTAAATTCATACACGAAGAGAGGGACTATGCTGCTGGACGCATATTAACCTTTGCAAAGAAAAACGACAAAGTCAGAACTGAGTTAAGAAAAGACAAAGCCCTAGAATCCCTAGAACTGAGCAAAGACGATTCCGTCACAGACATGAGTTCAGACCAAGACTCAGTGGACAGCATAGCATCGGGCAGTCTTGAACAACAGTCTTTTTCCCGGGAGCACCTACTAATACTGAAAGAAAAAGAACAATCGACAAGGGCTAGGCCCAAAGGAAAAAGGCAAGAAAGCGCAGACAGAACCGGGAAAGAAACATCAGACGCCACCAACACATGGTCCACTGGCATGGGGACACAAGGCCAGAAAGCGAAGAATCAATAATGGAGAACAACATGCAAAAATTAACGGTAATGAATCTGAGTAATAAGATTCTGTCTGATGTAGAAACAAGTGCGTTGGAATTGGGTTTATCTTTTTGTCCCGACAAAGGCCTAGATTATGCACATGCGAGAGTTGATCTTTACAAATTGGAATGCAAGCTTAAACTCTGTAAAATGCATGCCTCTAAAAGAGAAAACAAGAGTGTACATACCAACCGCACCAATAATGATGACGTAGGCATAACCATTAGGGACGTCCCAGCACTACAGACCATGACAAACCTAACACAGCAGGCACAACATGACCCTTGACCCATTCAATCCCACACACACAACGAACATAACAAGCCTCCTAGGTGTAGAGACCTGTGAAACACCGCTCACTGGGTTTAGAGCCAAATCTAAGTATGTACCCGTATTGCCTAGAGACAACATAGATGTTTTCAGCGACCTAGTAGCCCATGATCTACTCTCACTCCTAGGGAGAAAGAACAGCAAAAGTAACCTCATCAAAGGGCAGTGGGAGGCAGTCAATAATCTCCAAAAAGACCAAAGCATAGTTATCAAGCCTTCTGACAAGGGAGGGAACGTTGTTATTCTAACACGGGAGATGTGCCTCAAGGAGGCACATCGCCAACTCAATGACAATGCATGTTATGATAAGGTAGACAGGAAATACCTTACCACCCTCAAAAATCAGTATCGCCAAAAACTGGCAAATTGACACGAGCAAGGTCTCCTCACTTAGGATGAGAAACAATTCCTTAAAAATTATATGCCAACCACACTCACTCTATACCTTCTACCGAAGATTCACAAGAGCAACACCAACCCAACAGGGCAGCCCATAGTCTCCTCTAAAAACAGTTTGATGGAAAACACAAGCACATATGTAGATCACTTCCTATTCCCTTATGTCAAAGATGTGAAATCTTACCTACGTGACACGACTGACTTGCTATACAAAATAAAAGACATCCAAGTGGGCGACGGGGACTGGTTGGTATGTTTAGATGCAGAGGCACTCTACACGAGTATACGGCATGCAGACGGATTGAAAGCCTGTCAATTTTTTCTAAGAAACCGTAAAATTGAATACCTACAGCATACCAACATGCTCCTTGAAATGATTTCTATGTGTCTCAGAGAAAATGTATTTATGTTAGAAAATGTATGCTTTAAACAACTGCAAGACACTTCCATAAGCACTTGTTTCGCCCCCAGCTACGCCAACCTCATGGTAGGCTGGTGGGAGAAGCAGGTGCTCTGGAATTACCTAACTGAAAAATGGGCCTTCAAAGTTTCCAAGTGGCTAAGATATATAAATGACATTTTCTTGAGGGGGCGTGGCCAACTGCCGAGCATGGCGGCAGCTTAACGAGGGAGCTCCGCAGGCATAACGGCCTGACCACATATCCGTAGACCCATCCGTGACATCGCCCGCTCGAAGGAGCGACATCGGCTGGAGGTAACAAGCGGCACGCACCGACCCGCTCCCGGCGAACATCTGATGCCGAGAGGTGCTCCAATCGGAGGCGGACTGCTGAGGCCTTTCACTGCCCGGCAGCACCGGGCTGGCGTACTAGGCGGACCCGGGCGGAAGTGCGCCCTGGGCGGCTGAGGCGCACTGACTTCACCCGGCACCTGCGGACGCCCGGAGAAAAGAATCGCTCCGACGCTTCATGCTGCCAGGCGGAACCCTTGAGAGAGCGACATCGGCTGCATTACCCCGGACGGGCTGAGCACCCACGCAAGCGGGGAAATCCCTGTTCATCGGCGGCGCCATCTATGGGGAGAGAGGAAGGCTGATATCGCCGCCCCGGTTGTGAGGTGAGACGGCAGCGCGCCCACAGATCCGTGCAGCGACCACTGGCTCAGGCCCGCCTGGGGGGCTGGTGCTGTTCATTGTCCCGTGGACAGCGGGCGCTACCCTGGGAGAGCGTGTGCTGTGCATTTTACACTACTGGTGGGGGCTGCGACCTCCCGGATACTGCACCCCCGGCACTGCGGCTCGAAACACAGCGAGATCCTGCCGCTATCTGCAAGACACTACCTGTCCTGGGGGCACGGAAGACACCGCGAGGCACGGACGGTAAGCGTGCTGCAGCACGCAGGGGAGCAGTGTACACACGTGGTGAGCCGCACGGACACAGGTCCTCTAACGAATACGACCCCTCGGTCGCGGTGAACTGGAAGACTGTAACTAACGGTGCGAGAGACTGCTGACGGTGGGAATCCCGTCAGGCCACACGTAGCAGTCTGCGTTGGACATATATAGGGGTCCGGGCCGCACGACAGAGAACGCGACGCCATGGCGGGCAAAGGCTTATGGAGTACAACGACGCAGGCAAAACTTGATAAATTTGCATATGGTCAACAGGGCCATTCACAGGGAGGCGGGCGCCACTCCACTGGTACACCTCCGGACACAGAAGGGGCGAAGAAAGTAACCCTGGAGGACATTATGAGAACGCTCACTGATGTACAGGCGACGGTGGGCACTATTTCTTCCGAAGTAAATTTGCTGAGGGCGGACTTTAAGAAGATGTCTGAAAGAGTGTCCCAAGTAGAGGTGGTCACAAAATCACTCATTGAAGACACTTCAGACCTGCAAGTGGCGATGGAGC
Organism: Lissotriton helveticus; assembly: GCF_964261635.1. Lineage (NCBI taxonomy): Eukaryota > Metazoa > Chordata > Amphibia > Caudata > Salamandridae > Lissotriton > Lissotriton helveticus. Next base: position 1,207,817,123 of record NC_136068.1, read on the forward strand.
GAATGGAAAAGGTCGCGAAGCAACTACAGGACAAGCTGGATGACCAGGAAGGGCGCTCCCGAAGAAACAACGTTCGCATCCTAGGCCTTCCGGAGTCGGAAGGGAAAGGCGCCATGGACTTGTATGTAGAAGACCTTATCAAAAACAAGCTACAACCAAAGGGCCTGTCCAATTTTTTCTCTGTTGAGAGGGCGCACCGGGTCCCTGGAGGTGCGGCCAAACCGGGAGCAACGCCGCGGCCTGTCCTGGCCAGGCTGTTTAACTTCAGAGATCGAGACGCCATCTTGCAGGCAGCAAGGGTCGCACCGCCTGTAAAAATTCAGAACTCGACTTTGGCCTTCTTTCCGGACTATACGGCGGAGGTTGCTAGGCGCAGGAAATCATTCACTGAAGTGAAAAAGACGCTACGCGATAGGGGCATACCCTACTCGATGCTTTTCCCCGCCAAATTGCGGATTGTGGCCGAGGGCAAGACATGGTTCTTCGACACACCGGAGGTGGCACGAGAATGGCTGGATGGATGGAGGCAGGTGGGCCAACCCCAACGTCCGCACAGGGACCGCCAGAACCAGCGTAACGGAAGGACGCCAGAGCACCAAACCACTAGCCCTACAACTGAAGAGGGAGCCGCGGGGCTGGACTCGGATCTAGAGAGAGACCCTCTCGGCTCAGGACAACCTGCTAGGGGCTGAATGACTGTGATACATATGGACCGGCACATCTGCTGCCGTTGGGACCTTGTAGCTGTTGGAGCTGAGTAGGGCGGGCATTGGCCGATGCCTGTGGGGGACTCACCGACCCCACGAGCAAGTAAGATAGTTAGGGATGGGACTAAGCACTCTGCCCAGTTGGGGATGCGGGCGGGTCATCGTCCGTGGAGCATTGGAGCAGGGAGGGGGTGGGGGGGAAAGTTGTACTGTTATTGTTATGGTTATCGTTATTGGTCATCACTACTTCCATAAAGAAAACGGTCACACTGTGGGCCATCCACATCTGGCACACAGACACACGTCATTCCTTACAGATAGCGCCACATAGCCGCACATTGGAGTCACGGGTTTTAAATACGGATGGCAAGACGAGCACAAGCTACGCCCACTGAGGGCGCCCCCGCACTAACAATAGTGCCCCCACTGAAACTACTCACGTGGAACGTCAGGGGATTGGGAGATAAAATAAAAAGGGGTTTGGTACTGCACACCATCAAACGCCACGGGCCTGAGCTGGTTTTACTTCAAGAAACACACCTGGCAGGGAATACATGCAAGGCTTTAAATAGACGCGGATACACCATGGCAGTTCACGCTCAATTTACTACGGGCTCCAGGGGCACTGGGATACTTATTAAGAAAAACTCACCCTTTCTGGTTCACAGCCGTAGGGCGGACGACCAGGGACGTTTTGCGGCGATCTCTGGCCAATGGGAGGGAAGAACCTTTAATGTGGTGTCAGTATACATCCCCCCGGCGCTGCACTCTACTGCACTGCCGGCACTGGGGCAGTTTCTTCTAGAGCTTCCGGAGGGGAACATAATCATCGGGGGGGACTTTAATGCTATAACGGATCCCTTGCTAGACACTTTTCCCACACGGGACCGCCCGAGAGGGGCCTCTGCTCTTCCCAGCTTCCTGAACGCACTGGGCCTCACAGATGCATGGCGTCAACTCAATCCCACAGCACATCAGTACACGCACTACTCCTCCGCACATAACAGCCTCTCACAAATTGATTTCTTCTTTCTTTTAGGGGTAGGCTTGGGGTCCATAGATAAGCTAGAGATTCTACCCAGGGGCATTTCAGACCACTCCCCGATATCACTACATCTTACCTCCAAAGATTCAAAGCGCGCCAGAATATACCCGATATATCCCAACTACCTACAGATCCCTGGGATCAGGAAGAAACTCAAGCTAGCCACGACACATTACTTTACCGAAAATGCAGGAACAGTCTCCTCACCCTCGGTACTCTGGGAGGCGTATAAAGCGGTCTTACGTGGCGCTGCCATAGCGGCAATCGCTGGACATAAAAAGGACTCCAGAACAGAACTTACGAATTTAGAACTGGCGCTTGGCGCAGCGAACACTGCTCACATGTCAGACCCCACCCCGGACACTACTCATGCATTACACCTCCGACAACAGCAATACCAGGCTCACTTGACAACAATCACTAAGGGTCACTTAGCAAACACCGCACACCGAATATACGATGTGGGGGACAAGGCCGAAGGATGTTGGCATGGCTAGACAAACGGGGCGGCAGTAATAGAGGGATACAGAGACTGTACGACAGTGAGGGCCAACTACAGACACACCCGGAACAAATAGTATGCACCTTAGCACGCCACTTTCAGGGGATATACACCCCGGAGCGGTCCGTCACGGAACAGGAGGCGATGGCCTCGATTAGTCACATTGATATCCCAGTGCTGTCCAACGAAACGCAGCAAGAACTAGACGCAGACCTGACTGAGGACGAGATCCACTTGGCAATACAGGCATTACAATCAGGCAAAGCGCTGGGACCCAACGGCATACCTGTAGAGTGGTATAAAGCGACGGCCTCAGTGCTGGCAAGACCCCTGTTGGATATGTACACTGAAAGCGTAGAGAAGGCAATGCTCCCACTCGACCAGCGCACAGCCACGATCGTGGCCATTCCCAAACCAGCCAAGCCACCAACTGATTGTAGCTCATACCGACCCATTTCCCTACTCAACATTGAAGCGAAGATATTAGCGAAACTCCTAGCCAGTCGCCTGACTCAACACCTACACACCTTGATACACCCAGACCAGTCGGGTTTCATGCCGCACCGTAGCACGGCGTTGAACCTACGAAGACTGCATGGGGTGATGGCGCGGGCACATCTTCTTACGGACCAGGCAGTGATAATATCCCTGGATGCTAGGATGGCGTTCGACCTGGTTGAATGGGAATACTTGTTCGCTGTACTGACCCGAATGGGCTTCGGCCCAAAATATCTTGCATGGGTACGGCTACTGTACACGTCACCAGTCGCGCAGGTGGTTGCGAATGGTCACATCTCACCGCCATTCCCACTGGGGCGGGGAACTAGACAAGGGTGCCCGCTATCGCCCCTTCTCTTTGCACTAGTGCTGGAACCCTTGGCAATCCTGCTCAGAGCGACGCCACTGTTCCGGGGCATCTCCTGGGAGGGAGGATGGGAGGATAAAGTCTCCTTGTATGCAGACGACATGCTAATTTACATGGTCAATCCCGCCGAAGGAGTCCCTGCGCTATTGGCAATGTGCGATGAGCATGGCAGGGCGTCGGGCTACACCCTGAATTGGTCCAAATCCATCATATACGTGCTCCAGGGCCCAGCCCCGTTGTTGCAAGACGACTGCCCCCTAAAAATAACGTCCACCTCTTTTAAGTACCTGGGAATCTTCGTTACTACTGATGCTAAGGGATTTTATACAGAGAACTTGCTACCGCCTCTAGTTCGCTTACGTGCGGACGTTAAATTCTGGGCTACACTGCCGCTGACCCTCCTTGGACGGGCAGCACTGTATAAAATGATGGCTCTCCCGAGGTTTCTGTATGTGCTTGAGAATTCCCCCTATATCGTGGACCCACGCTACTTTAGGCAAATCGCTGCACTGGTATCTGGCTTGTTGTGGAGTAATGGCCCAGCGCGGATAGCACAGGATAAACTGGTGAAGAGCTGGTATGAGGGGGGATTGCGTTACCCAATCTTCAATTATATTATTGGGCATCCCAGCTTAAAATAATTAACCACTGGATCCACACTCCGCGGGACGATCCCGCATATAAGGCAGACTGGTCTCAGCTGGGAACGGAAGGCATGCTCGCGGTGTTATACAACTACTCGCAAGTTAAGACCCTACTAGGCCCGACATTTCACACAGCAACACTATGGCACACAGCACAATCACGTCTGGGGTGGAAGGGAAGAATTACCAGGTCAACACCGTTGTGGGACACTAAGGCGCTGGGAAACTTGAGGTCATGTAAGGGATTCACACAGTGGGACAACATAGGGATCTCAGTGGTAGGAGACCTTTGGGAGGGGGGCACAGTGCCTGCGTTTTCCCAACTCCAACAGCAATATGGACTGGGCCCCACGGAGACATTCAGGTATGTTCAGATCAGACATGCCCTTCTACGGGCAATTCCACCTGACACCACACTCCCAGACTCATCACCGCTGGAGGACAGGCTACTGACAGAATTTATGGAACAAAAGGCTACCTCTCTCACATATAAAAAACTAGTTAACAACTTACCGGACCCCACACGGAAGCTCAAAGAGAAATGGGTTGGGGAGCTGGGCGAAATGGACGAGACGGAATGGAACGAAGCGCTTGCATCACCACGGGAGGTAGGCATATCGGCCAGGTTCCGCTTAGTACAACTCAAGATTCTACTCCGCACTTAATACACTAGACCACTCCTACATAAAATACAGCGGGCGCCACACCCATACTGCCTCAGGGGCTGCGGGGAGGAGGGTACTCTGCTCCACACCCTGTGGGATTGCCCACGAATCCAGGAAGTATGGAGGCAGATTATGCGTACTGTCTCCCAGGCCATGGAAGTGTCAGTCCTGCCAGAACCCCGTCTGTGCCTGTTAAACGTTTGGGAACCTACTGACCTGGACTGGTATGGGCAATTGTGGGTTACGTTGGCTGTAACGGTGGCCAAATGAGATATAGCGCAAAAATGGGGTGCCCCGGAACTGCCTACAGTGGCTGGGTGGATCAGGAACATGGACCTTTTAATGGTAACAGAAAGGGCAGTATATCTCATGAGAGCTTGCCCCCGTAAGTGGAATAAGGTATGGTCGCCGTGGAACAAATATAGGGGGGAACCGTGTACACCATTGCCGGAGGGCCAGGATTCAGAGTCTGAGGAGGATGACGACTAGATGGACTGAGTCCACACACTGAGAACTGGGGAGGGCTGAGAGGGTGCGGGGTGGCGAAGCTATCTTGGGACTAGTAATGCATGTGTGGAGTGGCCGACTACTGACCGTATCCGGAATTACCTCTTGCCATATGATGACCTTAGTTGGGTTAATTGTTTTTGTTATGCTTAAAATTGACCTGTTAGGAGCGGGTAAACCTACCACGAGTAAGAAACGTGAGGATTGCCGTGAGGAACTGTTATGAAGGTATGACTTGAAACCTGTATTTCGCGGAATCTTAAGAATGCTCCATGCACAAATCAAGGTAGCAACCGTAAGTTGTTGGATCACGACATGTTTTTGTTTCTCCAATTCTCTTGATTGAAAATGCCAATGCTACATGAACGAGATCTATGTATGTTTATATGATTGTATAATATGCCATCTTGACAATAAAGATCTTTAAAAAAATAAAAAAATAAAAATAAAAAAAATGACATTTTCTTTGTGTGGAAAGGTGCTGAGAGTGACCTCAATGTTTTCATTGACTGTTTGAATTGTTACAATGTCAACCTGAGATTTACCAGACATTATAGCCAAACTTCTGTTGATTTTCTAGATCTGAAACTGACCATACAAAATGGGAGAATTAGTACCAATCTATTTCGTAAAAGCACAGCAGGGAACTCCTTCCTTCATTCCACCAGTGCCCACCCTCCCAGTTTCAGATGGTGAATTCCATACAGTGAATTCCTCAGAGCGAAACGTATTTGTAGCTCTGAAGAATCATTTACACAGACCAAACAAGAAATGAAAATAAGGTTCAAGGATAGTGGGCTCTCCACCAAGCTGAAAAACTAGTAGAGACAAAATGTAGAGAGGAGATCCTCGATGAGAGCAGAACCAAGGCTGCCAAACAACAGACAAATGAGAAACAACCCACTAGATTTATCACTAAATTTTGCAGCCAATTAAACCAGATTTGCGAAATTCTCAAGAACAGATGAGATATCTTAAGACAAGACCCCATTCTTTGTAATGACATAGAAGTAACACCATCCATCACATACGAAAGAAATACATCACTTAGAGACATATTGGTACATAGCCACCTCCATCCCAAAGTGAATAACTGGTAGAAACAAATCAAATGGTTCCGCAAGTGCGGAAATTGCAAGGCCTGCAAACATAGCAATAATGTCACTGAGACCGTCCTTGAAAGGACAAAAACCAAATGGAGGATACCGCAACTGATTACCTGTAATACGGAGTATATTGTGTACGCCATTGTCTGCCCCTGTGGCCTTTCGTATATAGGGTCCACCTTTTACAGTAAAAAAGGGCATCCAAGAGCACTGGCGCGCAATCACAAATAGAGATCATAGCTACAGTACTGCAAGGCACTTTGCGAAGGAACATAAGGCAGACTGGACCAAAGCCAGATTCTCTGGACTGGACACAGTCACCCTCAATCCCAGAGGAGGTAATCGCATTGCCTCACTTCGCAAACGTGAATCACGTTTTATCCTCCTTGCTGGTACCAAATTTCCATATGGTCTCAACCAGGATGAGGGACGGTATATATTCACTTGTGGATATGCTAACACCTCCTGTTATATAACTGAACCATGCCTTACTAATGTTTTCACCTCCCTTTCCCCTACCCTTCACCACCACACATACACCCTTGTTTTTAAACGTCACTGCTGCAGACCCTGACCTATTTCCATAGTTTACTAGGTCACTATCTGTGTATACTTTATATGTAAACGACTAGAGATGATACATGTAGATGGAATGTGCACTATCTGTCGTATTTTCCTCTTTCAGGAGTGTGATGCATAGTGAATCCTGAGAATTTCGTCCTAGATACAGATATCAGCACTGGAGTCCATGGCGGCTGCCCTCCAACTCCAAGCCACTTCTTCATAAAAATAGCACTGTTTAGGACTTTGATGAGGAAGCTAGGCACCCCCACACCCATATAGAAGAGCCAAAGAACTAGAGCTCACACCTGTATTATATTAGTACTTGCACTTAGTCGTTCACATCATACAAACATGTCACCAGTGAACCTTTGTTGGATTAAATCACGTATGTACTCTTAACATTTTATGTAACCAACAATACCCATACAACCGTTGTCTAACTGCAGCAATGTTTTTTTACCAATGCACTTTAAAAAAACTTGTTTTTGCACGTAACATTTTTTTGAAATGTGACGTACAAACATATTTCTATTATTTTTACTATGTCTATGACATGCAAATTACACTGTACCTTTAAATATGTTGCACTGTGGAGACGGAGGTCATGTGACCAAGGCCACGGACGTGGTCGAAATGCGTCGTCCTAGCTGCCAGGAATAAACTTCACCTGCTGAATCAACCTTGTGGGCTCGTGTGATATCTGTTTCGCCGGATTTCTCTTGTGGGAATTTATATATATATCTTACTAGCGGTCGTCAGTAGGTAGTTATAGTTAGGACCATGTTTCCAAAGGAAAAGTGTTTTTGACTTGCCTCTATCTTTGGCGGCGTTTGACGAATCTTCATGACATTTTCAAATAAATGTGCCCCGGTGAATCTTGTTCTGCATGGAAAGTTTTGAGGTGATCTGTGAAGGGGGCCAAAACAGTGTAGTTCCCATGCTAATTTCCTTAGGACCTTTAGTCGACCCTGCAGCCTGAAACACTGGACGGAATTACACCACGTTTGGCAGAAAGGTAGATTTGGGGTGTTAATGAAACAAGCTATATGTCAGAAATTTACATTTTATTGACACACAATATTCATGAGGTCGTTGCAACCATCAGTGCGGACCCCCATGTAACGTTACAATGAATTCATGAACATGGGTGAATTTTTTTTTTAAAATACATTCTCAGATACTCACACTCATATTCTCCTGCAGTCACTCACAGATCCATACAGACAGTCAGAGACCCAATCACAGACTCACACACCCAGTTAAAAATTCTCTTATAAACTCACGCACCCACTTACAGACCCACTCAGACGCTCATGCAGTCACTCACAGACTGATTCTTGCACTTACAGATGCAGTCACAAACCCACTTAGAGACTTTGACACTCACTCACAGGCCCACTCAGATACTCTTGCAGCCACTTATAGACACATTCAGAAACTCTTGCATCAACTCATAGACTCACTTGGAGACTCATGTACAGAGTCACAGACCGACTCAGAGTCACGCACCCACTTACAGACCCATTCAGAGACTCATGCATTCACTCACTGAGCTACTCTGAGACTAATACACCCAGTCCCAGAACCACTAAGAGACTCATGCATCCAGTCACAGAACCACACAGACTTTTGCACCTAGTCACAAGCCCACTAAAGCGACTCATGCTCCACTCATAGACTCACTTTTAGTCTCATTAGGCCAGTGGGGTAGACTCCACTCCATACGTGGAGGTTGCAGAGTTTTCCGCACTCTGCAAAGTACACAGGGTTCTGCAAAACTCACGCAGCTGAGGTTTTTGCTCGCTCTGGGAAAATGCAATGCTAAAGCACCTCTCAGTGAGATTTCTCAACGCAGGCGGTCACGGATTGTCACGACTGCTCGCATTGAGAAACCATACATTTGCGTTAAGGAAGCTGCTGCTGTAGTAGAATATCTACTTGAGCGACAGAAAGAAGCAGTGCCCTCTTGCGCTGTGCATGGCGCCATTCACACTGATTTTATAGCACGGGACATCCCCTCACAGACACACTCAGAAAGTCATAAACCCATTCACATACTCACTCAGATACGAAACATGCTCTCATAGATGTAGTCAAACTGTCACACACCCTCTGACAAGGTGCGCTTTACTGGTCACAGTGTTAGATTGCCCAGACAGAATGGCAAAAAATGTCCAAGCAATGCTCTCCTTTCTTGCTGATGGCTGTTCTTCAGGGGACTCCCCTCCTCCAGCTGCTTCCTCCTACTCCTGAACTTCAGGGTTCACCTGTTCACCTTCTTCAGCTCCTCCTGATGCTATTTTATTATATAAAAAAGGCATACAAAATACTGCTAAATCAGGTCTGTATTATAAAGTACAGGACAGCTCCTGGAATACTGCTAACTGCAGCTACAATATTTAAGAAGGCAGAAACAGGAGGAAACTTCCTTTGTAGTTAAATGAAAGTGTCTACTACAATCACATCTCTTTGTTTGGAGGTCACATGATTTTCCAAAGTCACTGCGAACACCAATGTCATCGTGAACACAAACATCATCGCGAAAAAGTGCTTACAGAAATACAAGTTTCTATACTATAAAATTAAAGTACTGATGACAAACACTAATTAAAATACCTTTATGTATGTGCATTATATTTGTTTTACGTAATATTCGCGCTTAATGGTATCACTGAAATCTACATACATACATACATCTACATATCACATCGTTTAGTGTCGTTGCGAACACCAGTGTCCTCGCGTTGTCGTAAAGAATCCCAAAAAAATATGTGGAAACATAAAAATAACTACATTAAAGTGTGATGTAATATGTGAGGTCATAAGCAGTGCATTGTTGGTGCGCAAGTTATAGTTAGCTCAGATAACTATAACTGCTGAATTTCAATGGTTTTGTACAAGTATAATCTGAGCCTAACTATAACACCCCTGTAACCTTTGTTTTTTTCAGTGAATTTCTAAGTTTTTTTTAATTCTATTGCCGAACTATAATGTCCCTGTAACCTTTGTTTTTTCAGTAAATGTTTTAGGCTTTTTTAATACTATTTCCTAACTATAACATGCCTGAAACATTTGTTTTTTTCAGTGATAGATAACCTACTGGCAGTCGCGCGTAGGTAGTTACAGTTAGGATGCAGTTTCCATAGGAAGAGCATTTTTTCATTTGCCAATAACTTTGGCGTTGTTTAATGAATCCTCGTGAATTTTTCAAAACTAGTATGACACTCACTCTAGTTGCTGTCTTAAAAGTGTTGTGGTGATCCATCAAGTGAGAGCCGAGAAAAAGGGGGGAGGGTCCCAAAACATATTTTCCCCATGTTAATTCCCATGGGAACTTTAGAAATTTGGTGTAAATCCATTCAGTAGTTTTAGAGATATTAACCGAAAACCAAATTTGTATATACAGGGATATGCACTCTCCGAGGACCCTAAAGTCCCCGTACTCATATCTGATTGGCTGCCAACACTCATACCTAGAAGTGTTGGCAGCCATCTTGGGACTCAGCTTGAGCCAAGTTCCAGAAAAAAAAAAAAGAGAACAGGCAGGGTATGAATACCCTGTCCTTCTAGGCCTATTGGGGAGGTCTCAGAGGGATTCTGCCAGGGCAAAAGACCTTTTATTAAAAAGGAAATTTTGGCATCCACCAAACAATTTAAAAAAAGAGACACTCCAGCACTTCTCTATTATTAAGCCCCCGGTGGGCCAGTTCCCGGGAGCATCCAGCCTTTAATATTTAAAAAAATGGGGAGTCTTGCAGACGCCCACATGCCCCAATGGCTGCCACCTCCCCAGTGCTGTTTATGAGATTTATGCAGGGGAGGCCTGTACGGCCTCCCTCTGGGACCGCCACCTCTCTGGGGCTAATACCAAAGAAATTCGGGGGGCCCACCACCACTGCGCTATTTATCACAAGGAAAATTTCACTCATTCTTTCTGTGTTTTCTCCGGGTGGTTCTGCCCGACTTCCCTATAAAATGCTCCCGGATTTCTGTATTAGATCCCCGTCGCCACATGTAGGTTCCTCTGACTGATCCAGATCGGCGTTGTTCGGCTTTGGAGCATGAATTGCAGTAGGGCCAGCTGTTAGAACTGCTAGAAGCTCTATGCAATGTGGAAGTGCAGGCAATTTTCCAAGTCAAGAGGCTCTCAAGTGGCAGCATGTTTGCTTCAACGGCTGCTCCCTGCTCACCCCGCAGATGCACTCAAAATAATCGCGAAATCATCTGCAGTTAGAAAAGAATTGCTGCGTTAACTCAATATCTTATGGTGGGGTACTTAAAAGGCACAGCGGGACATAGGTTGTGATATTAATCGCACATGCATGTTACACAGCGAATATGTTGCTTGGTGCTTAAGTAAAAGAATTATCTTTACCCTGCTCTGTGGTACTCCTTTTATCAGCCTACGAAAGATTGAAGACTGTGTCATACATCTGCTGAAGTCACACATGTTGCTGCAGCAGGGAAGCACCCCATAGGCTATTAAACCGGATAACCAATGACAATATGATGATTGAAATGATTGATGATTAAAGTAAGTTAAGCTATGTAATACTTTGCTACAGGGTTCTGTACATCAATTTTCCAACATGGTGCTTTGGAGCGCTAATTGGAAATTGTGTGGCAATGAATCAGTGCTTTATCCATGGTGGCTCCTGGGACACATGCTCAAACGGATTAGATATCAATGGCTTGGGGGTACAGGCACACAATGACATTGGTAGTGAACACTACAGGGGGTGCCACTATCTAAAGCACTTCGAAAGCAGGAGAGTGCCTTTTACCTGCGCAGAGCTTCCATGACTTCCATCCTCTGGCCGGGCTGCCGTGGACCCCTGCGCGCAGGAGCAGAGCACAGGCCAGCAGCAGTGCAGACATGGGGGGGCCGTCTCAGGCCGTTCCATCCAAAAGACCCCTCCGGTCTCTTTTACCAGTCAAAGGCACAGGTAGGCAGCTCTTGGAGAGAGGCGCAGCCCACGTCCTCATAGTCTGCTTTAGTAGGGTGAGGCTGCCGCCGTGAGAATCCCCTCCCCCCACGTCCACCTGCACCATGGTGGGCCGAGAATCCAGACTCAAGGTCAAGACCAAATATTCATGCGGAGTCCTTAATTCTTCTTGCAAACAGAGTCTGGTACTAAGCCACGACCCCTTGTGTTACGCAAGCTTCCGGGCGACTGCCAGGCAGAGGAGGCAGGCCTACGGATCTCCTGCACAGAGTTTGTGTGTTGTATGGGTCATTATAGTACAGTGTGTTATTTTGCAAGTTTGTTCTACTATAGTGCAGCCTTCGTATTGGAAGGCAAGTTAAGTTATATGATTCAATTATATATTTATTTTTTTAAGTCTGCACAAATTGTCCATCGATGGTGTACAAAAGAAATACTCTCTTTCGCGCTGCTCATAGAGAAACAAAGAACCAGAACACAGTTTGTACATGCGATGTAAAGTGAAATTCCCAGGCAGCAGTGTTTCCTTTAGACAGAAAAGCCATCTGTCTCCCTGCTCTGAAGTCTTGCACAGAGACATCATTCATCTGGCAGTTACTACCAACGTGACTCCTGGCCCACAACATCTTTTCCCCATTGACCCCTCTCCCGACAAAAGAGAATAAGCTGGCTCCGTGGAGCGACGGGGGAGGGAAACTGAAAGTGCGCGCTGCTTGCGCTGCTAGCCTCCGGGGACAGGAGATGTGCACATCTCCTGTCCGTGCGTGCCACCTCCTGTCTCCCTTCCAGCACCAAAGCAGCAGCAATAGAGTCTCGCTAGCGAAGCAGCGCAAGCGCTGCATTCGCAGGCAAAACCTAAAAAAGGTGAGCGTGCGGCCCCACTCCTGGAGCCAATAATGGCCCTGGGTACCGTCACCCTCCAGGGCCCGGCACCTGCTATGTCCCAGGGTGCCCATATATGGCAAATTTCCCTCCAAAATAAAGAAAGAGCCTGAACTCTCGATATGGCCACAGCAATCATTTTATTGCAGTAAAATCACTGGCACTAACTTTCTCGCGCTTTTCGGTCATATGACACCTTGTTCACAAATGACAGCAATCTCACTCCAATGACAACCACATAGTCCCAACCAAAATGTTATAGTGCCTGCCCCCTTGTGGCTACCCTCGTGGGTGGAAATGCATGAAGGAACTTGTGGTTTTGTCAAACAGTACTTTAAAGCCCTTGTGGGAAATCATATATATATATATTTGAAGCTATGAATCATGTCATGTTCCATTCAAGTACTGTTCCATATGAAGACCTGCGGGGACCTCTCATATCCCTGCTCTTCTTTGTAGCATATATGTACTTATATTCATGATACTTTGGTTCTCGATATTTAGTCCATGATATTTTGTACACCATATACTGAAATACAGCCAATTATTTTCTCAATCTTTTGCAGGGCCGGACTGGGAACCACAACCGGCCCTGGCAAAGTGCTCGGCCGGCTGCCCCTCCCCACTCGGGGGGTTGGAGGTGCCGCCGAGCTCTTTGCCGGGGCCGGTTTTCGGCCGATTTTGGTACAGGACCGATTTTGCAGCTCTGCTGCAAAAACCGCCCTGTAACAAAAACGGCTCTCAGGGGGCCCAAAACCGGCCCCCACCCGTGCGGCGCACCGGGAAATTGCCCGGTGCCCGCTATGGCCAGTCCGGCCCTGATCTTTTGATATTCTAATCTTAATAAAAAAATTGTGGTTACTAATAAAACAAATTCTATATGTCAGTGGTTAATAGATGCCTTACATTAATAGAACGAGAAACATTAAACATTTTTACACTACTTGCAAGTTCTCATTATTTTTCTTAAAAGAGTGACACCACTTACCAGGACATGGGGAGCCGGGAGAGAGGGCGGACACGCCGACACCGCCAAGAGTCATTATTTTCAGTGACACACGCGCACCATGGCCCCGGGACTGCATTTCCCGGCCGGCTGAGCGGCGGCGCGTCCCTCCCACCCGGAAACAGCGACAGGAGGTGCATTAAAGCAGCGTGACCCCCGCCTCGCGGGACGCGGGCTGGACGTCGGGCTAAGCCCGGGCAAAGGGCGGGCCCTCTGTGGCCCTCAGAGGCCGGAAGAGACAGGGCAGGGCCAACCCACCTGTCTCCTGCCTGCTCACGGCTGGATAAAGAAGGTACTCTTTTCTGCTATTATAGATCCCTAACAGAAACTGCCCCGAGCACCTTGGTTTGCACTTAAGGATTATTACGGTTGCTATGTAACACGTTGGTCTAGTGCCAGAGTCTTTTTATACTACATAAGCAATTCACATCATGACTGGTAAAGAAGGTATAAAAAATGTTATCTCCCAGGGGGGCTCTGGGAAAGGGACTCTGGACAACTTCCTAATTAGGGTTACATCGGACATTGAATGTGAACTAGAGAGAGTCGAACAAAGTCCTTTAATAGAAGCCATAGATAGTTCCCAATCCTCTCTGGCGGTAGCAGACCGTTCCCAAAAACTCACCCTACTGGATAAACTTAATCAGCTCTGCAAAACTGTATACGTCGTTGTTGACGAGGAAAACAAACAATTGAGTGGTCCATCCATACCTAAAGCAAGTCACCCGGGCAACCCCCTTTTTTCTCCTGCAGAAGCCAGCACTCATTCAATAACAAACCCTAAGATTCCCTTCATTAAAAGAAAGCGTAGAGGTGTCAAACTAAGGGGCAGACTATCAAAAAAACAAAAATGATGTTCTAGTCCCCCCCCAGTCAACAGTAACACCTCGAAATCACCCAGGGCATGCGCAGTTCAAAATTCCCCCTTATCTACCATATCATCTGTTTTACTGGCCCAGATCGAACTTCTTGTCAATTTCTTATTATCCCCACTGGTAAAAAGAATCATGGTATTAGGGGATAAGATCAATAGTATAGAAGAGACAACGAAGGAGAACTTGAAACTCTTAAAAAGATTAGCAGGATCAAAGCAGGTGGAACCTCTAGTCACTACTGAAGTTCCCAAACTTCTGGCACAAAGCGGTACTGCCTCAGCCAAGTTAGTTGCCCAAAAAACCCCAATAATATCAAATACCCGGTACCCAATACGAAACTTGGTAGTATCGCAGAGAACAGTTAGTAGAGTAGGGCCCACAAATGCTCCCACGCCCTTAGAGGGGACTTTTCATAAACATGGCTATATGCAAAGAAAGTCTACCCACATTGACCTACCGCCGCCCCTTTTGTGTGCATTCTCTCAGGCGTGCCCAAATTAACCAAGGGAAAGATTGAAGGTCAAGTGGAACTGGCAAACAAGGTATCCTTCTGGCTAACCAAGAACAGGCCCCTTCCACCAAACATCGAAGGGAAAATTGCAAACGTTAGAAGGGTGAAGTGGTTGGGACCTCTATCTAAAGACATAGTGGGTGACCTGATTATTGTAAACTTCAGGGACCCCCGCGTTGTCCAATATTTGCAAGGCTGGCAGCCACAAGTAGGAGACACCCCCATAACTGTTAGAGCACTGAGAGACTTTTATCCTAGATTCACATACTTGCCCCCTGTAATGAACTATGGTAGAGGCTATAGAGGCCACATATCCACCAACTCTAACATACCCATCCGTGATCTTTTTTTCTGAATGGCCCGTTAATAATGACTTATAGCCTGGGGTTAGCCTTCACTTGAATAAGCTTTAATGAAATTGGAATCCCGCATATTCTGAAGCCCATTTGTAACACTGTGATGAACCTTTTGTCTACACTAGGAGAACTGCGGATGAGACAGCATTAAGTGTGGAAAACCCATTATGAATAGATCATTCTCACCAAGAGACATTGAGGGCTGCTTCTCTTTTAACCTTATCGTTCCTTGATACATTCTCTTTTACTATGTATTGTAATGAATGTATTTTTAACTTTTGTATTGTGCTTTTATGGTTGCTTTGTTTCAACCGAATAAAGCTTATTGGTATTGGTATAGATGCTTTACATTAATAGAACGAGAAACATTAAACATTTTTACAGTGCTTGCAAGTTCTCATTATTTTTCTTAAAAGAGTGACAAGGTGAGTGTCTTTGTTTCCTCGAGGTGTTTGGCTCAAGCTCGCTCCCAGCCAGGATGAGATCGGAACAAAAAGTGTGCTGTTGGCGGTCCTCTAAGTGAGGCATTTGTGTTTGGCTATGCCGCAGCTGAAAATAAGAGCCCTCCCTCACCCCTGGCAGCCTGCTGCTCTGAAATCTCGCAGAGTGTAGTCAGCACATTTCACTAGGTCCGGGATCCGGTACAATATTAGCTGAATTCCCCTCTTTTCCTGCACTGTAGAATTTGGGGGGAAACACGGGGCAATGGATACAGAAACACTCATTATAATAACAATAATGTGGTGAAACTGCATTCAGAAATGACCACACAGTGCAGTGTCAGGATCTTCACGTGCGATCCAATCAAACCTATAATCGATATTAAAGTAGCGGGAGGCGAGCCCCCACATTCACCTACTTGCGAGAGAAACCTAGTAGGTTGTTAGTTACATAAACATTCTTCAATCCCAGGACTAAAATGTTGCTTTTAGTGCGGTACTTAAAATAAACTACATTGTTAAGAATTAAAATTCAGTTTTACAGTATTCGCTCTCAGGCAAGCTACAGCCTGGAGAAAAATGTCAGGTCTTCAAAAGAAGTTTGAGAAGCGTCTGTCTCGTGGGTTCCTGTCAGCTGCCCTGTTGCTTCGGGTCGTTTGCTCAGCGCCTTGAGGCACTTTATTCAGTAAACCTTGTGCTATGCCAACATCGTCACTCATTCCAAGTGCTAATGCAATATTTTTCACTGAGGTGACCTTGGATGAACCTCTTTCAGGGCACGAGCCAATCTAAACCTTTTGACTTACTGGCTGACCTTCACAATATATGACAATTGGTCGCTCCCCCCAGCACTGCACTAGTAATAAGCAGCGTTTCATGGCTGCTGCGATAGGTTGTGCCTGCCATTCAGACGCCACCTTTAATGTCGAACATATCTTGGAATAAATCTCGTTTCTTTAATATCAAGCATTAATGTGAGGGTTGCTTAATATATTTTGATAGCGTCCCTTTGTGCAGCTCATGAATTCCCTGACATGCATGTGGTTAGCGTCATAGACTCTCAACAAACACTTCGATAACATTGCAAACAATGCTTAGAGCAAACACTTTAAATCACTTGAAGCAGAACTACTCTCCACGATCAATGAAAGTCAGTATCTGCCTCAGCATGGAGTGTGTTTTTCAATTTCAGGTTCCAAGTTAACATTTTCCACAATCACGCTGCCACAGTGTGCAGTCAAAGTGTAAGTTGTGTTATTTCAACATAGATTTGTATGCTGTGTTGCTGGCCCATTCGGCAAACACTGTGAGAGTGAAGTCAGCATCCGAGGCGCTCATGACAGCAAACGAGTCAATAAAAGTAAAAATCCTGAATTTCAATGTAATTGCATGTAGTGTGACAGCTGTTCTACCCAAAACTTCAGCCTCCCCTTTTTCACGTTGTAGTCAACCACTTCCAACTTTTTCGGTTTCAGGTAACCATGCTCACATTGTTTAAAGAAATTCCACCTTTTTCTGCAAGATATATATATATTTTTTTTTTTTGCACGTCGTGTTTTAACGAAAGTTGTCCTGCTGGTATTCTCCAAGGGTATGGAATGCCCTCCTGATTTAAATTTGGCGCCACTAGCCATTCTCCACTTCAGGAAACTTAAAACCCTGCAGCATGTATCTCATATCAAGATT
The DNA here is from genome assembly GCF_964261635.1 of Lissotriton helveticus. Classification (NCBI taxonomy): domain Eukaryota; kingdom Metazoa; phylum Chordata; class Amphibia; order Caudata; family Salamandridae; genus Lissotriton; species Lissotriton helveticus. Next base: position 1,207,834,430 of record NC_136068.1, read on the forward strand.
CATGACTTTTCAGGAATGCGTCCCTCTCCTCTTCCCTTCCTTAGGTGACCACCTCCCTGTAACTCAAGCTCACCAACCCCCCCCCTTACCCATCAGTCCCTGGCTCCCTACCTTCACACTTCTCCCTTTACCCCTGACCAACACTCTGCTGCGACCTCATGAGCCACTGTACCCCCTGCTCTTTCCAGTCCAGAGGTTTGTTGTACAGCTGGGCTTGTACTATAAAAATAAACACGCATACATATTCGCTAAGTGCATGCACTTAGGGAGAAAAGGGTAACTTCCTTTATTCTTCGTGTAACTTATTTTTACACACATCATTTTCTGAGACCAGCCCCTGTAATACGTGTGATCTATTTATTACCTAGATATTGACAGCAGCGAGTCTGAAGCTGTGTTCCCATAGGAAGTTTTGATGCCGACATATTTTATCAACTCTAAATGCTTCTTCTCCGGAATGCCAACAGAATTCTTCAAAAAATAAAGTGTCTGCCAATGTTTTCGTATCTCTGTGGACCAGAATTGAATTAAGGTATCACCTTTTGTCACATATGTTGAAAAGATGTTCAGACTATAATATGGTGTCAGAAAAACACTGCTGATGTGTTTTACCACCATTAACATATGTCCAACAAGCACTGGCATAGCCAATAGATCTCGCATTTGGGCCCTTATAAGTGTTTAGTTATCCAGCACAATATCCTTGGTGCAGCAACATCAAGTGTTGCATGGCTAAACACTTATAAGGTCCCAAAGGCGAGACCTATTGGCTATGCCAATGCTTGTTTTTTAATGCTTTCTCACGTGTTCTGTTTGTTACTGAACCACCACAGATCGCTAACTTAAAAGAAAAAAAACTGAGCAATTTGTTTCCTGGCCCTCTCCAAAAATATATATATTTGTAAAAAACAATAAAGAATCACAGGGGGGGTTAATGGAGTAGGAGGTAATAAAACTGAAACAAAGCCAAGAGGAGCGGAATAGCAGCAAATGAAGGAGAGAGCAACGTGGGCGGAGGAGGGGCAGCATATAAGAGAGAGCTACCTGGGGAGCTAGGGGAGAATGTCACATGAGTGAGAGCAGCACAGAGTTAGAGGCCTGGGGAGGAACATAGAAGAGCACTAGAGAGTGTGAGGAGCAGGGAGAGAAGCACATGAGCAGGAAAACACATGCTCTCTCTCCTGAGTGCTTAACCAAAGAGAAAACAGTGGGCCTCATTTATGAAAAGTGACACATCGCTGCGTGAAAACAGCGATGCGTCACTTTTCACTGCGCTCTCCCTGCGACATGATTGATGCGTCATATTTATAATATGACGCATCATGTCGCAAGGAGTTACAGATACGTCAGAATTTCTGACGTATCTGTAGGCGCAAAAGTCACGCATTGTTGGAGTGTGTCACAAAAGTGACGCAACTCCAGCAATGCGTCCTTTCACATGGGGAAAGCCCCATGTGAAAGGGCTTGCGTCAGTCTTACGCCTGCTGTGAGGCAGGCGCAAGATTTTGACGCAACAGCGTCCTAAAAGTGACGCAGTGAAATCTCATAGATTTCACTGCGTCACTATTACGAGGCTTTTTGCGTGTGAATGCCCCCTTTGCATACATTATACCTGACGCAGGTATAATGTGGCGCAGGGGTTTAAAAAGTGACGCATCTACTTAGATGCGTCACTTTTTAAATATGGCGCAACAAGGCGCATGTTTTACGCCGCCGATGCATCACAAAAAGTGACGCATCAGCAGCGCAAAACTGACGCAAGGCCTCATAAATGAGGCCCCGTATCTCCCTAAAAGTGAGCAGCACAGGGCTACAATTCAGCCAATCAAAAGGATTCTAAAAAAGCTGTGCCTTAGGGGAGGGACAAACAGAAGATTGAAAAGACGGAACAAGGAAAGCCAATAAATAAGAAGCAGGCAACTAACAGTGACAATGGAGCAACTAATGGCAAGAATTGGACGGGCTCTAAGCCCCACTGTAAGTTCACAAGAGGTCTTGAACAACCAGAAAGTTTAAGCTGTGGGATGAAAATGAATTGCTCAACTCTCTCTCTTTCACAAGCAACCAGGAGACAGTGTGCAAGCCATGCTCCACTAAAAGCCATTGACTCGATGCCATAGGAAGGGTATAGAAAAGTACATAATGCATGAAACTTCCCATAAGAACATTGGCCTGGAGCATATTTGCTGGGCACTTTCTGGTATGAGTTCATAGCACATTACGGAGACACAAGAGGCTGTTACTTCCCTAGCCCTGCAGGCACAAAGGTTAGTCACACTACATTAATTATGCACCCATAAAAACTTGTCACTTGTCTGCAACTCTGACGCCTGGCATCCTAGAACACAGCACGCATCCACTTCATTTCCCTTCATTAAGCGGCCATGTTGTTCTGACGTACCTGCATGAGAGCGGCACGAGAGTCCGCGGAACCCATCAGCGGCAGGGCACAGGACAAAAGGCCTTCTTTTCAGTGGCGTCACTAGGGTTGGTGTCACCCAGTGCGGTAGCTCATGGTGTCACCCCCTCACGACTGGTGTGCAGAGCGCCAGCCCAGGGACAGCTTTATGTGACATGCACAGTTTCAATTTGTGCCCTTCCTTTCAGCTGCCGGAGTACAGAAACATAGCATCCAATAATTAATAAATGCTCTTTGGGAATGGAAGATTAAGTATTGTATTGTAGTTGCATTTATATAGCCCTTACTAGTTACTACTACCCCTGACGAGGCGTCGAAGCGCTTTTTCGGCAAGTAGCATGCTACTCCGGGACCAGTAAAACACATGCAATATAAACAGAAGCTAAATCACAGATTTGAAATGTATCCATTGGTCAGAAATTGAGCAGTGCTTTTGACGGTAAAATTAGGGAAATGATTATTAGGCCCATAAGTGACACCAGTTGCAATGCTAACTTTTAATTACAACATGGTCTGAGACCCGGAGGGACCACCCAGTTAAACCATTGCTTTAGCAGTCTTGGGGCTTGTTTACAAGCTCCTTGCACCGGTAGTAGGTCGCATTTTCTCATATTAAAAATGGCGCGGCGCAAGGGGCTTATAAATAAGCCCCATTGGAGTCTTACTCCCACCAAAATCACCTGAGTCATATTATGACACTCCACACAGAGGCCAAAGATTGAATGAACATACATACAGCCTGATCTAAATGCACACCTGCTCAAGTATGTTGAACCCAACTGCGCCCTGAGCACTAACTCCGACACATTCCCTTTCGCAGGCGCTAAATTCAGGGCCCGAGCGAGATCAGTTTGCTCGCAGAATAAACTGTAAAAAAAAAGACTCGCCCTTTAAAATATACACTCGACCCGGTCATTGATTAGAAAGATGCAATCTTTTAGGAACAGCCAGCTAGTGTTTATTTAGTCCTGCTGCTTAGTAGCATGATTGCATCTTGAAGGCTAATAAATATACAGTCTGTACTTTAGCATCAGATAACTAAACGTAAAGCTGTAGAGCATAATACTTCATGCCGAATCTTAAAACAAACCTAATGTCACGAATCATGATAGTTATAAAACAGCATGAGCGTCGGTGTTTACCTTGATGCTGAGTGCGTTGAGAGACACCGACTTCTCAGTATCTCGAGAATCGCTGCTCAGGCTCTTCCAGCAGGGTCTCTGCTGACAACAGGTTGCATCGTTAGCAGGGCTCCCTCTAACTTTAGAGGCACTCACTTTGAGGATGCGCGCGGCAATTCGAAAAGGTCTGTCTCGTGGCTGCAACTACTCCCTCAGCAAATGCAGTCCTGGAACCATGAGGCGCAGCAGGTGCACAGATAGTGTCCGTGCCAGTGGCAGTAGAGTCCTACCCCAGCTCCGGCCCGCCGCTTCTGACTGACGCAAGGTCACAATGCAGCACCCAGGATAGTGTGCTGCATGGATAAATACGTGTAAGGTCCCAAAGGCGACGAAACAGATTGCATTTCAAATGCTTGCTTCTTTTAAATTCCTGTTCACCGGTGATCCAATCTGTTTCCGTATGTTTTTGCCCTAAACTGACAGTTGAAACGTCAGTACAAATGTTCATGGGGTTTGTGCAAAAACATGGAAGCTGGTCCTATTCATAGTGCGACTCACCCAACTAGTTCACACCTGATGTGGAGCAGCTCGCGGGTGACATGAGCAAGGTGACTACCTTCAGCAGGCCGGGCTCCCATAAACAATAGATTTCCACATTGTGTGCTTTCGAGCTCTTATGTTCCGTCTAGACAGCATATATATTTGAACTTCACACACCAATAAAGCAGGTATGCACTGGGTTCACGAAAAATAGCAAACCTGCGCCTCCTGCAAAGGATGGTGTTTAAGCTCAATGCTACTCTCACAGAAAGAGATGAAATGCACGGCAAATTCGTTCCGTAAATCTCCTTTGCGCCCTGCCTCCACTTCAAAAGGAAATTTATCTCGGTTTTAAACTATTTGAAATAGCTGCAATGATTTATATCAGCTGTGTATGCAAAATACTCTCCTGTGAAAGTTGAACAGGGCTGGCGTCACATCCCCCCACCACGGCGCCACAGAGCCTGCAATGCAACGACTCTGCTGAGGGCAGGCCCCGGCCCCCGCCTGAGAGTCTCCAGGCAGCAGAGGACATATCGTAAGTTTGTAGCACGCCCAGAGAGATTTTTAACTGTTATCGAGCCTGAGCTGGCAAGTGAAGCTTGCCGGCCCGGGCTCATGCACAGGTGTCAGATGTGCTAGAAAATGAAATGCGTTAGCTTAGCGTCACGTCCTATGTGATACTTGGCAGGCCTGCACGGTGTCACCCCAGGTGAGGGTGTCACACGGTGCGGACCGCACCCCCCGCACCCCCCTAGTGACGCCACTGCTTCTTTTACAAGGTGTCAGAAAGTTGCAGCATGAAGAGCATTGTTCTTCTTATATAGAGCTAATAATGTTTCAATACTTTTCACAGTAGGGTCACTCGTGTTTACCTGTAAAAAGTGTGACTCGGTTTGAGAGGTCTTTGAAAAATGGTTAAACGGGTACAGAGAACTCTAACAAAGTAATAAAGTACCGCAGTTTATAAGAGAATAAAGAGTGTGTGTGCGGGTACTGTGGTACGGTGACAAGATTTGAAGGAGGGGGCTGGTTAAATAGTCTCTGTCTTAGCCCAAAGGCCCTTTGAGAAGTTTGCCCGAGCCTGAAAACAGCACTATTTAATGCTAAGATTATTCAGCATGTTGGTTAATAAAGTGCACCTTGTTGGCTCTTCTGATATTGGAAGTAGAAACAGTTTTAAGTTATTATATGTTATGTTGTTTTATGTTAAGTTAAGAAATTAATAAGATTGCAGGGTTTGTACCTTGCATACGTTCGTATGAGAACTACGGGTTCCACGTAAGCTACGCATGTGTGGACATCTGCATGAAAATCAGACGTTATACTAGGGTAATGTAAAACAAGCATTGGCTGCGCGGCCGTTAAAGTGACACGGTCACGCGGCCACAAAAGTGAAAGTGGTCGCGATCGCATGGCGGCTGCGTGCGTGCACGCTCGTGTGCACGCAAGCTTGAGGCAACCAAACGCCTGTAGCGGCACTTTCAAAAGCCGCTTACTAAATGTCTCACAGAGCAGCGCATATGAGGGCTCAGTGGGACCTAAAAATGGCACACTTAGGCTTTACACGGTTTGAGGCACATGACTTAGCACTGAAATAGCCAGACACTGATTTTTAAACGCAGATGAGAAATGGTCCTCAGAAAGGGAACGTCGAGGAAAAGGAAAGGGACAAAATGGCTGACACTAACCATACACAGATCCTTCAGCGGCACCAGCCTCTCTCAACAGTATGATGGATGCATTTATTATTAGTTCTAGTCACGGGTCCAATTGAAAGGCAAACCGGCCTGCCACTGCTGCTTGTATGGGACCCATATGCAACAATCCGAAAGTCAAAGGAGCTGGTGAATGCTGGAAACATTTAAAATTTGAATCATATACATTCAGATTCTCAAAATATTGGTGTTCATTGTTCATGCATCTCTAATATAAGTGTTATACTTCAATGGATACATTGTAAACTGCAAACACAACCAACAAACGCGGCCAGTGGGTGTCCCGCATGTCAAAAGAATATCTGAATTTTAAATCTGAAAATTAAATGGAAAAGTAAGAAGCCATTTTCCAACCATTTTGTGGATTGCACTTTCAAAACTGCTGCTTTGTCATGTCTCTAACAAACTGAACAGATTTCCTCTTTCATGCAAACATAGTGATAATATGCTGTGTGTATATTAAAGTTTAAGAAATCTTACAGCAGTAAAAGAGCAACAAAGAGTTGGGGCTTATACTACATGAAGCAGCCATTCTGCGTGGCTTGTAGTTAGAATTCTCACAATAATGCATACTCAGGCCTAGATTGCTAATGGCGTGCAAATCCCTTGTGTCATGCAAGGCGACGCAAGGTGGTGCACAGCAATGGAAGCCCTTAAATCTACCAACGCACGCAAAGCTACCTTGCATGGCTTGTTCTGCGTGGCTTAGTAAATCTAGAGTAACGAAAGGCAAAGCAAGTCTGTGTTGGAAAGGCGTTCCATGGGCGGAGTGTGGGCACTGCCATGCACCCTCCCATGGATTTTGCACATTCCCAGATTTAGTAATAATAGTAACCCTGGGAATGTGTCAAAATGCCATGCCATTCCAACAGAGGCATAACGAGGAGCAATGTCTTTATTTTTCTTCGTATTTTCCTCTTACTAAACACAGAGATAGAGGAAAATACTTCTGAGGATTGCCTTTGTGCAGGAAGGTGCCCCTTACTACACATAAACAATCGTGCTTCTAACGCAGGTTCCCTTACACATTGGCGCTATGATGCCTGTGTTGGCTCTAGGTAGCATTCAGTGCGTCAGAGCACAGAGACTGCAGGAATGCGCCATAGTTTAGTAAAGATGACGCGTTCCTTCTTGCGTCATTTGGTACATTGCAGCAAGTGGTCTTGCTGCGTTATGTTGCACCGAATGGTAGTCAATCTGGCCCAAGGTGCCCTGATGACCAGGTGTAGTGAACAAGCATTAGCAACACCAACACATATCAGCCGTGAAACAAATTGGCTTTACTAATTCATTTGCCTGCATCTGCAGCAGTCATCTTTGAATGCATTTTGTTGTGACTAAAATGTTTTAAAAAGGCACTACAGTGAAAAAGGACTGCTTTCTATTTATGCTTGTACTGGATAAAGGCTATACCACTTGATGAAGGTTCAGAGTTTTTAAGAGATGTAAAACAGTCCCTCGAGCATTTCAATTCAAGCACTCCTTAGCAGACGGAAAGATACATCAAATTGCCAATAGTATGAGGTGACAGAGAAAGAATACTCAGGTGGAGCCGAAGCCCAGTCTTTGTATATTTTAAAGAACTGGTAACAATAGGTGTTATAAAAAAGCAACATTGTCAGGCCAGAACTAAAAATATTGGTATTTCGTGATTTTGAACTGAGAAATGGGAGTCTGCTATCCCTAAGGACCTTCATCACTGCATTCCCAGTCCTTCGGAGAGTATGTGTAAACCCAGTTGTAACTGGCGCCAACTTCATTCTCCAGTTGAACACAACTTAGATTGCTCTCCCACTTTTAGGCCTCTATATGACATGACTCCTTAAAATATATATTATTTGCAGAACATTTTTATTCACACTAACTATGAAAAATAAAAGTTGTATTTTGTCTTAAAGTGGAAATTATTTTGACTTGTAATTTTCTCAAAAATCCAAAAGGGGTTCCTTCTAGTTGACTCATAAGAGCACGTCAGCCTCTAAGAAATATTTTGGGACTTCATATTTCTACGATTTGTTTACAGCACATATAGGTAATAGGAAACTGTTCAACTGGGTGAAAAGGCACTAAAATTAGAAAGTAAAATGCAACCATTAGAACCCAACAAAAGAGCACTGAGTTAAGCTGCAAGGCTGGACACTGAGGCCTCTGTCAGACCTGTAAGGGCCAGAAGGTTGCGTTCATTGCCTGCACTGAATCCAAACATATATATGTACCAAAACTGCTATGCATGCTCTCAGCCCTTTATATCTACAGCTGGTCTGGACGACATCTGCAGAGCATTGTGAAAAAGGCCCTTGCCGCACTCCTAACGCCAACCCCTCAGTTTGTCCACTGTATGCGAGCACAAAGCGCCATCATTCATCCAGATAACTGGTTTCTTCTCACCCTTGCAGACTGGCCAGGGAACAGTGCCGAGGTGCCGAGGGAGGAGTGAGCCGGTGAGAAGGCTGCGGGCCACTATAAGGCAGAGCGGGTCAGGGTGGAACCTGCTGCTCGCCGGGACTGTAAGTTTGATAACAATCCAGAGATCTCAAGAAATGAATTCTTGAAATCACTTAAAGCCCCCTCCGCCCCCCACAAGGAAAAACAGAAACGCACAGAAACTCCTTAGTCATCAAGTGCACTTTTTATTGCATACTTTGTAGCATTTCCTGTACAAGAGTGCATGCAGGCAGGGACATTATGTTTACCCATGCATTATATATGAGCAAGGCACTACCAATGGAATAAGTAACTCAAGCAGCTCCATACAAGCAGCTTGTATATTTATGTTTAGGATACAGTAATACATTATATTTTCCTGACTGATTCTGATGACCTGTTCGAATAATAATTGTTTTGAACCATAAATGTTTGGGACAGTATAGGCCGTGACAGGTTCAACAGCCTCGGCTGTGGGGAACAGGCACCAATGTGCCCTGTTTATGGCTATATATAACATCCTGCCTGCCTGTCTGCACTTATTACACAAACACGAGACGAGGGAAACGCCTGGTGTCACACCACAAGGTGGGAGGCCCTGTCACCAAGGACAGAGATGCACGGAACTCGCAAACCAAGCTCACGGCTGCCTGAGACCCCACTTTACGAATGTTTGAGGGCGGGGTGACTAAAGAACACTAATCCATTAGTCTCCCTTACAAGTTGAAGTCTTTTTCCTAAAGTGTTAAACAGTTTCTGTAGAGTTCATGTCAGTTTATTAATCTGACTTTGTATTACATACTATATATTTATACCTATATGTACATCTTCATATCTTTCTTTATTTACATATGGATGTGTTTCGTGGTTGGGGTTTTGTTGCACAATAGTCTGTGATTTAAAAATCCATATTTCACAGAGAGCTATGAAATACGGAACCCATTTCACAGTTCCTCGTGAAATACGGAGCCCGTCATCGCAAGGACAGCGATGGACCAAGTAAAGTGAAACTATGATTTAATGTATGTAACAACAATCGAAATTAAATGCATACTCTCGTGCAATATTATTTTCATCCACTTGCGTTTTGTGATATCTGTAAATAAACATATGTACATATACACACACATATGGATACAAGGATTATTACATAAATAAATAACTATACAGATTTATAAATAGCACTATAGCTCACGTCATTATACATGTGCTAAAACAACCGTTTGGATTTGTACATGTTCTTATCTGTATAGCAATTCCACACAAATGGGTGTGTCTATCTATCTATATCTATCTATCTATCTAGATATATATATATATATATATATATATATATATATATATATATATATATATATATATATATATATATATACATACATATGTATATATCTATCTAGCTATATATATATATATATGGTATGTGTATGTGTATATATGTGTGTGTTTTGTGTGTCTGCCAGCTTACCTTCAATACGTCTTACAATATTTTAATGTGATGATGAAAAACCAAGAATGTGTTATGTGACTATTTATTGTTATATTGTCTTTTGTATTGATACTTTAAGTACCCTCAATAAAAGTATTCTTTTGAACTTGGAAAACAAGAAGGTGCCAGAAGAAAAGCTGCGTTAAATTGTTAACATTTCATTCAAGCCGGCTCTAATCGATGCCACTCACTGACTGCACGGGGCAGTGACCTCCTGGAAGCCCCACCCTCGGTTCCGCCGACCCCGGCTTCAGAGGCTGAGGGCGGCCTTCGTGTCCACGGATCGTCGAGCGGAGTCGCAGGCACCGTGAGTCAAGAACTGGGACTTTATAGGCCAGTTGGCAGCTGATCTCATCTGGCCCAAAAAGACCCAGGCCTAAACCCACTATTTCAACCAGGTGTTCGAAGAAAGTGTGAAAGTTTTCTTTTTCTCGTGCATACCAGGGCTCTCACCCTTCCTATGACGCCCTTCGATTCTAACACAGCTAGGCCCAGGCTGTGCAATTACCACCACATGCATCCGACTTACCGACACATACCACTGTGGGGGAGCAGATTCCGGCATTTTGTGAGAGCCACCCTTCCCAAGTAAGAACTCTGACGACTGTTTCCCCATCCTGAGAGGCCCGTCCGCCATGTTCCACCAGTCCTGGCAGTTCCGAGTGCGACTGCTGTCACCCCTCCAGGCCGTGGCTGTCAGCCTGGCGGACGAGAGGCCTACCCACCTTTGAGCCAAAATAGCGCTTTCCTTGCTGCACCCAGAAATAAACTTGGAAACATTTGCGCCAATCTAAAAATGCTTTACCTTGTAAACGAAGTCAAACAATAAAAAGAGGTCAAGATCATTACACTAAGAAGAAACTGATTTATAGAAGCAAAAACACGGTGTTGTTTGTAAACGCACCGAACAGGCGGAGTAGAAAAGCACAGAGGCGCACTCGGACCCCACCCAGAAAAAAACACTACAGCAGACAGACTGGTCTTCGTGGTCATTGATGTATAACACTTTATATGTATATATATATATATATATATATATATATATATATATATATATATATATATATATATATAAAGTGTTATACATCAATGACCACGAAATACAGACTTAAGTAGCAGTAAACCAGGAGACACCCAGAAGTAAGAGGATAAAACCCAGACGGGGTATGTTTTTCGCCGAACAAATCACTCCATGACACTAAAGTAAGTGGGTTCATGTGCCCGCAGCCACCGGTCGCAGCAGTCAACTGCACAAGTGACCAAACTTTGTACTGGTGAAGTTATCCACGATTAAAGCCTCTCGGCACGGGTTCTCTAGTTACCCAACCAAAGTGTTGCTGGCCATTAAGTGCAAGGCTTGTGCAGCCTTACGAAAAGCAACCTTAAAGGCATTTAACTGTGCTGCGGTGATTGTATGTGTATTTGCAAATAATCATTCAAAACATAATAATAATAATACTCGGGTTTATATAGCGCGGCTAATCTTCTGTGGGGGTGTCTAGGCGCTACCTGAATCCCTTCCCCCTTAACCCTTCTCCTTGCAGCAAAGATATCCTCAACACAATCTTTGAGAGCTAAACATAATAACTAGAAACTGACAGAGCACTTTTACGATCAAAACAGACCATTCCATCCACTTTAAACATAGGATTACCTTTGTTTTTCAGGCATCGCGCTTCAGTCGCGTGTTTCTTCTTTGCGATTATAGGTTCGATGCAAGGGTCCCCAGACATTTCTCCCGTGTAACAAAAATAAACTGTTCACACCACACGCTGTCCATAGAAATGAGGCGCGGCAAGGAGACGAAAAGGGGGGGGAAAGTGAGAAAATGTCAACGTCGTTTGGGAGACCATTCCCATGCCCGACCCGGGAAAGTTGTCAGTCACGTCTCGCAGGCAGCAGAGGTCTGGGAGCGCTGGAGGCGCTGCAGTGGCTGCCGAGCTCCCGCAGACTGACCCTGTGATCTTTGGCAGAGGGAGCCTCACAGTCCCCACCCACCGCGCTGCACCGCGGCACACTTGGCTGCCTCTTTCTGCCACCGCTTGGTCTTGACTGCTCTCTCCACATCCATACAGAGTGAGTCTTTAAATGGGTATTAAAATAAAAAGAATAAGGCACACCACGCCAAGATCTGCGCCTGCCCAGCCCCTGGATCACGGTCCGCCAGTCGCTCGCTTCCAGCAGCTTCCCACTGCCCCGGCCGCCTGTCTGACTGCACATGTGTGACCCAGCAGGTCCCTCTAGCGGCTCCGCGTCAGAATGAGTCCTCCGTCCACAACTTGTTGCTGACTCACTCTTTGCAGAACATATGATTAGTGTTTTACTTCAGGAATAGCGAGCACCAGCCGCAGCCCCAGAAGCCACGATAAACTGCCGTTAGCCCGCAAGGCGATGTCCCAGCCGCCTGCTTTCGGTAGTCGGTGATAATCACCGCACCTCCCCAGAACGGACACCTCTCGGTACCTGCTGCTGCGGCGCCGTCGCCTTTCTAGGAAGAAGGAATGAATGCAGAGACCGCTCGCGCATCAACAATACCGCGGACGGAGAAGATGCGTGTAATTGGGCTAACTGTTTATTGTGGCTAGACCCCCGACCTTCTTGCAGCGGACAGGGGGCCCCGCATCGGCTTTGCCATCTGAAGTGCATTGTTACACGTTTTCACACCACCGTGATGAGAGCGAACATGTTCGCCACACGCTTTTACGCATTTTTTGCCATAATGACCTCCATATTGTTCAAGGTCTGGCTTTCTTGTCAATCTTATTTGATTCCTCATTATTTAATGTTATTTCCTCTTACTATTGTATTTGTCCCTCCCCTGCTCACATATTCTTTGCCAGCCTTTAAATTGGATGGTTTATATCCTTATGCAGCTTAACATCATTATTTTTCGGCTTGTCTGTCGTTACTTCACAGGTTTTTCGGTAAGGAGCCACCACTGCACCGGAAATCATTCCAATCTAAGTATCTTCACTTCGCATCTGTGTCTGTAAGTTGATTTATTTATATTTATATTTAATTGTATGTATGCTCGCTCTCTCTCTCTTTCTCTCTCTCTCTCTATCTATATATATATATATGTATATATATATATATATATATACATATATATATATCTATTTTAAATATGTATATGTGTGTGTATAATATACATAATATACACACACACTCCCATATATACACATGTATATTTATGTGCTAATCTACATTTAAGTGATTTAAAAAAAAATATTCTACAGAGTTTTATATAGCGCGAACTTGACCCGAAGGTATCGGGTATCAGAACGCTTTACATAGCACCAGTTACGTTACATGAGGACACGTTAATTTTTTTGTTAGGCACAGGGAGATCAAGTGATTTGCCCAGAATCACAGGATGTTCTGCGTCATTGCTGAGACTAGAACCCGATTCCCCAGATTCGAGGTTGACTGACCTTGCCGTTAGGCCTACTCCTCTCCCCAAAAAAACTCCTCTCCTCTAAAAACTATTTTTTATCAGAATTAATCAAGAATTATCAAAAGCCCTTGCCTTGCTAATTTGTTTTTCAATTTCTATATTATGTGTGTAAATCTATCTATCTATCTATCTATCTATCTATCTATCTATCTATCTATCTATCTATCTATCTATATCCATCCATCTATCTATCTATCTACCTACCTACCCATATTTAGATGCATTTATATTTGATGCTATTTTCCATTTGATATATTAAGAGTTTCATTTTTTAATATATCTTCTCAGTAGCACCCACACATACAAATGTTTCTAATTTAAAATGTTCGTTTTATTGGAGGGTGATCCCATAGTAGCCCTTTTGAAAGATTATTTAATTTTTTTCTGGGGGGGAGGGTTAAACTCTATGCCCCCTTTTATATTGTCTCGTTGAAAAGTCTTTATTTGAAATGATCTACTATTTTTTGACAAATATGCTGTACTATAGTGCATTTTAAAATGTGTACTTATTTAATTCTTTACAGAAATGTCTACAGAGTACCGCACTAATAGCTGAAATATTACCAACCTTCTTAAAGGAATTAAAAAAAGCATGGTTCTCCGCAACTGCTGCAAAAATATGCATGGAAAAATATAAATTCTGCAAGAATTTGGGTTGTTGGTTGACTGGGTGTAAGGCCGGGTGAAGCAACAGCCACACTGCTTTACAGGGTGTACTAAAAAAAACATTAAATTAACCTGTGCTTAACCCTGTGTAGCTTGGTACAAAAAGCAGTCAGGCTTAACTTAGAGGCAATGTGTAAAGTAGAACACAAGAAAAATCACAAACCAATTTAGAAACATGGAGTACATTTAATAAACTATTTTCCATCAAAACAGCATAAATCAAAACAGAAGAACCAGAGTTATGAATTTTAAAAGTTTTTGTAAAAACTAGTGCTTAAAAGATGAAAGCGCCAACTGCGGACATCTAGGTGCGGGAGACTGGGTCAAAGTCAAATGGTACGGCCAACCGCGATGGAGTGGGGTTTGGATATAAGATGTGGATTGGGCCTCGTCAGTGCTTACCTTTGCACTTTAAAGAAATTCTGAGAAAAGGTGTCTTAGAAGGTAAAGTTGAGCGTGACAAGGCTGCAGGAGGTTTTGGAGGAGGGAGCTTTGTCGCCGAATGTCCTTGGGTCAAAGGCGCGATTAAGATTTCTCCATTAGGATTTAGTTGCCAAAATGGAGGTAAAACATCTCTGGTGGAACGAGTCTGAGGGCTGATCCCAAGACAATTTCACGAGGTCGGATACCCCTCTGGCGAAGGGCCGATTAGAAGCATTCGCTGCTGCGTAGAACAATGTAGCAGAAGAAGCTGCAAAATCAATCTGACAGGCGCTGCACCTCAGGCAGATAGGCAAGCAGGTTGGTCCTGGTCTCCACCTGGTTCTCAGAGCAATTTGTGACTAATATTTTTCCTCCATTTTTGGATCTGGCCATCTGGGCACCTTTAGCACCACAACCAAGAGTCCAGGGCTGGTGGTACACCTGTTGGGGGTTCAGGACTCACCCAGGCTGGGTCTAGTTGGAGGTTCAAGATGGTGGGAATCTTTTATGTCCTTGTGGCTCAGAACATGAGGCCAGCAAACTAGTCCTTGGAATCACTTCTGGTAGTCCTGGGTGCAGGTGAACAGGCAAGGGTCAACAGCAGGGCTGGCCTCTGAGGTATTCAAGGTAGGCTCCAGGCAGCAACGCAGTCCTTCCTGGTACAGCAGCAGTCTGGCAGAGTGAACAGCAGGTAACAACAGAAGGCAGTCCTCTGAGAGTCCTTCTGCAGGCCCAGTAGTGAAGTGAAAAGCTTGTCCGAAGGTCCTGATTTTATACCCTGGTACCCTTCTTCTGGAATGTGGAAGAAGCTTTTGGAAAAGCTCTTTGAAGTGAATGGAATTTTGTGAATCCCCTGTTGTGGCTCCAAGCTAGCTGGGTCATTTGGCCCTTTGTGTGAAGTCAGAGCACAGGCTATTCGGTTGTAAGTGGAGCTGTGCTCAGCTATGCCAGCAGATGACCCATTGAGGCACACCTAACCCTTCTATAGTGTAATTGTTTCAGAGAAATTCACAAAGTCTAACTGTCAGGTACACCCAGTTATGTGACCTAAAACAGGCTGCAGGCACAAAGGGCAGGAAAATGCCAACTGTCTAAGTGGCATTTTAAAATTGTAATGACAAATCAAACTTTACCATTAAAGAGGGATTATCATTTCAATTTCATAAACACCAAACATGACACAGTTACCAGCTCTCAGTTGAAAATTACAGCTTATTAAATGTAGTAAGGAATCTCCAAAGTTATCCTATGAGAGGGGTAGGTCTCAGAAGTGAAAAACAAATTTAGGAGTTTTTCACTACCAGGACATGTAAAACCTAAACGTACATGTCCAGCCTTTTAATTGCACAGCACCCTGTCCTATGGGATACCTAGAGCCTACCTCAGAGGTAATGTATATGTGATAAGAGGGGAATTTAAGGCTTGGCAAGGGGATTTAAATGGTAAATTGGCTTGGCAGTTTACAGCTGCATGTAGACTGCAATGGCATGCCTGGGACATGTTTTAAGATGCTATGTAAGAGGGTGGCACAATAGGTGCTGCAGGCCCACTAGTGCGGTAATTGCAAACACAACAGTGATGGACAGAATGTGGATCAATGTCACACATTCACCCCAGTCCAAAGATCTGGGCCCAAATCCATCGTTTTTCCACTCCACACCACCCTGGGTTAGACAATGGCGATATGCAAATCAGCGCTGACCCTGTGCCCCATGGGAACAGTCCAGTCCGAACTACAAAAGCCATGTCCTTCCCAGAACGGAAACAAGCATCCGAGGACCGGCCCGGTTTCGAGGTAACACCTCTCATCAGCCCGGCTAGCTTGATTCCAGTGGTGTGGAGTGCCTGGGACTCACGTCTGAGCATCCCCAGTACACTTAGAGCGGTAATTGCAAACACAACAGTGATGGACAGAATGTGGATCAATGTCACACATTCACCCCAGTCCAAAGATCTGGGCCCAAATCCATCGTTTTTCCACTCCACACCACCCTGGGTTAGACAATGGCGATATGCAAATCAGCGCTGACCCTGTGCCCCATGGGAACAGTCCAGTCCGAACTACAAAAGCCATGTCCTTCCCAGAACGGAAACAAGCATCCGAGGACCGGCCCGGTTTCGAGGTAACACCTCTCATCAGCCCGGCTAGCTTGATTCCAGTGGTGTGGAGTGCCTGGGACTCACGTCTGAGCATCCCCAGTACACTTAGAGCGGTAATTGCAAACACAACAGTGATGGACAGAATGTGGATCAATGTCACACATTCACCCCAGTCCAAAGATCTGGGCCCAAATCCATCATTTTTCCACTCCACACCACCCTGGGTTAGACAATGGCGATATGCAAATCAGCGCTGACCCTGTGCCCCATGGGAACAGTCCAGTCCGAACTACAAAGGCCATGTCCTTCCCAGAACGGAAACAAGCATCCGAGGACCGGCCCGGTTTCGAGGTAACACCTCTCATCAGCCCGGCTAGCTTGATTCCAGTGGTGTGGAGTGCCTGGGACTCACGTCTGAGCATCCCCAGTACACTTAGAGCGGTAATTGCAAACACAACAGTGATGGACAGAATGTGGATCAATGTCACACATTCACCCCAGTCCAAAGATCTGGGCCCAAATCCATCTTTTTTCCACTCCACACCACCCTGGGTTAGACAATGGCGATATGCAAATCAGCACTGACCCTGTGCCCCATGGGAACAGTCCAGTCCGAACTACAAAAGCCATGTCCTTCCCAGAACGGAAACAAGCATCCGAGGACCGGCCCGGTTTCGAGGTAACACCTCTCATCAGCCCGGCTAGCTTGATTCCAGTGGTCTGGAGTGCCTGGGACTCACGTCTGAGCATCCCCAGTACACTTAGAGCGGTAATTGCAAACACAACAGTGATGGACAGAATGTGGATCAATGTCACACATTCACCCCAGTCCAAAGATCTGGGCCCAAATCCATCGTTTTTCCACTCCACACCACCCTGG
Organism: Lissotriton helveticus; assembly: GCF_964261635.1. NCBI lineage: Eukaryota > Metazoa > Chordata > Amphibia > Caudata > Salamandridae > Lissotriton > Lissotriton helveticus. The sequence goes on from NC_136068.1 coordinate 1,207,851,667, forward strand.
GTTAGACAATGGCGATATGCAAATCAGCGCTGACCCTGTGCCCCATGGGAACAGTCCAGTCCGAACTACAAAAGCCATGTCCTTCCCAGAACGGAAACAAGCATCCGAGGACCGGCCCGGTTTCGAGGTAACACCTCTCATCAGCCCGGCTAGCTTGATTCCAGTGGTGTGGAGTGCCTGGGACTCACGTCTGAGCATCCCCAGTACACTTAGAGCGGTAATTGCAAACACAACAGTGATGGACAGAATGTGGATCAATGTCACACATTCACCCCAGTCCAAAGATCTGGGCCCAAATCCATCGTTTTTCCACTCCACACCACCCTGGGTTAGACAATGGCGATATGCAAATCAGCCCTGACCCTGTGCCCCATGGGAACAGTCCAGTCCGAACTACAAAAGCCATGTCCTTCCCAGAACGGAAACAAGCATCCGAGGACCGGCCCGGTTTCGAGGTAACACCTCTCATCAGCCCGGCTAGCTTGATTCCAGTGGTGTGGAGTGCCTGGGACTCACGTCTGAGCATCCCCAGTACGCTTAGAGAGGTAATTGCAAACACAACAGTGATGGACAGAATGTGGATCAATGTCACACATTCACCCCAGTCCAAAGATCTGGGCCCAAATCCATCGTTTTTCCACTCCACACCACCCTGGGTTAGACAATGGCGATATGCAAATCAGCGCTGACCCTGTGCCCCATGGGAACAGTCCAGTCCGAACTACAAAAGCCATGTCCTTCCCAGAACGGAAACAAGCATCCGAGGACCGGCCCGGTTTCGAGGTAACACCTCTCATCAGCCCGGCTAGCTTGATTCCAGTGGTGTGGAGTGCCTGGGACTCACGTCTGAGCATCCCCAGTACACTTAGAGCGGTAATTGCAAACACAACAGTGATGGACAGAATGTGGATCAATGTCACACATTCACCCCAGTCCAAAGATCTGGGCCCAAATCCATAGTTTTTCCACTCCACACCACCCTGGGTTAGACAATGGCGATATGCAAATCAGCGCTGACCCTGTGCCCCATGGGAACAGTCCAGTCCGAACTACAAAAGCCATGTCCTTCCCAGAACGGAAACAAGCATCCGAGGACCGGCCCGGTTTCGAGGTAACACCTCTCATCAGCCCGGCTAGCTTGATTCCAGTGGTGTGGAGTGCCTGGGACTCACGTCTGAGCATCCCCAGTACACTTAGAGCGGTAATTGCAAACACAACAGTGATGGACAGAATGTGGATCAATGTCACACATTCACCCCAGTCCAAAGATCTGGGCCCAAATCCATCGTTTTTCCACTCCACACCACCCTGGGTTAGACAATGGCGATATGCAAATCAGCGCTGACCCTGTGCCCCATGGGAGCAGCCCAGTCCGAACTACAAAAGCCATGTCCTTCCCGGAACGGAAACAAGCATCCGAGGACCGGCCCGGTTTCGAGGTAACACCTCTCATCAGCCCGGCTAGCTTGATTCCAGTGGTGTGGAGTGCCTGGGACTCACGTCTGAGCATCCCCAGTACACTTAGAGCGGTAATTGCAAACACAACAGTGATGGACAGAATGTGGATCAATGTCACACATTCACCCCAGTCCAAAGATCTGGGCCCAAATCCATCGTTTTTCCACTCCACACCACCCTGGGTTAGACAATGGCGATATGCAAATCAGCGCTGTCCATCATTGTTGTGTTTGCAGTTACCGCTCTAAGTGTACTGGGGATGCTCAGACGTGAGTCCCAGGCACTCCACACCACTGGAATCAAGCTAGCCGGGCTGAAGAGAGGTGTTACCTCGAAACCGGGCCGGTCCTCGGATGCTTGTTTCCGTTCTGGGAAGGACATGGCTTTTGTAGTTCGGACTGGACTGTTCCCATGGGGCACAGGGTCAGTGCTGATTTGCATATCGCCATTGTCTAACCCAGGGTGGTGTGGAGTGGAAAAACGATGGATTTGGGCCCAGATCTTTGGACTGGGGTGAATGTGTGACATTGATCCACATTCTGTCCATCATTGTTGTGTTTGCAGTTGCAGGCCCACTAGTGGCATTCAATTTACAGGCCCTCAGAATACGATATATCACTCCACAAGGGACTTATAGGTAAATTAGATATATCAATTGGATATAATCCAATCAAACAATATTTAATTGAGATAACACAAGCACTTTAGCACTGGTAAGAAGTGATAAAATGCCTAGAGTCCTAATGCCATTAAGTAAAATGGGTTTACCCCATGACCCTCAGAACCTGGATGTCTGAAATCACCCCCACAGACCCCTGATTCGCACAGCAGTGGATGTGACTCATCTACATTCCTGCATTTAGAAACTGACTCAACCTACCCCTGATGGTTCTTCAATGACCCAGTTTTCCATTCTTGACTAGGTAATCATCCAGCACTTCGGTCTGGTCCAACTTTTATTCTTTTAAATTCCATGCAGTTCCTTTATTCCTGCCCTGTCATTAATTCCACAGAATCCAACCCTTCGTGGATCGACCAATCGAAGCCCTCATCAGATCTTTGATGGTTACTACTACTGGTAGGTTTTCACAACCAATGGTCAATCCTTTCATACTATGTAACACACCATACTTATGGCTAAATTCTTTCATAGGCTGTCCTACCTCGTCGTGAAGAAGACCCGACGTGACCTCAATTGAATCACAAACTTTCGTGGGTCGAAACATTGACGTGCCTACACAATCTTTTCCCATTCTCTACACTCCCTGTAATAGAAAACACCCAATTGGTTATTGCAGTTTTAAAAAAATTTAACCACAACCGTGTGAAATTCAAGGAAGACTTGCTGGTGGTCACGGACTCGATTGCTTCAAAGTGCTTGCAGCTGAATGCTCCTAAGTCAGAAATTCTGTTGTTTGGGAGAGACCGGGACTTGTGGTCGGAGCAATATTGGCCAGACCGACTAAAACCAGCACCACCGCCTAAAGAGGCAGTTAAGAATCTAGGTGTTTGGATCCTCCTTTGAAGTCCAATCCAAATCAGAAGCAGGGACCTGCTTTGGGCTCCTGCGAGGATTAAAACCTCTTCTTGGTTTCGTTGATTCAAAAATCTGACAGACCATGATTCAGGTCAGGATTTTATCTAGATTAGACTATGGCAACTATCTATATTTAGATGCCAATACGTTCAGTATCCAGCTTCTGGCGCTCCCAAAATCTTGCTCTGTGTCCATGCTTCTACCTAAACTACATTGGCTACCAGTAGAAAAAAAAGAATCCAGTTTAAATCGTTGTGTGTGGCTCATAAAATTCTGACTCAACAAACCCCGCCGGGGCTGTCAGAGCTGCTAGCTGTTTATGTTCCGCGGCGCACCCTACGTACAGCTGACCTAGGGTTGGCTTGTATTCCTCGAGTTTTAGGAGCCAGGGCAGGAGGCCGCTCTTTTAGAACCCTCGCGGCCAGACTCTGGAACTCCCTCCCAGTTTCCATCAGAGGGATCCAGAATCACCTTGCTTTTCGCAAAGCCATAAAGACCTGTTTTTTTTCCGGCGTAATTCCTCTTTAGCTTCTATAGTCACATTTCCTTGGTTGCACTGGGACGCCCCATTGCTGGGGCAGCCATGCGTATTACAAATCTCTTATATATATAAATATATATATATATACGCAAAAAAGAAGGAGAGAACTCTGGGTAGTTCTCAAGTTTAGGTGGAAAGCAGCTCCTGTTAGGGCACTCTCAACACCAGCGACACTCTAGATCTGCTCACCTCAAATGTCTGTTTTTCTATCAAATTCTTTAAGCATAGGATTAGCAAAGTGCTATCCACGCCGAGATAGAAAAGGACAAACAGCCACATGCATCAAGCGATTTAGGAATCGCAAACGGTGCGAATCCCAAAAATCGGCCGTTTGCGATTCCTAAATCACTATTTGGGATGCATCAATCAAAAATCCAAGAAATCGCTATTTTTTGCGATTTCTAAAAATGCGATTGCATTTAAGGAATCGCAATTTGCGATTCCTTAAATGCAAAGCATGACATCTTTAAAAATTGCGAATTCGCAATTAGGATGAAAAAATTACCATGAGGTTGGACCTCATGGTAATTTGCGAAAAATCTGAAAAATGCATTTTTGTGCTTTTTTCAAACTGTCTTGTTGTGCACACACATGCCCTTAGGGCATGTGTGTGCACAACATATGTGCATAGATTGATTTCAGGGGTGCAACAGGGTGTCCTTTGGACACCCCTGCACCCTTGAAATCTCAATCTCAATTTGCGATTAGCTAATAGCGAATCGCAAATTGAGATTGACTTCCCATTCATTCCTATGGGCCTTTTGGTCCATAGGAATCAATGGGAAGGTATTCCTTAATTGCGATTCGCAAATTGTGAATCGCAATTAACGAATAATAAGGAATCGCTAAAAAAATTGCAATTTTTTGATGCATTGCCGTTTGCGTTTCCTTAATTGCGATTCCTTCATTTTCGCAATTATGGAATCGCAAACGGCAACAATGATGCATGTACCTGAGTGTCTTTTGCTATTTCTACAGCGAAGTCTTTAAGCTTAGGACTAGCACAGTGCTGTCCTTGCCGAGCTTTAAAATGACAAAAGCCATTTACCACTCCAGGCACAGTACTACAGCTTTGAATTGGTAAAATACCAACTCAAGCCAACCTGAAATGCATAAAAGCAACCCCTGACACAGTGTTTCACTCTAATTAGAGCTCTTCAGAGAGGTATAGCTTTGTCCAGACACAAGGGAGCACCCAGTATAAGTCAAAACAAAACTCTTTCAGGCATAGAGTGACACATAAATTATGCAAAAAAGGAGAGAAATCTGAGTAGTTCTCAAGTTTAGGTGGAAAGCAGCTCCTGTTAGAGCACTCTCAACACCAGTGACACTCTAGATCTGCTCACCTCAAATGTCTGTTTTTCTATCAAAGTCTTTAAGCATAGGATTAGCAAAGTGCTATCCACACCGAGATAAAAAAGGACAGTCTTTTGCCATTTCTACAGCAAAGTCTTTAAGCATAGGACTAGCACAGTGCTGTCCTTGCCGAGCATTAAAATGACAAAAGCCATTTACCACTCCAGGCACAGTACTACAGCTTTGAATTGATAAAATACCAACTCAAGCCAACCTGAAATGAGTAAAAGCAACCCCTGACACAGTGTTTTGCTCTAATTAGAGCTCTTCAGAGAGGTATAGCTTTGTCCAGATACAAGGGAGCATCTAGTATAAGTCAAAACAAAACCCTTTCAGGCATAGAGTGACACATAAAGTATGCAAAAAAGAAGGAGAGAACTCTGGGTAGTTCTCAAGTTTAGGTGGAAAGCAGCTCCTGTTAGAGCTCTCTCAACACCAGCGACACTCTAGATCTGCTCACCTCAAATGTCTGTTTTTCTATCAAAGTCTTTAAGCATAGGATTAGCAAAGTGCTATCCACGCTGAGATAGAAAAGGACAAAGTCTTTTGCCATTTCCACAGCAAAGTCTTTAAGCATAGGACTAGCACAGTGCTGTCCTTGCCGAGCTTTAAAATGACAAAAGCCATTTACCAGTCCAGGCACAGTACTACTTATATATATATTCACAGAAAAAACCATAGGTTATAGACCATATATAGTTAGGAATTAGCATTTACAAAACCTTGAAAATTCACTGAAAAAACCATAGGTTATAGACCATATATAGTTAGGAATTAGCATTTAGAAAACCTTATTTCACTCACACAAAATCATTGAAATTCCATATATAGTTAGTTGCACTAACTATATATCGCGCACCCGCAATCCACTGCTGATGATGTCACATATTACATCATTCATGACATGGTCAGTGACATCACTGATGACATCACTGATGACATCTCAAATGACATCACTGATGATATCTCTTTTGACATCAATGGTCACATCAATGATGATATCATTAATGTGACAATACAATGCATCTCCTCAACTTTAATATAACCTCTGTTACACCCAGTGTTAAATACAGAGTATAATTTTTGAAACCATTGACACACCAATACTAGTTACTACATACGCATTCACTGATTCCTACGTCTACACACACATTCACTCATTCACCCATACAATCATTCATACATACAATCACTCATCTTTACAACACTATCATATGCACTCATACACCTATACAGACACTCACACTCTGCCACTCATCCATGGAGTTACTCACACACCTAGTCAGTCCTGTAAAGAATCAATCACACTTCCATTTTCTAATCTACACAGTTAAACATAGAGTACCTTACATTTTCAAACATATACTAACACATACTTACTCTCTTATAGAATCACTGATACAAGTACACATTGATCTGCACAGAGTCACACACCTCCCAGCCAGCCATACACACACTCAGTCTCCCATACAAATACTTGTGCAACCAATCAATAACCCATATAGCTACTTATATAGCTACTGATCAACACATGCAGCAGCTTGCACAACAACAGACATACTGATGCACACTTTCAGACAGTTTAGTCACTAACCCGTGCATTTAGTAAGACGCATTTAATCACTCACTCATACAGTCAATCACGCACCTACTAAAACCTTCATTCAGACACTTATACATCCACTCATTCTTCAATATGTAAAACATATTTAAACTTTACAGAAACACATAATCACTGGATGTTGTCATCAGTGATGTCATCAGTGATGTCACTGACCATGTCATGAATGATGTAATATGTGACATCATCAGCAGTGGATTGCGGGTGCGCGATATATAGTTAGTGCAACTAACTATATATGGAATTTCAATGGTTTTGTGTGAGTGAAATAAGGTTTTCTAAATGCTAATTCCTAACTATATATGGTCTATAACCTATGGTTTTTTCAGTGAATTTTCAAGGTTTTGTAAATGCTAATTCCTAACTATATATGGTCTATAACCTATGGTTTTTTCTGTGAATTTCATTGTTTTTTTAACAGCTAATATCTGTAGCTGTAAAATGTATTCTTCTTTAAATCCAAAAATATATTTTATATGTTTATGAATAATTTTTTTTTAAAATATTTTTTTTTCTTCGTTCCCGCTTCGCGAATCGGGAAGCTTCCCGTTAGCTGACCTTGATGCCGCGAAATAGACCGCGAGCCGGTAAACGTTTCTTTACCGCAAGTGCCGCGTTAGAAAACAACATCGTGACGCCTCCCGTCCGCATGACGTTCCACGTTGTCGCGTGATACGTCATATGACGTGCTACGTTAGCGAACTGGTACGCGAAGCGAGTGCCAAAGCGCAGGTTTCTGGAAGCAAACCGGGAGGCCCTGCAAAGCGCTTAACGTAAACACAGCAAGTCATGTGACTTGGTAATAACACTTTTCATTGGTTCATTTCACTTTTGGTTTCCTAATGATGTAAGACTAGGTCATATAATCTAAAATGAACACTTTTGATTGGTTGAGAACTCTTGTTTTTCCCAAATGATGAAAATCCCTCCTTCTTTCCTCACTCTGACTTTCATCATTGTGAGAGAAAGACCCTTTGTGATCACTGAGCAATGGCTTCTTTAGTAGCTTCAGCTGGTGCTTCCCCACCACCTCCACCACATCCAAGGAAGAGTGGACCACCTGCTCAAGTTGTAATTCAACAAGAAGAAGAAGAAGAGGAACAGGAGGACGAGCACGAAGAGAGGCAGTTTTTGCCTGAGCAGCCCAAGACGTCTCACCGGAAAGAAAACTTCATTTGGCAATTTTTTAAAATTCCCAAAGGTCAGAAAAAAGTAAATGCAAGATACGTAACTTGCCTTATATGTCAAGATAGACTGTCCAGAGGGACCGACAAAAAATACAGTTTCGGAAACTACACAATGCATCGCCATATGACTAGGTGGCATCCTAACAACTACAGTGCTGCACAGTTTCGGAACGACCTAGATAATCTCCCTATTATGGCCAGAAGATCTGTTGTACCGGAAGTAACGGGACCAGAGGGCAGGGAGATGGTGCCAAATATACAAATGAGATTTGGTGAAGTAAAACACACCTGCGTATTTTGCGATGGATTCATTTCCTACGGAGAAAGAAGCATCACTCTGATCAACAGAGCTATTGACTATCATATGCAAGTTTGTCCGAAACGCCCAAAATAATAAATACTTCTTTTTTTTGTTTTGTTGCTCCTGTTGAGCCCTTTACAATGAATCGTTTTCATTGCCCCCTCCAAGAAAAACCCAAAAAAATATAAAACTGTTCCGAAAAATTCAAAAACATTAAAAAAATGTTCAGAAAAAAAAAAAAAAAGTTCTTTTCAGAACTACCTCCCCGTTATTAAAAAATTGGTACAATATTTGGAACTGTGCCAACCTCTATTTCTCTTAGTTCGCTTCCTAGTTCGCTCGCTGGTACGCGAACTGGAAGCGAACCAAAAACAGTAAGTATAAGGGAAGGAAACACACACTTATGTTAAAAGAAAGACAGCTATAGGGGAGTAAACTAGAGATACTATTACCCATAATCCACTACTGATGATGTCACATATTACATCATTCATGACATGCTCAGTGACATCATCAGCAGAGGATTGCGGGTGTTTTGGCAACATGCCTTATCCACGGTTTAATAACGCTGCCTTTTGCTTTATATAAGTTTTCAAATTGTATGAAATATATACCAATAGGTCTTTATGAACCTTTAGGTAGTGCTTTTGTTCATGAGGTCTGGTCGCTTCCATACACATACAGATGTTTCAAAGATGATCAAGAAGTTTATCTGAATGGAGAGGAATGCACTGAGACGCCAGATCATTCACTAATGTGTAGGCACATACAGTTACACGATTCATGCAACAAACACCGACCAAATATGGCTTGCGTGTTGCAAGGCACGCCAGTTCCTGCTATCATCCCCACGTTCAAGTTGTTGGAAAATGGTAGTTATTTGATGCTCAATAATGAAGATTGTTCTGAGTTAATTAAAAGTATTCCTTTTATCGTAACAGTAAGTGAACGGGTTATTTGCTGCAGAAATGTTCTATTTCCTCCCACACATGAACATAGGGAGTTTTCAATCTGGCCACAAATACCAACCTTGGGACACGTTTCAACGGCATGACAAGAATAAGAGCTCTTTTGTCTCAGAGAGAGGTGGCCTTGAGTTCGGCCCGTGAAACTTTCGTACTTCACATAGCGAACACCCGTACACAGGTTTGCCTTTCAATTTCAGCAACATGTTTCCGACTATCTTTAACGCATCCTCCACAAAATCCCTGGCACACTTTTTTAAAGTTGTTACCAGTGGTCTCGTGACTTCATTTGAGAAAATCTTTGGAGTCATCCCTGCTCCCTTTCATTCCATTTTCTCCACTCTGGTTCGTGGATTGCATTTTTACTTGCATTACCAGCGGACGCTCTTGTGCTTTTTTACATTTTTAAATATGGATGTCCCTCCTATGCAACCTCCGACCCTGCAGCTGCTGACACTGTTCCGCAATCGCATGCTAGAATATTATGGCACAATGCCGTTGGCGATATTAAGCACGGCATATGGATTATCTTTTCGGTTCTCCTACTTCACCTGTGTCCAGCCTGTATTTCACTGCCTGACCTGTGATTTCGATTGGGCCATTGATTTGTGTCTCTGCGGACCGGTTTCTCCTGACGTCGACTTTAATCAGCTGATGACTCCTATCATTACTCACGAGTTGATTTGTCCTGGCGAAAGGATTATGGCTGTGGCATTGATGCATGGACTACTTGGTCCCTGGAATTTACTGGCGGCAGCACAGTCTTTCTTGGAACACAGCTTTCTTGAAAACCCACCGAGCTGTCCTCTGATGGTGATAGAGGATCCGGTGCTGGGAGAGCACGTATGTTCTTTTCCGCTTTTAAATTGGATGGCTGAACTGTTTTCGGATGAAGACGGTGACTTCCTGTTGGAGGCTGTTGCAGCTTATTTTGCATACACAGTTATGTCATAGACCTTTTTCATGTTTCATATGCTGAGTACTAGCATTTCATTGACAATTCATTGACTTAATTGTCAAGTTTTTATTATTTACCTTGCCTATTGGCTTAAGACTCGATAAAGTACTTGGCTGTTTTATTTTTCTTTAGCATTGAATTTTCCTACTTTTTAATGCTTTACCTTGCGGACCGTCCACATATAAACTTGCAATCTGCTCTCATGAGATGGCACTTCTATTATCTTATTCAGTTCGTTTCCGGATCATGAGGAGGTGTCATCTAGGTCCTGGATATCTTTACACCGTGTTAAGTTAGCATGGGCTCATTACCGGTTTAAACGCCATTTTTCCTTTTTTGCAACTTCTGCACACGACATTTAGTTGTTGCTTTAGCTTTCCACCTAGTAGTTCATCGTGGTTTACATGAGAATAATATGTTATTGGTCTACTATCTGCTTTACTTGTTAAACTATATCTGTACAGCGAGTGCTAAAGTTTCAAGAACAACACGATACAGAATTGTTATGAGGTCTGATCTCCACGACTTCATACTCATAACATAAGTGCAACTTCTGCCAATTCTGGGCATGAGGCGGGTTTTATATTGCTTTGCCGAACACACATACACAACAGTTGATGCGGTTCACATGAAGAGAGAGCTGGTGTATGCTGATGTGATTCCTTCAAATCTAAGACACTAAAGTATGGGCACGCCCTAAACCAACACAAAGAGACCTTCTTAGCAAATAATATAATATGTGTATTAGGGAGGGTGAGATATAAGCAGCCGCGGGCCGTGGAGGGAGTTACGGTGAGGCAGGGAGGCGGGGAGGGGGAGAAGCAGGGTGGAGCCCTCTCTACCTTGCCCCTCCCCCTCCCCGCCTCCCTGCCCCACCGTAACTCCCTCCACGGCCCGCGGCTGCTTATAAGTGTTGCTAACTCTTATTCATTTACAGCATGTTAACATACTGTCACCATTCGCTTTTTATGTACTAGTAACTATGCTGGTAATTTTGCTACTGATAATATGTGTACTTGTATTCTCCACCCTGCTTCTCCCCCTCCCCGCCTCCCTGCCTCACCGTAACTCCCTCCACGGCCCGCGGCTGCTTATAAGTGTTGCTAACTCTTATTCATTTACAGCATGTTAACATACTATCACCATTCACTTTTTATGTACTAGTAACTATGCTGGTAATTTTGCTACTGATAATATGTGTACTTTTATTATCTAAGGTACTACGCCTGAGAAGACGGCATTAGTAAATAAACATTTCAAATACACATGTGTTCTTCTTAACTCCATGTTCTGGTTTCTAAGAAATATATAACGACCGACTGTTCATGAGTTCCACGTATCCTGAGGTACTATAAGTTCATATTATGGATTGTCTAAACATTGAGAGTTTGTTATATCCAATGTGACACTGTACCTAGCTTGCTAAATAGTTTTTGATTACTAACGTGAGTTTTGGGACACCCTAATTCGCCGAGGTTCCAATCCTCTGTCCACAGTTCTGTGTGAGAACAGAAACCCTGCGACAGGGGCACCCCCGACCCTTGCTGGACCTTCATCACACTTGCGATACAACTCCAGCAATGCGCCACCTTTACGGCACAGATACATCACGCATCTGTGCTGTTTTTGCCCCGTGATGCGCCGCATTGTAAATGCAGCACACCATAGGTGACGGAACAGCGGCACAGAATGACTAACACATCCCTGGTGATGCGCCAGTCATCATAAATCTATCCCTATGCTTCTTATCTTGTTAGAGATGAACCGCCATATGTATCATCAAAGTTATTTGCATTTCCTAAATAGCGAACTTTAAGGAATAAATAGCGATTCTTTACCATTCCTAGTTTGCGATGAGCTATTTGCTAATTAGCCGAATGTAGCCCAATGAAGCCCAATGTAGCCCAATGTAGCCCAAAGATGGCCGCCAGACACACAAAAAAACAAATGTAGCCCAAATATCAGCCAGATGTAGCCCAACTATAGCCCAGTGACAGAATGACCAATCAGCTTCGCAAACCTCCGTTACGCGAAGCGGAGCGCTGTTACAGATATATATCTTTTTTTGAACGTTAATTTCTCAAAATCCACTGGAGCACATATATTGAGACCTAGCAAAGGCACATCGGGCTACCAGTCCCTAATATTTTGCCAAGTTTCGTGCAAATCCATTCAGCCGTTCAATTATTATTTTTATTATTTTTTTTTGCCCCGCGGGGCCCTTTTAAAACCTCCACATCAAACCTAGGGGGTCAGCGAGGATCTACTATGCCCCCTTATAGTTATTTCCCCCTTTGTTTTGACCTCCTCTTGTCTCTCGATCCTACCGAGAGACAAGATGGCGGCCGCTACGGACTGTTTGGAATGTTGACAGACGCCGGAGAACCAATCAGCTTCGCTTCACAAAGCTCCGTTGCGCGAAAAGTCCGCGAACCAGAGCGCTAACCGGTCCGCTGTTACAGATATATATCTTTTTTTAAACGTTAATTTCTCAAAATCCACTGGAGCACATATATTGAGACCTACAAAAGGCACATCGGGCTACCAGTCCCTACAATTTTGCCAAGTTTCGTGCAAATCCATTCAGCCGTTCGGGCTAAAAGTGAGGCCAACCGCCCTATGGAAAACTCAATGTTAAAAACACGTTTTGGGACCCCCCTTTTTTCTCGGCCCCCACTGGACGAACCCCCCCCAAATTTTCAAGGGCTGCTCAGAAACAAAATGTGCCATTTTCCTGAAAATTTCAGCCAATTCCGTCCACAAACGCCAAAGTTATTAGACATAGAATTTTCAAAAAACCCATAGAGAAAAAATCCTAACTATATATACCTACTGGCGACCGCCAGTAGGTAATATCCACAACAGACTCCTCCGGTTAAAGTAGAAGTTAGAGGCCACAACGGGGGATGTCTTGGAGGTATTTAATATGACAACAGGTATGATGCATTTCGGCGTGTAACGCCTTCCTCAGATGCCTAAGTTATTCCGGCACTGCTCCACCCGCACATTTGAATGCTGTAACAAAGTCCCATTGGTTCAAGCTTCACCCCACGGTCACGTGGCCACACACCCTCTGTAGTTTCGGGCTCGAACTACAGATCCTAGAGTTCACCATTAAGGGGGGTTTCAGCACGGGGGAAGAAAAATAATGTGTCCAGCCAGAGTTGGCAATTATTGACCAGGGAGGTGAACAAATGTCCAGATGGATGGCCTTGGATTGGAATTGTTGTCGTCAGGCCTCCTCGAGTCCCCACTGACGTTCCAGCCCCTCACGTAGATGACAGGCGGGCTGTGAGCCGAGCTGCAATGATGCCCAACTCCTCGTAAAGTTACGAGCCGCCCTGACGGCAGCCCTGTCCTTGATCCACACTTCGAGGCGGGCCGGAGTTACCAAATCCTTGGTGCAGTACAAGCCCACAGCAGCCGCTGTCCCAGCAATACTCCGGCCTCTTGATGGAACGGAGCCTCTAAAACACGCAACTGGGAAGCGTGTAAAATAACCACAACAGACCCCTCCGGTTATAGAAGTTGTTAGAGGCCACAACGGGGGATGTCTTGGAGGTCTTTAATAAGACAACAGGCATGATGCATTTCGGCGTGTATCGCCTTCCTCAGATGCCTAAGTTATCCCGGCACTGCTCCACCCGCACCTTTGTATGCTGTAACAAAGTCCCATTGGTTCAAGCTTCACCCCACGGTCACGTGGCCACACTACATCGTACTCCCAGAGTTCACCATTACGGGGGGTTGCAGCACGGGGGAAGCAAAAGAATGTCAGCAAAAGAATGTGTCCAGCCCGAGTGGGCAAATATTGACCAGGGAGGTGAACAGATGTCCAGATGGATGGTCTTCGATTGGAATTGTTGTCGTCAGGCCTCCTCGAGTCCCCACTGACGTTCCAGCCCCTCACGTAGATGACAGGCGGGCTGTGAGCCAAGCTGCAATGATGCCCAACTCCTCGTAAATATATATATATATATATATATATATATATATATGTGTGTGTGTGTATATATATATATATATATATATATTACACTCATCGGTTTCCACGCATCAGCTTTTGTGGCACTTGTCTGCGGTGTGTTGCTCCTGCGGTTGAAAGCAAAGCCACTACTAATTCCACATGTCTCCCGGTTTCCCAGAAAAGATTGGGCCGCACTCATCACAGGTTGTATTTACGCTTTTTGTTTATTCTTTTGCGTCTTGCATCAAAATGAATTCCTTAGGAATTTTACAGATGACAAAATTCCTACGCGTTTCGGCATTGCAAATGCCTTGATCACAGTATATTTTTCGCGGTTAGTTCTCGTTTTTTAAAGCTTTGAAAAAATAATTACATCATTTCCTATTCGTCATTCATGCCCCATAACTTTCTGGGAATTATAGTTTCTAACAATTTTCTTCCTATCTTGCAACTAGGCTTGTAAAAACATGGACTGGATTGTAATGTACTTGCAACAAGGGAATCACTATTCTATACATAGTGTTTAACCAATAATTGTTGCAAAGATTACGAAATATTTATCCCGCTATGGTACACCATTTGAGAATATATACAGGGACCCATTAGTTTGTTAAAAGAAAAAAGAACAAACAGTTCAAGATTTAACGCCTCATATCAATTCTGGATTCACTTATTCTTTTCAGTTTGTTTTAAACATTTTATTTTATTTTATCTTCAACGTCCTTCAATGGAGATATCTCATGTTGGTGCCCATTTTTTTATTATTCATTTTATGTGTCCATTTTAGCAGCAATTATTGGGAGTTTTTATAGATGTATGTATACCTCCTCCGATTGGTTCAGTCCAAAAGGCATCATACTTCTCATGTTAAGGATGTGTCTCGACTCTTTTTGACGGAGGATTTTCTCCTCGTTTTCCTCCTCTTGTGTTGAGCGGTACTGTTTCAATTCTATAAAACTTGAGAGTTTTCTAATCACTTTTATGGACATTCTCCATGTGTTTGGCCACAGCGTTACTATCTCCATTATTGATAGCGGGTATGTGCTGGAGTATCCGCTTGTGGACCTGTAGTCTAGTACTTCCCACGTACCGCAGGACACAGGGACAGTCCAGCACATACACCAAAAACTCCGTCTCACAGGTCAATTTTCTTTTGATCCTAGTAGGCCTGTTTTTAAAAGGGGTATGAAACTCTGTTTTGTTCATACCATGCTTACATGCCTTGCAGGAAGCACATTTAATTAAACCCTTACTGCCCATAATCCATGAGGAAGTTGTATTGACTTCTGGACTACTGGAGACCAGCGTGTTGCTCATAGAGCTGGCCTTCCTAAAAGTTAGATTTGGCGAGCGAGTAAGTCTTTCTCCCAGTGTAGGGTCATTCCTAATAGGAGCCCAATTTTTGTTGATGATTTTTCTAATAGCATGTTGTTGATTGCTATATGTTAGAATAAGCCGCAATGGTTGCTCTGTTTTAGGAATGTTACTACCTGTGCTCCT
The DNA here is from genome assembly GCF_964261635.1 of Lissotriton helveticus. Taxonomy (NCBI): domain Eukaryota; kingdom Metazoa; phylum Chordata; class Amphibia; order Caudata; family Salamandridae; genus Lissotriton; species Lissotriton helveticus. Next base: position 1,207,867,058 of record NC_136068.1, read on the forward strand.
GTTAACCAATGCCTGAGCTCTGCCCTGCGCATTAGCTCTGATTGTGGCTTTGTCAATTACATCAGGACTGTACCCCCTCTCAATGAATCTGGAGCGACATTCGGACTGAGCCTTAAAACAGTCTATATCTAGGCTGTAAACCCTTCTAATCTGTAACACCTCCCCATAGGGGATGCTGCGGATTAGAAGTGCTGGATGATTACTTTCCGCATGTAGCAAGGAATTTCCATCTGTACTTTTTCTATGCAGCCTAATATTTAACTGGTTATCACAGATAAAAATCTCAACATCAAGAAAGAAGACAGAGGACTTGCTGATGTGGCTGGTAAATTTTAAGTTAAGGTTGTTGATGTTCAAAGAATCAATATAGACCTGGGCCTCGCTCTCAGTTCCCTTCCAAATGATTAATAGATCATCAATGTACCTATACCAACGAATTATATGATTGTTCACGGTCTCATTACACGCCGGCATGAGGACCTGCCTCTCCCACAGCCCCATATGCAAACAAGCATAGCTAGGGGAGAAGCAGGCCCCCATCGCCACACCCCTGATTTGTTGGTACACCTGTTTTGAAAACAAAAAATAATTATTCTCTAGGCACATAGTGATGATCGCCATCAACATTTTGTTATGCTCAGAGTAACATATCGGACGTCTCTTTAGAAAATATTCTACTGCTTTTAAACCATCTCTATGATGGATGCTGGTATACAATGAAGAGACGTCTAACGATATGAGCATAAAGTCATCTTGCCAAACCACACTCTAGTTTTCGCAGCAAGTCACCTGTGTCTAAAACAAAGGAAGGTTCGCACATGTTCCTGAAGGAAATAATCTACATACTTGCTCACGTTTTCCATTATACTACCACACGCCGAAATTATGGGCCTGCCCAGTGGATTCTCTTTGTTCTTATGAATCTTGGGTATAAAATACACCACAGGCATCACCGGGCGGTCTTGAGAAAGCGGAACTCATCATTTGACAGTAAACAAGTACTTTTCCATGCTATCAGGCTGGAGTAAAACTGTTCCCAAGACGTTTTTTACTGTCCCCATATCACTCCGCCTGTAGCACTCTTTGTCACTTAGTTGGCTGGTTGCCTCCGTCATGTACATACTTCGAGGCCATAAGATGATGTTGCCACCCTTATCGGATTGGCCTACTATCACATTGATGTTAAGACGTAGTTTGTTCATCAACTTAAAATAGGCATCATTCTTGGCTGTGTATCATTTTTTAAATTCATTTTGTTTTTTGTATAGAATTTTAAGTTCCTGTGTCACTTTCTCATTAAAAACATCGATGTTATCTCTCATCATCACTGGGCAGAATTTTAATTTAAAAGCAGTTAATGGTCCTTGAGCTTGTTCTTTTGGACCTTGACTAAGAATCCCCAACGTGATATTACCTTCATCTCCTAAATCGTGGAGATCTTGCATTAACTCAGCATCCTGTACTGTTAAACATGCATCCACTACCACTTGTCAGTACCAAAGCTTGTTTTTGTTTTCCTAATCCTTGCAGGAGATGACATTTTTTCAGTTTGATCTTCCACACAAACTTATATACATCTATACGGCAGTCCGCATACTTGAAATCGCATCTGGGACTGAATGATAAGCCCAGGGATAAAATTGAGATCTCACTCTCTGATAATGGGATATCCGTTAAGTTGATAACAGTTTGTGCATCCTCAGACTGCCTCAATGTGCTGCCTACCGATTCCATTGTTTTTTCGTCTTCTTGGTGTACAGTTTTTTTGCTGCGCTGTTTGCAGCATTGCCTGTGTTCCCATCTTTTACGGTTTCTTGTGAGTTTTTTTAACACCCTGCGCACGTGGACGTAATGTTTGGCGCCTGTCTTGTCGTAAACAGTCCACTTCCTGTGCCAAGGTGTATTTCAGAAACCCCATCCTTTGAGCTCTAGTAATTTCATTATCAGTGCCACTGTCCACTGCAGAACTTAGGTCCGACGCAGACGCCGATGCTGCAGCTGACATTTCATTTAACTGCGTCGGAGGGGCTGTCAATGGTGGTTGCATTTGTTTCTTATTGGCCTTAACACTGTCATATTTTCTCGAGAAGGTAAAGATTTGGCCGTGTTCGCAATCCAGTTTATCTCTCTGGAACTTGAAACTTTTTCGTTTATTTATGATGTCCTCTTCCCGAGATAATCGTGCCAACATATCCTCCCTGTACTTTATAATTGTTGGTGTTGTCTCCACCTTGTCAATTTCAACATTCAGGGAGTCAATCTCTTTTTGGAGTTTTTCTCTATCGCTTTCTGCATACTTGACCAGGAGCACAACTAATCTCCTTGATGACTCCAAATTTACCTCCGCTCATTCCGACAGCATATTAGGGTCAGGATTCTCATAACTGGGGACCAGCATTATGCGCAGCCCCCGCGGTATCCGACCCACTTCCAAATAACGGCTGAGAGAACGATGCTCCCACCACTTTGCCTGTTCAGATTTCATTAGCTTTTCAAATTTTTTAAACAAGTCCCGTATGTTGGTGTTTGTATCACTGATCGGCATTGAGTTTATGCTGGAAATACTCTCCCCACTCGGGGCATCACTGAATAAGTCACACGCCGCCGCTTCCCGGCTGCGTAACATGTCGGCAGACATGGTGCTAACAAACTAGGGGCAATCCCAAATGCTTACGCTGAAATAAATGTCAATGCTAGCGTTTTGGTATGTACACAACTTCCTCACCGTCTGATACGATCTCTCCTACTTCCGCTCCGTTTCAGGTGCCGGTAACTGCGGAAGCTAGCAACTCTCCAGCACCTCTCCACCGAACTGTAGGAGCACTCTTTTTGCTAGACGGGGGCAACCACGGCTACTTCTCCACGAAGTATATATATATATATATATATATATATATATATATATATATATATATAATATATATATATATATATATATATATATATATATATATATAATGTATGTATATATATACATATATACATATATATATATATATATATATATATATGTATATATATATATATATATATTCCAAAGAAAAGCCCCGAGCTTCTGAAGCAGCACTCCACAAGGGTTCAGTTTTCAAAACCATATATTCAGGAAAAAACGGCTCCAAGACTCAGATGAGTCTCTCTCCCTGACTAGTTTCGGTGCTGTCAAGCACCTTAATCATAGGGCGGCGCTTCGGTATAACCTGCATTAGACCTCCACCTTTTATCCCCGCATGGCACTCGCTTTCCAGTAAGCTGTATGCCGGAAGTAGAAGTCCCAATTCTGCCATTCAAGTATGGCGAGGTCTTAACCAAATGTTTTCACTGCTGATTTACATAATTTCATCTGTCACAGCCCTTCGGGGGCTTTAAAATATTTACAAACATTGGGGGGATGAAAGACTTGCGATAACTGGGGCCCCACCGATAGGGTAGAATCGGCACTATGACTCCCGGCATGCCACGCATTGGAGAGTGCATGCCAACAAAGTAGAAAACAGTCATGGTGCATCCGGGTTTTCGCTACTCCCATCCTAAGATTAAGGTGCCAGGTGAAAAGCAATTAGTACAGACCTGTATTCCGGCTCCGTAAATAAAAGGCTCATGTTGAACCACCCTCTGGAGAGCGTCCTTAAAGCTTGGAGGTTCTTTTGGCGAATGTTAATGCACGGCGGCTCCGGCCGTGGAGGACTGCACCACCTGGTGAATTGTCAACAGGTCTGTACCCTGCGAACTGGAGTGCAGCGTTTCAACAGCACAGTGGTGTTTTGATTGGGGAACTGGAAAATGCATCTGTGGCCCATCAGAGGGCTTTAAAATATTTACAAACATTGGGGGCATGAAAGACTTGTGATAACTGGGGCCCCACCGATGGGGAAGAATCGGCACTATGACTCCCGGCATGCCACGCACTGGAGAGTGCATGCCAACAAAGGAGAAAATGGTGCATCCCGGGTTTTCGCTACCTCCCATCCTAAGATTAAGGTGCCAGGTGCACCGAAACGCGTCAGGATAAGCAATTAGTACAGACTTGTTTTCCGGCTCCGTAAATAAAGGCTCATGTTAATAGCTTGCTTAATCTCCACTACGGCCCCTCGCGGTGGGATGCCTGGCTTTCACCTTGTGGATACCCTGCCGGGGTATCTCACAGGGGAATACCAGGACGGGTTCCCTAAGCAAGCGCCTTGATGCCTTCGGGTGATACGTGCGCTATATAAGTCGCAATACATTACATACATGTTGAACCACCCTCTGTTTGGAGTGCGCTCTTTTGGCGAATATATATATATATATATATATATATACATATAAATATATATATATATATATATATATATATATATATATATTCGCGCTTCCTTCTGACCACAAACAAACGAACACCGAAGAAGGCGTCACGCCGAAACGCGTTTGTTTTGCCCGTAATAAAATAATTTGAAATAGCATCCCCGTGAGTGCAGTTTCCTTTGGGGAGAAGTCAAAGGTGTGAGCGCGATACACATATATATATATATATATATATATATATATATATATATATACACACGTGATCAAGGCAAGTCGCCGAAACGCGTTGTGTGAATAAACTGAAGACTTAAGTTTACTCCTGGATTGTTGTGTGGTTCCTGAGAGTGTACTTGATACTGGTACCTGCGTGGAATACAAAATTATCCAGTTGCTTCGCCGGAGCGTACGCCACTTTTCAATGGGTCACAGCGTTGCAGCAGAAGCAGCAGTGTTTGGACATATATTACCTACTGGCGGTCGCCAGTAGGTATATATAGTTAGGATTTTTTCTCTATGGGATTTTTGAAAATTCTATGTCTAATAACTTTGGCGTTTGTGGACGGAATTGGCTGAAATTTTCAGGAAAATGGAACATTTTGTTTCTGAGCAGCCACTGAAAATTTGGGGGGGGGTTTGTCAAGGGGGGGCTGAGAAAAAAGGGGGGTCGCAAAACGTGTTTTTAACATTGAGTTTTCCATAGGGCGGTTGGCCTCACTTTTAGCCCGAACGGCTGAATGGATTTGCACGAAACTTGGCAAAATTGTAGGGACTGGTAGCCCGATGTGCCTTTGCTAGGTCTCAATATAAGTGCTGCAGTGGATTTTGAGAAATTAACGTTCAAAAAAAGATATATATCTGTAACAGCGGACCGGGCAGCGCTCCAGTTCGCGTACTTTTCGCGTTACGGAGCTTTGTGAAGCGAAGCTGATTGGTTCTCCGGCGTCTGTAAACATTCCAAACAGTCCGTAGCGGCCGCCATCTTGTCTCTCGGTAGGATCGAGAGACAAGAGGAGGCCAAAGCGAAGGGGCAAATGACCATAAGGGGGCATAGTAGATCCTCCCTGACCCCCTAGGTTTGATGTGGAGGTTTTAAAAGGGCCCCGCGGGGCAAAAAAAAATAAAAATAATAATAATCGAACGGCTGAATGGATTTGCACGAAACTTGGCAAAATATTAGGGACTGGTAGCCCGATGTGCCTTTGCTAGGTCTCAATATATGTGCTCCAGTGGATTTTGAGAAATTAACGTTCAAAAAAAGATATATATCTGTAACAGCGCTCCGCTTCGCGTACTTTTCACGTTACGGAGCTTTGCGAAGCTGATTGGTTCTCCGGTGTCTGTAAACATTCCAAACAGTCCGTAGCGGCCGCCATCTTGTCTCTCGGTAGGATCGAGAGACAAGAGGAGGCCAAAGCGAAGGGGCAAATGACCATAAGGGTGCATAGTAGATCCTCCCTGACCCCATAGGTTTGATGTGGAGGCTTTAAAAGGGCTCCGCGGGGCAAAAAAAAAAAAAAAAATTCGTTTTTTTGGTGGGGTGCGCCCGGTTAGCGTAACGGGAAGCGGACTGGGGAGCGTACTACAAGGAATGAAGAATGATTGACTTTTAACTTATTGTATGTTTATAGACTTTTTTTTAACTTTTTTTTCTGCTGAGTGACGTCTCGGCCTATCTTCACGGGATGCAGTCCCTACCATCTCGGCGTTTAAGCCCAGGGGGACCGGTAGTGTGGGAGAGATAACGGGGCATATTATCAAGGGGGTTTATCTCTGCTTTTTTGGCTTTAAAAGCCAAGAAAGCGGAGATAAAATTATCTCCGTATTACCTAGCTGTCGCTAACACCAGTTAGCGACCGCTAGTAGGAGATAGCGACCATCTTGGGCCCCACTTTGCATGTCAGTGATATTTATCACTAATGACATGCAAAGTGGGCATGCCAAGATGTTAGCGACTGGAAACAGTCGCTAACATCGCTATCTCCTATTACCAACTTTTGGAGATATTCGCGCTAAGCGCGAATATCTCCAAAAAGTAACACCTGCCCTGAGCAGTTCTTAGCCATGTTATCCAATGGGAGGTGGATAACATGGCTAAGAGTATTAGCTCGGTAATGCATGAATATCGCTGACTTTTCAGCGATATTAATGCATTGCGGCCGTTTTTTATTGCATTTGCGATAAACCTTGATAATAGCAAGGTTTATCTGCGATAATTTCTGACGATGCTTAGCGGTAAAAAATTCGTTGCTAAGCATCGTTAGGGATAAATATCGCTTAACTTTGGTAATATGCCCCAACGTCTGTTAACGTTCGATTCGAAGGAAATCAGGAAGTGTTGAAAAACATTGTCTGCGCCATCTTGCCTTTTTTCAAATGCCACACTTTTGTCGTGCACGGCAGCCATTTTAGATGACTTGACCAGACCCACTCTCTGCACGCTGTCGATCCTTAGCATGGCTCCCCACCCTCGCAAGCATCTCCCCCAGGCACTGGTCACCCCCGCTCTCTGTCTTATGCATGGGCAATAAACCTCCCCCCATCTGCGCTGCTCTTCCCTGAGAATCACACCCTGTGCCCGCCCGACACCTCCCTTTCGCCCTATTCACTACCGCACCCTCTGACACTCCTCTTCCTCTGTGTCCGATTGTCCAGGCCGGTCCCAGGCTATCAGCTAGCCCTGCAGATGTAGTTTATGGCCCCAGCTGTAAAGAATTACCCCTCTTCAAAGGAGTTATAGTAGATGTACAGTAGATAACAGTATAAAAACCTAACCAAATTCACCCGCATTCTGACTGAGAGTGTGCGAGTGTCTGTCCTGAGGCGGAAGCCGGGACTTGTGTGCTGTATTTGAAATTACGCCGCATTTTAAAACTGCACCTTATTTTTTCGTTTTTGCACTAAATTGAATTTTAAAACTGCAATTGCTGAATATTGTCTGATACTTACTTAGCCCATGCCCTAACCCACTGCAGCCGATCAAACGCTGCGTGGATCTGCCTCGTACTGTTGACGACCGCCATCTTGGTGGGGAATTTGGGCGAGCGGTGTAGTGCTCGGCCCCTCCCGCCCCCAACAGTATAAAAACCTAACCAAATTCACCCGCATTCTGACTGAGAGTGTGCGAGTGTCTGTCCTGAGGCGGAAGCCGGGACTTGTGTGCTGTATTTGAAATTACGCCGCATTTTAAAACTGCACCTTATTTTTTCGTTTTTGCACTAAATTGAATTTTAAAACTGCAATTGCTGAATATTGTCTGATACTTACTTAGCCCATGCCCTAACCCACTGCAGCCGATCAAACGCTGCGTGGATCTGCCTCGTACTGTTGACGACCGCCATCTTGGTGGGGAATTTGGGCGAGCGGTGTAGTGCTCGGCCCCTCCCGCCCCCAACAGTATAAAAACCTAACCAAATTCACCCGCATTCTGACTGAGAGTGTGCGAGTGTCTGTCCTGAGGCGGAAGCCGGGACTTGTGTGCTGTATTTGAAATTACGCCGCATTTTAAAACTGCACCTTATTTTTTCGTTTTTGCACTAAATTGAATTTTAAAACTGCAATTGCTGAATATTGTCTGATACTTACTTAGCCCATGCCCTAACCCACTGCAGCCGATCAAACGCTGCGTGGATCTGCCTCGTACTGTTGACGACCGCCATCTTGGTGGGGAATTTGGGCGAGCGGTGTAGTGCTCGGCCCCTCCCGCACCCAACAGTATAAAATGGCTCCCCCATACAGGGAGCGCAGCGGACGGGCGCAGCGGGCGCGCCGGCAGCGCGCCGAAGGCGCGCCTAAGGCAAGCCCGTCTGCGCCCGTCCGCGCCTGCACGGGGCAAGGGGCACGGCACTCTGCGCCCCTATTGAAATACTCCGCTGCAGATGCATGCAACTTGCATAGAGTACACCATCGGTTAAACAAAACCACCAGGAATCGTATTGATAGTTTAGGACTCCTGCAGCCACGTGATAAATTCCCGGAAATGCTAGGTATCCAAAGGAACCACGAGGTCACCACTGCCCCCAAACACACGACCTTCAGGGTGTTCTACTTAAACACACGTTCTCTAGTTAAACACCAACTAGAAATTTTCACATTACTCTCCTCTGATCAACCTGATATCCTATTTCTGACCGAAACATGGATAACCCCTGACTCTACCCCTGATATATTAGCAGCACTCCCGATCGATTACTACATACTACACACTGACCGGCCTTCAGGAAAAGCCGGAGGAGGAGTGGCTGCCATTATTCGCCGTAAGCATGATTTTAGATCCATCGACTCCCTCAATCTAGCTAGTGCCGACAACCTAGTGATTAAACTTGACTCAGATCACACATCTTTGATATGTGTAGTTGTCTATAGACCTCCTCAGCCTATGCCGCTCTTTCCCATCACTTTGAGCGAACAGATAGCCAATCTAGCAACCAAGTACTCTAACATCTTGCTGATTGGCGATTTCAACTACTGGTTTGGAGACCAAACCGGTGGACCTCACTCCCTGGAATTTACTAACCTTCTGACAAATTTTTATCTCACACAACATACCTCTAGGCCAACACACAATAAAGGCCATATATTAGACCAAGTTTGGACAACGAATCCCATCATCTCTACTATGAAGGTACGACCATGTTTATGGTCCGACCACTTTCTGGTCACGTTTGACCTCACCCTGGCCATTAGAATTAAATTCCCCTTGGTCGAGGGTGGAACTGCCAGATGCTGGAAATCCGTGGACCTGTCTGAATTCACAACCTTCCTGGCCGGATCTACTCCTAGACCAGCCCAGAATGTGGATCTTTCTGACATACAGATCGCTGACTGGTTAAAAACAGCAAGCGATCACTTTGCCCCCCCAAAAAAGATCAAAATAAATCGGAAAGCGGAAGCCCATAAATGGTTCTCTCCCGCACTAAAGGATATGAAACTATTACTCCGTCAGAAAGAGAGGAGATGGAGAGCTCGCTATGACCTTGAAGACAAACTCCTTTATAAACAAGAACAAGCAAAATACAATAAAGCCATTAAGGTAGCCAAGATTGAATATTTCTCTTCCAAGATTTTAATGTCCACAAACAAATCGAGAGAGATCTTCTCTATTGTGGATGAACTGTCCAACCCTGATAGAGTTTCATCTAAACCAATTCCCACACAGGAACTATGTGATAAACTGAACACATTCTTCTTAGAAAAAATCACAACAATTAAAGCTAGCATTACGTGTTCTCCATTAGCTGTGATTCCTCCTGACTCCTTCAGGAATATCCACACTATGGACAGTTTCCCTACAATCGATGTAGAATCACTCTCTTCCCTGTTGTCCAAGGTCAAATCTGGATCCCCCCGGGATTGCTGCCCCCCACACATCATGAGGGAAGTTTTTTCCATCATTCCTCAACCTGCTCTGTCCCTCCTAAACTCATCACTCACTCAAGGCTGTGTCCCAAAATCATTTAAGGATGCCACTGTGGTCCCTCTGATAAAAAAGGTCGGCGCAGACCTATCAGATCCATCTAACTATCGCCCAATCTCCTTGCTTCCTTATTTAGCTAAGGTTTTGGAGGCACATGTTGCAAAATCCATGTCTGCCTTTATAGAACAGACTGAACATTTAGATCCTCACCAGGCCGGTTTCCGCCCAGGGCATTCGACTGAGATGGTCATCTTGGCAGTCCTTGACGAACTTCGCAGGGAGGCTGACATCGGTACCCCTCAGGCTCTGGTTCTCTTGGATCTGTCTGCTGCGTTCGACACGGTGGACCACAAGATCTTGGTGGACCGTGTCGAGCGCGCAGGCATCCAGGGCAGGGCTCTAAGTTGGATCACCTCCTTCCTAGAGGACCGTACTCAGGCTGTTCGCCTGGCAAATTTTTCAGCATCAGGGTTCAATATCACATGTGGGGTTCCCCAGGGTTCCTCCCTATCCCCACATTTGTTTAACATCTACTTACTTCCCCTAATTAAAGCCTTAAAACAGAGGAAAGTAACGACCTTCAACTACGCAGACGACCTGCAGCTTTCCTTTACCATAGACAATTCTACGGAATCCATCTCCAATTTTCAGGACACTATGGTGTTCATCCGCAATTGGATGGCTCATAACCATCTAAAATTGAACCCCGGAAAGACGGAGGTACTACTGATAGGTGATAGTTGTATCTCCTGGAGCCCTCACTATTGGCCAGCAGAATTAGGGACGTTCCCTAAACCCTCCTCTTCCGTAAAAAGCCTAGGGGTGACTATTGACAAAGATCTGTCCCTAAACACTCAAGTAGGCACAGTTGTCTCTAAATGTTTTTTCCAGCTGCGGAAGATCCAAAAGATTCACCACCTACTCTCCCAGGCAGCACTGATACAAGTTGTGATTGGCCTAGTCTTATCCCATCTAGACTATGCGAACTCAATCTATCTAGGCCTCCCCTCCTATCAGATCAAGAGGCTCCAGCTTGTACAGAACCAGGCGGCAAGATTGATCTACCAGCAGCCTAAGTGGCAATCGGCCAAAGCCCTGATAAAAAAACTCCATTGGCTCCCATTGCTTCAGCGGGCCACCTTCAAAACCGCCTGCCTCACATTTAAATCCCTAAATTGTTATAGCCCAATCTTTATCAACAGACTGATCTTGAGGTATGTCCCAACCCGTGATCTCCGTTCCAAATATCAAAACTTGTTGGTGAGTACTAAATTCAAACGCAAACGACATGGTGGGTGTCGCTTTGGATATTTGGCACCACAATTATGGAACTCACTCCCATGGGAGATCCGTTCTTGCCCCGATCTACTTCGGTTCAGAAAGCAGCTTAAGACATGGCTGTTCATACAGGCACATGAGTAATTCGTCCCTTCAGAAGTCATGTCAGAACAGTCAAATCGCAACTACTCAATATAGCGCCATGAAACCTTGGTCAAAGTGCGCTTTACAAATTGGTTATAACATAACATAACATAACAGATGAAGGCCCACACCCGATGAGATCCGTCACACCACACGGGTTCCTACTATCTGAAAACCATCCTGTATTGTGATTGGGGAGGGGACCGAGCCTGAAGCGGAAGATTCCAGGGATGACTCTTTGTACATCAAAGTTTTTACAATTATGTGTCACATTAAAAATATATAGCACTCCAACAAAGTAGTAGGATTATAAAACTTTAATAACTTATAAATATATACAACAAAACAAAAACAGTAAAAACATTTAAAAATTTTTAGGGAAAAAGAAGGAAGTAGCGGTCGGTTGTGCGAATAGTCCCAAGGCAGCACAACGTTCAGATTTCTGGACGGCTCCCAGGTGATGTTGGCTGGGTGCCGCACTGATTTCGGTATCCGGCGTGGGGCGTCGCGGGGGGTGGGTCATCAGTAGCGGTCTGTTGTGCGAATAGTTCCAAGGCAGCAGAACGATGGCACCAAGGTGATGTCCAGTAAGTTGCCGCCCTCCGAATAACGGCGTGGGGCGCCCCGGGGGGGGGGGAGGCGGCGTGAACGGGCCTCCCCAGGTGGAGCCTCGTCTGCTGTAGTGGGGCGCCCCTTTACCGTTTCAGTTGCCATTCCGTCCGCTTTTGGTCCACTGTGTCAAAATCCGCAATTCAGCTGAGTTGCCTTTCTCCGAATAACGGCGTGGGGCGCCCCGGGGGGGGAGGCGGCGTGAACGGGCCTCCCCAGGTGGAGCCTCGTCTCCTGTAGTGGGGCGCCCCTTTACCGTTTCAGTTGCCATTCCGTCCGCTTTTGGTCCACTGTGTCAAAATCCGCAATTCAGCTGAGTTGCGCCCACTCTTGCGGTGCAGCGATAGGCGGCTGTCACAGGACTCTCAAAATGGCGGCAGGCTCTTTCCTTTTTGGGCCTGGTCCACTGAAATGGCCCTGGGACACCTTGGAAATCGGACGCTTGTCTGCTAGGTCTTGGACCCCATTCTCGAAAGCGTCCCCTCCGCCTTGAGGATTCTACAAAAGTCTTGGGGGCCCCCGACTCCTGCAGGCTTCCGGTGGGGAGCGGCTGCCATGATTGCTCGCGGAATGACCACGACGGAGCCACGAGATGGTGGTGCTTTCATGCTGACGCCAGCTTCAGTCTGAAACATCCAGAAACAAGGTGGGGCTTTCATCGTTTGGGAAAAAAAAATAGTTTTCATCCAATGAAAAGTGTTATTTTTAGGTCATATGATCAAGCCTTCCATCATTAGGAAACCAAAAGTAAAATGAACCAATGAAAAGTTTTATAAACAAGTCACATGACCTGTTATGCGGCATAGGGTATAAAAAGCGTAGAAAATCCGTTGGCACGTGAGGCGGCGTCAGTAGCGGACCGATGTGCGAATAGGCCGAAGGCAGCACAACGCGCCAAGATCCGGATGGCACCGAGGTGGTGTCCAGCAAGTTGTCGCACTGGTGTGGCCATCCTACAATGCTGAAAGTCAGCGTGGGGCGCCCCGTTGGCCTGTGAGATGGCGGCAGTAGCGGACCGATGTGCGAATGGGGCCAAAGGCAGCGCAACAATATTTTCTGAATAGAAGACACCACAAGGCGCTGAGATGCCAAGATCCGGATGGCACCGAGGTGGTGTCTAGCAAGTTGTCGTACTGGTGTGGCCATCCTACAATGCTGAAAGTCGGCGTGGGGCGCCCCGTTGGCCTGTGAGATGGCGGCAGTAGCGGACCGATGTGCGAATGGGGCCAAAGGCAGCGCAACAATATTTTCTGAATAGAAGACACCACAAGGCGCTGAGATGCCAAGATCCGGATGGCACCGAGGTGGTGTCTAGCAAGTTGTCGCACTGGTGTGGCCATCCTACAATGCTGAAAGTCGGCGTGGGGCGCCCCGTTGGCCTGTGAGATGGCGGCAGTAGCGGACCGATGTGCGAATGGGGCCAAAGGCAGCGCAACAATATTTTCTGAATAGAAGACACCACAAGGCGCTGAGATGCCAAGATCCGGATGGCACCGAGGTGGTGTGTAGTAAGTTGCCGCACTGGTGTGGCCATCCTACAATGCTGAAAGTCGGCGTGGGGCGCCCCGTTGGCCTGTGAGATGGCGTCAGTAGCGGACCGATGTGCGAATGGGGCCAAAGGCAGCGCAACAATATTTTCGGAATAGAAGACACCACAAGGCGCTGAGATTCGGTTAGCACCGAGGTGGTGTCTAGCAAGCTATGCAGCTGAGTTGCGTGCGCACTTGCGGCGAATAGGTCGAAGGCAGCACAACAATGTTTTCTGAATAGAAGACACCACAAGGCGCTGAGATTCGGTAGGCACCGAGGTGGTGTCTAGCAAGTTGCCGTACTGGTGTGGCCATCCTACAATCCTGCTCCGAATAACGGCGTGGGGTGCCCGAAGGGGGGGGGGAGGCGGCGTGAACGGGCCTTCCTAGGTGGAGGCTCGTCTGCTGTAGTGGGGCGCCCCTTTACCGTTTCAGTTGCCGTTTCAGTTGCCATTCAGCTGAGTTTCGGCCGCTCTTGATGCTACAGCGACAGGCGGCTGCAAGAGGACTCTCAAAATGGCGGCCTGTTCTTTGGATTTGGGCCTGGTCCACTAAAATGGCCCTGGGACACCTTAGAACTCGGACGCTCGAATTTTTTTTCCTTTCCTCTACATGCAAAAAAAGGTAAATGCCCGGTACGTTGCACGCTTCATCTGCCACGATGTACTCTCCAGAGGAACCGAAAAAAAATATAGTTATGGTAACTATACCATGCATCGTCATATGGAGAGGTGGCACCGATTAATTATAGTGCTGCATAAAAGAGAGATTTGGAGGAGAACCCCCGACCTGCCAGTACATTCATCAAAGAAGTGGCACTGACAGCATCAGAGGCAAGGGAAACGGTCCCAAATATTTAGAAGAACTTTGGAAAGATTAAAATGACATGTTTAGATTGTGGCAAATTAATTTCATGTGGACAGATGAGTGTTACTCTAATAAATACAGCATATGAACATCATCATAGTCGATGGTTGGTAGAGACATTTTGACTATATCCTGGACCTGCCCGTCCTCGCCCAAAATGGCGCCGGAATAAATGGGACTCGTAACTCCTTGTTGTGTACTGGTTGCACAACCTTGATATCACGAGATTCGTATGCAGTTTTGAAGCACATGGCGGGCGGGGACGAGAATAGATTGAATATTTCGATATCCCTATTGATATTAAGTTCTGATGTGTTATTGATTACTGTACTATTGAAAGTTCGAATTAACGTCACCCATGGTACTTGCCCGCAAATGTATATCTAGATAATTTTATTGTAACTGGCCCTGTCGTATTTTAATTATAAAATGTACGTCCACCGATTCCGCAACTGTTAGACACTTTAGTTCTTGCAACCTAATGGCCCGCCGGTTACGTTCCTCTACAGTGTAAATGTCTACTCATCATATACGATTACAGTTTGCTCCGTGGCCGGCCCACGTGGTTATAGGCCCGTATTTGTATAATGACATTTTCACAATAAAGGTTTTTAAAAGAAAACATGGTAGTAGTATATACATTGGTAACGTTTTTAATAATAGTCACTGTTTTAGAATCAGTAAAAGGCAAGTGAAATAAAGCAGACCAATTACATGAAGGGTAAAAGGTATAATACGCAGGAACGCAGTAAAGATAAATGGTCAAGGGCTGTTGTGTTTTCTACTCCTGCAACATAAAGTGATCGATAAGAATCTCATATTCAGGCGTATCGGCGACTAAGACAGCAGGCCGACCCTCTTTTGCTCAACGGCTCCGTCATGGGACGAAGAAACGCCCTTTTTCTCGAAAAAGGAATATATTTTACTTGCAGGACAGTTGTAAATTTTCCGGGAAAGTACATTAGCCTGGAACATTATAACATATATTTAAGAAAAAATAATGTTTGAAAGTAATAAAAAGCGTAATTTTTAGGTCATATGACCAAGCATTTCATCATTAGAATAAGAAAAGTAAAATGAACCAATGAAAAGTTTTATTAACAAGTCACATGACCTGTTATGCTTACGTTACGCGCTGCGCGTCGCGCCCCGGATCACTTCCGGATGCGCTAACGCGGCGCGTCATATGACGCATTACGCGACAACGCAGGTCTAGAATATAGTCAAAATGTCTACACCAACCAGCGGTCGGAACACAACCCCTTTCAGCAGGCTAAATAGTTCTGTTAAATGACAACAGAAGGGACAGGCAACAAGAACCATCAGTGAAAGAGGGGAGGGCTAGTTCTTCTCTACCGGGTCACGTTGGGGCGCTACCGGAACTGATCGAATTGGTAGTCTACAGTGTTTCTGGATGTTTCAGACTGAAGCTGGCGTTAGCATGAGAGCACCACCATTTCGTAGCTCCGTCGTGGCCATTCGACGAGCAATAATGCTAGCCGCTCTCCACCAGAAGCCTGCGGGAGTCGGGGGCCCCCAAGACTTTTGTAGAATCTTCAAGGCTGAGGGGACGCTTTCGAGAATGGAGCCCAATCTCTAGCAGACAAGCGTCCGAGTTCCAAGGTGTCGCAGGGCAATTTTAGTGGACCACGCCCAAATCTGAAGAGCCGGCCGCCATTTTGAGAGTACTGTGGCAGCCGGCTATCGCTGCACCGCAAGAGCGGGAGCAACTCAACTACATGGTGAGCGAGACGCTGTAGTCGAAAGAGCGGGCGGTAAACAGCTGAATAGCGGAAGAGGCACAGTGTAGCAAAAGCGGGCGGAATGGCAACTGAAATGGTAAAGGGGCGCCCCACTACAGCGTGTCTTTAGGTGAAACGGATTGTGGGACAAGGTCAAGAATGGAAGAGTTACCAAAAGGCAAAAAGTTCCGCTTGATCCCGGGAGCAGGCCACCTATGTCGGGGGCGATCTCAGGCTACACCAGGAGAACACGACTTGGGGAGGGAGCCGGAGCCAAGCGCCCCCTCCGAGTCCGCGCCATCACACCGTCCCTCGGGGGCCTCCGTCAAGCGGTTCAGGGTGGCACCGCATTACATTGTTCACAAATGCAGTCACGTCCTCAAACAGCCCCCACTTTACTTTGAGAATAGTGAAGCTGAAGCAAGTGCAAATAGGCTTCAGACAGTGTTACAAGCACTCCTCAAAACTTTGAACCATCAGAGTGCATGAGTTTCATGCTCGATCGATTGAGCTAGCCGGATCGGGCAACAAAAAGTATAAAATAGTTATGTAAATAGTTGTTTAATAAAATGTTTTACCCTGTTACTTTGCTGGTGTGTTGTATATATTTGTAATATTTGCATAGAGTTTATCGTTATTTTGGGCGGGGTGGGTGGCGGAGCCGAGCTGTATTGCAGCCATCATGGTGTGGAGTTCAGTTCATCTCAATAGTTTCGTGTTTGTCATGAGGGGTTGTTCCTAATGTTTCTATTTTAGCGAGGTCAAAAAGAGATCCCATTAGTGGCCTACTGATTTTGCTCGATTCCTTTTGTTTTTTTACACGATTTTTCGCTATCTGCAAAGACTAAACAGAGTATTGCGACTCTGCTTGTTTGTAAATAGAGAATGAACCAAAGAGAACCAATTCTAAAACAGTAAATGCTTGGATAACAATCAATCAAATGGAGAGAGAAGCAGGCACGACGGATTACAACGGGGGCAAAGGCCTGCGTTAACTACCCTTCACTATCTGCAAAGAGAGAGTACTCCTAATAGAAATGAGGGGGAGGGGGGGGGCAGCATTCAAAGCAGATCAGTGTGCATAAACACGAAAATGTTTTTACTTACCACGTACTTGACATTCGACAGCTTATGATATTTGCTATTAAAAAACCATTGAAATTCACTGAAAAAACCATAGGTTAGAGACCATATATAGTTAGGAATTAGCATTTAAAAAACCTTGAAAATTCACTGAAAAAACCATAGGTTATAGACCATATATAGTTAGGGATTAGCATTTAAAAAACCTTATTTTACTCACACAAAACCATTGAAATTCCATATATAGTTAGTTGCACTAACTATATATCGCGCACCCGCAATCCACTGCTGATGATGTCACATATTACATCATTCATGACATGGTCAGTGACATCACTGATGACATCACTGATTACATCTCAAATGACATCACTGATGACATCTCAAATGACATCACTGATAACATCTCAAATGACATCACTGATGACATCTCAAATGACATCACTGATGACATCTCATTTGACATCAATGACCACATCACTGATGTTATCATTCATGTGACAATACAATGCATCTCCTCACACTTTAATATAATCTCTGTTACACCCAATGTTAAATACAGAGTATAATTTTTGAAACCATTGACACACCAATACTAGTTACTACATACGCACTCAGTGATTCCTATGTTTACACACACATTCACTCATTTACCCATACAATCATTCATACATACAATCACTCATCTTTACAACACTATCATATGCACTCATACACCTATACAGACTCTCACACTCTGTCACTCATCCATGGAGTTACTCACACACCTAGTCAGTCCTGTAAATAATCAATCACACTTCCATTTTCTAATCTATACAGTTAAACATAGAGCACCTTACATTTTGAAACATATACTAACACATACTTACTCTCTTATACAATCATTGATACAAGTATACATTGATCTGCACAGAGTCACACACCTCCCAGCCAGCCACACACACTCAGTCTCCCATACAAATACTTGGGCAATCAATCAATAACCCATATAGTTACTCATATAGCTACTGACCAACACATGCAGCAGTTTACAGAACAACAGACATAATGATGCACAAATTAAGACAGTTTAGTCACTAACCCATGCACTCAGTGAGACACATTTAATCACTCACTCATACAGTCAGTCACGCACCTACTAAATCCTTCATCCAGACACTTCTACATCTACTCATTCTTCAATATGTAAAACATATTTAAACTTTACAGAAACACACAGTCACTGGATGATGTCATCAGTGATGTCATTTGAGATGTCATCAGTGATGTCATCAGTGATGTCACTGACCATGTCATGAATGATGTAATATGTGACATCATCAGCAGTGGATTGCGGGTGCGCGATATATAGTTAGTGCAACTAACTATATATGGAATTTCAATGGTTTTGTGTGAGTAAAATAAGGTTTTTTAAATGCTAATCCCTAACTATATATGGTCTATAACCTATGGTTTTTTCAGAGAATATATATATATATATATACATATATATATATTCACTGAAAAAAACATAGCTTTTACATACGTTATAGTTAGGAAGTAGCATTTAAAAAACCTATGAAATTCATCGAAAAAAACATAGGTTTTACACCAGTTATAGTTACCAGGAAATTTTACTCGCATAAAACCATTGAAATTCCCACGTTATAGTTAGTTGGACTCACTATAACTTGCGCGTGCAATGCACTGCTGATGACGTCACATATTACATCACTCATGACATGGTCAGTGACATCACTCATGACATCACTGATGACACCATCCAGTGAATGTGTGTCTTTCTGAAAAATAAATATTAGTGAGTAATGTTTAAATTTTTAAACATATGTATTAATGTTTCACTTTGTGTATAAGTGGCTGCATGGGTTGGTGAGTAGCTACATGTGTAGGTATATGGGTTATTAGATGTTTTTTTAATATCAATATGAGTGTCTATATGTTTGGTGGGGGTGTTACTTAGCACATAGATGCATGAATGACTGACTCTCTGTTTGTGTGTGTTTTGAATACAGCATATGTGCAGGACTGTATGGGTGGACGAGTGTGTATATATGTATGTTAGTGAGTGAATCACTGTCTCACTGGTGTCTTTATCTGTAAATACATATGTTTTAATCTAGTATATGTGAATATTGATGTATATAAGTGAGTATATGTGAGAGTGAGGGATTGTAAGAGTTCCTGTTTAAATAGGTATGTGTTTCTATAAGTGATTGTTTAAGAGAATAAGTATGTGTAAGTTTCCTTAGAAGTAAAGTGGTAGTGTGTGTATAGCTGTATATGCAAATAAATGGATGTTTAATAGTTTATTTGCATGTGTGAGTATGTGTGAGAGTATCTTTTGGATGACTGTCGTTGTGTAACAGGATATATAGGTGTATCACTATATATGATGAGTGAGTATATGTATGAGTGACTACATAGAACTGTTGGTGAAAGAGTGGATGTGTATATAGATGGTGGATTTACTGAATTGGTTGTTGTAACTGGTATGGGTATCTCCATTTTTAAAAAAATTTTAGTTTCTATTTTTGAATATGTGTTTCAAGGGTTACATTACAGTGAAAAGAGGTCTGTCACTCTGTCGCAAGGATGGTGTCATCAGTGATGTCATGAGTGATGTCACTGACCACGTCATGAGTGATGTAATATGTGACGTCATCAGCAGTGCATTGCACGCGCAAGTTATAGTGAGTCCAACTAACTATTACGTGGGAATTTCAATGGTTTTATGCGAGTAAAATTTCCTGGTAACTATAACTGGTGTAAAACCTATGGTTTTTTCGATGAATTTCATACGTTTTTTAAATGCTACTTCCTAACTATAACGTATGTAAAACCTATGGTTTTTTCAGTGAATTTCATGGGTTTTTTAAATGCTACTTTCTAACTATAACGTGTGTAAAACCTATGGTTTTTTCAGTGAATTTCATAGGTTTTTTAAAGGCTACTCCTTAACTATAAACTGTTTATAAGTTATATTTTTTCATTATATTTCTTAGCTTTTATTAATTGCGAAATATAAAATATTTTTTAAATGTATTCTATAGTTTTATTATAGATTTTCAAGAAATGCTTTCATAGTATTATAAAGTTTTTTTCACTGTCAGAATTGCTTAGGAACTCCTTGCAAGTCTCAAAAGCTTTACAAAGTCTTTACCTTACGTTCATTTCACCGTTTACAGACTTGTCAGATGTTAAAAAATGTTCCGAGGTGCGCGACAGAGTGCGCGCACCCCGGTGTTTTGAAACAATTAAAAAAGTTTGATACTTTATCGGCATTGTTCTTGTGACCCCATATGAAGGTATTTAATATTTGAGAATGTATACCTTTCCTCATTTTCACATTTTAAAACTTCATTAAATTAAACCGATACTTCTAATTCACGTATGTGTCTGGATTCCGTCACCGCGTATACGTCCTAATACGCGCATGTCAAATCATGTGACTTGAAAAGAACACTTCCTATTGGTTCATAGTAGTTTCTGTTCCGCAATTTTCCAGAAACCACCAACTTCCCTCACTATCTATTTGGCGCTGAAGAGAGAACAACCTTTTTCATATTTCCAGACACTTTGCTGAAATGGCGGCCGCAGCCAATTCTTCTTCGGAATCTGAAGGAAATGGTTATCTTCCTTTAAAAAAAAAAAAAAAGGAATCTTTTATTTGGCAATTTTTTACCTTTCCTGAGGGGCAAAAAAAAGTAAATGCTCCGAAAGCAACGTGCACAATTTGTGGCTCCGTACTTTCCAGAGGAAATCCAACCAAAAAATATTCTTTTTCAATTCATACTATGAAGAGGCATATGAGCCAAGTCCACCCTGTTCAATATGCAAAAGCAGCGACAAGAGATCTGGCCACACAACTGCCACCATCTCAGGCCAGTACTTCATCGAGCAGACGACCTACATCTGCATCGCTTGAACAGATGGAGTTGAAACCATTTTTAAACGAAGTGCATATAAAATGCAACAAGTGCGAAGGATTAATTGTGTACGGAGTGCAAAGCGTCATTCTTGTTGAAAGAAGATTTGATCAGCATAAAATGTTCGAATGCATCTAATTTTTTTACAACTTCAAATGTTCCTGTTGTACAGTTTAAAAATTTGGTTCCTGTTTCACAAATTTTAAAGAATGAAAAACTTTAAAAAAAACAAAAAAAAAACAGTTCTTTTCAGAACTACCTCATTGTACCAAAAAGAGCTCTATTCATAAGCTAAATTATTGCCGCATTTTAGGAACAATAATTAAAGAATGCGGCAAAACTTGGGACATATTATGAAGACGTGATAATTTCACTTGCTTTAATCGGCATAACGCTGTTAAACAAGCGCCGATAATCGCCTTCATAATATGAGCCATATTATCATGGATGGACGATACAATATCGCCGCTTCTATCGACAGCAAACTGACGATAAACCGGCGATAATGGGCTTGATAATATGCTGTATGAAATTCCTAGCGTAGCCCATATTACATGTTTTCGCATCTTACATGGGCTTTCATAGGATTTCCATAGAGCAAATTATGAAACCCAATATCGCCGCTTTATCGCCAATTTCCTGTTGATAAAAGCGGCTTAAATGTATCGACTGTCCATTATAATATGCCCCTATGTTTTTCAAAATTCAAAATAAAACGTATGTTATATGCCTTTATATCTAACATGACGTTCCACTGCAATTTATAAAGCATATTATGGATGCCGTTTTCGCCTCTATATCGGCAACTTCCTGCCGTTCAAGGCAGCGTTAAACTCTTTTGAATCTTTGTAAATATTCGTCAACATCTTTATAAGAACGTGATAACACCGCCTGCGGTAAAAGCACTTTGCATTTGTGCCGCACAGACAGTTAATGACATGCATAGTAGGGGTATGTTAAACTATAAGCAAAACCTGTTTAAAGGCAAAAATACTATCTCGTACACGACTCCTGTTAGGAAAACAGTTTAAATAAACTTGTTTATCGTACGAGTGCCACGGGCAGCTGTGATGAAGCATTTGGCAGCGTTAACGTGGAGGTGTGGAAAATAAAACTAAATCAACCCCCTCTCGTATTTACAAAGCACACATTAGTGCATAAAAGCAACGCTTGTTTTCACGCGGCAATATTAAGTGCCGCAGACTGTTACAGGAGTACTATCACATATGTATTAAAATTACGTTAAGACTGCCTCTTTTGTAATTCTCTGCTAACATGCACTCTCATGATTAGAAGTGAAATCATAGTCCTTCTTCTATTTTTATTTTATGTGCCGTTTTTTGCCTTTAGCAATCTACTTACCGTATACAACTAGCAAAAATTATCACTATCTTGGCTTACTTCCAATAATTTTTCGTAGACCAGCGGCGATCTTTAACGCTTAGGAGTGATACAATTATAAAACTTTAATTCTAAAACTAGTGATTCCCGAACTGTGCACTATGGCTCCCCAGTCCGCCTTAACCCCTTCGACGCTCATGACGAGCTCAGCTCGTCATGGAGTTTCCATTGATTTCAATGGAAATTGGTAGTACATCTTTCCAGGGCCTTAGCATCCAAGTGGTTAATGAGGTGCCAAAAACACGAAGCACACTAGGATGCCTAACCGTCTGTAAATTGCACAGACGTCAGTACTCTGTTATGTGTAACTGTATCCATCTCAGAAAGCTGCGCGCTCCTCCCCTGTGATAACGCTGACAGTCCATCCTGAAACGGCCTTGAATTATACTGCAGCAGGAGCACCCGTCCCACGCATTGGAATTCTCAAAGGAGCTTTCTGCCTCAATAAACAGAAGACATTGTTTTAGATACAAAAAGTTAAACTACCATCAAGGCTTATTATGAAACAGTTTCTTTAAAATAGTTTATAAAACAAAATTATTAAATCAGAATAACGTTCTTTGATTATCTTATAAATTTAAAACAGCAGTCTTTTTATTAACATATTCAACAATACCATGGTTACTGCTTATGTACATAAAGGAAGTAGGACCTAATCTCAAAGGCAATAGTGTTTGCTTGTTATTTGTGTGAAGGTATTTCCTAAACTACATATCTGCATGCAGTAAGACAAACAACATACCTCCAGTCGAGCACCACACTATACTACACGCATATTTGTAGTTTAGATGCTTTAATCTGCCTACACAATAACAACCAACACCTCCTTTGAAAACACTCCTTCCTTTTTTAAAACAGTGCTAAAAGTCAGGGGCGGATTACCAAGGTGGACATTCGGAGATGGGCCGAAAGGCCAGTGCCTCAGTGCTCTCTGTGGGCCGTTTTTTTCTCCCCTGCCCCAGTCCACACAGAGTGCACTTGGAAAGGGGAGAAAAAAAAGCCGACCCACAGAGTACACGGAGACAGACAGGGAAAATAAAAGCAACCTCTCTGTGCGGCTGAACACCCCTGCCCTACCAAGCAATAAAGCTAAGGCTGGGCTGGGGAGGGATGATTGTTTTCAAGAATCGACCTCCCTAGGGGGTAGGTGTTTCTCAGGCCTTTGAGCCATTTTCACCTAAGCTCCCCTAGGGCCCATGCAGCCCATGCAGCAAGTATGTAAAGTAAACAAAAGTAAAAGATAGCATACAGTGTGAAGCCTACAAAAACTGAAGTGTGCAAGTAACAAAAGAGTACCATACACAAGTACAAGGATAATAATACAGTAAATGGTAAAGACTTAATCTGACAGAACACACTGGCATGGTACTTCCCATGCACCAGCTTCACCTCAACCTCCCTCTGCCTACCTGGCTGTGTTTTGTGGTCCCCTGCTACGACATTTTCCCGAGGCCTGTAGGACTAATTAATTACCTAATTGCAGGGGCCTTACCTCTCTTCAAGTGCTCCTAAGCTAAAGGCCTGGGAAGGACTAAGTAGGTTAGTAATACCAGCGGCTATTCTGCTTTTCAGGTGCTCCTGTGCTGAACGGCTAAAATAATTTTGTGACAGAAAGGGGCCTTCCTATATTTTTTTAGTTGCTCAGCATATTCCCATTAGCACCTTGGCCCTGTGCCCTATAGAAGAACAGTGTCCTCCCACTTTTATGCTTTGTATGTGCAAATTATGTTTCATGAAAGGGCACGCCCCTTGAATATGGACCACACCCATTAAATATGGACCACGCCTCTTGAATGTGGACCACTTTTTTTGCTCAGGGCCAACTATTTGATTTTGATCATTTTCAAATATAGCACAAATATGTTCAAAAGTGAGTAAAAACAAATAGTAATGTTAGCAACTGTTTGCAGTCACTTACATCTTGCAATGTTAACTTTCTATGTCAATTATATTATATTTCACAGACAAACAAAGCACATCCCAATATACTCATTATCTATCATTAGTTGTCACTAACTGCTGTTAGCATCAGCTACATACTAATAAGACAATTTTATCTGCACTATCTTGCCTTTTAAAATAAAAAATGCAGAATATAATTCCTTTGATAATTTCCTGAAAAGTTCTGTAACACATATCATTTACCTGCAATATTTTCACACATCCTAGAAATACACACTCTAGAAATACCCCCCAAATATCAAATATCAAATTAGTGAACTGACTGACTGAAATGTTGTTGATTTCTTAAATTAATTTTTTAGACACTCCTTGTGACCGTGCAGCCAATCCTCCATGGAAATGTTTATATAAAACACAACACTAATATGACCATGATACTCAAAGAAATAACACGGGGTGTAAAAAGTATTTTTATTATTTATACTTACCTAAGCAATAGTAACAAAGAAAATATTGAAAAATTTGAAAAACATGGTATCTGTGAAAGATAAGTAAAAATATGGTTATACTGTTATTTCATTAAACAAAACAAAGTAGAAGTGATTGAAGCAGAAAGTGAAAGAAAAGAAGACAGAGGCACAGAAAGAGACCAAGACAGAATATTTTCAAAGAAATAAAAGCACTCAAACAATGACAGTCTAAAGGAAACTAAAGTGACAGGCAAAATAAGAGTATGATCAGTGATAATACACAAAACAAATAGTCTCTGAAATAAACAGACTAAGAGTACCTACATATCTTAAAGAGATAGATAAAATAAAGAACCAACACTAAGAGAAAAAGAGTCAAAAAGGTAGAGTAACAGAAGAGAAATAAAATACAAACAGACATGGAGTATAACAGAGACATATAAACAAAAATAAAGTAGGATGACAAAACTAAACTATAGATTTTAGATTGGAAAGTGTTCATAATTAAAGAAAGCAGAGTAAGGGAACAAATTGTAAGGTATAGTAAGACAAACAAATTAAGATGCAGGAAACAATGCCAATAAAACATCAATGAAGCTAACTCTCTGTAAAGCAACGTAGGTAACAAACTGAAGACTAAGAAAGACTGAATAGAATACTAACAAAAACGATGTAAAAGTAAAAGGATGAGTTAAAGAAAATAACCATATCTAAACACCATTATCAAAGGAAGAGGATGAAGAAAATTAGAGTAAGAGATAGGTACACGAAACTTTCAGATATGATTAGTTGTTCTTACCTTAAAAATATAATATCTGTGGAAGACAATAAAGAAATCTGTTATAATACATACTTCCAAATCCAATATAACAAAATATCTTAAACAACATATTTACTGGTTTATTTTTGCTGTCTTCAGATAAATTGATTTTCACTATAAACAGTGATTTTAATAGTAATCATCATGTAACAGCGGGGAAAAAAACCACAATCAAAATGATTGTATTTAAAAAACCCATAAAAGATCTCTATATATACTATAAATACCTAGAAAAAAACATGTCTTAAATATTTTTCTCTAATTCGCAATTTCTTGAGTAAGCACACCACATATTCCACAATTATAAACTAACTAAAGTATACCAGTTACTTTTAAATACCGCTCCACAAATAACCGTGCAACTATGTTCTTAAAACATTTATCTCAAAACAACATTTTTATATCTGATTTTTTTCCACATGGCCAAATACTATGAGATAATTCCTTATTTTTTTGAGTACCTCTCAACAAACTCGCGAGTAAGTATGTTCTAGAAACATTTATCTGTATTTCACATTTACATATCTCATACATTTCCGCAAGGCCAAATGGTATGAGTTAATTCGTTTTTTTTTACTACCTCTCCACAAACTTCCAAGTAAGTGTACTCTAAAAACATTTATCGTAAGTCAACATTTCCATTTCTGATTGTTTTCCGTGTTGCCAAATAGTATAAGTTAATTCCAACATATCCTGTACCAGAAACATTAAGGAAACCTTACCTGATGCTATAACTTTGGCACATAATAGTCTCATTTCCATATTTGAACACCCTTAATCACATCATATTTCTAAAGAACACATTTTCATATATTTACAGGGATCACTGAAATAATATCGAGGGACAGAATATCGACCAACAAAAATATCGTTGAGAAAATATCGAGAGACAAAATATCGAGTTTCTATCTACAAACAGGTAAGTACAAAAATATCGAGTTAAAAATATCGTTTACAAAAATATAGTTGTAAAAAATATCGACTTTAATAAAAACAATGTTTAATTACATTAATATAAAAAATTAATTACTAAAATATACTTAACAATACTTAAAATAACTTTTAATAATTAAATAATTAATGAAAGTAAAAAAATAATATTTTTTAATCATATTTCTTAAAACATATATATATATATATATAGTAACAAAATTTAATTAAATAATAGCCAATATTATTAACGTACAAATACAAAAGAGTAAAAATTACTATTCCCACTCCAGTGGGTGCAACAGTAGGGAAAGCGTTGGATAGCGTAGGGGTTAAAATTACTATTCCCACTCCAAGGAGTGCAACAGTGGATATATGACGTTACAATGCAACTTTTACAACGCACTACCATTACAACGTAAGTATTGGTAAGTATATAATAATTTTTATAATTTAAATTATTTAAAATTAATTTAATATAATTTAATTTAATTTAATTTAATTTCATTAAATTAATGTAAATTTAATTTTACTTTATTTTTACACTGTACCCCTGGACCCCAAAAACCCAAAACTGACCCTGAACCCTAAAAAAACCCTTTACCCAAAAACCCAAAACTGACCCTGAACCCTAAAAATACCCCTTTACCCAAAAACTAAAAACTGACCCTGAACCCTAAAAATACCCCTTTACCCAAAAACTAAAAACTGACCCTGAACCATAAAAATACCCCTTTACCCAAAAACTAAAAACTGACCCTGAACCCTAAAAATACCCCTTTACCCAAAAACTAAGAACTGACCCTGAACCCTAAAAATACCCCTTTACCCAAAAACTAAAAACTGACCCTGAACCCAAAAAATACCCCTTTACCCAAAAACTAAAAACTGACCCTGAACCCTAAAAATACCCCTTTATCCAAAAACTAAAAACTGACCCTGAACCCAAAAAATACCCCTTTACCCAAAAACTAAAAACTGACCCTGAACCCTAAAAATACCCCTTTACCCAAAAACCAAAAAATGACCCTGAACCCTAAAAATACCCCTTTAATTTAACATAATTAGCAATTAATCAATTAAATTAAATTAATTGCCAATTACATTTTAATTAATTAACAAATATTTTTTAATTAACAATTAATTAAATATTACTACCAATTATTAAATTTACATATTTAATTAATTATAATTAAATTACTTCCCACCCTATTCCCCTATAAACCCACAACCCGCTACAGGAAATGAATTATTTAAATTTACACAATTAGCAATTGATCAATTAAATTAAATTAATTACCAATTAAATTTTAAATAATTAACAAATATTATTTAATTACCAATTAATTAAATATTACTACCAATTAATACATTTACATATTTAATTAATTATAATTAAATTACTTCCCACCCTATTCCCCTATAAACCCACAACCCGCTACAGGAAATACATTATTTTAATTTACATAATTAGCAATTAATCAATTAAATTAAATTAATTACCAATTACATTTTAAATAATTAACAAATATTATTTAATTACCAATTAATTAATTATTACTACCAATTAAAACATTTACATATTTAATTAATTATAATTAAATTACTTCCCACCTTATTCCCCTATAAACCCACAACCCGCTACAGAATAAAATTACACAATAATTAAAAAAAAATCATTAATTAAAAATAATTATAACATAAAATGACACTTTTCACACATATTATAACATAAAAACACTATAAATAATTAAATATTATTAAAAAAACGATATTTTTTACTATCTAGATTATATACTTGGATATTTTCACTTTCTATATTATTTACAGTCGATATTACTTCACTTACCTTACAAACGATATTTTGACTGTCGATATTCTGTCCTGTCGATATTTTGTCCAAACGATATTTAAAACTCGATATTCTGTCCAAACGATATTTTGGAGTCGATATTATGTCTGTGCACCCTTTACAGTATTACTCTGACTCGACCAAGTAATTTCACTGAAATTTTGGTTGCAAAAATATCAAATAAGAATTTCTTAACTCAGAAGGCAACCGTTTCTTAAAACTTAATTGACTATCATTGCACAGCGTCCAACCAGTTGTACTCTTCAAATAAGCTATGTAATGTCCTGATGATATAGATAACCTTTCATGAAAAATAATCGCTACAGTTACAAATGTTCTTCTAGAAATAGATATTTGAGAAGCCACATAATTTTTAATTAAAGTTGACAATTTACTTCCATCAGCTCTGCATCGTTGAAGCATTAAAATAACATACTGTCCATATCTATGGATAAATAAGGTAGATTACATTTCTGAATTACATTGAGAACAGACCATGTTCTGATATGCATCTTTAACTAGTTTATTAAATGACACTGTTTTACAATCTGGTAATGTTAAATATATAAATCTTTCTGTGTGTATGTCAGTAGTACTTGTAAAAGAGCAATTATCGCAAATATGTTCCCATTTATAAGAAAGGCCAAATAGACTATCAATACCTACACCTTCTTCTTCCAAAACTGTAAGCATATACATAATAAATTCCTGACAATCTTGCTGAATATTCTGAGAAAATTGATTTAGTTCTGCACATATATCTAAAACATTCCTTACTTCTGAAACACTTGCTACTTCACTATTACCACTAGTACATTTTTCAAACACAGAATTTAAAGAACAACAAAATGTTTGCTCCTGATTTTCTCTAATCTGTTCCTGTAACTTTTTTAGAAAAAAAACCACATTAACCACTACATTTGCATAGCAGTTGACACCAGACCTATTTTCAAATTTAAATCCAACAATCTCTGTAGAACTAACGTTTTTCTGACTCTTATCAATGACAGTCTCATCTTTTTTTCTTCGTTTCTCTAATACTTCACTACATTGTTTCTCATTTCTCCTTTTCTGACCAACTATACTCTTTTTAATTAAAGGATATTGAGGTAAATGTGGAGCGTATTCTCTTCTTAACCTATTATACTCCTGTACACATTTTAAATCTGCACTGATCTTTGTCTCATCAAAATCAATTAGATAAAGCCCAGATAAAGTTCTAACTCGTGATAAAGCAACATATCCCATACCCTCTTTGAATACACTCTTTCCAATATTTACCAAAGCACAATCTACACTTAAACCTTGCGATTTGTGAATAGTCACTGCATATGCCAAACAAATTGGAAATTGTTTCCGACGGACATACAAGTCTTTTACAATTAAAAAACGACTTGAGCAGCGACTGATTAGTTGAACTTCCTCTATTTCATAAAATTTTATTCGTAAAAATTCAATCTCATCCCTATTTGGATAATTTACAAAACTAACAACATTACCCATTGCTCCATTCACCAGACCTCTTTCTACAAGTAAATTTCTCCGTAAAATAATCCGACAATTTAAACATACATACAGATTCTTCTCTAAACCAGCAGTTTTAGATATAGAAGTCTGTAGACTATCCAATTTTAACTTTAATTTATCAGACAAAACAATAGTACTTCCTTCATACTCTATTTTATCTTTTGCTTCCAGTTTCTTAATTTCTTCATTTTCCAACTTCAACATTTTCTCATTGAAAACTGCGCATTCTTTTAGAGTTGGCATCAAGCATATAACTGACTTATCTTTTACCTCTTTACTATATATTTTCTCAGGTACATTATCTTCATTGGGAAACAACTTACATATTAATCGAGTTTGTAGAGCTTCTTTTGCATCTTCAGTTAGTCTTCCAATCCTTATATCTTGAAGAATCTCTCCATATTTAGTATCCTTTGCCTGTCGCATATTTTGACTCAGTTCAGTATATTTGAAATGTGACCATATATTTACATTTCCAATACTGCCAAGGCACTTTCTCGTGTCTTCATGTGTCACAGTTTCAAATACAGATTGTCCTTTTACAGGAGTTAGTTGCAGTAGATCTCCAAAAACTATGACATGTTTCCCTCCAAATAAAACATCATAGTCAGTTTTAAGTATCTGCTGCATTCTTAAATGTACAAAAGCAAGCATTAAATTGGATACCATGCTTACCTCATCAATAATAAGAAGTTTCATTTCTTTAAGAACTCTTGAAACTTCATAACAAGCATCTCCAGATAGCTTGTGATATTGTAATTTGTTTTCATGTTCAACTGGCAGCATTAATAAACGATGTAAAGTAATACCTTTAATATTATGTGCTGCCAATCCAGTTGGAGCTGTCACAACACAAGACAATGGTGACTGAGTTTTTTGCTGTAGATATGCAGTAATTCCTTTTATAAGAAAACTTTTCCCTGTACCAGCTTCTCCACTTACATATAGTCTTATAGGTTGAAATGACATACATGAGCATTCTTTTTTCTCATGACGAAAACCATGCTCAATGTGCTCTGTCACTTCCACATATATTTGTCTTTGCTCAAGATTAAATTCCTTCTCCAATTCTTCTAAGTTTATTATATCCTCTTGAGCTTGCTCCATTACTGTTTGTACCTCATCCATAGCAGTGGCTGCTTCATTTCGGATAATTGGTTCTCCCAGTGGATCCTGACTCAACGATGCTGAACTTTGTGTATCTTGTGAACTTTCTCTTGCAATCTCCGCTGCAATTGTTGCTTCTTGCTCTATTTCGTCGTTCAACATTTTCAGATAATTACTAAAAGCAGGACATTCTATACTACTTTTAGATGCGTTAAAAGAATCTTCATAACTTATAAACTCTCCAAGTAGTTCCTCTTCGGTACGCCATGGTTTAAAGAGTTGCAAAAGAGCTAAATAGTAAAATTCTCTTTTGTCTGGATTTTCGCAACTCAGTTTTCGGTGATTAATCAAATGTCCATTTGTTTGTTTCACCAGACATCCTTCCTGTCCAATTACAGCGTACATACCTTTTTCAACATTCTCTCTAACATTCCTTTTAAAAGTGTATTTTTCAAGAACTTCATACAGACAAATATTTTCTAGCAGAGTACTTCTATTTGGATAGTATGTATCCAACATATTTGTTTTCAAAATGTCTGTACTGTTTGGTTCTTTCTGTGCTAAATATTCAATTTCTTGCACAATTTTCAAAACACGGTTTCGTGTTCCTGTTAGACCTAAACTCACCCACAGGATACTTCGAGATTTCGCATAAAGACTTGCTGATGATAATCGATCACAGCATTCATATGCTCCAATTTCTCGATGTGATAACATCTTCAAACTGTATGTATACAATTTCTTGCTTAGGCTCTTTTCATGAGAAATATCTTCCCACATCTCCTTCAGTTCCGTCTTTTCAGATTTTGCGATGTAAGACGTTACATATCGAGCCACAGCAATAGAGTTATCCGCAACATATTGTATATCCATGTTAGCATTCCACATGGACAAAATGACAGGGTTGTAGTCATTTATATATTTGGACTCTTCTCCTCTTCTTAAATTATAAGTATTTTTGGGTGATCTTCTACTGATGTTATGTCGCAAAGATGACATCAAATTATTCACTCTTCCTTTTCAAAGCACTGGTCGTGCAAATCCAAAACGACATTTTGTATAGAACTTATCCTTTGTTTTGAATTTTTGCAGACAATATTTCCCACAACGATGTATTTGAAACCGTAACACTTTTCCTCTTAAGTCTTTATCACTTGTACTGTTAGGTATGTCACAAGTGGCATATTCCTCAATAAAAGACAGTACAGTTTCATCGGAGTCTTTTCCAAATTTGGCAGCATCCTTAATCCATAGTAACATATGAATATGTGGAGCACCTTTAGCTTGATACTCTTTTCTCCAGAAGAAATCCAAAACTTCACCAAGTGGTGGATTCTTCTTGTTTGTAAGAAACGACATCATTGCTTCAAATCGATGATTAAAATATCGGCAAACATTAACCGGATCCAACGAACACAATTCTCCTGGTGTCTTGTAGTTTATATTTTCAATATTTACATTCGCCTCTCGAAGATATTCAAGTAAATCTTCCCAGGCGTACTCTGCACAGCTTAGAGTTACAAACCATGTTCGTGCTCCCAAGTTTCGTAGCATGCATTTTAAATCTCCATGACGACTGTACCAATATTCATTAGTACCACGCTGACATGCCATTAAATTAATTAGATGAGAATCCAAAACACTATCTTTCTGTTGCACTTTATCCATGAAATCCTTTGCAGAAACATTATGCAGATGCACTCCACTTTTTAAGACATGGTTTACTGCATAAGAAAGACCAGATAAGTCACTCTCAAAGAGAAGATGAAACAAATATGGAATACATTGACGAAATCTGGGATCTTCTGCATATAACCTTGTAGTCCGGTACTCAGAAGCAGGAATCTGCATAGGCCGATCATCATATCGCGCACCTTCACCTGTTGGGAATAAGTGTGGGAAACAACGACCTTCCAAACTTTTTTCCCACACACTAATAGGACTTCCTTCTGCTTTTTTCATCTGAAATAACTCAATTGCATTCCCCATTGCTTCTTTGGAATGCAGTGGATGAACACTATAATGTTCATAAATTTCTTCACTTCTGGACATGTCAACTTTTTCAATTTGTCCAATAGACAAATCATTATTCTCTTCATCACTTACATCTTCTTGTTCTACATACACATTTTTATAGTATTTATTATTTTTAACTAAATACAACGTTGCCTTCTTCACTTTCCTAACATCCACTAGATCTTGCCAGATTTTCTTACTCTTTGTAGGTACACCATTAACTAGAATAACAAGAGGTTCCTCTTCTACATTTTCAATACCAATTGTCTCCATATTTTTTTTTAAATCAAGTGGCAAATATACAACTCTACCCTTTAATCCTCTTTATAAATCTGTAGGATTTAATTTCCCAGTCTTAGGCTCCATACGAACAATAGCCTGAAAAGGATGCACACATTGAATCAAAATAGTCTCATAAGTATTTAAATCCTTCAGTTCCGATGGAATATTTATCAACTCAAGATTATTATGAACAGCTCTAGCAGGCATTTTATTTTCATTCAATTTATTATAACAATATTTACAAATACGTTGTTCAAAACCCAAATCAAAATAGTTTTCTACCAGCAAATAAGTCGCAAACTCTCTCCACTGAGTATTATCTTCATCTTCACTTTTTAAATATAAATCAACTAACCTAGTTTGACTTTTATAATGAATGCGTCGACAACACACACAAGTTAAAATTGGTTTTTCACCTGCAATGACCTTAAATTTAGTTATTTCCTGTTCAATTTCTTCAGTATTAAAGTGTCCAACATTTTCTAACACATTTCCTTCTCTAACTATATCAGTTTCTACATTCTCTTCATCTCGACCAAAATAACTTACCTCAATTTCTGCACAAATACTCTTCACATCTAATACAGACCCATGCAAAAGAGCACTATTTAACTCTTTAAGTTTAAGTGCTGGACTTTTTGCATAATACATATTTCTGACTAATTTTCTCATTTTGGTATGATGCACTGCTAACATCCTAAAGTGATGAAAAACACTCTGGCATATTTTTTTTGAAAGACAAGCCAAAGAATGTCCTTCCAAACCCGTTTTTTCTCTCACTCTGCAACGATCTAATTCTTGCAACAGTACCATTTTTTTTTTAAACTTTCCTTAGTGTACTTACGTAAGAAATTGCGAAAGAAATCAATTGAATCCTGTCGCACACTGCAAATACTGCTACAATTCCAACTATAAACAGGAGCATGAACACGTCCCTGTAAAACTTGTCCACCTATTTCCCCTTCTGTATTTCTCACCTCAATTTTCTCTTTCTCAATAGGACAGCCATCCTTCACTTAATACGCTCGACCACTGGTGTCAACTGCATGCAACAAATCGTTACTTTGAAAGTAACTCTCTTCATTAAAAAATGGCTCAGAATTTGAACTATGCATCCATTTACCAGAAAAGATTTTACAAAAATTAGTTCTATTTATGTGTCTCTTCCATTTACTCTTAGCTTTCAAAACTCTGATTGCCTTATTTAGTGTATTTATTCTTTTAAGCACTAAAATAAACAATTTTTTTTTCGTCTCGAACGCATCATCCACAACTTCCTCTATATACTTTTTTTTCTTATAAAAAGCAGATTTCCTTTTTGAAACTTTTTCCTTTTGTAATAAATTCATAACAACTCTCTTATGAAACATACGTTTCCTTATTTCCGCAAACTGATTTGTACGTCTTTTACTGTACATATTTTCCTCACCACTCTTTTCCAACACAGTTTCCTTTTTTCGTCCATTTCTCCTTGTAGATCCTGAAAACTGGTTTTCCTTTGCAACATTATCCAATTGACTTTTCCTCTGACACAATTTTTTTTAAAATTCCTTACTGCTCTTACCAGGAGCACTCTTGTTTTTGTCCGTCCTTTGTTGATTACGTAAATCTTGTCCCTCTTTTCTCTTCAAATGGTATGTCTTTTTATACAGCTTTCTTTTTTCATTTCTCGTCGGCATACTGATTGATGTTTCTGATATTAATGATAACCTGTTTGGAAAAAAGTTAAAAAATATTATAGACCCCTACTACCATATACCATACAAATTATAACCAAGGCTTGATTTTATAACTTGAATAAAAACAAAGAAACAGTCTTTGGTCAGAGTAGGAAATCCTATAGTGAATATTGTTTCTAAATTTGTGACACTCCATATCTATGTTATCCTTACACATGTATTGTATGAATGTAATTTTTGAGAGATATAAGTACTATTCTAACTTTCAAGCATTATCGATGTTCCTAATGCTTTTTATTTTTATAACTTTAATCTTTTATCCACCTTATCACAACTTTTACTGTCATTCTTAAAAAAGAGAATACTGATTAACGGTACAACAATAATATTTTCCAATTTTTTTTTATTTAATCAAAAATAATTTTATTCATTTAATAATTCATATTCCAGAATCACATTTAGCATAATTTCATCTGATATTTCATTACTATTTTGCTCTTCCAAATTCTCTTCTTCCACCATCTCTAAGTATGCACTATCAAAAGTACTGTCCAAAAAGTCCTCATTTTCAGTTGGAATTTCATCGTCAAATACTCCTTCAATTAATTCTTCTAGGACTTCTTTTGCCATTTCAAAATTAATAAACTCATTTTCACAGTAATCTTCCATCTTTTTATTAATTTTCTATCTTCTTTCTCCTTTTAAAAAAATATAAAGACTAATTTAAATATTTTTTATTATTAGTTAACCAATGATTACCTTGAGTAATCTTTTAACTACATACACTTTCATACTTTTAAAGACATTAACTACATTGATTATTATAAGACCTTCCTCTTTATTTTTCTAAAAAACAGATACTTTCATCCTAGACATTAACAGTTTCCTATTTAATTTTTTTAATTAAAATTGTGCTATAAAAACACATTTCACTGTGAAATTTGCTTTCTGCATTTCGTGCTGTAGAACTATTTATACACTTTCTAGTTTTATTGTAGAGATCTATTTTCTAACTTCACCACTATAAACTGTGATTCAAACTGTATGCAAACTGAAGGAATAACTCACAACATACCAATTAAACATTCACTAAACCGATTGCTACTTCCCACAGAGACAGTTGCTTTTACCTTTAACAGCATACTCAGCATGTAAATTTCATCTAATGTAAAACATTTCATCATAGTCATATAAAACCACAATGAGCCGCAACTCGTGGAGGCAATTATGGTGCGACAGGGAGACAAGGAGGGAAGATCTTTGCTGGAGGGACCTAAAAAGCAGTATACAGATAATTTGTAGTAAATACATAATTTAATTATTTAAATGAATTTTACAGTGTGCACTACATTCCAAAATGCGATGCTGTATACACTGTAAAAACATTTTTATTAATTAACATATATACTTTCCTACATTTATCTATATACCATATTTTAGATCTCTCTACCCTACACCTCCCCTTCCCTCCCTCCCTGCCCTACCATTACTCCCTCGATGGCGTCCAACTGACCTCATCATAATACACCTGTGCAAATGCATATAATAGAATGCAAACACATAGTACTGTCACAAAAAAGCATCTGAAATGTCCATCACGTCAACAGCCATGTCATAATATACCTCTATAATTTCCCAAAAATTACTGTACACCAATGATACAGCATAAAGTTGAAAGATAATGATGACTTAGCACAAATTAACCAAGGTAAACAGCAAACTCTTACAGTCAAAGAATAGATGAACCCAAACTGTATACAAAATAACACATGAACCCGGCCCATCAAAAGATTGTAACAATTAACAATAAAACCGTATTTCAAAATACATATATACTACAAGCATGTTCAGACATGTTGAAAGTACAAATTAAAACCCTCATGTATAAGAGAAGCAGTGTTAATATTTTTTAAATAAACATGCATATTATGATAATCTTTTCCAAAATAAGTTATCATTTTAAATTTACCAACTCACCTGTAAAAAAGGATTTTCTGGTTCTATACTCTCACGTTCAACCTCTGGTTGTTGCTTTTCAGCACCAAACACTCTTTAAAAAAAAAACAGAACTGAATTTTAGTTATCATAATACACACATATGTATTACACAACATACACCCATTTTACCAAATATGATGCCTACCATATACATTCCCTAATTTTCTATCCAATATATATCGTAAAGCCTAAGTTTAAGGGACCTTATTTATGAAATCCTTGCACCACCGGTGCGTAACTTTTTACGATGTTAAAAGTAACGCACCAGCGACGCAAGACCTTCATAAATGAGACCCAAGATGTCTTTGTGAACCACATTTATTTATCAAATTTTTCCCCCTACCATTTTTTTTAAATCAATCATTATATACAATATAATCTACCATACATAACCAGGATACTACATGCAATATTTTTGATATACACTACTACACAACCTTACTTTCTATATTTTTTACGTAAATACATATACATTATGTGCAGGGAGTTTTTTAACATAATGGCGCTCAACACTTTCTGAATTCCCCCAAATTGGGCATATTATCAAGGGAGTTTATCTCCACTTTTTTGCCTTCAAGTGCCAACAAAGCGAAGATAAAATTATTTCCCTATTACGTAGCTGTCGCTAACACCAGTTAGCGACACCTAGTAGCAGATAGCAACCATCTAGTGCGCCACTTTGCATGTCAGTAATAATTATCACTAATGATATCCTAAAGTGAGCGTTGTAAGATGAGAGCAACTGGAAACAGTCACTAACATCACTATCGCCTATTACCAATTTTGAAGATATTCGCGCTAAGCGTGAATATCTCCAAAAGTTAACATCTGCCCTGAGCAGTTTTTAGTCATGTTATCCAATGGAACCTAGATAACATAGCTAAGAGCATTAGCTCGGTATAGCATGAATATCACTAACTTTTTAATAATATGCATGCATTGCAGCCGTTTTTTATACCATTTATTATAATTGGCTGCTGAACGTCTCTCAACATTCCATTCGGAGAAAATAACGAAGTGTTGCCGCCATTTTGTTAATACGACTGCATATATTCTACCGAACAAACGGTAACTACTTGGAAAGAGAAAAAGGCACAGATTATCTAACCGAGTACGTTTTCTCAGGGAGTGCATTATAGACCCTGAACGCCAGAACAACATTTTTTTTTTCTAAAAAAAGTTACGGGGTGCGCGCACTCGATCGCGCAACCCTATTTACAAGACTGTGATTCACATGCTTTATAAGTAAAATTTAATGCTGGAAATACAGACGACACTTGAAGATCGTTTCAGATCTTTAAGTTTACTTATTTTGCCTATTATTTAAAATTACAAAAATATACAGTTTATAGAATTCTCATTTGCTGTTTAACATCTGTTAACATTAGAATCAGTGCAAATCAGAAAGTATTGGCCGCCATTTTGTAACTGCGAGTGAATATATTGTACTGATCAAAGGGTTAGAACATGAAAAGGACAAAAGTTACAGATTATGTAACCCAGTACGTTTTCTCAGGAAGTCCAGTATAGACCCTGAACGTGAATGAAACTTTTTTTTTCAACGTAAACAGTTACGTGGTGCGCGCATTGGATCGCTGAATATCGCTAACTTTTTAACAATATGCATGCATTGTAGCCGTTTTTTATACCATTTATTATAAATAGCTGCTGAACGTCTCTCAACATTCCATTCGGAGGAAATAAGGAAGTGTTGCCGCCATTTTGTTAATACGACTCCATATATTCTACCGAACAAACGGTGAGAACATGGGAATAGAAAAAGGTATA
Organism: Lissotriton helveticus; assembly: GCF_964261635.1. Lineage (NCBI taxonomy): Eukaryota > Metazoa > Chordata > Amphibia > Caudata > Salamandridae > Lissotriton > Lissotriton helveticus. The sequence goes on from NC_136068.1 coordinate 1,207,905,702, forward strand.
GATTATCTAAGCGAGTACGTTTTCTCAGGGAGTGCACTATAGACCCTGAACTTGACAACAACATTTTTTTTTTCTGAAAAAAGTTACGGGGTGCGCGCACTCGATCGCGCCACCCTATTTACAAGACTGTGATTCACATGCTTTATAAGTAAAATTTAATGCTGCAAATGCAGACGACACTTGAAGATCGTTTCAGATCTTTAAGTTTACTTATTTTGCCTATTATGTAAAATTACAAAAATATACAGTTTATAGAATTCTCATTTGCTGTTTAACATCTGTTAACATTAGAATCAGTGCAAATCAGAAAGTATTGGCCGCCATTTTGTAACTGCGAGTGAATATATTGTACTGATCAAAAGGTTAGAACATGAAAAGGACAAAAGGTACAGAATATGTAACCCAGTACGTTTTCTCAGGAAGTCCAGTATAGACCCTGAACGTGAATGAAAATTTTTTTTCTCCGTAAACAATTACGTGATGCGCGCATTGGATCGCGCACCCCTATTTACAAGACTGTGCACTATTACCTTTTCTCACAGATTATTAGCTGCACATATTAAATACACCATAATTTACTTATTTCACTAATCTTTATCAAACTTTAAGTAACAGTTCCGCTAACACTGTAACAATATTCTCATACGTTAGTTTGTGAAAAAAATAAAAACTATTCCATACTAAATGTAACTCTCTTTAAAAGTGTTCCGTTCCGTAACTACACTACACTCACCTAACATCATTTCATTGCGTCACTTCTCCACTAGTCATAAGTACACAGAGCCTTATTTATGAAGCCCTTGCGCCGCCGGTGTGTCACTTTTAACATAGGAAAAAGTAACGCATCTATGGTGCAAATTTTTCATAAATGAGGCCCACAGTGTCAAAAATATCAATGCCGCACATAATCGTTCACATCCAGGCACTACCAATTGCATAACTTGTTTAACATGAAGCGCTGTAATGTTGCATGTGTCTTCAATGATACACCGGTATCTCCTATTATGCCTAATTTTACCATAACACTCAGCAGTAATTATTTATTTTCAAGCAATGTTAATTACTATGACTTTTTAATAAACGACAAACTTTAATCTGAAATAGTCACTCTGCAAATGTTTCTCTGTAAAAATGAACTTCACCCACCCACGCATGGGAACCTTGATGTTTGCATCTGGCCGCGAAATACGGCCTTGAACTCAAAGTTCCATCCCAAGACTTGAACAACAGCCTTATTGTCCCAAAATCAAGCTACCCGAGCATCTGTTCACAAACATATCTCAGTCACTTAGCTAACAGTCGCAGAAAACTGCATATCTTATTAAATAGTGACCTTCCTTTACAATTTTCTAACGTGACTCTCATAATCTTTAAGGCTCCTCCACTTTCCAGCTGCACTATTTTTTTTACAACTACTAACCAATGCTTTGGTGCTTTTTTTGCACCAAATCATTTAAAGGCATTCTGCTACTCTCACTCCATACTGTCTGATCTATGTTTCTGGACATCCTCATCTATTACCAGCAGCTGCAACCTTTGTATTCCTATTTTCGTTATTACAAAATGGATGTCCGTCCCGCCTTTGGAAACGAGCTGGAACACTTACAACTTTTTCGCCACAGAATGCTTGACGAGTATGGCATTCTGCCACTCGCGACTTTGAGTGCATCATATGGATTATCGTTTCGATTTACCTATTTCACCTGTGTGCAGCCTGTATTTCATTGCCTGAGCTGTAATTTCATGTGGGCCCTGGACTTATGTCTCTGCAACTCAGTACCTCCTGAAGTGAATTACAATCATCTCATGAATCCGTTACTTGATCATGAACAGCTTTGTTCCGACGGAGGGATTATGGCCTTTGCAGCGATACATGGAGTTCTGGGTCATTGGAATATTTTCGCAGCGGCGCAAGATTTCTTGGCACACAGCTACATTGAAAATTCACAGAGTTCTCCTCTGATGCTACTAGAGGCTCCGGTGATTAATGACCATGTATGTTCATTTCCTCTTCTCAATTGGATGGCTGACTTGTTTTCGGATGATAACAATGACTTTCTTTTAGAAGCAGTTGCCACTTACTTTGCCTATTCAATGGAAGAATAGCTGTTCTGCAAACCATTGACATCTTGACTGTTTTTTCCCTTCCTAATTTTTCTTATTTTTTTTTAATTATTATATTTTATATAAACTGACCTATTGGCTTTACTAACATTGGACATTGTAATTTCCTACTGGTGTGAATTTTTTAAGTTAAGTGGAGTTAATTTTTTTTCCACACCTCCTCCATTTTGTTCAAAACATTTCATGATGCTCTAATTTCAACAAATCACTACCTTATGTTATCTTATCTGATTTAAAATATTCTGGAACCAAGGCTGCGTAAAATATGATTAAATGTGCCCTGAGAAATGTGTAAAGTTACAATGCCTTTTTATATGATTTTATATGGTTTATCACCATTCTCCCTTTCTACTCCTTATTTCCGCCTCACACACATGTGCTGCTTTTAATTTATGCCTATTGAAAGATTTTTGATTCATAACTAAAAAGTTTATGATTACCCTGATATTACCATTGCTTATCAACCTGTATGAGACATTGTGTACTGAAACCTTTCAAAAAATTATATCAATACAATAGTTGTTCTGAGTACTGATTTTCGAATGTCCCTGCACATAACATACATGCACCTCGAGCCAAATTCTCCCTTTTGGCGCGTTTTTCATTTCCTTTCACAATACCATACAACAAGCTTGTTACTGCTTCGTATGCTGTAAACTAACTGTAAATGAAGTGATGTTTAACCATTACTATTTTCATATATGATTACTGTACTTAAAATCAAAACACACCTTCTTGCATGCAATATAATTAAATATATTTGATTGCGGGGCTGTACAATGTTTTTTAAACGATATTCATTTTGCTTCATACTACATTTCCATCATTTGTGTTCTATGAACTAGTAACTATACCCACTATTTTCTTTAGATTATGTTTACTTGTATTAAATAAAAAACTTTCTCTCCAAACACTGCATCATTGAATAAAAATTTGAAATTTATACGTTCCCTCTTTTAACCCATATTCACAACTGAAATAATTTATACTAAAACTGTATTCATGTGTTTTACATAATCTCAGCTGCACTCAATTCATGTTTTCTTATGTCAACCTGAATTTTTCATACTTCAACCCGCTGGCCTGTGACGGTCAGTCAACCCTTTCTTTACGAGTTGTGAACCATAGCATCAATCGTACCTCTGGCAAAAAAATTATTTATTACTGTAACAAAACTCCGCCGCAGTTGTGCTTCACTCAGAGTATTAATCACTCCTCCCTCGCTTCCACAGAGCACACGCTATATCCTATTTCAGTACTTATCACCCTTTCATCTCCACTATAACAACTGTGTCTGCCTGCAGAACAAACTTCCTTAGCTCAGACTGAACGCACACATACACACATACACACACTAACATAACACAAAGCAACTAATATAGAAAGCAGGAGTGAGATGAAAATGGAGTCACACTGTGGTACACAGAAACCTCTATATATATTTGCTCTTCTACATCAATTTATAAAAGGCATATACTCCACGAACCTGTCTACAACCTCATGGTCACAATTTTTCATTTAATTGTACTGGGACACCTCTCCTTCTCACCCCACCCCCACCACTGCATTCCTCGGCCGCAAACCGCACTGTAATTTTTTCCTCAAACTTAAAGTTTAAAATACCAAAACCAATACCACTTTTTTCGACAATATCACATTTAATCAACTATTTTTCTCTCTACCTGCATTATCTGTACTCTACCAATTCCTTTTTTTTATCTGTAACCAACTTTACAAATTATGTGCACACGCTCCCAAACATTTATTAACTTCTGTCTATTTCATTACATTTTATTTTCTATTTATTCAGTTTTCCACAAATACATTCAAATCTATAATTCAGACTTGAAAGAAAGTGAAGAAACGGCGCACAACCCCCATTAACTTCACAGAACTTCAGCCCCTCCCCCCTCTCACGTCTGCTGTGGAAGCCCAAGATAACACACATCCCAGATACACACAGAGCCGCACCTGAACATTTCACATCTCTATAAAGAACCATTTCAATATTAATTAGGCCTCGCACTTGTTATACCCATTCTAAGAGCCCCTCCACCTTAACTCTACCTACTGATTACACGTTCATGTCCCCCTACAAAAAATCATTTTTTATCGTCCTTCCCCCCCCCCAAATTTTGTTGCAGATCCGTCTCTAAGTAACATTTAATTCATAGACCTAACAGTAGCTCATAACTTCAAAACATGACTGAACTCCACTATCCTTAATCACATTAATTAATCGTAATTTTAAACTAATAATTACAAAGAAACAATGTTCCAAAACATTGATGTAATAAAATGGAACATTAGTTGAAAACATATCAAACTGTATCAAAGTCAAAAATGTGCTTCCTTAGACACAGTAACTCACATAATCAAATATATTGATCAAACCACATTTAACGGTACATCATAAAATAAACAGTTATACACTCACCTTTACCAATGCTTTATCAGATGTAGAACAATGATAGTTGTACAACAATAGCCGTTTGACGGAGCTCTCAATAATACTTCTATCACTGCAACCAAAGAATAATGGCATAGATTTTCTGTCAATACACACTCATATATGTCTCTTCAACCAATCATATTTGTTCCCGCACAATTTCATATTCAAATTAACATTTCAGTTGGTTATCCTCTGCCTTCTCTGGCTGTTACCATGGTAACAGCTCAATCTGCACCTGCATGAAGGCACAGGTCAAAAGTTCATATCTCAATGTTCTAAATCCAAGCAAAAAGGATAATTTCCCTCCAAACACACCTGCCTATCCACTCTTGTTTTACATTTCTTTTTTTTCCACGACCAATAGAAGATTTGTTTGTAATAAAACTATAACATACAGCGTAGTCTTCAATCTTGAAGTATATCAATTAACCAATCATGTTCAGTTTTTCTTTAACACCAAACCTCACACACTTTTTTTATCGTGACTTTCACCATCTACTTGCCATTTCACTTCAAGAACCCATCGGAGTACTACTGCATCTACCTTGAAAATGAAGGTTTGGCTTGTAGGACACAGTTATATTCACTGGAGTGAAAAATATGCTGCAAACAGACGAATTTCTAACCTTGATTTACCAAATGTGCAGATTACGTGGATTGGCCAAAGAGGATTAAGATGTCACCAATTGATACCATTGGTGAAAACTTTTACGCATCTCCCTGAACCTAACCTGATAATTGTGCACTGTGGTGGGAATGATCTAGGCACATTAACAAGTGTAGGTCTAGAAATGTTTCTAAAAGACACCTTTCGTCAATTGATGTCACTTTTTCCTCGAACTGTCTTGGTGTATTCAAATATATGCCAAAGACAAAAATGGAATTGGTCCAATGAACGTTGTCCACAGATTGAGAAAGCAAGGAAACATGTAAATAAATCTGTTTCTGCTTTCCTCAGAGAATATAACATGGGTTCTATATACAACAACAACCTACGTTTCAACATGGAAGGCATCTATCGGAGAGATGGTGTTCATTTCACGGATGAGGGAAATAGAATTTTCCTCTGTAACATGAGACTCTGCATCGGAACTTACTTATAAGTTCAGCAAAAACTCAAATAACACAAGGGCTCTTTTAAGAGCCACCTTAGATCTAAACACTCAAACTTGTAATTTATCTCCATCTTTCTTTATGTTTTTTGATCGCCGTGCGTGACCGAGTGCGCGCACCTCGTAACTTATTTGCGAAAAAAAGCTACTTTTAGACTTTCGTCATCCTTAATAAACCCCTCAAGAAACCTACGAAATCAAACACTTTCCACCCTGCTCCCTTTCCATTCTCACCACTATAGTTTTTCACAGTCTTGTAAATAGGGGTGCGCGACCGAATGCATGCACCCCGCAAATGTTTTCTCCCCAAAAAAATGGTATTTTCGCGTTCAGGGTCCATACTGTACCCCGTTAGAAAACCTACCCAGCCAGACAATCTCTACCTTCTCCCCTTTCCATGTACTAACCCTTTGTTCTGTATTATATATTCACTCGCACTAACAAAATGGCGGACAACACTTCCTGATTTCCTCCGAATCGAATGTTGACAGATGTTAAACAGCAAATCACAATGCCGCTCGCGCACACCCACATAGGTGCGTGCACCCGTGCTCGCTTATAGATATATAACTGATTTCAACTTTAATTTTCTCAGCAACTACTGAACGGATTTACACCATTTAAACAAAAGCGTGATCTGCGACCCACACTCTACCTTTCTACCAAATTTCTTATAAATCCATTCAGCCGTTCGAGCTGTAGCCGTGTCTAAACGTCCTATGGAAAATAACATGGGAAAAACACGTTTTGGGACCCCCCTTTTATCTCAGCCCCCACTTCACCAATCCCCCCAAAACTTTCACAGAATGAGCGCAGCGGACCTAGCCATCTTCTTTGAGAAATTTGCAAACATTCGTCCACCAGGGCCAAAGTTATTCCCAATAGAATGTTGCGGATTTCCTATGGAAACTAGGTCCTAACTATAACTACCTACTGGCGACCGCCAGTAGGTAATGTATGTGTATGTATATATATATATATATATATATATATATATATATATATATATATGTATGTATATATATCTATATTCACTGAAAAAACCATAGGTTATAGACCATATATAGTTAGGAATTAGCATTTACAAAACCTTGAAAATTCACTGAAAAAACCATAGGTTATAGACCATATATAGTTAGGAATTAGCATTTAAAAAACCTTATTTTACTCACACAAAACCATTGAAATTCCATATATAGTTAGTTGCACTAACTATATATTGCGCACCCGCAATCCACTGCTGATGATGTCACATATTACATCATTCATGACATGGTCAGTGACATCACTGATGACATCACTGATGACATCTCAAATGACATCACTGATGACATCACTGATGACATCATCCATTGACTGTGTGTTTCTGTAAAGTTTAAATATGTTTTACATATTGAAAAATGAGTAGATGTAGAAGTGCCTAAATAAAAGATTTAGTAGGTGCGTGACTGACTTTATGAATGAGTAAGTGATTAAATGTGTCTCACTGAGTGCATGGGTTAGTGACTAAACTGTCTTAATTTGTGCATCATTATGTCTGTTGTTCTGTAAAGTGCTGCATGTGTTGATCAGTAGCTATATGAGTAACTATATGGGTTATTGATTGATTGTCCAAGTATTTGTATGGGAGACTGAGTGTGTGTGTGGCTGGCTGGGAGATGTCTGACTCTGTGCAGATCAATGTGTTCTTGTATCAATGATTGTATAAGAGAGTAAGTATGTGTTAGTATATGTTTGAAAATGTAAGGTACTCTATGTTTAACTGTATAGATTAGAAAATGGAAGTGTGATTGATTCTTTACAGGACTGACTAGGTGTGTGAGTAACTTCATGGATCAGTGGCAGAGTGTGAGTGTCTGTATAGGTGTATGAGTGCATATGATAGTGTTGTAAAGATGAGTGATTGTATGTATGAATGATTGTATGAGTGAATGTGTGTGTAGACGAAGGAATCAGTGAGTGCGTATGTAGTAACTAGTATTGGTGTGTCAATGGTTTAAAAAATTATATTCTGTATTTAACACTGGGTGTAACAGGTTATATTAAAGTGTGAGGAGATGCATTGTATTGTCACATGAATGATATCATCAGTGATGTGACCATTGATGTCAAATGAGATGTCATCAGTGATGTCATTTGAGATGTCATCAGTGATGTCATCAGGGATGTCATTTGAGATGTTATCAGTGATGTCATTTGAGATGTCATCAGTGATGTCATCAGTGATGTCATTTGAGATGTCATCAGTGATGTCATCAGTGATGTCACTGACCATGTCATGAATGATGTAATATGTGACATCATCAGCAGTGGATTGCGGGTGCGCAATATATAGTTAGTGCAACTAACTATATATGGAATTTCAATGGTTTTGTGTGAGTAAAATAAGGTTTTTTAAATGCTAATTCCTAACTATATATGGTCTATAACCTATGGTTTTTTCAGTGAATTTTCAAGGTTTTGTAAATGCTAATTCCTAACTATATATGGTCTATAACCTATGGTTTTTTCAGTGAATTTCAATGGTTTTTTAATAGCAAATATCATAAGCTGTCGAATGTCAAGTACGTGGTAAGTGAAAACATTTTCGTGTTTATGCACACTGATCTGCTTTGAATGGTGCCCCCCCCCCTCATTTCTATTAGGAGTACTCTCTCTTTGCAGATAGTGAAAGGTAGTTAACGCAGGCCTTTGCCCCCGTTGTAATCCGTCGTGCCTGCTTCTCTCTCCATTTGATTGATTGTTATCCAAGTATTTACTGTTTTAGAATTAGTTCTCTTTGGTTCATTCTCTATTTGCAAACAAACACAGAGTCGCAATACTCTGTTTAGTCTTTGCAGATAACGAAAAATCGTGTAAAAAAAAAGAAAAGGAATCGAGCAAAATCAGTAGGCCACTAATGGGATCTCTTTTTGACCTCGCTAAAATAGAAACATTAGGAACAACCCCTCATGACAAATACAAAACTAGTGAGATGAACTGAACTCCACACAATGATGGCTGCAAAACAGCTCGGCTCCGCCACCCACCCCGCCCAAAATAACGATAAAGAGCGGCTGCCATGATTGGTTGCGGAATGGCCACGACGGAGCTACGAAATGGTGCTGCTCTCATGCTAACCCCAGCTTCAGTCTGAAACATCCAGAAACACTGTAGACTACCAATTCGATCAGTTCCGGTAGCGCCCCAATGTAACCCGGTAGAGAAGAACTAGCCCTCCCCTCTTTGACTGATGGTTCTTGTTGCCTGTCCCTTCTGTTGTCATTTAACAGAACTATTTAGCCTGCTGAAAGGGGTTGTGTTCCGACCGCTGGTTGGTGGAGACATTTTGACTATATTCTGGACCTGCGTTGTCGCCTAATGCGTCATATGACGCACCGCGTTAGCGCATCCGGAAGTCATCCGGGGCGCGCAGCGCGTAACGTAAGCATAACAAGTCATGTGACTTGTTAATAAAACTTTTCATTGGTTCATTTTAATTTTCTTATTGTAATGATGAAAGGCTTGGTCATATGACCTAAAAATTACGCTTTTCATTACTTCCGAACATTATTTTTTCTTAAATATATGTTATAATGTTCCAGGCTAATGTACTTTCCCGGAAATTTTACAACTGTCCTGCAAGTAAAATATATTCTTTTTTCGAGAAAAAGAGCGTTTCTTCGTCCCATGACGGAGCCGTTGAGCAAAAGAGGGTCGACCTGCTGTCTTAGTCGCCGATACGCCTGAATATGAGATTCTTATCGATCACTTTATGTTGCAGGAATAGAAAACACAACAGCCCTTGACCATTTATCTTTACTGCGTTCCTTCGTATTATACCTTTTACCCTTCATGTAATTGGTCTGCTTTATTTCACTTGCCTTTTAATGATTCTAAAACAGTCACTATTATTAAAAACTTTACCAATGTATATACTACTACCATGTTTTCTTTTAAAAACCTTTATTGTGAAAATTTCATTATACAAATACGAGCCTATAACCACGTGGGCCTGCCACGGAGCAAACTGTAATCGTATATGATGAATAGACATTTACACTGTAGAGGAACGTAACGGGCGGGCCATTAGGTTGCAAGAACTAAGGTGTCTAACAGTTACGGAATCGGTGGACGTACATTTTATAATTAAAATACGACAGGGCCAGTTACAATAAAATTATCTAGATATACATTTGCGGGCAAGTACCATGGGTGACGTTAATTCGAACTTTCAACAGTACAGTAATCAATAACACATCAGAACTTAATATCAATACGGATGTCGAAATATTCAATCAATTCTCGTCCCCGCCCGCCATGTGCTTCAAAACTGCATACGTATCTCGTGATTTCAAGGTTCTGCAACCAGTACACAACAAGGAGTTACGAGTCCCATTTATTCCGGCGCCATTTTGGGCGAGGACGGGCAGGTCCAGGATATAGTCAAAATGTCTCTACCAACCATCGACTATGATGATGTTCATATGCTGTATTTATTAGAGTAACACTCATCTGTCCACATGAAATTAATTTGCCACAATCTAAACATGTCATTTTAATCTTTCCAAAGTTCTTCTAAATATTTGGGACCGTTTCCCTTGCCTCTGAAGCTCTCAGTGCCACTTCTTTGATGAATGTACTAGCAGGTCAGGGGTTCTCCTCCAAATCTCTCTTTTATGCAGCACTATAATTAATTGGTGCCACCTCTCCATATGACGATGCATGGTATAGTTACCACAACTATATTTTTTTTCGGTTCCTCTGGAGAGTTCATCGTGGCAGATGAAGCGTGTAACGTACCGGGCATTTACCTTTTTTTGCATGTACAGGAAAGGAAAAAAAAATCGAGCGTCCGAGTTCTAAGGTGTCCCAGGGCCATTTTAGTGGACCAGGCCCAAATCCAAAGAACAGGCCGCCATTTTGAGAGTCCTCTTGCAGCCGCCTGTCGCTGTAGCATCAAGAGCAGCCGAAACTGAGCTGAATGGCAACTGAAACGGTAAAGCGGCGCCCCACTACAGCAGACGAGCCTCCACCTAGGAAGGCCCATTCACGCCGGCTCCCCCCCCCCCTTCGGGCACCCCTCGCCGTTATTCGGAGCAGTATTGTAGGATGGCCACACCAGTGCGGCAACTTGCTAGACATCATCTCGGTGGTAACCGAATCTCAACGCCTTGTGGTGTCTTCTATTCAGAAAACATTGTTATGCTGCCTTCGACCTATTCGCCGCAAGTGCGCACACAACTCAACTGCATAGCTTGCTAGACACCACCTCGGTGCCATCCGGATCTTGGAATGTCAGCACCTTTTGGTGTCTTCTCTTCAGAAAATATTGTTGCGCTGCCTTTGGCCCCATTCGCACATCAGTCCGCTACTGACGCCATCTCACAGGCTAATGGGGCGCCCCACGCCGACTTTCAGCATTGTAGAATGACCACACCAGTACAGCAACTTGCTAGACATCACCTCAGTGCCATCCGGATCTCGGCGCCCCACTACAGATGAAGTGCCTCTCAACTATGAAACCACCACGGTGACATCCGGATCTTGGCGCGTTGTGCTGCCTTCGGCCTATTCGCACATCGGTCCGCTACTGACACCATCTCACAGGCTAATGGGGCGACCCACGCCGAGTTTCAGCATTGTAGGATGACCACACCAGTACAGCAACTTGCTAGACATCACCTCGGTGCCATCCGAATCTTGGCATCTCAACGCCTAGTGGTATCTTCCATACAAAAAATATTGTTACGCTGCCTTTGGCCCCATTCGCACATCAGTCCGCAACTTAGACATCACCTCGGTGCCATCCGGATCTTGGCATCTCAGCGCCTTGTGGTGTCAGTCAGAAAATATTGTTGCGCTGCCTTTGGCCCCATTCGCACATCAGTCCGCTACTGACACCATCTCACAGGCCAACAGGGCGCCCCACGCCGACTTTTACCATTGTACGATGGCCACACCAGTGCCACAACTTGCTAGACACCACCTCGGTGCCATCCGGATCTTGGCATCTCAGCGCCTTGTGGTGTCTTCAAATCAGAAAATATTGTTGCGCTGCCTTTGGCCCCATTCGCACATCGGTCCGCTACTGACGCCATCTCACAGGCCAACGGGGCGCCCCACGCCGACTTTCAACATTGTAGGATGGCCATAGAAGTGCGACAACTTACTAGACACCACCTCGGTGCCATCCGGATCTTGGCGCGTTGTGCTGCCTTCGGCCTATTCGCACATCGGTCCGCTACTGACGCAAACTCACAGGCCAACGGGGCGCCCCACGCCGACTTTCAGCATTGTAGGATGGCCACACCAGTGCACCTTACTAGACACCACCTCGGTGCCATCCGGATCTTGACGCGTAGTGAAGCTGCAGCAGCTGCAAATAAGCTTCAGACAGTGTTACAACCGCTGCTCAGAACTCTCAACTATGACACCACCTCGGTGCCATCCGGATCTTGGCGCGTTGTGCTGCCTTCGGCCTATTCGCACATCGGTCCGCTACTGACGCAAACTCACAGGCCAACGGGGCGCCCCACGCCGACTTTCAGCATTGTTGGATGGCCACACCAGTGCGGCAACTTACTAGACACCACCTCGGTGCCATCCGGATCTTGGCGCGTTGTGCTGCCTTCGGCCTATTCGCACATCGGTCCGCTACTGACGCAAACTCACAGGCCAACGGGGCGCCCCACGCCGACTTTCAGCATTGTAGGATGGCCACACCAGTGCTGCAACTTGCTGGACACCACCTCGGTGCCATCCGGATCTTGGCGCGTTGTATTGCCTTCGGCCTATTCGCACATCGGTCCGCTACTGACGCCGCCTCACGTGCCAACGTATTTTCTCCGCATTTTATACCCTATGCCGCATAACAGGTCATGTGACTTGTTTATAAAACTTTTCATTGGTTCATTTTACTTTTGGTTTCCTAATGATGGAAGGCTTGATCATATGACCTAAAAACAACACTTTTCATTGGATGAAAACTTTTTTTTTTTCCCAAACGATGAAAGCCCCACCTTGTTTCTGGATGTTTCAGACTAAACTGGCGTCAGCATGAGAGCACCACCATCTCGTAGCTCCGTCGTGGTCATTCCGCGAGCAATCATGGCAGCCGCTCCCCACCAGAAGCCTGCAGGAGTCGGGGCCCCCAAAACTTTTGATGAATTCTCAAGGCGGAGGGGACGCTTTCGAGAATGGCGTCCAAGACCTAGCAGACAAGCGTCCGATTTCCAAGGTGTCCCAGGGCCATTTCAGTGGACCAGGCCCAAAAAGGAAAGAGCCTGCCGCCATTTTGAGAGTCCTGTGACAGCCGCCTATCGCTGCACCGCAAGAGTGGGCGCAACTCAGCTGAATGGCGGCTTTTGACACAGTGGACCAAAAACGGACGGAATGGCAACTGAAACGGTAAAGGGGCGCCCCACTACAACAGATGACACTCCACCTGGAGAGGCCCGTTCACGCCGCCTCCCCCGGGGCGCCCCGCGCCGTTATTCGGAGCAGCATTGTAGGATACCAAAACCAGTGCGGCAACTTACTGGACATCACCTTGGTGCCATCGTTCTGCTGCCTTGGAACTATTCACACAACAGTTTGCTACTGATGACCCACCCCCCGCGACGCCCCACGCCGGAAATCTGGACGTTGTGCTGCGTTGGGACTATTCGCACAGCCGACCGCTACTTCGTTGTTTTTCCCTAAAAATGTTTATATGTTATTACTATTTTTGTTTTCTTGTATATATTTATAAATTATTAAAGTTTTATAATCTTACTACTTTGTCGGAGTGCTATATATTTTTAATGTGACACATAATTGTAAAAACTTTGATGTACAAAGAGTCATCCCTGGAATCTTCCGCTTCAGACTCGGTCCCCTCCCCAATCACAATACAGGATGGTTTTCAGATAATAGCAACGCTTCTGCTGTGACGGATCTCATCGAGTGTGGGCCTTGATCTACTATAACTCCTTTGAAGAGGGGTGATTCTTTACAGCTGTGGCCATAAACTACATCTGCAGGGCTAGCTGATACCCTAGGACCAGCCTGGACAATCGGACACAGAGGAAAAGGAGTGTCAGAGGGTGCGGTAGTGAATAGGGCGAAAGGGAGGTGTCGGGCAGGCACAGGGTGTGATTCTCAGGGAAGAGCAGCGCAGATGGGGGGAGGTTTATTACCCATGCATAAGACAGAGAGCGGGGGTGACCACTGCCTGGGGAGATGCTTGCGAGGGTGGGGAGCCATGCTAAGGATCGACAGCGTGCACAGAGTGGGTCTGGTCAAGGCATCTAAAATGGCTGCCGTGCACGACAAAAGTGTGGCATTTGAAAAAAGACAAGATGGCGCAGACAATGTTTTTCAACACTTCCTGATTTCCTTCGAATCGAACGTTAACAGACGTTGGGGCATATTACCAAAGTTAAGCGATATTTATCCCTAACGATGCTTAGCAATGATTTTTTTACCGTCAGAAATTATCGCAGATAAAACTTGCTATTATCAAGGTTTATCGCAAATACGATAAAAAACGACCGCAATGCATTAATATCGCTGAAAACTCAGCGATATTCATGCATTACCGAGCTAATGCTCTTAGCCATGTTATCCACCTCCCATTGGATAACATGGCTAAGAACTGCTCAGGGCAGGTGCTAGCTTTTGGAGATATTCGCGCTTATCTCGAATATTTCCAAAAGTTGATAATAGGAGATAGCGATGTTAGCGACTGTTTCCAGTCGCTAACATCTTGGCATGCCCACTTTGCATGTCATTAGTGATAAATATCACTCACATGCAAAGTGGGGCCCAAGATGGTCGCTATCTCCTACTAGCCGTCGCTAATTGGCGCTGTTACAGATATATATATCTTGTTTTTGAACGTTAATTTCTCAAAATGCACTGAAGCACATATATTGAGACCTAGCAAAGGCACATCGGGCTACCAGTCCCTAATATTTTACCAAGTTTCGTGCAAATCCATTCAGCCGTTCGATTATTATTATTATTATTTTTTTTTTTGCCCCGCGGGGCCCTTTTAAAACCTCCACATCAAACCTAGGGGGTCAGCGAGGATCTACTATGCCCCCTTATGGTCATTTGCCCCTTCGCTTTGGCCTCCTCTTGTCTCTCGATCCTACCGAGAGACAAGATGGCGGCCGCTACGGACTGTTTGGAATGTTTACAGACACCGGAGAGCCAATCAGCTTCGCTTCGCAAAGCTCCGTAACGCGAAAAGTACGCGAAGCGGTGCGCTGTTACAGATATATATCTTTTTTTGAACGTTAATTTCTCAAAATCCACTGGAGCACATATATTGAGATCTAGCAAAGGCACATCGGGCTACCAGTCCCTACAATTTTGCCAAGTTTCGTGCAAATCCATTCAGCTGTTCGATTATTATTATTATTTTTTTTTTTTGCCCCGCGGGGCCCTTTTAAAACCTCCACATCAAACCTAAACGGTCAGGGAGGATCTACTATGCCCCCTTATGGTCATTTGCCCCTTCGGTTTGGCCTCCGCTTGTCTCTCGATCCTACCGAGAGACAAGATGGCGGCCGCTACGGACTGTTTGGAATGTTTACAGACGCCGGAGAACCAATCAGCTTCGCTTCACAAAGCTCCGTTGCGCGAAAAGTACGCGAACTGGAGCGCTGCCCGGTCCGCTGTTACAGATATATACCTTTTTTTAAACGTTAATTTCTCAAAATCCACTGGAGCACATATATTGAGACCTACAAAAGGCACATCGGGCTACCAGTTTCTACAATTTTGCCAAGTTTCGTGCAAATCCATTCAGCCGTTCGGGCTAAAAGTGAGGCCAACCGCCCTATGGAAAACTCAATGTTAAAAACACGTTTTGGGACCCCCCTTTTTTCTCGACCCCCCCTGGACGAACCCCCCCCAATTTTCAGGGGCTGCTCAGAAACAAAATGTGCCATTTTCCTGAAAATTTCAGCCAATTCCGTCCACAAACGCCAAAGTTATTAGACATAGAATTTTCAAAAAACCCATAGAGAAAAAATCCTAACTATATATACCTACTGGCGACCGCCAGTAGGTAATATATATATGTATGTATATTACCTACTGGCGGTCGCCAGTAGGTAGTTATAGTTAGGATTGATTTCCATAGGGAAATCGCAACATTCTATTGGGAATAACTTTGGCGCCGGTTGAGGAATCTGTCTGAATTTTTCAGCAACTTTGCCTTGCGGCTCTCCGCTCCTTCTCGGAAAGTTTGGGGGGGATCCGTCAAGCGGGGGCTGAGATAAAAGGGGGTCCCAAAACGTGTTTTCCCCATGTTAATTTCCATAGGGCGGTCTGTCGCACTTTTAGCTCGAATGGCTGAATGGATTTTCACCAAACTTGGCAAAATTGTAGGGACTGGTAGCCCGATGTGCCTTTGCTATGTCTCAAGATATGTGCTCCAGAGGATTTTGAGTAATTTAGGTGCAAAAAAATGTATATATCTGTAAGCGCGCCCCGGTACGCGCACCGGGGCGCGCTCCGGGCGCGCCACGCGACTTGCGCACGGAAAGCTGATTGGCTCTCGGGTGTCTGTAAACATTCCAAACTGTTTGGAGCGGCCGCCATCTTGTGACTCGGTAGGATCGAGACACAAGAGGTGGCAAAAACAAAGGGGGGAAATAACCAAGAGGGGGCAGGGTAGACCCCCCTGACCCCCTAGGTTTGATGTGGGGGCCATAAAAGGGTCCCGCGGGTGCCAAAAAAATGTAATTTTTTTTTTTTTTTCGCGGGGGGAGCTCACGGTACGCGTACCGGGGAGCGTACCAGGGAGCGTACTTTGGTGAAAAATAGTGAAAATAGTAGTGAAAAATAATCATTTTGAGTGATTAGAGGTAGGGTAGCTCTGAAAAGAGCTTTTGGGTTCTGTGGCTGTTTTAGGTACCTACAAGTACGTCCCACACACACACACACGCACACAACCCCACACCCCCAGAGTCACACACTCCCCACACATACCTCACACACGCACACCTCCACCCACACCCAAACACCCCACACCCCCACACCGACACCTTACACATCCACACCCACACCCACACACCCCACACACCCACACACACACCTCACCCCAACACACACACACACACATGCACACACAGATACCTCACAGACACATCCCACACATCCCACACACACACCTCCCTCCCCCCCACAGACACACACACACCTCACAGACACACCCACACATCCCACACATACACACACATCCTACACACATACCCCCACACACACACACACCCCCCACACATACCGCACACACTCATACCTCCACCTACACCCAAACACCCCACACCCCCACACCCACACACACAGCTTACACAGCCACACCCCCACCCACACCCACATACCCCACACACTTACACACACCTATACACCTCCCCCCCCAGACACACACACACACACCTCACAGACACACCCCACACATCCCCCACACACACCTCCCCCCCTCCACACATGGGGAAAACTCAGTGAAACAGTAAAATAATAATTTAAAGTGCTTAGAGGTAGGGTAGCTCTGAATAGAGTTGTTGTGTTGTGTTGCGTATTTAAGTACCAACATGTAGGTACCAATGCAGAGTTTTAAATTCAATGTAGACCGTCTCCTTTGTAGAGAATTTGTATGTTGTTACAGAAGTTATTGTGGTATATGGAATCCTTAGCATAGTCTGTCAGGAAAGTAGAAACAGATCCTTTAAGCACACCCTGAGAAGGTTTAGGGGATCAGAGGTAGTCTATCCTGCTCCCTTATGATGTTTTCCAGTATTACATTTAATCTCTTCTAAATGTATAGAAAATTGGCGGTGATATCGTGCATTAGAGACAGACTGTGAGAGAAAGGAGGCAGGAGATGAAAAACAGATGTCAAATACACTTTGGAGATAATATAGTGGGAGAAAGGAAGTAACTATGAGCAAACTTACTATGTATCACAAAAAAATTTGCACAGTATACTATAAGTCTCACATTATATTATATTCATTTTGGTACCATTTCATTGATTACATATAAAAAAGAATAATGTCTGGAACAATTTTTAATTATTAAATATACATTTATTGCTCTGATTTTTCAAAATTCAATAAGACTTCCAACATTGGTGTCGATTCCGATCCGGTAAAAAAATCCGGCGTACGATTCGTATTCGTAGCCGATTCCGTACGAATGGGAAACTACCGTCCGACCAGGGAATTCCGATCCGATTTCCGTACGATTTGCTACGATCCGTACGATTGACATTCGTATACCCGTACGAATAAGCCTCGGGCAGACCACCGTACGATTCGTAATCAGTCCGTACAAACTCACTATTCCGATTCGGAACGAAATGCCTGAGCGAGATACGTACGGGCCAAAGTATTCACGCTTCAACATTGATTCGTATGGGACATTCGCCTCACTGCAAGCTCCACCAATACATACTACACGCACACCCCTCGGCCAAGCCTACGCGAACACCCCCACCCGCCAACGGTCCGTACTACTCACTCGCACGCACAAGTACGACACGCACACCCCCCTACAAGCCTACGCGAACACCCCCACCCGCCAACGGTCCGTACTACTCACTCGCACGCACAAGTAGCGCAAGCACACATAACGCCAACACCAAAACGACCACAAGGACCTTGCTAACGAGTCGCACTACCACACTGAACATGTCCTCTGTTTGGCTGCTTGGCTGTGACCAGGACATTGATTGTCAAAGGTGTGTACACAGGAGACAACACCAACACCCACCCCATATAACACCCACACCTACAATTCAAATTAAGCCACACCCACCATTTGACCAATAAAAGGGACCACACATACAACCCATCATCCTTTGCAACATACCCATGCTTGCGAGGAAACAGAGAGCACACCAACAATTGCAGCCACATACCTTCACACATACACCCTATCACATCTACACCAACACCACCTCCTTCACTATCACAAACACACACCCTCATCCATACACACCATCACACCCTCAATCACATACACCTCACACCATGACCACACCCAAGAATCCAAAATTCACCAACCCGGAGATGGAGATACTTACTGATGAAGTCATCAGAGTCGAGCCGCAGCTGTTTGGCGCATTGGTCAGACAGACCAGCCTGGCAGAAAGAACACACCTGTGGGAGAGGATTGTAGACCGGGTCAATGCTGTTGCACCCATCAGACGCACCAGGGATGATTGCCAGTCCAGGTGGTACGATCTGCGGAGGATGGTGAAGAAAAAGATGGCACAGGATTACGCCAATGCACACCACACTGGAGGCGGTGGTCCCCGCAGACCTCCTGTATACCAGCCCTGGGAGGAGAAGGTCATGGTCCTACTGCCAGCGGTGGGAGTACATGGAATAGAAGGAGCCATTGAGTCTGGTGAGTGTACAAAAAACACAACTTACATGGGTAGACTAACAACAGTGCCCAGCAGCATGGGGTGGGTGGCCATGACTCCAAGCAGTACACAACCAAATGGTGGTAGTTGCAAGGGGGAGGCACATAGGGTGCAATGTGTAGGGTAAGAGGCTGCTCTCATGCCATATGTCCCAGGGACACACACAAGCATAATGCCCAATGCACAGGGATAGGTAAAGATCACACAAGATACTAGACCACAGCTGCTAAATATTAACATTTTGCTGACACACCTTTCAGAGATGCATCATTTTGTGACAAAGTAAGGCAGTGTAGCAAGAGAACAAACACAATCTACCTGTCTCCATCCCTGTCTCGCCCTCTGTCTCTGTCGCCCTCTGTCGCCCTCTCCCTCTCCCTCTCCCTCTGTCTCCCTCTCCCTCTGTCTCCCTCTCCCTCTGTCGCCCTCTCCCTCTGTCACCCTCTCCCTCTGTCGCCCTCTCCCTCTGTCTCCCTCTCCCTCTGTCTCCCTCTCCCTCTGTCTCCCTCTGTCTCCCTCTGTCTCCCGCTCCCTCTGTCTCCCTCTCCCTCTGTCGCCCTCTCCCTCTGTCTCCCTCTCCCTCTGTCTCCCTCTCCCTCTGTCTCCATCAGTCAGTGTTTGTCCCTCGGTCACCTCAACGCACATCCCTGGGGCACACACACAGTTGCACACAAGCACTGCACAGGTCTCACAAACTCCATAGAGCTGAATGTTAAGGGATGTCTCACAAGTACCAGCAAGCATCTGCTATGTGCCTGTAAGTCACCCACCATTTGCTGTCAACACTGTACTGTGTCAGGACACACATCTCAGAAAGCTCTATAGTACACAATGGGCACAGGTGTAGGCAGCACAAGTCCCTCCTGTGCTCATTGCCAACACAAACATCAGGACAAGGTCACACATCCTGTGCACCAACACAAATCCAACATAATGGCAGCATACCACATGAGGGGACAGCCAAAACATGAACAATGGACGCTTGCAATTCGCAAACAAAGTAATAGCATGGCCTGTTGTACACACCCCTTACAGAAACTCATCCCCGGGGGACAGGCGTTGTATTGCAACACTGTCCCAATTGCCATGTACCACAACAAAACACGTACTCATATGAATATGCATACAACTCTTACATGCACATAACAGAAGCTCCAGTCCATTGTGCCCCTCTAAAAAAGCTAGTGCCCCATCTCATTACCTTTGTGGATGTACATAAGTACCAACATGGACATGGGTATTGACAAGGTGATGCGTCTCAGAGAAGTGCCAAGTTCTAAAGCCATGATCTCCAAGTGGGTGTACAGGTCCAGCGGTGTTGGCATTGTTTGGCCAGCATGGAACAGCAAAAGACATCCAAAGTAGTCGCTGACATGCTAAATAATGATGCTCTGTCTCTTACATCAACATGCTGCATCTAAACTCTGTGCATGCTTGACGCACACATAAGAATTTTCACCACATCCAGGATGTTGCGTGAAACTTACAAATGCTTTACACGTGTGGTGCCGGCAACACAAGACACAGCAATGGCTGTGTCAGTCATTGTCAAGAGATTGGAAGAATGTATATACCCCATCGTACTATTGTTTTTTCTACCACTAAATACACAACTGTACAATGTCAACTATGTATAGCTTGTGGAATAGTGATGCTGATAATGGATAACCAAACCACATGTCACTTGATATAGCCCTAACAGTGTCTCTCTCTCTCCCACACACAGGGCAACGTGCGGATCTCCCCCCCAGCCAGGGGGGCCAAGGATCCCAGTCCCAGGCTCAGCAGGACCCAGACCCCACCGCCAGCGCCGTCCCTCAACGCACTGTGGATGACCCCAGCCAACCTGGCTCCTCTGGATCCCAAACCCCTGCAGCAACTATACCAGCTACATCTCTGCCACCCACCGGACCTATTCCCACCACATCCCAGCAGACAGGTCAGAGCCCTGCCCATGATTCACAATCGAGCCAGTCTGAAAATGAGGGACACCCTTTGTCGGGCGCCCCTGAGGTTGGTGACAACCTCCACCCTCCCAGCACTCGGGGGGCCCGTCGATCGGATGTGCCCACAAGCGCAGGCCGTGCTCATGTGGGTCAGGGTGGTGGGAGTGGCGCAAGGCGGAGGCGAGAATCTGGGCAGTCAGCTGCAGGGACCGGTATGGCTGAACTCGGTAACATCCTTGAGGCATACCGGCGGGACACCAGTGAGGTAAGCCAGCTTGCGGAGACCCTCAACCAGCTCAAAGAACAGCAGGCAGAGCAAATAGCCAGGCAAGACCTGCATTATGGACGGGTGGAGGCACACCAGGCTCAGCTCTTGATGGTGCATAGGGACATTGTCCATGTGCTACGTCAGATGGCTGCCAACATGCAGCCCCCTCCCTGTGTCACAAGGCCAGCAACATCACGGCAAAGTGCAACACCAGACACAGGGAGGGAGGAGAGGGAGGAGGATGAACCCTCTGATGTAGCGTCCCATGCATCGTCCATGCCTGCACATGAGGTCCCCCAAGGAAGGTGGGTCGTCCACGCCGAAGACGTTGAGGGCCTGTGGCCCATGGACTTCTCCCAGGACACTGGATCTGGCATATAGCCCCTGGGTGCAACAGCATCCCCTATGAGACTCTCCCACATGGACTTGCTGGTCCCAGTCTGCCCAATGATGTCAGGCACTGTGGGCTGGACTCTGTTGACTGAAACAGTAAGGCATCTCATCTCCAGCAGTGAATTTTGGATTCCCCCCTTTCTGTACAGCACCTATTCACGTTTCATGCACTAGAGCACCCAATAAATAATTTATACATCATACGCATTTGGTGAGTAATCTTTGAAACAGCATACATGTATATGTGTCAGCAAATGTCATAAATGCAAGGTATACAACAAACAGCAGTCATCCACACACTTGGATCAGAATCTGAGTGAGGACACACATTGGTCAGAAATTTCCACAAACTACATACATGGATGGTAAGACACACCTGTGTGGGACAGTCAATGCTGGAGGGGGGATTGAATCCCAATACTGCTAGCACAGGCAGGCCCAGGAGAGTCACTTTGAGGAGTACATGTCAGTGTCACAAAAGTAGTAGTCCATGTAGGGAGTACCTACAACTGTGTCCTCAGGTATGTGAGCTACCATCAGCATGATGCATTACTGTGTATGTGATTAATGCCGCACAGGATTACGGTGGCAGGACAGACTGTGGGCAATGGGCTGGAGCACTCTACACAAGCACACCTGATTAGGTGACCTACCCCTATGGAGCTACAAGTACTATACTACTGGAATGGGAGCAACGCATACAGAAAAACGACACACATCAGACAAATACCAACCCCGGAACGGCCAAATCACACCACACCCAAGAGACAGGGTCATGGTGTGTGTCCCATGTGCCAACTTGACTGACTGTGACAGCAATGTTGAAGTGGTGTGAGGATGTTGTGTTCTGGCACGTGACTGTAAGCTAACAGTTTTCGGATCTAGTGGTGTTGACAAGCTAACACTGTACAATATTGTGCATATGTAAGGTGTGTGTGTGTTGGACACGCCACATGACCTGGTGGTACGTAGACCCAATGTCATGTGAATCTGCATAGTTGTGCCAGTATGTGTTGCACACACACGCATAGCAGCAGCTATGGCTGAGTACACAGCATTTTCATAGCACGAGGGTGAATGTCTGGTATTGTCTGTGTGTAGGGTGGCCGGAGCATGCTCTATTAATGGATGGAAGGAGGGTCATCCTGTAGGTGTCTGTGTTCCTGGATAGTGTGCGCTGCATGTTGGCTGGGTATGCAGCTGCAGCAATGAGTGAATACATGACGGCAGGAGGGGTGTGACTAATTGCTAAACAAACACATAACACAAGGGCAGCCGCAATGCACAAAGTGACATGTGGATGTGAAGGCAGGAGTGTCTGCCTCACTCAGGATCACTGACAACTAAATGGCACAGTAATCACCACACATCACAGTCAGTGGATCAGGGCCCTTACGGTCAAGTGGGGCACAAGACACACAGCGTCTGCAGGTGTATACAAGAGCTAGTATGTTCAAAGGAAAACTGCACCAACAAAGACATATACCTCACACACAACATAGTATTCTAGCCTTCACCCACCCCATGCGTGTGGTCAATATACAGTTACACACCTAACAAGCATGAGGTAACTACGTTCAAAATAGTATATGTGCACGTTAGACGGACATGTGTGTAGAGCCACAAGCAGGCACTATATTCTGTAGGAGTCAGACGTCATGCACAACATGATAATCTACATTGTGAGCCCATGGAGCTTTCACAATCATACATGTGCATTGTCAATAAGTCCAATTTACACTAATCATGATGTCACCTGTAATGCCGCTTTACGAATACCTACAAGGCTGTCAACGACTGGCCGTACCTTTCTTCATCAGACTGGTGTGATGCTCTAAGGGTTCCACCTCCAAATAGCCCATTGGTCTGAGTACAAACAACAGACACAAAAGGGTGATCAGGCGAGGGAAGGAGAGGATGGGAACTGCTGGGAGGGAGACCTGAAACAGAGGCAATTAAGCATTAGGACAACATTCTCATGTCACAGACACTTCAAAAACCTCATTAGCTACACTGTACCAGTCACACCTGTGAAGTGTACTGTCTGGTGACAAATAATGATGATTAATCATGCCATCACATCAGATTCGATGCTGTGACACAGACACATAAAAACTGGGACAGCCTGTCATCCATTAGAGTCATGTGTAACGCTCACAAGTGAGCACCCATGCAAAAAGATCTATGTAGTATAAACACATTCCCAGGCACAGATGAGGTAGACCTCAGTAACAAATGGAAACATATGGAAATCCAACTACCGCTAACTCTAAAGTCTGTATGTGATATTGGTTAGCCATAAGGGCCCTGTAGGCTAACTTGAGCAAATCCACTACAGCTGTTAGTATCACATATGATGAGGAAGCTAATGATCGACATGCAATGAAGGCACTCTGTAGCCAGTCTTCTGGCGTGTCAAGTATGCATCACAATGCTAAACATGATATGCATGTACAAAAAATATTACGTGCAAGTGATGTCCATCCAAGCTACATAATCAGACCCTACCATAGCACAGTCATGGTGCCGGCGACCAGAGATTCATGTGAATGACCGCACTCCACTGGTGCTACACAGAAATTCACATATGCATCTTTCACACTTTTTACTTTGTCATGCTAAACATACATGGCATCATGTGCATCTAAACATCACGGCTACTCACTGTGAAGGCTGGCGTAGCAGTATTCTCAACCTGCACTGAGGTAACGACATGACAGTGACATGATATACTGCTGCAAGGGGCAATGCATCCATGTTAACTGATTCACAGGACAGTTGTCTTAAGATGTGGAACATACACTGGGCAACACCAACACCACATGGTTTCATGGTAATCACACTGGACTGGCCCACAAGCTGGAGGTGAGGATCCAGTCACATTCTAATGCACACAGTGAGGCTGCAATCCCCCACAGAGTCCGTGGTTGTGACCTCTGACACAATGTCATGCCATGGTATGTGCAATGTTGCTGTGGCAATGTCTACACACATTGATGCATTCACCAGAGTATCAAAGTACAACAGATGACAGAAGGGGTGATTATCCTGTCATGGGAGTGGCCATACATGTCATGAGGTACATAATGGAGTAGCATGTATGCAAGATGACACCACATGCACATGAACATGTACCACACATTTCTACACATACCAACGCTAAACAGCCTCATATAAGTCCTTACCCAAATTGACTTCTCCACATGTTCAAGCATGCTCCGTTGATGTGGCTGACGTTGCAATCATAATGAGCAGTAGCAGGATGACCACGATGTACCCCAACGGACAACAGGCAGGGCGAGCTGTGGATGAGAGTGGCACACAAGGGGTCACGTTCGGTATAATGTCATTTTGTCAATGTCTGTTGAATAGCCAGATGTAGTATGACACCTGTACATTCCGAGTGCACTCATAGCACGTATGTGTGTAGCATTACAACTGAACATGTGACACAGCACAACACACATCCAAGTGATCTTGCTTACAGTCTGTTGCATACACAGCATGCTACCCATGCTACTCTATAGTCCATCTTTTACTTAAAAGATGAAAGGACTCACCATCATGAAAAGAAGTTGCGGATGAGGTGACCGCGGATATCATCTTCACCCTCCTCATCACTGGCATCCTGGCCAAGGCCTTCATCCTCAACGGGCGGATGTTCCAGCTCATCAGGATCCAGGTAGAGTGGCACAGCCTTCTCCACTGCCATGTTGTGTAGCATGCAGCACACGGTGAAGATGTCACACACCTTGCGTGGGCTGTATTGGAGGGCTCCGCCTGTCTTGTCCAGGCACCTGAAGCGGCTCTTCAGGAGTCCAAAGGTCCGTTCGATCACCTGCCTGGTCTTCACATGTGCATTGTTGTAACGCTGGTCTGCAGCTGTCCTGGGGTTGCGTAGCGGAGTCATTAGCCACGGCATGTTTGGATATCCAGCGTCTCCTGCAATTTGATATCATGTACAAGAGTGAATCATATGATGCAGATCATGAAGTTGTGACATACTGACATACAGAGCTCACAGTGTATACTCACCAACTAGACATGCCCGGTGGTTGTGCAGCTGCAGCATCATCTGTGGTACCCTGCTACGCCTCATGATGAAAGCATCGTGGCACGATCCTGGATAACGTGCACAAACATGTGAGATAATCATGTTGGCAAGACACACCACCAGGGCATTTATCGAGTGGTAGTGTTTCCTGTTGCGATACGCTTGCTCCTGAGCCTGTGGTGGGACAAGAGTAACATGTGTACCATCAATTGCACCAATTACATGTGGCATACGGCCCAGGGCATAGAATTCCCCCTTGACATCTGTCAACTCTTCTGGAGTAGGGAATGTAATGAATTCATCAAGGTGGAGCAACATTGCTCCCAAAACATCACCCAATACCCGGCTAAACATGGTCTGAGACATCCCTCCCACATCAGCTATGGTAAATTGGAAGGTACCTGTGGCAAAGAAATGGAGGGCTGCCATCACCTTTACCTTGGGTGTCAGTGCACTTGGATACCTGTGGCGTGGTTGTAGGTGAGCCTCAAGCCTGCCCGTCAGGTCCTTGATCAACTGTCGGCCGAAGCGATATCGACGGATGCAGTTGCGCTCCCTCATGGCTTCCAAGTCAGGCAACGGCCTTTCCAGAGGGGGTGCCCTGCAAGACACAATTTTAAGGATATGTCTACAACTGTCTGACTAAGACTATAACAATGTACATGGCACAAGCAACACTTCTTCAAATAATGTAGACAATTTGGAGTGTGGTGTGGGATACACACAGATGCCAGCTCCCACACACTCCTCCGTGGCGAAGGAAAATACCTGTAGTGTGTGGAATGGATGTGACATGCATACAAGCCTTCAGATGTAAAGGTCTTAGTGACCATGACAATGTATCATGTCAGTGAGACACGTCATGTCAATGTCAGTAGGAGGTTGTCTGCACACCCAGAGGGCAGACTGCAATACACACACACACCACATGTGCAATCATTTGCACTGTTCAGCCTTAGTCATGTCGCGGTGTGTACTTTCAGTGACAATTACATGACCATCATCATACAGCATGATAATTACATTTGTCACTGACGGTCTGTGATGCCATCACACATGTGAACGGGTCATTAACACACGTGGCATGGTGTGTGTACATTAGTCACCCTGCCATCACAGCAAGGACACAACATAGATGCTCCTACAGCAGATGCACAGTACTTTCAAGGACTAGTTACTTACCTTTTGTAAACCAATATCTGTAAGGAACAGTAGGCAGTAGCAAAGTGTCACGTTTCAATACATACATAGCTTTGGACTAATTAGCCTCCCTGGGTGTCATCGATCTGACCAGTGAGTGGTGGCTATCCAGGCCACACTGGAACAAAACTAGTGTTGTTGATTGGCATCCGACAAGGGCGTGGCCACATTTTGGCCGTACCTACAACGCATACACTGGCAGCTGTTACACAAACATATCCCACAGAGAGTGTGGGTAGCAGGCAAAGATGCATGTCAAGTAGCTAAACATCACTCCCAGAGTCAGGGAGGATGATGACATCTCTGCGTAGTGCCTGTACCTCTTGGATACCCTCTACAGCGTAGGTAACAGGAATGTGTTCTGTGGTTTTGAGGGCTGCATGCAGATGCTTCCTGGGATGGGGTGGTAGGACAGGGAACATGGTCAGTCCGGGTAGGGCAGTGGGGGTCTGACAACGTGCCTATGTACAGACAAACATGCTGCGTGGCTGTACATGCTTGCAAATATACATACAGTACTCTCATCAAGATAGGCCTGCAGAGGCTCAGCGTAGCGTTAGTGTAGTTGAAGGACCTGAGTGACAAGTTGGTCCTCACCGCAGCAACAGGGAGATGAAGGGCCATGGTTCCAACCGCCCACATAAACACTACACTGAACGTTGCCCAATCATCCAAATACATCTTTTGAGTTGAGACATCACCTGTGTCTGGCTAGGTGTCCACAACACTCGCATCCCCCAGTCCACCTGTCCTGTGGTGTTGGGACTGACACTCACGTGTCAGTGGGTCTTCTTGACCCTCCCAATACTCATTAGCGCCTATTGTAATGAGGTGTGGCCAGCTCATTGATGTTTACATTCCCATGCAGCATTAAGAGCGGTGTTCTGCCACACAGTTACCACGGCGGAGCCGTACAGTGTGTGGTATCGGGGCCAGCACCACCCCAGAATGGTGCCACGGCTGACACCTGGGGGAGATCTGGCAGTGAGGTTGTGAGTTGAACCAGCGGGGACCAGGATGAACATTCCGATCATGTCTGTCACAGCGGTTCTGGGACGTATGCACCGCCTGCGTCCGACACTCAGCGAATGATGGCGTCAGGGGCATATCAACAGAGGCGCAACTGCCCCCTGACGGGTACGGTGGGCCAGAAGCCGATGCGGAGTCAGTGGGCGGGGTGAGGGACATCATGGACATGAGGAAGTGCACTTACTCCTCCTGTGTCACATGCAGGGCTGGGACCGTAGGTCGTGGTGCTGGCTACGATGGCTGCTATTCTGATGGAGCCGTGTGGTCGCCGTCACCCTAATCCCATGCAGCATTGCACTTGCATCGTGGTTATTTGTCAATGCAATTACACATCTCTGACTTTTGTTGTTTACCTGACGAGTTTGCCCTGGGGAATGATGTACTAATGAGGGGCTCACATGTCTCCACACCCACACACATGCACTGGTCCTGCATCCCAACCATGAGCTATTGTGGTGCTGTGCCAACTGCTGGAGTCTAAGTGGCTTGTGGGACATATCACACCTGGATTCATATGTCAGGTCCCCGCAATTGGAGCAGCTCTTGTTGTTGTGCCTGACGTGAAAACCGTGGAGACACAAACGGTGAGGGTCACTCACCAACATGAGGCCTTTTCATTCCTCACAGGCTTTGTAAGTGACATCCCTATTGGCACGGTCTTGAGTATGACAATAAAAGATAAATGTTCTGAAGTGTTAGTACAATGATTTAGGGTACAAAATGTGTAAGCTTTAACTTAGACCGGACCTGCGTTGGTGTTGAGAAACAAACAGAGGACCTGACGTGTGGACGCAGAGGTGACATATGACTACTCAGATAACGTCATCAGGGCAGACACAACGCCAAGGATACTTGCAGAGCCAGAGGATTTACACACCAACACACAAGTGTACGGTATTACGGAAATTGCCATGTCCAGGATGACATGTGGGGATATTCTGAGGTGAGTAATACTTTACTGACCTGTTCATGGCATATGCTAACAGCATGCACAATGTAGCACATGGCACACACATGACGTGGTCACACAGGGTCATGCTGTGCGGCTATGACACCTCTGTGACAGTGGGCATGTTCCTGTCATCATGTGCCAGTTCCCTGTACTGAATTGTGGCCCATTCGAGTGTTCATGTGCCTCGCTACATGTTGCAGACGTTAATCGTGTTGAAATTGTTGAATGCATGTGATGCACATGTGCATCATGAATGATGACATGTTGTGCAAGCTATTCACACATCAACTGAGGCACAGGGTCACAATCCCTGTGCTTCTTCAATGTCTGCCAAACCTGGCACATACTGATGTATGTGTGCCATGCTGATGTATGCATCCACATGGTCGACATGAGTGTAGACTACATCCCTGCTGTGTGATTTCCTAGTGTGACTCTGCCAATGGTGACATGAAGGTGGACAGGGACGCAGCCTACACAATCGTTCACTTGACCATGTCTGACACAATGTACCCCAATGGTACGTGCCTGTGTATGCATCGTTTCCCTATCGCCTTTAGGCTCTACGCGAGCTGAGCGTACCCCAATGGTACGTGCCTGTGTACGCATCGTTTCCCTATCGCCTTTAGGCTCTGCGCGAGCTGAGCGTACCCCAATGGTACGGGGGTGTGTACGCATCGTTTCCCTATCGCCTTTAGGCTCTGCGCGAGCTGAGCGTACCCCAATGGTACGTGCCTGTGTACGCATCGTTTCCTTATCGCCTTTAGGCTCTGCGCGAGCTGAGCGTACCCCAATGGTACGGGCATGTGTACGCATCGTTTCCCTATCGCCTCTAGGCTCTGCGCGAGCTGAACGTACCCCAATGGTACGGGCGTGTGTACGCATCGTTTCCCTATCGCCTTTAGGCTCTGCGCGAGCTGAGCGTACCCCAATGGTACGGGCGTGTGTACGCATCATTTCCCTATCGCCTTTAGGCTCTGCGCGAGCTGAGCGTACCCCAATGGTACGTGCCTGTGTACGCATCGTTACACCATTCAATGTGTAGCATTGGCAATGGCAATGTCACCGTACTTGTGTGTGGATTTTAAAATATGCATAGGGAACAACTAGGGGAACAGTGTACTGTTCAAAATGCAACCAGGTTGTCATGGATACGGAGTTTTTTTACACTCCTACAGGTGTCCTGGAAGAATCAGTTAGGAAAAAGTATACAATGTTGCGAAAGTTGTTGTTCAGCTCTGGCTCTATTTTCAAACCATGCATATGTGTGTCATGGGCTTAGGTGTGATGTGATTGGATGGAACATAGGATGCAAATTATGGTGGCCTATCACACACTACTCCTTGGACTCACAGACCCTCTGCAGCACAGATATAAGGCAGCATGTGGCTGTGGGAGGGCACTTGCCTGCACAACATTGGTGTGCTAACCACAGCTGCTGTCTCTGAATCCTCTGGCCCTGATTAGCTGAACATGGAGAGGGCACCTGCATTCACTGATGGTGAGAACAAGGCCCTTCTGGATGCCCTCCTGCCAAACTTCAGCAAGCTGTATGGGAGACCAGAGGATCAGGTGAGTGATGTGTGCAATACCTTGGAGTGTGCACCTGTTGTGTGTGTGACATCATAGCCACTGTGTAGTAATAGTGGATAGATGCAATGTTGTTGTGAGTGAGTGCCAGGGTGCACAGTGTTGTTAGAAGAGAGTTATTTGTTGTAGTGTGGTGTGTGACAGCATGTCACGTGCTGCATTGCACCCAGACATAGCATATCTTGTTCAGTGAGTGTCATGCTCAAAGAGTGTTTTACAGCCCTCATGTAATCTGTAGATTTTCAATGTCATGCTAAGCAGTTGTGTTAGCACACAGGCCACATACTCCTGGACAATGATGCTAATGTGTGTGCCATACGTTGCCCTATTGTCATCATGTATTTTGTGGACATATGGGTGTCTTGGGAACATGCACCAGGTATACTGATGTTCTGTAACTTTACATTTGTGACAGGTATCTGCCTATGAGAAGGGTGAAATCTGGGTGGACATCGCCAGGGCTGTCCGGAGAGAGGGGGGGGCCTCGCAGGAGGCTTCGAAACATAAAGAAGAGGTGGCAGGACATCCGGTGCTGGAGCCGCCGCATCGCCCGAGTCCAGCTGAAGCTGGAAGCTCCACGCCGGCATGGCGGCAGCCGCCAACTCACCCCCAACATGCTCCGGGTCCTGGAAGTGGTGTTCCCAGACCTCCATAGGCAGTTGCAGGAGGGACAGCAGCACGAAGGGGGTAGGTACATGTCTGTTTGTAGTGATGTGTGTGAGAAATGGTACCTGAAGAGCTCTAAGGCATGGTCACACTCCCATAGTTTGAGTGGTGTGGTCAGACAGGCAGTTCATGCATTGGAATTCGATTGTCCCTCTGTCAGCAGCTGCTTCTTTACATGCCTTGCCCTACTCCATAGTAGAGGTTTGCTTTGGCTAATGCTTGTTTTTGACATGTACTCCTATGGTGCAGTGTCTCAAGTTGCATCTTCCTTTGCACATCTTCATGTTGTAGGGGGGTATGTGACACCTGTTCGTACCTTAGATGTAGCACCACATGTGCACTATGTCTGCCCTTCTTCATATTGTGGCACTGTTCTTGAGTCTCAACAAGTGTTTTGTGCACAAGTCAGCCTCAGTGGCCTTTGTCCATGGTACACTTTCTAATTATTTTGTGTTAGCTGCAGGTGCACAATGTACATGTGCTATTTTTTGGACTTCTGCATACTCACACTGGGCAGTGCGTGTGTGCATATTCTCAACATCTGTGGCATGTTCTTTGTACATAGTATTGATGGTTTGCCACACAATGTGACTTTGGATGTACAAAGCGGTGATGGCAGTGTGAGGTGATGGAAGACTTGTTTGAGGTCCCAGGATGGCATCACATGGCAGTTTGCCCAGGACTTTTCTAATGTGGCACAGAGTCAAAGCGAATCAAACATGGACAGGTCTTCATTTGGGTGGCAGGG
Organism: Lissotriton helveticus; assembly: GCF_964261635.1. Lineage (NCBI taxonomy): Eukaryota > Metazoa > Chordata > Amphibia > Caudata > Salamandridae > Lissotriton > Lissotriton helveticus. Next base: position 1,207,937,641 of record NC_136068.1, read on the forward strand.
TTGGCTAATGAACTGTTATGCATCATCAGCTATCCTGTAGTCAGGCAGTGGATCATGATTGTGTCTCTCATACAAGTATTTTCCTTGCCTATACCTTGTCTCCTACCTTACATTGAGCTTTGTGTCTCTGACATTTCTCCACAAGTAGAATTGTCATTATGAAGAGTTATGTGTCATGTGACTCATGATGCATGCCATGTTGACGAAAGAGGCCATATGATTTGCAGCTGATATGTCTGATGTGTACAGGTGACTGATATGTTTTCATTCTTCTCCTTGCTCACAGCATCATCATCTGAATCTGGAGGAGACAGAGGCGCGGACCAGGCGGAGGGACACACCGACAGTGCCACCTGCTGGGAGGTGTCAGAGGGAGGCAGTGGCACAGAGTGGGAGGAGAGTCTACAGGCCGCACGACATGTGACTGACACATCGTACCATGCCGACGAATCCGAGACAGACTCTCAGGAGGGGGGGGGGAATATGCAGCAATGGTCACTCATACATCTTTGGCTGCCCTCCCCTCCTCCAGTCCCATCTCCAACCTCCCACTCCTTGGTGTGCCTAGGGTCCGTGCTAGCCCCCGTGTCTCCTTTGTTCCCGGCACCGCAGCCCCTGCCCCTGTGTCCCCTGCTGCCCTCAGTGCTGAGACAGTGGACCTACTCCGGCAGATTGCAGTAGGTCAGGCATCCATGCTGTCTGTCCTCCATGGACATACACAACTGATTACACAGGTGGTGTCGTTCATGGAGGGCATGTCATCAGCCATGTCTGATCTGCGTCGGAGTGTGGCTGCCATTGAATCAACACTGACAGCAGCTATGTACACCCAGCAGCATCTGTCCCCCCCCATCCTTCAGAGCCATCCACCTCTGCCTCTCACATACCTACACAGCATACACGCACACGCCACAGGTCAGACACATCCAGCGCACACACACAGCATAAGAAGCTCAAAGTTCCACGCACACAGTCTCAAGGGCAAGTAGGCACACCCACAGGGAGAGGGGAGACACCTCACACACGCATCCACACACCCAGTAGGACTGACTCACAGCCCTGTACCTCCACCCCCAATGTGTCCCCGGGTTCAGGTGGTAGTTTTTCCGCCCTGGCTGAGGTGTGCAGCCAGGTTTTTGAATCTACTTTCTGCGATGCCCCAACCAGTGTGGATGAATCCACTACACCTGCACCCACTCCACCTGTCCTTCCCTCTCCTGTCCATGCGGTGCCGGAGGATTCCACAGATGGTGCCCCCGTAGTCAGCACAGCTGATTAAACGCCATGTGCAGGCAGGTTTGGGTGAGATGACACCCATGGAGGCACAAACTATTGCTGAGACTCTATTGGACTGGCCATTGGCCTTTAATGAGCGAGGACTCTCATTTGCTTTTATTTTGTGATTCCGCTGAATAAAGCAAATTTTTGCTTTTCAGATTTGTAGTTTGTGTGATGATGTCTGTGACTGCTGGGTGCCTGGGAGCTGGTGTGATGTTCACATTTAGGTATACTAAAATGTGTCTATCTCCTGAGGGTAATGAGGTTGACAATGGTATGTTTATGATGTACGAGCTGGGCAGTGGTGGGCACTCTGATGCTGGGCACTCTGATGCTGGGCAGTGGTGGGCACTCTGATGCTGGGCACTCTGATGCTGGGCAGTGGTGGGCACTTTGATGCTGGGCAGTGGTGGGCAGTGGTGGGCACTCTGATGCTGGGCAGTGGTGGGCACTCTGATGCTGGGCACTCTGATGCTGGGCAGTGGTGGGCACTCTGATGCTGGGCAGTGGTGGGCACTCTGATGCTGGGCAGTGGTGGGCACTCTGATGCTGGGCAGTGGTGGGCACTCTGATGCGGGGCACTCTGATGCTGGGCAGTAGTGGGCAGTGGTGGGCACTCTGATGCTGGGCAGTGGTGGGCACTCTGATGCTGGGCACTCTGATGCTGGGCAGGTGTGGGCAGTGGTGGACACTTTGATGCTGGGCAGTGGTGGGCACTCTGATGCTGGGCACTCTGATGCAGGGCAGTGGTGGGGACTCTGATGCTGGGCAGTGGTGGGCACTCTGATGCGGGGCAGTTGTGGGCAGTGGTGGGCACTCTGATGCTGGGCAGTGGTGGCCAGTGGGGGGCACTCTGATGCTGGGCACTCTGATGCTGGGCACTCTGATGCTGGGCACTCTGATGCTGGGCAGTGGTGGGCAGTGGTGGGCACTCTGATGCTGGGCACTCTGATGCAGGGCAGTGGTGGGGACTCTGATGCTGGGCAGTGGTGGGCACTCTGATGCGGGGCACTCTGATGCTGGGAACTCTGATGCTGGGCACTCTGATGCTGGGCAGTGGTGGGCAGTGGTGGGCACTCTGATGCTGGGCACTCTGATGCAGGGCAGTGGTGGGGACTCTGATGCTGGGCAGTGGTGGGCACTCTGATGCGGGGCACTCTGATGCTGGGCAGTTGTGGGCAGTGGTGGGCACTCTGATGCTGGGCAGTGGTGGCCAGTGGGGGGCACTCTGATGCTGGGCACTCTGATGCAGGGCAGTGGTGGGGACTCTGATGCTGGGCAGTGGTGGGCACTCTGATGCGGGGCACTCTGATGCTGGGCAGTGGTGGGCAGTGGTGGGCACTCTGATGCTGGGCAGTGGTGGGCACTCTGATGCTGGGCACTCTGATGCTGGGCAGTGGTGGGCACTCTGATGCTGGGCAGTGGTGGGCAGTGGGGGGCACTCTGATGCTGGGCACTCTGATGCTGGGCAGTGGTGGGCATTCTGATGCTGGGCAGTGGTGGGCACTCTGATGCTGGGCACTCTGATGCTGGGCAGTGGTGGGCACTCTGATGCTGAGCAGTGGTGGGCAGTGGGGGGCACTCTGATGCTGGGCACTCTGATGCTGGGCAGTGGTGGGCACTCTGATGCTGGGCACTCTGATGCAGGGCAGTGGTGGGGACTCTGATGCTGGGCAGTGGTGGGCACTCTGATGCGGGGCACTCTGATGCTGGGCAGTGGTGGGCACTCTGATGCTGGGCACTCTGATGCAGGGCAGTGGTGGGGACTCTGATGCTGGGCAGTGGTGGGCAGTGGTGGGCACTCTGATGCTGGGCAGTGGTGGGCAGTGGGGGGCACTCTGATGCTGGGCACTCTGATGCTGGGCACTCTGATGCTGGGCACTCTGATGCTGGGCAGTGGTGGGCACTCTGATGCTGGGCACTCTGATGCAGGGCAGTGGTGGGGACTCTGATGCTGGGCAGTGGTGGGCACTCTGATGCGGGGCACTCTGATGCTGGGAACTCTGATGCTGGGCACTCTGATGCTGGGCAGTGGTGGGCAGTGGTGGGCACTCTGATGCTGGGCACTCTGATGCAGGGCAGTGGTGGGGACTCTGATGCTGGGCAGTGGTGGGCACTCTGATGCGGGGCACTCTGATGCTGGGCAGTTGTGGGCAGTGGTGGGCACTCTGATGCTGGGCAGTGGTGGCCAGTGGGGGGCACTCTGATGCTGGGCACTCTGATGCAGGGCAGTGGTGGGGACTCTGATGCTGGGCAGTGGTGGGCACTCTGATGCGGGGCACTCTGATGCTGGGCAGTGGTGGGCAGTGGTGGGCACTCTGATGCTGGGCAGTGGTGGGCACTCTGATGCTGGGCACTCTGATGCTGGGCAGTGGTGGGCACTCTGATGCTGGGCAGTGGTGGGCAGTGGGGGGCACTCTGATGCTGGGCACTCTGATGCTGGGCAGTGGTGGGCACTCTGATGCTGGGCAGTGGTGGGCACTCTGATGCTGGGCACTCTGATGCTGGGCAGTGGTGGGCACTCTGATGCCTGGCAGTGGTGGGCAGTGGGGGGCACTCTGATGCTGGGCACTCTGATGCTGGGCAGTGGTGGGCACTCTGATGCTGGGCACTCTGATGCAGGGCAGTGGTGGGGACTCTGATGCTGGGCAGTGGTGGGCACTCTGATGCGGGGCACTTTGATGCTGGGCAGTGGTGGGCACTCTGATGCTGGACACTCTGATGCAGGGCAGTGGTGGGGACTCTGATGCTGGGCAGTGGTGGGCAGTGGTGGGCACTCTGATGCTGGGCAGTGGTGGGCAGTGGGGGGCACTCTGATGCTGGGCACTCTGATGCTGGGCAGTGGTGGGCACTCTGATGCTGGGCAGTGGTGGGCACTCTGATGCTGGGCACTCTGATGCTGGGCAGTGGTGGGCACTCTGATGCTGGGCAGTGGTGGGCAGTGGGGGGCACTCTGATGCTGGGCACTCTGATGCTGGGCAGTGGTGGGCACTCTGATGCTGGGCACTCTGATGCAGGGCAGTGGTGGGGACTCTGATGCTGGGCAGTGGTGGGCACTCTGATGCGGGGCACTCTGATGCTGGGCAGTGGTGGGCACTCTGATGCTGGGCACTCTGATGCAGGGCAGTGGTGGGGACTCTGATGCTGGGCAGTGGTGGGCAGTGGTGGGCACTCTGATGCTGGGCAGTGGTGGGCAGTGGTGGGGACTCTGATGCTGGGCACTCTGATGCTGGGCAGTGGTGGGCACTCTGATGCTGGGCAGTGGTGGGCACTCTGATGCTGGGCAGTGGTGGACACTCTGATGCGGGGCACTCTGATGCTGGGCAGTTGTGGGCAGTGGTGGGCACTCTGATGCTGGGCAGTGGTGGCCAGTGGGGGGCACTCTGATGCTGGGCACTCTGATGCTGGGCACTCTGATGCTGGGCAGTGGTGGGCACTCTGATGCGGGGCACTCTGATGCTGGGCAGTGGTGGGCAGTGGTGGGCACTCTGATGCTGGGCACTCTGATGCAGGGCAGTGGTGGGGACTCTGATGCTGGGCAGTGGTGGGCAGTGGGGGGGGTTTAGCCATACACACACTCTGATGCTGGGCACAGGTGGCCAGGGGGGGGGGTCTCAGACACACACTCACATACTTACACATACAATTACTTAGCAGACGTATGTCCCACACGTCTATTGCACTGGTGTTGTGCGGTGAGCTGGATGACATACATCGAGCTGGATGACGTACATGCGGCACGTATGACACTGGTGGAGTGCGGTGACGTACCGTACCCCGAAGTCGATGACGTAGGTGCGGTACGTCTCCGTATTACACTGGTGTTGTGCGGTGACGTACCGTACCCCGAGCTGGATGACGTACATGCGGCACGTATAACACTGGTGGAGTGCGGTGACGTACCGTACCCCGAAGTCGATGACGTAGGTGCTGTACGTCTCCGTATTACACTGGTGTTGTGCGGTGACGTACCGTACCCCGGGCTGGATGACGTACATGCGGCACGTATAACACTGGTGGAGTGCGGTGACGTACCGTACCCCGAAGTCGATGACGTAGGTGCGGTACGTCTCCGTATTACACTGGTGTTGTGCGGTGACGTACCGTACCCCGAGCTGGATGACGTACATGCGGCACGTATAACACTGGTGGAGTGCGGTGACGTACCGTACCCCGAAGTCGATGACGTAGGTGCGGTACGTCTCCGTATTACACTGGTGTTGTGCGGTGACGTACCGTACCCCGAGCTGGATGACGTACATGCGGCACGTATAACACTGGTGGAGTGCGGTGACGTACCGTACCCCGAAGTCGATGACGTAGGTGCGGTACGTCTCTGTATTACACTAGTGATGTGCGGTGACGTTCCGTACCCCGTGGTCGATGACGTAGGTGCGGTACGTCTCCGTATTACACTAGTGATGTGCGGTGACGTAACGTACCCCGTGGTCAATGACGTTGGTGCGGCCTCTATCCGTATTACACTAGTGATGTGCGGGAGTGTGTGGTGCAACGTACCCAGACATGACAGTCGTGCAATGGAGATGTGCCCGAGTGGCAACACGTACAGGTATGTTGGAGTTCGTTGTACTCACCTTCTGCGCCGTCGTCGGTTTCTATATACGAGGTGGTGGGCGTACAGGATAGGGATGACACGGACGATGGCGTTCATGTCTTGCTTGTCGTGTACCGGGTGCCGGGTTTGCCGGAGTGTGGGTTTACGGTAGTTTAGAGCTCTCGTAGCAAAAGAGCCGTACGGTGTGTGTTCGACACGGATCGTACTTCCTTGGTCGGAAGGCGCGGTTTATTTACGTACGGACGCTGCGTGGTGCGTCAGCCGACTGCAATTCGTATGGATTTTCGATTTGTACGGTGTTTTTTACGAGTCGTACGGAGTCACGCATTAATTTGTGATCGTACTTGCTGAATCGTACGGGGACGCCTACGGGTGCGATTCGTACGGGGAAAAACGCTCCGAACTGCAATTCGGAGCGCTTTTTACCGGATCGGAATCGGCCCCATTATGTCGTCGGGAATGTCCTCATTTGGATTACATGATTCCATTTCTTCCGCATATTTGAGAAACTCTTCATCAAGAGACTGATCCAAAAAATCTGAATCGTTATTCTCTTCCTCTGGGTTGTCCTGAAGATCAAGTTCGAATGAAATATTACATTTATTTTGATCTCCTTCCATTATGTTGCTGTAAATTGCATAAAAAATAAATATATCAGTAGAGATAGGGCACTGTTGGGTTTAAGTTCAGAGAGGTACTTTTGAGTTTTTAACAGTCAAGTTATCTTTGGGCAGTTTATGGTATCAGGCAGGAAGTAGAAATATAAAAAAGTGCATGTGAAGAAGCCTAAGTAAATTCATAAATATACTAGAGAAGCCTAAATCAATCCATAACTATAACAGAGAAGCCTATCTGAATCTATAACTATAACAGAGGGACAGTAAAAAACTATCAGAAAACGTTTTTCCGATTTAACTTAAAGTGCAGAACATAGTTCCCCTTAAAAATAAACAAATTACCTTTCAGAAAGGAGTTGATGTTTTCAGAGGAAATCCTTTATAAATGTACCGCAGGTAGTAGTACTCAAAATGGCCGTGTTGCCTTCTCATTTTTCATATATATTCATGTTCATAACCAATGAAATGTCAGCACATAAAAATACAAAATGAAAGTAACATTTTCATTGGTTGCAAATTCTAACACTTTCATATGTGTTTTAGTCATGTAATTTACCTCAGGATATTTAGACAGTGCTACAGCTCAAATGGCTCAATGGAATTCCACCAAATTTGGGAAAATGGTAGGGACTGGTATGTAGTATGGCCTATTCTATATTTGGTGAAAGTGTCTCCAGTGGTTTTTATGTAAATTAACTTTTAACATTTTTGGGAGCGCCTCCCGGTGCGCGCCCCGGTACGCGTACCGGCAGCGCTACGGGAGTCCTCCATTTTGTGTTTCGGTACATTTGAGTCAGAAAATGGAGGACAAACAACGTTGGAAAAGGGTATAAGGGGGCACGGTAGGCACTCCCTGTCCCCCTAGGTTTTCTGAGGGGGTGTTAGGAGGCCCATATAGACCAAAAAAAAAAAATCTTTTAAAATTTTCGCGGGGGGAGCGCTCGGTACGCGCACCGGGAAGCGTACCGGGGAGCGTACTTTGGTGAAAAATAGTGAAAAAAGTTAGAAAAAGATAATAATTTTGAGTGATCAGAGGTAGGGTAGCTCTGAAAAGATCTTTTGGGTCCTGTGGCTGATTTAGGTACCTACAAGTAGGTACCAATGCACAGTCTTAAATTCAGGAGGAATATTCTATTCCCCTCATCTGAGAAGTGCACACCATCTCCTCTGTAGATATCTTGCATGTTGTAACGCAAGTTGTTGTTGTATATTGAACCCATTCCATAGTCTTTCATGTAAACAGAAACAGATTTATTCACATGTTTCCGTGCTTTCTCAAATTGTGGACAAAATTGGTTGGACCACTTCCATTTCTGTCTTTGGCAAATATTGGAAAATACCAAGGCAGTTTGAGGAAAAAGTGCCATCAATTGCCCAAAGGTGTCCTTTAAAAGCATTTCCAGACCTACCCCAGCCAAAGTGCCTAAGTCATTTCCACCACAGTGCAGAATTATGAGGTTAGGGTGTGGCAAATGCAAAAAGGTTTTCACCAATGGAATCAATTGGTGACATCTTAATCCTCTCTGGCCAATCCAGTTAATGTTCACATTTTGTAAATCAAGGTTGTGAAAATTTCTGGTAGCTGCATACCTTTGAGCCCAGTGGATATAGCTATGTCCAATAATCCAGACAGAATACATGGTGAGAGGAGATTCTGGTGCAGTCAGATGAAGTGTGGGAAAGAAATGGCAGTTGGAACAATAGGAGTTTGCAAAAAAAAAAACTGTAGACTTTCAGTGCTCTTGAATCACAAGCAATGATTGGTAGATTGAGATAGTTGAAAACTGAAAGTTAGGGTGCATGTTTGTGTTCTGTGTAAGAAGTAATTTCAATGGTTAAAAAAAAGTCATTTAAAGAAACATTGCACCAAATAAGCTGGTGTATTCGCAGGTCAAACATCCTTGCTGAGGTGATTTGCAACATTGTAGAATAAACTTTTAAACCTGAGAGCTCAGTGAGGAGGGAGTTGCTATGGTAACAGGTAGAAAGGGCTGAGGGGGGGGAAGGGTGTTGGTTTGAAAATACGGAGGGAAGAGTTTTGATTGGTTACCATGAGGAATATGTGTGTAGAATTAGAGGTTCTCTGTGCCATTAAGGTTTGCAGTGCCTGGAGAACACACCTTTTGCTCTGCTAAAGAAATATTGGTGTGTGTATCTGACACTGTTGTGAATCTCCTAAAGCATTTGTAAAGGTGAGTTATGATTCATTTAATATACATAGAGACTTGTATACTCTATGGAGAAGATTTGGAAGCAAATTGTGGTTTTTTAATGTTGCTTTGTGTCATGCTTTTTGATAATGCTTGGTAAAAAGTTTTTACTGCATAGAGGAATTGTATTTTGTAAAATTGGGACGTTTTAGTAGTGACATGGAATGCTTGTACATAGGACCTGTGCTGTGTTTTTTAAATGTGATTTCAAAAACGATTTTGGGAAAAATGAATGGCTTTTACATTTTTTAAAAAGAATAAAGAATGTGTGCATGTTTAAAGAAATAAATTTTACTCTTTACAATGATGTTACCTGTGTTAACTCAGTGTAGGAAGGATATTGAGTTTGTTTGCAAAGAGGAATTGTATTTTGTAAAATAGTAAGGTTTCAATAATGACATGGAATGCTTGTACATAGGAAATGTGCTGTATTTCCTAAATGTGATATCAAAAACTTTTTGGGCAAAATGAATGGCTTTTACATTTTTGAGTATAATGTGGCGCAGAGGTTTAAAAAGTGACGCATCTACCTACATGCGTCACTTTTTAAATATGGCGCAAAAAGGTACATGTTTGGGCTTTCCTGGGGAGCGTAGGTGGTGAGGCTTGTGTCTAAGAGTGCAGTGGACTAGGCTTCATGAAGCCTATCCCCGACTGTACTCTTAGACACAGGTGTCAATTTGACTCTTTACAATGATGTTACCTGTGTTAACTCAGTGTAGGAAGCATATTGAGTTTGTTTGCATAGAGGAATTGTATTTTGTAAAATAGTGAGGTTTCAGTAATGATATGGAATGCTTGTACATAGGATCTGTGCTGTGTTTCCTAAATGTGATGTCAAAAACGATTTTGGCGAAAATGAATGGCTTTTACATTTTTAGCATAATGTGGCGCAGAGGTTTAAAAAGTGACGCATCTACCTACATTCGTCACTTTTTAAATATGGCGCAAAAAGGTACATGTTTTATGCTGCCGATGCGTCACAAAAAGTGACGCATCAGCAGTGCAAACTGACGCAGGGCCTCATAAATGAGGTTCTTTTTTTTTTGCACAGTACTCCAGTTTAGTCCTGTCCACTGCACTCTTGGACACAAACTTCACCTTTTGTGATCCCCTGGACAGTCTTCATCTCATCTGCACTCCTGCTTAGGTGTCAGAATCCTATCAAATGGGGAAAACTCCATGTGAAAGCGTTTGCCTCAGTCTTATCCCTGCTGTGAGGCAGATGCTTGTGCATAGGACCTGTGCTGTGTTTCCTAAATGTGATGTCAAAAACGATTTTGGGGAAAATTAATGGCTTTTACATTTTTGAGTGTAATGTGGCGCAGAGGTTTAAAAAGTGACGCATCTATCTACATGCGTCATTTTTTAAATATGGCGCAAAAAGGTACATGTTTGGGCTTTCCTGGGGAGCGTAGGTGGTGAGGCTTGTGTCTAAGAGTGCAGTGGACTAGGCTTCATGAAGCCTATCCCTGTCTGCACTCTTAGACACAGGTGTAAATTTGACTCTTTACTATGATGTTACCTGTGTTAACTCAGTGTAGGTAGCATATTGAGTTTGTTTGCATAGAGGAATTGTATTTTGAAAAATAGTGAGGTTTCAGTAATGACATGGAATGCTTGTACATAGGACCTGTGCTGTGTTTCCTAAATGTGATGTGAAAAACGATTTTGGGGAAAATTAATGGCTTTTACATTTTTGAGTATAATGTGGCGCAGAGGTTTAAAAAGTGACGCATCTACCTACATGCGTCACTTTTTAAATATGGCGCAAAAAGGTACATGTTTTATGCCGCCGATGCGTCACAAAAAGTGACGCATTAGCAGTGCAAAACTGACGCAGGGCCTCATAAATGAGGTTCATCTTTTTTTGCACACTACTCCAGTTTAGTCCTGTCCACTGCACTCTTGGACACAAGCCTCACCTTTTGTGCTCCCCTGGACAGGCTTAATCTCATCTGCACTCCTGCTTAGGTGTGAGAATCCTATCACATGTGGAAAGCTCCATGTGAAAGCGTTTGCCTCAGTCTTATCCCTGCTGTGAGGCAGGTGCAAGATTTTGATGTAACAGTGTCATAAAAGTGATGTAGTGAAATCTCATAGATTTTATTGCGTCATTATTACGAGACTTTTTGCAGAGAAATGACCCCTCTATGTACATTACACTTGACAGAGGTATAATGTGGTGCAGTGGTTTAAAAAATGACGCATCTAACTACATGCGTCACTTTTTAAATATGGTGCAACAAGGGACATGTTTTATGCTGCCAATGCGTCACAAAAAGTGACGCATCAGTAGCGCAAAACTGACGCATGGCTTTATAAATGAGGCTCATCTTTTTCTTGCACACTACTCCAGTTTAGTCTTGTCCACTGCACTCTTGGACACAAGCCTCACGTTTTGTGCTCCCCTGGAGAGTCCTCATCTCATCTGCACTCCTGCTTAGGTGTGAGAATCGTATCACATGGGGAAAGCCCCATGTGAAAGCGTTTGCCTCAGTCTTATCCCTACTGTGAGGCAGGTGCAAGATTTTGACATAACAGTTTCCTAAAAGTGACGCAGTGAAATTTTCTAGATTTCACTGTGTCATTATTACGAGGCTTTTTGCAGAGAAATGACCCCTCTCTGTACATTACACTTAACAGAGGTATAATGTGATGCAAAAGGTTTTAAAAATGACGCATTTACCTACATGTGTCACTTTTTAAATATGGTGCAACAAGGCACAAGTTTTATGATGCCAATGCATCACAAAAAGTGACGCTTCAGTAGCGCAAAACTGACGCATGGCTTTATGAATGAGGATCAATTATGTCATCTGTGTTACCTGAGATTAGGAAGTAGATTGTGCAGATGAGGTGAGACATGTCCATAGGGACAGATGAGGTGAGGTTTATGATCAAGACTGTAGTGGGAGAGAGGGCTTTCCCGGGAAGCATAGGTGGTGAAGCCTGTGTATAAGAGTGCAGTGGACTTAGACATAGGTCTCATCTTCTTTGTACCTGTGGACATAACTGTCTTCCACTATACTCTTCAATACAGGCCTCACCTTTTGTGTACCCCTGGAGAATCCTCACCTGATCTGTAACCCTGAATAGATCGTTTGCTTTTTGTCATTGCTTTGTTGTTTGGTAATAGTGGTCTATAATGTGCTATTTTTTCTTTAACACAGATTGAAATCAAGATTTTAAGAGTAAGCAAACATGCCCACAAGGGAAAGGACAAGAAAACAACGTAACCAAGAAAAATCAAAAACAGCAACGGAATTACAGCACTCTTCCACAACAAATACTTCAAAAAACAGGGACCAAGCTCCTGGTAAGACAACTAAGTCTTTTATTCGGAACATATGTACTTTAAAAAAAAAATGATGGACAGCATGTAGAAAAAGAAAATGAGAGAGTAAATTTGAAAAGGAAGGAGAGAACCTCAAAGAATCCTACAACTGCAGCAGGAGAGAATAATATGTATAGGAATAGAAGGCAGAATCAGTTTAGAGACATTCGTAGACGAATGTTTCGCAATAGAGTGGTTTTAAATTTGTTAAAAAACATTAGGAAAGGTAAACAGAGAGCTGCTTTTTATAAGAAAAAAAAGTGTAGAGAAGATTGTTGATCAGGCTTTTGAAGTTAAGAAGAAGTTATTTATTTTAATAATCAATAGAATTAGGACACTTAACAAGACAATTGATGTTTTCAAATCGAACAGTAGATGGAAAAGAGTAATTAATCGGACTAATTTTTGTAAAGTTTTTTCTGGAGAATGGATGCAAAGTTCAAGTTGTGAGCCATTTTTAATGAGGAGAGTTACTTCCAGGAGAATGATTTAGTGCATGCAGTTGACACCAGTGGTCGAGCGTATGAAGTGAAAGACGGTTGTCCGATTGAAAAAGAGAAACTTGTGCCTAGAGAACCAGAAGAGGTGTTAACTGATGAAGTTTTAGGGAGACGTACTAAGGGTCCAGTGTACACTTGGAAGTGTAGTCGTATTTGTAGTGTGCAACAGGAATCAATTGATTTGTTTTGTAATTTCTTACGTACATATAGTAAGAAAAGTCTAAAGCAGAAAGTGAAGTTGTTGCAAGACTTAGATCCTTGCAGAGTGAGAGAAAAGACAGGTTTGCAAGGCCATTCACTGACTTGTCTTTCTAGAAAAGTCTGTCAGAGTGTTTTTCATCATTTTAGGATGTTAGCAGTGCATCATACCAAAATGAGGAAATTAGTGAGAATGTTGTATTATGCAAAAAGTCCAGCACTTAAGCTTAAACAATTAAACAGTGCTCTTTTGCATGGAACTGAATTAGATGTGAAGAAGATTTGTGAAGAAATTGAGATTTGTTATTTTGGTAAAAAAGAGGATAGTGTAGTAATTGACACAGCAATTCAAGGTAATGTGGAAGAAAATGTACAGATTTCAAGTACAGAAAAGTTTGAGCAGGAAATTATCAGGTTTAAGGTGAAATCAAGTGAAAGGCCAAATTTTACTTGTGTGTGTTGTCGACGAAGTCATTATAAGCATCAAACTAGATTAGTTGATTTATACGTAAAAAGTGAAAAGATGAATAATTATGAGTGGAAGGATTTTGCAACTTATTTGTGGGTGGAGAATTGTCTTGATTTGAGTTCTGATCAGCGTATTTGTAAATATTGTTATGATAAATTAAATCAAAACAGAATGCCTGCTAGAGCTGTTCATAATAATCTGGAGTTGGTAGACATTCCCCCTGAATTGATGGATTTAAATACATATGAGTCTATTTTGATTCAATGTGTCCACCCTTTTCAGGCAATTGTTCGCATGGAGCCTAAGATAGGGAAATTGCCTCCTACAGATTTGCAGAGAGGATTAAAGGGAAGAGTTGTTTATTTGCCTCTAGATTTAAAAAAAAATATTGATACAATTGGTATAGAAAAAGTAGAAGAGGAACCTTTAGTTATTCTAGTTAATGGGGTTCCGACAAAGAGTAAAAAAATCTGGCAAGATTTAGTGGATGTTAGGAAAGTCAAAAAGGCAACGTTTTATTTAGTCAAAAACAATGAGTATTATAAACATGTATGTGTTGCAGCAGAGGAAACAGCTGCAGATGAAGACAGCGATTGTTCAGTCGGCCAAATTGAAAAAGTTGATGTCTCTAGAAGTGAAGAAATATATGAACATTATACTGTTCATCCTTTGCATTCCAAAGAAGTAATGGGGAATGCAATTGAATTGTTTCAAATGAAAGCAGCAAAAGGAAGTCCCGTTAGTGTATGGGAAGAAAGTTTGGAAGCTCGTTGTTTTCCACAGCAATTTCCAACAGGTCGAGGTGGACGATATGATGATCGACCACTTCAAATTCCTGCATCTGAATATGGAACTGTAAGATTATATGCTGAAGATCCAATTTTTCGTCAATGCATTCCCTATTTGTTTCATCTACTGTATGAAAGTGACTTCTCTGGGCTTTCTTATGCAGTAAACAATATATTGAAAAGTGGAGCACATCTACAAAATGTTTCGGCGAGGGACTTTATGGAGAAAGTGAATCTGCAAGATAATATTTTGGAATCTCATCTAATCAATCTCATGGCATGTCAGCGTGGTACAAACGAGTATTGGTATCGTCGTCATGGGGAATTGAAATGTATGCTAAGAAACTTAGGAACTCCTACATGGTTCCTCACTCTTAGCTGTGCCGAGTATGCATGGGATGACTTACTTCAATTTCTACGAGAGGCAAATGCAAATATACAAAATATAGAATTCAAAACACCTGGAGAACTGTGTTCTTTGGATCCAGTAAATGTATGCAGATATTTCAATCATAGATTTGAAGCTATGATGTCTTTTATTACCAACAAAAAAAATCCTCCCCTTGGAGAGGTTTTGGATTTCTTTTGGAGAAAGGAGTATCAAGCGAGAGGTGCTCCTCACATACATATGTTGTTGTGGATTAAAGATGCACCCAAATTTGGAACAGATTCGGATGAGACATTGATGAGCTTCATTGAAGAGTATTCAACATGTGCTGTTCCGAAAACTACCGAAGAAAAGAGTTTAAGGCAACAAGTTTTACGCTTTCAATCCCATCGTTGTGGAAAGTACTGTCGTCAAAAATTCAGAAACAAGGACAAGTTCTACACAAAATGTCGTTTCGCCTTTCCACGACCAGTGATTTCTAAAGGAAGAGTAAATAATTTGATGTCTTCTCTGCGACATACTGTGACGAGGAAATCACCAAAAAATACATACAATTTAAAAAGAAACGAAGAGTCCAAGTACATCAACGACTATAACCCAGTGATTTTGTCCATGTGGAATGCTAACATGGATATTCAATTCGTTGCTGACAACTCTATTGCTGTGGCTCGATGTGTGACGTCTTACATCACAAAAAAAGAAAAGACAGAACTGAAGGAAATGTGGGAGGACATTTCACATGAAAAGAGTCTAAGCAAGAAATTATACAGTTACAGTCTGAAGATGTTGTCGCATCGAGAAATTGGAGCAAATGAATGTTCTGATCGATTGTCATCAGCAAGTCTATATGCCAAATCTAGAACCATCATTTGGGTGAGTCTAGGTCTTGCTGCAACACGAAATCGAGTTTTGAAATCTGTACAAGAAATAGAGTATTTGGCGGAGAAAGAACCAGAAAGTACAGATATTTTGAAGACCAACATGTTGGATACATACTATCCAAATAGAAGTAGTCATCTTGAGAACGTTTGTTTGTATGAAGTTCTGCAAAACTATATTTATAAGAGGACCATCAGAGAAGATATTAACAATGGAATATATGCTATCATTGGGTGTGAAGGATGTCTAGTGAGACAGAAAAAAGGCCATTTGATTAATCATCGAAAATTGAGTTGCGAAAATCCAGAGAAAAGGGAATTTTACTATTTAGCTCTTTTGCAACTCTTTAAGCCATGGCGTACAGAAGAGGAACTACTTGGAGATTTTCTCTGTTACGTAGATTCTTTTAATGAAACCAAGGATACCATAGAATGTCCTGTTTTTCTAAATTATCTGCAAATGTTGAACGAAGAAATAGAGCAAGAAGTCACAATTGCTGCAGAGATTGCTAGAGACGGTTCTCAAGACAGTCAGAGTTCTGCTTCATTGAGTCAGGATCCACTTGGAGGACCAATTATCCAAAATGAAGCTGCCACTGCCATGGATGAGGTGGAAAGAGCTATGGAACAAGCTCAAGTTGATGAAGTTAACTTAGAAGATTTGGTGAAACAACTAAACCTTGAGCAGAAACAGATATATGACGAAGTCACAGAACAGATTGAACATGGATTCAGTCATGACAAAAAAGAGTGCTCATGTACATCATTTAAGCCTGTCCAACTGTACGTGAGTGGAGAAGCGGGAACTGGAAAAAGTTTTCTGATTAAAGCAATTGCAACTTATCTGCAGAAAAGGACTGAATCATCGCTGTCTTGTGTTGTTACCGTTCCAACTGGGCTGGCAGCACATAACATTAAAGGGATTACTCTACATCGTTTACTGATGCTGCCAGTGGAGCATGATAACAAATTGGAGTATCACAAGCTATCTGGAGATGCGTGTTCCGAAGTTTCGAGAGTCCTGAAGAAAATGAAACTTCTTATCATTGATGAAGTAAGCATGGTGTCAAATATAATGCTTGCTCTTGTGCATTTGAGAATGCAAGAAATTCTTAGAACAGACTATGATGTCTTATTTGGAGGAAAACATATTATTGTTTTTGGAGATCTTCTGCAGTTGACTCCAGTGAAAGGACAACCTGTGTTCAAAATGCTCACGCATGAAGATACCAGGAAGTGCTTAGGGAGTATTGGAAACGTTAATGTATGGTTAAACTTCAAATATGCAGAACTGCTTCAAAATATGCGGCAGGCAAAGGATGAAGATTATAAAAATATTTTACAAGATGTAAGAATCGGAAAACTAAGTCAGCAAGGGAAAGAAGCTTTACATGGACGATTAATTTCAAATTTGTACCCAAATGAAAACATTCTTCCAGAGAATATTTTTAAGAAAATTAACGAGAAGAAATCTGGCATATGTTTGATGCCAACTCTGAAAGAATGTTCCATGTTCAATAACAAAATGTTACAGTTAGAAAATGAAGAGATAGTGAAACTGGAAGCTATAGATAAAATTGAACATATGGGAGCAACAATTATTTTGTCTGAAAATTTGAAATCAAAATTGGATTCATTAGAGAAGACTATATCTAAAACTGCTGGTTTTGAAAAGACTCTGAATGTGTGTTTAAATTGTCGTATCATTTTGAGAAGGAATTTAAATGTTGAAAGAGGTCTGGTAAATGGAGCAATGGGTCATGTTGTTGGTTTTGTGAATTACAAAAATAGAGATGGAATTTAAATTTTAAAAATTAAATTTGATGGCATTGATGAAATAGAACAAATTTGTCGTTGTTCAGCTAGATTTTTGCTCGTGAAAGACTTATATGTTCGCCGAAAACAGTTTCCTATTTGTTTGGCATATGCGGTGACAATTCATAAGTCTCAAGGTTTAAGTGTAGATAGCGCTTTGGTGAACATTGGAAGTTCTGTGTTTAAAGAGGGTATGGCATATGTGGCATTATCACGAGTCAGAACTTTATCAGGATTGTACTTGATTGAGTGTGATGAAACAAAGATTTGTGCAGATCTACATTGTGTTAAAGAATACAATAGGTTAAGAAGAGAGTATGCTCCACATTTGCCTCAATATCCTCTGATTGAAAAACGTGTGGTAGGCCGAAAAAGAAGAAATGAGAGTAATTGCAGTGAGGTATCAGAAAAAAGGCATAAAGTAGATAAAAGTGTAATTGTAAAGAGAAAGAAAAATGATTCTGTTGAAGATGTTGCTGGATTTCAGTTTGAAAACAGTTCTGGTGTCAACTGCTATGCTAATGTAGTAGTTAATGTTGTTTTTTTTCTTCAAAATTTACAAAAACAGATTATCGAAAATCGGGAACAAACATTGTGCTGTTTATTGAATTCTGTGTTAGAGAAATGTAGTAGTGATAGAGCAAAAATAGAAAGTGTTTCAGAAATTAGAAATCTTCTAGACATATGTTCAGGTCAAAATCAATCTTCACAGAATATTCAGCAGGATTGTCAGGAATTTTTAATGTATATGTTTGATGTAGGAGTAGATATAAAAAATCTTTTTAACCTTTCTTATCAATGGCAACATGACTGTGATAACTGTGCTTCATCAAGTACTACTAGAATAGACTCTGAAAGATTTATATATTTGACTTTACCAGACTGCAAATCAGTGCCTTTTAATAATCTAGTTAAAGCAGCGGATCACAATATGGTGTGTACCCAATGTAAGTCTGCAATGCTGTCCACATTATTTCTACAAAATTATGGTCACTATGTCATTTTAATGTTCCAACGATGTAGACCTGATGGAGCTAAATTGACAACTTCTATTAAAAATTTAGTGGCTTCTCAGTTATCGATATCAGGAAGAACCTTTACAACTGTAGCTATTATTTTTCATGACGGTCCTTCTACAACATCAGGGCATTACACATGCTATTTAAAAACTTCTAAAGGTTGGACCCAATGTAACGACACTCATTTGACTTTCAAACAACGTTTGCCTTTTGGCTTTATAAATTCATACCTAGTGTTTTTACAGCCAAAATTTAGGTAAAGGTAATTGGCCTATGAAGACGGGAGGAGTACTGATATATACTCTCATACATCTGACACTATTTGGCCAAATGGAAAGGTGCAGGAATGAGTAAAGAGTCATGACTGAAAAAAAGGAGTATATGAAAATATTGAAAATATTTCAGATGTTCTTGGAGCTTTTCTTCTAGAAAGTCGATGAAATTGATTTTTTACTGAACAGCAAAGTACTTTGCAACGAGAAAAGGACCTCCATGATATACTATTTGGCCTCAAGGAAAAGTAAGTCAATCAAAGATTAGTGTACATTTGTCATTTGTCAGTATCTAAGTTTTTTTTAAAAACACAATCTTTTAGATTGTGTGTTTTTTTTTCCCGCTGTCATATGATGAGTAATTTGAACTCACTGTTTTAAGTGAAATTCAATATATTCTGAGAACAGCAAAAATAAACTATGTAACATGTTGTACAAGGTATTCTACACTTGGGATTGTGTAAATTAAATTGTATTCCCATTCTCTGACACTCACTTTCCTTTTTCCATCCTCTTTGAGCTCTTTTTACTCACTTATAATGTCTTTCTCTCACTCTCTGTAACCCCCGTTCTTTTACTCCACTTCTTTGACAAGCCCTCATTCTCATTTCAACTGTCTGCATCCCCTCTCTCCCTTGCATAACTTTTCAGCTTTCAGTCTCTCTGCTTTACTTCCCTTTTCCGTATTTTCCTCCTTTGCTCTTTTAGTGATTCCTGTTTACTCACTCGGCAGTATTATCGCACTCTATCACTATAAATCACCCACTCTCCCTCGCTTATCTTTGTTTGCTCCTTACTTTTGACCTTTTCTATCTATTTTTCGTTCACTACTTCTATGTCCTCAGTGCCTCACTCTCCTTGTGTTATGTTCACTTGTGTTTATCTACCTTCTATCATTTCTTTTACAACAACTTCACTGCTCCTCTCTCATCGTTCTTCATCCCATTTCTTTTACTTTGGTTCCATTACTATCCCTCATTTCCTTTCTTTCAATGTCCTTCTCTTTACTTTCATCACCAAATTATTTTCTCTCAGTACCACTGTTTTAGTCGTCTTCTCCTCTCTTTCCTTTTTTTGATCCCTTACTCATTTCCTTTTCTCACTCATTGTACTCCACCTCACTCAGTTTTTCTCTCAGTGTGTCTGTCTACTAACTTCCTCACTCCATTTTCCTCAACCGTTGTATATTATCCTCTCTCCCTTCATCCTTTCACTCTATGACTGTTCTTCACTTACTCTCCGTTATCTTCTATTCCTCATTCTTCTAAATGCATCCTTAATTAGACTGTTTTCTGTCTCAGTCCTTATCTTTTTACTTACTACTGTTTCCTGATTTAGTTTTGCTAACTCACATTGTTTTAGTATCTTTCTTACCTTCAGTTCATTTCTCTGTTCTTCTCTTCCTCTGTGTCAGTGAATCTATATGCCTTACTCTTAGTAATTTGCTCTCATTCTATTTCTTTTTTTCTCTTTTTATCCTTCTACCTTACTTTATTTCCCTTTCTGTGTCCTTCACTCTTACTTTATTTCTAGATACACTGTTATGATTTTTAACCTCTTCATTTGTATCTTTTAATTTAAAATACATATTTTACTAATTATAACTTATTTTTTCTTCTCTCTTTCACAGATACAAAGTGTAGTAAAAAAATGTAATTAAAGTTACATTTATTATATGGTAAGTGTGACTAAAAAAATGTAGTTTGTCATCACCCTTTGCTTTAAGCTCACTAATATTTTCTCAACCAACCTCACTCCTGTTTCTTTACTCTGCTTCCCTCACTTATTCTTATTCTCCATGTTTACTCGAATTTCCCTATTTCCCCTCTCATATTCAACTTCTTTCAGTCCCTATTCTTTACTTCACTTACCCTCTGTTCCCTTCCTTTGCTTCTTCACTCATTCTGTTTTTCTTAATTATTTACCTTACTCCTACACACACACCTCATCCCCCTCCCAACACATACACACACCTCTGACATACACCCCACACACACACACCACACACACCTCATACACACAAAAAAATTCCCCCACACACACTCTTCACATACACACACACATTCCATACACACACATACATCCCACACATATACCCCCCACACCCACACACCCCTCACACATATCTCACACACCCTCACCTCCACCCACACCAAAAGACCCCACACAGCCACAACCACAGAAACACCTTACACACCGACACCCCGACCTACACCCACTGACTCCCTATAACTCACACAAACTGCATTACTTATCTTTGTTTGCTATTTCACTCAAACCCATTCAGGTACTGTTACCTTTATTTTCTCTGTCCTTTGTGTTTGTCACTCCCCATCTCTTATCCTAATTCAATTTTTCACTCTCTTTCACCCCTCTTTACTTATACTAACTGGTCTTTTCTTACCCTCCCTCACCGTTCTTCATTTATCCCAGTTACGCCACTATCGTTCATTCTCAATTTTTTTCTGTCCTATCTTTTTCTTTCAACACCCACTCACATTCTCCCACTATCTCTAGTTTAGTGTTCTTCCTCTCTCTTCCCTTCTTTCGCTCCTTTAGTGATTTTACTTTTCTCATTTTCACCCTATTACACTTTGTCTGTTTTTAACTATGTAGTAAACAATCCCTCTGTGTTTCTCCCTCTAGCTCTCTTTCTCTTAACATTACTCTCTTTGTGTTCTTCCCTCATGCTAATTCCTTCATTAATTTAAAAAAAAATTTTTTTTTTGGTGCGCTCCCCGGTGCGCGCCCCGGTTCACGTACCGGTACGCGTACCCTGCAGAAAAAAGATTGACACAGATTCTTTAAAAATATAGGTTTAATTTTATAAAGTAAAGGTAGTTCTAAAAAGAACTGTTTTTTTTCTTCTTTTTGTTGTTTTATATTTTTTTTATGTTTTTTTGAACATTTTGTATTTTTGTTGGCTTTTCTGAACACTTTTATATTTTTTTTGTATTTTTTATGGGGAGAAACAAAAAACAGGGAATTGTAAATGGCTTAACTGGAGCATGAAAAAAATCAGGAAAAATTAGTTTTATTTTGGACACTTATGGTTATCACCAGAAACCATGATAAGTTCAATACTTTGCTCACCATAAGCAAGTAACTTGTTACAATATTTGCATAACATTTTGTAATCATTAAACTTTGGTTGGATAGTAGCCAATGTGTCTCTTGCCCCCGAACCCGATGGAGTGGGTTGTTTTGATGTTGAGCGTCGAGACGTTGATGGGGGTAGTTTACTGCAGAGGTCCCTTAACTCTGCATTAGAGTAGTTGTTTGGATGCGCACGCATCATGTGGTGAATCATCGTGTGATTCCCGAAGGAATACTTTTTGTTAGGGTTCCCCCTGGATAGCTCAGCACCACAAATTAAGCAAGTCACCTTTGCTGTGTTGACTTTTTTAAAACCCCTTGGGAGTTTGTAGAACTGCCATATAAAGTGCTCTTTGGGTTTGTAGGGCTGTTTATCTTCTGGCAGGAAGATTCTGTTCCTCTTCCTCATCCTCCTCCTCTTCCTGTTCACCACCAATATAATCTTCTGGTGGTCTTTTAGATGGTGGTGGTGGTGGTGGGCCAGATGCTCCAGCTGCTGATACTACTGTAGCCATTTTCTGAGATAGAACTCGAAACAGGTCTTCCTCAGTCAAAGGACAAAGTCAGAATAAGGAAAAAAGGAGGGGGCTTTCATCATTTGGAAAACAAAAGTGTTCTGGACCAATGAAAAGTGTTATTTTCAAGTTACATGATCCAAGCTCTCATCATTTGGAAACCAAAACTGATCTGCACCAATGAAAAGTGTTATTTTCAGATCACATGACCCAACGCGCTTACGCGACGCGCCCCGGGGCGCGCCTCGGGGCGCGTCGCGTAAGCGAGTCGAGACGTTGCTCGATCGTATGCGATCGCGTGCTTCCGGGTGCGCTTACGCAGTGCGTCATATGACGCATCACGCGACTACGCGAAACGTCATGATGTTGTTTTCGTTCACGGGAATAGCGCTCTCGGGATGCTCCCTGGTACGCGCACCGGGGCGCTTCGTCACATTGCGCTCACCTGGTATGTTCACCGGTTAGCGCACCGGTACGCGCCCCGGGGCAAACAATAATAAAAAAATAATAATATTTACACAATTTTAAATTTGTTATAAAAATTATTACTTTCTATTTGTTCTGAAAAAAAAATTATTACTTTCATACCTATAGATATTTGCTATTAAAAAACCTATGAAATTCACTGAAAAAACCATAGGTTTCACACCAGTTATAGTTAGGAATTAGCATTTAAAAAACCTATTAAATTCACTGAAAAAACCATAGGTTTCACACCAGTTATAGTTAGCTGGAAATTTTACTCGCATAAAACCATTGAAATTCCCACGTTATAGTTAGTTGGACTCACTATAACTTGCGCGTGCAATGCACTGCTGATGACGTCACATATTACATCACTCATGACATGGTCAGTGACATCACTCATGACATCACTGATGACACCATCCTTGTGACAGAGTGAGAGACCTCCTTTCACTGTAATGTAACCCTTGAAACACATATTCAAAAATAGAAACTAAAATATAAAAAAAATGGAGATACCCATACCACTTACAACAACCAATTCAATAATTCCACCATCTATATACACATCCACTCATTCACCAACAGTTCTATATAGTCACTCATACATATACTCACTCATCATATGTAGTGATACACCTATACATCCTGTTACACACTGACAGGCATCCAAAAGTTACTCACACACATACTCACACATGCAAATAAACTATTGAACATCCATTTATTTGCATATACAGCTATACACACACTACCACTTTACTTCTAAGGAAACTTACACATACTTACTCTCTTAAACAATCACTTATAGAAACACATACTAATTTAAACAGGAACTCTTACAATCCCTCACTCTCACATATACTCACTTATATACATCAATATTCACATATACTAGATTAAAACATATGTAGTTACTGATAAAGACACTAGTGAGACAGTCATTCACTCACTAACACACACATATACACACTCATCCACCCATACAGTCCTGCACATATGCTGTCTTCAAAACACATACAAAGAGAGAGTCAGTCATTCATGCATCTATGTGCTAAGTAATACCCCCACCAAACCATACAAACACTCATACTGATACTAAGAAAAACATCTAATAACCCATATACATACACATGTAGCTACTCACCAACCCATGCAGCCACTTATACACAAAGTGAAACAATAATACATATATTTAAATATTTAAAAATTACTCACTAATATTTATTTTTCAGAAAGACACACATTCACTGGATGGTGTCATCAGTGATGTCATGAGTGATGTCACTGACCATGTCATGAGTGATGTAATATGTGACGTCATCAGCAGTGCATTGCACGCGCAAGTTATAGTGAGTCCAACTAACTATAACGTGGGAATTTCAATGGTTTTATGCGAGTAAAATTTCCAGCTAACTATAACTGGTGTGAAACCTATGGTTTTTTCAGTGAATATATATATATATATATATTCGCCAACAGAACGCAAAAGAACTCCTCCTCGATGCACTTTAGTTTTTTACATTGCGTTGTGTTGCATAAAGTTTTTAATTTTACTTGTTGCTGCTAGTGATGTAAATTGATGAATTTTAAATAAGTATGTACATATTAGTATTTGTTTATTTATTTATTTTTAAACTCAGTGCACAACCTTGATCTTAACAAATATCGTATCATATCTAAATATCTTCAACTGTATAACCGAATTGCTACAAGCATGCCCACTGGTGACAAAACTGTAATTACGCATTGATGCAGTTACTTTTCGTGACAGTATATTTTCTATATCTATGCATTTGGTAACTGGCCATTGGCTCTGAGCCCTTGACATTGAGCACGCCTGCCTTGTATCGTTGTCATGTGATCAAGGTGCTGTTTGCACCAAAACGCGTCATGGCGGTAAGGTGATGAGTAATTAAAAACCACTACTCACAACACTGGGTTTGCCTCGTCTGTTTTGCTACTGTATGCCGCTGCTGAACGTCTCTATGCCGAATATATATATATATATATATATATATATATATATATATATATATATATATATATATATATATACATATATACATATATATATATATATATATTTATACATATGTCCTCGCAAAAAAAACTTCAATAATGAAGACGCCGCACACCACTTGAAGATGATTACTTCAGTTTTTATTTTACTGTAGGTTCCCCACCTACGCGTTTCGGACCTGGACGGTCCCTGGTCACGGTTAACAAACATTTGTCCTTCATTAGTGTTCATTATTTATACAAAGACTCCATACATCTCATTATGGTGCATCATGGGCTTTGTAGTGTTATTTCGTTTGCTCTTACAGAGCTTATCCTCGTGTTGAATTACCGGTGTCCGGCAGTCTACATTATCATGGGGAATATAGCTGACGCTTTTTAATTTAATAAGCGTTGTACTGACACATAATCGTAGGCATTCATAAAAATGATTTACCCTTGCTCATTAGTTGCGACTAATCGATCCATGTGACACTTCAATACAGATTGAGTGTCAATTAGTCCATAATGGCTAAGTGCCTTTTTTTTTGGCTCAACCCCTTACTAATGTTTATGCCGGGCCCACAGTTTTCCATAGGCGGATAACAAGTTTAAAAATTAAAATTGTGACTCACATATCTCTCTCTTGTGTATAATTACACCTATACTCTCATATATTATATATGTATATATAATGAAAAAAAACTCTAATTTGATTCTCAGTATAAAAGCAAAATGAAGCTTTGGCAATTACAATTGCAAATTATTCACTAAGTCCTTAGAAAAGTTCATGAAAAGAAGAAGATCTACAGATGCACCTGCATTTCCTCGTCCCCGTTCAGTCCCCACGGGCTTCTAGTTTTAAAACAGATTATTAACTTTGATTCGAGACGTCTTAGTTTTTGGATACGGTTTCCGCCTCTTTCATGCTCCTTCACCATGGGTATACCTAAATATTTGATGTCTTTCCAGGTTTTGTCAGGGTGGGTTTTCAGATGTTTAGAGATGGCATAACTGTAATCATATCCTCTTTTTCAGAGGACATATCGTTGACCCAATGTATCTCTTCCCACGTAACATTGTATCAGGTAGACCACAAACTGGGATTCACATGTTATCTTGTCACGTATCTAAAAGTTTCTACCTTTTTGATCTGTGATAGATTTTAGATTTTGTCCGACCTTGCAAGCTTTGCATGATAGGCACTTTGTAAAGCCCAATTGTCGCTTCTATAGCCATGTTGCTGGTTTTTCTTTCTTGAAATGGCTATTCACTAGAGTGTCTTGGATTGATGGAGCCTTTCGAAATGATATAAGTGGTCTATCTCCTATCAAAGTTCCAATTTCCGGATCCTTTTTTGATACACTCCAGTATTTAGTTAGAATTTGTCGTATTTTAAAGCTCTCTTTTGAATAAGTTAAGAT
Source organism: Lissotriton helveticus (assembly GCF_964261635.1). NCBI lineage: Eukaryota > Metazoa > Chordata > Amphibia > Caudata > Salamandridae > Lissotriton > Lissotriton helveticus. The sequence continues at coordinate 1,207,963,487 of NC_136068.1, forward strand.
CAACCGAGGTTTGTCTTCATCTGTCTGGGTTTCTTGTTTCTTCTTTACTATTAGTGTCTCTGCTCTCGTTTTGGCTCTTGCTCTCTGTTCACCACGAGCAATATCTGTGTATTTGTATCCCCGTTTAGTAAAGCGAGACTTAGTTTCCGCAAATTTGCAAATTTGCTTTCCATTTCTGTTTCTTCTGAGCAGTTGCGTTTCATACGCAAAAATTCACCATAGGGTATACAGTTTTAGTGATGCTGGGTGAAAGCTCGTGCCATGCAGCACGCTATTTGTTGATGTTTTCTTTCTAAAGACAGTTGTTTCCAATTTGTCATTCTAGACATATATTTTAGTATCAAGAAAATCTATTTCTTCCTTTTGGATGTTGAAGGTAAATTTCAAACCCACTTCATTCTGATTCAATATTTCTATGTATTTGACGAGTTTCTGTTTGGAACCTTTCCATAGGAGAAAGAGGTCATCTATGAATTGGAGCCATAACACCACATCCGTGGTGTATGGTTCATTTTCTTCTCTCCAAGCTATGTTTTTCTCCCACCAACCCATGGTGAGATTGGCATAGCTTGGAGAGAAGGAAACGCCCATGGCACATCCGCATGCTTGAGCATACATGTTTTTGGTGAAAAGGAACACATTATTCATTAAACAGAAAGTTATCATGTCCAACAATATATTTGTGAGTTGTAGCTCCGATAAGGGTCTTTGTTTTAGAAAATATTTGATCGCTTTCAGGCCTACGTCATGTTGTATTGACGTGTACAGTGACACAACATCTATTGTGGCCAACAAGTAGTCCGGTTGCCATTCTGTTTCCATGATGTTTCTGAGGAAATCTCCAGTGTCCTTGATGAAGGAGCTTAAGGTTGGGACAATCGGTGCCAGGAAGTGGTCGACATATGATGTCATATTTTCACACAGTAAACCACAGCTAGAAATAATCGGTCGGGCCGGTGGTTTTTACAGAGTCTTGTGAATTTTGGGCAAGAAATATATTGTTGGAATTATCGGATGTAATACAGTGAGATAGATTTTCTCTTCCTTACTGATTATTCCCTTTTCATGCCAAATACTTATGGATTTATGTAGAATGTTCATCATTTCAAAAGTAGGGTTAGATTGTAAGAATTTGTAGTTAGTTGTGTTACTTAGTTGACGATTCACCTCTTCCATGTAATCTGTTTTGTTTAAGATGACAATATTGCCCCCTTTGTCTGCAGGTTTTATTTCTATTGCAGAGTTGGTTTTAGGGGCATTAAGAGCTGCGCGTTCCTTAATTGTCAAGTTCTCTTTCCTCGTTGTTGTGTTCCTCATGACTTCTAGTTCTGCTACAATTTAATTAGCTGCTCTCCCCACCTGGGACATTTGCTCGGATACACATAATAACGGGGGTGAGCCCAGCATTATCGTCTCATGCAACAAGGAAACAACACTGCCTAATGTGCAAGACTCCTCGCGGTCACCGAAGGTGTGGCGGAGCTGAACTGTGTCTTGGAATATACGCCGAGCCAAGCGAACTTGAAGCAGGACGAACGGCAAATTTGCGGAAACTAATTCTCGCTTCACTAAACGGGGATACAAATACACAGATATTGCTCGTGGTGAACAGAGAGCAAGAGCCAAAACGAGAGCAGAGACGCTAATATTAAGGAAGAAACAAGAAACCCAAGATGAAGACAAACCTCAGTTGATCTTAACTTATTCAAAAGAGAGCTTTAAAATACGACAAATTCTAACTAAATACTGGAGTGTATTAAAAAAGGATCCGGAAATTGGAACTTTGATAGGAGATAGACCACTTATATCATTTCGAAAGGCTCCATCGATCCAAGACACTCTAGTGAATAGCCATTTCAAGAAAGAAACACCGGAAACATGGCTACAGAAGCGGCAATTGGGCTTTACAAAGCGCCTATCATGCAAAGCTTGCAAGATCGGACAAAATCTAAAATCTATCACAGATCAAAAAGGTAGAAACTTTGAGATACGTGACAAGATAACATGCGGGAAGAGATACATTGTCTCAAAGATATGTCTGAAAAAGAGGATATTGGAGTATATAAGATCAATTCAAAACAATGATTACAGTTATGCCATCTCTAAACATCTGAAAACCCACCCTGACAAAACCTGAAAAAACATCAAATATTCAGGTATAGCTATGGTGAAGGAGCATGAAAGAGGCGGAAACCGTATCCAAAAACTAAGACGTCTCGAATCAAAGTTAATAATCTGTTTTAAAACTAGAAGCCCCTGGGGACTGAACGGGGATGAAGAAATGCATGTGCATCTGTAGATCTACTTCTTTTCATCAAATTTTCTAAGGATTTAGTGAATAATTTGCAATTGTAATTGTCAAAGCTTCATTTTGCTTTGATACTGAGAATCAAATTAGAATTTTTTTCATTATATATACATATATAATGTTTGTGAGTATAGGTGTAATTATACACAAGAGAGAGATATGTGAGTCACAATTTTAATTTTTTAACTTGTTATCCGAGTGTTGGAAAACTGTGGGCCCGGCATAAACATTAGTAAGGGGTAGAGCCAAAAAAAGGCACTTAGCCATTATGGACTCATTGACACTCAGTCTGTATTGAAGTGTCACATGGATCGATTAGTCACAACTAATGCGCAAGGGTAAATCATCTTTATGATTGCCTACGATCATGTGTCGGTACAACGCTTATTAAATTAAAAAGCGTCAGCTATATTCCCCATGATAATGTAGACTGCCGGACACCGGTAATTCAACACGAGGACAAGCTCTGTAAGAGCAAAGGACATAACACTACAAAGCCCATGATGCACCATAATGAGCTGTATGGAGTCTTTGTATAACTAATGAACACTAATGAAGGACAAATGTTTGTTAACCGTGACCAGGGACCGTCCAGGTCCGAAACGCGTAGGTGGGGAACCTACAGTAAAATAAAAACTGAAGTAATCATCTTCAAGTGGTGTGCGGCGTCTTCATTATTGAAGTTTTTTTGCGAGGACATAGAAAGCGAGGCTGTCCCAAACCTCGCCGCCAGCACCAGCTAAATTAGCTGCTCCCCCCGCCTGGGACATTTGCTCGGATATATATATACATATATATATATATATATATATATATATATACATATATATTTATAGCAGAACCATGTATGGATTGGAGAGTCAATGAAATAGGGATTGATGTCTACTGAATAAACATTTGATATACATTTTGTACAGCACTGTATATATGTTATTCACCCAAAGCACTTTGTCACCTCTAGATCACATTAGCACTGATTAGTTTATTGTTTGCGCCGCCTTTTTTAAAAACAATTTTTTTTGACAGCCTGACTAAGATACAACCCTAATTGTATACCAGAAAAATGAATTAATTCATGAATACAACTGATATTGATTATTTCAATCTAGGTGCATTTAACTTTTTTCTTTTTATTTATAAATGCTGTTAAAGTAATTATCTAACTCCTGGCAGAACCTACCTTACCTTTGATTTCAGAGTCCTAGGGCCAACAAAACCAAATTCATCAAAAAGTGGAGGGAAAAAGGCTAACAGTTTGGGGGTGAGAGGGCCAGGTCCAACAAATGCATTTCTCTGCCTATTACCATTTTAGTAAAGTGGTAATAGGAAGGGAACAACAAAAAAAGCTACTACTTACCTACATCTAAGGCCTTAACACAGAACGCAATGAGAGTGTATTAAAATGTACATGGCTGCCTTTTACATTTTGTAAAGACAGCCATTAGCCAATAAGATACTGCTCTCTCATCGATATCTAACGCACGATACCATGAAGTTACAGTGGTATACCGTGGCAGAATATAGAACCAAGGGCCTGATTACGAGAAACTGTCTACCAAACTCATAGTTAGGCCCTAATTATTTTAACACTTACCATTACACCTCATAATCTGTATACCTGCAACACAACATCTACCTACCTTCACCCACTTTTACATTATGTCTGATTTAATTACCACAATCCACTGTACTCCACTCCACTCTATGCCACTTCACTGTACACTATTACACTCTACATCACTCAACTCTACATCACTCCACTCTATGTGACTCCACTCTATGCCACTCCACTCTATGCCACTCCACTCTATGCCACTCCACTCCTCGCCATTCCACTCTACCCCATTACACTCTACACCACTCCACTGTACACTATCACACTCTGCCACTCCATTCTATGAAAGTCCAGTCTATGCTACTCCATTGTATGCCCCTCGTCTCTAGGCTACTCCACTGTACTCTAGTCCACTGTAAGCAATTCTACTGTATGATACTACACTCTACACTATTCAACTCTATGCCACTCCAGTATATGCCAATCCACCGTATGCTATTCCACTACACACCACTCTACGGCATTCCACTGTATGTTATGTCATTCCACTGTATGCCATTCTTGTATACCCCACTCCACTCTGGCACTCCACTGTATGCTGTTACACTGTACTCCACTCCACCCTATGCCACTTCACTCTACACTACTTCACTCTATGCTATTCCTCTATATTGTACTCCACTCTACAACACTCCACTTTACTGTTTTCCTCTGTACATCACTCTGCTCCCCTGTACACCACTCCACTATATGCTACTCCACTCTTTGCCACTCCACTGTATGGCACTTCGCTCTAAGGCACTCCAGTTTATGCTATTCCACTGTACCTCACTCTATTCTATGCCACTCCACTGTACACCAATTCACTCTACACTATTCTACAGTAAGCCACTCCACTATACAGCACTCCAGTGTACGCGATTCCACTATACGCCACTCTACTGTACGCCACTACACTATATGCTATTCTACTGTACACAACTACATTGTGCCTCACTCCACTCTACACGTCTCCACCCTAGACCACTGCAGTATACGCCACTGTACTGTACGCTGTTCCTCTCTATGACACTTCACTGTATGCCACTCCACCGTACGCTATTCCACTGTACATCACTCCACTCTACACTACTGCACTCTTCACCACTCCGCTGTATGCTATTCCACTGTACGCCACTACACTGTACACCAATACACTCTATGCCACTCCTCTCTACGCTATTGCAGTATATGCAACTCCTCTGTATGCAACTACACTCCACTCTACACTATTTCACTTTATGCCCCTTCAATCAATGCCACTCCACTGTACGCCACTTCACTATATACTGCTCCACTCTATGGATTCCATCCTATGCCACTCTACTCTATGCCACTCCAATCTGCACCACTCCACCATACAATACTCCACTTTATGCTATTCCCCTCTATGCTAGTCCACCGTATACAACTTCACTCTATGCCGCTCACTCTACGTAATTCCAGAATATATGCCACTCCACTCTATGCCTACAATGTACGCCACCCCTTATACGATATTCCACTCTACACAACTTCATTCTACGCTATTCTACTAAAGGCCAATCAATCAATCAATCAGGGATTTGTGAATCGCACTACTCACCCGTGAGGATCTCAAGGTGCGGGGAGGGGGATTTGAGGGGCTCCGTCTTCTCTGAAGAGCCAGGTCTTGAGGCTCTTCCTGAATGCTTGCAGTGAGGGGGATCATTTATGCTAAGGGGGCATTGTTCCAGGTCTTGGCCGCCATGTAGGAAAAGGCTCTTCCTCCCATTCTGGCTCTGCGGATGTGTGGGATTTCGGCCAGGGCAAGGTCGGCGGAGCAGAGGTTTCTCTTGGGTGCGTAGAAGGAGAGTCTTTTGTTGAGGTATTGGGGTCCAGTGTTGTGGAGGGATTTGTAGGCGTGAGTGAGCAGCTTGAAGGTCACTCTCTTTTCAACGGGGAGCCAGTGGCGGTCTTGTAGGTGTTGGGTGATGTGGTCTTGTTCTGGGATGCTGAGGATGAGTCTGGCAGCGGCGTTCTGGATAGTCTGGAGTTTTAGGAGAAGAGATTTGTTGATTTGAGTGTAGAGGGTGTACCCCCTAGTCCAGTCTGCTGGTTATGAGTGTGTGGGTGATGGTCTTTCTGGATTCGAGGGGATTCATTTGAAGTATCTTGTTGAAAATGCAGAGGATGTTGAAGCATGTGGAGGAGACAGCGTTGACCTGACAGTTCATGGAGAGGGAGGAGTCGAGTATGATGCCGATGTTGCGGGCATGGTCTGTGGGTTTGGGAGGGTTGCCAAAGGCAGTGGGCCACCAGGTGTTGTGAATATTCTCAAGTAATTCAACTTGAAAGCAGTGTGCACTGTACATGTTGGTATCAGTACAAACGTAATCACTGTACTAAAATATCTTTACATTAATGCCATTATTTATTCTCATTTTTTACAATGATTCACCATTGTACGATTAATTCACATTCATGAATATACATTATACTATTTGTTACATGTAAACACGGGCCTCTTTCATGTACATTATATGGTTACATGGACATACTATAACCATGCTGAATATTTCATGCACAATGCATTTCGGGACTTTAGGTCCCTTCTTCAGGGGTAATTTTTCTGAAAACCGCATGAACCCAAAATCCTTAAGTGAAACTTCCTCAGATTCGTTCAACTTGAATGACGTCACGTTCTACCCAGCAAAATTCCATCCCCGTCTTTCCTCAATTCATCTCCGCCTGATTTTTGTAACTGCTTGAAAAATGCTTCGGCTAGCGCCTGGTCTTTATTGATGTATGTTTGACAGCATATTTTGCTGCGTAGCACCATTGGTTAAATAGCGTTAAAGGCTGCTTAGAATTTATTAAACTCAAGAGTGCACCTCACACCCAAACCAACCACCAGGTGTTGTCCCATGTGGAGGGGGTGGGTCTAAGGACGAGGACTTCCGTATTCTCTGAGTTGAGCTTCAGGCAGCTGCAGGTCATCCAGGATGCAACGTCTTTCATTGCTTCTAGGAAACTGTGTCTGGTGATGTCGGGTTCATTGGTGAGGAAGAGGATGAGCTGGGTGTTGTCAGCGTAGGATATTATGCTGAGTCCGTGTTTTCTGATGATGGTAGAGAGGGGGGCCATGTAGATAATGAAGAGCATGGGGCTGAGTAAGGATCCTTGGGGTCCTCACTACACTCTGCCTCACTCCAGTGTACGCCTGTCCACTCTACACCACTCCACTTCACTCTGTGCTACTACACTGTATGCTATTCCACTGTACACCACTCCACTCGACAAACAATCTATTTATACTATTCCAGACTGCACCTCTCCACTGTATACCACTCCACTGTATTCAACTCCACTGTACACCACTCCACGCTAAGCCACTTCACTATACACTATTCCACTGTATGCAACTAGTCTACACCACTCAGTTAAACGCTATTCGACTCTACGCCATGCCACCTCACTCCACTGTACGCTATTTCACTGTACACTACTCCAATCTACACCACTTCACTCTGCGCTACTCCACTGTACGTCACTCCACTGTACTATTTTCAAGTCTACGAAACCCCACTCTACTCTACTCCAGTGTACCCTACTCCCCTGTATGTCCCTCCTTTGTATGCTACTCCACTCTATGCCATATCATTGTATGCCACTCTGCTGTACACCATTTCACTGCATGCCACACCACTCTATGCTACTCCCTGGTACGCCACTCCACTGTATGGTATTGCAGTATTTGCCACTCCTTTTTACCGCACTTAACTCCATGCCACTCCATTCTACATCACTCCACTGTACGCTATTCCACTGTATGCCACTCTACTCAACACCACTCTACTATTCGCTATTCCACTGTACGCCAGTCCACTGTACACCAGTCCAGTCAACGCCCCTCCACTGTATGCCACTCCACTCTACACAACTGCATTCTATGTAAATTTCGCTGTACATAAATGCACTCCACCCCACTCCAGTGTACGCTATTCCAATCTACTATACCACTATATGCCACTGTACCCTATTCCACTGTACACCACTTCACTCTATGCCATCCCAATGTATGCTACTCCACTCTAAGTTATTCCAGTACACGCCACTCCTCTCCACTCCACTCCATTACACTTCACTGTACTCAGTTCCACAACACAGTACTCCACTTAGCAACAGTCTACGCCCCTCCACTCTACCACACTATATTCCACTCTATAGCACTACACTGTGCAAGGATGCAATGACAGTGTTCAGCACTCCACTTCACTCTACACCACTTTACAAAACTCTCCTTCACTCTACAATAGCCTACACAACTCCTTCCATGCAGCTACACCCCAATTTACTAGGAGTGGGATAGTTTTGAAAAACATGCAGGAAATGTGGGAAAGCCATACATTTAAATAAGTCCATCATGGTCAGTGGCAGTGCTGCCCAACCCTCACTATCCCTTCTGTCCCTGTAAATAATGGAGATATATTGAGTTCCCAGCCAAGAGGCATCCAGGGAAATCATGAGGCGTAAGTACTTGAAATGTGTTGTAGCCACCATCTTATTCAAGATCCCCCAGAAGCACACCCCCCAGAGGCAGGAGAACCAATTGATCCCAGACCTGAGCCCAGAAACCACACTGAATACCTGCACCATCCAGAAGGCCCTGGGGTGTCAGCATTCAGGTCCCTGGACATACAATCAGAGATCATCAGCGTAGAGGGAGACTTGGTCCTAAGAACCACTGCACTACCAGAAGCCCTGCAGACCTGAATCCTTTCGCATTCACTCTGCTAGGGACTCAATCACCATTGGAAACAAAAGGGATGACAGCAGACACCCCTGACAAGTCCCACAGCCAATGAGAAAGGGCACCACCAAGGCACCATTAACCCAGACGCACGCACATGGTGAGGAATACAACACTTTACCATCACCCAGGAAACGCCAGCCAAAGGCCAATCTGTGCAGTGCCCCAAGCATGAAGGGCCAATGAACAGTGCCGAAAGCCTTGTGAAATTCTATAGTAATACAGCCTCCCACTGCAATTCACCCGAGTTCGCCACAGCGACATGCAGGCACCGGAGACAGTGTTGAGAATCTCTAACTGGCATAAAACCATTTTGGTTACGTGTCACATAAGGTCCTGAAATTACCAGGCACTCAGTCGCAAGACCTGCTCTGTCCACCCACCTGCCTAGTGAGCTCAGCTTCCAATGGGGAATGGTCAGAGTCCCCTGGACAGAATCTGTACCTGAGAGATGGTAGTAACCTAGCTGGCTGTTTTAAAAAGAAGTCAATACGAGAAAATGATAGATGTGCAGCTGTACTGTGAGTCTATTGCTTTACCTTTGAGTGCCATCTACACCATACATCAAATAATCACAGCAATATTGCCAAGTTGGCCAAGCAGGATTTCCTATTTGTGCACATGAAGCTAAGTACATCCAATTCCAAGTCCATTACAGTATTAAAGTCTCCGCCTATAACCACTATACCCAAATGCAAACTGAGAACCAAATTTGATAAGCTTTCCAAAGCGTCCCCAAGTAAACCAGGCGCAGTACATAAACTAAAGAGATCCCAGTACATCCATTCCAACAATCCCCATATTAAAACATACCTGCCCAGTGGATCTGACTGGATTGTAATGGATGTGGGGGGAAACGTCATCTTTTCAACAAGTAAGGCAACCCCTTTGGAACTCCTTGCAAACCCAGCTTGAAAAACCCTTGTATTCTCAAATCTACCCAGGAAAGTACAAGTAGCCGATGAGATGTATTTCTTGCAGGAGCAATGCAGCAGGGCCTTGCCTTTTGGCGTATAACAATACCGCCCTCTCTGTTTTGTCATTGAGGTCATTCAAATTACATGAAATTATACAATATTGATCATTACATGGATTGTGTCTAAGCAAAGCTGTATGTGTCATGTCTGTGTAATGTAAAATGCAAAGGGAGACACGTCTCCCCCAAATGTGTTTGTTGAGGGCTACACTCTCCCAGTTCGCTGACAAACCTGTAATGCCACACTTTACCACTGTACTTTGCCGCTAACGAGCAATCCAGTAGCCTCCTGAAGCGTTCCACCACGTCACAGAATTTTCAAGTTGAAAATTCCAGGGTCCAATTCACAATGTAACTGTACCTAGAGAGCTGTGGCTATTCCAGCCAGCAGCCACCACCAGAACATAAGCAGGTAATGGGGCACACTACGACGTGCAGCTCCACTCTAACAAATGGGCACAACACAGCTCCAGTGGAAGCCACTCTCCTCAGTTGGCTCCTCTTGGGTAGGAAGCTGCCCCACAGGTCCAGTTACTTTTGGTTCCTGGTTTCCCCAGAGGGCAGAAAATTGCCCAGCCCTGGTCACTCTGCCTCCTTCCTTCTGCCATCCAGGGGCTGCCACAGCAGTTGGGGGAACCCAGGTCCTCCACATGCACACATCCAGGCTGCAAGTTGTTAGTGGCTTGGCATGATCACCATGTTGGAATCCCACAGCTATGCCCATTATCTGTTTGTGTGCCGACCAGATGGACACCAAGCAAGCAGAATCAGGGCAAACTCTTCATACCCACAGTATCAGCAGTGCCTTGCCGAATTTGTGCAGGCTGGGAGTCTCGCTGAGTCAATGATCTTGATGGATTATGAGAGAGGTGTGCAGGGGAACGCAATCAGGCATACACAATGTTTGCCTGCTAGTAGACACCCTCACTGGTGCCCATATTTGCTGAAGAATGTAAAGCAGTACATGTAGCAGGGGTGGCTCCTGGTGTTGGGAGAAGGAGCTCCACCCCTTCCAAATCTAAAAGCCATGCAGATGGTAAATGCAAAAAGTAATTACATTCCACATTTCTTTTAGAATGCGTGCCTGCCTGATGTGACCCTCGCAGTTCACTAACACTGCCGTCAGACAAACAGGCAGTTTTCCTAAGGCATGGTCATTAAAGCACATTTACCAGAAAATGGCTTTACCCTTGTTATTATTTTTATGGAACCAATGAGCTAAGATGACTCCTGTCCTGGCCTTGGAGACTTTGGGGTCCTTAGAGACCCCCCCATTAACCCCTTAGCTGCTAGGCCTTTCCTTCCCCCCCCCCCCCCCTGAGCGAAGCCTTTTTTTGGCTCTCTGGGGTAGTTTGCCCTAAGGCCCCCGTAACCTTTTGTCCACATAAGGTATCCATGCCAAATTTGCGCCCTTTTTTGCCAACATCCCGAGGATTCTAAAGGTACCTAGGGTTTGTGGATTTGCCTGGAGGGTACCAAAAAATTAGCCAAATACAGCAACATTTTGTTTTTTGAGGGAAAAATGTGAAAGAAGTGTTGCAGAAGAAAGTGTCTGTTTTTTCCCCTGCAAACGGTATCAATGAAGGGTATGTGGTGCTAAAATCATCATCTTCGTAGCTTTCAGGAACACGCTGACTTTTGTCAGAAAAACAACATTTTCTACACAGTCTTGGCGTTTTACTGGGACATAGCGTATTTTTCCTATTTTTTGTGTGCTTTCAACCTCCTTCCAGCTAGTGGTATAAATGGGTGTGAATGCAAAATTGGAGGAGCACTCCTTGTTTTAGCAATATCTTAATGCTTCTAATAAATCAAAAAATTGTAAGATTTTTGACACAAGCGTGCTATGGAGGTGGCACGTTTGTCCTGACCGTGCCTTGACTGAAAACTCTATCTTAAGTGTAGGGAACACTTAACCTCTATGCACTATTGCTTGGGCGGTAATCAAACCTTCAAACGTATTACTTTTCAACTGTTCAATTTTTCAAACACATTATTATGCAAGTTGCTTATCCCACATATTATGAACTTCATTTATATAAATACAAATCACCAGACGCAATCATTTCAAACATTATTGTATTAGATCACAATACGTTGAATTCTCTGTACATTTCACAGTTTGTTTAACATGATACAAAATTAATACAACAATCCATCAATGACGACTTGTCTTTCCCGCCCAATGCATTTCGAGCTCGTGGGAGCTCTTCATCAGGGGCCTGTGGATTTGAATATAATTTACCATTAATCAGCTGTATGTTGTTTAATGAACGTCAGAGTTTATACAAGGTACAAGGAATGAACAATTTAAAACTCGCTTCAACAAAACTCAGAGAAACCAACTTCCCTCACCCTGGTGCGTGAAAAATGAAAAACAGACTCACTGATTTTGAAACAGCAGGTGTATCAACCTACAATGAAAACCCAACAATACTCAGAAACTGACTCTTTGGAACAGTTCAACCACTTATTAACTCATCACCAAGGTTCTTACCTTGATCTGAAAACGTGATGAATAACCGATTATTTCCAAATGACTGCTGGCAGGCTTTAGAACTTCTCCTATTTGTACGGAGACACAAACAAGAACTATGTCTAGTCTACACTGCTTCCAAGTGCGGTACACCGAGATATACAAGACAGCATACAACGCTCACCTGACTGTAAAATTGCTCGTGTCTATTCAAAGAAAACTTCGCTCGGCAATGCGCTCGGATTCATCTAACTACTCCATTTAGACTAGCGATGGCACCTTCACAACGGAAACCAAAAACGGACTAAACACTTCTCAACAACAACCTGGTGGACCGCTCTAACTCAATCGCCATATTGAAAAGTCAAAAAATGCACCAAATCGAAGTGCTCAGGATAGAGGGGTGAATAGATAATAAGAAAAGATAAAAAATAAATAGATGTGTAAACAAAAGGCTTCGTGCATGCATATTTACAAGGAATACTGGCATGTGATTTACACATTCTGTATGCAAACATCAGCTTTTGGCAGGTTCAAGGTGAAAGTCTTATAAAAAACATGATAAATCAACTTTTTCATTTAACCCCCTCGGTTCTTGTGTATCAAGATTTCTGATCCAATGAATTTCTCTTTGGAGGAGGGATCTGGTGAGATCTACCCCCTCGTATGTTTTCACTGTTTCCAGAATGGAAAACCTGACATGGGCTATGTTGTGATTATTCTCAATCCAATGTTTGGCCAAGTTACTTTTCAAATTCTTGTTTCTTATGGTACTTTTATGTTCAGATATTCTAGTTTTGAGTTTTCTTTCTGTTTTTCCTGTGTAAATTTTGCCACAGGACACTTAATGTAATAGATTACGTTTTTGGAGTTACAATCTCCGTCATAATGTAGGTTCATTTCTTTTCCGGTTCTTGGGTGATTTAACTTTCTTCCTTCTATTACATTTGAACAATGAACACAATTGTAACACTTTTTCATTCCTCTGTGGTGCTCCTCTGTTTGTCTAATCGGGGTCATTAACAATTCTTTGAGATTTTTAGATCTAGTGTAGGCATAAAGAGGTTTCTGGTCCAATATCCCATTAAAATCTGGTTCGTTTTGTAGAAGCTCCCAATGTCGGTTTAAGATGTTCATCAATTTGTATGACGACGTGGAAAATTTGGAAACAAATACATGTCTTTCTAATTTTTTCTTGGGTTTCTGAACCAGAAGATTTTCCCTGCTATATGTTTGTATTCTTTGTTTGGCATTCGTCAGAATCTCGTCTGGGTATCCTCTCTCCTTGTATCTTTGTTGTTGAAGGGTGAGATGGGTATTCAGGTCCTCTTCTTTGGAACAAATTCTTTTGATGCGCATAAATTGTGAGACCGGTAGATTGTTTTTAAGATTTTGTGGATGAAAGCTCTGGAATAATAAAGAATTATTTACATCTGTGATTTTTCTGAAAACTGTTGTTTTCATTTCTCCATCTTGAATGTTGATCATCACGTCCAGGAACGACAGTTCTCTATCGCTGATCGTGTGTGTGAATTCAATTTGCTCTGTGCAAGAATTCAATCTTCCAATTTCTGCTTCCAGGTGTTCCCTTGATCCAGACCACAACACAAAGATGTTGTCTATAAATCTCCGGTAAAAAATCGCGTGGTTGTTCCATGTACTGTTGTTGTAAATAAAATCAGCCTCAAATTTTGCCATAAAGGTGTTGGCATATGCCGGGGCCCCGGCAAATCCCATGGATGTCCCGTTTTGTTGAAGAAAAAACTTTGAAGACCATTGAAAATAACTGTGATATAAACAGAAATTTAAAAGTTCCAAAATAAATATTTTTTCTGCTTTCACTTTTGGTTGCTGCAACAAGGCCCATTCCACGGCCTCCAAACCAGATGAATGAGGAATGGACGTGTATAACGACTTCACGTCGATTGTACACAAAAGAGTTTGGCTAGTTAACTTGATGTCTTTAAGTTTGAGTAGAAAATCATTAGTGTCCTTTATGTACGAGGGCCATTGATGGGCCATTGAGGGCCATGATCGCCCGGACCTGCTCCAGCACGGTCACTCCCCCACGCTCCCCGATCCCACGTTGTGTTGAGCTGCTGCTGGATACTTCTGGTATCGTGATCTGTGCATGATTGAATATAACTTCGTTTTTGTGGGGCATTGCTGATTATAACCTCGAATTTGTGGGGCATTGTAGCGCGATTGTTAAAAAACCATTACCGCACCTTTAATTGTCATTTCACGCCGCTCGCTCTGCTGTATATTGCAGCGCGACATTTAATCAGGCTTTCTCTCTTTGCTGGGACTTTGATTGCGTTCCCGGGGCTTTCATACATTTGCTGCCCCTGCCTCGCTTTGCCTTTGACCCTCCATTTTGTATACTTGTTGTTCCCTGGCCCGCCCCTCCTCACGCTACCGCCTCCCAGCTGCTGCCCCTCCCACGCTCCGCCCCCTCCACTCTCCATATATGGCAGATGCCCACACGCGCAGCGTCCACGCGCTACGGCCGCGCCGAAGGTGCGCCAAAGGTAAGCCCGTCTACGCCCGTCCGCGCCTGGACCGCGCCCAGCGCCAGACCCCCTGGTTCCCGTAATGCCCAGCCCACTCGCATCACTTACGATGCCACCACCCTCCTAGCCCTGAACCCCGGCCGTTCCCCCAACTGCGTCCAAGCCGCTCCTGGACACACCCATGGAACCTTCTCTTGCAACTCCTGCAAGTTCGACGGCACCAAAACCAACTCCTCATCCACCATCACCAAACAGACACCGGACACCAACCACCTAAAATGCATCCTGCTCAACACCCGCTCGGTCCACAGACACGCCATCGACCTCTGGAATCTACTAGACACCATCTCACCGGACGTCGCCTTCCTAACAGAAACATGGATGAATGCCTCTTCAGCCCCAGACATCACCATTGCCATCCCGGAAGGATACAAGATCATCCGTAAGGACCGCATCAAGCAAACAGGAGGAGGCATCGCTATCGTCCACAAGAATTCCATCCGCATCTCAACCAGCTCAGACGTCAACCTTGCTTGCGCCGAACACCTCCACTTCCAGATCCACACCGACCCCAAGACCACAATCAGAGGCACCCTCCTCTACCGGCCCCCAGGACCCCGTGCACAATTCAGTGACGACATCACTGACTTTATCACCCCACACGCCCTCCCCTCCGAGGACTACATTCTATTGGGAGACCTCAATTTTCACCTGGATAAGAGCAATGACAGCAGCGCCACCACCCTTCTGGACAATCTCGCCAACCTCGGACTCAAACAACTTGTCACTACCCCCACCCACATTGCAGGTCACACACTCGACCCTATCTTCACCTCCAGCAAACATGTCTCATTCAGTCACACCACAACTCTCCATTGGACGGACCACAGCTGCGTTCACTTTATCTACAATAAGACCACAATCCACAACCATCCTCAACCCACCCTGCGAAGAAATTGGAACAAAACCACCATCGACCAGATCTCCTCATCGCTTCTTCTAAACCCCCCCGCCCACTCCTCTAACCCCGACCAAGCAGCCATTAACCTCACCCAATGGCTATCCAACAGCGCCGACATCCTAGCACCGTTGAAAAAACGTCAAATCAAACTAGGCAGCAAAAACGCCTCCTGGTTCAACGATGATCTTAAGAAATCGAAGAAACTCTGTCGCTCCCTCGAGAAGGCCTGGAAAAAAGACCCAAACACCAGCACTAGGGACGCCTTCAAAAACGCCACCCGCATACACCACCAACTAATCCGGTCTGCCAAGAAAGCCGCATTCATAGACCGACTAGACAACAATGCCCACAACAGCAAGGAATTATTCAACATCGTCAAAGAATTTACCAACCCATCAGCCAACTCCAACGACATCACCCCCTCCCAAGCCCTCTGCGACTCCCTAGCTACCTTCTTCCACAACAAAATGGCAGACATCCACAACAGCTTCAACAACCAACCCGGAGACCAACCCACCCAACCTTCTGCAGGACCTTCACCCCCCTTGAACACCCTTAACGACTGGAACCCAATCTCCACTGAGGACACCGTCCGCCTGATGAACTCCATCCACTCAGGATCCCCAACTGACCCATGCCCTCACCACATCTTCAACAAAGCAGACTCCATCATAGCACCACACCTCCGAGATGTCATCAACTGCTCCCTCAACTCCGCCACCTTCCCGGAAAGCTGGAAACACGCAGAACTCAGCGCCCTTCTGAAAATACCCCACCGAACTCAAAAACTACCGCCCCATCTCGCTTCTTCCATTCCCGGCCAAAGTCATCGAGAAAGCTGTCAACAACCAGCTCGCCACCTCTCGAAACCAACAAATCCCTCGACTCCTCACAGTCCGGCTTCCGAGCCAAACACAGCACTGAGACCGCACTTATCGCAGCAACAGACAACATTCGTACTCTACTGGACAATGGAGACACAGTCGCCCTCATCCTCCTCGACCTCTCCGCTGCCTTCGACACAGTCTGCCATAGCACCCTTCTACAACGCCTCAGAAACGTCGGAATCCAAGGAAAAGCACTGGAATGGATCACCTCGTTCCTTACCGGAAGAACCCAGAGAGTCCGCCTCCCTCCATTCAAGTCAGAGGCCTCTGAAGTCATCTGCGGCGTGCCACAAGGATCGTCACTCAGCCCCACCCTCTTCAACGTATACATGAGCCCCCTTGCGACCATCACTCGCCAACACAACCTCAACATCATCTCCTACGCTGACGACACTCAACTGATCCTCTCACTCACCAAAGACCCTAACACCGCCAAAACCAACTTACACGAAGGAATGAAAGAAGTAGCCGAATGGATGAAGCACAGCCGTCTAAAACTGAACTCAGACAAAACAGAAGTCCTCATCTTAGGTACCTCCCCCTCCGCCTGGGATGACTCTTGGTGGCCAGAGGCCCTTGGAAAAGCACCCATCCCGATGGACCATGCACGGAACCTGGGCGTCATCCTGGACTCCTCACTCTCGATGACCAGACAAGTCAACGCCGTTTCATCATCTTGCTTCAACATTCTTCGCATGCTCAAAAAAACATTTCGCTGGATCCCCACCGAAACTAGAAAAACGGTCACCCACGCACTGGTCACGAGCCGCCTGGACTACGGAAACACCCTATACGCCGGTACCACCGCAAAACTTCAGAAAAAACTCCAACGCATCCAGAACGCCTCAGCCAGACTCATACTAGACATCCCGCGTAAAGAACACATCTCTGGTCACCTGAAAAACCTCCACTGGCTCCCCGTAAATAAGAGGATTACTTTCCGCCTCCTAACCCACGTGCACAAGGCACTTTACGAACTTGGACCCGAATGCCTCAACACACGACTATCCTTCTACACCCCCTCCCGTCAGCTACGATCCTCCAGCCAAGCCCTTGCCACTGTACCTCGCATCAACAAAACCACCATTGGAGGTAGATCCTTCTCCTACCTAGCAGCTAAAACTTGGAACTCACTTCCCACTCACCTTCGCCTTACTCAGAACCACCTAGCATTCAGAAAGCAACTTAAAACTTGGATATTCGACAAGTAATTCCCCACCCTTCCTCAAGCGCCTTGAGACCCTATGGGTATGTAGCGCGCTATATAAATCTCTTGACTTGACTTGACTTGACATTTCTGCACTAATGGTTGGAGAAATTTGTCTATGTATTGACCCAATGGTTAAAAAATGGTGCCACATCCGGTCACGATGGGGCGCATAGGTGGATTGTGTAGATTTTTATGCACCTTGGGGAGCATATAAAGGAGTGGTCTCCTTGGGTATTGAACAGTTAGAAATTGTTTCGTGGTGGATGAGATATAACCTAGGTCATGTGCTTGTGTCAAAATCCCTTGTAACACTGTTTGTAATTCCTCTAGGGGATCTTTGTCAAGTTCAAAATAGGTGGAGGTGTCTGCCACATGTTCCTCTACCTTTTGGTTGTACATGCTTTTGTCCATAACGACGATGGAACCACCCTTATCAGCCTTTTGGATTATAATGCTATGATTTTCTTGTAATCCTTTGATGATGCTCCTGTCGTATACTGATAAGTTCTTTCTTTTGGATTTCCTTAGCTTTAGACTCTCCAAATCATTCAATACTGCTTTTTCAAAAGCATCAAGAATTGTATGTGATGTTGGTGCCTGGAATTTGGATTTGGGTTTAAATTCCACATATTCTGGTTCCTCTCTGTCGGGTTGTGCTGGTACTACATTAGTGAAGAAATGTTTAAGTTTAAATATGCGCATAAATATGTAAAAAGCGATTTCACACTCTAGTTGGTTCGTGTCATATGTGGGGACGAACCCCAAGCCTTTGTTTAGGGGCCCCGGCATATGCCAACACCTTTATGGCAAAATTTGAGGCTGATTTTATTTACAACAACAGTACATGGAACAACCACGCGATTTTTTACCGGAGATTTATAGACGACATCTTTGTGTTGTGGTCTGGATCAAGGGAACACCTGGAAGCAGAAATTGGAAGATTGAATTCTTGCACAGAGCAAATTGAATTCATACACACGATCAGCGATAGAGAACTGTCATTCCTGGACGTGATGATCAACATTCAAGATGGAGAAATGAAAACAACAGTTTTCAGAAAAATCACAGATGTAAATAATTCTTTATTATTCCAGAGCTTTCATCCACAAAATCTTAAAAACAATCTACCGGTCTCACAATTTATGCGCATCAAAAGAATTTGTTCCAAAGAAGAGGACCTGAATACCCATCTCACCCTTCAACAACAAAGATACAAGGAGAGAGGGTACCCAGACGAAATTCTGATGAATGCCAGACAAAGAATACAAACATATAGCAGGGAAAATCTTCTGGTTCAGAAACCCAAGAAAAAATTAGAAAGACATGTATTTGTTTCCAAATTTTCCACGTCGTCATACAAATTGAAGAACATCTTAAACCGACATTGGGAGCTTCTACAAAACGAACCAGATTTTAATGGGATATTCGACCAGAAACCTCTTTATGCCTACACTAGATCTAAAAATCTCAAAGAATTTTTAATGACCCAGATTAGACAAACAGAGGAGCACCACAGAGGAATGAAAAAGTGTTACAATTGTGTTCATTGTTCAAATGTAATAGAAGGAAGAAAGTAAAATCACCCAAGAACCGGAAAAGAAATGAACCTACATTATGACGGAGATTGTAACTCCAAAAACTTAATCTATTACATTAAGTGTCCCTGTGGCAAAATTTACACAGGAAAAACAGAAAGAAAACTCAAAACTAGAATATCTGAACATAAAAGTACCATAAGAAACAAGAATTTGAAAAGTAACTTGGCCAAACATTGGATTGAGAATAATCACAACATAGCCCAGATCAGGCTTTCCATTCTGGAAACAGTGAAAACATATGAGGGGGTAGATCTCACCAGATCCCTCCTCCAAAGAGAAATTCATTGGATCAGAAATCTTGATACACAAGAACCGAGGGGGTTAAATGAAAAAGTTGATTTATCATGTTTTTTATAAGACTTTCACCTTGAACCTGCCAAAAGCTGATGTTTGCATACAGAATGTGTAAATCACATGCCAGTATTCCTAGTAAATATGCATGCACGAAGCCTTTTGTTTACACATCTATTTATTTTTTATCTTTTCTTATTATCTATTCACCCCTCTATCCTGAGCACTTCGATTTGGTGCATTTTTTGACTTTTCAATATGGCGATTGAGTTAGAGCGGTCCACCAGGTTGTTGTTGAGAAGTGTTTAGTCCGTTTTCGGTTTCCGTTGTGAAGGCGCCATCGCTAGTCTAAATGGAGTAGTTAGACGAATCCGAGCGCATTGCCGAGCGAAGTTTTCTTTGAATAGACGCGAGCAATTTTACAGTCAGGTGAGCGTTGTATGCTGTCTTGTATATCTCGGT
The DNA here is from genome assembly GCF_964261635.1 of Lissotriton helveticus. Taxonomy (NCBI): domain Eukaryota; kingdom Metazoa; phylum Chordata; class Amphibia; order Caudata; family Salamandridae; genus Lissotriton; species Lissotriton helveticus. Next base: position 1,207,983,534 of record NC_136068.1, read on the forward strand.
GTACCGCACTTGGAAGCAGTGTAGACTAGACATAGTTCTTGTTTGTGTCTCCGTACGTATAGGAGAAGTTCTAAAGCCTGCCAGCAGTCATTTGGAAATAATCGGTTATTCATCACGTTTTCAGATCAAGGTAAGAACCTTGGTGATGAGTTAATAAGTGGTTGAACTGTTCCAAAGAGTCAGTTTCTGAGTATTGTTGGGTTTTCATTGTAGGTTGATACACCTGCTGTTTCAAAATCAGTGAGTCTGTTTTTCATTTTTCACGCACCAGGGTGAGGGAAGTTGGTTTCTCTGAGTTTTGTTGAAGCGAGTTTTAAATTGTTCATTCCTTGTACCTTGTATAAACTCCGACGTTCATTAAACAACATACAGCTGATTAATGGTAAATTATATTCAAATCCACAGGCCCCTGATGAAAAGCTCCCACGAGTTCGAAATGCATTGGGCGGGAAAGACAAGTCGTCATTGATGGATTGTTGTATTAATTTTGTATCATGTTAAACAAACTGTGAAATGTACAGAGAATTCAACGTATTGTGATCTAATACAATAATGTTTTAAATGATTTGCGTCTGGTGATTTGTGTTTATATAAATGAAGTTCATAATATGTGGGATAAGAAACTTGCATAATAATGTGTTTGAAAAATTGAACAGTTGAAAAGTAATAAGTTTGAAGGTTTGATTACCGCCCAAGCAATAGTGCATAGAGGTTAAGTGTTCCCTACACTTAAGATAGAATAAATGGGTGTGAAACCAATAATGGATCCAGGAAAGCTATACATTTCTGAAAAGTAGACAACATTCTGAATTCAGCAGGGTGGGGGGATCCTTTGTGCAGATCCTTCAAGGGATACCTGTACAAAGTAACAGTTGAAATAAAAAAATATTGAAATTGAGTTGGAAAAAACCCAGCCATTTGTGCCTAGGGTGTCACCTGTAACTTCTTCTAACTTTGGCATATTTTTGAAAGCAATATACCATTACGTTTGCTGGACCCTTATGGTTGCCGAAATATATAGGACTTGTAGAATTACAAAGAACCCGAGGAACCCAGAGCCAATAACTGAACTGCACCTTGCAATAGTTTTTCATTGTGTGCCGGGTATACAGCAATTAATTTAATAAAATATTAAGAGTGAAAACATAGGGAGTGTTGAAGAAGTGGTTATTAGAACATCGCTGAATTTGTGGGTATGCATACTATCTTGTAAATTAGAGTGCATTTTTCAAAATGACTTTGTTTTACACACTCTTACATTTGGAAGGCGGAAATTCATAGAAAGACAATTGGTAATAACACTTGTTCTACTATAGTGTGTTCCCCTAAGTCTCACGATAAAAATGGTACCTCACTTGTGTGGGTAGGTCTAGTGCCTGTGACAGGAAATGTCCCAAAGTACAATGTGGACACATCACATTTTTCCACTGAATACTGGCTCTTTTTTTGCAATGTGCCTAGCTTTGGATTTTTGGCCCTAGCTCAGCAGGAAACTTAGCAAAACAGTAATTTTTAAAAAACTAGGCACCCAGTGGAATCCTGGATGGGGTGACATGTGTGACATGTGCGTCTCTCGCCAGGTTCAGTTACCCAAAATCCCTTACAAACTTCAAACTTTGATGAAATAAACACACTTTCCTCACATTTCTGTGATTAGTGGTCCTGGAATCTACAGGGAGCCAGAAACTTCCACCCACCCAGTACTCCCCCAAGTCTACTGATAAAAATGGTGCCTCAGTTGTGTGGGTAGGCCTAGTTCCCATGACAGGAAGTGGCCCAAAACGCAATCTGGACACATCACATTTTTCACTGAAAACGGATGCCTTTTTTCCAATGTGCCTAGCTGTTGATTTTGGGCTCTAGCTCAGCTGACTGCTAGGGAATCCTAGAAAACCTGTACATTTCTGAAAACCATACACCCAGGGGAATCCAGGATGGGGTGACATGTGTGGATCTCACTGGGCTCTGTTACCCTAATCCCCTGCAAACCTCAAACATTGTAAAAAAACACATATTTTTACTCACATTCCTGTGATGGAAAGTTCTGGAATCTGCGGGGAGCTGCAAACTTCCACCCATCCAGCATTTCCCCAAGTCTCACAATAAAAATGGAACCTCAGTGTCAGCAACAGGGAACAGCCCAAACCCCAACTTGGACACATCACATTTTTCCACTTAAAACTGTTACCCAAAATTCCTTGCAATTCTTAAACCTCAAACTTTGTAAAAAATAAATAAACACATTTTCCTCACATTTCTGTGATCCAAAGTTCTGGAATCTGTGGGATGCCAGAAACTTCCACCCACTCAGCATTTCCCTAAGTCTCTCGATAAATATCGTACCTCACTTGTGAGGGGAGGCTTAGTGCCCCTAATAGGAAATGCCCTAAAACGTACTGTGGAGACTTCAACATTATTGATCACAAAATGACCTGGTTTTGCGAGGCAGCCGCATGTGTTTTTGGTCCTGGGCTCAGCGGCCATCTAGGGAAACCTACCAAACCAAGACAGTTGTGAAAACTAGACACCTGGGGCAGTCTAGGGAAGTGTGACTTGTGTAGATCCCCCAATGTTTTCTTACCCAGAATCTCCTGCAAACCTAAGTGAGGTATCATTTCTATCAGGGGATTGAGGGGAATGCTGGGTGTTTGGAAATTTGTGCTGGTGCATTGATCCTTCAAATTTCCCACACAGACATGTGAGGAAAATGTTACAATTGAGCTAACTTTGAGGTTTGCAGAGGATGCTGGGGAATCCATGCTAGCCACACCGCTAGCCAAGCAACAGTCCACACACACCACCAGCCAAGTACCAGTTAACGCACACCGCCAGGCAAGCGCCATCCACGCACATCACCAACCAAGCGCCAGTGCATGAAAACACTGTCAGGCAAGCGCCATTCAAGACAAACTGCCACCAAGCGCAAGTCCACACACACACTGCCAACCAAATGCAAGTCCACACACACCGCCAGCAAACTGCCAGTGCACACAGCCGACCAAATGTCAGTATATGTAGAACGTCAGCTGAACTACAGTACACACACACACAGAAACTTTCCCTGGAGGAGATGAGCCTAAACATATCACTGATCAGCTCCCAATGGGGGCAAAAATGGCTAAGTTGTGTGCCTCAAATAAAAGGGGAGTGACTCTTGACTATGGAGCTGCTCTCTAACATGCCTTAAACATATCCCTGGTTCCTAGTGGGCTTTCTGCCCTCACCCGGGGGGGCAGATCCGGTGTAATGACCTCAATCCAGAGGGGGTAGAAAGACTGTGCCCATTTGTTTTTTAGGTGATAGGGGTATCGGCGTGCCCATTCTGGGCAGCCCCACCCTACACAAAGTACAAATTGTTCCTGGTGTCTAGTGGGCTTTCTGCCCCATCGGGGCTGTTGCCCATGTCTGCCCCTAGAGAGGGCAGAAAGACTGCACATTTTTTAGGGGGTTGGGGCATTCGCATGCCTCTTCAGGGCAGCCCCCACCCCTGCACAAGGAAATAAAATAGTCCCTGGTGCTTAATGGGTTTTCTACCCCAGGGCTATTGCTACAATATGCCACCTGCAGAAAGACTGTGCCCATTTTTATGGGGGGCATTGGCATGCTCATTCTATGTAGCCCCCACCCCTACAGAAAAGGAAATAGTCCCTGTTGCCTAGTGGACTTTCTGCCCCTCCCCAGGAGGCAGTTTGGGGGTTATTGCCCCCATATGCACCCATTTTTTGGGGGTGGGGGATTGAAATGCCCATTGTGTGCAGCCCCCACCCCTATTTTATAAAATAAAATCCCTTGTGTAGAGTGGACTTTCTGATCAGGGGGACAGAAAGACTGTCCCTTTAGTGTTTGGGGAGGTGGATGCATTGGCATGCCCATTGTGAGCAGTCCCCAACCCTCCTTTTATAAAACAAAAAAAAAAATCCATGGTGTCAAGTGGACTTTCTGCCACCCTTGGTGGGCCAGATCAGGGGTTATTGCCCCCATCTGCACCCAGGGGAACAGAAAGACTAACTATGCCTATAAAAGCTTGGGGGGGGGAGAAAAGGCCCTTGCCCAGAGGGCAGCTTCTCCCTCTCTAGTGTCTAGTGGTGGATCTCTGATTGGGGATAGCCCTACTGCACCGATCCCCAGCAGGGATCCACTAGGAAAGGGTACCATTTCAATGATACCTCTCCCGTATGCGTAGGTGCTCAGGCTAGAAAAGGAAATCCCTATGCTATAAACAGCAGAGGGATTTCTTGGTTGTATGCAGAAGAGGGAAGCATTCCATCCTCAGCATGAACCGGTTAATGATGTAAAGCAACCCAATATTTTGAAGCACCTCCAGACTTGTTCAACATCATTCCTGCAACTGTACACGTGATGCTGGAAGACAGAAAATGAAACCAGAACTGAAACAGTGAAAAAGAAACAGAGGAGACTGCACAATCTGGAGAGGAGACCATGCCGTCCGAATATATCAACTGCATATATCAATATATCATCTGCAAGTCTGAACCTTCAGAACACAGATGCACCACCCGACTTTGAAGTAGTCTTCACTACCCCCACAGACCCCAGGAGCCAGAGCTACAGGAAGACCACATTGAGGATGATGACAATAGTTCTCTGTGGTGTTTGCATTACTAAAGTGTGCACTTCACAGTTTAATAATGCACACACCATGGCGATCATGTTATTATTGTCATCTGCTGATAACACTGTTTACATTCATCCATGGTCTCTATCCATCCCACATACACCACATTCCATAGTGAGACCCTATGTCACTGGATTCCCCAAACCCCGGTTAGTCAAAGACCTGTAAAGTCTATTCACAAGAGTGGAAACTCTGCTTCAGCTGTAAATAAGTGAAAATTGAGCTGTAAATAACTGCATTTTAACTTGTAGTGACAGTAGAGAGATTAGTTTTAAGAGGAACAGGAAAGATTCTCATGTCTACATACTTGTTATGGCCAAAAATTGACTTAGGAGAATGGTTTGGGTTGGAGTGCCAGACAGTTTGGCTTCCTTAAAGAAGATTAACAGTCTTTTTACATTATAACACAGACCAACACATAAATATACATGCACTGGGGCTATGCACCCCCTTCACCTTAATAAAAAACATATGCACCCTTGCCATGCACAGCTAATTACCCTGCTTATTACATCACTCGTGACATGTTCTATAACATTAGTGATAACATCACTCCAACATCTGAAATGACATAATTGATGACAAGACTGTCCATGGCAGGGGAGCGAGGAATAGTTACCTTAGGGCATAGTCGCCACATTTTTAGTTACTCATCCCGTTTGAGCTAGAAACAATTTATTTGGGTTAAATCTGCAAATTATGCAGCAGATGAGGGATTATGTAGCAAATTCGGTAATCAATAATTCTGTGAAAAACACACCCAATAACCTAATTCCAGTGGCCCTGGAAATAAACTAATGCCAAAGGAACATTAAGGTTGAGAGAAAGACATTCAACTCTCAACCATTATTTTAGCCTATGGTCAATCACCTGGAAGTCGACTAAACTAAAAGGATATTTTTTCAGTTGTTTTATCAGCTTCCAAGCAGCATTTGACCTAATAAATCGTAACAAACTATGGGAGAGACTAAACACTAAAGTTTACTTGGGTTATAGCCCCTAATAAATTGGAGGAAGTGGATTCCTACAAATACCTCTGTATTTGGTTCCATAAAAGTCTAAGTTGGTCAAATCATATAAAGGCAGTAAACATGAAATGCATAACAAATGTATTGGTCTTAAAGAAAAGTAATACAAAATATGGTTGCACTTCTTCTAGACCAGTACTGAAGGCACATTCAATATTTCAACTGTGGTTACCATGTGGAGCAGGGATTATATATTTGGATACTAAACAGAACTGGGATATAATTGAGGGCTCTGGTCTAAAAAAATATGCTGATTTTGCACACAACTCTATGATACAGGTAATAAGAACAGATACAAAGTTAACATAATGGGCTATATGACAGTACCACTTACTTTGCAATTTTGGGAGACGCTCAAATGGTTGATTGGGTAAAATTGTCAATTACTGTCAAGAAGCGATTGAAATAGTGAAAGATCTTGGGCTCTAGGGCTAAGAAAGAATTTACTTAGAATTGTAACAACACAAATATATAGCTGTCTTCCCTAAAATGCTTGATGGATTTATCAAAAAAGAAATAAGGTTTAAAACATATTTAGATGCAACAAGAAATTATCTAAATTATTAGGATAATAAAAAATTGGTGGAATATTTTATAGATTTGTGGCAAGAACAATCAAATAACCGTTACTAAGTTGGAAAATGTAGCAAATGCTCCTCATGTTGAGAATAGACTGTATGTCCTTCTTTGCAAACTCAGAGTTAGGATGCCAGATTTGGGGTAAGAAATGCAAACTGTATATGCAGTACAGATTTTCTATGTAGTATTGCTCACGTTTTACTGGATTGCTTATTGTTTTTAAAAATGAGGGTAACATTTTAAACCTATATTATATAGATATGGAATAAGAAAACACAACGATGCAAGTAAGCTACTATTAGGTATCGAATCATTGGATATAATTTGTGTAATAGATCAGTTTTTAATTAATATTAATGAACAAGAGTTTTAATGGAACTGCGTTTTTGACAATGTATGTTGTAATATTTATTATGTTGTTTAATAGACAAAGGTCTAAATAGACTAATTTTTGATGATGATGACCAGGGTCAATTTGTGGTGAAAAAGGAAAATCCTTGCATAGTAACCTTTCAATCTGAAAAAACTGTAAACCTTGGAGACACAATGAGCTGCATTACTACAAGAAAATTCAGCCAATGTCAAAACAGAAGTCCCGTCATCTGGAGTAACATTGAAGGTACTGTTCAAGACTCAAGACTCTGATTAGTTCACAAGACAGAGCTTGTTTGTTTTCTAGTGCCGTACAAACTGCCTTGTAGAAGCGTGAAAGATCTTAGGTTCATCGCTCATAAATTATTGTTTGTGGTAACTCATGAAGAATGCCAGAAAACAAGGAGCTATTTCTTTAGATGTAGGTAGCTAATGCAAAAAGGAAAAATGACCTACCTTTGAGAAAGCATCAATTATAACCAGTATGACTTAATAGCCTTGTGACAATGGAAGATTCCCTTATGGAATAAGTAGAGATGGTATCCAACGTGTCAGTAGCTACCGCAAAACGCCACAAATATACAAAAGAACCAGGAATATGAGAATATAAATTATAATACAATGGCACTCATTTGGTCGGGTTTAGTGATCATCTTCCGCTCTCCTTTAATATTAGATGCCCCCAGGTTCAACATAACTCCTTGATAGAGAGATTGTCATGGTTGAAATCCTGTGAAATGCCTAGATCTAATGGGTACTCTATTAAATGGAGTTGCAATGATGCAGAGTCCATGCATAACAAGATTGTCAGGGGTTCTCTTGTTCATATTGAGAGGTGTCTAGATGAAGAGACTTCTAGTGAGGATGTGCTGAAAGCTTTCAACACTATCTCTCATAACATCAGAGAAAGTTTGTCTCAGAGCGGGCGGGATACTTCTCACAGCAAATCGTCTAATTCATGGTTCGATGCGGCCTGCTCTAAAGCACATTCTCTTTTGAAGGCAGCCCTACATAAAAAGATTAGAGACCCGGTAGAGGTGGCTATCTGTAGAAAAAACTATCGAATGTGCAGAAGTAATTGCAAGAAAAACATTAAACAGGAGGCCTGGAATAATTTGGTTCATGCAGCCTATTCTAAGGACAGCGCTCTATTTTGGTGTGCAGTTAATGTACTGTTTTTTAATACTATAAATAGCGAGAGGATTGAGGTTGCCATTGGCGAAACCTCTTGGATTGAATTCTTTTCGGAAGTCTACAACCCAGGGGAGACCCATAAACTAGTTGATCTGGAGGGCTCTGAAAAAGAGGCATTTTGGGCCTCCAATCAAGCTTATCTGGGAATCTCTAACGATGAAATTACCACCGCTACAAAACAGAGTAAGGGAAGTAAGGCCCCGGGAATTGACGGGGTACCTATTGACCTGTTTAAACATTCGGTAGACTTATGGTCCCCTATCTTGAAAAGAGTCATGGATGCAAGTGGTGAGCTGGGTCTCCCCAAAACCTGGTGTGATTCCATCATCATCCCTATTTTCAAGAAGGGAGATAGACAGAGTCCCTCGTGCTACCAACCCATCTCCCTTCTCGATTCCTTTATGAAGGTTGTGGGTAGGATCGTCCTCAATCGATTATCATCTTGGGTTGATGACGAGGGAGTCCTATCACAGGTTCAATATGGTTTTCGAGAGGGGATGGGCACCATCGAGCAGGTTCTAAATGTCACTCTCCTTCAAGGAAAATATGTACAGGCCAAGGCAGAAAAATTATACGCGGCATTTGTCAATCTCAGTGCCGCGTTCGATTGTGTTAGGCACGATCGGCTGTGGGAAGTACTGGAAAAACTTAAAATAGACGACTCCATTATCATATTCTTAAAAAAACTATATGCTGGGGCCAGGGCAAGGGTGAGATTCGGTGTCAACGGTGAATGTACTAAACCTTTTTATGTGAAACGAAGGGTGAGACAAGGGTGCGTCCTTGCGCCCCTCCTTTTTAATCTTTATACAAATGATCTCGAAGAGGTTCTGGCGTCTAAAGTTATTGATTCTCCTAGAATCAACTCTAAACAGGTAGTGTCCCTATTATACGCGGACGACGCTGTCATTATGGCAAGAACTGAGAGGGGTTTGCAGTTAGCCTTAGACTCATATATTAATTTTATGGATCACAGGGGATTGTCCCTAAATGTAAAGAAAACTTTTGTTATGGTATGCACCAGAGGTAGATCTAAAACCTGCAAATTGTTTGCTGGTAGGGATAAAGTGCTGACTACTAAAACCTTCACATACTTGGGAGTAGTACTGGAGGCTGCTGGACACTGGGGCCCAGCACTTAAGAGCAGAACCCTTTCGTTTAAAAAGGCCACTGCAGCTCTCATGGCCTTCTCGCGCAAAATGGGCAAAAGACCTCCAGCTATCTTACTTAAGATTTATTTTGCCAAATGTGTAAGTACAGCGATTTACGGGGCAGGCGTTTGGGGCATTCTTGACTCTAGAGATTTGCAATTTGTAGAAAATGCTTTTTAAGGTTTATTTTAGCTGTCCCAACAAGTACTGCAGTGTATAATTGTCACGCTGACCTAGGGGTGCGTCACATCAGCGACCTGATTGCGATGCAGCCACTACTTCTCTGGCACAGGGTTTGGACTACGGATGAGCTTGTTCTAAACAAAGAAATCTTATTCGACGTCATGGCCCTTGATAATTCTCACAAAATACCCTGGCTAACTTACATTTGTAAGTTCTGCTTGACTTGGGTAAATCCGAATATTACAACGAACCGAGGGGGCTAAGTAGGATTAAAAGGGCAGCTCTTAAGATAGAATGTTGGGCTCATCTAGAATCCCTGAGGTTAGCGGTAGAACTGAACAAAGTCTCGGTTCTTCGTCACCATTCTTTGCTCACCTCTGTAAATATGCAGTCTTATCTGATCTGGTGTCCTAGGGGCTTCGATAGGTACCTACTCACCAGATTCAGATTCAACATTTTTTTCCGCTTAGTGTCCTTCCCTCAAATTAATGATTGGTCTAAAAAACGTATCAACTGCCCGTGCGACGGGAGATCTGTCCAATCTACTCTGCACGTGATCTGCTTTTGTGGTTTTTATCATAATGAAAGAGTCCGATGGATCAAACCACTCCTGAAAAAATTTGGTTCATGGCGACATTGTCGGATTGCCTTGTTGTATCTCCAGCTCTTAAACGATGAATTTTGCGTGACAACTATGACTAATTTTTTAAAAAGTGTCTTTTTAAAAAGGAAAACTTTACTATGTTCTTAAAGTCATTATTTATGATGATACCTATCCTGTATTGTACAGTTTTTTACAAGTTTGATTATTGATGCTGACGCTTTTATGATTTTATATTCTCACTAAAATCGAATAAAGCTTTTCTACTACTACAATGGTACTTTGTTTGATGATTGTTCTTACATTGAAGGTGTCATAAATACTCAGAAAATATATGTAAACCCCACCACGATCTTTGTGGCAACATATTTCTCTGCTAAACGTAGGAAACCCTACGAGGAGCGCAGTGTATAGAGGTGGGCCCCACCTCGATGTCTGTGGCATCCTATTACCCTTTTAAATGAAGGGGTTGTGGAATGGCCCCACGCTTGGTCATTTACTGTTTAAATTATAAGCAAGCGACCCGGACGTAACAGAAGGAGAACGACGCGCGTTTTCCTCCCACAGGTGTGGCGAATCACACCGGGGTTAAATAGAGCAGTCACCAAACACCTTGGCTACAAGCTTTTTTGAATACGGTCCGGAAGACGCCACTATACCGCCAGAAGGTAAGGAAAATAAATAGGATGTAACGTCCGAACCGTCGGGGGGGACTTTGTGTAGATTAGTTTCACGCCCCGGGAGATAGAACTTCACATGCAGCCTTCTTTTGTGGGGTAAAGCCTGATTGTATGATAGACAGCACCCAGAAGCGTTGAAGGGACTGCTCCGGGAGACACAATTGAGGACACATTCATAGGCTCGGGTATTTGATAACTGAGAGCCATTACCATGAAAGGGTTGTGTGAGCTTTGGGTAATGTGTAAACAGCGCAGGCCCGGGGATGTTTAGAAACTACAAGGGCACAATCATAGACTGTACCATGTAGAGGTAGCCTCCCCACGGAGAGGAACTTTAGATTATATATCGGAGAGAGGATGCCTTGACCCGGTAGTTAGCAAGAGGGGTGGTGAAACAACATATAAGAAAGGGACACCGTGTATTCTATCAAGAGCATTGTATATATGCAGTCTGTATAGAACAGCGGAATCAGGATGACCCTATATTAGGGGACAAGATCACCTGAAATCACATTTCTTTTTTATATTTGAGAGAGCTTTTAGAATATCAGGAAGGCAAATTGTGGCAATTACCAATATATTATGGTATTACTTCCAGAGTCATCGCTCCTATCCAATTATATAAAAAGGAAGGAGTAGAAAAGGAGTGGAATTGGACTGGGGACTTATAAACAAGGGGAGCATTGCCGCATATGCACCCAGAGTCACTACACCTCGGTGAGTACAGTTACCAACAGAATAATATACCCTTTTGCCAGGAGCATAAGTTGCAATAAAAATGGGGTCCCTTGGCACTATAAGTAAGGGTTGTTAACAACACACGATGACCCGTGTCTCGCTCCTTGACAGATATATTTTAAAATAAAGACACGAATATCAATACCAGCATTAAAGTACTTTCACAGATATTTAAAAGGATTGACCATACGACATAGGAGGATAAATAACCCCTCCATGCCTGATAGGGCCCACAGGATTTTTAGTAGAGACCATACACCTAAGACTATGGGTGAAGGGGGAAAAAAATTAAAACCGCTAAAAATTCAAATCACGACATTAATGTTTTGTCTAAACAGAATTGACTGCAGAAGCGCCTGGAGCCCCAAGGAGTCCCGCTTTCTCGAAATCATTCCTCCACAGAGTATTAATCATATGGGTGGATAAATAACCCCTATAATTTTTGGTAGGTCCTAAAGGATTTCAAATATAGACCATATATCTAAAACCTAGGGTGTAGGGGACATCAAATTAAAATCGCTAAAAATGCAAACCACAATGTCAATGTTTGTCTTAAACAGAATTGATTGTAGAAGTGCCTGGAGCCCCAAGGAGCCCCACTCTTTCGAAATCATTTGTAGCAGAGGATTAATCATCCTGCAGTGAGCGGTAGGTCCTATAGAGGGCTGGGATATCTATGTAATATACTTGGCTCCCAAACCACATGATGGCTAGAGTGTAAGATAAATACTTAGACTCTTGTCCCTCTGCCCACAGTGCCAGCACCAAGACATAAGTGCAGTCCCCAGATGCGCAGAATATCTTTCGACACTGTGGGAATATCTCCTGAACCACCCCAGTGAGATTACGAGGGGGGTGAATTAATATTCTTCCTATGTTTCGATAGATGATGACTGAGAGGATGGATGTGGTATGAGAGGAAACACTTGTATGCAACTATACTAGGAACAGATCATGAGCGATTGGGGACCCCTTGGACAGCATCGCTATTAAACATGCATCATGGATGAGAGGGTACTAAGTGTTTTTTTCCCTTATTAGGCGTCCACTACTGTGGGTTTTAATAATTGAGGGGTATATCCAGAAAGGGGATGTTATGAAAACCCGCAAAAATCAATGTTTATTCAGTGAGGGTGGGGACCCAGGATATAAACTCTGTCTACCTGTGGGATAGTGGGTTATATAACTGTTTTCATGGATTTTATGTGCTATATAACAACATATTGATTGTACATATCTTGTGATTAGGATTGACTGGTGTTTTTAACTGAACGAGAACATTTTATATACATTTGTCCTGAGGAAGGTGGCGTATATTTACACAAAGGCCATCGAAACGCGCCGACGCATTTTTTGGTTGTTACATCCAAGAATCTAACTGGGTAGAGACTAAATTAAATGATTGAAGAATACCCAAGAGATAATACAACAATGAATTCTACATGGAGTAACGAATTTTTGATGTTTTTATGAGCACACATTGTTGTTTGTTGTTCTCTTAACTTTCTTTTTTATTCATTTATCTTATATGTATATTGTTGTTATTCATTATGTATGTATTTGGTAGAATATATTTATGTGTGAAAGCACTTTTAATCATTGTATAAGTTTTACATACTACATTAAATCTATTTACTTTTGTAGATCTTGTGATCAAAGCGAAATCAATTTCCCAGGAGAGATTTGCTCTTTCATTACCTGTGGTACCCCTTCTCTTGGGTGTGGGGTCGCTCCCTTTATCTTTATCATCCATTAATTTCAAGCCATGTTCATTGATAGAAACTCTCAACCTAGAACTGGAATGTTTTGCTCAATTTCTGACAAAATATGGGACAGTTAGAAAACAGACAGTTCTCATATTACTTTCATGCAGTCCTGTCAGAACAGTCCCAACTGAACTTTCATAAGCATCAGCCTCTACTATAACTTTTTATAGGTGTCAGGATGAAACAGGATGGGAGCTTGAGCGATCATTTTAAAGGTTTTTAAGCTTGGGAATGCCAATGAAAGCCCCATTTCATGTTTTTCTTCTTTAAGACATAGATAATGCAACCAGTGGAATTTTTTTAAGCAGGTAATAGAAATTTGCAAATCAAGGGAAATGTAGGCAGGGGAAGGCCAATAGAGGATGGCTGCTACTCTCTGTGGACCTATAGGCAGACCAGAAGCATTCTACCTAAATCCAATATACTCAATCTCCCCTTTCTCAAATTCATGTTTCTCAGGCATCCAAGTTAATTAGTATTGCTGGAGTCCAGACAATACCAAGGTTACATGCTCTTAATATTCAGCAATAGATTTCTAAATACCATAATATCATCCAAATAAATGACTACAAAATTATTCAAGACCTTAGAAAAAAGGAATCTATGAAATATGGAAATTTCAGGGGCATCACACACCCTGAATGGCATTATAAAATGCTCAAAATGTTGAAATGGTATGCAGAAAGCTGTTTCCACTCAACATCCTCTTTTAAATGTGAAAGATGGTAAGCATCTCTTAAATCAAGTTTGTTGAATACTTGCGCACCTCGTATAGATTCTAAAATGTCTTCAATAAGAGGTAAAATATACTGATCCTTCATTATGACTTGATTCAAACCTCAAAGTCCAATACAAAGTCTGAGATCCATTTATGAGTTCTACTGTAAATAAGCTGTTAGCATCTTTTCTCATTCTCAGACACAAAATAGATGTGCCCAAATGATGCAACAATGCCAGATTAAATTGATACAGCATCATCATATTACCAATGAAGGGGAAGCTAGCAAGTTTAGGGTTTAGAAAAGGTCATAGTATAAACATTAACCATAATTAGATTTGGAATAGCTGTGGAATCTTTCATTTCTACAATATACGACCACTAGCTACCTGACGTATAGGTTGTGACAAAACTGAGAAGATAATGATATTGTCCTGGTAGCCCAGTTGATATTCAGATTATGTATATTTATCCAATTAATTCCATAAGGGTAATGAAGCCTCCCAAACTAGCCCTAAGGCCAATGATGTACCATCAGCAGTCTGAACTAGCTCATGAATTTTTACCTACTTAGTATTATTATTCTTTAGAGCCCAACCATGATCAAAACACATTATACATACTCCAGTATCCAACAGTCCTGGGACATTAACAGTCCCTCCTACTTCAGTTATTAAGATGATTTGCCAGAGGAACCACTCATTGAAGATCCAGTATAAGGTAGTCATTGCAACCTCACTCTCTTCTCTTTGTTTAGATGTCAGATATTTACTGAAGTCCTTTTGAGGCGAAATAGCCAAGCTTGGATCAAATGTCCATTATCACCACGATATAGACATCATCCAGTCTTTTGTCAAAGTCCTTATTCATCCTCTGCCAAATGATCTCTGGCTTCACCTCTTAGGCCAGGGGACTTGAAACTGGGTTGGGGGGACTCTAAGAGGGCATCAAGTGATCCCAGGGGGTGCCAGCCTCTGGCTAAAAGAAGCATACGCTAATAACAGTGCTTTGTTGTAAGTGGGAAAAAATGAGTGGCAGTCTATTATGGGCAATCACTAACATCTTTTGTCATTTCAAAGTCAAATATAACTTTATTTTGGAAAAAGGCATAAAAGTATGCAATAAATAAGACAAAACAAAATCAACACTTTAGAAAGGGAAGAACGTCTTGATTAGCAGCAAACATCTGTTGGAGTTATAAGTTGTGCAAAGATTTCTCAAATATAAACATCTAATGAGACAGATTCCAACAAGTAGATAAAAAACATGTTCCAGTATGACAGAATATATTATCATAGTCATTTGATGGCAGACCTTCTTTTCGCCCACATCAGACCCAGAAATCTTGCAACCACAGAGGTATACAATGGACAAGAATGGGCTCTCGACATGCGACCAACACCTGCAGTATGGACTCAGTTTGATCGTCACAGAAAGGGCTTACTTCAAAAACAGATCCCACCCACTTTACAGTAAATAACTTCATGGGGAGTGACCCCACACTGAATTGAAGGTATAATTTCCTGTCAAGTGGAACTGTGATCAGATTCCAATAACCCTCTAGTCCATGAATAGATTTAAAATTCAAAAATTCCCATGTCAGCGTATTGCCCACAACTTTTTGTGCCTCCCTGTGTACTGTAAAAATAGCCAGTACTGTTTTCTCAATACGTCCTTAGCAGGACTGTGAGCTGCAGTTGAATGGACCCAAAATTCATCAAGGCCTAGGGAAAGCAACAGCTTTTTAATTGAATCAACCAAGAAATTTTGTTAAATCTATCTACCTTGGTGATATCTTGTAGGGTGGCAGCATAGGTTTCCAATTCTGGGGTAGCCCAAATTCTTCGCCAAAATAGCAAAGGATGTAGGGATGTCTTTAGAGCTACCTTTTTAAAACTTATATCCAAAGAAAGAGGGCACAACTGTACACTAAACGGAAGGAAGGATAATGATCATAAAAATGTATTCTCTGATCTCCAGATAAGAGGTGTCACTAAAACACCACAATGCCTGCCTCCTCCAACCTTTGCAACAGGATCTGGTGAGTAACTGTGTCAAACGCGGCACTGAGATCCAATAAGATCAGTGCCGAAGTACGTCCCACATACAGTGATACCCTCAGATGTTCGGTCACAGCTCGGAGAGCAGACTCTGTGCTGTGACCCGGACGGAAGCCATTCTGATAGGGGTCTAGTATGTTATTCTCTTCCAAAAAACATGCCAAGGTGGAATTTATGTAGGCCTCAGAGATCTTGGATGCCACGGTAGGATAGAGATAGGACGAAAGTTCTCAGTTTTAGCTTTATCGAGGGTATGTTTTTTTAACAGGGAACAACCCTAGCTTGCTTCCAAGTCCTAGGGGCAGCTACCTTAGACAGGGACATGTTAATCACCTGACCCAAAGGTTTAAGAAGCACAGGTAGCCATTTCATAAATTGATCGGGCTTCATGGGATCAGCAGGAGAGCCGTATTTAACCTTGCTGCATAATGAGCGCAGCTCATCCTTGGAGATCGGCGGGAAGGCGGCAAGCGTGTGAGTGGGAAGGGGTCTACACACAGGGTCAGAACACATAGCAGCTTGAGGAAAGGTCTTATAGATGTTTTCCACCTTGATGACAAAAAAGGTGGCGAGAGCCTCACAATGCTCATCCAACGTGATGGAGGGCGATGCCGATACCCCAGCTTATTTAAGATCTTTAAGTTTAGAGAAGATACTCTTAGTGGGGTTACTGCTGCTCCTGATCTCGTCTGCAAAGTAGGCTGCCCATTCTGTTTGAATAGCCCTGTGATATTTCTTGGTGGCTGCCTGATAACATCCCTTCAGGACAAGGTCATAATCCCGTCTCCACACCCGCTCCAGCCTCCTACAAGCTATGCGCATAATAGCGAGCTTATCATTGTACCAAGGGTTAGATTTGGTGTTGCAGCACTTAGACCATTTAGCAGGAATAAGTGTGTCCAAAGGGCGGAAGATCCAGTCCAATAGTTCTTTGTCTGCAGCATTCGGATCATGTTAATGTTAAATAATTTGTACCGCGCACGTACACCGAAACGGTTTCTTGGCGCTCATCCAGCATGTTGGGTGTGTTCATAGAGAGGAGGGCATGGAAATGATCAAAATTTAATTTGTGCCAGGGGCGTTTGAGAGAGTGTCATGGGAATCAGATAGTGGTCAGACCAGCACACAGGAATGGGGGTAGCAACAGTAAGATAGGGAAGGTTAGTGTGGTTCTGTAATTCTCGAGCCTGACTCCATTTTGTTCGTGACTCCATTTTAGTCTTGCCCTCACGTAGGCCTGTGAAAGAGGCCTGATAAACAAGTAGCTTGGCCTTCTGAGTTTGTGCATATATTAACTTGGGTTTTTCTGACTCTGAATGAACTGCAGAGAAAGTGACCCTTTTCACCTGAAACTGACCTTTTGAAAAACCAGTTTCACTAGCAGATTGTTATCTGAAATTGGCAGTCAATGTTCAGGAGATCATTAACTCTTAGTTTCCTTGCACATGTCTTATCCTACTCAGCATCTAAATTGTTTCTTTTCTTACGACTTTTCATTTCATGGGGAATGCTTTTAATTATGGGTTTTGTCCGGCTTGCAAAGATCGAATTTGGGATAGTCCTAATAATTAACCTGTGGGTTGGAACGATGTAAAGTGAGCTTTTTGGAATGTGATGATGTATGTAAAATGTATTTTATTGGTCAGAATTTGTCGCAGTGGGTGTGCACTTATAATGAGTAAAATGTGTATAAATAATGATGTCTTGCTCTATGAAATTGAGCAGTTTCTTGAGTTGTACACCGTGTTGTATTGCTGGGATTTCTGCTACTAGCTGCAGCTAATAAATTTGATCTCTGACGCCACCTAGAAGTATTCCGTGTCTCTGTATACCAAGGCAAGGGAACCCAGAGGACTTTGGGCGTGTCCCTAGCGCCGCTGGGTACTTGAAAGCCCAGTTCTTCAGTTGGCGCGGCCAACGTGGGGCGACTTCAGTGGTACCGGTCCAAGCCCGAAGATTGCGAGGAACCACGTGAGGAAACTCTGGAGGAGGGCCCCCACTTCATCGACCCCTGCATGTCGACGTGGACCGAAGGTCTTTTCTGCGAGGCTTCCCGCTTTCCAACGGCTACGAAGGACTGCTGCCCTGACTGTCGCCTTGTCTTGGACCCTCCGATTGATGTTTGTAAAGCGAGACGATAGACGGTCTTCTGGTGGCGTGACAGATATTTGGTTAAGTATAAAGTGGGTCGCTCCCACGACTTTGTTTGGTTCCTTGGTTTTGATTTGGTTGCTGCAGTACCCAAAGCCGAAGGGCTTGTATATTTACGAGTGTATATTTTTTTGATTCCCTTTGAAGTTTGAAACCAGACTAGTGAGCAAGATGCCTGGTCTTGGTAAATTTGGTAATTGGTTTGTTTGTGGTTGTAACAGGGATTCCCGATTGGAGGATTCATATCCGGTACCTCCGGTTGGAACTCTATTCTAAACACAGAGTGCGCCCTATTACTTATAACGAAGTATGGGTCCGCTACACAAAAAAAGATGGTGTTTTGCAATGGCCCCCACATGGTAGTTTTGAAACAAAGATTTTAGACAATCTAGAAGTTAGGCTATTTAGGAAGAAAGCCCGGCTGGCAATGTTTGACTCTTTCCGCCTTTGGCGTAAGGAAGCCAAACAGCGAGAAATGAAGCAAGCAAAGAGAGATAGGAAAGATAAGAATATGTCAGTAATACAAGCTGCTTGGCAGTTTAAGGAAGATGAAGAAGATCGTGCGATTGAAGTGTCAGATAGACAGCGTTGCATGGCCATCGATAAATGTTATCCGGCCTTGCCACTTTCTCCTCCAAAAGTGACTGAAGATCTTGAAAAAGATCCTTTGATCTCTCATTTACTGAGATTGCCACCCCCTTATGTGCAGGGTGCTACTGCACCTCCATTACCTCCGGTTATTGCACCCCTTGTTGTTCAACCTCCTGCTGTTGTTCAGCCACCCGTTGTTCCACAGATGGTTTTGCCTCCTACTGCGCAACCCACTCTAGGGTCGCAAGCTTTGCTACCAGCTTTGCCTCAAACTCCTTTGCCTTACACTGCCTTGTCTCCGTCTTCTCTTACTTCTGTTCCTATGACTCCTACTCCTCAGACTACTTTGTCTCCTGTTCATATGTCTGCTTCTTCTCCTTCTGCTCGAAAACGAATGACTAAGACTGTTGCTAGTCTTTTGTCTCCACTCTTTGGGTCACTGAATATGACCCCTGTTTCGGAACGAAAGCAGAGTCGTAGTCAGCTTCCTGGTTCCGAGGAGCGGACAGTGTTGGATCTATTGGCTCGTAGATGGGTTTTAAATGTTACTAGGTATGATTTGCAAGCGGTTATGGATGTTTTCTTATAATGGGATCCGCCTAAGCAAAGGTATGTTTTTGATGTAATGTGTACTTTTCTCCGTCAGGAATGGGAAAATAATGAGTTGGGTCTGATTCCACAGGAAGTGCTTGATGTCCAGTAAGAGTTTGATAAGGGAACGATAGTGGGTTCAGATGTTGAGGCAGCCGTAGAGACGATACTTGCTTTCAGGTCTAGACTTCCGCCTCAGACATTGTATGAACCTGATTCCTCTGTTAGGAGGAAAGTGAAGCAGTATCCCATGAGAGAAGTTCCCCCTGTATGGAGAGAGGCAGTTGCTGCTGATGTTAATCAGGGTATTCAGGGTGTACCGGCACATTTCCAGCGAGTATGGGTACATGTCCCTTGGAAAAGAGCAGAGGTCTTGGCTCTTAAGCAGACCTTACCTGACCCCCGTAAAAATCCTGCTGGTTATTATAAGGAGTTGTCTCAGACAGTTGATGCGTGTATTATGAATTTAGCTGACATCGATATGTTGATGGGTAATGTAGTCCCTCGACCTTTGTGGGCGAAGATTCGTCATGAGAACCATGCGGCAGAGTTAGGAGATACGTGGGTTAATATTGCGGCTGCAGATGGTAGACAAGTAGGTGGCGCTAAACCTGAACCTTTAGTTGCAGAATTACCAGGTAGAATTATTAATTTAATGAAAACTATGATGCCTCCTTTACGAGTGAATTGGGATAAGTTAGCAGCATGCAAAGAAAAGAAAGATGAGAGTGTGTCTGATTTCTTCACTAGGTTTGAAGAGACGTTTTTTGATCATAGTGGTCAGGATATGAGTACTGAAGGTGGTCAAAGGTTGTTCATGGACAAATTTGTCTTTAATTTGCTTCCCGAACTTTGTAATAAGTTAAAAGATTCTAGAGAGTTCATGGGCTGTTTCTTCGTCGGCCCAGATATTGGCTACTGCACAATATTATGAGAATAGGGATAAAGATGAGAAGGATAAAGTAGAGAAGAAAACTAAAGATCTAAAGACGAAAGTTCTTTTGCAGCAAGCTTACCCGCCTCGTACGAATCAGCCTCAGTTTCAGCAACCTCCACAGTTTCAGAGATTGTTACAGAGGCCTGAGCCTTATGCTCCGCGATTCTTTCCTGGTCCTAATCAGTGTGCCTATTGCAGAGAGGAAGGTCATTTCAAGAATAGTTGCCCGGCTTAGTTGCAGCGTGCGAATGGCACATTTGGTCAGAGAGGTCGTGGTGGTTTCCAGCAAGCTCCTAGGGGTAGGGGACGTGGTGTGTTACCCCAGAATGAGCGTTCCTCTTCCCTTCAGAATTCTGCAAACTATTTTGACAGACAGAATGTTCTGAGTGGTCAGTCTGCCAAGTACTATGTTGAGGATTACTGTGTTGAAGGTGAGAGTGCTGGTTATAATGACTGCTAGGACAGCCATGGGCAAAGAGAGGGAGTAGTGTCAGTTCCAGTAGACCAGAGTGGACCTTATGTTGAAGTGATTACATCAGGTGTGGCAGAACCTTTTCTTTTGGATACTGGTGCGACGAAGAGTTCTATCATGCACTCTAAACTTCCTGGCGCACCTTTGTCTGGCTTGACGAATGTTTCGGTAGGATTTTCTGGCGCCCCAGTTTGTAACCCGGTTTCTAGTCCTTTGTCTCTTTCTATTGGTCCTTGTGAATTGGAAGCTCCCCTTATTCTAACGACTGGTTGTGGTGAGAATCTGTTGGGTTGGACTTGCTGAAAAGATTGCATGCAACATTACATTGTTCTCCTTCGGGAGTACATCTTACCTTGGGTAAGAAAGTGATTTCTCCGATGTATTTGTCTAAAGATTGTCTTCCACTGGAATTGCGTTCACTTCCGGATACGCTTTGGGCTACAGGTCCTAATGATGTTGGTCTTTTGCAGATTCCACCCTATGTTGTTACCCTTAAGTTGAATGCTAGGCTACCCCGTATTCCACAATACAAACTTTCTAGTGATGGTGGGAGAGCTCTTTTGGCGATTATTTATAATCTGGTTGAGAAGGGTGTAATTGAAGAAACGAGAGGTAATGTGTGTAACAGTCCTGTTCTGCCTGTTCTTAAGCGGACTGATGCTTCCCAGCCACCTGTGTATTGGTTTGTGATCGACCTTCGAGAGGTCAATAAGATTGTTGTGCCACAGTTTCCTGTTGTCCCTGATATCACTGCTTTGTTGACTCTGATTCCTGCTTTGGCAGCCTGGTTCTCTGTGATCGACTTAAAGAATGCTTTCTTCAGTTTTCTATTGCTGAGGAGAGTAGAGATATTTTCGGCTTCTCTTTAGGAGGCTGCAGCTTCCGGTTTAAGAGAGCTCCTCAAGGTTAATGTGAAAGTCCCTCCATCTATAGTCAGGCGTTGACAACTCAACTTGATGATTTTGTATTGCCTTCTGGTGCTACTCTTATCCAGTACGTTGATGATCTGCTGGTGGCTGCTGATGATGAAGAGATTTGTAAAGAGGCTACTCTTTCTTTGTTACGGCATTTGTCTGACCTTCTTCATAAAGTGTCACCTTCGAAGTTTCAATATTGCCGCCAAGATGTAACCTACTTAGGTCATCTCTTGTCGAAGGGGGGAAGAAGGTTGACCCCAGAACGAATTCAAGCGATTGCTCAAATGACTGTACCATCCACACAGAGAGAAGTGCGTGCTTTCTTAGGTATCACTTCGTATTGTCGTCAGTGGATTCCAAATTTCTCTCTGTTGGCGAAACCTCTGTTGGCATTGACTCTTAAAGATACTCCGCATCCTCTCCCTTGGTCTGATGAATGTCAGAAAAGTTTTTCTGAATTACGTGATGCATTGTGTTCTGCTCCGGTGTTGGGTACCCCGGACTACAGTAAACCTTTTACATTGTATGTACACGAGAGAGAAGGTTGTGCGTTGTCAGTGTTGGTTCAACAGTTCGGCGACAAACAACGTCCATGCGTGTATTTTTCAGCGACGTTAGATCCGGTAGCTAAGGCTTTGCTGAGTTGTTTGAGAGCTACAGCGGCAGCGGCTGTTTCTATCCGACAGTCTGCTGGTTTGGTATTGGATAACACGTTGATTGTGATGGTCCCACATTCAGTGGATACTTTATTGAATAGGACAAAGACACAGCACCTTACTAGTGCACGTCTTTCAGGTTATGAGTTGACATTGTTGGCTAGCCATGTTCACATTAGAAGATGTAATGTGTTGAATCCAGCTACGCTGTTGCCGATCTCTACAGAGACGGATGCTAAAGAACAGCATGATTGTTTTCTTCGGACAGAGGAAGAAACAAAGGCTAGAGTCGATTTAAAAGACACTCCTCTTACAAATGTTGATGGTACCCTATGGGTAGATGGTTCGTGTTTTAAGTTGGCGAATGGCGAGTCAACTGCAGCATATGCTGTTACAACTTTGCATACAGTTGTTGAGACGGCACGTGTGACACAGAATTCAGCTCAAGCAGCAGAGTTGATAGCGTTGACGAGAGCGTGTGTATTGTCAGAAGGAAAGCGAGTGAATGTTTATACTGATAGCCAGTATGCGTTATGTGTTGCCCATAGTTTTGGGCGTTTGTGGCGAGAACGAGGATTTTTTACTACTCATGGTGTGAAGATTCAGCATGGCCAATTAGTGAATGAGCTTCTGGAATCACTTACTTTGCCAAAGCAGATTGCCATAGTGAAATGTAGTGCGCATAGGAAGATTGTGGATGATGTGGGTCGAGGGAATGCGTTTGCGGATGAAGTTGCGTAGGAAACGGCGAAAGACATGATGAGCTGAATGTATGTTGCAGGCCCTGCAAGATGGGTTATGGCAGGAGGAATGTGTGAAGACACATTAGAAAGTGTGAAGATGATTCAGGCTGAAGCTACGGAGAAAGAATTGAGTACGTTGAGCGAGAGTACGGGAATGTTGGATGTGACAGGTTGTTGGGTTGAGTTGTCGGAGCACCAGCGATGGTTGTTGCCTGATGCGTATGTGCTCCAAGTGGTTACTATGGCTCATGGAATGGCTCACATTAGCTCAAAAGGAAATGCAAGTTGTTGGCTCCAGTATGGCAGAATGCTGGAATTCCTAAATGTGCTGAGAATGTGGTGAAGCACTGTATGATTTGCTTGATGTATAATCCTGGAAAGGGAACTCCAACTCCAGCTGGTCATTTTGCTCCTCCAACGTATCCATTTGAGGTGATACAGCTAGATTACATTCACATGGAGAGATGTAATAACTTGAAGTATGTCCTTGTGGTTGTTTGTGCCTTTTCCAGATGGATAGAGGCCTACCCCCTAAAGGATAATACTGCCTTGTCTACAACCTCATGACGAATCCAGAGAGGCTTTTTGAGGATCAAACTGTGCCTGTCAAAGACCGCTATAACCTCAGATCTAATAAGGACTAATAAATTTTGTGTTTTTTATCATTTTTTTTACTTCTTCCAAACACAGACTTTTTCGTTTGCTGCTTTTTCGAACCACCATCCGGGTTCAGCTGTAGGGTCGCGGTATAAAGACTTAAGGTTGTGAGCCGTGTGGACGCAAGGTCAGCGGTTCTGGTTTGTTCTAGGGCGTTCCCTGGACTTACAGACGCACACTTGAGCGAAAAGAAACAACTGCCGCGAACAGCACGGTTAGAGGATGGAGTCTGTTGTTGAGAGAAGGATTTTTTCGAAGTTGAAATCTAGATCGAAATGTGATACATTATTACATAACAACTGTTTTATAGCAATGTGTATTTTAGTGTTTTTAAGTGTTATATTGGTTTGTGTGGGTTGGATTGTTTATCTCACACAACAGACGCTTACATCTACGCCCCAACCTATTTTTTCTTTTTCCACTATTTCCCCCCATGAATTTTACACGTTGCCTGAACATGAACAGACAAGAAGATCAGAATTTGTTAACGATTCGTTCATACAGATGTTGCATCAGCATCAGCTAGTCGTAAATACCACAAATTGTTGGGTGTGTGGTCTTATGCCGCATGCGACCGATAAGGGAATGCCATATTTGGTTTAGCCTTTTTCACCTAATGGGTCTGTGTGGGCTTTACAGACTATGTTTATCTATGCGAATGAAGCATCTCCTATACGTTCCATCAAAGACAATGCGAGTAATAATGCCTTGATAAAGGGAATAGTAGATATGATTAGAGATATCGATGCATATAATGCTATCCTTAAGGATGAAATGCAGGCTTATGTTGGTTAGAATTTGATCGGATATAGTACAAGCTTGACTGAGAAAGAGAGACGAAAAAGGTCTCCCCCGATTTTGATTGTGCCCCACCGAGGTTATTTTTGTTTGCAAGGTACTGGTCGAAATCCGAAAGCTCAACTTGGGAAGAGTGTGTGTGTTCACACCTATGTCTATACGTCCCAGAAATCTCCAGCGTTTGTGCCAGCCAAAGGCACGTATTTTGTATGTTATGACAGAGCATATACATGGTTGCCTCCTGATTTCTCAGGTACATGTTATGTGGCGTTTTTGCTTCCCCCTACATATACTACGGTTCCGAATTACCACAAGACAAGATATGGTAGAGGTGTCTTCGATAAGAAAGATACTGCAGGTCAAAAAGCAGGAGATTTCTTCAAGGGTTTTCTGCCCTTTTTGGGGTCCAATGATCAATAGTGGGCATATTCGACAGCTTGTCCGCGTTGTTGAAGCTACTATTAATGAGACAGCCGGTGCTCTTAGTAATGTTACAGCTGAGCTTCAAGCGGACCGCCTTATGACGTTGCAGAACCGCGTAGTTCTAGATGTCATACTTGCAGATAGAGGTGGAGTATGTAAATTGATTGGATCTAGTTGTTGTATTTACGTGCCAGATAATGCCCCTACAGTGTACCCAAGCCATCTCTAGGTTACATAAGATCTCTGAGTCTATTCATGTGGACAAAAGAGATTGGTCATTGACGGGATGGTTTTGGGAAGTACTGTCTAAATGGGGATGGAAGATTTTGACATTCCTTGGCATGGTTTTAGCTATCCTCTTCTCTTGTTGTCTTTGTATCCAGTGTGGTCCTGCCATTTGTAGTCTTTGTGCTACAATGTGTGTGAGGAGACCCGTCCCGAGAGAAGTAGAGGATAATAGGATGATGTTACAACAACACCTTGATGGCCTGATGAGAATAGATATAGACTTGGATTCAGATTAACATGAGTTTAGGTCATTGCCTACGTAATGGCAAAAGGAGGGGCTGTGGTTCTGTAATTCTCGAGCCCGACTCCATTTTGTTTGTGACTCCATTTTAGTCTTGCCCTCACGTAGGCCTGTGAAAGAGGCCAGATGAACAAGTAGCTTGGCCTTCTGAGTTCGTGCATATATTAACTTGGGTTTTTCTGACTCTGAATGAACTGCAGAGAAAGTGACCCTTTTCACCTGAAACTGACCTTTTGCAAAACCAGTTTCACTAGCAGATTGTTATCTGAAATTGGCAGTCAATGTTCAGGAGATCATTAACTCTTAGTTTCCTTGCACATGTCTTATCCTACTCAGCATCTAAATTGTTTCTTTTCTTACGACTTTTCATTTCATGGGGAATGCTTTTAATTATGGGTTTTGTCCGGCTTGCAAAGATCGAATTTGGGATAGTCCTAATAATTAACCTGTGGGTTGGAACGATGTAAAGTGAGCTTTTTGGAATGTGATGATGTATGTAAAATGTATTTTATTGGTCAGAATTTGTCGCAGTGGGTGTGCATTTATAATAAGTAAAATGTGTATTGCTCTATGAAATTGAGCAGTTTCTTGAGTTGTACACCGTATTGTATTGCTGGGATTTCTGCTACTAGCTGCAGCTAATAAATTTGATCTCTGACGCCACCTAGAAGTATTCCGTGTCTCTGTATACCAAGGTAAGGGAACCCAGAGGACTTCGGGCGTGTCCCTGGCGCCGCTGGGTACTTGAAAGCCCAGTTCTTCATTAGAAAAGACTGGGTCTAGCAAATGACCAGCAGAGTGGGTGGGGCATTGAACCAGTTGGAGCATCTGACATGCCGCTAGTTCAGCAAAGATGTTACCTACTTCTGAGTCATGGCTGTCAAGATGCAAGTGCAAATCACCAATAATGCTGAAGTTGGCAGATCTCATAGCCAGGGAACTAACTGTATCGATTAGTGCAGCCATAAACTCTTTCGAAGGTCCTGGCGGGCGTTAAACCAGTAGGACAGACATGGTATAGCTAGCGTTAAAAGAGATCCCAAAATATGCACACTCACAGCCCACCAGGGTTTCTTTAATAAAAATGCAGGTGTAGCAGGATTTAAAAACAACTGTGATACCTCCCTCTCTAGTCTCTTTATGGAGCGTCACAATGCTGAAACCCGGGGGGAGCACCAAGCCTGCCTCACCCACCATATCAGCTGACAGCAATGTCTCTTTCAAAAAAAGGACCGGGAGATTCATCCTGTAACAGGTCGTAGACATCAGGAAAGTGCTTGGCTAGGGTGCGTCAATTAAGGCTAAGCTGTTTGATATTCTGTCTGGAGCAGAGAGGGGAAGGGGGGGTGACTACAGGTGCTCACTACTTTCCTAATGGCAAGGAGAACGTCACAAGAGTAGGTAAGCTTACCGCTGACCGAACCAGGAGCATGTCTGGCATCTGGTGACGTTCAGGCGCGGACAGGCGCATACGGTCTTGCTTTAGGCACGCCTTAGATGCGCTACCGGTGCGCCCGCTGCACGTCCGCGGTCTGAGCATGCCTAAGTACACACACCAACTTCATCTACAGGCAGAAATACAGGTAAAATATCTCCAGCATAGAGCCCCATGCGGGCCTATTGGCCATTGCAGTGCCGGCCCAATGAGGAGCTGTCCTATGAGGAAGCATGATACCCCTAGGGGGGTGTGAGGGACCTTGCTCCCTATAGAAATGATTCCTTCCTTTTTCCTCCCCCTCCCATCTTCTTTAGGAACAGCGCACCTTACTGTTTATAGTGGATACCAGAAGGGCACCACCTGGATTATCAGTAGATATTAATACTAAGGTCTGTTTTGCAGCTGTATTTTCAAGGTGAAGCTGTTAAAAACATTAAACCAGGTTCTGAGAAGTGTCTATGGTAAGACAGATCTATGGAGTCATTGAAATCGGGATCTGTCAAGGGCTTTGTAGCTGTGATGGTCTTTCTAGTTCCCTTCTTGATTACAAGAGGAAAGAGAAACGACTCCCAGTAGTCATTGTACTACCTGCACTTAATATACATATGAAAGTTGTTAAGAATCTCAAGAAAAGCATAGGAGAAAAAAGCCACAAAGGGCAGAAAAAAAGGTTTAGGACAATATTGGTAGTTCTTAACTGTATATGATGAATGAAACAGAAGCTGTTAAGAAAGGCAGCAAAACTACCCTGAGAGCCCAGCATAATGATATTCCAGGCAAAGAATTCAGCTAGGAACACTGCAGCTAAAACAAGCATTAGAAATGCAATAGGTCTCGGATATATTTGAGTTAGTGCTAATGGCATTGTAAATGGCAATGTCTTTTAGCCATGTGTTATGGAGTGTATGCATGTGGTGTGCAGTAGAATTATGTGGGTTGGATTGGAATTGTAGCAATGGTGGCATGCACTCAGTCTCACTGCACTTATTCTGCACTCATTCTGCACTCATTCTGCACTCACTCACACTCTGCACTCACTCTGCACTCACTCTCACTCTGCACTCACTCTCACTCTGCACTCACTGTGCACTCACTCACACTCTGCACTCACTCTCACTCTGCACTCACTCTCACTCTGCAGCACTCACTCACACTCTGCAGCACTCACTCACACTCTGCAGCACTCACTCACACTGCAGCACTCACTCACACTCTGCAGCACTCACTCACACTCTGCAGCACTCACTCACACTCTGCAGCACTCACTCTCACTCTGCACACACTCTGCACTCACTCAAACTCTGCAGCACTCACTCACACTCTGCAGCACTCACTCTCACTCTGCACTCATTCTGCACTCACTCTGCACCCTGCACTCACTCTGCACTCTGCACTCTCTCTCACTCTGCACACACTCACACTCTGCACTCACTCACACTTTGCAGCACTCACTCACACTCTGCAACACTCACTCACACTCTGCAGCACTCAATCACACTCTGCAGCACTCACTCCCACTCTGCACACACTCAAACTCTGCAGCACTCACTAATATCTGCAGCACTCACTATCACTCTGCACTCACTCTGCACTCTCTCTCACTCTGCACACACTCACTCTGCACACACTCTGCACACACTTACTCACACTCTGCAGCACTCACTCACACTCTGCAGCACTCACTCTCACTCTGCAGCACTCACCCTCATTCTGCAGCACTCACTCTCGCTCTGCACTCACTCAAACTCTGCAGCACTCACTCTCTGCACACACTCACACTCTGCACACACTCACACTCTGCACACACTCACACTCTGCACACACTCACACTCTGCACACACTCACTCACACTCTGCAGCACTCACTCTCACTCTGAAGCACTCACTCAAACTCTGCAGCACTCACTAACACTCTGCAGCACTCACTAACACTCTGCAGGACTCACTCTCACTCTGCACTCATTCTGCACTCACTCTGCACTCACTCTGCACACACTCACACTCTGCACACACTCACACTCTGCACACACTCACACTCTACACACACTCACACTCTGCACTCACTCTGCACTCTGCACTCACTCTGCACTCACTCTCACTCTGCAATCATTCTGCACTCTGAATCTGCACTCTGCCCTCACAATATGCACTCTGCCCTCACAATCTGCACTCTGAATCTGCACTGTGAATCTGCACTCTGCACTCTGAATCTGCACTCTGCACTCTGAATCTGCACTCTGCACTCTGAATCTGCAGTCTGCACTCACAATCTGCACTGTGATTCTGCACTCTGTACTCTGAATCTGCACTCTGCACTCTGAATCTGCACTCTACACTCTGCACTCTGAATCTGCACTCTGAATCTGCACTCTGCACTCTGAATCTGCACTCTGCACTCTGAATCTGCACTCTGCACTCTGAATCTGTACTCTGCACTCTGAATCTGTACTCTGCACTCTGAATCTGCACTCTGAGTCTGTACTCTGCACTCTGAATCTGTACTCTGCACTCTGAATCTGTACTCTGCACTCTGCATCTGTACTCTGCACTCTGAATCTGTACTCTGCACTCTGCGCTCTGAATCTGTACTCTGCACTCTGAATCTGTACTCTGCACTCCGAATCTGTACTCTGCACTCCGAATCTGTACTATTCACTCTGCACTCTGAATCTGCACTCTGAATGTGCACTCTGAATCTGCACTCTGCACTCTGAATCTGTACTCTGCACTCGCTCTCACTCTGCACTCTCTCACTCTGCAATCATTCTGCACTCTGAATCTGCACTCTGCACTCTGAATCTGCACTCTGAACTCTGAATCTGCACTCTGAACTCTGAATCTGCACTCTGACTCTGAATCTGCACTCTACACTCTGAATCTGCACTCTACACTCTGAATCTGCACTCTACACTCTGCACTCTGAATCTGCACTCTACTCTGCACTCACACTCTGCACTCACACTCTGCACTCACAGTCTGCACTCACACTCTGCACACACACTCTGCACTCACAGTCTCGAAGTATCGCACGTATAAAAAACCTGTAATCTGTAACTTCAATGCCTGCCTTAACTTTGGCAGCTCCAAGATAAAGGTGCATCAGCCTCATAATTAGCACACCACTGAGCCACCTGAAAAATAAACACAGCCTCATAATTAGCACATCAATGAAACACCTGAAAACGTGCGTATCTGATGATACACTATAAGGCACAGCTCCAGGGGTATATATTCGCTTCTCTGAGATAATGCATACACTATGCAGGTCCATAAAATAATTCCTTCCTCCCGTTAATGCGCACGCGCACAGAAGCAAAGACCATTAAATATATACTAACCACATTATTAAGTAGAGGCCGCCATTTCTCCTTAAGATGCACACCCCGTGGAAATTATACATATTCGGATAAAGTATACATCAGACAGGCCAGTAGAATATTCATCTGTCGTGATAGTATACTCGTTCAGTCACTCATTCACTCAAACACACAGAGACACACGCAGGTATGTAGCCACTGTAAATATCAGTATGATAATTTGCGCCATATAGCCTTGTAGAAAACAGTTTCCCTTAATAACACATACACACACATACAGACACACACGTACGCATTCCTGTGAAACTATCAACTATAAAATGTGCGGCCTACAGCCATGTAAAAACAATTCCCCAATACTAACGCACACACACACACACATCACAGGCCCCACCAAAATACACCTTATCCCTGAAAAGGGGCGTCCACCATAACAAATCTACACACCACACATCCCTGGTATATGCTGCCTTTGATAGGCCATGCACCACAAAGCTCCCTGAAGTATGTATGTACCCCGTGATAATGTAAACAGACTCAACAGCCCTCTGAAAATATTTGATAATACAGCCCAAATCGATGCCCGTAAAATGTGCATGACCCGTGAAAATGTTGTGGCATGCTTCTGTAAATGTGCACTCCCCCAAGATACACTGCACCCCACATGCCCTTAAAACGCACACATCCCCCTTTCATAATATGGTTATATGTTTTTGACAGTGTACACACGAACCAGGTCCTATTTAAACAAAATAACCACACTCTATGAAATATAAAATAACAGACAAGCACACCGCGCAGCATCGATGAAACTGTGCTGCCAAAATGTAAACACAACATTCTCACGAAAATGTCCTATTAAAGTACACAGACTTACACACCACACGTCACAGAATCACTATGAAACTGCACGTCCCCTTACAAAGTACACACCACAGAGTCCTAGCGGAAGAGGGGTTTCCCCTGAAGTCGATATTCGGATGTCAACATTAAACGAGTGGTGCATGCGCGTGCGCACCTGCCACCATATGTCTTCAATTATCTCCGCCGTGACGGCCGAGAAAATTGAAGATATATAGCCTTCTGGTGCGCGTGACAGCATGCAATATGCCATAGGCGGAGCTACTCTACCGCCTATGGCCTATTGCGTGCTCTCTTCGAAAAACACACGCATGCGAAGCCCAATTGCCATGCAGCTGACAAAAAAAGGACAAAAATTCATGAGCAGCCAGGAATCTGTTAGGTAGCTTTTCGTAGACCCTCACACAAGGACTCTTAGGCTCCGCCTACACTGCTACGCAGTGTGACGTAGGCCCGAGCCTTAAAAAGGGGCGAAAATTAGGAAGAGAACACAATGAAAAATAGTGATACAAGACTGTCACGCAAAAAAGTACTCTGACCAAGGCATACTTATATATTGTCTAGACAGGAAATTACTTTACAGGGAAGAAGGTTGTTACCATCTTGGTTTCGAAATCTTAGATGACAAACACTGGAAATGCAACCATACTGGATAGGAATAGATGTAGGCTAGACACGCCTTCTTCAGGAAAGTGGTGCTATATCGAGGTAGCAAGCATAAGAAGAATTTTCATTTCAACATCCTTCCTTTTTCCCATCCTCTTGTGATCCACCAGCCACTTATCCAGCCCAGTGCTCTACACTGCCTTCCACCAGAGGGAAACTTTCAAACTGGTTTGATTGCGGAAGCACTGATGCTAGCTTGGCAGAGCAGGAGCAAAGTTCGCACAATGTGCTGAGTGCTAGGACTAAAGATGTTTTGCCTTCTCTTCAGCAGGCACAAGCCCAGCAACAAAGGAGCGGCCTGTGGTGATTGTCATTTCAATATTTAATAGGTGTCTTTGATCAACTATGACACATTTGACTGCATACATATAGAAGAACCATCAGAGTATTTTGCCACTAAAGTCTCAAGTTTTATTAATTACACTCCTTTACCATTCCAAAAGTGCATCAATGCTAAGCACAAAGTACATAGGGATCTAATGGGCACAGCTGTAATTTACCTCTCTTGAGGTGAAATCCTTCTGACAACATTCAATCAGTCAATAGTCTTGTATGTTTCTTATTTTATTATGCAAACATGCCACCGAGATTTGGGATCTCATCACTACCCTCACACCTGACATCCTGTACCTCACATAGGCCTGGCTCAAACCTACATCCTCGCCTGACATTGCCAGTGCAATACCTGAAGGATACAAGACCATCCACTGTGACCCATCAACAAGCCGTGCATAGGTATGGCCCTCTTACACAAGGAATCCATTGAATTCACCACCGCAACGAATGACATTGGCTCAGCCACGGAACACCTTAACTTCTGGCTCCAAATGGACGTCAAAACTATGATCAGGGGCACCCTTGCCTATCACCCCCCGGGATCAAGACCAAGCTTCTGCAACTTCATCTCTGACTTCATTGCCCCTATACCTTAGACTCCAATGACTACATATTCCTCAGAAACCTCACCATCCATCTCGATGACCACTACGACACCAACATCACCAACCTCCTCACCTGCATGAACAACATCGGCCTCAACCAGCTTATCCGTGCCTCACGCACTCTGCAGGCCTCACGCTAGACCACATCTTCACCTCCTGCTACCGCATCAAGTATAGCCATACCACAGAGCTCACCTTTGTCTACTTCAATGTCACCAGCTCACTGACCTCCTTCCCCAATCTGCCCAGCACCCCCCACAACAGCTAGACCAAAGTCCCAGAGGACAAATAGATCAACACCCTCACACAACCCACCCCAAATCCTCCAACAACCTAAACCATAACATCGGAAACCTCAACACATGTATCACTAACTGCACTGACAGCATGACTTGCTTTAGAAAAAACACTCTCAGAAGGCCCACTAAGCAGGCAAGCTAGTACACCGAAGACCTCATAACCACTAAACGCCACTGTAAACAACTGGAAAGAAGATAGCGCACAAGTAAGGACACAACTGATAGGACCTCCTTCAAGACAGCCCTCAACCTCTACCACAGACATTTGAGAGAATCAAAGAAAAAAGCCCTATCATCATGCATCAAATCAAGCTCCAACAACAGCAAAGAACTCTACAACATCATCAAGAAATTCTCCAAGCTCTCAGCTGCAACAAACAACATCACCAAGTCACAGGAACTCTGCGACAGCCTCACAAACCTCTTCCCCAACAAGATCGCCAAAATTTACAGGAACACGCCGCAAAATTTGGCAAAGATGGGCGGAATATCGTGGGTTGGTTCTATCAAGGCAAATAACGATGACGGATGCTATTGACTCTGAAATTCAGTTATATGATGCACCGAGATGATGTATAAGTTGAGGCAAACCTTTCGAACT
The DNA here is from genome assembly GCF_964261635.1 of Lissotriton helveticus. Classification (NCBI taxonomy): domain Eukaryota; kingdom Metazoa; phylum Chordata; class Amphibia; order Caudata; family Salamandridae; genus Lissotriton; species Lissotriton helveticus. The sequence goes on from NC_136068.1 coordinate 1,208,016,827, forward strand.
ATGGATTGTATCTAACTACAGTATATGTAAAGTTTACATACTAGTGCATTGGGGTTGTTTCGTTGTTAAATTGTATTATTAAAAGTGAATGATATGCTAATGCTTGAATGTATCCGTAAGGAATGATGCAATATCAAACATATACTAATAAAATCTAAAATCTACAGGAACTTCATTTCCCATCCCAAGGCCACTGACTTTTTCAACGAAACACAACTGGCTCACTACCACCACAGACCGAATGGAACAAGCTCGCTACGGGATACCACCTTCCTCATGAATTTGGTCCACTAAGGTGCCCCCACAGACCTGAGTCCACACCACATCTTCAACCTAGGTGGAGTCAGGATCAGTCAATAACTTACCACCCTGTTAATACCTTAGTAGCCACAGCCACCTTCCCTGAAGACTGGAAGCATGCAGAGGGCAATGCCCTATGAAAGAAACCATAGCCAACACCTGCAAACTCAATAACTACCAACCAATCTCCCTGCTCCCGGCCAAAGTATTAGAAAAATCAATCAAACAACAACTCACCACTCTTCTGGAACAATAACATCTACTCTATTCCTCCCAATTTGGATCTCCCTGCAATCACAGGTCTGAGACAACCCCTATTACAGCTATCCATGACAGCCAAGCCCTACTCAACCAGGGTAAGACAGCTGCACTGATCTTCCTAGATCTGTCAGCTGCATTCAACACGGTCTCCCACCACACGTTCATTGCAAGGCTGCACAACATCGGCATCTAAGGAGCTGCCCTCAAGTAGATTGCCTCTTTCCTCACCGGATGAACTCAAAAAGTCTGACTACCACCATTCACCTTTGAACCTAAAGAAATCATCTGTGGAGTACCTGAAGGATCTTCGCTCAGCCCTACCCTCTTCAGCACATTCATGACATCACTGGCTGTTGCAGGGATTCTGCCAAAAAACAGAACTATGAAAAAACAACAATTGATGGACAGAATGCAGAACAATATCATACATTCACCCCAGTACAGAGATATGGGTCTAAATCCATTGTTTTTTTGCTCACCATGCCATTCCAGTTTGAACCCAGTCATATAAAAATCAGTCTTGACCCTGTGCCCAAGGGGAACAGTCCAGCCCGAACTGCCAGGCCAGGTCCTGTCTGGATTGGAAAAAGGCATCCTAGGACCAGTTTCAGGGTTTCACCCCTCTTCAGCCAGGATAGCTTGACTCCAGTGGCATGGAGAGCACGAGACTCACGTCTGGGCATACCCGTCCCACTCAGGGTGACAAATGCAAAAACAACAATTGATGGACAGAATGCAGAACAATGTCATACATTCACCCCTGTACAGAGACCTAGGCCTAAATCTATTGGTTTTTTTGTTCACCATGCCATTCCAGTTTGAACCCAGCCATATGCAAATCAGTCTTGACCCTTTGCCCAATGGGGACAGTCCAGCCCGAACTGCCAGGCCAGGTCCCTTGCTCACTTTGCCACTGGATTCAAGCTAGCCTGGCTGATGAGGGCTGGTAGCCTGAAACCGGTCCCAGGATGCTTGTTCCTGGTCCAAGGAAGACATAGCTTGGCAGTTCGGGCTGGACTGTTCCCATGAGGCACAGGTTCAAGACTGATTTGCATATAGCTGTGTCTGAACTTAGGTGGCGAAGTGAGCTAAAGAACGGTGATGAATTCAACCCAGATCTGTGACTGGGGGTGAGTGTCTGAAACGTTTCAGCACTCCGTCCATCATCTCCTTGTGTTTGCTTTGTTTGGCCTAAGTTGGCAGAGTATGCCAAGACGTGGGTCCCTTGCTCACTTTGCCACTGGATTCAAGCTAGTCCGGCTGATGAGGGCTGTTATCCCGAAACCGGTCCCAGGATGCTTGTTTCCAGTCCAGGGAAGACATGGATTGGCAGTTCGGGCTGGGCTGTTCCCATGAGGCTCAGGGTCAAGACTGATTTGCATATAGCTGTGTCTGAACTGAGGTGGCGAAGTGAGCTAAAGAACGGTGATGGATTCAACACAGATCTGTGACTGGGGGTGAGTGTCTGAAAAGTTTCAGCACTCCATCCATCATCTCCTTGTGTTTTCCAAGAACAGAACTATGTGTAGGATTATGGGACCTTACTGAGCAGGGACTGAGTCATCCTACCACCTGAGAGCCCATAAACCCAGGACCGACTAGCTATAGTGTCTCACTTGCTCTCCTACTCACTCACAGAGAAACAAATAATTAGACACCCCAGAACACAATACTACCATATCTCTCAGGAATCGCGGTAACTAGACACAACCTTTCGCTCGCACTCTTGTACTTATCCACAATAAGATCTGACAGAGACATGAAACAGTTTAAATATTTATTTTAACTAACATGCAGTATACGTGCCACAACAAGCAGGCAAATGCATAGTACAAATACAGTCAGCATAGCAGCTAGTCCATAACTGGTTAAGGGAGATGTCATCATGGAATGACAATAGAGCCTTATCTCCCTCCCCTTGCTAAGAAGCAGTATTATTATATATTAGAAGATCTCTGGGCTTTGTCAGCAGACCCCTTACCTTATCCTATAAATGGTAGATCTACATCATAGGTGCTGCCTCACTCTTCTCCCTGGAAAGGTCCCTCTCCAAGTGTGTGCTACCTATTAGTTTATCCCACTAAAAACCAAAGTACGTTGGCCAAACAACAGCTGCATCAATTTGTTTTGTCTGAGGGCTAAGGCCTGGCCAAAACAAAATAACAAGGTGCATTGTTGTTCGACCTTGCACATAATGTTCAGTCAAAATCCCTGGAAGATGAAGAAAGTGAACACAGTGATGAGTTCTCATGTGAAAACAGCTATAGTAGCTATTGCAAAAAGAAAGATGTGTAGTAACGTGTGCAAAGCAGCAGGCAGGCTGCAACGTACTCATGCTAACTTAGTGAAGAAGATAATTTCCCATTGGGCCACATGACATGACCAGCACCATCAAAACCCATGGACTTAACATCATATCCTACACAGACGATACACCACTCATCCTCACTTTCTCTAAAGACACCTACATGAACAAGACCAAATTTCTCAACTGCATGACAAACGTTGCCAAATGGATGAAAGATAACTGCCTGAAACTCAACAGGGACAAGACAGAAGAACTGGGACACCTTCTGGTGGCCCACATAATTAGGACCTACTCTAAACCTGACTGACCATACTAGAAAACTAGGCATCATCCTCAACAAGTTAACAACAAGTTAACCATGTCATCCCAAGTCTTCGCTGTCTCCTCCTCCTGCTTCTTCATCCTACCCGTGCTTTGTAAGCTATTCAAATGGCAACCCAAGAGATCAAAGTGCACAATCTCCCAGGCCCTCATTGCCAGCGGACTGGACTACAACATAGTCCTCTATACTGGGATCGCAGCCGACCTCCTCCTTCAACTACAGACCATACAGAATACTGTGGCCAGACTCGTCCTTGACCTCCCAAGATGAACCCACAACACTCCCTACTCTGGGAAACTCCATTAGCGCCCCATACAGAAAAGATGCCAGTTCAAACTCCTGACCCACGCATTCAAGACCCTACACAACTTTGGTCCCTCGAACGTGAACCACCACCTGAACTTTCACCAGCAAACTAGACACCTCTGCTCTGCTTCCCTCTTGCTTGCTTACACCCCTGCATCGACTTAGCAGGAGTGGAGGACACTCCGTCTCTTATATAGCAGTGAATACATGAAACAAACTACTCCTACATCTGCAGACCTCCCCATCTCTTCTTGAGTTATAAAAGTCATTAAAGACTTGGCTCTTCTGCTGGTCAACTTGACCCTGCTAGTGCCTGGTTACCCTCATAGGTGACCAGTTGCACCCTACAAATCGATTGATTAAAACAAATAAACTGGCATTTGCATGTCTCAGGCTTAAAAGTTTCAGAGTCAACTATATTGAATTCCACTTTACCTCAACTGTAAGGTCAGCCAATTCTAGGGTGAAGTCACACACCTCCATTTCTGGTGTGCTTTTTTCCACCCCCCACCCATTTGGAAAGCCACCTGGTGAAAATGCTCCAGTTGACCTCATTTAGACATGTGTGTATTGTGAGGGACCTATTTTACGTCTTTTCCATCCCCATTCGGGCTGCTGCACGAGTACAGTTACTGTCCTGACCAGTACAGCCTTGGAGGATGTGGATTAGGGACATCTAAACTACCACAAATCTACTTCCCCGAATGAGGATATTTTAGTTCCCTGTGGGTTATTTACTTTACAACTGTCAAACCTAGCTATCTACTGTAGGTCGCCATACATCGAACCTGCAAGGGATGAGCTTAGCACCGAAAAGAGGTGCTGTGGATTGAGCAGAAATGCAAGACCTTATGAAAAACAGTAGAGTGCATGCCCTTAAATAGGTCAACTACCAATGAACTACAAACTACCAGCAAGTGGGTAAAAACACTACGACATATCTAGTTCCACAGATGGCCAGGAGACTACCAGCGGCTAATTGGCATAGAATGCTTCACATGGGTTGAATAGACCCCTAGCACCACTAATTTGAGGTTAGACTAGGGCTGATGTAGCTTATCTGTATAAGACAAATATAATGTTTCCTTACGTCGGTGACAATGTCTGTAATGTTGCAATATTATTTAGCCGAGACATTAGTAAGCAAAGATGAAGAGCTAGAAAGAGAATATTGATTCTAGGATGGTGTAGCAGGTGAATATAAACTATGAAAGACGTGTGGCAATGTAATCAATGAGGTAAAGATATATTAAAATGTGTGCAGAAACCTTGGATTTAAAGGCTTTATGGGGCTAAAAAATCCTCCTAACAAATCCTCCAATCTTCATGAGAATATGAAAATGAGTATCAAATTCACACCTCAGCTGCGGCTTCGAAAAAAAAATGTCATGTGCCTAGACAATCTGTATTCAGAATAGTGTATTGATTTAACACATCTATCCTTATAATTAATAATATATGACTGTGAATACTTTTAAAGTGGTGAATATGAAATCGAAAGGCGCAATAACAAATATACTCCTTCAAGAGTAAATCTGCTGGATGAATAACCTTACTATGTGACAAAATCTTAACACGTTTCAGTATGTATTCATGCACCTTAGGGAGGAGTGTTCATGGATAGCCCGGCTAAAAGACCACATTGTAAAAACACAGTTCTGGCCTGCACGGAGGCAAGAGGCCCATTAAATTCACCCATCGTAAATTAAGGGGGTTTAGCCAGCTGTGTCAATCCCATTGAGAGCCCTGGTGCACCAGAGCTGTGCAGAGGTCACTCCACAGCTCGTTTTCAAGCCGACAAAGCGCGCTTCACATGACTTAGGCCATATAAAATGATTGATCAAACAGGAGCCAGGTATTTCAGCACCGAGAACTATAAATCGTTACGCATTAAACGAGTCTTGTAGCAGAAAAAAGGTTCAGGACCGCAACACTTCCATGCAAGAGAGAACGCGGCGATTTACAATGGGAAGACCTTAACTTCTGAAGAATTTAACAAACAAATTATAACAGCACGTGAATCCGTATACCGTCTGTAAATCTTGGAGAAGGCACGATTCCTGCGGGACTATCGCTGGAATTTTTCTAGGTTCTTGTTTTAAAAAGCCACATAAAGTTCAGGATAAAACGAAGTACACTCTTGTCTTGTCTGTATATCGCCAGGCGTGATAGCTATTTGAGTTTTACAAAACATCATCACATTTGTTTGAACCCAAGCAAAACGCGGATACTCAAACAATCAGATTAGGTTTGGTTTATGGTGAAATATACATTTTTTTCTAAAAAGTAGCATGTATATTGTCGGATTTACATGGTGGTTCATTCCCTTCTGTGGCAGCAAAGCACTCCTGTTAGATCTAATGTCATTGATGCAGTGAATGGCTTCCTATGGCAGGTAAAAAGAGGACAGCACGGTGGCGAAAGAGAGAAAAATAATCTTCGGCCGTGTCAGAAAGAATGAAACTAAACTAGAAAGCAAAGAATGAAGTACCTCAGGGGACAGCATAGTGGAGAAGGATCAAAAATGATATTGGGTCGTGTCAGAAAGAATGAAAACAAAACTAGAAAGCAAAGAGTGAAGTGCTCAGACTTCCTTTGGACCAAGGACCACATTGATAACCACCTCTTAAGCGTGCAGAGCTCCAGGTGGCTTTAACACATATGTGCTGGACATATTACTGCTCTGGGCATTGCTAGAGGTGAAAAGAAGGGCGTCAACGGACACCACATCCCTAGACTCCCTTTTAGATTCCCATCTATAGAAAGCTTTTAGCGGTCTGGCAGAATGCCAACTTGCAGCGTTTGCCTGTGCATTGTCGAAAACCGATTGTTTACAATACAGTTCACAGAGTAGGCTTAGGGTCAGCCCATTGCTCATGCATGACTGGATGGCTTTCTGCCCTACCTCAGCTCCCTGCTACTTAATGGATGGCTTCCTCCTCCAATTGTTTTGCTTGTCCAACTCCTGGAGGATGGCGTATTTGCTTCAGAGACATGATTTCTTCCATTGCTGCCCTAAGGGGAGTACCTTTGTGGCCTCTGGCTTGACAGCACAGCTGTTGCCAGATAACGATGTGTGAATCACCAGTAGAGAGGATTTGTCTCTGCTCACATGTTGGAAGACAGGAGTACATGCTTTGATAGGGTAGAATTTGTGTGCTTCCACAAAAATTGTGCTTGCCCTCCACACATCTATGATCATTATGTTTATTTATCCTGCTGCCTGGGCTTGAACTGTGAACACATGACACTGCCACACTATTAAAGTATTTTAGCTATCTAAATAGTTTCTGGTATTGTTCTCTGGTAGCAGCACAGATGGGAGGAGGGAAGACAATAACCTACATGGATTTTTAGGTTTGGCCTGACAGTGCAATTGTCACTTCACCTGTTATTCTGCACCAATAGTTTTTTACAGTTCATTACTGCCACACAAATGGAAAACAGCATTTACAACGCTGACATTACATCGCAAGACTATTACAACGCAGTTGTTACAACGACGGCCTTGTTAGAACGCGATGTATTTACATCGCAAGTCATAACAACGACTTGCTGTAGGAGGCGCTGAGGTATTGGAAATTGATTCGAACACCTTCCCTACTGTTCAGCAAACTGGATTAGGAATAGTAAATAATACTATTCCTAAATCCAGCACTCCCCCTACAGCAAGTCGTTCTAATGACTTGCGATGTAAATGCATTGAGTACTAACAACGCAGGTGTTATAACGACCGCGTTGTAAAAGCACGCAATGTAATAGATCGCGTTGTAATGTACTGTATTCCACACAAATGTGTATTGATTCCCATGCTATCTACTTGCAATGTTTCACATTAGAATGCAATACTTATTTAAACCCAGACCTATAGGCATTGCCAATGCTTGTTAGTTCGTTAGTTAGTTTTCTTTCAGCACTCTCCTCTCTTCCTCTGTCTCTCACCTCTGCTCACAACGCAACAATGCTTGTCCACTGCTCCCCACACCCTGCTTTTTCTTAAGTCGAGCCTGGGCAGCGCATGCGCTGCTCTGCGAGGCATGCTGTATTTAGGTAAGGACTTGAAGCTACACCCATATTTTTCATTTGCTTGTGTCCTTTGGTAACTGTAGCTTTTCATTGACCAATAGGCTTAGTAGTCCCGCCTTAGTACCGCTTTGTCTCATTTGGAGCGTCCCATGAGGACACCCTGTGTTACATGTGTTGTTACGCAGTAGGCTTGAATTACAGCATCTGAGAACTATTTGCTTAAATGGTTTTCTCCTGCCTGCTGCAGGACATGCTCTCCCCCATTGCTTTTATTTTTTTTCTTCATAGCATGGCACACTCATACAGTGTCTTTGGTTTATTCTCGTCACCGAACGTGGCTGCATGTTTTTTTTAGTATTTATTAACTTTTTTTCAAACTGCCCCATGCCACACATTCCCTTTAATGGCAGCCGCGCCCCTTTCCGTAGACGAGCTGCGTCTAAGGAAAGGAGCGAGGCCATCATTAAAGTGAAGTTGCAGAATGGGGCGCATTTACAAAAAAAGCATTTGTTTGCGAAGTTGACAAACAAATGCTTCTTTTTGTAAAAGCGCCCCACACCGCGCTTTACTTTAATGATGGTCGCGCACCTTTCTTTAGACCTGGCTCATCTAAGGAAAAGGGCGTGGTCGACATTAAAGTGAAAGCGCTGTATGGGCACTTTTACAAACAAGCATTTGCAATGCAATAGGTTTCAAATTTACAAAAGTTTTGTAAATACTAGACTTATTGCATTGCAAATTTATTATTTTATTTTATAAGAATTTTTATGCTTGTTTTTAAATGTTGCTTGTGCAAGGGCTTGGAAGCTGCATACTGCTACTGGTCTGCTCACATCCCCATGCATTGCTACTGATACTTCCCCTTCCAACTCCTGTTTTTTCAAAAATAATTATTATGTAAATGATGGCCCAGAAACTGCGGACTGCTGGCGGGCCACTGGCTTTTGGGGCCTCACTCCACGTGTTCACTTCCTTCCCTGTCGAACGCTCTTCTGCCAAGTTCCCTCACACCTTGCTTCTTATTCTATTTTTAGGTCGAGCCTAGCGCAGCACACATGCGCTGCTCGGCTTGACTTTATGTAAGGGCTTCCAGAAAGCTCATCTCATGCTCGCACACGCTGGTGCGTGGGCTTTTTGTTTTGTCCCAGGCTATTGGTCTTTGTGTGTGTCTTTTTAACAAAGACAGCACGCAATTGGGCAAAGGCAGGCGCATTGCTCTGCCTATGGCCTATTGGTTGTGGTTACCCACACGGGTGCCATGTGTTTTGAATTATTGTGCACAGATGCCTGCGCAATAATTCAAAGCACGTCTCGATGTGGCCAGCGCGCACACCACTTGTTTTTTTTTACTTTCAGCGCGCCACTCGTGGGACGCCTCCGTCCAGGCTGTGTCTGGCCAGGAGAGCCGTGATTTGTTGGAGTGTAACGCGGCTAAACTTTTTTTGTATCACCACTGGAGAAACTGAAAATGGAGCTGTGTTTGCATTGATTGGAACGGGTTACAATAACAAATAATGTGCCTTGGAGGAAGCCACAATAGCAGTGTCTTCTGTTCCAGTTTACTCGGTCAAGATAAAACACAGATGAAATATAGGCTCCAACGGCCTTCTTATGATAGTTGGACATGCATTGGATATATCGATTGTTAGACCTGGCATCTTTGGCGCGGTTTCCCCGTACTTTTTGGCTCTACCTCCTGTATTTTTGACGCTGTGCTGGATTTCCTTTTTGCTGGTTTAGATGCTTTGGGCACTTTGCCACTGCTGATCAGTGTCAAAGTGCAAGTGCTCCCTGAGTAAATTGTAAGTGTGATTGGTTATCCATGATTGGCATATTTTTATTACCAAGAAGTCCCTAGTAAAGTGCACTGAGTGTGCCAGGGATGGTGATTCAAATGCTACCAGTGGGCCTGCAGCACTGATTGTGCCACCCACATGAGTAGCCATAAAATGGTGTCTCAGACCTGCCACCGCAGTGCCTGTGTGCAGTCTGTGAACTGCCATGTCAATCTGGCCAGTGTTCCCACTGACCAGGCCTATCCCTTCCCTTTCTGTACATATTAGACACCCCTATGGAAGACCCAAGGTACCCCCCTGGGCAGTGAGGTTCTGTGAATTCTGAACCCGTGGGTTCCATTTTGTGTATGGCAGCCATTTTGTGGTTGCCCTCACATAGGCCATGATTGTGGCTGAAACAAGTCTTTTAAGGACATGTCGACCTTAGCTTGAGTTTGTGCTGACTCCTGTCTGACCTGAGTGAACTGACCCTGTTGCCTGAAGCTGACCTTGTTAAGCCAGTTCCTGCCCTTTAGCTGATCAAGATTGAGGATCAAAGCACAGGACATTGTAGAATTTGGTATGCACACACACACACCCCTTATCTGTTTTCTTTTCCTTCTTTTATGGTATGTTTATGATATGGGTTGGGGTCCTTTTATTATGGGTTTGTCCGGCTTGTGTAAGAAGGAATGTTAGGTATTTTGCATGCTTGCAAAAGCTAGGACTGCCCCTTACTTGTATGCTGAAGTTTGTAACCCTGAGAACATATAAAAGGCCTCTGTTCTCTGTACTCTTCAGACTACCTCATTCAGTTGCTACGGCTTCTGTGTGACGTGGCCTCACTTATTAAATTTAATAAAGGTGTCTTTTCATATTTTCAGCTTCTGTGCCAAGTTCTTTTTACTAGTAAGTATTCCCTGAGAATGAAGATTACAGTTCTTCAAATGGCGTGGCCAACGTGGGCTTCATCAGAGAAGTGACTTTCTGTGGGAGTGATCTGGTCAGAGGACTGAAATCTACTGAGGAGGACAGAACAGGATTCTACTAAGGAGGTACTCTGTGCACAGGGATTCTGGAGATTCTTTGATTCTGCAGCCCAGTATATTTCTGATCTTCCTGATTTTGATCCTCCACATGATGTCACTCCTGACTGAGAACCTTTTTGGCGTGAGTATTCTAAAAAAGACCGTTAGGTCATGTAGAACTTGACAGTTAGCATTTGGATAACCTTTTGAAATAAGAAGTACAAGTGGGTCGCTCCCACGACTTTGTTTGGTTTCTTGGTTTTGATTTGGTTATTGCAATTACCAAAGCCGAGGGGTTTGGTTGCTTGGTTTTTGATTTGGTTATTGCAAATTACCAAAGCCGAGGGGCTCGTTTATTTGCGAGTGTATTGGTAGAGATAACCCCTTGAAGTTTGAAGCTAGATTAGTGAGCTATAAGATGCCTAATCTTAGCAAATTTGGGACTGTAGCTTTGGAACTTTGGAATTTGTGTTGGCCAACTTTGGATTTGTATAGGTTTGTATATGCGAATTGCAATTTGTGTAGGCAGGCAATGAGGAGATATTTCTCCATTTGGTTTAGTTGAACGGTGCACGTACGAAAAGTACCTTAAGCACCACTTTGATTATAATACTTGCGTATTCCGCAGTATTTTTTTTGGCATGTCTGTTCTCAAGCTCACATGGAAAAATGTGTTGCTTTTTTGGAAGGTACCATAGTGTGATGTGAAGTAAATTAGCCGGCCCCCCTAAAGGGAATATCTAAATAGGTTTCGATTTACAAACATATTTCTTCCTTGGTGATTTTGTATCCCCAGGGAATTAAAATATGGACATAATACATATAAGGATCCTTTGTTCTGCGCAATGTTATGAAGGAAGATATGCAGAGCGATTTTGTTTGGTGTTCTGCTAGCCAAAGCTAGTGAATTGAGTGTATTTTTGCTTCTTCGACATACATCAGTCTGTTGGGCTGTTTTTGCAGTCTTTTGAAACACAATTGAGAAGCGTTTCTTGTAAATATGACTTACAACTAGTATTTACAAATGGTTTGGTTTAAGTACAGTTTGTGAGCTGTCCTTGGTTTCTGTCCTGAGTATTGTTTTGTGGGTTAAATGTGTGTTTAAATGTCTATGTGGGTGTAGGAGAGTAGGGTCTGCAATCCTATGATCACCCAGATTTTTGCTTTTTGCTGCACTGGTTTACGACTTTCCCTGGCTGTGGGCCTGCTAATCAGACCCACAGCCTAGCTGTTCTCTCTATCCAAATTGTACTCAGGTACTGAATTGGCACTGGGCCCTCTCTAAGTCCCTGTACCCAGGGCTGAGGTGCACCCAGAAGTCTCCCAAGGGGCTGAAGCATGTATTGTGCCACCCCTGGGCTGACTAACTAAACTGACACAACTGGCTGCACGACAGCTGGGGCAAGGTGGTGTAATCACCCTTTGCTTTAGATATAGTATACCTATATCTAACCCTAAAATGGACACACAGATCTCCTATCAGTCACTCCTATGGCAGGCCTTAACAATCCTGAAGGCAGAGTGCTTGGAATCGTGTGAGATGGTGCTCTGGCATGAGCTGAGCCTGTCTGCGGCTTTCGGGATCCATTCCTTAGCCGTTTCCATGATATCGCATACCATATACTCTTAAGTGCATTATAATCCTCGCGGTTATATGCCAACTCTGGTATCGCTTTATCAAAACATGTCGAGTAAGGTGTCATACGAATTGGAATACTAACCCCTCGCCAATTCTGGCGACGGGGTTAGCATTCCACCCTTCTAGAGGGACACGACATGTATGTAACCTGTAACCCCGGTTAAAGTCAGACATAGCCTTAGCTCCACAAAATGGATGCTGCCACCGAGACACAAGTCTGCCCTCCTGCTGCTGGGAGTCCTCCCAGAGCAGGAGGCAAGGACAAAGGGTTTCGTGTCAGGGGCGATGCTAGCACCGTCCCAGACGGGATTTTGTGTATCCTAGGTAGGCAGGGCTTTAGAGGAAGGTGACTGCAAGTGGCACCCCGGTGCTCACTGTGCATAGGCCGGCTGAAACCAGTTCCAGGGGCACTCCAGCCCCTGGCCTGGGGAAAGCCCGCCAAAGGAGAGGGGTGTAACCACCCCCCTCCTAGTCCCACCCATAGGGCAGGACTTAGTCGCGTGCCAGACCCTTTTTGCAGGATAAAGGTAGGAACTGGCCCCCTTCCAAATCAGATCATCTTTGAATCCTGAACCAACTTTCTGCAAGAAGGAACTCAAGACTCTTCTCAAGATTTCTCCCTTGTGACTAAGGAGTAGTCACCCTGCAGCAGCAGGCACCAACCAAGCATCGCGGTTTGTTGCCAGTCTCTCCTTCGGATCAAGACTGCTCCAGCACGACGAGAACCGGCTTCCCTGGCACCTCTGACCTCAACCTACATCATCAGCCCAGCTGTGACCCGTGGGTGCGACGAGACCTCGAGGGACCGGCCATCTTCAGAACTGCACGACGCTTGTCCAGCACGACTCCCGAGTGACCCTCGACTGAGTGCTTTGGGGTAAGAGAAGCCCCGACCCTGAGCAGCTCCAGCACCGAAGTTCAGCCCCCCTGCATCCACGAGATCTGCGTGGGGCCCTTCTGCTCTTTGCTGCCAACCGCGTTGTCCAGGTCGCTTGCCCGTTGGCTAGTGGCCCTCTCACGATGCTCCACGACGACAACTACTGCTGGTCTGGTTGCTCCAGACTAGCCCTTGCTCCCCTCCAACAGAGGAGTACCCTGGACCCTCCTGGTCCACTCAAGACGCCATTTTAGGTCCACCGCGTGGGCCTTGCATTTGCCAAGACTTGTTGCCCCAATCCTGGGTCCAGCGACGTCGACAGCAAGAACCTTCGTGGGACAGCTCGCACCTCCATCCTGGTCGCCGACAACGCCTCCTGGTCCGAGAGACTGCAGAGCCCAGCAGCACCCACTCACCTGACTGCGGTGACTTCGCCCGGTGCCATCCTGGTGCCCACTTAATCACTGGCTAGTGATTCAGAACTTGGTCCCCTCTGCTTTCAGGTCTTCTTCTTCCCTGATCCAGGCTTGGATCTCTTCGAACTTTTCTTCACTGGCCGCCTGCCAGCAACTTCTTCTTCAGGCTCCTGGTCCGTCAACGAGGGTTTCCGACGCAACTTGAACCCTATGCAGCCGCAGCCCCTGGGCTAGGTAAACTGAGTACTCCGGTGCTCCAGCATAGTCCAACACTCTAAGTGTTCGGATCCACTCCCGTTTTCGTCCCAGCTAGTCGGGTTCGCCCGAGAACAGTGACTTTGTAAATTCTAGCTTCCATAGACTTTGTCCCGCATCCCGCGTGAGAGTGCACACTCTGCACCCGAGTTCCCTAGGCCTCCTGCTAGTAATCTAAAGGTTCAGTAGCCCAGTCCTAGCGATCCCAAAGCCTCTGAGAATAGTTACTTACCTGCTAGTAATTCGCATTCCACTTTCATAGTATATGGTTTTTCGTGCCCTTCGGGCATTTGTGTAAATTGTGCAACTTAAAGTATTTTTATAAGAGTTTTGTTGTGTGCTTAGCTCCCTGTCTCATACAGAGCCAGGGTAGTCTTGTTATAAATAAATATCTGTTTATTTTCATAACAACTTGTGTGGTGTCCTTTCACTTGGTGTTCAAGGGGTAATGTGATGGTAAAACAGCTGGCTTAACACGCCCTCTAGAGTCTTAGCCTTAGACTGCTTGTATCCATGCTACTAGGATAGCTGGTCTATAAGGTTGACTTACAACCAATCATCAATAAGGGTTGTTTGGACTGATACATAGTGATCACTAGAATAGTGAGCACTGCATATCAGGCCAACTTCTCACATTGGTGAGCAGCGGTTGGGATTTGAGCTTGCTGTTGTTTTACCACACATATCCTAAGAATATCTTGTGAAAGATCACATAAGTACTAAAGGTACATATAACTTAGCTTAGAATACTCTGAGTTCTACTGAACCAGCTGTTGTAGCTCCTAGGGCCTAGCACACCCTAAACTACAACTCTAGCAAGGGATCAGTAGGTAAACATATAGTGTAGGTAAGTGCACCACTTACACCTCACTAGAAAAGCATGTCTACCCAGGGAGAGTCCTCAGGGACCCCTCTTGTGGTGATTGACCCTCCACAGGTCAGCTCAAGATATGCAGCTCTCAATTTCCAGGAGTTGAGACACTTGTGTACCTCCAGGAAATTGAAACAGGGGGCTAACCCCACCACTCACTTCCTGTTGGATCTTTTAGAGACCTATGATGCTAGTAAAGCATCTCAGGGAGAGGGGAATATGCCAGCCTTAGAGGGGCACCTTGGTGATCCAGACCTCCACAACACTGTAAATGCAGTTGAGGAGGAGGACCCTGAGGAGCTCTCTGGGGATGAGGTAGACAAAGGTCTTGAGGTAGTCAGAAGGCTAACTAGGGCCAACATAGACTTGCTTGGGCTAGGATCTGGGGGACCCCCAGTACTGACCCTAAGTAGGCCTAACCTTGGAGTTAGGAGAGATAGATCTCTTTCTAGGGACTCCAATAGATCTCTGCACTCTAATGCCTCTTCTCAGAGGAGAAGGAACTCTCCCCAGAGGAGATTGACTTCCCCTCAGAGACTGGAGCATGAAGCTAGGATGAGACAGGCTACTCTGAGGATTGAAAGGGAAGAACTTGCCCTGGCCAAAGAAAAGCTTGCCTTTGCTAGAGAGCAGCAGATGAGTGGGTTAGCTCCCACTGGTGGCAGCAATCTCCCAAGAGATAGAGAGAAGGGTTTAGATACTAAACACCTGACTAAGATAGTGCCCCCCTTTAAGCAAGGGGATGACATCCAGAAATGGATGGCTGCTTTGGAGAGGGCCTGCACTGTGCAGTGCATTCCCCGAAGTCAGTGGGCAGCTATACTGTGGCTCTCCTTTGATGGTAAAGGTAGAGATAAGCTCCTCACTACAAGAGTGGAGGATGCTAATGATTACCAGGTCCTGAAAAATGCACTGGTTGATGGGTTTGGTTTAACCACTGAGCAGTACAGGTTGCTGTTCAGAGACACCCAGAAAACTCAGTCTCAGGACTGGTCTGACTTTGTGGATTGTGCCACTAAGGCTTTGGAGGGCTGGTTGCTGGGTAGCAAGGTTACTGATTACACAGGATTGTACAATCTCATGATGAGAGAACAGATTTGAAATAATTGTCAGAACCAGTTGTTGCACCAGCACCTTGTTGATTCAGATCTGACCTCTCCCCAAGAATTGGGAAAGAAGGCAGACAAATGGGTCAGGACAAGGATCAAGCAGAACCAGAACCAGAACCAGGGTGGTCAGAAGAAAGCAGACCAGAAGGGTAATGTTAAGAGTGAACAAAATGACCAGAAGTCTTCACCAGGTCCCCAACAAACCAAAGAGGGTGGGGGTCAGGCTTCCCAGAAGAAGAAGACTCAAGAAGGCCAGTCAAAGAGGTGGTGCCAGTACTGTAAAAGTAAGTCTCACTGGTTTAGTGAGTGCACCAAAAGAGGAGGACAAACTCCTGCCACTACAGCCCCTAAGGCAACTGCACCCCCTAGTACAGTCAGTAGTGGTAGTGTACCTCCCAAGGGATTAGTTGGGTTAACCTTGGGAACTGAGGGGTCAGACAACTTAGTTGGCACACTCACTCAGGCTGTCCTTGTCTGTACAGGGGATATGGATATGTCCCCTGATATAAGTCCCAATACTTTGGGAAAATACAGACAGACACCTTTGATTAATGGCAAGATGGCTCAGGCCTATAGGGACACTTGTGCCAGTGTCACCATGGTGACACCTAACTTTGTGGACCCTGGACAGATCATGCCAGGTACAGATTTCCTGGTGACCAATGCCAGCAACGTCACTACCAGTCATAGTATGGCGATTGTGGCTTTCTCCTGGGGTGGAGTGAAGGGTCAAAAGAAAGTTGTAGTCAGTTCAGACCTCCCAGTTGATTGTTTGTTGGGCAATGATTTGGAGTCATCACTATGGTCAGAAGTGGAGCAGAGGACTCACATGGAGATGTTAGGCTTGCCAGCACATGTGCTTGCTGTGACTAGGTCACAGGCCAGAAGATGCCCCACTGAACAGGTGCTGGATCCTGAAAGTATGGACCAGACACCTTCCAAGAAGAAGAGCAGTAGGGTTAAGGCTTTGCCTTCCCCCTTGCTCCAGGTTGAGGATCACGTCTCTGAGGAGGCTGATCTGAGAGAACTGAGGGAAACTGAGCCTAAAGAGCTTGAACTTGATCAAGTTGAGTTTCTGGGCTCAGGGGGACCCTCCAGAGCAGACCTGGGGAAGGCACAGTTAGACTGCCCTTCTCTTGAACCCCTCAGACAGCAGGCTGCTGCTGAGGCTGCAGGGAATGCCACAGGTGCCCACAGGGTATACTGGGAAGATGGACTCCTGTACTCTGAGTCAAGAGACCCCAAGCCTGGTGCAACCAGGAGGCTGGTCATCCCCTTGTCTCTGAGAGGTTTCCTTCTCACCTTGGCCCATGAGATTCCCCTTGCAGGTCATTTAGGTCAGACAAAGACGTGGGACAGGCTTGTCTCACACTTTCACTGGCCCCACATGAATGAGAATACCAAGGAGTTTTGTCGCTCCTGTGTCACTTGCCAAGCCAGTGGTAAGTCAGGTGGCACAACAAAGGCCCCCCTCATACCACTACCTGTGGTGGGGGTCCCCTTTGAAAGGGTGGGGATTGACATTGTTGGTCCAATGGAACCCCAGACAGCATCAGGGCACAAGTTTATACTGGTGGTGGTGGATCATGCCACCAGGTATCCTGAAGCTATTCCACTTAGGACCACTACAGCACCTGTAGTGGCAAGGGCCCTAGTTGGAGTGTTCTCCAGAGTGGGCTTCCCTAAGGAGGTTGTTTCTGACAGAGGTACAAACTTCATGTCAGGATATCTGACTGCAATGTGGAAGGAGTGTGGTGTGAACTACAAGTTCACCACACCCTACCACCCACAATGCAATGGGCTTGTTGAGAGATTCAACAGGACCCTCAAAGGGATGATTCATGGGCTACCTGAACCTCTTAGGAGAAGATGGGATGTCCTGATCCCCTGCCTCTTGTTTGCTTACAGAGAGGTCCCACAGAAGGGGGTTGGCTACAGCCCCTTTGAGCTTCTGTATGGGCATCCTGTAAGAGGACCCCTGTGTTTGGTGAAGGAAGGATGGGAGAGACCTCTCAAAAAGCCTGCAACCAACATAGTGGACTATGCACTTGGTCTCCGCTCCAGGATGGCTGAGTATATGGAAAAGGCATCTAAAAACCTTGAGGCCAGCCAAGAACTCCAAAAAGCTTGGCATGACCAAAAGGCTGTTCTGACTGTGTACCAGCCAGGACAGAAGGTGTGGGTGCTGGAGCCAGTGGCCCCAGCAGCTCTGAAAGACAAATGGTCTGGGCCCCACACCATCATTGAGCAAAAGGGAGAGGTTACCTACTTGGTGGACCTTGGAACTCCCAGGAGCCCTCTCAGAGTGCTCCATGTAAACAGGCTCAAGGCATATGTTGACAGGAAGGACATGAGCTTGCTCATGGCCACAGATGAGGGACAGGAGGAAGAGAGTGACCCTCTCCCAGACCTGCTCACTCAGAATCCTGATGATGGGTCAGTAGATGGTGTTGTCTTTTGTGGCAGCCTCACTGAGCATCAGCAACAGGATTGCAGGCAAGTTCTGCAATCCTTCAGACATATGTTCTCTCTAACACCCAGCCAAACTGATTGGTGTACCCATGATGTTGACACTGGGGACAGTCTGCCTGTCAAGAGTAAAATCTACAGACAGCCTGATCATGTTAGAGACTGCATCAAAACAGAAGTGCAGAAAATGTTGGAGCTGGGAGTCATTGAGCCCTCAGATAGCCCTTGGGCTAGCCCAGTAGTTCTAGTGCCAAAGCCTCACACCCAGGGTGGTAAGAAAGAGATGAGGTTTTGCGTAGACTACAGAGGCCTCAATGCAGTCACTAAGACTGATGCCCACCCAATACCAAGAGCAGATGAACTTATAGATAAATTGGCTTCTGCCAAATTCTTAAGTACATTTGATTTGACAGCTGGGTATTGGCAAATCAGGTTAGCTGAGGAGGCCAAACCCAAGACAGCATTTTCTACCCCTGGTGGGCATTATCAATTTGTGGTAAGGCCCTTTGGTTTGAAAAATGCACCTGCCACCTTCCAAAGGTTGGTGAATCAAGTCCTCACTGGGCTGGATGACTTCTGTGCAGCATATCTTGACGATATTGCTGTCTTTAGCTCCACCTGGGAGGATCACCTGGTCCACCTGAGGAAAGTGTTAGAGGCCCTGCAAAAGGCAGGCCTCACTATCAAGGCCACTAAGTGCCAGATAGGGCAGACACAGGTTGTATACCTGGGCCACCTTGTGGGTGGAGGCCAGGTTCAGCCATTGGAGAGTAAAATACAGGCCATCCAGGACTGGGCTCCTCCAATCACCCAGACTCAGGTTCGAGCTTTCTTGGGCCTGACTGGGTACTATAGGAAGTTTGTCAGAAATTATGGGTCCATAGTGACCCCTCTTAATGACCTGACAAGCAAAAAGATGCCAAAGAAAGTTCAGTGGACAGCAAGCTGTCAGAAAGCATTCAATGACCTAAAGCAGGCCATGTGCACAGCACCTATCCTAAAGAGTCCAGATTACTCCAAGCCATTCATTGTCCAAACAGATGCTTCAGAGTTGGGTGTGGGAGCTGTTCTGTCTCAGCTGAATTTTGATGGTAATGATCAGCCTATTGCTTTCATTAGTAGGAGGCTGACCCCCAGAGAGAAAAATGGGTCAGCTATTGAGAGGGAGGCCTTTGCTGTGGTTTGGGCCCTGAAGAAGCTGAGGGCCTACTTGTTTGGCACTCACTTCACCATTCAGACCGACCATAAGCCCCTCTTGTGGCTAAATCAGATGAAGGGTGAAAACCCCAAACTGCTTAGGTGGTCCATTTCCCTACAGGGGATGGATTTTACAGTGGAGCATAGACCTGGTACTGATCACAGCAATGCTGATGGGCTCTCCAGGTATTTCCACTTAGAGCAAGAAGACTCACCTGGTCAAGGTTAGTTTATTGTCCCAAAGTTTGGGGGGGGGTCATGTAGGAGAGGAGGGTCTGCAATCCTATGATCACCCAGATTTTTGCTTTTTGCTGCACTGGTTTACGACTTTCCCTGGCTGTGTGCCTGCTAATCAGACCCACAGCCTAGCTGTTCTCTCTATCCAAATTGTACTCAGGTACTGAATTGGCACTGGGCCCTCTCTAAGTCCCTGTACCCAGGGCTGAGGTGCACCCAGAAGTCTCCCAAGGGGCTGAAGCATGTATTGTGCCACCCCTGGGCTGACTAACTAAACTGACACAACTGGCTGCACGGCAGCTGGGGCAGGGTGGTGTAATCACCCTTTGCTTTAGATATAGTATACCTATATCTAACCCTAAAATGGACACACAGATCTCCTATCAGTCACTCCTATGGCAGGCCTTAACAATCCTGAAGGCAGAGTGCTTGGAATCGTGTGAGATGGTGCTCTGGCATGAGCTGAGCCTGTCTGCGGCTTTCGGGATCCATCCCTTAGCCGTTTCCATGATATCGCATACCATATACTCTTAAGTGCATTATAATCCTCGCGGTTATATGCCAACTCTGGTATCGCTTTATCAAAACATGTCGAGTAAGGTGTCATACGAATTGGAATACTAACCCCTCGCCAATTCTGGCGACGGGGTTAGCATTCCACCCTTCTAGAGGGACACGACATGTATGTAACCTGTAACCCCGGTTAAAGTCAGACATAGCCTTAGCTCAACAAAATGGATGCTGCCACCGAGACACAAGTCTGCCCTCCTGCTGCTGGGAGTCCTCCCAGAGCAGGAGGCAAGGACAAAGGGTTTCGTGTCAGGGGCGATGCTAGCACCGTCCCAGACGGGATTTTGTGTATCCTAGGTAGGCAGGGCTTTAGAGGAAGGTGACTGCAAGTGGCACCCCGGTGCTCACTGTGCATAGGCCGGCTGAAACCAGTTCCAGGGGCACTCCAGCCCCTGGCCTGGGGAAAGCCCGCCAAAGGAGAGGGGTGTAACCACCCCCCTCCTAGTCCCACCCATAGGGCAGGACTTAGTCGCGTGCCAGCCCCTTTTTGCAGGATAAAGGTAGGAACTGGCCCCCTTCCAAATCAGATCATCTTTGAATCCTGAACCAACTTTCTGCAAGAAGGAACTCAAGACTCTTCTCAAGATTTCTCCCTTGTGACTAAGGAGTAGTCACCCTGCAGCAGCAGGCACCAACCAAGCATCGCGGTTTGTTGCCAGTCTCTCCTTCGGATCAAGACTGCTCCAGCACGACGAGAACCGGCTTCCCTGGCACCTCTGACCTCAACCTACATCATCAGCCCAGCTGTGACCCGTGGGTGCGACGAGACCTCGAGGGACCGGCCATCTTCAGAACTGCACGACGCTTGTCCGGCACGACTCCCGAGTGACCCTCGACTGAGTGCTTTGGGGTAAGAGAAGCCCCGACCCTGAGCAGCTCCAGCACCGAAGTTCAGCCCCCCTGCATCCACAAGATCTGCGTGGGGCCCTTCTGCTCTTTGCTGCCAACCGCGTTGTCCAGGTCGCTTGCCCGTTGGCTAGTGGCCCTCTCACGACGCTCCACGACGACAACTACTGCTGGTCTGGTTGCTCCAGACTAGCCCTTGCTCCCCTCCAACAGAGGAGTACCCTGGACCCTCCTGGTCCACTCAAGACGCCATTTTAGGTCCACCGCGTGGGCCTTGCATTTGCCAAGACTTGTTGCCCCAATCCTGGGTCCAGCGACGTCGACAGCAAGAACCTTCGTGGGACAGCTCGCACCTCCATCCTGGTCGCCGACAACGCCTCCTGGTCCGAGAGACTGCAGAGCCCAGCAGCACCCACTCACCTGACTGCGGTGACTTCGCCCGGTGCCATCCTGGTGCCCACTTAATCACTGGCTAGTGATTCAGAACTTGGTCCCCTCTGCTTTCAGGTCTTCTTCTTCCCTGATCCAGGCTTGGATCTCTTCGAACTTTTCTTCACTGGCCGCCTGCCAGCAACTTCTTCTTCAGGCTCCTGGTCCGTCAACGAGGGTTTCCGACGCAACTTGAACCCTATGCAGCCGCAGCCCCTGGGCTAGGTAAACTGAGTACTCCGGTGCTCCAGCATAGTCCAACACTCTAAGTGTTCGGATCCACTCCCGTTTTCGTCCCAGCTAGTCGGGTTCGCCCGAGAACAGTGACTTTGTAAATTCTAGCTTCCATAGACTTTGTCCTGCATCCCGCGTGAGAGTGCACACTCTGCACCCGAGTTCCCTAGGCCTCCTGCTAGTAATCTAAAGGTTCAGTAGCCCAGTCCTAGCGATCCCAAAGCCTCTGAGAATAGTTACTTACCTGCTAGTAATTCGCATTCCACTTTCATAGTATATGGTTTTTCGTGCCCTTCGGGCATTTGTGTAAATTGTGCAACTTGAAGTATTTTTATAAGAGTTTTGTTGTGTGCTTAGCTCCCTGTCTCATAAAGAGCCAGGGTAGTCTTGTTATAAATAAATATCTGTTTATTTTCATAACAACTTGTGTGGTGTCCTTTCACTTGGTGTTCAAGGGGTAATGTGGTGGTAAAACAGCTGGCTTAACACGCCCTCTAGAGTCTTAGCCTTAGACTGCTCGTATCCATGCTACTAGGATAGCTGGTCTATAAGGTTGACTTACAACCAATCATCAATAAGGGTTGTTTGGACTGATACATAGTGATCACTAGAATAGTGGGCACTGCATATCAGGCCAACTTCTCACAGTGGGTTTCCCATTAGTGCAACTTCTGTAAGTACATAGCGATGGCGCTATTCACGAGATGCATGGCTAAAGCGCGCTGTATTGTGTGTCCTGAGTGTTTTGACCCCTTTCTGTTTATGTCTGAAATTAGCTCAATGTCTGTTCGTGGTTTTTCTTGATGTTTTCAGTCTATTAAGCAATATTTTGTAAGCATATTCATGGGTCTGTTGCTAAATAAAATTGTCCTTTTTAGAAAGAAAAAAATGGCGCAAACATTTTGTCATGTTTCAAGTTAGGCGTCTGTGCTTGGGCTTATAAATGAATGCGTCTAAAAATGATAGGCAAGGGATGCAGCTTGCTCTTATATGAGGAATTATCAAACATAATTGGGTTTATTAAAAATAATTATTAATTATGAAAAATAATTATTAAAAATAAGTGCTACAAAATTCGTTTTTTACTATTCATGGAGCTTAATGCTCATACTGTGACCTCCTAGCATTATAATTTAATTTGAGTTGTGTTGCACTGCATAATGAGGACATTAGCATATGACATCTTACTTAGCGCAGGTGTAAAAAACTCATTTTTCTAAGGATTTACACAAAATATGTCTAATGTCTAATATCTGTAATTTGTAAAGAACATTCTGAGGATGATTAATGTGTATCACAAGTATAGGATATTTATTTTCAAGTGCCCCAAACATCAAAGTCGAATTTGGGTAAAATAGACCATTTAAAACGGCATTCTTGCCATTTATGATAGCTTTAAAGTGCTTTAGGCTTCAGTAAATGCATACATTTAGGTGTAATACAAATTTGCAGACTGTCCCCATTTGGGGTTTGCTTTTAAATGGCCCAGTGAGATTCATTTAATGTTGCTGAAATGAGTACCACTGCATAGGGTAATAGCAAACATCTGTTCTAAAGATGGTATGTTATGTTATTATGTTTTGCGAATTAGTCACAGTAACTGTTTTAATAATCTAAGTATAGAAATAAATTGTAGCCTCTAACAGGAGTAATATATATATCATGTGTTTTAAATAGGGTTGGTTATTGCAGGTTAGAAAGAGTTGGGAAGGTTTTTTTGTCTTTTTTCAGCCTTAAGAGTGAGGAAGAGATAGAGGGCTGAGGAGCCCGCAAGGCAGATTTTGACCTTAAGGTCAGTAAGGTGGGAGTTAGGAGTAAGTGTAAACAGATGGAGAAATGATTGCTTGGAAAAGCAGGGCCTCAAAGGGTGTTGGCCCACGGGACACGCAGAGTGTCAGTGAAAGAATTTTACTTTTGGAAAGTTAAAAGGGCTTCATATTGCAAGCTGACTGACAAGATGGTAACAGTTAAGTAATGGATTTTTTTTTGTGTGTCTGTTAATGTGTATCATGTTTTGTCTTCTGATTAAAAGTTATAATTGATGTCTGTTTGTCATGAGAAATGTCTCTCTTTTGTGTGTTGCATATTTTTTCTTTTTGCTTCTGCTCACAGATCATTCATGGATTGTTCTGGGTGATTTTAAGGCTGACAAGACACGTGCGTTTGGTTGGTTGAAAAGAGAAGTGTTTTTGCGTAATTTCTTTGAAAAGAAATGTTTGTGCATTTTACATATTCATGCATTTTATCCTTTTATGAATTGTTCCTGCTGGTCCTGTGTGTCAGAAGTGACACACAGTAAGTTGCATTTGACAGCCAAATCTCCACTACCTGGTGATTTGCTGTCAAAAGGAGGGTTAGGATTTTAAACCTGACAAATTAAGCAGGCCTGAATATTGCTAGTACATGACCTGGTGGTGTGCGTCACCGCTCATTTATATATGCTATTGTTTTGTCTATGCTTTTTGTGCTTGATATACAGTGAGTATATCTGATGGCTTGACATGTCCGTTTTGTGCGTTTTTTTGCATGTTTTTGTTTTATGTTGCTGCTTATGATACTATTACAAGTTTACCTGTGTTGTGAAGGGATATACATGACGATGTGTATCCTGTACAACAGTTGGGTAGATTTGTCTTGACACTAAATTTCACAGATAGACAGACAACACTTTATCAGTGTATGTCAAATTTGGCCATAATGGTATTTGAAGAAAAGTAAAATAAAAGAAATATACAGGACCAAAGTATGTCACATGCTGTTAGTCATGTACTGCCCCTCCCCTTAAGAAACAGGCAGCCCTAAAATTATGTATCCTGAATTGGACGTAAGGATAAATTATAGATCTGTGACTTTTGTGCATGGTGACCTAGTTTTTATATTACATTAGTCAGTTTTGTTCTGCTTCCTAAATAGTGTATGGCCTTGTACCATAGAGGAAACAAGGTTTAATTTTTTTCCCTGAAAAAGGAACTGGAACATTAGCGGAGATTACCGTATATGGTGTAGCGGCCAGCGGTAGAGTTAAATTTGAAAACTATTTTGACTTTTTGTGTATCACCCATACTCTTGGTATTGTGTCACAAACTTGACTATCACCTGAGTAATTTCTTCTTCTTCCTATAGATTTTTCTTTTGACATTTCTCACCTGATTGATGTCACGTTGTGCCTAGTAATTGGGGATTTTAGCTGTATCCTAGTCCCATTTTCCCTTTTCCACATTCCTTTCACCAGTCAGCCCTTTTATTATTGTAGGTGTGTTGTTTAGGTTCACACTTCCAGATTGCAGTAATGTACTAGGAACCCCTATATTATGTATAATTCCCTTTTGTATGATTAGACTGTTTTTTAAAGAATTTTCTTTAGGCCTAACTCGATGTTTTTCAGTCTAACCGTCATGGTAGTGATGGACTGGTTAACTGACTCAATGCTATTATAAGACAAGTTTCCACATTTTGATTATTAGCCTGTGTATTGCATAGTGCACTTGATGCACAGTTATTAAAAGGGAGGTATCTACATGTCCCTGATAATCTATATTATGCAATTTTTCTTTTGAGATGTTCTAGATAAGGAATTTAGGAATACCTAGACTTAATCATGTCGTTATGTACCCTTAGATGGTGGAGGATATGCTCTCACACGGAAACCCAATTGAAGAGCCTAGAGGCACTGTTTTGCCTACTGCCTTTGTTTTTGTATTACCTTTGAGAATGACAGTGTATTTCAACGCAGAATTGTCCCATGGCGTATGGCCACTCCTTTGAAGATTGCAGGCCACCTGTTTTCAGTCCCCTTGTTATACAATGAACTGTTTAAAGCAATGCACTTGCTCCATCAGACGGCATTGAACATCACAGAACCAGAATTTCAGTGCAAAAGAGCGCCTGTCATGTACTGGTAACCTCTAACAGTGTGCAGTCCCTTGGCCTGAGTTTTGGCCACACACCCCTCCCTTTTCCTTTGCTCCAACGGAAGTGCAGTGCACCGGAGGATCCAAGATTGGCAAAAGGCACTCCATTCTGGTGCCCATGAAAGAGCAGCCTGAGCGCCTCTGACACTGAATGATGAGTGTTGGAGTCTGAGAATGGTCCCGGGTCTGCACGAGATGATTTGTGCTCATGATCAATGAAGATCATGCTATCTGTAGTGTCTGCCGCAGAGGAGAGATACTGGTGCACTGCCTTGAGACATTGAGACTTTCGAATGAGCTATGAGTGTTTGCCAGGAGGGCACTCCAACGGATACTGAGAAGCACCATTTACATGAAAGGCCTGAATGAAGAGACCTCTGCGGAAGAAAACAACAAAATAAGATTTGATGGACAATAGAAGCCTGCCAGAGAGGCTTTTGAACGGACTCTGGGCATAGTTGGTTTCACAAGTGGTTTCCGTGCGATTGCATATAATGGGTGTTAAGAGACTGATTTTTGCTGTTTTTCTGGCATTGTTTTAAAGTAGTATTCTGTTTAGTAAAAGCAGAATAAAGTCCATTCCCTGTGGAAGAGTACCCCTTTTCACCTCAGAGCATTGATGAGGATCACCACTGTTTCACCTGAACATATAATAAGTTACTGAAATGCATAGGAGCCATAAACAATTGTTACTAGATAATTTTAGGATTTGCTTTCTGCTTAGAGTTATGAAAAATTATAATTTTGTTTGTAATAGTGATCATTACTTTCTCCTGTTGTCCATATGTTCTTAATAACATGTTTTCTAGTGTTTTTAAGCATGATGTTGTCTCTGATGGGTGGGATTGTTTTCACTACCCAATTGACTTCTGCACCCACCTCCCAACCTATGTCTTTTCCTACTACTACTTCTTTGCATTCTTTTCATATCTTACCTGAACACGAGCAGATTAGAAGGTCGGAATTTGTGAATAATTCCTTTGCACAGTTTCAGCATCAATACCAGTTAGTAATGAAGACCACAAATTGTTGGGTGTGTGGTTTTATGCCACATACTACAGATAGAGGTATTCCCTATTTGGTTCTGTCATTTAGTTACAATGGGTCTGTATGGGCATATCAGACGATGTTTATTTATGCCAACGAAGTCTATCCCTTGCGTTCCATGAAAGATAATTCGAGTAATAATGCCTTAGTGAAGGGAATAACGGATAATATTGACATCGATTCAGATACAGACTGAGTGATTGCCTATGTAAGGGCAAAAGGAGGGTCTGAGGTTCTATGAATTCTGAAACCGTGGGTTCCATTTTGTGTATGGCAGCCATTTTGTGGTTGCCCTCACATAGGCCATGATTGTGGCTGAAACAAGTCTTTTAAGGACATGTCGACCTTAGCTTGAGTTTTTGCTGACTCCTGTTTGACCTGAGTGAACTGACCCTGTTGCCTGAAGCTGACCTTGTTAAACCAGTTCCTGCCCTTTAGCTGTCAAGATTGAGGATCAAAGCACAGGACATTGTAGAGTTTGGTATGCACACACACACCCCTTATCTGTTTTCTGTTCCTTCTTTTATGGTCTGTTTATGATATGGGTTGGGGTCCTTTTATTATGGGTTTGTCCGGCTTGTGTAAGAAGGAATGTTAGGTATTTTGCATGCTTGCAAAAGCTAGGACTGCCCTTACTTGTATGCTGAAGTTTGTAACCCTGAGAGCATATAAAAGGCCTCTGTTCTCTGTACTATTCAGACTACCTCATTCAGTTGCTACGGCTTCTGTGTGACATGGCCTCACTTATTAAATTTAATAAAGATGGCTTTTCATATTTTCAGCTTCTGTGCCAAGTTCTTTTTATTAGTAAGTATTCCCTGAGAATGAAGATTACAGTTCTTCAGCAGGGTGCAGTGTATGTGAAAGATAGAGCATGTACTAGTGCAGGTGACATGCTCTGGCAGTGAATTACAGACATTTTCGTTTTTCACTATTGTAAGGCTATCTTGCCCATAGGCTATCATGGGGAATGCTGTGTACAGTGGTTACCTGCATATCTTCCCATAGGAGCAAGATAGGAGATTAAAGTCTGGTATCCCTGAACTCAGAATTTAATAACACATCTTTTAGGAAAGGTGGTTTTCAAATGCTGTGTTTGAGAACAGCACTTTTAGAAAGGGGCTGTTCTCTTGTCTGACCATTCTGTGTGCCTTGGCCTGTTTGTGAATTGACTGTCTGGTTTTTGAGTGACAGTGGCTGGGTGGCTCCCAGAGGCTGAGTGAGCCATCCCTGGGCTGAATAGCTCCATCTGCATCTAGAGTGGTGGGAGGGGGTAGCACCTGGGCCTAAATAGGGCTGTGCCTGCCTTCCGTAATGCTGTCTCCACCTCCTGCTGGGCGGCTGATGACCCTGTCCCTCTCTCTGTAAGGAAAGGAGAAGCCAGGAAATCAAGGTGCTCAAGGAACACCCAGAGCTGGTTCAGACCGGTCTCAGAGCCCTCCTGCACAAAGGGAACAAAGACTATTAGGGGTATAAGTATAGGACCCCAGACTACAGAAAATTAGATCATCCTGGAGCGCATCCCCGACAGTGTGAGGAAATTCCCACCGCCTGCGGTGGCAGGTCTGAGACACCATTTTATGGCTACTCATGTGGGTGGCACAATCAGTGCTGCAGGCCCACTGGTAGCATTTGAATCACCAGCCCTGGCACACTCAGTGCACTTTACTAGGGACTTCTTGATATTACAAATATGCCAATCATGGATAGCCAATCACACTTACAATTTACTCAGGGAGCACATGCACTTTGACACTGATCAGCAGTGGCAAAGTACCCAAAGCATCTTAATCAGCAAAAACGAAATCCAGCACAGCGTCAAAAATACAGGAGGTAGAGGCAAAAAGTCAGGGGAAACCTCGCCAAAGATGCCAGGTCTAACATGTGTCCCCTCCAGCTGAAAGTGGGGAGAACTGCCCACCCTCTCGGGAGTTCTCTTCACTAAGGCGGAAGAATCTGGACAGACCATCAGCGTTGGCGTGTACCAGGGCAGTGTTCTACCGTAAAGTCCATTCCCTGAAGGGAGATGGACCACCTCAACAGTTTTGGGTTCTCACCCCTCATTTGCATCAACCATCTGAGGGGCCTGTGGTCTGTCTGAACCCAGAAGTGAGTCCCAAACAAGTAGGGCCTCTGCTTCTTCAGAGCCCAGACCACAGCAAAAGCTTCTCTTTCAATTGCACTCCACCTCTGTTCCCTGGGAAGTAGCCTCCTACTAATGAAAGCTACAGGTTGGTCCAAGCCCTCGTCGTTGATCTGTGAGAGTACTGCTCCCACACCATGCTCTGAAGCATCTGTCTGCACTATGAACTCACTGGAGAAGTCAGGAGCCTTGAGCACAGGCGCAGTGCGCATGGCAGTCTTCAGGGCATCAAAAGCAGTTTGACAGGCATCGGTCCAATTTACTCTCCTGGGCTGCTTCCTTGAAGTCAGCTCTGTCAAGGGGGCAACGATGGATCTGATTAAGACGGGGGAGGAAGCAGACGCCCTAATAGCTAAGATCAGAGATAAACAAGGGGGACAAGGGGGGGGTGTAGATTAGGAGGGTCATTGACACATACATGAAATACAATCATTAGGAATGTCGGAAAACAAAACTCTTAATTAAAATGTGATAAGTAAACATGCTCCATGGAGGGGAGGATGGCTAAATAGGCTTTTGCCTATTAGTAGGGAGGGTTCCTCAGGGATGGGATGGGCACGCAGAATGGGAGGGTGGGGTCAGGGGACGACGGGGGGCACATGGGTGGGGAGCAGTGGGAAAAAAGGAAAAAAAATTCGACCTCATCTCAACAATTTGGGTACCACATCGGGTCATGAGGGGGGCCTAATTTTGGTAGAAATCGGGGGAGGAGACAGGCGTGATTATGGGGGGTAGAAGGACCATCTTTGTATCCTGGAACGTCAACGGGTTAAGGTGTGCCCGGAGGCAGAGGTTAATTTTTAAGTATCTTGAACTCTCTACCGCTCAAGTTTGTATGCTGCAAGAGACTCATCTGAGCTACGAAGAAAGCTCTTTAATTTTCTCGAAGGTTCCCTGGGTGAAGTGCTTTGGTGCTTCAAAACAGACGTCCCAAAATAGGGGGGTGGCTATTTTGATTAAACATGGAACACCTTGTAATATATAAAAAACACAATCAGACTCCTCTGGTAGGTGGCTGACGGCTCAATTGGCATTTGGAAACGTAGAAATATTCTGTGCCTCTTTTTACGGCCCAAATATAGACGACCCAACTTATATCCACAAACTACAAGCTGTGTTGATGTTGGAACCTCCACCATATGTGATCGGCGGAGATTTCAATGTTTTACTGGACCCACTCAAAGACAGATCTAATTTGAGTCACTATAAAGGGGCAGTAAAGGTACGTCGAGCACTAATCAACATGATACACGACTTGGATCTAGTTGATATATGGAGGGGGAAAAAAGGAGACCAGCAGGGTTTTACCTTTTTTAGTAAAAAGCATCACCACTCCTCAAGGATTGACTATATCTTTATTGATAGAGGGTCAATGATCAATCTAGTAGAGATAACAGTTCTCCCGAGTCACCTTTCAGACCATGCTCCTATCCAATCAATTTATTTGAGTAAAGAGGCACAGCGGCAAAAGCCAAGGTGGACTCTAAATAGGGCTAAGTTACTAGACCCGAGTTGATTGTAGCTATTCAGGCCCCTACTAAGGAATTCTTCTATCTAAACTCAGATTCCACAACATCAGATATAGTCTGGGATGCATATAAGGCATGGTTAAGGGGAAAACTACATGGAATTATATGCTATAAAAATAGGATTGAAGCTGAGGCACTGAAGGGGGTTGAGGGTAGGATAAGTGATTTGGAGAGAGAAAGAGACGGTGCCAGTAGGGGGGCCCCGGAGCAATTTACTCAGATTATGAGGAAGCTGGAGGAGACAAGGGCTGAGTATAGAGGAATCTTAGAAGCTAAATGTAGGGCACAGTGGACCACCACAAGGATGCAGAACTATGAATATGGAGAGAAGGCTGGCGCCCTCTTGGCCTGGAAAGCCAGGACTGACCGTGCCAGGAACGATATAAAGGAACTTATCATTAACACCAATGGCGATACCTCAAATAAGGTTGAGGATATGCAGTCCTGTCTTCTCTCCATCTTCTCAGAGCTGTATAGAGAAGATTCAGCTCCCCTGCCGAGCACGGTCCAGTCATTCCTTATGGATAAACAGCTTCCTGTACTCTCAGAAGACAGTAAAAACAAGCTAGAGGCCCCCTTTACCTTGGAGGAGATAGAAGCACAGATTAAGAAATCAAAAAATAATAAGGCAGCAGGCTCAGACGCACTTCCTAGTGAAATATACAAGCTCCTTAATGCGGAGCTATTAGATATCCTGGGGGACACTTTCAACTCAATATACAGCCTAAATGGAAAGGTCCCCAACACATGGAAGGAAGCAATAATTGTATTGATCTTAAAACCAGGCAAGGACCCGAAGAAGGCAGATTCTTATCGTCCAATCTCCCTGCTAAATGCTGATTATAAGATCTTCATGGGCATTTTGGCAGGGAGATTGGCAAAACTGATCCCGAAGTTAATACACACGGATCAGAAAGGGTTTGTCGCAGGGAGGTTCATACAGAACAGACGCAGCTCTTAATAGGAAATATAGATCTGGCCGTTCAGAAAGCAGAGCCCTTGGCCGTCGTCGCTTTGGACGCGGCCAAGGCCTTTGATAGAGTCTGCTGGGTGTTCCTCTGGGAGGTCTTGAGGATTATGGGGTTTGGTCCAATTTTCATACATACCCTGCAGAATTGTTATCAGGGTGCCTCTGCTCGAATACTGTTAAACGGGCTCCTCACGGAGAGTTTTAACATCCAGAGAGGAACTAGGCAGGGGTGCCCGATCTCGCCCCTCCTATTCAACCTGTATGTGGATCCCCTGGCGCAGATGTTGAGACTGGATGATACAATCCTTCCATTTAGTTCAGAACAATACAGCTCCAAGTTAGCTCTGTATGCCGATGACGTAATACTGTACACAAGCGATCCAGAGGTTGCAATCCCTAGGGTGGAGGAGTGTATGAGTGAGTATGGGTCCTTATCCGGGTTTCTTGTCAATAAGACCAAGACTGAGGTGATGTGTTGGAATTTAGAGTGGTCAGGAAGAGTAAGTAAAGAACTGAGATACCTAGGGATCTGTGTAGTAAAGGAATTGGAGAAGATACCTGAGCTCAATTTAAACAGGGTGGCGAAGGAGATCGATAGTCTCTTCAGTAGATGGAGGAACCTCCCCTTGACTATTTACGGAAAAACCAACCTGGTAAAGATGGTCATTCTACCCAAGCTGACATACCTTTTCTCCTCTATACCCTTAACATTCCATAACAAAAGTTTAATGAAGATTCAGAGTAAGATCGGGAACTTCATTTGGGGTAATAAGGGAGTCCGCCTGGCGTGGAAAAAATTAAGACGCAGGTTAAAAA
This sequence comes from Lissotriton helveticus, assembly GCF_964261635.1. Classification (NCBI taxonomy): domain Eukaryota; kingdom Metazoa; phylum Chordata; class Amphibia; order Caudata; family Salamandridae; genus Lissotriton; species Lissotriton helveticus. The sequence continues at coordinate 1,208,048,718 of NC_136068.1, forward strand.
AAGGCGGGTTAGCCCTACCTGATGTTAGGCTATATGCTGCAGCATTTCATTTTAAAAGCATACGGACGCTTCTGGTTAAGCCGGGTGAGTCTGCCTGGGGGAGGCTGCTGGGTGAAATGGTGCGAGTAGTAGGGGGTGGAGACGGTGAGGCTTTTCTGTACAAATTTGGCTCGCCCAGATTTTTCAAGCGGGTGCGCCTGAAGGTATTGAGGGCAGCCTTGGAGCTATGGTATAGACTTAGAAGGGGCTGGGGCATTGGGTACTATTCTGACAATGCCCCGGTTTGGGATGCACGGGGAACGCCAGACTGCCTACGGGACAGTTTGGCATTGCCGATAAGAAGGGCAGGCATCACAGTTTGGTCTGAACTGTTAGACTCCGGGGGGATACATCCATGGGAGTACCTGAGGGCAAAGATCGGGCCAGGGCTCTCAAGATTTAAATATATACAGCTAACATCTTGGTATGAGGCAGCAAAGGGGGAGATCAGAGGGAATAGAGAGATCGAAGCCTTGTGGAAATCCACCCTCCCAATGAATAAAGAAATCTCTGTTTGGTATAAAAATATGTTGGAGATGGAGGACCACGAGATGCCCCCCTCAGCGTTGGTATGGGTGGGAACCCCCCTCGGACAGTCAATAGAGTCATTGTACGAGCCATCCCTATTGACCCTGTACAAATATATTAAGCCTGCTTGTTTAAAGAAAAATCATTTCTTTGTGATCAATAGACTCTATTATACCCCAGCGAAAATCGCAAAATTCGCCCCAGATCCAGCTCCCAAATGCCCTAGATGTGGAACACCTCTCGCAAATGACCTACACATATTTTTTGAGTGTCCATCTCTTGAAAAATTTTGGAATGAGGTGGGGGATAACATTCAAGATATTTTTAACATCAATATTGTGATTAACATGACATTAGTGTTTTTCGGGGATGACGGCGGCCTCAGTCAAACCCTCCCCCAGAAGGCCAGAGGGCTATTACTTTACTTGATCCTGCTGGCCAGAAGGGAGATGTGCAGGAAGTGGAGGGACCCTTTACCGCCGCAAAGAGAGGATTGGCTCAAGGCTGCATTTTCTATGGCTCGCTTAGACTATGATGGTGTGGAGGACAAGACAATGAACATCTGGCACCCCTTTGTGAACTGGGGTAAGAATTTAAGTCTAACTTAACATAAATGGTCCAATGATTACACCAGGGTCCCTTACAAAGATGGGGACGACCCAAGCGAGTGCGGTAAGCCGTGGGGCCCACAGACTACGAAGGCGGCTTCATAAGACCCGCAGAGGCTTGAAAGGTGAGATGAGGACAAAAAAAAAAAAAAAAAGGGGGGGCAATGATGGTGCCATATTCCTTGACAAACCGTCGGTAATACTCGGTGAGACCTAAAAAGGCTCTCACCTCTGTCTGGGTCTTGGGGGGCTCCCAAGCCAGAATGGCATCAATCTTTGCCTGTAGGGGCGCCACCCGGCCGCTCCCTACCTAGTGTCCCAAGTACACCACAGATCCCTGCCCTATCTGGCACTTACTGGCCTTTGATATTGAGGCCTGCCCTTAATTGTGATTGCTTATATGGTTTTGCAAAGCATACCGAATAAAAGCATATTTTGACTTGACTTGACTAGTGAGGCCTGCCCTTTGCAGAGCCTTCAACACTTCACAGAGGTGTTGCAAGTGTTCTTCCCACGTGGAGCTGAACCGGTCATTACCTGGTTGACCAGTCTCTGGAATGTGGCAGGGGCGTTCTTCAACCCAAAGGGCATGACAGGAACTGGAAGTGCCCCTCTGGCGTTGAGAACGCAAACCTCTCTTTGGCACCCTCAGATAAGGCAATCTGCCAGTACCCAGATGTTAAATCAAATATACTGAGGTACTGGGCAGCTCCCAACCTATCCATAAGCTCATCCGCCCTGGAGATGGGGTGTGCGATAATCTTGGTGACTGCATTGAGCCCACGGTAATCCACACAGAACTGGAGTTCTGGAGTGGCACCTGGCGCAGCAGCTTTTGGCACTAAGACCACTGGGCTAGCCCAGGGGCTGATGGAGGGCTCAATTACCCCTAGCGCCAACATCTTGGAAACCTCTTCCTTGATGCTGGCCCTGACCTTGTCATCTACCCTCTACTGGCTGCCATAGACCGAGTGGTCACACAGACCCACTCAGGAAGACCCAACATCTCCATATGAGCCTGGTGTTCCACTTCCTTCCACAGGGAACTCTCCAGGTCATTACCCAGCAGACACTCTACAGGCATGGATGGACTCACAAGGCGCACCGGGTGAAGTACATTGGGAATGACCTGCTCTTCAGACACCCACTGACACCTCACGGATGTCACACTGGCTCCTGTGTCTCTCAGAGCCTCTATCTCCCTCCCATTGATGGTCACCTTCTGTGTTAGGGGGCAGATAGGTATCCTGGACCATCTCTTGGTCTCCTAAAGAGACAAGGGTCATGACTGCTAACCCCTCCTCCCCACTGGAAATTAACTCCCCTCCCAAAGCGACACTTGCTAAACACCGGGCTGGAGCACCAGTGTGTGCTGGAGGTTTCTTGGTGCACCTAGAGATAACATATCCTACCTCATTGCAGTGATAGCAGGTAGAGGGACCCCTGCTGTCCCTTATGCCCCTAGGGGGCCAATTGTTGCTTGGGTTTGGGGGGCTAGGACTCCTTACCCTGGGAACTGTTTTGGGGCCCCTGAGAGAACTCCTTTTGGTTACCCTTGTTCCCCCCACTCTTCTACTGGGGACCCTGACCTTTGGATGGGGTACCCACAATTCCTCTGTGGACCCTGGTACTGGTCCAGCGGTCTGCCTCCTTGGCAAGCTCAATGGGGTCTGTCAGCTTGCTGTCTAAAAGATGCTGGCGCAGCTCTGGAACACAAAGACTACTCAAGTGCTCCCAACTAATTAAATGCAACAACCCCTTATAATCAGTTACTTTGCTGCCCTTCATCCAACCTTCCAGTGCACGCAAGTACAGATTCACACACTCCATCCAAGTATCAGACTCTTTCTTCTTGGAGTTCCTTAACTGCAGTCTGTACTGCTCTGGAGTAAGTCCATACCTGAGACATAGGGCCTCCTTCATATTGGGGTAGGTCATGGTACCTGCTAATTCTAAGGGCTCTAGAGCACTCCTCCCAGAAGTCTCAAAATGTTTCCACAGGCCCGCCCCCAATGCTGTTGAGGCACACCATTCATTCTTAATGCAATCTCATAAGTAAACCAGGCATAGATATCCTCACTCCTATTGTAATTCTGTACCAGATCCTTGGGAATATATACTTTACCCCCCTGCACTGGTTGTGCGCTGCCACCATTTGAACCTGACTCCAGCTCCTTAGCCTTGATGTCCAGTTCTCTCATGCTCAACTCATGAGCCAAAAGCCATTTCTTTTCTTCCAGGGCACGGGCATTCTTGCTCTCCTCCGTCACCCTGTCTCTCTCTTTCTCCATTTCTAATTGCTTCATCTTTAACCTCATGACTTCCAAGTTATAATCTCTCTCTCTGTGATTCTCCTCTAACTCTTCTGGGGTGAGACCCCTGCTGGAATGGTTGCTGCCAGCCCTTGACCCACGATTGCCCACTGGCAAATCTTGGGGTTGAAACCCCTCCCTTCCACTTGCATCATTTCCCTCTTGGGCCTCCCACCAGGCCTTCAAGATTCTCTGCAGCTCATCCTTTCTGAAGCTGCTCTTTATGGGGCACTCAAACTTTTTGCAGAATTGCTTGAGCTCCTCAACTTTGTATGAATACAAATCCTCAATAACAAACTCCAATTCTGCCTCCACACTTGGTGCCTTTCCATTCTGAGACATGATGCTTTGAAGAGTTACTCAAAAATAGAACCCAAAAAAATCCAAACACAGTATGTGGCTGCGTAGTGGTCTGCACTAAACTAGTGATGTACACCAATCACTGTGGGTCAAGTACAAATACAAGTTCAAATCCTCACTGCTGACCACCAATGTTCAGGGTCTCTAGTTGGCACAGGTAGGTACTTGTGACAAATAGGGACCCTGGCCTCTAGTCAGGGTAAGGGGGATACACTGTTTAGATAACCCCTGCTCACCCTCTTGGTAGCTTGGCACGAGCAGACAGGCTTATCAAAGGCAATGTGTAAAGTATTTGTACTAACTCTCGCAGTAACACAGTGAAAACACTGCTCCGGGCAGACGTCCTTGTCTGTGCAGGTGCTTTACCTGTGTCAAGCTGTTCTCCTGCTTGTCCCCCTGGGGCTGGCGCTGTCTGGCCCGTACTGCGCTTTTGAGCCCTTAGCCGCGTGGTCCAGGCGCTGTCTGGTGGCTTGTTTCCCTTGAAGTGGCAGCTTAGCGAGCCTCTGCCGGGTGTACACATGGCCCGGGTCTTGCGGCGCGTTTATGCGCTTTGCAGGGCTTGTGTGTGGTCCTTGGGCTTGCGGGGCTAGTCTGGGCCGCCGTTCCTGTCTCACGTGGTGCTCCTCTGTTCGCACCCGGCCCTGCGCCCTTCTGCGCTGGCGTGTGGGCCGTTGCCGCGCTCGTGTAGAGATTGGGGTCGTCTGGGACGTGACCGCGTGTGTTGTCGCGGGTCCGTTCACAATCCGATCCTCGTTGCCATTGTGGAAGTCAACCCTTATGAGTAAAAGAACACTTGGAGCCTCACGGTGTTTAGTTGAGAACCTTTATTTATAAGGTTCCTCTCTACCGAGCGCGGCACCTCCGCACTCCACTTTCGCGCTGCCCACAATGCCGGAACCGCGTCATACCGCTTCCGGTTCCGGCAGTCAGCTCCGCGACTAGAGCGCTACACCACCCCGAGCAGCCTCCAGATACCGGGGTGCCCATGCACTGAGCAGCCCGCCCCCAGCAACCTCCCCCTTCTTTGCCTCCCCTTGTTTTCCTTCCAGGCCTCGGCTGACTGCAGCTAGCCAACTGGAATGGGGCTCAGTTCAGGGTGACAGGAAGGTAGGGAGGCTGCAGGCAGGGACTTTATTCCTTTGCCATTAGAAGAGAAAACATGTGAAAACGTAATCCCTCGTAAGGCCCCTCACAAAATAACAGGTTCCTCCTGAAATGCACGGACGTTACCTTTCAATTCACTCGCACCGCTCATGTCATGTGTGGGGCCTTTTATAGAATGGCGGGTTGGGGGGCGCTCAGACTGTTGCCAATGAACCCCTCAGCTCAACCGAGAACTAGGGGCGTTCTGGTCTGTAGGGAAGCGAGGAATGTTGGTGACACGTTTCTGCGACCGGCAGGGCTGGGGCAGTGTCAGTCGCATGCCGGGCTCCCTCTAACCACATCTTACTATGTGGTGTACGCTGCACTTCATAAATGTTGGGTAACGTTAGAGGAGGGGTGAGAAGTTTATCTTTTTCAATAAAGCATGCTGTGTAAGAATGTACCTGGCGTGAAATCTGATCGCTAGGGGATGACCTCGCCTTGCAGACACCAACCAGGAGACTGGGTCAAGGAAAAAGTGTCTCTATTGTCTAATTTTTATTGTCCAGGCAACACTGTCTCCTCAAACAAGGAAAAAGAACATATGTAAAATTGCGTGTGCACACATTTTGAGAGGTTTTGCCTTTGGTGATCCCGTAGTCTGCAGGTGACTCATAGGTCTCGGGTGCAGAACACCGACTTTCACACTGCATGCATTTTCTGCTGGAGTGCAGTATTTAATTCTCACAAACAACCTCATGCAGCTTAAAAGGACATTAATTGTCGTTGGGCCCATTTTCCATACCATGCCTTGAAGTCCGGCTGATTGACATCTAAGCGCCTGCTTGGAATGCTTCCCCTTGCCTTTGACTCAGGCTGGTATCTGTGTCAGCCAAAAAGAAGCATCTTGTTAAGCTTAGGCCTGGTGGGAGAACCTCCATTTTCCTTAGGTGCAATTTGATACGCATCACCGGCTCTATGGAGGAGGGACGTTTTTCTTTTAATTTCTTCTACACAACAAGTATTGGCATAGCCAATAGGTCTCGCCTTTGGGACCTTATAAGTATTTAATCACGCAGCACAGTATCCTTGGTGCAACATCAACTGTTGCATGGCTAAACACTTATAATGTCCCAAAGGCGAGACCTATTGGCTATGCCAATGCTTGTTTTTATTATTATCAAATAAAAGGCCCAGGAGCTGCACACTTCTACTGGGCAGCTTTCTTCTACCTCAATGTGCAGGATGCACATACTTTATATTTTTATTTTACCGCTATGGGATGGCCGTCCACCATCTCCGAACATTAGGTTAAAAATAAAGTAAAAAGATGGCTGCTGCATATGGGTGCATAAGACTGCATATGAAAGGTGGCCTTCTTAAATGCTTTTTCTTTATGTTTAATAAAAAATATTGAAAGATTGTCTCTTGCCTTGTGTGCACACAGATGGGACCTGTTGGGAAGGGAATACCACCCGCATGGTATGCAAAAGTGTTCCCCTGCCCTGAGTGCGCAATTGTGTGTGTATATCTTACATTCTGACTTTTATATTGGCCCTGGCATCATACTAATGTACTACACAGAAGCCTAGGCCTGGCACTACATATGTGAATTGTAGGACATGTTCTCTGATCTGGAGCGGCGCACCAAGATTACTGTTCTTTTTCTGAGAATAGGTTGTAAATACAGCTCCCTGTTTTCCGTTTTTATTGATTTTTGTAGATACAGACAAAAAACATTGTGTTTCATGTCTATTTATTTTTATAAGCGGAAAAATACAGATAATCTGGCTTCTTCTGAGTGAGTCTCCATGCTGAGATTAATGAGTTTCGCCAATAGATGTATATATTGACAGCATGGCCAACAGCTGTACATATTGATTATATGGGGAGTAGCAAAGCTGTATGAGATTTGCTTAAAAGACAGTATATCTCAACATGTATTTGCGCTATTATGCTATTTTTTATGGGGGTTCATTATTTTATTCTTTTTGACTCTGTAATGTGCCAAAACCTGACAGACATCAAAGTATGAGTGCACGTTTATCTGTTAAATAAATGCGGAAATATACAAGTTATCACCTCATCTGTTCACAAAATAAATGTGGCTAGATACCAAGAAGATGGCCAAAAAATAAATATGGGTAAATAGAGATGGGCCCTACTTATAAAGCAGTGGCACATTATGTTTTGAAATTCATAGTGTGACAGGACCATTTTATCTGAGTCAGACAGAGTGGCCTACTGTCTCCCTCGTTTAATGTTTAGCCTGTTATGTGAATACCCAGAACCTTGTCTCATATCATATGTCCATGTAGTATGTGTGTGGCACAGTACAGGTGCAATAGTAAGACTTTGTGTATGAGTATGAGTACTGACACAAGTAGAATCAGTTTTCGATGCTCATTGGTTTAGCATGGAACAAGATGGAGGATGAGGACAACTTATCCAGACAGTGAAAGTGTTTTGCCGGCATTCCTGTGGCTTGAAGGTGGAAATTCAGACACTGAACTGAGGAGTATAAAGATGGACCAGGCTTTAGAAATTCATTGAAGACTTTGTTAGCAAGGGGCTGCTGTTTTATTCTTCTTTTGCACTATCACTTTGTGTTTGATAGGGGTGGAGGATGGAACAGCAGTTTTTGTTGTTCAAGGTGAGGACATTTCTATGTCAGACCTGCCTTTTTGTCAATCTGTGATTACTGCTTTAGACAAGCTAAAGAAAAGCAAGTGTAGAAACATCACACGTTGTTTTGCCCATGTTGGGGGTGTTCCAGTTTGGAGAGAACTACACTGCTACCTACAGCGAGAACAATCATTTCCACCGAAGAGGGGTGTGGAGAGCAGCCAGAGAAGGCTATTTGAATGAAAAGCAGCCTAAACCAGTCCTAAAGTTTGAAACAGTGGCTCTATGTCCACTGTCTATAATATGTTTATAATCAGCATTTGCAATGCAATAGGTCTCACATTAGGAAAGTTTGAGCTATTGGTCTTGTAAATGACAATTTTTTTATTTATGTGTTAGTTTTGAAAATAGCTAAATTAATAGCTTTGTCATTTACAATGCCAATAGTTATAACTTTCGCAAATGTGGCACCTATAGCATTTGTAATGCAGCATGTGTTGTATTTACGTGACTTACATGTATTGATATTACAAATAACAATGGTTTTTAATTTTTTTTCAATAATTAATACTTAAATAAAAGTTATTGTAATTTATAATGACAATAGCTTAAAGTTTTGTAAATAACATTTGTGAAGATTATGTTCAGTGTATTTTATTGTGACGAAAATCCAAGAACAGAAGTGAAATATTAACATCTTTTTGTTACATTTGTAATAAAGCTTGAAACATTGAGAGAACATATTTGAACCAGGTGTTGTTGAATGGTTGCACAGATTGATGCTGTGGTGGCGCTGATTGAGGTTGTGTTTTGTTATGCTATGTTTTGTTATGTTATGCTATGTTTTATTATGCTGTGCTATGTTTAGTTTTGCTATCCTATGCTTTGTTTTGTTATGCTATGCTATGTTTAGTTTTGCTATCCTATGCTTTGTTTTGTTATGGTATGCTATGTTTTGTTATGCTATGCTATGTTTTGTTGTGTTTTGCTATGCTATGCTTTGTTATGCTATGTGTGGTTCTGAAAATTCTGGACTCGTGTAATAAACTTTGCCACAGTATGACGATTTTGGTATCAAAAGACAGAGAATGGCTAGTACACTATGTACAAGCATTTTCGTCATATTCCAGTAACGATTTCACCTCGAAATCGTCATTTTCGTCCTGAACCCTTGGCTTCCATTTTGTGTACGGCAGTCATTTTAGAGTTGCCCTCACATAGGCTTATAATACAGCCAAATTCGATTCCAAAGGACACATACACCTTAATTGACTTCTCTGTGACCTGAGCAAGCTGAAACCATTGCCCCAGGCCGAACCTGCCCGACCAGTTTCTTTCCCAGTGGCCGAGCGAGATAGCATCCAGGCACAACATGCCATAAACCTTTTCATCGCACGCACACCCTGCCTAACCTTGCTCACACCTGTCCCTGATTCTTTACATATGTCTTGTTTTATGAGGAGGAGGTGCCCGTTTTTATTGGGGGTCCACCGATATCTGATGAAAATATTGGGCCTTGCCGGGTAATTTGTTGTGGGCTGGATGAACTGAAATGTGGGATTGTCATCATGACTCTGCTTTTTCTTTGTAGTGAAAATATGTGAATGGTCTACTGTAAATTTAAGAATGTTTGCCCGAAGCATAATATTTTGTATAAAAAGAGGAGCCTGGCTTTGTAAGATTGAGCAGTCTCCTGAGAATATACACACCGTGTTGTTGTACTTCTAGGACGCCTGTTACTTGGTTGCAGCCAATAAATTCGATCTTTGACTTCACCTAGAAGACTCTGAGTTTCTGTGGTCTGAATCAGGAAAGTACTCGAGGTCTTAGGGTGTACCCTGACACCACTGGGTTACCGGTTCGGTACCGGTTCGGTACCGGTTCTGAAAAACCCAGAACCTCAGCTGGCGCCCAACATGGGGCGATACCAACGGTACCGGTCCAAGCCAGAGGTTCGTGAGGAGCTTCGTGTGAAAATTCTGGAGGAAGGCTGCCACTTCATCGACCCCTGCATGTCGACGTGGTCCGAAAGTCTTTGCTGCGAGGTTCCCCGCTTCCCGACGGCTACGAAGGACTGCTGCCCTGGCTATCACCCTGATTTGGACCCTTGATGTTTGGTAGAGCGAAACGATAGACGAGTCTTCTGGTGACGTCATCGATATCTCAGTTAAGTATAAGTGGAGCGTCTCCCAGTCCTTAGTTGGTTCTTAGTTTGGTATCCCTTGGGATCTTTGATTTGGAACTTGCAAGTACCAAAGCCGAAGGACTCGTGTATTCACGAGAATATCGTATTCGATAATCCTTTGAAGTTTGAAGCTAGACTAGAGAGTCAAGATGCCTGGTCTTAGCAGACTTGGAAATTTGTTTTGTCTTGGTTGTAATAGGGATTCCCGATTGGAGGACTCGTGTCCGGTTCCTCCGATTGGAACTCCAACTTATGAACTGTATGTGAAACATGCAGTAGGCCCCATCACATATAATGAAGTGTGGATCCGCTACACCAGAAAAGATGGTGTTCTAAAATGGCCCCAATATGGTAGCTTTGACACGGAAATCCTAGATAATCTAGAAGTTAAACTTTTTAAGAAGAAAGCCCGGCCGGCGATGTTTGACTCTTTCCGCCTATGGCGTAAGGAAGCCAAACAGAAGGAAATTAAATTAGCGATGAAAAATAGGAGAGAAAGGGGTATATCGATAATGCAAGCTGCTATGCAGTATAAAGATAACGAAGAAGAACAGATGAGTGAGCAGTTGCACAGGCAACGTAAAATGGTAACCGATAAATGTTATCCGGTTTTGCCGCCTCTTCAGCAAGATGCAGCAAAAGACCTTGAAAAAGACCCCCTAATGTCGCATTTGTTGAGTTCGCCACCCCCCTATGTGCAGAATGCTACGGCACCTCCGCAGCCTTTAGCTGCGCAACCTTTGGTTGTAATGCCTCCTGCTCCTCCACAACCACCAGCTGTTCTTCAGTTGGCTCCTATTCCTCCGGGGCAGCCTCCTCAAAGGCCACCGGCTTTGACATCTGCTCTGCCTTTACTTCCTACAACTTTAACCACTATATGGACTACCACTCCTGGTATTCCTTCTGACACTGCCTCTGCGTCTGCCTTGCCTCACCCTGCTTTTCCGCTTGTCTTTTCATCGACTTCTCCCTCTGTTCGCCAGAGAATGACTAGCACTGTTGCTAGCCTTCTATATCCTCTCTTTGGAGCAACAAGTGCTACCCCTGTCACAGAGCGTAAGCAGTTGCGTAGCCAACTGCCTGATTCTAGGGAGAAGGAAACGTTGAATTATTTGGCACATAAATGGGTTACCGATCCGGTAACATATGAGCTAGAATCTGTTATGGATCTCTTCCATCAGTGGGAAGAACTGAAGCAGAGGTACGTTTTTGACAAAATGTGTACTTTCCTTTGTGAGGATAGAGAGGAAAATGATTTGGAGCCCAATCCGCCAGAGTTGTGTCGTGTACGGTTTGAATTTGGGAAAGGCGCAATTGTGGGTTCAGATGTTAAGAAAGCAGTTGCGACATTGTTGTCATAAGGACTGAAGGTGTTTCTCGTCATTGTTTGAGTCTGATTCCTCTGTTAAAAAGAAAGTGAGACAGTATCCCATGAGAGTAGTTCCCCCACAATGGAGGGAAGGGGACGCGAATGCTAATCCGATCATTCTGCCTCATTTTCAGCGTGTTTGGGTACATGTTCCTTGGAAGCGAGCTGAAGTCTTGGCCCTTAAGCAGACATTACCTGATCCCCGTAAGAATCTTGCTGGGTATTACAAGGAATTGTCACAGACTGCAGGTTCATGCATCATGAATTTAGCTGACATAGACATGTTGTTTGGGAATGTTGTTCCACAACCATTATGGGGAAAGATTCGTCATGCAGATCATGATCAAGAGTTAGGTGACTCATGGGCTAATATTGCTGCTGCAGATGCCCGACAAGTTGGTGGTGCTAAACCAGAGCCTTTAGTAGCAGAACTCCCTGATAAGATCATTGATTACATGAAAACTATAATGCCTGCGATGCGTGTGAATTGAGATAAATTGTCTGCGTGTAAGCAGAAGAAAGATGAAACGGTGTCAGATTTCTTCACCAGGTTTGAAGAAACGTTTGTCGACCACAGTGGTCAAGATATGAGAACAGAAGGTGGCCAGCGATTGTTCGTCGATAAATTTGTGCATAATTTGCTTCCCGAGTTGTGTAAAAAGTTAAAGGATTCAGAGAGTTCTTGTGCAGTTTCCTCTTCAGCACAAATATTGGCTACTGCACAATATTACGAAAATCAAGATAAAGATGAGAAAGATAGAGCAGAAAAGAAAACGAAAGAGTTGAAAACGAAGGTTCTGTTACAACAAGCATATCCGCCACGTGGTGGTCAAAATAGTGGTGGTCAGAGTAACTATCAGAATAACTATCAGCAACCTCAACAGTTTCAGAGGAACTCGCAAAGAGTCGAGTATACTCAACCACGTGTCCCTGTAGGTCCCAATCAGTGTTCATATTGTAAGGAAGAGGGTCATTTTAAGTATAGTTGCCCTATTTTGTTACAGCGTGGAAATGGTGTTTCTGGCGCAAGAGGTCGAGGTGTTCAACAAGCTCCTAGAGGTAGAGGACGTGGAAATTTTCCCCAGAACGCGCGTTCCTTTCCGCCTCAAAATTCAATGAATAGTTTTGATCAGCAGAATAACGGATCTGGTAGGACGGCTCAGTACTATGCTGATGACTACTATGCAGAAGATGAGCACATGGCAGGTAATGATTGCTAGGACAGCCGTAGACAAAGAGAGGGAGTTGTTTCAGTTCCAGTAGATCAGAGTGGGCCTTACGTTGAGGTGATTACATCATGTGTGTCAGAGCCTTTTCTGTTGGATACTGGTGCTACAAAGAGTTCTATTATGCACTCTAAACTCCCTGGCGCACCTTTGTCTGGCGAAACGAATGTATCAGTAGGTTTCTCTGGCGCCCCAGTTAGAAATCCGATTTCTGACCCTTTGTCCCTTTCTGTTGGACCTTGTGAATTGGAAGCACCCCTTATTTTAACGACAGGTTGTGGTGAAAACTTGTTAGGATTGGATCTGTTAAAAAGATTGTATGCGACTTTGTACTGTACTCCTTCGGGAGTACAACTTACACTGGGTAAGAAAGTGGTTTCTCCAATGTATTTGTCAAGGGATAAACTTCCAACAGAATTGTCGTTTCTTCCTAAAAATCTTTGGGCTACTGGTCCTAATGATGTAGGTCTTTTGGAAATACCGCCATATGTTGTAACATTGAAAGCCAATGTTAAAATGCCACGCATTCCCCAATACAAAATTTCTAGTGAAGGTGAGAAAGCGTTGTTAGCCATCATTTATGATCTGATTGAAAAAGATGTAATTGCAGAGACAAGAGGCAACGTTTGCAATAGTCCTGTTCTGCCTGTTTTGAAACAAACTGATCCTTCCCAGCCACCTGTTTACAGATTTGTGATTGATCTTAGAGAGGTGAATAAAATAGTTGTGCCACAATTTCCAGTTGTTCCTGACATCACTGCCCTATTGACTATGATTCCAGCTTCTGCCACCTGGTTTTCGGTGATTGACTTGAAGAATGCTTTCTTCAGCATCCCGATTGCTGAGGAGAGTAGGAATATTTTTGGCTTCAGTTTAGGAGGTCGAAGCTTCCGCTTTAAACGTGCTCCCAGGGGCTACTGTGAAAGTCCATCAATATACAGTCAAGCTCTAAAAACACAGCTTGATACGATTGTTTTACCTGATGGCGCTACCCTCATTCAGTATGTTGATGATTTGCTTGTTGCTGCAGATACCGAGGAAATTTGTAAAGAAGCCACGTTGTCATTGTTGCGTCATTTGTGTGATCTGCATCACAAAGTGTCTCTCTCAAAATTGCAATATTGTCGACAAGAAGTGACCTACTTAAGTCATCTCTTATCGAAGGAGGGAAGGAAACTGACCCCAGAAAGAATTCAGGCAATAGCAAAATTGATTGTGCCAAGAACACAGAGAGAAGTGCGTGCTTTCTTGGGCATTACATCATATTGCAGGCAATGGATACCAACTTTTTCGTTATTAGCCAAACCTTTGGTGGCATTAACTTGTAAAGATACACCAAATCCCCTTCCATTGTCTGAAGAGTGTCAGAAAAGTTTTTCCGAATTGCGCACAGCATTATGTTCGGCTCCTGTGTTGGGTACACCCGACTACAGCAAGCCCTTTACATTTTATGTCCATGAGAAAGAAGGTTGTGCATTATCAGTGTTGACACAGTTGTTTGGAGACAAGCAGCGTCCATGCGCGTATTTTTCGTCGACTTTGGACCCGGTAGCTAAAGCATTGCCAAGTTGCTTGAGAGCCACAGCGGCAGCAGCTGTTTCTATTCGACAGTCTGCTGGTTTAGTAATGAATAACACGTTAATTGTGATGGTTCCACATGCAGTGGACACGTTGTTAAACAGAACAAAGACACAGCACTTAACTAGTGCTCGATTGTCAGGTTACGAGTTAACATTGTTAGCGACCCACTTGTGGGACACCCCCGCGCCGCACGGCCACCAGCTGCTGCGTGTGCCCCTCTGTGCCTGACTGCCTCGCCGCCGGCCTCGCGGCCGCCTTGCGTCTCCCTTTGCGCGCTGGTCCAGCTGTCTTGCCGGAATTTGTGCTTGTTTTTCTTCCAGAAGCCTGTGCTTGTTTTTGCCGTAATTTGTGCTTGTTGTACCATAAGTTTGTACTTGTTTTTTGCCGTACTTTGAGCCTGTTTTTCCGCAATTTGTGCTTGTTTTTTTTGTGACTTTTCACTTTTCTGTCCTAACGTTCCCTCTCCCCCTGTCTTCGTTCTGTCCCCCCCCCATCTGTGCCAGTAGTAGTATTTTGTTGTCTACCCTTTTTCCCGCCGCCCTCGCCGCTCTCCCTCCCCGCTTCCCGCCACCGCCAGTTGCCCCGCCCCTTTCTCTTTTGTTCCCTCCCCGCTCCCGCCTCCCAGCTGCCCCGCCCACCCGCGCACTTCGCCTTATATGGCGACCGTGCGAACGCGCAGCGTTGACGCGCAGCGGGCGCGCCGATTGTGCGCCGAAGGCGCGCCAAAGGTAAGCCCGTCTGCGCCCGTCCGCGACCGGATCGCGACCAGCGCCAGGACCCCTGGCCCCCACCGACGGAAGCCGACCCGACGAACCTACACCGCCGCCGATCTCATCGCACTCAACACCGGCCGCATCCCAGGATGTCACCGAGCCGCCCCGAAGCACACCCACGGACCCTTCAGCTGCCACGCCTGCAAGTTCACCTGCATCCGGACCTTCCCTGCACCCGCCAAGCCGAACACCAGCAGCAACCACCTCAAGTGCTTCCTGCTCAACACCCGCTCCGTCCACAGACATGCCGTAGAACTCTGGAACCTCCTCGACACCACCGCCCCTGACGTTGCCTTCCTCACCGAGACCTGGATGAACGCCTCCTCAGCCCCCGACATCGCCATCGCCATCCCAGAGGGCTACAAGATCATCCGGAGGGACCGCACCGCCAACCTGACGGGAGGAGGCATTGCCATCATCCACAGAGACACCATCCGCATCACGACCAACACCGACGACACCCTGACAACCGCTGAACACCTGCACTTCCAGATCCACACCGACCCGAAGACCACCCTCAGAGGCACCCTGATCTACCGACCCCCGGGACCACGCACACGCTTCAGCGAGGACATCACCGACTTCGTCAGCCCGCATGCCCTCCCCTCCGCCGACTACATCCTCCTGGGGGACCTCAACTTCCACCTGGAGAACAACAGCGACCGCAACACCATCAGCCTGCTCGACAACCTCGCCAACCTCGGACTCAAGCAACTGGTGACCTCCCCCACCCACCTCGCCGGACACACACTCGACGCCGTCTTCTCATCCAGCAAAGACGTCACCTTCAGCCACGCGACAGGACTCCACTGGACGGACCACAGCTGTGTCCACTTCACCTTCAAAAGAACGACGATCCACCACCACCAGCAACAGGTTGCCCGAAGAAGCTGGAACAAGATCACAGCCGACCAGCTCACCGCCTCCCTGAGCCAGCACCCTCCCGCCAGCTCAGCGAACCCCAGCCAGGCCGCAGACAACCTCACGAT
The DNA here is from genome assembly GCF_964261635.1 of Lissotriton helveticus. NCBI lineage: Eukaryota > Metazoa > Chordata > Amphibia > Caudata > Salamandridae > Lissotriton > Lissotriton helveticus. The sequence goes on from NC_136068.1 coordinate 1,208,064,396, forward strand.
GTGGATCAACAACTGCGCAGACGAACTCGCCCCTCTGAGAACCCCACCCCGCGGACCCTGCAGCAGAAAAACACCATGGTTCACCGACGAACTCAAGAGCTCCAAGAAGAACTGTCGAGCCCTCGAGAAAGTCTGGAGGAGGGATCCAACTACGAACAACATGACCACCCTCAAGCACGCCACCCGGAAACACCACCAACTGATCCGCGCCACCAAGAAAAATACTTACAAGGACCGGCTGGACAACAACGCACACAACTGCAAGGAACTCTTCGACATCGTGAAAGAGCTCTCCAACCCCAACGCCGCTAACAACGACATCACCCCGTCGCAAGACCTCTGCAACTCCCTCGCGTCCTACTTCCACAACAAGATCGCGGACATACACAACAGCTTCAGCAACCAACCAACGGAAGCCACAACCGCAACAACGCCACCCACCACCACCCTCCGCACCTGGACGCCGATCAGCACCGAAGACACCATCCGCACAATGAACTCCATCCACTCCGGATCTCCAACCGACCCCTGCCCTCACCACGTCTTCAACAAGGCCGACGCTGTCATCGCACCCCACCTGCGGGACATCATCAACACCTCCTTCGACACCGCCACCTTCCCTGAGAGCTGGAAGCACGCCGAACTCAGCGCCCTTCTCAAGAAACCCACAGCAGACCCCACCGACCTCAAGAACTACCGTCCCATCTCGCTCCTCCCGTTCCCGGCCAAAGTCATCGAGAAGACCGTCAACAAACAACTGGCCGCCTTCCTCGAGACGAATGGATCCCTCGACCCCTCACAGTCTGGCTTCAGAGCGAACCACAGCACCGAGACCGCCCTCATCGCTGCCACCGATGACATACGAACTCTGATGGACAACGGAGAAACAGCGGCCCTCATCCTCCTGGACCTCTCCGCGGCCTTCGACACTGTCTGCCACCGCACCCTTGTACAGCGCCTCAGCAACATCGGAATCCAGGAGAAGGCACTGGAATGGATCACCTCCTTCCTCGACGGCAGAACGCAGAGAGTCCGTCTACCACCGTACAAGTCAGAGGCCACCGAAGTCATCTGCGGCGTACCCCAAGGATCCTCGCTGAGCCCCACCCTCTTCAACGTCTACATGAGCCCCCTCGCGACCATCGCACGCCAACACAACCTGAACATCATCTCCTACGCCGATGACACCCAGCTGATCCTCTCCCTGACCAACGACCCCGACGCCGCCAGAGCCAACCTGCACGAAGGGATGAGAGAGGTAGCCGAATGGATGTCGACCAGCCGCCTGAAGCTGAACTCGGACAAGACGGAAGTCCTCATCCTGGGCTCCACGCCCTCCGCCTGGGACGACTCCTGGTGGCCCCCCGCCCTGGGCACCGCACCCAAGCCGACGGACCACGCGCGCAACCTGGGCTTCATCCTGGACTCCTCCCTCTCCATGACCAGACAAGTCAACGCCGTCTCCTCGTCATGCTTCAACATCCTGCGCATGCTACGGAAGATCTTCCGGTGGATCCCCACCGAGACGAGGAAGACGGTCACCCAGGCCCTCGTCACCAGCCGACTGGACTACGGCAACGCCCTCTACGCCGGAACCACCGCCAAGCTCCAGAAAAGACTCCAGCGGATCCAGAACGCCTCAGCAAGACTCATCCTCGACATCCCCCGACACAGCCACATCTCCGGACACTTGAGAGACCTGCACTGGCTCCCGGTCAACAAGAGAATCACCTTCCGCCTCCTCACCCACGCGCACAAAGCCCTACACGACCAAGGCCCGAGCTACCTCAACAACCGGATCAACTTCTACACTCCCACGCGCCTCCTCAGATCAACCAGCCACGCCCTCGCCGCCGTCCCCCGCATCCGAAGAGCGACAACAGGAGGAAGGTCCTTCTCCTACCTGGCTGCCAAGACCTGGAACTCACTCCCGTCCGACCTGCGCATGACCCAAGACCACCTCTCCTTCAGGAAGAAGCTCAAGACCTGGCTGTTCGAGCAGTAACGGCACCCCCCCCCCCTCCCAGCGCCTTGAGACCCTACGGGTGAGTAGTGCGCTCTATAAATGTCTTGATTGATTGATTGATTGATGTGCACATAAAAAGATGCAACACACTTAACCCAGCTACATTGATGCCGATTGTAGAGGAATTAGATGATTCAGAACAGCATGATTGTTTTCTTAGATCAGAAGAAGAAACGAAAGGGAGAATAGATCTCCAGGATACTCCCCTTGCAAAGTGTGATGGTACCTTCTGGGTGGATGGTTCATGCTTCAAGCTTTCGAATGGTGATACGACTGCAGCATATGCTGTCATGACTTTGCATACAATTGTTGAAGCTGCACGTATCCCACATAATCCAGCTCAAGCAGCAGAATTGATTGCACTTACGAGAGCATGTGTGTTGTCGAAAGGAATGAAAGTAACCATCTATACCGACAGCCAGTATGCATTTGGTGTGGCTCACAGTTTTGGACGATTGTGGAAAGAACGTGGGTTCCTGACTTCGCATGGAGCTAAGATTCAGCATGGTCAGTTGGTGAATGAGCTTCTTGAGTCACTTACTTTGCCGTTGCAAGTTGCGATTGTGAAATGTAGCGCACACAAGAAGGTGACGGATGATGTTGGTCGTGGAAATGCATTTGCTGACGAAATCGCAAAAGAAACAGCGAGGAATGTGATGAGCCGAATGTATGTTGCAGGCCCTGCAAAATGGATTGGTGACGTTGGAATGTGTGAAGACACAATAGAGAGTGTGAAATCTATTCAAGCTGAAGCTACAAAGAAAGAGTTGAGTGTGTGGAGAGAAAGTACGGGTAAAATGGATACAAATGGTTGTTGGATTGAATTGTCAGAGCATCAGAGATGGTTGTTACCCTATGCGTATGTGCTTGCAGTGGTAACAATGGCTCATGGAATGGCTCACATCAGTGTGAAAGGGATTTGCAAGTTGTTGGCTCCAGTATGGCAAAATGCTGGAATTCCTAAGTGTGCAGAGAATGTGGTCAAGAATTGCATGGTGTGTCTGAAATACAATCCTGGTAGGGGAACCCCAACTCCAGCTGGTCATTTTGCACCTCCTACGTATCCGTTCGAGGTTTTGCAGCTAGATTTCATCCACATGGAAAGGTGCAACAATTTAAAAAACGTACTCGTTGTTGTTTGTGCCTTTTCAAGATGGGTGGAAGCCTACCCCCTAAAGGACAACACTGCCTTATCCACAGCTAAAGCCCTCGTGAAAGAGTTCTTCCCCAGATTCGGAATGCCTAGAATGGTCTGGAGTGACAATGGAAGTGAATTTGTGGGTCGAGTGATGAAGAAAGTATGTGAAGGGCTAGGCATCCAACAGAAGTTCCACGCTGCAAATCACCCCCAATCAGCTGGACTAGTAGAATGCTATAATGGCACGCTAAAGTTAAAATTGGCCAAAATTCAAGCGAGCTCTGGTCTTAAATGGCCTGACGCTCTACCCTTAGCACTCCTATCCACCAGAATGACTGTGCATTCGCGAGTGGGACTTAGTCCTTATGAGATAGTTTTTGGCCGCCCGGCCAACATATGGGGAGTGCGAAGGCCCACAAAATTTAGTGAAATCGAACACCCTGTTTTGCTTGACAACTTGTACGAATTGACGGCTAAATTGCGTGTTTTACACCAACAGGTCCACAACACTCTGCCTCAAGCCTCTGAAGCTCCAGGTCACCAAATCGACCCTGGATCCTGGGTGCTGGTAAAGAACTTTCAGCGAACAAAGAACGACCAGCCCAGGTGGACCGGCCCACACCTCGTCCTTCTTTCAACGAGATCAGCTGTTCGAGTGGAAGGGAAGAAGCACTGGATCCACGGCGTACATTGCAAGAGGGTGCCTTTACCTCTGCCGTACGACCGGTGGGTCCAGGAGGGTGTCGCCGACTCAGAGACTGAAACCGTGCCTCGTTTTCTGCCTTTCAGCGATGCACGTATAAAAGGAACACTTACTGAGAAAGAAAGTGACAATATTTTGCAACCAGCTGTATCACCGTCAATTCGATTGGACACTACAGAACCTGAACTCCTTTTCCAAGACCAAACAGTACCTGGGAGAAAACGTTATAATTTGAGGCCGAGACCTATGGACAAATAAACAAAATTTTCCTTTTTCGCTATTTTTGAAAGCGCAGCTCTCCCATCTGAGAAACTTGCTTATTTTTGCTTTTTGAACCGCCATCCGGGTTCCGCTCCTAGGGTCGCGATTGCCCAAAGTCTTTGGGGTGCAGCTGACGACGTTAGGTCGACAGTTCTGGTTGGTCTAAGGGAGTTGCCCTAGACTGACAGAAGCATTCCTTAGCAGAAACAACCTACCATCGCGAGCAGCATTTTAGAGAGGATGGAGTTTTTTGAGATGGAGAGATCTGCCAAAACTGTGAACTTTAAAGCTAGAATATGTGAAATGATGACCAAAAAACGTTTTCTGATAGTATGCATTTTTGTTCTATTAAGTGTAATGACGTTTTTTATTGGATACGTTTTATTCTCTTATCAAGTGACATTTGCACCCACTACACCGCCCATACCTCCTCCTTCTACTGTTTCCCCACACTCTTTTCAACCCCTTCCTGAACACGAATCCACTAGGAGATTAGAGTTTATTAATAACTCCTTTGTTCAGCTTTTACACCAACACCAACTAGTAATGAACACGACTAACTGTTGGGTGTGTGGTCTTATGCCTCACACAACGGATAAAGGTATCCCTTATCTGGTCCTGCCTTTCAGCCACAATGGTTCTGTGTGGGCATACAGAACAATGTTCATCTATGCACATGAAGTCTACCCCCTACGTTCTGTGGAAGACAATCCTAAGAATAGTGCTCTAGTTAAAGGTATAGTAGACATGATTAAGGAAGATATTTCCTACGAGACTATCCCTAGAGATGAGACACTAGTATACATAGGATGGAACGTGACCGGATATGGAGCTACTCTGAGTGAGAAACAGCAAGCTAAGAGATCTTCCCCGATTTGGATTGTACCCCATCAGGGTCACCTGTGTCTGCAAGGTACTGGCAAGAATCCCAGAGCTCAGCTAGGGAAAGCATCTGTACTGAAACATATGTTTTTGCATCTCAGACTTCCCCTTCGTTTTTAGCAGCTAAGGGTACCTATTTCATCTGCCATGATAGAGCCTATACATGGTTGCCCCCTGACTTTTCGGGCACATGTTTTGTTTCGTTCCTGCTGCCTCCCACCTACACAGCTGCGGCAAATTACCATAAGACAAGGATAGTTAGAGGTGTCTTCAGTAAAGAAGACACTGCAGGACAAGAATTTGGGGACTTCGTAAAGGGTTTTCTGCCGTTCTGGGGACCCATGGTTAACAGCAGGAACATAAGGCAATTGACAAGGGTGGTTGAATCCACCGTGGTTGAAACTGCCGGTGCCCTTAGTAACTTGACTGCTGAGCTCCAGTCGGATCGTGCCAATAGTTATAACTTTCGCAAATGTGACACCTATAGCATTTGTAATGCAACATGTTTTGTACATGTGTTATTACAAATAACAATGACTTTTAATTTTTTTAAATAATTAATACTTAAATAAAAGTGATTGTAATTTATAATGGCAATAGCTTAAACTTTTGTAAATAACTTTTGTGAAGATTATGTTCAGTGTATTTTATTGTGACGAAAATGCAAGAACAGAAGTGAAATATTAACATCTTTTTGTGACATTTGTAATAAAGCTTGAAACATTGAGAGAACATATTTGAACCAGTTGTTTTTGAATGGTTGCACAGATTGATGCTGTGATGGCGCGGAGTGATGCTGTGGCATTCAGTGATGCTGTGGTAGCGCATAGTGATGTTGTGGTGCCCCTGAGTGATGCTGTGGTGGCCCTTAGTGATGCTGTGGAGGCACTGAGTGATGCTGTGGAGGCCCTGAGTGATGCTGTGGATGCCCTGAGTGATGCTGGGGTGGCGCTGAGTGATGCTGTGGTGGCGCATAATGATGCTGTGGTAGCGCATAGTGATGCTGTGGTGTTCCAGAGTGATGCTGTAGTGTTCCTGAGTGATGCTGTGGTGAAGCTGAGTGATGCTGTGGAGGCCTTGAGTGATGCTGTGGAAGCCCTGAGTGATGCTGTGGTGGCGCATAATGATGCTGTGGTAGCGCATAGTGATTCTGTGGTGTTCCAGAGTGATGCTGTAGTGTTCCAGAGTGATGCTGTGGTGGTGCTGAGTGATGCTGTGGTGGTGCTGAGTGATGCTGTGGTAGTGCTGAGTGGTGCTGTGTTGGTGCTGAGTGGTGCTTTGGTGGTGCTGAGTGGTGCTGTGGTGGTGCTGAGTGATGCTGTGGTGGTGCAGAGTGATGCTGTGGTGGTGCTGAGTGGTGCTGTGGTGGTGCTGAGTGGTGCTGTGGTGGTGCTGAGTCTTGCTGTGGTGGTGCTGAGTGATGCTGGGGTAGCTCAACACTCTGCGGGTGCCGATATAAAACCTGTGGTCGACACCATCATGCGAAGAGTCCCCGCCATACGTTAAGAGCTAACTTCATTGTGTCACTGCAGGCATAACGGGGAAGGGCAGTCTCATGCACGTATCTAAGATGGCCGCAAGGAGGGAGTGATTGGGACTAGCTCCGGACCAAGGGATCACTTTCAGTGTAAATCCCGTCCGGAGCGACCCCACCGAATGCCCCCCGCCACCCCCACCCGGTCCTAGACATCAACCGGCACTGAACGTCCAGCTGAACGAGAGAATCTGATCGAGAGATTCTACCTGCGGGGACGCCCCTCCCGTCAAGGAGGACCAGACTCCCTGGCGCCACAGACCCTCGTCTACCGGAACCTCGCCCCGCTCCCCCACCCACAGCAGCAACCCTCCGGCAGTGAGCTGTCCCTTTCTCTCACCGGAGTAGCGAAAGGTGACGAGGCTCCCAGTGACGGCGCCGCCGGACGTCAGAGCTCGGATCATCAGAAGCAGTGCCGGGCCGCGACATGAGGAACGGGGTAGCAGCGGAGGCTGAGGGTCGCCTGTTCACGACGTTAGATCCGGTGAGTGACTAGCTTGCCCACGAAGGGCTGGGGGCCCCGCGCCGGTCTCGACGCTCCTTTCCCCCCGGAGCTGCCTGTCCCAAGATGGCCACCAGCTCTACAAAAACGAGACCTCTTCAGAATCGAGGAACCCACTTGGCACATAAAGGCCCCCCGCCATCGTAGCCGGGGGAATAAAAAATAAAAATAAAAGCAACGACCAACAAAGACGCCTCACCCAATGCCTCCACACTATCTACATCCACTTTGCTCACGCTAAGGGCAGCCTGACCCTAAGATGGCCGCCACTCGGGACACCAAATAGAAAAGGAAATCAGACTCGATTGAAGGCAACTTATCCAAAACAGCAATTCCTTGCAAAGGGGCAGAAGAAACCCCTATTTACAATGTTTACCTCCCAGTTAACCGAGCGAATTAAGTTAATTTAAGGAACCAATTTCCCCTAGCGAAGGGTCCCTGGAAACCACTATCTACAACATCTATCATTCAAGTATTCTGTTGATCGCCCACCTCTGGGTAACTACAAATCTGCTAGTCAATTAAGGAGGCCCCTATTTACAACGTCTACCTCCCATTTAACTTGGCGAACTAAATTAATTAAAGGAACCAATTTCCCCTAACGAAGGGACTCTGGAAACCCTATTTACAACATCTATCATTCAAGTACTCTGTTCATCACCCACCTTGGGTACTACAAATCTGCTAGACAATTAAGGAGTTTCCTTTCTCTAAGCACTCCATTGCGCAAGCACGACGCCTAGACCCAAGGAGACAAACGCAGATCTCCAGGGACACCATCCCATACCCCCCATAACAGTTCAGCTCCCTCGCCCCTACCTAGAGCGGCCTGACCCCTCAGGTCCGCCTCCTAGTCTTCGCTTATTCCGGTACTGGACTAATAAAGAGCTTCTCCCTACCTACTACCACACCTGGGCCCTCGCTATGCCAGCTCGAAGCCACACACAGAAGAGACATACGCTGATCCGCTGAAGCACTGGACTCTGCCACTCATGTAAGCTCCCGCTCTCTCCACCCCTGCGAGGACTGCCGGACACCAACTCGGCTGTCACACCTGACCTAGGAAGGTGCAGTGTGGGCCCCAGTCCGAACTTCCTCCCTTCCGATTCTAAAACTCAATCCTCCCCCTCTGTTAACGCCGCTCTCAGTCCCCCAGCGGCCACACCCCCCCTTGCTCCACCATAATGCCTCCGTCCTTGCGCCTAGACATACACCCCAGCCCTGCACTCAACCATTTATCTCCTCTTGGACGGAATACCTACGCCATTACCTTCCCACACAGCATCTCCTTCAAAGCCACAAAACGCCTCAAACAGAATTTAATTAGACAACACCCTGAAACTCTTATCGTGGACACCTACCATTGCTCAACGAGAGGGCTGAGAAAAACAGACTTCATTTTCCATACCACCCGACCAGACGCTTGGGTCTCCACCTTTAACTCACTCCTTCCAGTCTCCAAAACCACCTTATCAGAACACAACCGGAAACTAACGATCTCCCACCTGAACCAACAGTCCCTGACCGGAGACATCTCCATCTCCATCTTCAAGAATGGCACCATTCTAATCCAGGCGAAAGATGACAACCTCGATTTCTTCGACTCCCTCTTTCCACACTCTTAAGACAGCCATGGCTCTCTACCCATTACATACAAGCCCCACCACCCCCGGTGACCCTCGCCAAACTTCTATCCCGCAGAGCATGCCCCATCCACCCCAACAATCCCCTCCCCTCGCTCTTAATCACGTCAACAACCACCCGTCCCTCCGAGCCCCTCCCCCCTCTATCCCACAGCCCCAAACGCCCGCCCCCCTCTCCCAAACATCCAGAACCCCCCCACCCCCCTCTCACCTACATCCCCAAACGTCCTCCCCCTTCTCCCAAACTTCTAGGACTCCCCCACCCCCCTACCCCTCCGACCTCCCTCCCCCCTCACCACGTCTCCCTCACCCCCACAGGTTCTCAGTCCCCTCCCCTTAGAACTCCCAGTCCCCCTGCCGTCTGTGAATCACATTGCCCTGCGCGATCCCTCACTCCCACTGCTCACGCCATCTCCCGTAGTGAAGACATCCACCTCCCCCAAAGAGACCGCAACCCCCCTCCTTCCCTACCCCCCGCCCATCCGAACTCGAAACACCAATCAGATCCCCCATCTCGTCTACTCCCCCTAATAGTAACTCGCCCAGCATCCCCTCCCACCACCCTGCCCTTGACCAAAAATTCACGAAAGCTAACTCCGTGCCTCCCTCTCCCGTCTCACTTCCTAACAGTATCTCGCCCCAAACCCGCTCTCCCCCACGAGTCCTCCCACAATCGAACTCCAACCTGGACCCGGTCCACCCGTCACAGACCCCCCCATTCGACGTCCTGCTCCACGACCTCTCCCACGCCAAACCCAACTCCACCCACTCGCCCCCCTACTCCCCAGCACCTAAACTGACACAACGCCTGGACTTTCTAGAAGCCCAGATCGCGACTCTGATCTTCGGCCTGAAAGAAACCCTATCCTCCCTAGAGAAACTCCAACCTCCCTCCCAGAACGTCCCTCCTCCTCACCTCCAGCAGCCTCCCGCCAAGACTGACTCTCATACCCACACTGGGTCCAAGCCCCCCACAGGCTCCCAGCCTCTTCTCTCTAATCCCAGGACTGAGGCTCGAATCGACAATCCTAGAAGAACGGTTCCCTCCCTTTCGCCACAGGAAGTGACCTCCCTCATCGCCTCCTATGAAACCCCGCCTATTCAGCCAGCTCAAATAATGCCCCCTGACCACCCTCCCTTCTCTTCAATTCAAGTCATCACTGGAGTGGGAAGGGACCCGTCCCGTCGTAAAGCTGCCAGACCACCACCCTATCTCTCCTCCTTACCCAGAGCTACCTCTGTCAATCATATCTCACAGGATGACTCCCAAATAAACTGTATGCTCATCAATTGCAGATCCGCCGTCAAACATGCAACAGAAATAGCCGAAACCATCCTCTCCCATGACCTGGACGTAGCCTTCATCACTGAAACATGGCTTAACACTCTATCCAGCCCCATCCTGGACACGTAGGTGCCGCCCGGTTTCTCAATTATACACAAAGACAGGCCCATTCACAAAGGTGGCGGAATAGCTATTATCCATAAAAGCGACCTCTCCATCACTGAATCTCCTTCCGTCATTTACAACTCTTTTGAATCCGTCTCGGTCAACATCAATTCTCCTCACCACCCTTCACTCCAATGCCTTCTCCTCTACCATCCCCCGGGCAACACCTCCGAATTTGGCGCTCAGCTGACGGATCTGATCACGCAAACCGCTCTCAACAGTGATTTCAGTATAATTCTGGGCGACCTCAACCTAAGATGGAATGTATCAAAAAACCCGCTCATCCAATCCCTCAACACCCTTATTCATGACCATGACATGACCCAGCACTGCACAGAGGAAACCCACCACAGAGGAGCAACCCTGGATGCTATCATCGCAGATAGAAAGACAATTTCAATTGACCACATCATCCCAGTAGACTGGTCAGACCATCACGCCATCCTCTTTCATATCAATCACCCGGCGCTTTCCGTCCCTCCCACTCAAACCTCCCCCAAGTGGATCAGAAACTTATCGAGAGTACCGCTTGACAAGCTAGAAAAGGGCCTCAGCTCACTCCTCCCGATCACGACAGAACCCCTTTCAACCACAGAACTCACCTCGCTCTACCATTCCAACTTGGAGCTCGTCCTAGACCAGCTGGCACCAAGGAAACTAAAAAAACATAGAAACATCCCCTCCAGATCCTGGTTCTCCACTGACATTAACGATGAAAGAAGACACCTAAGATACATGGAAAGATCCTGGAGGTCCAACCCCTCCTCACGCAACCGGGACCAGCTCAAGGCAGCCCGCAAAAGCTACTACAACCATATCAAGAACAAAAAGTCGTCCTTCTTCTGTGCGGCCCTTGATAATGCCAAAAACCGCCCCAAAGAACTTTTCAACATCATCAAGAACCAAACCTCCATTCCGGTAACAAGAGACATGGTGGCGTCCAAATCCCAATGTGACGACTTTGCCAGCTTCTTCAACGAAAAAATCGCGAAAATTGACCGATCTCTCGGCACGTTACCCTAAGACCACCCCGCTACAACTTCCCATTTAAGACCAACAATCACATCCACTCGCTGGTCCTCCTTCCAACCTATCCAGGTTGAACTGATAAGTAATCTCATAGCCACCGCCAAACCCTCAACCCAGTCCCTTGATCAGCTTCCCCCGAGAGTGACCAAAGACTTGAAGCTCACTCTAGCCCCTATCTGGGCCAAGATCATCAACAGCTCTCTGAGCGAGGGCTCCATCCCGGACTGCCTTAAAATAGGTCAAGTCACGCCTCTACTAAAAAAAACGGGCCTTGACCTACAGGATATGAATAACTTCAGACCAGTCTCGAACCTTCCACTATTATCCAAAATCTTGGAAAGATGTGTGCTGTCGCAACTTTCCCAGCACTTAGAGAACACGAAGCTTCTCGACCCACATCAATCAGGGTTCAGAAAAGGCTGCAGTACTGAAACCGCAATACTTAACGTCCTGGACGATCTTCACATGTCGCTCGACTCCAACCAATGCAGCCTTCTCTTCCTCTTAGACCTATCGGCTCCATTTGACACAGTCGATCATGCCCTACTAATCAATGTCCTAAAGGAGAGAGCAGGCCTCGAAAAGACTGTCCTAAAATGGTTCTCCTCCTTTCTCAACAACCGCACACAAAGAATCAAAATTAAAAGCTGCGAATCAGACATTCTTCCCATCAGCAGAGGAGTTCCTCAAGGGTCTGTACTCTCTCATCAACTCTTCAACATCTACATGGAGCCCCTCACCTCAATTCTAAGGAAAGCTAACATCCCCTTCCACCTTTATGCGGACGACACGCAACTCTATCTGTAAACCACATCGATCTCGGACATCCACAGACTGAACCACACACTTACTGAAGTTCAGCTCTGGCTCTCTTCCAACCACCTCAAACTCAATGAGGAAAAAACTGAAGTGCTCCTCATCTCTAACAAAGAAGAAAACCCCCAAATTTTTGAATGGCTCAAAGCCTTAAACGCCCTGAATGTGCCGCTTGTTCCATCGAACTCCATAAAATCCCTAGGGATCACCCTTGACCCCAAACTGGATATGAAAGAACACATCTCAAAAACTGCCAAAAGTGCCTTCCTGAACCTGAAATTGCTCTACAAACTAAAACCATTTCTCCCCACAAAAGACTTGAAACAGGCCACGCAGGCTCTGGTTCTCTCCAGAATTGACTACGGCATTGCCACTCTGACTGGAACAGCCAAATCTCACCTACGTCCTCTGACCTCTACCCTAAATGCCGCTGCAAGAATGATCACGGGAACAAAGAAATATGAACACATCACCCCAGCTCTGAAGGATCTGAAATGGCTCCCTATTGACCAACGAGCGAGCTTCCGCACAGCTTGCCTCACACATAAAGCCCTGCATACGGGCAAACCGGAATACCTGGCCAACAAGCTGAAAAGGGCCGGGCAGTCTAGAAACCTCAGAAGCTCCAACACGCTCCTACTCATTCCTCTGAAATCCCAGAAACTCTCAACATCTAGCAAATCCTTGGCGGGCAATGCTCCCAAGATATGGAACTCCATCCCCACACACATCAGAATGACCGCATCCTTCCCGAAATTCAAGAAGCTACTCAAAGTCCTCTTCCTTGAGCGCTCCGAAACCAACTAGTACTCAACCTAGACTTTATAGTTCCATGTTCTCGTTCACCCCAGAGCTGATTGACTTGCCTACGACTCTCCGCCCTGCTTCACGCCTGGCTGCTATTGTATAGACTGTTCTCACTCCTGTGCTCATTGCCTTGCTTTTTGTCCGCATTATCTGTCTAAACGCCTTTATTCTTGCTGTGAAGCGCTCTGATACCCTCTGGTCCAGCCAGCGCTATACAAAACTTTAATAAATAAATAAAAAAGGAGGGGTGAGACGGGAAAAGGGTAGCGCTCTATGGTACAACCTCCTCGGGCAACTGGAAAAAGCTCACCACTAGAGGTCTGAAATGCAAATACAGCACAGCAGAGCACAGCGTATGTGCAGTTTCAATTCACAAGAAAGAATCCGAAAGACGTTTTGTAGCAAGGTCTGTCATTGTCCAAATAAGGGCACTGTTTCGAACGAAAAAAAATAAAAAGTAATTTGACTTGGATTCAAGACTGGCTGAGACCCTCGCTGTATCCTGACAATTCAGATGTGACTAATTTCAAGGCACCTTCAGTGACCAGAAGAAACCCGAATATCGAGCCCAATTCCGGATAATTAAATATCAAAGCCAACAAACTAGAAGATACTGGTAGTCAACGGCTGGTCCGAGAGCTTACACCCACCCACGTTACAAACAACGGATTGCGAGGGAGAGGAGTGCAAGGCAGAGAGTGGGGACGGAAGGGAGCGCGCAGCAACCAAATGTGTGAGATCGCAATCCGCAGGCAACTAAGGATCAAACTAAACAGAAAAAGATAGCATGTGGCACACTCAAGGGCTTCCTACTGAGGCGCAACTAGAGCCACATTTCGATGTGGGGGGGCGGATAAAATTTTCGGGAGGGTGGGGGTAATTCTTCAAGGCACAGGCAGAGTGGAGATGCTGGGGCTCCAAGAAGGTGTGAAAAACAACAAAGCCTCGTTAACAAGCGATTGTTCTTTTTAAAGACCTGTCAAGTACACGCCTGCGGCTGGCAGCTCAATTAAAAAATGCGAGTGTGTGTACAGAGGCTGGGGGGGGTGGTGGGGGTTAGGGGGTGAGGCTGAGAGCTGAAGCCCGATGAGCCCAATGGCTTCCTATGAGGAGCATCACAGAAGGGGCAGATTTCAAACAAATGCTCGGGTATGATTACAACTGTACTGCAGCTTCATTCACACTATTCCCTGGTTGTGACGTGCATTGCTCTGAACGGTGTGTTTCGGTCATGTGGCCTGTATGGGTAGTGTCTTGATGTGAGTTATAATAACGAGAGTTGTGCTCTTACGTTTACGTGGATCTGAGAAAAAAAATGAAGTGACAGGCGCGATAAAATGCTAGTGGGTGGGAGCAAAGAAAGTCCGTGGGTGCGGTTTGTCTACGCGTGAACTGATTTGGTGCTGTGCAAAAGAATGCTTAAGGCTAGTGTGTAACTGCACATAATTAGGAGTGTACAAAAACAACGGATTGCGAGGGAGGGAGAGGAGCGCAAGGCAGAGAGTGGGGACGGAAGGAAAAACCAATGGCGAGGGAGGGAAGGTCCAGCAGAGGAAGAGGCTGAAGGTGGGAGGGCGGGGGAGATGGCAAAAGGGTGAGAGAAGAGGCATGGGGGCGGGGAGAGCATTCCTTTGAAGTGTGAAGCTCTTGGCATTGCTGTGGCGGTTCTGAAGCGCATGCACGGGCATATGAACTGCATGTAATTCGAATCCGCGCTTGGTTCAAAGACTTTGTTTCAGCTACAATAGATCGACATCTGCAATGCGCAAGCGCATTGGCAGAGGTCGACCTAAAAATGGCACCCAAATGACTACTCTTTCCTCCAGTTCCAAAGTCTTCATGATCAATGAAGAGGGAGCTCTTGAGAGTACATGAAGGCCTGCTGTGTGACCAGGACATGTTTATATCTGACGAGCACAGGACTCATGGTTGGGCAAACCTGTCCCACTCGGGGTGACAAATGCAAAAATAACAATTTATGGATAGACTGCTGAACAATGTGAAACACTCATTCCAGTCAGAGATCTGGGCCTAAATCCATCATTTATTTGCTCAAAAAACTAATCCAGTTTGGACCTAGCCATATGCAAGTCAGTCTTGACACTGATCTCCATGGGATCAGTCTGCCCAAACTGCCAGGCCAGGTCCTCCCTGGACCGGAAACAAGCATCCTAGGACCAGTTTCTGGGTATCACCCCTACCAGCCGGGATAGCCTAATTCCAATGGCATGTTGAGCACAGGACCCATGTCTGCTGGATATACCCGTCCCACTCGGGATGACAAATGTAAAAAAGAACAATTGATGGACGTAATGATGAACAATGTCAAATACTAATCCCTAGTCAGAGAACAGGGCCTAAATCCATAGTTTTTTTGCTCACCATGCCATTCTAGTTTGGACCCAGCCATATGGAAATCAGTCCTGACCCTGAACCCCATAAGAACAGTCCAGCCCGAACTGTCAGAGCGGGTCCTTCCTGGAATGGAAACAAGCACCCTAGGACTGGTTCATTACCCAAGATAGCCAGATTCAATTGGCATGGCCTACTAACTTTAAACTTTTTTTCATTACAACCAAATAAATTAACATTAGAAAACTACAACAACTATATTAATAAACTATTTGAACAACTGTAAAACAAACAAACAAACAACTTCATTAATGTATAATGTCTTCATCAGATTATGATGCGCAAGCTAGTGTACTTCCAGCACCTCAGTAATCCCCGCCTGCAAAATAATCTTACATTTAGGATTTTTTTGTCTTGATGCCAGCTGGCAATAAAGTCTCAGCAAAGCATCTTATGCATACAGTTTTAAACAAGCATTTGCAATGCAATAGGTCTCGCATTTACGCAAGTTTGAGCTATTGACATTGCAAATGACAATGCCTTTTATTTTTAAAACTTAACTAAACGGCATTGTCATTTACAATGCCAATAGCTTAAACGCGTGTAAATGCGAGGCCTATTGCATTGCAAATGCTTGTTACCTGCTACTGTTATGAAGCGCTCTGACGCCTTCGGGCCATGTCCGCACTCTATAAAATTGCAAGAATAAATGAAAAAAAATGGTCAGGGAGTATCTTGTAGTGGATGAAAGTCAGGACTAAGCTTTGCTCTTTGATACTCCCAAAATTCTTTAGTTCCAGCTGTGGGCCTCTAAGCAAAACTTTGCGCGCAAGCACCTATCTTTTACAAATTAAGCATTGAATTCTGCCACAAATACAATATTGTCTTTGCATTTATTAAGGAGGATATTAGACAGTGTTTTAAATGAGCAGTCATTGTCCGATACGGAGTACCTGCACTTCTTTCATTTGAAAGGGAGAGTACCTGCACTTCTCACCCTGCTACAATACATTTAATAAGAGAGTACCCACACATTTTCCTCCGACGTATAACATTTTCCGGCAGGACAGAGCCAAGGGAAGGGGTGGCGGAGTAGCTATGGTGGTGAAGAAAAACGTCTCCTGCTCTGTTCTCCCCTTGAATTCAATTGGGGGCTCTGAGTCTCTTGCTTTTACACTGAGATTATCCCCGGGCCAAGCGTTCAAGGGGCTGCTGGTTTACAGGCCACCAGGCCCCATGGGCTCTTTTTTTGAGGATCTGCAGATCGCGATCTCCGAGCTGGTGCTATCTACACAGCATTGTGTGGTAGCAGGCGACTTTAATTTTCACCTTGATGTGATAGATGACCCGGATGCTATTAAATTGCTGGATATTACATCTCCGCTGGGCCTCGTACCGTTTGTGTCGGGACCTACACATGATAAAGGGCATACCCTCGATCAAGTGTTTTCATCAGTCCCGATTGCCGATATTGAAACCTTGCCGGTGCTCTGGACGGACCATAGGCTGATTAGGTTCTCCGTGCTGGAGAATGGGCGGCCAGACAACAGCGCCCCCACGCTGCCTAGACCAGCTTCGAGAGCGTTGCATAGAGTGTCGCCTGATATGTTGGAGCAGGCGCTTATGGAACATCCCTGCCACCTCTCGGGGGATCTGGAAAGAGACACCGAGGCTCTGCAGCTGTGGCTGACTGAGAGGTTGGAGGATCTCGCCCCTAAGTCAGCCCCCCGGTCCACGGTAATACGGCAATCTGCGCCGTGGTTTACGGAGGCGCTGCGTGTGGCTCGCAGCCAATGCAAGGTTGCTGAGCGGGCCTGGCGCCTTCAGTACGACGGGGAGGCTAAAAGTGCCTACAGGGCGGTTGTGAAGGCATACCACCGGGACATCCTAGGCGCTAAGAAAGAATATCTTGCTAGGAGGATTGAGGCGTCGGCGAACTCCTGTAAGGAGATCTTCACGATCGTGAAGGAGTTCACGACCCCTAGCTCCCACTCACCCCCGCCAGTATCATTGGATGCGTGGGCGTGTGATCTTGCCAGTTTTGTTACCAACAAGATCAAGGCAATTCAGGCCTCCTTCTCGGAGAGCTCGGAGGAGGGTTGTTGCGGCCCCGGGACGGGTCATGGGTTACCATCCATGCCGGCCGCTGTGTTGTCAGACTTTTCAGCTGTTTCCAGCGACGCGTCCCGGGTGCTGTTGGCCAGTCTTAAATCAGGCTCGCCACTGGACCCATGCCCTGCCAAATTTTTGGCCGGGATGGCGGCGGTGGTGAACCCCCTGGTCAACCCTATCCTCAATGCCTCCCTGAGGGAGGGGAGTGTCCCACGCACCTGGAAAAGGGCGATGGTAATCCCCCTCCTGAAAAAGCCTGGTCTTGATGCCACGGTTCTGGCCAATTATAGGCCAATCTCACTTCTTCCGGCTCTGGCCAAGATCACAGAGAAACATGTCCATGGCGTCTTGTCGAGCTTTTTAGAAGTCAACAATCTGCTCCATCCATCCCAATCCGGATTCCGCCCTAATTTTAGCACGGAAACGGCGTTGTTGGAGGTCTCGGAGATCATCAGGGAGACTTTGGATGTGGGCGGCAAGGCCATGTTAGTCATGTTGGACCTTTCGGCGGCCTTTGACACCGTCCCCCATGAGGCGCTCCTCGCCAGGCTTTATGACATTGGCATTAGGGGGACGGTGTTCAAATGGTTTACATCTTTTCTTGAAGGCCGCCGCCAGACGATCTGGGTCTCCCAGAGCTCCGCCGAGATGCCGCCATTGGGAGTCGGGGTTCCACAGGGTTCGGTGTTGAGCCCGTCATTGTTTAACATCTTCATGTCCCCTTTGGCGGCGGCGGTGGAGGCTTATGGGGCCCAGATCGTGTCCTACGCCGACGACACGCAACTCCTCTTCACTTGCGGTAAAGATCAGGTATTTGATGGTGAGAGTATTCGGGGCTGTCTGGGAATGGTCTTCGACTGGTTCCAGCGGAACAGTTTAAAGGCCTACTCCAGCAAGTCGGAGGTCTTATTCTTTGGTTGTGCCACTGACCCTGACTGGCGGCAATGGTGGCCCTCTGATATGTGTCCTCCTGCACAGTCATCACAGGTTGCTAAAAACCTTGGTGTTAAGCTGGATAACAGGCTCTCACTGAGAGCTCATGTCCTGGGGCTGGCTGGCACCTGTTTCGGTATTCTGAAGATGCTTCGCAAGTTTTTACCACTGCTGTCTGTGGAGCATAGGCGGATTACTGTGCAGGCGCTCATCGGATCCAGGTTGGATTACGCCAACGCCCTTTTCCTTGGCCTTCCGGACTACTTGGTCCAGCGCCTGCAGGTGGCACAAAACTCTGCTGCCCGTGCCATTTTTGGCCTGCATAGGCGAGTACGAGCTTCTGGGTTGCTGCACACGCTTCACTGGCTGCCTATCCGGAAGCGGATTATGTTTAAATCCCTGACGCTGATGCATAAAGCACTGTTTGGTTTAGGTGCTGGATACTTGCGGCGAAGATTGGCCTTTTATCGCCCAGTCCGCTCACTGCGGTCCGAATCTCTCTTTAAGGATGTGGTTCCGCGTGTGAGGAAGGCCCGCACTGGGGGGCGCTCCTTCAGCTTCAAGGCCCCCCAGCTATGGAACTCGCTCCCGCTGGCGCTCCGCAGCACCTCCAATCTGCTTCAGTTCAGGAAGAGCCTGAAGACCTGGCTTTTTAATCTTTAGGTGTTTTTCTGGTGGGTTCTTTTTCTTTTTTCTTTGTATCTGTTTATTCCGTGTTGTGTTATTTACTTCGAGCTGCATGTGGAAAGCGCCGGGACACTCTTTTAGAGTAGCCGTGCGCTATATAAACTTAATTTAACATAACATAACATAACATAACAAACAGATACTCTGGACAGCGAGTGCCAGCACTTCTGCATTTCCATTTAAAGCACTGATATTAGATATACTGACTGACTAGTGTACCGCTCTTAAAAATACCACATTATTTCATTAGGTAGTGTGGCATATTAAAGTAAAGCTGTGAGAGAAACACGAAGCATTTCGGAGGGGGCACATTTTGAGAGGAATGTGACACTTCAGTGACTGCTGTAAAGTAACTTCAGAATAAAAACGCAAACAGTCCTAAAAACACTGTCTCAGCCCTTCGAGTGCAGCTTGGTGGGATGGGTACGCCCAGACGCTGTAATAACCTGCCATAGGGGCTTCGAAATTATGCATTTTGTTCCATCGTCTTATGACCCCCAGGCGCAATCTTGAGAAAGGAAGCACACTGCTTGGCGAAGATGGAGGCGGTTAGCAAATGATAGACTTTTATTTCAGCCTGTTCTGTTTCTGTCTCATTTAACAAGCCACGAACAGCCTTGCAAGTGACAGTTCATTAGCCAAGAAGTCATTAGGTGCTGGCGAGCACCGGTAGCCAGTGCCCTACTGTGAACCTCAACCCAGCGGGCTATTCACACAGTGATTAGCACGGAAGTGCAAGGATTTATGGTGTGGGATGTTCAAAGGATGACTGATAAAAGTATTTTTGATTTTGTGAAAACTGGCCCGATTTGTGATCGAAACTGAGCTGCAACTGTCTATTGGAAGAACATCTTTATTAAAGACGGTACAAACAATCTTGTAACTTTCGAACATCAATCCCTAAACCATACAAAAATAAACTTCATACTGAGGCTTACTTAAAATGTTTCAAAATATTCTTAAAATTATAACACTCAGAACCTTGCAAAAAGTTTGAAATCTTTTGATGCAATACTCCTGACTTAATATTAATAATTTTATAGGGACTTGATTACAATTCAAAACAAGTCAGGTATTGAGAAACTCACCACCGCAGCCCGGCTTGGACAGGAAGCCAGGCAACCTGTGTTGGGACGGGGGCGGGGCCGCAAAAAGACAGGAAGCAGACCGGAGCCTACCCCGCGCTCCTGTGCCTGTGAAGCCAGCCGGAAGTGAGCGCGTGAGCTAGCGGGGCTCCCGTGCTCGTGGAAAGCCCTGCCTGCTGCCGAGACTGACCCGCTGCTGAGGGAGAGCGGGACACGCGGAAAGAGCCCGGTGAGTGGAGTGGGGATTTGTGTGCATGTGTGTGTGCGCGTGTGTCTGTGTGTGCGCATGTGTGCACGCGTGTGTCTGTCTGTGTGTGTGTGTGTGTGCCTGTGTGTGTGTGTGTGTGCGTGCGTCCTGATCCATTGTGACTGTGAACAGCATGCCGGAATCGGAGCGCGTGTTCACGCGCGCGACCTGATCCGATTCCGGCATGCTGCGTGTGCCCATATCCTAGGTCTCACAGGCGAGACACCGCTTTTGCGCTGTAATCGCCAGGTGCAAGACCTAAAAAGCAATTCACAAAGGATAGCTCAGGAGAGTTAGCTTGTGCTGCTAAACTGGAGAACTGTTCAGGTGGTTCCACCTCCTTTCAACCCAATTGCGCTGTGACTCATCAGGTGTTTTTTGCTGAACAACACAATAATCCTGATTGTCTTAACAAGGCTATTTTTGCTACTTGTGTAAGAAGATAATTATTTCCTCAGAGACAAGTATACCTAAACAAGACAAGCTTTAGCAAGATCACAAATGTCCCCCATGCAATATCCAATTAATAGTTTTTTCTTCACTTTTCACCAACGTATTATTTCCTGTTTCCTTTGAACAAGACTTCTTTTTCTCTTCCATATATTTTCTCATATGGTAGTTTTATAGTTCATAATTCCTGTTTTCCATTTTCTCCTACAAAAAGAGAAAATAACAAAAAAATTAAAAGTTACATAATAGCCACTAAATTATAAGTCATTCTTCACTATATTCTGTAAACTTTTCTACACCTCTCACCCACAATCACATATTTATATCTAGTGCACCACTAAAAATTCTACACCCTCACCCACTGCATTTTTTCACAAATAAATTATAACATGCCAGCAAATCTGATTTAACAAAAGCTTATACAGTAATACATTCCTCTTAAGACACCTTTGCTAACGCTGAGCACGTTTTGCTGTAGAAATAATATCACAATAGCAATACCGCCACTCAAACACTCACCTCATAGGGCTACAGAATATGTACAGTGAGGTTCATAAAACATTTGGGCTTGTATTAACAAATTCCACATTCTTTGTTTTAAGGCTTTTTTATAGTTTGCGAAACACTGTTTCTTTTACTTACAAGTACATATAGTTTGAATATTTCATTTTTGTAACACAACCTGCAATAATTGCTGATATCTCTCTACATTCTAATGTCTACCTTTCAAGAACTATATAGAGAAATCTACACTTCTACAAACAGCACTCAGTAAATCTTGTGTAGGATACCAACATTAGCGTACTTACTGACATTTCTCAGCAAACCTCATAAACTATACTATTAAATAAATACCTTAACTTGGAGCTTTTTCTTAAAAGCAGCTGAAGACACCAGTCTCTTTCAGTTCCAAATGATATCACATCTGCTGAGCACAACTCAAAGAGACTTCCTTCTCCTGCAAACCACCAAGGACAATCTGAGCTATCTCTGGTTCTGCACCCAATCACATCACAGCATTTCTTCAACCATGTAATAATCATGTTATCTATTGTTTGAACCTTGGTCCTTTTTTCAAATTCTCCCCATACATTCTTGTGAGACTCTTGTGGGATCGTAAATCACCTTATGGCATGTCCAGTCATTTTCCATGTGGGTCTCGCGAGATGCTTGCGGGAACAAATGAGCCCCATGCAGCAAGCTTAACTCCCTCAAGCTTGCAAGCTACTCTTGCGACACTCTCTCAGAGTCGCAACAGATTTCTAAGCAAATATTAATAAATGGACATGATTAGCCTCTCCACTGGTAACCCTCTCTTGGATAATGGGTGTCCACACTAGGGTGCATGAGAACGACTGCTCTCTCCTTTCAGACCTCTCCCTCAAATGATGGATGCATGTCATAGGATGTGAGGAATAACAGACCTCTCATTTCAGTCCTCTCTGTCTGATGATGGATGTGCTTAATAGGCTTTGTGGATGAACTGGCCTCTCCTTTCAGACCTCTGTCCCAGATGGCAGCTGTATGTAGTAGTGTGTGGGGAGTGACAAGCTTCTCCTTTCAGACCTCTCTGTCACATGATGGGTGAGTGTAGTAGGATGTGTGCATGAACTGGCCTCTCCTTTCAGACCTTTCTGTCAGATAATGCTGTGCGTAGTAGCGAGTACGGAGAGACTGGCTTCTTCTATTAGACCTCTCTCTCAAATGACGGGTGTGCGTAGTAGGCTATGTGAATATACTGGCCTCCCCTTTCAGATATCTCTCTCAGATGACTGGTATGCATAGTAGGGTGTGTTCATAGACTGACCTCTCCTTTCACAGCTCTCTCTCAGATGATGGCTATGTGCAGCAATGAGTGGTGAGGAGCTGGCCTCTCCAACCAGACTTCTCTCTCAGATGATGGGCATGCATAGTAGTGTGTGGGGAGTAACATGCCTCTCCTCTCAGACCTCTCTCTCAGATGGGTATGCGTGGTGGGGTGTGGGAAGTGACAAGCATCTCCTTTCAGACCTCTTGCTCAGATGACAGGTGTGCATGGGGAATGACAGGTCTCTCCTTCCTGACCTCTCTCTCAGATGACAGGTGTGCATGGTGGGGTGTGGAGAGGGACTGGCTTCTTTTTTCAGACCTCACTCTCAGATGACGGTTATGAGAAGTTCTGAGTGGGAAGGGACTGGACTTTCCTATCAGATTTCTCTCTCAGATGACGGGTGTGCTTACTAGTGTGTAGGGAGTAACAGACCTCTCCGTTCAGACCTCTCTCTCAGAAGACGGGTATGCGCAGTGGGGTGTATAGGGAGTGACAACCCTCTCCTGTCAGACCTCTCTCTCAGATGATGGATGTGCACAGTTGGGTGTGTGAATGGACTGGCCTCTCTCTCAGATTATTCTCTCAGACATCTCTTTCAGATTACGGGTGTGCATAGTAGGGTGTGTGGAAGGACTGCCCTCTGCTGTCAGACCTCTCTTTCAGATGATGGGTGTGCATAGTAAGGTGTCTGGATGGACTGCCTTCTCTCTTCAGACCCTTCTCTCAGGTGACAAGTGTGCATAGTAGTGTGTAAAGAAGGACTGCCCTCTCTTGTAAGACCTCTCTCTTAGATGACAGGTGTTATTAGTAGAGTGTGTGAATGGACTGACCGTTCCTTTCAGAACTCTATCTCAGATGACTGGTGTACGTAGTAGAGTGTGTGGATCGACTTGCCTCTCCTTTCAGACCTCTTGCTCAGATAACTGGTCTGCATAGTGGGGTGCGTAGATGGCCTCTTCTTTCAGCCCTCTCTCTCAGATGACGGGTGTGTGTAGTAGGGTGTGTGGATGGATTGGCCACTCCTTTCAGATCTCTCTCAGACAGGTATCCATAGTAGGGTGTATGGGGAGCAACAGACCTCTCTTGCCAGAACTCTCTCTCAGATGATGGGTGTGCATGATAGGGTGTGTGTGGGAAGAGGCTTAACTCTACTCACAACTCTTCCCAAACAAATGGGCGTAAATAGTAGACTCTGATCAACACGATCTTAAGTAAGACTACTTCCTACAGTAACAAGTGTGCATACCAGAGTGTATTCAGAGATCACATATTCCTTCATAATTTTCACAATCCCATAAGAGTCTCACGAGATCATACATTTTTCATTAAATAAGAATAACCTTCTACTCATTACAGTACTTATGGCTTACACACTTCCTCTCAATAACAAGCACTCAATATGTATTTCTACTATTAGAGTGGATTGAGACATTTCCTAAATCTTTTTACTATCCACAAACACTTTTTGTTATTTCGTGTAAATCTCTTCAGTAGTTTTTGACTTATTAAAATTGGGATGCAGATCTCTGAGAATCTGACAGTCCCCATGCTGAAATGTGATTGGCTGTCAGCCCTTCAACCAGGAAGTGTTGGCAGCCATTCTTGGGACTCTGCTTCTGACGATTCCCACAAAAAACGTTTTGGGAAAAGAAAAGAGGGCAGGGTAGGAATACCTTGACCCCTTAGCTCTGGTCATGGAGTCCCAGAGGGTCCCCATCAGGGCAAAAAAGCATTAAAAAAATGCCGGCGAAATGCAAAGGAGCCACGGCAAAAAAAAAACAAGCATGGACTCCTGCGCTTGTTTTCAATTGAGCCCTGGGGTGTTCCAGATTTTGGGGACTTTTTTTTTTATATATATATATTTTTTATTTTAACAGTAAGACAAGAGTTGGCATTACAGATATCAGGTGTCTAACGGTAAAATGCAGAACAGGGACAGGCGGGGGAAATAAACATACAACAACCATCGTAAGGAACACATGGCCTATCGCGATTACGCACATTAGAAAAGAGAAATAAACAGTCTATTATACGATCCAAAACAATCCCACCCGCCTGACCCCGCCCTCAATGATAGAGGATAAGTAGAGCCAGTGTAGACACCCGGACAATAAAGGATCCGTGAAGAATAAACAGCCCACCTCTCGTAGAAAGGAAAAAGGAAGACAAAAGGGCCATAGAACAAAACAAAGGCAAAATAAAAAACCCTCCCCTAACCCCCCACCCAGCACCCCTGTAATGGCTACGGCCTAACCCCACTAGCAGCGTGCCTGTCGCCCAAGGACTACCCTAAAAGAAGGGAAAAAGAGAGAAAGTGGAGGAGGAGAAAGCAAAAACACTCCCGGTCTCCCGTACCCCCCGCCAACAGCGACCACCCCGAGACGTGATAAAGTCAACATTCAGCAAACTATACAAACCAGTCGGGGGAGTATAGTCAATAACCACCAAACTCCCGTCACAGTATAGGCACAACCCCGGCATTGCATAAAGCTATTATATCAGATCTAAGCGATCAAGTTCAGCCCTGGCCAGTACGATCTTTCATAAGAGTCTTCTTCACTCGAGCCGCCATCTTTATGGAAAAGGCAAAGCGTTCATAAAAGTTCATGTCAGTGCAGTAGGATCGAATACAGGATAAAAGTTCACGAATCGAACGAGGAAAGGTGTCCAAGAACAGCTGCCCCCCCCCCGGATACTGGGACCAACACCTCCCCGGGCCCAAGACTGGAAAAGCAGCTGCACGGCTCTCCTCATGGCCACATAGGGCCACAGGGATTACCACTTCCTCGGGCAGCCCATGAAAAAGAAAGGAGAAGAGGACGTGGCCCCCATCCTGGAGCCATACTTGGCCCTGGGGACAGAAACCCCCACGGCCGGCTCCTGCTATGTCCTGGTGTGCCCAACCTGGGACATAGCTGTTTGCTTTTGGTTGGCGGATGCTGACAGTTCCCGCCAAGCAAAAGCAAGCACTAAGGGTCCAGCGGACATGAGCTGTCAAAGTGTTCCCACCCACTGGAAGCAGGGGTTTCATTTCTTTCCCTTCCCTCAGACATGTTGGCAGAGAAAGAGATTAAACGTTTGCTCTTGCACACAGGGAGTTGCATTTGCAGCAGCTCTCTGTGTGTAATAGCAATGCCAGCTCCCACAGGAGGTGGGGAGCCGGCAGGGACAGAGGGGACCTTGAGGTTACGCCCGTGATACCCAAGGATGGGGTCCATGGGGTCAAAATAGTCCTGAGGAAGGGGGCAGCATGGCCCTCCTTACCCATTTGTTTGTGATGGGCTGTGGGGATAGTATCCCCAGGGCAGAAATATACCCATGGATGGGGCCGCACGGCTCCCCATCCCCTTCAGATTACAAATAAAATAAAGGCAGGCACAGGGGAACGGCTCCCTAGGGCTGAAATCGGCCTGGGGAGAGGGGCGCACAATACCCATCCATTTCCGGAATGCCGAGTCATGGCCTGTTCGAGTGGTGCCTGCTTCGGGTATCAGTGTCTCAGCCTTGCGCCTGTGTACTAGTATCGTGTGCGCATGCGTTCGAAGTCCCTGTTGCAGCCAGGCAAGTTCCTTGTCTCTGCCTGGCCCTGATGTGTCAGAACTAGCGCTCATGCATCCTACTGATCCTAGTATGTACATAAGGATGGCACATGATATTAGAGAGTCCCTACAGTAGCGAGAGACCAATGTGTCTCCTAACGTCTGGGTATGCAGAAAAGGGCCCAGTTTTTTTCATCCGGTCGTGTATGTAGGTGTCTGCAAGAGATGACGTGTGTTACATAAAAGTAGGATCTCCTAGAGTCGACAGAGGACACATTACATCTATGAGTACCCTTCACTGATATGTTGGTGTCAGATGGGCTTGTAGGGATTACTGTATGGGGATAATGTAGTGCCCTTAGTAGGTGTTATGGTAGACAGCGTGTTCCTCTTGTAGGGGAACCGTTAAAGGTTATCACTTTGGTGTTTTTGTGAAACAGTGGGTGTTACAGTTCTACCCTCGATATATCATTATTCTGGTCATGGATATGGGTTTTGAGTAGATGTTGTGGTACACAAAGTGTTCCTCTAGTAGGGGAAAGCATTAAAGGTTTTCACTTCTGTGTTCATAGCAAAACAGTGGGTGTTAGAGTTCTACCCACGGTATATCATCATTCAGGCCATAGATATTGGTGTTGAGTCGATGGACCCAGCGTTGTTCGCGCCTCAGAAGTATGGTCCCATTCCATTGTGGGTTTGCCTCTAGAATTGCCCATTCCATTTCATCACTAGGGTGTCCTAGCTCAATGAAGTGGTTTGTCATTTTTGTTGATGTTCGGCCCCTGCGTATGGTGCTCCTGTGATCACTCATCCTCGTCTTTACTGCTCTTGTCGTCATTCCCATATACCTCATCTGGCAGGGGCAGGTGATGAGATAGACGCAATTTTTTGTATTACAATTAGTATGACACTTTTGCGTCCATCGAAAGTTCCCAACTTGGATAGTTTTCGTGTGCTTGGTTGTTGGACAGGCTGTGCATGACCCACAGGGGTAGTGGCCACAAACCGGAGGGAGATTCCAAAGAGTGTTGCCACTTGGTGTCTTCTTGAGTTGTGGACGGGTGTGGATCAACTGGTCTCGCAGATTGCTGGTGCGCTTGAAAGCGAAACGAGGTTGCTGTATTTCTAGGTTTTCTGTATTAAGGATCTTCCAATTCCATTTGATTATCCCTTTTATCTGGTTGGATTGAGGGGTATAAGTAGTAACACATGTGATCGCTTCATTAGTCTGATGAGGTTTAGTTTCCAGTAGGCCTTGGCAATGGTTATTTCTGGCGCGTTTTCTCGCCTTGTGGATGACATCTGTCGGGTACGCTCTTTTCTGTAGGTTCTTACAAAGACATTCAGCTTGTTCATCGTAGTCTCTCAGTTCACTACAGTTGCGCCTTATCCGGAGGAACTGGCCGTAGGGTAGATTTTCCCGGAGTGCCTTCGGGTGGTAGCTCTTAAAGCTCAACAAACTGTTGCGGTCCGTTGGTTTTTAAAATGTTTTTGTATGGAGTTGTCCGTCCTTGAGGGAGATAAGCAGGTCCAGGAAAGGGATCTTTGTCTTAGAATTCGTCATGGTGAAGTGGAGATGGGGATTGAGCTGGTTGACCCATTCATGGGGCCTTATTTATGAAGGCCTTGCGCCGCCGTTGTGTCACTTTTTCCCATTTTAAAAGTGGCGCACCGGCGGCGCAAGGCCTTCATAAATAAGGCCCATGGAACTTTCCACAGGA
The DNA here is from genome assembly GCF_964261635.1 of Lissotriton helveticus. NCBI lineage: Eukaryota > Metazoa > Chordata > Amphibia > Caudata > Salamandridae > Lissotriton > Lissotriton helveticus. Next base: position 1,208,092,123 of record NC_136068.1, read on the forward strand.
ATCCTCTGTGCCATTCCATAGGATAATGACATCGTCGATGTATCTCTTACATGTGACGAGATTCTCAAGGTAGGGGTTTGTATCTGTGAAAATGTGGGAGGATTCAAAGTGCGACATGTACAGACCCGCCAGACTCGGCGCGAATGTGCTGCCCATAGAGGTACCTTGTACCTGATGGTACGTCGTGGTCTTGTATTGAAAAACATTGTTTCTCAAGGCGATGGTGATACACGCCATGATGAACTCCACTGGTGTATTTGTAGGTAATTCTGCTTGGTTCAATAACTCTTCCACTACAGTCAAGCCAGGTCTTTATGCTTGACTTGCATCCCTGGCATGGTTACAGCATTTTCATAATCTGGCTGTTTACTACTTTTTAATTTCCAATTCGAGTGGATTCTAGCTGCATCCATTTCCAGGATCCCTTCATTGAGTGCATGGTAGTTGAGCAATCGTCCCCTAAATAAGTGTGACCAAACAAATGTGGTGAACATTGTGGTGAATAAATCCTAAGTACATAAAACATGACCATGTATTTTTAGGTCTGGGTTGACAGCACAGCTGTCCGACAGAGCTTATGTTACTACTCTTTTACATACATACATACAAAGGGTTGCAGAGAACTAAACATTTTTTACCTTATGCTTTTGGCTATTTGGTTTACCATGCCACCTCCAAGAAAGTGCTTTATTGCAATGCATAAGTAGCATTGTTTTCAGCAGTTTGAGGGATCTATTTGGTGAATGCAGAAATCATCTTGAAAAGGCTTTGCCCTCTAAAAGCAACCCATTCTGCATTGTATAGAAACTCTGATAAATATGATATGGACATTAAGTATGTAAATAGCTTTCATTATGAGTAATGAGTTGCATATATTTTGTGTGAAAAACACTACATAAAACAAACTGATTTTCTTAAACATGAAACCTATTAAATATTACACAGAATTTGTAAACCTTTCTTGATAAGTTGTGTCATTACTGCGCTCAGATTCTCGCTTCATCCCCAGGTCAGGTAGGTTGGTTTATTTTCACAGGTTGTATGTGCCATTGTGCACCTTCTTCTACATCACTGGTTGCATCTGTAATTGAAATCCTTAATCAGTGTAGCGCATTGTAAGTGCTACTGTATTTCTATTCCTGTGTTAAAGGTTGGATGTGCCACTGTGGTATTGCCTGTACTTTTGTAGAAAAAATAGAGTTTTGCTAATTTAAGTAATGCCGCATTTCTTAAATATTATTGAAACTATATCACGGTTAGTTATTTGGCAGTTTAATTTCACTAAATTCTATCTGCTGTTTTTCTTAATTTCAGGACACCTTTTACCAGTCTGTGATCCTGCAAGCTTATGGTGTTCATTCTAGAGACACCAAGTAATAGTCTTTGTTACTGTAGTCTTGTGCTGTTCATTCTTGGAACCCCTAGCTTGCACAATGTCAATAGGGCTGTCTTTAACCACTTGGGAGCTAGTAAACAAACCTCCCCAGTGCTGCGCTGTCCATTATCCGGTGCTGAACTGGACGTCCAGCGGTCGCACGCAGCACTGGGGAGGTAGTGCCCGTGACGACCGTTGGCCGACGGCAGCACTTAAGGGGTTAAGGTGCCAATGCATGCACACAGCATTTGTGCATGCCCATGTTTGCCAGCATTATAACACCAAAGCCAGGACTATTGGTTTTGCCAATGGTTGTTTAATTTGAAGATATCACAAGATAAGCTGCACTGGTACCTGAATTACACTAAGTGTTGATGGAGGAAGCGTGGATGTCAATCATCTGTTCCCAGTGGCCAAAGCTCCTGCAAGTGACTTGCATTGAGGTGGAGTGGTGCTGCTCCTGCTGCCCCTGGTATCAAGAGTGATGATGGCTGTGGCAGGAACAGAGCACAAGTTAAAAAAGGATTTAGGAATACTGTTTAGGTCAAATTGTTTCCACACTTTTCTCTGCTCCCTATACACTCAACTGCAAATTAGAGGCTATTTGAGGGGCTATGGGTAGCACAACATGGCAAACCATTGATCTCACTGAAGTCAAACTGTGTGATATCACTTTGCTACCCCTGGAATTAAGGAGCATTGCCATCCATGTAAGGGGCCATGAGAGGGAGCAGTCCCAGAGTGGGGAAAATTATCCTGGCACAGGACCTTCACTGGTTTTCTTACATCTGTTGGACATATGTCCGTCTTGCTAGGTGGGACATGTACTGTAATTAAGACGTAAACCCACGAGGTCACAAAACTCTTCTAACTTTTAATATTTCCCGTGCATACCTGTATGTGTGGAGTATCAGTAACCAAACAGTGAAGTGCCAAAGTTCTCAAGCTGTTAAATTCCTTTTCTCCTTAGATAAATACTCTAGTCATTTGATTTCAGATTACATTTTCCAATTTGTGAATCTGTGATGTGTCTGGGATGACAGTGTCATCCCAGGCTTCGAATTGCCAAATTTCATGTGCTGCTACACCTACATTATATGAAACCTAGGGGCATATTTATGAGCCCCTAGCGCCACCGGAGCATCACTTTGTTTAATGCTCCAGAGGCGCACTGTTCAGGCCCATATTTACAAGTCCACGCATGGCTTTTCAAGGCCTTGTAAACATGACCCCCTTTCACAATTACTCTGCGCAAAAGGTGCATTCCATGGGTGTTGCTGTAGGTGTTCCCGCACAACACCCATGGATTCTGACGCATTCCCAGATATACAAGGTTCCATAAACCTGGGAATGCTCCAGATTCTAACGCCCACCCAAGGGAGGCGTTAAAGTGGCATACCGAGGAAAAATACCTTTATTTCTCCTCACTATTTGCACTATGTGCGCTACAGGAGGAAAACATCATTAGTGATTGTTTTTATGCAGGACAGTCTCCCTTCGTGCACAAAAACAATAATCCCTGCAATGCAGGCACCCTTGTACTCTGGTGCAAGGGTGCTTGCGTTGGTGCTAGACAGCCAATTGCGCACCAGCGCAGAGAAAAGCACATGGTTGCGTCGTATTGCTGTGAATATGGCGCATCCCTGCACTTTCCTAATGATGCAGCTCGGTGAGGTAAGATGGCCTGCAGCACCACACTGCGTCATTTTCTTGTAAATATGCCCCGTACATTTTCCTTCCACCAAATCTCAGTATGACACACATATAGCCTGTACTGGGAATTCTTACCTTTCACTGAACACAGGAGAGGCCACATGAATAAAACAGTGTTGGAGTTCACAGCCTGATGAACGCTAGGAAGTTCAAAAAGAACTTTATAAAGATCTTTGATAATTCCTTTTCAGATATCAAGATGGGAATCCTTGTTGTTTCCTAAACCGCATGCTCCCTCGGAATATTATGGTAAAACAATTTCCAAGGAAATTTAGAACCACCATAACTCATTGAGGAGCTGGCTCTGATAAAACTCTGCCTTCAGAGGATGAGTGACTTTTACCAAATAAGTTTGGTTTGGCTAGGGCCATACAATCAAATACAAATTCGTATTTCAGAAGTACTAAATATCATGTTAGGTTTCAATACGTCTTAAAGGATGCTCCATTTTGGACAGCTTATATCCTCTGTGAACCAAGGCTGTCAGTGGGAATGGTGATGTTACCTAGCCAAATACCACTTTGGAATATTTTGTTATTCTTCAGCCATTCTATAAATTGCCCTTAAACCCAGAGCGTTTTGAAGTTCTGTACACCTTGATGAGGGGCAGCTCATAGAAGACCATGGCTCTGGTAGATCACAGAAGATCTAGGTTTCTTTTCCCAGATGAGGCTAAAAACCAACATAAGAGACACTGTGGATATGCATTGTAAAAAACTCTCAAAATTCTCAAGTAGGTTGCGTTATCACTATTAATGTTTGATTTCCATTCACGTTCATTATATATTACTACAGTTCCCTTTGTAGCAATCGCCCTATGTTTCTTCCTGTTTAAAGGGATGCTTCCCCACTCCTCCCTCTTTTGATTGAGGATGCCCTGCCCCCATCGCCACAGAGGACTTACTGTTCTGGGAGCCAATTCCAGGCCCCATAACTTGTGCTGTTGCCCCGCCCCTATCGCCACAAATCAGTTACTTTCTCCCCTAATTTTGCTAACGCCAATCCAGCAGCCATCCAGGTGTCCAGTAGCAGTAAAGCCCCTGTGTACCACCACTGTGAGGGATGAGGAATCAATTGTTCCCCATGCTGCCGAAGCTTGACCATGGACAAGACCACCATCGTGACACATCTGACTGAGTCATAAACAAGACTGCAGCTGCAGCTGCAGAAAAAGCAACAGCGCCTTGATATTGCTAGGCTCTGTCAGACCAGGCCCTAGCCTTCACATGGCCGTCACATCTCAGATAAGTCCGCACATGTACACATGTTCACAAGCACTGAATATAAATATGGAGCAGTCCCACACCTCCACTCCCACCCCTCTAACAGCACTTGGTTGCTACCCAGAGTGCCAAATAAAGTCTCCTAAAAACAATGCCCCTTTTACCATATGATCTTACCTAAAGGATGCCGTTTGTCAAATGTTTACAATAATTCCTGGTTCCTATCATAGAATGCCCTAGATATGCACCTCTTCTAAAATGGTCTTTGCAAGTTAGCCGATGTCTGGAACTTAGAGAAGGCCACTGAGTCCTGTTCCCTTTCTTTGATCCATTTTAGAACTTCCATCTGGCTAAGATCTTAGAAGGACAATAGATAAGTGTGCAAACCTTCTCAGTAAATCACAGCTAGAGGATTTCAAACCTGATTACCTCATAAGGGTTGAGAACCAGGATCCGACTTCTACGTCCAAAGCTGACCTATTTAATGACCATTTTCACAAGGTGGCGCTTTACTTCACATTAGCATGGCAATACTTGACACCCTAAATTTCACACTGATCACCTGGTTTCTCTGATCACTAGGTTGTCCCTATCATAGAGTTATAATTTATTACATTTAAGAAACGTGTTTACGATGTTGTTCCTTAGAAAGCCATTATAAACCTGACTAGTTTGGGGAATTATTTTCACAAAGCCATTCATCCACTGATTATTGTGAGTCAGCATGAGGTAACTTCACAATGGTAGGACCGTGTCCAAAAATATCAAGTCCAATATCATTTCAAATCTGGATTCCAGTTTGAGCATAGGATAGTAATAGCCCGTCTTGATGTTGAGTGATACCCATAATGCTACAGAGTAAAGGAAACCACTCATCAGTCTGCCTTGTTGATCACCTGCTATCTTTAACCGCATGCGCGCTAGCGAAATTCCGCTCCTGTGCTGAGTTTTTTAAAACCGCACTTTACATGACGAGCTGGGCTCGTCATGAGCGTGCGAGGAGGCTACCTCATGACGAGCCCAGCTCGTCATGAGCGTCGAAGGGGTTAACTGAGTGTATTATTACCTTTTGTTATCAACGCTATATGCATGGGTGGAAGGAAACTCCTATCAACCCTTAAGAGTGGGACTCTGACCGTCTGGGACTCACCCGGACAGGAAGGGCAGTATTAACATGATCAAACAGTAGCAAGTCTATGCATCCTGGTGGATGGGAGAGACCTGCAGGCAATCAGAAGTCATGACAACAATCCCATAAAAATTAGCCCTTGAAACAACCAATCTGAGACAGATGAACTCTTTGTCGAACCCAAGCAACTCTTGCATCCACAATGTCATAGAACATGCCCACCAGAAGAAACCAACAAGCAATTAATGCTCCCCTGTTAAGTGAGTAATATTCAAGGCATCCCCTTGCCTGGTTTCTGCACATAAGATCAGATGAAGATAAGTGTTCCAACTTAATGCCTGCACTAACACGTGCACACCACCAACAAAACAAACAGTCCAATTCTGACTCAATAATGCACACGCTGCAGTCCTCCATGCACTTGACATCAGACATCATCACACAAAGCCTTATGTGTCCACTCTTCATACCCAACCCCATATCTATCCTATATGTCCTCATCACTGCAGGTTACAACATCCAACACAGACCACACAAATAAAACAGAAGAGATAAACACTGCCATCCACAGGTCCTTCTCACCAAATACCCTAACTGAATGTGTTCACCTTATTCACCTACCACATCAGGCTTTCACCATTCCATACAGCTTTAATCTTGCCAAAGGTATCCAGAATAAAAGTAATATACTAAACTAATTTGGAAAACCTGCTGGCAATTTTAACTTTTTATCCCTAATAAGGGCACTGCTAATCAACAGCAGTAAGCCCACCTATACACATTAGGAGTATCGGGTGAGGACCAAAGGATGAAGCATGCTACTGGTGGTACTACTGGGTAAGGGTCCTTTTATAAAACTAAATAGGTTTTTTAGTCTTTTTCTGACCTCTAGTTGGTTTTGAAATGAGGTATTAGAGAAGTGTAAACACAAGTGTTCTCTCCCCCATGGTAAGGTTCATGTGACACTGGAAGCTGTGTTGACTCCCTCTTCTTGCTTTTGGGTCCCACTTAAAGTAACAACCACATCACCATCCGCTACTACTTACTTCAAACCAGATCAAAATCAAATCAAGGCCAGCTAAACAAGAAAACAATATTTTCCTTCATTCAATTACATCCCCATAGACTCTCTACCTGATGAATGAATCAGGACCCATCAGCTAGCAACAGACAATACGTTCCTCAACGTACACAACACCTCTCTTATTAAACATGTGAATGCTCACACCCCATTGAAAACTTGCTATTCTAAACCTAAATGCTCGACACCCAAAAGGTTAATAAGAACAATTGAATCATACGCAGACAGGAAAAGAAATGGAGACAAAGCAAACCCTATGATGACCTCAGCCAACTCCAAACACTATACTCCACAAACAGGCTCCTCATCACCTCAGACAGAGAGGAAAAGAAATGGAGACAAACCAAACCCTTTGATGACCTCAGCTAACTTTAAACACTAACCGCAAACCTTGATCTGTTCTCAGGCCAGGACGCTCCCCCCACCGCCCCAGCGTTCCCTGCTGGTGCTGTGTCCTCTGTCTGCTGCCCTTCGCTGCTGCTGGGAGTTCGATGCCCTCCTCCACCCGCAGGCTCCCGCCAGCGCCTCATCCCTGGTGGCCCAGGGGTGGGCGGTAAGTATTCGGTCTGATCTGCTGCCTGTTTCCCGTATTTGTATTGTATTTGTTGCCTGTTTTCTCTGTGCGCTGCTTTAGTGACTGTTTCCCGTATTTGTATTGTATTTGTTGCCTGTTTTCTCTGTGCACTGCTTTAGTGACTGTTGCCTGTATTTGTTGCCTGTTTTTCTGTGTGCTGCTTAAATATCTTTTGCCTGTGTTTTTGTTGCCTGTTTCCTTTTGCTGTGCCTTTAGTTCTTCGCCGCCCCGCTCCCCGCACTCCCTGCATTCCTTTCCCGCCGCTGCGTCCCCTGCGGCTCTGCTCCCCTCCTCTCCCATTTGCTTCCCGCCACCCGCCTCCCAGCTGCTCCTCCCTCCCTCCACCCCTTCTTAATGCAGGACGCTGCGCGGCCGCGCCGCTGGCGTGCCGGAGTCGCGCCAGAGGCAAGCCCGTCTGTGCCCGTCCGTGCCTGGACCGCGCCCTGCGCCAGAACCCCTGAACCCCGCGCACCCCACCGAACCATACCCAGCCTCAGCTACGACGCCAACTCTCTCCACGCTCTCAACACCGGCCGAGACCAACGCTGCAACCAGGCCGCCCCGAAACGCACCCACGGATCCTTTTCCTGCCCCAGCTGCAGCTCCACATGCGACAGAACCACCAAACCATCAAGGACCAGACCCAACCACCTCCGCTGCATACTCCTCAACACCCGCTCCGCACGCAGACACGCCATCGAGCCGGGGACCTGCTCGACGCCACTGCCCCGGAGGTAGCCTTCCTGACCGAGACGTGGTGGAACGACACCCCTGCACCAGACATCGCCATTGCCATCCCAGACGGCTACAAGATCACCCGCAGGGACCGCACCAACGGCATCGGAGGAGGAATTGCCATTGTCCACAAGTCCACCCTCAAGGTCACCACCCACGCAGCGACACCCTCAATGCCACCGAACACCTGCACTTCCGGATCCACACCAACCCTAACACCACCCTCAGAGGAACGCTCATCTACAGACCCCCCGGGCCAAGTTCAGCGACTCCATCGCCGACCTCGCCAGCACCCACGCACTCGCCTCCACGGATTACATCCTCCTCGGGGACCTGAACTTCCACCTCGAGAACAACAACGACGTCAACTCCACCACGCTGATAGGCAACCTCACCAACCTCGGCCTCAGACAACTCGTCACTGCACCCACCCACGCTGCCGGCCACACACTGGACGCCGTCTTCTCCACAAGCACCCACGTCGCCTTCGACCACACCACCGAACCCCACTGGACCAACCACCGCTTCATTCACTTCACGTTCAAAAAAACAACCACGCACCACCGCACCCAACAGCTGCCTCACAGCGGCTGGAGCAAAGTCACCGAAGACCAGCTGATCACCACCCTCTCCCAGAACCCAACCACCGACCCAACCAACCCAGACGCCGCAGCCCGCAACCTCAGACAGTGGATCGACGCCTGTGCCAACACCCTCGCCCCAGTGAAGAAACCCTCCAACAGCCACGCCGGCAAGAGAGCCAGCTGGTTCACCGATGAGCTCCTCGCCTCCTAGCGCGCATGCCGGAAACTGGAGAAGAAATGGCTCCCCGAACGTACACCAGACAACCACGCAGTCCACAAGGACGCCACCTGCAGACACCACCACCTCATCAGATCAGCCAAGAGGTCCTCCTTCAAAGACCGCCTGGATAACAACGCACATGACAGCAAAGAGCTCTTCCGCATCGTTAAAGGACTATTCAACCCCAGCGCCAACACCAATGACATCCCGCCCTCACAGGAACTGTGCGATTCACTGGTCATCTTCTTCCACCCCAAGATCGCTGATATCCACGACAGTTTCAACACCACGACCGACCCGACCACGCCAGACTCCACCCCTCCTCCGAACACCAACAACGCCAACCGCCTTACCTCCTAGTCCAAGGCAGACGCAGCCATCGCCCCCCAACTATGGAAGGTCATCAACATCTCCTTCAAAACAGCACCATTCCGGGAAAGCTGGAAGCACCCCGAAATCAACGCCCTCCTCAAGAAGCCCAAGGCGGACCCCAAGGACCTCAAGAACTTCCGGCCCATCTCCCTGCTCCCGTTCCCGGCGAAGGTCATCGAGAAAATCGTCAACATGCAACTGACCCGCCACCTCGAAGACAACAACATCCTGGACCCGTCCCAATCCGGATTCAGACGAAACCACAGCACCGAGACTGCCCTCATCGCCGCCACAGACGACATCTGGCACCAATTAGACAATGGCGAAACATCAGCCCTCATCCTCCTGGACCTCTCGGCCGCCTTCGACACGGTCTGCCATCGCACGCTAAAAACACGCATCCAAGAAGCCGGTATCCAAGAGAAGGCCCTCGACTAGACCACATCCTTCCTCTCCGGCAGATCACAGAGTGTCCGCCTCCCACCCTTCCGATCCGAGGCCACCGACATCATCTGCGGCGTCCCCCAGGGCTCCTTCCTCAGCCCAAAGCTGTTCAACATCTACATGGCCCCCCTCGCACAAGTGGCCCGCCACCACAATCTCAACATCATCTCCTACGCCGATGACACTCAGCTCATCCTCTCCCTCACCAAGGACCCACGCACCGCCAAAACCAACATCCACAACGGAATGAAGGCCATCGCCGACTGGATGAGGAGCAGCCGGCTGAAACTGAACTCGGACAAGACGGAGGTCCTCATCCTCGGACCCAACCCCTTGGCCTGGGACGACTCCTGGTGGCCGACCACTCTCGGGACAGCACCGACACCCACCAACCATGCACGCAATCTAGGATTCATCCTCGACTCCTCCCTCTACATGTCCAAACAGGTCAACGCCGTCTCCTCCTCCTGCTACAACACCCTCCGCACGCTTCGCAGGATCTACTTGTGGATCCCGACCGAAACAAGAAGAACGGTGACACAGGCCCTCATCAGCAGCAGGCTGGACTACGGCAACGCACTCTACGCTGGAATCCCAGCCAAACACCTACAACGACTACAGCGCATCCAAAATGCCTCCCCCCGACTGATCGTCAACATACCCCGCCGCAGCCACATCACCCCCCACCTGACAAACCTACACTGGCTCCCCGTCGACAAGAGGATCACCTTCAAAATTCTCACCCACGCACACAAAGCACTCCACAACACCGGACCAGCCTACCTGAACAGCAGACTCAGCTTCCATAACCCCACCCGCCAGCTCCGCTCCGCCAGCCTCGCCCTCGCCGCCGTCCCCCCCATCCAACCAACAACCTCCGGCAGCAGATCCTTCTCCTACTTCGCCGTCAAGACCTGGAACACCCTACCTACCCACCGACGGTAGACCGAAGACCTACTCGCCTGCAGAAGACTCCTCAAGACCTGGCTCTTGGAGCAGTAGTGAAACACCCCCCCCTCTCAGCGCCTTGAGACCCTCACGGGTGAGTAGCGCGCTTTACAAATACCATGATTGATTGATTGATACTCTACACACAGGCTCATCATCACCTCAGACAGAGAGGAAAAGAAATGGCGACAAACCAAACCCTTTGATGACCTCAGCCAACTTCAAACACCATATACAACACACAGGCTCCTCATCACCTCAGACAGAGAGGAAAAGAAATGGAGACAAGCCAAACCCTTTGATAACTTCAGCACACTTCAAACAATATACTCCACACACAGGCTCCTTATCATCTCAGACAAAATTACCTTTTGTCAAACCATCATCAATGGTGCCTACAATAGAAGCAACTCAGTTTCAAAGCACAAGGGAAACCCTGTTATCTACCGGGAACTAGAGTAATAAGCAACGTCTGAAGAACAACGGGCCCTATGGTCACAGTTCACCATTATCAAAAAATATATATATAACCAAACAATGGTTTAATATAACATCATATAAAAATAATTATATATAAATATGACAGTGGGGTTGTTGTTCTTTAGATGTTGGAATAGAGGCAAAGCATTCTTGAAGGTAGTCAAACACTGTCATACCCTCCAGTCCCGCACTCTATCGACAAGTGAAATGCCATTGATCAATTCTTCACAAACAAGATCAGAACTTGTATCAGTAGCATCAAAGAGACACACACACTGGCTCCCAGCCACACATGAACCACCCATCCATGGACAGCTTTCATCATCCTGGGCCGAGCTGCAGATAGCTGTGGAAATAGCTTTGGAGGAGCATACAGCCAGGAGAAGGCTGTGTGAGTGGTGGGAGCTGTGGCAGAGTATTTTCACAGTAAGTGTGAAAATAAGGGGGGTTGGGGACTTCTAGAGCATCTGTGGCTTCCAGGCACCATCACTGAGAAACTAATGGTGAGATATGGAGTGGTCATCCTGGGCAGTAGTGTTTCTGGGTTTTGTCTAATATGATGCTCCTTGGGGTAACACAGCAGCTTCCTGACAATCATTACGTAGTTAACAGTAGGACTGCAGGGGGGTGTGGCTTCGACGCCGAGGCAAAATGGCGGATCCTGCTTGAGCTCCTCTCTTCAGCGGGACTCATACTCTCCTCAGAACCGCTTCTACACTGCCTTCATCTCCCGAAGCACTGGGCTTCTGCTCCGGAGGGCGTGAATGCCTGGACCCCGTTTGAGGCGCTTTTCTGCCCTAAATCTTCGGATGTAAACCCCGTTCCGTTTCTCCTCATCTAGACGCGGGCGGCCGCCATTTTGAGCCGTCGCGCCCACATCTCTTCAGCTGAACGGTAGTTTTGCTACTATCATCGCTTTACTGTGCCCCTTTCACCGGTAGCATGTTTATGGCCACTTTTCAACAGGATGTTCCTGGTTTGCAGTGAATATTGCTTTTTTTTATGTTTGCAACGTGGGAAAGGACTTCCTATTTCTTTTGCATACAGCTATATATTTGTTTCACTGACTCTATGCCCTATTCTATGTATGCATGAATTTCAATGCCTACTCTATATGGCTCACAGTGATTTCTTTTTTTTTTAACTAAGCTGTGGTTTGATGTCATTTCCAGTTTTTGCGCATATTCATATTGTGAAATGCCCTTCTTTGTTCTCTTTTAAGGAATTTTCCTATTGACAATCTATTACAACAGCTCAAGTTGAAGAACGCCTTTGGCTGTCAATTATCTTCGGACCATCTGAGTTTGTTAACGCTTTGGGCTTGCACTGCTTCAAGTTCTACTCCAGACAGGCTATCCCTGTTTTCTTTTTTTATTTATTTTTTTCTGACGTCTATTATCCTGTTGGAGGTGTGGGCAGCCGCCATTATTGGCCGCTGAGCTCATGTTTCCATTTTTTTTTAACACAACAGGGTTATCAAAATATACCATTCATATTTTTTTCACTGGAGTGGATATAGATTCTATCCTTGTTGTTTCCAGTACCAATACTCTCTTTGTGCATGAGTTCAACTTTGCTATCATCAGCTGGGGCGACTATTATCATCAGTATTTTCCCTGAGGAACGCATTTTACGCATTTTCTGAGGTATCTTTTTCTTTTTATTACAATGGCCAACGGTTCACACTCTGCCAGGTCCTCTGTCACGGGTACGAAACCTAAAAGGCATAAAAATGACCCCCCATCTCCTATTCACTCCTCACAGAACCCGATTCTGGACTCCATTTTAGATGAAGTGCGGGGCCTTCAGCCTTTTATGTCTGCAACAAACTGGATTTGGAACAACGTGTTCGTGATCTACAGGATATCTCTACTAAGATTCCAACACTCGAGCAAGAAATTCATAAACTGAAACTCCACACAGAGGACTTAGAAAATCAAAACCGTCGAAACAACCTACACCTATATGGCCTTCCAGAAAATGTTGAAGCATCCAATATGGTCTTGTTTCTCCAGAAATTTCTTCCTGAGCTTCTCAATCTTCCACCTTCGTATTCTCCCCTCAACATACAAAGAGCTCATCATTTGGATTGCCTCACTTCTAATCCCACGAAAACACGTGGCATCATTATGCTATTTCTGGAGTTTACTGAGCATATGAATATCCTGAAGGCTGCTCAGCTCAAACGTCATCTCACCTGGTCTGGTCATAGCATGTTCATCTCGCAAGACATCTCCAATGCAACCAATGCTCGTCGGAAAGAGTTCCTTGCTCTACGCACCCAGATGAGACATCTTAATATTCAATACGGATACTTCATCCCTGTCTTTGCAAGATTACCCATGATGGGCGCTCACGCTCCTTCGATGATCCTGGAACACTTAAACTTTTCCTTCAGTCCTTTTCTTCTACTGAAATGGACATTAACACCTGATCTCCTGTTTCATTTTCTCTTTGTCTATCTCTAATTAGCTTATCAGGATTCCCTCTATAAACTTATTTTTTTCCTTTCCTCACTTATCGTTACCATGTATTACCTTCGACATTCTTCCTTTGTCTTTCTTTTTTCTTATTTCTCTTTTTCATTTTGTGTCCTTTATTGCGGTTCTTGTTTTCCTCTTTCCATTTATTCATTTTTATGAGATCCGCTTTGCCTTGCATCACTATGCTCCCTCTTCATAGTTTTTTTCTTCTTCTTTCAGATCTGGCTGTTCTGCTTTGATCTGTTTGTTCGCTTCTTTCTCCGTATTCTATATCTTTATCTTTATTTTTCGTCTTCTGTTCTATCCTTTTCTAAATGCTTTTCTGTTCAAATTATCTCTATTTGTTCTCCGTTGTTCTTTGTTATTTATTTATTATTTATGTACCTTGGTAATGTGAGTTATTCTGTAGTATTTTCCCTATGTAATTTTTTCTTGTGGTGTGTTTTTTTTGTAGTAATACCCTTGAAGTGTATCAGCTCCAAATATATTCTTCCCTCCCATCCCTCCATTATGTGTAACTTTGTCACGTGGAACGTCCGTGGTCTTGGGAATCCAGTCAAAAGGCAAAAGGTACTGTCTCATTCATCAAAACTTAATGTTCAGATTTCTTTTCTTCAGGAAACTCATTGTACTGATGTGGAGTCTCTTAAGTTGAAAAGGCAGTGGGTAGGTCAAGTTGTTTTTTCTCCTGCATCCAACAAAAAGGCAGGTGTTGCTATATTGTTTCATAAAGCTTTAGCAGTTCAAATTGTATCCACTCAGAATGAAGACGATGGACGTTGGGTAATGGCAAAGATTGTGGTACAAAATAAAACATTAGTTTTATTAAATATTTATGGTCCTGTCAAGACAGACCCCAAATTTTGGACTGATATTAAAATTCCTCTTTCCTCAATTGATTGCCCTAATATTATTGTTGCTGGTGACTTCAATCAATGGTTAAAGTTAAAGTTAAAAAACTTATAGAGCGCTCGTAGACCAAGCGGTTTCTTGGTGCTGAGGAGGGGAGTGAGTGGAGAGTTGTCTACTCAGCAAAAGCTTGCAAGAAAAGCCAGGTCTTCAGAGCCCTGCGGATATCCATGTAGAGAGCTGGGATTCTAATGCTGAGGGACAGAGAATTCTAAAAAGAGGGGGCCAAGAAGGAGAAACTCATGCCGCCATGTTTCTTCCTTCTACAACGGGGGATGCACAAGAGGTGGACACGGGTGGGGACGTAAGGCTTGAGTTTGGCGGATACAAAAGCAGGGGCTGAGCCGGCTAAAGCCTTGAAAATCAGACAGCCAAGTTTAAAAAAGGAACGTTCAGTAAGAGGTAACCAGTGGAAAGCTTTTAGGAGCGGGGTGATGTGGTAGTGTTTGGGAAGTTTATAAACCAGCCTTGCAGCCTGGTTTTGGATTAGCTGGAGACGGCGAAGTTCGTACCCCGGAATTCCGACGTACCGAGCATTTTCGTAATCCAGACGTGATATAACCATGGCTAGCAAGATTAGTTTAAGTGCTTCATTGGAAAAAAGGGAAATTTTACGTATAATACGTAAGTTAAGAAAACAAGATGAGACCACCGCACTGACTTGGTTGTGCATGGAGAGGTCACTGCTGACTCTAATGCCAAGGCTTTTGACAGAGGCTGAAGGAGAGGGAGGGGGACCAAGAGAAAGGGGCCAGAATGTGGGGGACCAGGGACTGGAGACACCACCAGTAAGTACAAGCTCAGTCTTGTCGGGATTGAGCTTAAGATGGTTGGAATTCATCCAGTCGCTGATGAAGATCATAACTGATTGGAAATTTGAGACAGAAGAAGGAGAAGAAGAAATATTGAAAATGAGTTGGAGGTCATCAGTGTAGTTGAATACTGTGACGTCCAATTTTTGAAGGGCAAAGATGAGAGGGAAAATATACAGATTGAAAAGGAGGGGAGAGAGAGAAGAACCTTGGGGAACACCACAGGTGATAGGGCAAGCGGCAGCAGAAAAGCCGGCTAACTGGACGGCCTGCTGACGGTTCTCCAGAAATGAGGAGATCCAGGCCAAGGAGGAACCCCGGAGGCCAGCACTCTTGACACGGTCGATCAGAATGGTATGATCGACCGTGTCAAAGGCGGCCGAAAGATCCAGGAGGACCAAGGCCTGAGCAGAGTTAGCGTCGGCTCTGCATTCATCCAGCACAGAGAGAATGACAGACTCTGTAGACCTCCCTTTTCTGATAGATTGTCCAAATGTAAATTTCAACCTGATAAATCTCATAAAACTTTTCAATCGGCCATTGCTTCTCGTCCATTGTATGATGTTTGGAAGACTTGTAATCCTGATTTACTTGAATTTACTTTTTTCTCTAATGTACATCACACCCGTTCTAGGATTGATTATATTTTGGTCAGTAAATCCTTGCTCCCTTCTATTCAGAAATCTGAAATTGGATCCATTTTTATATCGGATCATGCCCCTGTCCATGCTGTTTTGGATCTTTCACTTACTTCCTCTCAGTTTAGCCGATGGAAACGTAATACTTTTTCATTATCAGACATGGTTTTTATCAATGAAGTCAGCACTTTTATTAATGAATTTTTTAGTATCAATAACCCATTGGTTACTTTGTTTCTAATAACTGGGATGCTTTTAAAGCCGCTTTTCGTGCCTTTACCAATTCCTATGTATCGAGGAAAAAGAAGACCACCAGGAAGAAGTATGAGGATCAACTATAAAAACTTAAGGGCTTGGAACATACGTATTTTACCTCTCGCTCATCTGCTGCCCTTCATGATTTAATTTAAGCAAAAACTGAACTTACCAAATTAGCAACAGTTGAAGCATGTAATATTTTGCTCAAAAAGAAATCTAAATATTATGGGGGTCAGAATAAAGCAGGTAAGATGTTAGCTAATTATTTAAAAATTAAATCCGAACGTAAAACTATTGGCTCTATTCTTAATGAATCCACAAACAAACTAGTATCATCAGATGAGGATATAGCCGAGGTCTTTCATGAATATTATCAATCTCTTTACTCTGATGATACATTCCCCACCAATCAACATTTGACCACCTTCTTCTCAGGTCTCCCCTCCCGCCATCTCTCCCTGATGAATTTGACGCATTAGAGAAAGATATTAATTTTCAGGAGGTAACCAATGCTATCTAGTCTCTGAAAAAATCTAAGGCACCAGGACCTGACGGTTTATCTGTAGAGTTTTACAGTACCTTTAATTCCATTTTTGCACCTAAACTCCTGCAACTCTTTAATTCCTTTATTGCTGATGCTAGAGCATCTGGATCTTTCATGGATGCCTTAATTGTTATAATATCTAAACCTGATAAAGACGATTCTTACTGTAAAAATGACCGTCCTATATCGTTTATTATGATTGTAAAATTTTTGCCAAAATTCTCGCGTCCCGACTTGAAACCATCATTCCTCTCTTGATCAAAACTGATCAAGTTGGATTCGTGAAAGGCAGATTAGCATCTGATAATGCTCGGATGTTTACCATTATCATTTCATATGGCAAAACATATAAGTCTCCCCTTGCAGCTCTGTATTTAGATGTTGAAAAGGCATTTGATCGTATTAATTGGCAATTCATGTTTCAAACTCTCCAATGGATTGGTTTTGGGCCCTCTTTTACTTCATATATTAAACTTTTATACTCCTGTCCTCGAGCCAGTATTTTTGTTAATAATCATTTCTCAAAAAAAATTCTCTATCCTGAGGCACTAGGCAGGGATGTCCTCTTTCCCCTTTATTATATATATTTTGCCTTGAACCATTCTTAGAGCGTATTCGTATTAATACTTAGATCACTGGTTTCAAACTTAACTCTGTTGAAACTAAAATATCGGCCTATGCAGATGATATACTGATTTATATGTCTAACCCTGTTGAATCTCTTCCACATTTTATGAATGAAGTTCGATTATACTCCAGTATTTCTGGTTACAAACTCAATCTATCAAAAACAGAAGTCTTACCCTTAAATTCTATATGTTATCAATTTATATTTAGTGATACTAATTTTGCTTGGTGCCCTTCAAAAATTAAGTACCTTGGCATTTGGTTTTCGCCAACCCTAAATGATACTATTAAATTCACATTTAAAGCATTAATAACTAAACTCCAATCACTCCTTCTTATTTGGTCCCCTCTGTACCTTTCATGGTGGGGTAGGTTGGACACTATCAAAATGATGATTCTTCCTCATGTTTTATATACATTGTCTATGCTTCCTATCAGAATTTCTAATGTATATTTTTCTCGAATAAATTCTATGTGTATAAAATTTTTGTGGAACAATCAACATCCATGAATTGCTCTAAACAAACTTATTTGTCCTAAAAATGAAGGCGGTGTACGTTTTCCTAACTTTAAAGCTTATCACTCAGCTTTTTTGATTAAACAATCTTTTTTATTAGCTTATGATTTTGTAGATATTCCTGTCCCTAGATGGATCCTTTTTGAACGTTCTTTATTAAGGGATTTTTCTTTTCAACATGTAATCTGTATGTCAAACTGCACTTTCATATCCACTAATCCTGTTTTAAAATACTCCCAAACTTTATAATACAACACATTTTCTAAGGATTTTACTCCTCTTCAATGTTTTTTGTCCTCCGCTGTATGGTACAATAAATTTCTTAAATATAAAAGCAAATCATTCTACTACAAATACTGGAAGGAAAAGGGTATTATTTTTGTACATCAATTTCTCCACAACCATTCTATAGTTCCCTTTCATGCCTTACAAACAAGCTATCAATTACCTGACTCCCTTCTCAATGAATATAATATCATTGTTAATGCCATAAAATCTCCTCTAACTACTTTTTCCCCTTCACCTGACACACCATCTTTCTCCCCTTCTACTCCGCTATACCCCTTATTTTCAACCCACAGACCTAAAGCCGCTCTTGTATATAAGTTATTATTATCAAATGTTATTGAACGACCCAAGTCCCATATTGAGATTGCTTGGGAAACTGATTTGTCAGTTTCTTTCCCTGTTATAACCTGGGATAAACTATGGTCCAAATTGTTCAAAGTTTCTGCTGCTGCTCGCATAAACCAATCTTTGTATTTTATTTATCATAGAGCCATTATTACTCCTGTTAGTATTTGCACATTTTCACCAAACTCCTCTCCATTATGTTGGTCATGTTCCACTGAAACGGGCACGTTAAAACATCAACTTCATGAGTGTTCTACTGTTTTATCCTTTTGGAACTCAGTTTGGAAATGTTTGCATGTCAATATTTAATTTTAATGCTACTTTATCACTACTGAATGTTTTTCTAAGTTCCTTATCACCTGATGTTGATGTTATATCTTCTACTTCTAGATTATTTGAACTTTTTATTGCATTAGCTTTCAAGGTTATTCTATCATCATGGAAAGACAATTCCAAAATATTGTTACTGACTTGGTGGAATTTTATTTGTGATGAACACAGGATTGCTACTGTTTCCACCTCTTCTCTTTCTCAAAAAATTACATCTGATCTTCTTTGGCTTCCTTTCACTACGTATCTTTCTTCTCACTCTCCTATACATTAATTCTCTCTTTTTTCTTTTTCTTTTCTCTATTTCTATAATACTCTCCCATATCATTTTGCCTCTTCCTCTCCTTTCTTTTTCTCTGTCTCTCTTCTCTCCTTCCTATTTTTCTCTTTCCTACTTTTCTTTTCTTCTTATCTCCCTTCGATTATAATATTACTATTTTATCATATGTTATTTGCCTGATTGTTTATTTTAATTATGTTTTATATGTTCTAATATGGCCTTTACTCCTCCTTCATTCTTATCGTTTCCATTATGTATTTGAAAGATTTTAATAAAAATCTCTTAAACAAAAAAAAAACAGTACAGCTGCAGAAAGTTCCTCTGGAACCATTGACTTATAGGTATTGTGTAGAGGATCTGTCTAATAGCAGGTTTCTCTGGGCCTGCAAAGACTTGTGAGACTCTCTGGTTCTTTAGAAGGCCAAAAAGCCATTGGGTGTAGTATATGAAAACTTTTATTACAGGGCCATTAGGGTTGAGGGGTTGTGTACAGGGATCAACAAATCCATCAAAAGATTGACGGCTGTCTGCAGTTCCACCCTTCACCACTATCATCTATTAAATGCCAGTGCTCCAGAAGAAATAATCAGTAGACCCTTGACAACAAAAAAATCATGGAATTTCTAAAGGAAGCTGTGTCTTCATCCATCTCACTTTAGTGGCTGGATCACCACCCTCCAGCCACAGCAATGCATGTATTACCACTATCTAGAGAAGCTGTCGTCATCCTCAGTCTTGAGCCATGATAACACCAGGGGCATCCAAGGTGGAGCTCACTGGCTTCAGTACTCAAATTCGCTCACACGTGGGGTCCTACTACTACACAAGTGCTACACACACATTGCAAATGAAAATGCATTCCACATACACACATGATCTTCACACAAAGTTCTTTTTTCACACATAACGGAGGAACTTTACAAGAGGAAGGTTAGTAGGCCACAGTCTCACTGGCACTGTTAAAAAGGTCCAGTCGCATGTATGATATCAACAAACATAATATCTACCACCCCCACCTTATCTGTTAAATCCAAGACAGGAAAGGTCGTTATCTGCCTATGCTAAGGGTATGCTTGATGCATGACTCCAGGTCAAAAGACTGCAGTTGGGCATTCCGTTGTCTGTAATAGGTCTGCTCCTCATCGTACGTGCTAGATTAGTGATGCCAGAGCCAAAAATAAAAGCCAGTCTACCAGAAACACATGCAGTTGGACACTCAGGGCAGGGTGGTTGCCCATAGACCACTCAATGTATATTCCTGCCCCAAAAGGAATCAATCCAACCAACAAAAAGATTGTTTACCTGGTTCTAGTACTATCTCACAGTACATTTTCAATTTGCTTTCTATCCCAAAAAGCTTTGTCCCACTAAATTCTAAAACCCTACATGAAAAGCGGACCTCAAACTTTCCATTTTCCCTCCTTTCTTTCTTTTGAATAAGTCCCTCCTTCCCTCCTTCCTCTGTACTCCTCCTCTCTTTGAGTATAGCCTCCTCTAAGTTCTGTGCCTGTCTACATTAGTTTAATTTATTGTATTTCTGCAAATTGTCTACTACCTACTTCATTGATCACAACCTCTCCTCTTTGAAACTACATCCATGCAGCGTAACAGTACCTAATATCATCTAGCCTATATATGCATCACACCAACCATTTACAAGAACTTTCATAGCACTAGCTAATGGTCAGCGAACTCCTAAAAATCTAATCTACCACAACGAATGTTGTGCAAATACATGCAACATTTATTTGAGAGTGCAGGACTCATCCCAATAACCAACATTAATCAATAACCATAGAATTATAAATACCTGGTGTTCCCGGACTAGTGCACATCGTCAATTCCTTCATCACCCAAGGTACCTTTCCAGATGAACTGAAAACAGAACAGATCAACACTATGCTGGAAAAACCCACAGTGACCCAAGATGATCTCGGCTGCTACTGACCCATCAAACACATTTAATTAATTAAAAAAATCATGGCAAAAGTAGTCTCCATTCCACTCCAAAACATTATCAGTGAAGACAAGTCACTCCAGGACTACCTGTCTAGCTTCACACCATGCTGTAGCACAGAGCCAGCTATCCTCGAACTAGAGAATTATGACCTCCTGATTGGCAACAAGAATGACAGCTGCTATCTGATCCTAGTGAGCCTCTCCAAAGTCTTTGGAACAGTCGACCATCAAGTACTGGTTCACAAACTGGAAAGAAGCCAGTGCTTTTCCAAGACCGTCCTACAGTGGGTCACCTCCTTCCCAGCTAACTGCCACCAATTCACCCAAATGAGAACCTCAAGATCTCAGAAGCTCCCTGTCTCCTATAGAGTACCTCATCCTGTTACAGTCAACCTTTGCATGGAACACCATGGAACCCTGCTCAGTGACAGCACCATTAAAATCCATCAATGTGCAGACAATATGAAACTCTTAGTGAAAATCTCCATTACCCACATTCAGTGACTGAAAACCTGCCTTGATCTCATTCAGAATTGGATGTCTAGCAACAACAGCCACAAACAATCACAATGCAATCACTAGGATTCCCACTCAATACCACCAAGAAAAGCAAACCAGTATTGTACCAGCTGTCTCTCTTAAAGAAAGTAAACCCTTTTCCCCAACACCAGCATCAGAACTGTCAAAGCCTTACTCCTCTCACACATGAACGCACAGTGCGAATGCTCTGCTATGCAGCTCCCACACACCACATTGGCACCCCTAAAATGTATCCTGCATATTGCAACACCTTGCAAAATGTTTAAAGCTGTTCGATAATGTCATCTGAACCATGAGAGCACCACACTGGCTCCCCTTGTAAGTCAGAATCATATTCAAAACAGATGCATTACATTTAAGAGCACCAGATGTTGAGGCCCATGCATATCTGATTGAGAAACTAACCACTTTATTTGGAAAGCACTAGACAGTATTTAGAGCATATCCAGGCGGAAAGCAAAAACTACAAAAAAGAGAAAACTACAAGGCAGACCGGTAATGCCCATTCATTCCTATGGGCTTTGAAGCCATAGGAATGAATGGGCATTACCGATTCGGTATTTACCGAATCGGTAAATACCGAATTTCACAAGGGTGCAGGGGGTGTCACTTTGACACCCTCTAGCACCCCCATAACAGGGTCGGGTGCCATGTGGCAGGCATACATGCCCTAAGGGCAGGTCTGCCTGTCATATGGCACAGGTGTGCATGCACACATGTGCATGCACACCGGAATCGGTATTTTACCATCAAATTGAATTTGATGGTAAAATACCGATTGAGTAAGGCTTGTGGGACTCAGAAGAGTACCACCTACATATCAAATTTACCGAATCGTTAAAAATACCGAATCGGTATTTTACAGAATCGGTAAATTTACCGGTTCTGTAAAATGACTGGCCCTACATCTCAAAATCCAATTACGGGTCGGTAACGGCCGAATTCGGCCGTTACCGACCGGTAATTGGCCACCTACATCTGGCCCATAGTGTTCTAAAATTAGTGCCAAAAACTATAAAATACCACAGTGACGTGTGCTTTACGACTACCACACAGACAAGACCCAGTGAAAATAAAACTGAAATAAGTCGCACAGTAACCAATTTTATTCTATTTTTGTGCGCTAATTTAGAAATTTAAAACCAGCTGCATTTACGCAGACCACTATCTTTCTCAGCCTACATGTTTCATTGCCAATACATCTTTAAGGCAATTTCGTCAGAGAAGGGTCATTAGTCACAGATATTGGACACTGGTGCCGTTTCTAAAAAAATGACATGTGGGATCCCTCGGGTTGAGGAAACGCACCTTGTGTCAAGGAAGGCAAAATCATACTACAGTTGAGGATACGCCCTTGAATAGAGGAACTTACCCCTGGAGTTCTTCTCTTGCAATGAGTGGAGAGCTGGTACGACTGACTCGGGCTCCCACATGTCATTTCTTCAGAAATGGCACCAGTCTCCAATATCTGTGACTAGTGACCCTGCCCACACAAAATTTCCTTAAAGATGTATTGGTGAGCCGCGTTATCAAGCATAGGGGAACCTCTTCTTTTCAGACTTCGACGGACTGGGTTCGCAGGCTCACCTACATGCATATCTTTTAACTTGTGGGTTGCGCTTTAAATTATTTCATAAGATTGAGACAGCACCAATTTGGAGTGTTACTATATATATTCAGTTTTTTTGAGATTCACTTTGGATACTTCATACTCTGATGTTAGAGGGGATCCTTTACTAGAAGCATCTTCACTTAACGCCCCTGTCACATTTTTTGCATTGGGGCCTCTCTGCGTCAGCCTATCTGATGCTTTCTTACATTGGGGTACCGAACATGTACCTTCGAGCGACCTGAATCAATTTTTGAGACTTCTGACCGCCTTTTAGCCTTGAGAAAGTCTGAGTACCAACGTTGTACAGACGAAACACATGTTGGCTGCATCTCACGCTTGAACTTCAACAAGGAATAAAGAAAACTTCATGCATACTCTGATTTTGCCATCTTGTTCTGATATAATTGGAGATTTATTTATGTCATTAACATATCCTGTATTTTACAACATAGATTGACTGCATGACTAAAACGATCTTGAGATTGACAAGACCTTGAACAATTGTAATTGGGTTGTGCTTCCTTTGACCTCTTTATTTTCATATATGTGTTGGCAGATCGTTTTGATCTGCCTTAGTCACTCTTTGGTAGTGAGTGGCATTGGTCCCTATAGCACCCCTGCTGTTTGTTCAGCACTCTACATAAGTGTGCCGGTATTACAAGGTTATTCACTTGCTCTAATTTTGATGTGTGGTTATTCCCTCTTAATAAACACTACTACCAGATTTTCTTCACGTGCGCACGTGAGGTGCCATTTTGCTTTTTCACCATTTGTTTGGTAAAACTAACACACCGCTAGGTTTTTTTTTTAAGGTAGATACACCATTTAGGTTTTTCTATACATGGGATATATGACTGTCATTTGATAAAAAACACTGTTTTATAAATTTTGGGAGAATAAAGAGGAAGGACACTTCCTCTTACGAAAGTGAGGAGTGATAGGTGAAGAAAAGTAATGAAAACTTCCGCCTCCACTTTTATGAACAGAGAGCCTTGGATGAGCAGGTCTTTGTGTGTTTGATATAAATTGAGAGGAGGGTGACCTGTTCATATTTCCCTCTACAGCTCCTTATTGTTAGAACACATCCCCCTGTGTACCAGGTCTACCAGCACTGCAAGAGGCATAGGTAAGTCACCCCTACAGCAGGCCTTACACCCATATCGCAGGGTGCCCTATACATCATATGAGGGCATAACTGCATTAGCAGATATACCCCTGAGGTGTCTAAGTCCATTCTTGGACATTATAAGTGCACAATGAAGCCATACTGAGTACATGGGCTGGGAGCTTATCACTACGAGTTCCACAGCTCCATGAAGGCTTCACCGAATTCCAAGATGTTTGGTACCAAACATCAGATCAATGAGCCCACACAGATGCACGTGCTGGATTCATTAATAAATGCACTTAGAGGGCACCTCAGAGGTGTCCCGGGCAAACCTACCAAACCACTAGTGTGTGCCTGACTGGTCTGTATCAGTCTGCCATCTATAGACATGTTTCTGACACCCTGAAGTGGGAGCCTTTCACTCTCGTGGGTCAAACCAAAGCCTGCTCTGGGTGGAGGTGCTTCACACCTACCCTTAGGAAGGAAACGCATAGAATGGCGGTGATCCTCAAAGGCTTCTTGCCCTTTGTTATACTGACCAGAACCTCTACTTTTTGTGGCAAGGTCATCTGAAAAAAATAGTAAGCAAGTGAGGTGTGCCCCCTCTCAGCCAGGACCATCCTTAAGGTGCCCTGAGCTCAAGTGATCCCCTCTGAAAATCTTTCATATTGTTTTGAAGGATTCTAGCCAATAGGGTTAGGAATATGCCCCTTGCCCAGAAGGAGTGGAGATAAAAATGGTGTAGGCACCCTAAATGTATGCAGGCCATTGGTTACTACCTTCTAACTAAATTGAGTATTTAGGGGCACCCTTGAACCTTAATCCTCAGATTACCGATGACCTACGAAGAAGAGGACAAAGAGCTGTGCAGCTGCGAAGACTGAAGACACCAACTGACCTGGCCCTACCAGCCTGTCTGCATCCCTCAGAGACCCTGCTACAGAAGAGTGGCTTGTCCAACAGCCCAGCAACCTCCAGAACCCTGGGAGGATTCCCTGACTACTAAAAAGATTCCTAATCTCCTGAGGACAGCAGACCTGTCCAGAAGAAGACCAACTTTAAAGACCTAGTGCTAAATCGCAAAGTCGACACCCTCTGCACCCAATGCCCACAGCCCCAGTTCAAGAGGCTCACTGGTCCAGAAAGGGTTCCCCAGCAATCCTGAGCAAGAGTCCCTCAAGGGCTGACACCTGCCTGACTCCAAGTCGACGTCTGCACTCTCTGCAAGATGACTCCTCCAACCGCGACCTGCACCAGTATGCTGACTTCTGATGCCAATGGCCACCCCTGCACACCGGAGCCCCTGAGCCTTAGGAAGATCTACTGATGGTGTCCTAACATTCCAGCACATCCCAATTTACCTGCGCAGCTGTACGTTTCTTTTGTCCAGCCTCCTGGCCTGCGCCTGCAGCCTTTTTCTGATTCCAAGATTCTCCATTTGTTTGCATTGAACACTCGACGCTGTGTTGGCACTCTGCACACGGCCGCAAATGTACCGCTGAGGGTGTAAGTTTGGCACTGCCTTGTGGGCCCCTACCTTGTGCTTACCTTAATCCCTGGAGACTGGGTTCCAAACCCATGCTACTCACCAGCAAGTAGTACCACTTTGATTGCCCCTTTTCTCCACTGGATAACATTGGCATCAGCTCTTCCTCTTGACCTCTGCACCCGGCCGCCACAGTGCCGCTGGTGGTGCAGTTTTGTCACTAATCTGAACCTTACCTGCTACTGATCCTTTATGCAGGAACTCAACATTGCAGATCGTTGACTTTCCTGCATATTGCTGATCGTGTTTCCTCCCTTTAGGATCACGTTGTATTGAATGAAAAAAGCACCGTGCCCACTTTTTACATTGTAATACAGTGTTATTGAAAAAACAATTTCACTGCAACTAAGTATCATTGGTTCTATTAAATAAATATACTAAAAGTAATATTTGTACAAACAATTGGTCTCTGATTAAGTCATTGAGTGTGTGTGTAATCATTTTTTGACTGTTTGTGTACAACAAATGCTTGCCACTTCCCTCTAATTAACAGACAGACAATTAACAGTGTTTTGTTTCACCCTCTTCTACTTTTTGTGTTTGGGGTACAGAGTTGTATATTTGTATATATTGTAATTACTTCTTTTTTGATTACTGTATATAGTCTGGTTTCCCCCCCCCCCCCCGGTTTTTTGACCCAATATTTTGTCCTGTGTTAAAATTATAATCATTTATTGGCAGAAAAGAGCATATAAAAAAACAGGTTAATAAAGTGTTTCCTGTTATGAAGTAGTGTTGTTTAATTTATCCCTTTATACCTTTCTGTTCTACTTTTTCATCTAATTGATGTTCCTTGCCCAGGTATGGGAGGGTAATATGGGCAGAACCCCTGTTCATTTCACACTTCCCTCTAATAAGCCTAACTGTTCGACTACACTACGACAAAAGAGAGCATCAGTATTATCTACTTTAGCCTCTGTAAAACCGCTGGGGATCCCCTGGAATCTATGCACACTAAACCTTACTTTGGTATTGTATATACAGTGCCAGCTTACTACAAGGAAATATGTAAATAAGTACCAGGTGACTTGCCTAATGAGAAAGAGGTTCTTAAATATTTGTTCTTTCCAACAAGAACGATAATCTAGTTACAATAATAGTCTTACTTTAGCTCATGTGTGAGAAGTCTTTGCATTTAAAATTTATGCAGAGGTTTACATAGAATTCTAAACATGATCAGGGGCAGCATAATGTACTAGAGTACGTTATACTGTCTTTTTTCGGCTTATTTTGCCCTGAGTACCTATCAAAACAAGGAAGAGGCTATACTTACAGGCTGTAACCCAGGGTATAAACAACGATGGAAAAATAAAAAAAACCACAGTTTTAGTATCAACATTACTAAATAGGTAGAAAACAGAGATTTGAAAATTGTTTGTTGTGGCAGAGCCAGCAACAGCCAGAAGGGCAGGGCCTCCACCAGCATGTTTATGAGAAGGAGAATGGTTCAGGGGAGGCCTGACTAGGTCCAGTTACACAAGCTTAAATATTATTTTGTCTAATGAATGAATCAATTGGGGAGCAGGCTTCATAGGGCAACATGTATATATTTAATCATAGTAATATGCAGATTAGTATTTACACAAGTACGTTCAGGTGCTCACAAAAGTGACAAGTGTGCGTAACGTGACTTAGTGAAAGTGGCAGTATACGAAATATCACACGGATAGAAAAAGAAATCCAGAACAATATGTACAAATGGGGGGATTTTCAACAGGAGGTCGACGATGTTTCGATCTTTAGTGAGTCATCAGGACAGAGTGAGCGTTCTGAAACTAAATTGAGAAATGAGCATGAATTAGCGCTGTGCCCTACTGGACAGTTAATTAGTTTAATACAGTGCCAATGTGCTCCCAGTGCTTAGTCATATACCAATTAATGTTGGCTGCAGTAGTCTTCCCATGCGACTGGGTGGGAGAGCAGTTAACGCATGCAGGGGCGCTTGCGCAGTGCTACGAGCCTCTACTAGCTGTAGTAGGAGTTCAATGATATGAGGGTATGTAACATTCGTAAATTCTAACATGGTGCCAAAGTGCTAACCGTGATAAATCAAAACCAGTTTTAAGTTATAACGCATAAGTCAGTGTAGCTATCTTCCGGAAGGGGAGCTAGGACACGTGGGGGTGCTAGCGGTGCTTACTTACTGATTAAAGGGTCAAGGGATTGTATCGGTGTCTTAGTCTAGTTTGGAAAGGGATCTCTACGTAGTCTTTTTGGAGGAGATCTGGGGTAAACAGAACAGGAGTTAAGCCTACTGGGACACAACCACACGAATCTGATTAGGTATAAGGAGGTGTGGGTGTCTTACTTCTCTGTTTGAGGAGTCGATCTTAACATCTGGAGTGTGAATCCATGCGTATGTCGAAGTTTAGTATAGGGAAGATTGAAACAGCATGCGTGGAAGTTTGGTCTAGGAGGAATAAGAATAATGTATATAATAATGTACCATTACAAACTCAGTGCTAATACTATGGCAATAGCATACATTGGCTGCTTTCTTCGCTCTTTAATTCAAGGTGAAGCATGGGTGATTGAAGTAAGGAACAGGAATTGCACTCTGTATCCTAAAGACAAAATAAATAGCGTGATTGTTAACCGGATGGGCACGACTGAATTAGTTGAGGAATTGCCGACTGTGGCAGGGCATGCTCATAATTACCCTTGTAGATCCCGGACTGTGGCCTCGGGTCTGGATCTGCAATACAATTTTGCATATTATAGGCTGGCAGAGTAGAGGCGACATTCAGTCAGGGGCGGCATTAACAAAAACCATGATGTAGCGGCGGGAGGGACACCTACTAAATCTCCTCGCTTGCACGGCCAGAAAAGTTTCTCTCGTCCTCGCGGCTGCCGTTAGGGCTGAAGCTGCGGACACGGGGCATGATGGGCTTAGGTGATTTAAGCTTCCGGGAGTGATGTATCAGTGTACACGCATGCGCAGAAGGTCCTAATAGTGGGAATACTACCGGGCCTGCGTATTTCAGATAGTTAACCTGGTTATCACTTGCGAGTGCATGATGGGCAATGTAGTCTTAACTGTGCTTATCAACACCGTGTTCGAGTACAGTATTTCGGGGTAAAAAATCGGTGACAATAACAATGAGTGAGCAATTCCATATAATAGGCAGCTGCTAAAATTACATTCCATTGAACGTGACACGTTTTTATGGATAGAACCAACCAAAAAGGAAATTATGGAGGTTGCTTTTCAAAAAAATGGGAAACATAACATTTGGCATGATTAGCAAGGAAAGGACATTAACATAGAATCAGATTTATAGAAACCCTATTGCAGGGCTGTCATACATTTACATAGGGTACACATAAATAGTCATTTGTCGCAGGTGATTCACATATAGTGGGAATCAAGGTCTGTATTAGAAACACGTATTCCACTCATCTAGAGTGTTCAGTCCCCTTTCAATTGTTTTGCTGTTATAGATCCATTTGCACTCGAGGCGATTTAGTACAGACTGTAGGTTACCACCCCTTGTGCTTGGTATCAGGCTATCTATCAACTGCCAGGTGAAGTCTGTTTCCGAATAGCCTTTTGCCAAAAAGTGTTCCACCAGTGGTGCCGTAAGCACTTTGCAACGGATTCGGCTTCTATGTTGGGCGATCCGGCTCTTGATCTGTTGCGTTGTCTGTCTGATGTATCGTAGTTGGCACGGGCACTTGATGCAGTAGATCACATTTTTGGAGTTGCAGTGGGTAAATGGTTTAAGAGAATGTTTACAGTGTCATACTCAAATGCTTTTGTGTTATTTGTGGAGTCGCATGCCATGCAGTGATTACATTTGTGGTGGCCAACGATTGGCGGCAGATTGAAAGATGCTTCAATTGTGTTGTTTTTCCTAACCAGGGTGAATGCTCTAACTAGATGGTCTCTCAGGTTACGCCCTCTTTTAAAGGAGAAGAGTGGTGTGCCCGTATTTAGTTCAAGTGGGTCTAGTACTGACCAATGTTTTTTCACTAGCTTCATCAGTTTGTTGCTCACTGTGCTGAAAGTAGTGACGCAGGTGACCCTAGTCATTGGTTTCTTTACATGGGGCTGGAGCAGGTGTTCCCGATGGGCATACCATGCTCTTTTCATGGCGCGTCTGACTAGCTTCCTGGAGTAGCATCGGGACATCAGTTTTTTAACCAAGATCTCTGCCTCATGAAAGAAGTCTTCCTTGAATTTACAGTTGCGCCTGATCCTAAGAAATTGTCCATATGGAAGGCCATCTCTGAGTGCCCTGGAATGCGCACTGTGGTATTGAAGCAGAGAGTATTGCGTTCAGTTGGCTTTCTGAACAAAGTGGTATATAATTCCCCGTCCATACAATTGATAGTCACATCAAGGTAGTCTACCTGTTGCGCATCGTAGGTGTATGTACATTTTAGGTCTGGTTGGCTTGTGTTGAGCCACGTGCAGAACTCATTCAACGTGTTCTGGTCACTGCCCCAGATCATGAGGACGTAGTCTATGTACCTACGCCAAAGACGGATCTTGTTGATGTATCACATCTATGCCTTTTTGTTGGGGGATGTTCGTGTATAAAGACTCTATGTCAAGAGTGACAAGGAGTTCTGTATTGGGATTGAATGGCTGAGATTCAATCAGATTGATCAGATGAGTGGTGTCTTTGATGTAAGTCTCTGTTTCAGGGACAAAATCTTTTATGAAAAAATCTACATACTTCCCAAGAGGTTCCAGGATGGAACCACAGCCGGACAGGATTAGCCTGCCTGGGGGTACTTCCGCGTTTTTGTGGACTTTGGGAAGAGTATACAGTACAGGAGTGCGTGGCTCCTTGTTATTGAGAAAAAGGAATTCATTCTTGCTAATGAATCCATTTTTCAAACCCTCTAGGTTGACCTGGAGAATGTCTTCAGTGATCTTTTTCACTGGGTTATTGTTTAGTCGCTCATAGTGTAGGGTGTTATTAACTTGGCATAAGATTTCTGCGTCATATGCGGTCCTGTCCTGGATGGCAATACCGCCTCCTTTGTCACAGGGTTTTATCATGATTTCCTCATTGTCTTTAAGTTTGGCCAGACTGTCTCTTTCTTCTGTACTGACATTAAAAGCAGTGAATCTGTAATCCATTTGAAGTTTGGCCAGGTCTTCAAATGTGATAACCTCCGGGGGCATAGTGCCACTCGCTGGGTTGACTGTAGACAATGGATGAAGTCCTGTGGTATAATTTCTGGGAGGAGTGTCGCGGTCTTGGAAGAAGACCTGCAGTCTCACTTTTCTGAAGAATTGCAATAACTTTGCATGACTGGCAAACCAATTGGGCTTCTCTGTAATCACAAAGGACAAACCTCTGCTCAGTAGAGCTATGTCTGTTGAGTTTAGCTGGTGACTGGAAAGATTAAAGATAGGGATAGATTCCATGTTGGGTTGGTGTGTCCTTCTCATAAATATTAAACCCCAGGTTCACTTAACGGGGTACCCTTGTTTTCCAAACCTACCTAAGCGCAGTGGCTACACTGAAAGGGTTCCACTCATTGAGTGGCTGTATCAAGTATATTAACAGCAGGCAATGCTCGCGAAGAAAACAAAAGAGAATTTAAAGCAACTATTTGCATAAACCAGAATGTCTACACCACTGGTCCCTACTTACACTGAGGAATATATTGCAAGTAAACTCACAGGGCCCTCACTATTTCAAGGCCCTGTACTAAGTAACAGGGCTCCCACAGACGTGGTGAGCGAAAAACTAGTGGAACTTGAAAGGCTAAAGAAAAAACACATACGTACAGAGTTACATGCACGCATGCTAACCGAGCTAAGAGCTGAGGTCATCCCTATAGGTCTCCAGGTACGCAACATACCTGCTATCTTTATTCAGGACTCCAAATTTAAAAATGGTTTTTCACACATAGGGACTACCTGCTCGAGGCACTGGATGGTGCTAGGCATCGACAAGGTGCTAGAACATAGTAAAAAAAAAGAGTTGGAAGAAATACAGGCGGTAGAGCAAGCCATTCTTGAACTAGATAGAATTGCTGACGCAATGGCAGCCCTAGACAAAAAAGACCGCACAATATTAGATTTCCAAAATTTTGAACATCATAAAAAATCAACGAAAGTTACCAAAGATATAAAAAAAACTATAATAAGGAAAGAACCTACCCCTATCTTCATGAGGATTTCTTTACTGTAGGCCCACAAGAGCAACAAAGATTCCCGACTGGCACGTGGGGTCGCTTTAGGGACAGAGTATCTGTCACATTCTCTGATTCATCTGCTGAATTGGACAGCTCCGAAGCAACAGAAGGGCCCAGTACATCTGCACACACCAACAACCCCCTTTTTTTTAGGCAGGGGCAAACTGAGGAATACAGACCCTCCCAGAGGAAGAGGGAGGGGGAGAGGCCGAACCAGATACAACTTTCCCCCCAGGCAAACGCCAGACGAGGAACAGGTACTACTAGTGGGGGTACCAATACTAGGAGCTCAATAAAACAGTTAGGCCCACTAAGTACGGTATTTTTAATACTCACACACACCCACTCCACTTATTTTTTCTTTTTGCACCACACATAGTCATTTCACACTAAAGTGCTCCTACGTAGTCCGTTAGTCGCAGCACGCCCCTTTTCGTAGAGAACTGGGAGGACCCCAATGATGAAGCATGTCACCGTGGGGAAACCCCGGTGAGTGAGGGGACACTAAAAAAAGAAATGTTTCTTTTTTCAAGGTATTATGATTTAATAGAACCATACACCTGAACTGAGCTAGGTCTCAGGGTCCCACGTTTGGAACCCGCTTTGTCTCTTACTGACTCTTAGGAGGACGACCTAGTCTCTGATATCCTCCTCTCCCCCCGTTTCTTTACAGTTACCTGGCAGCAGCTTAGCTGCGGGAGTTATGAAATTTGATAATACCTCTGATATTATCATTTGAGCAGAATCAAATATCATACTACCATTACCAAACACAATACAGTACACAGAATAGAATTCACAATGGCAGAGATCACAGGCCTCTCCTTTTCGGAGGATGAAGTAGACAGAATTATCGCTTCCATATTACCACGCACAGGGGCACCCAACAAAGAGAACAAAGATGCATCGCAGATTTGGGATGAACTCACAGAACTCAAACGTAATCAAATTAAGACATTAATCCATGGGGTCATGATGGCAGAATATTTAAAAGTGAGTGCAGCACCGAGAGGTCTGATTGTCAAGAATGAACCCTTCATTTTCCAACAGGACCAACAATTTAAAAAAGATTGGTCATTGATCTCTTGGCACTGTACCAGGGACGGGTTAGTGTTAATAGTGAAGACAGCTGCCCGTCTCTCAGAAACATTACTGGAGGAAATCCACGCCTTAGAGATACGTTTAAAAACTTATCAAACTCCAAGTGAGTTAAAAAAGAGACTGGATGAACTCAATAAGAGTATGTCAGGATTCGAAGTATCTCTGAAAGATACGAAATACGAAAAACTCTCCAAAGACCATAAAGCTTTCTCACATGAAAAAGTATACCCATACATCAGAGTGGACTACAAAACAAATAATAGGAACCCAGGTTACAACACGGATAGCGATGGATCCGAAACAGGTTCAAACAGCTCAGGATCTTCATCGAATTACAACTACTCTTCCAACAGAAGAACGAAGAAAAACAGAGGCAATTCCTTCAGGCAAAGAGGGCACCAACAATTTCCCCAAAGGCCGACATTCCAAGGACCACAACAATACGGTCCACAGTATGGACCCCCTTCAGGACCGTTTTTCTATGGACCACCGATGTACCCTCACCAACCCCCCATGAACTGGGGCTCAAACCAGACGAATCAGAGTAACCAAGGACGCCCTTTTTTAGGCCGGGGACAAACCCCCAACAGAGGAAGAAACAAAACAGGACAACAACTGAGATGGGCACGACCTGTAGCAACAGAGGGACCCCACACACGGAGCAAGGGACCCCTGGAAGCATCAACGAGCGATCCCCAGACCTAGTGGTAAATCTATCTGACACAGTACTAACACCAATTCAAACCAGGGTTCTAAACAAAGGACTAGGTTTTGTACCAACTGCGAATGTTGACAAATTCAAACTATGTTGTGAGTTGAAGGATTTTGTGAGACAGTTGAAATTACAAGTGTTCTTCAAAGGAAAAACAACACAGAACAAGACAGACACAGGCCTCAAGAAAAAGTCCACCTTTATCCCACCTTCTGCAAGTCTACCAGTTGAAATCCTAGCCTTTGAAAAAGCAATAATGCTGGAAGTAAAAGAACTAGACCCACGGACAGCAAAGGTGTTCCACAACATGGATAATCAAGAAATTCAAGCAGTCCATGAATTATCAAATCTGAAGACCGTAACGATCAAACCAGCAGACAAGGGTGGGGCGATAGTGTTACAGAACACTATGGATTACAGAGATTATTGTCTTCGCCTCTTGAGGGACCCGAGGAATTACGCTGTCATCAAGGACGACCCAACGGAACGTCTGAGGGTATCTATAGCACACCTAACCGAAGAATCCCTGGCAAATGACTGGGTAAGCAAGAAAGAAACGGAGTTTCTAACAAACACTAGACCCATCACTCCGTATTTTTACACGCTCCCAAAAATACATAAACGCCTCATAAAACCACCTGGGAGACCGATAGTCTCGGGCATTGGATCCATCCTCGAGCCACTTTCCAAGTTTGCAGATGCATTCTTGAGGCCGTTGGTACAAAATACAGACACTTACTTAAGAGACACAAAGGATGTACTCTGTCTACTGAAAGATCAACCTTTTGAACCTTGCTCCAACATACTAATGAGTCTGGATGTTGAGAGCTTATATACGAGCCTCCCACACAGAGAAACCCTGGAAATCCTCGAGGAAGTTCTATTTGATTGCCAGTGGGATTACAAAACTCCAAGACATGTAGTGCTGGAATGTTGCCGTTTGGCACTGACTGAAGATTTCTTCCGATTTGAAGAAACATTGTACCGCCAACTACATGGGACGAGTATGGGAAGCACATTTGCGCCGAGCCTGGCGGGCCTTTACGTTCATCACCTCGAAAAAACAAAAATACTGCATGACAACAACCCATACCGAAACCATATCACATTGTGGAAACGTTACATAGACGACGTTCTAGTAATATGGAATGGTAATGAAGACGAAGCAAACTCTTTTTTCGAATGGTTGAACCAGCAGGACACATTCCTGAAATTCACTATAACCCTCAGTAGATCCCAACTAGTGTTCCTAGATCTCAACATTATAGCAGAAGAAGGACATCTGAAGACCACAACACACTTCAAGGCTACAGCCCGGAACTGTTTATTGAAGTATGACAGCTTTCATCCAAGGCATTTAAAACAGAACCTCCCATTTGGACAATTTTTGAGGTTGAGGAGAAATTGCTCGAGCAAGAATGATTACAAAAAACAGGCGGATGACTTGAGTGTTAAATTGCAAGAACGCAACTACCCAGAGAAGTTAGTAAAAAATGCACAAAAACGGGCATCCAATAACCACAGGGATGCACTGTTGGAACCAAAGGTGAGGAACACAAATGAGAATCAAAGACCAATTTGCATTACCACATTCACCAAGATATCAGACCAAGTCACCAAAATAGTGAAAAAACATTGGCCTATTGTAAACAGTGGAGAATTAACAATACCAACCCCAATGTTCAGCCATCGACGTGCTAAGAGCCTTAAAGACCATTTAGTCCATACACGTCCAAGATCCAACCAACCTCCTGCAAGACAACAAACCCTACCCACTGGCCATTATGCATGCAACAATTGCAGCGTCTGCCATCTGACAACAAACACGAAAGATGTGATCTTTAACGATGGAAGCAAATGGGAATTGAGACAAATGTCAAATTGCAATACCAGTGGAGTAGTATACATGATTACATGCACTTGCAATTTGCATTACATCGGGATGACTACACGCAAAGTGAGTACCAGGATAGTGGAACATCGCAGCACCATCAGGTGCAAAAGGACTACAACGAGAATGACAAATCACTTCATCGAAACAAACCATACCCCCAATGACATGAGGTGGGTGGTATTGGAAACAGCGAAAACAAAAGAAAACCAAGAAAGGTTCCTACATGAACGTGAACAACGTTGGGTGTACAGATTACGTACGAACACCCACGGGTTAAACGATGATATTCCCTGGGGCGCATTTATATAATATAGGGTTCATGTGTATTTTTCTCTCCATCTGCAACCCTACAGAGCAAGCGCAATCCCAACCTGAAGTATAGTCAAATGAGACCCCTACTGCCAAGTCTTTTAGCCGCCTTAATACATTTCTAATATATCTTTGATCATCAAGCGGCATGCCACCAATATCAGTTATACCTCTTTTCACGACTAGCAACTGTCTTTTCATGTAAAATCTATCAGATATGCCCCTGATTGACATAAGGCTAAGTAATCTGACGGAGGTACTATTATAACGAAAATCGGGCATGCACAGAAATAAACTTCACACTCCAAGCGATAATCTCAAACTCTGCCTCAAATTTTAATTTTGCGGTAAAATATATAAAAAAATCTTTTTATTTCAACCTCTGTGAATCTGCGAATAGTACATATAAAATCTTGTAATATATCCGGAATGACGGCCAGTCTCGAACCGAGGGAGCCGCGATTGATATGATTCCAAGAAAAACAAAACCCTCTTCACTTTCTAGGGACCCGAGGGTTGAGGCATACACCTAAGATGTCCGCCATAGCCAGACCGGTCTAGTGGTCTAGGGTGTACCTTCCCTCTTCCGATACCGGAACAAACAAATACAACTGCCGGGCGGTAACAAGGCAAGATGCGGTCCCGGGGAGGTGTACTGAGTAGGTAGGAACGCGCGATTTCACCACACAGGATGTAAGTACTAAATCTCTTCTCCGACGGAGTAACCACTTTCTAATACAATTTATTTACGGAAGCGGTTTTTCCGACATAACGACTGGTTTCCAATATATACCTCGTTTTTTCAGCAGTGTATCCGATAAGTGAAATCGACCCCCCAGAGTGACCAGGGAGTGTCATTTATCACTTTGAAAAGTAACTATTGCAGTTTCTCTTAATCTGTGTACTTTGTATATGTTGGGTTTGTTATATGTTTTGATCACAATAAGTCCTGTCTTGTTTATTTGTGTGAATTCACGAACATATTTCACGACGTTTTTTTGACTAAAGAAAGCCTGCACGCGCCAGTATGGCGCAAATCATTCTTTATTCACACAGAATGCAAGTGGCTGGCAATGTACTATGTGTACCTCCCCGAGGGGAAGGTCTGTCATTAATAATGTGCTTTATTTTACAGCACCTACCATTTGAGAGGAACAAAAGTATGTATTTTATTAGAAATGCATGCAAATAATATTGCCTTATCATTTTAATTATTCACTGTCCCCACCATTGGGATTTAGGAGTGGCATATGCAGGGCTGGTCCCTGCATGGTCCTGAAGAAATGCTAGGGGGTAGCATGAAACATGTCGACCATATTGATCACTGAGTAAACCCCATTATTGGTTGGCCTACAGTGACATCAACCCCACTTTTAATATACCTACATAGGAGCTCAATAAAACAGTTAGGCCCACTAAGTACGGTATTTTTAATACTCACACACACCCACTCCACTTATTTTTTCTTTTTGCACCACACATAGTCATTTCACACTAAAGTGCTCCTACGTAGTCCGTTAGTCGCAGCACGCCCCTTTTCGTAGAGAACTGGGAGGACCCCAATGATGAAGCATGTCACCGTGGGGAAACCCCGGTGAGTGAGGGGACACTAAAAAAAGAAATTTTTCTTTTTTCAAGGTATTATGATTTAATAGAACCATACACCTGAACTGAGCTAGGTCTCAGGGTCCCACGTTTGGAACCCGCTTTGTCTCTCTCTGGTACCAGTACTAAACACTGAGATACCACACCAAGCCAATATGGAATCTATCCCTATCTTTAATCGTTCCAGTCACCAGCTAAACTCAACAAACATAGCTCTACTGAGCAGAGGTTTGTCCTTTGTGATTACAGAGAAGTCCAATTGGTTTGCCATTCATGCAGAGTTATTGCAATTCTTCAGAAAAGTGAGACTGCAGGTCTTCTCCCAAGACCGTGACACTCCTCCCAGAAATGATAACACAGGACTTCGTCCAGTGTCTACATTCAACCCAGCGAGTGGCACTATGCTCCCAGAGGTTATCACTTTTGAATATCTTGAACTGAGAGACCTGGTCAAACTTAAAATAGATTGCAGATTCACTCCTTTTAATGTCAGTACAGAAGAAAGAGACAGTCTGGCCAAACTTATAGACAATGAGGAAATCAAAATAAAACCCTGTGTCTAAGGGGGCGGTATTGCCATCCAGGACAGGACCGCATATGACGCAGAAATCTTACGCCAAGTTAATAACACCCTATGAGCGACTAAACAATAACCCATTGAAAAAGATGAGTGAAGACATTCTCCAGATCACATAAGAGGGGTTGGAAACTGGATTCATTAGCAAGAATGAATTCCTTTTTCTCAATAACAAGGAGCCACGCACTCCTGTACAGTATACTCTTCCCAAAGTCCACAAAAACGCGGAAGTACCCCCAGGCAGGCCAATCCTGTACGGCTCTGGTTCCATCCTGAAACCTCTTGGGAAGTATGTACATTTTTTCATAAAAGATCTTGTCCCTGACACAGAGACTGACATCCAAGACACCACTCATCTGATCAATCTGATTGAATCTCAGCCATTCAATCCCAATACAGAACTCCTTGTCACTCTTGACATAGAGTCTTTATACATGAACATCCCCGAACAAAAAAGCATAGATGTGATACGGCAACATCTCAACAATCATCCATCTCCCCATCGAGTACTCACGGAATTTATAATTAGCTTGCTCGAAATTGCACTGACTAGGAACTATTTCTTTTTCAAAGACACATACTATCGGCAATGCAAAGGCACCTTAATAGGAGCTATTTTTTACCCAAATTTTGCTATTCTGTTCGAAGACTACTTGGAGTCTAACATTATCCTCAATGACATGAACTCATACCATAACAAGATCCGTCTTTGGCGTAGGTACATAGATGACGTCCTCATGATCTGGGGAAGTGACCAGAACACGTTGAATGAGTTCTGCGCGTGGCTCAACACAAGCCAACCAGGCCTAAAATTTACATACACCTACGATGCGCAACAGGTAGACTACCTTGATGTGACTATCAAATGTATGGAGGGGGAATTATATACCACTTTGTTCAGAAAGCCAACTGAACGCAATACTCTGCTTCAATACCACAGTGCGCATCCCAGGATGCTCAGAGATGGCCGTCCATATGGGCACTTTCTTAGGATCAGGTGCAACTGTAAATTCAAGGAAGACTTCTTTCATGAGGCAGAGATCCTGGTTAAAAAACTGATGTCCAGAGGCTACCCCAGGAAGCTAGTCAGACGGGCCATAAAAAGAGCATGGTATGCCCATCGGGAACACCTGCTCCAGCCCCATGTAAAGAAACCAATGACTACGATTACCTGCGTCACTACTTTCAGCACAGTGAGCAACAAACTGATGAAACTAGTGAACAAACATTGGTCAGTACTAGACCCACTTGAACTAAATACGGGCACACCACTCTTCTCCATTTAAAGAGGGCGTAACCTGAAAGACCATCTAGTTAGAGCATTCACCCCGGTTAGGAAAAACAACACAATTGAAGCATGTTTCAATCTGCCGCCAATCGTTGACCACTACAAATGTAATCACTGCATGGCATGCGACTCGACAAATAACACAAAAGTATTTGAGTATGGCAACTGTAAACATTCTCTTACATCATTTACCAACTGCAACTCCAAAAATTTGATCTACTGCATCAAGTGCCCGTGCCAACTATGATACATCGGACAGACAACGCAACAGATCTCCCAACATAGAAGCCGAATCCGTTGCAAAGTGCTTACGGCACCACTGGTGAAACACTTTTTGGCAAAAGGCCATTCGGAAACAGACTTCACCTAGCAGGTGATAGATAGCCTGATACCAAGCACAAGGGGTTGTAACCTACAGTCTATACTAAATCGCCTGGAGTGCAAATGGATCTATAACTGCAAGACAATTGAAAGGGGACTAGGATGAGTGGAATACGTGTTTCTAACACAGACCTTGATTCCCACTATATGTCAATCACCTGCGAAAAATGACTATTTATGTGTACCCTTATGTAAATGTATGACAGCCCTGCAATAGGGTTTCTATAAATCTGATTCTATGTTAATGTCCTTTCCTTGCTAATCATGCCAAATGTTATGATGCCCATTTTGTTGAAAAGCAATCTCCATAATTTTCTTTTTGTTTGGTTCTATCCATAAAAACGTACCACATTCAATGGAATGTAATTTTAGCAGCTGCCTATTGTATGGAATTGCTCACTCATTGTTATTGTCACCTTTTTTACCCCGAAATACTGTTCTCGAACACGTTGTTGATAAGCACAGTTAAGACTACATTGCCCTTCGTGCACTCGCGAGTGATTACCAGGTTAACTATCTGAAATACGCAGTCGCAGTAGCATTCGCATTATTAGGACCTTCTGTGCATGCGTGTACACTGATACGTCACTCCCGGAAGCTTTAATTACCTAAGCCCATCATGCCCCCGTGTCCGCAGCTTCAGCACTAACGCCAGCCGCAAGGACGAGAGAAATTTTTCCGGCCGTGCAAACGAGGAGATTTAGTAAGTGCCCCTCCCGCCGCTGCATCATGGTTTTTGTTAATGCCGCCCCTGACTGAATGCCGCCTCTACTCAGCCAGCCTATAATATGCAATATTGTTTTGCAGATCCAGACCCGAGGCCACAGTCCGGGATCTACAAGGGTAATTATGAGCACGCCCTGCCACAGTCGGCAATTCCTTAACTAATTCAGTCATGCCCATCCGGTTAACAATCACGCTATTTATTTTGTCTTTAGGATACAGATGCAATTCCTGTCACTTACTTCAATCACCCATGCTTCACCTTGAATTAAAGAGCGATGTAAGCTGCCAATTTATGCTATTGCCATAGTATTAGCACTGAGTTGGTAATGGGCCATTATTATATACATTATTCTTATTACTCCTAGACCAAGCCTCCATGCACGCTGTTTCTATCTTCCCTATACTAAACTTCGACATACACATGGATTCACACTCCAGATGTTAAGATCGACTCCACAGACAGAGAAGTAATACACCCACACCTCCTTATAACTAATCAGATTAGTGTGGCTGTGACCCAGTAGGCTTAACTCTTGTTCTGTTCACCCCAGATCTCCTCCAAAAAGACTACATAGAGATCCCTTTCCAAACTAGACCAAGACACCGATAAAATCCCTTGACTCTTTAATCAGTAAGTAAGCGCTGCTAGCACCCCCGGGTGTCCTAGCTCGCCTTCCGGAAGATAGCTACACTGACTTATGCGTTATAACTTAATAACTAGTTTTAATTTATCACGGTTAGCACTTTGGCACCGTGTTAGAATTTACGAATGTTACATATCCTCATATCATTGAACTCCTACTACAGCTAGTAGAGGCTCGTAGCACTGCGCAAGCGCCCCCGCATGTGTTAACTGCTCTCCCATCCAGTCGCATGGGATGACTACTGCAACCAACATTAATTGGTATATGACTAAGCACTGGGAGCACATTGGCACTGTATTAAACTAATTAACTGTCCAGTAGGGTACAGCGCTACTACATGCTCATCTCTCAATTTACTTTCAGAACGCTCACTCTGTCCTGATGATGATCTTGACTAACTAAAGATCGAAACGTCGTCGACCTCCTGTTGAAAATGCCCCCATTTGTACATATTGTTCTGGATTTCTTTTTCTATCCGTCTGATATTTCGTAGACTGCCACTTTCACTCAGTCACGTTACGCACCCTTGTCACTTTTGTGAGCACCTGAACGTACTGTGTAAATACTAATCTGCATATTACTATGATTAAATATATACATGTTGCCCTATGAAGCCTGCTCCCCAATTGATTTATTCATTAGACAATATAATATTTAACCTTGTGTTACTGGACCTACTTAGGCCTCCCCAGAACCATTGTCCTTCTCATAAATATTAAACCCCAGGTTCACTTAACGGGGTACCCTTGTTTTCCAAACACCCCCTCCACCAGCATGTTGGCAAGCTTTTGCTCCTGGCATACTATAATGGTGCAAGCAGCTTGAGATAACCTTGGGGGCGCCGAAGACAGCTGGGAAGCTGTGGAGAGTAGTAGCAAGTCAGAGAGGCGATAGATAGACAGGAGCTGCAATCGGCAGGGCTTCTAAATCAGGCAAGGGTGGAGATGTCATGGTGCTCTACAGGCAGGAGCCAGAGCAGATGTGCGATGAAAGGTCAGACTGATTGGACTACAGAGGTGCATAGGTAAGAAGTCTGCAAAGAAGGCTAGTAGTCTCAAACCTCGCAGTGTGGCCAGCAGACATCTCACTTGCTTTTCTGCTAGTTTCTCTGCTTTCTGTGGCTCACCTTGCTCGGTTATGCTCACATACTCTTGCACCCACATGTACTTGGTCCACGTCCATAAACTAACCTACCTGGGCAGATTTACAAGCCCCTTGCGCTGCTGGTGCATCACATTGCGTGACGCACCGGCGGCGCAACCTGCTGAGTGATATTTACAACCACAGATGAAGCCACCCTGCATGACTTTACCTGTGCATGTAAATATTGCACCTTTTCATACAACACTTTGTGCGTTAGGGGCTTTACATGAGTGTTGCTGTGGGTGTTCCCAGGCAACATCCATGTCTACTGAAGCATTTCCAGATTTACGAGGAATCTTAAATCTGGAAATGCGTCAGAATGCTACACGACCCTACGGGTGGCCTAGCGAGGTGCAACTAGGAGAAATGTTTTCACTTCTCCTCGTTTTTTTTGCCTCTTTTAATGCATGCTGCTTTCTACAGCACACATTGGAAGTGGAAAACACCTCAAATTATTGTGTTTGTGCAGAAAAACAATCTTCCCACAACTCAGGCATCCTTCCACCATGGTGCAAGGGTGTCTGCTCGGACGAATGGCAGCAGTTTGTGCTCCAGTGCAGGGGGAAGCAAAGAGATGCGACATATTGTTGTAAATATGTTGCATCCCTGTGCTTAGAAACTAACGCAGTGCAGCAACACGACTTGCGGCACCGTGCTGCGTTAGTTTCTTGTAAATCTGCCCCCCTGTCTCTTAGCAGGTTAGAGTGGCGGAATATGAAAGAGATTTAACGTTTGGTGAGAGTGAGAGTGGAAGAAACTGGAAGAGGCCTATGAGAAGGAGCAGATGCCTCAGGTATGTAAGAACACGCCTATATCAGCTGCATAGATATATTCACATGGAAGAAGTGAGGTCTCTGTGGTGTTACCCATACAAAAGAAATAGAGTGCATGGTGAGCATCTTGGCTTACTGCGCAATGAAATTAACCCTCAGGTCCTGGTAATATCAAGGAGGCTGTCTCTCTGCTGAAAGCTTATGGGTGAGCAGCATGCAATAGAGCTTATGTTGGCGACTATTAAATTAATAATCAGTTCGCTCTCCGCCATTCTAAGGCAGGCAAGCATCCATCGAATGGTTTAGGTCCTACCTCCAGAACCGCTCTCGGAGATTCCTAATCAACAGTAACTTGTCCGCTTCCTCTCCAATCACAGTCGGAGTCCCCTAAGGAACAGCGCTGTCCCCTACCCTCTTCAGCCCCTTTGGTGCTCATGACGACCTCAGCTCGTCATGAGGCACAGTAGAGGTGTGCTCATGAAGAGCTGAGCTTGTCAACTGCCACGCGGGGATATGTCCCCTGCTGTGCTAGGCGTTCCATTGGGTGGGCAGAGTCATGACAAGCTCAGCTCGTCATGAGCACAGCTCCACTGTGCAGCGTGACAAGCTGAGCTCATCACGAGCACCGTGGCACCGCGCGCGGCCCCTCTCCCGTGACGCGGGGGAATTAGCCCTGCGGCAAAGGGGTTAATTTTTACCTCAAACCGCTAGCAGAAGTACTACGCAC
The DNA here is from genome assembly GCF_964261635.1 of Lissotriton helveticus. NCBI lineage: Eukaryota > Metazoa > Chordata > Amphibia > Caudata > Salamandridae > Lissotriton > Lissotriton helveticus. The sequence goes on from NC_136068.1 coordinate 1,208,135,836, forward strand.
CGCCAAGCTCTCCTAACATGTATGCTTACAACACCCAGATCTACATCAACATCTTTTCTCCTGAGGCGATTCTTTCCCTGAATGAGGTCCTGAAGCTGACTGTCCAATGACTCACCTCTAACCAGCTCAAACGTAATGCAAAAAAAAACAGAATTTCTTCTAATCGCCCCACCCAAATCCAACCCTGATATTCAGGAATGGACTAAGGCGATCGCAGCTTTAAACTGCCAACTGACCATAGTGGACTCTGCCAAATCCCTTGGAATAACCCTAAACTGAAGCTTGAATATGCATGACATCATCAATTCGATGGCCAAAACCACAAAATTTCACCTGAGCTATCTAAGAAAACTGAAACCTTTCCTCATCACTCTCGACCTAAAAATGGCAGTCCAGGCACTAGTCATCTCCAGAATTGAATATGGATGCTCTACCCTCTTGGGTCTACCCAAGATCTCCCTGGCCCCCTTAAAAGCCTGCCTCAACGCTGCCGCCAGACTCCTAACAGGTTCCAAGAAATTTGATCACATCTCACCACACCTGAAAGCTCTGAACTGGCTTCCCATTGAGGCCAGAATCCAACTTAAACTGGCTTGTATCACTCACAAGGCTGTATACACTAAATCCCCTAAATTCCTAGCCCTGAAACTTATGGTATCCGGAGGAGCCAGAAACTCCTGGTCCACCAGAGATCTCTTGCTCCAGCTTCCACGCCTGAGAAAGAAAAAACATACAATCGGGCTTTCTCTGGGGCCACACCAAGAATGGGGAACCCACTCCCGCCCACCAATGGAAGAATTCCATCTATGGCACGCTTTAAAAAGGAAGCCAAAACCTTCCTAATGGGTAAATTCCTCTCCTAATTCGTGCATCGCATTCACCTCAGCGACTTTGTTTTATATCCTACTACTGCCACACCTTGGGTTAACTGGATGCTATCCATCCGGCACCTCCGGGCATCCTACCCTTATGCTCTTGAACTTCTCGCTCTTGTAAAATGTATGTATTGTTTTTATCCCATATGTCTCCACTCCCCCTCCTAAGTCTTTTGTATACAACTTCATAATCCTGTAAAGCGCTCTGATAGCCTAATGGGTCAAGTTCGCGCTCTATAAAACACAAAATAAATAAATAAAATACAATCCTTGCCAGCATGGTATTTGAGAGGGGTTGATGAAGCGAGAAGGGTTCCAAAACTGGATTGACCAACAAGGAGGACACCCAAAGGAACATTATTTGTCAGGTTCTGAAAGTGCCTGTGCATACCTCGAACCCAGCAAAACCTTTTATACCATAAGGGGATGTAAGGGTCCTACAAATAGAAGGCCTCCTTGCAAACCCATGCAGTATATGTCAAAGTGAGTGACATTAATCCAATAGGTGTTTGTGCTGTTTCCATCTTTTTGTACGTCCATTGGATTCATTTTTCAGGGTTTTGCTTCTACCTGCCACAAAGCCATTTGGCGTTGCGCTCATGTGAATTTTCAGCAGAAAAAAAATATATATTTTGCCAGGCAAAATGTATTGACCCTGCATTCATGCCACTTAGTATCATGCACAAAAGAAGATGGTGCTGCATTGCGCTACATTTCTAAGTGGGAGGGGTTCCATAGGTGGATTAAGGGCATTTCCGTGCATACACCCAAGGATTTCACACAATTTCAGATTTACTGAGCTATGTAAAGCTGGAACAACGCAAAATTGCTTTACCTACCACAAAGAGGTATATTGCAGAGAAATGTTCATTTCCTCTTTCTTTGTGTGGTGCATTCTGCATCGTGCTTAAGAGGGACATGCTTCTCTGGATTCTTTTTATTCAGGAAGGTATCCCTTAACATTCCTGTAACGCCTGTAGCCTGCCTGTGATGCACGCACCCTTTCCGCATGGCACAAGGGTGCCTGCGTTGGAGCGAGGCTGCCACAAGTGTGCTAACAATGGGAACAAGCTGAAGAGCACCATATCTGTGTCTTACTGCACTGCATTGCATGAATTCTTTGTAAATATGCCCCCAGCTGTATTATGAGCCCTGGAATAATCAGATTCAGGTATTATCATAGTTCTTATATAATTAAAATATTGATGAATGGTCCCAAGTGATACCAAATAAGACAAGTAGATTATTTTACAGGAAAACTTCATTTCTGTAACATCTTGTCAGATGATAAAGTCATAAATAGCCACATGCCTAAATGGAAATGAAAAGAAACAACAGGAAAAACAGAACTGAAAAAGGCAGGGAAATGAAAGAAAATAGAAAAGGAAATTAAAAATAAACAGCAGAGAGCACAAATGTAGGAAGCTGGCTCTGTATATACTTCACCAAAGTAAGGTACAGAATGCAAAGTGTCCAATGGGTTCCCATAAGCTTTACAGAGTCTACAGTAAATAATACTAAATGCTCTCTTTTGTGGTAGTGTGGTCGAGCAGTTAAGCTTCTCAGAGGGCAGTGTTAAGCATTTGTTGTACACACTCAGGCAAGAAATGATTACACACACTCAATATGACATAATCCGAGTCCACTCTGGGGTGGACACGAGCTCAGGACCGCTGGGAAACCTTCTTAGAACCAGTGGGTCACTAGGACTTGGGCCAGAGGAATTGGGTGCAGAGGTAGGTCCAGAGATCCGGTTGGACGGTTCAGCAGGGCACTGGAGCTCTTCTTGAAGGTTTCTTTGTGGACAGGGCTGATATCCTTGGGAGTTCTTGGTCTTTAGGGAAGGAAGGCAGTCCTCCCAGGGTTGTGGAGATCACTCGGCTTGCAGGACAAGTCACTTTATGGAGCAGGTTTCTACGAAGGGCTGCAGACATGCCGATAGGGCTGGGGCCGAGTCAGTTGTTTTCAGAAGTCTTCACTGCTGCACAGCTCTTTGGTTCATCTTTTTCTTTAGGTCACCAGGAATCTGAGGATTAAGGTTCAGGGGTGCCTCTAAACACTCAATTTAAGAGTGTTACAGATACTGGCAGGTAGTAGCCAAAGGGCTACTTACCCTTAGGTTGACTACACCTTTTGTATGTCCACTCCCTTTGGAGAGGGGGCATACCCCTAATCCTATTGGTTAAAATCCTAACAACAAATATGGAGGATTTTCAAAAGAGGGGGGCATTTCAGCTCAGGACATCTTAGGGTTGATCTTGGCAGAGAGATGACACACCTCTCCTGTTTAGTAATTTTCCCGCCGACCTTGCTACCAAAAGTGGGACTTAGTCAGGGGGGTGGGCATCTCCATTAGCTGCAGAGGCCCTGTTAGAAATGGGAGTCTCTAGTTGGCAGAGGTAGGTACCATTATCGAATTAGGGGGCCTTGCTTCTAGTCAGGGTAAGGGGGATATACACTTTAGATAACCCCTCCTCACCGCCTTGTAGCTTGGCACGAGCAGACAGGCTTATTCCAAGGGCAATAGTGTAAAGTATTTGTACTCCAAACCCACAGTAATACAGTGATAACACAACAAATGGACACCACACCAGTTTAGAAAAAATAAAGTATCTTTAAAAAACTCAACAAGACTAAAATACCAAAGATCTAACATACAGGTAGTAAAATTGTACTTAAAAGCAGTAAATTCCAAAATAAATCTTGCAGAACACAAATAGCTCCACCTCGGGTTATTACGATGTCGTGATAGCAATAAATCCAAAGTACAACGCCGACCGCGAGGTGTGCGGCATCGGTGCACGGCATTGTGGAGGTGAGGCTTCGGTGCCGAGGACAGCTACCTGGCTGCCACGGGGGAGGCAAGGCATCATGTCAGCGAGGAGGCGATATGTCAAATCTCGGATAGGGGAAGTCGGTTGCATCGGGGTGAGGCGTCGGTTCCGGAGACAGTGCAAGTTTATGGAGTCGCCCTCTGCGATTATCGGCACTGCTATAACACGATGCAGGCACTGGCAATGACGGAGTTGGTGCGAGCTCTGGCGTCAGGAAAAAAACGGATAACTGCAGGTGTGGAAGGGCATCGAAGCCGGGGTGCAGGCCCGGCAGTGCGTCGTGCACTTCATGAGTAGTGCCCCTGGCCTCGGTGCAGGTCGCGGTGTCACAGCTGCGTAACTGCCGGCATCAGAGACAGGTCTTCTGGCTTTTTTCAAGTTGCTTCCAGGTCCCAACAGCAGGGACAACCTCCAGGGGCCTAAAACTAGAATAGGCACCTCCTGGCAGTTCACAACTCTCAGCAATAAATTTCAGGGGAGCTGGGGGTGTAGTCTTTGTGTCCCTGAAACTTCGGAACAGGAGGCCAGCACACAAAGGCCCTTGGAGATTCTTCTTCAAGCAGGTTCACAGCAAAGTTCCAGTCTTTCTCTTTTCCTTTTTCTTGAGTCCAAAAGTGATCTAAGGTGCTGGGGTTTAAGGTCCACTACTTATACCCCATTTTGTCTTTGTTCTTCTTTGTGCAAGGGTCTCTGAGCCCAGTCCAAACCAGTTCTGTCCTCACTAGTGCAGTATGACCACAGGAGGTGGAGACAGTATTGTGCAAAAGAGACAAGCCCCATTCAGGTGCAAGAAAAACTCATCCCACTACTCTTATTGCAGCCAAGGTCTAATCAGCTCAGCTCGGAGTCATCCAGGAAGAGCCAGGCACACCACAACCCCCTAGTGGCTGTCTACAGTGAATGCACATCCCCAGCACTTGTCACTCCAAAACCAGACAGTCAATCCACATGCAGGCAGAGGTACACAGAATGGTTGCACAAGAAAATGCCTACTTTCTGAACTGGGGTGGCAGAGTGGGCTAAAGAACGGTGATGGATCAAACCCAGATCTTTTGACTGGGTGTGAGTGTTTGATTGGTTCAGATGCTCCGTCCGTCACCACCCCCTTTTGTACTACTTTCTAAAAGCTGCATTTTCCAACAGACAATTAAAAAAACATCTTTACTTAAAGATGTGTTATTAAGAGAGCGTAAACTTTATTTCTCCAACTTGTCCCAATGGGAAGTTATACTTGTAAGTTGTTACAAAGTATCCCCCTAGCTATCCTATGGTACAGATAGTCTTTCAATAGTGAAAAACGAAATTGGCAGTATTTCACTCTCAGGACCTGTCACATACACCAGTACATCTCCTATCTTCCACATAAACTGCCCCCTGCCCATGGGGGTATCTTGGGCCTACCTGAGAGGTGTCTCACATGTAAGAAAAGGAAAGGTTAGGGCCTGGCAAGTGGGTGCACTTGCCAGGTCGACATGGCAGTTCAGAACTGTGCACAGACACTGCTGTGGCAAGTCTGAGATACCTTTTCAGGGCTACTCGTGTGGGTAGCACAATCAGTGTGGCAGGCCCACTAGTAGCATTTGATTCACAGGCCCTGACACACTCAGTGCACTTTACTAGGGATTTACCAGTAAATCAAATATGCCAATCAGGAAAACCCAATTGTAAGAACAATTTACACAAAGAGTATATGCACTTTAGCACTGACTATCAGTGGTAAAGTGCCCAGACCCCCAAAAGCCAACAAAACAGGTCAGAAAAAATAGGAGGAAGAAGCAAAATGTTTGGGGATAACCCTGCAAAGGTTATCCCCAAACCTTTTGGCCAACAGGCCCTTGCTAGCATAACAAAGGGAAGGAAGCCTTTGAGGTTCACCGCCCTTGAATACTGTTCCTGCTTGGGGTAGGTTTGAAGTACCTCCACCCAGAGAAGGTGTTGTTTCTGACCCACAAGAGCACAAGGCTCCTACCTCTTGGGGTAAGAAACATGTCTGGAAGTGGTAGGCTGATGCAGACCAATCAGCTACACACTAGCGGTTAGTTAGGTTTTCAGGGGGCACATCTGAGGTGCTGTCTGAAAGCATTTAATAATTAATCCAACATTGGCATCAGTGTGGGCGCATTAATAGGAGGTGTTTGGTACCAAACATTTTGGTATTCAGTGAAGCCATCATGGAGCTGTGGAACTCGTATTGACAAGCTCCCAGCCCATGTACTCGGTATGGCTTCACCATGCACATGTAATGCCTAAGAATAGACTTAGACAACATATGGGCATATCTGCTCATGCAGTTATGCCCTCACCAGAGGTATAGCGCACCATAACTCAAGGCTGTATGCCTGCTGTAGGGGTGACTTGCCTATGCCTCTGGCATTGCTGACAGGCCTGGCACACAGGGATGTGTACCAGATCGACTCTTCACTTTTATCTGCATCAAATCATGCGGGCTGCAGTGGCAGTGTGCATGTGTTTGGCGAGAGGTCTCTTAGGGTACCATAATACATGCTGTAACCCTTAGAGAACCTCTCTTGTCACAATGCCCTTGGTATAACTGGTACTTTTTACAAGGGACGGATGCCAATTGTGGATACAAAGCTACAGTTGTGGGAAAGAACACAGGCACTGGGAACCTGATTAGCAGGGACCCAGTGCACATTCAGTCAAAGTTGCATTGAAAGTCAGGCAAAAAATGGGGGGTAGCCATGCCAAAAGGAGCACTTTCCTACAACAAACTAGAGATCAAAAGTACTAAAGAGATAAACAATACAGAGAAACGGAACAGATCTAGACTTGATGAACACAAACTGGGATAAAAAGTAAAAGAATGAAAAAATAAGGAAATCAGAAGAAAAATAAGCAATGGCAAAGCTAATTGTTCTGGCGCTGGCTGTCAGCCTTCTGGCTTTGTCGAATTTTCTTTTGTTTTATTCTGGATTTTGTATTGTTATTGGAGCTGCAACCCCTCAATCATATATTAAAAAATTGGTTAAAAGGAAAACAATAGTTTGGGTTTGTTTTTATCTAAAAAAGCACCCGCTGCCATAATAGTCCATGGCTATAAAGAGAACTACTGTTTGCACAGATGCGCTCCTTGTCAAGGAGCAAAATATCTCACTCATAACTGATATCAGCTTCTGGCTCTGATGGGTTGATCCACTGTACGAGCTGTTTGCAGTAATGGGCAGAAGGAAACTGTGAATGACACGGTAACAGATCAATGGATGGAGAAGGCTGGCTGTAAGTACCTATAAGAAGTAGGCATATTATTTATATAATTTTAGTAAAAACAAAAGATCTTGGCTAATGCCACACCCAAAAATGAAACTGGGAGAATGTAAGCAAAGAGGATCACAGATTTAAAAGTTTTGAATTTAAGGCGGAAAAAGTAATTGAAAAATATACGTTTTGCATGTTACACGTTAAAATAGAAGTGCAATACAATCCACTGCAGACATCCATATTTAATGTGCAGTACTTGGGTGTCCGAGATCTATACATAATCTGCAGAATACCAATTTCAAGACTAGCCCATAGCTCATTGATTTATTTTATCTACCTCAGGCACTGTTTTGTCTTCGGCAGTCACAGGTTTTACTCACAGTGAGAAAGCTGAAGGGGCTGCTCCACCTACTGCTGAGTTCTGTGTATCACACATGGTTCCCATGTTTTAATCTTACTGAGACGAGCCAGTTCTGATGCTACACTGTTTGTAAGAAATGTGGCTGCTGGTTGACTGTGGTGTGAGCCTTGATCAAGCAACAGCCACAATCCCTTCCAGGGTGAACCATAAAAAGTCACTAAATTAACCTATGTTTAACCATGCGTAGCTTGCGCCAAAAAGCAGTCAGGCTTAACTTGGAGGCAATGTATAAAGTATTTATGAAGCACACAACATTATTTAAGTGAAAACACAAGAATAATCGCAAACCAATTTAGCAAAATAGAATAAATGTTAATAAATTATTTGACACCAAATTGACAAAAATTCAATGAGTAGAAACGGAGTACTGATTTTGTAACGTTTTTAGTAAAAAGTAGTGCCTAAAAGATCAAAGCGCCAACAGCGGACATCTAGTCACATAAGACCGGTCAAAGTAAAAAAATATGTCCGACTGCAATGGAGCGCGGTTCGGATACAAGAAGTGGATTGGGCTCTGTTAGCTAAAAGGTGTCTGAGAAGGCAAAGTTCAGTGGGTCAAGGATGCAGGAGTTATCCGTATAGGACGGCCTTGGGTCGAAGCCGCAGTGAAGATTTCTATGTTCTGACTTAGTCGCCGTGATGGAATTTGAAAATCTCCAGCAGGAGGAGGCAGAAGGATGTAGCCAAAGACAGTTCCATGAAGTTGGATACCACTCTGGGGAAGGACTACTGGAAAGTTTATTACTGCAGAGAAGAACGTAACGGGAGAAACAGCAAAGTCAATCTGACCAGCAATGTATCTCAGGCAGATAGGCGAGCAGGGTGGCCCTGGTCTCCTCCTAGTTCTCATAGCAGTTTTTAGCCACACGTTTTGGCAATTGGCCATCTGGGCATCTTTAGCACCACAACCAAGGGCCCAGGGCTGGTGAGACACCTCTTTGGGGTTCAGGACTCACTCAGTATGGGTCAAGGTACGGGTTCAAGATGGTAGGAGCCTTTTATGTCCCTATGGCTTGAACAGGAGGTCAGCAAACTAGCCGTTGGAGTCACTTCTGGTGGTCCTAGGTGCAGGTGAAGTTGTAGGGCTCAATAGCAAGGCAGGCCTCTGAGGGTTCAAGGCAGGCTCCAGGAAGCAAAGCAGTCCTTCCTGGTACAGCAGCAGTCTGGCAGAGTGCATGGCAAGCCACAGCAGCAGGCAGTCGTCTGAGAGTCCTTCCGCATGTCCAGTAGTGAAATGAAGTGTGGGTCTGAAAGTCCTATTTTTATACACTGGTGCCCTTCTTCTGGAAGATGGGAGAAGCTTCTGGAAAGGTTATTTGATGTGCATTGAATTTCCTGGCTCCCCTGAACTGACTACAAGCAGTCTGCAGTGACAATGCAGTGTCTTTAATTAAGGCAGAGCACAGGCTATTCAGTTGTAAACGGGCTGTGGTCAGCTCCACCCCCCCCACCCCCATCCTGCAAGTAGAGGGCCCATTGAGGCACATCTCACAAAGTCTGTCAGCAACACCCAGTAATGTGACCCAAGACAGGCTGCAAGCACAAAGCGCCAAGTATGGGAAAATGGCAACTATCTAAAAGTGGCATTTTCAAAATTGTAATGAAAAATTCGACTTTATCATGAAAGAGAGTTTATCATTACAATTTCATAGGTACCAAACATGACATATCCACCTGCTCCCAATAAGGAATCACAGCTTATTAAATATAATGCGGAATCCCCAATGCTATCCTATGTGAGGGGTAGGCCTCACAGTAATGAAAACAAATGCATGAGTTTTTTACTACTAGGACATGTAAAACTTAAAGGTACATGTCCATCCTTTTAATTACACAGCTCCCTGCCCTATGGGAGGCTGCCTAGGGCCTACGTTAGGGCTGACATATGTAATAAAAGAGGAGTTTAAGGCTTAGCAAGTGGGTTTAAATGCCAAGTCAATATGGCAGTTTAAACCTACACTCAGTCTGCAAAGGCAGACGTGGGACATGTTTTAGAGTGCTACTTAATTGTGTGGCACAATAAGTGGTGCAGACCCTCTGGTAGCATTTAATTTACAGGCCCTGGGTATATGGTATACCACCCTACATGGGACTTATAAACAAACTAAATATGCTAATTAGGTGTATGCCAATCTAACCATGTTTAGGGGAGTGAGCACAAGCACTTATGCACTGGTTAGCAGTGCTAATGTGCGCAGATTCCTAAGGCCAATAATAGAGAATTTCAGCAAAAACTGGAGGCAAGTAGGCAAACAATTTGGGGGAAGACCACCAAAAGTCTGACAAGTTTAACACTGACAATGTGAGCTCCTCGTCATGAGATATACCAAGCATAAAAAATAAAAAACTTGAAGAGGAAACAAAATGAAATGTTTATCGCTATTGCCATGCACCAATATCGCACCATAGGCAACCCAATACTCTGGCTAAACAAAGCCCTGCACCTAGTCTTGCTCAGCCCAATTCTGGGGCCCATGTTCATTGGGCACAGCGGGTTAAATGTGTAACTGACTTGGAGCTCATTTTATTGCAAGTTTGTAAATGGCTCACTCACTGGGGGGTGTTGGATAATGACATACAGTTAACAATATTTAAATGTATACATAGAGAAGGCTTTGGCTCCTACAGATAATAGCATTACTCTTTCACCTCATGCTGTTGTCGGTTTTTTGCATTATTCCACCTCCTATGCATTCTTTTCTTAGGAATTCTTAAGGAACTATCATAAAGTACAAACAATAATTACACTTTGAATACTTTATCTCATCCACACACTGTATGCAGAAAGCAATCATTTTTTTTTTTTTTTTGTTTTATCAGGATTGTTAATATTTTATTCAAAACTCGTGACTTTAAAATGTCCTTCCTTATGTGTTGTCCAACATGAAAACTACCTTACCCCAACATATAGCTTTCCAGAATAGGAATTTTGCATCTTCCAAACAGCCATCGATAAGAATGTGGATTCACAAGTGCTGTGCAGTGGCTCTTCTTTATTTATAGAATGGATTCTATCCGTAAACCAAGAAATGTTGAGTATATGTGATTCACTGCACTATAGTTAGACAAGCAAGAAATGCTTTTTGTAACCTTCTGCACAGTTGCTGCAACTGTGCAGCAGGTTACACCCCACCGCCTTTTTCCCTTTTTAGATTAGATATTTAATTTTCTCAAATGCAGCCACTTCTTATGTATTGCTTAGAGATTGTGTTAGCTATCCTACTGGCCTCACATAAACAAACAATAAATCAAAGAAACATGCTTACATATTTTCATACCTAGAAAGGCTTTGAGTCAGCCCTCTTCACCCATTGGTTTATTGAACTGTTATTTACATTTTGCTTTAGCCTATCGCAGTATACTGCATGGACCTAAAATGAGTGCACTTCAGTGCCAAGCCTGGTCGACCCACACTTTACTTTTCTAATGTTTTTTTTTCTTTCCATTCCTTATTTTTTAATTATGAATCACCCTTGTAAGTTTAAACTATAACTTCTGATTACAATAATTCAACACCAACAGTACATTTTTATACCAATAAGAGTCCTATATTATGCATTTGACCTAAAAAGGGTTTCCACACCTGTTCTAAGTACACCCGCCTGTTAGAAAACATCCTTGCTCGTCCATTACAATGATATGCAATGGTTATTGTTTATTATATCTGAAATTTGTATTGTAAGCATATGGCCACCATCGTTAGGTGCCATAATATTTTCACTTTATTCTTCTTTTACTTTTTTTTGCACATGCCTGCAATTAAAAAAAAAACTGCATTAGCGTGCCATAGCCAGACTCATTGGCTTTGAATATTCTTGTGTTAACTTATAAACAAAAACTTTTGACACACCTGTATCCTAGAATTGGGGCTACCTCATAACTATGATGAAGTCCATTGTATATAGTTCCTATCTAGCGCGTGCCATGTGTGATACCCAGGGCCGGACTGGCCGTTGCGGTCACCGGGCGTTTCCACAGTGGGCCATCAGGGTGGGGGCCAGTTCTGGGACCCTGGGGGATGTTTTTGTTACTGGGGGTCAGCAATATCGCCCCCTGTAACAAAATCGTCCAGAATCGGCCCTCGTAAACGGCCTGGCTGCACCCCCCCTCCCTCCAGGGAGAGGGGGCGGCCAAGCAGTTTGCCAAGGCCGGTTTCGTTTCCCAGTCCGGCCCTGGTGATACCATCTGCCAGTTTGTAGTGATCAAGTCCACGCAGGTTCAGGTGATTCAAAGAGGTTTATTCAAGATGGTACAAGATCACAGCGAGACCCCACCAGGAGCAGCCAGCATGCTGCTCAGTCCAGCCAACTGTGGCTATTTGACTCCCAACATTCTGTAAGGTGACATCACATCAAGAATCCACAGAGAGGGCAAGGATAACATGGGACTCAAGATACAATATATCCCCCTTTCTTCTTAATGAAAAAAAACAACAATAAGAGAACAAGGGAGAAGAACTGCGAAAGAAAAAACACAGAGGAAACAGAACCGTAAAACCAGAGCAACAAGAGCGAAATCGAGAAGCAAAGAAGAAAAGAAAATAAAAACATAGAAATCCTCCTCCCTTCTATAAACAAAAACAAACAAAAAATACAACGTCAGAGAAGGAGAAAAGGAAGCACAAAACACTGCCCCAAAGCACACCCACTGGTCAGAACAGGAATGAAAGGAGGCTGAAAATGGAAAACTAGCAGAACACACGGTTACAGGCTTCGATGAACGCAGAGAAAGGAAACACGACAGAAAAGCAGAGGAAAGCTCAGAATCCACAAGAGACACGAGAAGAAGACCTCAGAAGAGTAAAGTAAGAGGGGATTCCTCATCCAAACACCATTATTGTTACAATACGACAAGATTGTAATACAAAGACAACAGTGCATATTTCACAAAAGAAAATTCAATATAAACAGTACATAAACAGTACATAACTAGCATTGAAATCATGAAATGCACTCAAAAAGGGTATAAAACGTAAACTAAATATGTAAACCCGAATGCATGGGTGGGAACCCATGACAAATCTTTTGGGATGGAGATGCGTAACAGATGCATAGGGACTGACACCCTCGCATAAGAATGCTAAAATTTGTGCGCATGTGAAAAATAGTATGGGTGTGAACCCGGCAACCAGATATGTGTGGGTAAGAACTCATAAGCAACCTCTAGGTTATAGAGAAAGACACATATGCAACAGGACTGTAACCCTTGCATGGATGCAGGACGAACTAAAACCATTGCATAGATCCCCTGTAAAAAGGGACAACAAAAATATTGTGGACTTGTGAAAATTGTATAAATGTACACCAAGCAGATGGGACTAAGACCCAACGCTGGCTAATGGGACTAAAACCCAAAGCAGTCGCAGTGTAAGGGAACAAATAGCATGCATAAAGACCAAGAACGATCAGAAGAGACTGAGACCCACTGCAAACTCAGTGTAGGGGAACAAAAAGCATGCATAATGGACTCTTGACAGCGTCTACCAACTTGGCGTATAACTAGGGTCCATAAACATTAGCCGTAATTACAGCATAAAGTAATGTGTGCATAGGAGAGACACTGCCAACGCCCAGCAAAGGAAAACGGCAATGACAAACTCCAAGGCAGTGTGAACAGGAAGAGTTTGTAGTTGCCCCCAAAAGTGCACAAGGGCTCTGACGTGGAGTCTGTAGTTGCCCCAAACAGTGATGAAGTGCCCCAATGTGCACAAAGCCGAAGATAGAAAAGTACCTGCACTGTCTGGTGGGAACAGCCAAACCAGGACAACATGAGCCGCTTCAGCCCAACTCAGTATTGCGACGCTTCAGCAATCAGTTGGCAAAACAAACAGGAGTCAGAAAGAGTGTGCTAGGGATGGAAGTACAGTTGCACGCAATCACAGAGGCCCAGGGTGTTCTGCGTTAGAAACATTCTTATGCGCCCCATATTCCGCATCCTTGCAAGAGTGCAAAATGTGGCTGGCAAAGCAAGTGGTTGGCAAAAACTTGAGGAAATTGCACAGGACTTCAAAATGGAGGCACGCTGTGACATGCTGGTACAGTGTGGTTCTTTTAACAAACGTGCACCAAAATGTCCGAGAAAGACAAGCAGGCATTACAGAGGATCACATAGAGATGAAAGCACAGGCGTCACAGAGGATCGTACAGGACTGGAAGAGCAGGTGTCACATAGAATCCCACGGAGCTGCACACGTCACGAAACAGGTATGAGTGCGCGCACTGGTTGAAACATGCACCAACTATCAAAGTGAGAAATGACACCACAGGACACGCGTTGAAAGGCAGAGCAAACACAAATAAAAATGTACTAAAGGACATTGCTCTTACCCAACACAAGCACTGTCCATGCGCTTGTCAAACAGCGCGGGTGTATGTGCCCCAAATCTGTCTCTACGTTGCGACTTGCTGTACCTGTTAGAGTGCAGAGGTAACCCCTTCTGGTATCAAAAATTCCCGCAATCACCGGAAAACGTAGAAAGACAGTTTCTGGTACCGTGAAATAGATAGGCAGACTGCGCACTTTCACACGGGGGCTTTGGGGACATAAGGAACACGTAGGCAGCATAAACCGAGCAGGCAGAGCGAAAATAAAATCTTGATCTTAATCCAGTGGTAGAAGATTATTCACGTAGCATCACCACTTGAAAAAGGCAGACAATGTAGATTTGAGCCAGTAGCACTCCTCTTGCTCCAATTAGTACAAATGTCGATACAGTCCCACGTAAGATTGAGGGCAAATCCCATCTGTCAGACCACGACTCTCCCACACAGGTTGAGATACTGAGAGAGGTTAATGTCAGGAGAGGTGCAAACAAAATGGCCTTGCTAGCGCACATATATAATACCATACTTCTTTGCCAGACAGTGTAGGCGTCCATATGTGGTAATTGAAGGCACAGCACAAGAGAAGTAGAGTGCAGACGTTTGTGAATGGCAGGTTTACCCTCACTGAAGTAGAGCACAAAGCGTAGACTTTGGCAAGCAGGTTTACTCTCACTGAAGGCACAACACAGGACGCAGGCACAGCACAAGATGCGTAGAGCTAGTATGGAGTAGACACCCAAGCTTGAATGGGCAGCTCCTGTAGTGGCACTTCCCCAGACGCACAGGAACAACTGGTAGGCTGATGTGGGCGACCGATGGGAGGTCACTGGTGGAGTCAAGGATGCCAGTTGAGATAGATGCTAGCTTTAGTTACTGTAGAGTCTGTACTTGGAGTTACTTGAGGTTTGAAGAGGTGACAGACGCAGGTTCGCTTCAGGATTGTCGCCAAAAATTGTAGTGATCAAGTCCACGCAGGTTCAGGTGTTTCAAATAGGTTTATTCAAGATGGTAAAAGATCACAGCGAGACCCCACCAGGAGCAGCCAGCATGCTGCGCTAAGCCCAGCCAACTGTGGCTATTTGACTCCCAACATTCTGTAAGGTGACATCACATCAAGATTCCACAGAGAGGGCAAGCATAACATGGGACTCAAGATACAACACAGTTCTTAAAGGACAGCCAAAGGCACTTAGCATGCTGTGATGTTGGATCCCCAAATCAACATTTTAAAGTTAAAAATATGAATGCATTTAACTAAAAAGGGCTCGCTGGTGAAGTCACATAAGATATTGGTCCACTTAGCAGCTAAGATGAATGTTATTGTAAACACTTACATATGGGGGCTGAATGAATGAAAATAATTTATAACGCGCAAAAACAATAACCCGAAGGTATCAAGGCGCCTAACAATAAAATCAAAAAGTAGAACCAATCATCCATTACACATAGGCTTGCAGGAAGAGGCGAGTTTTAAGTGCACCACGAAATGCCTGCAATGTGGGTAGGGACCTGAGATCCAAAGGGAGTTCATTCCACCATTTAGGGGCAAGGGTGGAAAAGGCCCTGCCACCCCATTTAGCTCTTCGTATACGAGGGGCTGACAGAAGTAATTTCCCGGAGGAACGCAGGTTCCTTCCAGGGATGTAATTAGAGATGATGGAGCTTACTCCAGAGTCACTATTTTTTGTGATGACTCTATAGGTCATACACAGGACCTTGAACCGCACTCGGTATTCTACCGGAAGCTGTTAGATCTGGGGGTCTCTAGTTGGCAGAGGTAGGTACCTTAGACCAAGTAGGGACTCTTGCTTCTAGTCAGGGTGAAGGAATAGCCCTCTGAGATAACCCCTGCTCACCCTCTAGGTAGCATGGCACGAGCAGTCTAGGCTAAACAGAGGCAATGTGGATAATATTTGCACTTAACACAACAATAATCCCCAATGCACCACAAACTGAGACAACACAGGTAAGTATATTTTATCAAAATATATAGCTTTATCTAGTTTCAGCAAGGTAAATACGATAGTTGCACAATAATCACTTTATCACTCAAAGGTTGCTCTTAATCTTAATGGTTGCAGTACTTGTAAATAGGAAGTTCTTAATAAAAAGACAGTCTCAAGTCTCTTTGGGGATCAGCACTCAGAATAAGCATTACTGACTGATCTAAGAAAAATGCGCTCCCAAAACGAGCAAGGAAACACTGCCCACGTGTACTCTTCCGTGTGGGCTTCAAGCGCTGGGTAAATGCGCTCCTCCGCGAGGCCCAGGGACTCTTTCTCTCCCCCGAGACAGACCCACTCGTTCTTAGGCTCCGGGCGCACCGCGCCGATCAGACCGCACTCGTCCCCCACCCCGGCCGCTCCCCTTTCCTCTCCCGCCCGCTCTCGACAATCCAACGAGCGGCGGGGGAGGTGGTGCTGCTCAACTTGTGGGGGGACGGCAGACCAGGGGTGCGGGGCGCTCTCTGGATTCACCCGGCGAGGTCCGGTTAGTCTTCCCCGGTCCCGACGGTGATCACGGCCCTTCCTCGGCTTCAGGGTCAGCTGCAGCTGAGGCAGCCAATCCCGTCGCGGCTCTTCTGACGAGCCCCTCCGAACGCGAGGCCGCCAACCAATGGCAGCGCGGCCTCGCCGATGACGCCACGCTCCACGGGCCAATCCCGTCGCGGCGTTAGTGAGGGGGCTCTGCTCCCTCAGCCAATGGGAGCGCGGCGGCTTCGTTCTTCGCCGCTGCAGCTCCTGAACACCGAGGCAAGTTGCGGGGGGTGTTCCTGGCCCCGGGCCGCGATGGTGATTTGGCGGCAAGAGATCTTTAGGTCCGTAGATCGCGGGCAGCCTGTTTCCTCACCAGCCAAATCGGCAGGGGGGGGTTCCTAGACTCAGGAAGACACCACGACGTTTCCCCACCCCTGAATCTGTGCCGATGAGCACAGCGATTGTTCCACACAGCTGTCAATTAGCAAACACGCGTTTGGGCAGACCACCCCACGGGTTCACGATCTCCTCGCCACCCAGCAGCTTCAGGGGGCACGGCAGAGTTTCGTAGTCCTTGGGCAACCTTTATGTCCCTGGGTTGCAGACAGGGGGCCAGCTCCTCTCAGGCCCTTGGAGATTCAAGTTTGTAGACACAGCACACAGCAAAGTCTTGCAGTTTCAAGCAGGTTGGGTCACAGCACACAGCAAAGTCCCTTTCTCCTCCTCAGCTTTCAGTTGCACAGCAGAACAGGTCAGCCCTTTGAGCACACAGCAAGGCAATCTTCCTTTAGTTCTCCAGCAGTCCGTCTTCCAGCAGAGGTTCCTTCTTGATTGTAGAATCTTAGAATCTAATCTTCTGTAGTCAGGGGTCCTTCCCTTATACCCCTCAAAGTCTTTGAAGTCCTTTGAAGTCTCTTGTGCAAGTGGGCCCTGGGCCCGGTCTAAACCAGTTCTGGGGGTTGCGGAGCGCTGGGGGTTTCTGGTTTTCTTCTTCCTGACAGCATCAGGGTCAGAGGTGACAGTTTGGCCGGCAGGAGGGGGAGCCAGCATGGTGGTCAGGCAAGCACAGCCCGGCACTGTCAGGCGCTATCTCCTCCCGCCTCCCTGGCAGCAGATGTTGCCTTTCATCCACGGGTTGACTCCGACCCCCTCCCTCCGGGGGCTCTGCAGCCCCTGTCACCCTCAGACCAGACAGGCATTCCACAAACAGACCCAGGCACACAGAAAGGTTTAGACAAGAGAACAGCCACTTTCTAAAAGTACTATTCTGAAACACAGGATTTAAAAACAACCTTCACTAAAAGATGTGTTATTAAATTCTGAGTTCAGGGATATCTTTCACTTATGTCCCATCTTGTTCCTCTGAGGAGATAGGCTGGTATCCATTGGGACCAGCCTCCCCCATGTTATTCTATGGAGCAAGATAGCCTTACAGCGGTGAGCGCACAAAATGGCTGCTGCCCACTGCCAGAGCATGTGACCTGCACTAGTACATGCTCTACCTTATCCATACACTGCACCCTGCCCAGGGGGGTACCTTGAGCCTTCCATAGGGGTGACTGATGTGCACAGACAGGGAAGTGTTAGGCCCAGCCAGTGGAGTCACTGGCCAGGGGGACAGGGCAGTCCACTGACTGCACACAGGCCCTGCGCTGGCAGGCCTGAGACACCACTTTAGGGCTACTCATGTGGGTGGAGCAATCTGCGCTGCAGGCCCACTAGTAGCATCTGTCATCACCAACCCTGGCACACATAGTGCACTTTACTAGGGACTTCATGGTGATGCAAATATGCCAATCAGGTATATTTAATCAATAAGGCAATTTACAGAGGGAGCACTTACACTCTGGCACTGATCAGCAGTGGCAGAGTGTCCAAAACATCTAAACCAGCAAAAACGAAATCCAGCACAGCATCAAAAATACATGAGTCAGAGGCAAAAAGATGGGGGAAAAACCACGCCAAGGGTGTCAGGTCTAACACGTGTCCCCTCCAGCTGAAAGTGGGGAGAACTACCCAACCTCTTGGGAGTCCTCATCACAAAGGCGGAAGAATCTGGACAGACCGTCAGCATTGGCGTGTTCTGTACCAGGGCGGTGCTCCACCGTAAAGTCCATCCCCTGTAGGGAAATGGACCACCTCAACAGTTTTGGATTCTCACCCCTCATCTGCATTAACCATCTGAGGGGCCTGTGGTCGGTCTGAACACGGAAGTGAGTCCCAAACAGGTAGGGCCTCAGCTTCTTCAGAGCCCAGACCACAGCGAAAGCTTCTCTTTCAATGGCACTCCATTTCTGTTCCCTGGGGATTAGCCTCCGGCTAATGAAAGCCACTGGTTGGTCTCCGCCCTCATCATTGATCTGTGAGAGTACTGCTCCCACGCCTTGCTCTGAAGCGTCAGTTTGCACAATGAACTCACTGGAAAAGTCAGGTGCCTTAAGCACCGGTGCTGTGCACATGGCAGCTTTCAGGGTGTCAAAAGCAGTTTGACAGGCCTCAGTCCAATTCACTTTTCTGGGCTGATTTCTAGATGTCAGCTCTGTCAAAGGGGCCACAATGGTGCCATAACCTTTGACAAACCGTCTGTAATACCCGGTGAGACCTAAAAAGGCTCTCACCTCCGTCTGGGTCTTGGGGGACTCCCAAGCCAGAATGGTATCAATCTTTGCCTGTAGGGGCGCCACCTGGCCGCTCCCTACCTGGTGTCCCAAGTACACCACAGATCCCTGCCCTATCTGGCATTTACTGGCCTTGATAGTGAGGCCTGCCTTTTGCAGAGCCATCAACACTTCAGTGAGGTGCTGCAGGTGTTCCTCTCAAGTGGAGCTGAACACAGCAATGTCATCCAGGTATGCTGCGCTGAATTGCTCCAGCCCCGCCAGTACCTGGTTGACCAATCTCTGAAATGTGGCAGGGGCATTTTTCAACCCAAAGGGCATGACACGGAACTGGAAGTGCCCCTCTGGCGTTGAAAATGCTGACCTCTCCTTTGCCCCCTCAGTTAAGGCAATCTGCCAGTACTGTTGAAAATGGCAATGTATGTGTACATAAGCGGCGTTCATTTGTGTTCACTGTACCTCTTGTCGTAAGCAGAATGGACCTTGCAAAACACTGACTGTGTTACCCCGCCAGCATAGACCCATGCACACATATATACAACAGCCATTTTAGGTATCGTGGTCTCTCTGTTTGCGATCGATCACCAGCGCCCTTCCCTGACCCTGCAAGCTCCCCCCATGCACCCTGACTGCCCCCGCTCTCACATGCACAAGTCATGAGCCCTCCCCTCCCGCATGACTCTGTCTCTGAGAATCGCACCCCGCGCCTGACCAACACCTCCTTTCCCTCCATGAATACCCCTCCTTTGATGACCTCTTCCTCCGAACCTAATTGTCTACATGGACCGCTGGTCACCCCTTAGCCTGAGGATACAGTTTATTGCCCACTACTGTATGCACTTGCCTCTCTCTTAAAAAGAGCCACTATTGATCATGACCTCCCCACCCCCCGAGATTCGATCAGGAGCACACATTCCAAAGGAATCAGCAGAACACTCAGCTGCGTGACAGCCCCCTCCTATTGTATGGAGGATAAGGGCCCCTACTGTAGCCACGTGTTGGAATATCTTCGTACTTCACAATGTCTTGATTGTAATAAAGGATGCCTGTGTGCCACAAACCTGTGTATAAAAGACGAAGCCTCAGAGAAACTTGTTAGAGCACCTCCTGAAGACACCATGAGAGTGTCCGAAATGACATGCTCTCCTCATGAGCAATAAAACTCTATTCTTGTATTCCTGCTTCCAGCGCCCGTCTCTTTATTTGGTAATTATTCAAGATGGAAACTAAGAGTCGCCCTGCACCAGCAGCCTGGGCATCAGGTGCGCTATGGGCTGACCCTTCCACAATTTGGGCCCACGTGGGGCCCATCAGCGACATAAGGTCCGGTAAGAGAGGTCCAGACGATGGGGTGAACATCTAAATGATTGGAGTATACCTGCCTTGAGAGGGCCCTCGTCCGGCTGCCGATTGAATGAACTTCACCGATTCCGAACGGACCTCTCTCAAGTGACCTATTGTCCTGACTGGAATCCCACAGGACTGCTGCGGAAAAAATATGGAGAAAAGAGAACGATCGGGCGCTGGAAAAAGGAAGGCGAAGAACTGTCCACACGGTCCGGTCCGGGTAAGGTTAAGTAGGACGTCTTTACGTCTGATTGGTAGGATGGCTTTATCCATCTGATTGATTGATTGATTGTTGATATTGGAAACAGTATTTAGATACTGGTATTGTTCATTGATTGGTTCATTTAGCCTTGGGTGCTACTTGAAGTATTGGTTCTCTTGGAGACATTCTGTGTCTGCAAACAGCGACAGATAGGAACGTCTGTCTCCCTTTGCAGATAGTGAAGGATAGGTAATGCAGACTTTTGTCCCCATTGTAATCCGTCATGCCTATCTTTTCTCCCCATTGATTGTTTGTTAATCGGTTTTTATCGATTATTGCTTTTCGAGATATTCCCTGTCTACAAACGGGGACGAATAGGAATATTCTGTCTCCCTTTGCAGATAGTGACAGATAGGTAATGCAGACTTTTGTCCCCATTGTAATCCGTCATACCTATTTTTTTCTCCCCATTGATTGATTGTTTGATCGAACATTGAATTGCTCGAAGTTGGTTCTCTCAAGGATCTTCTCTGCCTACAAACGGGGAAGAATAGGAATATTCTCTCTCCCTTTGCAGATAGTGAAGGGTAGGTAACGCAGGTTTTTGCCCCCATTGTAATCCGTCGTGCCTATTTCATTCCTCATTGATTGATTGTTTATCCGAACATTGATTGTTCGGAATTGGTTCTCTTTGGAGGTATTCTCTGTTTGCAAATAACATAGAAAAGAAATACTCTGTCTAGTCTTTGCAAGTAGTGAAGGGTGGGTAATGCGGACCTTTGTCCCCCGTTGTAATCTGTCATGCCTATCTACTCCCCACTGATTGATAAACCAGTTCCACCCGGACCATTTACTAGAGGTAGGTCATCTGGCCCGACCAGAGAGCACCCCTAGTGAAAAAGGACATATGCAATAATAACGAAGTGATCACTGTATCCTGTTAACAGAAACTTTAGCACGAAACAAACTAGAAAGAAAAGAATAGGAAAACGAAATCAGTAGGCCACTGATGAATTTTTTTATTAAATAACGAATAAGGCAACGATAACAATACTTAATGATAAAACATATGATTGTCCTAGAAACAAGAAACGTTGGAAATAAGCCCGTAATAAGAAACCTGAAAACGATAAGAGAAGCCAAGCTTGACATTGCGACGGCCACGAGGCAACGAGGCTTCATCGCGCCTCGCTGCTCCAAACATGTCTGTCCCACCGCCTGCCACGCCCCAATAACGGCAACCTGGGAAAGACAAGTCAGCAGACATCCGCCCCCATTCTGGAAACCCCCAAAGTACAACAGGTTTGCGGCCACGCCCAGCCGGAAGACGAGATCTTCAACACATGTAGGGCGGGTCCTGCTGCCAACCGTCGGCCGGAGATCATCACATGGGGTGGGCCTGAGGAGAGGCCGAGGCCGACGGGATCCAGCCGCGGTGGCGGCTACGACAACGCTGGAGAGTTGCAGGGGGGGGGATGTCCATGTCCTCGACCCCCCCTCTCTCAGACAGTCTGGACCAGCTTCCCTAAGAGGCCTGGGGGTGGAGAGGCCACTGCGCAAATAGCCCGAAGGCGGCACCACGCGCCAAAGTCTGCCCCACCGGATGAACCAAGGGACCCGTTCCTAGGGCCAGAGCGAAGAGCGTCCGGCCGCCATCAACCGGAGGCCCGGCCCGAAACGTGCTAGGCGCCACTTCTTCTATAATGGCTGCGACAACACTGGGGGGGATGTCTTGCACATGCCTCCGACCCCCCCCCCTCGCCCTCATCGCCTGGTCCGGCCATAACAAATGTCAAGCGAGACGCCGTGGGGTGCACCGGGAGGGAGAGGCGGCCCAAACGAGCCTCTCCCACCTCCCCAGGTGGAGGCTCCCCAGCTGCACCCCCAACGCTCCTCGCACCCAGCAAAAGGGTTCGTCCACTGTGGCAATGCTGCAACGCCTCGCCCGGCAGGTTGGAGCCCGTCCGCTCATTTGACCCCGCGATTGCCGGTAGCTGCCGAACTCTCAAAATGGCGGTCAAACTTGCAAGAGCGGGCCCAGCATGAAGGAATGGCCCGGTTGCTTGCTGATTCCACCATCATAGAAGTTCTCCTCGACCTTGAAGATTCTAGAGGAGCCGCGGGAGTCCCCGACTCCCGCAGATACCCCCGATGGGGAATGACTGCCATGATTGCCCACGGAACGATGGAAATATAGCCGCAGGACGTCGGCGCTCCCATGCTGTCGCCAGCCTCGGTTTGAATGACTAGAATCCTGCAGACTGCAGTTTTGGAACAGTTCCGGTGAAAACCCCAGTATGACCCGGTAGGAAAATTGTTGCCTCCCTCCCCCTTTGACTGATGGTTCAGACCACCGATCCTTTCTTTTGCCCTTTAACGGAACTTTTTGGACTGCCAAAAGGAAGCTCTGGGCCAACCACGAGTTAGTGGAGATTTAGACTATGCCTGGATCTGCCTGACTGCACTCAAAATGGCGCCGACGCAAATGAAACTCTCAACTCCTTATTGTACCCCGATTGCTCAGCCTTGGTGTCATGGGATATGTATGAAGTTTTTAAAACATATAGATTGATATAGGATGTGTACTGATTATATGTTCGGACAATGGATTGATATAGGATGTATACTGTCAGCTCGGACAATGAATTGATATGAGATGGGTACTGATTATGTGTTCGGACAATGAAGGACAATGAATTGACATGAGATGGGTACCGATTGAACATTCGGACAATGAATTGTTGTTAAGTTTTGGCGCATCATGATTATTGAAAGTTCGAATTTCAATGCTTATGATACTTGCTCACACTAAAAGATTCGATATGATTTTTATTGCACTTGGCGCACTTTTTATGAAATTAACGACCACCGACTCCATTAAGTTTTCCGCTAATAAAAGTATCCCCACATCTACAGTTCCAGCCTGCTCCGTGGCCGGCCCACGGGGTTGTAGGCCCGTATTTGTACACCGACATTCTTATTAAAGATTTTTGGAAAAAGCAAACGTAGTTGTCACGCGTAAGTTGATAAGTTTCAAATGAATGACCACTATTTCCGATATAACTAAAATACAGGTGAAATGGCTCAGCTCGATTAGTTAAAGAGTTAAAACGTATAGTACACAGAAATAGTGCAAATATGAATAGTCCAGGTTTTTGTTGTATGTACCTTGCACATTTTTGTGCAGCCAAAGCAACCGCTAAAGATCCCGGTATTTAGCCTATACTTTACATGCTACCTGTATATGAAGAGTCACACTAACGGTCCACCTGGGCTTGAACGCCCAATTGGCAGGGACTGTATCCCGTGGAGATAGGCCGAGTATGCAGTAAGTAAAAGCCTTTCTGGGTTTATGCACGCTGATGTGTCTATCAATGTAGCCCCTGTTCCCCCCACCCTTCTTTTTCCCTCTCTCTGCAGGTCACATCGAAATATCGATTAATGTATGAAAACAGTGATCTAGCGGACGAAGAGACGGGAAAAAGGGTTTGATTATGGTACCTAACCGCAACAAGCAAACCATGACTATTTTTCTCCCTGAACTTAGCGCCTGGGAGGACAGCCTGAAGCGGGAACTACGAAATATGCCGTCGCTTGGTACCCCAAATAATGCAACCAAAAATGACATACAATAATGAATATATTCCTACGTTTATCTAAATAAGGAAAGTTTAAGGAATATTCCGAGGTAAGGTTTACACAAGTATCCTCCGCCGGGAGGACTAGGAATATTGCCAATATTTAAAAACCTACTACCTCCTTTTTCGCATCCTCATAGACATGTAACTCAAAGCTGCCCCATTATTCTCCAATCGACACCAACTGTTGTCTCAGCCTAGAAACACATTTACTAAAATGACTCGAAAATACCACCGTGAGCATTAGCCCGATCAGGTTAGTTCATGACCAATTGCCAAAGGCGTAAGTGTGTACAATCAAAGCCACCAGTAAAGGCAGCCGACGGTTAAAAGAGAAGAAAAGGGTAAAAAGAGCTTAGGATGCGCAGCATACAGGAAAAGATAATTTTGGCCAATAACTGTTCTATGTTTTGTCTTGGATTTTTGTACATAATACATGTACTGTCTTCCCCGTCTAAGTTTGTTATACGTGATGCATGGATCTACGTCATCCCTCTGCCTGTGTTTCCGTAGTACTTAATCCCTGTTGTTCTGTGTTGTGTGTGCGCTGAATGGCCCATTATTGTACACGTCTCTCTCTCTCTCTCTCTCTCTCTCTCTCTCTCTCTCTCTCGCTCCATGTCATGCGTGTACAGAATGGACCATTTAGAGTGCAATCTCTCTCTCTCTCTCTCTCTCTCTCTCTCTCTCTCTCTCACTCTCTAAAGTCCCCCCCCTGTTCCCTCTTTCCTTGTATGGTAACGTTGTGCCCCCGGCACAACACCTAATTGGGTCTCCTCGAACACAAAGGTGTTTGGAAAAATTGACAGGAACTAAAACGACTGTGACTTGCCATATTACTACCTCTCCTTTCTGCAAAACTATAGGACCCGAGTTGGTCATGAAAGAAAGGACGGGTCAGACGACTAACGTCCCCTAATCTGGCCTTTTATGGGGGGACTATAACGTCAATGGCCTTCTGTTTCTCGGTTCGCTAAAAATGCAATTCCCGATTCACAGATTACTTCGCTCCTCTACACTTAAGTGCGGATGTCCAGAGTACCCCACTTCTCCCGATCGACCCCAGCTCCTTGTCCAAAGCGTCCCCGTTTCCCCCGATTAACCCCAGATTCATGTCATCTACCCTCGAAAGCGAAATTGATGACCTTGACTAACGGCCACTCCCCAAGAAAAGCATGTTTTACATCTGCCCCCTCCCCCTTCTTCATGACGATAACGCCCCTGCTTACAAGAGTTAGCCGACCCCGAAGGGAAATGTAAGATTGTCGATGCTTGGGTTAAAGGGAAGGGCGAGTCTCTACATAAGGACTCGATTTTGAGTTTTTTATAATACACTGTGTATAAAGGTCCAAATTTCTCTCCACGTACGTCACGAATGAGCGCCGAACAGGGTTATGAATTCCATGGCAATGCACTCCTACAGACTCCATACGTGACGACTTCTGACTATGACCGATGAACTTTTTCCCCACCTACATAGGATTGGGGACGGAATTGAAATGTATAAATGTCTTCTCCTACCAGTTTTTCTAAAACTTGTTTTTCTGTACTCATTCAAAGATACAATCACCGGAGGAGAGGAGCTGGACGTGATGCACGGCCTGGCCACAGATCATGAAGCACGTGTGACCGCGACCAAAGGTGAAGCCACCGAGCAACGAGACGCGGGACGAGGCACCACTCTCAAACTCGGCAGATTAAGGAATAAAGGGCTGCCTTGAAGCCCTCGATTTGCTGCCCCACTCGTGCCCGAAGTCCCCGTCCTTTTTGAGCCCGACCGATGGGCCTGCCTGCTCGTTATCCTTTGCTCCTTTTGGTCCCTTGATGTGCTCAAAAGATCTGATCCCACTCCGCCCTTTCTTCCCTCGATTATTCAACAAACTCACCCTTTTCGCACAAACTTTGACTATAGAATTAGGTTTTGCCACGAAAGAAGAAAGACACGCAGGTGCCCATCATAAGGCACCCCTAAGAAAATAAGTTAGAAAACAGGACTGTGATCTAACAGCAGAGGACTGATCGCACCCTGCAACGCGTAAGGATGATTCCGAGCTGGACCTATAGCTCCACCGCCGGTGCTCAGCAGCGCCAACAAAAGAAGACGGACTCTGTTAAAAGACATTGCGACAAAGACCCTCCCCCTTTTTCCAGAACTTTCTACCCACCCCTTGACTAGTTGTTTACATCAAAATTGCATTCCTCCCTCAATTTTTTTGCTTTCACAAATGTTTCATCGGTCACCCATGTATCTAGCTTTCCAAAGCACTGATAAGGCCCGAAGGTATCAGATTACTCTTGATTAATGTCACCGGAGAAAAAGTCTGAACTTGATTCTACACCGACTAAATATTATGCCGATCTCTAGGCTTGTATGAAGAACCCAACAAATGTAAATTGACATGTATTGCATTCTGCCTGTAGCATCGACTAGGTAGAAATTGAACTTGCTTATGTAAAAAAGCGGCGACTGTTGAAAATGGCAATGTATGTGTACATAAGCGGCGTTCATTTGTGTTCACTGTACCTCTTGTCGTAAGCAGAATGGACCTTGCAAAACACTGACTGTGTTACCCCGCCAGCATAGACCCATGCACACATATATACAACAGCCATTTTAGGTATCGTGGTCTCTCTGTTTGCGATCGATCACCAGCGCCCTTCCCTGACCCTGCAAGCTCCCCCCATGCACCCTGACTGCCCCCGCTCTCACATGCACAAGTCATGAGCCCTCCCCTCCCGCATGACTCTGTCTCTGAGAATCGCACCCCGCGCCTGACCAACACCTCCTTTCCCTCCATGAATACCCCTCCTTTGATGACCTCTTCCTCCGAACCTAATTGTCTACATGGACCGCTGGTCACCCCTTAGCCTGAGGATACAGTTTATTGCCCACTACTGTATGCACTCGCCTCTCTCTTAAAAAGAGCCACTATTGATCATGACCTCCCCACCCCCCGAGATTCGATCAGGAGCACACATTCCAAAGGAATCAGCAGAACACTCAGCTGCGTGACAGCCCCCTCCTATTGTATGGAGGATAAGGGCCCCTACTGTAGCCACGTGTTGGAATATCTTCGTACTTCACAATGTCTTGATTGTAATAAAGGATGCCTGTGTGCCACAAACCTGTGTATAAAAGACGAAGCCTCAGAGAAACTTGTTAGAGCACCTCCTGAAGACACCATGAGAGTGTCCGAAATGACATGCTCTCCTCATGAGCAATAAAACTCTATTCTTGTATTCCTGCTTCCAGCGGCCGTCTCTTTATTTGGTAATTATTCAAGATGGAAACTAAGAGTCGCCCTGCACCAGCAGCCTGGGCATCAGGTGCGCTATGGGCTGACCCTTCCACAAGTACCCTGAAGTCAAATCAAAAGTGCTCAGGTACTGGGCAGCTCCCAACCGATCCACCAGCTCATCAGCTCTGGGGATGGGGTGCGCGTCAGTCTTGGTGACCGCATTGAGCCCACGGTAGTCCACGCAGAACCGAAGTTCTGGGGTGCCACCGGGGGTAGCAGCTTTCTTAGGCACTAAGACCACTGGGCTAGCCCAGGGGCTGCTGGAGGGCTCAATAACCCCTAGCGCCAACATCTTGGAAACTTCTTCCTTGATGCTGGCTCTGACCTTGTCAGCCACTCTGTAAAACTTCTGTTTCACAGGCAGACTGTCTCCAGTGTCCACATCGTGGACGCACCACTTGGTGACACCTGGGGTCAGGGAGAACAGGAGGGCGAACTGACCCAAGACTTGGCGACAGTCCTCCTGCTGCTCTGGGGTCAGGGTGGGGGAGAGGACCACACCATCCACTGACCCATCTTGCTCCTTGACTGCCAGGAGGTCAGGGAGAGGATCACTATTCTCCTCCCCTCCAGCATCTGTAGCCATGAGCATAGTCACTTCAGACCTCTCAAAGTGGGGTTTGAGGCGGTTCACATGTAGCACTCTCAGGGGCTGCCTGGGAGTCTTCAGGTTAACCAAATAGGTAACCTCGCTCTTGCGCTCCACCACCTCATATGGCCCAGACCACTTGTCACGGAGCGCACAAGGCTCCACTGGCGCCATCACCCACACTTTCTGACCAGGGTGGAACTCAACCAGAGAAGTGTTCTGGTCATACCATCTCTTCATTTCCTCCTGGCTAGCCTCCAGGTTCTCTTGCGCGAGCTTCCTGAAGCGCTTGGTCTGGTTGCGAATGGCCAGCACATAGCTGAACACATCCTGAGGGGTTTTCCCACGGGATTTTTCCCACCCCTCCTTCACCAGAGTAATAGGCCCTCTGACAGGGTGGCCATACAGCAACTCAAAGGGACTGAACCCTAAGGATTTCTGGGGCACCTCCCTGTAGGCAAACAATAGGCATGGTAACAAGATTTCCGCCTCATGGGCTCTTCCAGGCCCATAATCATGCCCTTCAATGTGCGGTTGAATCTTTCAACCAATCCATTTCCTTGAGGGTGATAAGGAGTGGTGAATTTGTATGTCACCCCACACTCACTCCACAGGGACTTCATATACCTAGAAATGAAGTTTGTCCACCTGTCTGAGACCACCTCCCTGGGAAATCCCACCCGGGAAAAGATTCCCATCAGGGCACGACCCACCACGGGGGCTGTGACTGTCCTGAGCGGGATGGCCTCCGGGTACCGAGTGGCATGGTCCACCAAGACCAGGATAAACCTGTTGCCTAGGGATGTCTTGGGGTCCAGGGGCCCAATGATGTCGATGCCCACCCGCTCAAAAGGGGTGCTCACCACAGGAAAAGGTTGGAGGGGTGCCACGCACTTCCCTCCGCTCTTGCCACTGGCCTGACAAGTCTGGCAAGATTTACAAAAGGCAGAGACGTGCTTCTTCATCTGGGGCCAGTAGAAATGGGTGACAAGCCTGTGATAGGTCTTGTCTTGCCCCAGATGTCCTGCGAGAGGCACGTCATGAGCCAGACCCAGTAGGAAGTTCCTGAAGCGCTCCGGTACTACCAGCACACGGGCTGCACCGGGCTCAGCGAACTTAGGCTCACTATAAAGTAAGTCATCCTCCCAGTAGATCAAATGCTCTTTGGACCCCAGGCCTGCTGCCTGGTCTGCAGCCTGCTGCCGCACACCAATGACAGAAGGGCACTCCTTCTGAGCCTGGCAGAATTCCTCCCTGGAGGGACCCCCCTCTTGCTGCCACTGGGACAGCTCAGGCAATTCCCCCAGCTCGGCCACCTGCTCCCCTGTAGGTTCCAGGGCATCCCCCTCAGGGCCTGCTTCCTCCTGGACCATGGGAACAGTGGGGGCTGGTTTCCCGCGCCCTCTACCCCTTCCTCTCTTGGCAGGTTCCTGGGCCATTGTTCCAGGCTCCAGTTCTGCTAGACCGCCCTCTCTGGCTGTCATTGCACGGGTGGACACACAGATCCACGCAGGCAAACCCAACATCTCCAAGTGAGTCCTGTGTTCCACCTCTTTCCATGGGGAGCTCTCCAGGTCATTACCTAATAGACAATCTACAGGCAAGGCATCACTTACAACAATTTCCAAAATACCGGAGACCCCTCCCCATTCAAATGGAACATTTGCCAACTTGCAGTAGCGCACTGAACTGTCAGATGCCACCACAGGCCGGAGTACCTTGGGAACAATTTGCTCTTCAGACACCCACCGACACCTGACAGATGTCACGCTGGCCCCTGTGTCTCTCAGAGCCTCTATTTCCTGTCCATTGATGGTCACCTTCTGCCCGTATTTCTTAGTGTTTTGGGGCAGCAACGTTTTCTGGGCCATCTCTTGGTCTCCTAGAGAGACAAGGGTCATCAATGCTAACCCCTCCTTCCCACTAGAAATCAAATCCCCTCCCAAAGCTACGCTGGCTAACGCCGGAGCTGGAGCTGGAGCACCAGTGGGTGCTGATTTCTTCTTTGGACATTTGGGGGCAATGTGCCCCACCTCCCTACATGAATAGCAAGTAAGTGGGGCCCTTTTGTCCTGCGTGCCCTTAGGGGGCCATGACTTCTTAGGCTTGGGGGGGTTGAGACACCTTCTCCTGGGAACCATTTTGGGGCGCTTTAGAAGACTCCTTTTGATTACCCATTCCCCCCCACTCTTCTGCTGGGGACCCTGTCCACCTTTGGCTGGGGTACTTACCACCCCCTTGTGAACCCTGGTGCTAGTCCAGCGGTCCGCCTCTTTAGCAAGCTCGCTGGGGTCAGTTAACTTGCTATCCAAAAGATGCTGGCGCAGCTCTGGAACACATAAACTACTTAAGTGCTCCCAACTAATCAAGTGACACAACCCCACATAATCAGTAACTTTGCTGCCCTTTATCCAACCTTCCAGTGCACGCGTGTACATACTCACACACTCCACCCAAGTACTTGAATCAAGCTTCTTGAAGTTCCTAAACTTCTGGCGGTACTGTTCTGAAGTGAGCCCATACCTGAGGCACAAAGCCTCCTTCATAGCGGGGTAGGATAAAGTACCTGCTGCTTCTAAGGGTGCCAAAACATCCCTCCCAGAGGCCTCAAAATGCTTCCACAATCCTGCCCCCCAATTCTTTTTAGGCACTTCATTCATCGTTAAGGCAAGTTCATACGCTCTGAACCACGCATAAATATCCTCACCCCTCTGATAATTCTGTACCAGATCCTTTGGTATGTATACCTTACCCGCCTGTACTGGTTGTGCGCTGCCACCATTACAACTGGACTCCTCCTTTTTGGCTTTAAGGTCCAGCTCCCTCATGCTCAACTCATGAGCCAATTGGAGTTTCCTCTCCTCCAAAGCGAGAGCGTTTCTTCTCTCCTCCGCCTCTGCTTGGCCTTTGAGCTTAAAAAGCTCAATCTCATGGGCCCTAGCTCTCTGATTCTCCTCCACCTCCTCTGGAGAAATAACCCTACCGGAGTGGTGCTGCCAGTCCTAGACCCTGGCTTCCTCACTGGCAATTCACTGGACAAAAAAGCATTCTCCTGTGTGCCTCCCTCTCCCATAGTAGCTTCTGGATCACCATGTTTGGCCTCCCACCAGGCCCTCAGAGCTTTCTGTAGCTCTTCCTTGTTTGCGCCGCCCTTCGCTGGGCATCCAAGCTGTTTGCAGAATTTTTTCAGTTGCTCCTTGTTATAGGTGAACAACTCCTGGATTTCAAATTCCACTTCCACTTCTCCATTCACGCTTAGTGCTTTTTGAGACATGATGCTTCCTAACCTTTTCAACTAAAAGGTTTCACCAAAAAGAAAAAATCTTGCGCAACCTGTTCTGCTAAACTAGACTAGTGATGTACAAGAAATCACTGCAGGTCAAGTGCAATTATTAGTTCAAAATCCGCACCGCTGTCCACCAATGTTAGATCTGGGGGTCTCTAGTTGGCAGAGGTAGGTACCTTAGACCAAGTAGGGACCCTTGCTTCTAGTCAGGGTGAAGGAATAGCCCTCTGAGATAACCCCTGCTCACCCTCTAGGTAGCATGGCACGAGCAGTCTAGGCTAAACAGAGGCAATGTGGATAATATTTGCACTTAACACAACAATAATCCCCAATCCACCACAAACTGAGACCACACAGGTAAGTATATTTTATAAAAATATATAGCTTTATCTAGTTTCAGCAAGGTAAATACGATAGTTGCACAATAATCACTTTATCACTCAAAGGTTGCTCTTAATCTTAATGGTTGCAGTACTTGTAAATAGGAAGTTCTTAATAAAAAGACAGTCTCAAGTCTCTTTGGGGATCAGCACTCAGAATAAGCAATACTGACTGATCTAAGAAAAATGCGCTCCCAAAACGAGCGAGGAAACACTGCCCACGTGTACTCTTCCGTGTGGGCTTCAAGCGCTGGGTAAATGCGCTCCTCCGCGAGGCCCAGGGACTCTTTCTCTTCCCTGAGACAGACCCACTCGTTCTTAGGCTCCGGGCGCACCGCGCCGATCAGACCGCACTCGTCCCCCGCCCCGGTCGCTCCCCTTTCCTCTCCCGCCCGCTCTCGACAATCCAACGAGCGGCGGGGGAGGTGGTGCTGCTCACCTTGTGGGGGGACGGCAGACCAGGGGTGCGGGGCGCTCTCTGGATTCACCCGGCGAGGTCCGGTTAGTCTTCCCCGGTCCCGACGGTGATCACGGCCCTTCCTCGGCTTCAGGGTCAGCTGCAGCTGAGGCAGCCAATCCCGTCGCGGCTCTTCTGACGAGCCCCTCCGAACGCGAGGCCGCCAACCAATGGCAGCGCGGCCTCGCCGATGACGCCACGCTCCACGGGCCAATCCCGTCGCGGCGTTAGTGAGGGGGCTCGGCTCCCTCATCCAATGGGAGCGCGGCGGCTTCGTTTTTCGCCGCTGCAGCTCCTGAACACCGAGGCAAGTTGCGGGGGGTGGTCCTGGCCCCGGGACGCGATGGTGATTTGGCGGCAAGAGATCTTTAGGTCCGTAGATCGCGGGCAGCCTGTTTCCTCACCAGCCAAATCGGCAGGGGGGGTCCTAGACTCAGGAAGACACCACGACGTTTCCCCACCCCTGAATCTGTGCCGATGAGCACAGCGATTGTTCCACACAGCTGGCAATTAGCAAACACGCGTTTGGGCAGACCACCCCATGGGTTCACGATTTCCTCGCCACCCAGCAGCTTCAGGGGGCACGGCAGAGTTTCGTAGTCCTTGGGCAACCTTTATGTCCCTGAGTTGCAGACAGGGGGCCAGCTCCTCTCAGGCCCTTGGAGATTCAAGTTTGTAGACACAGCACACAGCAAAGTCTTGCAGTTTCAAGCAGGTAGGGTCACAGCACACAGCAAAGTCACTTTCTCCTCCTCAGCTTTCAGTTGCACAGCAGAACAGGTCAGCCCTTAGAGCACACAGCAAGGCAATCTTCCTTTAGTTCTCCAGCAGTCCGTCTTCCAGCAGAGGTTCCTTCTTGATTGTAGAATCTTAGAATCTAATCTTCTGTAGTCAGGGGTCCTTCCCTTATACCCCTCAAAGTCTTTGAAGTCCTTTGAAGTCTCTTGTGCAAGGGGGCCCTGGGCCCGGTCTAAACCAGTTCTGGGGGTTGCGGAGCGCTGGGGGTTTCTGGTTTTCTTCTTCCTTACAGCATCGGGGTCAGAGGTGACAGTTTGGCCGGCAGGAGGGGGAGCCAGCATGGTGGTCAGGCAAGCACAGCCCGGCACTGTCAGGCGCTATCTCCTCCCGCCTCCCTGGCAGCAGATGTTGCCTTTCATCCACGGGTTGACTCCGACCCCCTCCCTCCGGGGGCTCTGCAGCCCCTGTCACCCTCAGACCAGACAGGCATTCCACAAACAGACCCAGGCACACAGAAAGGTTTAGACAAGAGAACAGCCACTTTCTAAAAGTACTATTCTGAAACACAGGATTTAAAAACAACCTTTCACTAAAAGATGTGTTATTAAATTCTGAGTTCAGGGATATCTTTCACTTATGTCCCATCTTGTTCCTCTGAGGAGATAGGCTGGTATCCATTGGGACCAGCCTCCCCATGTTATTCTATGGAGCAAGATAGCCTTACAGCGGTGAGCGCACAAAATGGCTGCTGCCCACTGCCAGAGCATGTGGCAGAGTGTCCAAAACATCTAAACCAGCAAAAACGAAATCCAGCACAGCATCTAAAATACATGAGTCAGAGGCAAAAAGATGGGGGAAAAACCACGCCAAGAGTGTCAGGTCTAACAGGGGCATATTTACAAGACCCTATCGCCACCGGAGCGTCACTTTTTTTTACACTCCGTGGCATAGTGCCATTTCCTATATTTACAAGGTGTCGCTAAGCCAATTCACGTGGCTTAAACTCCACCTTGGAAATATGCCCCTTTCTGTTGCAGTCCTCTGTGGCAAAGGGGCATGCAATGTGTGTTACTGTGGGCGTTCCACCGCAACACCCATTGATGCATATTTTCAAGCCCCTTTCACCACCGGGGCATCAGTTTTTTTGACATTCCATTGGCATAGCGCCATTGCCCATATTTACAAGGTGGCACTAAGTCACTTAATGCGGCTCAGTGTCACCTTGGAAATATGCCCTTTTCCACCGCAGTCCTCTGTTGCAAATGGGTGTGCAATGGGTGTTATTGTGGGTGTTCCACCGCAACACCCATTACATTTTGACACTGCCCCAGATTTACAAGACAGAGGCAGCGCCAAAAACAGCACCATTCTAACACCATGGATTATCAGGCTTTAGAATGGCGATACAAGGAGATATTATTCATTTCTCCTCGTTTTTTGCTCTTTCCATGTGTGCTGCATTCTGCAGTACCAATAGAAACTTGCCATTATTGCTTGTTTATGTGTAGGGCGGAGTCCCTTCCTGCACATAAACAATCGCCCCAGCAGTACAGGCACCATTGCAACATGGGGGCAGGGTGCATGAGCTGACGCTAGGCTGCTTTTTTTGTGCCAGCGCTAGGGAAACACAGGGGTGTGCCATTGTCTTGTGAATTTGACGCAGCTCCACGCTCAAAAAGTTTTTTTGTAAATATGCCCCACTGTGTGTAACACCTCATGGCCTCAGTATGAGGCAAAGTGAATGCTGCAGCGTCATGCAGAGACCACAAGATGCAATAATTCTGAGGTCTGATGGTGTCTTGTATGTGGGCCCAGTGCTCTTCAGGCTGTGAGGCAGGGGACAGCACTTTTCCACGCCCTTCTGAACCCGGTAATGAATGGGTTTTATAAACTATTAACTGAATTTACTATTCATAATTGCTGCAACATGTTTATTAACTGCCTTGTAATTATTTACATTGGCGAGTGTGTACATAACATATTTATAAGTGTAGTTTGTATGATGTAAGGTTTGCAAGAAGGTACACACAGCTGTTGTTTCTGAGTATGCAAGTATTTATATTACACCTACAGTGGGGTGATACACACAAGTGCTTTCTTAATGGTGTTGTCAAAGTCAAATGGTAATTAAGGGTACTGGGATATGCTTAAATGTCACTGCTTGACGCTCACTCTAAAAGGGTGTCAACAAGCACCCGGGTTGCTTTTTTGTGACGAGACAAGTATGTGTCACCTCTTCAAAGGTAAAGTGTCTCTAGAAAACTGTTAGATGCCAAATTGCTTTAAGGTGCTATGTAAAATGTGGGCTTTTTCTGCAGTTAACATTCACAGACTGTATACTATGCACAAATCAATCTTCTATATTTAAAAAACCCTGCATAAAAAATTTTCCTTCACCTAAACGTTCCATTTTTTCCTCCCATGTTTATTTTGAATGCCTCTCTCCTTCCATTCTACCTTCTGACTACCTCCTGTAGATATAGACTATTCCAAAGTGCATGCCTATCTCAATCTCTTTCATTGAAACCATATCCCTGCAACCTAACAAATAATATTCATTCCATCAACCGTTTGCATCTCACATAACCTTCACTGATCTTCCCCTAGTCATTAATGTACAACAAAGAAACAGTTTTTAATGCATGGAATAGTTTGTTTGAAAGCACAAGACCAATGTCAATGTAATGGATTGACCACTAATTTTAGGCTCCCAAGCAGTGTGCTACTCGCCGTAAAGCGCTTCAAAGACTCAAGGGTAGTAAGCGCTATGTAAATGCAATTTCAATGGAATTTCAAGTTGTAGTAAAGCCAGTCTACATTGTCTAAAAGTCATGTGAAATGGTAGGTCCATAGTTATTGAACATGCATTGCTCTGTGCGGTACTTACACTACTACACAGCACAACAAAGTTGTGCCCATGAGCACCAAATAAAAAAAGCTTGCCCTAATTCTGCTGCTTTCAGGGAGTAAAAACACATAGAAACACTGGGGCATATTTACATGGGCAATGTGCCACCGGAGCGCCACTTTTTATGACGCTCCGATGGCGCAGTGCCCTTCTCCATATTTACAATGCGACTCTAAGCCACTTTGCATGGCTTAGCTCTGCATTGTAAATATCATAACTTTTCACGCAGTTTTCTCTGTCAAAGGGCCATGCAATGGGTGTTGCTGAGGGCGTTCGACCGCAACACCCATTGATTTTTGATGCAGCCCAGATTTACAAGGACCTGTAAATATGAGGAAGCACCAAAAACTAACACCATAGAAAAGCAGGCTTTAGAGTGGTGAAGCGAGGAGAAATATTTATATTTCTCTTTGTTTTTTGCTCTTTCTGTGTGTGCTGCATTCTGCAGCGCACATAGAAGAAGCAAATCGTCTTTAAAGATTGTTTATGTGCAGAAAGGTATTCCTTCCTGCACATAAACAATCATCCTTGCAACGCAGGCCCCCTCGCACTATGGCACAAGGGTGTCTGTGTTGGTGCTAGGCAGCTTTTTTAGCGTGGCCCAAGGATAAACACAGGATTACGCCGTATTCTTCTGAATGCAACACATTCCTGCGTTTTTTTAATTGCATAGCACTGCTAAATTGCTTGCAGCACCGTGCTGCGTCCTTTCTTTGTAAATATGTCCATTAGTCAAAGTGGGTGGGACGTGTCCCTACTTTTCTAATTTAAGTATAACAGTGCCCAGGACGGTTAATTCCAAGCATTGAAATGCATCAGCAGAAGTGTAAAGCAGGGAGAATCCTGTGCATAGAATCCAAGGGAGGGGCAGAAAGCTAAATAAGCCTTCCTGCCATGGTGCCTTCTTAATTTGCAAATGTGAATGGTTCTTGGAAGCCTGCATTGACTTTAATAGATGTAATCACTTGAAGCTTCCTGGTGACAGTTTAATTGCAAGAGAGTTACTAGCTGAGCTTTGAAGTGTGTGTTTTTAATGGACAGTTAAAAAAAATATCACTTTGTACAATATGGGGTATAACTACTAAAATCTATATTTTTTCGGAAGCACTTTCTATTCAACCGTTCTGCACATTTGGTATCAGCCTATCTTATATTGTGTGATGCATGTTTAAAATAATAAGACATATTCCTACTGCATTCCGTCACAGACTTGGACGTAGCATTAAACATATTCAAGTCTCTGTTCTCCACTCGATCAACTATGATTCGAGTCTGAGGTTTTCTTGTTACAGACGGATTTCTGCAATGAATTATCTAACAGAGGTTTCATAATGTACGATAGTAGATTTATCAATGTTTAAATTAACGTGCATTTGTTTTAATGTAATCTCTGCCTTATTTTATATATTTTTACGTGAAGGTGAAAGACCAAAAAAGTAATAGAATGTTTTGTTAACCACTCATTGACTCCGCCCCCACGCTCACTAACCCCGCCTCCGTTGCGTGCAGCATCACAGTTCCAATCCCATACTTTTTTTAATGCACTTCGACCACAGAATATGCTTCAGTTTCTTCAAGTCAGTCCCAATTTAAAGCAAAATCTGCGGTAACTTTATTATTGATTTGCAGTATATTACCGCTAATTTTCTGGGCTAAATCCAAAGGAGGGTTTTTAGAGCCCAAAAACACGTAATAAATTCGCATATATTGTTTCTGCCTAAAAATAAAAATGTGACAATTCTACAGTAAGTACAGCTATACTGTGCTGATTAGTTCTTACTAAAGATTTATGTAAGCTCCTCGACACACTAATTCAAATAGCGCACGCTTTACGGACGTGCTATTCGAAGGAAGAGTCTGCAGGATCAGGAAGTAAACAACGGCACCGCCGTGTCTGCGGAAACAAACTCCGGCATTCACATTAATATTTTTTCTTATAATTTTTTTTACATACATTATTTAAGTGTGCCAGCCGCATAAAATAGCTTTTATTTTTAAAAAGAGGCCAGGATCCACTCCCGCGGTTTGTAGGCACGGACGGGGTTCGAACCCGCGATCTTCGGTTTACGAGACCGACGCCTTACCACTTGGCCACCGCGCCTGACGGGCTAGCAGGAGGCTGGGTTAGTCACTGGAAGTGCACTGCGTCCGCGCTGCAGCTCAGATGTGAAATACAGATGGGATTAGCACACACATAAAAGCTCAAACAAAAAGTAAAAATACCTCACGAAAAAGGACGGCACAGAAAATACAGAAAAGCTCAAGTTCGCAACCAAAAGAGCACGTCAGCATCCAGTAGCGCGGATTTTAAAATAGAAAGAAGTAACATCAACAGCAGGCTGCGTAGAACGCCACACAATGGTTCATAAACAAATTACCTGCTTGTGCCACCGATAATTAGTTTTTTTTCCCGCTTAGGTTTTACGGAGTGCGTCTGAATCTGTTGTTTTTCGACGGATTATGTTTTTCCCCCCGAATTTCTTGCTGCCGTGACGTACATGTTTTGTTAAGTATAAAAAGACGAGTTTCCTTTTTTCCACGAGGTGGCGCCAAAAGATCATTGCTTGTTGGAGGAGCTGGAAATTGGAGGAGGGGAGTTAAATTAAAAGAGGCAAGTTGTAATTTACTCTGAAAGGCTTTCTTAAATTAACACTTTTCATTAGTTTTAACTTAAAATTAGTCATATAATTAACAACGTGACTTCTAGGGCTTCCCCCCGGGTTTTTTTCTTTTCAGCAAAACGGCAAAACAAATGGTTTGCTGTATATTAGGATCAACATCTTCCCAGCTTACAGAAGCAAGTAGAGCTGCATCCCAAAACTATTTATTACCAATATTTTTTACTTTTTCTAGGAGCTAGTCCATTTTCCATACGTTTTGTGGTTTCAACCTACTTGCAGTTTGTAGTGTGAACTCGTATCAACCACATTTGTGATCCCGGAAAACCAGCGGCAACTGGCACAGGTAAACGCTGTGGGGTGGGGAGGTGGAAGCCGGCACATAATGGAATAGGTATAATTAAAGAAATAAATAATACCTATTCCATTGCTGTGGGTCCCCCCGGTCGTTTCTACCATTAGGCAAGACTAGGCGCATAGCTGCCAATGTTTCAGATTGCTTATGTGTGACATTTCCATAATTTCAGTGTAATTATGAGTGACATTCAACGACTATGAGTGACACTTTCTTGAGATCAAAATCAAGCAATGAAGACGAGGGAAACATATAAATATAAGAAATTACACTCATGTGAGCAACGAGAAACTATAAAAAGATCTTAAACTGCTGCATAGCACCTGGGAACTAAGGACACTGCAGGATGTGCCAACCTTGCAGACCTATCACATTAGTTTCCTTTTTCTTTTCACACTCTTTTATAAGTAATGTGACTAGTAGTGCCACCTCTCAGTCCTTCATAAAATCATACTCATAACCATTCACATCTGGTGTTTGACATCATGACGAATGAAGCAGCTAAGTGTGTGCAGTAAATAAATGAACGTTGGGCCAATAATAATCTGGATGGGGTTGATCCTACGCAGGGAAAGTGTACAATGTGTCCAGGCCTTCATATGGAGGATGAGGTCCATATATTGTTTTTTTGCCAAGCTTACAACAAAGCAAGAAAAAGGTGGATCAAACCCCTGTGTAATATCCTAGGAATAAGATCTTGTTCTTTGGCATATAGAATCGTCAAAACCAACACTTCACAATTCATTGTCTTTAGCATTAGTAGATTCCTCTATTCAGTTTACTTTGTTCGAAGGAAGATTGGCCAAACGTTTTGAATAGTTAAACTTTGTTAAAAATTCTCTTTTTCTTTTAAGTTGAAAACTGTGATGAAGCTTTGTGCATATGCATTTATGCATGTATTGTTGTTGAAGATGGTTTTAAAGAATTTTGTAACTTATGAAAATTTTTCTTGTATCTGTCTAAAGTGAGATATGTGTAAAATGTCATGTTGTTTTTTTATGTATGCATCTTTTATGACTATAGCAGTCG
Organism: Lissotriton helveticus; assembly: GCF_964261635.1. Taxonomy (NCBI): domain Eukaryota; kingdom Metazoa; phylum Chordata; class Amphibia; order Caudata; family Salamandridae; genus Lissotriton; species Lissotriton helveticus. The sequence goes on from NC_136068.1 coordinate 1,208,175,449, forward strand.
AAATAAAGATTGAAAATTGAATTGAAATAAATTAGTGTGACAAACAATCAATTTATCAAAAACAAGTCTGCATCCATATCCCAACTTTTCTTTTTTTGCTACTTTGCTCAAACCTAGTTCCAAGGTCCAGACTAGATGCATCTTGTGGGTACTGGTATTATGGCTACCTCTTTGGCATGGACAATCTGCCCCTTGTTCTAGTGCCTGCTAAGGATGCTGCTAGTGGTCACGCTCATGATGCTGGTGGTGAGATGCTAGATTTTGGTTATTTATAGAAAAATCTTATTGACAAGCTGTCATAAATCCTAAGACAATAAGTAGAAGGGAGGTCTCCTCTCAAATCCAATCAGGGACGAGGAGAAAACAACAGTAGAAAACAAAGGAATGGTCCCTAGTTGGCCTAGAGTTTAGGCAGAAAAAAGAGTGTTTTCTTTTAAAAGGATGAAGAAGGGGAGGGGCAGTGGAGGGGGGTGGACAGGCGATTAGCCTATAGATGCCATAACCACATGAAAAATAAATCACAATATTTGAGGGAAAAGGTACACAAAACAATTCATAACACAAGATTTAGAAAATTGTACAATTTTTAATTCACAGAATACAAAAAATAAATATATAGTGCCAGTTAAATACAATTTAAAAATGTACTTTGAAATGTACATGGATACAAAGAAGTGTATTAAAAAGCATGAACACAAGTTGTCGACGCAGCGTTTCGGTATCTAAGATGTAACCTTCATCAGGACAGGGTTCTAGAAGAAGAAACATTCTATTAAACATGGCTATATTTCTTTTTTTATGTAAAAACATTATCCAAAAGTTCACAGAATTAAAAAATCCACATTTTTAAGCACAATTAATTTACAAAGACGGGCACAGTTTTCACCTCTTTTATTAAGCATGTGGTATGGACTTGTGAAATGGGGGCAAGTTGGCTAGGACTTGTCTATCTTTTACATATGGGCGATAGCAAAAAAAGGAACTTGGGTAGGTACTTGGCGATAGTTCTCAGTACATAATATATCTATACTGTGCCATGTCGACCAGTCTTTTTAGTACTGGTTCTTGTGGGGGTTCATAATCCCATGCAAAAAATGGGGCCAAAAACCAATTGGTGGATTTCAACAAATACCTTAAAACGGAGAAGTATAGATCCTCTCTATTTGATTCTGCGTTACTATCGTAACGTCACACCAGGTGGTGGCACATTCCTTTGGGTGATAGGACGGTTCTAAACAGTTGGAGAATGTTTCAATCATTAAAATCAAGCAGTTATTAAATTGTTGCTTCAACTTGGTTGCAGGGTAAGGTTTTACCTTGAAAAGGGGGCTCTTGGTGTATAATTGACTTATCTACACCGCTGAGATGGTTCAGTTTATTCTTTACGATATTACCTTGATCAATTGGTAATTCTCTAGAATGATACTGTTACATCCTAAATTGTAGAGAAACAGTATAGAGAACATGTAATGTTTCTAGTTAATACATGTATTCATTTATTAAAGCGCCTTAAGTAGTCTAGTTACCTCATATTTAGGAAGCAGAGATGGAGAGTGGAGGTAGCCACCGTTGATAAGTTGCTTACTGTTAGTGTCTAAAATCAAAGGCGGTGGACATACATTTAGTGTGTTATATTATTTTAGACATTCCTAAATATAAGGTCCTAGTAGCTTAATACTTACCAAGTTGTATAGGCTTAGATGAATTCCTGGTTATCGGGATATGTTAGTCCCTTTTGTACTGGCTCATCGCATAGTAAAGTTGGTGCGACGTTCTCTTTTGTCTCCAAACTAGGTACGTTTCATCACCAGGCTAGGGAGAGAGTTGCATGGTATCAATTTATGCTATTTATGTGCATCCTGCTGATGACAGTTATATCTATGTATTCAGCATCTCTGGTTATTATTAAACACTTTTTCTGTTTCCAATATTAGGCTTACAATTTTGATTTCCAAGAATATTGTGGGAAATCAAATTCTTATTTATTTAGTCTGTCACTCTTGCTGGTAATATTAAAGCGTGCTGGTCATTAGCACTATTCTTGACAAAGCTACTGACTACCATAGTCGATTAGAGCCTAGGTTTAGTGTAATGGTCTATTGGTGCATAAGGCTCTCTAATGGAGCAGCTTATACAGCACGATAGGATAGATTGCAGCGGGTTTCCTGTTGGTGTCCCCCTGATGGTTTCTCTTACCTTACGAGAATGCTCCGGCCTCCCTGCTACCTCGCCTCTCTCTGTTCGTGAATGAGGCGGGGTGGCTGCACACCGTTTTTATAAGCCGCCAGGTCGGATGACACAGCTGGCGCCTGTTGTTATTAATTGGTTTGCGCGCGTTTTCTAAGGCGCATTGAACTACTCGGGTAGTTCCAAAGAAAAGGACTACCCGTGTAGTTTTGTCCTTGGTGCTTCCCCAATAGTTTGTCACTTCCTGTCTTACCGTGACTCCTCATCGATAAGAGAGGAAAACTACTCTGGTAGTGCTTTACTTTTAAATAGGCATACCGAACCACTTAAACTTTATTAACAGGTCTAATGCTGCCTGTTCCGTTTACCGGTAAAAAGGCTGGAACAATTCTAAATTTAATTAGTTTACGTGCACCAAATCAGGCGCCTTGAACTACTCGGGTAGTTCCTTGAAAAAAGACTACGCAAGTAGTTTTGCCCTTTGCGCTTCACAGATTATTCATCACTTCCTGTTTCCTTTCCTGACATTAAGTCCTCACCAATAAGGGAGAAACTACTCTGGTAGTTCGTAGGTGGCTCGTTTTTTTACTTTTATACGAATGTGTTAATAAAGTTGGTTTGTTAGACGAGTCTAATATTCCTCATAGGGTTGAACGATATTACGCTGGAAAAATTCTATATATTTCTTAGTTGGGGTCCCCAGACCTAAGCGGGCTACTTTTGCTAAGAAATGAAAAAATGAGAATTAAATGAGAAAACTTTATTTAAAAATAATGGGCGAGATATTAAAAGTTGTTCCCAACTCGCAGTGCCCATGGGATGTTTATTACTAACTGGCAGTGCCACAAGGGCGTTTCATGATGGTTGCTATAGTCTTATTAGTATTGAAAGACTTTCAGAAAAGTTATTTTACTCAAAGGAGACTGAGGAAATAAATGTCTATGATAACCAATTATACCAGGATTCGTTCCCAGTCCTCTTTGTTATTTAATCCCTTTTTCACTGTCTTGAATTTTGACATAAAGAATTGTTCTCTTTTTCTCCGTTTGGTTTCCATATCGCCACCTCTGGCATTCATATGTGTCTGTTCCAACACACACCACGATAGGTCATCTAGTGAGTGGTTGGCCTCCTGCCAGTGTTCGGTCAGGGGTGCTCCTTTCTTCTTAGTCCTTATTGCTGACCTGTGTTCATTTAGTCTGAGTCGAATCTCTCTAGAGGTTTCGCCTATGTATGGTAAATTGCATGGGCATTTGATCAGGTATATTACATTTTTAGACCTGCAGTTCATCATAGACTGAATTTTATGAGAATTTTGGTTTACTTCTATACAGGCACCCTTTATTATTGATTTACAATTACCACAGTTGCCACATGGAAAAGTCCCTGTTGGGAGGGGGGCATTATTAATACTCGGTTGCAAATCGCTTTTAGTTTCCCTATAGGTGTGTACTAAACTGTTCCTTATCGTTCTGTTGCGTCTAAACGCAAACATTGGCTTGGGTATTTTTTCTTTCTTTTTGTTGGTTATTAAGTGCCAGTTTCTGTTTATTATGTTTTTTATTTTATTGCTTACAGAGCTATAATTGGTAACAAAGATGAGTGGTTTAATTGCTTCTGTTTTATTTTGTTTGTTTTGGAGAAGATTGTCCCTGTTATAGTATTTTGCTCTTTTATAAGCGTGCTTGATCATCCGTTTAGGATACCCTCGAGTGATAAATTTCTCAGTAAGTATATTCGCATGTTTTTCAAAGTCCCGCATTTTTGTACAGTTGCGTCTGAGTCTGAGAAATTGACCGAAAGGTATATTATCTTTCTGGCATGGTGGATGAAAACTGTCGTAATGCAACATCGTGTTGCGATCTGTTTTTTTAGTGAACAGCTCAACTTGTAATTTATTCTCATCACTTTTAATCAATATGTCTAAAAATTCACATTGTTGTGTGTCATGATTTGAAGTGAATTTTAAATTGCTGTCCCCTACATTCAGCCATAAAATGAATTCATCCAACATTTCTACTGTGCCTGTCCAAATAAAGAAAACGTCGTCTATATATCTAGACCAATTCGATATATTCTCATAAAATGGTGCCATGGGGTTTAATATGTGATTATCTTCGAACCTGGCGACGTATAAACATGCCAGGCTCGGCGCACAGGTGGCTCCCATGCTCGTCCCCTTGATTTGTTTAAAAAAATCATTTTGGAACATAAAAATATTGTTTTTCAATACTAAAGTGACACAATCCAATATAAAAATTTCTTGTGCATTAAGATCTCTATCATGACTGGTCAGGAGGCTTTCTACCATTTCAATGGTACTGTCTTGGGGTATATTAGTATACAAAGCCTCTATGTCGAGGGTTACTAAGATTTGAGTATCACTGTTAAACGTGATTCCCTCTAATTTCTGAATAATATCTCCCGTGTCTCTGACATAGGCTTTTTGGTTGATGACATGGGGTTGAAGGAAGATATCAGCGTATTGGCTTAAAGGTTCTGTAAGGGAACCTATACTAGAGACTATAGGCCTCATTGGTGGATTATGTATATCTTTGTGTACTTTCGGTAACCCGTACAGAGCAGGTACCACTGGATTTTCATTCACAAGGAATTTGTATTCTTCGTTGCATATCACCTCATCCTCTAATGCTAGATCTAATGTTCTTTTAACTGTTTCTTTTAGTTGTAGCCACTCCTCTCTTTTGACTTGTTTATAGTGATCCTGATTATTTAATAGCACATGCATTTTGTCATTATACTGTTGTGTTGACATAATCACAATGCTACCGCCTTTGTCTGCGGGTTTGATAGTTAGTGTATGACAATTCTGTAGTTTTTGGAGGGCCTGTTTTTCTTCCTTTTTTAAATTGAAGTTGGTCCAATTCTTTTGGTCTAACAAATCAGAAATACCCTTCTCTACTACTACCTCGAATGCTTCTATGTCCTTATTCATTTGACCTATGTTAGGGGTCCATGAGGATTTAGGTTTCAGACCGGACTTGTTGGAAGAAGGTATCTTTTCTTTACCTTCAAAGAAAGTTAATAGTCTTACTTTCCTGAAAAAAGCCTGAAGATCTCTTTCCAGATTAAACCTATCTACGGGGGATGCAATAGCAAAGCCTAATCCTTTTTCCAACAGATTTGTTTCTGTCTCTGTCAGATGAACATCTGAGAGATTAATTACGGGTGCTTTTTTTATGTGTCCCAGGTTTTTTGACTCCTTGTCTGGTATCGGTGGTTGTATTGAGGTCGAGGGGTATAATTGCTCTTCCCTCTCGCCCTCCCTCGATTGTGAGCAAAATGTTGTTGCTGCTCTAAAAAAGAGAGTGTATCTCTGTGTTGGGCTCCTGTCATTTCTTTATCTTTTGGGATTGAGTTGTGTCCGTTCTCAGTTGTTTCTGTTTCGGAATCGGAACTAGTATACGAGGTATCAAAGAACCTCACTTTTTTACGTTGGAAGTTTTGTCTTTGGTTTTGTTGCCCTGGTTTACGATACTGGGGGTATTCCCAGGGTCGCTCGTAGTAGTCTTTCTGGAGGTAGGGATAGACATGTTCTGGGTTGTATTTTTCTATATCTTTCTTCAGCTTGTTGCTCTTTTTATTTGTGAGATAGTCCCTGTAACCATTAACGTCATTTTGGATGTCCTCTAGTTTTTTTCTGGCTTCTTCCAGACCAGTACATTCTTCCAGTTTTTTCTCTAGGTCTTTTAATTCCTCTCTCTCTATGATCAGGATGTCAGTTGCTGTTTCTATTATTAAAAGCATCCAGTCACGGCTGCATCTGTTTGCTACTAGGGTCCAATTCTTAATAAATTTTTGATTATTAATAAAGATCCCTGGCTCGTTGGTCACCTGGAGACCTTTAGGGATTGTCCCATGTTTACAATAATCTATTAAGAAATCGGAATGCAGTTCTGTTCTTATTATCCTCTTTTTATTATTCCACAGAATGCGCCATTCTTCCTCGTCACTATTATTGACATTGACTGTCGTTACATTTTTTATAGTGCTATTGATGATCTTGTTGAATTGATCCTCACTGTAGCTAAGTGTTTTTAGGCCTTCCATAATGGCCTATTGAGCAAAATCGCTCTGAGGTATGTTACGAAACACCTCCCCGGTTTACAAACCGTGTTAAGTAAATAAGTAGAAGGGAGGTCTCCTCTCAAATCCAATCAGGGACGAGGAGAAAACAACAGTAGAAAACAAAGGAATGGTTCCTAGTTGGCCTAGAGTTTAGGCAGAAAAAAGAGTGTTTTCTTTTAAAAGGATGAAGAAGGGGAGGGGCAGTGGAGGGGGGTGGACAGGCGATTAGCCTATAGATGCCATAACCACATGAAAAATAAATCACAATATTTGAGGGAAAAGGTACACAAAACAATTCATAACACAAGATTTAGAAAATTGTACAATTTTTAATTCACAGAATACAACAAATAAATATATAGTGCCAGTTAAATACAATTTAAAAATGTACTTTGAAATGTACATGGATACAAAGAAGTGTATTAAAAAGCATGAACACAAGTTGTCGACGCAGCGTTTCGGTATCTAAGATGTAACCTTCATCAGGACAGGGTTCTAGAAGAAGAAACATTCTATTAAACATGGCTATATTTCTTTTTTTATGTAAAAACATTATCCAAAAGTTCACAGAATTAAAAAATCCACATTTTTAAGCACAATTAACTAGCAGCTACTATTTCAGCATACTAATTTACAAAGACGGGCACAGTTTTCACCTCTTTTATTAAGCATGTGGTATGGACTTGTGAAATGGGGGCAAGTTGGCTAGGACTTGTCTATCTTTTACATATGGGCGATAGCAAAAAAAGGAACTTGGGTAGGTACTTGGCGATAGTTCTCAGTACATAATATATCTATACTGTGCCATGTCGACCAGTCTTTTTAGTACTGGTTCTTGTGGGGGTTCATAATCCCATGCAAAAAATGGGGCCAAAAACCAATTGGTGGATTTCAACAAATACCTTAAAACGGAGAAGTATAGATCCTCTCTATTTACAGAACCTTTAAGCCAATACGCTGATATCTTCCTTCAACCCCATGTCATCAACCAAAAAGCCTATGTCAGAGACACGGGAGATATTATTCAGAAATTAGAGGGAATCCCGTTTAACAGTGATACTCAAATCTTAGTAACCCTCGACATAGAGGCTTTGTATACTAATATACCCCAAGACAGTACCATTGAAATGGTAGAAAGCCTCCTGACCAGTCATGATAGAGATCTTAATGCACAAGAAATTTTTATATTGGATTGTGTCACTTTAGTATTGAAAAACAATATTTTTATGTTCCAAAATGATTTTTTTAAACAAATCAAGGGGACGAGCATTGGAGCCACCTGTGCGCCGAGCCTGGCATGTTTATACGTTGCCAGGTTCGAAGATAATCACATATTCAACCCCATGGCACCATTTTATGAGAATATATCGAATTGGTCTAGATATATAGACGACGTTTTCTTTATTTGGACAGGCACAGTAGAAATGTTGGATGAATTCATTTTATGGCTGAATCTAGGGGACAGCAATTTAAAATTCACTTCAAATCATGACACACAACAATGTGAATTTTTAGACATATTGATTAAAAGTGATGAGAATAAATTACAAATTGAGCTGTTCACTAAAAAAACAGATCGCAACACGATGTTGCATTACGACAGTTTTCATCCACCATGCCAGAAAGATAATATACCTTTCGGTCAATTTCTCAGACTCAGACGCAACTGTACAAAAATGCGGGACTTTGAAAAACATGCGAATATACTTACTGAGAAATTTATCACTCGAGGGTATCCTAAACGGATGATCAAGCACGCTTATAAAAGAGCAAAATACTATAACAGGGACAATCTTCTCCAAAACAAACAAAATAAAACAGAAGCAATTAAACCACTCATCTTTGTTACCAATTATAGCTCTGTAAGCAATAAAATAAAAAACATAATAAACAGAAACTGGCACTTAATAACCAACAAAAAGAAAGAAAAAATACCCAAGCCAATGTTTGCGTTTAGACGCAACAGAACGATAAGGAACAGTTTAGTACACACCTATAGGGAAACTAAAAGCGATTTGCAACCGAGTATTAATAATGCCCCCCTCCCAAAAGGGACTTTTCCATGTGGCAACTGTGGTAATTGTAAATCAATAATAAAGGGTGCCTGTATAGAAGTAAACCAAAATTCTCATAAAATTCAGTCTATGATGAACTGCAGGTCTAAAAATTTAATATACCTGATCAAATGCCCATGCAATTTACCATACATAGGCAAAACCTCTAGAGAGATTCGACTCAGACTAAATGAACACATGTCAGCAATAAGGACTAAGAAGAAAGGAGCACCCCTGACCGAACACTGGCAGGAGGCCAACCACTCACTAGATGACCTATCGTGGTGTGTGTTGGAACAGACACATATGAATGCCAGAGGTGGCGATATGGAAACCAAACGGAGAAAAAGAGAACAATTCTTTATGTCAAAATTCAAGACAGTGAAAAAGGGATTAAATAACAAAGAGGACTGGGAACGAATCCTGGCATAATTGGTTATCATAGACATTTATTTCCTCAGTCTCCTTTGAGTAAAATAACTTTTCTGAAAGTCTTTCAATACTAATAAGACTATAGCAACCATCATGAAACGCCCTTGTGGCACTGCCAGTTAGTAATAAACATCCCATGGACACTGCGAGTTGGGAACAACTTTTAATATCTCGCCCACTATTTTTAAATAAAGTTTTCTCATTTAATTCTCATTTTTTCATTTCTTAGCAAAAGTAGCCCGCTTAGGTCTGGGGACCCCAACTAAGAAATATATAGAATTTTTCCAGCGTAATATCGTTCAACCCTATGAGGAATATTAGACTCGTCTAACAAACCAACTTTATTAACACATTCGTATAAAAGTAAAAAAACGAGCCACCTATGAACTACCAGAGTAGTTTCTCCCTTATTGGTGAGGACTTAATGTCAGGAAAGGAAACAGGAAGTGATGAATAATCTGTGAAGCGCAAAGGGCAAAACTACTCGCGTAGTCTTTTTTCAAGGAGCTACCCGAGTAGTTCAAGGCGCCTGATTTGGTGCACGTAAACTAATTAAATTTAGAATTGTTCCAGCCTTTTTACCGGTAAACGGAACAGGCGGCATTAGACCTGTTAATAAAGTTTAAGTGGTTCGGTATGCCTATTTAAAAGTAAAGCACTACCAGAGTAGTTTTCCTCTCTTATCGATGAGGAGTCACGGTAAGACAGGAAGTGACGAACTATTGGGGAAGCACCAAGGACAAAACTACACGGGTAGTCCTTTTCTTTGGAACTACCCGAGTAGTTCAATGCGCCTTAGAAAACGCGCGCAAACCAATTAATAACAACAGGCGCCAGCTGTGTCATCCGACCTGGCGGCTTATAAACACGGTGTGCAGCCACCCCGCCTCATTCACGAACAGAGAGAGGCGAGGTAGCAGGGAGGCCGGAGCATTCTCGTAAGGTAAGAGAAACCATCAGGGGGACACCAACAGGAAACCCGCTGCAATCTATCCTATCTTGCTGTATAAGCTGCTCCATTAGAGAGCCTTATGCACCAATAGACCATTACACTAAACCTAGGCTCTAATCGACTATGGTAGTCAGTAGCTTTGTCAAGAATAGTGCTAATGACCAGCACGCTTTAATATTACCAGCAAGAGTGACAGACTAAATAAATAAGAATTTGATTTCCCACAATAATCTTGGAAATAAAAGTAAGCCTAATATTGGAAACAGAAAAAGTGTTTAATAATAACCAGAGATGCTGAATACATAGATATAACTGTCATCAGCAGGATGCACATAAATAGCATAAATTGATACCATGCAACTCTCTCCCTAGCCTGGTGATGAAACTTACCTAGTTTGGAGACAAAAGAGAACGTCGTACCAATTTTACTATGCGATGAGCCAGTACAAAAGGGACTAACATATCCCGATAACCAGGAATTCATCTAAGCCTATACGACTTGGTAAGTATTAAGCTACTAGGACCTTATATTTAGGAATGTCTAAAATAATATAACACACTAAATGTATGTCCACCGCCTTTGATTTTAGACACTAACAGTAAGCAACTTATCAACGGTGGCTACCTCCACTCTCCATCTCTGCTTCCTAAATATGAGGTAACTAGACTACTTAAGGCGCTTTAATAAATGAATACATGTATTAACTAGAAACATTACATGTTCTCTATACTGTTTCTCTACAATTTAGGACGTAACAGTATCATTCTAGAGAATTACCAATTGATCAAGGTAATATCGTAAAGAATAAACTGAACCATCTCAGCGGTGTAGATAAGTCAATTATACACCAAGAGCCCCCCTTTCAAGGTAAAACCTTACCCTGCAACCATGTTGAAGCAACAATTTAATAACTGCTTGATTTTAATGATTGAAACATTCTCCAACTGTTTAGAACCGTCCTATCACCCAAAGGAATGTGCCACCACCTGGTGTGACGTTACGATAGTAACGCAGAATCAAATAGAGAGGATCTATACTTCTCCGTTTTAAGGTATTTGTTGAAATCCACCAATTGGTTTTTGGCCCCATTTTTTGCATGGGATTATGAACCCCCACAAGAACCAGTACTAAAAAGACTGGTCGACATGGCACAGTATAGATATATTATGTACTGAGAACTATCGCCAAGTACCTACCCAAGTTCCTTTTTTTGCTATCGCCCATATGTAAAAGATAGACAAGTCCTAGCCAACTTGCCCCCATTTCACAAGTCCATACCACATGCTTAATAAAAGAGGTGAAAACTGTGCCCGTCTTTGTAAATTAGTATGCTGAAATAGTAGCTGCTAGTTAATTGTGCTTAAAAATGTGGATTTTTTAATTCTGTGAACTTTTGGATAATGTTTTTACATAAAAAAAGAAATATAGCCATGTTTAATAGAATGTTTTTTCTTCTAGAACCCTGTCCTGATGAAGGTTACATCTTAGATACCGAAACGCTGCGTCGACAACTTGTGTTCATGCTTTTTAATACACTTCTTTGTATCCATGTACATTTCAAAGTACATTTTTAAATTGTATTTAACTGGCACTATATATTTATTTTTTGTATTCTGTGAATTAAAAATTGTACAATTTTCTAAATCTTGTGTTATGAATTGTTTTGTGTACCTTTTCCCTCAAATATTGTGATTTATTTTTCATGTGGTTATGGCATCTATAGGCTAATCGCCTGTCCACCCCCCTCCACTGCCCCTCCCCTTCTTCATCCTTTTAAAAGAAAACACTCTTTTTTCTGCCTAAACTCTAGGCCAACTAGGGACCATTCCTTTGTTTTCTACTATAAATCCTAAGACCACAAAAGGGGCCACGTCCACTGCCAGTTAGCTGAAGCTGAGGGGAAATTAAACTATTCAAGGTCCCAGGCGAGTGTCACAAGGAATGGGACGTATTTTGCTTGAGTGCTGCTGCAAGTCTGAGCAGAGAGCAGATGCAAGGGGAGAGCTAGAGACAGCAAAGCTCGTTCATTTCATGTCACTGTAAAGGTCATGTGGTCTTTCTGGTCTCAGCAGAGGGTCTGCGGGTTCCAAGGAGACCCCTTACCAAACTGATGTATCTGGAGCAATAATAGTAGAGGAGAACTTCCCTAGCTGGTTCAGAGTGACCATGCATGCAAATGTACAGTTCACGTGCGTTTGTATTGTTATAACACACATAACTGAGGAGCATTCTGGAATGTGGTCATAACAGGGCCACAAGTAAGGGAGAGGTAGGGATCCAACAAATAACTATTTAATGGTGGCCAGAGTACACTGGGGCTAGCGTTATTATTGTGCACTTAAGGCTGACTTATGAAAACATACACAACTTGCGACTCTCAAGTTACACAACTTCTCTTGTTAAGTTATGACTGTTAGGTGTTCACTATCGTTCCCTTTCGAAACACGTGGAACATGCGACTGCCAAAAGACACAATTCTACATGTAAAGAATGTACTACAAAAAAGTTGCCTATTTTCGTAGCTCTACGTTTGCTTATTTTGTAGAAATGTATGAAATATGCCCGTTTAAGAAAATGTCCAGATTTTTAAATGGTGTAGAAATGCTATCTTCTCTCAGTTAAAAAAAATGAATTTTTCCCAGCTTGCCCTTCTTGCCCCTCACCCTCTGAGACCTAGTGTGATGGTTACTCCTTCCCACAGTTTCCCCACCAGCTGCATCTGGACCTTCAAGTTGTAACTTAGTCATTTTCTTTGTAAATCATGATCTGTATACTCGGGTGATCCGGTTTCTGCGTGGTAAAATGGCTCAGTGAGTGAAGGCGCTCGTAAACATCACCGGGTCAGGTCTCCCTTACGTACTTTCTTCACGAGGTAGAATTGAGGCTCACGGTCCGAGGTACGAAGTAGTAGATAAGAAAGAGAAGGTATTATTATCGGCGACTCCAATGTCAAACTATAAATCGCCTTTATCATTAGTCTGTAAACCGAATGGCCTATTTCTTAGCAACTCACTGTCACCTAAGAGGAACTAACACCGTGAGGCACAGCAGCTGCTGAGCTGCCTGTCGCGCGCAGCCATTTGCATTTGTGTCAAATGCAGGCTGGTACTTACTTGGGCCGGGGGATGGTGGCGCTCCATTAATTGAGGCCATTCACACTCAGTGTGTGCAAGGCAGGCTCAGGCCTTGAGCCACCGCAGGCTCGGCAATTCGGATCTGCCGCCCCGGCCCGCCTCCAGTGATAGTTGTTTGTCCAGGCTGTTCAGGGAGAGTGCTGAGTGGGGCCCAACTGCATTCGGCTGGGGGGACTAATTAACAGCCAGGACGAAATTTGCACCACCGCCCGCATAACAGACCGAGGGCCCCAGAGAGTCAAGTCTCCTGCCTGAGTGCTGTGCACTGAGATTCCCCCGCCGTTTCTGCCTACTTCCTCCTAGTCCTGACGTGACGGCACTCTACCGCCGGCACATCCGGATTATAATCCCGGCCCCCATGGTGCCATGCCGGTGAGATTGACAGCAGGGCATCACAACAGCAGCAGCAGCTGAGTGAAGAGACACATTGTAGCGAGGCTGAGAGCAGACCGGTTAACTATTTACGAACTCGGGCTCAGCAAGCAGCACGTCTCGAGCAGCAGAGCCCGGGCACAGGCGCCGCTGGTGGCGCGCCTGGCAGGTGGTGGCAAAATGTGTGACAATGCATTTCAGTGCGGTGATGCGGATCACTGCACTGAAATGCGTGAGTGTCAAACCTGTTGCGTGACGCTTGGCAGGACTGTAGGCGGTCGCCTAGGGCGGCAAAAGGGGGAGGGCGGCAAAAACATGAGTTTGGGAATCCCCTTGAACTGGGTAGCGCCTTCTACAATTCGACATGACGTGATGTCACGTTCGTCTACAATTCGACTTGATGTGATGTCATGTTTGGCGCCACGGGCAGGGGCCGTGCGCGCCACTAGCTCTCCCCACGCCCCAACAGTACACTGTTTGCTGTACTCCTGGCGGTCTGCCCTCTCCGCCTGTCGGAATGAACATCCTGCTGGAGCTGCTGCTGGTTACCCTGAAGGTGCTCTGGGCCTTCACGCAGGCGGCAGGTCATTGGTTAGTGTGGCCCCGGGAGAAGAGCGTGGCAGGCAAGTTGTGCCTGGTGACAGGGGCCGGAGGCAGCCAGAGCCGGCTCTTCACCCTGGAGCTGGCTCGGCGCCGGGCTGTGCTGGTGCTGTGGAACATCAACAGCCAGAGTAATTAGGAGAAGGCCAAGCTGGTGTGGGCCGTGTACCGGGACATCCAGGCCAGCAACACTGAGGAAGTGGAAAGGTAAGGAAGGGGTTGTGCGCTGGCCTGTGTATTCCACAAATCACACTTCTTGCCAAAGGGCACACTTGTAACTGTCAGCCTTATTGGACTCTGCCGCACAGCACACTGCCATGCACAAGCATAGAGCAAGTGTCATGAGCCAACTGGCAAAAGTAACCGCTGCTTGGGACTCTTCGCCTGAGATACACCCTGCCATGCACTAACATACAAAGTGTGCCACACAACACAACACCTGGCACAGGGTGCACAAGTAATTCTGCCAGTCTTATCAGACGTCACGCACACTGCTTTGTACACAGGAAGCTTCGCACTAAACAGAATGTTCTGCCTCGCACATGCCGACAATGTCACAAACACACGTAATGCCACATGGCATATTGACACGCGCAGGCCGACCTTCACTCACACAACATTGTTCCAGCACACTAACACACCACCTGCTGCAGCAATGCTGACTGCTATGCTTAGGTATTCCTTTAATTTCCCCAGGCATAGCAGGTACACAGGGCACTTCTCATTGGGCTGTCGCACTGGCTACCAGAAACCACAGCATCTGGCACGGGTCACACGCAGTGCTTTAAATGGGCCGGTACTCACCGCTTCTGAGTACCGGCACTTCTGAATTTTCAGGCCCTCAGTACCGGCACTTCTCAATAGCCAGAGAGAGTACTGGTACCCTAATAAACGGGACTGCACCCTCCGGTTATATCTCTCCTATTGCACACGGTAGATGCAGCTCTGCTTTACGGTAGTTTGTAAGCGCGCCAAGCCTTTCCCTGCTGGAGATTCCAGCAGCGCCCATGTGAATGGCCTGAGACCGCAGGGGTCTAAGAGGACTTGCTTTGCGTCACGCTGTGATTAACAGGACAGGGTCTACACAGACCCTTCCCTGTCGATCACAAACGCAACGACTATTCAGCTGAAAGTGCTTTAGCCTCACCCCCGCTCCTCTCAATCAGGTGTTATGTTATGTTAGCAAGATTTTATATACTCGTACACCCAGAGGTTTCATGGCGCTGACTGACAGATACTTTGGTGGTCGGAGAGTTATGCATGGACCTGAGTGAACAACCAGGTTTTAAGCTGTCTCCTGAACACTAAGAGATTGGTGCAGGAACGGATTTCCAAGGGGAGGAAGTTCCATAGTTTGGGGGCAAGAGTGGCAAGCTTGCGTCCTCCCTGGCGTTGGAGCTTGAAAGGGGGAATGATCAGGAGATTTTGTTTGGCAGACCGGAGGCTACGAGAGGGGGTGTATCTAGACAGGAGATTGTTAATGAATTGGGGGCTGCGAGCGTGGAGGGACTTAAAGGTAATGCAGGCCGTTTTGAATGTAACTCGTTGGGAGATGGGGAGCCAGTGAAGTTGTTTTAACAGAGGCCTTGCTGACTGCCAACGTGGCAGTCGATGAATCAATCTGGCGGCCTGGTTTTTAGCCATCTGGAGTCGCTTACTAAGAAAGAGAGGGATACCCAGATAGATAGAATTGGCGTAGTCCAGGTGTGACAGTACAAGAGCTATCACCACCTGGGTCAAGGCCGGCTGGGTTAGCATCCGACTGATCTTCCTGATCCTACGGATTTGAAAGAAGCAGGAGGACACTACCGTGCTTACTTGGGTTTTCAGTGACAGATCTTTGTCAATGGACACCCCCAGGCTTTTGACTGAGGTGGAGGGAGTGGGAGGAGAGCCAAGTTCTGGTGGCTAATAGTGTGTGTCCCAGAATAATTGACTTTTGCCATTGAGGACTAGTTTGGTCTTGCCGGGGTTTAATTTCAGCTGGTTAGAGTCCATCCATTGACAGATGTGTAGCATAGTGCTCTGAAACTCTTGAATGGATTCAGGGGAGTTGTCGATATATAGGATAAACAAGAGGGGAGACAGCGAGGAACCCTGGGGGACCCCACAGGAAGTATGGAGTTTGGGGGCTGAGAAGGGGGCTAGACAGACAGCTTGAGTGCGGTCACTTAGAAAGGACCTGATCCAGCTGTAGACTGAGATACAGATGCCGGCCTGTTTGACACGGTCGAGAAGGATGTTATGATCGACCGTGTCAAACGCTGCCGAAAGGTCCAGTAGGACCAGGGCCTGTGGGATTCCTCTATCTGCATTGTTACGGAGAGAGTCCATAACGGCAGTGATGACTGTCTCGGTGGAGTGGGCGGGTCGAAATCCAGCTTGATAGACATCCAGAAAGTTGGATTGCTCGATAAAGTTCGAGAGGTGAGTGGTTACGTGAGCCTCTAGAACTTTTGCTAAATAGGGAAGGAGGGAAATAGGCCTATAGTTGGAGAGGATTGAGGGGTCTGCCCCTGGTTTTTATAAGAGGGGTACAACGACTGCCTCTTTGAAGATTTTAGGGACCACGCCTTGGGAAAGTGACGCATTGAGAAAGGTCAGGATCGGAGGGGATAGAGCCGTAAATGCGTTTTTTTAAATGTAAGGAGGGCATCAATCCCTGGGGGAGCCAGATTTTACCCTAGTCAGAAGGGCTTGTAAGGAGTGTGCATCGAGAGGTGGGAAATGATCAAGGGAGCAGGTGCTGGGGGCACATGTGGGGGAGATAGGTTTAGGATCCATGACAGGGATACTGGCTTTAATGATGGTGATTTTGTCAAGAAAATATTTGTTGAGAGAATTGCACAGGTCTTGAGTGACCATAGGTTTGGGCAGGATTCAATTCAATTCAAAATATCTTTATTCGATTGTTGTGTGCAATCATAAAAGTACAAGTAAATTACAGGTATACAAGTTAAAAAAGGAATATATAAAAATACAGTAATTCATTGGATTCAAAAAGACAATTACATTATTAAAGTGCAGTTTTGGTTATAAAAGCATTTGTAAAGTGCAGTTATGAAATCATACGTTTCCTAATGATCATCACATTCCTTAGGTACAAAGCTGTTGTCGCTACAGATACATGGTTATCTAACATTTGCATGCTAATCATCGCCGCACGGCAATGACGAAATCCTAGAATTCTTAAGAATGGTAATAGAACAATTTTCCTCAATTCATGATATAGTTTACAAAATAAAAATACATGAATGGTACTCTGGGGGGAGACATTATCACAGGGACAACATGGTAGATCGTGCGTCCAGTTGTTAATCGTAGGAAAGCTAATCAATCTGTGGAAGATATTGAATCTGAAGCGTGAAAGTAAAAAACGCTCATAATTGTTATTTACATAAATTAAATAGGGCTTAATCTTAAAAGTTGCTAAAACCAATTGGTGCTGCTGGGCAGGAGGTTTTAAAGTCTCCACAGCAACCCGGTGAGATTCTAAGAGGGCTAAACACTCCTTTTTTAAATCTTTTCGTGAGATTTCTGAAATATCCAAGGGGTTCGTGAAGTATTCCTCTCTCCCAATATCTTTCAGAAAGCTAAAAACGTACTTCACCCAAGGTATTTTGATAGCACCTTCCAATTTCAAAATGTCTGTTAGAACAGCTCTGTTTAAGTGTGTTGCCTCTTGGGTCCAGAGTCTGTGCCATAACAGAACTGGCTCTACTTTAATCAGATCTGAAATGTAACAGAGGCCCAGTTCAGAGTGGCAGTTAAAATTGGAGCAGCTTTTCGGGAGTGCCAGTATATATTTTAAGAAGGAATTTTCAGAAACCTGAATAGGTAATGAGTTAGCAAAACCCCAGACCCCACTACCGTAGGTAGCACCTGCTACACATTTGGCTTTGCAAATTTTGATCAATTCTACAGGGGGTCTGGTCCCTAATTTACTAGAAAAGATTTTAAGAGCAGCGTTTGATCTAGTAAGCTCAAGTTTTTTCGCAGAAACAGCTTGAGACCATGTCTCGTTTTGGGCAAAAAGTATTCCCAAGTAAGAAAAATGTTTTGCGAATTCGAGCTTTTGTCCCGCTATAAAAATTGGCCTCTTAGATTTAATTTGTCTGCCACAATACATAGTGAAAGTCTTTGAAGTGTTGACTTTCAGGCCTAACTCATTCATGAAGCGGGAAAAGCTGTCAACCACCCGCTGTAAACCCACTTGAGTACGTGACATGAGCACAGCATCATCAGCGTACAAAAGTGCTGGTATTGGGCGACCACCTACAAATGGGGGATCCAAACTGTCTTTGCACAAGGCATCTTCCAATCCATTTATGTACAAATTAAAAAGGAAAGGGGCCAAGACACAGCCCTGTCTGACCCCACTCCTGATTGGTATTTGGTCTGTGCACTCTCCCTTAAGGCCATAGCGAACGCGGGCCAACGCATTACTGTAAAAACGTTTAAGATAATAAATAATATTTAGATCAACCCCTAATTTTTCCAATATCATCCACAGTTTAGAGTGCACCACACAAGCAAATGCGGCCGAGAGATCCACGAAGGCCAGGTACAAGTTACCTTGTTTAGCCCTCGTGTGTTTCCCGACCAGCATCATCAAATTCAGTCCCTGTTCTACCGTCCCCAGGCTGGAACGAAAACTATACTGGAGATCGGACAGGACCGAATTTGCATCCGCCCAGTCCAAAAGACGGTCCAGAATGACTCTACCCGCTATTTTAGTAAAGGAATCCAGTAAGGAAATGGGCCTATAGCAGGCTGGGTCCTGTCTATTTCCTTTTTTATAAATCGGTACAATGACCGATTCCACCCAGGTGGGGAGGAAGTCAGTGGCACAACTAGCATTAAGCACCTGGACCAGAAGGGGCGCCCACAGGGATGGAATACTTTTAAATAGGTCTATGGGAACCCCGTCTGGGCCAGGCGCCTTAGCGCCCTTACTTCTGCTCAGGGCCTTTTCGACCTCCTCAAGAGTAAAGAAAAGGTCGTTACTCGGGGGGTGGTCAGGAAAAGGGGTCAAAGACCCCATATGTTCTTCGCCTTCATGCACACCTCCTTCGTATACTCTCGTGAAGTGAGTAACCCAGTCTGTTTTAGGTATTGCTATATCTATTTTTGGCCCCGCCTCATCATTAAGAAAAGGGGTTCTACTGTTTTCCAAAAGCTCGCACTGTCATTTTTTTCGGAAGCTTGGTGGAGAGCCTCCCAGGCTTCTGACCTCAGGGTATTTTTCCTGTCACTAATGGCCATTTTATAGTCTTTCCTGAATCTGCGGATGTCCTCTGCAGATTTAGGTTTTTATGGAGCGCCTTTTTTAGGGCTGTATAAGCCCTAGTGCATCTGGAATCAAACCAGCCTCTCTCCTTCTTCTGGTTCTTCAATTGCCTAGTCAAGGAATTTTTAATTTCATTTGAAATAGCTAAAAAGGATGCAAGATAGATTTCAGGTGGTAGGTCTGTCTCTAAACATGTAGCTATTTCTGAAAAACATTTTCCAACCACCTTTTTAATTGTCTCTGCCTCATTTATCGTAGCCCATTTCAAGGTATAACCATTGGTTTTACCAATTGCCAAATCGGCGACTAAGCTGTTACCGATCCCAGCACTAGACAGTAGTGCTGGGGTAGGCAACAGGACAGACACACAAAGTGGAAAATGGTCACTCAATGCCATATCATGAACATTAAAGGAATGTATTCTATTCCCATATGAATTGGAAATTGTGATATAGTCTATAGTTGAAGAGCGACCTCTACCATTGAATGTTGGGGCTAATATGGGGACAGAGTTACACATTTCGTTTGCAAATCCTAAATCAAAATTGGCTAGCAAAGTATTGAATTGTTCCCCTAAGAGATTATGACTAAAATGGAAACGTCCCACACCATCATCTTGTGCTACACCGCACATATTGTCCTTAGTCACTTCACACAATTTGCAGTTAAAATCGCCCAGTATAATCATCATCAATTTGTGATTAAAAAGTTTCCCCTGGGTAGACAGCCCTTTAGTCAATTTCCTTAGAACATTTGTGACATCCTCACAAGGAATATTATTGTATATATTTACAATGACAATTGGGATGTCTCTGGTCTGATAGAGAACCAACATTTGAAAATAGGTGTCTTTGACAGGTTCAGTAATGTTCGCAAGGACCAATCTATTTGAGAGATAGACACTCAGACCACCTTTCGGCCTCCCATGGGGAACAGCTACAGCAGGAGTACAGAAAGTTCTGTAACCTATCAAATGCACCGGTTCAACACTCCATGTTTCTTGGAAGCAAAGCAAGTCCTGAGATTGAACAAAATCCATGAAAATAGAATGATCAACTTTGGATCTAATACCGGCTATGTTCCAGGAAGAAATTTTAAACTCAGTTAAGCTCTTTGATGGAATAGGCTGGGCTGCAGGAGATGTCAAGGTGGAGTTGACATACGAAGGAGGGGCCACCTGATTGCCCCCCCGCACCAAGTCATCTTCTGCTGCCAAATCATCCCCACCAGGGTCCACAACATTACACGTGGTTAACATAGCTGGTAAGTATCCCCCCAAATTCATCTGCGTATTCTACCATGCAATACTCAGAAGATGTTACCTCATTTGAAACTGACACTGTGGGAGTTGTTGAGATAGATCGCAGTCAGTCGATATTTTCAAGCCCACTAAGAGTGTCATAATAGTTAAAGGTAGGAATCCCATATCTTCTGACCCACGGTTGTTCACAGTTCAAGGTATGGTAACGATCATGAGGTATTCGCCTAATAGGTGGAAGAGGAGGGTCAAAGTAACCAAGGGGAACGATGTTAACAGAATGTGAATCATAAGACCCAATGGCAGCTCTTTCCAGTATTGCATGGAGCAATTCAGGGGATCGAAAAGATAGAACTACACAATCACCCCTCAATGTTTTGGGCGAAGTACCCACCCACCTAGCTCGTCTGGCCATTTTAAACTCTGAGAAAAGATGACTTTTTAGTCCTACCCTAGATGACAGAGAATAGAGGGAGTTATTTCTCAGGGTTGACCAGTTTTCAGTGGTGTTAAGAGGAATTGGGGGTACATTTATTAAAACCACAGTGTAAGGTGTAGCTTCTGGGGGAAGATTTAAATTAAAGCGATTCGGTGTTTCTCCTTCCCCATGTTGAGGCCCTACAGTTCTATTTTGTAATGGTGGTACAAGCGAGGACGCATTCGGGGTTACCGTGAGTGAATCAACAGACCCCTTATCCTGAGTTAAAGTGTCCCCCCTTGTACCTTGGGCAAGCCGTTCAATAGGCTTTGAAGTCAGATGTTTAGACTTTGCTAATGCTTTAACTGGAGCTGGTGTTTTAACTGATGTTTTGGCTAATGTTTTAGCTGGAACAGGCACTTTAGCAGAAGCCAAAGGGCCAGTCTTAGAACATGATGCATTAGGTTGAGGTAAAGATTTATCCTCAATTAGGGTCAATTGTTTATCAAGTTTACCCTCAATATTAGATAGCCTAGATTCTATGTTCTTAACTTTTAGGGTTATAGGCTCAAAGGGGGTCATTAATAAAGTCTCCATTCTCTCCCAGAACGATTCATCATTTAAGTCCCTATTAGTAGTATGAGGAGAGGTTGTCGCTGGGTGGTCATTCATCTCACTCCCTATACTCCTATTTAAATGTTCTATACTTTTAGTTCTTTTAGGTTTAGCATTCCTTTGTTATTTTTATTTAACTTGCTAGATTGCCTTTCTCTGGCAATATGTTTTTGTTTAAATCTAGCCTTCTGCCCTCTGGTTCTAATACAGGGGCTATCACTAATATTTACAATAGGGATTGGGCTTCCCAAAGCGTCATGACCCTCATTATCTGGGGCATCCTCATTATCTGGGGCGTCCTCATGTGGGGGAGTGGAATCACCAATCTCATTGCTAGGAGATAGGGAGGGAGTCATGGATAACCTTGTGGTTAATGGTAATAAATCATTAACGTCCGTGGAATCCCTGCAAGACCTCTCTATTATTGGGGTTATACTAGTCCTTCTAGGCAAAGCTGCAAAGGAGGGAGCTAATAAGGAGTCCTGGGAATTAATAGTCATCATAGTCATGTTTGTGTTGGCTAAAGGGGGGAGAGAACCGTATGGCAGGGATAAACGTCTTTCAGTACTTTCAATAGCTGAAGCAACCACCCCAATTGTCTGCTGCAGCATTCGATCTATTGCTGTCAGAGTTGGTAAAGTAGGGTTAACAGCATTTTTATCCTTAACGTTTCTCACCATGTTTACTGAGCAGTGGATCCAATGAGTTTAAAAGTTAAAAAGGATAGTGCATGAACAAAGTGCACTATATTAACACACTAAATATATATTACACTGATTGCACAAATGGAATAAAGATTGAACAATAGAATAATAAAATTAATAATTAATAAAATTTACGGACCATAAGCTATAGAGTGAAAAAGGGGGGGCCCAGCCCAGCCTCGGCCAGCCCCGGACGGCCACAGACGGCCCGCCCTCTGCCCGGGCTCAGCCCGGCGTCGCCCGCGCGCGTCCCACAACGCGGGAGTGCTCGCGGTCTTTTGAGCCCCCCTGGTCACGTGCTAGAGTGGGGGCGTGGTCCACAGGGCTTCTGGGTTGTGAAGTCCGGTTTACCCCGCTCGGCGGCCGCTCGCGATGTCAACTGCGGCGGGGGGAAACCAAGCAGCAGTCCAAAGGTCCGGTATGAGCGCAGGAATGCGCTTGGAAATATCCTCACTGGCAGCCAAAGAAATAAAGCGTCGGGACCCGCTCTGCCGCAGTGCTCGCGGTCTTTTGAGCCCCTCTGGTCACGTGCTAGAGTGGGGGCGTGGTCCACAGGGCTTCTGAGTTGTGTAGTCCGGTTTCCCTCGCTCGGCGGCCGCTCGCGATGTCAACTGAGGCGGCGGCGGGGGGAAACCAAGCAGCAGTCCAAAGGTCCGGTATGAGCGCAGGAATGCGCTTGGAAATATCCTCACTGGCAGCCAAAGAAATAAAGCGTCGGGACCCGCTCTGCCGCAGTGCTCGCGGTCTTTTGAGCCCCTCTGGTCACGTGCTAGAGTGGGGGCGTGGTCCACAGGGCTTCTGAGTTGTGTAGTCCGGTTTCCCTCGCTCGGCGGCCGCTCGCGATGTCAACTGAGGCGGCGGCGGGGGGAAACCAAGCAGCAGTCCAAAGGTCCGGTATGAGCGCAGGAATGCGCTTGGAAATATCCTCACTGGCAGCCAAAGAAATAAAGCGTCGGGACCCTCTCAGGTGTGTAAATGGGTTAAGAAAGACAGTCAGTAATCCAGTTGTATTTAGGATATTGATGGCACTGACTGTACTAAAGCGAGTGGCAGCCCAACAAAATCCTCTGCCTTCGCCAAAGCCGGTTTTCTTTGCATCTTTTTGTTCAGGACAGGGCCGGCACTATAGCTATCTTTTACGCGGACAGCTGTGGTGTAGATAATTTTTCAAAGAGAGCAGGGATGCTGTATTTTTCTCAAATCATCTTCGAGCTACTTTCACTTTTACCCACTTCATCATAAG
The DNA here is from genome assembly GCF_964261635.1 of Lissotriton helveticus. Classification (NCBI taxonomy): domain Eukaryota; kingdom Metazoa; phylum Chordata; class Amphibia; order Caudata; family Salamandridae; genus Lissotriton; species Lissotriton helveticus. Next base: position 1,208,198,798 of record NC_136068.1, read on the forward strand.
GCCTGCACCCTGCATGAGCCTCTAATTAGATATGTATTGGTAGGGGCTGGCTCATGACTCGGCTGGGGCGAGGCAAGCTTGGAAACGCAGGCCTAGGACGATGAAGGAACATGACGAGCAAATAAAAATATGCGTACATTACGCTAGCCTGTGTGCTCAGCTTAGCGTCTACTAATAAAATATTTCAGAGGCCTACGACGGTGGCTCCCCAGCTGAGCCAGCAGTAGGGCGGAGCCCACAATTATTCTCACCCCTTAGACACTGCCTCTGTCATGAGTGCTTCAAAAATGTAAGTGGTGGGTGAGGGTAGGTGGACGAATACATGTCACTGTGCCTTCTTTTTTTTCCAATTAGGAATAAAACCTTCACTTTGGACCTCTTGTTTCCCTCACCCCGTCATGTGCAGTGGTGACCTGACATTGCATGCATCTCTCTTCCTGGGACAGCCTCTTGGTTACATAGTTGCCGGAGCTGAGCTGGATGGGACTGCTATGATCGACTTCACTATAAATCTGCCAGTGAATGCCTCTTTCTGCCTCCTCCTAGACTTGGCCTTGGTGAACATGCTCGGTTACACAAAAAGGGAGAAGCCTTTCAATAACTAACTAATGTCAACTTAGCTGCGGTAACAAATATGTGCGTGCTTTCTCATGATCGAGGGCTGCTTACTTTAAAATATCAAGTAAGGCCCAGAGAGCCAAAGTCTAGGCCAACACTACCACCACGAATACTATTTCCAGTGCATAATTTGAGTTTGTGATTGTGATTGTGGCCAGCAGCACTTATTTTTAGGGACCAGAAGGCACGGGAGAGAAAGGTAAAAATGGGTAAAGATGCAAGAAGGCAACAACTGGAAAATAGAGACAACAGGAAAAAGTAAGAGTGAAAAGTACCTGCAAAACGGAGATGAAGAGGGAGAGAGTGTCTGGTGGTAGATGAAACAAATGTTAACAGCGCTGGTAATAAGGTTCTGAAATAAAACTTTGAGCCCCGGCACTTATTTTTTTACAAATTAAGTACTGAGGAGCTGCTCCTCTTTGTGAGCCCCTCAAACACTAATCACTGTATTTACAAGATACCAGTGATTGAGCTGAGTACTGGCTCTATGGGTGTGAAGGTAGCCCTGCCCATAGGGCAATGAATAGTGATCCAGCGGGCTATAGAAAATATATCATAAACTACGCTACCCAACTTCATAACTTATAAACAAAATTCTATACTAAATATGGACCCATTTATGAACCTGATATATTTTGGGCCTACTGAATCAGGTGGTCAGAATAAATCTATATACACATTATCTACACACTATATACATTTTTATACATTTGCAGAAAGAACATTGTCATTAGAATAAAACACAACCGTTTAGACTACCACCATAGGCGACGTGATCTAGCTAATGGTAACCTACACTTCTGAATAACCAAGACCAGCTTGTTTGTCAAAAGTAAGATTTTATTTTCTAAATTATGGTATATAAGTTGTAAGTTTTATAAATGAAATTTATTTGCAATAAAGCAAGCATGATGGTAAGGAAATTGAGAAAAATACAATTTAAGCAATTGAATCAGTTTAAAAGAAATTATATAAAGTTTAGCATTTCTAAAACCTATTTCCCTAACTGAGCTAAATAGACAGAAATTAAAGTAAAGATCTTTGAGGATTCTTACGTGCTCCACGCAAAGTCCAGCAGCACATCACCCTCATCGGAAAGTCAGAAAGCAGCAGCCAGCCCAACCCTAAGGGCATGACTTTTTATACCTTTCTACGCTAACTAAACTAGTAAAGGAAAGTTTTCAGAAATCTACGACGTCCCATTGGCTGAGAGTGACAAGTGACATGTCACCCGATTCTTAAAAAGTTCCACAAAATCATGTCTTACAAAGACCATTGTCTCTTCCACGTGAAGCCAGAGGCTTCCTTCGATTGCAACTTTGTATTAAGTCATCCTCGCAGCTTCCATAGTCTTTTCAGTGCAACTTCCGCGGATGCCAAGTTAAGGACTGACAAAAAGTTCACTTTCGACCTTGGCCATGTCCGACAGAATGATGTCAGCTCATCAGTTTTTGCTTTGTGAATGCAGCCTCAATAAACGTTTTAATTCAGAATGGGCGTCTCGTGACTTTCTGCAGAATTATGGATCAGCTTTAATTTTGCGGCTCAAATAGCTAGGCCTCAAAAACAGGCAACTTATGATTTCTAGTATAAAACAAACACAAGAAAAGTATTAATGTAAGAAATAATGTAGATTCTGTATCCACCCCATGGTTTACTAATTAATTAACCCACCCTATTAATCAAAATGTTACCTAGCCATTGCAAACAGATAAAGCAGCGTTTATATTTACCAGTCTCCGTTTTTCTATGAGACCCATATGCACCTAGAATAGTAGAAATGACATTACACAGACAAAGAAAAGCAAAACAAGCACATGCTTATTTAAGTTTGCAGCAGTTAGTAATGACAAAAACGAAAACAATATTTTATTTTATTATTTTGCACGAACAAAAAGATGCAACAAATATGCACGTTTATGAGCACACATGTTAGTCCCCCCACGTGTAAAGTTTAATCTAAGTTGTATTAGCACGACATATCACAAATCATTAATAATTTTATTCATGTTATGGAAATGTGACTTTGCGAGTTTAAACAAAATTTTGTTTCCTATCTCGCTCCATCAACTCCCTCATCTGGTGATTAACAAATCACCACACCAGCACTCAAATTTTTGATAAACTAAATTTATTAGAAATCGATTCAAATTCAATTGTATTAGTAAAACTAAAAGTCTGTTTCAGCATAATCTTTGCAATTAACATGACGCTCTCTATGTAACTCCTGTAACTCAATCTCCCTTTCCTCTTCTTTTCTGAGTTTATAGATTCTCTTCTTTTCCTTCATATGTTTCTTTCTTTTATGTAATAAACAACCTACTTTAGTCAAAATAAAAATGAATACTATTATAATCAAAGGTGCCAAAATCTTGCCAAGAATTGAACTTCCGATATTATGAAACCAGTTTTTAATTGCTTGAAACCTTTTTGAAAGTTTCCCAGTAAAATCTTCTTCTTCTAAAGGAATTATCTCTGAATGCATTTGTGTAATATTCTTAATATACATTTCAATATTCTTACTTTCATCAGGTATATATGTACAGCAATGTTGGACATGTAAAATGCCACAGACTCCTCCCTCTTTTGCTAGGATTATGTCTAAAGCAAGACGATCTTGAATTACCATGGATCTAATAGCAATAACTTCAACATTCACTAATTGAAATCCATCAGCAGTGTCAGTTGATAATCTATCAACTATAGTGGACAATTTTCTGATTCTCCCTGCGTTTAGGGTTATACCAACAAAAGGTATTACAGCTTGAAAAATATCTCCCAGAACTTCAGTAAAGGTTTCTCTTTTAGCTCTATTTACATAATTATGAATTTTAAACAATCCTTCTGAATCTCTGTCAACATGAAACACTTTAGGAAAAACAATTCCCACATAACAAGTTCCATACCAATGGTCTGGAAGGTTGTAATAGGCTTTGTCACCACAAACAAAATAAATTCCAGGAAAGATAGGATCTTTTCCACCTTTAAATCCCCAACCTCCCATTATCAAATAAGTATCTTCACAGTTGCTTGCACCTACAAAATAATTATCAAAAAGTGTGTTATCTCTTCTAATGCAAAGCTTTCCACTAACAGGCTTGTCTATGTGAATTGCAATATTTTCAAGCATTTTGCCATTTAATTTCTCATCCTCTTTTTGCCAGAAGGATGACTTAGTCTGTTTGACTAATTCATTTCTCTTATAAATTGCTCTTCTCTCCTCAACCATATTCAAGAATTTCTTTCCTTCAGCACTTAATTTACATGTTAGATTATTTTTGTAAGCATACTCATAAGTGAGTTCGTTAGTAACAAGGAAATATTCTCTCATTTGTTTAGCTTTCTTATGCTTATTTAAAGCATTATCAATCTTAACATTAGCAAAAATTTCATCAAAATTTGAATAGTAATATTCTAAACGACCAGTTTGATAAAATAAACTAGTTAATACACTACATGTAACAGCATAAGTGAGAGGAAGCATATTATATGTTACTCCCTCAGAAACAGAAGCAGGTAATTTAACACATACATAACAGTCCTTTGCATCCATTACCTTTACATATTCACTCAAAAGCTTTGTGAATGTATTGCTTGAAAAATCACCTATTGATTTATCTTGATGAATGTTAGGCTGATGATCGATAACTTTTGCAGATGTACTATGTTTAGTTTGGCTAACCAGAGCTTTGCTTGTTATGTTAACTTTGTGTAATTCTCTATCCATTTCTAAAGGTATAATCACAGCTAGTACCAACCAGAGCAGAACTAAAATGAGCAGACATACCAGAGTCATCTTACAGCATCTCTTAAAAACAGAACATTTTGAAGTGCTCTCCTTAACGTAAGGCATTTTTAGGTTAGTTTTAGCCTCAAAAAAAAATAAAAATAAATTTTAAATTTTATATACACCCCCCTTTTAAAATATATTTTTCTTTTATGACCCTAAACAAGATTTCTTCGACCTTATGTCATACATAAGTTTTCTTCTACTAAACAGTTTTTCTTCGACCTTGTGTCAACTAACAGGATTTCTTCAGCCTTTTGCCAATTTAATAAATCTGTACTTCAATCATTGTCACTAATTTCTTGGATTTCGTTTTCTTCTTCACTACTATCATATATGTCAATAACAGGTGGAATTACTAAGTAAGTCCACTCAGGAGACTTGTATTTCTGGTTTGGTCTAATTATTCTCTTCCCTTTTCTCGATATCACTTCAATCTTTCTTCCAACTCCAATTTCTTTTCCTGGACTCTTTTGACTACTGATTTCTTCAACTTGTTCTATTGGCTTTTTAATCAATCTCACTCTCAATCTTCCACCAGGCCAGTAGTCTGCTTTTCTCACGTACTTCTTCTTTGGTTCAGAATTATTTAATTCTGACTTCCAAGTCCTTTTCTTTCCGTTTTCACTTCCACCTTCCACGTCACTTTCTTCAGTTTCGTAATCTGAAATTTCAATTGACTCAGGAACTTCTCTATTCGGCAATTTCACTCCTTCAGGAACTTCACTTTGTCTTCCATCACTGGTACTCGGTAATTCGTTCTCTTCCTCTTCTTCAATTACCTCTAGCTTCCCAGATTTCAGATTTCTGTTCCTTACTTCAGAGCTTGTTCTCTGCCTTTCGATACTCTCCTGGTTTGAAACTTCTTTTGGTTCAGCTTCTTTGTCTTCAATATAGACAACCGAATCCTCAGTTATCTTTCCTTTTAACAGATTCTCTTCACCTTCAGAATCTATTTCAATTATATCTAAGTCTTTTCTTGTCAGATTTCCATTCACTGGCACAGTTTCCAGATGTCGACTTTCTTGTCGATCTTCAGAATCTGGAATTACTTCACCTTCTGTTCTGTCTTCTGCTTCAGAATCAGAATCATCTGTGGTATCACTTTCAACATCAGAACTCTCAGGAGTTGGTATTGGAATAGTATGACTTGGATGAATCCAACGCTTCAATCCTCTGCACTTTACAGCATTAGTAGTGATCAAGATTACCTGCCTAGGTTTCTGCCATCTAGGAGATAGACAATTCCTCCTCCGATGTACTTTCGTTCTGACCCAGTCTCCAGGTCTCAGATCATGTGTCAAAACTTTTTCATTTGATTGAGCTTCAGTTCCCACCTGATTAGACACAGAAGTTACCATATCAGATAACCTTTTACAGTAATCCAAAATTGCACTGTCATTTATGCTCAACAGTTTACCTACAGGTACAAAAGCTTGCCTCATAACTCTTCCCATTAAAATTTCATGAGGACTCAGACCTGTCTTTTTATCTGGTGTACTCCTTAATGACATCAAAACAAGTGGAAGAGCATCAGTCCACTTAACTCCTGTCTCAAGACACATTTTTCCAATTCTGTTTTTGATAGTTCCATTTATTTGTTCAACTACACCTGATGCCTCTGGTCTGTATGCACAGTGTATTTTCTGCTCAATGCTCATAGCTTCACAAATTAACTTCAACAGTTTGTTATCAAAATGGCTTCCTCCATCACTCTCAATAGTGACTGGAAAACCGTACCTTGGGATGATTTCTCTGAGCATTAGTTTTGCTACTGTAATTGAATCACAATGTCGTGTAGGAAAAGCCTCTACCCACCTTGAGAATAAGCATACAATCACAAGTACATATTTCAAACAGTTGTGTAAGGGCATTTCAATGAAATCTATTTGTAACCTGGTAAAGGGACCACCCTCTCGACCAATTATTCCTGTCCCCACCACTGATTTTCTGTTTGGATTCATTTGTTGGCATGACAAACACCTTTGACAAAAAGATTCTGCAATGGTTCTAAATTTTGTATTGAACCATGTTTCTCTAAAAAGTCTGACCATTGAATCTCTTCCTAAATGTGCAGGACCATGATATAATCTGGCCATGTCAGAAATCAAACAATTTGGTAAAACTACTCTGCCATCTTTGTAAACCCACACTCCATCTTCATCACGTGGTCTACAATCTGATCTTAACCATAGGTCTTTTTCTTCATCATCTGCTTCGTTTTGTAAATCTCTAATCTCATTCCATGTTTCTACAACAGTTGTTAGCATTAATGAATTTGAATCAGTTTCTGTACTTCTATTCCGATTGTAAGAATAATTTTTCCTTGCGCAGTACTTTGCTGTTTCGTCTGCGAAGGCATTTCCTTTGGAAATATAATCAGTTCCTCTAGTGTGCGCTGCACACTTGACTATGGCAATTTCTTTTGGCAATTGTATTGCTTCAATTAATCTTCTAATGAAAACTGCATTTTTAATTGGTGATCCTGTTGATGTCATATATCCTCTCTGTGACCAGAGTTGTCCATAATCATGCACAACTCCGTATCCATACTGACTATCAGTAATGATGGTAACTCTTATATCTTTTGATATTTCACATGCACGAATTAAAGCAATCAATTCAGCCACTTGTGCTGAACGAACTCCTTCAAGACATGATGCTTCTTCAACATCTTCGACTGTACAAACTGAGTATGAAGCTTTTAAAACACCTCCTTCGGATCTTAAGCATGAGCCATCTACAAAGTAGACAAAATCCGATTCAGGCAAAGGTCTGTCTTTGATGTCTTTTCTGGGTTTAGTGCAGAATTCCATGACATCTAAACATTCATGTTCTGTTTCAATATCATCAATAATTTCAGAATCAGGCAGTAATGTAGAAGGATTCAGATTCAAACATCTTGAAATCGAAACATTATCTGCTCCTAGTATGATTTTCTCATACTTTGTCAATCTGCTACTTGTTAAATGTTGAGTCTTACCTCTTGTCAGTAATATTTCAACTGAATGAGGCACAAAAACTTTTACAGGAAATCCCATAATGATTCCTTCACTTTGTTCTAGGCTGATACTTGTAGCTGCAACTGCTTTCAAACAACCTGGTAATGCTTTTGCAATTGGATCAAGAACTGCAGAGAAGTATGCAATAGGTTTCTTTAAATTTCCATGTCTCTGAATTAACACGGATAATGCACATCCTTCTCTCTCACTGCAATACAGTTCAAAATCTTTCTCATAATTTGGCATACCCAAAGCAGGAGCTTGGCATAAGCTCTTTTTCAGGTTCTCAAAAGATTCCATTTCAACATCATTGAGAATAATTGGATCCTTTACATCTGATTTGGTCAGTCTTTGTAGTGGTTTCGCAATTACTGAAAATCCACTTATCCATTGTCGACAGTAACCTACCATTCCCAGGAACATTCTGACCTGTCTTTGTGTTCTTGGCGGTAACATTGCTTGAATCATTTTTATTCTCTCTATAGTTACTTGTCTTTTTCCTTTTGCAATTCTGTGACCAAGATATTTTACCTCTTGTTTGCAAAACTGTAGTTTAGCTGGGGACACTTTATGTCCTTCTTCTGCAAGGCGATTTAACAGAATTATTGTGTCTGTTACACAATTTTCTCTTGTCTTTGCAGCTATTAACAAATCATCAATATACTGCACCAGTGTAGACCTACCTGGTAAGTCTAAATCTTCTAATGATCTTTTTAACAGTTCGTTAAAGATTGAAGGACTTTCTGTATAGCCCTGAGGGATTCTTGTCCATCCAAGGGTCTTACCTTGGAATCTGAAAGCAAAGATTTCATAACTGTCTGGGTGTAAAGGAACAGTAAAGAATGCATTGCAAAGGTCAATGACTGTGTACCATTCAGCATCATATGGAATCTGAAATAGTATTACTGCTGGATTTGGAACTACAGGACAACATGGAATGACAATTTGATTAACCTTTCTCAAATCTTGTACGATCCTAAATGTTCCGTTAGCCTTTTTAACTCCCATAATTGGTGAATTACAAGAGCTACTCTTCATTTCCTTTAATACACCTTGCTTGATTAACTTTTCAATTATAGGTGTAATACCTTCAATTGTTTCTGTTTTCATTTTATACTGTGGAGTGTTTGGAAATTCTATTCCCTGTTTCAATGCAATCTTTACAGGATCTACGTTTTTCATTAGACCCATCTCATTCCCAGTAAAATCCCATATTTCAGATTTCACTGTTTCCTTTAGCTCTTCAGGTAAATCCTTTTCTTCAAATGCAGGAAACAATTTTGTTTCTTCTGCTTCCATCATCATCATTGTCATTCTATACAAACCATCTTCCTCCATTGTTTGTAACTCAACTCCTTCAGGAGAACAATATATTCTGCAATTCATTTTACATAGGATGTCTCTACCTAATAGATTTACTGGACTACTATTACAAACCACAAATCTGTGTTTGTCTCTGTAATTTCCAATTTCAACTGGTACTGGATCAGTTAAGTCTGTTTTAATTTGCTGATTACTTACTCCCACAACTTGGATGGTATCCCCAGAGAGAGGTAGGTTTTCAATTTCCACTGATCTAACAGTAGAACGGGTAGCACCAGTGTCCACTAGAAAAGTGATGTCTACATCATTAACTTTCCCGTTTACATAAGGACCAGACTGGTCAACCTCAAGAGTGGCTCCAACAACACACTCTTCCTCCTCTCTCGGGCACCGTCAGCAATAATCATCAGAATCACTGTCTTGGCTTTCTGTTAATAAAAATTGTTGTGAAGCATTTTGCATTTGGACTTTTTGCTGCTTTTGCTGTTTTTGTGGTTTTATTACCTGTTCACATCCCTGAAATCCCACGTTTGGATTATATTTTTGAACTCCCCCACAATTCGGAAAAGGTGGTTGTGGCAACTGGTCTTGACGATTATTCACCTGTTGTTGTTGCTGTTGTTGTAACTGTCGCTGAATATTAAATTCATTTAACCCCTGTTGCATCTGTAGCTGTTGCTGCAGGTTAACACCATTCTGCATCTGTGGATTCAATAAGGGATTCTTTGAGTTTCTAGGAGGATGAGGACACTCGTCCCTCCAATGTCCAATTTCGCCACAATTAAAACAAGGTAATCTTTGTTTCAGTTCTTCTATCTTTGGGCTAAATTTCTTTGGGAAATTATTACCTTTAAACTTTCCTTGTGTCTGGTTTGCATTTCCAGTTTGAACAAAATTAGTGTTCTTATTTCCCATGTTGGCAATCTGTTGCTCAGCCACCTTTACCTGAGCCCACATGGCTTTCTCCTTCAGCTTCTTCTGTTTTACTTCTAATTCATCGCTACAATATTTTGCTTTTCTCAGAATATCATCTATAGATAGTGCTTGCCATCCGACAATACTAGTTCTGATCATTTCTCCAATTTCAGGTTTTAATCCATAAACAAATCTATAGATAAAATGACTCATGTCTTTTTCATCTAATTTTTCATAACCACTGTATTGTTTAAAGATTAACAGTAGTCTTTCATAAAAAGAATGAACTGATTCTTTTGTTTCCTGCTCTGTTCTTTCTATTTTAACCCAATCAACTTCTTTGGGTGGAATTTTGTTTTTCATCCAAACAATTACTTTCTCGTAAAAATCCATTACAAGTGGATTTGGGGCACCTGTTTCTTTAATTCTTTCAGGTTCTGCTTTTGGCCAACTAATAGATATTTTACATTCTGTCCAAAGATCAGATGGAACTACAATGTCAAAAAATCCATCTAAATCAATCCACAGAACTTTTGACACTTTGATAAATCTATCGACTTGCCTGTACCACTCAACAGGTTTCTCTCTTAATTTTGGAAAGTCATTTGTGAATAACAGAATGTCCTGTCTTGACCATGGGACATGAACATATCCTCCACCTGCAACTTCTCTCATTGGAAATTGTTTTGACAATTTTTCCAATCTTTCATCTTCCTTCCTTTTGGTCCATTTCACTCTCCATTTGTTCAGTTCTCCTAGCTTTTTGATATAGACAATTAAATCTTTAATGTGAACTATTCTTCCCATTGAGTTCAAACTCTCAATGTCACTTTCTGAAAAATCTAATCTGTAATGCTTTGCAAAATTCTTTTGTTTACTTACATCGATTTCAAGTTCTGCAGCTAGATCCTCTAATTGATCATATTTATTTTTCGTTTTCCACTGAATACTTTTGCAAATGAATAGTAGTTCATCATCTCGATAGTAATTTAAACTATCTGGGCCAATTGTTCCAATTATTAATTCTTCTATATTCGCTTTTAATTTGGCCACATCAAGTTTTGGTGTGGTTACCCTAACTTCAGGACTTCCTACATCTGACATAGCACCCATTGGTGTTTTTGGAGATAAATCCTCATTAAAAGTTAAATCAGGCATTCTCGATCTAGAAGTGTTTAATTCAGTCAAGTCTGAATAAAATTTTTCAGCAGGCTTTTGAGTTTCTGTATTTAAAGGAATAGTTAATCCATTTTTGTTTGTATCTCTTTGATCAAAAACAGGTTGAACAGGACCTATCGTTACTGGAACTGTGACAGCTTCCATGCCTTTTGTCATTCTTTTAATTAATTCTTCTTTAGATCTTAAATATTCATTATAATCAACATCCTCAACATTTCTTGTTTCTCTTGCATAATCTTTTGGAGGTTCCCTTGCTCTTGGAGTCATTGAAAAATGTCTACCTTCATTTCGAGCATTCTCGAATTCTGGTCTTCTAGGAGTTTCAGTGATTTCACAATTATTTGGATAAAGTTTAGGAGCTTCACTAATTGGAGGTGCACTCGGTGAAGTTTCAGTAGAAACCACCGGAGTAGACCATGATCTAGGAGGTCTCAAAGGCTGATTAGGCTGTTTATTCCTAGCAGTTGTATATATTTCTTCCATAATTGCATCCTCAGATTCACTTTCCATAGATTTTCCTGTAGGAGAACCCATTACCATTTCATGAATTAAATACAATCCTTCACTCATGTTTCCCTGTCTCCACATTCGCAACCTATCTTCATGAGTTTCTCTTTTCCATGATGGATTTTTAGAAGATCTTTTAATTCCACTAGCTTCTCTTTGTAACTGATACATCTCATCTTCCCACTCAACTAAAGCTTCAAATTGAGTTGGTCTCGGTTTTGGAACAAGAGCATTCATTTTCTCTCGTAAATTTCTTAAAACCCTTACATTAAATGAACCATCATCAGGCCAAGCCAAAACACCATCGTTTTTAGTATAACGTTTCCAACTGTCGAACCATAAGACAGTATGATATCCGTATTCACCTTCCATGTACGCTGCAGGTGTTTTATACTTATGAAGTAGTTTACCACCTCGCGTTTCGATTTTCTTGTCAGGTGAAAATAAATTCTTAAATTTCTGAAATAATGTTGTCTTTTTCTCAACATGTTTAAAATGATAACTCATTTTCAAAAGTAAAATTTAATTCACAAAATCGTTCGTAAAATATTTTCGGGATGTTCCGCAAAACAACCAATCCGTGCGCGAAACACACCAACAAGCCAATGGCAGTTGAGCTGCGTCACTTTTCTGCTCAACCAATAAATTTGAAGAATTTCCGAAGGACCAATCAGCTCACAGGCCGTCAGAGACTCAGGAGCCAATCAGAATACAGTTTGTGACGTAGGTCACCCAATCCCAGCGCGGCTCTGTGACGTACACAGCAGCTGCGGTTTCTCGCTTCTCACTCCTGGCGCTTACCCCTCCTTCACATAAAACTTTTCACAGCGCCATTTTAAGAACACTTTTCAGTGTAAATTAATTCTTAACAATGACTATAAAGACAACATCTGTTCGTTTCACTAATTAGGATAGTTTACACACATTCAAGTATCCACACTTCGGAATAGACGGCGCTATTCACACTAAGGATAATATTCAATTGTCAGTAGAGTAACCTTACCCCACCCTTCTAGCACGTATAATTATGAACTCGCTTTGCTCTGAACCCACCGCGAAGTGAAAGTTCTAAGAGTTCCACTTGAACATAAAATACAATTCAAACTCGCACTTTTACACGGAAAATTCCCTAAATTCAAACACACATGAAATCCGTACAGGACTCTCACCTGTTTATAGATATCATGCACCGTTAGCAAAAATAACGACGTTATCCGTACAGGGCTCTCACCTGTTTATAGATATGAAACATGTACCCGTACAGGACTCTAACCTGTTTATAGATAATCATGCACCGACATTAATTTTACCCTTCATTCAAGCTCGGATATAACTAATACTCTCATCACAGTGAGTTTTATGGAAGGCGCTTTGTCCCTATTCTCATGCTGCTTTGATTTCTTAGAAATTCCTCACTATACAAGATTCAGACCTAGCCCTAAAACTGTGCTGCTCGGCGACAACACTATGGTACACGGCGATACCTCTTGTGATACTCGGCGATATCACTACAAACTGAACAGATGGCTTGCGTGACTAATTTCTCGCCACACAATCTATACCGGTATAGCTTACAGATAGGCACGAAAAACGAACTTAACAAGTGTTAAAACATCGATCCTATTTGCATACCATGACGCAACCCTTAGCAACCAACATGTTACCTTGGTTACCCCTTAGCAACCATCAATTTCTGCTACCAGATAATTGATCCAGCGGGCTATAGAAAATATATCATAAACTACGCTACCCAACTTCATAACTTATAAACAAAATTCTATACTAAATATGGACCCATTTATGAACCTGATATATTTTGGGCCTACTGAATCAGGTGGTCAGAATAAATCTATATACACATTATCTACACACTATATACATTTTTATACATTTGCAGAAAGAACATTGTCATTAGAATAAAACACAACCGTTTAGACTACCACCATAGGCGACGTGATCTAGCTAATGGTAACCTACACTTCTGAATAACCAAGACCAGCTTGTTTGTCAAAAGTAAGATTTTATTTTCTAAATTATGGTATATAAGTTGTAAGTTTTATAAATGAAATTTATTTGCAATAAAGCAAGCATGATGGTAAGGAAATTGAGAAAAATACAATTTAAGCAATTGAATCAGTTTAAAAGAAATTATATAAAGTTTAGCATTTCTAAAACCTATTTCCCTAACTGAGCTAAATAGACAGAAATTAAAGTAAAGATCTTTGAGGATTCTTACGTGCTCCACGCAAAGTCCAGCAGCACATCACCCTCATCGGAAAGTCAGAAAGCAGCAGCCAGCCCAACCCTAAGGGCATGACTTTTTATACCTTTCTACGCTAACTAAACTAGTAAAGGAAAGTTTTCAGAAATCTACGACGTCCCATTGGCTGAGAGTGACAAGTGACATGTCACCCGATTCTTAAAAAGTTCCACAAAATCATGTCTTACAAAGACCATTGTCTCTTCCACGTGAAGCCAGAGGCTTCCTTCGATTGCAACTTTGTATTAAGTCATCCTCGCAGCTTCCATAGTCTTTTCAGTGCAACTTCCGCGGATGCCAAGTTAAGGACTGACAAAAAGTTCACTTTCGACCTTGGCCATGTCCGACAGAATGATGTCAGCTCATCAGTTTTTGCTTTGTGAATGCAGCCTCAATAAACGTTTTAATTCAGAATGGGCGTCTCGTGACTTTCTGCAGAATTATGGATCAGCTTTAATTTTGCGGCTCAAATAGCTAGGCCTCAAAAACAGGCAACTTATGATTTCTAGTATAAAACAAACACAAGAAAAGTATTAATGTAAGAAATAATGTAGATTCTGTATCCACCCCATGGTTTACTAATTAATTAACCCACCCTATTAATCAAAATGTTACCTAGCCATTGCAAACAGATAAAGCAGCGTTTATATTTACCAGTCTCCGTTTTTCTATGAGACCCATATGCACCTAGAATAGTAGAAATGACATTACACAGACAAAGAAAAGCAAAACAAGCACATGCTTATTTAAGTTTGCAGCAGTTAGTAATGACAAAAACGAAAACAATATTTTATTTTATTATTTTGCACGAACAAAAAGATGCAACAAATATGCACGTTTATGAGCACACATGTTAGTCCCCCCACGTGTAAAGTTTAATCTAAGTTGTATTAGCACGACATATCACAAATCATTAATAATTTTATTCATGTTATGGAAATGTGACTTTGCGAGTTTAAACAAAATTTTGTTTCCTATCTCGCTCCATCAATAGCAGGGAACGCTGCAGGTCTCTAGGAATGAGCTACATGACAACTGGCAATGGCTTTGGTTGGGGATAAAGATGAGGTGAACATAAATGAGGTGAACATAGCAGGAAAGAGGTGGGCTGAATGTAAAGAAGTGAGGTGCCAGGTGAAGTTAGGAGTGCCACTTATTTTCTGATAAAAAATACCAGCTATTTGTTTAGTTCTGTATTCATGAATCGTCTTAGAAATGGTATTTTTTTAAACACACATTTCTGTAAAGTCATAACATTGGAACCTTTCTTATAATTCACACACCCACACACTGACACACACACACACACACACACTGACACACATACAGACACCCACACACACTGACACACATACACACTGACACACATACACACACACACACACTGACACACATACACACATACACACTGACACATACACACACACTGACACACATACAGACACACACACACTGACAAACATACAGACATACACTGACACACACACACACACTGGCACACATACCGGCACACACAAACACAGACACACACCCATACACAAAGACAGACACACAGATGGACAGACGCACACACAGATACACACACCCAGACACACACATACCCAGACACACGCACACCTAGACACACACACACCTAGACACGCACACACCTAGACACACACACACTGACACACACACACACACTGACAAACACACACATACAGACACATACAGACACACACACACCTAGACACACACTGACACACACACACACTGACACACACACACATACAGACACACACACACCTAGACACACACACCTAGACACGCACACACCTAGACACACACACACACTCACTGACACACACACAGACAGACACACCTAGACACACACACCTAGACACACACACACCTAGACACACACACACACTGACACAGAGACACACACTCACACTGACACACATACAGACAGACACACATACAGACACACACACACATATATACACACACACACCAGAACAAGATACTGGCCAGATGGCAAACTTAGGAGATGAGTACAGCAATGAGAGGAGATCAGGAGACAAGTAGGGAAAAAACAGTGAGGAAATTGAAGACTTGTGGCGAGAGTAAGCAAAAAGGTGGTAGGAAGGGGAGCAGAACTTGAGAGATATGCTTAGAGGCTGGGTAAAGATGAGAGGACATGCTTATGTAAAGGCATGGAACCAGGAAGAGCCTGGTCGTAGGGAAAAGGGCAGTGGAATTGTTTTAAATGGGCTGATACTCACAGGTACTGTGTACCAGCACTTCTTATTATTTGTATCCCTGTTAGTACCGGCACTTCTCTACTGCTGAGGAAAGTACCGCTACTCATGAAAGGTAGGCTCACTGGCTATGTATCATCATATGTTGCTCTTAGCCCCGCCCACTTGCCACACCTCTAGCTCATAATAATGAGTACCTGCACTTATTTTTTCCCATTTAAAGCACTGGTCACACGAGTAACTGCAACCGCTGGAAACTCTGCACCCAAAGTACACTCTTGCAGTCACTTACTTGAGCATTGCATAGCGCAACAAAACCATGATTATAACAGACCACAGAAAGGCACTGATGCCTTCATGCCACCTATACAACTGACAGGCCTGTCGCACCCTGTACTGAAAGAACACTGGTCTGCAACAATAAACTGTATGCTGCATTGCACAATGCCGGCGCATGGCTTAGAAAATGCCTGCTAGTTCCACAGCGGCGCTCTAAAGTCCACACGTCTCTTAACACCCCACGGGTACCCTTTACTGACTGGGCTCTTTGCCTTGCACTGGCACACAAGCTGCACGAAATCACACCGGAAGCAGGAAAGCTTGTTACATGGCTGTCTGCGCCCACCGTAAAATGTGCCAGGCGTTGTGTGCGATATTTACCACAACTTGCTCTACCAATCTGAGGGTAAGCTGTGAAGAAGACACTTTGATTGACATTTGGCACAGACTGACCACTTGTAGTTTGGAGTAATCTATCCAGAACAGAGAACCTCGGAACCAAGTTTCTCTGTTCCATTTAGTAGCATCACGGTCGTGCGGTACTGGTCATCACCACGATTTGGGGCAGCCATGTCCTTTTGTCCAAAGCAGGTGCCACACTGTATTCACTTACCACACTGAACCATCCAGTGCATATTGTACACTGAGTCTAGTAACACTCTCAGACATGGCCTGCTGCGTCCACTAGTCACAATGGCCTACGCTGACTCACGATACATGTCACGCTGCACAAAGCGCCCTTTACTCTGTACTGCAAGTATCAGAGTATGATCAGGGTGACTTGAAAGGTACCACAGTCTGTGCCAGAGCGGGTAATGTTTGATTGTGCCATCAAGCACAATGTTTGGTTCTACAGTGGCTGCTGCTCGGAGGACAGACATGTCCGAAATCATTATTCAGTCACTTAGTTATGTTCCAAGAACTCTTTAGTTTTACGTCACTTCATGCGGCGTTACACCAAATGACCTAGATTCGAAGATAGACGAACGCACACATTTTCATTGCTGTGGTAATAGGCAATGGAGAACAAGTGAACGTTAGCCCAATTTGTGAAATTATTTTCACGACATGCTAGGAACTCCTTTAAATTGTGTTTAACAGGAGCTTCTTTTAACTGCTCTGACTACTTCCATGGCTCTGTTGTAGGGAGCTCTTCGATCCACAAGGCAGCGCACCCTGTTTAGACGCATTGGGCTTCTTGCTGCTTCCATCTGCAAGGCAAAGGGTACCTAAATTAACTCCTCACTGCCTTCATCAAGTTATGTTTCCTTGCACCGGCACATAAACCATCTTTGCTCTCCGCTGTCTTGCACCAGCTGTGCTGTGCTGTTCTGCATTGTGTCCTATCCCTGATCTGTTTTGCACTCTGTGCCACTTATAAGGGCTTTGCATTACAAATCCACCTAGCATGTAGGCTGGCCCTGCTTACATTGCCGCCCACAAACCACAATACTGCATGGAGAGCGTTATACCACCACCCACAAGCCTGCATTCTGCCACACATTGTCAGCCCATGAAACAATTAGCACAACGTTGTCTAGCCTATTGCATAATCGGGCATCACATGCATACCCAAAGATTGTCATTGGAAAAGGGACACTTCTTGCTTTGATGGGTCTCCCATCTTACAAGTTCTTTTCTATCTAACACATTAATTCTTCTAGCCTGGATGACAGGGGTAAAGAATGATGGTAGTTAAAGGGAGGGGGCGGTATTTTTCAATTCTCGCATAGGGCGGCAAAACATCTAGAAACGGTCCTGCCCCCCCTGCCAAGTCCTGCCCAGCCCCACCGTGCTTACCTGTGCCGGCCGCTGCTGCGGAAAACCTATACATTCTGAAAAGTACATACAATCCTGAATTCAGCAAGTGGATATTTGTGTGGAACCCTCAAGCTTTTTAAAAAGAAACTAATTGTTGAAATAAATAAGTAGGAGATAAAAAAAAACTTTGGGGAAAATGTTTTCATCGGTCATTTTTGTTACGACGGTCAATTTACAAAAACGATGCACCGTTACATCTGATAGACACTTCTGCTCACAGAGCTATATAGGGTTTCTAGATTCTCCAGAAACATGTGATACCCAGAGACAACAAGTGAACTGCAGCTTATTATGATTTTTGATTGTGTAGTATGTAGGAGAGTAGGGTCTGCTTCCTATGGTCACCCCCACTTTTTGCTGTGATTTTCTGGTTTTTCGACTTTAGTGTGGCTGTGGGCCTGCTAATCAGACCCACAGCCCAGCTGTTCTCTCTCTAATTGATACCATGTGCTTTAGGTACATACCTGATTGGGTATTGGGTCACCTTTGTGAGCCCCTGTATAGTGTACCATAGGTACCCAGGGCATAGGTGCATCCAAGGCCTACCAGGGGCTGCAGCATGTATTATGCCACCCCTGGCTGGCCATCCAAACTGACACCACAGGCTGATCACTCAGCTTGGGTAAGGTGGTGTAATCACCCCTTACTTAGATATAGTATATCTATATCTACCCAGTGCTTAATTGGTAAAATATGAAGTGCAGGTGCTCAAATGTTTGTCGGAGGTCACACCCACTTTCCCAAGGCTCCACCCACTTCCTCCACTGCCTCCACCCACTTATTATATTAGCTCTACCCACATCTTAAACTGGCACCGCTAAAAGTCAGATGTAATATATACCTGCCTGGAGCAGCCTTGAGGAATGTGTAGGGTTATTGTGGTCAGCCCTTGAATGGACTCAAATGTTTCTTCACAACAATAGCCAACAGTGGTTGGGGACTTTCTTTCATCATCCCACTAGGTAAAAGGAGAACTCCCATGAGGATTCCTTATTTCCCTGCTGCTACTTTTTAACATCTACTTGCTTCCTCTTGCTTCAATTATTACACCATGGGTACTCTCCAGAACATGTACAATGGCTGCCATCATTCAGTGAGCGAATTACTTAACACTGTATAAAATTTCAAAGTGAATTAATAATCAGTTGTAACTTGTGTTTGACGGACATAACGAAAGGGTGCGAGATTGAAGTGCAGACCATGTATTCTGTTATTTGCTGGGATGAACACAAATGTATGCGTTAATTATCGCGAGATAAAAGTGCCAGGACTTGGTAAGGGAACACTGCCTTTCGGTCCATGCGGGTGAAATTCTTGGCTCACACGATGCTTTTGAGTCAGTTTACATGAAACTGGTCAGAATGAGAATAACCCTGAGCTCCGGTGAATCTCCGTGAAGGGATTCAAGGATGGAAAACGAGCTACAGCAACGTTGTGCACAGGACATTGTCAGCATTGTGAGCAGGTGTTGACAAATTGTAGTGATTCATCCGAGTTGCAGTGGGTAAGGAGCTATCAGACTGTGCTTGGGGGAACTGAGAGAGATGTTTGGACGCAGTTCATGCTCGAGCCTTGCACGGCTTTTGCTCACGCAATTCAGTCAATTTCGAGCCAGGGAAACATGTGCGGGGAGTAGTCAGATAAAATACATTTCTTTATTCCCTGCATGCCAGGCCAGTGATCACCCGCGCAGACCCGGAGCCTGTGCGGGGGTGAGGTTGGGTGGACGGGCCACGGCGCGAAGAGGGCAGAGGTGGCTCAGGCTGGGCTTGGACAAATGCGCGGGTTCAGGCACCGCTGCTGGCGCACTTCAGTCATTAGCATGAGAGTAGCACGAAAGGTGGGTAGCAGGCAGCAAGTGAAATAGTAGTTGTATAACCTACAACTACAAGGCAAAAAACGCAGCCCAGGCGAGCTCCCCGGGATTGTGCGCACTGCGCAGTTACATTATGGCTGGAGTGCCATCATTACCCGTAAGGTAGAGGCCGCTTTTTCCACAGGGCCCTGTTTGAGTGAGAAATGAATGGTGCACGGCAGGGGTGCAGCTGGCACTGGATTAGAAGGCACTGGCAGGTGACAGGAAGCAGGGTGGCATTGGGGTGTGTGGAGGGGAGAAGAAGGCATGAATGGGGAGTCGGACGGACCCTTCTTCCATTAACATACTGTGTTAACCGTGCACAACAAGGGACACATTCAATCCAGGCATCATCGCCGCTACGATGGTAGTGAGAGACTGGTGGTGAGCCTCAGAGCCTGAGAGGCAGTGCGGGTATGCTGGGCCCTGGGTGTGGCAAAGCAGCGAATGCGCCCACATTGCAATGTGGAAAATAAATCTGCGCACGCTGCTTGCCGTGCACAGCCCCAACCAACCCCCCGCAGATTTGGTGACGAGCGAGCCTGAACCAAAACTGAATCCAGGGCTAGCCCAGTACTGTCTGATCCATCCAAGCAGCCCGGGCCGGCCTGCAACTGCGCAACAGTCAATAGCCACACACTACTCCTCCTGGCAACATGATCATGATGATCAAACTAAGGGCCCCTAACTAATGGCCGCGGCCCCTCATCATCTGATCATGATCATCAGACCGGAGAGACCGGGACCCTCACCAATCAACATAAAAAGAAGTAAATCAGTAATCCCGGCGCCTGCGCCTGCCAGGCTCACCTGCGCTGCGCAGCTTTATTCACGTTTTTAAATGATGATTAGGCTGCCGGCCTACCCCAGCAGGCCATTATGATCAGACCACCCAACAAATAAATAATCAACATAAAATGTTAAGCAGACAGTAATCACGGCGCCTGCGGCCTGCCAGGCCCTGCCCCCTGCCCTGATGCAGATGATTAGGCCGCCGGCCTACCCCAGGCCGTGCACCGGCGCCCCTCACCTGTTGAGCTGGTCTGCAGTTGTAGTCAGTCTCTACGTCTACCGAGTCAGCCAACCTCAGGTCCGACGCCCTTTACTTTCACCGGCGGCGTTTAAGTTCAACCACAACCACCAGTTACTTGGTGGTGAGCACGACGACGAGAATGATGCGACCGTGGCCATGTGGGTATGCTGGGGCGTGCCGTGGCAAGTGAACGCGCGCGCATTCAATTGCAAAATCTGCGCACGCGTCACTGCCTCTGCCGCGCACAGCCCCAACCCCAACAGAAGAAGAAGACCAGCCCAGCCCAGGGCCCAGGCAAACCAAAGCCCTGCCCAACTCAGTGTCCCACCCACCGGACCACAGGGCCGGCAACACTGATCCGCGTGACCTCCTCCGCTGGGCCGGCCCGGCCCGGAAATCTGTTGTCAGTCAATGAAAAACACTAGAGGAGTGAGGAGGAGAAATTGAGTCGGACTAGTCACCATTAAGAAGACAGTAAGTTGTTCAGAGTCATGACTCATCATGATCAAACAACACAACCAGTACGGGTAACTAAGTGACAGCAGCTGAGCCAGCAGCACACATGCTCTGACGAAATCATGTAACTGACGTGCGGACGGTGCACTCACTTAATGGGATGCGTGACTCACTGTGTAGACCCGGCCCTGATAATTAGGTGCCGGTGCTAAGCACCGGCAAGCCCCGGCACAAATTAAGCCCTGTATTTACCTTATATATAGACACATAGTAACCTATAAGTCACTTCTATGGCAGGCCTTAACAATCCTGGACGCAGAGTGCTTGGTTTTATGTGAGAGGGTGCCCTAGCATGAGCTGAGCCCCTGTGCAGCTTTTGGAACCATGTCCTTATAGCTGTTCTATGATATAGCCATACCATATACTCTTAAGTGCATTATAAATCCTCGCAGTTAATGCTAACTTTGGTTTTCCTTTATCAAAACATGTTGTGTAAGGTGTCAAAGATTTTGAAATACTACCCCCGCCAATTCTGGCAGCGGGGGTAGCATTCCACCCTTCTAGGGGGAGAAGACATGTTGGTTACTGCTTTACCCGGTTAAAGTTAAACAGAGCCTCAGCATCACAAAATGGATGCTGCTGCCACAGACACGAGTCTGACCTCCTGCTGCTGGACGAAACTCCGGCAGGGGAGGCCTGGACAATAGGTTTCCTGCCTTGGGAGGTGCTAGCACCTCCCCAGACAGGCTTTTAGTGTATTGGGGCAGGGAGGGCTGCAAAATGAGACACTGCCTGGGGCACACAAGGTGCTCCATGCATAGCCCACTTCAAACCAGTTGCTGGGGCACTCCAGCCCCGCTCTGGTGCGAAACTAGACAAAGAGAAAGGGGTGTAGCCACCCCTTCTCAGGGTCTACCCATAGGAGGGACCTAGCAGGTTATCCAGACCCTTAGATTAGTATAAAGATAGGAGCTGTGTCTAGAGACATTGGATTATCCTGGACTGAAACTCTGAAACGAACTCTTGGACCTTCGACTTTCTACATAAACTAGAAGACGGAAGACATCTCCCTTGTCGTCAAGGAGTGATCACCCTGTTCAAACAGGCACCACCAGTGACTTGCCGGTTTGCTTTGTCGACACTCCCGACGGAACCCGAAGACTCAGCTACTCAGGACTGGACTTCCAGACTTCTTAGACTCCGACCCACATCCACAGCAAAGCTGAGACCCGTGGCGGACACGAGAGACGTGGGATCAGATTCCCTGAACATCCTGCAAATTTCTAACTGCATCGACTCCTGAGGTAATTCGCAGTTGTGCATTGGCGTAAGAGAAGCCCCAGACCCGAGCGCCATTTGCACTGAAGCTCAGTCCTCCACACTCCACGAGTGCCGCGTGGGGCCCGCTCCTGCATTTCAGCCTGATGCGTCTTCCCGGTTGCTAGCCCGTTGGCTAGTGAGCCCCCTGAAGGCGAACCGTTGAAATCATCTTGCTTTCCTGATTGCTCCAGGCTTGCTCCAGCTTCCCTGTAAAGGAGAAGCCCCTCAGACCTTGCTGCTCTGACCTGAAGCCAATCTTCACTTCCTGCGTGGGTTGCGGTTGCCAAGGCTTGTTGGGTCCAATCCGGATACCAACACTGCAGTCAACTAGATCCTTTGTGGGACAGCTCGAATCCAGCTCCTGGTCATCGTCATTACTTCCTGGTCCTCGTGGCTGCAGAGACAAGCTTCACCTCTTCAGCTGTTTGCATCGTGACATCACCTGGTTCCTTCCTGGTCACTGGCTAGTGACCAAGACTCTGTCCCCTCTGCTTTCAGGTTCTTCAGTTTTTCGATCCACCCTTGGATCCACCTGGACACTCTTCCTTCGGCCGCCTGCAGCACTTATTTTGAAGGTCTCCATTGAAAGCATCGACGAAACCCGACACAAAAAGACACCTATGCACCCGACATCCCTGGGTGAGGTAACTCGAGTACTCCGGTGCTCCCGTGGGTATTGACTATCCAAGTGTCCTAGTTTAAAGGGGTTTCACCGTAGTCCACCCGGAAGTGTCCTTAATCAGTAACTTTGTGACTTCTTCGTTCTCCATTGTAAGTCAATGGTAACTCGCGACTTTTGTTCCCACACTGCACGCGTCTCCCGTGGGTCTCCTACTTCCTAACCTTTGGTTCTGTAGTGTAGCCCCAGCAATCCCCTAGGCCCTAGGCCTATTCACCATTCCTGAGTGGTTCTTATACCACTTACTTAGTATATGGTTGGTGAGGCCCCTAGGGCAGAATTGTATTTGTGCAACTTATAGTATGCTTAATGAGTAACTTGTAACGTATCTCGAACTCTGACCTCATAAAGAGTGCAGAGGGGTTGTGTTAGTTATAAATAAATATGTATTTGATATATACCTTGTGTGGTGTCCTTTCATTTGGTATTCAATGGATTATATATGGTAAAACAGCTGGCTTCACATGCTCTCTGAAGTTTTAGCCTAAGACTGCTGGTCCATGCTACTACCAGGATAGCTTGTCTATAAGGTTGACTTTACAACCACCATCAATAAGGGTCGTTTAGACTGGTGCAAGGTGCCCACTAGAATAGTGGACATCATATGCCAGGCTAACTTCTCACATAGTATAGCAATTCGTATGGTAAAATATAATGAACGAAAATGAGTATGAAGTAAAGTGTGGGTGTTGGAGCCAGTGGCCCCAGCAGCACTCCAAGACAAATGGTCTGGACCCCACACAATTGTTGAGCAAAAGGGAGAGGTAACCTACTTGGTTGACCTTGGAACTCCCAGGAGCCCCCACAGGGTGCTTTATGTCTACATATTGAAGGCATATGTTGACAGAGCAGACATGGGCTTGCTCATGGCTACAAATGAGGGACAGGAGGAGGAGAGTGACCCTCTCCTCAGAACCCTGATGATGGTTCAGTTGATGGAGGGGCCTTGGCAGGCAGCCTCACTGACCAACAGCAGCAGGACTGCAGACAAGTTCTACAGTCCTACAGACATATGTTTTCTCTGACTCCAAGTCAGACAAGCTGGTGCACCCATGAGGTGGACGATGGTGACAGTCTGCCTGTGAAGAGTAAAATCTACAGGCAACCTGACCATGTCAGGGACTGTATCAGGACAAAGGTCCAAAAGATGTTGGAGTTGGGGGTTATTGAGCCCTCAGAGGGCCCTTGGGCCAGTCCTGTAGTCCTGGTGCCTAAACCTCACACCCAAGATGGTAAGAGAGAGATGAGGTTTTGTGTGGGCTACAGAGGTCTCAATGCTGTCACTAGGACAGATGCCCACCCAATACCAAGGGCATATGAGCTCATTGACAGATTGGCGTCTGCCAAGTGATTGAGCACATTTGACTTGACAGCTGGCTACTGGCAAATCAGACTAGCTGAGGACGCAAAAGCCAAAACAGCATTTTCAACCCCAGAAGGACATTATCAATTTGTGGTAATGCCCTTTGGTCTGAAGAATGCACCTGCCACATTCCAAAGGTTGGTGAACCAAGTCCTCTCAGGTCTGGATGACTACTGTGCAGCTTATCTTGATGATATTGCTGTCTTTAGCTCCACTTGGGAAGATCACCTGATCCACCTGAAGAATGGTTTGGAGGCCCTGCAGAAGGCAGGCCTAACTATCAAGGCTACCAAGTGCCAGATAGGGCAGATTAAGGTTGTGTACCTGGGCCACTTTGTAGGTGGGGATCAGGTTCAACCACTGGAGAGCAAGATCCAGACCATAAAGGATTGCACTCCTCCAACCACCCAGACACAGGTCAGAGCTTTCTCGGGCCTGTCTGGTTACTACAGGAAGTTTGTTAAGAACTGTGGGTCCATTGTGACTCCTCTTAATGACCTCACCTCAAAGAAAATGCCAAAGAAAGTTCAGTGGACAGTAAGCTGTCAAAGGGCATTTGATGACCTGAAGAAGGCCATGTGCACTGCACCTATTCTGCAAAGTCCAGATTACTCCAAAGAATTCATTGTTCAAACAGATGCTTCTGAGTTGGGTGTGGGAGCTGTTCTTTCACAATTGAATAAAGTTGGTCAAGACCAGCCAATAGCTTTTATTAGCAGAAGGCTGACCCCTAGAGAGAAACGTTGGTCAGCTATTGAGAGGGAGGCCTTTGCTGTGGTTTGGGCCCTGAAGAAGCTGAGGCCATACTTATTTGGAACTCACTTCAAGATTCAGACAGACCATAAGCCCCTCTTGTGGCTAAATCAGATGAAGGGTGAAAATCCCAAATTGCTTAGGTGGTCCATTTCCCTACAGGGGATGGACTTTATAGTGGAACATAGACCTGGGACTGACCATGCCAATGCAGATGGACTCTCCAGATATTTCCACTTAGAACATGAAGACTCAACTTGTCAAGGTTAGTTTAATGTCCCTGCATTGGGGGGGGGGGGGGTGTAGGAAAGTAGGGTCTGCTTCCTATGGTCACCCCCACTTTTTGCTGTGATTTTCTGGTTTTTCAACTTTAGTGTGGCTGTGGGCCTGCTAATCAGACCCACAGCCCAGCTGTTCTCTCTCTAAATTGATACCATGTACTTTAGGTACATACCTGATTGGGTATTGGGTCACATTTGTGAGCCCCTGTATAGTGTACCATAGGTACCCAGGGCATAGGTGCATCCAAGACCTACCAAGGGCTGCAGCATGTATTATGCCACCCCTTGCTGGCCATCCAAACTGACACCACAGGCTGATCACTCAGCTTGGGTAAGGTGAGGTAATCACCCCTTACTTAGATATAGTATATCTATATCTACCTTATATATAGAGACATAGTAACCTATAAGTCACTCCTATGGCAGGCCTTAACAATCCTGGAAGCAGAGTGCTTGGTTTTATGTGAGAGGGTGCACTAGCATGAGCTGAGACCCCTGCAGCTTTTGGAACCATGTCCTTATAGCTGTTCTATGATATAGCCATACCATATACTCTTAAGTGGAGAAGTGTGGCTCAATGGTTAGAGCGGCAGACCCTGATGCAGAGGTCTAGCCCGGGACCAGGGTTCAATTCCCTGCCTCGGCGGGTCTTGGGCTCCAAAATTCCCCGGGCCTGATAATTCTCGCCTCGGTGCCTATTCCAATCATGGAGTCCCACTCTGCAACTCTGGGAAATAGCTTGCTTAATCTCCGCAACGGCCCCCACAACGCTAAGGATGCCTGGCCTCCACCTTGGGGGTGCCAGGAGTTGACACCTCACAGGGAAAGCCAGGATGGGTTCCACAGCGGTATTCGTACAAGTGCCTTGAGACCTTTGCGGGTGAGTAGTGCGCTATACAAGTATCAATTTACATTTACATTTAACTGCATTATAATCCTCGCGGTTAATGCTAACTTCGGTTTGGCTTGATCAAAACATGTAGTGTAAGGTGTCAAACACTTTGGAATACTAACCCCCCGCCAATTCTGGCGGCGGGGGTATCATTCCACCCTTCTAGAGGGATTGTAGTGTAGTTCCTATATTCCCAATAGGCTCTGCGCATTGGAATAATATATTCAGCAGTGTAGACGTAGGACTGAGGTTATCTAGGTCTCTACTGACTATATTAGACTTAAGGTTTGCCAGCTAGCTCAGAGGTCACTAGAAACTTTCTCGAATAAACGAGGAGGAGTTTAACCTCCCTGGATAGACAAGAAGGGATTAGCTTCTGACAACCATAAAACATGACAACTTTGCTCTCCCTGAATAAGAGTGTATCTCTAGAGTCGTGTGAAAACAATAGACAGCTATTTCACTCATTCAAATGTGCGTACTTAGTTTCACCAGAATGCAGAGAAAAGAGAGACGGGCGTTTTCAATAAAAGGTGTTATTTATTGAGCAGTCTTCTTCCTCATACAAGAGAAATGAATTGCCACAATTGTAATACTCATGGTAAAGTAAAGTGCGTACAGTAAAAGGAGGATTATAAAATAATACTGTAAAAGCATTGATATGGTTTCTTAGCCATATGATACTTTAAAATAGATAAAATATATACATACATATATACATTGACTAATCGTACTCAACTGGTGCTTCTAAATACGCCTACCCCGGTGTACCTGACCTAAGCCTAATACGTGGGAAGGAGTAAGTAAGTAGCAGTTTAAGTTAAGTTTGTTTTGCCAAGAATCTGACTCAAGAATTCTCTGTAAGGGTTTAGTCAGTTCCGTACCTGGGTAATAGAAAGCAGGAGGTCTTGTATCTCTTTCTCAGGACTCGATATCCCAGTAACCCGCGAAGGTATCTAGAAACACCAGAGCTGGATTTCTCGGCAGGAGAAAAGACAGCGTCTCTCTCAGTGCGTCAAGGAGGAGGGGCCGCGTCCGTGGGCTCTCGCATCAGCTGGGCTCTCGGGCAAGTAGATAGCTGCTCTGCTCCAGAATCACCACCGTGTGTTTGCTTAAGGCAACGTTGGTATATTTATACCTGAATGGTGCCTGGGTTTGACGTAAGGTTGGACATAAGACGTCAATAAAGATGTCACTAAGAACTGGCCGTTCTTACAGTGCTTTACAGGAGTTCTAGGACGAAATCAAAACAAAAGCAAGGGGGATTTCCCAGGTTGCTGGAGGCTTGGTTTTGTTTAGAGAACTCGGTGTGCTTACTAGGGGGCCGGAGAAGTAGCCTTGCTTAATGTGACAGCATGTGCTACGACTGAA
This sequence comes from Lissotriton helveticus, assembly GCF_964261635.1. Lineage (NCBI taxonomy): Eukaryota > Metazoa > Chordata > Amphibia > Caudata > Salamandridae > Lissotriton > Lissotriton helveticus. The sequence continues at coordinate 1,208,226,732 of NC_136068.1, forward strand.
TTATGGATATGATTATTTTGCCGTTGTATGGATATTATTGATTATAACTGGACAAGGGCATAAATTAGGAATATCGATTCAGGTTCCTAGATAAAACACTACAGGATAAGCCATGTTGGTTACTGCTTTACCTGGTTAAAGTTAAACAGAGCCTCAGCATCACAATATGGATGCTGCTGCCACAGACACGAGTCGGACCTCCTGCTGCTGGACAAAACTCCGGCAGGGGAGGCCTGGACAATAGATGTCCTGCCTTGGGAGGTGCTAGCACCTCCCCAGACAGGCTTTTAGTGTATTGGGGCAGGGCGGGCTGCAAAACGAGACACTGCCTGGGGCACACAAGGTGCTCCATGCATAGCCCAGTTCAAACCAGTTGCTGGGGCACTCCAGCCCGCTCTGGTGCGAGACTGGACGAAGAGAAAGGGGTGTAACCACCCCCTTCTCAGGGTCCACCCATAGGAGGGACCTAGCAGATAATCCAGCACCTTAGATTAGTATAAAAATAGGAGCTGTGTCTAGAGACATTAGATTATCCTGGACTGAAACTCTGAAACGAACTCTTGGACCTTTGACTTTCTACATCACCTAGAAGACGGAAGACATCTCCCTTGTGGTCTAGGAGTGACCACCCTGTTCAAACAGGCACCACCAGTGACTTGCCGGTTTGCTTTGTCGATGCTCCCGATGGAACCGGAAGTCTCAGCTACTCAGGACTGGACTTCCAGACTTCTGGGACTCCGACCCACACGAGAGACGTGGGATCAGATTCCCTGAACATCCTGCAAATTTCTAACTGCATCGACTCCTGAGGTAACTCGCACTTGTGCATTGGGGTATGAGAAGCCCCAGACCTGAGTGCCATTTGCACCGAAGCTCAGCCCTCCACACCCCACGAGTGCCGCGTGGGGCCCGCTCCTGTATTTCAGCTCGACACGTCTTCCCGGTTGCTAGCCTGTTGGCTAGTGAGCCCACTGAAGGCAAACCTTTGAAATACTCTTGCTTTCCTGGTTGCTCCAGGTTTGCTCCAGATTCCCTGCAAAGGAGAAGCCCCTCAGACCTTGCTGGTCTGACCTGAAGCCAAACTTCACTTCCTGCGTGGGTTGCGGTTGCCAAGGCTTGTTGGGTCCAATCCGGATACCGACACCGCAGTCAACTAGATCCTTCGTGGGACAGCTATAATCCAGCTCCTGGTTGTCGTCGACGCCTCCTGGTCCTCGTGGCTGCAGAGACAAGCTTCACCTCTTCATCTGTTTGCATCGCGACATCACCTGGTTCCATCCTGGTTCCTTCCTGGTCACTGGCTAGTGACCCAGACTCTGTCCCCTCTGCTTTCAGTTTCTTCAGTTCTTCAATCCACCCTTGGATCCACCCGGACACTCTTCCTTCGGCCGCCTGAAGCACTTCTTTTGCAGGTCTCCATAGAAAGCATCGACGAAACTCAACACGAAAAGACACCTATGCACCCGGCTTCCCTGGGTGAGGTAACTCGAGTACTCCGGTGCTCCCGTGGGTATTGACTATCCAAGTGTCCTAGTTCAAAGGGGTTTCACCGTAGTCCACCCGGAAGTGTCCTTAATCAGTAACTTTGTAACTTCTTCGTTCTCCATTGTAAGTGAATGGTAACTCGTGACTGTGTTCCCACACTGCACGCGTCTCCCGTGGGTCTCCTACTTCCTAACCTTTGGTTCTGTAGTGTAGCCCCAGCGATTCCCTAGGCCCTAGGCCTATTCACCATTCCTGAAGTGGTTCTTATACCACTTACTTAGTATATGGTTGGTGAAGCCCCTAGGGCAGAATTGTATTTGTGCAAATTATAGTATGCTTAATGAGTAACTTGCAACGTATCTCGAACTCTGACCTCATAAAGAGTGCAGAGGGGTTGTGTTAGTAATAAATACATATATATTTGAGATATACCTTGTGTGGTGTCCTTTTATTTGGTATTCAAGGGATTATATATGGTAAAACAGCTGGCTTCAGATGCTCTCTGAAGTTTTAGCCTAAGACTGCTGGTCCATGCTACCACTAGGATAGCTTGTCTATAAGGTTGACTTTACAACCACCATCAATAATGGTCGTTTAGACTGTTGCAAGGTGCCCACTAGAACAGTGGACATCGTATGCCAGGCTAACTTCTCACATAGTACAGCAATTCATGTGGTAAAATATAATGAACGAAAATGAGTATGAAGTAAACTATGTATTTCTGAAAAGTGCACAGGATACTGACTTTGGCAACAGTGGCTATTTGTACACCTCTACGTTTGGGGTTACTCATGCTATCATATGGGTCAGAGGGCATTTTGCAAAATGTCTTCTTTCTTCCATATTGGCATATATTTGGAAGCTAAAGATGCAATGAAATCTTATTGCCATCATCCATAGGTCACTCCTACCTGAATGTCTGCTTTCTAACTAAAAGAGGTCGCTATAAAAATGAGGGTAAGCTAAGCTTTGACTGTCTGTTAGGTCTCTGTCTTACTCAGATTCCTGGCTAATACCACACGCCGGTGCCAGGTGAACATTCACTATCACCTCTCGGTGGCAGCCTGCTGATGCTGAGGAAGACATGTCTTTAATGCACTACCTGCACTAAACATATGGAAGACAGAAACCCTATCCAGCTGCCAGGCCCATCTAAAAAAAAAAAATTACCAGTAGAAGGGGAAGCAGAATGGTGAAGGGATGATGAGTCAAAAAGAGAACAGGCGGGTGCTAAGGGATAAAGAGCAAGGAATCACATGAACTTTCTTGGAGTGGTCAATTACAATAAAAATATTGATGAAAGAAATCTACTGACATTCTAAGGTAAGCATTTAGCCAAGATATAACCAGAGCATTTTAACCATTGCAGATCGCTAAACAAAGAGGCATATTTACAAACCCCTATCACCACCACAATGTCAATTTTCACGATGTTGTGGTGGCGATAGGGGCTTAGCCTTATTTACAAGGTAGCGTTAAGCCATGTTAGGCCACTTAATGTGGCTTAACACTACCTTGTAAATAAGGCTCCCTTTCATGCTATACTTAGCGTGAAAGGGGTGGGCAATGGGTGTTGAGAATGGGCTTTCCATAGCAACACCCATTGATTTTGACGGTGCCCCCTATTTACAAGGGAGGCATAGATAGGAGGAAGCGCCAAAATTAAGAACAAGGAAAACCTGGTCTTAGCTTGGTGAAACGAGGAGAAATGTTTATTTTCTCCTAGTTTTTGCTGTTTCCATGTGTGCTACGTTGTGCAGCACACACAGAAACAGCAAAACGCCATTGATTGGCTACGTGCAGCACGGTGTCCCTTCCTGCACATCTACAATCGTTTTTAAAAAAAATTACTTTTTGCAATGTCTATGTTTGCTGAATTAAGCAGCACACATAGAAGTTACAAAACAGCATTTAAAGATTGTTTATGTGCAGGAAGGGAGACACTTCTGCACATAAACAATCTTCCCCTCAACGCAGACACCCTTGATCTAGGTCTGAGGTATTTATTGTGAAAAGTACTTCCAAAACCAATAAACATTTAGGTGTGAATTATTTCTCTATAGTAAAGCCTGCAGATAGGTATTTTGTTGCATGGAATCTCAAAGATAAAGTATTAGGCAAGGATTTTGACGTTGGCCACCAATTATGTAGATCATGGGGGGTTTCACTGTTATGATTTGTTGGGGGCCCTGTTAAGGGGAGTTCTACATTGTTTTGCAAGCTGTATTTTTCTACATATTTATAATTTTATAACTACATGCATGATAGTTGGCAATTTATGTGCACTTGAATAGGTCCGTGTTGGGTAAAAAGGGTAAAGCCAAAGCCAAAGGGGTAAAAACTTCAATATGTCATTGAGAAAAAAATTGCAGATTTCATAGGTTTGATCTGTTTATTATGGAAGAGTGTTATATATCTAGCAGGCCTAACTTATATATTGTGAAAAGCATGCATTCATGACAATAAACTTTTATACATTGATTGGTATAACACTGTGTGAAAGCATATAGGCAGCAACATTGCTACACTACATTTTCACAGTTTACTCTAATAGGTAGGGTTTTTTTGGTGATGGTGATCTACCCAAAGAAACTGTGGGTAAAGAAAATATACACTGCAATAATCCTTACTAGGATCTCTTGGAAGAGATAATATTTTGTTTTCCCAAATATATTTTTATATACATTTGTACTGTTATGATATGCCAGATGGTTGCATCGTGGAAAGCTTATGCTCAGTACAATTGGCCTAAGATGGTTATGGTGACACTAGATGTTGTGTTATGTGAATATGTAGAGCATGGTTAATCATCCAGGAGCGCATCCACGTGCTGAATAGGGCAGGCCTCAGGGGGGAGGAGATCATGCCTGTTTCGTCTGGAAGAGTCATTTCTTGAAGTTCCTTTCAGAAGTCCATGATGGAGAGGGAGGTTCTGAGGTGTTTTAGGAGGTTGGTCAAGGTCTTGGCTGCAAGGTATGTGAACGAGCATCCTCTGCTTCTGGTCTTCTTGATGCGAGCAGGAGTGCTTTTTCCTGGGACTCAGACTGAGAGTGTCTGGTGGGTTGGTAGAAGTTGAGGCAGTGGCTGAGGTAAGCTGGACTGGTGTTGAGGAGAGTTTTGCAGGCGTGGGTGAGTAGCTTGAACTTACCTCTTTTCTTGACTGGGAGCTAGTGGAGATAGCTGAGGTGTGGAGGGATGTGGTTATAGTTGGATGTTCAGGATGGGTCTGGCGGTGGCGCTCTGGATGGTTTGGAGTTGGCGTAGGACTGTAAGATAAAGACAACATGCCTAATTGTTTTTTATGAAAAGTTACACTAAAGGCAGTAGGCCAACCATTGATTGTGAAAAGCATATATTAAAATCAATAGGCATTTAAAGGTTGTTTATTAGCACTTTCAAGACTGCATGTAGGGTTTTTGTAACATGGAATCTCATAGATTACCTTAGAGGGCAAAGGTTATGGTGTTGGTAACCGACTCTGACAAATCAAACCCTGGGAGTAGAATTTCCCTGTGAGAATTCTTGTTGGGCCTTATTGAGAGGGGCTGTATATTGCTTTGCAAACTGTATTTCTGTACATATTTATAATGTTGTAAATGTATGCTTTATGTTTGCTAGCTTCTGTGTGCTTCTGTAGGCCTGAGTTGTATATCGTTTCTAGCCATTGCTAGAAACGATATACAGCTTCCACTGTATGGTCATATATGCAAGCGGCTAAGCAAGGGGATACAGTGCAGGCTGCAACCACATCAGCGGCTAATACGATTACGAATGGGGAGCTGAGTGCTGCGCCGCTGGGGAGTCCACTCGCTGCTCCGGTCATTTCACTGGTTCCCAGCACGCCCTCTGCCACCCCGCAGGGGTGCATCCTGCTGCCAGCCCTTTGCCTGTTCCCCTGCCTTCCCCTGTCCCTGCGATCTCCACCGCACCGCTCCTTTCCGGGCGATGCTCCTTGGCTTGGCAGGTACCACAAGCTGCCAAAGAGGGTATTTGGAAAAGGGAGTTTATTGATATCTTTACCCTCCTTATGTTGGGTCAGGAAGGCATGGACGCTAGAAAGTTTGGGGCAAAGGAAGATGACAAAAAGGTAAAGTATCAGCCATGGCCTGAAAAGAACATTGCTAATTGGCTAGAAGCTATCTCCATTTTAGCGTCTGTCACCATGGAAAGATTTCCTGAACAGGGCCCAGGCCTGGTACAATATTCTAGGAGTATTCACAATGAGGCCTTGAAATGGGGTGGTAATGGATGGATCAATTACGATAGGGAATTCAGAAGGAAAATGTCTCAGTGCCCAGAGATGAACTGGGATCAAAAGGAAGTGCAGCTCTGGATGGAGCACATAGGAGCACGGGGTCAGCTTTCAGTTGGAGCAACAGGTAGTCTTCCCAGTGGGCAGTCTTCTACAGGGGGGTCCTCTCATTTTTGGGGTAAGGGTAAACATGCCTTTCGTGGAGGCCGCAGAGGGGGTGGGTCCAGAGGTGGCTTCAAGCAATCCCACCCGGGCACTTGCCGTCTCTTCAACAATGGGTCTTGCTCCTGGGGTATGACATGCAAATTCGTACATGCCTGTAACACTTGTGGGGGACCCCACCCCGCAACATCAGCTTCTTGCCACTCTAAGCAGAGCTCCCAGCCAGCAAGTAAAGGAGGACAGTAATTTGGTGACAGGCAGCATGTCTCCTTTTCTGGCTACTCCTTACACGCTTTCAGACCCTCCCCCGTTGCAGCTAAGCGAACATGCTGGGCGCTCTCTTTCTTCAGTTTCACCCTCTCCGCCACCTATCTTTCACCAGCTAGCGCCACTAGGAGGGTCCCCTGTGAACCTTGACAACATCACTCCTTTGCTCAGGCGCTATCCTTTAGAGGCAGACAGCCGCTTGTTGTTGTTCGGTTTCCACGAAGGTTTTAAGATCCCTTTCACAGGTGCTCTGGGGAGCAAGGATGCTGACAATCTTAGATCTGCCAAGGAGCAACCAGAAGTGGTGAGGGCGAAGGTGGAGAAAGAGAGAGCTTTGAACAGAATAGGTGGTCCTTTCCTGCACCCACCTCTAGAGAATTTTGTTGTATCTCCCCTGGGGGTCGTGTCAGAAAAAGAACCAGGTGCCTTTAGACTCATCCACCACCTTTCCTACCCTAAAGGGACTTCAGTCAATGATGGGCTAGAGGAGGGAGCATGCTCTGTGTCTTATTCCACGCTGGACGTAGCATTGGATCTGGTCAGGAGGGCGGGCAGAGGGGCCTTGTTAGCCAAAGCAGACATTGAATCAGCTTTCAGGTTACTACCAGTCCACCCGAGCAGCTATCACATGCTAGGTTTCAAGCTAGACGGCATGTTTTACTATGATAAATGCATGCCCATGGGTTGCACTGTGTCCTGTGCTTACTTCGAAGCTTTGAGTTGTTTCTTGCAATGGGCACTCCAAGACACATACGGTGTTGAGGGGGTAACTCATTACTTGGATGACTTTTTGTTCATCTGGAGTGACGGGACACAACTGTGCTCTCAGGCCCTGGCAGATTTTGTTCTTCTCTCAGACCACCTGGGGGTACCCCTTGCTCCGGGTAAGACATTGGGGCCAGCGCAAATTCTGACATTCCTGGGAATAGAGATTGACACGGTTGCAGGGGAGTCCAGATTACCAGCGGATACGGTGCGCGACCTGACTAACAAGATTCAGGCGCTGGTAGGACTGGACAAAGCTTCCCTGGGGTGCATCCAGGGCATCTTAGGTCTACTCAATTTTGCTGCCAGAATCATCTCAGCAGGTAGGGTTTTTGCCAGGAGATTAGCCAGGGCTACTGTTAACATAACCATAAAGCACCACATGGTGAAACTGAGCAAAGGTATTCAACACGATTTGGCCATGTGGGCGGAGTTTCTGCACAACTTCAATGGGGCAGGGATTTGAAGGGCTCCTTGGGCGGGAAGCCCTGACCTTGCCCTTTACACAGACTCCTCAGGCAGGCACGGTTTTGGGGCCATCTTAGACAGGGAATGGTGCGCTGAGAAATGGCCCAACGCCTGGATTAAGAAAAAGGTGACAACTAAGATCACCGTCCTCGAGCTCTTCCCCATCGTGGTGGCCTTTCACTTATGGCCTGCTATCCTGTCAGCCAAAAGGGTCCTGCTGTGGTCAGACAACTTAGCAGTAGTTCAGGCCATCAACTCTCACTCTGCTAGTTGCCCCCTGGTTTTATGCCTGCTGCGCGAACTGGTGCGAACTTGCCTTTACAACAATGTCGAATGCAGGGCGCGACACATTCAGGGTATCAAGAACATCGCTGCTGACGCTCTCTCTCGTTTTCAGTGGCAACGGTTCCGAGAGGCTTGGCCAAGAGCGAGAGAGGAAGCCAGCCCCTTCCCAGCACATCTCTGGTACTTTCTGAAGTGGTGAACAGAATAAGGGCCCTGGGGGAGATGTCGTTGGTGCCGAACACTAACAATAGATACAAAGCATGTGTGAAAAAATGTTGTGCCACTGTGGGGCCGTGGGAAGCCTCTGGGGCGGCCGTAGAGTTGAAAGTTCAGGCCTTTATCCTGTGGGCCAAAGATAACAAAAAGAGCCATTCTTGGATTTCAGGCCACCTAGCAGCCATTAGCCACAAGGCCAAGTTGAAAGGGCAGGCGGACCCTACCAGGACCTTTGTCATCAGGGCAGCTTTAAAAGGGTGGGCTAGAGGTGAACCCAAAGTGCCCAACAACAGATCACCTATTGATTTCATAACACTCCAGAGAATGATCTTGTGTTTGCCTCAGGTTACTTCCTCTATTTTCGAGACAACTTTGTTCGCATCTGCTTTCAGTTTAGCTTTCTTTGGCGCTTTCAGGATCTCCGAGCTGGTTGCCAAATCTAAGAATGACACGTCAGGTGTAGCATTGTTTCTGCAGGATGTTTTGGTATTAGGTGATACGCTTAAGATTACCCTGCGCCAATCCAAAACCGATCAGCGGGGAAGGGGGATAGAATTTTGGTTACAAAGCCTAGGCTCGCCCAAATTTTGCCCAGTGAGCCTTCTGACTGCTTACCTTGCCATCCGCCCATTTAGTGAGGGATAGCTCCTCTTGCATTCCGATGGCACGCCGCTCACTAAATATCAAGTGGATCATGTCATGCACGCCTGCTTGTCTTCGGCAGGTGTCTCTACGCTAGGCAAAAGGTTCAGCACTCATTCTTTCCGCATAGGTGCAGCCACAACTGCTTCCTCTGAAGGGGTACAAGTAGAGGGCATCAAACAATTAGGGAGATGGACATCAGACTGTTACAAAAGGTACATCAGACCAGACAGCAGCATGTAGTGCTCAGAGAGCACAGGATAATTTGTTAAGTTTTGTTCTGGGACTATAGGCAACAACCTGTTAATTTTGGGCGCCCTTGGCCCTGTCCCACTAACTGTGTTTTGCTGTGTATGTTTTGCAGTGTGGTTTTTCTTGCCAGTGGGTTTTATTGCATGTTTTAATAAAATACTTACATACAACACTTCTCTTTATTTACCAGGAACCACGGTCTGGGTGCTGGGCCACGAGGGGTTTCCAAGTTGGCCCTGTGGGTGGAAAGCAGGAAGTGGAATCATGGGTTTAGCAAAACTCATTTTGTGTGGCGAGGAATTGCTGGCTTGCTTGGAGTGGGGTGCTGGGCTTACTAACACAAGAATTACAAGGGAACGCCCACCCCCCAGACGTGCTTATCCTGCACCTGGGAGGGAATGACTTGCCTATCCTAGGTAAAAGGTTCCTCCTGAGGGACATGAAAGTGAACATTACCAAGATCAGCAACTTATTAGGACCTTGCGAACTATGGTGGTCTGAGATCACACCACGCCGGGTTTGGATAGGTGCTCGCTCTGGGCAAGCGATTGAAGTGGCGCGAAGGAAGGTAAACTGCGCAATGCGGAAATTCGCAGAGCTGATGGGCTATGGCTTCATTCGACATGGGGAACTCCACGCCAAAGCCACTGGTTGCCTTGACGAGGAAGGAGTCCACCTTTCCAAAGTAGGCATGGATTTATTTCTGTTGGACATTCAGGCAGCCCTTCTTTCAGCAGGCTGCGTCTAGGAAGGTTAGCTCAGGTGGGGGGCCCTGTCTGCGACGGTCGCCACATCCAGGGCTGTGGAGGAGTTACAGGATGATCCAGAGGCGAAAGGTACTCAGGAGTACCCTATGCAGAAGCACAAAGGGTGCTGAGGCCAAATATCCCCGGGAGATCTGTGCGGTGGACCCTGGGGGTGCAACGGCACCCCGTTATCCTACGGGCGGTCGCTTGAACGCTCCGCCCCTCGTAGGGGGGGCTGTGAGCTAGAGGGTGGACCAATGGTTCACCGGACAGGGGAGGGGCTATCCTCTCACCACAACCGCTAAGCACCGTCTGGCCAAGGCCGCGGGCTGCTTGGCCTATCAGGTGGCTAGCTGCGAGGGGCGGCTTGCCTTTGGATCATCTGTAAGTTAACCCACCATGTTTTGGCATAAGTATGCTAATAAACCTGCAGCTACGTTTTTCCCAACAACAAGTTGTCTTGTCTGTTTATTTATTGATGTACAACATGATTATTGGGGGGTTGGTGTGCGGGCCAATATTGGCACTATGCAGGCTGCCCGACTCGTCTATTTTCTATTTCTATTTAACCCATTTGTAAAGCGCACGTAGACCAAGGTTTCATGGCGCTGATCAGAGTAGGGTGTGGACGGAGACTAATTCACTTTAGTTCATTCATGTGCCTGTGTAAACAGCCAAGTCTTAAGTTGTCTTCTGAACTGAAGTAGCTCAGAGCAGGAACGGATCTCAAATGGCAACGTGTTCCAAAGTTGTGGCGCCAGGAATCCAAAGCGACGGCCACCATATCGCTTTTTCTTAAACCTGGCGCTCACTAACAGGTTTTGATGTTTGTAACGGAGATCACGAATGGGGATGTGCCTGATTATCAGATCGTTGATGAAAATGGGACTGTAGCAGTTCAAGGACTTAAATGTTAAGCAGGCAGTTTTGAAGATTGACTGTTGAAGCAATGGGAGCCAATGCAGTTGTTTTAGTAGGGGTTTGGCCGATTGCCATTTGGGTAGTTGGTAGATCAATCTCGCGGCCTGGTTCTGTACCAGCTGGAGCCTCTTTATCTGATACAGGGGAAGACCCAGGTAGATGGAATTAGCATAGTCCAGGTGAGACAGGACAAGTCCTATCACAACCTGGATCAGTGCTGCCTGGGTGAGCAGATGGTGGATCTTCTGAATCTTACGTAACTGGAAGAAACACTTCGAGACCACTGAACCCACTTGGGTGTTTAGCGAAAGATCGCGATCGATGTTAACCCCTAAACTTTTTACAGCAGAGGCCGGTTTGGGCAGAGGACCAAGTTCTGTGGGCCAGTAGTGGGGCCCCAGTGAATGCAGCTATCTCCTATCAATAACACCTCCGTTTTCCCGGGGTTTAGTTTCAACTGGTTATGGTCCATCCAGTGACGGATGAATACCATAGTTTCCTGGAAATCGGTGATGGACTTAGTGGAGTTATCAATAGTAAAAGACAGCTGCAGATCATCCGCATAGTTAAATGTGGATACTTGCCTCTGTTTTAGAGCTTTGATTAAGGGGAGGAGGTACAGGTTGAATAGATGTGGGGACAGGGCGGATCCCTGTGGGACTCCGCAGGTGGTATTCATCCTGGGGGCAGTGAAGGTGGATAAATGAACTGCCTGCGTACGATCCTCCAAAAAGGAAGTGATCCATTTCAGGGCAGTGCCCTGAAAGCCTGCCCGTCCGACACGGTCCACCAAGATGGTATGGTCCACCGTGTCGAACGCGGCAGACAGATCTAAAAGGACCAGTGCTTGGGGGATGCTTGCATAAACCGTCCTTCGGAGCTCGTCCAGGACTGCCAGAATGACTGCCTCTGTAGAATGACCCGGTCGAAAACCAGCCTGATGGGAGTCCAGATGTCCAGTGTGTTCCATGAAATCGGACATACACTTTGCCACATGTGCCTCTAATACCTTGGCTAGGTAAGGGAGCTGAGAGATCGGGCGAAAGTTGGAGGGTTCCGAAGTGTCGGCCCCGATCTTTTTCAGCAAGGGAACCACTATTGCATCCTTAAATGATCTGGGGACACATCCTTGAGAGATTGATGAATTGAGCAAAGACAGAGCAGGTTGAGGGGAGGAAAAAAAAACCTCCCTCAATATATATGGTGGGCAGCAGTCCCGAGGAGAGCCAGATTTTACTTTGGACAGTAAAAGAAAAAATGTTTTCTCACTAATTGAGGGAAAAATGTCCATGATAGAGTTGTTCATGATAGTGTCCTTCGGTGGCTTAGTTGATGGGGGGCATATGATACTAGCTTTAATGGCTGTAATTTTATCCAAAAAGAAGGAGTTCAATTTGTCACATAGCTCGGGAGAGGGAGTGGGTTTAAGTGACAGTCTATCCGGGTTGGATAGCTCATCCACTATTGAAAAGATCTCTTTCGATTTGTTGGAAGAGGTAAGGATTCTCGAAGAGAAGTGTACAACCTTTGCTGCTTTAATAGCTTTATTGTATTTGACCTGTTCTTGTTTATAGAGGATCCTGTCCCCTGGGTCATAGCCCACTCTCCATTTCTTTTCTTTTTGGCGAAGTGCCAATTTCATTTCTTTCAATTCCTTGGTCGCCGCAGGTGACCCTCATAAGAAGGCGGACACCATAGTGCCACAAGATGGCAAGCGCACCAGCCTTCTGGTGCTCAGCGGCTGGCTGCCGCTGCAGGCACGTCACTTCCAGTAGGGGGGGGTCGGGTATTTAGGTTTCCCCCTCCCTCGGGGCAGCCTCTTTGTCGCTCCTACTGCCCTCGATGTTGCCCTCCCTGCCGCTTACCCTACATCTCACGGGGCGGGGAGGGTGCTATGCTTATAATATTTGTTATTTGTGTTGCAGGAGGAGTTACAGGATGATCCAGAGGCGAAAGGTACTCAGGAGTACCCTATGCAGAAGCACAAAGGGTGCTGAGGCCCAATATCCCCGGGAGATCTGTGCGGTGGACCCTGGGGGTGCAACGGCGCCCCGTTATCCTACGGGCGGTTGGTTACCTGGACAACCGGGGGTCGCTAGAACGCTCCGCCCCTCGTAGGGGGGTGTGAGCTAGAGGGTGGACCAATGACTCACCGGACAGGGGAGGGGCTATCCTCTCACCACAACCGCTAAGCACGGTCTAGCCAAGGCCGCGGGCTACTTGGCCTATCAGGTGGCAAGCTGCGAGGGGCGACTTGCCTTGGGATCATCTGTAAGTTAACCCACCATGTTTTGGCATAAGTATGCTAATAAACCTGCAGCTACTTTTTTCCCAACAACAAGTTGTCTTGTCTGTTTATTTATTGATGTACAACATGATTATTGGGGGGTTGGTGTGCGGGCCGATATTGGCACTAAGGAAAACTGCTGTGCGCTCGTTTGTTACCACGGCTGCAGGTGCCTTTCTTTTCCCAACAACTGGTATGTGTAGTGTCCCGGAAATAGGAGCTGCCAAACACATGCATAGCACACTCCCCCAGCTTGCATTATCCAATTAGGAAGCTTAATTCATGGAGCCGAAAGGAGTGCCGCTGCCCGCGCCGGTCACGTGGTTCCGGGGGAGGGCGCATTGGGGGCGGGCCGTGTACTTAGGCCGCAGTTGCCATGTTGCGACCTCTTTGCCGGTTCTGCCTTCCCGGCTGCCTTCTGTCCGGCCTCTGTGCCAGCTATCGCGCCTGCCTGCCTCGCTGTAGGCCCGCGGATTGCACCGTCTAGGGGTTTGTCTGGCATCGGGTGCTGTTTTTAGGGAGAGTCCTGTCCCCGTGTGGTCAGCGGCCGGTGAGTTCACATTCGGCGATTGGGGTGATTCCACTGCAGTTTCAGGCAATGTTCGGGGCATGTAGGGGAGCTTGAGTGGCAGCATTGTCGCGTTAGCGTGCTTGCTCCCCAGAGAGGCCGGTAGCGTTCGGATGTTTCGACATGTGTTGGCTGGAATGCGCAGTCTCACAATGGCTCGTGATCAGCCCCATTTTATGGGCTTCTGGCATGCTCGGGGGGTGTCGGTCGCCGGATTGGGGCCTTTGACTTGCTACGCGATGGGTTAGGGGTAGGCAAACGGTGGTGTTTGGGACTATGGCAAAGTACAGCAAAAGCTCTGTTCAGGCTTTAATTCTCTCGGAACACTTTACGATACACAGGGATAGTTTGCAAGCGTCTGTCTCACCAGCGTGAATAAGCAAATTTAATTTGGAAAGTAAGTGGCAGTCTTTGGGAGGCCACTATAATTTCGTGTTGTTTGCAGCCCCCCCCCTTTGTAATTAAAAGTGCATTGTGGGAAGGCTGAGAAGCAGCGTAGCGCAAAGTTGTGAAGGTGATGTGCGCGGGATCAGTGAGGCATTCTCTTGCTCAGACAAGTCTCCTTCTTGGGAGATGATGTGGTCTCGCTGCTAAAACATCCGACCCCGGAGCTGGGATACCACGGTTCGAGCCTCAGGGTCGGCTCCACAGCCTGTGATGTGACGCAAATCACTCAAGCACCCCGTGCATGCCGATGACAAGGATTGGTGTACATGTCTCGTGCGCGATACTGAGCTTGAATTTGTTGGCATTTACGTTCCCACAATGGTATCAGCGGAGTGCAATTGATGAATTCCTGTGTTGGGTACTTCACGTCCAAATTTTGCACGGAGAGGACAGTTGTGATGGGCATGGCGAAGCCACCAGCGTCGGTGCTGGAGCTGTAAGTGCGGGGCATGGTGCCCCCACCACACACCTGGGTGGGATGTCGGGCCCCGACTCTTTACCATGTCTGGCCCGTGGTGCGTGATGTTTGTGTGGCGGGAGTGCTCGGCGCTAGCCACCCATCGCAACCGGTGCGGTTGAGGCCCAGTGGCTGCGTCTGCCAGGGTGTTATGCCGTCTTTCAGGCGAGGATTAGCCTGATGCTCTGAGCGAGTTAACAACCTAATGTGGTAAGTTAACGAGGAGGGATTCGAAATTACGGTAGCCATTGATGTTTTAACCCTATGTATAATGTTTGGCTCAGTCGCGAGTGTCGGGTGGCTCCGCGCATGGCCATGGACTAGCTATTTATTAACCATATGACAATGTTCGAAGTAAAGGTTTCGGGCCCCCAAATAGATAATTCATTTACTAGGGCAGAGATAGTTTATTTATTCAGAAATGTCGCAACTATTCGCACCAAGTCTCTGATCGGGTAAAGGTGATTTAATAGCACGCAAGCTGGACACCGCACCTACAGACTGCTCTTTCCTGCTAAATTCTTTTGGCACTCGTGTTTTTCATCTAAGAGGCAGGTTTCGATCTCTTATCAAAGAAAGATGCCAGGGTTTTATTACTTAATCAGCGAAGGAGCTTTGACTCAAGATTGTGTCTTGTGCCCCTGGTATCCTGGACTATCAGAAGACGAGGGTTCGTGTCCTGTCAATGTTACCTGTGATGTTACATTTGGGATCATTGGCGGTTCTTAATTTCTCAGATCTGCTGTTAGGGCGTAACTAGCCTGTTGGAAAGCCTCAAAAGGGCATTTTAGGTCTAGCCGACTGTGACCTATTAATTTTCTTTCAGCTGTTCACAGACTTTCTGTATTACAAACTTCCATACATCAATCAGGCTTGCTTGAATTGGTGGTTCTGGCATGAGTGTGCTCGGTCCCTTGGAGATGCCTTGAATAGTGTGGGATGCAGCGTGCCACCCATCATGGGTCGCCTCGGCGTTATCAGGGGTGCGGTGGCATCCCGGGTCGCGTGCCGAGAGCCCCTGCACTCTCTTGAGGTCCCCATTGCACAGCGCTGGGAACGATTGCAGGCAGGGAAGTTGATGGGGCTTGCCCTAATGTTGGCGCATGGTTCGTATGGCGCTTGGCCCCTTGACAAGGCCTGGCGGTGTTGTGTGCAGGGGAACTAGCACAGGCTTGCGGCCTGTTCGGGCTGAGCATTTGGCATAGCTCGGGGAAGGGGCGGTCGCGGAACTGCTGCCCCTGAGGAGAGTAGTTGGTGCTTACGGTTCTCGCGTTGTTTAATTGTATGGTGGCCTCTGCTCTTCTTATGCAACTGAGATTTAGACCACCGGTAGGAATGCTAAGGATTGCCGGCGGTGCCCGACTAGTGCAAAGAGGCATTGGTCGACACCGCTTTGCGGGCAGAAGTGCGTCGCTAACGAGGGCTGTGGCAACGAGGGCAATATGGGAGCCAGTGAGTTGAGTAGAGGGAACAGCGCTCACTAAGCACCAGTCTTTGCCGCACTCTAATATTGGTTTTCAACCGATATAACACATTTTCCGAAATGTGCCTTATAAATGGTAGGACCGGCCTCTCGCAGGGTGAGGAGGATGTTCAATGTTGTGTTATAATGAGAGTTTCCAAGCACTAACACCTATTGCTCGTACATTTACAAACTCTGGGTGCAGTGAGGTGTTTACACCACGGGGTAGCACTGTCCCTCGGTTAAGGCCTCCAGGCACGCCAGCGTTTTGTCATTACTATTTTATGTTTTTCTCCTGCCTTTCATCACTAGCACGGTGTAGAGTAATTGAACTTTCTCGTTGTATTGCCTTGTTTGTTGGCCCCGTCTCCCCCCACGGACCTAGAAAATTTTATAATGGCGCCCACTATTATGAATGCCCGCACTAGTACCCGGGCGTGTTCAAGGCACCGTGTTTGTTTCGTTTTGCAACTTCTTCTGAGCAACCTGTTGGCAGTAGCAAATGGCGCCCAATTTATGAATGCCCCCGCACCAGCAACCGGGCGTGCTCAGGACACCTTGTTTGTTTTGCAACTTCCCCTGGGCGGACTGATGGCAGTAGTTGGCCTTGGGTCCCTAGGAACGCTTCATCCTTTATTACTCTTTTCTTGTAATTATGCAGCACTCTTCGGCTGCTGGCACTGCCCGTAGCGTGGTCGACGAGGTGCTCACCATCACTAGGTCCCCGGGTTCGCGGCTTCTATCGTCTTTCTTCGGGTGTTCATATTTTCGAGGGGAGGCCCCCCCCTTGATGCACGGGCGCATCCTAGAGACGTACTAGTCAGGGAAGCGCCGGGACTCTAATGATGATTAGGTCACTCTGGCACCAGTTTGGAGGGCGGATGACACAAGTGCACCATCGTTCGTTCAGCGGGGACTAAGCCAGGTTCAGCGGGGAACCTAGTCGGGCAGACTTCTTGCGTTCATGATGCATCGGTTTACAGTAGGCCAGTTGTATCATCCATCGGATGCAGTCAGGTATAGAAATATCCAGGAACACCAAAGTCGCGAGGATATGGCCCAGTGGTTATGTCGGTCAATTTGGTTCGCGAGTCCAGGGTCTGAGACTCGGCTGGTTTCTCATTTTGGACTTTCTTGTGGTAGTTGCCTTTGCAGGCATGCATGAATGGGTTGTAACAATTTTACTTTGCTCTTGTTGTGTGTTTGATATGCAACCCTGTCGATTTCACTTGTAATTTAGAACGACGCTGCTGCTTTCCACTTTGGGGTCAACTGGGTTATTTGTCGAGAATGCCAGAGCATCTTGGAGAAATAAATGGTGAAGTTTGAGTCCGAGGAACATCTCGAGGGAAAGGCTGAGAGCACAGAGCGGAGTGCAGCAGCAAACAAGAAATAGGCCCGTTGACATTCTCCACCCCTTCGACCGGTTTGAACGCGTTACAAATACTTTTTCATTTTTATGCTGCTTTCTGGGACTTGTAGTCTCTTCTAACAGAGACGGTTTTATGCTATGCTGTGTGCCATTATGTAGGCACATATAGGTGCTAGCAGTTGGGTCAGAGTAGCTATTTGGCAAGAACAGTACTGGTTAGGCGTAGGCTTGTGCATTGTCCCAGGGGGAGTGCACTTTTGCACTCTGGTAGTAAATGCGGTCAGCTCTACTGTAAGAGCCTTCAATGACCTACTTTTGGGTGCATTACATGAGGAAAGTGACATGGGTGCAAGTTACAATAGCGTAAAAAGTACAAGTAGAGGTACAAGACTGCAAGAAATAGAGGACACCCAAACACAAGAACAAACATTACGTAGGCAATGGTGGCACTGGTGTAAGTACCTGAACCAAACACACGGCACGAGGTAGCAATCTGTGTTACAAAAGAAAAGTAAGTGTGCACGTTATATAGAGTACGAAACACAGGTAGAAGGAGATAAGTCATATATGGCTGACTCTCATACCGCAGGGTCACACTGGGAGGACACTTCCATAGTCAAGGAGAATAGAATTTTCCTTAATGAAGGTCTTCCTGCAGATAATAGAGAGGGCAGGACAATTGGGATGCTATCAACAGGATAAGGGTCGTAGCACAGGTGGGGCAGTTTGCCGGGGTCAGGGACCCATGTTCTCCCCAGTTGCCATTCGGTCCCAGATGATGTGGGGTGCACAGGTTACACCCATGTAAGTGATACGCTGGCAGTTACCGGGTGGGGACACATTGGGTAGCCCCTGGGCATTAGTGTGACGTTCCAACCGAAAGAATCCCTGTGGAGTTGGTACAACTGGGTTTTGATGGGTAATAATCGGGGTTTCTTGCTGGAAGCTGTGGCAGAGCAAAAGGGAACCACGCACGCCTGCCTAATAATTTAAAACGCTTTACACTGGCACCAATTTGAGTAGGTCAGGTGGTACAGTAAGCAGGAGAGCCACGGCGGGCTCCGTGCTGGGAGCCTGAATGCAGTTCTGGTAGGGGCCCCAGGGGGACAACCAGGTCCTGACTGCTTGTAGGGAGAGGAACCAGTCCAAGCGTAGCGATTGCGCGAACTACCATGGCAGTTGCCTCCAGTGTGGCCGAGTACTCCAGCCAGCTGCTGGCTCTGCCCATAGGTGACATGAGGAGTAACACAGGGTAGATGTCCACCCGGAACATTGCATATATGGCTGGCTCAGGCATGCACAAGCCAAGATCTGGAGGATCCCACAAAGACTTCCGCAACCCATTGTCTTTTCGAGTCCCTTGCGGGTTGGATGGGAGTAATTACTGTAAGGGGTTTCCCTCATCCTCACTGTATTAATGATCACCAATGAAGTTTCATTCCCCCCCCCCCTTTTAGGACTCTTAGTGCATCCTGGGGATGGTAATGTCACGCAGGGCAGTTGAGACAGGGTCAGACATGGCGGGGTCGGTTAGCCTTGCTAAGCTAGGCAAGAAAGCTATAGGGTAGCCCATTCAGGTTATGCAACCTAGAAGCAGGGACTAAGCCAAGACCTGGCCGGGTTAAGATGTAGTGCTCCTCTTAGGGTTATGGACAGGTAATAACAAACAGCCTCAATTCGAAATGCAGGGTTTGCGGGCAGTGGAGGGCCCTGGGCCTGGTGCACTAGTATGTGTGCGCCCTGAGTCAGAGTGCAGTAGGGGTTAGGCAGGTCCCTAGGTGGGAGATCTGAGGCATTATAGGGGTATGGTCAGGAGACAGAGGTAGTAAGTACTCTGCATGGTTTACCGGCATGATGAGGGGCTAAGGAAGGCCCAAGTAGGTAAGCGCAGGCTGGAGGAAATCAGTGACATGCATAGAGAGGTCAGCCTGGGTTCAGGACAGGACACCACGGAACATAGCTTGGGCAGCATACACAGGCAGACGATTGCGGCAGGGGCTTAGCACAGCTAAGGCGACTACAGCAAGTTGCAAGCATGCACCAAGAGATGGAGGCTCAAGCCCATCGAAGACCGTCAATAGCGCCTGCGCCAGAGCCAGGATCTAGGCAGTGGTGGTTGCTGCCACAGCTAATTGTGGGGGTGGTCCAACCACTGAGGGAGGCGTGGGGTCAACATAACTTGACTACTTACTGCCCGTAATGGCTCAGCGAGTTAGTAATGGTGTTACCAGTTGCCCAACTGGGTTTTACATCGGGGCAGGGTGCGTGTCGAATAGCCGCCTGGGATCCAACGAATGCTCGAGAGGGTTGGATGGGCACGAGACGAATTGCACGACTAAGGCGAATACATTAGGGGCAAGCATACAATAAGAAATGGTGGCCCATGCCCTTTGCCCTTAAGATAAACCAAGTCAGATAATGACACCTGCGCCTGAGCCGGAAGGGCAGGATAGTCCCCAGGGGGGAGATGATCATTGTGGCGCTCCACAGGTCAGGGACAGCCGCTCACACTAGCTGGAGCCTGTAAGGGGGTCCCCATCGAAGCCACCATGAAAGGGTTATGGTGAGACAAGTGACCCGCAATTTTGTAGCCCGGCACCATTACTGGTATAAGTAGGGTCATAAGTGGTTAACAGGGTCTAACCATCTGCAGGTTGGCACTTCATAAAATATGCAATGTCTTAGAGGACACCTTGCACTATTCCTGCTTACCTGATGGGCCCCCGTTGCGGGCGCCAGGGACTAAAGGAACGTAACCATGAAGTTGTCAGGTCAAGGTGGCAAAGTCGGGATGGATACGTTTCTCCCGGAAATGCAGGATGCCCTTGAAGCTGTGGGAAGCAAGTAGGTAACACTGAGGTGGGGGGGCTCTGTCATCGACGGTAGCCTCCTCCAGAGCTGTGGCAGAGTTACAGGGCGATCTGGAGGCAGACGGGTACAGTAAGGGTACCTCTGCGGCAGACCGGTACAGTAAGGGTACCTCTGCCTGGCACAGTAAGGGTGCCTGAGCCAAAGACCTGGAGCCGCAGGGAGGTTCCGCGTAAACCGCGACGGCGCCCCGTTAGTCCTTCGGGCGGTTGGGGGGCCTGACCAACCGGGGGTGTGCCATACCACGCTCCGCCCTGCAAGGGGCGGGAGTAGAAGTCATGATCACGTGATCCGAAGGGGATCAGCAAAGGCTGCACTGTCCGGGCGTCGACCCACCGTGCCGGCTGGCACATAAGGCGGGAGGGGCAGCGAGGGGCTGCCTGCCCTGGATCGCCCGTAAGATAACCCAATAATACGTCATACTTTTGTTGTATGAAAATAAACCTGCAGCAGTTCTTTACCCATAACCATGTGTACCGTGTGATCATTACGGGCAAGTGTATATATGCAAGGGGGAGCGAATGACGGTGTGGGCACTATGCTGCAGTTGCTACCCTGCACTTTGTGTCAGCCCTGCATCTTCCCATTGACACTCTACTGACCACACGCTGGGTCATTTCCTAAGCACCCCATTTGAAATCCATGCACTGCCGCTTTATGCAGCCACTCCCACAAGGCTGATGTCACCCTCCTGGCTTGTGACTCGAGGGCCAGGAATGGTCCTCGCCCAGCCAGCACATGCGCAGGAGGACTTCGAGCACAAAAAAAGATTTTAAATCGTTTCACGGGGAAGCACCAAGCAGTGAGCACTTCTTTTAAAGCTGCTCCATGGTGTTCGTTCTCTCTCTTGTGTCTCCTGCCCGATGCTGGTAGTGCAACGCCCCCTTCTCTTGTTAATACTAGCCGCCAGTCAAAGGAAATATTTTGCATGTTTTGAGCGCTGTGGTCTGCCATGTTGGAAAGGCTTCTGGCTATTGTGAAAATGAGTCCACAGTCACAAGAATATATGTATTCCCTTCCTTTGTCCTGAGTCGGCGTCTCACATTGTCTATGTAGTAAAGATCTTGCCCTACATCCCACCCACCTTAAAAAAGACTGTTATTGCCGCCCTGGTAATGTCTCGGGTTGACTATTGCAACTCTCTCTATCTTGGTACGGGAGAGAAGCAATTGATCAAGCTGCAGGCTATCCAGAACTCGGCCGCCAGGGTTCTTTTGAACCTGCCAAGGCGTCACCCCACCTCCCGTGCCATTCGAGAGCTACACTGGCTGCCAATTAAGCGCAGAGTTCAGTTTAAGGCCCTCTGCCTGGCCCACAAAGCCATTCACGGAAATGGATTGGATGACCTGGCCAAACTCCTCCCGCGATATGTGCCCAACTGAACTCTAAGATCGGCCAATCAAGACCTGGTCTGTGTACCTAGAATTCGGAGAGTGCGTTGGGGTGGAAAATCTTTTTCTAATCAGGCTTCCAAACTTTGGAACTCACTGCCTGCTGAACTTCGCTCACAAGCCTCCAAACTGAGGTTCAGAAAATCCCTGAAAACATGGCTGTTTTCCCTACCCTGATTTGCCTCACATCGCCTTCTAATCTACAGCGCCAAGACGCCGCGGCATTCGAGCGCTTAATAAAAATTTCAGTCAGTCTCCATGGTCCTGATGGAGCGGGTTTATTCAAAATTCTTCTGTCTTCAATTTTAACTGTTTGC
The DNA here is from genome assembly GCF_964261635.1 of Lissotriton helveticus. Lineage (NCBI taxonomy): Eukaryota > Metazoa > Chordata > Amphibia > Caudata > Salamandridae > Lissotriton > Lissotriton helveticus. The sequence goes on from NC_136068.1 coordinate 1,208,248,362, forward strand.
AATGTCCATGGCAATGTATGCATCAGTCAGTAAATATGTGCATGCACATTTTTTCCTTTATGATTTTCACCAACCAAGTGGCAGTAGTGCATCTTTGGTGGCGTTGCTTTTAAAATGTGCCAACTGTCCATAAGCCCAATGTAGAAATAGGGTTTTCAGTTTATTAGGTGCCATATTTTGCACATCTTTCACTTTCCATTAGACTTCTTCCTTAGCTGCACGTTCCTCGTTTACAGCATCAGGAAATCGTTGTCTTTGTCATATTATGCAATTTGCCAAAATGCAAGAACCATACCCGTAAATTGTCTTTATCTCTTGTGAACGTGGTTGGTCTAACATGAGTCTCAGGACTGACTCGTGCTGTTATGCAATCCTGAGGTGTTGATAGTTGTCATTTATCATCCATGCCTTGGCATGTGTCACAGGTGCCATTATTCCCAAAGGTACCGGTTGTTTTTCTGTGAATATAAAGCCCTGTTTACGTGCATGCTCTGAATTTTACCATATTTACTTGTGTAGGAGAACAAACACAGCTAATAATTTTCTACCATAAATTAGAAAATGTTACAATAGAAGCAGCCGTTTCCCTAAACTTGTTGTTCTCACCATTTCAGGTATAACACGCCCCCTGGGAATACAAAGTCAGAATCAACAGTGATGGAGCACACACTGGTAAATGCTGGTTGGCAGGTTCTTGGGCGAGAAGCATTGCTACCACTTCTGCATGTTGTGCTGATCTGTTACCAGTTTCTCTCTGTATGGTGTGTGTGATTTCAGTTCCATTGAGGGTGCTGGGATATTGAACATATAATCCGACACCTCCTTGATATTGATTGAATCAGGCAAGCATGGCAGGCCTGTAGTTCCTTTGTCTTTGGGGTAGCTTCTAAACACTGGGGGCAGTGTTCCTTTGCTTCAACGACACACTTCTCTCTGGCTCAAAAGACGTATTCCTGGGGTGCCACTATCTAGAACATGTTCTATCTGTATGGAGTTATTACTACGGGTGACTATCTATTTGGCTATACACACACACAGTAGCGGCCCATCCTCAGGCAAAGTGGCGGGGCGGGCCAGAGGAGCGAGGTGGGGATGGAAGGTGGGTGGCGGTGTTTTAGGGGCAAAAAAAATAAAAAAGAACAAAACCTACCTGAACACCGCCGTCGCCCGCGCATCATGCTCTTCCTGCATCTGGGCACAGGCTTCCAAACTGCACTGCAGCCAATCCTACCGCTGCTTTCTGACGCTGCATGAAAGCAGCATCAGGATTGGCCTGAGCACTGGCAACTTGCGCGCCCATGTAGACTGGCAGCCTGTGCCTGCTCTCTCCAGCTGGAGCAACACATCTGTGGCTGGAGAGAGCTTCACTGCGTATGAGGGTTTGGCCAGCTGGAGACGGCCGGCCAAACCCTCATGTGCAGAGAAGGGAGTGCACTACCAGTCCTCCACCAGCAGTGTCATTACCCCTGGATCCATCCCAAAACTCATCAGAGCCCTGGGGGTGGGTCCAGGGAATTCAAACAAAAAAGGATAAAACCAGATTAAAACCAGTTGTATTATCGTTTTATTTGAGGGTGGTGTCGGGGGAGTGGGGGGGTCAGTGGGGGAGGGGGCACTCCTCTGCCCTAAAAGAAGGGGCCACCGCTGCACACACTTCTAACACTTCCCAAAGGAATAGCGCAATTAAACAAAACTTTGAGTGGCGTATGGTGTATTTTGATGATAATATTCGATCCAGCAATCAAGAATTAGAATTTCTGGATTGCCCAGTAAAGACACATCAGTTTTTTTTGACAAAAGAGTATTTCAGTTCAACCATTTTCAGCAACTGTGAGACAAACGCTACATTAATGCTTTGTTTCCAAACATCTGGAACAGAATGTATGCAATTGAATTTTCTGTGATCATAAACCAAATATAGACTGGCAATGTGACATTTGGGCTTGCCACTGTAGGGCGCTTCAACAAGTGCTTTGTGCAATTGTTTGGCTGCTTTTCATACATTCATCTGTCCAGTTCCACTTTTCGGATCTCAGGAAGTCATATAAGGGGGCTGCAATCGCAGTAAAATTAGGGTGAAGGACTTTGAAAAGCCCAGAACTCCTAAAAGGTTCTGCCATGAGTGGTTGTTATGTTGTTACATGGCAGGGAAATGTGTTGCATCATCAATAGTCTACTTTGGTTATTGTGCTGTCCCTCAGGACTTATTTCTTTTTTTTCTTTTTCTGATTTCAAAGTATTTTATTGAGTTTTTCGCTTTTCTGTTACAGGGTACAAGTCAATCTTGGTTATAGTTGTTTTGATTATAGTTTAGGTGATATACATGTTAGACTGTACCCCATTCTGATGTCTTGTTAGAAGATTAAGGACAGCCAAAAGAGAAGGAAAGGGTAGAGAAGAGAGGGAGAAGATGTCTACAAGAAAACTACTTTCGCAACGGTCTATTCTGGGCTTGTATAGTTTTGTTTTGCGGGCAGTACCCCCCCAAGGGATCTCACGGGGGTTCATAGGGGTCCAGATACTAGTCCATCAGTTTCCACATCCCCCTAGTAGCTGGCCTCCAGGGTGAGTTTTGCAGTGCAATGCTATCAGCGCCCCTGAGGTATGTCACCAATTGAGCCAGCCCTTGAAAGATGTATTTACTGTATCCTTCCAGTTGGATAGGACCATTTTCACTGCCGAGGTCAATAGTAGGTCTAGCAGATCCCTGTCATGTTGTGAGTCAAGTGTCGTGGTCATGAATGTGGTGTTAAGGGTAGAGAGCTCTGGCTTCAGTGTGCACCCCATTGCCTTTTTTATAAAGACGAAGAGTTTTTCCCAGAAGATATTACATTTTGGGGCAGTAAAAGATGAGATGGGGTAAGTCCCCCTTTTCCCTGTCGCAGTTCCAGTAAGTGTCATTTTCCCTGAAGCCTATCGTGGCTAGCCGTGCCAGGGTCCAGTAGATCTTGTGTAGTAGCCAAAATTTTGTCTGAGATAGTACTGGGGAGATTTTGTTACGTGAGGGGAGGCCCAGAGTTGAGCCAAATCCTGTTCGTTTAGTGGGGTGTTAAGTTGTTTTGCCCAGTAAGTCGATGGTTTATCGTTAATTTTTGTGGCGCTTGGGCGTAGCAGTTTATATAGGTGTGAAACGTGATGGCCTAATCTGTTGAGTTTCGACATATATTGGATGATTGATGGCGTATGCTGTGCTTGTTTGGCTTTTGTGAGCGTAGTTCTGATTTTTAAAAAAAATTGTAGAACTCGATGTCTGGTAACCCATGTCTGCCTTTTAGCATAGCGAAAGTGATGGGGCTGCCTTCCTCCTCCAAATCGGCTGGGTGGGAGATGCCTTTCATTTCCCATGCGTCCATGAACAGGCACTTCCCCCTGTATTTAATCTTGCTGTTGGCCCACAGAGACTCCCATTTCGAGTTCTTTACACTGGCCTCTATTTTCTTGTCAATATTGAGTAGGACAATTTTTGTGTTTTTGAATATTGGGTTGGAGGCGTGCATGTGTTTGTTAGCTGTTAGTAGAGTCAATGGGTTTAGGTTTTTTATGATGGCTCGCTCTATTGTTAGCCATACTGTTGTGTACCCTTGGGGGATGACAACCAGTAAGCTCCCTGCTTTGCTAGGAATGCAGTTTGAAGGGTTCTGTAGTCTGCTAACTTTAATCCTCCCAGATTTTTGTCTAGCCTTAGTTTTTTAATACTTATCCGCGCTTTTTTTCCTCGCCGTAGGAATTTCTTAATCTCGTTATCCATTTTGCGGTGGAAATCGTCAGTGAGGAGAATTGGTAGCATGCTTAGCAAGTAATTAATCATTGGGGTAATCATCATCTTGATCGTTTCTATTCTGCCCCACCAGGTTATGAACTTGGGGGACCAGGACTCCAAGAGAGTCTTTGTTTTCCCTAACAGTAGCTTCTCATTTTGTTCCAGTGTGGATCTAAGGTCGTTCCCAAATTGGCTCTCTAGGTATTTGATGAAACTTGTTTGCCAGGCCAGGCCAGAGTTCCCTAGGATGTCTCTTGTGGTATGGATGTTGAGGGGTTTACATTCAGATTTGTACCTGTTGAGTTTGTATCCTGAGTGAGTTGAGCATGTGTCTATAGTGTCTATCAGGCCCCCAATGGAGGTCCCAGTTTGATCTGTCATGATCAGGATGTCATCCGCATAGGCGGCTAATTTGGTTTCCACGTTGTTAGTTCTGATCCCCTTCACTACTTCGTTAGCTTTGATATCTCTGATAAGGGGCTCCAAGGCCAGGAGGAATAGTGAGGGGGATAGGGGACAGCCCTGTCTAGTTCCGCGTTGTAATGCGAAGGGTTCGGGAAGTTACCCATTAATGACAATGTGTGCTCTGGGGTCTCCGTACATAGCCAGTACTTTACGTATGTATGCTTCCCCAAGGTTGAATGTGTGCATGCACTGTTCCAGGAAGGCCCATGATGAGACTCTATCGATGCCTTCTCGGCATCTAAGTTGATAGCCACCGCCGGTTCTGTTAGTTTGCTGGTATGCTCTAGTATGTGACATAGGAGTGTAGTGTTGTCGTTTGACATACAGGCTTTTAGGAAGCCTACCGGTGAGTTACTTATTAGTTTGGGCAGGATGGGGTTTAGTCTTGCAGCCAGAATGTTTGCGTAGATTTTACAGTGCACATTAATTAAAGATATGGGTCTGTAGTTTTTGTGTAGTAGAGCGTCTTTACCCTCTTTTGGGATTACAATTATGTTGGCCTCAGACATGGTTCGGGATACTATTCCATTCTCTGCACAGTGGGTTTCAGGTGAGAAAGAAAGGCTTTATAGAAGGTGGCTGTGAATCCGTCAGTCCAGGATTTGTTTGACCGCCATCTCAATCTCGGCCGTACTGATTTCTTGGCCTAGCTTTCGTGCCGCTTCATTCGTTAGTTTGGGCAGGTCAATTCTGTCAAGATATTTTGTACACTCCCCCAGGTTTAAGGTCTGATCGTTTCTATAGAGGTCTTGGTAGAACTCTTTGAATGTACGTAGGATTTCCTTGTGTCTTGTGTGTGTTTTGTTGTGTGAGTCTGTGATGGATGATATGTTGAACTGGCTCTGTTTGCGCTTTAGATAAGCAGCTAGGAGTTTGCCGCTCTATTACCCTCACAAAGATTGATGGCCTTGTACTTGTTAACTCACAGTCCGGTCCTCTCGCTCAGTATTTTGTTATACTCATACTTTTTCCTGGTGATGTCTGTTAGGAAGCTAGAGGCCTGTATTGCACTGACGTGTGCTGATTCTAGCCTTTTGATGTCCTGTTTGAGTTGGGTCAGTTGCTGGTTTGCGCTTTTGTTGATTTTGGACTTGATGTCGATTATTGTGACCCGGTCCTTGAATCCTCAGAGTCGTACGATGCCAAAATGGGTTCCACCTCCCTACAGCCCCAAGGTCTGAGTGAAACAACAGACACTTTGGAGTGATCAAGTGAGGGAAGGGAAGGATGGGAACAGCAGGGAGGGAGACCTGTAACGAGAACAAGGCACCATGAGACAAAAACGTATACACCTAAGTATATATGTGTAGACCTCCTGTAACACGTATAAATGTCATGCACTAAGAACACAAAGCTAAATTACCTGTAAAGGAAAATAACACAGCTATACTTGGGATAAGAAAATCCACAGGGAAGCAGCCACTAGCAACCTAGGAGTGAATGAGATATGTCAGCCTATAAACCTATATACTTCTTGGTATACTATTTTAGTCATGCAGAATCACCAACATACCATAAAGGTTCACAATGGCTTTTAACAGGGGAAGGGAGATAATTGGAGCAGGTTCAGGTCAAGCTCCACATGCCCCTGTAGCATAAGATACATAAATAAACAATGTTATACTCCCAGCTTTGTGCTGGAATATGATCCGTCTTTCTCCGGGTTAGTCTGACCCAAAATAGAAACAACTGACACAGAGGAACGGGGTAAACACTTGAATAGGGTCCCGCAATTACCAACAGGTTTCAGTAATGATTACACAGTGAAATGCGGGTGATGATTATGTCTGATTACCACACCGTTCTGTGCCCCTTGGAAACAACGTTAGAACAGCCCCGCAAGAACCTGTGAGAAGGTTCGTCCAACGGGACTGAACGATGCAAGGCACATGATCCGAATTCCAAAAGCAAAGTATATTTTAACCCATACGAAACAAGAAGACGGAATGTAGCAGTGCTGGCTTCCCCTCGAGGATCGCTCGCGCAGTCCCGCAAGAACCGGAAGGAGGTACGTCCAACGGGACTGAGCAGCGAAGAAAAGCACTGGGTAGGCAGCCAATTACTCTTGCAGCAAAACCGCTAAAAGAAAATGAAAGGTTTGGTGCAAAAACACCCCTACCAGTACACCAAATCACGGCAAGACTGAATAAACCTGGCGCCCTAGAAGCAGTCAAATGTTAATAACGCGCTGATGTCAGGCGCAAGTCAGGCCTGGTGCCTCATGGGAAATGAAGTTCTTTCCCTTGTTACCGCTGACACGTCTATGGTTCATGGCAGTGTTCGTACGCGGCCCCCTCCATGCGCTGCAACAGTACATCCCTCTCCCGAAGAACATTGACAGAGACATGGTTTCAAAGGGTATCGTTTATAAAAAAGGCGAATGAGCCGAGGAGCATGAATCCCCGTAGCCGGCTGCCAAGAATTCTCCTAGTTACCATACCCTTTCCAGGCCACTAGATAACACAACCTAGTTCGATAGATTTTGGAGTCCAGGGTACCCCAAACCTCATACTCCTTCTCATCATTGACTAGGACGGGCACACCTTAATCTTAGAGCGCGATGGCTTGACCAATGATATGTGAAAAGCAGGATGAATCCGTAAACTAGAGGGCAAAGCCAATTTGACCACCTCTGGATTAATTAGCTTAACAACCTTATACGGACCTATGTACTTAGGATTGAAGATACTATATCCTTTGAATCTTATATTTTTGGTTGAGAGCCATACATAGTCTCCTTTCCTGTGTTTTTCAGCATATGCCTTGTACCTCGTTTTAGCCACCCTCAAATTACTCTGTGCTTCCCTCAAAGTTTCATGAATATGCATAACTCTTTCATGCACCTGGGATGAAGTGGGGTGCAAAAAGGGGGTAAAATTAGGATGAAACCCATATGCGCAGTAAAACGGGGCGTGTTTCGTGGAGCTATGTGTAGCGCTATTGTAAGCTATTTCTGCTAACCATAGTCTGTCTACCCAGTCTTCCGTAGTGACCTCAACGTAACACCTGAGATACTGTTTTAGAGTTTGATTCACTCGCTCCGTCTGGCCATCTGTCTGGGGGTGGAAGCTGGTAGAGGTGTTGGATTTTATTCCCAATGCAGAACACCACACCTTCCAGAATTTGGCTGTGAATTGTCCCCCCCTTTCGGAGACTATGAACTTGGGTAACCTGTAGCCTAACAATGTGTGTTAACAATAACTGAGCCAACCTGCTAGCTGAGGGTATTTATTTGCATGCTATGAAGTGAGCCATTTTAGTTAGAAAGTCCACCACCACCAAGATGTCTGTATGCCCCTTATCAATGGGCATTCCCACTATGAAGTCCATGGAGATGTGCTCCCAGGGTTGGTCCGGAGTAGGGAGGGGTTGAAGCAAACCAGCCTGTCTACCATGCACGGGTTTGATCTGGCTGCACAGCACATTCTGACACCCATTGAGTTACGTCTGTTTTTATGGTAGGCCACCAGAACTGGCGTAGTATTCTTTCCAAAGTCTTTTCCCTGCCATACGTAACCCGAATGGCATTACCATATATTCATATAACCCGAAATGGGTTTTGAGCGCCATCTTCCATTCATCTCCGGGTCGCATGCGGACTAAATGGTAAGCCCCCTTTAAATCCAATCGCGTATATATCACAGCCTTTTTGACCTGCTCCAGCAGTACATTAATCAAAGGTAGAAGATACCTGTTCTTTATCGTGATGGCATTCAAGGCCCGAAAGTCTACACATGCGCGTAATTCACCATTGGCCTTAGGGATAAAAAACAGCGGAGAGGCTGCCGGAGATTTGGAATCACGTATAAACCCTAACGCCAAATATTTATCCAGATAGGCCCGCAGATGTTCATTTTCGGGTTCCGTGAGGGCATATACTCTCCTTGTTGGTATGCGAGCTCCAGGTATCAGATCGATTTGGCAGTCATAGGGGTGGTGTGGCGGTAGAATTTCTGCCTTAACTTCGCTGAATACTTCGCCATATTCTTGATATTCTTCCGGTAAGGTTATGTCTTGCTCCACTGGAGTGCCTACATGATGAAAACATGCGAGTGCGGAAGCAGGATTGTCATTGTTAGGAACGCAAAGTCTTTGGCAGTAGTCTGAGGTAAAAAGAAGAGACTGAGTTTCCCAATCCACTATGGGATTATGTTTTCTCAACCACGGAAGCCCTAAGATCACCCCGTACTGTGGGGCCTGGATGATGTTAAAAATCAATTTCGCCTGGTGAGTGCTTCCCATTAACATCTCGAGGGATCCCGTTTGTAGTCGGATGGGTCTGGAATCTAATCTTCTTCCGTCCACTGCAAATACAGCCTCAGGTGTTTCTTTTTCTTGCAGGGTTATTCCCAGGTTCACCGCCTGCACTTTGTCCATGAAGCAACCTGTGGCTCTCGAATCCAACATGGCCTGAACTGAATGCCATTCCTTCCTGAATATATAATTGAATTTCCACATAAAAATTGAGTTTTTCTTTCACTGCTTCGCCTTCCAGTGAAGGGATGTATGCTCTACTTGAAGCGGTCCCTTCCTCCGTCTTCAAGCTCGATTGTTTCCCGCTAGAGCCTCTGCAGAGACTACAGACACCTTCCTGAAATCCAACCTAGGTTTAGGTCTTAGTGTGCATTCCTTTATGAAGTGCCCCTTTTTTCCACAATAGATGCATAATCCTTTCTTCCATCGATATTCTCATTCTTCCGTGGTAAGAGGTGATCTCACAGCCCCTATCTCCATGGGTTCCGTTTTCAGCGATGGGTTGTTCTCAGACACCCGAGTTTGTTCAAGGCGTGGAGAGAATCTGTCTCTTTTCTTATGCTCCCCTTTTTTTTCGCAAAGGTGATGGTCCAGTCTGAGCACTAAACTTATAAGTTCTTCGCAAGAAGTGGGTTGAGGATCAATCTGGGCCAGTATGTCCTTCATGTCTTCCCGCAATCCCTTATGGAATATAGCGGATTGCTTCTCCTCCGGCCATTCAGTTTCAGTTACCAACCATCTGAAATCATTGAGATAGGAGATCAAATCTCTGTTTCCTTGTTTTAATTCCAGAAGTTCTTGATCTGCCAACATTGTTGCTGCTCTACGATTAAATGTTCTCTCGAATTCTTGAAGGAAGGAATCCCAATCACGCAAAATGGGGTCATCTCTCTTCACTAAAGGCACGGCCCATTGCGCCGTGCTCCCAGCCAAATATGAAATCAGGAACGCTACCCTAGCGTGATTGGTGTTGAACTTTAAGTTTACATGAATTATGTAATATAATTTGTGTAAGGAACACCTGAACCTTACTACTGTCCCCATAAAACCTTTCTGGGGGGGCTATGGGTATGGGTGTGGCAACCTCCACTACTACGGGTGTTGCCTGATACGCCCCCATATCAAATGGATTCCTGGCCATTCGTTCTACTTGTGCCTGTAGTGCAGCCGTTTCCGCCCTAGAAGCATTTAATTCGGTCTGCATTAAAGCCAAAGCGGCCATCACATCCTCTAAGGTGACCATTACAACGTACAACCGGGAGGATAACCATTCTTGGGCCGTTTATTCTGTCCCGGTCCTTGAATCCTCAGAGTCGTACGATGCCAAAATGGGTTCCACCTCCCGTCAGCCCCAAGGTCTGAGTGAAACAACAGACACGTTGGAGTGATCAGGCAAGGGAAGGGAAGGATGGGAACAGCAGGGAGGGAGACCTGTAACGAGAACAAGGCACCATGAGACAAAAACGTATACACCTAAGTATATATGTGTAGATCTCTTGTAATACGTATAAATGTCATGCACTAAGAGCACAAAGCTAAATTACCTGTAAAGGAAAATAACGCAGCTATACTTGTGATAAGAAAATCCACAGGGAAGCAGCCACTAGCAACCTAGGAGTGAATAAGATATGTCAGCCTATAAACCTGTATACTTCTTGGTATACTATTTTAGTCATGAAGAATCACCAACATACCATAAAGGTTCACAATGGCTTTTAACAGGGGAAGGGAGATACTTGGAGCAGGTTCAGGTCAAGCTCCACAACCCCCTGTAGCGTAAGATACATAAATAAACAATGTTATATTCCCAGCTTTATGCTGGAATATGATCCGTCTTTCTCTGGGTTATTCTCACCCAGAATAGAAACAACTGACATAACACTTGAATAGGGTCCCACAATTACCAACAGGTTCCAGTAATGATTACACAGTGAAATGCGGGTGATAATTATGTCTCATTACAACACCGCTCTGTGCCCCTTGGAAACAACGTTAGAACAGCCCCGCAAAAACCTGTGAGAAGGTTCGTCCAACGAGACTGAACAATGCAAGGCACAAGATCCGAATTCCAAAAGCAAAGTATATTTTAACCCATACGAAACAAGAAGACGGAATGTAGCAGTACTGGCTTCCCCTCGAGGATCGCTCGCGCAGTCCCGCAAGAACCAGAAGGAGGTTCATCCAACGGGACTGAGCAGCGAAGAAACGCACTGGGTAGGCAGCCAATTATTCGTGCAGCAAAACCGCTAAAAGAAAAGGAAAGGTTTGGGGCAAAACCACCCCTACCAGTACACCAAATCACGGAAAGACTGTGAATAAACGGCACCAGCCGGCGCCCTGGAAGCAGTCAAATGTTAATAACGCACTGACGTCAGGTGCAAGTCAGGCCCGACGCCTCATGGGAAATTAAGTTCTTTCCCTGGTTACCGCTGACACGGTAATGTCTATGGTTCATGGCAGTGTTCGTAAGCGGCCCCCTCCATGCGCTGCAACATATTGTGCCCCTGGCTGTCGCCTTGAGTGCATCCCATAACGTAGTGGGGTCAATCTCTTGTGTCTCATTGTATCTAAGGTACTCTTTTATGGCCTCCTCTATCTTTGCTTTGTTTACTGGGTCGGTCAAGACGTCACTGTTAAAACGCCATGTTTTGGGGATGTCTTCATTGTTGTACCCGCTCAACTTTAGGCTGATGCACGAGTGGTCTGACAGTAGCCTCGGGGCTATGTCTGTGTGTTCAATTAAATGTGTGTGTGGGTCCGTGATTAGTATGTAGTCTATCCTTCTGTACGAGTTGTGCGAGTTGGAGTAGAAGGTGTACTCTCTAGTGTCCGGGTGTTGAAGTCGCCATGGGTCTTTGAGGTTGAATCCGGCACAGATGTTCTTTAGTGTGGCGTGTGCGCTTGGGGGTTGGGAGGTGATTGTCTGAGTATGTGGTTAAGAGCTATGTTGAAATCTCCTGCCACCACGGTGAGGTCGTTCTGCGGTATATCGTCTAGCTTGTGTGATACCCCCTCCCAAAACGTGGTGTTGTCTGTGTTAGGGCTGTAAATGTTTGTAATGTGGATGAGCTTCTCCCCCCTTCTCAAGTGTGTTATTAGTAATCTGCCTGTCTCATCCTGCTGATGTGATTCTGTAGATAGATTGGAGCTCTTATTTATCAATGGAATTATCCCTCGCTTTTTCCGTTCTGCCGGTGAGCATGCCACCTGCGATATCCAGTTGGCTTTCACTAGTTTGATATCCTCCAGGGATAATTCGGTTTCTTGTAGCAATACCACATCCCCTTTGCTTTTAGCCAGGTAGTCAAGTATTTTTTTCCTCTTTACTGGGTGGTTGAAGCCCTTTACATTCAGGGAGACTATCTTTAGGTCAGATGACAGGTTAAGCTTGTTGGTGGGAGTCATTGACTGTGGTGGATAGGTGCTGTTATGTTTATTCTGTGTCTCCAGCTCTTGGGTGATGCGCACCACCCCCTCCCGCTATGCTTTATTGCCTGGTGTATTGCTGGTCCCTTTCCTGTCCCAGAGTTAGGCCTGCTGCTTTCCATTCTTCCATTGGTCGTAGTGTAGCTTCTTGTGCAGAGGTATATAAGTAAAAAGGTGAAAATAGAATGGTACCTAGAGGAAAGATTAAAAAAAAAGACAACACAGGTGAAACCCCCCTCACCCCTCTCCCTCCCCCCCCCTACGTAAAAACATCGTATGCTGAACTTGCGACGACAGGATCGCTGTTCCGTCTCCCTGGGAGTTTGCTATTACTGTTCTATGATTTGTCCTTCCCTCGAGTACTTCTCTACAGTACTTATGAATATATATATATATATATATATATATATATATATATATATATATATATATATATATATATTCACAGAAAAAACCATAGGTTATAGACCATATATAGTTAGGAATTAGCATTTACAAAACCTTGAAAATTCACTGAAAAAACCATAGGTTATAGACCATATATAGTTAGGAAATAGCATTTAGAAAACCTTATTTTACTCACACAAAACCATTGAAATTCCATATATAGTTAGTTGCACTAACTATATATCGCGCACCTGCAATCCACTGCTGATGATGTCACATATTACATCATTCATGACATGGTCAGTGACATCACTGATGACATCACTGATGACATCTCAAATGACATCACTGATGACATCACTGATGACATCTCATTTGACATTACTGATCACATCACTGATGACATCATTCATGTGATGATACAATGAACCTCTTCAGACTCTAATATAACCTTAGATACACTCAGTGTAAACAGACACTCACAGACTGTCACTCATCCATGGAGTTACTCACACACCTAGTCAGTCTTGCAAAGAATCAATCACACCTCGATTTCCTCAACTATATAGTTATACACACCTTACTTATTGGAACATATAATAACACATATTTACTCTGTTATACAATCCCTGATACAAGTTCACAATAATCCATACAGCCACTCACACATTCACTGGCTCTTATGCACAGTTATTTATATATGTCAACTATCACATGTACTGTGTTTTACATATGTACTTACTTTGACATGTAGCACTGAGATATCCATTCACTCACCAATACACTCATGCACACAGTCAACCGCCCATACAGATGTTTCCACATGCACTTTTGAACCCATACATCTAGTGAATCAACTGCTCACACATCTATGCACAGAGTCATACACCTCCCAGACACCCACACACACACTCAGTCTCCCATACAAATACTTGGGCAACTAATCAATAACCCATATAGTTAGTCATATAGCTAATGATCAACACATGCATCAGATTACAAAACAACAGACACAATGATGCACAATTTAAAACAGTTTAGTCACTAACCCATGCACTCAGTGAGACACATTTAATCACTCACTTATACAGTCAGTCATGCACCTACTAAATCCTTCATCCAGACACTTATACATCCACTCATTCTTCAATATGTAAGACATATTTTAACTTTACAGAAGCATACAGTCACTGGATGTTGTCATCAGTAATGTCATCAGTGATGTCATTTGAGATGTCATCAGTGATGTCATCAGTGATGTCACTGACCATGTCATGAATGATGTAATATGTGACATCATCAGCAGTGGATTGCAGGTGCGCGATATATAGTTAGTGCAACTAACTATATATGGAATTTCAATGGTTTTGTGTGAGTAAAATAAGGTTTTCTAAATGCTATTTCCTAACTATATATGGTCTATAACCTATGGTTTTTTCAGTGAATTTTCAAGGTTTTGTAAATGCTAATTCCTAACTATATATGGTCTATAACCTATGGTTTTTTCTGTGAATTTCATTGGTTTTTTAACAGCTAATATCTGTAGCTGTAAAATGTATTCTTCTTTAAATCCAAAAATATATTTTATATGTTTATGAATAATTTTTTTTTAAAATATTTTTTTTTCTTCGTTCCCGCTTCGCGAATCGGGAAGCTTCCCGTTAGCTGACCTTGATGCCGCGAAATAGACCGCGAGCCGGTAAACGTTTCTTTACCGCAAGTGCCGCGTTAGAAAACAACATCGTGACGCCTCCCGTCCGCATGACGTTCCACGTTGTCGCTTGATACGTCATATGACGTGCTACGTTAGCAAACTGGTACGCGAAGCGAGTGCCAAAGCGCAGGTTTCTGGAAGCAAACCGGGAGGCCCTGCAAAGCGCTTAACGTAAACACAGCAAGTCATGTGACTTGGTAATAACACTTTTCATTGGTTCATTTCACTTTTGGTTTCCTAATGATGTAAGACTAGGTCATATAATCTAAAATGAACACTTTTGATTGGTTGAGAACTCTTGTTTTTCCCAAATGATGAAAATCCCTCCTTCTTTCCTCACTCTGACTTTCATCATTGTGAGAGAAAGACCCTTTGTGATCACTGAGCAATGGCTTCTTTAGTAGCTTCAGCTGGTGCTTCCCCACCACCTCCACCACATCCAAGGAAGAGTGGACCACCTGCTCAAGTTGTAATTCAACAAGAAGAAGAAGAAGAGGAACAGGAGGACGAGCACGAAGAGAGGCAGTTTTTGCCTGAGCAGCCCAAGACGTCTCACCGGAAAGAAAACTTCATTTGGCAATTTTTTAAAATTCCCAAAGGTCAGAAAAAAGTAAATGCAAGATACGTAACTTGCCTTATATGTCAAGATAGACTGTCCAGAGGGACCGACAAAAAATACAGTTTCGGAAACTACACAATGCATCGCCATATGACTAGGTGGCATCCTAACAACTACAGTGCTGCACAGTTTCGGAACGACCTAGATAATCTCCCTATTATGGCCAGAAGATCTGTTGTACCGGAAGTAACGGGACCAGAGGGCAGGGAGATGGTGCCAAATATACAAATGAGATTTGGTGAAGTAAAACACACCTGCGTATTTTGCGATGGATTCATTTCCTACGGAGAAAGAAGCATCACTCTGATCAACAGAGCTATTGACTATCATATGCAAGTTTGTCCGAAACGCCCAAAATAATAAATACTTCTTTTTTTTGTTTTGTTGCTCCTGTTGAGCCCTTTACAATGAATCGTTTTCATTGCCCCCTCCAAGAAAAACCCCAAAAAATATAAAACTGTTCCGAAAAATTCAAAAACAGTAAAAAAATGTTCAGAAAAATAAAAAAAAAAGTTCTTTTCAGAACTACCTCCCCGTTATTAAAAAATTGGTACAATATTTGGAACTGTGCCAACCTCTATTTCTCTTAGTTCGCTTCCTAGTTCGCTCGCTGGTACGCGAACTGGAAGCGAACCAAAAACAGTAAGTATAAGGGAAGGAAACACACACTTATGTTAAAAGAAAGACAGCTATAGGGGAGTAAACTAGAGATACTATTACCCATAATCCACTACTGATGATGTCACATATTACATCATTCATGACATGCTCAGTGACATCATCAGCAGAGGATTGCGGGTTTTTTGGCAACATGCCTTATCCACGGTTTAATAACGCTGCCTTTTGCTTTATATAAGTTTTCAAATTGTATGAAATATATACCAATAGGTCTTTATGAACCTTTAGGTAGTGCTTTTGTTCATGAGGTCTGGTCGCTTCCATACACATACAGATGTTTCAAAGATGATCAAGAAGTTTATCTGAATGGAGAGGAATGCACTGAGACGCCAGATCATTCACTAATGTGTAGGCACATACAGTTACACGATTCATGCAACAAACACCGACCAAATATGGCTTGCGTGTTGCAAGGCACGCCAGTTCCTGCTATCATCCCCACGTTCAAGTTGTTGGAAAATGGTAGTTATTTGATGCTCAATAATAAAGATTGTTCTGAGTTAATTAAAAAGTATTCCTTTTATCGTAACAGTAAGTGAACGGGTTATTTGCTGCAGAAATGTTCTATTTCCTCCCACACATGAACATAGGGAGTTTTCAATCTGGCCACAAATACCAACCTTGGGACACGTTTCAACGGCATGACAAGAATAAGAGCTCTTTTGTCTCAGAGAGAGGTGGCCTTGAGTTCGGCCCGTGAAACTTTCGTACTTCACATAGCGAACACCCGTACACAGGTTTGCCTTTCAATTTCAGCAACATGTTTCCGACTATCTTTAACGCATCCTCCACAAAATCCCTGGCACACTTTTTTAAAGTTGTTACCAGTGGTCTCGTGACTTCATTTGAGAAAATCTTTGGAGTCATCCCTGCTCCCTTTCATTCCATTTTCTCCACTCTGGTTCGTGGATTGCATTTTTACTTGCATTACCAGCGGACGCTCTTGTGCTTTTTTACATTTTTAAATATGGATGTCCCTCCTATGCAACCTCCGACCCTGCAGCTGCTGACACTGTTCCGCAATCGCATGCTAGAATATTATGGCACAATGCCGTTGGCGATATTAAGCACGGCATATGGATTATCTTTTCGGTTCTCCTACTTCACCTGTGTCCAGCCTGTATTTCACTGCCTGACCTGTGATTTCGATTGGGCCATTGATTTGTGTCTCTGCGGACCGGTTTCTCCTGACGTCGACTTTAATCAGCTGATGACTCCTATCATTACTCACGAGTTGATTTGTCCTGGCGAAAGGATTATGGCTGTGGCATTGATGCATGGACTACTTGGTCCCTGGAATTTACTGGCGGCAGCACAGTCTTTCTTGGAACACAGCTTTCTTGAAAACCCACCGAGCTGTCCTCTGATGGTGATAGAGGATCCGGTGCTGGGAGAGCACGTATGTTCTTTTCCGCTTTTAAATTGGATGGCTGAACTGTTTTCGGATGAAGACGGTGACTTCCTATTGGAGGCTGTTGCAGCTTATTTTGCATACACAGTTATGTCATAGACCTTTTTCATGTTTGATATGCTGAGTACTAGCATTTCATTGACAATTCATTGACTTATTTGTCAAGTTTTTATTATTTACCTTGCCTATTGGCTTAAGACTCGATAAAGTACTTGGCTGTTTTATTTTTCTTTAGCATTGAATTTTCCTAGTTTTTAATGCTTTACCTTGCGGACCGTCCACATATAAACTTGCAATCTGCTCTCATGAGATGGCACTTCTATTATCTTATTCAGTTCGTTTCCGGATCATGAGGAGGTGTCATCTAGGTCCTGGATATCTTTACACCGTGTTAAGTTAGCATGGGCTCATTACCGGTTTAAACGCCATTTTTCCTTTTTTGCAACTTCTGCACACGACACTTAGTTGTTGCTTTAGCTTTCCACCTAGTAGTTCATCGTGGTTTACATGAGAATAATATGTTATTGGTCTACTATCTGCTTTACTTGTTAAACTATATCTGTACAGCGAGTGCTAAAGTTTCAAGAACAACACGATACAGAATTGTTATGAGGTCTGATCTCCACGACTTCATACTCATAACATAAGTGCAACTTCTGCCAATTCTGGGCATGAGGCGGGTTTTATATTGCTTTGCCGAACACACATACACAACAGTTGATGCGGTTCACATGAAGAGAGAGCTGGTGTATGCTGATGTGATTCCTTCAAATCTAAGACACTAAAGTATGGACACGCCCTAAACCAACACAAAGAGACCTTCTTAGCAAATAATATAATATGTGTATTAGGGAGGGTGAGATATAAGCAGCCGCGGGCCGTGGAGGGAGTTACGATGGGGCAGGGAGGCGGGGAGGGGGAGAAGCAGGGTGGAGCCCTCTCTACCTTGCCCCTCCCCCTCCCCGCCTCCCTGCCCCACCGTAACTCCCTCCACGGCCCGCGGCTGCTTATAAGTGTTGCTAACTCTTATTCATTTACAGCATGTTAACATACTGTCACCATTCGCTTTTTATGTACTAGTAACTATGCTGGTAATTTTGCTACTGATAATATGTGTACTTGTATTCTCCACCCTGCTTCTCCCCCTCCCCGCCTCCCTGCCTCACCGTAACTCCCTCCACGGCCCGCGGCTGCTTATAAGTGTTGCTAACTCTTATTCATTTACAGCATGTTAACATACTATCACCATTCACTTTTTATGTACTAGTAACTATGCTGGTAATTTTGCTACTGATAATATGTGTACTTTTATTATCTAAGGTACTACGCCTGAGAAGACGGCATTAGTAAATAAACATTTCAAATACACATGTGTTCTTCTTAACTCCATGTTCTGGTTTCTAAGAAATATATAACGACCGACTGTTCATGAGTTCCACGTATCCTGAGGTACTATAAGTTCATATTCTGGATTGTCTAAACATTGAGAGTTTGTTATATCCAATGTGACACTGTACCTAGCTTGCTAAATAGTTTTTGATTACTAACGTGAGTTTTGGGACACCCTAATTCGCCGAGGTTCCAATCCTCTGTCCACAGTTCTGTGTGAGAACAGAAACCCTGCGACAGGGGCACCCCCGACCCTTGCTGGAGCTTCATCACACTTGCGATACAACTCCAGCAATGCGCCACCTTTACGGCACAGATACATCACGCATCTGTGCTGTTTTTGCCCCATGATGCGCCGCATTGTAAATGCAGCACACCATAGGTGACGGAACAGCGGCACAGAATGACTAACACATCCCTGGTGATGCGCCAGTCATCATAAATCTATCCCTATGCTTCTTATCTTGTTAGAGATGAACCGCCATATGTATCATAAAAGTTATTTGCATTTCCTAAATAGCGAACTTTAAGGAATAAATAGCGATTCTTTACCATTCCTAGTTTGCGATGAGCTATTTGCTAATTAGCCGAATGTAGCCCAATGAAGCCCAATGTAGCCCAATGTAGCCCAAAGATGGCCGCCAGACACACAAAAAAACAAATGTAGCCCAAATATCAGCCAGATGTAGCCCAACTATAGCCCAGTGACAGAATGACCAATCAGCTTCGCAAACCTCCGTTATGCGAAGCGGAGCGCTGTTACAGATATATATCTTTTTTTGAACGTTAATTTCTCAAAATCCACTGGAGCACATATATTGAGACCTAGCAAAGGCACATCGGGCTACCAGTCCCTAATATTTTGCCAAGTTTCGTGCAAATCCATTCAGCCGTTCAATTATTATTTTTATTATTTTTTTTTGCCCCGCGGGGCCCTTTTAAAACCTCCACATCAAACCTAGGGGGTCAGCGAGGATCTACTATGCCCCCTTATAGTTATTTCCCCCTTTGTTTTGACCTCCTCTTGTCTCTCGATCCTACCGAGAGACAAGATGGCGGCCGCTACGGACTGTTTGGAATGTTGACAGACGCCGGAGAACCAATCAGCTTCGCTTCACAAAGCTCCGTTGCGCGAAAAGTCCGCGAACCAGAGCGCTAACCGGTCCGCTGTTACAGATATATATCTTTTTTTAAACGTTAATTTCTCAAAATCCACTGGAGCACATATATTGAGACCTACAAAAGGCACATCGGGCTACCAGTCCCTACAATTTTGCCAAGTTTCGTGCAAATCCATTCAGCCGTTCGGGCTAAAAGTGAGGCCAACCGCCCTATGGAAAACTCAATGTTAAAAACACGTTTTGGGACCCCCCTTTTTTCTCGGCCCCCACTGGATGAACCCCCCCCAAATTTTCAAGGGCTGCTCAGAAACAAAATGTGCCATTTTCCTGAAAATTTCAGCCGATTCCGTCCACAAACGCCAAAGTTATTAGACATAGAATTTTCAAAAAACCCATAGAGAAAAAATCCTAACTATATATACCTACTGGCGACCGCCAGTAGGTAATATATATATATATATATATATAATCAAACAGACTGGTTACTTCTTTCCAAAGGAACTAAAGGACACAGCGGGGATTTCGAGGAAGACAGCTTTAATTTGAGACAAGAAGCGGCATGATGCATTTCGGCACAACAGCCTTCTTCGGATGCCTTTAAACACCGGAATTAAAGTCCCACTCACATTTAAACCTCTTAAGGCTCCTCCCATTTATGGGAGTGCTGCTGGCTCCAATCAGAACTTGGAGTTTTCTGTTGCAGTCCGCTGTGGGAGACTACAACTCCCAGAAGTCCGTTTGCTGGTAGCTGACTTCAGTGGAGGCCTAGTTATCCAAAGTTGGTGCTATTGGTGCCTTACAGAGGTAGGTAATCAATAACTGGGTCATTCAGATGTAATAGTCTCCCAGCCTTCCTCGGGTCCCCAACGCTCTGCCTCCATTTTCCCAGTCAGCTGGGTCACGGAACAGCAGTTTAGTGACCGCGTTTCCCCGTGAGTTCCGGGCTGCTCCTGGCAAAAACCACTCGCTGAACTGTTTCTGTGAGGCGGTCCGGGGGAAACCAATACCTTGGATAAACAACACACGATGCCAGATATCCCTCGGCACACTTGTAGAGCGGGTCCTTTCGCACGCTATATATATATATATATATATATATATATATGTCCACGCAGCAGTTCAAGCTTCCCAAGCCGTTTAGCGCTCATTGCGGGTGCGTTTCCCTACGGCAGAAATGCACCGTTACGTATTTCAACACTTCTTTCGTTTTCACCAAAGAATTGGGGCGCACACCTTCTGGATTTCCACAATAGGGTTTTATTGCGATCTTATTTGCATGAAAGCGGATGATCTACCCGTTTTGATGCCACAAGCATCTTGCTCACGATCAACTTTACACTTTTTTTTTCAAATCATTTAAAGCATCCAAAAAATGTGTGTTACATCACTTCCTGTGTCCCAAGTGCATTGCATTGTGGATGTTATAATTTTTATATAAAAAGTCACCAAATTGAAGTTATACCACAGAATTTTTTGGGAATGACCCATTATTTTTGGTTATATTGGAATCTTTTTGGTAACGTCCCACTTTTTATTCTCTTTTGATATTTTATACCCTCCAGTGGGTTTTTGTGATTTTATTTTTTATTTTCATCCCTTCAGTGGGAAGTTGTTTTTCTCCTTATCATTTTCACTCCAATTGTAAGCTGTTTTTCTTTTTGGGTCATTTCTCTTTTCTTTTTTCTTTTCTATTTTTTTCTTCTTTTGTTTTCACTTCCTTCTTTTTTACAATTATTTCCTTTTTTGTTTTTTGTTTATTTCAAAATGATTTTTTTAAGGTATAATTCCATCTCCTTTTCTGTTCAGAATTTTTTATGTATCCATGTGACGTTATTTTTTAAAGGTGAATATATAACTCCTCTGATTGATTAAGGCCATGCGGACTTAAAGTTCTGAAGTTTAGAATGTGACGTGACTCCTTCTGCCTTAGAATTTTCTCTCGATCACCTCCTTGGATGTTCCTCGGTATCGTCTCAATGCCAAAGAATTTCAGTTTTTGCCAATCTCCATTATGTTCTTGTTCCATATGTTTGGCAACAGCGTTTGCCCTGTCCTTATGAGTGGTTGCTCTTGCATGCTCCATAATGCGTTTATTTTAATTCGCCTTTTGTGCTTCCCACGTACATCAGTGGGCAGGGACATTCTATCCCATATATAGCGTATTCCGTTTTGCAGGTGATTAATTGGCGTATTTCCCATTTTTTGTTCTTTGGCATTTGTACTTCCTTTGTTTGCTTCGCAATTTGGCACATTTTGCATCCATAACATTTAACAAAGCTGGTTGTTTTTAACCAGTCCTTTTTCTTTTCATTTTTCATTTTGCAATGACTGTGGATCAGGTGATCCTTCAAATTTGGTGCCCTCCGATAAGTTATAGTTGGATGTTTCCCAACTATTTTACCAACTGTATCATCAAAGTGCAGGATTTTTTAATTCTTTCTCAAAACATGCATGATCTCGTTGCTGCTTTCGGAATAATCCGTGATCAGTCTAATCGGTTCCTGTTCATCATTTTTGTTTTGGGTTACACGTTTTAGACATTCTTCTCCTGGTTTTTCATTCGCCTTTTTCCAGCATTTTTCCACATTGCCTTGGTTATATTTTCGATTCTTAAACCTTGTTTTTGTTGTGGCACTGTGTTCTTGCCATTCTGTTTCTTCACTGCAGATTCTTCGGATGCGGAGAAACTCCCCATAAGGGATACTTGAAATTAGTGATGCTTGGTGGAAGCTTGTTGCTTCCAACGTTGCGTTGGTTGCTGTTGTCTTCCTCTGCAGGGTGGTATGAATTTGGTTGTCCTTGATGTAGATACATGTGTCAAGGAAAGTTACTTCACGATTGCTTATTTCATATGTAAATTTCAACCCTGACATCCTTCCATTGATGATTTTATAGTAATTTTCAAATTCATTCGGAGATCCATCCCAAATGATGAATAAATCATCTATGAATCTTATCCAACTGACAATTTTGTTGGTCATGTGGTCATTTTCAGTTGCCCAAGCAATTTCTTTTTCCCAGTAGCCCATTGTTAGGCATGCGTAATTCGGGCTGAAGGAAAAACCCATTGCAGTTCCGTTGCTTTGTCGATATAGTTCCTCACCAAATAGAAAGATGTTTTGTGTGAGGCATAATGAGATCATGTCCTGTAGCATCTGATTATGATTTTTATATTTGATGTTACGATCCTGCAAAAAATAATTGCATGCCTTTATCCCTGCGTCATTGCTTATGTTTGTATAAAGGGATACGACATCCATCGTGATCAGCTGGTAGTTCTCCTGCCATGGTGTATTTTCTAGTCTTCTCAATAAGTCGTTAGTGTCTTGGATGTATGAACTCAATTGTGTCACATACGGTTTCAGGAAATAGTCTATGTAATTTGTAATGGGTTCTAATAAGGAGCCCTTTGCTGATAGGATTGGTCTTCCCTGTGGTTTTTGCTGATCCTTATGTACCTTTGGCAGGAAATAAATAGTAGCTGTTATTGTGTGATTTACTGTTAAGCATGTTTGTTCATCATCATCGATTAGATTGTTCAATTTCCACTGTCGTAATTTTTCATCCAGTTTGTTTTTTATCTCAGGCGTTGGGTTGATTTTTAATCTCTCATAGTATTTGGTATCCTTTAGTTGGCGATGGGCTTCTATAATATAGGCACTTTTGTCCCAAATCACCATATTTCCCCCTTTATCCGCCATTTTTATTTCAATCTGATCGTCATTTGTTAGGTTTTTGAGGGCATCTCTCTCTTGTTATGTTAAGTTGTCATTATATTTTGAGCCTTTGATTTTGTATAAATCCTGAATCACTGCTTCTTGAAAAATGTCCACCTTGTTTCCCGGTGGCAGTTGGGGATAACATTTTGACTTAGGTTTTTTCTTACTCAGGCCAGCTCCTGTTTGTGTAATCGTTTGGCTGAGAGTTGTTTCATTTTCATCCATTACGTCCAGATTTAGTAGATTTGTGTAGGCATTGACATCTTTTGCTGTTATATCCGATGTTGTTTCTTCTACTGTTTGATGTTTTTTGTTTTTCATTTTATTTTCTTCAAAGAATTTAGCCGGTTTGATTTTTCTTATATATAGATAAAAGTCTATTCTGACTTGTGCCATGTTCATTTTCTTTCTAGGGCAGAAGTTGATGCCCCTCTTTAGTAACAAGGTTTCAGTGTCTGTGATATATATATATATATATATATATATATATATATCTATATATATATGAGAGCTCAAGTGTAAAACATCAACCACACTCACGGGGCTTCCAGGCAAGGCTTTATTCACGACAGATCGCTAAATAGCTAGAAAACCGGGAACAGGGTTCATGATAATTGTCCTGCTTCGTCTTGTGTCCTGACGCGTTTCGAAGGCGGCTGCCTTCTTCTTCAGAGGAGGACGAATTGGATTGCAGGGTAGTAGCAGGAAATACCCTTCTTTTATGTTCGTTGCACGTCCCTGGATGGGCGCAGTGCCTTGTGGTACTTATAGTCCTATATATATATCTATATCTATATATCTATATCTATATATATATATATATATATCTATATATATATATATATTCACTGAAAAAACCATAGGTTTTACACATGTTATAGTTAGGAAGTAGCATTTACAAAACCTATGAAATTCACTGAAAAAACCATAGGTTTGACACCAGTTATAGTTAGCTGGAAATTTTACTGATATAAAACCAATGAAATTCCACGTTATAGTTAGTTGGACTCACTATAACTTGCGCGTGTAATGCACTGCTGATGACGTCACATATTACATCACTCATGACATCACTGATAACACCATCCAGTGAATGTGTGTCTTTCTGAAAAATAAATGTGTTACATATGTATATATTATTGAATATCTTAGTGAATACATATATTACTGAGTAATGCTTAAATATTTAAATATATGTATTAGTGTTTCACTTTGTGTGTAGGTGGCTGCATGGGTTGATGAGTAAATACATGTGAATGTATATAGGTTATTAGATGTTTTTCTTAGTATCAGTATGAGTGTTTGCATGCTTTGGTGGGAGTATTACTTAGTACATAGATGCAAGAATGACTGAGTCTCTGTTTGTATGTGTTTTGAAGACAGCATATGTGCAGGACTGTATGGGTGGATTAGTGTGCATATGTCTGTGTTAGTGAGTGAATGACTGTCTTATTAGTGTCTTTATCAGTAACTACATATGTTTTAATGTAGTATATGTGAATATTGATGTATATAAGTGACTATATGTGAGAGTGAGGTATTGTAAGAGTTCCTGTTTAAATTAGTATGTGTTTCTATAAGTGATTTTTAAGAGAGTAAGTATGTGTAAGTTTCCTTAGAAGTAAAGTGGTAGTGTGTGTATAGCTGTTTATGCAAATAAATGGATGTTCAATAGTTTATTTGCATGTGTGAGTATGTGTGTGAATAACTTTTGGATGACTGTCGGTGTGTAACAGGATGTGTAGGTGTATCACTACATATGATTAGTGAATATATGTATGAGTGCCTATATAGAACTGTTGGTGAATTAGTGCATGTGTATATAGATGGTGGAATTATTGAATTGGTTGTTGTAACTGGTATGAGTATCTCCATTTTTTTGAACATTTTAGTTTCTATTTTTGAATATGCGTTTCAAGGGTTAGATTACAGTGAAAGGAGGTCTGTCACTGTGTCACAAGGATGGTGTTATCAGTGATGTCATGAGTGATGTAATATGTGACGTCATCAGCAGTGCATTACACGTGCAAGTTATAGTGAGTCCAACTAACTATAACTTGGAATTTCATTGGTTTTATATCAGTAAAATTTCCAGCTAACTATAACTGGTGTCAAACCTATGGTTTTTTCAGTGAATTTCATAGGTTTTGTAAATGCTACTTCCTAACTATAACGTGTGTAAAACCTATGGTTTTTTCAGTGAATTTCATTGGTTTTTAAAATGCTAATTCAAAAATATCTCGTGTATACAACCTATACTTTTGTCCATAAAGTTCTGGCAATATTTTTTTCGGAAACAAGCCGTTTTCTTCACTGTTCAAGTTGCATAGAGACTCCTTGTAAAGCGATACAGAATTAGAAAGTCTGTACCTTGCCTTTTTTTCAACGCATTAAAATTTGTCTGTAAATAAAAATAGCCTTTCTAAACTTTCGTGCGCGACCAGGTGTGCGCACTCTCGGCAACAGTTCTCAATAAAATGGATAGCGCATTTCCAGGCTTTCGTGCGCGACCGTGTGCGCACACCCACCTATATATTTCGTGAAAACTTTGCAATCTGAACTTATTGAATTTCTTCATAGACCCATCAAAGAACTTATAATACGTCAAACAGACTAAACCTAGGCTTCTTTTTTAATATTATGAAAATTTTCATTAAATGGAGCCGAATGTCTTTTTAAACTTTCGTGTGTGACCGAATGTACACACCTTGGTATTTTAAAAAAATATATAAAAGGTTTTATACTTTAACAATTGTATGCTTGAATCGAGCTCAAAAGATATATTAAATCCGAATATGTTTGAATTTACTTCTTTTCACGTTTTGAAACTTCGCTGAATTAGACCGCTACTTCCAAATGACGTACGTGACTAGATACTATCACCGCGTACACGTCCTGAGACGCGCATGTGAAGTCATGTGACTTGAAAACAACACTTCCAATTGGTTCTTAGTAGTTTCTATTCTGCAATTTACACGGAGGACTCCACCCACTTCCCTCACTATCTTTTGTACTCTCAAAAGAGAACAACGTTCAACACCCTTCGGAAGACTTTGCTGAAATGGCTGCCGCCCCGCATTCATCTTCCAAATCTGAAGGAAATGAGCGACTACCTTTAAAAAGAAAAAAGGAATCTTTTATTTGGAAATTTTTTACTTATCCTGAAGAATTAAAGAAAGTAAATGCGCCAAAAGTTACCTGCACGATATGCAATTCGGTTCTCTCAAGAGGAAATCCAAGAAAAAAATATTCCTTTTCCATACATACCATGATGCGGCATGTCAAACAAGTGCACCCTGTGGAATTTGCAAAGGCATCGACAAGAGCCCTGGCCACGCTATTACCATCAGAGGTGGCCAGCACATCTTCTGCTGGACGACCTGTATCTCCATCGAGTGCTGTGATGGACTTGAGACCATATCTTGCAAAGGTGCACATGAAATGCAACGAGTGTGGAGAAATTCTTCTGTACGGAGAGCAGAGCCTCATTCTTACTAAACTAAAAATTGAGAGTCATAAATGCCCCGAGAAAAGATAAATTTCTTCATTTCATTTAAAAAACAACATAACAGTTGTTTAAAAAAAAAAAAAAAAAAAGTTCTTTTCAGAACTAACTCATTGTACCAAAAACAGCTCCAGGAGCATATTATAAAGGGCGTTTATCTCCCCGTTTTTGGCTTTCGATCGTGCGCGACCGTGTGCGCGCACCCGCCCATATATTTCGGGAAAACTTCGCGATTGTAACTTATTAAATTTCTTCATAGACCCATCATAGAACTTATACTATTCTGAAGATATATTCAATCCGGATGTGTTTAGATTTACTCCTTTTCACGTTTTGAAACTTCCCTGAAGTAGACCGCTACTTCCAACCAGATACTATCACCGCGTACACGTCCTGAGACGCGCATGTGAAGTCATGTGACTTGAAAACAACACTTCCAATTGGTTCCTAGTAGTTTCTATGCTGCATCAATACCTACGCCTGCTTCAAACACATGCACAGTTTTGAAACAGCATGGGCCTGAAAGTCACTGAGTGAAATATCATACATTACAGTCAGCCTCTTTCAAGACGCAT
Source organism: Lissotriton helveticus (assembly GCF_964261635.1). Classification (NCBI taxonomy): domain Eukaryota; kingdom Metazoa; phylum Chordata; class Amphibia; order Caudata; family Salamandridae; genus Lissotriton; species Lissotriton helveticus. The sequence continues at coordinate 1,208,275,385 of NC_136068.1, forward strand.
TCCTTCAGAGGAACACTTACCGTTTATTAGAGGTAGATCGTCCGACTCCACCGGAGGACACCCCTAATAAAAAAGACATATATATAAAATGCGGACTAGCCGCTGTATCGTACTAGCAAACTTTAACTTAAAAATCGTTAGAGAAAACAAAAGGAATCGAACAAAATCAGTAGGCCACTGATAGGATCTCTTTTTGACCTTGTTAAAATAGAAACATTAGGAACAACCCCTCATGAGAAATATGAAACTAGTGAGAGAAACCGAGCTCAACGCCATCTTGCCCCCTTTTAGGCCCCATCACGAAAATAGATAGCCCCACATAGCAAAACGTGATCTTATCGCCTGCCCAACTTCAGATCTGACCCCCCCCCCTTTTGCTCTCATGTCCTGTCGGAATGTCCGGCTTTAGATTACAATCACATGTTACATTTGGGAGGGGAAACGACATCAGAGCGACAAATATTAGAAATATACCACACGACAGCAAAATAACAGGTTAAAACGTTTTTATTCTTGAACAAAAATATATTAAAACAACTATGGAGAACCATTACGCGAATAGTCCGGAGGCGACACCACGCGCCAAGGCCTGTCCCCAGGATGAACCAAGGGATCCGTTCCTGGGGCCGTGGCAAAGAGCAGCCGGCCGCCATCGGCCGGAGAAGGCATGGGCCCGACCCGAGATGTAGTTGTGGTCCCATTCTCTTCCTCTTTCGGCGCCTTGCAGGCCACGAGGGGGGGATGTCTTGCATATGCCTCCGACCCCCCCCTCTCTTCATCGCCTGGTCCGGCCATAACAAATGTCAGCAAGACGCCGTGGGGTGCACTGGGAGGGAGAGGCGGCGCGGACGATCCTCTTTCGGCGCCTTGCAGGCCACGAGGGGGGGATGTCTTGCATATGCCTCCGACCCCCCCCCCCCCCTCTTCATCGCCTGGTCCGGCCATAACAAATGTCAGCAAGACGCCGTGGGGTGCACTGGGAGGGAGAGGCGGCGCGGGTTTCATGTGGTGTAGAAAATGAAAATGTATATGTACATAAGCGGCGTTCATTTGTGTTCACCCTCACCACTGTTGGAGTTAAAGCGAGTTAAAGCGAAAGTCACGGCACAGTGGCCCCGCCATCTTGCCCCCTTTTAGGCCCCATCACGAACATAGATAGCCCCACATAGCAAAACGTGATCTTATCGCCTGCCCAACTTCAGATCTGACCCCCCCCCCTTTTGCTCTCATGTCCTGTCGGAATGTCTGGCTGTAGATTACAATCACATGTTACATTTGGGAGGGGAAACGACATCAGAGCGACAAATATTAGAAATATACCACACGACAGCAAAATAACAGGTTAAAACGTTTTTATTCTTGAACAAAAATATATTAAAACAACTATTTACATGACAAACGGCCGCAGCAACAAACCCACAATGCATTTCGCCGTCTACTTGACGCCGTCCCTGTCCCTCCTTCCCCAAAGTAGCAATGTTGGGCTACTTTTGGGCTGCTTTCTAGTAGGGTTTTTGAGCATCAGAAAGTCTACAAAAGCCGTCGGCAACGGCCTGGGGTGGAGAACCATTACGTGAATAGTCCGGAGGCGACACCACTCGCCAAGGCCTGTCTCCAGGATGAACCAAGGGATCCGTTCCTGGGGCCGTGGCAAAGAGCGGCCGGCCGCCATCGGCCAGAGAAGGCATGGGCCCTACCCAAGATGTAGTTGTCTTCCCATTCTCTTCTTTTTTCAGCGCCTTGCAGGCCACGAGGGGGGAATTTTTTGCATATGCCTCCGACCCCCCCCTCTCTTCATCGCCTGGTCCGGCCATAACAAATGTCAGCAAGACGCCGTGGGGTGCACTGGGAGGAAGAGGCGGCGCGGACGAGCCTCTCCCGCCTCCCCAGGTGGAGGCCCCTCAGCTGCACCCCCATCGATCCACGCACCCGGCAAAGGGTTCGTCCACTGTGGCGATATAGGGACGCTCCACAAGCCCAGGAAAGGGTTCGCATACAGTGGCGGTATAGGGACGCTCCACGAGCCCAGCAAAGGACTCGCCCACTGTTGCGGTACAGCGACGCTCCACTCACCCAGCAGGGTCTCGTCCACAGTGGCGGTGCAACGATGCTTCGCCCGACAGGCTTGAGTCCATCTGCTCCTGCAACCCAGTGACTGCCGGTGGTTGCAGATCTCCTAAAAATGGCGGTCGACTTTGCAGGAATGGGCCTGGCGTGAAAAGTTGGCCTGGTCGCCTGTTAACCAGAAAATGGGCCCCTGTCTTTCCTTTCAAAATGCTGCCAACAATATTATATCAGACTCTGCATCGGTACTTACTTATAAATGCAGAAACAACTCAATTAACACAAGGGCTCTTTTCAGAGCCAACTTATATCAAAGCACTCAAACTTCTGATTTATCTCCATTTTCACACTTCTGTAAATAGTTGTGCGCGCTCGAGTGCGCGCACCCCGCAACTTTTTCCGGAAAAAAAATATATATATTTTCGCGTTTAAGGTCCTTACTGCACACCCTGAGAGAACCTACGCAGCAAAACAATCTCTACCTTCACCCCTTTCCATGTTCCAACGCTTTGAAACGAGAATATATTTACTCGCGCGCACCCCGCGACTTTTTTCGAAAAAATAAATATATATATATTTTCGCGTTTAAGGTCCTTACTGCACACCCTGAGAAAACCTACGCAGCAAAACAATCTCTACCTTCTCCCCTTTCCATGTTCCAACGCTGTGAAATGACAATATATTTACTCGCAGTGACAAAATGGCGGTCAACACTTCCTGATTTCCTTCGAATCGAACGTTAACAGACGTCACGCAGCCGCTTGAGTGCGCGCACCCGTCCGCGCTTATAGATATATAATTGACTTTAACTTTAATTTTCTCAACAACTACTGAACGGATTTACACCATTCCACAAAGCGTAATCTGCGAGCCGGACTCTACAGTTTTGCCAAATTTCTTATAAATCCATTCAGCCGTTCGACCTGTAGCCGTGTCTAAACGTCCTATGGAAAATAACATGGAGAAAACACGTTTTGGGACCCCCCTTTTATCTCAGCCCCCACTTCACCAATCCCCCCCAAATTTTCAGGGAAGGAGCGCAGCGGACCGAGCCATCTTCTTTGAGAAATACGCAAAGATTCATCCATCAGGGCCAAAGTTAATCCAAATAGAATGTTGACGATTTCCTATGGAAACTAGGTCCTAACTATAACTACCTACTGGCGACCGCCAGTAGGTAATATATATAGATATATATATATATATATACACACTTTGATAACACTCTACGTACAGTAATAAGTGACTGTGTAGGCCTACTCCCCACCCCCGCCCCCGTGTAAATCCAGCTGGGTAAGGAAAAAGGAAATGGTGTTCTTCTCTTTCATGTTGAGCGCTGAGTGCGACTGGTGCAGCTGCGTCGGGCTATGTCCAATCACACCTACACCCTGCTCGTGAGGTAGTTATGAGGTCATTATGGTTATGAGGTAGTTATGGTTGTTATTATAGTACGTTACCACGTTGTCCTGCAAGGTTCTGTCAGTTCGCGGATTGAGAATAATGTTGGCACCATCGTACGACAATCCGGACCCTAAAATGTTAGTGCCTTGGGCAGAATGCAATCTTGAGTCTTCCAAGCGACTAATGACCATCTTGGTTGAATTTGCCAAAAGTGATAGAGCGAAGCTGCTTTTGGAAATGGAAAGGCTGAATGAGGAAATAGATAAATTACCAAACACTGCACAAATCACAAAATACAGAGATGAGATGCTTGTTCGACTAAAAAGAGAAGAGGATGTAATTAAGAGGTGCAAGGCGTACAAGTTCAAAAGAGATCGTTTGGACTACGAGCATGGGCAGATTTTCACGTTTGCCAAAAAGTACGATAGTCTCAAGAAACCCCTACCCAACATGGGGGCACGTACCCTGCAAGTAACCTCAACACCAAGGGTGGACATTACGGAAATCCCTTCAGCCTCTGATGCGAGCTCCAATATTGAGAGTGAATCTGACAACGAGCAAACCAGGGCTCAAAGAGTGGGGTTTCAAAAACTTACTCCTGCACAGGAATTGGAAGTTGTGCAGTGGGTTCGAAAGCAAACAGTGCACAAGCTGCCACAGGAGGCAAAACATCAATGCCAAACGCGCAGCCAGGAGGAAATGCAATAAACAACGCAGGCGCAGAAAACAAAACAAGAAAGAAACGCAATCGATGGAATCGCCGCCAGGTATCCTAGGCGATACCAATGCGGAACCTCCTACGGTAATCAATCTCACTGATCAGTCCCTAACTACCAAAGAGACTTCGATATTGGCGCTGGGTCTATCACATAGCGCAAAAAACAATTTTGACTATGCTGATACCAAAATAGAGCTATTTAAATATGTTCGGAAATTAAAGCTGCGCAAATACCACAGTTTACATAGTCACGTCCAACTTCCCATACAGAATGTATCAAGTGCACAGTATTCTTCTTTGCCAGCTTCTGACGAGAGCCTCCTAACAGCGTTGATGGAGATGCAAACTGAGTCTACAACATCACAATCTGGCCCAGGCTTGGGTCAGACTCAGAATCTGATTTCTACAAAGTTTAAACCAAAATCAAAGTTCTGTCCATTAATGATCAAGGACAACATTGACCAATTTCATGACAAGGTGTCCCAAGACTGAGGGAATTGTATTTGAAACATAACACTTTCTCCAAAAAACATAACTACCAAGATTTTGAATATCATCAATTAATAAGGAAATTGAAGAACAATATTGATGTGATAATAAGGCAAGCCGATAGAGGAGGAAATGTTGTATTGTGGCCTCGCCAGATAATCTAAACGAGGCAATGACCGTACATGTTACCGAAGAGCAGATATTAATGACGTCAACCAGGCTAAAAACAATGTATATCCTAAACGTATGGCATGGAGGAGTGCCGGAGTAATAACTATGGACAAATTTAAATTCATGAAAAACGAAAATCTTATTACTCCGGTAATATACTTCATACCGAAAATCCATAAGAATAGCCAGGTGCCACCAGGGCGTCCCATCATATCGGCATGTAACAGCATATTGGAGAACACCAGTAAATATGTCGATTTTTTCCTCCAAGACTTGGTTAAATCTTTGCCCTCTTTTGTATTGGACACAGGAGATTTCCTTAAAAAAGTGTATGATATAAGGTGGAAATCTAGTTACTTACTAATATCCCTTGATGTGACTGCATTGTACACAAGTATACACCACAGGGATGGCCTGCGAGCAGTGCAGCATTTCTTAAAATCTAGACCTGAGGAACTAAGAGAGCATACTCGCATGATCATTGATATGATTAGTTTATGTCTGGAAACCAAATTTCTTTCTGTTTGGCAGACAGTATTTTCAACAAACCAGAGGATTTGCAATGGGGGCATGCTTTTCTCCCAGTTATGCCTGTTTGCACATGGGCTACTGGGAGGAGCAGGTCCTTGCACTCAAATTTGCTGACACCATGTCTACAAAAATAGTCAAGTGGTTAAGGTACATAGATGACCTTTTTGTAATCTGGGATGGCTCTGCACTAGAGGCCGCAGATTTCATAGACAGATTGAATGACAACGGGTTGAACTTACAGTTCACCAGCCAGATCAGTGAAACATCTATATGTTTCTTAGATGTAGAGGTCTTTGTAAAAGAAGGTAGACTGGAAACGAAACTGTATAGAAAAGCCACAGCCGGCAACAGCGTTCTTCATTCAAGCAGTCACCACCCTGCCCATCTTATAAGGAGCATACCTTACGGGGAAATGATCCGTATACGACATATTTGTAGTACTGAAGCAGATTGCAGAGCAGCTCAACTACAGTGTAGTAACAGATTCACACAGAGGGGTTACACGTGTGAGGTCATAAAAAGAGCTATGAACCGAGCTAATGCTCATGATAGGGCATCTCTATTATCAATAATTCCTCTTGACTCAGTTAGGTCACAGTCAATGACAGGGAAGACTAACAAGATTGCTACTTGTAGAACAGATAGTGAAACACGATTGATTTGTACTTTTAGCAATCAACATCGTACCATAAGGAACATAGTCAAGCGCAACTGGTCACTGATTACCAGTGATCCAGTGCTAGGCAAAGAGATTGTAGGAGCACCCAAAATAGCCTACAAGCGCCCTAGAACATTGGGCAATTGCCTGGTATCAAGTAGCCCAGAGATAAGGACAAAGAGTGTGTGGCTAGGTACAAGTAAAGGTTTTTTGCGCTGTTCTTCTTGCAAAGCCTGTAAGAATGGGGTAAGCAGAACAGAGTACTCTACGCCATTTAACAGTACACCCACAACCATCAAGTACAAACTGACGTGCCACACCGAATACGCGGTGTATTTGCTGGAATGTCCCTGTGGCCTGCGCTATGTGGGCAGCACGAGGCCACAGGTGTACAAACGCATACTCCAGCACCTTAGGGCTATCACCAATGGTGACACCGCGTACCCGGTGGCCAGACACTTTGGAGAGGCACACGACAAGAAAGCGTCAGACTTGCGGTACTTTGTAATTGACACGGTTCCACCTCAGAGAAGAGGAGGAGACCGTGAGTTATTGCTGCGCAGATTAGAAACACGTCACATCATTCTACTTGATACCAAGAATCCTAACGGGCTGAATGCAGGGGAGGATTGCCACACGTATTTATGAAATATAACATGTAAACTAAGTGGATTCAGAAATACTAAATAGAACGGTTGCCTCAGACAGAAATTTTGAAAACTATAAAAACAATTTTTAATTACACTAATTTCACACTCTATGTCACAACAGGGTTGCACGTAACTGTTTTTAGCCATTATTTATTTGCCAAACTTGCACATATATGTGTCGGTCGTATTTTCTAGTTGGTTATAGCCCACTTGGGCATAACCTCATTAGTTTATGATCGTTTATGAACTGCGAGTACAGGGAGCAACACTAGATGGTTCTTAAAGTCTAGTATGTAACAAAGGTAATTCTATGAAAAAGATTGGTTTTTCTTGCAGTGCTATAAAATATTTATATTCACGATATTTATTTTGTATAACCTTTTAACAAATATTTATTGATAGTATTTGTATATTAAGCACGTGGCATTATTTGCACATCGCAGTATTTGCACAGTTCTGTCTTTTTCCCCAATGTTTCCCTTCATTTTGCTGCTCTTGATGTATATAGATGAATTTAACTAAATGAAATGTGTGTATTTATATTTATATTTATACGTGTACCAATACTTAATGTATAGCATGTTTTAGTTTATCAAACATCTTTTTTCGCAGTTCGTTAGGCAAACTCTTTTTCGATCGACACAATGTAACTGCATTTAAGCAGTTAGCAAACAACCCTAGTATATTATTTATGTCTATGATGATGTGGCATGTAATTATTGGTTACGAGCACTTTAAATTTAGCACATCCGTCCCAAAACGTTGTCATGTGATCAAGGTGCTTTGGGCACCGAAACGCGTCGTGGTGGAGCGCTGGTGAGCAAATAAATCACTTCAGCTCTATACCCGGGTTTGCCTCGTCTTCTTTGCTGCCAGATTGCTGCAGGACGTCTTTATGCTGAATATATATGTATATAGATGTGATCAAGGCTACCGTGTTGTAGCCGAAACGCGTCATGCTGGGGATCTGGGAGCATTAAAACTACCCTGAACGAATTTTCCTGCGTTGCTGTGGTCTGTACCTACGTGGTTGAATCGGCGTCCAGAGCCAATTAGTGGGACTGGTGAACGGATATATATATATATATATATATATATATATATATATATTACACTTTGATAACACTCTACATACAGTAATAAGTGACTGTGTAGGCCTACTACACCACCCCCGCCCCCCTCTGTAAATCCAGCTGGGTAAGGAAAAAGGATATGGTGTTCTTCTCTTTCATGGTGAGCGCTGAGTGCGACTGGTGCAGCCACGTAGGGCTATGTCCAAGCACACCTACACCCTGCTCGTGAGGTAGTTATGAGGTCATTATGGTTATGAGGTAGTTATGGTTGTTATTATAGTACGTTACCCACGTTGTCCTGCAAGGGTCTGTCAGTTCGCTCATTCCACCCTCAGTTCGGGTGATGCTCTTCTCTTGCTAGTGCCTGCTTGTGAGGTCTCCATTTCTTGTTGTGCTGGGCCGTCCAGGTATCTGATTAGTTCTCTCGGGTCTTCGAAGATTTGTGTTCGTCCATTGTCGTTTATCTGAAATCTTGTTGGGACGGTGAAAGAGAAGAGGATGTTTTTCTTCCTCATCTTGTCGCGTATAGCCAGGAAGCCCTTTCTGACGTCCTCTGTTGGCTTTGAGTAGTCCTGCGTTAGTATTATCCTTTGGCCATTCCACGCGATGTTCTGGTTTTTCCATGCATAGGTAAAAATGGCATCTGTGTGTTAAGATCTTAGTGGTTTGCATATTATTGGACGCGCCCCTGACTTTGTAGCTGACCTGAATGTAGAGACTCTATAAGCTCTGTCTAGCTTGAAGGTCTGGTCAAATTTCAGGCTTGTGATGTTAGGTATAATTTCCTTGATGAAGGACAGGCAGGACCCTGCCTTATCTTCCGCGCCCTCCGGCACGCCTAGGATTCTTATGTTTCTCCTTCTGTTTCGGTCTTCCAACTCGGCTGTTTGTTTTTTGAGTGCTGCTGTAGCTTTGGTTAAAACCTTTAGGTCTTTGTTTACCTGCTGGTCCGCATCTTCAATGTCACTTATTCTCTGCTCCGCAGCCGTAAGTCTGTTGTTCGCAGCGTGCATATCAGCCCTTACTGCGGCTAGTTCTAGCTGAATTGTGTCAGTAGTCTGTTTTTTAGTTTTAGCCAGGTCGTGAACATCTGCTAGCTTTTTTAGGATCATCTCTAGTGTGCTATTCATGTCCGGCTTCTGTTTGATTGGTGAGTCTGTTAGTGCGGGTTCACCCCTGCTCTTTTTTAATTGCTGTGAAGAACCGGGTTATTTAAGACCCTGCGGCGCCAGGGGCACGCCCAAAGTCTTCGGGCATCACCCGTCTTAGAACACAGAGACACGGAAACTTCTTGGTGGCGTCAAAGATCGAATTTATTGGCTGCAGCCAGTAACAGAAGTCCTAGAAGTCAACACGGTATGAGTTCTCAGGAGACTGCTCACTTTTACAAAGCAAGTCATCCCTTTTTATGCCAAAAATCACATTCCAGACAAATACCTAACATTTACAAACTGTCCAATCACATGTATCCACACCCAAAGTATCGCATGACGGTAAAACCCACTTTTCAATTACCCGGCCCATGATCAATCATTGGTCAAACCCAACATTCTTCTTAAGACAGGTCGAACGAACCCATAATAAAAAAAGGCACATCCCCATCGTAAACAGACCATAAAGAAAGGAGCAGAAACAGGTGTGAGTAGGATAAGGCATATCTGTGTGCAATAAAAGTTTTACGATGTCCTGTGCTCTGATCCTTAATCTTGATCAGCTAAAGGGCAGGAACTGGTTTAACAAGGTCGGCTTCAGGCAACAGGGTCAGTTCACTCAGGTCAAACAGGAGTCAGCACGAACTGGAGGTACATGTACTTAAAGGACTTGTTCAGCCACAGTCATCGGCCTATGTGAGGGCAACCACAAAATGGCTGCCATACACAAAATGGAACCCAAGGGTTCAGAACGAAATCCCTAAATACGTAGTGAATCCATCAGTCTAACATGACGAAAACACTCATACTTGCCGCACTAACTAGTTTCGGTTCGCTAATATCAAATTCATAACGAAACCATGACCTTTATGAAACGGGTTCAGAATTCACGGAACCTCAGCTGTTGGTGTCTTGTTTCGCTCCCCGCCATGTTTGTTAGCCCTCTCTTCTCCTGTTGCAGCTCAAATCTTCTCTCTCCTCTTGGTGATGCGGGCAATCCTTTAGGATCGTGAGTTAACCCCCGTTGTGGATGTAGGGTCTGTCTGAGCTCCACTGTTGGTTCTGCTGGCTGTTGTCTTTCGGCGAGGGGGGATCTGTACCCGTGCTTTTTAGCTCACCGGGCAGCAGGGGCAATTCTTCCTCCCTGGATCACAGATCTGTTTGGCTTTCCCTTCTCTACTCTTGCCACTGTTCTCTGTCGCTGTGTAGGTGCTCTGCACTGTTGTGATGTATCCCTCCCCCTTCTTATGTTGCGTTTGTGGAGTGCGCTCCCCTCCACCACCAACTTGTGTAGTTGGTTTGAAATTTGGTTGTGCTTCCGTGGTGCCCATCAAGTGTTCCTCTCCGCGATTCTCTCTGTGATACTGTGGTGCTCTGTCCCGGGCGAGGGTAGGTCGCATGGGCTGTAATTTGGAGGTTTTACTTTCTGGTCTCCATTTTCTCAATGTTGTGTCCGCTCTTCAGGCACTCTTGCTCCTATGCAAGCTGGTCTCCCTACGTGTGGCCCGCCCCTTTTTTTTTCATGTGAAGGGACCTCGCCAGCTTATGGGTGTTTTGTGGGTGCTCTTGAGGGCAGACTGCCGGTAGGTCCGTTTGTTGAGCGCTGTGCCTAGCTCGTCCAGCTCGCTGCTCCCAGATCTCCTCATCTCTCACCATGTGTGTGGGGGTGAAACTCAGGCAAAGGGGTTGCCTCCTCGCACGTTATACTCCCTCTGCTGCATGGGCACCACACACCACCCGGTTTCTCGGCTACGACGGCGTCTGTTCTCGCTGATCTACCACACCCACTTATGATAGCAGCCGTTGATCTGATCACCCTTGCCAGGTTTCAGTTTTGTTTACGCCGCCATGAACCCCCTGAACAATGCAGTTGGTTAGTTGTTTTCTTTCATGCATAGGCTGATTTTTATCTCTTTTGGCTCATGCCACCATCGCTTTCAGTGCCTTCCCGCTTGTTCTGGCATTTCCTTGCTGGTTGTTTGCTTGGGACAGACTAGCGTGCAGCGCTCTCTTTTTTGTTCATCCCACTGGCTCATTTATATCTTCGCCGCCCGCTCGATCTAGCATGCCAGCGGCTACTCTAGAGTCTCTCCTCATGTTGTTCTTCCGCTCGCCAGGTTTCACCCCTCCATATTTTCTTCGCTTGCTGTGTTGTACCCCTCTCAGCTCTGCCTGCGTTTTGTCAAAAATGCTGCTGCGGTAGGAGCAGGTCTGGTAGTAATCTGGCAGTATATGGTGGGTTATGGTTCCACTATGTCTCTCCAGCTCTGCTCCGATCCCCAGCTCCACTTGGTAGAGTTTACTTTGTTGAGTTTCACTTTTGTGGTGCCATTTTCCTTTCTTCCCCGGCGCCCCAGGTTCTGACGATTTCAGCCAGTTTCTCCTTTATTTCTTGTGAGGGCCTCACAAAATTGATCTCATCGTCTGTGGCTGACTTTCCGATGTCTTTAAAAGCTCTTCTCGCTCCAACTCGTCCGGAGTATACTCTCTGGATTGATGTTGTTCCTCCCCTTATGACGGAGCAGCCGATTCAGACGAGCATCCCCCTTGCCGTCCCAGGACTTATTTCTAACCCTGAGATTTTTACATGTATCTGCGCAATCATTGCCTTTTTTGGTGTTCACCTTTAAACAGCCTGAAGGATAGCCTGAAGGACTTAAAGATAAGGTCTTCCTTCCTTCAACCCTAATTTTTCTGACACTTCTTGGAAGACGATTGCTATTTAGCTATCTATATTGATAGGGAGTGATATGCTCTCTTATTGGGGCTTCTCCCTGCGGTTTATGTGTCTGGGGTCACCATATGTTTAAATAATGGCAAGATCAGCCTTGTCACAGTCCAATTTAGAGTTTGCAAAAACATTATGAAATTCTGTTAATACAGCATGTATGATGGTTTTACTATGTTCAGGTGGTGCAAGGGGTGTAACGCTTGTCTTAAGACAAGTGCCCTGTAGAAAAATACAGAGCATATGTTTATTGCTTTTGGAATGCTGATACCCTTCTACCTGGCATACGATGTTGTTAAACAAAATACACACTAAGGATCTAAGGGAGAAGCCCCAATAAGACTGCATATCACTCCCTATCAATATAGAAACCCTCAAAAGATACGTTCTCTCTAAAAAAAATATATTGTGAAAGTAGCTGCTAAATAGCAATCGCCTTCTAAGAAGTGTCAGAAAAATGGGTGATGAAGGAAGGAAGACCTTATCTTTAAGGACAAGAACCCTCACTCACCCAAGGGTGACATGCTTCATCGGAGGGCTCCCTCCTCACACTAGAGCTGCAAGGTCCCAGGTGTGGGCTTTAACTCTTCAAAAAGTGTCTGTGAAGAAGAGCAGCGGTGTTTTCAATAGGGGAGACTGAAGAAGGTGGTGAGTGTGGGGCAGGGTGCGAATGAAGTGAAAGGATGTTAAAACTGTGTTAAGGGGACCCAATAATTTTTTTCCATGGTACCCTAATACAGGATTAAAAACAAAGAGGACTGGGGTTAACAACAAATATACCCCTACTAGAGGTCAACATGTTTCTGCCAACCGGAGTTCATGGGCATTCCTTAGGACCAAAACGAAAACTAGTCACTCTGCAAAAGTGAAAGTGATAAAGCAAAAACATAGATTGCTCATCACAGATGATTATACTGGCAGTAAAAGGTTTGTAGCCCGTTTATATGGGTGATGAATACACCGTCTCATCTGTAAAATAAACAAAAATCATAAACCACTTATTATCTTGTCACCATTTGTGTGCAATATAGACTCATCCCCCAACAGAGCATGATATACATATCACAGAAGAACAATTATATTCAAGTGGTGATTACCTGGAAGGAGGAATTCTATTACCTCTCTTCAGCCATAAGGTGCCCCAAATCAAGCTAAAATTCTAAGACTCCTTGAATGCTGGTGTTGACATTGAGATAAGGGGCCATATCACAGTAAGTACTTCAGAAATGTAAGTGGTGTTTGTGCCCGCCTTCTGCACACCCAGGATACTTGGGTATTAAAGAAGAGGTCGCAGATGTGTGCTGGATCCTTTTGTAATACATATTTCGCCAGCACTACATGTGCACTAGTGTGATCAGAAAGAGGTGCTCTCTCATCTGAATGAGGATGTGACCACATGCAAAAGAGGAACTATTTTGGCTTTTAGCCCACACCATTTTCCAGACACAGGCACAGATGCAAAGGAGCAGTGAGAGTGTACATTGAAGCTCATAATCAGTGAGCCCCATCCCTCCTAGGGCACCCCACGAAAGGAGGGAATGTAAGTACCATGCACCCCCCTCCCCTGAGACACCCCTCTGTCAAGATCACTGGAGGAAAACACAGTCTGTCCAGAATGATAAAACAGCAGTGTGATATTGTTTCACAAAGCTATAGAGAGAACTTCAATCCTGACATCCTTGTGCATGATGCGCCTGTATGAAAGCCCATAAGGTCTGAGTGAGAATTATCTCTCCAAAAGAGAGTCCCCTTACCAATGATGGATATTAGCCATGTTCACCCTGCACATCACCACAATAATCTGTTGTGGTGCTCAATCAGAAAGCTAAGTAAGCATTGCAGTTATTGCTTGCGTTGACAGTTTTTTTTTTCTAAAACATGGCCCAGAGAGCTCGGGGTGTGGCACAGTACCATGATCAAAGGAATAGTAGTAAACAGATTAATGGTCCCAACACCCCTAAGGCAAACCCACTAAAAATTTCGGGCCCATGTGGGTTACATTCCCCTTTGGAAATTTCAACATCCTCTGACGCAATTGATCAGGCCTCACCACCGGCCAAAAGGAGCAAACAACACACTGCACCGGTAAAGACTTGCCCAAGAAAACTAAATATAAAAGAGGGAAAAGCACAAATCATGATGGAAGCGGCATAGGGACTGGAGACTGGGATTTACCGTTAAACATGCCTGGTATTGATATCCTCTTTAAGAAACTACATGGAAAAATTGACACTATTGAAAGGCGTATCATGTCTGAAATAAAATCTGTACAAAAGGATATCTGCCAATTAACAGAACTGATTACAGACTTCAGACTACAGACTAGAACATGTAAAGAAACCCTCCCAAAGAGAGACACTGTTAAGCGAACGATACCTGACAAAAGTAAAGTAATTGACATTGAAACAGGGAAGGTGCCCCTGATAAACACTCTGAATCATGTGGTGGCGTCATCTGGTTCATCTGTTTTGAGTACTACTGATACAGGGATAAATGGAAGCTTAAAAAACGCTCTATCAATGAGATTGGTTTTGAAACCTATCGACAGCCTAAGAAGTATTAGGGTGTCTCCTTAAACATGCCCCCACAGGCCACCCCCTATGTTTAAAAAATGTTCCCAAATTGCCTGAAATCCGCACAGAAAAATGGGAATCAATGAAAAATTGCGTGGTTCATTGGTTTGCTGTCAATACTCATTGCAACACTGGTCTCCTGACTCATGAAATAATAATGCTAAGGAGAATGAGCTGGGTGGGTAGCATGGATAAAAACTGTGAGGGGGACTGTATTGTTGTAAACGTTCGACATGCAGATCTGGTGGCTCGCTTATTAGATGAGGTTTTAACAAAACAAGGATGGTCAAGAGAACATGAATATTTTGCCATTACCGCAGTACCCTTTGGGTACTTTTATAGACCTGAAATTGAGCAACATATTAAATCTAGCAGAGTACGATATAGCACTACTAATAAAATAATTCCACCCATGCTAAACAGCTTTGAACTTTTGAGAAGTTGTAGCGAGGTGACTTGACTGAACATAAAAAAAACACTAATGGATGACTTTCAGCCAATTAGAAGACCTTTGAGTAGCCCTATAGAAACAACCTGTCCAGATGTACCCTATTCGGATGAAGGAATCTTTCTTCTTCCCAATGATATTAAGATTGTATCAGCCGAATGCAACTCTCCCCTTCATTCTATTAGCTTTGAAGTTATGCCAGTAACAGAAGGCATACCGTTTTGCACCAATTATGAACCCATCCCTTTTAGAAAATGCTCTGGTGTCGATTCAGTAGGTAGTCAGCCAGTCGGATCGCTGCAATTTCTTTAGTGAAATGTTGCAGGGGTTAAAAACAAACTGTCCGACCCATCATGGCTTGACTGCGTACAGAACCGAAATTTAATTTTAATGCAGGAAACCTGGCTTGTAGAACCTTTCCTTGTAAATGGCACAAAACCATTTTTACTAAAGCAATTCATCCAAGACTGGAAGAGCGAGTGGAGTCCTGGCTGTATTACTCTTGGTAACTTCCCCACCGATCCTAAAGAAAACTTTTACTAATTCACAGCACTTTCAGTTCTTATTACTCAGTGTTAAGGGAAAGCAAAATATTGTAGTTATTAATTACTATTATAATATTTTTAATAACACAAGAACAGGAACTCCTTCGTTGGAGGAGGAACTTAATACCTTTCTGAAAAGACTGGGGGATGAGTACATAGTGATATGGGGTGGTGATTTTAACATTGAATTGTGTAACTCAATGACAACGGATCAATGTGGCCACATAGAGGATTTACGGGATCATATTACTCACTTTTTACATAATCCTTATGGTGAATCACTTCACTGTGTCATGTATAAATATGGCCTGTAAGTAATGAAGTTGGGTTCCAACAATGGGGTTGTTGACTTATATACCTATGAGGGGGCTAGATATTCTTCATGTATCGACCACTTCCTGAAGTCTAGGAATGGTAGGCCTTTTCTGAATGACTGTATTATATCGCATAGCTTACATAGTGATCACCATCCTCTTCTGTTGAAGTTAAAATCCAGCTTATATTCTATTGAAAAAATATGTGTTTCTGCAGCTAATATAAGAACTCAAGGAGAAAATGGGATATTTATCAAATGGTCTGGTGTCAATCCCGTCATTTTATGGAAAATGTAATTGCAAGTAACAATCAAGATATAGAAATCTGCCGGGAGGGGGGCGGAGCTTGCCCGGCTGGAGGATGGCCGCATCTCACTAGAGCTCCGCTCTACGCCGCCACCATTTCCTCACAATCCGGCATAAATTCAGCAGCAGCAACACACATGATGTAGGGACTTGTCCACTAGCTGACGGCGATCCGAACATTGGCGCTTGCCTGCGACCGAGCGCCCGTCAACAGTGACCTTCAGGAGCCCGGCGGTCGTGGCGTGGTGCGGCCTGCAAATCCCCGTGCTAAAGTTTGGGATTGCCTGGTGCTTCTCATCCCTGGGCCGTGCTCCCTGGTGCCATGATGGGCGCCCCTGAGGCTGTGCTTACATCTGGGGCGGCAGTGCTGCAGGGGGGCGCGCGGCGGGGGGGGGTGCAGCGGCTCCTCGTTGCCTGTTGAGGTTTCCTGTGGCCTGGCTCCCCCTGTTCTGTGGCCTTCTAGCCTGCATTTGTCCCAGAAGAAGAGGGAGCGGCCATTTTGCATACCAGCCTGGAGTGTCTGGTGTAAGGTACATGGCCCTCGCGCTGTGAGCCGCATCGCTCCCCAGGCCCTGGGGTGGATTCAGGATCTTCCTTGTGCCTGCTCTCGCCAGATGCCCACCTGAGGGCGCCATGGTGGCCGGAATTCCCGCTATTCGAGCTGATTGTGCCATAATAGGCAGACAATACTGGCATTGGCATTACTGGCATTGGTTCCCTTGTGGCGGCTGCCCTCTACCAACTGTGCCTCAGCATACACTGGGACCCTGTGTTGCCCCCCTAACTTTAGATCCAGGCGGCTGACCACGGAGCGGAGAACTTCCCTGGTGCCTTGTGGTCCCTGATATCTCTGTTTCAGCGAGTACCTACCTGCTCCAACTGGCGACATGGGGAAAGTTGATAGGACCCAGCCTAAGCTCCAATTTGAGCAACACAAGTCCAGGTGTAACGAGGAGGGAGCAGAGGGGGGGTCCCCACTGAGAAACGACGCTGCGACGGCTGACCCGGTGGGGGACATTAATCATATCATTTCCTCCATGCAACGGGGCCTGACTGCTATTGACACCAAGATAGACTCGCTGGCTTACCGAATGGACCGAGTCTCCGAGCACGTCGACAAACACTCTAAGCGCCTGGATATGGCGGAGCGCCGCATAACCGAGGTGGAGGAGGCCCAGGTGGACGCGGGAGACACGCAGAAGCAGATGGAACGCGCCCTTGTGGCCCTCCGAGACAAAGCTGAGGATCGTGAGGCCCGGTCCTGCCGCAGCAATCTGCGCTCCATGGGCCTGGTGGAGTCCACTGCCACCTAGGCACAGAAACATTCTCTCATCTCTTTGTGGTTGAAAGGGCACACCGGTCGCTTGGCCCTCGACCCAACCAGGAGCCCCGCCTCGCCCCAATATTGCGAAACTCCTGAATTATCGGGACAGGAATGCTGCATTGAGGAAAGCACGTGAGCTGGGTCCCCTGCGGTATGAAGGTTCGGACATTTCTCTGTTTCCTGATTTCACCTTAAAAGTACTGGAGGAGAGGCAGCAGTTCATCCCAATGAAACATAATCTGTGGGACCATCACATCGAATACGCTATTCTGTATCCCGCCAGATCGAAAGTCCTATTCGATGAGAAGCCGTGTATATATCAAGATCGCAATCCATGCAGAAGACCCTCCGAGAATGGGAAAGGGCCAACAAGTGTCCGAACACTCAACAAGCCTCCTCGTCATCGAAGGCTGACGCTGGTACTATGGATGACAATGACTGAGCGCCTGGTGTTATCTCCTTTGTTTGCAATACTATTATCTTGCTCCTATAGCCAGTGGTTTCTAGTCTGGTTGTGGCAGTTTCTAATGGTTAACTGGGGCTCTGAGGCAAGAGATATGTACATGACCACATATAACCCTGATTTGAGTTCTCTTCTCCGTTTCGGAGTTGTTTATTAATATGCCCCTCTGGGTACTCATGATGTGGGGCCTGGACATCTGCCAATTCTTAGGGGACTTGCCTCCCTACCGATATCCTGCTTCCCTAAACAGAGTTGTTCTGCACATTCCTTGCTCTTAAGCAATTACAGATAAGCTGTTGTAGGATTGATATTAGCATGCAGTGTTTGAGCGGGGGGTTGGTTCAGGTTGTGTACCCGAGCAACATCCGCCCCACTGCGTAAACTGCTGTTTTTGTTGTTGTTGGGTGTTTCATGGGAGAGGCGGTGGGACTCCCTCACATTTGATTTCCTTCTTAGTGAGGGTTGGGTGGGTGATGGCTTGCCTCTGTAGTGTTGGGGTATGCAGGGCGTGGGGGGCGATGTGTATTTATGTACTGTTTTATTTTATTGCTTTACATTTTATGCTTGGATCACCTTTTCTCAATTACAAAATGTGGGGGGTGGTGGGCGAGGCTTACCCCTGTATAGTTGTTCTTCACTCCATTTATGTACGCCCCATGTAATAGATGCAACCTAAAGCTGAAGCGCTGCGGTGCCTAACTTTTTCAACTTGGAATGTGAGAGGCCTAAATGATGGTTGCAAGGTGCGTAAGATCATCGCATACCTGAAACGCAGGGAAATAGATATAGCACTGCTGCAGGAGATGCACCTGCATCTGGGCAGAGCCCTTCCTGCAAAGCATGAGCTAGCGAACGCCTCCCATGCGGCTTACTTTACTTCACACTCCAGGGGGTCTTAACATGGATCAATCCTAAAGCAGGCCTTCGACTCAAGCCTTTGCATACAGACAGGGCGGGCAGATACACAGTATCACGGTGTTATGGCCCCTTATGGGAATTCTTAATAGTTAACACATACAGCCCTAACTATGATGACCCCAGCTTCTACGGATCCTTGTTCACATTACTCCAGAGCCGTAGCACCCTTCCGATTATTTGGGGTGGTGACTTTAAATGCATCATGGACACAGCTCTTGACCGGTCACGAGAACCTCCCCGCCACTCTCTGCTTCTGCTAAAGTAGTGTTAGATGTCACTCTGCAATTACATTTAGCGGATGTGTGGAGATCGTGTTCGCAGATCCAGGGAGGGTATATGCACTATTCAGCACCACATGACATTTATACCCGCATTGACTATTGGTTTATCTCACGCGACTTGATTCCTAGGGTGTTAGACTGCTCAGTCCTTCCCCGCACCTTCTTGGACCATTCCCCAGTTTTATTTTCTCTAGCCGCCCCTCCCCGCACCCCTACCCCATTTTTATGGCGATTCCCCCCTTATTCTTTATTGGACACCGTTTTCCACTCTAACCTGCAAGAGACTATCTCTGAATTCTTTACTAATAACGTGGGCACGGTTGACTTCTTTGCTACGGTATGGGAGGCGTTTAAGGTATATATCCGGGGAGTGGCTATCAGTAAACCTGCAGGAGCCCTTCGTGCTATCCGGGACCGCTTAACTTTACTAGAGTCTCGTCTGGCCACACTTGAGACGTGGCTGATGACACAATGCTTAGAGAACAGTTTAAGTCCACTCTAGCTGAATTCCACGAGGAAACCGATAGGGAAATCAAACATATGGGAAAATGGGCATCTGCCAGAGCCTATGGTGAGTCTGATCGCCCGGGCTCGGTACTGGCGGCAATGGCGCGGCACAGGGCGGGAGCTGGGGCGGTCGTTGAGATTGAGGACGAGGACTGTTCCTTGCTGATGGAGAACGCTGCAATCAGTGCAAGATTTCATTCTTATTATCAAGATCTGTACAGTTCTAAGCTCTCCCCTAGCGACGTGGACATAGCTGACTACCTGGAATATATACAACTCCCATGGTTGCAGAACTGGCATCGTAAATTCTTGATGGGCCCTATTGAGGTAGCTGAGGTTCACCTTGCTTTGGGTTCCATGCGAGAAGGGAGTGCCCCTGGTATGGACGGCTTAACGGTCGCCTTTTATAAAATCTTCAGTGACTTTCTTATTCCCCATCTTATCACATTATTTCATGAAATTGCCGCTGATGGTTATATGTCCCCTACCATGTGGGAGGCGCTAATTATTACTCTCTTAAAACCCAATAGATTCACGTAAATGCTCATCCTACTGCCCCCTTTCACTCCTAAACGTTTATACCAAATTATATGCCAAAATTCTCACAAACCGTCTATCCCCGCTTCTCCCTCAATTGATTGGACCTCAGCAAGCTAGGTTCATCCCTGGTCGTACACGCACACCGAATATCCGTACTGTCTTTGGTGCCCTGCAGCACGTGAAGCCAGAGATCAAGGCCGCTGCAGTCTTTCTTGACGTCGAAAAGGCCTTCGATTCAATCGAATGGAAATTTATGAAGGCTGTAATGGATATTGGCGGAGTATACCTGCTGTTGATTTCAACGCTGTATCAATCTCCTGTGGACAGAGTCCGAGCCGGCGATGCAGTGTCGGCTAAGTTCCCAATTTCCCAGGGCACCCGTCAGGGGTGCCAGATGTCTCCGCTATTATACGCGGTTGCAGCTGAACCACTGCTGCAGGCTTTACGAGAATACCACAATCACCGGGGACTAATCTTCCCCCGATATCAGCTCATTACAACTGCGTACGCTGATGACACCCTCATATATGTCAGGGACCCCAAAGTCAATCTATCTCTGGTAATCCGGGACGTTCCTCGCTTTGGGGGCCTTTTGGGTCTATCGATTAGCTGGGATAAGTCTCTCATATTCCCCTTGACACCTGCGACGCAGCAATTCATGAAACAATACCCGCTGCAGTGGACTATGGAACCTGTGAGATACCTGGGTATCCAAATCCACTCAGATGCGGACGTGATCTTGAGGGCCAATTACCGTACAGCGATAGGGAAACTCACAGATGACATTGATCGTTGGATACGTCCTCCTCTCTCTTTGACAGGGCGTATCGCACTGATGAAAATGGTTGTCCTCCCATGCCTACTTTTCCTCTTTGTTAATATACCTATTGTCCTCCCGCAGCACATGTTTCGTAACCTCCGTTCATTAATGACTAAACTAGCATGGGCGGGTGGTAGCCAAGAGTGGCGTTGGACACGCTAATGCTCCCATATTCCTCTGGGGGATTAAACGCCCCAAACCTGGAATTGTATTACAGAGCTGCTCAGCCCTCACACGCTTATAGCTGGGTGCATGGTCCCCGAGAGTTACCCCACCTTCAGGTGGCAGGGGGTGGTGGCTTCCCCGTACCCTCTGCCACGTTTGCTAACACAGATTCCCTCCCGTAGATGTGGAATACTTGACTCCATTAACTCCGTCTCTCATGCATGGAATGCGCTTCATGATATGCACGACGGTCCACAGCTGTATTCTCCCCGACTGCGGGTCAAGTGATGCCAATGGTTGGGACCTAGCTCGGACAGGGGCATTCTTAACTCCCTTAACAAGCTGAATATTCAAACTATGGGAGACCTATTTCGATGTGGGTGGGTGCGCACATGGGATGAGGTAGCAGGTACTACCGAAGTACACACAACACTGACAAAATTTCATTTTTTTAGAACTCGTCATGCCTTGCAGGCGGTCCTCGGTGAGGACCTTCAGGAACTTTTGGACATTCCCTCTCTAACTCCACTTTTGGGCGCCCAGAGCCGAGCAAGCTAATCCCCAAATTGTACACTTCGGCCCTTGCCACAAAGATATCCGCCCTAAACAAAACTAGACAAGCATCTGACTTTGACGCCCCTATCTCGGACGAGGTCTGATTATACTGTTGCACAGTGACTGGTCAAATTTCGATATATGGTAGACATCAACTTGCCCATTTTAAGTTTCTAAATAGGGTGTATCATTCCCCATTGCGCCTGTGCCATTTTGGATTACGAGAAACTGACAGTTGTGAGCGGTGTGACGCCTCCCCAGGCGGGTTTTTACCACCTTGCTTGGCTCTGCCCCCCAGTGGCTCAGTATTGGGCTTCGATCTTTCATAAACTCAGCGACATCCTTGGATCACCTTTATCCCCGGACCCATTGTTAGCCTTACTAGGATACACTAAACCTCTTAAAAAGGTAATGCGTAAATTGGTTGCTTTAGGCCTCCTCTTAGCCAAGCGTAGACTGGTGATGAGATGGATGAGAGGACCACTGCCCACCCTGGTGGGAAGGGAGCGAGATATATTATATTGTCATACTCAGTCAGAGGTTTATAATGAGATGAGGCCACTGAGTAATCGCCCGAAGAGTTTCTGGGGTCTCTTTGCTCAAAATAATGCATGCCAAATGACCGATCCTGATGCTTTCGAAGACTAATTGCTGTCAAGAGTTGTTTTCATTCCATGTATACACTGGTGGGGGTAGCCCGTTGTTGCTGATCCCCCTTTTTCGGGCTGTAAGCGATCTACATGACGGTCGGACACCCCACTACAACTATGTGCTATATTGCCTCCTCACCCTCCGAGTCACTTCACCGCCTAAGGTGCTTTTCCCTGCCTGTCTGCTCATTGCCCCCCCAATTCCCTATTTATCAGTACTGTTTCTTTGATCCAAGAGTGGTGATATTAGAGATATGTATTTGATTTTCATTCTTTATTGGCTTGTCCATTCCTATCAGTAATGTATTGCTTTTTGTCTTTTTTTAATGTTTTGTCTTTGAAAATTCAATAAAAACAAATTAAAAACAGAAATCTGCCTAGATGGATCCTCCGATAATATCAAGGTTGGTGCCGCTTTTAATAATATCTCTATAGGTATAGATAAGGATCTGAGATAAAAAAAAATAAGAACCATTTAAATAAAAGGGATTACTGCCCACGATGGTTTAACCAAGAAGGCTCGAAACTGAATAGAGATTCGAAGGACGCGTTGAAAGTTAAACCCAGAAATGGGGAAACAATTAGAAACCTTAGAAGATGCTATAAACAAGCTTTAAACACAAGGAAAATAGAGATTAGAGAGATCACTTGGGAAAATCTGGTCCAGGCAGCCGAAACTAAGAACTCCACTCTCTTCTGGAAAACTATAGACCAACCCCTGTTTAAGGATGCTTCCTCAGCAGGGGTTGACACTTTAGTAACACCAGAAGATTGGCTATTGCATTTTGAGGAAATCTTTAATCCCACTAAATGTTGCAATAAAAAGAATAACAATGGCAATATCATCTTATTAAAAATTAGCTCAATCAATACTATTACTGCAGATGAGATTGGAATTGCCTTACAAGATAGTGCAAGAGGGAAGGCTGCTGGCCCGGATGGGGTCCCGAAAGACATTTTTAAACAATACTGATTTTTGGTCCCCCATTTTAGTTATTTTTTTAAACACTGTTACTGATGGGGTGTCACAACCTAGGTCGAAAGTTTGATTGTGCCGATTTTCAAAAAAGGAAATAGAGCTAGTGCCAAATGTTACCATCCGATTTCCTTCCTTGACTCCACATTTAAACTCATGGGTAGAATTGTGCTAGCCAGATTGGAATCTTGGGTCAAGATGGGAATATATTAACTGAAGCACAATACAGCTTCAGAAAGGGAATCGGTACGGTTGAACAGTGTATTAATTTAGACTTGCTTATAGGGAAATATACCCGTGCAAAGGTGGGCTTACTCCACCTTTGCTTTGTTGACCTTTCCAGCGCGTTCAATCTAGTAAACCATACTATGTTATGGCAAACACTGGAAGGGTTGGGTGCCCCACATAATATCATTAGTCTCTTGTCACAAATCTATGTCCATTTAACATCAAAGATACGATACGGACAGAATGGGTAATGCACAATGCACTTTAGAATTACCCGAGGGATCAGACAAGGTTGTCTCCTTGCTCCACTTTTATATTCATTATACATTAATGGAGTAGATTTTTTACTGCAGGGTTTAAAGGCTGATGCCCCTACTGTAGGCGAACGTGCAACACCTGTCCTATTATATACTGACGATGCAGTCCTGATTTCTAGGACTGCCAACGTTCTTCAACTCCTGATCGACAATTTTACAAAGTTTATGACTGATAAAGACCTAGCAATTAATTTGTCCAAGACCCTGGTCATGACATGTGGGAAAAGTAAAACTAAAAGCAGAACCCATTTCATCGATGGTGCACCAATTGAAAGGACTTCAACCTTTTCTTATTTAGGATTACTTTTTAACTGTAAAGGTACCTGGAATGCACATATTAACTTAAGTAAATTAAAAATTTTAAGGACAAGTGAGGCTATTTTTAGATTTTTACAAAAAATAGGTAATAAGCCAGTGCGAGAGATTTTAAAATTATACGGGAGTAAATGTATATCAGGGGTATGCTATGGTGGAGTATTATGGGGTATGGCAGACACCTCCATATTACAAACATTGGAAAATAAATTCTTACGTAGAGTGCTATCAGTCCCTAATTCCACGTCTACCTATATTGTCCACAGGGAAACAGATGTTCCTTTTCAAAGTGACCTAATTAGCATATATACTATAAGTTTATGGCATCGAATTTAGACAAAGGAAGAAACCCACTTCACTAGGGAAATAATACGTGACTGTTTAACTCTTGATCACTCAAAGAAAATACCATGGTTAAACTATATCCATGATCTCCCTATTGAGTGTGATGTGAAACCTGATTTTAGAGATCCAACGAGTATCGAGAATTATAGTAAGGGGGAGCTGAAAACGAGACTCCTTAGATCTAGGGAAACAATAAGGGAAGCCGGGTTGTGTACTAAATCAAATGTTAGATTATACTGTGAAGGGCCTTTATCACTGGGCACCCAGATTTATCTAATTTTTATTAGAAATATGCAACATAGATTTTTATTTGATTAGATTAAGGCTGAGAACGCTGCATTATCAGATAGCATTCCCAAAGATGGGTAAATGGAACGTAAACCTTCCAATGTGCCCGTGTGATGGTAAATCTGCCCAAAGCGCATTTCACTTTGTACTATTCTGTAATTTTTATAGGGACTTAAGGAAATTAATTTTATGTCCACTCTTTATTTCCAATAGTTTATACTCCTAAAATTATCAAGGGGGAAATTAGGTTATAGGAGAATGTACTTCGATGAAATAACCATTGACTGCTTTATAATTCCTGACAATTTGGTTTTACTATGTAGAATGCTTTTATGGATATTCTTTTATATACCGAATAAAGCTTGTCTTGACTTTGACTTTAATTTGTGCTCTGATTTGTTTTTTCCCCTCAGGAGTCAGTTACCTTTGTGTGACAGTTTGAGGTAGTTGTTTTTTTTCTCTGAGGAATGTAACATTTGCATCTTTGGTCAATTTTAGGCAGAGAGAAGGGTTTAACAGTGTTGTTACTTGTGGTTAGGCACTTTTAGATTTAGAAATATATTATTATTTTATTAATACAATTTTAATAAAATGGATAAAGAGAGGATCCTTGAGGGAGACATTAAAGAGAGAGTCCAGGAATGTGTGGATAAGCCTGTTTCTGTCCTGGCTTCTCAGTTAGGCAAGAAATTAGATAATTGTATGGATATATTAGAGGGGAGATTTGCAAGGAAGATTGATGAAGATTAGTCCTGGTCGTTGGAGGAGGTACTGCTTGTTGGTGGTAATGGTAATACGGCAACGCAGAAAATGAAGACATTATAGACATTATGTTTTACCCAAGTACTATCCAACACCCTTTATCTTCCCAATGAGTTCAGATAAAGCATGTGGTAGAATATGTTTAATTCTGGATTAGGAGTGAAATGCTAAAAGAGATCCGTACTAGATTACGTTTAGAGTGCCCAACGTCTTCATTGGCGAATAAGGAGGCATTCACTCAAGAACTGGATGCAAAAATATTGACTTTCCTGAACAAGCTGGGAAGCGACCGAAGAAGGGGTCTCGATAAAGGATTGAAGGGATGTCAGATCGCCTTCTAGATGTTTTGGACCCCTAACCAAAATCTTTGACATCTGTGAGGAAGTGTACCTTCAAGAGGGCTCAGTGGATGTCTTAGAGTTAAGGCAATGGGTTCAGAGGGCAGTGTGTTTGTTGGGAAATGCAAAAGCATCACTCTGCTGTGAGCATACAAAGAGCCTACTGATGAAAATTGATCCAAAGCTGGCTGAGTTATCAGGAAAGGAGTCAGGCAAAGAGGCTAAGGGTCTCCTCTTTGGGGAAGAATTTGTAAAAGAAATGTCCCGTTATGCGGGAGCGTTTAATTCGATTCAGAAGGTGCAGAAAGTTATTAAAAAGGTTTTTGGAATGGCCGGGAGAATGCGGGGTCGATTCCCCAGCCAAGGTGGAGTGGTGTGGCTCACTGGTTAGAGGCGGCAGACCCGGCAGCAGAGGACGGCCCGGGACCAGGGTTCAATCCCCGACGCGGCAGGGTCGTGAACCAGGGTTAGCGGACTCGATAATTCTCGCCTCGGTGCCTACTCTAACCAGGGATCACACTCGGCAACTCTGGGCATTAGCTTGCCTCATCTCCACAACGGCCCCCCACAGACGCCGAGGATGCCTGGTTCCACCTTGGAGATACCCAGAAAGGGACCATCTCACAGGGAAAGCCAGGACGGGTTCCCCAGCGGTCTATAGCGCCAGGACGCCTCCGGGTAGCAGTGCGCTTTACAAGACACACACACACACACACACACAAGGTAATGGTGTTACCATCGTGGATATAGACCCAGAGGTTTCCAATACTCAGAGAGCATCACCCCCAGCTTCTACCCACAGAGACGAAGAGGACATTTCAGGGGAGATAGAGGATGAAGACAAAGTATGTTTGGCAAAAGGCCTTTCATCTATTCTGGTAAAATTGGGTAGCAGACTCGCTCATTTTTTAGACAGGTGGAAGAAGATAACTTCCCATCCTTGGGTGTTACAGACGGTAAGTGGTTACAAGATAGATTTTGTGAGTATTCCAGTTCAGAGGAGAAGACCGTCCCCTTTGAGGTTCTCGAAAAAGGAAGAGGAGATGGTAGAAAAGGAGGTTCAAAAGCTAGCATAGAAAGGAGCAATAACAAGGTCAGACGATTCATCTGCAGGATTTGTAAGCAACATATTTCTTGTACAAAAGAACGACAAGGGTATGAGACCTGTCATAAATCTCAAGGAATTGAATGAGTGGGTGGAACGCAACCATTTTAAGATAGAGGGAATTCACATGTTAAGAGACCTCCTAAGGAAAGGAGATTGGTTGACCCGTTTAGATTTAAATTACGCTTACTTAACCTTTCCGGTATGTCAGAGTCCGAGGGATCTTCTAAAGTTCCAATTAAAGGGTTCCATGTGGAGATTCAAAAGCCTCCCTTTTGGTTTAACCTTGGCACCATGGTGCTTTACAAAAGCAATGAAACCAAGTGTAGCTTGGTTGCGCATAAAAGGAGTGAGACTCATAGTCTATTTAGCCGATATTCTCATTGTGGCAGAGAGCAAGGATCTAGCCCACGAACATACTAGTCTGGCTGTGCGAATGGTAGAGGATTTGGGCTTTGTAGTGAACAAGAAGAAGTTATGTTTTTGTTCCAAGTCAGAAGACGGTGTTTTTAGGTTTGCAGATTTGGACTTTGAATTGTGTATTGAGGTTGTCAATGGACAAAGTCAAAAAGATACGCAGAGAGGTTTGAAGACCCTTGGTAAGTGAGTGGTTAACTCTGAGGCAGATTGTGAGGATCCTAGGACTCCTCTCTACCTCAATTCAAGGTGTTTTCCCTGCTCCCCTGCATTATTGTGCGTTGCAGAGGTTTGTAGACAATTTATTTATACAGAAGGTTGAAATTTTCAGACAAAGTTCAGACATATTCAGAGACAAGGGAGGAATTGAGGTGGTGGCAGGAGAATCTAGAGGCTTGGAATGGAAGGGCCATTTTGGATCGTCTCCAGATTTGGTCATAGAGGAGGATGCCAGTCTTCGAGGTTGGGGAGCAAGGTGTGGTTCAGTGATGACAGGGGGCAAATGGACAAGTCAGTAGAAAGAGATGCACATCAAATATCTGAAACTGCTGGCAGGTTCGTTTGCAGTGTAAAGTTTTGTAAGGAACAATGTGAAGTGTTGTGTGCTCTTGAGAATGGATTAACTATGGGTGAATTTTGCGGATCTGCGTTCCGCAAATTCGTGCGAGATCGCAAAAAATCCACAAATTTGCGTATTCTCCCACGAACTCGCTGATTTTTTTGCGATTTGCACTGGAATACTTTCTACTGGCTAATCCAGTAAGTGCTACCTCGTTGGGTAAATGTATAGTGCTTTTCCTACACTGCAGCTGCGTAAAGGGCCTGATGATTTGTCTCCACTCACCATGTGTGCCTGTAACTTTGCCACCACGCCAAAAGGCGCCGAGGTCCCTTGAGTGAGCTATCCATCATAGTTGGGAAAGGGCGGGAAGACGTTTGATACCGCTACTGTGGAGTGCGGGGCCAAACAGGCGGGGCTTCTATGCGTGTCAACATGCCTCTTGTGTATAAAGGGTCAGAGAGCGAGCAGGGCAGCAGATGAGGAGAAAGCAGCCTCCTGGTCACAGGAACTACACGGGGATTGCGCTCAAGAAACTCATGGATTCAAAGACATCCCTCGAGTATTACAGCTAATTTTCAACTGCGGATATGGGGTTAAAGCACACTTGCCCAGCCTCGACCGTGCTCACTAATGTTTTGGCCTGATTAAAAAGTTACTGAATTTGAGTTTCAACTCGGGCACCTGCTTTATTTATATCTATAAGTGCTTCCTGTTGAGGTTTAATTTTTGTGACAGGAGCCTCGTGCCAGAATGAATCCTGCACTGCATAGTTATCCACGGAGATGCCACCGTTTTGTCATGTGCAATACCTCTACTCAACTGGAGTACTTTCTACTGGCTAATCAGTAAGTGCTACCTTGTTGGGTAAATGTATAGTGCTTTTCCTACACTGCAGCTGCTTAAAGGGCCAGAAGATTTGTCTCCACTGACCATGTGTGCCTGTAACTTTGGTCCCTTGAGTGAGTTGGCCATCAAAAAAAAAACAAATCCGCCCGCAAGCGAATTTGCGAATTTTGCGGCAATTTCGTCAGATTCACAGATCGCAGAATTGCCGAAAATCCACAAATTTTGCGAGCGGAACGGATTTTTGGCCTACGCTTAGAATGGATAATGTGTCGGCGATGAGATATGTAATCAAGCTGGGAGGTCCACGTTCAATGGCGCTAGTGGACCTGGTGAAGGATTTTTGGCATTTTTGTCTAGGAAAGAATATCATGAATCAGGCTCAATATTTACCGGGGTGAGCAACACTGTGGCAGACTGGAATTTGAGACAGCTTGAGGAAAATGAAATTTTGCCTGACAAATGTTTCCCCTACGTATACCCTATGTTACATGTGTGTGCATGTCATCCATGCATATTTCCTTGTAGTGGCCTGAATCACTAGGCCTCTGCATTCATGTCCTGCATTAGAAATGCCAGTCATCAAAGTCTCCCAAACGTTAAGGTAGCATAAGGCCCATGTATTTGCATTTCATGACTCCTGACACACTGAAAGCCGCAAGCAGCCCAGCAAGAGGCCTGCCAAGACAGTATTATGAATAACAGTTATCTGTTGCTTTACAGAATCACATTACAGTCTGGTGAAGAAGGTACACAGAACCCATCTGCATAGATAGGGCCCAGCCATTCTGTCTCTGTTTAAGTGGATTACAGTGCTTGCATCCATAGAAGAGCTCACAGCCCTCATGCAATGAACGAATAATCAGATAATACATCCCCTGACTCTAGATATCAGTTGTACTAGATGTGCTGGTCGCCTTGACACAAGAGATCTCTCTACTAGGTTGAAAGTCAGCTTCCTCCCAGTTACACGTCAATTGCACGTCATGCTCAAAGTTGCACAATTAGGGCATAGTTCCAGCTAGCTATCCAAACTCCTCCTCTAAGTACCCACCCACCTATGACACCTACCTATCACCTACCTATGACTCATCAAAGTACACACCCTCATGTACACCCACATGTTCTTATCTCATTTTCTTTCTTGCTCTGCTTAGCCTATGTACAAGAAATGTATATATACTATGTTCAGTAAATAATTGTTAGATGACCCTTCCTGAGCCTCTGTGGTGATGGAACTGATTCTCCCTTTGACTCGAGTTATTGGAATAAAGCCCATTTTAACTTGGACACCACGGATCCTGTCTCTCATTTGATGCATGATACTTTGTTAATGCCTAGAAATTCTGCCAGGGTAATATTTTATTTACCACATAATTTGGCGCCCGAACAGGGACATATCCCTTTCCCCACTCGCCGGAGTTGTCGGTCTAGTCTTTGCCCCCTTCTACAGCCGTGACGGACTTCAAAGCGCTTCAGCAGGACTTCCTGCCACTCCCTCAGGCCCACGGAGGAGACGGACTGCGACCAGGCATCCATGTGAGGCGGTGAGGAACGCGGATCGTCTCAACCAGAGCCCAGCCCGTGAGAGAGCAAGGTCCGAGGTCTCCAGAGGTCCACCTGTTCCAAGGCGCAAGCGTAGTCAAGTCAAGTTTCCGAGGCCTTCAAGTTTCAAGTTCTGCTTTCCCGGTGAGTACCACTATGGGGAATGCATCAAGTTTCAAGACGGGCCCACTGTAAAAGGTGGGAACGGTCAAGACGGGTCCACGGTTAAACGTGGGC
Organism: Lissotriton helveticus; assembly: GCF_964261635.1. Taxonomy (NCBI): domain Eukaryota; kingdom Metazoa; phylum Chordata; class Amphibia; order Caudata; family Salamandridae; genus Lissotriton; species Lissotriton helveticus. Next base: position 1,208,305,706 of record NC_136068.1, read on the forward strand.
CCGGTCAAGACGTGTCTCAATTTTTGGGACCGGTATGGTTGTACTGTATTTTTAGTGCACAAAACTGTTTTTCAAGTACATGTTTAACTCTCTGTAATGGTATCTGTTTTAGTGTTTCAATGTTATGATGTTCTAGTGTGAATGATTGTTACTTGTTTCAGTCTATTCTTGTGTATTGTGTTTTCATTGTATTGATTTCAAACATGCCACTGTTTTCAAAATTACATCAGATAGGGATCAGGAAAGGTATACTAGAAGAGTCAGTTAACATCCCGCCAAGAGATACACCTGGTCATGATATGTATAAAAGAAGTCAAGACCCTCTCAGAAAGACGCTATTGAGTTATGGCGCAAAGAGTCACATAGGTGATCAGAGAAAGAATTCAACAAAGTAGAGAGAAACAAACAAGCAGAGGAAAAAGCCAAAGAAAAAGAATCACGTCCTCTCAGAAGAACTAGCTAGAGTTAGAGTTGGAGCTATAAGTTTACTGTGGAGTTCCTTGTAAATAGCGCCTTGTAAATTTGCCTTGTGAATAGCGTGTCATTTTCGTGACTTGTTGAGTTTCTTGCAAATATGGCTTGTGAATAGCGCCATGTGGTTATGTTTTGTGCAGAGCTTGTTATCATTACGTTAGTCAGGAGAGAGCTGGATCTCTTTCAAGTGCTTAGAGAAAATGTTTTGAAGATGTGCGTACGTGTTATGTGATAACGTGGAGAGATGAGTTCATGACTTTCCCATGTACTGCAGTCATTGGGGAATGATTGTGCTTCAGCTGCCAAAGAGTTAATATCTTGTACTGAGTAGGCAGTATTTGTTTTAACATGCTGTTTAACAAAGTGTTGAGGGATTTTGGCGTTTTTTGGTGTTTGCGGGGGGCGTGTTTTTGAGCGGAAATTCGTACCCGTTCCAGTGGAGGGATTTGGTTGCTTTTTGGTGAGGATTTAGGGAATCGCTTGGACTACTGTGATGCCAAATTTGAAAAGGATCTGAGCTGTGGAAGTGGTGGAAAAAGGCATGTTTTATGCGGAGGTGCGATTTGCCATGTTATCCAATGGGCGTAGTCAGTTTACAGATTGAATGGTAAAATGTTGCATGGAGAGTAAAGAAGTGTATTTGTAAAGGGGTTGCCTTGGAACACTTGATTTAATGTGTTTGACTCAGAGGTCGGTAGTTGTAAATAAACCAGTCTTATTGAGATAAGGGTTTTTACACGGAGAGTGCTTTAATGTTTTTCACGGTTGAGAAGAAATTATAGAATAGACCCATTAGAGAAAGTGCTTTTAATTAGTGTACTGCAACAGTGTGTTTTTATTTAAATAGGAATGTTTCTACAGAATATTTTTCCCAATGCAAGCTGCCCTTTAGAATAGCTATAATACACCACCATCTTAATGCATTGCTATGTGTCCCCTACATTAGTTTAATTTGCATTCATTTAGTTTCAAGGCTCACCTATGTACTTTGACAGGCTGCTGATAGAAAGGTTATTTCTTGCACGATAAAAGCAGTGTTCATTAAACAAGACTTGGAAAATAGGATTTATTATGTCTGATTCAGAGGCCAGTTAGGCTGCAATGCTTACACAGATGGTTTCAGATAAACATTTAGTGGAGAAGCTTCAATTGATGTATGCAGAGAACAGTCCCAACCCAACAGTCCATGATAATTCGTTTCTTTTTCTCTCAACTGCAAAATGCGTAGCCTTGTGTGCAGAAGCACATTGTCCCATATTTGTGTGTTAATTTGCCTGCTAAACAAATGCCCATGTTTCAAATGTCAAATTAGTTAGACAAAAGTGTTTTTTAGAAAGTGGAGCTTTTAAGTAGCAGTACATTGTAACAGAATTTTTTTAAATGCTAGCATGTCACTTAGTTACAAAAAATATATATCTTTATTAATTTACTTTTTACAACGTTTTAAATTTGTTTCAGTTAAGTTGGAGAACGTGGGTTAAGCTCTCTGTCCTGGGAACAGTTATGTTTTGAATTACTTAGAATGTGTTTTTCGACCTTGAAGTGGCTGAACAACTTCTCCTGGCTGACTCCCAGGGACAGATGTTTATGTAAAGGGAGGGTTACTCCCTCTTGCCGTGCCTGTCTTGTTATTATTGGCCATAACCCAATTCTTTCCGCAATCCCTTTGTTTATGTAAAGGGAGGGCCACTCCTCCGACTGACACTAGCTTTCTTGGCAGACGCTTGGCTCTTTCAATGAGCTCAGCGTTGGCAGCGACCCAATTTTAGGGAAGAAGAGACGAGTAAGAGGCTTGTCTCCTCTTAGTGATGTTTGACACTGAGCCAGCTCCTGGCTCTGAGGGCTCTGAGGGGAGGGGTAGGTGAGCAAGGAGTGAGTTCGTAGCGAAGTTACCTCCCCAGCCCCTCTGACTTGTGTACAGAAAAATTGTTCTTCCTTACAGTCAACACTAAAAGCTTCATTGACTTCAGATAAATTCACGCTTGCAAATGAATAAGTTTTTCCTTCAGTAGTGTAAACAGAATAATTGGCAGGAGTCTTGCTCTTGCAAGGAGTTCAGCATTTGGCAGTCATTCAATTTTAGATCACAGTGTAGCCCGGCTTGGAGTTGATTCAAAACTCCGAGCGCGGACATCTTTCAAAAGGGAGGGGCTGCTTCTAATAGGAGTGAGGAGTGGCGAGGCTCCAAGTTTTCTGTCTATGCTAGAATAATTTGGATTTTATTCAAATACATTTAGAGGACATATTGTAGGTGGTATGGTCATACTATTCCCGAGATTTAGAGTAGGATTTTTTTGTAAACTATAGAGCTTTTTGGAAAGAGGTTTCCCCAAAATAGAAATTGTGCTTTTGAATTGACAATTCATTATTATTCATTTATTTATTTATTTATTTTTATATAATTCATTTTTGCTAGATTGATGACAGTGAGCCCTAGCATTTACAGTCAGACACTAAAGAAACGGCTAGACAGTATTCACATGCCTGCCAACACAGGACTGATACAGTACGTAGACGACATCCTGATTACAGCACGTTCAGAAAAAGAATGCGAAAATGCATCACTGACAGTTCTACATTTTCTGGCTGACTAGGGGCACAAGGCCCCAATGCAATTCTGTGAAAAGCAAGTGGTGTACAAGGACACTTGCTTTCCAAGGAGGGTAGACAGCTAACACAAGATCACATACAGGTCATTACTAACCTTTCACAGCCCAAGACACAAAAGGAAGTACATGCATTTATTGGCCTCACTTCTTACTGTAGGCAATGGATTCCCCAGTATGCATATCTAGCCAACCACTCATACAGTTAACTACACAGGAGGCAGCCACTCTGACTGTACTCCCTAGGACACAAGAACACACCTTGGCATTTGAGGAATTAAAAAGAGCATTATATCACGCGCCATATTTTTATTTATTTTTACATTTGACTGTAGCGAGACTGACAGGATATGAACTGACATTATTTCAACCACACATAGAGATCAGACGTTGTAACATTCTGAATCCTGCAACACTTTTGCCCTCAAGTACAGTAAATACACCACCACATGACTGTGTGGAAGTTATGAATATAGTGACAAGACCAAAACAAGACCTGACAGATATTGTGCGCTCTATGTAGATGGATCATGCATGAGAACGAGTGCAGGAGAGTTAGTAGCAGCGTATGCCGTGACCACAGAAGTCATAGAGACACAGAAAATAGACACACTGTCTGCTCAAGCAGCAGAGCTCATTGCTCTGACACAAGCCTACATAAGAGCAAAGCACTTGAGAGTAAACATTTATACTGACTCACAATACGCTTTTGGCGTTGTTCATGATTTTGGGGTCCTGTGGCAAAAGAGAGGTTTTTTGACCTCCCATGGGACTAAGATCCAGCACGGCCAACTTATTCAGGCCCTGTTAGAAGCCATACATTTACCTACAGCCATTTCTATCCTGAAGTGCAAAGCTCACACCAAAGTTACAGGCACCATTTCCCAGAGTAATGACCTGGCAGACCGAACAGCTAAACTTACAGCACAGACACCAACAGACACAACAAGGACAGAGGTACCATTACTGACAACATGTATGACAGTCAGGGATCCCACTCAAGATGTACTCAACATACAGACACATGCCACTGCAGATGAGATAAAGAAATGGACTGAACAAGGAGGGGTCCAGACTGACCAAGGTTGGATGACTAAGGGAAAAAGCACATGGTTTCTTTCAGATTCTATGGTACAAGTAATCATCAACACAGCCCATAGTCCAGCACACTTAAGAGAAAAAGCAATGCTAGACAGCTTACAGAATATGCGAACATGTATGATCTGTTGCCAGTTCAATCCAGGTAAAGGCATTCCGGTGGATCAAGGTGGATTTCATCCTCCTGACCACCCTTTTGAGGTTCTCCAGATGGATTATATCCAAATGGATGGATGTAGAGGTTACAAATATGTCTTAGTAGTTATGTGTGCACTATCTAGATGGACAGAAGCATATCCAGTTCCAGATTACACTGCTGTGACAACAGCCAGGCAATTAGTGCGCGAGTTCTTCCCCAGATATTGCCCCGTGTCATCTATTCTGATAACGGTCAGCCATTCTCCTCTGAATTAATGAAACAAGTGTCACTTCTGTTAGGTTATACATGGAAGTTCCATTGTGTACGACACCCAGAAGCAGCAGGCCTTGTAGAAAGACATAATCAGACAAATTAAGACAAAAGTTGCTGAGATCTGTACAGAAAAAGGCGTGGATTGGATGGTGGCCTTGCCGGTTGGCTTCTTTTACATGCGTATGGTAGCTCATTCCAGAACAGGCCTATCTCCTTATGAAGTAGTTTTCGGTAGACCGCCAAATATGTGAGGTACGCCTATGCCAAAGAAAATACCTGATGTTGACAGTAACATGCTGACAGATTACCTGGCTTCCTTGATTTCTGCACTACTCTCTTGTTGTTCACAGGTTGCTGCTGCCTTCCCTGACAACACCCAGGTCAAGGAACATGCCATAGCACCAGAAGATTCTATACTTGTGTCCGGAATCTTGACCGATCAAGCCCCCTTGAGCCACGTTGGAAGACGCCGAAACCACGAGGACCGAAGTTGGTGGAAGGACATAAAGGCCGAACTCACCTTCATCACTACAAAAGATACTTTGGACTATTTGGAACTTTGGAACTTTTATAAAGAACACTGACCTTTGCTAGAAAAGACTCCACAGCAGGAGTATAGGTTTAAGTAGAGATCCAGTAAGTCAGACGTAGTTTAATTGTCTAAGTCCACTCGGTGGTGAATCGGTTAGGCTAGATTTCTGACATGTATAAGATCACATATGAGAATAGCAAGAAGAGTGATAAGAAGGAAAAATACTGCAAGAGTTTACGCAGTAGATGTATAGTTACCTTGATCATTTTTTTTATTCTGTGCATTGTTATAATTGGTATCAGTTTATTGCTACATGTTTTCTTTCCCATTTCCTCACATATACATTCTTCCAGTAACAGCACCGCAGAGCACACATTCAGTGACCTGCCTCCTCATGAATTGTCATATCGACTTGCACTACGTAACAATACTTTTATTCGTATGTTACACCATTCTCACCAGACCAGCAATGCAACTGATTGCTGGGTATGTGGCCAAATGCCACCTTATCAAGAGACAAAGGGAGTCTTGCCCTTCTACCCATTACCGTTCTCACACAATGGTTCATGTGGAGCATGGTTTGCTTTAATGACCTCAATAGATAGAAAGTACATAGCTTATCCAGGTGGCTGGATATATGGAAACCTGAATAAAGTAATGAATGAAGCATGCTTTCCAGACAAAGACGGATTCCCCCAAAGAAAGGGAACCGATTTAGAGAATGAAGAGTACGAACAGGGAAATGCATCTGTTAATTTTATAATGTTAAATGTTCAGCCCAAGCAAAACACAGGTCCACCGTTTATATCAGTCCTGCCAGCTAAAGGTGATTTATGTGTTAGTAAGAAAGGCTCAGTACTTATGGGACACAGCGAGTGTAACACTGTAGTGGAGTTTAACGATAAAGGACTTTCTTCTTTCAAAACATCACGCCATACCTATTTCATTTGTGGTCAGACAGCCTATGTACATCTGCCCTTAGACTGGGGTGGGACTTGTTATATAGCATTCCTATTGCCACCCGTTTTTCTAGCCCCATCCAATTATCATAGAGATTCACGACTAGAACATGTTAGACAAAGGAGAGAGACAGATTCCGCAGGGATCGATCAGACTGAAACAACTTGGGAGCAATATACAGATTTCAACAAAGGATTCTTTTTCTTCGTTGGCCCCGTCCAAAACAGTAAACTGATACGCAGGTTAACAAGGACTCTTGAAACAGTTGTAAATATAACTGCATCTGCCCTGGCGAAACTTAACCCAGGAACAGTCTGCTATCAGACTTGTCGTTCTTCAAAACCGCCTCGTTCTAGACGTCATCTTGGCGGATAGGGGCGGAGCTTGTAGAGTCATCCGATCTAGTTGTTGCATTTTCATCCCAGATAATGCACCATCTGTGTACGAAGCAATAACAAGGCTCCACAAGATTGCTCATGCCATACATCAAGATCCAGGCACATGGACTTGGTCCAGTTGGCTCTGGGGCATAATATCTGCTTGGGGATGGAAAGTGCTGACCTTCCTAGGAATGGCCCTACTTATGGTATTTGGTTGCTGTCTCTGTCTGCAGTGTGGCCCGGCCATTTGCGGCCTGTGTGCTACTGCCTGTATTCCCCATCCACGTAAACAAAGAGTTAAAGATGAACAAATGATTCTGTATGATGAACTATACGGTCTCATGAATATAGATGTATCCTAAAGGGTTACGTAGGGGACAAGGAGGGAATGAGGAAAATGAAATTTTGCCTGACAAATGTTTCCCCTACGTATACCCTATGTTACATGTGTGTGCATGTCATCCATGCATATTTCCTTGTAGTGGCCTGAATCACTAGGCCTCTGCATTCATGTCCTGCATTAGAAATGCCAGTCATCAAAGTCTCCCAAACGTTAAGGTAGCATAAGGCCCATGTATTTGCATTTCATGACTCCTGACACACTGAAAGCCGCAAGAAGCCCAGCAAGAGGCCTGCCAAGACAGTATTATGAATAACAGTTATCTGTTGCTTTACAGAATCACATTACAGTCTGGTGAAGAAGGTACACAGAACCCATCTGCATAGATAGGGCCCAGCCATTCTGTCTCTGTTTAAGTGGATTACAGTGCTTGCATCCATAGAAGAGCTCACAGCCCTCATGCAATGAACGAATAATCAGATAATACATCCCCTGACTCTAGATATCAGTTGTACTAGATGTGCTGGTCGCCTTGACACAAGAGATCTCTCTACTAGGTTGAAAGTCAGCTTCCTCCCAGTTACACGTCAATTGCACGTCATGCTCAAAGTTGCACAATTAGGGCATAGTTCCAGCTAGCTATCCAAACTCCTCCTCTAAGTACCCACCCACCTATGACACCTACCTATCACCTACCTATGACTCATCAAAGTACACACCCTCATGTACACCCACATGTTCTTATCTCATTTTCTTTCTTGCTCTGCTTAGCCTATGTACAAGAAATGTATATATACTATGTTCAGTAAATAATTGTTAGATGACCCTTCCTGAGCCTCTGTGGTGATGGAACTGATTCTCCCTTTGACTCAAGTTATTGGAATAAAGCCCATTTTAACTTGGACACCACGGATCCTGTCTCTCATTTGATGCATGATACTTTGTTAATGCCTAGAAATTCTGCCAGGGTAATATTTTATTTACCACAAGCTGAGGAATTTCAGCGACAGGGGTTTGAACAGGGAGGTGTTCTCTATGATAGATTCCTTTTGGGGCCCGAAGGAGGTAGACCTGTTTGCCAAGAGGGTGAATGCTTAATTTCCCAGGTTCTTCAGTTGGAGGCCGGATCCACAAGCAGTGGCAGTAGATGCATCTTTGGCAACACTGGAGGGATTTAAAAGCTTATGCTTTCCCGCCTTTTGCGGTAATTCAAAGGGGTCTTCTGAAAGTGAGAAGGGAAGCAGCAGAGATTGTTTTGGTAACTGATTTTTGGAGTTCACAAGTTTGGTATCCGGATGTGATGGAGATATTGGTTGCTGACCCTCTTCTTCTCCTGGACATCCCAGATATATTAACAGATGCATTGGGGAAAAACCACAAGTTAGTTCTGCAGGGGCACTTAAGGCTGATGGCATAGCTGATTTCAGGAGAATATGGCAAGTGTCAGGATTATCATTGGAGGCTTCGAAACTTATTAAGGAATCATGGTCTCCTGGAACATCCAAGGCGTACACACTGGCCTGGGGGACATGTTTTGGTTGGTGTTCTTCGGGTGGTTTGGATCCCGTATCAGCTCCTCTGGTAGAAATCTTCCTTGAGGGTAGATCTTATAGTACTGTGAATGTTGGCAGATCAGCTATTTCAGCAGGGCATGAGTTGATTGATAGTTTTCCAGTTGGACAACATGATGTTGTGAAGAGACTTTTGAGAAGTATTAGAATTAAGGTGCCACCCGGTCCTAGGTATTCGCTGTGTGGGATATAGATCTTGTTCTCAAGGGGTTAGCCAGGTGGTCTGAGAATGAATTCTTGAATCTTAAGCAACTATGGTTATTATGTCTTGTGTCGTTTGGAAGGGTTTCTGATGTCAGGGCACTTGATACTTCAGATTGAAGGTTTGTTCCGGAAGGGGTGTGTTTTTATATCAGCAGAACTAAAACTATGTCTAGAACTTATTTCTATTCGAATTTAGATGAATGTAGGAAGTTGTGTGTTGTGAGGTGTATTCGTGAGTATGAAAGAAGGACTGAGAGTGTGAGGAGCATTTGGATTCTCAGTTGTTAATTTCTTGCAGACATCCGCATAGAGCTGTTTCCACCTCTACTTATCTCATTGGGTCAGAGAAGTTATGGGGAAAGCAGGAATTCATTTGAGTAAATTTGGGGCCCACTTCTCAAGAGGTGCAATTGCGTCTAAAGCTCTTCTTCTTGGTGGTAGGCTCAATGGGATTTTAGCTGCAGCTGATTGGTCTTCAGATTCAGTTTTTAAAGAAATTCTATTTTAAGCCAGTGGAATCTTCAGTTAGGAATATTACGGCAAGGCTTTACACAGGCATAATATTGGCCTCTGTGCCTTGCCATAAAATTCAGATTTTCCACAGCTAGGGTGGGTGGAAAATCTTGATTTTATTAAAGACACGGAGGCTGATATTATCCCTCCCTGGATTCCCGTCCTATAATTTGTTTATGTTTTTTCTTTCAGGAGGAGACTATAAGAAGTGATCTGGAAAGAGTTTGTATATTGTTGGATTTTTCACGTCTGGAATACCTTGTTGGATTTTGATAAGTTCAGCGTGTTTTGTTATTTTGAAGTTGTTCACATCAACAAAGAAGGAAGATGGCCGCCTCACAGGGGACTAACTAGCATTTAGAACTCTTATTCATTCCTATTCTAAGTTCTTACATTGTTTTGTAGTTGCTGCTGTGAGTTGGCAATTAAAGACATATGCAGATTATCAGACTCCGTGCTTTAATAAAATCATGATTTTCTACCCACCCTAGCTGTGGAAAATATGAATTGTCCATTGTCCTTGGGACTTTCAAATTTCAGAATTAGCTGTCTATCAACTGCGTAGTTATAGCAGGTAGATTGAAAACCATTGATCAGTTCTGGTAATGATTACATGTAGGATTTGAAAAGCATGGGTGAGATGATTCATCCTTGAGGGAGGGACTACTGCTTTAATGATGTATGGTTTTGAAGAGAATGGAGGAGTATGTATTGTATTTCGTCTATTGTGTAGGCACAATATGATACAAGCAAAAGTGGTGCCCTCTGTTCTGGTTCCTCAAGTCTTTGGATTAATGTGTCATAATCAACTGTGTCAGAGACCGCTTAAAAGTCATACGGGCACATGCATCAAAGGAAATTGCATTCGCAAACGGTGCGAATCGCAAAATTCGGCCGTTTGCGAATGCATTTTCCATTTTTGGGATACATTATCCATTTTGTTGTTCTCGCAATTTAAGAAATCGCAAAACTGAGATTTCTTAAATTGCGATTGCATTTAAGGAATCTCAAATTGAGATTCCTTAAATGCAATGCATCATACTTTTAAAATTTGCGAATTCGCAAATAAGGGGTGCAAATTACCACGAAGTTGACCTTCATGGTAATTTGCGAAAACTTTTAAAAATGCACAAAAGTGCATATTCATATTTCAAAGTGCCATTTTACACACACACATGCCCTTGGGGCATGTGTGTGTGAAAAATGTACTTAATTGCAAATTTCAGGGGTGCAACACGGTGTCCTTTGGACCCCCCTGCACCCTTGAAATTGCATTCTCATTTTGCGATTCCTTAATTGCGATTCGCAAAATGAGAATGTCTTCCCATTCATTCCTATGGGCCTCTAGGCCCATAGGAATGAATGGGAAGGTATTCCTTAATTGCGATTCTTACATTGAGAATCGCAATTAAGGAATTTAAAAAAAATCGCAATTTATTTAGCGATTTCTAGATGCATTGCAGTTTGCGATTCCTTAATTGCGATTCCTTATTTTTCGCAATTAAGGAATCGCAAACTACAATGTTGATGCATGTGCCAGCAAGAGTAGAATGACAGTAACCCTATTCAGGTCTACTGTGTTTTTAAGGTCATCCCAGATTGTGATTATGGCTGATTGAATGCCACTTCCTGGATGAAATCCAGTTTGGAAGTTGGAGAATAGGAAGTTGTCTTCAATGAATTGTGACATCTTGGTGAAGACTGCTTTTTATATAAGTTTGTCCATGGATGATCAATCAGTTTGCTATAGGTGTTTAGTTGTCGGAGTTTTGAGTATCCAGCTTAGTTTCTTTTAGTATTGGCTGTATGTATGCCTTTTTAAACGTTTTCTGAGAATCCTTCTGTTGTTAAGGAGTTGTTGATGAGTGTTCTGACTTGAGTGAACGCGGAAGTTCTTAAAAGTATGTTTTTGAAGATGTGAGATGGACAAAGGTCTGAGGGGCAACCTGCAGGCTTGCTCACTTTGACAAGATCCAGATATTCAGTTAGTGATAGTTCATTGAAGGAACATAGGGGCATATTATCAAGGGGGTTTATCTCCGCTTTTTTGGCTTTAAAAGCCAAGAAAGCGGAGATAAAATTATCTCCCTATTACCTAGCTGTCGCTAACACCAGTTAGCGACAGCTAGTAGGAGATAGCGACCATCTTGGGCCCCGCTTTGCATGTCAGTGATATTTATCACTAATGACATGCAAAGTGGGCGTGCCAAGATGTTAGCGACTGGAAACAGTCGCTAACATCGCTATCTCCTATTACCAACTTTTGGAGATATTCGCGCTAAGCGCGAATATCTCCAAAAGCTAACACCTGCCCCTGAGCAGTTCTTAGCCATGTTATCCAATGGTAGGTGGATAACATGGCTAAGAGCATTAGCTCGGTATTGCATGAATATCGCTGACTTTTCAGCGATATTCATGCATTTTGGCCGATTTTTATCGCTTAGGAGATATACCTTGATAATAGCAAGGTTCCTAAGCGATATAAATCGCCGCAGCTCGGCAATAAAAATATCGCCGCTAAACCAACATAGCGATAATTATCGCTAGTTGTTGGTAATATGCCCCTCAGAGGTGGCGTGAGCCTTCCCCTGGATGGGGCGATGTAAATGGATTGGGGCTGTAGTTTTTTTTGTCGGTTAAGTAGGAATTGAACATGTTTGCTTTAGTTGTGCAATGATTTGACAGTTTGTCACAAAAATCTTGAGAAATGGGATATGTACCTTCTGTACTTTTTGGCTTATGAAATTATGTGAGTATTTCATAAAATCCTTTATTGGTACATTTTGCAATGTGGAGTCAGAGGAAATAGGAAAGTTTTTTAGCTTTGTTCTTGTGTAGGTGTATTCTGTCTTGAGGGCTGTTTGCTTTCAGGCAGCAGTATTAAAGCTTAGCACTTTGTTTTTGATTGTTTTAATTCTACATTCATCTAAGGGAGTGTTTCAAGTTACTCCAATATCAGCTTGTTGCAAGGTTGACTTGTAGTTGCAGGTAAAATAAGTTTAGCTGTGGTGAGTTGTAGTGTCTTGTATTGGAAAGCAACCAGGTAGTGATCTGCCCACGTAACTGGAGTAATACTTTGGAGCGTGAGTATGTCTGGGTTGCTGAATAAGATATCTAAGGTGGTCCTGCAATGTGTGTGGGATTGGAAATGAGCTGTTGTAGTTGTGTGTGTCTAAGCAAGTGAGGATGGTTCTCGGATGTAGCATATTAGGTTTGTCAACCCATATGTTCAGGTTACTAAGGATGCATAGGTTTGAATATATTGTAAAAAGGTTACATGAAAAGTTTGGGGTAGGATTACATCTGAAGAGAAGGGACTCTCAATCTTGTTAATAAACATCCTCAGCTTTGGTGAGATATGTTGTTTCCTTCAATATGACAGCAAATCTGACTTTTCTTTTACCTATGTGGTTTTGTGTCATAGTTTGATAGCCTGGTGTAACTGCTTCATGCAATACTGGTGCCACTTATTCTCCGAGCCAGGATTAAGTACTGAAATGTAAGTTAGGGTCTGTGTCTGTTAATAGGTTGAATATGTGGTACTTGATCTTTTTTAATGAAACAAGCATCTGTCAATAGACAGTCTAAACATATTTTTGGAGGTGGTGTGAGTTTCTGCTGCAGGAGAGTGAGTATTGTCCTTCGAAGCTGTAGGTGGTGTGATATTGGGGTGGTTTAACAGTTGCTGGACAAAGAAAGTTGTTTTTGTCTATGGTTATCTTCCCCAAAAGGCTTAAAAGTAATTCGGAACTGAGTTTGTGAATGGTGTTGAGACTGATTGAAATTAAAGAGATGGACTGGGGAACTGTGTCTGAAAGGTAGTGTTGTGTGATAGATAAGGGGATGTGAGGGTTTGAATAGTGTTGTGGAATTGCTTTATTTTGTGTATGTTGAAAGTGTATGATTGAAGGGTACTGGTGGAGCATTGACTATGAGTTCAACAATGGTTAAACCTGAAAGTGAGTGTTGTTGTGTGTTTGTGGATTCAGTGGTTGGTTATCTGTTGCTCGGATAGTGTAAGGTAGAGATGGGTTTAACTGTGTGTTATTTGTGTTGTTTTTCAGAGCATAGTTTATCCGTGTAGGTATTTTGGGGTAGTTGGGTGTTTTTGAATGTTCAGGATTTTTTTCAGATGCATTTTGTTTGTGTGTTTGGTATTATGTGATAATGCTATATCGGTAGTGATTTAAGATGTAGGATTTGAATATGAAGGACTGGTGAGTTGTGTATGTTGAAGGAGAAGAGGGTAGGATTGGGTGTGAGAGAAGAGTATCTGTGTAGCATGAGGTTATTTACTGAGTGAGGGGAGGATTGTCCCTTATTGGTGGATGGGATTGTTGAAAGACTGTTGTCAATTGTCCTGTGTGGCACGGAGAGGATGGTGTGAAGTGAAGCAGTATGAAAACGGGTTGTAGAAAGCTGAGAGGAGTGGCAAAGGCAATGTTAGGAGTAGGTGAAGGACAAAAGAAAGATCTTGCTTCTAAAGGTTGGGTGTTTGTGTGACTTAGGGTATGTCCTTGATGGGCTAGTGGTATATAAGATAAATATGTTTTGGTTGAGTTGCAGTATAAGACTGATTTGTATAGAAGTGTGTGGATGTTGGGGTAGAATGGTATGTAGGAGTGTGTTCTACGAGTGAGAAGGATTTGCTGAGTGAGTGGTGGGTGGATTGACCTTATTTGGTGGTAGAGAGATGTGTGTTTGTTGTGAGTTTGTGTGCATGGCTGTGTCGGTGGCTGTTTCTTGGAGTGTGTCGATTGTGAAAGGGCAGCATTTCTGGCTCTCTGTCCTATCAGGCCAAATAGGTAATTGCCCTTGTCTTTTCTTCCCTTAGCCTCGACGTCCAGGTTGAGACGCCCTGGGGAGGGATTGTAAAGGCTTTTGGTGAAGTCAAATGATCCTCTTAGCTTCTGCAGGCCCAGCCAAGTGGTTGCCCAGCTACCACCAAATGTGTTCATCTGCGGGGGAGGGGCGGAGGGGGTGTTCGGCTTTCTAGTACACCAGATTTGTCTAGGTAGGAAAAGAGAAATAGAGGGGGTGGAAAAATCATGGTCAGGCAGCAACACAGTTTGGTAAAGGGCAGGCAGAATTGCACATAATCAAACTTAGAATCAGCACAAGTACAGTTTGTCACCAAAAATGATAATATATAGCTCTAGAAAAAGCACTTTGACTGTAGTCTAAAGAGTACACAGCTGTTATAAGCAGAACTCGATTATTTAAGAGGAACCTGTGAGTGGAATAAGCAAGGGAACAGAGAGAGCAAGGGGGTGGAACAAACATAGGGAAACAGATGATGTTAAAAGAGGGAAAGCAGAGAAAAGAAAAGGAAGCAGAGCCAATAAATGGTGGAGGGTGAAGGGGCAGACTTTGATTACACAGAGGAAGAGTGAAAGAGGGAAGAACAGGGTGCAAAGTGGAGGATAAAAAGAGGGAAGCGGAGGTTGTAAAGAGAGAAAGCAATGAAAGGGGAGCAGAGCAAGGCTGGGCCTGGTGCTGAGGTAGAGCTGGGTTTGTGAGTGGAGCGCCAGCTCAGCATGTGGATAGATGGTTTGAGACTGTTATTGGGCGAGGGGTTTAGTCAGATTTGAAGACAAGGGAGAATAATGCAGAAATTGCTCCATTTTACACTCTGGGCCAAAAAACAATTGCCAGAAGGTGGCAATAGGGCAAGATTATTCCATGGCGTTGGATACAGCAGAGACAGAAACCGAGTAGCAAACATGCAATGGTCCAGCTTGCTGTTAAATATTGCAGGGCAGATTTACAGACCCCTAGCGCCACTTTCGCGTCATTTTTAACATGGCAAAAGTGACGTAAGGGTGGCGTAAGGGGCTTGTAAATAAGCCCCTGCATTTGTAAGGATTTTGGCTGACTTATTATTTTACATTTCTGTATACCACTATCCTACCCATAGCATGGTTGCCAGTGCACCTTATAAACAACCATAGAGATTGAAGTCTCCTTGCATTCTAAGGATCAGTTTACACAACAATGGGAAGATAAGGGAGAGTTAATAGAAGAGGAGAAACAACAACTGTCCAATCAACAGTTGAACTTGCAAGAGGGTTTGACGCAGTGTTTCATATAGAGAAGAGGGGAATAAACGAGAGTGGAGCTAGGCAGGGAGATGAATGGGTAAAAAACAGAGTTAGTTACTTAGCTCCAGGAAAATGATTTTTTGTTCTCCTAAATTGAAGATTGTCTTGAAGTTTGAGGTGTCCATGAAGAGAATTCCACAACAAAGGTAAGGGTACTTTAAAACAATTGTGACACAGCCAGGTAAGAATTGAATTTCCTTGTTTCAAATCTCGAATTGCCTTTCTATCTAAGATTGTTTTATTTTCTGCTGAAAGTTTAAAATATGAGGGAAGGTAAGCAGGAAACTAGATGAAGCACCTTGAAGATGGTACAAGTCAGTTTGAATTTAATTCAAGCTTTCACCAGAAGCCAGTGGAGGACTTTCATCACAGCCATCGTGTGATCAAGCCTTTTTTCCTGACAG
The DNA here is from genome assembly GCF_964261635.1 of Lissotriton helveticus. Taxonomy (NCBI): domain Eukaryota; kingdom Metazoa; phylum Chordata; class Amphibia; order Caudata; family Salamandridae; genus Lissotriton; species Lissotriton helveticus. Next base: position 1,208,321,301 of record NC_136068.1, read on the forward strand.
TAGTCTTGTGAATGAATCAGCTAGGCCTTTATTCTTTGAGTCTTGGGTGGCATTACATTCACCTGGGATAGACGTTCAGCCTTTCTAATCTTCACCTCCGCCAAACAGTTGGACAGATCGTTATCAGACCTTAATATTTCTTTAACTTACATTTATGGTTTCCAATTTAGTAAAAAATGAAAACAACGCCGAAATACTTTTTTGGGAGGGTGGGGGATCTGGGGAGGGGGGGCTTTTTTATTGGCATCACCCAACCTAATTTTGCTTTTTTGCAATGGAAGCCAACTCATTGGCAGTTACACTCTCTCTGGAAAATTGCATATGTTACTTTATACATTTACATAAATATTTATTTTGAAATTAGAGCTGCGGTTCATATTTTTGCAGTTACTATTCATGTCCAATAAACAATCAGTGGAAAATAATTGTCAAAAATGTATTAGAAAATATTATCAAACTCGTGTAAGGTAATGATACAGAAGCCAACTTTTCTGCTATTGCTTCCCCTTGAAGAACCAGGTTTTAGAACCCAGCGGCGCCAGGGGAACGCCCAAAGTCTTCGGGATCACCTGTCTTAGAATAAAGAGACACGGGATACTTCTGAGTGGCGTCAAAGATCAAATTTATTGTCTGCGGCCAGTAACAGAAGTCCTAGAAATCATCACGGTATGAGTTCTCAGGAGACTGCTCAACTTTACAAAGCAAGTCATCCCTTTTTATGCCAAACATTATGCCTCAGGCAAACATTCCTTGTTTACAGTTTAACCAATCACATGTTTCCACAGCGAAAGTATTGCATGACGACAAACCCATTTTACAGTTGTCCGGCCCATAATCAATCATTGAACAAACCCAACATTCTTCTTTAGACAAGCCGGACAAACCCATAATAAAGAGGACCACAACCCATATCGTAAATAGACCATAAAAGAAGAAACAGAAACAGATAGAAGTAGGATAAGGCATGTTTGTGTGCAGTAAAACTTTATGATGTCCTGTGCTCTGATCCTTAATCTTGATCAACTAAAGGGCAGGAACTGGTTTAACAAGGTCAGCTTCAGGCAACAGGGTCAGTTCACTCAGGTCAAACAGGAGTCAGCACGAACTCGAGCTAAGGTGTACATGTCCTTAAAAGACTAGTTCAGCCACAGTCATCGGCCTATGTGAGGGCAACCACAAAATGGCTGCCATACACAAAATGGAACCCACGGGTTCAGAATTCACAGAACCTCAGACCCTCCTTTTGCCCTTACATAGGCAATCACTCAGTCTGTATCTGAATCAATGTCAATATTCATCAGATCATTTAGGTGCTGCTGGAGCATCATTCTATCTCTCTGTACTTCTCTCGAGACAGGCGGTCTCCTTACACACGTAGTAGCACAAAGGCCACATATGGCAGGACCACACTGTACACAAAGACAACACAGAAAAAGAATCGCTAAAGCCGTACCAATGACCATCAGAATCTTCCATCCCCAAGTGGATAACAGTCCCCAAAACCATCCAGTCAACGACCAATCTCCTTTGTCCACATGTATAGACTCGGATATCTTATGTAGTCTGGAAATAGCCTCATATACTGTAGGAGCATTATATGGAATGAAAACGCAGCAACTCGATTGGATCACTTTACATACTCCACCTCGATCTGCAAGTATGACATCTAAAACCACACGGTTCTGTAACATCATAAGACGATCCGCTTGAAGCTCAGCAGTCAAATTACTAAGGGCACCGGCAGTTTCATTTACGGTGAACTCAACCACTCTTGTCAATTGGCGTATGTTCCTACTGTTAACCATAGGTCCCCAAAACGGCAGGAAACCCTTAAAGAAGCCTCCCACTTCTTGTCCAGCCGTATCTTCCTAATTGAAGACACCTCTAACAACTCTCGTTCTGTGGTAATCTGCAGCAGCAGTGTACGTAGGGGGCAACAAATACACCACATAACATGTGCCCGAAAAATCAGGGGGCAACCATGTATATGCTCTGTTGAAGCAGACAAAATACGTGCCCTTAGCTGCTAAAAACGGTGGGGAAGATTGAGACGCAAAAACGTACGTCTGAGTACATACACTCTTCCCTAACTGAGCTCTCGGATTCTTGCCATTACCTTGCAAACAAAAATGACCTCGGTGGGGTACGATCCAAATCGGAGGTGACCTCTTCCGTCTCTGCTTCTCACCCAGACTAATACTATATCCGGTTGCATTCCAACCAACATATGCTAGTAACTCATCCTTGGGAATAGTCCTATACGTTTCGATATCTCTACTCATATTCGTAATTCCCTTCACCAAGGCTTTATCACTTGAGTTATCTCTCATGGAACGCAGGGAATAGACTTCGATGGCATAAATAAACATTGTTTGGAAAGCCCATAGAGACCCATTCTGACTAAACGGTAGAACCAAATAGGGAATACCTCTATCCGTAGTATGCGGCATAAAACCACACACCCAACAATTAGTGGTGTTCACTACCAACTGGTGTTGATGCAGAAGCTGTACAAAAGAATTATTCACAAATTCCGACCTTCTAATCTGCTCGTGTTCAGGTAAGATATGAAAAGAATGCAAAGAAGTAGTAGTAGGAAAAGACATAGGTTGGGAGGTGGGTGCAGAAGTCAATTGGGTAGTGAAAACAATCCAACCCACCAATGCTAATGTCATGCTTAAAAACATCAGAACACATGTTATCAGAAAACATTTGCTATGCATTAATTTACACGGTTTCATTTTAAAGTTAATTTCCTCGGCAGCTCTCTCCATCACAAAAGACTCCATCCTCTAACCGTGCTGTTCGCGGCAGTTGGTTTTCTTCCGCTAAGGAATGCGTCTGTCAGTCCAGGGAACGCCCTAGGACCAACCAGAACCGTCGACCTTGTGTCTACACAGCTGCAATCCCAAGTCTTTATACCGCGACCCTACAGCTGAGCTCGGATGGCAGCTCGAAAAAGAAAAATAGGCCAAAACAGTTTCTTGGATGAGAGAGTGCAATTCTCCAAAAACAAAAGGAAAAATTATGTTTTTATTTGTCCATTGTTTCTCGGTCATAAATTATAACGGCCTTTACCAGGCACTGTCTGATCTTTAAACAGAAGTTCAGGCTCAGTGGTGTCCAATCTCTGATGCGGAGGTACAGCTGCTTGCAAAATGTCGTCGTCCTCTCGTTCAGACTTTGTCCATACTAGATGTGCATCGCTAAACGGCATGAACTTCGGCACCCGTTCTGTCTCTGAGTCACCAATACCTTCACGGATCCACTGGTCGTACGGCAGAGGTAAAGGCACCCTCTTACAATGTACGTCGTGGACCCAATTCCGCTTCCCGAAGACCTTCACCGAGGTTCTTGTTGACAGGAGCACCTGGTGGGGGCCGGTCAAGCGGGGCTGCACGTTTTTGGTCCGCTGAAAGTTTTTCACGAGGACCCAGTCACCGGGATTAATGGTGTGACCTGGGTTCACAGATGCTGGTGGCAAGTTATCGTGAACCTGTTGATGCAAGACACGCAATTTAGCCGTCAGGTCATACAAATAGTCCACCAACACAGAATACTCAATGTCACTAAACTTCACTGGCCTCGGCACTCCCCACACATTCGCCGGGCGTCCAAAAACAATTTCATATGGACTAAGCCCAATTCGGGAATGCACTGTAGTTCTAGTTGACAAAAGTGCCAACGGCAAAGAATCGGGCCATTGGAGACCAGAACTTGCCAGAATTTTGGCTAATTTCAATTTCAGGGTGCCGTTATAACATTCCACTAAACCAGCTGATTGGGGATGATTCGCAGCATGACATTTTTGTCTTATGCCCAAACCCTCACACACTCTCTTCATGATCTTCCCCACAAACTCACTTCCATTATTACTCCACACCATCCTTGGCAATCCGAACCTAGGGAAATATTCTTTGAGCAAGACTTTAGCTGTGGACGAGGCAGTATTATCTTTTAGGGGATATGCCTCTAACCATCTAGAAAAGGCACAAACAACTACAAGGACGTATTTCAAATTATTGCATCTTTCCATGTGGATAAAATCCAATTGCAGAACCTCAACGGATACATCGGAGGCGCAAAGTGACTAGCTGGAGTTGGATTTCCCTAACCAGGATTATACATCAGACACACCATACAATTCTTGACCACATTCTCCACACATTTGGGAATTCCACCATTCTCCCACACTGGAGCCAACAACTTACAACTCCCTTTCGTACTAATGTGAGACAACCCATGTGCCATCGTAACCACCGCAAGCACATATGCATCCAGCAACATCCATCTTTGGTGTTCTGATAACTCAACCCAACAACCAGTCGAATCCAATCTACCCATAGTTTCTCTCCACACACTGTTTTCATTTTCAGTGGCTTCAGCCTGGATTGATTTCACACTCTCAATCGTATCTTCACACATTCCAACTGCACCAATCCATCTCGCAGGGCCTGCAACATACATTCGACTCATCACATTTTTCGCTGTTTCTTTCGCAACTTCATCCGCAAATGCATTACCTCGACCAACATCATCCGTAACCTTCCGGTGAGCACTACACTTCACAATCGCAACTTGCTTCGGCAAAGTAAGTGACTCAAGAAGCTCATTCACCAACTGCCCATGTTGAATCTTAGTCCCATGGGATGTGAGAAATCCCCTTTCTTTCCACAAGCGTCCAAAACTGTGTGCAACCCCAAACGCGTACTGGCTATCGGTATACACATTCACTCTCTTTCCCTCAGACAGAATACACGCTCTCGTTAATGCAATCAATTCCGCTGCTTGTGCCGAATTATAGCTCACTCGTGCAGTTTCAACAATTGTGCATAATGTCGTCACGGCATATGCTGCAGTGGTATCACCATTCGGGAGCTTGTAGCATGACCCATCAACCCATAGCGTACCATCAGGATCCAAAAGAGGAGTGTCTCTCAGTTCGACTCTACCCTTCGTTTCCTCTTCCGTCCTCAAAAAACAATCATGCTGTTCCTGACCATCTGTATCCACAGAAATCGGCAAGAATGTTGCTGGATTCAATACATTACACCGCTTGATGTGCACATGACTAGCCAAAAGCGTCAACTCATAACCCGACAACCTTGCACTAGTAAGGTGCTGAGTCTTGGTTCGATTTAATAAAGTATCCACTGCATGTGGAACCATCACAACCAACGTATTATCCATCACCAATCCAGCAGACTGTCGGATGGAAACAGCCGCTGCCGCTGTAGCTCTCAAACAGCTTGGCAACGCTCTAGCTACCGGATCTAAAGTTGACGAGAAATACGCACATGGACGCTGCTTATCACCAAACTGTTGAGTCAAAACTGACAATGCACAACCCTCTCTATCGTGAACATAGAGTGTAAAAGGCTTACTGTAGTCAGGAGTACCCAACACTGGAGCAGAACACAACGCATCACGCAATTCAGAAAAACTTTTTTGACAATCGTCAGACCACGAAAGAGGATTCGGTGTATCTTTACAAGTCAAAACCAACAGAGGTTTCGCCAATAGAGAAAAATTTGGAATCCACTGTCTACAATACGACGTGATACCCAAGAAAGCACGCACTTCTCTCTGTGTGCTTGGTACAGTCATTTGCGCAATCGCTTGAATTCGTTCTGGGGTCAACCTTCTTCCCTCCTTTGACAAGAGATGACCTAAGTAGGTCACTTCTTGGCGACAATACTGCAACTTAGAAGGTGACACTTTATGATGCAAGTCCGACAAATGTCGCAACAAAGAAAGAGTAGCTTCTTTACAAGTTTTCTCATCATCAGCGGCCACTAACAGATCATCCACATACTGTATAAGAGCAGCACCAGCAGGTAACACAAGAGTATCGAGCTGAGTTTTCAAAGCCTGACTATAAATGGAGGGACTTTCACAATATTTATTTATTTATTTATTTATTTATTTTATCGATTTTTAAAGCGCGCAAATACCCGGAGGTGTCTCGGCGCTAAATTGCTGAACTATCTGGCGGGAGGGTGAGATTTTAGGCTGAGAACAGCCATGTTTTCAGATTTTTTCTGAAGTTGAGATGGGTTCGAGCACATTTGATGTGGAGGGGTAGCGTGTTCCATAATTTGGCTGTGCCAACCGTGAAGCGTTTGTCTCCCCAGTTGACCCTCCTAGTACGGGGGACTGTTAGCAGGTGAGCCGAGGATGAGCGTAGTATCCTAGGATGTTCCAGCGGGCGAAAGGCTTGTCTTAAGTATAGCGGTCCATGGTTGTGGATAGCCTTGTAAGCTATACATAACGCTTTAAATTTAATACGGCTTCTCAAAGGCAGCCAGTGTAGCTGTCGGATGTAGGGGGAGACAGGTGCAAATTTGGGAATAGATAGCAGGGTCCTGGCCGCTGCATTTTGCACTGTCTGCAATTTATTGAGGACCTTTTGTTGTGCATTTAGAAATAGGGCATTGCAGTAGTCAGTTTTAGAGAAGACTAATGTACTGACTAAGGTTTTGCCTGCAGATGATGGTAGGTAGGGAATAAGTGTTTTGATCCTTTTTAGAATGTAAAAAGAGGAGGAAACCACAGAATTGGCGTGCTGCTGGAATGATAGCTTGTTGTCAAAGACAACCCCCAGATTTCGCACAATAGCCTTGGGGAGCTCTCTTAAACCGGAAGCTTCGGCCTCCTAAAGAGAAGCCACACATATCTCTACTCTCCTCAACAATTGGAATACTGAAGAAAGCATTTTTCAAGTCTATGACTGAAAACCAGGCAGCTGAAGCAGGAATCAAAGTCAACAAAGCAGTAATATCCGGAACAACTGGAAACTGTGGCACAACAATCTTGTTAACCTCTCTAAGATCGATCACAAACCTGTAAACAGGTGGCTGAGAAGAGTCCGTGCGTTTCAGGAGAGGCAAAACAGGACTGTTACACACATTATCTCTCGTTTCTTCAATCACACCTTTCTCAATCAAATCATAGATAATCGCTAAAAGCGCTCTTTCACCATCACTCGAAATCCGATATTGGGTAATACGTGGCAATTTAACATTCGATTTGAGCGTAACAACATAGGGTGGAATCTCCAAAAGACCCACATCATTAAGACCAGTAGCACAAAGAGTATCAGGGAGAGAACGCAATTCCAGTGGAAGTCGATTTTTAGATAAATACATTGGAGAGATCACTTTCATACCCAATGTAAGATGTACTCCCGAAGGAGAACAATACAATGTCGCATGCAATCTTTTTAACAAATCCAAACCCAACAAATTCTCACCACAACCTGTCGTTAGAATAAGGGGTGCTTCCAATTCACAAGGCCCAATGGAAAGAGACAAAGGACTAGAAACTGGATTACGTACCGGGGCGCCAGAAAATCCTACCGAAACATTAGTTAAGCCAGACAAAGGATGTGCCAGGGAGTTTAGAGTGCATGATAGAACTCTTTGCTGCACCAGTATCCAAAAGAAAAGGCTCTACTACACCTGATGTAACTACTGCAACATAAGGTCCACTCTGGTCTACTGGAACTGACACTACTCCCTCTCTTTGTCCAAGGCTGTCCTAGCAATCATTATAACTAGTACCCTCATTTTCAACATAATAATCGTCAGTGTAGTATTGCGTAGATCTGCCAGTCTGTACATTCTGCTGATCAAAATAATTCATTGAACTCTGAGGAGGAAAAGAACGTTCGTTCTGAGGAAACGCACCACGTCCTCTACCTCTAGATACTTGCTGGAAACCACCACGACCTCTCAGACCCGACATACCACTTGTACGTTGTCGTAAAACAGGACAATCATTCTTGTAATGACCTTCCTCCCTACAATACGCACACTGATTCAGACCCAAAGGTGGTCTTGGAGCAAAATACTCAGGCTTCTGTGATATTCTCTGAAACTGTGGAGGTTGCTGACACTGTGAACGTTGCTGTGACTCTTGCTGATTCGAGCGAGGCCGATACGCCTGCTGCAAAAGAACTTTTGTCTTCAAGTCTTTAGTCTTCTTCTCTACTCTATCTTTCTCATCCTTATCCCTATTCTCGTAGTACTGTGCAGTCGCCAATATCTGAGCCGACGAAGAAACAGCCCATGAACTCTCAGAGTCCTTCAACTTGTTACAAAGCTCTAGAAGTAAATTAAAGATAAACTTATCTAAGAACAATCTTTGGCCACCTTGCATACTCATGTCCTGACCACTATGATCTATGAATGTTTCTTCAAACCTAGTGAAGAAATCTGACACACTTTCATCTTTCTTCTGTTTGCATGCTGCTAACTTGTCCCAATTCACTCGTAAAGCCGGCATCATTGTCTTCATAAGGTTGATAATTCTGCCAGGTAAATCTGCAACTAGAGGCTCAGGCTTAGCTCCACCAACCTGTCTACCATCCGCAGCAGTAATATTAGCCCATGTATCACCTAACTCTGGCGCATGATCCTCATGACGAATCTTTGCCCATAAAGGTTGAGGAACTACGTTACTCAACAGCATGTCTATGTCGGCTAAATTCATGATGCATGCGTCAACTGTCTGGGACAATTCTTAGTAATAACCAGCTGGATTCTTACGGGGATCAGGTAAAGACTGTTTAAGGGCCAAAACTTCTACTCTCTTCCATGGAACGTGTACCCATACTCTCTGAAAATGAGGCAGAACAGGTGGGATAGCGTTTGCGTCCCCTTTTCTCCAAACTGGGGGAACCTCTCTCATTGGATATTGTCGCACCTTTCTCCTAACTGCGGAATCAGGCTCAAATAGTCGCTGAGAAGGGAAATCACTTCTACACGCAAGTACCATCGCAACTGCTTTCTCAATTCCGGGACCTACTATCATCCCTTTCGCAAACTCGGACTGTATATTTAGCAACTCCACTGGGACTGAACCCAAATCATTATCTTCCCATTCCTCACGAAGGAAAGTACACATAACTTCAAAAACATACCTTTGCTTGGGTGCTTCCCACTGCTGGAAAACATCCATAACTGACTCTAAATTATACCTCGAAACATTCGAAACCCATCTGCGAGCCAAGAGATCTAACACTGCCCGCTCTTCGGGACCAGGTAGCTGACTACGCATTTGTTTACGTGCAGAAACAGGGGTCATACTAAATGACCCAAAGAAAGGAGACAAAAGACCAGTAACAGTATCAGTCATTCGTTGTCGAGCAGAAGGAGAAGCTGTCATAAGGACAGGAGACAAAGTATTTTGAGGTGATAGAAGTGTAGGGTTAGTAGCAAGAGAAGTTGAAGGTACAGGAGAATAAGGCAAAGTAGTTTCAGACAAAACAGATAGCAAAGTCTGTGGCCCCAGAGGAGGCTGCGCCATAGGAGGAAGAACCAGCTGAGGAGGAGCCGGTGGCTGAACAGCAACAAGAGGTTGTGCAACTGGAGGTTGCGGAGGTGCCGTAGCACTCTGTGCATAAGGGGGTGGTAATCTCAACAAATGTGACATCAAAGGATCCTTCTCAGGGTCCTTCGTTGCATTCTCAAGAAGAGATGGCAAAGCTGGATAACATTTATCAATAGCCATATTATGTTGCCTATCTGACACCTCAATTGCTTTATCTTCTTCGTTTTCTTTAAACTGCCTAGCAGCTTGCATTATTGATACATCCTTTTCTCTTTTATCTCTTTTAGCTTGTTTAATTTCTCGTTGTCTGGCTTCTTTACGCCAAAGGCGAAAGGAGTCAAACATTGCCGGCCGGGCTTTCTTCCTAAATAATTTAGTTTCCAAATTGTCTAAAATCTCTGTATCAAAGCTACCATGTTGGGGCCATTGTAAGACACCATCTTTTCTAGTATAGCGGACCCATACTTCATTAAACATAATGGGGCCCACACCGTGTTTAGAATAGAGCTCATAAGTTCCAACTGGAGGTATCGGACATGAATCCTCCGATCTGTAATCCCTGTTACAACCACAACAGAATATCCTCCTAATTTTGCTAAGACTAGGCATCTTTGCTCACTAATCTAACTTCAAACTTCAAGGGATTATCTACAACGATAGTCTCACAAATATACGAGTCCCTCGGCTTTGGAAATTGCAATTATCAAATCACAACTAAGGACCAAACAAACTAAGAACTGGGAGCGACCCACTTATACTTAACTGAGTTATCAGTCACGCCACCAGAAGAGCCGTCTATCGTCTCGCCGTACAAAGCATCACAAATGGGTTCAAGACAGGGCGACAGTCAGGGCAGCAGTCCTTCGTAACCATCAGGAAAGCGGGAAGCCTCGCAGCAAAGACCTTCAGTCCACGTTCGACATGCCGGGGTCGATGAAGTGGTGGCCGTCCTCCAGAATTTCCTCACGAAGCTCCACACGATCTTCAGGCTTGGACCGGTACAGCTGAAGTCGCCCCACGTTGGAAGCGCCAACTGAAGGACCGGGTTTTAGAACCCAGCGGCGCCAGGGGCACGCCCAAAGTCTTCGGGCTCACCTGTCTTAGAATACAGAGACACGTAATACTTCTGAGTGGCGTCAAAGATCAAATTTATTGGCTGCAGCCAGTAACAGAAGTCCTAGAAATCATCACGGTATGAGTTCTCAGGAGACTGCTCAACTTTACAAAGCAAGTCATCCCTTTTTATGCCAAACATTATGCCTCAGGCAAACATTCCTTGTTTACAGTTTAACCAATCACATGTTTCCACAACGAAAGTATTGCATGACGACAAACCCATTTTACAGTTGTCGGGCCCATAATCAATCATTGAACAAACCCAACATTCTTCTTTAGACAAGCCGGACAAACCCATAATAAAAAGGACCACAACCAATATTGTAAATAGACCATAAAAGAAGAAACAGAAACAGATAGAAGTAGGATAAGGCATGTTTGTGTGCAGTAAAACTTTATGATGTCCTGTGCTCTGATCCTTAATCTTGATCAGCTAAAGGGCAGGGACTGGTTTAACAAGGTCAGCTTCAGGCAACAGGGTCAGTTCACTCTGGTCAAATAGGAGTCAGCACGAACTCGAGCTAAGGTGTAATTGTCCTTAAAAGACTAGTTCAGCCACAGTCATCGGCCTATGTGAGGGCAACCACAAAATGGCTGCCATACACAAATGCCACTGGTGACTAACGCTACTGACCGATCCAGCTCAAGAGAACACATTGTTAATATTGTTTCAAGTTTATTTTTGGTTTGATCGTTATTCTGTAGTGAAATAATGACTTCTTATGACACTTATTTGTTAGGAATCTGCACCATGCAACAATAGAACCAGTACTCTTATTTTTTTTTTTTTTTTTAATGGCTGGAAAACCTAAAATGTATTTAAATAATTGGACCAACTACGGGACCAATGGATGCACATAATGGAGCAAATTAGCTACTTCCAGTATTAGGATAATGTAATTACACCAAATACATTGAATTCCAATAGCAATTATATTCTGGTAACACAATATATATATATATATATATATATGTCACCCTTAGCAGCTCCGGTAAAGGAAGGAGTCAAGATTATCTCCTACGCCGATGATATACAATTGATCATTACTTGTGAAAAAGGATTTTGTGGGAGACAGCATCAGACTCTGCCTCACGAAGGTTTTTAACTGACTTAAAATTAATCACTCAAAAAGCACTCTGGACAAATCTCAGCTTATTTTCTTTGGACAACTGGCAGTGGGTAACTGGAGCAAATGGTGGCCAAGAAGCTGTCTCCCCCTCAGTCGGCCCAAGGAAGGGTTAAAAACCTGTGCGGTGACAATGTCCTTTCCATGGGTCCCCAGATTCAAACACTGTTTGGCTCATGTTTGAAGCTGTCTCCCCCTCAGTCGGCCCAAGGAAGGGTTAAAAACCTGTGCGGTGACAATGTCCTTTCCATGGGTCCCCAGATTCAAACACTGTTTGGCTCATGTTTTGGCATACTCTGCATGCTAAAAAAAGTTTTCCCTCTGTTATCAGTAGGCTCATAGTTCAGGCCTTAGTGACATCAAATTTGGACTTCGCTTATAGCCTGTTCCTTGGCCTTCCCGACTATCTCATTCAGTGTCTACAAGCAGTGTAATTAATCCCCCCAAGAACAGTCCTCCTTGCACCTATGCTGTTACCACCACCAACACATCTCCTTGTGATTGCACTAACACCAACACTCCACCATGCCCTACCCGCCCTCGTAACCTCAATCCCTCATCCATACCCACTGAACTCACCAAAAACGCCCATGCCTTCAGTGCCAACACTCCCCCCCCTACCTCATGACACTCGCCCTCAATCCGAGGAATTCAACTCCCTTACTAGCTCTTTTGCATCTCCCACAGAATCCTACCCTCGTACTCCCCCTAGCCTTCATTCCTCTATCCCAGTTATCCTGGGAACAAGTAGACTACCCCTTCTTCCGACATCTCCTAGACTCCCACAACAACTAAAACCCATACACCCCTGTCCCCATCCCAATTACCCAACTCCACCCCACTATCATGCATGCTGATTAACTGCCGTTCCGCCTCCTGCCACGCAACTGAGATCGCCGAAACTACTCTCAGTGAAAACATAGACATAGCATTCCTTACTGAAACCTGGCTTAACCCCCATTCCACTCCGATTCTAGACTTGCTGATCCCCCCTGGTTATCTCATCATTAAAAAAGATAGATGTGAACAAATAGGAGGGGGCCTTGCCATTATCTTCAAAGATAATCTTGATCTATCGCTTGTCCAAATGAAAGACCCATCCATTTAAGAATATCTCTGCGCTGATATCAATACCCCAGGCTTCCCCGTCATTAGGCTTCACACTATCTACCACCCTCCTGGAAACTCTATCTACTTTACTGAAGAGATGTCCGATCTTATCTCTCTAGCATCACTCTCCCACTCTAAAAACATCTTTCTAGGGGACTTCAACATCCACTGGAACAAAAGTGACGACCCTGCTGTCTCCCGGTTTAACAATATCATGGACATTACCGACCTGACCCAACTCTGCCAATCCCCAACTCACACCAAAGGTGCCATCCTTGATCCTATCCTGACTAGCAAGGATCTCGCCTCCCTCTCAAAAATCCTTCCAGTAGACTGGTCCGACCGTCACCTTATCCTCTTCCACTTAAATGGCCCCACCATACACCCGATCCCCATAGGCAGCTTACCACTGAAACCTACTTGTACACTTCACCTTATTCCTCCGGGTGAATTGGAATCCACTATTAAATCTCGCTTACTACTCCCCCCTCTCTCCCATAGCACAAACGACCTTACCGAACACTACAACAACTCTATTCTCGAAGCCCTTGATCAAATTGCCCCTATCAAATACAAACAAGAAAAAAACATCCCACCAAAAACCTGGTTTAACTCGGACCGTAACAAGGAAAGACGGGCACTTAGGCAATCTGAACGCAACTGGAGGAATCATTCCACCACTGACAATTTGGTGCTTCTGAGAAACGCTAGGGCCCACTACAAAAAAACACATCTTCACTGAAAAAGCCTCCTATCTTCGAACGCAGCTTAATCATGCCCGAAACCGCCCCAGAGAACTCTTTAACATTGTTAAAAAACAAACCTCTTCAGGCCCTCCAAAAATACTTGCCACTACTGAAAGATGTGAAGAAATAGCCAGCTTCTTCTCTAACAAAGTCAACACGATCGAACTTTTCTTCGCCTCCATTCCCTATCACCTCAACCTCCCATCATAAATCACCCCCTCCCTAACATTCGTAGCACTAACTCACCCTCCTCCCCCCCCTTTCAAGACCACTCCAACCACTCACAGTTCCCCCCTCCCAATCTCCACTCTCATACTCCACCTAGCTAAAAATAATGCCTCCTGGAGCGAATTCTCTCCTGTCTCAGAAACAGCTATCATCAACATCATCTCTAAACTCAAACCATCCTCTCACACTAAAGACCCTCTTCCCTCTCACCTGGTCCAAGAACTCAAGCACATCATTGCCCCGCTTTGGACTAATATCATCAACTCCTCTCTTTCCACGGGTTGTGTCCCAGCCTCCCTACAGATAGGTCAAATCTCCCCCATCCTCAAAAACGCCTCTGCCGATCCCAATGACCTCAACAACCTACGCCCCATCTCTAACCTCCCTTTCCTCTCAAAAGCCCTGGAAAAATGTGTCCTTTCCCAGCTAGATAACCATATCATCTCTTTCAATCTCCTGGACATGTTCCAATCGGGCTTCAGAAAAGGATGCAGTACTGAAACGGCCATGCTTAATATTACAGACAACATTCACCGCTCTCTAGACAGAGGTGAATCCTCTCTACTAATCCTCCTTGACCTTTCGGCGGCATTCGATACTGTCCACCATCCCACCCTTCTCAACACCCTTAAAGTTCGCTTTGGTTTTGAGGGCACTGTACTCAAATGGTTCTCCTCATTCCTTCAAAACAGATCCCAACAAATTAAGCTCAGTCAATGCCTCTCCAATCCTCAACCGGTCTCACTTGGCGTTCCTCAAGGCTCTATCCTCTCCCCCACCCTATTCAATCTGTTCATGGAACCACTCACCCTCATTCTCAAACAAGCCAAAATATGCTACCACCTATATGCCGACGATACCCAACTCTACTACAAGATCAAATCCCACAATTACATCCTTCACCTCAACAGATAAACAAAGGAAGGGAGGGAGAGTAATATGGAAGGGTTCGTACTCCCAGAACTGATTTACAAAACAGAAAGAATCCTTCTAACAATGTCAGAAAGTGTTTCCCACAGTGGTGTGGGAGCACTCAGTGTTGTATAAAATACCCCTCACACACCAAAAGGACCCTTGGTGTCATGCTTCATCATTGGGGTCTTCGCAACCCTCTAGCGGGATGCGGCGTGCTACGACCTACGACTACGCGGGAGCACTTTTAGTTAATGACTATACGTGGTGCATGTGAGTGAGGTATTTCTATGCGAGTGGTGGGATTAGTGAGATCATTAAAAAGCACCTGGCTCGTGGGTATTTGGAATTTTTTTATTTTTTTTATTCAAGTCCCCGGCTGGTACTATTAGAAGAAGTGAAGTGCGAGGTGTGGATGTTGTGATTATGGACAACACCTCATGTGTGTCGACGCACACATGAGGCGGCGACAACAACCAGGAGCTGGATTCGAGCTGTACCACGTCGGATGTCGAGTGCTGCAGTGTCGGTATCCAGATTAAACCAAACAAGCCTTGGCAACAGCAACTCACACAAGATGACAAGATTGGCTTCGGTGCAGACCAGCAAGGTCTGAGGGACTCACCCTTTGGAGGGGAGTCAGGGCACATCTGGAGCAACTAGGAAAGCCCAAGAAAAAAATGATTGTCCTTCGTGGGGACCCACCAGTTGACGGACTGGGGATCGCAAAGAAGCCTTGAGCTGCGATGAAGAAAGCGGGCCCACGGAACACTTGTGGAGTGTAGGCCTCCAAGCTTCAGTGCAAAAGATTCTCGGGGCGAGGGCAACAAATAGTCCAATGCACAACTTCTGAAAACTTCGGGAAGTAGGTGCATTTGCAAACTTGCAGGATGTCCAGGAGTTCCGGTCCCACATCTCTCATGATAGCTACAGGTCTCAGCTTCGCTGGGGACTCGTGTCAGCCTCAGAGATGTCTGAAAGTCTGTGTCCTGTGTCGCAGATTCTTCGAGATCCGGCAGGAGCCTCGAAAATGCAGACCGGCAAGATGCTTCTTTGGTGCCTGTTTGAACAGGGGAGTCACTCCTTGACCCCAAGGGAGATTTCTTCCGTCTTCTTCCGTCTTCCAGTCGATATCGAATGTCGAAGGTCCAAGACTTCTTCTTCAGAGTTTCATCCAGGGTAATCTAAAGTCCTAGTGACTGGGTTCCTATACTTATATCAAGTTTAGGGGTTGGACTAACTCTAGGGTCCCACCTATGGGAGGACCTGGGGAGGGGGTGGTTACACCCCTTCCTCTTTGTCCAGTTTCACACCAGAGCTGGGGCTGAGTGCCCCAGCAACAGTTTGTACTGGTAACTGCATGGAGCACCTTGTGTACCCCAGGCAGTGTCTAAAAAGCATTGACTGAATGCAACCCACCCTGCCCCAATACACTAAAGCCTGTCTGGGCAGGTGCTGGCACCTCCCTGGACAGGAAACCTATTGTCCGGGCCTCTCCTGCTGGAGTTTCGTCCAGCAGCAGGAGGTCAGACTTGTGTCTGTAGCAGCAGCATCCATTTTGTGATGCTGAGGCTCTTTTAAACTTCTACCGGGTATACCAGTGTGTACATGTCTTCTCCCTCTAGAAGGGTGGAATGTTACCCCAGCCGCCAGAACTGGCAGGGGGGGGTAGTATTCCAAAGTGTTTGACACCAAACATGACATGTTTTGATAAAGCCAAACCAAAGTTAGCATTAACCGCGAGGATTATAATGCACTTAAGAGTATATGGTAGGGCTATATCATAGAACAGCTGTATGGAAGGGATTCCGAAAGCTGCAGAGGGGCTCAGCTCCTACTAGGGCACCCTCTCACACACAACTAAGCACTCTGCCTTCAGGATTGTCGAGGCCTGCCATAGGAGTGACTTGTAGGTCAATATGTCTCTATATATGTATAGGTAGATATAGGGATACCATATCTAAGTAAGGGGTGTTTACACCACCTTACCCAGGCTGCAAGTGCAGACCTGTGGTACCATTTTGGAAGGCTTCCTAGGGGTGGCATAATACATGCTTCAGCCCCTGGTACACCTCTGGGGTACCTATGCCCTTGGTACCTAAGGTACCTAGGGACTCATAAGGGTGACCCAGTAACCAATCTGGTATGTACCTAAAGTATATGCAATCAATATAGAGCGAGAACGGCTAGACTGTGGTCCTGATTAGCAGGGCCACAGCCAGTCAATAAACCAGTGAAACACAGCAAAAAGTGGGGGTAACCATAGGAAGCAGATCCTACTCTCCTACACCTCTCATTTGCTTGTTTCTTATTTGTTAGCTTGTGTGGACTTTCCTTTCTCTTCTTCTGTTTGCCCCTCTACTGGATCGTGAAATGCATTACTTGTATCTTTCCACTGCTCATATCCTTGTACACATGCTTGTGTCTTCCTACTTTAAAGCACAGATTTCTTTCTGTTTATGTTAGCACTCTAAGAAAATGCATGTGTTTTCCATCTATCTCCTCTGTGTGTTTCTCCTCCCCCTCAGTGCTCCATCTCTTACACATGTGCTTCTCCCCTACCCATGTTGCTCTCTCACCTGTTTACTTGTCCTACCCCTGGCTCTCCCCGTTTTTTGATTGCTTCCTTATCAGTTTGATATTAATGAGTAATATTAATTATTTTGTTATAAATAATTAGAATTGGTCATTACAAATGGTACACATGTGACCATCACTCTGTGCACACTGCAAAGAGGCTAAGGATTGAATGAGCATGTATTCTGAACACTGTTATGGCCCGCTGACTTACACTGCCTTCGGTCTCCGTTCTAGAGCTCTCAGTCCAGCCCCTTTATGCACATCATCCCACTTACAAAACTCACCCACACCCCTAAATGTGACCTAGCTCACATCTACCATACAAGGATTGGAAAACACAATAAACCAGCCCAATAGAGCAGAAACCTCTAGGCTTTGCCAATATTTAGTATTGTCAATTACAATACAATATTGCAATAAAGAAAAGACAGTTTACAGATGTTAACAAATTTAAAATCTTTGCCTATGTAAAACACGTGATGTATATACAGTAACATATTACTAAAATTATTGATGAAGCCAATAGGTCCCAAAGGTGAGGCCTATTTGCTTTGCCAATTCTTGTTATCTATATTGTGCTAAGAACGATAGTGTAAAAGTGTTGTTCCAAAAATACTGCCTCATTACATATCTAGGTGAACAGAGTCATATTTTGCTTTAAACTTAAAAGGTACATTTGAACTGCACAAGTAATATATTCACTAGACCTATAGTGAAGTATTCCAAAGCTTTGCTCCGGCTACTGCAAAGGATCCGACCTGTCTCGTAGCTCTCTTGTAATTTGCATACCCCAGCAGACCTTTAGAAACAAGAAACACGCTCTACCAATATTCAATGGTGATGGATTAAACCCAGATCAGTTGACTGGGGGTGAGTGTTTGATTTGCTCAAGCGCTCCGTCCATCATCCCCTTTTGTATCGCTTTGTTCGCCCCAAGTGTGGCAGAGTATGCTCAGACGTGAGTCCCTTGCTCACTTGGCCACTGGATTCAAGATAGCCTGGCTGATGAGGATTATGAATCCGAAACCGGTCCCAGGATGCTTGTTTCCGGTCCATGGAAGACATGGCTTGGCAGTTCGGGCTGGACTGTTCCCATGAGGCACAGGGTCAGACTGATTTGCATATAGCCATGTCTGAAATGGGGTGGCTGAGTGGGCTAAAGAATGGTGATGGATTAAACCCAGATCAGTTGACTGGGGGTGAGTGTTTGATTTGCTAAAGCACTCCGTCCATCATCCCCTTTGTATCGCTTTGTTCGCCCTAAGTGTGGCAGGGTATGCTCAGACGTGAGTCCCTTGCTCACTTGGCCACTGGATTCAAGATAGCCTGGCTGATGAGGATTATGAATCCGAAACCGGTCCCAGGATGCTTGTTTCCGGTCCATGGAAGACATGGCTTGGCAGTTCGGCTGGACTGTTCCCATGAGGCCCAGGGTCAGACTGATTTGCATATAGCCATGTCTGAAATGGGGTGGCTGAGTGGGCTAAAGAATGGTGATGGATTAAACCCAGATCAGTTGACTGGGGGTGAGTGTTTGATTTGCTCAAGCGCTCAGTCTATCATCCCCTTTTGTATCTACCAATATTCATGGCGTGAATGGCTTTTTCAGGTGACTGTGTGTCCTGCACTTATGCAATACAATTCATACTTTTACTGTTTAATAAGTTTAAAAAGACCACAAAGAGCTAGGGCATAGGATGGAACATTTAATTGTGCTTGCAGTTCCACACTGAGGCCCAGACTTCACCATGACTGATGCCTTGGTGGAAGTTTGGGGGACCAACCTTTAAGAGCTGATAAAAAAAGTGGTCTATGAACTATAGAAGAGAGTAAGGGGCAGGTTTAATAGATTCTCACAGAGCACAACAGCCACAAATGCTGCGCTGCGTGAGAAGGAGAGAGCAGGAGAGCCCCAAATATACAGAAATTTGACACTCTCCTCCTCTTTCCCTAACGCCAGCGCAGAAATATGCTGCTGTGCGCCTCACACACACCTTTTTACCATAGTGCAAAGGGTGTCTCTGTGAGTCTAGCATGGGTTTTATACTGGAAGGGAACACTAGCTTGAAACCTTTTCCCACTTATTCAGTGTTCTCTACAGTGCCACACATACAAAGTCAGAAGAGAAAGGAGAAATGAAAGCATTTCTCCTTCATAGCCCCCTTTTCTGATGCTAAACCATGTCTACTCTTTTAAGTAAATAGGGTGTTTTGTCAGAAACCATGGGTGTTTGCATGGGAACACCCAGGCACCACCCTTGGTACACACACCCCTTTGGCGCGAAGTAATGCAAAATAGTGCTATGCACTGCTTTCGTTACTTTCAAGCTTTTTCCAGCATAAAAAAGGTTTTAAGCTGGAAACTAAGTAGGCGAAAAAGGATTTAGTGTTGTTTTGTGTCCCATTTGTGATGCAAACACGGTGTTAAATCTTACTAAATAGACTCCTTTGTCATATATCAATGCCATATATCAGTGCTGTGAAACTAAGCGGTATTCAGAGAAGCTAGCAAATGCTTGTCCCATAGATATAGGATTTGATGGTGCTTACCCGGACACCAACACCATTGCCAGGTTTAAGTCAATAAACAAGGAGTAACATGATAAACTCTCCTGTCTGAAGAGGTACAGTTGCTGTGGATCTGTGACATTCAGCATAACATTCCCTTGAAAGCAGAACATCTAACAGGCGTCATCAGTGACTGAGCTGAGAAGATGACAAGGTCAATGGGAGAGTGCCACCAACATAAGCTATATCAGTGTCAGTTAAACATATTTTATAGGCTGGTGAACCCCGGTTAGACCTCTTCTGTGCCAAGAACAACAGGAAATGCCAGTTCTATCACACTAGGCACTGGCAACTGGAATGAAGCTGGGGAGGTATTTTTGATAAAGTGTTCAGGACATTTGACTGCGCTTTTACCCCAATCCCCTCACTCTAAATACCAACACTAAAATCAAGGCAAAACTGTGCTGTGTCAGATTTATCACCCACGCTCAGCTGTGTCATTGTTGAGTTCTAGACCTTCTTCATATTGGTGCACTTCACATCTCATGCCCAGACAATGGAGTTACATTCTCAATCATGAGTCAGCATCTCATATTTTGGTGGCCTGGCTGCTGAGCTCCTTGAGTGTGCACATTGAGCAATCATGGTGAAATGTCAGAAGGTCCTTGCACAAACAAGGAGGAAGGCCATCTTTTACTGAGAAAATCCATAATGTGAAACAGGAAAGATTTTGTGTATGGTGTCTGGATCACAGACTGCATTTGATATATTCCCAACAGATTCCGCCATATTTTCTGTATCTATCCAAGTCTGGACTTAAGTACAGCTCAGTGATCGTTTATCTCTCAGCAGCATCGAGATTTCTGATGACATTGGAGACTCTATCTGAATTCTCCCACAGAATCATCAACAGTTCACGAGAGGGCTCATTAGAGTCTTTTCATCAATGTACCCACCTTCCATAAGGTGAGCACATAAGAGAGTTTTTTCTCAAGTAATTGAATGCCAACTCGAAACAATGGAAGGAAAGCAGTACGCTGTTCGCTCCTCAACATGTGTTGGTTAGCGATCATGTGATACAATTCAAAGTACACAGATGCAGAATTTAAAGGCCTAGCGTCTGTGGGTCGGCTGGGTAATCAAAGACACAAAGGAAAGACTATGGAGTGTCTCTAAAGAGGGTTGGTGAGTGAAGGGATAAACTTTCCTTCCTAAAATAAACTATGAAGGGTCCGTCACCATATAGAATAAAGTCACCCTCGGCGTAGGTCAGAATAAACAACACTAAGAGAAAGCAATGATAAAAACAAAGCATACAAGTAATAAAATTAAACCACACTTACATAGAAATTCGACAAGAAACAATATGGGTGGAAGATCATGTATTTGTCACAAAAAACAATGAATTGTGGAAAATCACATTTTGGTCATACAAATTCTGAGTAGTCATAGACCTAGATTATACTCAAGAATGTCTGCAGGTAACACATTAGAAAATACAATAGAAAATACACAGATTGTAAACCAGTCAATATACAGCAGAGAACATAACTGCAAATGGGAAGTGAAAGATTGATATCAACCTAAACTTGAACGGGAGGTAGTAATGGGCAAAGGGACACAAAGGGATTCCCAATAGTCAATTAACAGATAGGTTATATGAAGGCCCAAATTTCATCATGGTTGTTCAGACCTTGTACTGCTGTTCTATATTTCTCAATCATTATTTCCTCTAGTTTGATAAGGACCAGTTGCAGATTGGATTTGCTTGTGCTTTGGACCACGATCAACACAGCCCACCAAATCTCGTTCTCGCTATGTTTGTACTGCTGGTAATGCTGTGCCAGTGGTGAACCCTGTGCATTACATCTCAGTATAGATTTATGTTGTAGTATGCGTGTTTGACAGGTTGAGTAGTGTGTCCTATATAGAACCTCTCGCATGGACATTTCAGGCAATAGATCACATTGTTTGTCTTGCAATTAGAAAAACTGTTTGGCAAATGTATTTTTCCATTAATCATGATAGATTTGGAGTCATTTGTCATTGGGCATGCTGCACAGTTATTACATTCGAAATGCCCAATCACAGGGGAAAGCCCAAGCATTCCTCGTAAATCTTTTTTGCCTCTGTAGTTGTGCTGCCTTAACCATTTGTTGATGTAAATTCCTCCCTTAGAGGAAGGAAAATATAGGCTTGGGGATGCCAAGATGGCTAACCATCCTCCAATTGCGTGAAATAATCTTTTTAATTTTGTTAGCCTTAGGGTTGTACGTGAGGACGCATGCCAAGCGGTTGGACTCAGTCTTTTGCCTTGGGGTCATAGGTGCATATTTATGAGAGGGTTGTGTCATGCTTGCACTACGCAACATGGTACATGCACGACGCAAACCTATACGACAGATTTATGAAGACGCGCGAAGCAACTTTGGTTGGCTCGGAGTGGCTTCATAAATCTGGAGTAACGCAATGCAGCACAAATTGCTGCGTTGCCTTACTCTGCCCTGAGTAGGCATTCCATGGGTGTTGCAGTGGGTGTTCCCATGCAACTCCCATGGATGTTGACATATTCCCAGATTACAAACACTTGTACACCTGGGAATGTACCAATATCTTTTTCCCCTTTGTTTTTTCCTGCTTTCATATTCATTCCGCAGCACACATAGAAAGGGGAAAAAGCCTCTCAGGATTGTTTTGTGCAGGAAGAAACACTTTTCTGCACAAAACAATCCTGTATACAAAACAGGCACAAATGCACCATGGTGCACAGTTGCCTGCGTTGGTGCTAGGCTGCCAAAACAGAGTCCGCGCAAAGACAGAGGACAGAAATGCGCCAGATTGGATAAATGCGGTGAATTTCTGCCCTTTCCTTGCGACACAGGGCAGCGCAGCCAGGTGACTTGCTGCGCAGCCCTTCACCACAATTTTCATAAATATGCCCCATAGTCCAGAGAGTTAGAAAGATCCTGACTTGTACCATCCAAGAGCCTTTCATGAAGCCTACGTAGTACTACACCAATTACAAGTGCATTCAAAAGATCCTGTCAGAACCGCGACTATATAAACTGATTGTGTTGAGGTGTTTTTTCCACACCTTTACAATGCAGCAGAGAGATTGCTGCACTCACTTGATGTTTGCAGATGCCTCAAGTTCTGCCTAACATGTCTTTAGATTTACACATCAGTTGTTCATTTTGGTTGGGTGGCCAGGAACAAGCTGCCCACTTTCCATGATGGAGATCATGAAATAGTTCGCAATAGCCATCCCCTCTGTGATGTCACCACCAACGGATTTATTCAAGAAGTAACTGCCCATTTAACAGGTGTGGTGATGACAGCAGCGCATCCCTTTATGCAGTAGGGGTCCAGCTTCTGGACATTTGCATAGAGCTCACAAGGAGAAAGAAACAAACCTTTACAAGACACCACTTAATGGACTCACAAGTTGCAAACGCATCAGGAGTAGGACAGTCTTTTACAATCAGTTCTTATAAGGTAAGCTTGCCTTTACTCTTACAGGTGCATGAAATATAGTATGGCTGTATGTGGCATTAGTGATGTTCTGGTTGCTATTCATATTCAACCATGTTTATCTGTGAAAGATCCAATGCTGGAGAAGAAACACGTAACTTATCTTTAAATACAGTCTTCCAGCAGTGGCATATTTCATAGATTCACATGCAGCCCTGCCTCCTCCCACAGCTTACTGTGACTCTTGTATTTGAACATTTTAGGTATGAGAATAAAGTTCAAAGTGCTGTGACTAGAGTTTCTAAAGTAGAGGGACTGCCACTTGAACAATGTGAAATTATTCAAGCATGTGAATCTATAAAATATATAAACGCTGAACATCTTTAGTTACAGGTAAAGTAATCTGTTTCATATCTAGTCAGCTTATTCATTTCTTCCACTGCCCAAAATTGAGCTTCTAGCAACAGCAGAGTCCTGGCTCATTGGTGGCTTTGGAAAAGTGGCAATGTCTTTTTCCTGTTGTGGAACAGCCAGAAAAAGTAACTGCAGCTTTTTCTTGATCACCTATGATTCTGTTTTGATTCCCAGGTCCAAGTTAACGCCCACATTTTGATAGAGTATTCAGTTTAATGCCTCACTGAAAAAGGCCCTATAATTTGGAGTAAATTATCTAGGAAGTCCTTTAGAGCTGAAACACAAATAGATTCCATTTCTTTGCAGATTCAAACTTGACAGGGCATCAATAAGTAGTATAAATGTCACAGAAAAGGTCACCACATTTCTGTTAAACAAACACAATGAAAGGCCAACAGCAGAAATTGTTTTTGCATTGTCATGGAGCATTGAGTACAGGGTGTAAACCTTGGTGGATTCTGCATGGCGCTAGAGATAACTGTCCTTGGGTGTTGAGAGAAAGAGGAGTCCACTTTTTGTTTTGCTCTCTCCCCCTCCGCTGCACTGTTTACTTATTTTTCATGCTGTATTTTTTATCTCTGGTTTGCTTCTTTACTGCCTGCCTACTATGTAATGCAATTTACTTCAGTTTTTTACAGTGTGCATGTAAAGCGCTCTGATACTTACGGGTCATGCTAGCGCTATATACAACTTTTAAAATAAATAAATTCACTTTTCAGAAAGGGTCTGCACTGTAACACAAACACTTTCTACAGGATGTCGAAGAGAGAGCTGAATGCGGAAATTACTCTGCAAAGTTTCCCCCAGCTGAGTTAACATAAGTGTAGAGTTCTCCAAATGGCAAAATAGGATTGATGTGGAATTCAAGTTCAGATTCTTTCCGATCTAATCACACATTTTTGAAATGTGGTCCATAGAGATGTCGAGAATTCTGTTTCAAGCTTCCACCAACACCTAATCAATCCATGCTTAAACTCACCTGTCAAGGAAATGATCTGCACATTTTGGAAGTTCAGTCATCTTGTGCTTATACTCTAATAGCCAAAGAAATGTGGTGCTACTGCCATTCTCAGACCAAAGTTTTAAATGTCCTTTAATTATGTTTATTACTTACTTAATCCATCATTTATAGTATTTGCACTTTCCTCATTCTTTGATTGATTTTTTAAATAGACGTATGAAGGACAAGTGTACACGCCATCCTTTCAACATTTTCTGACTGCTCAACTACCTTGTAAGTCAACAAACTGTTTTTTAGAACCCCTTATATGTACAACCCCTACATGTAGTGTACCTATATTGATTAGGCCAGAGAGAAATTTAAACTATACAAGCATAATTTGCATAATTTTGGAAATTTCTCGTTATACTGGTTATATTAGTTTTTTATCGCTAATTGAGCCCGGGCATCAAAAACGGACATGAGACATTTTTCTCTAAAATATGCTGAATGAGAGATGTGCATTTAGCTTAATTTTGTCATGATTTTACCGAATTATGCAATAGCAAATTATGAGATCTTCGTAATTTACCCTATGCTGAGCGCCTCCTCCAGTTCTGTGGAATTTTAGTTTGTGTACTGAACATCATCTGCACCATCTTGCAGACTCACGTATGAACATACACGACAGCCATTTTAGGTACCATGGTCTCCCTGTTCACGATCGATCCTCAGCACACTTCCCTGTCCCTGCAATCCTCCCCCATGCACCCTGGCTGCCCCCGCTCTCACATGCACAAGTCATGACCTGCTCTTCCACATGACTCTGTCTCTAGGAATCACACCCCGCGCCTGACCAACACCTCCTTCCGATTATCCACACCGATCACACTGATCCTCTCCTTCCATGAATACCTCTCCTTTGATGACCCCTTCCTCTGAGCCCGATTGTCTGTACGAACCGCTGGTCATCCCTTGGCCTGAGGGTACAGTTTATTGCCCACTACTGTATGCACTCGACCCTTTTCAAAGAAGCTACTATTGATCATGGCCTCCCCACTCCTTGGGATTCGATCAGGCGCACACATTCCAAAGGAATCGGCGAAACACTCAGCTGCGTGATAGCCCCCTCGTGTTGTATGGGGGGGTAAGGGCCTCTACTGTTGTCATATGTTGGAGTGGGCCGGAACTAGGGGGGTGCCGGGGATGTCATCCTCATACTTCACAATGTCTTTATTGTAATAAAGAACGGTCACATGTCATAAACCAATGTATAAAAGACCAGGTCTCAGAGAGGCTGTCAGAGAGCACCTCGAGACGATACCTTGTTGTCCGATCTGATGTGTTCTGCTCCGTCGGAATAAAACGTGTTTCCTGTCTTCCTGTCTCCAGCGCCTGCCTCTTTATTTGTTATCTTCATAAGGTATTAGAGGCGTTTAACGCCGGGCAAAATTATTTAAGAAACATCGACTAAATCGCCTGACCATTTTGTATTGATCTTCGTCAATTGGCGTCCCAACGTGTGGGGCCCATCAGCGACACGTGGATCCGGTGGGAGAGGTCCCAACGACAGAGTGAACGACTGCAACGATCGGAAGAGCTCCTGTCCAATAGACCCTCGTCTGACAGCCGATCATCTGAACTTCACTGGTTCCGAGCAGACCTCTCCCCGAGTGATCTTCGGTCCTGACTGGGAACCATCAGGAGTGCCACGGTAGCATCAGAGAGTAGAGGACGATCGGGCGCAGGAAACGGAAGACAAGAAACTGCCCATACGGTCCGGGTAAGGTCGTGTAACACGACAAACTAAGAAATACTTTGATTGTTTGATTGAAAATACTAGTATTACTCTTCGAATTGTTGGTTCTCTTGGAGATTCTCTGTCTGCAAACTGAGAGGGATAAAAGTATTCTCTCTTCCTTTGCATGCAGCGAAGGGTAGGTAACGCAGGCCTTTGCCCCCGTTGTAATCCGTCGTGCCTATCTTTTCTCCCCCACTGATTGATTGTTTGCCCGAACAGTGTTTGTTCGAGGATTGTTTTTCTCGAGAATTCTCTGTCTACAAACGGGGAAGGGTAAAAAGTATTCTGTCCTCCTTTGCGGATAGTGAAGAATAGGTAGTGCAGGCTTTTGCCCCCGTCGTAACCCGTCGCGCCTATTTCTTTCTCGCCACTGATTGTTTGATTGAACGAACATTAATTGTTCGATATTGGTTCTCTCTTTGGGTATTCCCTATTTGCGAATACTGCAGAATAAAAATATTCTGTCTAGTCTTCGCGAAGTAGTGAAGGATAGGTAGTGCAGACCTTTGTCCCCGTTGTAACCCGTCATGCCTATCTTCTCCCCATTGGTCAGTAGTTGGATCAACCCGGACCGCTTATTAGAGATGAACCATCCAGCTCCATTGGAAGGCACCCCTAATAAGGACATGTTCACTAAACAAGAACTAGTCGCCATAGCTTATAGTAAGCTATGGCATAAATATACGAAAAGGGACCCCAAAAATCAGTGGCCACTGATAGGTTCCTTTGATGATCATAAAATAAAAGCGCTAGAAGCAGCTGTTAGAATAAATAAGGCAACACCCACTATGCTTGATAGTATCGGCATGTGGCGCAAAGAAGCAGAACAACGAAGAAAAAGAGAAGAAACAAAAATAGGGAAAGAATTACGAAAGGCAGCCCACCTGGCCGCGAAGGAACTAGATGAAGAGATAAAAAGGAGAGAGGAAGTTAGACTAACGCAAGAATCAGGGTCGACAGGCCAATGCCCTGTTAGGACCCCCTCTACGCTCTACCCAGAGATGCCCTCCAAACAACGAGCAAACGACGAGTTACTGCTAGGTCCTCCGATTATCTACATGCCCCCTCCTTATGCCCCCTGCCAGCCACTGGCACAGCACCTACCAGTCCTGAGCACGGGCGAGGGTGACTCTAGCGCTAGTGCCCCGGCCCTTACGGCCTTCGCACCAGCCACATCGGTAACAACATCAAATGAACTTGAGACTAGCAAGCAACTAACGGCAAGACCAAATAGGTTGAGCAAAGACGAACGGGATGGGATTGATAAGATAGCAAAGACACTGGTAGAACGGAAAGAGAGCGAAGAATATGCGATGGATATGTGCAATTCACATGCCGGTAGCCACAAACGGCATTTCATTTTACGGTTCAGCTTCCACACTCTGAACACATATGAGGATAGGTATCAAACTAAGGGTCCTGCTAAGTTGACGACTCTATATAGAAAGATCGATGTTGGAGATGGGACCGAGCATGACGTGACGGACCTCTTCATGCAAACGCTTGAGGTCTTCCGCCACATCACTGAACAGAAACCAGAGGTTAAGCTCACTGTCTCAGTCCCGGATGAGCCCCCATTAGAAGTAGCCAACACTATGATGCCTATCAGAGAAGCCGCCCCCTACTGGGTTCCCCCAAGAGGTCAGGGAACAAACGACGATATTAACCACGCAGATGCAAAAGGGAGGGTTGTGTACAACTGGGTTTATCAACCATGGGATCGACAAGATATTTTAACCTTTAGGCAAACCCTGCCCGATTTAAGAAAGAACCCGACAGCCTTTTATACCGAACTAAGTACAGCCTTGGGCTCAACCATAATGACTCTAGCGGACATTGATTTGTTTTTTGGGTTATGTCTACCGGCTGACGTGTGGAAGCAAATCCGGAAGGCCAATCACACAGATCTGTTTGGACATACCTGGAATCAACTCGGTGAACTAGATAGGCAGCGAGAGCCCGGTAAGAAACCTGTAAAAGACATACTGGAACTCCCGGACAAAATAGTGCAGAAGTTAAAAACATTGATCCCAGAGAGAAAGGTAGACTGGTCGATAGTCACGGCTTGCCGTCAGAAACCCCAGGAAGACGTATCAGAATATTTCTCCCGATTTGAGACAGTGTTCTCCGATTACAGTGGCCAAGACATGACCACCGCAACCGGACAGCACCTATTCGTGCAAAACTACGTGAAGGGGCTATTACAGGAGGTCTCCCAGAAGTTACAGACAAGCGAGAGTAGTTGGGGGGCCTCCAAACCTGCAGCTATCCTTCAGATGGCTCAGTATTACGAACACCAAAAGAACGAGAACGAGAGGGCAACTGAGAGAAAGAAAAAGGATTTAAAAGAACGAGTGATGATTGCTCAATTACAGGGAGTGACTCGAGGAAGGGAGCAGTATAGGAGAAACTACCAGTCGAATGCCCCTAGAAATCCACCCCCTAGAGACCGCACACCCACACCTGGCGCTCCACGAACAGACCTCGATGAGAACCAGTGTGCGTTTTGCAAAGGATTTGGCCACTGGAAGTCTCAATGCCCGGTCCTCCGAGAAGCGATCAAGAATAACGAGACAAGGGACATGGCAAATGGCCCCAGGACAAGAGGACAGGGACGAGGACACACCCACGATGCCAACAGTAACCAACCTGACAGACCGAACACATTTGACCGCCCCCGACAGAATCAGCGCCAACAGTCCGGCTGCGACAATGCTCACGACTTTGCATAGGACTGCCAAGGGCGAGGGAGGGATCCAGTCGAGCTCTGTGTTGACCAGCAAGGTCCTTACGTCACCGCTAAGGTCCTGGGTACAAAGTCTCCATTTTTGGTAGACACTGGAGCGACACGTAGTGTATTATCAAAACGACTGATTCCAAGGGCACCCTTGTCTGGCTCACACATTACATCGATAGGTTTCGATGGAACGCCCTCCACTAATCCCCTGTCTGTACCTATCTCCTTTGACCTAGGAAACAATCCCACGGACACAACATTTCTGCTTTCCTCCAACTCCCCTGACGCCATTATGGGTATTGACTTGCTAAAACATTTCCGAGCTACTATTAGATGTTCCCCAGATGGAGTCCGAGTCATCCTGTACGACAACCCGAGCATGTCCAGATCCTGCCCCGCACGACATATGTACTCTATCACTGATGCTGACCTAACCTTGCTCGACACCCTACCCCCGTATCTATGGGCCAGAAACGATTCGGATGTAGGACGAATGATGATCGACCCTGTGCACATAACTGTTCGACCAGACGCAATGCTCCCGAAACTCCCACAATACCGGATATCGCCCGAAGGCGAGAAGGCATTGGTAGCGATTATTCAGTCCTTGGTAGATGCAGGAGTGGTAGAGGAAGTGGTTAGTAATGTTTGCAACAGCCCTATCCTACCCATTGTTAAGAAGCAAGGTGAGGGAGATGAGAAAGCGTACCGCTTCATCATCGACCTGCGAGAAGTCAACAAAGGGGTGGTACCACAGTACCCCGTAGTCTCAGACATCGCCACCATTCTGACCCTCATCCCGTCCACTGCCACCACCTTCACCGTTATTGATCTCAAAAATGCCTTTTTCTCTATCCCCATCCATCCAGACAGCCGTTATCTCTTCGGCTTCACCTTAAAAAACCGTTCGTACCGATTTTGTAGAGCTCCTCAGGGCTACACAGAAAGTCCCAGCATTTACAGCCAGGCCCTCAAAAGACAGCTGGACGCCGTCCAGCTACCAGATGGAGTGGTGTTGATCCAATATGTCGATGATATCCTTTTGGCGGCCGACACCACTCCTCTTGCAATCGCAGCCACTATCCAACTATTGCACTTTCTTGCGGAGAATGGCCACAAAGTCTCCATAAAGAAACTGCAGTTCTGCCAACCTCAAGTAACCTACCTAGGCCATCTCCTGTCCAAAGAAGGGAGGAAACTTACACCCAACCGAATCCAGACCATCCTAGACACCCCCATCCCAAAAACGCAGAAGCAAGTCCGTTCATTGGTGGGCCTTACCTCTTTTTGCCGACAGTGGTTACCAAATTTCAGTCTCATCATAAAACCCCTACTTTCCCTGTGGGCCAAAGATGTTCCTTTCCCACTCCCTTGGACCCCCGAATGCCAAGCGTCCTTTAAGGAGTTGCGAGATGCCCTTTGCTCGGCACCCGTCCTAGGAACACCAGATTACTCCAAGCCCTTCTCTCTCTTCACTCACGAAAGGGAGGGATGCGCGTTGTCTGTTCTAACTCAGCCCATTGGCTCCAAACAACGCCCTTGTGCCTACTTCTCTGCCACTCTTGACCCAGTCGCCAGAGCTTTACCTGCCTGCCTTCGAGCAGTAGCCGCCGCTGCTGTCTCTATCCGTCAGAGTGAGGGAATTGTACTTTCGAACTCTCTCACGGTGTTAGTACCCCACGCAGTTGACACCCTCTTGAACCAGACCAAGACTCAACACTTGACTAGTGCACGACTGACGGGGTACGAATTGACTCTGCTTGCACCCCATATCACTCTTAAGAGATGCACGACTTTGAATCCTGCTACACTGCTGCCCTTGCCTGAAAATGACCCCGATGTGCCCCCTATACACGACTGTGTGACCCTCACGGACGAACAGACCAGAAGTAGAATTGACCTTAGAGACACTGCTTTTACAGACCCTGATGGAGAACTATGGGTAGACGGTTCTTGTATCAAACTCCCAGACGGCACCAGCTCAGCTGCCTATGCGGTGACGACAGCCCGAACAGTAGTTGAAACAGCCCGCATCACACAACGATCCGCACAGGCGGCAGAGCTAATCGCCCTCACACGAGCCTGTATCATAGCGGCAGGAACCACAGCGAACATTTACACGGACAGCCAGTATGCCTTCGGGGTGGTTCATCATTTTGGGCTCTTGTGGAGGGAAAGGGGATTCCTGATGTCCCATGGCACACCCATTCTCCACGGAGATCTAGTCTCCGCCCTGATTGAAGCAGTTCTCCTCCCCGAACGATTAGCGGTGATCAAATGCCAGGCACACAAGAAAGTGACGGACTTAGTTCGACAGGGAAACGCACTGGCCGACATCACTGCCCGAACCACAGCTGAGAATAGGACAGCGACACGCGTGTATGTGACCAGGTCACAAGCAGAAAAATGGACTGACGCTAGGGAAACGATTAGGGACATCCAGTCGGCCAGCACACCTCACGAACTGACTGAGTGGGCACGGGTGGGTTTGAAGGACGACGAAGGCTGCTGGCGTAAAAAAAGACACAAACAAATGGTTGCTGCCTGACTCATACTTGATCCCCATACTGACTATGGCACACTCCCCTGCACACATAGGTTCTGCCCCCATGATTGAACTCATTTCCAAAGTCTGGCACAACAACAAAATCCCCGACTCAGCCAAACACCTGGTCCAGCAGTGCCTTATCTGCCTACAACACAACCCCGGGAAAGGAACTGTGGTACCCCGGGGAGGGTTTGGGACCCCCGATCACCCCTTCGAAGTCCTTCAGATGGATTACATCCAGCTGGAGAGATGCCAAAGCTTGAAGTATGTACTAGTCATTGTATGCGCCTTCAGCAAATGGGTGGAAGCCTATCCAACCCGTGATAACACTGCCATGACTACTGCCAAAGTACTACTGAAAGAGTTTTTCCCTCGCTACGGCCTTTGTCGAATTTTATGGAGCGACAATGGCCCCCACTTCATAGCTGAAGTTATCCAACTAATCCTGAAGGGGCTGGGAGTAAAACAAAGGTTCCATGCGGTCTTCCATCCCCAATCCGCTGGCCTAGTTGAGCGACACAATGCTACACTGAAGCTGAAACTGTCAAAAATAGTGGCCACCACAGGACTCAAGTGGCCAGATGCCCTCCCACTGGCATTGCTATCGATGCGCTCCACTCCCACTAAGCACCACTTGACCCCCTACGAGGTGGTGTTTGGACGACCAATGAACCTCTGGACTGCCCCCAAACCAACCTCCATTCACGACGTCCCCGACGTCCTATTGTCAGATTATTTGTGCAAATTAACTAAAACGTTGACTGTCATTCATCAACAGGTGCAGCAGGCTATCCCCGATGCTTCCAGGGGCCCCGGTCACGATATCCAACCGGGAGATTACGTCCTAGTCCGGAACTTTCAACGAGCGAAGAGTCTGGAACCCCGGTGGACAGGCCCCTGGCAAGTACTGATCACCACTCGGACTGCTCTTCGAGTGGAGGGAAAGAAGCACTGGCTGCACGCCCATCATTGCAAGAAAGTCTCCTCGACCCTGGCCACGACAGATAACGTCGACACCCAAGAAGAGCTCCTGAACAAAGACCGGCCATCACTGAACTGCTATCCTGATACAGAGGCACTTGAACTTGCAAAATTCTCTGATCCCACTGTGCCATCCCGGGAAGGGTATTTCCTGCGTCAAAAGGGGGGAGCTTCGGCTAAGTAGGCCACTGACTAAGTTAAAATCTCAGAACGGTGACCCAAAACCAACCAAGGGTTACCCGGAGAGAAGCTAAACGAAGTCTGTGGTTCTGCCCACTACCGAGCACCTCGAAGATGAAGATGATGGAAGCGCCAGATCAGAAGATGATGGAAGCGCCAGATAAGAAGATAATGAAAGCAACAGGAAATACCCACTACAGGAACCCAAAGACTGACAATTTGCACAAATCAAAGACAATCGCCTTCTTCATTGTCTTCCTCTTTTGCCTCCTCCTCATGACTTCCTTCTGGATCTTGGAAGACGGCACACCCGCTCACCAGACATTGCTGGCCACTGTACAGCCAACCACCATGAAAGAGCATCACTTGATCCCCCTTTCGCCTCAGCTCCGAGAGAGGCGTAGGGAGTTCTGGAACAATTCCTTCGTGCAACTGCTGCACCAGCACAACCTTGCTACAAATGCCACGAACTGCTGGATCTGCGGGTTGCTCCCGCATGCCACTGAACACTCCATACCTTTCATCCCTTCTCCTTTCTCGGTTCACGGCTCCTGCCTCGCCTGGTTGATCCTCTTGCAGGAGAGCAACAAGGACAACGCTGCTTCTGGTCAGACAGTGTCACACTTCTACTATTGGTTCTGGCTGAACAAAACAGGAAGAACATCTGCCCCCATTTGTCCTGCGGTCTCAGGTTCCGCCTTCCTTATGAACATCCCTGCCAAAGAAAGAGTCGAAGTGCAAGTACTCCACAATCCAGCCAGACCCACCTTCTCCCACCTGCGGAAGCAAACAGCTGCCACCCTGACCGTGGCTCTGTCTGTCATCAATGGCACAGGACTTGTGTGTCTCGAAGGCCAGGGAGCGCAGCTGGTGGGACACAGTTCCTGCCGCATCACCAGAACATTGGTCTCAGTTGATCCTCCTTCCTTCGTTGCTTCTCCGAATATGTACTTTGTTTGTGGCACCAAAGCTTACACCTGGCTCCCGAAAGGTTGGAGGGGTACGTGCTACATCGCCTTCATTCTTCCTCCCACGTATGTGGCCTCAGCCTACCATCACCGGCAAAAGCGCGCCGGAGACATTGAACAAGCCGACTCCACCGGAGCACAGTTCCTGGATGCAGCAAAGGGACTTGTTCCTCTGTGGGGACCAATGGCAAACAGCCGTGCTATCCGACACCTAACTCAGGCAATAGAAACAACCATTAACATCACGGCTGGCATCCTTGCTAACAACACGGCTGAGCTTCAGGCAGTCCGCCTGGTGGCTCTCCAAAACCGCCTTGTTCTAGATGTGATTCTGGCCGACCGTGGAGGAGCATGCCGCATCATCGGCTCCAGCTGTTGCACCTACGTACCAG
Source organism: Lissotriton helveticus (assembly GCF_964261635.1). NCBI lineage: Eukaryota > Metazoa > Chordata > Amphibia > Caudata > Salamandridae > Lissotriton > Lissotriton helveticus. The sequence goes on from NC_136068.1 coordinate 1,208,355,392, forward strand.
ATAACTCGCCTTCAGTCTACAAAGCAATTGAACACCTCCACAGACTATCCTCAGAGGTTCACCAAGAGCAAGAAGGATGGTCGCTTGGAAGCTGGTTTTGGGACACTTTGAAGGACTGGGGATGGAGATTGTTTACATTTATACTGATACCATTTGTAGTACTGTGTGGGTGCTGCTTAGGTATTCAATGTTTGCCACCTTTGTGTTCACTCATTTCTAACTGTATGTGCCCTAAGACTTTGGACTTTCGAACTGAACACATGAGCCCCCTCTATGAGGTAGAAATACGTGGTCTTATGGGGATAGATCCAAATTGACAAGCTGGCGAGACATGTTAAAAGGGAGGACTGTGGAATTTTAGTTTGTGTACTGAACATCATCTGCACCATCTTGTAGACTCACGTATGAACATACACGACAGCCATTTTAGGTACCATGGTCTCCCTGTTCACGATCGATCCTCAGCACACTTCCCTGTCCCTGCAAGCCTCCCCCATGCACCCTGGCTGCCCCCGCTCTCACATGCACAAGTCATGACCTCCTCTTCCACATGACTCTCTCTAGGAATCACACCCCGCGCCTGACCAACACCTCCTTCCGATTATCCACACCGATCACACTGATCCTCTCCTTCCATGAATACCTCTCCTTTGATGACCCCTTCCTCTGAGCCCGATTGTCTGTACGAACCGCTGGTCATCCCTTGGCCTGAGGGTACAGTTTATTGCCCACTACTGTATGCACTCGACCCTTTTCAAAGAAGCTACTATTGATCATGGCCTCCCCACTCCTTGGGATTCGATCAGGCGCACACATTCCAAAGGAATCGGCGAAACACTCAGCTGTGTGATAGCCCCCTCCTGTTGTATGGGGGGGTAAGGGCCTCTACTGTTGTCATATGTTGGAGTGGGCCGGAACTAGGGGGGTGCCGGGGATGTCATCCTCATACTTCACAATGTCTTTATTGTAATAAAGAACGGTCACATGTCATAAACCAGTGTATAAAAGACCAGGTCTCAGAGAGGCTGTCAGAGAGCACCTCGAGACGATACCTTGTTGTCCGATCTGATGTGTTCTGCTCCGTCGGAATAAAACGTGTTTCCTGTCTTCCTGTCTCCAGCGCCTGCCTCTTTATTTGATAATCTTCATAAGGTATTAGAGGCGTTTAACGCCGGGCAAAATTATTTAAGAAACATCGACTAAATCGCCTGACCATTTTGTATTGATCTTCGTCAATTCCGCGTGACTTACTGTGATGTGACGCATGTTGGTGCTTGTGCCCGCCTGCCTGAGCCTCACCGCTACTGATAGCTGGTGTCTCGTGGTGTCCTGGCGTGAGATGATCCCGCTATGTGGCTGGCTTCTTGGCTGTTGCCGCTAGGGCTTATTTTTTATCAATCCACTCTGCCTTGGTGTAGGAAGGTAGATCCCTGACTATGGTTGCCCCCAACTTTTTGCCTGGTGTTTTGCTGGTTTTCTGACTTAGTTGACCTGAGGCCCTGCTATTCAGGACCTCAGGCCCACTGCTCTCTCTGTAAAATGGATTCCATGTACCTTAGGTACATATCTAAATTGGATACTGAGCCACCTTATCAGTCCCTGTACAGTGTACCTTAGGTACCCAGGGCATAGGTGTACCCAGGGCCTACCAGGGGCTGCAGCATGTATTATGCCACCCCTGGCTGGCCATCCAAATCTGACACAACTGGCTGCACGACAGCTGGGGCAAGGTGGTGTAATCACCCTTTGCTTTAGATATAGTATACCTATATCTAACCCTAAAATGGACACAGCTCAAACTCAGACAGACGACAGTGTTGTGAAGCCTGAAACTATGGATCACTCCACTCAGACAGAGAGTATTGAGGAGGAAGAGAAATCTCCCTCCCACCAGACTTTAGGAAAGGATCAGCCTCCTCAGGGAACTGATCTGACCCCTTGTGAAGAAACTGCCACAGAGGTAGTCAGGCCTAGCCTGGCAGAACCCCTGATGTCAGTGGACCCTTCCAAGGTGGGACCCAGTCTGGAGCAGGTAACCTGCCCCTCTCTACCCTGCCTCAGTCAGCCCAGGGCTGTAGAGGTCAGGGAGGCCAGTGTTGGACCCCAAAGGGCCCCCTGTCCAAAAGAATTCCCCAATCAGCAGATTAAGGGCACTGAAGCTAGTAGACCTAGCCAAGTGAAAATAAGACACACTCCTGAGGGATCCCCCTTAAAATTAGTTAGGGACCTCCCACAGATGGACACTGTTGGGCACAGCCAAACTTGGGACCTGAGGGCCCCAGACCTGACCTGTCCCTCCAGTAAGCCAAACAGAGGGACCCAACCTCCAGCTGTAGGTAGCCAGAGGTTGACCCTGAGAGCCCAAAACAACTCAGTCTTGGAAAGAAAGGCCTCTATGGTGGATGATGATTGGAGGAAGCTGAGCCCAAAGTTAGTGGAGCCTCACTTCAGTACTCCATTTCAGCTCCAGCCTTTTTCTTTGACAAAACACACCACAGGTAAAGATTCCCTATGGTGGAGACCCTCAGACACCCTTAGGGTGAGGGATTGCTTAGTGGACCATGACATAGGGGGTAACCATGCCAGTGCTGGTACTTCCTTAAATGGCCACTTAGGCAATATAGGCTTACCTGGACAAGGATAGCCTTATCTCCTTTCGTTTGGGGGGGGGTTATGTAGGAAGGTAGATCCCTGACTATGGTTGCCCCCAACTTTTTGCCTGGTGTTTTGCTGGTTTTCTGACTTAGTTGACCTGAGGCCCTGCTATTCAGGACCTCAGGCCCACTGCTCTCTCTGTAAAATGGATTCCATGTACCTTAGGTACATATCTAAATTGGATACTGAGCCACCTTATCAGTCCCTGTACAGTGTACCTTAGGTACCCAGGGCATAGGTGTACCCAGGGCCTACCAGGGGCTGCAGCATGTATTATGCCACCCCTGGCTGGCCATCCAAATCTGACACAACTGGCTGCACGACAGCTGGGGCAAGGTGGTGTAATCACCCTTTGCTTTAGATATAGTATACCTATATCTAACCCTAAAATGGACACACAGATCTCCTATCAGTCACTCCTATGGCAGGCCTTAACAATCCTGGAGGCAGAGTGCTTGGAATCATGTGAGATGGTGCTCTGGCATGAGCTGAGCCTGTCTGCGGCTTTCGGGATCTATCCCTTAGCCGTTTCCATGATATCGCATACCATATACTCTTAAGTGCATTATAATCCTCGCGGTTAAATGCCAACTCTGGTATCGCTTTATCAAAACATGTCGAGTAAGGTGTCATACGAATTGGAATACTAACCCCTCGCCAATTCTGGCGACGGGGTTAGCATTCCACCCTTCTAGAGGGACACGACATGCATGTAACCTATAACCCGGTTAAAAGTCAGACAGAGCCTTAGCATCCACAAAATGGATGCTGCCACCGAGACACAAGTCTGCCCTCCTGCTGCTGGGAGTCCTCCCAGAGCAGGAGATAAGGACAAAGGGTTTCCTGCCAGGGGCGGTGCCAGCACCGTCCCAGACAGGGTTTTGTGTATTGTAGGTAGGCAGGGCTTTAGAGGAAGGTGACTGCACGTGGCACCCCGGTGCTCACTGTGCATAGGCTGGCTGGAACCAGTTCCAGGGTCACTCCAGACCCTGTGCTGGGGAAAAGCCCGCCAAGGAAGTGGGTGTAACCACCCCCCTCCTAGTCCCACCCATAGGGCAGGACTTAGTCGCGTGCCAGCCCCCTTTTACAGGATAAAGGTAGAGACTGGCCCCCTTCCAAATCAGATCATCTTTGAATCCTAAAACTACTTTCTGCGAAAAGGAACTCAAGACTTCTTCCTAAGATTTCTCCCTTGTGACTAAGGAGTAGTCACCCTGCACCCGCAGGCACCATCTAAGAACACTGCGGTCTGCTGCAAGTCCTTCCTCCGGAATCCGACTGCCCAGCTCGACGAGAACCGGCTTCCCTGGCACCTCTGACCTCTACCTGCATCATCAGTCACGCTGAGATTCGTGGGTGTGACGAGACCTCGAGGGACCGGCCATCTTCAAGACTGCACGACTTCTGAACAACAAGCCCGCCGAGTGAATTCCTGGTGAGTGCTTTGGGGTCCGAGAAGCCCCCACCCTGAGCAGCTCCAGCACCGAAGAGCAGCCCCCCAGCATCTCCACGATCTGCGTGGGGCCCTTCTGCTTTTTACTGCTCACCGCGTTGTTTGGCTACTAGCCCGCTGGCTTGTGGCCTTCCTGACGATGCCCGACGACATTTCTGCTGCTGGTCTGGTTGCTCCAGACTGGCCCTTGCTTCCCTCCATCGGAGAAGTACCCTGGACCCTCCTGGTCCACTCAAGACGCCATTTTGAGTCCACCGCGTGGGCTTGAATTAGCCAAGGCTTGTTGCCCACTCCTGGGTAACTTCGACGCCGACGACTTCATCCTTCGTGGGACAGCTCGCACCTCCATCCTGGTCGCCGACAACGCCTCCTGGTCCGAGAGACTGCAGAGCCCAGCAGCGCCCACTCACCTGACTGCGGTGACTTCGCCCGGTGCCATCCTGGTGCCCACTTAATCACTGGCTAGTGATTCAAGAACTTGGTCCCCTTTGCTTTCAGGTTTCTTCTTCCTTGATCCAGGCTTGGATCCATCGAACTTTTCTTCACTGGTCGCCTGCCAGCAACTTCTTCCTTCCAGGCTCCTGGTCCGGCAACGAGATCCCCGACGTCTTTTCAGACCTATGCAGCTGCAGCCCCTGGGCTAGGTAACTTCGGCACTTCGGTGTCCCAGCATAGCCTCACTATCCTAGGGTCAGGATCCACTGTCGTTTTCTTCCTACCAGGTCGGGTTCGCCCGTGAACACTAACTTTGCCTTTACTAGCCTCCATAGACTTTGTCCCGCATCCCGCGTGAGAGTGCACACTCTGCACCCGAGTCCCCTGGGTCTCCTAGTAGTAATCTAACGATTCCCTAGTCCAGTCCTAGCGATTCCAAAGCCTATTAGAACTGTTACTTACCTGCTAGTAATTCGCATTCCACTTTTAAAGTATATGGTTTTTCGTGCCCCTCGGGCATTTGTGTAACGTGCTAACTTAAAAGTATTTTCGTAAGAGTTTTGTTGTGTGCCTAGCACCCTGTCCTCATAAAGAGTACAGGGTTGTTGTGATTCTAATAAATACACTGTTTATTTTCATAACACTTGTGTGGTGTCCTTTCACTGGGTGTTCAAGGGGTAATGTGATGGTAAAACAGCTGGCTTAACACGCCCTCTAGAGTCTTAGCCTTAGACTGCTCGTATCCATGCTACTAGGATAGCTGGTCTATAAGGTTGACTTACAACCAATCATCAATAAGGGTTGTTTGGACTGATATATAGTGATCACTAGAATAGTGAACACTGCACATCAGGCCAACTTCTCACATTGGTGAGCAGCGGTTGGGATTTGAGCTTGCTGTTGTTTTACCACACATGCCCTAAGAATATCTTGTGAAAGATCACATAAGTACTAAAGGTACATATAACTTAGCTTAGAATACTCTGAGTTCTACTGAACCAGCTGTTGTAGCTCCTAGGGCTTAGCACACCCTAAACTACAACTCTAGCAAGGGATCAGTAGGCAAACATATAGTGTAGGTAAGTGCACCACTTACACCTCACTAGAAAAGCATGTCGACTCAGGGGGACTCTACTGAGACTCCCCTGGTCAGTGTTGACCCTCCACAGGTCACTTCAAGATATGCAGCTCTCAGTTTTCAGGAGATGAGACAAATCTGTGTCTCCAGGAAACTGAAGCAGGGGTCTAACCCCACCATTCCCTTTCTGATAGGTCTCTTAGAGACATATGATGCCAGAAAGCTTTCTCAATTACATGAGAACATGCCAGCCTTAGAGGGAACCTCTGGGGATCCAGACCTCCCCAACACTGCTACAGCAGTTGAGGAGGAGGATCAAGAGGAACTCTCTGGGGATGAGGTAGACAAAGGTCTTGAGGTAGTCAGAAGGCTAACCAGGGCCAACTTAGACTTGCTTGGGCTAGGATCTGGGGGACCCCCAGTACTGACCCTAAGTAGGCCTAACCTTGGAGTTAGGAGAGATAGATCTCTTTCTAGGGACTCCATTAGATCTCTGCACTCTAATGCCTCTTCTCAGGGGAGAAGGAACTCTCCCCAGAGGAGATTGACTTCCCCTCAGAGAAGAGAGCATGAAGCAAGGATGAGACAAGCTAAACTGAGGATTGAAAGGGAAGAACTTGCCCTGGCCAAAGAGAAGCTTGCCTTTGCTAGAGAGCAGCAGATGTGTGGGTTAGCTCCCACTGGTGGCAGCAATCTCCCAAGAGATAGAGAGAAGGGTTTAGATACTAAACACCTGACTAAAATAGTGCCCCCCTTTAAGCAAGGGGATGACATCCAGAAATGGATGGCTGCTCTGGAGAGGGCCTGCACTGTGCAGGGCATTCCCCAGAGTCAGTGGGCAGCTATACTGTGGCTCTCCTTTGATGGCAAAGGTAGAGATAAGCTCCTCACTACTAGAGTTGAGGATGCTAACAATTACCAGGTCCTGAAAAATGCACTGGTTGATGGGTTTGGTTTAACCACTGAGCAGTACAGGTTGCTGTTCAGAGACACCCAGAAAACTCAGTCTCAGGACTGGTCTGACTTTGTTGATTGTGCCACTAAGGCTTTGGAAGGCTGGCTACTGGGTAGTAAGGTTACTGATTTCAAAGGATTGTATAATCTAATTATGAGAGAGCAAGTCTTAAATAATTGTCAGAACCAGTTATTACACCAGCACCTGGTAGACTCTGATCTGACCTCTCCACAAGAATTGGGTAAGAGGGCAGACAAATGGGTCAGAACCAGGATTAGGCCCAAGAACCAAGGTGGTGACCAGAAAAAGGAATCAACCAAGCCTCAAGAGAAGGGTGGGAATAAATCTCCAGATCAAACCACATCAGGGCCCCAAAAATCCTCTGAGGGGGGTGGGTCCCAGAATCCTTCCAATAACCAGAAGAAACCTTATTGTTATCCCTGTAAACAGGTGGGTCATTTAAAAACTGACAGCAGTTGCCCAAAGAATAACAATAAGGAAAACATACCCCCAAGTAACATTCCCAAACCTCCTGTTACTACTAGTAGTAATCCCCCAGGTGGTGGGAGTGCCCCCAAGAATTTGGGTGCATTTACTTTGGGAGTTCCTGGGGACTCTGGCCTAACCAGGTCCCCAAACTTAGATACTCTTGTCTGTGAGACTGGCATGGGGTTTGCCAACTTCACAACTTGTCCCAACACTTTGGGCAAGTACAGACAGGAGCCCCTCATCAATGGTATAATAGTTGAGGCCTATAGAGATACAGGGGCTAGCATCACCATGGTGACTGAGAGTCTAGTCCCCTCAAGGCAACTTTTACCTGGTGCCACATACCAGGTAACCAATATTGATGGAGTACAGAGAGATCATCCCATGGCAGTGGTCAATCTCAGCTGGGGAGGTGTCACTGGCCACAAGAGAGTGGCAGTGTCACCAAACTTGCCTGTAGATTGCCTACTGGGGAATGATTTAGAGCTCTCAGCCTGGGCTGAAGTAGAGCAAGAAACCCATTCTAAAATGGTAAACATCCATGGTAAGGTTAGTGGGGCAGTGGTAGCCACAGCCCCAGTCCAAGATATCCTCCCTGAACAGGTCAGGAGGGTTGTGCCAGTCACAACCCAATCTCAGACAACTTCCTTCCCAGAACAGGTTGTCAAGGCTGTAATGGTAACAGCCCACACCCAAACTGAGCCCCCTCCTGAAAAGGTTGGGAGAGTTGTGATGGCCACAGCTCAAACTCAGACAGACGACAGTGTTGTGAAGCCTGAAACTATGGATCACTCCACTCAGACAGAGAGTATTGAGGAGGAAGAGAAATCTCCCTCCCACCAGACTTTAGGAAAGGATCAGCCTCCTCAGGGAACTGATCTGACCCCTTGTGAAGAAACTGCCACAGAGGTAGTCAGGCCTAGCCTGGCAGAACCCCTGATGTCAGTGGACCCTTCCAAGGTGGGACCCAGTCTGGAGCAGGTAACCTGCCCCTCTCTACCCTGCCTCAGTCAGCCCAGGGCTGTAGAGGTCAGGGAGGCCAGTGTTGGACCCCAAAGGTCCCCCTGTCCAAAAGAATTCCCCAATCAGCAGATTAAGGGCACTGAAGCTAGTAGACCTAGCCAAGTGAAAATAAGACACACTCCTGAGGGATCCCCCTTAAAATTAGTTAGGGACCTCCCACAGATGGACACTGTTGGGCACAGCCAAACTTGGGACCTGAGGGCCCCAGACCTGACCTGTCCCTCCAGTAAGCCAAACAGAGGGACCCAACCTCCAGCTGTAGGTAGCCAGAGGTTGACCCTGAGAGCCCAAAACAACTCAGTCTTGGAAAGAAAGGCCTCTATGGTGGATGATGATTGGAGGAAGCTGAGCCCAAAGTTAGTGGAGCCTCACTTCAGTACTCCATTTCAGCTCCAGCCTTTTTCTTTGACAAAACACACCACAGGTAAAGATTCCCTATGGTGGAGACCCTCAGACACCCTTAGGGTGAGGGATTGCTTAGTGGACCATGACATAGGGGGTAACCATGCCAGTGCTGGTACTTCCTTAAATGGCCACTTAGGCAATATAGGCTTACCTGGACAAGGATAGCCTTATCTCCTTTCGTTTGGGGGGGGGGTTATGTAGGAAGGTAGATCCCTGACTATGGTTGCCCCCAACTTTTTGCCTGGTGTTTTGCTGGTTTTCTGACTTAGTTGACCTGAGGCCCTGCTATTCAGGACCTCAGGCCCACTGCTCTCTCTGTAAAATGGATTCCATGTACCTTAGGTACATATCTAAATTGGATACTGAGCCACCTTATCAGTCCCTGTACAGTGTACCTTAGGTACCCAGGGCATAGGTGTACCCAGGGCCTACCAGGGGCTGCAGCATGTATTATGCCACCCCTGGCTGGCCATCCAAATCTGACACAACTGGCTGCACGACAGCTGGGGCAAGGTGGTGTAATCACCCTTTGCTTTAGATATAGTATACCTATATCTAACCCTAAAATGGACACACAGATCTCCTATCAGTCACTCCTATGGCAGGCCTTAACAATCCTGGAGGCAGAGTGCTTGGAATCGTGTGAGATGGTGCTCTGGCATGAGCTGAGCCTGTCTGCGGCTTTCGGGATCTATCCCTTAGCCGTTTCCATGATATCGCATACCATATACTCTTAAGTGCATTATAATCCTCGCGGTTAAATGCCAACTCTGGTATCGCTTTATCAAAACATGTCGAGTAAGGTGTCATACGAATTGGAATACTAACCCCTCGCCAATTCTGGCGACGGGGTTAGCATTCCACCCTTCTAGAGGGACACGACATGCATGTAACCTATAACCCGGTTAAAAGTCAGACAGAGCCTTAGCATCCACAAAATGGATGCTGCCACCGAGACACAAGTCTGCCCTCCTGCTGCTGGGAGTCCTCCCAGAGCAGGAGATAAGGACAAAGGGTTTCCTGCCAGGGGCGGTGCCAGCACCGTCCCAGACAGGGTTTTGTGTATTGTAGGTAGGCAGGGCTTTAGAGGAAGGTGACTGCACGTGGCACCCCGGTGCTCACTGTGCATAGGCTGGCTGGAACCAGTTCCAGGGTCACTCCAGACCCTGTGCTGGGGAAAAGCCCGCCAAGGAAGTGGGTGTAACCACCCCCCTCCTAGTCCCACCCATAGGGCAGGACTTGGTCGCGTGCCAGCCCCCTTTTACAGGATAAAGGTAGAGACTGGCCCCCTTCCAAATCAGATCATCTTTGAATCCTGAAACTACTTTCTGCGAAAGGAACTCAAGACTTCTTCCTAAGATTTCTCCCTTGTGACTAAGGAGTAGTCACCCTGCACCCGCAGGCACCATCTAAGAACACTGCGGTCTGCTGCAAGTCCTTCCTCCGGAATCCGACTGCCCAGCTCGACGAGAACCGGCTTCCCTGGCACCTCTGACCTCTACCTGCATCATCAGTCACGCTGAGATTCGTGGGTGTGACGAGACCTCGAGGGACCGGCCATCTTCAAGACTGCACGACTTCTGAACAACAAGCCCGCCGAGTGAATTCCTGGTGAGTGCTTTGGGGTCCGAGAAGCCCCCACCCTGAGCAGCTCCAGCACCGAAGAGCAGCCCCCCAGCATCTCCACGATCTGCGTGGGGCCCTTCTGCTTTTTACTGCTCACCGCGTTGTTTGGCTACTAGCCCGCTGGCTTGTGGCCTTCCTGACGACGCCCGACGACATTTCTGCTGCTAGTCTGGTTGCTCCAGACTGGCCCTTGCTTCCCTCCATCGGAGAAGTACCCTGGACCCTCCTGGTCCACTCAAGACGCCATTTTGAGTCCACCGCGTGGGCTTGAATTAGCCAAGGCTTGTTGCCCACTCCTGGGTAACTTCGACGCCGACGACTTCATCCTTCGTGGGACAGCTCGCACCTCCATCCTGGTCGCCGACAACGCCTCCTGGTCCGAGAGACTGCAGAGCCCAGCAGCGCCCACTCACCTGACTGCGGTGACTTCGCCCGGTGCCATCCTGGTGCCCACTTAATCACTGGCTAGTGATTCAAGAACTTGGTCCCCTCTGCTTTCAGGTTTCTTCTTCCTTGATCCAGGCTTGGATCCATCGAACTTTTCTTCACTGGTCGCCTGCCAGCAACTTCTTCCTTCCAGGCTCCTGGTCCGGCAACGAGATCCCCGACGTCTTTTCAGACCTATGCAGCTGCAGCCCCTGGGCTAGGTAACTTCGGCACTTCGGTGTCCCAGCATAGCCTCACTATCCTAGGGTCAGGATCCACTGTCGTTTTCTTCCTACCAGGTCGGGTTCGCCCGTGAACACTAACTTTGCCTTTACTAGCCTCCATAGACTTTGTCCCGCATCCCGCGTGAGAGTGCACACTCTGCACCCGAGTCCCCTGGGTCTCCTAGTAGTAATCTAACGATTCCCTAGTCCAGTCCTAGCGATTCCAAAGCCTATTAGAACTGTTACTTACCTGCTAGTAATTCGCATTCCACTTTTAAAGTATATGGTTTTTCGTGCCCCTCGGGCATTTGTGTAACGTGCTAACTTAAAAGTATTTTCGTAAGAGTTTTGTTGTGTGCCTAGCACCCTGTCCTCATAAAGAGTACAGGGTTGTTGTGATTCTAATAAATACACTGTTTATTTTCATAACACTTGTGTGGTGTCCTTTCACTGGGTGTTCAAGGGGTAATGTGATGGTAAAACAGCTGGCTTAACACGCCCTCTAGAGTCTTAGCCTTAGACTGCTCGTATCCATGCTACTAGGATAGCTGGTCTATAAGGTTGACTTACAACCAATCATCAATAAGGGTTGTTTGGACTGATATATAGTGATCACTAGAATAGTGAACACTGCACATCAGGCCAACTTCTCACATTGGTGAGCAGCGGTTGGGATTTGAGCTTGCTGTTGTTTTACCACACATGCCCTAAGAATATCTTGTGAAAGATCACATAAGTACTAAAGGTACATATAACTTAGCTTAGAATACTCTGAGTTCTACTGAACCAGCTGTTGTAGCTCCTAGGGCTTAGCACACCCTAAACTACAACTCTAGCAAGGGATCAGTAGGCAAACATATAGTGTAGGTAAGTGCACCACTTACACCTCACTAGAAAAGCATGTCGACTCAGGGGGACTCTACTGAGACTCCCCTGGTCAGTGTTGACCCTCCACAGGTCACTTCAAGATATGCAGCTCTCAGTTTTCAGGAGATGAGACAAATCTGTGTCTCCAGGAAACTGAAGCAGGGGTCTAACCCCACCATTCCCTTTCTGATAGGTCTCTTAGAGACATATGATGCCAGAAAGCTTTCTCAATTACATGAGAACATGCCAGCCTTAGAGGGAACCTCTGGGGATCCAGACCTCCCCAACACTGCTACAGCAGTTGAGGAGGAGGATCAAGAGGAACTCTCTGGGGATGAGGTAGACAAAGGTCTTGAGGTAGTCAGAAGGCTAACCAGGGCCAACTTAGACTTGCTTGGGCTAGGATCTGGGGGACCCCCAGTACTGACCCTAAGTAGGCCTAACCTTGGAGTTAGGAGAGATAGATCTCTTTCTAGGGACTCCATTAGATCTCTGCACTCTAATGCCTCTTCTCAGGGGAGAAGGAACTCTCCCCAGAGGAGATTGACTTCCCCTCAGAGAAGAGAGCATGAAGCAAGGATGAGACAAGCTAAACTGAGGATTGAAAGGGAAGAACTTGCCCTGGCCAAAGAGAAGCTTGCCTTTGCTAGAGAGCAGCAGATGTGTGGGTTAGCTCCCACTGGTGGCAGCAATCTCCCAAGAGATAGAGAGAAGGGTTTAGATACTAAACACCTGACTAAAATAGTGCCCCCCTTTAAGCAAGGGGATGACATCCAGAAATGGATGGCTGCTCTGGAGAGGGCCTGCACTGTGCAGGGCATTCCCCAGAGTCAGTGGGCAGCTATACTGTGGCTCTCCTTTGATGGCAAAGGTAGAGATAAGCTCCTCACTACTAGAGTTGAGGATGCTAACAATTACCAGGTCCTGAAAAATGCACTGGTTGATGGGTTTGGTTTAACCACTGAGCAGTACAGGTTGCTGTTCAGAGACACCCAGAAAACTCAGTCTCAGGACTGGTCTGACTTTGTTGATTGTGCCACTAAGGCTTTGGAAGGCTGGCTACTGGGTAGTAAGGTTACTGATTTCAAAGGATTGTATAATCTAATTATGAGAGAGCAAGTCTTAAATAATTGTCAGAACCAGTTATTACACCAGCACCTGGTAGACTCTGATCTGACCTCTCCACAAGAATTGGGTAAGAGGGCAGACAAATGGGTCAGAACCAGGATTAGGCCCAAGAACCAAGGTGGTGACCAGAAAAAGGAATCAACCAAGCCTCAAGAGAAGGGTGGGAATAAATCTCCAGATCAAACCACATCAGGGCCCCAAAAATCCTCTGAGGGGGGTGGGTCCCAGAATCCTTCCAATAACCAGAAGAAACCTTATTGTTATCCCTGTAAACAGGTGGGTCATTTAAAAACTGACAGCAGTTGCCCAAAGAATAACAATAAGGAAAACATACCCCCAAGTAACATTCCCAAACCTCCTGTTACTACTAGTAGTAATCCCCCAGGTGGTGGGAGTGCCCCCAAGAATTTGGGTGCATTTACTTTGGGAGTTCCTGGGGACTCTGGCCTAACCAGGTCCCCAAACTTAGATACTCTTGTCTGTGAGACTGGCATGGGGTTTGCCAACTTCACAACTTGTCTCAACACTTTGGGCAAGTACAGACAGGAGCCCCTCATCAATGGTATAATAGTTGAGGCCTATAGAGATACAGGGGCTAGCATCACCATGGTGACTGAGAGTCTAGTCCCCTCAAGGCAACTTTTACCTGGTGCCACATACCAGGTAACCAATATTGATGGAGTACAGAGAGATCATCCCATGGCAGTGGTCAATCTCAGCTGGGGAGGTGTCACTGGCCACAAGAGAGTGGCAGTGTCACCAAACTTGCCTGTAGATTGCCTACTGGGGAATGATTTAGAGCTCTCAGCCTGGGCTGAAGTAGAGCAAGAAACCCATTCTAAAATGGTAAACATCCATGGTAAGGTTAGTGGGGCAGTGGTAGCCACAGCCCCAGTCCAAGATATCCTCCCTGAACAGGTCAGGAGGGTTGTGCCAGTCACAACCCAATCTCAGACAACTTCCTTCCCAGAACAGGTTGTCAAGGCTGTAATGGTAACAGCCCACACCCAAACTGAGCCCCCTCCTGAAAAGGTTGGGAGAGTTGTGATGGCCACAGCTCAAACTCAGACAGACGACAGTGTTGTGAAGCCTGAAACTATGGATCACTCCACTCAGACAGAGAGTATTGAGGAGGAAGAGAAATCTCCCTCCCACCAGACTTTAGGAAAGGATCAGCCTCCTCAGGGAACTGATCTGACCCCTTGTGAAGAAACTGCCACAGAGGTAGTCAGGCCTAGCCTGGCAGAACCCCTGATGTCAGTGGACCCTTCCAAGGTGGGACCCAGTCTGGAGCAGGTAACCTGCCCCTCTCTACCCTGCCTCAGTCAGCCCAGGGCTGTAGAGGTCAGGGAGGCCAGTGTTGGACCCCAAAGGGCCCCCTGTCCAAAAGAATTCCCCAATCAGCAGATTAAGGGCACTGAAGCTAGTAGACCTAGCCAAGTGAAAATAAGACACACTCCTGAGGGATCCCCCTTAAAATTAGTTAGGGACCTCCCACAGATGGACACTGTTGGGCACAGCCAAACTTGGGACCTGAGGGCCCCAGACCTGACCTGTCCCTCCAGTAAGCCAAACAGAGGGACCCAACCTCCAGCTGTAGGTAGCCAGAGGTTGACCCTGAGAGCCCAAAACAACTCAGTCTTGGAAAGAAAGGCCTCTATGGTGGATGATGATTGGAGGAAGCTGAGCCCAAAGTTAGTGGAGCCTCACTTCAGTACTCCATTTCAGCTCCAGCCTTTTTCTTTGACAAAACACACCACAGGTAAAGATTCCCTATGGTGGAGACCCTCAGACACCCTTAGGGTGAGGGATTGCTTAGTGGACCATGACATAGGGGGTAACCATGCCAGTGCTGGTACTTCCTTAAATGGCCACTTAGGCAATATAGGCTTACCTGGACAAGGATAGCCTTATCTCCTTTCGTTTGGGGGGGGGGTTATGTAGGAAGGTAGATCCCTGACTATGGTTGCCCCCAACTTTTTGCCTGGTGTTTTGCTGGTTTTCTGACTTAGTTGACCTGAGGCCCTGCTATTCAGGACCTCAGGCCCACTGCTCTCTCTGTAAAATGGATTCCATGTACCTTAGGTACATATCTAAATTGGATACTGAGCCACCTTATCAGTCCCTGTACAGTGTACCTTAGGTACCCAGGGCATAGGTGTACCCAGGGCCTACCAGGGGCTGCAGCATGTATTATGCCACCCCTGGCTGGCCATCCAAATCTGACACAACTGGCTGCACGACAGCTGGGGCAAGGTGGTGTAATCACCCTTTGCTTTAGATATAGTATACCTATATCTAACCCTAAAATGGACACACAGATCTCCTATCAGTCACTCCTATGGCAGGCCTTAACAATCCTGGAGGCAGAGTGCTTGGAATCGTGTGAGATGGTGCTCTGGCATGAGCTGAGCCTGTCTGCGGCTTTCGGGATCTATCCCTTAGCCGTTTCCATGATATCGCATACCATATACTCTTAAGTGCATTATAATCCTCGCGGTTAAATGCCAACTCTGGTATCGCTTTATCAAAACATGTCGAGTAAGGTGTCATACGAATTGGAATACTAACCCCTCGCCAATTCTGGCGACGGGGTTAGCATTCCACCCTTCTAGAGGGACACGACATGCATGTAACCTATAACCCGGTTAAAAGTCAGACAGAGCCTTAGCATCCACAAAATGGATGCTGCCACCGAGACACAAGTCTGCCCTCCTGCTGCTGGGAGTCCTCCCAGAGCAGGAGATAAGGACAAAGGGTTTCCTGCCAGGGGCGGTGCCAGCACCGTCCCAGACAGGGTTTTGTGTATTGTAGGTAGGCAGGGCTTTAGAGGAAGGTGACTGCACGTGGCACCCCGGTGCTCACTGTGCATAGGCTGGCTGGAACCAGTTCCAGGGTCACTCCAGACCCTGTGCTGGGGAAAAGCCCGCCAAGGAAGTGGGTGTAACCACCCCCCTCCTAGTCCCACCCATAGGGCAGGACTTAGTCGCGTGCCAGCCCCCTTTTACAGGATAAAGGTAGAGACTGGCCCCCTTCCAAATCAGATCATCTTTGAATCCTGAAACTACTTTCTGCGAAAGGAACTCAAGACTTCTTCCTAAGATTTCTCCCTTGTGACTAAGGAGTAGTCACCCTGCACCCGCAGGCACCATCTAAGAACACTGCGGTCTGCTGCAAGTCCTTCCTCCGGAATCCGACTGCCCAGCTCGACGAGAACCGGCTTCCCTGGCACCTCTGACCTCTACCTGCATCATCAGTCACGCTGAGATTCGTGGGTGTGACGAGACCTCGAGGGACCGGCCATCTTCAAGACTGCACGACTTCTGAACAACAAGCCCGCCGAGTGAATTCCTGGTGAGTGCTTTGGGGTCCGAGAAGCCCCCACCCTGAGCAGCTCCAGCACCGAAGAGCAGCCCCCCAGCATCTCCACGATCTGCGTGGGGCCCTTCTGCTTTTTACTGCTCACCGCGTTGTTTGGCTACTAGCCCGCTGGCTTGTGGCCTTCCTGACGACGCCCGACGACATTTCTGCTGCTGGTCTGGTTGCTCCAGACTGGCCCTTGCTTCCCTCCATCGGAGAAGTACCCTGGACCCTCCTGGTCCACTCAAGACGCCATTTTGAGTCCACCGCGTGGGCTTGAATTAGCCAAGGCTTGTTGCCCACTCCTGGGTAACTTCGACGCCGACGACTTCATCCTTCGTGGGACAGCTCGCACCTCCATCCTGGTCGCCGACAACGCCTCCTGGTCCGAGAGACTGCAGAGCCCAGCAGCGCCCACTCACCTGACTGCGGTGACTTCGCCCGGTGCCATCCTGGTGCCCACTTAATCACTGGCTAGTGATTCAAGAACTTGGTCCCCTCTGCTTTCAGGTTTCTTCTTCCTTGATCCAGGCTTGGATCCATCGAACTTTTCTTCACTGGTCGCCTGCCAGCAACTTCTTCCTTCCAGGCTCCTGGTCCGGCAACGAGATCCCCGACGTCTTTTCAGACCTATGCAGCTGCAGCCCCTGGGCTAGGTAACTTCGGCACTTCGGTGTCCCAGCATAGCCTCACTATCCTAGGGTCAGGATCCACTGTCGTTTTCTTCCTACCAGGTCGGGTTCGCCCGTGAACACTAACTTTGCCTTTACTAGCCTCCATAGACTTTGTCCCGCATCCCGCGTGAGAGTGCACACTCTGCACCCGAGTCCCCTGGGTCTCCTAGTAGTAATCTAACGATTCCCTAGTCCAGTCCTAGCGATTCCAAAGCCTATTAGAACTGTTACTTACCTGCTAGTAATTCGCATTCCACTTTTAAAGTATATGGTTTTTCGTGCCCCTCGGGCATTTGTGTAACGTGCTAACTTAAAAGTATTTTCGTAAGAGTTTTGTTGTGTGCCTAGCACCCTGTCCTCATAAAGAGTACAGGGTTGTTGTGATTCTAATAAATACACTGTTTATTTTCATAACACTTGTGTGGTGTCCTTTCACTGGGTGTTCAAGGGGTAATGTGATGGTAAAACAGCTGGCTTAACACGCCCTCTAGAGTCTTAGCCTTAGACTGCTCGTATCCATGCTACTAGGATAGCTGGTCTATAAGGTTGACTTACAACCAATCATCAATAAGGGTTGTTTGGACTGATATATAGTGATCACTAGAATAGTGAACACTGCACATCAGGCCAACTTCTCACACTTGGCTACATCCCCAGAAATTGGTCTTCTTATGGCCACTGACAGCTGCTGGCAGGAGCCGGTAGGACCCCTAGTCCTAGTGGCATCCTGCTGCAACACGCTACTTAGCGCTGGAAGGGACGGTACTGTAACGGTCCTGAAAGGACATGAAATTTCGGGGAGGAACCCCAGGAGAGTACCCTGCAGTGGGGGGCAGAAGCACCACATGTACCTGTAAAGTAGGAGAGGAAGCATGCAAAGGGTGTATAATTGGAGTATTTCGGCCAATCAGAGAACGATAGTAAAGGGTGGTGGCGGCGCCGTGCACGATCATAGTCATTGGGAGCAGGAGGTAAGTGAACTAATTGAATATATTTTAAAGTGCTTTCTAAACGTCAGAACATTACTGCGTCCCCTGATAAGGCTGCCCAGAAATGCCTCCCCAAAAGAAATGAGGCATCAAGCCCCTGGTGACTATAAAAAGCAAAAACACCAGCTGAGTGATAGTTAATACACCTGAAATAAGAATCTCTTGGCCCTGAGATCGTCTAGTGTGTTTGTCGGGATGAAGCTAGTCTTGTTGGACTACAATGCTCTCACACACTGGGAAATGTGCAATCCTCATGAAAAATCTGGTAGTTTTACTTAAGGACTTTGTGGAAAAGCACTTTAGGTCCATAACAGCACAGGATTATGCAAAAATGGGACAAGTCGCCTCCCCCTAGGAAGTCCCACTAAGATACTAGATAACCAGGAAAAGGAGGCTCTGGACTTGATTGAAAATACTGAAATGATTCACACAGATTTTTCTCCTCCTCCTGTCTGTTTCATCCATCTGAATTCAGCTTTGTGAGTTCTGAATAGTGGTCTGGGGGAGCGGGGGGTTCAGGGTGGAATAAATGCAGTAGGGAAGTACCTGTTAATGGACTGCCCAGGAGAGTGTCGATCTGGGAGGGGTGTCATCCTAAGGGGACCAAGGAACTATGGCTACTTCTGCAGCAATTACTGACTCTTTATTGACTGGTCCTTCTCCAATGCGGGATGTTCTTCTTTTGATGCAGAAAAGATTGCATGGACTGTTTGAATCATCACTTGCTACAAATGAGTCCCTGGGAGCAGAGGCTGGTTTACTCAAGGAGATTCTCCGTGAGTTAAAGTAAAATAACTCTTGTATGCCTACACTTGTAAGGCCGGTAGCCTCCCAAGCTCTGGGGCGTGGCGAGGAGGTGCAGGTGCAAGGGGGGACCAGGGAAGCTCCACCCCGTATGTATCTAGAAGACCAATGTTGGTGAGAAGGTGGTATCACAGGTGGGCTGGCAATTAGCGATTGTACCATTTTATTGGTAGGAAAGGCATAAGTATGAGTAAAAACCTAGGAATCATCCCCCAGAAGTTTAGGTCACCGAATGTCTTAAATAAACCACTCCACCCTAAAAAGAACCAAGCAAAAAATAGGAGACCTTTTTAAGGAGAGAAGGGTATGATGAAAAGAGCCAAGCTCCTGGTAAAGGAGGCATGTGTCCTATCGCAGGCAGGTGTCAAGCCCTTTAGTAGAGACACTAATAATTCACTTAACAAGAAGGGAAATAAGGGCCACGTAGGATCAGGGATATTGGCTCAGTGATCTGGGAGAAATGCCTCCCGGCACTCAGGAAGGAGTCTTAAGATAATAAAGTGCAAAGATACTATAACAACTAGGCAACTCAGTAAAGAATCATATAAAGAGCAGGGCCAGGTTTTTCACAGGATCCCAGAGTAAAATATTTGTATTTGGATGTGACAAGTAAGGGGAAAAAAGCAAGTAAATGGAAACTGCTGAATAGGTCGTCCTTGTTAAAGGTATTTTCAACCTGCACGGCATCAGAGGTAGGTACAACGAGGGATATAGAACAAGCAGCCTTCTGAGAATCCTTAGCAGGGAGAGAAGTTACGAAAGTTAATTTAGTTCCTTAGTATTCTTTGGCCTGGTATTGGAAGGCTAAGATGAGCTCAGTAAACTCAGCCTAAGAATTGTGCCTTTAATAAAAATAGAGTCATCTCGAGTAGAGCTGCCTTTATTGGCTAATCATGCTGGTCTCAACTTGGAACAACTAAATATGGTAATTGGAGCAGAGGTAATCCTGTCCTTCTCCCGTTTGGTGGGCTATTATCGTGGCACCCTTGAGTTAACCATTCCAGCCCGCCCTTGAGAAGAAGGCATATACCCAATCCCACTTAGCAATAGATTTGCACGTCTAAGCATTGATAGGGAGGGTGTCTCCTCATGGAGGGAGCAGGTGGATTAGGTAGTAGCCGCACCATCCAGCGCGGTATTCTTTTCTCGGAATGTCTACGGGTTGGGAAATCTACATACAACTATGGATCTTACAAAAAATCTGGGAGGAAGATGATATTTGTTTTCAGGGGACCTGGCTAGGGGGTAACTAAATGTATCTGAGTGGGTTTATGCAATTTGTAAAAGGCGGAATAAAAGTGAATGTTTAAAAGGTAGGCTGATGAAATTGGTATCAACAAAATGTAGTAAAGGAGCAGGAGTTATAGCAAGAGTTATAGAGACAAGCAGTAACTGGCTCCTGGCTTCCTTCCTGGACCTGTATGAAGGGACCAACCATCTCAATAGCTTAATAATTGCCAGTGTTTATGGAAATCAATGTGAGACCTGAAAGGAGATGTGGGTAGTATTTCAGAGGGACATGAAAACTTTGACAGAGGGCCTGATTTAGATATTGGTGGACGGGTTACTCCATAACAACGGTGAAGTATATCCCATCTGCCAAAATATGAATACCATTATATCCCCAATTGTCTTACAAGGGGATTTTAATCATGAGTTAGCCCCAGCTCAGGTAGAGGTCGGAGGCAGCGACATATTATAAAGCTATGGAATTACTGACGCACTTTTCCCAGAGTGCACACAATCAAAGTTGGATTTGCAGCTAATAAAATCTCTCTCTGAGCTAGGATTTTTCTCAATGGCCAGTTTAGGGAGGATAAGGCGGCAGCCCAAACATTTGTGTATGGCAATCAGAACTGCCCAATTGATTATATGTTTATTCAAGCGTGGTCATTTTGCATCCTTACAAGTTTTGAGGTGTTAAGAATATGGGGCAGCAATCATTGGGGCTTAAAGTAGCTTTACTTTCTGTTTCACACCAAAGGGAGGTGTTGATTCCAACAGAACTATCTTTCCCAACACGATTGACTACAAGAATAGATGGAAGATGCAGGCCCTCTAGTAATGCAATACGAAGAGTCAACCGACTTGGGGCTCGTTGGCGATCTGGGCCCCAAAATATTGGACTGAGTGCATTGCAGAGGTAGTCAAATGACTGACCCCGATAGTTAGCTTGTGCAATTATGAGTAATTAAAGAAAAGGGGTAACCCTGTGTCCCTCAGAACCTGGGTACTTAATGGTTAAACAAAAGAATGGTTCTGTTGGGTAAGACACATTGCTTTGACACTGCTTATTAATGCAATCAAGATTCAGTGCTCTCTGGCACACACAAACTTTGAGAAATGAATGCTCAAACAATAAAAAGTTGTGAGATCAATAAAGCGTTTCATGCAATTTATATCAGAATTCATTCATATTTTGTCTGAATTGCTTCATTCAGTAATAACATTTAATGCATGATAAGACCGTCAAAAATAGGTGCACTGTAAGTGACTTTAGGTGAATAGTGCTCAATTGGTGAAACATTATACAGTGAAAAGGGATTTCCTATATACAAATACATACAAGTATTTCAATGGCCAGATGCTGATTTGCAACCAAGGATTCCTAGTGTTCCTATTGGGATGATGGTGGTTCTGGACCTATGACATGCATTGACGTTTCGACCCTTATGCGCCCTGGTTGGTGGTTGCGGCGGGTCTTTCTCAAGACAGGAGTGCGAATAATGTTGACAGTCTGAAATTAGTAAGAAAGCCTGTATATCAGAGAGGCTGAAAGTGCACATTGAGTTGCAAGGGATTTATAGTGAGATTCTGGTACTCACTTGTGCTTCAGACCGGCGAGTCTCAGCCTGAATCAGTGCGGCACAGTGGCCAATCGTATCTGTGGAGGAGGGATTGGGAATTCAGTACAGCGCACAGTGTGGCAAGGGGTGCTGTGGGGGTGGGGGGGTTTGGGGGTGGATTGTGAGTGTGCTGGAGTAAGGGCCCTGACATGCAGCTAACCGCGTCTATCTAGGGAGAACTAGCGCGTGGGGCTTCCTTACAATAGCAGAGTCATGCGGGGATCAACCTTAAAATGGGGTGAGAGCATTGACACTTCAAAGGCGAGGTGCGCCAAG
Organism: Lissotriton helveticus; assembly: GCF_964261635.1. Lineage (NCBI taxonomy): Eukaryota > Metazoa > Chordata > Amphibia > Caudata > Salamandridae > Lissotriton > Lissotriton helveticus. Next base: position 1,208,377,105 of record NC_136068.1, read on the forward strand.
TCTGATTCATCTAGGTGTTGACTGAGGAGTGATGCTCTCCAGGCCGCTTGCCCCCTAGGATGGACAAGTAGCTTCGTGGAGGCTCTTATTGAAGGATAAGGTTACAACTGTATAAAAAAAGGAGTATGATGTCTTGATTAGTGCTAAGAAGCGGGATTATCATCAGTCAAAGTGGGACCTTATGATTAGCACCATCCAGGAATGAAAGAATGTTAGAAGCTAGTTCAGAGAGTGTGCTGTAAGTCAGACTCACCTTTAAGGTGTATGGTACAAAAAATGCTTGGGTTACCTATTTAAGCAATATTTATAAGGCCAGAAAGGTAGCTGTGAGAGGAAGCCTAAATTGAGGGCAGAATCTTCTGATTCATTCTCTGTAAATCTTTAGTAAAACTGATATCCTCTCTAAATCTAACCAAGGCAGCGAGGCCGAATAATCTTCAAGCAATTATAATAAAGTCCAACCCTAAGTTGTGGGCAACATTATTCTCAAAGGTTTTTGCATCCATTACAAGGTCCGGTATATTTCCACCAAGCTGGAAGGGTGCAGTAATAAAACCTATACCAGCAAAAAAAAAGAAACAGATGTCCTGGGTAATATTCCATTTGGGAAGCCTGCTTGCTGTTGGGGCTAAAAAGTACTCAAATGTAATTCTTATCTCTCTCAAGAACTGGATCGAGTGCAATGATATTGTCCCAATAGAACAAGGTGGCTTCAAGAAAGGGCATTCAACGGTTGATCACCGTTTCAGCTTGTGGGCTCTGGGACAGGTGGTGATGGAAACGACAGGGAATCTGCTCTGTAGTTACATGGACTTTAGCTCAGTCATTGATATTGTGGATGGTAGTATTCTGTGGGAGAAGCTGCAACATTTGGCAATTCCCACTAGCCTATTAGTAATACTCCAAGAACTACATTCTGAGAATTGGGCCCAAGTCGAGCTTCACCTAAATGGGGCTTAGAAATTGAGGTGAGGCAGGGCTGCGTCCTGGCCCCTACATTGTTCTCTTTATTTCTCTAACACCTCCCCAGTGCCCCTGCTGCCAACATATTTTTTTTTCAGGAAATTGGGCGTAGGCACATATCGTTCTTACTCTATACAGATGACTTTTCCATTTTAGATCTGAGTCAAGCAGACCTACAGATGAAATTGCATAGCTTTAATATCTACTGTGAGGCCAACAAACTCAAGGTTAATATGGAAAAAAAACAAAATGAATCGCTTTTGGGAAGAACTCAAAACCATTCAAGAGGCTATTGGGAAATAGGAGGGTGGAGGTCGTAACCGGCTGTAAGTACCTAAGAAGGATGTTCCCAATTTGTTTTTACTGGACTGTACATAAAGAAACTGTGGCGATATGTGCAGTCTCAATTATAGGAGGACTAGTACATTTTAAGATCTCCTTTGGTGGACCGTCTTGGACTCCGCTTCTAACAGCTTATAACACGAAGGTCCCCTCTCAATGCCTTTATGGGGCAGAGTTATTGACCCTACGCATGGAGGCAAGCTGGGAGAAGTGTGAGGGTAAATGCCTGAAAAAATTGTTAGGTCTTTCAAAAAGTGCGAAGGGCCTGGCAATAAGACTGGAAGAGGGTCTGTAGTCTTGGAATTTCCTGTCCTACAAATCAACCCTGTGATTCTGGGATAAGGAGGTTCAAAAGTATCACTTTTCGGTGCAAATGAAATTGCAAGGAGTGTAGGTCAGGAATATATTTTTTGGGGGAGAAACAATGGAGAAAATCAAGATAACTGAGTCCTTCCAACTTTGGAAAGATGAATGCCTGTCGAAGAGCATCGAGGTGGTCTGATTTAGGGTATGTAAAGAATAAAACCTCAGCAAAGTATATGATGGAATCCTGGCATAATCAGAGGGTGTTCCCGTATATATCTGCATTGCCAAATGCCTAGCTACTCCTATTATTATAAAAAGTTTGGGTTGCCTTACATTTGTGTGATTTGTGTGATATCTTAGGCTTCAGCATGTGTGGATTAAGGTATCAAAATGTTAATGTTTATTTTTTATTAGATTGTCTACCTTTCCAAAGGATTCAATGTCTGATTTTAAAACCACTTTCTATAAAATATAATATAATATATTTCATCATAATGAAGCACTGGCACTTTTGGTGAATATGGCATTTTTAGATGTAGAATGTGCCTTAGCAAAACATTTTTTCAAATAAGTTTGGGATAGCAATGTGGCATAGGAGATTTGAGACTTTTTTGATTAATTGATGTTGCATCTTATACACTGACAGAAATGAAATATAGGGATATATATGTGCACTCTATTCTTGCTGTTTATTGTGCACTTGTGGGGTCCTGTGAGTAATTCGAGTTTTTTACCTTGGAATGGATTTAAGGGGATGGGGGTGTTGGGATTAAATTGTAATGTGTATTATATGTATTTTTTTTGTTTTAAATAAAATTGTCTAAACATTAATAAACTTGAACTGTAAAATTATGAGAATTTCACACATCTCTAATAATGCGCTGCATTCATATGATAACATTACTCTCCTTTACTACTGTACTCCTGCACTGGTGTTAACCAAAGTTATGTTGTATATATGTTGTACTTGTGGTCTACTAGTGCTGTACAGCACTCCAATGGCCTGGAGAACTGATTGGTGATTTACCAAATTATGTAAGTAAATTAACACCTGCAGAGCAGAGAGTGCTAACATCCATTTTGTACATCCCCAAATTCATGGAGTCACTGGACATTTAGCCATAGCCTCACCTTCTACTTTGTATTATCAAGTGATCAGCAGCAGCTGGTGCGGTAATTCCAACAAAGACAGTCTTTAATATCAGATGACGCAACAAGCAGCTGTCCATTGACCTGAAGGGCAAACACGTAAGAAATGTCAAGACCTAGTTAAGATTCCACTGAGGCATCACAAGCCTTTTTGGAGGAACAGTGTGTCAAATCTTTAATAAACCACATCACAACAGGCAATTTAAACAAGGTTGGTTGGTTCAGTAAAAGGCTGAAACAGCAGGCAAACAGCCTTTAATAGTGCCCAGTGCTAGGCTAAACACAAAAGGAAGAATACAACTTCCAACAGTTTGCCTTGTAAAGGTTCTATCTTGAAGATCCATATCAGACCACACATCTGTTTCAGTGCCTGTTGTAAATTGACTCCGTGGAAGGGTGCCTAGTGGCAAGGATGACATCCACAACTTCAGGTGGTAGATCATGTGCAGTCGACCTCAACCAAGTAATCTCCATGCATGAAGGTGGAGACTGCAGGTTCGGGTGATCCAGCACTGCTGCCGCTGTGATAGAAGATCCTCTCGATGTAGTAGCCGGATTGGAAGGCAAATGCTCATGTGTGGGGTAACACACTCTACTGACCCAATGCCAAGAGACTAAGTTGACTTGGGCCAGGTCATTCCTGATCTTTTCCGGCACTTGAAACCGGAGAGGCAGTGGCGGGAAAGTGTAGAGGAGTCAAGTGTTCGATTCCAGCCCAATGCATCTCGTAGCGAGTCTCTAAGCTGAAAAATCATTGCATAAAAGCTTTGAGACTGGTGTTTTTGACAGTGGTGAACGATCTAGTCAGGGTCCTCCCCACTGCCGGAAGATGCTGTATGTTACCTTTCGATGTAGACACAATTCATGATCTGCCCAGCCACCGCTTGCTGCGCTTGTTTGCCCTGGCAATCAAGGATCCCACAAGGTGGCTCTTGATCAGGAAAATGCCCTGATGCTCCAGCCACCTCTAGAAGAGCAGAGCCTCTTGGCATAGAATCCAGGACCCCAGTCCGCCATGCTAGTTGAAGCACCACATGCTGTGAGTACCTGCACCAGCCTCCCTTTAATAGACGCCAGGAACGTCGTCAGAACCAGGTGAATGTCCCAGAATGTCAACAGATTGATATGGAGTCGAGTTTCCACTTGAGACCAGAGCCTTCTGATCTTCACCTCTTCCAGATAACCATCCCAATCCTGCAGTGGCACATATCTCACGACTGTCAGCTCTAAGCGGAGTAGGTAAAAGGCCTGCCGCTGGTCCAACTGCAGTCTTGCAACCAATCAATCAAACATGCCATTTGTATAGCGCACTACTCACCCGGGAGGGTCTCAAGGCGCTTGGGGGGAGGGGTATGCTACTGCTCGAACAGCCAGGTCTTGAGTTGTTTCCTGAAGGCGAGATGGTCCTGGGTCAGCCGAAGGTGGATGGGGAGGGAGTTCCAAGTCTTGGCAGCCAGGTAAGAGAAGGATCTTCCTCCGGCGGTGGCTCTTCGGATGCGTGGTACGGCTGCGAGGGCGAGGCTGGTGGACTGTAGCTGGCGGGTGGGCGTGTAGAAGGTCAGGCGGTCGTTGAGGTACTTGGGGCCCAGGTCGTGGAGAGACTTGTGTGCGTGGGTGAGGAGCCGGAACGTGATCCTCTTGTCGACGGGGAGCCAGTGCAGGTTCCTCAGGTGGCTGGAGATGTGGCTGCGTCGGGGGACATCCAGGATGAGTCGGGCAGAGGCGTTCTGGATGCGCTGGAGTCTTTTCTGTAGCTTGGCTGTGGTTCCTGCGTATAGGGCGTTTCCGTAGTCCAGTCGGCTGGTGACGAGTGCCTGGGTGACAGTCTTCCTGGTCTCGGTCGGGATCCAGCGGAAGATCTTGCGAAGCATACGCAGGGTGTTGAAGCACGATGAGGAGACGGCGTTGACTTGTCTGGTCATCGAGAGGGAGGGGTCCAGGATGAAGCCCAGGTTGCGTGCGTGGTCGGTTGGCTTGGGTGCGGTGCCCAGGGCTGAGGGCCACCAGGAGTCGTCCCAGGCGGAGGGCGAAGATCCCAGGATGAGGACTTCCGTCTTGTCCGAGTTCAGTTTCAGGCGGCTGTCCTTCATCCACTCGGCGACGTCTTTCATCCCTTCGTGTAGGCAGGTTCTGGCGGTGTCGGGGTCTCTGGTGAGGGAGAGGATCAGCTGGGTGTCGTCGGCGTAAGAGATGATGTTGAGGTTGTGCTGGCGTGCGATGGCTGCGAGAGGTTTCATGTAAATGTTGAAGAGGGTGGGGCTGAGTGAAGATCCTTGCGGGACGCCGCAGATGACTTCGGTGGCCTCGGAGCGAAACGGGGGGAGGCGGACTCTTTGTGTTCTTCCGGCGAGGAACGAGATGATCCACTCCAGTGCCTTCTCTTGGATACCGGTGTTGCTGAGGCGCTGAACTAGGGTGCGGTGGCAGACCGTGTCGAACGCAGCGGAGAGGTCCAGGAGGATGAGGGCTACTGTTTCCCCCTTGTCGAGCAGGGTCCGGATGTCGTCGGTGGCTGCGATGAGGGCGGTCTCGGTGCTGTGGTTGGCTCTGAAGCCGGACTGCGAGGGGTCGAGGGATCCGTTTGTCTCGAGGAAGGCGGTCAGCTGTCTGTTGACGATCTTCTCGATGACTTTAGCAGGAAAAGGGAGGAGCGAGATGGGGCGGAAGTTTTTGAGATCGGTGGGGTCCGCTGTAGGTTTCTTCAGGAGGGCGCTGATCTCGGCGTGCTTCCAGCTCTCCGGGAAGGTGGCGGTGTTGAAGGAGGCGTTGATGATGTTCCGGAGTTGGGGTGCGATGGTGGAGTCGGCCTTGTTGAAGACGTGGTGTGGGTAGGGATCGGTCAGTGATCCGGAGTGGATGGTGTTCATCGTGCGGGCTGTGTCTTCGGTGGTCACCGTGGTCCAGGTGCGAAGGGTGGCGGTGGGGGGCGTTGGTTCGACGGTTGGGTGCGTGGGTGGGGCGCCGAAGCTGTTGTGGATGTCGGAGATCTTGCGGTGGAAGAACGAGGCGAGGGAATCGCAGAGGTCTTGTGACGGAGTGATGTCATTGGTGCCGGTGCTGGGGTTGGAGAACTCCTTGACGATAGTGAAGAGCTCTTTGCTGTCGTGGGCGTTGGTGTCCAGTCGTTCCTTCAGGGATTTCTTCTTGGTGGTGCGGATGAGCTGGTGGTGCTTGCGGGTAGCGTGTTTGAGGGCGGTCATGTTGTTGGTGGTCCGGTCGAGGAGCCAGGCTTTCTCGAGGGTGCGGCAGGTCTTCTTGGAGTCCTTGAGTTCGTTGGTGAACCAGGATGCCTTCTTGCTTCTGGGTCTGCTGGGAGGGTTCTTTAGTGGCGCGAGGTCGTCGGCGCAGGCGGTCAGCCACTGTGTGAAGTTGCGGGCTGCTTCGTTGGGGTCCGTTGTGTTGGCGGGTGGGCTCTGGCTGAGGGAGGTGGTGAGCTGGTCTGCGGTGATCTTGCTCCAATTCCTGTGAGGTACCTGTTGCGGGTGGTGGTGGGTCGTGGATCTTTTGAAGCTGAAGTGGACGCAGCTGTGGTCGGTCCAGTGGAGTCCGGTGGCGTGGCTGAAGGTGATGTACTTGCTGGAAGAGAAGACGGGATCAAGATGTGGCCGGCGTAGTGGGTGGGGGTGTTGACCAGTTGCTTGAGTCCAAGGTTGGCGAGGTTTTCCAGCAGGTCGGTCGTGTTGCGGTCCTTGTTGTTCTCCAGGTGGAAGTTGAGGTCCCCGAGGAGGATGTAGTCGGTGGAGGAGAGGGCGTGCGGGCTGATGAAGTCTGTGATGTCTTCGCTGAATTGTGTGCGTGGTCCCGGGGGTCTGTAGACGAGGGTGCCTCTGAGGGTCGTCTTAGGGTCGGTGTGAATCTGGAAGTGGAGATGTTCGGCTGCGGCGAAGGAGTCGTTGGCGTCGGTCGTGATGCGGATGGTGTTCCTGTGGACGATGGCGATGCCACCTCCGGTCTGGTTGATGCGGTCCCTCCTGATGATCTTGTACCTGTCCGGGATGGCGATGGCGATGTCGGGTGCAGAGGAGGCGTTCATCCAGGTTTCTGTGAGGAAGGCGACGTCCGGTGATGTAGCGTCGAGGAGGTTCCAGAGTTCCACGGCGTGTCTGTGGACGGAGCGGGTGTTGATCAGGATGCACTTGAGGTGGTTGCTGCTGGTGTTTGTCTTGGCGGGTGCGGGGCAGGTTCGGAGGCAGGTGAACTTGCAGGTGCAGCAGGTGAAGGGTCCGTGGGTGCGTCTCGGGGTGGCTCGGCAGCAGGCGTGGGTCCGGCCGGCATTGAGTGCGTTGAGAGTGGCGGCGTCGTAGGTCAGTCGGGTCATCTTGCCTCGGCGGGGAGGGCCAGGGGTCCTGGCGCTGGGCGCGGGCCAGGCACGGACGGGCGCAGACGGGCTTACCTTTGGCGCACCTTCGGTGCTCCCGCTGCACGCGTCCGCTGCGCAGTCGCTCTGGGGGCGTCATAAGTAAGGAGCCGGGAGGGAGGAGCAGCTGGGTGGCGGGAGCGGGGCGGCGAATGGAATCACAGGGGGGCGGGGCCGCAGGGAGGCAGCGGCGGGAAATTCCAAGAAGCAGCGGGCAGCGGGAAATTCCCAGGAGCAGCGGGAAATTCCCAGGAGCAGCGGGAAATTCCCAGGAGCAGCGGGCAGCGAGCGAAGGAATCTGCAGGCAGGAGGCGGCAAAGGCAGGCAGGAGCGGCAGCAGTGAGTGGGGCGACCAAGCCCTGTGGAGGGCTGAGCGGTCAACCACCAATGAGTAGTCGAGCAACCACCACTGAAGATTGTGTGAAGTTTTCTCTGAAATCTAAATGCCATCGGACAGATTTCCTTTGTGCTAGGCCCACTGGAATTGGAACTTTGGATTCCATTGCAGAGCGTGTATATGCCACCTGGATTAGTCAACAAAATGGATGGAAGAGGCTAAAAAGCCAAGAATCTTCAGAGCTGCACTCACAAGATCCAGGATTGAGTCTGAAACATTGGGATCATAGCCCAAATGTCCTTGACTTGTTGCAACTGAGGAAAGGCTCTGAACAGTACCATATCCAGGACAGCTCCAATGAAAGGTAGTCTTTGTTAGGGAGCTAGGTGAGACTAGCTCATTGATCAGGAACCCTAACAATGCCAGGAGGCTCAGCATCATTTGAAGGTTGTCTATGACTGACAGAACAAGCCCACTTTCAACAACCAGTCATCGAGGTATGGGGAAACTGGTATCCCAAACTCTGAAGATGGCTTGCCACCACTGCCATCACTTTCATGAACACCTGTAGTGCACTGGAGAGGCTGAAGAGAAGCACAGGTAAACAGCGTTTAAACCACGGGCTCAAGCACGTGTGCCGCTTTCCCACAAGCTGAACTACGCTTGCCTTAACCTCACATATTCCTAAACCACTCATTTGTGCAGTTAAGGCATTCGGTGTTCTAGCTGTCTGAGTGGGTGGATGGGGAGAGGAACCAAAAGAATCGTGGCAGGAAGAAGGACCAGGGTGCAGCTTGGTACGTTGGGTTGGGGCTGGGGGGAAGTGGGAGTAAGTGTTTGGGTGGGGGCTAGTTTTAGGGCTCTGGGCAGGGGGCTCAGGTAGTTTTTAGGGCAGGGGACGAATTTTAGGGCTCAGGGTAAATAATAGGGCTGGGGAAGGTAGATTATAACGCAGGAGGGATGAATTTTAGGGCCCAGGGCACGGGGGCTGGGGTAAGATCTTTACCACACAAACACATTTACCAATCATGCATTTTCAACTAAATACGTTGTAAAGGCATACGTGGACCACGTGATTAACGCATGCATGGTTGTGTCATACAATTGAACAGCAAACTGAAACTGCTCCTACCCTGAACAGCAGATAACGTGTGGTACAGCAGGGTGGGTGTATGAAAATGCACACCCTGCAGATCAAGGCCAGCACGAATCACGTATTTGGCTGCATTTTGACCATCCTGAATTGTTTGATCTAGTGAGGACATTCGGTTTTCTGGGACTACCTGCAAGATCTCGCTGGCCATGTCCCAGAACACATGCGTATATCTGCCCCATAATCAAACTGCTTTGACCGATCTCAGTGCTAGGCTAGCCCAAGAAAACAGATTTCCAAACACCTCTATCCTATTACACTCCTCATCTGGGGTGTCATGGTGAATGAATTGGTGTTAACCTTTCTCATTGAAGCTGAACAACCAAACTCTGGAGTAGGTTTTTTTTTAGTGAGGCAATTGGGTTGGCAGGTGCTGATCTTTGATGTCTGATCAACTGCCTATTCACCTGTGGGCAAGAGCAGGTCTTTGAACAAGTACCCATTAAGGTGTCAGTGAAGGCTGAATTGAAGCGGAGCAGGGGCCCAGATGTGGCTGTTGCTGGGTGTAAGATTTGAATAAGGATGTTGTAGGCTCAAGATATCATCTGTTCATCAAATTCCCACTGCAAATGAAGCACACCATTGGAAGTCCAAATGGAGATTCAAATCAGTTGTCGGGGGACGAATCGAGCACAATTGCCTCCTGAAAGTCCATATAAAATTGACATCATCATAATGAGGGGGTAGGGGGGCGTGGTTTGGATGCCGATGTAGGCGGCAGCGGTCCTCGGAGCTCCTCCGCAGCCGCCCTACTCCAGCAAATATCCTGACCTCAATGCCGGTTCCCCGACCTCGGACCGGGTTTCTAAAAGCAGCGTGCCATACCTGGAAGAGGAGAAGCTCGGTTTCGGAACCCCCCTCGCGGCATAAGGACGCTTCTCGCCGAGCACGGAGCAGCCTGAACCTCTCCTGCACAAAATGGCGGCCGGAGCGAGAGAGAGGAGCGCCTGACCGAGGCTCCTCCTGGACGCAGGAACGCCTTCCATGGACCGGTGCCATGAGCGGTAGGCACAGGACACTTGCCCACACAAATCAGAAGAGTGGGGGGGCTGGCAGTATTGGCAGGCGAGCCCCCACGAGTGAACAGGCAGAGGAGTGCCTGACCTTAAGATGGTGGCGCCCGTGCTGTACCTCGAGGCACATTGCTTCAGTGCTTAGGGGACAGCGTGAGTGCCTGCGGGGGAGATAGCTCTGCGGTTCTACGGCGGCAGGGGTGCATGGCCTGCGAAGGTGGGAGGAAGACGGCCACTACTGACTGCAGGCTTGACAAGGGGCCCTGATTGAGCACGTGAAAGCGATCCGGAGCGAGGAGAACACGGGCGCTGGCCCATTGAGGGCCCACAAAGACCCCCCCTGAAGCTGAGGAAAAGAGAGGCGATTACAGGTGCTGAGCGCAGGAGGCTACCTGCCTTGCTGGTTAGGGCTGGGTTCCCGAGCAGCTGACCCCGCGGGTCACCAGGCATAGGAGACTTATTGGCGGAAGGAGGCTACGACGCTGCATGGGCTGGCTACTACACGAGAACCTCTGAAAGGGTGACTCTATTACGTTGACCGTTGACACAGAGGCCCAGTAACGCAGCAAGTGGGGAGGTGCGGAAAGGTTGGACATTCACTGAGCCACCCACGCTGGGCAGGGTGACCAAGAAGAAAGGTTTTGAAGCCTTGCGACTAGATGACCCAGGTCACGCCATGGAAGGCGAGGAATTGGCGCCGGGGAATAGAGCTTCCACGCAGCCGCGGGACCCTTCCTTGGGCGACATCATGCAGGCCATCATGGCCTCGAGGGAGGCCTTGGAGAAACGGATGGACTCCATCGGCTCTGACCTCTCCCTCCTGAAAGATGACCACCGGAAACTCAGGGAACGAGTGGCGTCTCATGAGCTGACCATGAAAGACATTCCGGACACAGTTAATACCTTGCGAACGCAGCTCAATGAAGTGGTGCAGAGGGTACGCGTGCTGGAAGTGCAAGCAGAGGACAGCGAAGGGCGCTCTAGGCGTAATAATCTCCACATAGTGGGAATTCCGGAGCGGGAGGAAGGATCCGACGCCGTGAAGTTCCTGGAGACATGGTTGAAAGCGGAGGTGGCGCCTGAGGGTCTCTCTCCCTTCTATGCGCTGGAGCGAGCGCATAGGGTTCCGACACGACCTCCAAAACCAGGGTCCAGCTGCGCCCGATGGTGGTGAGACTCTTACACTTCCGGGACCGCGACCACATCCTCCAGAAAGCCAGGGAGTTGCAGAATCTGACAATTGGCGACAGTAAAATAATGATTTTCCCGGATTATACCAGGGACGTGCAGCGCCAAAGAGCTTCCTTTTTGGCGGTGAAGCAGAAATTGAGGGCGTTGCACCTTCCTTACGCAATGCTATTCCCGGCTCGGTTACGGGTCACTGCTGATGGGAATACGCACTTTTTCCTTACGCCTCAAGCCACCTGGGATTGGCTGGAAGCCCGGGGTGAGACGGGTGGGCGTTCACCAGCTGCGACCTTGACTCAACACCGTTTCCCTACCACAATGCCAAGGCAACACCCAAGGTCCCCCGCAGATTGGCGACAAGAATGTGACAAGGCGGTATTGGCAGTGGCGGCCATCAGCCAGGGAGCTCTCAGCCCAACCAGCAACACGTCGGAGCATACTGGGAGTGGAGAACAGAGCCCCAGTTCCAGCAGCGTCCACGGGCTCTCGGAGACGGAATTGCCAGGCGTAACTCCACAAACTGCGGATGGGGTGCTTGGCTGACTGAACAGTTGCATGATCAGCCTGGCTTTGTGAGGTATTGGGGTGGACTGCTGGGCCTTGAGATTTGGTGCCTGATGGGAGGCTGGGCTGACGGAGAGCGCAGTGGAATTGATGGGAGGGACCGGGGTAGAGAAATGTTCACACGGGAGTGGGGAGGGGACTGGGGGGACCTCTGGGATTCTTGAATCGGAGTTCCAGGCAGCCTGAACTGATTGGACTTTATATGTGTCTTTTCTTTGTTTGGATGGGGATGCCGCGTTGGATGCCTGTCCTGGGGAGGGGGAGTTGGGGATGTTTGAATTGTTCTATTTGTGGGGTTGGGTTCAGGGGACCTGGGCGTGTCGGGGGGGGGGGGTGCTGGGATGGAACATGATCTAGAGCAATGTCAGCAATGGGACCCGCATTAGGTTACACATGTCTCACATGGAATGTAAGGGGGATGCATACTATGCATAGGCGACACAAGATACACTCCTTCTTGACACAAATTGCCTTAACCAGGAGACCCACCTCACTGCAAAGGAAGGGAAGGCGAAGGACAAGTCAATTACACTACATACTCGGCATATGCGAGGGGGGTCTTAATTTGGGTAAGAGCTGGGGTTCCCTTTCAGTGCACCTCACCATTGATTGACCCAGAGGGCAGATACGTAGTGCTCCAGGAGAAGCTGGATGGTCGAGCTTTAACTCTGGGATGTTTATATGCGCCTAATGTGGACCAACCAGCCTTCTTCTCATTACTGTCCCACAAATTAGCATTAGTCTTTGTAGGGCCTCTACTATTTGCTGGCAATTTTAATTGTGTCACAGACATTGATTTAGACCGCTCCCACCCACCCTTACCAAATGCACGAGCGGGTAAACTGGCAGTGGTGCGCTCTACCTGGCAGCAGACTTGGGGGCTGATTGACACTTGGAGGGTTCAGCACCCATTGGATAGGGATTACTCCTTTTTCTCCACCCTCCACTAATTACATGTTCACCTGGATGCATTTCTATGCTCCCCTGAGGTAAATGGGGAAATTAGCAATAGCGAATATCTCACTTGCACTATTTCTGACCATAACCCACTGATGGCCCAGTTGCAGTGGTCGCGGCCACGCCCCAGAATCCCTACCTGGAGACTGCGCCCGGAAACACTTGAAGACCAAGTATTCCGAACCACTATAGCCACGGCCATTGAAGACGATTTTCAGCTTAATGCAGGGACTGCGGGATCGGTGCTCACTGAATGGGATGCCTATAAAACAGTGGTGCGAGGGAGTTGTATCTCGGCGGCGTCCGGGACCCGGAAGACATTACTGCAAGACAAGAGCGCCCGAACAACCGGATAAACAAGATGAGTTATTGGCAGCTAGGGAAGCAGTTGCAGCAACTGTAGAGCGCCTACGGTGCTTTGACTACAAAGCCTATCTCACTCGGGCGCACTCAGAGCGGGATAAATCGGGAGCCCTTTTGGCCTGGCTGGCTAATCCAGCTCGGCGTGGCTCTGTTATACTTGAATTCAGGGACCAGAGGCAGGTGCGGCCCGTTTTGACCAGCAAGGGATAAATGAGCTGTTTTTCGACTAATATACGAAGCTTTACCGTAATAATAATAATACCGAGTTTTGTAGAGCGCGTGCAGTTACCTCGGCGGAGGTGTCCCGGCGCTAAGTGTGCAGTGCAGGCAAACGCATAATGCGGAGGAGGGAAAGGACGCTCATTACTCAAAGAGCCACGTTTTCAGTAGCTTCCTGAAGGTGGCTTCAGAAGGTGCCAACTGTATAGCCAGCGGTAGAGTGTTCCATAGCTTCGTCACGCTGGCAGAGAAGGTCCTGCCCCCTATCCGAGCACGCCTAGCTCGAGGGACACAGAGTTGGAGCATGGAGTTAGAACGGAGATGTCTCGACTGAGTATATCTGGGAAGACGGGCCTTAAGGTAGTGGGGACAGGTTCCGAGTAAGGCTCTAAATGCCAGGGTTAGGGCCTTAAATTTAATTCTGCTAGCTACCGGAAGCCAGTGTAATCTAACCAAATGCGGAGAGACATGTTGCTTAAATGGAATACGTGTTACCAGTCTCGCAGCCGCATTCTGAACGGTTTGTAGCTGTTGAATCAGGTATTTCGGGAGGCCCAGGCACAAACCGTTGGCATAATCCAGCCTTGAGGTGACCATAGCATGGATTACCGTTTTACGGCATCCCTCCGGCAAAAGCCGGAGAAATTTCCGTAAGTTTCTCAATTTACTTAAACATCCTCCGACCACCTGTTGAATGTGGGGCAGAAAGGATAAGTTATCATCCCACTGTACTCCCAGGTTTTTAGCCTTAGTACTGGGGGTAGGCGCCGTGCCCATCTCTGTTGGCCACCAGAGCTCCGCAGAAGGGTGAGGGCCTTTCCCAAAGAAAAGCACCTCAGTTTTTCCGGCGTTCAGCCTCAACTTATTAGTGTTCATCCAACAGGCCAAGTCGCGAAGACAGCCCTTAAAGTTAGCAAATGCTGCCTCTGATGCCTCTGAATAGGGGAAAACTAACTGGGTGTCATCGGCATATGAAATTGCCGTGACACCCCAGTTAGAAATTAAAGTAAAAAGTGGAGCTAGGTAAATATTAAAAAGCAGCGGGCTGAGTGCCGAGCCTTGTGGTACACCACAGTCCAGGCGCCTAGCTTTGGACACAAAGGTTCCCAATGCTACCTTCTGGGACCTATTAGATAAATATGAGTGAAGCCAGCAGAGCGCCTGGTCTTGTAGTCCTACCTCCGCCAATCGATGCAGAAGCCTTCCGTGGTCAACCGTGTCAAAGGCGGCCGATAGATCCAGGAGCACCAGCATAGCAGATGCCCCTGAATCCAATGACCACCTAACTGACTCGCCCACCTCGATCAGGGCGGTCTCAGTACTGAAACCTGCCCTGAAGCCCGATTGGGTTTCATGCAGAATATTATTTTCCTCCACAAACCTATTTAGTTGTCGTTGGACCAGTTTCTCCAACATTTTGCCAGGAGCTGCCAATTGTGAGATTGGTCGCAAATTGGTAAGATCCTCCGGATCTCCATTTGCTTTCTTTTTCAGAGGAAGCAATGTGGCATGTTTCCAACAATCCGGAAACACTCCCGAGGAAATCGATGTATTCCACACATGCTGGAGGACGGGCGCAATTAACTCAGCCATCAGACTCCAGAGCTTGGGTGGACAGGGGTCATCAGGAGACCCGGATTTACACCTTTTTATTTCTTGCAGGGCCTCAGGTAGCGAGATCGTCTGGAATTGACATAGAAACATCAGAGGGCGGCTAGCCTCATCCCTATCCTCTTTTTCCGTGAATCTTGGTAGGGAGAATGAATTATAAACTTTTTTAATTTTGTTATCAAAAAATTCCGAGATACTATCACAGAGTGCTACCGAAGGGACAACCTCTGTCTCGATACATCTAGGTTTAAAAAAGGACTGCACTATTTTAAAAACTTCTTTGCTTGAATGATCTGCTTGCTGAATGGAGGTGGTAAAATAATGTTTTTTAACCTTTCTTATTGATTTGTGAAGTTCTCGAATGGCTTCCCGGTAGCGGGCACTTGCCAGTTCACAATAGTTTGCCCTCCACAGCCGTTCCAATCTTTTACAGGCTGATTTTTTTGCCTTTAGTTCCTCTGAGAACCAGGGGGCCGAGGGAGATTCCCTCCGTGACATTGCTCGTTTAACAGGGGCGACATCCTGCACCATGTCATTAATCCATTTATTCACAGCATTGGCATCAACATTTGTGTTGGCAGTTAAGGGCAGAGGGTTCCGGGCTAAGGCTGGGCCAATAGTTTCAGGTCTCAAGTTTTTCCACTGTCTCTGCAAGACAGAGTGTAAATGCAATGTGTAGGAAATCTGTCACTCGACTTCAAACACAGAATTTAAAAAATTAATTCTGAGGCTCCAAATGAGTCTCAGCAATTATAACACAGTTTAAAAAAGAAAGACTCGCAGTTTACACGTCACCCAGCTGCTGCCAGCTTGCACTAAATCACCTCTCTCACTCAGCGCCTAGCTCGCGCTGCTCACACCAGCATGGTCGATGTAGTAGTAGTGCTTAGTAGTAGGGTGCTTCCATCAGAGGAAGAATTACAGAACTTTACGAGGGGTCTGGATTTGCCGGAATTGGGGGATGAGGATGTGAAACAGCTGGGAAGAAACATCGAGGTGAGGGAAGTGCGAGTAGCAAGTAAAAGTATCTCACGGAAAAAAATGCCGGGATCCAACGGTTTTCCGGTGGAATTATATCTCACTTATATCGATCTCCTTGTGCCCTCGGCTGGCATGGCTCTACAATGAGGCCAAATGGTTGGGTGGGTTGCCGGAATCCACCAGGGAGGCCATCATTATCCCTTTATTGAAACCGGGCAAACAACCCTGGGATAGAACGGCGTATCGCCCTCAATCCATGCTAAACCTGGATTACAAAATTCTGAGCAAAATCTTAGCGACTCAGCTGCTGCCCCACATGTCCACGCTGATCCATGCCGATCAGTCCGGGTTCATCCCCGCCCGCAAGACAGCGCTTAATATACGACGGCTCCTACATGTTCTGGAGGCTGATACTTATGAGGTGGATACCGCAGCGGTGTTTGCTGTAGACATCGAAAAAGCTATCGATAGTTTAGAATGAGATTACCTATTCCATGTCATGAGTCGGATGGGGTTGGGGCCGGATTATGTGAGCTGGACGGCTTTATTGTACAAAGATGCCACGGCCAGGGTGCGGATGGGAGGAGTGATCTCCGAGGCATGTAAAGTGGGAAGGGGCACACGGCAGGGTTGTCCCCTTTCCCCGTTGTTGTTTGCTATAGCGGTGGAACCTCTTGCGGCACACGCTCGGTTGGGGCAAGCGTACCAGGGATTGGACGTGTATGGGCAGGTCCACCATATCGCACTTTATGCGGACGACCTATTAATGTTTTCGGCAGATACGGGGGAAGCCCTGCGAGGAGCGAAATCTCTGCTAAGAGCCCTAAGTACGGTAGCAGGGTTGAAAGTCAACTGGACAAAGTCGTGCCTATTTCCGACACGCGGAGGTAGAGAATGTCCGCAGTCTGTAGAAGGGGTGTCCTGGGAAGATGAGACGTCTTCCCTACATGGGTACGGTGATTTACCACGAACAGGGAGATATCCTGGACGGAAATGTGGGGAAGGCGATTAGGGGTACCAAAGCTAACTTTGAGTTCTGGTGCACCCTCCCTTTATCTGTAGCGGGACGGGTGGCACTACTCAAAATGGTGACCCTGCCGCGCTTGCTCTACTTCTTTGGGACTCACCCGATCTGGATACCGGCGAGCTACTTTCGGAGGCTTCGGGGGCTGATCAGTTCCTTTCTGTGGGGTTCCGGCAGGTGCAGGGTGGCGCTCGGGACGCTCATGAGACCCCGAACAGAGGGGGGACTAGTGGTCCCAGACTATGAAACGCACTAGCTAGCTGCCCAACTTCAATGGTTCACACAATGGGTGGCGAGGGCCACTAGGGAAGAGGGAGAGGTGAGAGAAGCAACGGGCCCCTTGCTGGTGCTGTCTCGTATAGTGCTACGCCTCCCGCTCGGAGATATGCAGCTCACTCAGGAGGTTGCTACAGCGTGTAAATGTTGGCACAGATATCTACGACGAGGGGGCATAGCGATCCCTTATGCGCCCGATATCCCATTAAAACTGTGCAGGGCACTGCCGCACGGAGGAAACTAATTACAAAAAGGGGGTGGTGATGGACAGAGTATCTGAGTTAATCAGAACACTCCTACCCAGTCAACAGATCAGGGCTTGATCCATCACCGTTTTTTAGCTCACTGCACCATCCCAGTTCAGAACCTGGCTATATGCAAATTAGTCTGTCCCTGGCCCAGTGCATCATGGGAACAGGGCAGACCAAACTACCAAGCCAATTCTTCACTGGAAAGGAAACAAGCTTCCGGGGACCGGTTTCTGGCATTACAGCCGTCTTCGGCCCGGCTTGCTTGAATCCTGATGGTGCAATGAGCAAGGGACTCATGTCTGAGCATACCCTTCCACACTCATGGTGGCCAAAATACTGGCGGAGACTGGAGGACTGGGAGCAACAGGGCTTAGCGACCATGGGAGACCTATACGAGGACGGCAATCTGCTGCCATTTGATGTCCTCAGGGACCGTTTTGACCTGCCCGGGGGGGACTTCCTGGTTCATGCTGCGCTCACGGCAGCGATTCGTAAACACTGGAAATCGGGCTTGACAGAACCGCCTATCTCTATGGGTTGCCAATACGTCGTGGTTGCTGCAGGCACAATCAAGGCGGTCTCATGTTTGTATAGGCGCATGACCCACGAAGCTCTAACACCAATGGTAACATTGAAGGCGAAGTGAGAAGAGGACATAGGAATGGATATACCAGATTCGGTATGGGATGGGATAGTGGAGAGAGCCAGGAAGAGTACGCGTAATGCGCGGTTCCAGCTGGTGCATTTTCACATCCTACATAGGGCATATCTGACACCAGCCCGTTTACATAAATACTTTCCAGCTCAGTCCGCGGCCTGTCCAAGATGTGCACAGGGGGACGCCGATTTTAAACACATGGTGTGGGCGTGTCCGGCGCTCGATTCCTTTTGGCAAGGGGTGTCGGCACTGTTGAGGGATGTCACTGAGAGGGACATACAACCCACTATGGCGCACTGCATCCTCCATTGGTTTCCCCACACCTCAAAAAACAAAATCACTAGTAAATTTTTTGATCTGGGATTCCTCTTAGCTAAAAGAACCATAACCTTTCAGTGGAAGGCAAACAAAGGCCCCAATGTAGATAAATGGAAGCAGGAATTTAGTAAGTGGGCCCGATGTGAGGGGGAGGTTAGGCTACAAATGGCGCATGGAACAGGAAGTGAACAGGCAATAGAGAGGGCAAGAGCCTGGGAGAGGTTGGTTATAGAATTCACACTCCCCGCAGACGAGGATGGAGGGTCCCCTTCACATAGCCCTGGGACACACCCGCCATAGAAGGTCAAGATGAAAGTAAGTCGCCTAACACTAATTGATTGGACACTGATGCCCCACACTGGGCAGTGAGACGCCGCATACCACATAATATCCTTGGATCCAGTAGCGAGATAGGAGTAAAGAAGTCAACCCCTTTCTAGCCCAATGGGGGCTGCACAATGACACGCCTAAGGGGGAAGGGGGATGGTGAGTGTTGACGAGGGGGGAGGAGGGAGGGGGAGAGGGGAAGGCGGGGAGGGACTATAGTTGGAATAGTACATAGGTGTTTTAGCGCGGGGGGGGCTTCCGGGTGTTTTAGTTCGCCCATTTGCCATTGGTTGCGCTGCCATTTTAATGGCCCAGAGCACAAGAGGTATGTGTATGCAAATTTCACCGATGCCCATGGACATTAATTGTGTAATAGTCTGGGGGTAGGCTGATGCTCATGCTTCTTCTATGATACGAGTGAACTGTCTTACTGTGCTCTAATTGCAATAAAAATTGTGTTTAAAAAAAAATCATAATGAGGGGGTAAATCATTCCCATTCCTGCTATCAGCTGCATGGTGGCAAGATTTTGTCAGAGTTGGAGCAAGGATTACAATCAGGCAATATGGTACCCATTGACCTTTAGTAATATTGTAGTGCAACATCGGTCGGAACTGTGTTGTAGTTGGTTTGGGGTCATATATCTGAAGCAACATTGGCCCCTCCTCTGAGGCACTAGTACAGAGATTGTGATGAGTTGAAGGGTTTCAGATGGTGCCAAAGATGGATCTGCCACTAAAGTATACAAAAAAGTAAGGGATGGAATGCTTAAATTGATCTCAGCCACAAAGTCCATGTAGATCAATCTGCCAGCAGCAACCCACCTGAGGGCCTCTACGGATCCTTAGGTCCCGGATGCAAGCCAGGTGGAGCAGGAAGAGGCCCAATTATCAGCAATATGGCCTCCCTAAGTGGTTCAATCTTCTGTAGTGTCATCGATGGCCTAGGAAATTTGGGGTGCACCTGGACCAACTATAGATTCAGCTCAGCAACTGGAGATCTGGAGGAAGACCAATGTAAACCTAGACACCCTTGAACTTTCCCCTTAGTTAGAGAGTGGCAGGATGGGGTCAAGTCCCGCATCACCTACTTGTTTGCATTTGGACTTAGAGTTTTATTTACGGGAGGACATCAACGGCAAAGTTGACCTGCAGGAGCAACCTACTGGAGTGGGAGAAGTCCACAACCTCAGCTTGGAGGAGAACTTACACAGGGCCTGATACTTCTTGTGTGTAGACATATACAGCTTTGTATTTCAGTCCTAGATGACCTTCTGGAGCATGAGTGCGCACTTGCAGCAGGACTTTGAAATGTACCTTGATCCCAAACACCAGAGACAAAGCTCATCTGGGTTAATAACTGAAATATATTTTCTGCACTTGGGGCATGGTGTGAAACCTGTAGTCTTAGGAGAGACACCTTTCCATAGCACACTGGATTTTTCTGTTTTAGTAGTCATCAGAAGGCTGATGAAACTAGGAGTGGAACTCCGATATTGACATTGGAAGGCGCAGAAGAAAAGTAAATTGCCATTGGTGTGCAGGGGGGCACTTTAATGCAGCTCCGAGCCATCATTCTTGGGGCAGTTTGGAGCCACGCGGGACCACCTAGCGCACACAAGAGTACTGCTGAAAAAGTTTTCATATCGTGTCTGGTGCATGGGAAATATTCTAGTCGTAAAGAACATATGGTTAGACGTATCCTACATAAAATAACCTTTGGTCTAAATTCTACAATGTTGAATATATTACTTTAATCAAGAGATCTTTGCTATCTCTGACAAGCTTGTGGGTGATACAAAGGGTTGTGTCTAGTCCAAAATGGCCATACCTCTTGGGACTTTCCCCCACATAAGATAAGGTTATGCAAGGTTTACCAGATCCAACTCAAAGTGAAACATTTGCTAGGAACAGGGAAACACTGTTGGTGTCTGGGACTACTCTGCTGTGCTTAACATGGTCACTAATATGTCAGCCTATATATACAGCAATAACAGGACTCACAGGCTTATTTTCAAGCCGCTTGCGCCACATGTTTGTCACTTTTTCCCATGTTCAAAGTGATGCACTGGCGGCAGAAATGGCTTGTAAATAAGCCCAATAGAGTGTGTCTCCTTTGAATTCTAGAGGCCACTTTTAAGTGCAAATTAACTTTCTTAATGCATTGTCTCTCAAATAGTGAAATGTACCTTCAGCTTGTAGCTCATTTTTTTGGGGAAAATCTAACCACCACACCGGAATGCTCACAGACTCAAATTGTGTTTGGGCAATACTTGTTTTATAGTAAATCAGATTACAAAATACTGTAGAGTATATCTTCTTTTTCTCAATGCAATATTTCTCTGTGAGAGCAGTTTCTTAACCACTATCATCTATTTTTACATGTCCTGGTTGTTAATGAAGCGAATGAGAACTGAAGAGCTGCAATTAAAAATCCTGCAATGTTCCCTCTAATAACCATCAGAACTACTGTAAAACGTGGGGTCAACCAATGGATCAGTACCTTATATGTTTCACAGGTTGGCAAAGCCTAAATAATCCTAAACTTAATGCAAGTCTTATTGTGAGGTTCTCACTCGGCTGCACTGTAAGGCGATATCCGGAGGTCCGACTAATGGAACACAGCTACTGTCCCAGTTGTGTGATACAGTGTAGTTAAGCATCAAGGGTAAGGAAAGAAAGGGATAAGAAAAGAAAGGGACCTTCTGAGTAGTAATATTTCCTGAAGCTCATAATGTTACTGGTATTGCTAAATTATTAAATACAGGTAAAGGTCGACAACCCTCTGGGACATGAGCAGACTAGGTAGGCTGTGTAAGAGTAAAGGTTTCATGCATTGGGACAACATAGAGATATCAAAAGTGGGAGATCTCTGGGTTCAAGGAAAGGTGATCCCCTTTACGCAACTTCAAGACCAATATGAAATGGCACCCACGGAATGATTCTGCTATCATCAGATCAAACACGCCCTAGAGGCGACAATCACCCCTGACACTAATCTCTCTGAGGCCTCACCACTATAGATTGTTGACAGACTACATGGACATGAAAGCAATATTCATAACATATCATAAAATCGTCAATAACTTACCCGATCCCATGCAAAACCTGCAAGATAAGTGGCAGGAGGAGGAGGGGGACCTAGATAATACCGGTAGGCAGGAGGCTTTAGCATCCCCTAGAGAAATAGCGATCCCATCTAGATTACGCCTCGTACAGCTTAAGATCCTTCTTAGAACCTACTATACTAGACCTACTCTCTACAAGATGGGTAAGACTGTCAGCCAACTCTGCCTGCGACAGTATGGGGAGCCCGGCAATTTCTTCCATACAATTTGGGATTGTCCCGCAATAGTGCCATATTGGAAATCAGCTATGTCCACCATCACGAGAGTGAGCGGGAGCCCAGTCCCACCAGAGCCCAAACGCTGCCTTCTGAATATCTGCGATACCAAAGGGAATGATGGACTGAGCGTTTGAGCAATTCAAACACTCACCCCCAGTCACCTGATCTGGGTTTAATCCATCATCATTCTTTACCTCACTCCACCGCCCCCAGTTCAGACATGGTCATATACAAATCAGTCTGACCCTGTGCCTCATGGGAACAGTCCAGCACCGAACTGCCAAGCCATGTCTTCCTTGGACTGGAAACAAGCATCCTGGGACCGGTTTCAGGTTCATAATCCTCATCAGCAAGGCTATCTTGAATCCAGTGGCAAAGTGAATAAGGGACCCACGTCTGGGCATACCCTGCCAACTTAGGGCGAACAAAGCGATACCAAAGGGATGATGGACGAAGCGTTTGAGCAAATCAAACACTCACCCTCAGTCAACTGATCTGGGTTTAATCCATCATCATTCGTTATCCCCTTTGGTATCGCTTTGTTCGCCCTAAGTTGGCAGGGTATGCCCAGATGTGGATCCCTTGCTCGCTCTACCACTGGATTCAAGATAGCCTTGCTGATGAGGATTATGAATCCGAAACCGGTCCCAGGATGCTAGTTTCCGGTCCAGGGAAGACATGGCTTGGTAGTTCGGGCTGGACTGTTCCCATGAGGCACAGGGTCAGACTGATATTCATATGGCCATGTCTGAACTGGGGTGGTGGATTGAGCTAAAGAATGGTGATGGATTAAACCCAGATTAGTTGACTGGGGGTGAGGGTTTGATTTGCTCAAACACTCCGTCCTTCTTCCCCTCTGGTATCGCTTTGTTCCCCCTAATTTGGCAGGGTATGCCTAGACCTGGGTCCCTTGCTCACTCTACCACTGGATTCAAGATAGCCTAGCTGATGAGGATCATGAATCCAAAACCGGTCCCAGGATGCTTGTTTCAGGTCCAGGGAAGACATGGGTTGGCAGTTCGGGCTGGACTGTTCCCATGAGGCACAGGGTCAGTCTGATTTGCATATGGCCATGTCTGAACTGGGGCGGTGGAGTGAGCTAAAGAATGGTGATGGATTAAATCCAGATCAGTTGACTGGGGTGAGGGTTTGATTTGCTCAAACACTCTGGCTATCATCCCCTTTGGTATCGCTTTCTTCGCCCTAAGTTGGCAAGGTATGCCCAGACGTGGGTCCCATGCTCACTCTACCACTGGATTCAAGATAGCCTGGCTGATGAGGATTATGGTTCCGAAACCGGTTCCAGGATGCTTGTTTCAGGTCTATGGAAGACATGCCTTGGCAGTTCGGGCTGGACTGTTCCATGAGGCACAGGGTCAGACTGATTTGCATATGGCCATGTCTGAACTGGGGTGGCGGAGAGAGCTAAAGAATGGTGATAGACTAAACCCAGATCAGTTGTCTGGGGGTGAGGGTTTGATTTCCTCAAACACTTTGTCCATCATCCCCTTTGGTATCACTTCTGAATATCTGGGAGGCGACTGACCTTAACTCCACTGCTCAGACTTGGGCGACACTAGGGATGATGCTAGCCAAGAGAAACATTGCTAAACACTGGTTAGCACTCACCACCCCCACGGTCATAGAATGGTGTACAAATATGGATATGGTGGCAGAAAAAAAATGTATATGTGCGCAGAGGTTGCCCCAAAAAATGGGTGTGCCTATGGGGCAGATGGAACACCTATGGTGGGGGGGTATATGTACGTTGCCAATAATAAACCGTGAAATAGAAACCAGTTAGGAGGATCTGGATACCACTGAATATACCTATGTGGACTCATGAAATGGAAGCATGCTGTGTATTATAGCGGTGATGTAAGATGACGTGATCTATACTGTATAATTGCATCCTGATCTATATGTAAATTGATGCTATATTTGTACCACTTAATGTTAATTAACAAAAAAAGTTTTTTAAAAAAATACCGGTAAATGTTTCCATTGACCATTTAAAGAATATTGTAAGTCTTAGAGCAGTTTTCTGGACATATAGAGGAGAAAGATTGTTGACCCAGGGCCGAAATTGATAGCTGAACTCCCCGTGACTTGCAACATTTAGGATAATGCAGTGTGGGGAGTATTTTATCTCATATAATTAATGTTGCTTTGTTGTTCGTAATTTCTTTTATTAGCAGAGACCATGTTCCACTCACTTGACTGATGCTCTCATCCGTGTGCCTGCGTTCCTCTGCTGCTGTCTCGGAGCCTACTTTCTTCAGATGACGAGGGAAGATGGAGAGTGAGCCTCCGTGCATAGTCTCTATATACTGGAAGTAACAGATTGAGTTACAGATTGATGCCAGCACACAAGCACACTGTTTTATCTGTGGCACACCAGCTTCTTACACGCTGAGTAAAGGACGTCATGTCACTGCACCATGGTGATGTCATGGATCGGCTGTAATGATTTATTACAAACGCCTAGGTGTGCCATTGTCTTATAACAGGCATATTCATTCATCAGAATACTTGAAATAAGAAACTAAAACATGAATGTTTATAAGCTTATCATGCTCTTCCACATTTAAAAATGTAGGATTTATAGTTGTACAAAATAAATTTGTAAACTGTATTCGGCTAAAAGAAAGGTCTGACAGCACCGTCGGAATTCAGTTTTCTTCATGCCCTAGTCTTAAAGTTTCAGTCAAAAACCAGAGTCTGATTTCTATTTGAGTTGGATCTGTATTATTGTGGGTGTGGTAAAACGCTGCATTTGTATGTTTGGTCGTACACAAGCTATAAGGTGAATTGTCCATGCGATAAGGTGAAAACATCTGTCTTTGTCCTATCATCCTCCCTCGGATTGTAAAGGAGGCCGCATTCTAACACCAAACCACCAGGGGTGAATGGTCACACATTGTTATCTGTATGGACAATGCTTGTTTTTGACAATACTGGTTAGTGAGCTCACAAAAAGACAAACAGTGACAGAATGAATAATCCATGACACTCGAAGCAACAGATTAAAGTGTCTTATTTCATTGTCAAGGAAATACACCAGAGATGCTGTTTTTATCAAACACGCTTCTAAAAATCAATACAGAACTTCTAATGTGAATCATCTGCTATGCTTTTTATGACATGTTGCTAATGTTTTGCAGAACAAAAAACGCACAATCTTAACATTTGTATAAAATGACAGCTTTTTACAGAGCATTGTGGCACATGGAATACAAATATCATCTATATTATGTACATTATGTACAGTTCGTGAAAAACACAGTACGTACTTTCAATGAAAATATACAAAAATGCACCCAAGTAGCAGATCACGTGAAAAGTTTCTGTACAATCATGACCTAGAGCATGAAAGGCACACACACCAGTAAACAGAATTCATGCAAAACATAGGTACAATCTGTGCAATGAAGCAAAACGACCCCACAAAAATGTATAGTAGTTCTCTAAATACATTTTCAGTACTTAAACATACTGTAAGTGCAAACATGTACTGTTCCTATAGCTTCACATATAGAGGGGCCACACCAAGAGAGGTGAAGACAGTACGTGAAAGCAAACTGTTCTGATGATGCAATCAATGACACTTATAAATATCAATAAACAACAAAAACTGTGCCCCCTCCCATGACCCCACACATAATTTCAATTTAGCAACTGATTTTAAGAAATCCAGTTTATCAACACTTATTTATATTATATTTCAAGTTTTCATTAATGACCTTTTCAAGTTGGCCTGTTGATGTGAATGTTTGAAGTTTTAGCATTTCTGGAGTCATGAACACTTCTGAAGGTCTTTTATATTTGCAACCAACTAAAAGCTCGTCTCCTCCTGCAGGGATGTGACAATGCTGCTTTAGCAGCTTGTGGGTTATTATTAAAGGGTTTTCTCATGAATGATGTCCCAGCGCCTAGAGACCCTAACGGGTAATTGTGCGCTTTACAAATGTGGATATTATTATTAGGTCTGAAAACTCAGCTAGGCATCATGAAACACGGCGACATTCTGGAAACCGTGCGGTTTGGGATGGAGGATTGGGGAAAGAACCAGAGTTGCTGTCGGTTCAGAGGAAGGTTCCTTTAATTTGTGGGTCACTATGCTCTTTACAGGCTAACCAGGGGCGCAACACAGGCCCCTGCAGAACAGGGGGACCCAAGCCTTCAGGGGCCCCAAAACACTTCAGAAAGGCCCCGTTCCACCCAAGGTAAATGAACATTTGTTAGATATGGTTAGACTTAGGGGCCCCTCTTCAAATGCTGCAAGGAGGGCCCCAACATTTTATGTTATGCCACGAAGGGGAACCCTGCCTGCCTGGAGAAGCCAGGACAGGTCTTTTTCTACTTTTGTGCTTGGCATTTCTTACTACCTCAGTCAGAAAAGTAGGTTTAAATCTGCACCCATTTCCTTTTAATTGCTGGCTTGAACTTGGATGGCACAGCAGCTCAAGTGTACTGACCAAGATCAGCTCCTTTTTCTAACTCACCTTCCGCTGCAGCGCCATGCCAGGGGGTCACACCAGTTGCCCAAACCCAGCCATTCTTAACAGAGAGAGAATAACAGCACAGTGTTATAAGACACCACAGGAAAAGTTGGATTGGGATCAAAAATAGGCCAGAGCACCAGGAGCAGCCAGTTCAGGTAAGAGCAGTGGGGCAGGGCAGGTGTGGAATCCATGGAATAGGTCCAATAAAATTAAAAATATAATAAAACTACTTACCTTGCACTCAACGCATCGCTGAGTCAGCAATGCGGCGAGCGCAAGATAAGTGGTTTTATTTATTTAGTTTACCTATTCTGTCGACTCCGCCCGCCCAACTGCTCTTACCTGAACCGACCGCACCTGCTGGGCACCCTAAAAAAAGTGGCCTACATTTGCGTTTTGCACCTTTTTGCAAAACACTACTTCAGTGTATTATGAAAAGGAGGTGGACAGGGGGTTCTCTAAAAGAGGCATGTTGTCTAACTACACTGAGATAAAAAAAGAATGCAAATTTTGCCACGACTCTTTGTCCACGGATTAATTCACAATGGTGAACTTCACCTAAAGATGAGGCCACTTTTGCTCAGGCCCCCTACTCAATCAGCATACATTAAAGGGCTGGCCCAGCGAGAAACTGGGAAGGACACCTCCGGACTGTTGGTAACAGAGAGGTAATTGAGGCCTATCTGCCTCCAGAAAGGCCACTCAGGCTCCCACTTGGCAGCTGGCGGCACCTGAACAGCACAGACACAGCCCAATTCGGCCGCCATGCTGTCCAAAAACACGTCCCACAGCTGCAACTCAGATACCAAACCATTGCCCTAGTGTTCTCTGTACCAATACGACCCTGAGCACAAGGGCTTTTCGAGAAATATCTAAAGGTAGAGCGTGACGCATAGTTCACAGTGATGGATAAATATATACAGTATGACAGAAGGCAAACGTCATCTGCTTTCTAAATCTATTTTATGTCCTGGTTTGCTTATTCTGTGTGATGTGCACTCGCTGAACACTGTTGCACAAGCATGAATGCCAGTCCGAGACCTCCAGACATCACAACCTGCGCTTCATAGCCTGTTCGTCTACTATGATCCCTTCAATATTTGTGTGACTATTATGTTATGTAATTAAACCCAATACTTTGAAATATGTATTTATCATCATAAAGTGAGGGCAACATAATTCTTTTCCAAAGCAACTTTAGGTGGGCGGATGTGTGCTACAAAATGATGCCGTCACAGATCAATACACCATCAACCATCGAGATGTTCAATATCCAGAAGCATTTGTCACGATGGAGTACATCGCAATGTCTTCATGTTGAAAATATTATTTGCCTTCATCATATCCATAATACACAGCCCCAAAGTAATTTTTGCACGTCGCCCTGTCCTGGCATTCACTTTTCAGTGTGTAAAATCTCAAGAATATGTACTACAGTATTTACATCAGGTATTTCTGTTTTGCACCATAAAGATAAACCTACTAGAGTGAGTTACTAGCAGTTCAAGCCACTAGGCAACTTGACAATGTCTTCTAAAAACGGTTTTACAAATGATCCACAGCATCCTGTGAAGTAGAAATAAATTGTTCTGTTCGTAATTTAGGACGGACAGAGTATACATTTTATATGTATTAAAACTCAGATTTTCTGAAGGAAAATAAACGAAAAGGCAGCATGTTGCAAAATTTATGTTGGGCCTTTTCTCCATCACAGACTGCTGCTAAACATGTATGCAGGAAAAGAACGCCCTCTTCTGCATGGATCTCTACTCTTGAGGAGTGGATCAGCAATGCTTTTGCTACCAGGGCAAGTTCCATCCGTCAGCCACGCTTGTGTTTGATTTACTTATCTTCATTTATGTCACCTCAGTGCTGTCACTGAACAGTTGAATGCATCCATCTCCTCTGACTAGAACACTTCTGCTGATTTACAAACAAGATTACAGGCACAATCCAAATCTGCAAAACTGGCAGCAGCATATAGCTAATGGTTTCACAACACTGACTGTCGAAATAAAGGCAGCACAGTAAGACAACTCATACAAAATAAAAGACTTTCTGTTTTCTCTGCAGACGGAGGGCACAAAGAAAACTGCAACTCGCAGGTTTCGATTCCAGAAAGACAATACTGTGCGACATCCTTCTACCTTTAGTCATACGTTTTTGTGCTAATATTCAGGCACCTTAGATCAGTGTTCACATGGCAACGGAGATCAAAGAGAATGTATAGGCTGAACTGGATGGTTTAACTAAATATTGTATCTTGAGTACGTGTACAATATGAAGATTTTACACGGTTGGAAAAGTATACAATGATGGTGCACGTAATGTCCTAACTCAGCTCCTGGAGTGCGTCATTAAAGTATATAATCTGCACTAGTGCACGTGTTTGTATTGAAGGCAATGTTTAAGGCAACTTTTTAAAAATAGCACATTGGCACACATCCTGGATTAAGGACATTTAGGCCCTAAAGTCTAAAGTTTAGAGTACAGCTTGTGTTTTTAAAGCACATATCTCTAGTCTTTTCCCTCAGCTTATATGAAATGTGCCTTTGGTATTCACCAACTATACTATCGTAGTACATCTTTTCCCCCTAAATGCAAACGGAGAGCTCCTCCTCAAAAAGATTGGAGTAAATGTAGAGTTAGGCTGGGGAAGCTCCCCAAAAACTCACATATTTAATGGGATAGAGACCAGAAAAGATTACACACTTTGGAAAATGTTTTCTAAGTGGAAAGAACAAGTGCAAATGTAACTGAGGCTTGTCATACTGGGGGCAGACCTCTGGAGTATGGCCGGGCGAATAAAAAGCGTGCCGGGAATCTCTATAGTTGATAGGATTCTGAGCCTACAGCAGGGGATATTTGAGGATGCCAAAAACAAATACATCTATGAAAATCTTGCGTGGAATTCTACACTATGTGGACTGTTTTTGAAAATCAGACCCACTGTGCCTAATTATTGACACAAAGGGAAATCATAGCTTTTGATTAAATAAATATATTTCACTAATAACTGCATTTGTGAGATGTCCCCGAACATGCCATATGAAGGCCAGCAGGTACTCAATGCTTCAGTTAACTTTTATGGCGGATGTCAGACATACTCTGTGACTATAAAGATGGACGTCATTTAACTCACCCAACTTTGAAAAAAAAGTCAATAGCCAGATGAGGCTCTAGATGAAATATTTCTAATTTGCATTTTTCAGTTCTTCCATCACAGCAGAAGCCAAAGCAAACAATGGGAATCATAGGAGTCTTGACCTGGGGACATACTGAATGAGAAGAAAAGTAGGACTGCCAGTTTACGTAACTTCTGATACTTCAAATCTGGAAATCATGAATTTTTCGTTAAAATTTCTAGAGGGTTTTTCTGGAATTACACATATTCATAAAAGGCTTAACAGGAGGATGGTGGCACTGAGCTGTGAGCTTCTCTCGTATGAAACATTTACCAAAAACACTTCTGATCTGCATGAGGCTACCATGACAAACGAGGAGTATGTTCACATTAACACTGCGGATGTTAATGCCTTTTGTCCTCCGAGTTGCCTAGTCTTTTCATTCAAACACACACTTGACAAGGCTATTTTAAAACCTTTGATTCCACACATCTTCTTTTTAGCAGTAAATCGAATGGATTTAAGAAAATCAATACCCACAATCCGGGATGCAACTTTAATTTTAAGGGCAGCGTGTGTGTTCTAAGCACCATTATATAGGAACTCAGAAGACAGGAATGTTTTTTATTGGAGTATTTTCCAATATTTTTTTATTTACTTTTACAACCAGAGGTAGTGATTTTTATCCAGTATTTAAAACATTATGTTCCAGTTATCCCCTCCTCATATATCTATATATATATTCTGGATACAGTAACGCATTGTTTTCACAGTCAATGAAAGTGCATGAGGACAGCTACT
This sequence comes from Lissotriton helveticus, assembly GCF_964261635.1. Classification (NCBI taxonomy): domain Eukaryota; kingdom Metazoa; phylum Chordata; class Amphibia; order Caudata; family Salamandridae; genus Lissotriton; species Lissotriton helveticus. The sequence goes on from NC_136068.1 coordinate 1,208,407,237, forward strand.
TGAAAGCAAAGTGTATGGTCCACAGAAGGTTTCCTACCTATCTGCGTACATATAACCTTACACATGGGCAGACTCTCCGATACACTGAGGTGCCCAGTCACATATACTATAGTATACAAATAATATTATTTTACAGTATTCGAGTGATTCCTAGATCCAGCTGGATGTGCAGTTATCAGTCTGCTGTGACTGGCTTCGATGCCCTACAATGTTCATTCGGTGAGTGATTAAGTTTTAATCTCCAGGATAGATGGGTTGTGGTCCAGGATTGCCAGGATAATCTTGTCCATGTACTGTCTCAATCTGAGATTGATCTCCTCCTGCTCTTTTAGGGCTTCCATGAGCTGAGAACAGAGAAGGAAGATGAAAAGTGGTGTAATTATGGTGATCATATACAGAGTTCTTCCTTGTTTTGTCCACTGTTACCAATACCACCACGTAGAAAAAGCACATACACTGTACATAAATGCAACAACTTTAAATGCTGAATTAAAGTCATATACTTCAGTTTTGGCATTAGCAAGAAAAATGGATTTCACACAAAGGCAGGCTTGCTGTGTCAATATGTTCATACCTCCAGAAATAGGCAAAAACGTACTATATGTGGTGAGGGAGGAAGGCAAAGGTGTGCCATCAAGGGTGGAGAAAGAATGGCATGTCTTAATAAATGGAAAAAGGCAGGCATGCATCCAGAGTCAGGAAAATATACAGCATGAATTCAGGTGGCTACAAGAAAACCCTAACCTATGGTAAAGTGACCAATACCTATCAAAGAAAAAATATGCCATAAATGGGTAAAAGACATGGCTGCAGAGGCGATTAGCAGAAAGAAATGCCTCCAAAAGAAAACCAAGAAAAAACACAATGCCTCTTATGGAGAGCAAAAGTAGACTACACGTCATTCAGCATAGGTTTACTATAGATCTTTACTCTGTCCAAGGCAATTCGTCACAGTCAAGACTCTCTTATTCTCAAGAGCCTATACAAATACGTTTATTTAAACATTGTTTTGCAGCAACCACTCTTAAATGGCCAAATTAATAATAGGTTAACTTATGAGTATTCTAAAATGGCAGCATGTTACGCAAATGTGAAAAAATGCACGAGTTTTGTTTTAGACCATGTCTTTGAAGCCTGTGGAATTGCAGGTGACCTAATAGGTGGAGCACCTTTAAAACCACTGCAGAAATGGAATGTAGGCATTGACATCAGTGCAAAAGTATAATGACAGAGAAGAAAATGAGGGGTAGGATGGAAAGGGAAGGAAAGTGGTTGCCAATCCTATTATTAAAAATACTAGTTTACTTTTGCACAGAGCAAAAGGCGTATCAATGGTGATGTTTGATCTACAAGGAAACAGCAAAGTTCACAACAGGGCTGCGCCTCTAAAAGTCTTGTTGAGATGATTTGCTTACCAAGCATTTGCTTGAGACACATCTAAGCCTCTATGACATGCAACGGCCTCTACCAGAGTCCTATACGCCTTTCAAATGCACTGGCATATCTGGAAACATTGCCTTTCTGGCTACTTCCTTAGTACTTTCAGTACTAAATAGTTAATGCAGATGTAGCCAGAACCTTTGAAAGATATACCTCCCATGCGTATAAGAGATGCAGTAATTCAACGTCTCTTCAAATCATAGTTCAGCTCTTCTTTGGGCTTCCAAGTCCTGCATTGAAAATTCCTTACATTGGTCAACCCACTTTAAGTGCGACTAATATTACAGTGAGCATAATTCCACATCCTAATATTCTGCTGCTTGGCTCACATACACTTTTTAATATATGCGTATAGCCCATACCTCATCCCTTGATGCAGAGTCAATTTCCGCTGCCAAAGACTGGGCTTTAGTTTGGGTGGAAAAGAGATTCTTCGCCTCATAGAGGCTCAGGCTCAAAATTTGTCCATTCAAGTCATCATTCTGATCCCGGAGCTTCTGGTTGTCCTGTTAAAACAACAGAATGTTATCAAATTTGAGAAGTGATAATGTGTTATTACAGTTGATTTCTAGTGGCACAATGCCTGTAACCAGAGTGATGCGTTTTCAAAAAGCAAAAAGAAAACTGCTTTTTCCTTCTTCTAATAGGTTTTCTAAAGTGAAACTATCAGCATGAACCAGATATTGATCGCAACTTGTTTATGCTTTTTCCACGCTGTAGGTCATTGCAGAAAATAAATATCTCAACAAAATCTGAGCCTGGCATTTTTTTATTCACCTTACTGCTTCTAATATCTTTTGGCAAATATTATGAACTTATTTTAGCTGTGTTTCAAATTCGAAGTACATATTTTTTGTAATTCTTTTGGTCTGCAACAAACATAAAAGAGCAAGCCACTTAGAAATGAAGTGTTTTTTATGAAATAAAATAACGTCTGCCATTCATTAAAAAGATATTGCAAGTCACCTTGTAATTCCATGATTTTATAAAGGAACTCGGTCTTCAGCCTCGTTCCCCTACATCTCACGGAAATCTTTGGTGCGCTCTCTCCCAGAACTACGACAAAAGCTCGTCAGATTTCTAAGATGGGCTTTAAGATGGAATGAAGTCCTGCCCTTGCTGCACAATCTTTCTAAAGAAGAAGTGTCTTAAATTTTTTTTTAATACCTGCAGTAGATGGGCTAGTCCCACACAGGAGAACAGGAGGAACCAGACATTACACGCTTGACAAGTAAACTCAACTGAACTGATGAAATAAAACGATTCTAGGCATAATGTGAAAAATGAAGTCCTGGTCAATAGAAGGTCACTTCTCACTCAATTACATAACCCAGGACCCCTTGTCATTGGGTTAGGTTGGAGTTCACCATGAAACTGCAATGATATTTGCTACCCTGGACAAAATGACATTAATCCCCCGGCTGCAAGGACACATTTTCTGCTAGTAGGGACAATCTCGATCTCCCCTCATGGTGATGCTCACTCAGCCTGCAAATAAAAGCTTTCCCTACAACTAAACCAGTAATTTTTCTATTGTAAAGAAAATTCACGCCCCATTATTTTCCATGCGCATTAGTCACAGAGTTGATTTTCCGGGTAAAGGATTTTTATCAGATTTGTTTTGCATCTTCCTCATCAAAAATAGCAACTGCAGTCTCTTTAGTAGTGCTGTAGCTGTCACTGTTGCTGTGTTTCTGCATGACCGGTTTGTTTTCTGGGAATAACACCAGTATACCCTCGATGATAGGCTGAATATCAAATGGTGGCACAGATGCTGTCCACCTTTGAGGACTTGAACACACATGACTGAACTGGAGCACTTTTGTTAAATACACTTATTTAATACAGAAGGCCACTCAAGCCACCACAATCCCTCATGTACTAGTGAGTTTGGAAAACAATTATTGGTGTGAAAAGTTTAGCAGACAGGAGTATGCCTCTGCCTCTGTGAGCTGGTCACCGATTGTTTTGTTTACTCATGTGTAGTCCGCTTCCATAACACAAGAAGACAGCAGATGGAAGCAATAGACCTGATGGCGGCAAGACAAAGATATCAATAATTAATGTTTTACAAGAGGCATGGAATGCCACAAGCTAATGTTTTAATTACAGATTTACATAATGTTAGATTCTTCCTACACAGTCTCAGAACAGATGGAACCCAAATATGCTGCAGGAAAATGGAGAGTTCTTCCTTGTGTGCAGACAGCCAAGTGCTGCCTCTGGATGTTTCTGACAGAGCATAACATGTCTGAACTAATCAGCATCAAGCATGTTATGTTATGTGGATTTGAACAGGGCAGCGGATCACCAGTGAGGGTATCCAGGCCCTGAGTAGGGCAGGCCTGAGGAGGGAGGAGGAGAAAAGGCCTGATTTGCCCGGAAAAGACATGCATTTAGATTCCTTCGAAAGTCCATTAAGGAGGGGGAGGTTCTTAGGTGTTTCGGGAGGTCGTTCCAGGTATTGGCTGCAAAGTATGAGAAGGAGCGTCATCCGCTTCTGGTCTTCTTGGTGTGAGGGAGATGTGCTCTATCCTGGGATGCTGATTTAAGGTGTCTGGTGGGTTGGTGGAAGTAGAGGTGGTGGTTGAGGTTAAGCTGGATCGGGGTTGTGAAGAACATTGTAGGTGCAAAGTTTCATACATACATGCAAAAGAAACATTCCTAAAGACACACACTGCGTCATGCACAAACATGTCCTAGAGTCTTCAAATTCTGTCATGCGAATGTCTACTTGTAAGCTTTTTAACATTCCAAACAAATCTCAGAACTATGTAAAAATGTTAATGCTGGGTCACTCAATAAATAACTCTGTCAGCTAAAGATAGATATCTCTCAAACATGTTGATTCTCCCTCTGTATGTTGGAACATAGGTAACATCTTTGAGGCTGATGACACTTGAGCAAAATCATATTCAAAACAATTGCAAAGTTACTGAGAGTAAAGCATGGATAATCAATCACTCTTATCCCTCTACTAGTGTAAGGTATTGTGTAGATTGATATGGGAAACCTTCCTCTTATAATGAAGTTTTAGCCAACTTTCTTTATTTTGCCCATCACTGAGGCTGAAGTAAACATATCATGCAGTGTTAAAAGAGGTAAAACATTGAGGAATCTCAGTGAAATATTCAAACAAGTTTATAATTGTTCACAAATAAATCAAAATATTTCAGAAAATCTTTACAGTGTAGGTGTGCTGTAAAGTAATCACTGAGACACGAGAATTGGTCGAAGATTTTTTTATGGAAACAGAGCGATCTGCAATTTTCTATCAAATTCACTGAGGGTCTTGCGTTTTATTTTCCAAAGAATCTTAAACTTACTCATTATTTCACTTGTCTCAGGGGCTATTATAATGGCTAGTACAGTTTTGCTGTAGCAATAATTAATGTTATTTTTTCATCAATTCTCACGCGCACATACATTACACTTGTGGCTTTCTTTGCTTTGTAGTTTTCAACTATCTCTATTTAATGCAACAATGAAGCGAATAGCCACAGTGTTTCCAGTTATGTTGCACTTTACAAATAAAAGAAATAAAAAACAATGAGAGTAAACTCACTGTACATTCTGCACATCTCTCTACAAAGGCCGCACTGAAAGTGAATTTGAGTTCAGTAGCTGCTGGTTGGTGAACACAAATGGGTGCAAATGTTTACTGCACCTGTTTTAGTGCTACTGCCATCCTCGAATGTACACTCAGCTCTCTCTAGATCTGTTATCGCACTTAAAGGACGAAACAGGAAAATGCATATACAAGACACACAAAATGGGCATGCACACTGTGCGCCTTATTCTGCCCGGTTGCTGTGCAAGAACTGCACATTATGGCCATCGCTTCCTATTCTCCTTCTTTCTCTATGAGGTATGGAGTGCTTCATTCTGCTTCAGTGATCAGCAGGTCGAAGGAGAGTGGCAGCCATGTTAAACAAGGTATACATACACAAAGAGCACAACATTAAAGTCTTATTGTTTTACAAAATCACCAGTTGCACATATAAAATGATGAGGCGGTATGTAAAACTCGGTCAATGAAGAACCTACAAAATTCACATTGATTAAGACAGTAATCAGATTTTAACTGGAAGCATTACTGTGAATAAATAAGAGTGCAAGCTCTGCAGATTATGGGGACTGTAAATATAATGTGCCTTATAACGGATCTGAGAGTCTGGTCCGTTGAGCTCATATGATGCCAAAGACTGTCATTTAATGTTCAATGAATGTATTTTAAATTAAAATTTAATCAGAGCTACTGATGAAAAGTTTATTCTAAATGTTAGACCATTTAAAAAATAGGTCCACTTTCACTAATATTACAAAAATGTTCATGTGTAGAAAGGCCATAAATCTCATTCACAAACTGTACCAGAAAAATAGATCTGTAGTGAACACTTATTAAATTGCGTACTCTCATGTTATGTATCTCAATCTGGACCAAGCAGGAAACCAGTTAAAATTGGTTGGTTACGTCGGATTTCTTGAAATTATGACATTGTCTGTAAGATTCTACAGTTAGTTTATCCTAAAATGTTTTTACCAGCCTATGAATACCAGAACTGTATTATAACCTAGGAATTCTTTTGATCTCTAGTAATGTTACTGTCAATGCTTGTTTTCTTTCTTGGCGTTATAGAGATAGATTTTGCAGAGAATTTTGCACATCAATTGTATTGGATTACTTGCTGACTTTGACAACGACAGGTATGGAACCTTTTCTTACTTGGATTACTTTTAGACCGCATACATACTTTCTCATGCCTCTCAGATTAAAGACATTTCTTGGTCGCATTCCCTGAAGCCGGCTTTTTTTACTAATAAACTCCCACCATGTCTTTGCAACCCCTGTTCAGTACAAACGAATATTTATGTTTTTTCGTAAATGTTATGATTCATTAGAAAATGTTTTTTAGTACGGATTTGGGGTCGGTTAATCTCATAGTGGAGACTAGTTAAGCTTTATCTCCAATGTTTAGCTTTTATCTATGTTTGCATGTTAGTGGCCAAATAACCAGCCTTCTATCAAACGTAGAAGTATTCTTTTGTTGTGATAAAATGTTTTATTGTTGGATTGACTTATGTATTTAGGGGACTTTAGGGGACTTTAGATCATTCATTTTATTAATTCTATATGGGCACTGAATATTGTACTTGATTGAGTTTTGCAAATTGTTGTTTTATGCATCTTTTCTGGTTATATTTTGACTAAATAAAGAATTGATTGAACATTGTCCAAGCAAGACAGCGTCTGACCTAGGTCAGACTACTCCACGACCAAATGAAGAGTAAACCAATGTTTACTTCATTCATCTCATGTCCTACACACCATTACCTCCATTGTATACACAATTCTCACATTCCAAGTAGACTACAAAAAAGAACGAAGTTGATTCTAAACTGAATATCTGTTGCTTACTATGGATGCATAAATTATTACAAGAAACAATAAAAGTAAAAAAAAAAAAGTAAAATGTGTTTTAAAAAGAGTTGCAGAAAAAAATATATTTTTGTCTTCTACTAAAAAACCAAGTAACCCTGACCTAGAACGGCTATCACAGGCTCTCGATTATTTCGGCCCTGCTGCCTTTGCTCCTTCAATCAACTCTGGCTATATTTAGCATGGGCACCACATTGGACGCATCTGTTTTGAATAAAACATCACTAATACAGACAGTACATAGGCCTCTCTTACCATTTTTAGACGCTTAATTTCATGCTCCATTTCCACTTCCCTCGTTTTTGCGTTGAACTCACTGATACTGGAAGAGGAGCTCCTACCCTTCCCGGGTCGCTCACAGTCTAATTTATACAACTGTAAATGCTCCAACTCCTTCCTCAAGTCTTCAATGAGCTAAAGAGAAAAAGAGAGAACATGTTATGCCAATGGTGCTTCGATCTGCCAGTATGTTATAATCACTGATGAAAAATGACATACTGATATACAAGACCAAGCCAAGACCTGTTCAATTTGTAGACTGGAAATTCATATTTAATCAAGGAAGTTATTCAACTACAGGATGAACAATAGAATCTACTTTTTGAAAATGCAACATTCTTATAAAATGAAGCCATAAAAGCAGTTACTTTACTTTTTAGACTCTCAGTAGTGGCTCCTCCGCTATGGCGGAGGGGCGTCGCCCCAATGCTTTTGAGCAGTGTCAAGGAAAGGAAATTTAAAATGATAATAACTTTGAGGTAGCAGGGCATTTGAGGAGTTGTTTTCCCACTCCTAAGTGTGCAATGACTGTTTGGTCGGCCCTCTCAGGTCGCCCAAACCAGTCATGCGCACTTTCCCTGTACCCATGCAGGCTGCATTACAACCTGCATGGAGAACCTGAATGCTCAAAACTAATCCGATTGGTCAGGTAAGCCAGGGTGCTTACCAATTGTCCCACGAGGAGCACAGAAGCAAGGAACAGAAACGCAGGGGTGGGACCTGGCGGCAAGGTAACTGTATTATACATTTTTTTTTACTGTGATTTATATTTCACTACCTCACGCCCTGCGCCCGCCCCCCACTCCCACCCATCCTCCCTCTCCACAACCTGCGAGTTATGCCGGCCGCCACTGGAGAATCTTAACATATAATTTGCACACAAACACAGTACTGATTTGGAAGTAAAATATTGTTGATCTTTTGACTACTAATTACGTTCAGAGATGCATATGGGCGCCATCATAAGGGACACACAATATCACAAGGAACGAGAAATCCACTGGTGGGAAACTATTGTGAATTGTTATTTTGATAAATTGTTGAGTAATGATAGTGTATGCTCATATTTGATAAAAACATCGAAATCCACAGAGATAAATGGTTATCAGTCCTGATAACCATTACAATAAGATAGTGCCAATACCTAAATATTGCAAATCTCAAGTCATCTAATGACACTTATGCGATCTGAAAGAGAAAGCCAGCTTCCCTGCTAAACAGACAAAATTTGCGAAGCAGCTGGAAGCAGAACTCCAGTTACCTGCAGAAGAGCACAGACTACTACTAACTGTATGAGATTAACTGAACCCTGTTCCTATTGCATTTTTCCTGAGCTGTTAGAATATTGGGAAAAAACATATAGTATGAATTTCCTTATACAGTATGATTTTCCTATCATTTTAAGACGTAAGAATTCATAATTTAAGGGTAAAAGGGGAAATATGTTTGATGTTTGATAAATGAGCCTGCTCTAGTTAAGATTAGAATCCCAGATCACTTACTGAAAGCAATATTAGTGCATTAAGAAGCAATCTAAAACGTAACAAATTATAGGGTAATCACAGGTGCCAGAGTCTCTAGAAGGAACAGGCTTTTCAGGGACCTCTATTCTCGGTACTTCTTCTTCTATAACACTATGTGGGTATTCAGCACATTATTGTAATCTTAACCATTTAACTAGAGAAGGATATGGCCAAGGATTAGTCCAAGAGTAGGATTCAGAACAAATGGACGGAGCTACACCTTTACCAGGTTGATCCGGAAACTCATTATATTTAGGAGCCCCTATCTCCACCACCAGAAAACTGCAGACTACACAGAATGCAGCAGCTCGCCTTCTCCTAAACCTGGGCCGACGAGAGTCAGGCACAGCTGCATTAAAGAAACTGCACTGGCTGCCCATCAAGGCCAGAGTTGTGTTTAAATCCATGTGCATTATGCACAAAGCCATGTGGAAGACCGGCCCAGCCATGGTTTGCTCCCTTGCAAACCCTTATCTCCCTACACGAAGCCTGAGATCCAGCTCAGCTTTCCTGGCCACCGTTAACAGAACTATACGGGCAAGATGGGGTGGACGCTCCTTCTCTTGGAATGCCGCGAAAGCCTTGAACTCCCTGCCTGACACCCTCCGTGGCGAGCCTAATCTATTGAAGTTCCGTAAGGAACTGAAAACGCTTCTCTTCACCTAATCTGGCTCTGTGACTTCTCATGACTCAAACAATATAGCGCTACGAGGCCTCCGGGTAGAATGCGCTTAACAAAACTCTATTAATAATAATAATAATCCCTTACACTGGTGAGTAGGCACTAGGCAAAGAGCCCCTGCCTTGGAACTTCCAAGCGCAAAGTGTAGGCATGTTGAAAATGTTGAGAAGTGAAAAGCTGTGTGCAAAGTCAAAGTGAGAAGTGAAATTCAACATTATAGTGATAAGGATTTATTGTGAATTGTAAGTCGTCCATCAGTGTGATATTTACTTCAGTAATTGGCAATATCCCTTATTTAAATATTATACAGGATTTACACTGAAAGGCTCTAAATCAGATTTTGAAATTCCAGGTCTTTGTTAAATATCAGTAGGAAGACATGCAATGAAACTTCCCTCTTAAGTTCTCACCTCATGGGTCGCATCCCTCTCTTTTTGGAAATGTAGCCGGTTCTGCCTCAATTTGTCCATCATCTTTTTGTACAAATCCATCTCATCCTTTAGCCGTAAATTAGTATCTTCAAGTTTATCAGACATTCTTTGTCGCTCCTAATACAAGAGGGAACATGAAAAGGATCAACGTAGTCACAAAGTGAAGTTGCCATGATTATATTATTACTGTTTTTTTGGTCCAAGTTTATATGTCTTTACCATCTATTTTCTTCTCAGGTTTGCTGCTTAGTTGTGTCCAACAAGACTCGCAGCTTCCTTTAGCTATTCTCCCCGATACAGTGTGATTTGATCTTTATACGGGCAAAGCCAGCAATAATGCTAGAGACCTCTAGTTATGGTGGCATTCTGTTGTTTATCTTTATTCCTCATCATGAAAACCGCCCCCCTGTTGTACTTCTTTTGATCAACATGACAGTGTCAGCTCCTCATAGGGCGCCACCAACTAACTCTTTATACTACAGCAAAAAGCAAAGAGAACGCATGCCTTATGTTCCCAACAGGTGACATAAACCAGTAATTATATTTCAAAATTGCAGCATAGCTCTACACATTAAGGGCCAGATGTATCAACATTGTATTTGGCGAGTGCTTAAGAGCGAATTTTACCGATTCGCTATTATGGACTCGCAAACTGCAATACATGTAGGATTCGCAAATAAAATTGCAATTCCTACGTATTCTTTATTTGCGACTCGCAAATTGCGAGTCACAAATGAGGAATGGCTTCCCATTCATTTCTATGGACTTAGAGGCCCAAGGGAATGAATGTTAATTGCATGCGCAATTTGCGAGTATCCAATAGGTACTCGCAAATTGCACATGCAATTTCAAGGGTGCAAGGGGGCCAAATGGACACCCTGTTGTACCCCTGAAATATGCATGTGTGAACATGTGGTGAATGCACCACGTCTCTTAGATGAATGCAAAAAAGTAAATTTTTCTAGGTTTTTGTTTGCAAATAACCACCAACTTTAAGTTGGTGGTAATTTGCGATTCCTCAATGCTAAATTGCAATTTGCGATAGCTATGAGAATTGCATTTAAGGAATTGTATTTAGGGAATCGCAAATTGCGATTCCCTAACTGCATTAGCAATTTAGGTAATCGCAAATAAATGCGATTACCCATATTGCGATTTCAAAAATTTTGATACATTGTAAAATGCATTTTAGCATTCGAAAAAAAGCCAATTCTGCTAATCGGCATGTTTACGAACGCAAAAAGCGTTGATTCATCTGGCCCTAATTCTCCAAAGGTGCTGGAACTAGGGAGAGCAAGGGGTTCTGCAGCACCACCACTCCGACAGTAGATTCAGTTGATATTGATGGTTTGCATTTTAAAATCATCATTACAACAGCTCTACGATGATAACAGTTCCAGCGCCACTGGATTTTTCTGCTAGGAGTAGACCTCCACAGACAGGCTTTTGATTGGATCCCAAGGGCTCACCTCATTGTTTATGTCCCATGAATAGGTGAATAACAAGTGGAGAGCCGATGACGGATCTACTTTTCACCTGTCTTTGCTACAGCACTCCATGAACCATTTTATGTGCAAAGGCCCGTGCATGAATGGAGACTTATGCGAAATGAGGAGCCAATGAGGAACTGGTGTGAAATATTTTCAAAATGGAAGACAGTTCTTCCCATTCTAACAAGTATTTAGTACCAGCACGGTATTTTCACACTTTTTACCAAATCCAAGAAAAGCAGTACTTTTTCGGGTCATGTACTAGGCCTAGACATAGAGAGTAGTGACAGATTGCAAAAAAAATGCAGGCTGTCATATTTAATTTGTGATACTAAACAACTGTGTAGCACACTGAGATCATGTCCACACCATGCACTCTGAAGTTCAATATTCTCTATGCCCATGTCCCACTTTCTGTTGGAAGGCACGTTAAAAGGGCATTTTCTAGGCAAGTCCTGCCCAGGTCCGGACTGGGAACCCAAAGCAGCCCTGGCAATTTTGCCTGACCAGCCCTAGGGCAGGGGTGGGCTGTGCAAGTGTGAAGCACTTCTGCTTTTGTTACTGGGGACCGATAATGTAGTACCACTGCAAAAGCAGCCCCTGGTAACAAAACCAGCTCCCACCATGACAAAACGGGCCCCTACCCTTCGAGCCTCCCTGGAAAATGCCTGATGCCCCCTACGGCCAGTCCGGCCCCGGTCCTATCTCTGAAAATATTTATTGCTGCCACAGAGTATAAATGTGTATCTTGTGTCTTGCTCTCTTTAAAGTCTTGAAATAGTCCATGACACTTTCCATTATCACTGACTGCAAGGGCATTTTAGTAAACTGAAATCTTGGCATTCAAACTGTTGTCCAGTAGCAGTTAAGCTGGCAGCGCCAATAGTGTTTTTTAAACAAGTATTGTATTGTGAAAAAACCTGGGACTTGAACAACGATTGACTATCAACCTGTTGCTACTGTGTTATAAAAATGTTTGGAAGGTGGTCTGTGGGCTGATGAGAAACTTAAGGGTGATGTAAACAGGAAAAGGGAGCTCCATGTGCTACTTGCGATTTTTTAGAGCAATGCAGCAGATCCAGGCCATTACCTCGTCCAGCTTCTCAGATTGTGTCTTCAGCCTGGCCACAGTAGTCAGCAGTTCACTGTTCTCTTCCTCCAGTTGCTGGACTCTGTGGATGCATTTCAAAATCATTTAATGTAAAGCCTTGCCCAGAGTATAGTTCTTTATCATTCCGGAATAAATAAATAAACGACAATAAAAGGATGAAAATGGTCTGACCTCTGCATGCTCAATTGATAAGATAAAGCAATAAAACATACAGCCAGCTGTGTTTTATGCTCCCAAGAGGTACAAAAGGTTATGGTAAGAACAGAAATCAATTTTCTCCCTTCATTTGTCTCAAAGGAGGGTGCCAGTTTAATGAACTACATCTGTGTAACATACAGTGTGATCTGATAGCCGTTTTGTCAAAAGCAGTAAAGCACACTATCAACTTTGAAAATGAAACTTTTAAATACTCAATTTGCAGCGCTCATTTACATTCAACAAAATAGTCACACACTCTGTTTGTAGGATCATTCACCCTTCAAAATATAAGGACATAACACCCTGGAAGTGTGTTTTAGCATTTTTACAGAGGATCAACCACAGAACTTATTCAGCCTTCTTTGGTAGTGCCACTTTTTTTTGCGCCACAGAGATCAGCACATTGCCTCAGTGATGTTTGAACCCCCAGAGGACTAAATTTCAATCCCTGGGATGTTTCGTATTTGATAATAAAGTGATGTTTGTTTCGTATTTGATAATAAAGTACTGGTAAGAATTGGTTGAGCTTTTGCTAGTTTTTAGTAGGTGCGTATTTACACCCGTTATAAGTGGTCGTTTATGAACATGATGTATCTAGGAGTGATCAGTACAGATAGTTACAGAGGCAGCCACGGTCTTTCTAAAATGTACACTGTTTGAATGGCTTCCTTTTAAAGTGTAATTTCCTATTTAGAACTAACTTATTCTTTTACACATCCTCTAAAGATTGAATTTCTAAACCTGTGCATTACCGAGGAAAATACTAAAACAGAAATCAACATATTCACACAAGTACTTTTGCTTCCACTAATAGTACACTGCATGCCCACCAAACCAAACTACTGCATAGAATACTATATGCTGAATTGATCTGATCAGGGCTAGAAGTGATTCCTCTACCAAAATAACTTTGAAAAAAGATGGAAATTGATGAGTACATGACTTAAGACTAGAGGCATTCTCAATGGCTTATGTCTCAAGAATCAAACAGCTACAACCCCAAAACACACTATCCCAAAGTCAACCAATAAAACGGACCTTACAACTTAAATGTCTGATTCAATAAAGCAAACTTAAATGTAAGTAAAAATCTTCTATACCAGGATGAGGAGCTTAAGAATGGTTACTGATTTGCCTTCAATAATATTTAAGAAGCTTCTACCTTCGTCTCATTAAGTACCAGCAGCTTTTTTAAATATCTGCAGCAACAGAAGCAGTGATTTTTTCTGTGACAACCTTCTGTATGTGTTCTTGTTGTCCACAGGGTAATTTAGACAATAATATGTATTAATGATTCGGGTCAGAGTAATATTTGGACCAAATATAGGCCTGAGGGCCAACAAACGTGGCCCTCATTCACAGATTTCAACCAAATGCGAAACATTGCTTGAGTAAAATCTCAATTTTGGAAAACGTTATGGTAAATTAAGTGTTTTAACGCCTTTTAGTAGTACCCAACATTGCTAAGTAATGTTCTCCTGGACAATCACAGAAGCAAGCAGAGAGGACTCCATGTGTGCACGCACAGAGAAGGGACCTTGGGCACCATTGAACTAGGATTGATTTGCGATAAAGAACCGGGACTGTAACTCAGACAAAATCCTAATGCCTATATTTTTCCCTGGCACTGAATTGGTCTTGAATAGGCCTGGGGGAAGTTTAAATGGCATAGGCATAATCTGTTTATCTTTGGGAGTTACACTTGTTATACAAATGTTCCAACAATATGCATAAATACATGCCATTCACAGTCACCAGACAAGTATATGAGTAGAAGAATGATAAGAGGAACCAGATGGGGGAAGCGAATTATGGAGAAATTGATAAAATTTTACCCACTGAATGGAGAAAATCCTCAGAGTTGTGCTTGAACTTTCAGTGTTGCAGCAATAATGGCAGTTGTAATGGGGAATCTATTTCTGACTGCAAATGCCTGTGTTTCCTTCAATCCTAATTTGTTGGTCATACACCTAAAAGTGTGTTCCACCATGGGGAGGACAACTCCATTGAAGAAGCTTCTTCCAAATTCCCTTTGTCGTGTATCTACCTTTTGTGTACCGGTCTCTCTTTCCTATTACTCCTGATTCTTTCAGCTGCTTTCAAGACTTTACAGTTGCTTAAAGAGCTATATAAATAAGCAAAATAACACAGCTTTAAACAGCCGCAACCAACAACCAAAGTCCCTTTGCACTGAAATTCTAGGATATTTGCATTACTTTAAAGGTATGCTAGTTTTCTCTTATTCATTTTCTCTCTCGGCTTCACACTTTTGTCTGATAAAAGCTATCTGGAGCTTTCTCTCTCGATCTCGCTTTCTGAAATACCTTCAATCTATCTCTCCATGGACTTCCCTCTCTCTACGCCACTCTCTTGGCCCCATGGTGGCCGTGCAACAATGGGTTCAGTCACTGAAGAAACTGAAAAGGAATATGTACTACCCACACAGTCCTTTGTTCTCCTTATTCTCTTGTTACAGATTTCTGGTTCACTCCATCATTCTTCATCAGGTCTAAGCCATGCAGTGTATCCTACCCTTGTGCTACACCACTCAGTCTTGCCTCCTCGGCCTGTCATCTGTCTCTTAGTCCCTCTTCTGCCCTTCGTCCTACACCCATATAGATGTTCCTCACCCTCATCTATCTCATTAAGCAATTCCCCTTGATATTCTTCTCACTTCACACCTTCCTCTCGTTGCAATCTACCACCACACACACCTTCTTCCTCACCCTAAATTAGCCCTCATCCACCTCACTTCAGCCCTTCTACTCTGTTCTTCCCTCTTCATTCTTCTGTAAGCGCTTTCTCTATTCATCTCATATCTTATTCCATTCAGGCTCTCTCCCATCTTCTACTACACTGCCTAACCTTCTAAACTTAATGTCCTGCAACCCTATGTAACTTCTTCACAAAGTGGCACTTCCAGGTCATTTGCAATTTCTTTCTTCAGATTTTCCTGGGAAAGCAGATTGTTCAAGTGAACTGCCAGTGCATTTTGCATTTGACACGTCCGAAGGTTGTCTGTCACTTTGTTTTCGTTGTGTTGACAAATATCTGCCAGGCATATTCTTGGTGTTATGTATAATCAAAGGATGTTAATTGTCACCCAACTCAGTGATTCTTATGGTATCATCTTCTGAAGGATGAAAGGATGAGTGGGCATGCCACGATTTCAACTTGTCACCATGGCATCAAACACAGATTTCTGAGGTGTTCACATTAGCCTGCTGCACCAGAACTGGCTGTTTTGGTAACTCTAGTAATTTGAGTTTACTTGTTTTTTACAATATGATAAATATATAATGATGTATTATGTGCAGCACTTATTTGCAGCACTGTAAATGGTAATCATTCGTTAGTGTACTTAGTTATATTCATTTTATCAATAAGAGAGGGATGAAAGGCTAAAATGCCCATACCGGGTTACAGACCCATGTCCCGCATGTTAAACATAGATCACTGCTGTACATACAACAATGGTACATATATACAAATTAGACACACACATATCATATCCATTAATCAAAGTTATAGAAATTGATGCCAGAATATAACATTTCGTGCTTTGTGTTATAAATAGCCTGAGCAGTAAGAATGTAAAACAAACCACTATTAATATGTTTGTTTTAATTTCATAGATTTTCCTTTCTTTTGAGATGCAGAATCGCTCTCAGGTTACATCTGCCTTCTTACTCTCCTAAGTACATTCGAATGAGAGCTGGTATCGCTTGTTCTAGTTACAGTCTCCAGGATCCCCCAACTGTGTGTTGGTCTGTCATCCTTGATATAAGTCCCTTGTGTACGGTTACTTTCCAAGGGGACTGATTTGGAGGTAAGGGGGAACATTAAAGGAAAATAAACCGAGCCTCCTCCAGAAGTAAATGCCCTTAGTACGGACAAAGAAAAAATTCAGATGAGGCTGAACTCCAGAATGGCATCACCAGCCAAAGGGTTCTGACTTGGGGAGGAGAAAGGGAATTCAAGCCTTCGTACCCCAATGGTTGTTTTGTCTGGCACAGAGCGCACTCCTGGTGTGCTTGCCTAGGCCGACCTATTCTCACTCTGGGCATGAAAAAGTTCCACAAGGGCTATTGAAAACGCACACATATTTCTAAGGCTGCAGTAGCCTCAGAATTGTTTTTTCAATGTGAGTATTTGGCTGAAAAAGCAGGGTAGGTAAGCGTAATGAACCACTGTAAACTTCTGTCCGTAAAAGCAATGAGAATGCCAGGGAAAAAGATTCAGAAGGGGGCATATGATGGAAAAGGCCGGAGAGAACTACAAGATCATAGAAGCCTTTCAGGATGAGTCCCAGCCCAAGTCAGCAGCAATGCACTGCAAAGGGCTAGTATTTGTGGACCACTTATGACCCATCAACAAGAAGGGCATATCACTCCTGACCACAGAGGACATGTCACTCCTCACCACAGAGAGCATATAATTGTATATGATGTTGCATGTCATTGTATGGAATATACATGAACTCTCTTTAAAGTACATGTCAGGTTGCCAATGATTACATAACATTAGAGACTGTATCTGTGGGGGTGGAGTGTTGATGCAGAGATTATTCTGCCTGCAGCAGACCAACATTAACCAAGTTTCACTACCCACACGATGTGGCAACCAGTCATTTTCAAATTATAGCAACATGCATCCAACAATGAATGCTACAGGGCAACACTTTGCTGTTGATTTTTCATTATCCCACAACATATCTGCATTGACCATTTTTTATATGATAATCCAAAGCTATTTAATTGGGATCACCTTCTGGGCCAGGGGTTCCATATAAATCTGGAAACTGATTGCACCTTCAGGTCTAAAGTACCTAGACATGTTTTTATCACACACCTCTGATACATGGCTTACGGTCTGACAAAAAACAAAATCAAATGCGCACAAAAGGTGAAGCGGGTTAGGGATTCTTTGCTGGCTTCAATAATCATGCCCACGTATTTTGCTTTTTAGTGACTTACATTCTAAGCATTTTTGCAACTACCAAGGGCGTAGCTTCAGTGGGGGGCTATTTGGGGTGGTACACCCCCTAAAATCTTTTCTGTAGTAAATAGTTGAGTATAGGGTATGCTGAGGTATCTGTTGGATTTCACCCTTGATTTTTACATGCACACACTAACAAAAACACACGCACACACACAGACACACACCTGTCTCTCTCTTGCCACTGCCTTAAAACTTGGTTAGTTTGAAAACCATTGTTTTTTTAAGTATCCCTAACAAACCGCACTCCTCTCTCCTTCCATTGTCTCTTAAGCCCCCTCGTGTCCTGCTCCTCATAATGTATTTTAACAAGATATTCCAGTGTAATTGTTGGGAAATCTGAGGCTTACACCTTCCCCAATCTTACTGACCAAGCGACGCCCCTAGCAACTACTTCAAGAAAGACCCATTAGTCTAAGTTTTAAGTACTGCAATCTCATTACAGGAGGCCAGATGTAGATAGAATACTCTTTTTGAAACCAGTCTCCTTATTTCCCATATGTGCAAATGTGGTGAAGTTGTTCTGGTCTTCTTTTCTTGGGCTGAAAAAGGGCTTAGCATCAAACTAAGGGCCTGACTTAGATCTCGGCGGAGGGGTTACTCCATCACAACGATGTCAGATATCCCGTCCGCCGAAATATAAATACCACTCTATCCTATGGGATTTATATTTTGGAGAGCGGGATATCTGTCATCATTGTGACGAGTAACCCGTTCGCTTAGATCTAAATCAGGCCACAACTGTTTATCAGTCAAGGAGGTGTAGATAAAGACAGAGGAACACATAACAAGAATAACGTTTTATTAACAGGGTTTATTTTTTGACCAACTGAGTTGTAATCAGTTTATCAGACTTGGAAGGATGAACAGCTGAGCGAGTCCTACCAGGATTCAGACCCGTGTGCTGTAGGTTATACGGAAGTCAGCAACGGAAATGTCACTCACAGAGTCATCTTACAGTTCACGGTGCTATTGCCCATCTTTGCATACTATTTCATAAAGAATAAAATATACACTGAGAGGACCATATGCTCTTTGCCAAACTTCTAGGTGGCTATCCCAAGGCTTGCTATACAGCAGTTGAAAATAAATTACACATCACCTGTTGTTTAGCAGTTCGATCTCTGTGCCCTTTTCTTTCTCAAGTTTGCTGTATGCTTCTCTGTGTCGCTTGAGCTCCTCTTCCACGGCTTGCTCTGCCCTAGTCTCTTGGTCTTTCAATAGTTCTTCGAGTTCATGAACTCTACGGAAATGATGTCACAAAGAGGCAATAAGATACATTTTTTTTATGTAGCATTGGAAAAGGTTCTAGAAACTCCAAATTATATGAAGTAGGTAGATATAATTATGTTAAAATGTACAATGAATACACACAATGAATGCTACTGGATACCAAGTACACAAAAATAAATCTATTTTCAAAATAAGCACAACCAGAAAAAACATTTTATAAGAGTTGTCTGGTGATACTTGTGTAGCTCAGAAGTGTATTTAGTGAGCTTATCTCCTGAGAAACCTTGTTTGCATACGCACGCTACACAAATGATCAAACTGATTTACTTACAAATTTCCCTGAAACTTTTACAATGATATGTCATGGAATGACAACGTAGTATTTAATTTGGCTTTTGTCCACGCAGTGGGGAGGGAGTAGGGAAAGTATCCTGGTAATCTATGCTGAGATCTTACTATCCTTTTTCACATATGTCAATGCCCGACCAGGCGTACTTTGTGATTTTTTACACTGGTATCAATGAAAAGATTTATAAAATCATTGCATGCAGGAAGGAGGAAGTTTGGCAGGCACTGACAGAGTACACTCTGCCTTTCAGGATCAAATCCAGGGCAAAGCATAACAAGGCAACAGCCGAAAGCACCACAAGACTATGGGTAAAAGCGAGGTATGTGGGTGTTAGACACCTGCCTGCCTGAGCAAGCAAAATGTGACTTCACCCACAGCGGAAAAAATCCTCAACTCACCTTCCTCCGTTTGCAGACTTTGCTTTCTTATAAGAGGTGCTTGCAATTCAGTAGCAGTGATGCGTTCCATCAGTGCTTTGAGGGAGCCACAGCTACTTAGAGCTCAGCTCTGACCAATCGAAAAACAGGCACTGTAACTGGGCCCGCTGGAACCCTCTTTCTGTCCACCACAACTGAAAAAAACTGCACCTACCCATGGAAATGTCTCTGTGTTGGGGGCCTAGCCCACATTTTATCCCGAACATATTTTGGTAAAGTCACCTTCACTACATCTATTGGTAGGTGGGTGCTGCCCACTCAAGTGTATTGTCCACCATGCTGAGAGTCTACTCAATATTTTTTACAACACTCACTTCCTAAATTGAGCCTGTGTCGAAGCACTTCCATTGTTGGTAGATAAAAGAATGAAGGCAGATGAAGACTGTCAATCTTTTTAAGTGAATCCTGTGGGAGCAGGTGTTTGCTGGACAGTATCTATGGTGGGTATTCTCGTTCACCATTGGTAGGTCAGAAATTAACATTTCACTCCAAGTGAATAACCACCTTATCTTCTTCATACACTTCACACTCTTAATGGTAGTGAGAGGTAGCTGCTAACACCCTATCAAGTGTTTTATTGCTAAAAGGTCCATGACAGTGCTATCCTGCTGATTCTAGTTATTCTTAGTCCATGAAGACTCACTTTATAAATTCGTCATTGAAAGGATCCTATTTCACGTGTGTAGTCACTTCCATAGGTATACAGACCTCGCTTCCTATATAGAGTTCTTAGTTACACTTCTTAGACGACACCCATTTTACAGCCCCACACTCGCACACTTTTTTTTTTTTGCATTAGGATCTTTTTTTTAATCCTTAATCAAAGTTTTTGCACTCTTTTGAATCCCCTTTTTTTATTTATTTTAAATAAATTTTTATTGAGTTTTTTTCCTTTTAACCCCTCCTTGAGCAGTACATGATTACAATTGTTTAACATGTCCTCCACCCCTCCCCCGCAAGTTGAGTACATACTAGAACAAAAACAAACAAAAAAAAAAGTAAAACACATTACATAGTACATGGCATTACTTTGTCCAAATTATATTAAGAAAAAACCACAAAACCCCCCCAAAAAAACACAATGTACGCTTTCTCAATAATATAAACGATTGCAAAGAGATTAGTTTGTATAATTATCCCACCGAGATCTGTATCCATTGTGTCAGTGGGTCCCAAATGTTTAGCACCATTTTCTTTCTCTTTCTGCCTTTCTTTGGGTATATGGCCTTTTCTAAATTATATACGGCCAGGAGCCTGGCCCGCCATTGTTCAAAGGCAGGGGGGGTATGGTCTAGCCATGATGTAGCCAAACATAATCTGAATACCGCTGCTGCAATAAAAATAAGTCCTTGGATTTCCCTTGGGCGGATGTCTCCATCTAGGCCAAGCATTATTTCTGCCGTTGTTATTTCGATTCGCATGTTAAAGATTTTAGATAAAAAAGTGGAGATTTCCCTACGTATAGTACCTAGTGTGACATGTTGCGAATATATGTACAATGTCTGCCTCGTACTGCTTACAGTGAGGACATTCTGTACCTTTCCCAGGCCCCCATTTGGCAATCCTGTTCGGGGTATAATATAGCTGGAAAAAGGTTTTATAATATTGGGCTTGAAGGTTGGCCGACATTAGCCATAGTTGGGATGCCATGAATGCTTTCTCACAGGTATCTTTTCCCACATCTAATTTTTTGTGCCATTTTGTTATATATTTTTGCATGTCATCGGGTATTGTGGATATAAGGTTGTTATATATACCTCCAATCTTTATTGTGCTGTTAAGAGTTATTGTGTCAATTAAGTCGATTTTTCCAAATTTTGCCGGGCCTCCCCCTTTCTTCAATAAGAAATCTCTCATTTGTAAAAATTTAAAGAAATCTGATTGATTTAATCCGAATTCTGTTTTCAGTTCATCAAATGATTTGAATCCTGTATTGGAGTAGAGATTACCACACTGGGTAATCCCTGCCCTTTGCCATCTGATCATGCATGAGTCATTAAAAATTTCTGGGAGATTGGCATTTCCCACTAACGTTGTGTAGTAAGAAAATCTCCCGATACCCATAAGCTTTCAGACGTTGTTCCAGGCTGAGTATACACCCCTTAAGGTTTTAAATCGCACTTTTTTGTAGTAGCAATTATAGGTTAATCGCCAGAGATGTGCTTGTGTTTCACTACCTAATATTAAGCCCTGCGGTGTCGGGATCGGGTCTTCGCGTTCCGGAATGTTATGCATAGTCAGTAGTGATTTGCTATACTGTAGTATAGTGGCCCACCAATATGTTTTAAAATTCGGTAGTGAGAGCCCTCCTCTTTCTTTGGGGAGTGTAGTATATTTGAGTGCCCTACGTGGTTTTTTATAATTCCATATGAACTGTGAAAATAGGTTATCTATATCTGAAAATATTTGTGAGGTGAAATCTAGACAAATGGTCCGAAAGAAATATAAGAATTTTGGGAGATATAGCATTTTGATAGCATTGCATCTCCCCACTAAGGTCAAATGAAGATTGTCAATTCTCCTGAGGTTTTTACTTGTCTGGTTTATGAGGGGTTCAAGGTTAATTTTAACTAGGTTGTCTAGGTCTGCTGTTATGTTTACACCTAGGTATATGGCGTTGGTAACTACCCGGTCGTTTTGATATGTAATCTTTTTATTGACTACTATCTGGGTTTTTCCCTGATTGAGCTTGTATCCTGAGACTTCCCCGAATTGTTTGGCGTCTTCTTCCATTGCTTTCACAGCTACATTGGGCTCTCCAGTGACTATTGCTATGTCATCAGCATAGGCTAAAATTTTGGTGCTGCCATTGATGGTTTTAATTGGGGGTATAGCCGTGTTGGATTCTAGTCTAAGAATAAAAGGAATAATGAATATAGCGAACAGTAGTGGAGAGCAGGGACACCCCTGTCTTGTCCCTCTGGTTACTCTAATACTCTCGGTCCTCTCTCCGTTAATTGAGACAACCGCTTCCGGGTTTGTGTATAACATGCGGGTAGCTTTAATGAAACGATCCCCGATACCGCACCTCGACATTGCTATCCACAGATACTGCCAGGAGACCCTGTCAAAGGCTTTCTCTGCGTCTAATAATAGTAGAGCCATTGGGTCTCCGCACACTTTTCAATTCTATATGGCAAGTGATGATGTCAGAATTTTGGCACCATTGAACTTGGGAGATTTACACAAAGTGGCAGGCGATGAAAACATTTGACAAGTTGTCAAGATAGGGAAGTCCTATTCAGGAGTAGGATGAATAAACTGGTTGCCTCTTTATGAGCTATGAAATCATTCAGGATGCCACTAACATTTAGCCTCATCTAAAGAAGATTGAGGAGTGGACTGTCTGCACCAGTGGCGGTATGTAAAATGGTGGGGCCCTCCTGCAGAAAGTGTAGAAGGCCTTTGAGTCTCCTATATTTTACAAAGACTCATTGGTCTGGAGCTAAGTGCAAACCCCTTGGAGGATTGGGGGCCCTTGCGCTGCAGGGGCTGCAGAGGCCTGTGTTACACCCCTGTGTCTGCCTGGAGCTTTTGCAACTGATTTGTACCACCTGAGGTGAAGTGGAACACTCATGTTTGAAGGTCAGCAACTCAAAGATTAAAACACTATGCTGTGGCTGCTCAATAGTCAGCTATGCTTAAAACTAATCTTCTGTAATCCAACCTCCAGGTTAACTGCATTAAATGAAACACCTAAATCCTGTTTTCAAATGCCACTGATAAGTGAGTGATCTGTGAATCAGGGTGGAAGCAGCGAATGGTGTAACACTATGTGCTCTTGCAGGAGAGTAAAAAACGTTGTACACGACAGCCTAATACAAGGACATCTGAGGGGCCAGTTACATCCACACAAAGAACATCGGAAAAAAGCTGCAGATCCATTTAATGGGAGAGAGTGTTGTCAGCTAATGAATACCAGGGAAACATGACAAGTTTGTAAAGATTATTGATGAATTAAACTATGAATGCTCAGAACCCACGGGCTAAAATCCTGAAGTGAATGTCACTGCAACAGTGGTGAGCGAGAAAGGACTGCATCAGGATTCAGAAATGGAAATCCACATACATGCTGGTGGGTGTACCAGAAAGTAAAACAAGCATTGCCAAACGCAATAGATCGTGCCTTTGGAACCTACTAACTATGCCAACAGTTTCAGTCATGCCATACAGCATGGCTAAAAAAAGAGAGAAAAAAGGCCTATGGCGTAGCCGGATGCGTCATTTTGTGGGTACATGCATGCTTGCTCCAAGCATCAGGTCATTTCTTTTGCTTTTTTGTTTACCCATCCACATTGGATCGGTAAACAAAAATAGAAAAACCAACAGAAAAAAAAATCTTTTTTATGTCTCTTATCGCCATTGCTTAGATAACTTTTGTACAGCTGCCAAATTATTGCACGCTTCACAATTGATTTTAACCTGGCACCTAGTGCTGATGCATTGAAAAGCTTTACTTCAACATGAAACTTGAGGTTGGAATGAGTCATCTTAATGCTTCAGCCGTATATCAAGGAATTAATTAATGTTCATATTTTTACACAATGAATTCTTTGGAAACGCAAGTATTTAGTACAAATGGATAAAAAAAGATATGGAAATTGTTACCTGTGTACTAACTGCGTGTTTTCATGTTTCAATTTGCTCTTCACATCTCCGTTTGTCAGGCTATCATTTTCTAGTTCAGTAACCTTCTTTTCTAAGTTGCTCACCTGCAACAGAGCGGAAATCAAGCACAGTTGTAAGATTATTTCTTGTTTTGAAACACTAGAATGCAGGTGGGGCTATAGGATATTAATGACACAATGTGATCCTTCGAGCAAATAGAGGCAGAGGCATACGCAGAAGCCCCTTGCTTTACCTAGATGTTTCCTGCAGACAAGCCTAAAGGCTATCCTTGTAAATTTCATTGGCAGATAAAGAAAATAACAGTTCACCGCTTAAGATTCAAAATCAGTGACCACCGTTTCTTTGGTACCGGCTATACTACATGAAGCAAATCAGCAATGAATTGAATTCCTGATTTACCTATAAAACCCACACACTAGTTTTGAAGTTTGCCTTTTCAAAGCACATCTTTCTCATCTTCGAGTGCAAAGCTACTGAGATTAGATCATTTTTCTAACTATAGAAACTTAGGACATGATATCCTGCTGCACTTGTAAAAAGGTGGATGGGAAATCCATCATGCTTGTGGTTGAGTTCCAATCTGACAAACTCTAAATCAGGCTTTTATTGAAAGTTTGGTACTCTGTCAATATGTGACAGATACCCTGTCTGTCATGCTATAATTAACATAAGCTATAATGCAGTTGTAAAACTATGGACAGGAAATCTGCCACGTTTGTGATGGAGTATCCTGTTTGGCAAGCACTAATTAAGGCCTCTTGCATTCCCAGGACTCGTATACTCCTGTTAGATGCAAGGTTCTATGGCGCTGTGTACAGCCACAGGCTGCAGTTTCGATCCCTTCCAACCTCCCATGCCACAGGAATCAATGTTTCAAAGGGTTAACTACAGTCCTTATAGTGAGATAACTGCAGGCCATCAAATTGTGGATAACAAAAGCAACAATAATCTCACCCATGGGACTTCAATTCACTAATGATACACTGAAAAGATTTTTTTTTAAGTTGCAGCATTCCTCTTCACAGAAGATAAAAAAACGAAGAAATAAATATGCAATCATGGATAGAGAAAATGAACTGCTTTTCTTTAAAGTCCATGTCAATGGATAAAAACATAATAGATAATATCTCAAATTAGGAAATTAATCTCTGCGCGTCAGAAATGCCACGATCCATGATAACAAGTTAACTTTTTAATATTTTGAAAGAGACGTGCTTTCAAAATTCATAAAATCTGGTTGAAGCAGATCCCTGGATCTTTATTTAGTTACCTTGTACTTAAATAGTAACTATTAAATATGAATAACGTATGGAGCTACGCACACAGTTTGTTCGTAAAACACTTTTAGTAGTGTGCTAGTACATTGTTTGCAAAGTAAAGGCCTCACCTTCTCTGTTATGTCAGTGTCGCAAGAGTCTATACTATCTCTGAACAGGTCTTCTGTACTGCCATTGCTGCTGCTGAAATTGCTATTGTGAAAAAGTTGTCTGTAAAAAACAAAAAGACAATTATGATAGCTTGAATACGAGAAACCATCAACAAAAATATAAAAATTTACAAATTATGAAGTAGAAGTTGCACACAGCTATAAATCAACCAGTTATTCTACTGTCTTTCTACTCCAAGTGATGACCCTGGTCCTCCTAGTTGTAAAGTTTTACACACTACATTTTGCTGGTCTCTCTGTCCACAGATCCTTTCCTCTACTTACTACTTAAGAACGCGCCCCCTCGCTGCAAACTACATACAATGGAGTGATTTAACAGACCCTCCTTAATTTGTAGCACAGATGGCATTTTAAGATCACTGTTTAAATAAGGAAAGTCAAAATCCCACTAGGTAGTTAGTGTCATTACAAGGGGCCTGACAATGTTGGTTACTACATATAGCAGAGAATGCCTTAAATACAACACCTTTTTTACAAGCTTCCACATCTCATCTGGAACATTTAAAATGTTGACAGGTATGAACAATGCAGAACTTAAAACAGACAATCCGATATCCAGCAAACATTAATTTATTATTACTTGAGAATGGTCCAACACATTAACAAAAGGATGCATTTTTTAGTTACTGGTGAACTCTCAAGAAGGAACATTTAAAACACAAATAAAAAAATTATAAGAAAAAATATTTTTAAAAATCCATATGCATTTCACAAGACCTTCATGCTGAAAATATTTTTGGGATCCTTTCTCGTTTTAAGGATTTTTTTTGTGGAGATTACTTATTGGAAGGCATTTTTAAGGCATGTGTATTTCCAACAATTCTTTACTCGGTCCACCACTTTGCATGAGTGTGGAACTTCTCCATCCATCTCTGAGCAACAATCATTGTAGCCATTATGGCAGATGTAAATACAAGGTATGAACACCAATCACCCCAATGTGTCCATAATCCCAAAATGTTAATATGTCGATATGACATAATATCGCTTAAAAACACACAATGCCAATTTTTGACGGGGGGGCAGGCATGCCATAAACATAGACATCCTTTCTACTCATTAGTGCTATTGCCTAGAGTGTGTAATCGTTTTATAAGATTTTATTATACTTCCTATGAAACCTCTCCAAACCTATAGAATTATCAGCAGACCAGTCATTCAAGTTTGCAGTGGAGCGCCCAACAAAAATTCTAGCAAAGTTATGGTTGCTCCCAACTGGTTTGAAGAGCACAGGGGCAGCACCAGGAGCCTGATGAGAGGGCAAGAGTCATAGGAGTCCGTTAGCCCAAAGAACTACCATTGGAGGGGGCAGGGGCATAGTTGTGAATAGCACAGGAAGTGCAGTGGCACAAGTGCCTAGAGCTGTGAGAGCCCATGTGTATCTCAATTATGGGTTTCACTATCTTACTAAGGTGCATGGGCCTTCTCCTAGCTTGCATTAGGGTCAATAGCACATTTAATATGGCACAGTTCCTGGAGGCAACAAGGGGTTCACTAGGCACTGTTCATGCAGCATGGCCAAGATCAGGGACAAAGCAGGAGTAACAACAGTGATGGCAGTGACACTCTTCCCCTTGGCCTTGAGTGGTGCAAACATCTAGGTATTTCCTCCAACACAGCACTAAGGTGACCGAAGGTCCTGAAGGAAACAATACCTCACAATGGCTCTCACAGCTGTGCTAGTGGGCACCTTTCTTCAGACAGGCTTTTCACTGTTGGGCGCGGTCAGGAACCCTCTCTGAAAGTAGGTAAAGCTCTGCTCCTTGCAAGGAAGTCCAGCAGTTTTTCCAGCAGGGTACTCCGGTTCTGGAAGGGGTGGTAGGCAGGGAAACTCTATCTATCCCTGGAACGCAGTCCTTCTCCTGTGTACTAGTATACGGTTGTATGTCTTAACACCGTATGGGTTTACAATACACGTTTTCAGCATACATTAATTACCACATAATGCCTTTACCACTCATTGACATTACCATGCATGCCTTTACAATGCAAGGTAAGTATACATTTAAGTGAATATATATATATATATATATATATATATATACACATATATATACACACACACATATATATATATATACACACACATTTATGTACACACATACGTATACTATATATATATATATATATATATATATATATATATATATATATATATTGTAATCCAAAGTGCCCTGAAGCGTTTAGAAGGTCACACAACAGCGTCTCGCTATGCAGCTCCTAAATGCAGCCTGCCTTTGCTGCTTACATAATTTGCAGTTGCCAACGCGTTTCGAGGAACAACCTCTTCTTCTCGGGCTGCCAGTGATGAAAGCAATTGAGCCTCACACTCTTTTTTTCTTAACAGCTTTATTTAATTTACGTCCCTGCCCCCAGTGGGCGTGTGCTCAATGGAAGTCTCTGGTGTATGCTGGGATATATAGTTCATTCGTGCGAGCATTAATGTTCTTATTTAAGTAAATTCAATTTTTCATTACTCATTTCATGGCACATTTCAATCCTATAGTAGGTTAGAAGCATTTTCGGCAGACGTTCTCAGCATATTCAGGCGCTGTGCTAATGCAGTTTAGATTAGTGCCAAACCACAGCCTCACCCTTCTGGTATTCGGACTAAGCCTCCAGTTTTCGCGGTGATGGTGCTCCTTCTCACGGCCAGGCTGCCGTGTCAATGTTTTGTAATCCAAAGTGCCCTGAAGCGTTTAGAAGGTCACACAACAGCGTCTCGCTATGCAGCTCCTAAATGCAGCCTGCCTTTGCTGCTTACATAATTTGCAGTTGCCAACGCGTTTCGAGGAACAACCTCTTCTTCTCGGGCTGCCAGTGATGAAAGCAATTGAGCCTCGCACTCTTTTTTTCTTAACAGCTTTATTTAATTTACGTCCCTGCCCCCAGTGGGCGTGTGCTCAATGGAAGTCTCTGGTGTATGCTGGGATATATAGTTCATTCGTGCGAGCATTAATGTTCTTATTTAAGTAAATTCAATTTTTCATTACTCATTTCATGGCACATTTCAATCCTATAGTAGGTTAGAAGCATTTTCGGCAGACGTTCTCAGCATATTCAGGCGCTGTGCTAATGCAGT
The DNA here is from genome assembly GCF_964261635.1 of Lissotriton helveticus. Taxonomy (NCBI): domain Eukaryota; kingdom Metazoa; phylum Chordata; class Amphibia; order Caudata; family Salamandridae; genus Lissotriton; species Lissotriton helveticus. Next base: position 1,208,436,006 of record NC_136068.1, read on the forward strand.
TTAGATTAGTGCCAAACCACAGCCTCACCCTTCTGGTATTCGGACTAAGCCTCCAGTTTTTTGTGACCTTCTAAACGCTTCAGGGCACTTTGGATTACAATATATATATATATATCAAACTCCAACTTTCCACTTAGTGCCTCCTGCACGGAAAAGTTCGTGGACAACCCAAATCAGCACTCAAGGCAAAGATATAAAGTACGCTTCTTTTTATTGCATAAGGTGGGTAAAAGTCATCAGACGCGTTTCGGGCACGTCCGTGCCCTTGCTCACTTGCCCTTTACATTGTGGAAACCCACATTTTTTTTATTACTTTTACCATCCAATAGTCCTACCCAAAGTTAAACCCTAAAAACACCCTTGCCACCCAATACCCCTATCCACCTCTATACCCTAAAAACAGGAAACAACATTTACAATGCAGTCATTAAATCCCACTACATTTACAATGCAGTCATTACATTGCAACATCCTTTACAACACATGTCACTACAATGCAGCCATTACATTGTATGTCACTACAACGCATGACACTACAACGCATGTCACTACAACGCAGGCATTACATTGCATGTCATTACAACGCATACCATTACAACGTATAGTACCCCTACACTAGCAAACACTTACCCTACTGTTGCACCACCTGGAGTTAGATTAGTAATGTTTACCCCAAAACTATCCAACACTTACCCTATTGTTGCACCCCCAGAGTTAGAATAATAATGTTTACCCCTACACTATCCAACACGTACCTTAAATGTAATGTAATGGTATGCTGTGTAATGGTATGATGATGCGATGTAATGGACTGCGTTGTAAATGTAGTTTAAAAAAATTTGTTGTAGTGGTATGCGATGTAAATGTATGCATTGTAAAGGATGTTGCGGTGTAAAATTGCATTGTAAAGGCATGCGTTGTAAATGTATGCGTTGAAACGTCATACATTCCTAAAAACACTCTTTCCACCAATTACCCTTCCCACTCCAAAACCCTAAAACCGACTTACCACCCCAATAACCCTACCCATCCCATAACCTTAAAAACAGCCTTAGCATCCTATACCCTTACACTCCTTAACTCTGAGCACACCCTTACCACACAATACCTTTACCCACCCGTAAACCCTAAAAAAACAGCCCACCCACCCCATAACCTTAACCATCCCTAAACCTTAAAAACATCCTTAGCATCCAATACCTTTACTCAGCTATAAACCCTAAAAACAACCTGCCCACCCAATAGCCCTACCCACCCCTAAACCCCCAAAACACCATTAGCAACCAATACCCTTACCCATCCCTGAACCCTACAATCACCCTCACCACAAAATACCCTCACCCACTCCGAAAACCCTAAAAACACTCTTACCACCCAATACCTTTACTCACCTCTAAACCCTATAAATACTCTGAACACCAAATGCCCCTATCTACACCTAAACCCTAAAATCAACCTTATTATTCACTACCCCTAGGTGTGTGTGTGTGTATAGGTGTGTTTCTATACATAGATGTATACGCACACACTTTCCTTATATATACTTACCTTGCAATGGAAAGGCATGCATTGTAAAAGCATATTCTTAATAAAGGCTTGTGTTGTAAAGGCAATGTGTGGTAAAGGCATCCCCCGGAAGCCTAACTCGTGGCCGGTGTCTTCAGATTCTTTTCTATTTTTTTCTAACCATTAGTGCTCTGTATGACTGTTCTCTGTTTACTTAAATCATGTCGTTTTCTGGGGAGGTGGGTGGGTCACCTGTGAATACAGAAATCTCTTCAAGCTGCAAAACTACTCCTACCAGTAAGTAACATTTTTATTTTGCAGCATGAATCTTTTCTGGATTCACATGCTGTACATCGATATTGTAGCTATTTTCTTCACTGTGGCGGCTGGGTTGAACATGAGGATGAATTTGTAAGCAGATGTTTCAGAACGTTTTGTCCTACCTATGCCTCTCTGTTTACTTGATTGTCAATGAAATAGTGTTTTGTCATCGTGTGTATTGATGACCATGTGGCAGCAATGCAAATATTGGTTAATGGAGCGTTAGCTAGAAGAACGATTGTAGCTCCTTTCTTTTTATTTTTTTCTTTTATTTTTATTGGTATTTACAGATTACATACATATAAACATAGAACATACAAATAGAGTTCTTTGGAGGATCATGTAGGGCAATAGCGATGAGCGTGACGGACTGTCTTTGTTCGCCCAAGTCGACTGGCTAACAAGTAATATGTAACACATAATCTGTTGCGTTTGGCGGGTTTCTAGTTAGAACATAAAACAAAGTGGTGGTGGTTGTTTTGTGACAGAACCTCTGGACCGGTCTTGGGTGTAGGTAGAGCCAGAACCGGGTTGTACCTGGTCTATGGTGGTTTGTAGGAGTCTATGAATTTGTCCAGTTTCGACCACATCTCTCTGTTGGGGTGTCTCCAGGGTGTGTGTCTGAGAGTGGTGTAGTCTGCTCCTCTGAGGAAGATCACCCAGTTCAGCCACCCTTTGAATGTGGCCTTGGAGGTGTCCTTCCAGCTGGTTAGCACCATCTTTGTTGCAGATGTAAGGAGGAAGTCAAGGAGGTGTCTTTCTTCTTGAGTGGCCATGTCTGATGTGATATGTGCTGTGATTATTGTGGCAAATGTTTCCTTTATGCTGCAGTTTAATGTCCTGTTTGTGAAGTATAGCGCCTGTTTCCAGAAGTTTTTGACTTTCGTGCAGCGATAGATGAGGTGTTCTAGGTCCCCTCTTTCTACCCCGCAGTTCCAGCAGGTATCGTTCTCTTTTAGACCTATCGCGGCCAGCCGTGCCGGTGCCCAATAAGCTTGGTGGAGTAGCCAGAATTTAGTCTGTGCTAGCACTGGGGATATCATATTTTTCGATGGGGACGCCCACAGTGTTTGTAGTTCCTGTTCTGTGAGTTTGGACCCTATCTGGTTTTCCTAGTAGGTCGTGTTTTTAGCATTAAGTTTGGTTGAGGCAGGTCGGAATAGTTTGTATAGAAGTTAGACTTGGTGCCCTGTCTTGTTTATGGTTTCCATAAACTGGAAGATAGATGGGGCCTGTCTGTGTAGTTTCGACTTTGCTAGGGCTGTTTTGATAGCTAGGAAGCTGTAAAGTTCTATATCGGGAAGGTTATGCTTTGTTGAAGGTGTATGGCTTCCCATCTGCTTCCAACTGAGCTGGGTACAGAATTCCTAGCTTCCTCCATGTATCTATCTCTAGTGTTTTCCGTTTGTATTTAATCTTGGGGTTAGACCAGAGTATTTCCCACTGCGAGTTCTTGATGCTAATTTTTAGTTTACGATCAACTTTGAGTAGCGCGTGTCTTGTGATCTTTAGGATCGGATTGTTGCTAAGTGCTTGCTTGTAACATGTGAGCAGTGAGAGTGGCTCTGTGTTGTTCAGAATGGCTTTCTTTATGTGTAGCCATGTAGGCATGTACTGTTGTGGTGGGAGCAGCCAATGTATCCTTGCAATGGCACCCTTTGTAACTGGTTGTCTCACATTGTTATTTGCAAATGATACGAAGAGTTGTTTTCCCTTTCTGATGTTCTTTAGCTTTTCTATATAATATATTATCACCCTGCTGGCATCCAGAATTTGTAACGCTTTCTCTGTGCTTGAGTATTTGGGTTTTGGAACAAAACTTGGAATGTGAATGGTTTGATTAATGTGGAATCGTGATATGATTCTCAGAAGGAATCGTTGGTTAGTTCTTATGACTACCCTGTCTTCATGTTTTTGAGGATATGGCTCTTGTTTGGTGAGTGCCTGTAAATTTGCTTGCTCTGCGTAGTGAAGTCACAGGTGTTAGAAATGCTGTATTTAGCATGATGAATTGTAAAGTTGTTTTATAGATTGGTTCAAATGGTTCCTTAAATAACTGTGTGAGTACCACATTCAGATTCCATGTGGGTGTTGGTGGGCTCCTAGGTGATGCTACTCTTTTAGCCCCTTCTAGAAATCTTTTGATTATTGTTACGCTGAACAAACTTCTTCCTATATAGCACCTTGTGTAAGCTAATAATGCTGCTAAATGTACTTTTAGCGAAGCATAAGTTAGGCCTTGTAACAGATGTGTTCAATTTCAGATCACTGTGGGTTCCCTTGATGTTTTTTGAAGTAGATTATTTCTTTGACACCAATATGTGAATCTTTCCTATTTTGCTGTGTATAATTTTCTAGTTGTTGCCTTCCTTGCTTCTCTAAGGGCTACCATTAATGTTTCAGGTAGTCCTAAATTACCAAATTCTATGTCTTCAGGAACTATGCTGCTAGACTTAATGTGTTTAGACCTGGATGAAGTACTCTTCCTCTGGAGAGCAGGTCTTGTAACATTGACAGCCTTTCCATGTCTGTTGTCATCTTCATTAGGTCTGAGAACCAAGCTAGTTTAGCCCACTGAGGGGCTGAGCATGAGTGTCATCTTTGACTGTCTGCACTTGTTTATCAATCTTGAAAGAAGTGGTATCGGGGGAATAGCGTACGCAAATTTCCCTGACCAATTTATCAACAGCTCATTCCCTATGCAAATAACTGGCATTTTGGGCTTTGTGGTGTTGCAAACTAATTTATTTTTGGGAGTTCTCCACCTTTTGAAGACAGTCTCCAATATTGTTTGGTTCAGTTCGCACTCGTGTGAGACAGAAGCTTGTTTGCTCAGTTTGTCTGCTAACACATTGTCTACTCCTGGTAGATGTATCACCATTATTGTTATCTGTCTCTGACTGGTCCAGCTCCATATTTGCTGTGCAATTTTTGACAGGGAAAAAGACTTTGTTCCCCTTTGTTTATTGGGTTAAAACATTACTGTTGTATCGTCCATTTGAATTTGTATTGATTTGTCCCACAATTGCTGTTGACGGCTTGTAAGGATAGGAACACAGATGTTAACGCCAGTAGGTTTATATGTTGTACTGATCCTGACGACTCAATGCTCCTCTCACATTAAGTTTCCCCATCTGATATGTGAAGCGTCTGTGGTAATGTTCACTGTTGGAGCTGTAGTCATAAATGGTCTTCCTGTTGTAACATTTGTCTTGTTCCACCAACTCGTTTCCTCTTGTATTTTTTGTGTCCCAACCACTAGATCTTCCCAGCTCTCGGTTGCTTGTGACCATTGTCTCTGTATCCATTCTTGGATTGGTCTCATGTGTAGTCTTGCATGTGGTATTATGGGTATGCATGAGATCATCATTCCTATTAATTTCCCAACATTCCTCACTGTCAGAGACTGGTCTTTGTGGCATTGGAGAGCTTTTTGCGTTATAGCTTGTATTCTCTTCTTGCACTGCAATGCTATTCTCTGAACTGTGTTTATCTTTGCTCCTGAGAAAAGTTTCTGTTGTTACTGGTGTTGGTGAAGACTTTTGCAGATTCCAATACTGGAGGAAGTTTCTTATTCTTACCCCCACTGGTGTTGTGTGGCTGGAAGTCCAACTTTAAAGAGTGATGTTGGTGTTGTTGCCGTCCCTCTTGAGGTTTCTTCCTCTTGTTCGACTACAAAAGGAGTGCCTTTGTGTTGTTTGGAATTGCCACTGATGTGATGCAGACTGCGGCTGGCCCCCATTGATTTCACGTTATCGTTGTCTTTTTTTACTTTGTTGCAGAGTGTCGTCTTCTGCTTTTCAAAACAAATGTTCCCCCTAGAACGGGCTGTTGAAGATTTTGGCCTGTACTTTATTCTTGAATCCTGATGTTCTTAGCCATGCATGGTTCCTTAATGTTGTACCTGTCACCCAATGTTTTGCAGCTGGTTCTGCAGCATCTAGTGCTGACTTTAGGCATATGTTTGCAATACCTTTTCCCTCTTCAGCTACTGCTTTTGCTCTTTTCTGATGTTGCTCAGGCAGGTGTTTCATTAGCTCTGCCACCTCTTCCCAGTTCTGATGGGCAGATCTATTTAGCACAGCGTATGAGTTTGCTATTCGCCAGTGTGTGGCAACTCCTCTTGTAATTTCTAGTGGGCGAACAGAAGTAGTTGGGATATTTGCTCTCTTCCGGCCTGTGGCTACAAGGATTGAGTCTGCCGCTACACTGCCCTGGATGTATGCTAGGACTTTGGAGGAGTGCTTACACTTTTTCTCCACCTTAGGAGTCACTGCCCTGTTGGCTGCTGGCTCCTTAAAAGCTTCTCTAACTTCATCCATGATGCTTGGGAGCATTGGGAAAAAACGGAGATGGAGATGTACTAGTGTCTCCAGTAAGAACAGGTCTGTGCCTTCTCTTCATCCAGCAGCACCCAGCATCTCTCAGCTGCTTTTTTGACCAGTTGGTTATGCATGCTGACATCATCTGTGGGTGATCGCCTCGAGGAGCAGGTATCAATGGCTTCCTCGGGGGAGGTCTGCCCTGAGATCCTGCCATTGGTCTTCGACACCCTCTGATTACTCAACGTCTTTATATAAACTATGTCCTTCTGTGTCCTCTTCTTCATAAAAGAGCTCTTGTTTCTCTTCTTCCTGAGGCTCAGGTGTGAGGGGTGGTTCTAGTTCTCCCATTCCCTTCCCTTATAGGTTTCAATGGAATCCTGACAGCCTGAAATGAAGCATCAAATTACTTTTTTTTCTGTAATATGGCTGCCATTTCAGCTTTGAGCGTTCTTTTCTTGCACTCTACCTCAAGTACATGTTTCTCGGCGTTGAGGGTAGGTGGTGCTCTTTTTTTTCATGGAAGATGCACCTGTTATTGTCTTCTTTTTTTTTCTCTGATTTGTTCTTCTTTCGACGTCAACGTTTGTTCTGCACCTTTCCCACCTGCGGTATCCTTTGGAGGGTTCCGAGGGGATCTTTGTGCTTTGTCTTGCCTTCGGTCGGCGAGATATTCAGAGCCGAAGCTGGCTTTTGTTTCCGGGAGTCTGTTTTGACTTGACCACCATTATGTTTCTCTGTTACCTGTCCATATTTTTTTTCGGTCCTCTTTGTTCTTTTTAGATGACGATTATGTTTTTTTCGATGTCAGAGACTTCTCCTTACGCTTCTTCAGCAGTGTTATCTTTCTCCTCACTGGACAACCCCAAGTCTCTGAGTGAGGTAGTGTCCTTTTGGCTCTGCATAGCGTAGTGTGCACACCTTTGTTTGAATTCAGTGTCCTCACCTTAAACTCCGCACAGGCCTTGCCGGATTACGAGTCCCAAGGTAAGCATAGATGCGCAAACTTGTAGCAGCACTTTGGGCAGAAATGGAACGGAGTGTTCTCCATTTCACAATAAGCAGGGGTCCCCCTACTCACCGTCTCTCTTGATGACAAAAAACTCTATCTACTTTGGTTTTTGCTTGAAGTTCGCAGATATCACTTCCTTCAGTTTTCCAGAGTTTCACTTCACCTCCCTTCCCTTGGATGGAAAAACGTCATTGTTTCTTCTTAATTCTCCAGTATCTTGGAGATCTTCTCAATGCTTCCAGACCCAAAGTTGGAAAAAAGAATCAAAAGATGGCGACCAAGAATGGAGCTTCCGGGAGACCATTTGACTTCAGATGAGGTTGGAACATGCAACAAATGGTGGGGAGCGTCGACGGCCAACAAAAGAAAGAACAAGCATTAGAAATGCAATCGGGCTCGGATTTATTTGAGTTTGAGCTAATGGCATTATAAATGCCAATGTATTGTTGCTATGTGTTGTGGAGTGTGTTCATGTGGTGTGTACTGCCAGTGATCTCCTTGTGAGTGTGAGAATATTGCACCGTTAATGCCTGTGATGTCCTTCTTGTGAGTGTGAGAAGCTTGCACCTCTGCTGGCATGTCTCCTTGTGAGTGTAAGAACTTTGCACTGGTGCTGCCTGTGATGTCCTTCTTGTGAGTGTAAGAAGCTTGCACTGCTGCTGCCTGTGATGTCGTTCTTGTGAGTGTGAGAAGCTTGCACCGCTGCTGCCTGTGATGTCGTTCTTGTGAGTGGGAGAAGATTGCACCTCAGCTGCCTGTGGTCTCCTTGTGAGTGTAAGAAGCTTGCACAGCTGCTGCCTGTGATGTCCTACTCACTACTCTACTCTGCACTCACTACTCTACTCACTACTCTACTCACTACTCTACTCTGCACTCACTACTCACTACTCTACTCTGCACTCACTACTCACTACTCTACTCTGCACTCACTACTCACTACTCTACTCACTACTCTGCACTCACTAGTCTGCACTCACTAGTCTGCACTCACTAGTCTGCACTCACTACTCTACTCACTACTCTGCACTTACTACTCACTACTCTACTCACTACTCTGCACTTACTACTAACTACTCTACTCACTACTCTACTCACTACTCACTACTCACTACTCACTACTCACTACTCTACTCACTACTCTACTCACTACTCACTACTCTGCACTCACTACTCTGCACTCACTACTCACTACTCTGCACTCACTACTCACTACTCTACTCACTACTCACTACTCTACTCACTACTCACTACTCTACTCACTACTCACTACTCTACTCACTACTCACTACTCTGCACTCACTACTCACTACTCTGCACTCACTACTCTACTCACTACTCTACTCACTACTCTACTCACTACTCTACTCACTACTCACTACTCTACTCACTACTCTAGTCACTACTCACTACTCTGCACTCACTACTCACCACTCTACTCACTACTCTACTCACTACTCTACTCACTACTCTACTCACTACTCACTACTCACTACTCTGCACTCACTACTCCCTACTCTACTCACTACTCTACTCACTACTCTACTCACTACTCTACTCACTACTCTGCACTCACTACTCACTACTCTCCACTCACTACTCTACTCACTACTTTCTACTCACTACTCACCTCACTACTCACTTCTGCACTCACTACTTTACTCACTACTCTACTCACCTCACTACTTTACTCACTACTCTACTCACTACTGACTACTCTACTCACTACTCTGCACTCACTACTCACTACTCTACTCACTACTCTACTCACTTCTCTACTCACTTCTCTACTCACTACTCTGCACTCACTACTCTACTCACTACTCTGCACTCACTACTCTACTCACTACTCTGCACTCACTACTCTGCACTCACTACTCTGCACTCACTACTCTGCACTCACTACTCTGCACTCACTACTCTGCACTCACTACTCTGCACTCACTACTCTGCACTCACTACTCTGCACTCACTACTCTGCACTCACTACTCTGCACTCACTACTCTGCACTCACTACTCTGCACTCACTACTCTGCACTCACTACTCTGCACTCACTACTCTACTCACTACTCTACTCACTACTCTGCACTCACTACTCTACTCACTACTCTACTCACTACTCTACTCACTACTCTACTCTACTCACTACTCTACTCACTACTCAGCACTCACTACTCACTACTCTACTCACTACTCTGCACTCACTACTCACTACTCTGCACTCACTACTCAGTACTCTGCACTCACTACTCAGTACTCACTACTCAGTACTTTTACCGACACGGGAAAATGGGAAGCGACAAACAATATCTTTTATTGTCGAAATGAATATTTCTTCCCAAAATGAAGGCCTCCAAGTGCCGAATGTGGCGTAAAGGCGCCGGCTGATGTGTGGGGAGCGTTAAACCAGCGGTGTTTTCAGTGGTTCAGCTGTGGAGATAATTTTAAGTGTATCCTCAACCCACTTTCGTGTTCTCGGACAAACCGTGGTAATTTGTGACTTATTCACGTTGAACATGGATGAAAATTGTTTTGGGACACGCATTTGCCCGAGGGCTTGGCCCGACTCTGCAATGCGTCCTCGAAGTGTAAATATTTATTTTATTTTATGCGATTTTCTAAAGCGCGAACATTACCCGAAGGTGTCAGAGCGTCCACATCCAGTTTCATTCTACTGCTTAATGACGCTGGGTGTCATCAAATGCTGGAAGCTGCGTTCCTAGTGAATTCACATTTGTTTAAACGAGTCAAAAAGTCGGAGTAAAGTGCAGAGCGCTGCACAATACAGCCTAATGGTGCGAATACATAAAACTCATCGTAAATGCTATAATGGCCCTGCAGGGGCCATCCACCCCTCAAAATCTCGCTGGCATCACTGCCCACCGCTACATTTCTGTTATTTGAGGGACTATTTCCACTTCCTTCTTTCGAGATATTTAGTAAATAAACACAGATGCTAAATAAATGCATGCTTTGCCGCGTGCATAGGGTGTACGTAGTTCGTGGCAGTCTGGAAATGCCCCCTTGGCCCCTGTAATGTTCCGTGGTCTGGTGACCTCCGAGGGTCGTTCGTCTTTCCGCGTTCACGTCAAATAAAGCTCCCGGCTTCAAAAACTAGGGAGACGCTGCTGACCGCCGGGGGATCGATGGGAAACAAAGGGCAGATTAATAGAAAACCGCGGCCTCTTTCGCAGTCATAAAATCATAAACAAATCATTAAAAAAAGCGACGACGCACCCGCGCCGCTGATGGATGGGCGCCGTCTCTTTACGCTTGCTTTGCACTTTGTTCGGACGCATTAGTGTTGCGGAATCTGTGTACACTGTGTATAAATTACACCGCGGGATAAAGTAATTTACCGGCCCTATAAATACGCCCTTGTTTAGCTACTCTGTTAAAGGGCCCGGGGTGCCAGGGGGAAAAAAAAGCACGCACTTGAAAAAATAAAAACAAGTATAGTGCCTCGTTGTTAGTTTACGGTTTTGTCATGAGTTATAGCATTTTTTTGTTTTCTTTCATTGTCTCTCTGTTGTTGCCTTTATGGTGTCTTGTTTGTACTTTTGTAATTTTTGTTACTGGTTCTTAAAGCTCGGCTTACGGCACTATAATTGAACATTATAAATAAAAATAAACTCAATTCTTAACAATTTGTTGCCTGAGAGTCAAACTACCATTTCCCAGTCAGAAACCTCTGAGGTATTTAAGTGACTTTTAGAAAAATGTCTGATGCTCTGAAGAACCGACGCCAGCAGGGTGAACGTGTATCCCCCCTCACCCCCTCCCCCTTCCACACGTGACGGGTGCAACAATAACACTCATGGTTCGTCAGCAATTTAAATTTCTCATCTCAGTGTTACGCATTTCGTCTACTTTCAATGGAGGAAAGGCTGACACACCGCACTGCTGTGATCACGGAACCAGCAGGTATCTGCAGTGATGACTCAACCCTCTGAGCTGTCTTGCCAGCTAAAAGGTTAATTTTCTCACTCATTCCTGCCACAGAGAAGACCCCCTGTGGAGTTTTTGACATTTTAAATGTAAAAGATGTTGACTGAAAGAGTAGGCAAATAAGTGGCCTGCCTACTGTGCCTGGCCGAAGGTGGACCGCTTCTGGGCGCTACTCCGTAGATTAATGCTCTAAAAAGGTGACACAACTTCGGCACTGAAATCGTAAGAGCGAGGCTCACCACACCTAGTCAGTGTGCATCAGACTCGGTTCGATAAAGAACAGCGTTGTGCTGCGTCATGTTATGGTGATAAAGGACTATATTATGTATAAAAAAAAAACACCATTGCTCTGAGGACCTGGACACGTTGGAATTGTAGACAAGCAGAAAAAAGGCACAGAAGAGGATGGCCCACCAAAAAACGGCCTATCGGATGTTTGTTTACACGCCATGATCATTCAACTCAGCCTCTCAGCTGAGTCTACCCACAGTATTAATCGGAAACATCCTTCCTGTGATTACCATGCTGTCTCTTGGCAGTCGGTTGGCAGTGATATCCCAGCGCCAAGAAGCCTTCTTGGTGCTATACGTCGCTTTTAACAAGCTGCTCTAATCGCACTGCTCTCCACTGGGTCTGAGGCTGCGAGCGGTCACTCGCGCCCACGAGACAAGGTGTCAAATGTTGACGTGTTCGATTCGGTGGTGTATGTGACCCTACACGCCCCTTCACGCCCACCAAGGCGCTTCCTGCCCGGAGACTCAACTAATACTGCCCTAGTCACAGAGACGGGATCCTCAGCCGCCTGTCGTGACGTGGGAACGGGGGTCAGACGGCATGCTGTCAGAAGAGAATGAGCAAACATTGTGTGATTGAATGTTTTCTATATTCACAAACAAGGCGAGAGGGGAGTCTAAAAATATAAACAAAAAGAGTAAACACCTCAAGAAAAAGTGTAAGGAAATCGGGAGGGAAAAGGAAAAGATAAAACAAAACAAAATCTTCCTTTGTATGATGAACCACGTCTGAAGCCAATCAGCCCAGGCTGTAAATATTCAACATTCCTGCGCGTCAGCCAGACCGGGAGACTTAAATGTTAAACGCGCGCATGATACATGCAATGCAATGGTGAACGCGCTCGCACCATCTGGATTGCATTACACGGGCACTCTGACAGCTCCTAATTAAGATTAATCACTCTGCCGTGCTCGTTCTCGCACAGAATATGCCATACAACTGCAATAAATGACGGACGAAATGTAAATATACCCTATCACGTCAAGCCTACTAAATAGACAGCACAGCGAAGACGAATCACTAGGCAGATGCCAGAAAAAACGCCGACGCGCACTAAAGAATCTAAAGAATGTGCCAGCCAGACCCCTTTCAGAACTTTTTTTTTTTCTAAATGCATAGGACCTCGGAAGCTCCGCCCCCCACTTCGTGGAGGCGTAGGCCCGAGCCCTAAAAAGGAAGCAGAAAAAAGATTACACCATATAAGACATTCTGGGCTCAACCACCAGATGGTGAAATAATGTACAGGATGTGAATCCAGAAAAGATTCAAACGGCAAAAAGGCTGCTCCTTCTTGGTCATTATTATGGAACTCTGTACTGGTCAAACTGGCAAATATTGATTATAAGAGATGACCAATCATCTCTTGTGCATGATTCAATTGCTGGTGAGTTCCTCTGATCAAATATTACCTGACCACTGAATGATCAGCTCAGTCAAGAGGCATGGATCCAGAGCCTCTCGGCTGGCTCTAATGGACCAGGTACTGACGTTTATTGATCACTACATTCTTTTCTAGATGCAGATAAGGGAAGAAGAGCAGGGGTTGTAAATGTTCTGTCAGAGGCAGTGTAATAAGCTTCACAGTACGTTTACACACATCTTGGGCTCACTGGAGCAAAAACGAAAAAAGCACAGGGAAGAACAGGGCAGGGGAACATACTGTCCAGATCCATGCAGCGGACTTTCTGTCTCAACAAAAAAATTAAGATTGCATACGGAGATTTTGTCCATATATCCAACAGCCTATCAGGATAAAATTTCATTTTAAACAGAGATTATTTTATTCTACAAAAGTTGGACACGAATACATTTGTGATAACCGCTGAAAACTAAAAAGATGGAAGTGTTATTATATGTCTGGGAAGATTCATTTGACTTGACACTTCTTTTGATGCTTTTAGACGCCTAAGCAGAATGTGTGTATTTTCGATGGTTTGTCATCAGGATCCTTCCTTAAGTTATTAAATTAAAAACAATGAAACGCTGAGTCCACAGCTTTTTAGTAGATTACTGAACACACCTAGCAAATTACACTGATATAATCACAAGTCAGGCAATTAAGGTACTAGAGATATTCTAATTTTGTATATTGTGACGCATATATGTGAGCATGTGTCTTTAGTACTAGGAAGAGGCTTGCCATTATTCGTATGTGAGTGTTGCCTTTGCCTTAGGACACTAATTTGCATATTTTAAATAAATACCTTCTTTATTCTGCAGCCTGTAAAATGTATATTTTCAAGGAATATGTTCATTGTTTCATGCCACATAAAATGTATCCATGCCATTATTGCCGAAAAAAGTGGATGTTATAAACGATCTCCAGAATTGGAGGCCAGGAGTCCCACCAACTGTAACTGTGAAAAATTCTAAAGAACCAGGAGAAATGTATGCCTGCCTAGGCATTCACCAGGACTAGTCTATGCCTGCCTAGGCACTCACCAGGAGAAATGCATGCCTGCCTAGGCACTCACCAGGAGAAATGCATGCCTGCCTAGGCATTCACCAGGAGAAATGTTTGCCTGTATAGACATTCACCTAAAGGACAAGGCCATTTAAAGGGAGCGACTAACCACCTAACTGTACAGGGGTGAAAATGTTTTCAAAGGAGAATATGGAAGCCGGTTATCACCAGCTACAACTACACCCGCAGTCCAGCTATACTACTATCTTCCTCATCAGTGGGGCTGAGAAGGTCTAAGTGACCAAGTGTAGCTGTTTCCTAGTTAACAGCTGAGATTTTCCAGAACACTGCTAGAAAAGGGCTGGCAGGGCATTGAGGTGTACTCATAGTGTCTTGAGTGATGTTCTCCTTTCATACACTGAAATTTAGTTCCAGTACATCTTCAAACAATAGCATTCCTACAAAGATTCAGAAATACTTCCAAGGATCATTTTATGGATAAAGATGACCCGCCCAGAACTAAGCCTCACACACATGCACACACTCCTCAATATGAGCATGTCCTGGACATCATAGAAGGCCCTATTTCTGTGCACTATTTCTGTGTACTGCCCCCCACTCCTCCTGCCACAAGCCTGGATTAGGTAATCCTCCTACAGATCAGGTACTAGCTACTCATTTTTAACCAATACACAACATGTTTTCATACAGGATCTTTCCATGATCAATGTGTATATTTTTAAATATGCTCTGCTGAACGTAAACTCACACTACAAGATTCCATGTCGTTATCCTGCACATTTAAAAATATAGTCACTAAAAATATTTCCCATTTCAACAAGGGCAAACATTAATATTGTCACAGAACAAAGTGTCATGAAGCATAGTGGGAGCACACAATGGTATATCTGTCCTTAAAGAGGTCTTTAAAAGGTAGTTAAACTCAGTAACACAACTGTAACTAACTAGTTGGGCCAGTTGGTGCTAGAGATGAGCCACGTCTAAAAATACAAGCAAAGGTGTTTTGCAAATTCTATATTTGATAATATAAATTTTTGAAACCGTATTAAATACTATAAACATATGTAGGGGACTGGCTACGTTTCTCATTGATTGTTGGAAACTGTAAAGTGTAAAAAGTCACCTGTTCGGTGGGTTTAAGATAAGATTAAGCCTTAAAGCAAATTCCATGTGAATTCAGCATTGTCTTCGCCAATTAATATTAATATTTTCGCACCTTATATCAAAAGCATTTGAGCCAACTTTCCATATTTGTCTTTAGAAAAATGAACACTAGATATATTTAAAATGTAAATGTCCTTACCTCCCAAAAGCAGTGCTTGATATTTTTCTATTTGGGCTAAACGAGATACAATAGAGAAAATATAAGTTATACATGATATTGATTCTGGTCACCAAAAATACAATCACAATTCGATTGCCAAAGCACCACACCTACCACAAAGAATTGTTTACACCATCAACAGTCTTTACTTTTATGATTAAATCATGACTTCAATAAGTGAAATTGGCACTTACGAGTAAATTGCTGTGGTTCTTCCTGTAACATAGACATCTCTCTGTATCTAATACAGTTTCCTCCTCTTCATAGGAGTTCAAAGATCCTCACCATAGTTCTGTACACTGTGTGCTGTTCGATGCACACTTCTACTGTATAGTGGTAAATAATAACAATGTCTGCACATGAACAGAGACATCATTACATACATGATTCCACAGGTAGTGCAATAGTTTGGAAGGGGAAACACATCTGAGTTCCCATGCCATGAGCATGACGAATATTACAGGACTCGGATGGCCATGATCAGTGCACAAGCCTAGCACATGAAAGAGGAGGTGGCCTACTTTCATGTCATGTCATTCTCAATCTTAAATGCTTAAGGCTCCTTACAACATGAGTGTTCCTTGTGGAGGGGCGTAGGCACATATGGGAGAAGAAGTTGGCTTTAATAAGCTGTTTTTGCAAGTGTGACATCACAGGACAACCTAAACAGGCTTTGCACCCATGGACAGGTAACTTGAAGCAAGCTACACGTTTCCGACACTTGGCATGAGCACTAAAGGCTAAGTGCAGACAGATGATCCAAACTGTGTTTGCTTTACTCTCGGAAATGTACACATAGACTAATATTCAACAGGGGTTTTAAATGTTAGCATCTCAAGCAAGCTAAACATTTAATGCAGTAATAGAGGGCGGTATTTTTAAAGACAACTCCAAGTATTATGGTCTACGTTGTGCGTTGCCTTACTATGAATTCAGTATATAGTATTGCACATATACTGTAATTGATGTAGCCAAAAATATTGGCAAAACTTCATGCTCACTGGTACCTTAATTTCTATAAATAACGTATTTCACTTTCCAGACAGTGAAATCATGCTCAGTTTTATCATCTGAAAGCATATTTTGCCAAGTATTTAGGAGAAATGTCACCCGTTTTTGGAGGCAGCGTTTATAGGACTAGGAAAGCTTCGGTCCTCCTTCCTGCTATAATATCTAACGCTCCTGGTCACACCTTTGTGGCCTCACGAGGGGCCCACTGCCACAGTTTACAGACCACAGCAAGCTCCACTGAGGCATGGGCCGCAAAAGGATTTCTGATCCAGGGGCTGGCTGGTGAGGCCCGCATGCGCAATGTGTGCAAATTCCACCTGTGTGCATAGTAGGAAAACAATACCCTAATTTACTCCATACTAGCATAGAACTTTAGAAACAAACTCCTTCAACCTATTAATGTGAAAGCAGTTACCTGCAAGGAAAGACTAGAGGGGTGTGCGTGCATTTTGTGACGTTCTGTGTATTCGGTGTCAAGGGATGTGTGCTCCCCTTAATTATCAATGACTTCTGAACCCCGTAACCAGTGTTGCTATTTACACACCATCCTTCAAAACGAAAGTAATCCTGGGGGGGTCCTGCTGCCTCCAAACGATTAGTAAACATCTGAAAATGCCCAGATCCCACCCTAAAATCAACCAAGAGCACAAATGTGACGGTCCTTCACACTCTAGCGTCTAGACTCAATAGAGCTGGGCTCCCAAAATAAATGCTTCCCCTTAAAAGTAAATGCAGACACAATTAGTATGACAATCACCCTAAACCACAAAGCAATATTGAATAATGAAAGGCTGCAGTGCCCACTCGCAACAAAAAGCAAAGAAATAAGTGCAAGCGCACTTATCGCGACAACCACTATAAATCCCTAATCAACGCAAAAACCAAACTCCCCCATAAAAACAAAACAAATGTATGTCAATCCCACTGTTGCTTCCTACTCAAGATAAAACAAGCACTGGCAAATCCAAATAGGGCTTACTTTAATGTGCTTAGCTAAAGCATGTAGTGTTAGCACATTAGTGTGAGACACACAGGAGAGAGTAAGCAGGACTGGCAGAGAGGGCTGTAGTTGTAAAGTAGTCTCTCATGCAGTTCAATACAAGCACTCAAAAAAAATATAAGGATACATCCAAACAGCTAGTAGGTTACGGTGAGAGAGGAATACTCCCCTGTGCTATGCCAAATTGTGAAGACTCCAGCCACTGGCTGTAAGAGGCTAATTGAAGGAAGCCACTGGTTAAAAGGGGCATACCCAAGCCCAGTCTAAGTATATTGTTAGCAGGAGAGCTGCACTGTAAAACACAGACCTTGAAAAACTACAACCAATCTGTAGCTGCCCAGCAACCTCTACAATTTATACAGGTGCAACATCATGGCTGACTTTGCTTTTCATCTAAATATCAGACCAGGATGAATCCAGCATCGGGGGTGAGGCGTCAGTAGGAAAAGGTGGACGGTGAGGTACGCGTCTTGTGTAAGGGTGACTAAAGGGGTCCCTGAGGCCTTTTTCCATGGGGCCCAGATGACCCTCTATTAAGGTATCTATGTGACCTAGAAACAATAGGTCGCCACAAGTGTTAGTATATACAACGTGTATATGCTTACTGAGGATCCGATCCCATCCTAAAACAATGTCAGGGACTCCATGAGGTTCGGTTACTAAGTCCCCTACACCCCAAACCTAATTTTTTCTAACTAAGTTTTTTTTTTTTTTTTAATTTTTTTTATTTGCAGAGTTTTAAATAGCGCTGGCTAGACCTTGAGGTATCAGAGCGCTTTATATGAGGATCAGTGATTTACAAAATTACGTCAGTTACAGGAGCCATCCAGGCGTCGACAAACATATTGCTGTTTGTTAAGTCACAAAAGTTAAATGTCTCTGACATTTTTAAAAATAAAACCAAAAGTAAGAACAATATGTTATTTCAAGGTATATTATTCTCAGGAAAATAAAACAAAATATACGACAAATAATATTTTCCTCTGTTCAAACAACCTCAGAATGTTCAGGTACGATCTCCCTCCATCACTTTATGATCAAGGGCTCAATTATAACAATACAGTTGAAGTCCCCTTGGAAGCCAAAAGAGGGCGACAGAGGCAAGCGCTCCGGCTCAAGAAGGAACAGCGCTGCTGATGCTGATGCTGCCTCATTCAGGAGCAAAGGATAACAGAGTCCCAGGGATGGATTCCTCGTCTCTGTCAAAGGATGTTCTCTCCTTGCTGAAGATGCTGATGGGAGCCTCCAACCCCAGGTCTTGGATCTTCAGGCAGAACGCTCGCTGGCCGAAGAGTCCCCAGGAGCTGGGTCTGTTTTCACTTCAATGTACTCAGAGTGGGTCACCACATTGGTTTTTAATCTATCTTTAGCTATTGTCAAAGTGCCTCCCTGATCTCAGGGTGCAGGCCCACTTTTCAACAAACCGTGTGTCGTAACAAATCACTACCAATTAATAGGTTCCAACGTTAGGTTTATTGTCACAAGTACAACAGGTGCTTCCAGCTTGGCGGCAACAGCTTAATCTCAACATTCTAACCCACACTCCAGGATGGAGCGCGGTTCATACCAAGAGGGCAGGAAGGAAAGGGGGAACGGGAAGGGAGAGAGAGAGAGAAAGATTACAACACACCTCCCTCCCTATGAAAAGATGAAGAGAGGATGTGCAGAATGACTGTGCGCAGAGAAAGCTGGAATGGGGGGAAAGGGAAAAGGGAAACAGGGGGTGGTGGAGAAGTACAGAAACGCACAAGAGGGTCGAAAGAGGGGACCCCATGCAAAGTTCTAAATGAAAGGACAATGAAGACTACACAGAGGATGTAGTACAATATCTAAGAACACTGTTTTGCCCACTGGGGGTGACTGGGGAAGAGCTTGTTAGATTCCCCCTCCCACAATAGTTGTAAGGGTGTAATGAATTTATCTAGACCATATCTTTAAACCCATACTTGTCTAGCGGGGAGCAAAGTGAAGCACTTACAAACTCATGGTGTGCCCGGTACAAAATTATCATGTTACTACAACCAACATTAAACTACAGTAACTGTCTGATGCAACAGGGGTGTGTACCCTCAAGGTGTGAGCAAAGCAATTAAGTGGATGCACAAAGAAGTGCTACGGCATCCTGGCATTGGTGGTATGCTGGATTCATATGTCACCCCTAAACGCAAGGTGATGCTCTGCAAACTCAGGGTGTAATAGGAAAATTGTCATGTTGCATCAACCCCTCCTAAACAACTGTGACTGTCTGGTACACCAGGAGTGTGCACCCTCATGGTGTTGGCAATGCAGTTCAGTGGATGCACGAAGTGGAAATGCGACATCCTGGCATTGGTGGAATACGGAATGTAAGTCACCCCCTTTCCACCTTTGGCTCACCATTGTCTGATCTTGCCTCACCGTCTATATTTCTGTTGGATTCCGCTCTCCTCATGTTGGAATTACTACTCCCTTCCTGAAGATTGAGAACGGCTGTACTATTCTTTTCTCTAGGCAGTAGCTTGGGCCAGGACACCCCCCGAATACTACCTCCTATGAAATAAGCTTCTCCTTCCATGTCCTTGTCCCTGCCTGGACTAAGCCTTCTTCTGCTCCCATTTCCTTGGCCATGACCAATATTACCACCATTATTGCATTTTATTTTCCACCGTCGTTGATCATTTGCATACGCCTCCTCAGCCCTAGATATGTCTTGTTGTTCACTCTTGGACATGCCATACAAGATCATATCTGTGTTTCCAGGACAATTAAACTTCAGCTTCCTCCCATTATAATAGACTGGACACCTCTCCCCTTCCATGACTTTTAACGGGGATCCTTTAAGGTTTCTCGGGATTTTCTTACTCTCCCTCGTCATCAAACTGTGATCCACCCCTTGTAGGTGTTCATCTTTGTTTTCTCTTTTATGCTCAATATAACTTGCACCACTTTTTTTTTTCCAATCAAAATTGTCCACATACTCCTCTGACATCTTGATTCCGAACCCGTCCCACTTGCTTATCTGCTGCATCTCCTTGTACTTGGACTGGTTACTTTCATTCATCTGCCATCCATGTTCTTTAGTAGTGATTTTTATATTCTCCACTCTCCTTTCCACTATTCCATCTGTCTCCATTTTTTGTTTCCTACTGTCCTTCCACCCCAGTTTCTTACGTATTTCTCTTTCCTCCACCTGACTTTGATATGTGTTATTTTCCTTGTTGAGTTCGTCCCTAATAGTTCTTTTCTCCCACTCCTTTTTCCTAGTATCTCTTTCAAGTGCCGTATTACTCTTGGATGGCTGCATGAGAACATTAACCGTTTCACCTCTGTTCTCTTGTTTGCTCAGACTCCGTGCCTGCTCATTACTGAGTTCCTTTATTTTCCCATCCAATGAAATCCTCAACTTCTGTTGATCTCTCCAGCCTAGCATGTTGATACCACCTTCCATTATGTGTATAGTACTCTCCGTAATGTTTTCTTTGTAAACTATGTCCATGACTATGTAGCCAATAACCTGTATACCCTTCCCTGTATACGTCTTCAGAACTGTGTTGGCCTCTTTCAATTCATCACCGTGTTTCTTTGCAAATTTTCTGTCCCAATCGCTCTTACTTACTAGACTATATCTTGAACCGGAGTCCATAATCATTTCTGTCTCAATTTCACCTATGATAACGGTACATCTCTGAGGTATCCTTCTGGCCTTAACATCCTATTTGCCAATCATTTCTTTTTTGAACCCTACCTCCCTTTGCACCTTTCCACTTGTAGCTTGTGTATAATACTCATCCCACACGTACAAAATATTTTCGTAGATGTTTCTATCAGTTCCTTTCATGAATTCCTTCTCCATGTTGTGATATATTTTCCTTCCTCCCGTACCTAAACTGCGAAGTAGAATTTCCGCCTTTACTTCCGGTGAAAGGGATGCTACCTCTTTCTCCAATAAGGACAAATAGTTTTCAAGATACACTTTCCATTCCCTCCACTCTGCAATATTATTATCAACCTCCTCCATGAACGGCACAGGTGGAGGGAGATTATACATTCGGCCCCACTCCATGTTAAGTGTTCAGCAATTCACCAACCCTGCACCTGAAGATGTCACCACCCGGAGATACAGCTGCGCAGAGTGCAGAATGGGTGCTACGGAACACTGCGGCTAGATTACCCCCGTTACTTACTTGAGCAATTGGGGATGATAAACACTTGCGTATGCTGGACACTAAAACTCCTACAAGGCTTCTAGAAAAACTGCTAGGAATATCCCTTCATAGGATGACATGAACAAAAACAATCCCAGTATGGATTACTTGGTGTGGGATGGTCTGGTTGTTGGCAATTAAGTACATAAGGGTGAAAGGTGCTATGACGTGCCCTTTCAATGAACAATTAACTTGAGTGCGTATCAACAGTGGCTAGTTAAATGTGTAGAGACTTTACTGAAATTGCGCACTGCCTCGCGCTGAAATACTCGCAAAGTGTATGATTAATCTCACTCTCAAACGCTGCAAACTCCCAGTTCATTAGCTGAGTACGGTAGACAAGCGATGCGCAGCCTTCGCCCTGGTGTCGCACCAACTCAGCTGTCTGCCCTTAAGGCGCTTGCCTTCCACCCATCATCCTCGCCTTCGCGCTCTTCACCAATGCGCCACCAGTGCCAGTCAGACACTCGAACGGTAGCCTCCCCACCGTCGTCCTCACCTTCACGCTCTTCACCTATGCGCCACCTGTGCCCGGTCAGACACTCGAACGACCGCCTCCTAACCGTCGTCCTCACCTTCGCGCTCTTCACTTCTGCGCCACCTGTGCCCAGTCAGACACACGAACGATCGCCTCCCAACGGTCGTCCTCACTTTCGCGCTCTTCACCTCTGCGCCTCCTGTGCCCGGTTAGACACCTGATCTGGTCAGAAACACCACTCCTTATAGTCGGATCTCGACTCTCTTCAAACACTTAAAGGCAGGTCGGAAGCGAGGTGCCCGACACGACACCCGAATTCAGTTCCTACTTTCCCTGCCAGATTTCCTTATGTCTTTACAACGAGAATGATAACATGGATCCTGCGCTCCAATATTCCGCTAGAGGCGTTTAGTTTTCCACTTTCCCAATTAATAAGTAGACACTTCTTCTCTCTCTTCGCCTCATTTGCCCCCTACATTTATCTTCATTTCTTTCTTCTTTGACATATATATAAATGAACTCACACCAGCTATGCGACAACTGCTGTCTCTGGTACCGTTTTCCTTTGCTCCCTTCCTCAATAAACTCCGAAAATATGTCACTCAACGTACTGCCACGGTTGGTTTTCAGTCTCTGGAACTATAGATCGCTAATCTTTCTGCCCTGCGATTATTTTCCACAAGCCGCTACCATGCACTACCACCGTACCGTTTCATAAGCTTTCAACAAAATATTTTTCCATTACATGCTCCTCCCAGCTTTTCGATGGCTTAAAGTAATTGTGAACTGCAGCTTGGTCCCCTACGGCTAAACTTCCTCCAAATTCTTGAGCAAATACTTTCAGAAGACTCTGAGGCTTTTAGTTACACGCCTCCCTTATCACTGGAAGTAGAGGGGTTAGTAGCTCCCCAACGCTGTCACTCACTAGTGCCTCGCTAAATATGCGCTCACCTCTAAACTGTTTCTTTAACGTATTCCTGAGAGTGACTTCGTTCCTCCGCTCCCTTCCTCACTCACTTCAAGGGCTCAGCTCGCTGAAATGTGCGGCTCGCTCCGGCCACGTGAAGTACTTTCCTTTTGCTTTATTTCCTCCTAACTTCACACAGGAAGAGTTAGGCAAACGAAGTCCTCCTTCTACTGCCCCTTTTCAGGGCCGGAACTTCCCGTCGACGACTCTGCGCGAGATCGGAACAAGACCTGCTCCGTCTTCTCCTCACGAGAGTTCCCTGCTTCTCGCACACAGCATAACAGTCCTCACAAACCACGGAGGGGACTGAGCCTGGTGCCGATGAACTCTCTTCACAGCCTGGATCGGAGAACCTCTGCCATGAGTCATCCGCTTCACCTCCACATCGACGGTTTAACTCCTTGTCTCCACTCACAACCGGCCTCGAGGTAGACCGAATTTTTTCATAAACTGGGTGAGACTTCCTTGTTGCTTTGCTCCGCTCAAGCGTCAAATATATCCAGGGGGAAAACACCACACTGACCCTGGCTCAGTATCCCGTCCTCGTCGCCATAAATGTCGTAACAAATCACTACCAATTAATAGGTTCCAACGTTAGGTTTATTGTCATAAGTACAACAGGTGCTTCCAGCTTGGCGGCAACAGCTTAATCTCAACATTCTAACCCACACTCCAGGATGGAGCGCGGTTCATACCAAGAGGGCAGGAAGGAAAGGGGGAACGGGAAGGGAGAGAGAGAGAGAAAGATTACAACACCGTGTTTTTGGAGAGCGAGGGGATATCCTATGATGAAGCAGGACACCTGGTGGTGAGTGAGGACATACTGTCAAAGTTTTGTGTGCGTCTCGTAATAGACTGATAATTATGCAGTAACATGTGGTAGGATTGTAAAATAAATCACTGCGTGGTTTTTGTGTGTGAGATATGATTTGATTTGAGGCCAGCTCACCCTTCAGGGGCCATACCCTCTATTTCCCCAACGTGAATAGTAGATCTATTTTATGTGGTTAGATGAATCTGGTTTTGCCCTCTCATATTAAAAGTGGCTACAATGATGTGGCTGGCCCAATGCCCCCTCAAGAACCAATAAGAATATAATCCTATGGCTGTCTTGAAGCCTCATCGAGAACTGATGTAGGTGGAAATACCTGCCCTGGCTTGCCCCGGAAAACTCAATGCAGGTCCGGTTCTGGGAATACCCTAGAACTGCCCTCTCCATTTATAAATTAAATGTAGGTGTGACCCTGGGACTGCACTGGCTTCCCCAAAGTAAATATAAGTCACTCTCACTCGGCCAATCCCTATAAAATATATGCAGGTTCTATCCTCTTGACTGCCATGCATGCAGGTATGCATGTCACCACCTACAAAGCAATGTTGTATAAAAGGTAGATTTACAATAGAATATCAAGGCACAATAAGGGGGCGGGGGCTACAGAACAAAGACAAGGGGAAACAGTGCAGTAGGTTTACACTGTCCCTCCAACAAGACTTTTTGTAATCCGAAGGATTGCCTAGCACGCGCTCTGAACCTCTGAATAAGCAATCCCCTGTGACATCAATTTAGGTGCAACCTTCTGCTGCAGTGGTTCTTCCTCTAAACGTATTTAGTGCACCTCTGCGACTGCCCAAGCTGAATTCAAAGCACATACCTCACTGTGGCTACCTTTGCAAAGTGTGCCCTGGCATATAATCGCCAGGGAGGCTTTACTTGAAAGCAAAATAAGACCTCCCTGCAGTACCAAACCACATTCCACAGGAAACTTGTCACATAATGAGTGGAAAGTAAACGAGGAGGCCTGTGGAGAACTCATTGTGATGGGAATGGGGTCCAAAGAGGTGATCTGTAATGATCTGTGCGTGTCAAGTTTACCAACTAGATGGAACAGGAAGAGACTGCTGGGCCGGTTAACAAGGGCTGCTTTCAAGAGTTTCCAGATATTGACGAATGATGCATGTGTAGGAGGGCAGGCAAGAGAACACGGTTATCTGAAAATTGTCAGAGGGAAAGCCCCTCAGTGCTGGGCTACAATTACCAGAGCTGAGGGGGACACAAATGCACCGAATGTGACACCGGTTGCAACAAGCAACAATACTTGTCACAGCCAGATGAAACATGACATATGGACGTAAAATTATGACAAGCACCACAGGCTCTATCTCTGTTGTAGCGCGGCCTCCTGAAATGCACAGGGGATTCCTGTATGAACACAGCTACTGCCAGGCCTGTACGGTACAATGAGAGGCCAGCAAGGAAATTGAGGAGATGTAAAGACACATACAGCCGGAGGGAAGCCTGATCAGCGTAAGTGTTTATTTTAAACAAAACCTTTCCTATGAAATATAAGCATGAAAATGAACAAAGACGCCATATTTGTGAAAAGACCTGACCGTTGGAACGTTTCTTTGAAGAAGATGGGGTCCTGTTTTTATTGTTGTAAATGTAGTTTAACTATGAATCTAAGGGTTAGTTTCCATCCGCATCTGCTGCCCATTTCCTCAGTTTCCAAGCATTAGATGGTGCTCGTGCTCACGGGTACCAACACATCAGCTAGACTCAGGGGGCTCAAGAGCCTGCTGTCCGCTTCAGCACAGTTTAGAGGCATATCAATCTGTTTATTCATAATATACCCAACAAGGAACTTGTTCACATACATACATGCAGTCCCATGGCAAAAGTCCTATAAAAAGAAGTGGGGGGGACTGCCCAACCTAGGCAGAATGCAAGTGACATCATGACGCGTGCCATCACAGCACATGTCACAATGCGTGACATTCCACGTGGCATCACAGTAAGTGACCTCACTGGAAGGGACATCACAAGAAGTGACATCAGATACTAAGATCTCATACATATGTTTATCAGGTGTATCATGAGTAAATTTAAGTGCATCATGAGATTTAACAAATGAGATTTGGCGTTGGGGTTGTGCCAGAAAAGTTAAATTATTTTTTGAAAACCCCGTCACAAAGAAATTGACAACAAGGAAAAGCATCGTAGTCAATCTGTTCAACTTAATTGGTTGCAAATTCTGTATTTTAAAAT
This sequence comes from Lissotriton helveticus, assembly GCF_964261635.1. Classification (NCBI taxonomy): domain Eukaryota; kingdom Metazoa; phylum Chordata; class Amphibia; order Caudata; family Salamandridae; genus Lissotriton; species Lissotriton helveticus. Next base: position 1,208,461,843 of record NC_136068.1, read on the forward strand.
ATTTTATGAGGCTAAGGCATCTGCTGCAGAGGTGCCCAGTAAATTTCAGGGAATAGTAATAAAGGTGAGAAAACTCTGATTTGAATCAAAGTACTCGGGAAGATTAAGTTGTCTCCTGCAAAACATAAACACCCACAGTTCTTGGGTGGGGGAGGGCATTTGGAGATTATTGAACCTCTATTTTGTTGCTACCTTCTTCGGGTTTGTTTTTTGAGATATCGCAACACACATGGGTGCATCTTATACAATGTTGTGAGAATAAATGCATCACCTAATTATTCAATAGTTTTCTGATATGTGTATGATAGAACAATTGCAACTTAAAATAGTATAAAATATGTTTAAAATATGTCTCCTGCAAAGCACATCATGTAATATGCAGCTAATAGATTTTTATTTTATGTAGATAGGTAAGTGGATTAATGCTTTGAACACCAACATCCTTTTGTTACTTGCTGTTAATAAATTGTAATCCTTCTAGTAGACCACAATGAGCTATGAAGGGCATTTTACTACTACACCTTGTAATCCTGTCTCCTGTAACACATCTTGATCATTGATTTACACACTTACATGATTTATTTGGAATGGATAATGTGTATGTTATGTAAAGTGCTCTAACACTCTGCACTGGGATAAGTAGCGCTATAAAAGAAATAAAATAGTGCTATTTAAATTGTGGAAATACTGGGACAAACCAACCCATCTGACATTCTTACAGTGCATGCACTTGTATACAGGGACTGAACAAAGTAAAAACCATGCATCTCTTAGGTACCTGTGAAGAGATGACAAGCTGTGTGCCTTTGTTTCCTCTCTGTTGCATTTGCATGTAAGTGTAAGGTTAACCCCATGTCCCCCCGCTGCCTGCACGTTGATGCTGTGAATGGAAAGCAGACTACCGGCAGGAGCTGCCAATCGTGTCCCGGTGTCTGAAAATTACACTGGGACAAGTCCAACGTATTTCTGTGGGGCCCAACTTCTTGGCAGGGTGGAAGGCGTCCATCCTGTGAAAATAGTGGGTGGACGCCTTGTACCCACGTGTACCCCTGACTCGTGCCCTGTGCAGTCCTAAGTTACAGGTTTCTTTTCAGCAGCCTCTCGCACAAAGGCGTCTGTCAGCTTAGTAATGGCTTTGAGTGCACCTGTGTTTAACAAATCAGGAAAACACCTGGCAGCACATTTCCAAACTGCCAGTTCTAGGGAAGTAACAGAGGCTTTACATTACTTCATATTTGTTGTTTTATCCGGAAATGAGATGTTGGGGAAAGCCTCAGAAACCACCTATTCTCTAAGTGGCCCATATTTCCGATCTAGGGGCGTCATGCTCATGGCCTTCGGTGCTCTGATTATTTGTATGAAAAGGTACTCTCTTTTAGGGGCTTTCTACCTTTGTTGTAAAGTGGTGCAATATATAATTGTATATAAATCTGCATAGTAGTAGTAGTAGTATACACTTGACATGATTTAGTCAGCCATGTACAGCTTTCTTTCACATACTAGAAACTCAAGGAACTTCCCTGTGAATAATCGGTTCTCTTGTGAGGAAACGCAAGTACCACTAATTCTTTGGTAAAACAACGACACTCCGGTCTCACAATATTCCTACCGAAAGGCACTTTGGAAATACTCTGCTGACTAAGCCACACACCTCTCAACATTTATCCTGTCCCCCTTCCAAGTATCCTCCTTGCACAAATGATCCAGAGCTAGTGCCTCCTAGACGCTACATAGCGAAACCCTCTCTGGACACACATGATATCAACAATTACATCATCAATGGCGTCACATATTGACCAACCAATATTGTGCAAACAGCAGTGGTTTCCAATGTTTTGCAATCAAATGAGATCCCTTGCTATCACACTCAACGAAGCATCAGCGAGAGTGTAGGTGGAGCAGCTGACTCGATGCAAACTTGCTCTAACATCATATCAAGAAATCCAACACAGGGCAAGGTTGCAATGTTGAAATGTTGCCGAAAACTCGGGTCTAGCGGCTATCATCAGGCCCTCGACCTATGAGTAACTCGCTGCAGCAATGAGCTGAATACATTAGACTCATGTTTTTTTCCTTATCTCTTCCTCTCTCTTCTCACCACCTCCATCTCGGTCTCTCCCTGACTCCCTCTCTCCTATATGCTGTCCACTGAGGGTAATTTCCGAGCCCTCCTTTGTGGTCTGAGCTGAGTTTTAGGAATAGAAATAAGATAGAAATTCTCCCAGGTGGTCGTTATGTAAATGATATTCCAGATAAAAACAAAGCATGTCTGCTAGAGTACACCAGGCTCATTCATACATAGACGCAAATATCAGAAAAAAAACCTCCACAGCTCAAATTACATTTGTAGCATTTTTCAACCCAAGTTTTTGAAACCAATAAATACATAGGGGTAAAAGGGAACTAGTGCGTCGAAATTGTATTTGAACCTGTTTTCCATACATTATTGCCCGATTTTTTAAACATTTTCCGCCAGCACTTACTATCAAGTTCTAGTACACATCATCAAGCACAATTTGGGCTCACCTCTAAATAGATGATAGCTCAGTACCCCCAAACTATAAATGATCCCATAAATACATGTGTAGGGAGATAATGTTCATATATGTAGAAGAAATAAAGCTATAATGCACATGCCGTCTCTACTCTATCTCAACAATCTCAAGTTGTCTCATATTTAGTCTGGCCAGCTTGACACTAACTCTTAGATACATTTTAAGTTAGGCATAGCTTTTAAATAGTTCCTTGTGGCCTACAAGTGCCTCTTAGCACATGGTTCAAAATGATATGGCAGCAGATTTCTCTCAGTTCTTACTCTAGTCCTCTACGTTCACACTCTTTATCAAAGAGGGGGGCTTACTTCTAAGTAAACCCCCAAACCTGCCAAACCATGGAAAGCCTTTAGACCTGCTTTGTTCCCATGTGTACAGTAATTGGAGAAAGAATACGTAAAGTTCTTATTTTCCAATGTTTCCTCTTCTAGTGACTCTACTTACCTGTACCCAGAGATTGGGAAGCGACGAGCTGCAGTATGCCTTTATCATTACTGACTCCTTCTTTGACATCAGACTGCCATGACCCAAACACGTCAAATTGCAGCTCTACAGAAAGGCAAAGGACTGCAAGATACGTATGTAGGTTCAAATACACGCTGGTGGCTCAAAATAGTCTTCTATAACAATAAGCAACTTTATTTTATATTAATGAAGGTGCTTCACTTTCAACATTGACTGCATTTTCATTGATAGCGCTTGTTTTTCAATTCAAATTTAATAGAAGACCATGAGGAAAAGAAAGTGCCAGAATGAGTGGAAAAAGAGAAATGCATCTTAGACACTCCGAACACATTAGCAAAACAGGGATGTAGCGGTAGGCAGGGTTCTAAACTTGAAGAATGAATTATCAGATTTTAAAATCTAACTGTTTATTTTGCAGCTATCCCTGGCGCATGTTGATAGAAATGCAACTAACAACAAACACATCAAATGGGAAACTTATTTCAATACTGTGAGGTAAGAGGTTGTCTCAGTTTGTTTTCATACCCAAGAAAAAGTACATTACAGCACAAGATGAGTGTAGACACTTATTGTTGATAGTCATGGAAAACTATATAGAATGATATCTGTTTCAGTCTCATCTGTAATCACAGTCAGTCTAGTGTTAGTATTGGCATTTAAAGGGATTACAATTTATTTTGCTGGAAGAAAGGAACTTGTTGACATCATTTGCAGTATCAGTTAGCAATGGAACGTTAAGCACTCCACTGCGGTGAGTGCAGCCGTGGTGGGCGGCTACCATCAACATTACAATGTCCTATCCCACAGCCTCTGCTTCTTACTCTCTCCTACCTCTCCTTAGGATATGGCGGAGGATTGAGGGAGACCGAGGTGGAGGTTCAGGGAAAGGAGCAGTAGCTTCCTCCACTCCTCCTGGAGCTCACATTGTCACAGACCTACAGAAGGAGAGAAGATAAAAGTCTCTGCAGCGCCAGCGTTTCTGTGGCGTTCTGCTCCTCACTTAAGGCAATAAAGTGTGCAGGCAGCCACAGTCCGTGCAGGTAACAACGGTGGGGCCGGGTAAGGGGAGATTTCGAGGGATGATGTTGACGTGAAATTCATTTATTTAATTTTCCCTCAGCATTGTCCCTCAAAATCCCCTTTTACCTGGCCCCACTGCCCCACTGCTATTACTCGCACGGACCGCGGCTGGTGCCAGGCTACCTGGAGAATATGGTGTAGTACCCCTACGGTTTGAAAGCAGGTTGGGAAAGGCCTCATCTGTTCATTAAAACACAATGATAGATTGGGCCCCGCAGCTGGGCACTGTCTGAGTAGTCACTGTGTGTGTAACCACAGGGTAAGCTTCGGTATATCTCCTGATCACTTTCAAATGTTCTAATAGTCTTAGAGACTGCAGCAGCATGCTATACCTTCCATTAAAAACTTGGTTCCATCTTTAGTAGTCCAAGCCTACGGCGATGGGAAATAGCGGTCGCTCCTACCTTCCACTTCCTATGGTGTACAGAGTGTAAGAGAGGAAGAAAGAGGTAGTTCACTTCCCTCTTATCGGCACTCACCTTCAGCTCAGACCAATAACTCACTAATAGGCTTTTAATGGACCGCTGTGGGCTCTAAGGGTATACACCAGTAGAGCAGATATAGACACAGCCTAGCTCACAGCTTCATGAAAAGATGATGTGGTAAACCCATCAGAGAGGCTCAGAATATCAAGGCAGTGCTAAGAGCAAGACCCCTATGTTTTCTTCTCCTACTTCTTAAATAATCAGGGCTTAAATCATAAAAAGTTCAGCTCCTATGTGACATGTGCCTAATGTGATTTTGATCCTGCAGGAAATGGTTTTGTTTGGGTGAGGTTTTCCATCTGTAGTAAGCATGAGTTGTGTCTGGGGTGAACAATGATTGAAAGGCTTGTGAATGACACAAGTATTTTGACCACAGGCTCGGCCCTCACTCCCATGAAGTGAATTTACTCATGATGAAGGAAGTGACCCGATTAGGGCCACTCGGGTCACTCATAACCACCTCTCTGCCTTCCCAATAATGAAGAGTTGGTCAGACAGTAGAGAGTACAAAGCAGTTAGTTTATTGCAAATATGCTGCAGCAGAGCCCAGTCTGACCAGTCTCCTAAGAAGACTGCCGAGGGACTGACTCCAGAACACTTGGTAACACATGATATGCTTTCCAACACCGCCCAAGTCCCGCCCCTAATGGAAAACTACAGCTTGGGTAGAGGCTCAACAAACAAAGGAGGCAAACAAGGATGAGCCATGGCACGGGGCAAGGTACATGCTATCTCGACCCCAAGGCCGCCCCGCCGGTGTCTACCATTGCAAGATGTGGAGACAAGTCTATCTAACAGCAAAGGTATGCAACAATAGATAGTACATTCATTAGTGCAGCAAAGCTTCAAATTTGAGAAGTACAAGCTGGAGGTGCAGGGGCAGCCTTTCTGCTGAGGCAAGCATTATGAGACAGAAACTCAACCTTAGTTACAGAACAAGATGGCGCCAATAAAGATGGCACCATGGATGCTAACTTAACACAGAATAGAGTTTGAGCATACCAAAGGAAGCATTTTGATTCTGTGCATTATGGAAATAACCTTTCAAATCCAACTATGATCATCTGTAATGTGAAAAGGTGTCTACTACTCCCAGGGCTTGTGAAAAGGCATAGAAGCAATGAGAAAAGAATTCCTCCAATATCAGATTTTTTTTATTTTATTATTATTTTACATTTCTGATGTTCTAATGCTAGTGGTATGCCAACCTGGTACAGATTAGCTTACTAACAGAGTGCACAAGAGCAAATTCGTTAGCAGGACTAAACCTCTCAATACAACCTTACACATTTTTTTAAAGATCCTTCAGTTCCAGAAACACTCCAGGTGGACATAGTTCTTTGTTTCCAAGGAAAACAGGTTCAAAGTGGGAGATGATTCTCATACAAATTGGCTAATTTCACCGAACCTGTTTGCTTTCAAGTTCTTCAGTCGAGCTTCCAGGTCATTCAGCAGGTTGATTTTTTTGCAGCACTGAGAGCAGTAGACATCGAGTAACTCGCCATTGTAAACGTGCCTCATTTTCCTTGGTGTCTGGCCAGCACTATAGAAGGGGACAAAGAGCATTAAATTAAATTTAAATTACTGGAATCCTCTATTTTAAGCAGTCAAACAGCAGGTTTCACTTGCAAATATGTACAGAATATACTAAAGAAACACGATAATCAAAACACTGCTTTCAGAGGCGTTCAGAAAGCTGTGATAAAAGAATTAGAAAAGAAAAGTCTTTCCGAACCTACATCCAGCACGAACATTATCACATAAATCTACTGCAGCTGTACTTTCGTTCGCCCTGCTGCATGCAATGATTAGGGATGTGTAAATGTTATTTACATTCCCTAAAGCTCCGGAAAGTTGGCCTCTAGTTCTAATGGTCACCAGAGATATCAGCATTTGTTGGACCTTCAAACTTCAGAAATCAACAAGAACACTACAGGTCAATGTAGAATCAAATTTCAGGCACTTCTATCTTACCAGCCAATGGTACAATGAACGTCAATGAAGGAGCACCATTTGATAACTTTCTATTATAGCAGTCAATTGTGCAGTGCACCTCCAAGGATGTTTATAATCAATATGATTCTATCAATTTTATAGGTTTTTTTAAATTAAATAAATGGTGAAAAGACAGTGATATTGTTAAACCTTGTTGATGACAAGGGAAGCACTATGTGTTTTTAAAATAACCCTCACACACTATGAATCCCATAGTGTCATGCTTCATCATGGGGGTCTTCCCGTCCCTCTACGGGGCGGGCGTGCTTCTACCTGTGAACTACGCGGGAGCACCTGTTGTTTATGGAGTCAGGCTATGTGTGCTGTGAAAAAAGTGAGTGGTAGGGGGTGAAAATATGTGAAAGAATTAAGATGTTTAAAAATTCCCTGGCTAGTAGAAAAAACAATGTATTCACTTCTCTAGTTGAGAATGTTAAAATGGGGTTGTGGTAGGGATATTTACTATACCCTACTTGGTCGACATGTTTCGTAAGCAGTTTCCACTGCTTTACTCATCAGGACCTATGTTGATCCCTACTACACTCTAGAAAAATGATAATCTATGTGTCATATGCCTACTTTCCTAAAACAGGCTAGCAAAAATCGGCTAGTCTGTTTGTTTTAAAGGCTTGAATAAGCCCTTACATGAAAAAGTAACCAAATTTGGTCTATTTGTTATGCGTGATAGAGCCCCATGAGCTTGGCATCAGAGGTGCAGTTTCTCAGACGGCCAATTACCGCTGGTATACATTCTCCTTTAATGAGCCTCCGTGCCGCTCCGTCGGGGTTGCAGCCCCGACGGAGCAGCACGGTCAACATGCCAGTCCTGATGAGTAAAGCAGTGGGGACTGCTTACGAAACATGTCGACCAAGTAGGGTATAGTAAATATCCCTACCACAACCCCATTTTAACATTCTCAGCTAGAGAAGTGAATATAATGTTTTTTCTATTAGCCAGGGAATTTTTAAACAACTTAATTCTTTCACATATTTTCACCCCCTACCACTCACTTTTTTCACAACACACATAGCCTGACTCCATAAACAACAAGTGCTCCCGCGTAGTTCGCAGGTAGAAGCACACCCTGCCCCGTAGAGGGACGGGAAGACCCCCATGATGAAGCATGACACTATGGGATTCATAGCGTGTGAGGGGTATTTTAAAAACACATAGTGCTTCCCTTGTCATCAACAAGGTTTAGCAATATCACTGTCTTTTCACCAATTATTTAATTAAAAAAAAACTATAAAATTGATAGAATCTTATTGATTATAAATATCTGTACAGGAGGTAGATTCTATCTGAGACACCTCTACTCTCCCCCTCTTGTTTTCTTTTGACTCACCTCCAAGGATGATCACTTGACAATGGTGCAATGCCTGTCAATGAAGGAGCACCATTTGATCATTTATTATCTCAGCAGTCAAGGTTGCAATGACCCTTAAAGGAGGATCACAATTTGATTGCTTTCTATCTGAGCAGTCAATGGTGAAATGCACGTCAATGGAGAATCACCATCAGGTCAGTTTCTATCTTAGCAGTCCATAGTGCAATGCATCTTAGTGGAAGTTCACAATCTCGTTGATTTCTATACTGGCAGTCAGTGCTGCAATGCACACCAATGGAGGATTACCATTTGGTCACATTCTATCTTAGAGGTCAAAAAAGCAATGATATTCAATAACGAAGGAGTAAAGGAAGCCAATTCAGAATCACATCTTTTCCACTTTCCACTTTGGCAGTCAATTGTGCAATTCAAATAAACAGAGAAGTGTCTTTCTTCTGAAGTCTCTCATAGTAATCAGTAGACAGTGAGGAAAATTGATGAGCTAGTACTAGTGTCATACGTTGGTGGCAAAGTAAAGAATAAATTGTGCACAGTCTTGAGCACCTGACATTAGTCATCACATGGCAATCCAAACAATGTACCTTATGGGACAATTAAGAGTCCAAAATAAAGCTTTTCCACAAAAAGCCACTCATCACAAAGTGAGGACAGACACTTTCTGCGTCCCTTGATCCCAAAACAAAACCTTTATGTTCCTGGAGAAAGAAGCTCTATTGATGGTGGATGGTAAAAAAACACATTTTGGTGAGACTTCATTAGAGTCCAACAGGTGGTGGGAGCTAGTTATGCCACTAAGTAGTCATTCAATCAAAAGGCCAATTTCATTATGGTCAACTACCTTCTCCTCAAATGCATAAACACCATGCTTGGTATTCTACACATTATCATAGCCATGACCTCTTTTTAGAAATCGGAGTCCACAATCACTGAACACTAGGTTATGCTGACGCAGTGGTACTTTTAATGGGTACCTGTGTCTACAGTTGTCATCAGTGGGCAAACATGTTTGGCTTGGATTCAGGAGTTTAAGTACCACCTCCTGTCACCTTGCAGTGTGATTTGTCCAGTAGCAATCTTCATGCAGCATTAAATAGGTAGTGTCCTGAAGCTTCCATAGGGTTCCTCTGGTTGTGATTACATTTAAACAGGTGATCACATTGAAGCCCTTCCCGGAAGTGCTTGACAGTGGTACACAGTTAGTCACGCAAACTGCCTGCAATCTCTTTAGGTGCAAAAATAATTTTCTGCATTTCAACCAAAATAATTTGCATGCCTGCTGTATGAGACTGACCATTTAAAAACACTTGTGCAGTGGAATGCCTTCACTACTGCGAATGCGAGGCTCTTAGTCAAAGACTTTTACATATATTTATACTGCCTAATTTCTTTCTAGGAAGCTAGTTCACAATCTAAGAGTAACGAACAATATCATCCCCTTTCCACAAGTGCTCTCTAAGGAGACAGTAGTCACTTCTGTAATGTGACCATTCTTCTATTCGGGATGGGTGACGGCTTGCAGCTCATATCTCAGTACTCCTTCGTAAATAGAGAGCTCTGCAACAGCTCTGGGATAAAGAAGGTACTTATACAACTTTGTTTGATAAACTTACCAGGAAAACGAAACTTTACAACTTCACAGCATAGAGAAAATGCAAACCTTTCAGGGACGTTAAGAAGATACCTTGTGCCATTCCAAGCTGCTAAACACCTGGTTTTTATGTTACTGGCACCAAAAAAAACACTTTAAAGTAATCAGTGTAGTGTTTCCACTTGACCACGGTGTCCAACAAGGGACAGATCCTTGACAGATTTTTAGGATATCCACAAAAGGAACCAATTTACACGGAGGGTATACTAAACCTCTGACTTGGATCAAGCCCTCTTGGATCAGTATTGGACATGAGGTACAGTCAAGTAGACATGTTTCCATACGAGGTCATCTTATATTCAGCTAACCGCCTTTTTGATGAACTATTTTACATTACTCCCTATAACGTCATTTTTCATAAAGCACTACAAGGAAATCCCAATGGGTGTAAAGATGATCACATCACATGCGACCACCAAGGTAGCCTGACTGCTATTCCTCTGAAACATGAGATCCAGTCACCTGGAGGACACTGACGAGCCCAGGTCTGAAAAGGCGTTGGTTCTGCTCTCATCGTCTGGGCATGGACTGCTTGGTGTGAAGTCAACGTCATCACCTTCTCCGTAGTCTTCAAACTGCTCCTCGTTGCTGATCAGCGAGGCAGTGGAATGAGACGAGAAGTCGGAGGTGGCGGAAGTGCCGTGCTCGTTTAACCTGAAAAAAAGCAACACCACATCACAAGACTGAAAATAGCACAACACGCTGCTCAAGTCAGCCACTCCATTAGTCATCATCCACCTCCAGGCGCTGCATGATTAACACTGCCTGATAGTAAACCAAAACATGCGGTTAAAACCCAAAGTGCCACGACACATAAGACGGGATTTCACAGCCTCGACAAATACCATAAACGAATTAAAGATTTCAGCAGCAGCTTCAGAGCTGCGCCAGCTCGCTCAAGACTTAATTTAAAGTTATGTTTTTCAAAGCTCTAACGTCAGCTATGACTTCTGTCTCCTGCACCATGATCCCTGGAGCTCAGTTTCATATGTTCCACCGCACAGCTTTGTCACCTCCTGCAGATTTTCCACTAAAGCAGAGGCCATGTGCATGCTGCATCCTCCACTGTGAAAGATCTCTTTCAGGCGCTATATTCTGGGCACGGGAATAGACCCCCATGATTCTCAGCTCCTATTAATAAGAGTTTCTACCAACTAAACTGGGGTTCAAAGGTACGGATTAAAGCAGTACGGATTAAAGCAAGAATGAAATTGTAGGTATAAGGTTACCTCTTTGTTTTTCCTCTATGTCTATGTCCCTGTGGTGCTGGTCTGCGTGTGCTTACCTAGGACAAGAAACACTGTGCTGGAGAGTATGGGACATGTCATGTCAGCACATCTGGTATCCACTTAGACACGTCCTGTGGGAATTAGAGTACGCCGACAGGTTACTTCGTCACACACATGATCCATAACATTACGCCGTAATCTAGCACCACAGAATACAATGCAGTTTTAATAGGCAGACGGAATATCTTTTTATGTTTGTGACAGAGTAACTTGTCAACCAAACCTTTGATGGGGCCCAGAGTGTTGACTAGCTAGAAAAGATAAAACTATTAAATTGGGGCAGACAGTTTTACCTTAGTGGTGCTCTGGGAAGCACTTTGTAAATGTTACGGACAACTTACAATACCACTGTAGGTAAAGTAAATGGCTAATAACATTAGAAATGTTTTCCATTCGAGGGAAGCACCGTACCATTTTTGCTCTGCAGCAGGGGGGATAAAACATGCCGTGGAAGGGATGAGCATAAACACAAACAGAAGGAGTGCCCACTCCCCATGACGTTTACATCATACCCCTGGTTCACACCATGCAGGGCTAAAAGGGGGAAGTTGGCCTAAATTAGAATGTCACAATGAAGGAAAGAGTCTAGGTTTGAGGCAGTAGGAAACAGACTCCAGTCAAAGTGCATGTGGGGAAAAGAAATAACTGGAAAGAAAGAAGGCAGTTGGGAATTTTGACGCCATTTAGAGGGTGACTAGTTTTTTTTAGCATACACCAACTGATTACAGTTCGCAAACTGGCCTTTCCTCAGGTTCCTTAGCTGAACTGAGCCAACTTAGGGGCCATTAGCCCAGTGCTCCTTAGATAAACTGTTGAAATTCTGTTGTATGTTACTATTTTAATTCGTCCCACTTCCGTTGGAAATCGTGAATTGGAAACCTGGATCTTAGGGCCTTTTATTAAGGTATAAATTACTACAGCTGGTGCAACTAGCCTCAGACTGGTGAAAAATACCTATTTTTAGATGTACAGACTTCTTGCTGTAATCATTTCATGATATATGCATTTGTACCTGTTCGTTCAAAAAAGAAAATTATTTTGAAATAGCTGGGCTGCCGCATCGTGAGGGAAGCGCAACGGAACATCAGTCACTTGGTTAATGTGGTCTGCTGCTGCAAGCAGAATTATCACCGCTTTAACACACCGCCCACACAGGATTCAGCCTCTAATCTTACATAAGCACTGCCAACCTGACTACTACTTCAAAGGGCGCTCGCGTACGTCATTCAATTAAATGATGAAAATAAGCCAGCGAAATGCCAAGCGTCAATCTGATGACAAGAAGATCTGACTCCATCCCTCTGCTCCTTTGGCAGTGCAGGTCGTTGCTCTGTGGTGAGAGGTGGTATGCCCTCTGTGGTGAGGGGTGGTATGCCCTCTGTGGTGAGGGGTGGTATGCCCTCTGTGATCAGAGGTGGTATGCCCTCTGTGGTGAGGGGTGGTATCCCCTCTGTGATGAAAGGTGGTATCCCCTCTGTGATGAGAGGTGGCATGCCTTCTGTGGTGAGCAGGGATTTGTGGAGCACAAACACTAGCACCTTGCAATACACTGCCATAGATTTAAGAGTCGGACACTCGTCTTGAAAGGCCCCCTGTTAGTCCTGGATTCTTCCCCTGGCATGTCAACTGCACAAAGGTTCACAGTAGTTCACGTTTTTTTGCTCGCTGTGCCATTCCAGTTTGGACCCAGCCATATGCAATTCAGTCTTGACCCTGCGCCCAATGGGAACAGTCCAGGGAGGACCTGGCCTGGCAGTTCGGCTGGACTGTTCCCATTGGGCGCAGGGTCAAGACTGATTTGCATATGGCTGGGTCCAAACTGGAATGGCATGGTGAGCAAAGAAACAATGGATTTAGGCCCAGATCTCTGTACTGGGGTGAATGTATGACATTGTTCTGCATTCTGTCCATCAATTATTCTTTTTGCATGTGATCTGTTTTCAACCTTGTGTGTCTGTCAGCTAGCACTACCTGCTGTGGTAAAGACGGTATGTCAGTGTTCAATAGCATCACAAACTCTCACAGGAACTTTGAGCCACTGTCCTCTTCATTTGCAATTACCAGGTACATTATTTCTGTTACTTCAGTTTGTTTTGCGCTAGCCTAGAGGTTTGCAGACCAACTACTAGGGCGGCAAACTTTCAACACTACCGAGTCACTACAAAGTAGCCGTTTTGGTGGGGAAACAGTATCTTCCTTTGTTTATGCTGTGTTTGAGCCACTCTGTGAACATTAGCTGCTTATGAACATTGTGGCAATATATTTTGGTTTCCAGACCTGCTACACTGTATTGCTTGTATGACTATCCATTCCAAGTGTGATCTGAGCTTTGCAACGGTCATAACTTCAAATCAAAGCTTTACAAACATTAGTACGTGTATAGTCCAAAATGTGTCCTGGTTCTCATTCATACATTGCTTTATCACTTTGTTCAATGAGAATTGCATATTGTAAACGTTCTACTTTTGGAACCTAAAGTTTATACTGTGAATATAAGATATTAAAGTGTTGCGGTATTACATGACTCTGACTGGACATCCATATCTGTATTGCAACTGTTATAATAGTGTTGGATTACATGTAGACTCACGTGACATCACATCCCTTAAATTGGTCTTTGCCTGCTTGTCTACTTTATCCGGACAGTCAAGGAAGCTCTAGAGAAGCCAGCTTCCCACTGCAGAGCGGGTACTGGAACACTGGATGCTATTGACCCCTTTTACTGTTAGTGTCCTTGAGGGCCCAGCAGCAGAAGGACCCAAAAGCTGATCCGGACACCCGTCCTGAAAGCGAGGGAAATCCCACTGAGCTGATTGGCTGGCCATCAAAATTGCACACTAGCCCACCTGAACCGAGTAGAAAATACTTGTGTGGCACACTTTACAAAACATGCCAAAAGGTGCTTACTCTATCGCCCCGAGTCAAAACCTCTCGAACCACAAACTCTGATTTGCATGGTTAATGTGCTAACACTTCCAGGATGTCAAGGAGCAAGGTCTATATTCTCCTTATGTTGGGGCCAATACAAATGAAATCTTGCCTGCTGCTGTATCCGTATACCCGACAAGCTTGTGTGTCTGAGTACATGAGATTTCTAACTGGGAAACAAAAAGGACCATTGGCCTGCTGTCCTTGCAGAATGCAAAAACAACAATAAGTGGACGGAATGTTGCACAATGGCAAAACATTGACCCCCAGTCACACATCTGGGTTTAATGCATCATTATTTTGCTCACCACACCATCCCAGTTCAGACATTACCATATGCAAATCAGTCTTGACCCTGTGCCTCATGGGAACAGTCCAGCCCGAACTGCCAAGCCATGTCTTCCCTGGACCTGAATCAAGCATCCTAGGACCGGTTTCTGGCTATCAGTCTTCATCAATATTAATATATATAATTATATCAGTCTTCATCAGCCAGGATAGCTTGATTCCAGTGGCATTGAGAGCAAGGGACTCACGTCTGAGCATACCCCTCCCACTCGGGGTGACAAATGCAGAACACTGCACCTGCCTGAGTGGGAATCTGCAGAGACCTTCCATATACCAAGATCAAATTTACATATGGACATGACAGTAATCCCTAGCGGTCACTCTACCTCACTTAAAAGCTTTTTTTTAGGGACTCCTCTACCCACCAGCACTCCATAACCTTCACTCATCTTCGCAAGCATGGCCTACATTAGCACCTTCGGTGTGGGAACTGGGAAGGTATCTCTGAATCACAGTTTGGGGGTCTCCCCACAATCCTATATAAGCATGTGCAGGTGTCCAACTTCTAGCTGGCCTCGTTACTCCCAGAACCCATGACGACATTGTGGAGTCCAAGCCTGACGCTCTCGAATGTGGGTCTAGAATACTATTTGATCTTGGGGACAGGGAGACCAGTCAGGTAACTTATGGCTCTAAAATATGCAGTGCCGATGGATACCATAACCTTAAAACCAGCCAGGCCTCCAAACCGGCCGGTAGCATTAGATTTCTTGACAACCACCAGCAGTTCAAAATATTTGGCCATCATGAATCTGAGGTTACTAAAACAATATCCGGAGCTAGTTTACATTTGAATATTTTGATCTTCCCTGGTAGATCTGAGGTGATGCAGTACCATAATCGGAAATCTGAGATCCTAGTTGGCCACAGCGTCCTGCTACAAACAAACCACCTTTCATGGAAACCAGGAGAAACTAGTGAAAACAAATTTAAGCTTTAAGTTTAGGACACTGAACTAATTCACAATATGTATGGACAAAAAGCATAAAATCACAGTGAGCCCTGTTAATTAGAACCAAACTATTACAGAGGCGTTTTAGGAATGGGAAAAGAAGGCAATTGCCCAGTGATCTTTCAGTCACCTCTAGTTCTGTACTTCAACCACTCTCACACTAAGTGCTTATCTCTACGTCTCAACATTTTCTCTCCATCCAAGTGCCATTCTAAGGAATTTTGGGACACCATGCAAGACATATTTCAGCTGTTTTTTGTGTGCCCTGATTACAAATCAATATTGTCTGGCATCATAGGAGCATGAATTAGCAGAAAATGTACAATAAACATTAACCTTCTCCGAAAAGAGAGCCCCAAAATATGTCTTGGTCAGGGCCCCAAAAATCGTTAAAACAACCCTGAACTATTAGGATTGTACTCCGTGTGACCCATACTTGTGAGCTCCCTCTGACTGCTGATAAACTCCACTGTTAAAAGTGTCAACCTCCTGGGCTGCTCCGAAGTTAACCATGGTGCTGAAACCTAGTAGGACAACACTACCTAGTCCCGTGAAATGAGATCTGAATCTTTGCAACATACCACGTAACTACCGTAAACAAACCAGAACAGCACAGAACAGATGCCTTAAACCTTAAACTATCTCCTTGAATAATTCTGGAACAGTTAAGACTGGACACTTTCAAATGTCACTAGCCTTACTAATTTGTATGTTTCCTTTATTGTACGACATTTAGTAAGAGGTGTTCCTGTTTAAGTAATAACTCTGACTGAACATTGATCAGTATTGTTTACGTGATCAACAATTGTGCTATATTAGCTATATGCAGCTATATTATTCTGGGTTTCCACCTTTATACCACCTTTCATTGCTAGACCGTAGCTGCTCAATGAACACATCTGCTACCAGCATCCTGGTTAGAAGGAACCACATTCAGTCTCATCATCTGTGGCCTCTACAAGTTGAGAATCAGTGAAAAACCCCAAACCCTGTCCTCCTCCTATCTTCACGAAATGTCAACTTAATACACTTCATTGTCTCCTCCACCTTTATTCACAGCCATGTTTCCTCTGATTTCATCTACTGACTCAGTCGTATGTCCTCTCCCTTCTCTAAACCCATCCTCCGGCCTAATCTTTACTCCTTTCTGTTACCTCCCCTCATGCTATTCTTTAACCAAGTGTATGCTCACTCTTTTAGCAGCTCTGTATCCCACCTAGCCTCTCTCTTCATTATCTGGGAGGGTAAGCTCTTGCCTCTTAATTTGGCAGATCCTTTTACCCAATTTCTTTATTTGCTTTATCCCCTGACCTCTCACTCATCTCTCCTCAGATTATTATTTGCCTTATCCTTTGATCATTCCAAAGTTCTACTTCAGTCTCTTCTCTTGCTTAACTTCCTTGTATGTTTTCTTGTACATGTCCTCCCTTTTCTTTCCTGTTCATTCGCATTTTCGTTGCTTGCTCCTCATTGGCCTTCTCTGCTTTCCCCCCACTTTAGTTCATCCTAGGTCCTCCGTCTTCCCTGGGCTCTCTCTTATCTATGCCTACTTTGGCTCCTGTATACCACCAAATCCCTGGCTTACATTATTTATTGTTATAGAGCGGTTAGATTTATGTTCCTGATAACAGCAGTTAATTTATTGTACCTTGATTGTCATAGCCATTCGTCACCCCTCTTATTCCATACCAATGAACTAGTCCCTTGCATTAGTTATTCGCTGTACATTGTTGACATTGTGGAAGCTGCCAACTTTGTTTCCAACTAACAATAGAAGGTGCGGCCTCTCAACAGTAAGGCTAGGCCCATTAAACAAAACACCACTGGAATTGCCAATACTGTTCACTATTTCTTTCCTTATTCTCTAATTGAGACACATCCCTGACTCAATGTGACAAAATAAGTTTTACTTCATATTCTTTTTATTTTTCAAATTCTTCATTATCTTATTATCTTTTTCTTATATATCAAACTAAGATCATATACTCTGCACATCTCATATATACAACCCACACCCACCTTTTTACATTTATACAAAACACAAACAGAAATATTTTTTTGACATTACCTAGGTGCAACATAAAAACAAAAACATTCTTTATACAAAACGATCAAACACAAACATGACAAATGTTTACATAGAAAAATTGCTTATTTTCAATTGACTGCATAAACCTCTTGAAATCAACAGTGCCTGTTCTCAAACAACCCTCTGCTCGTGGAACTTAATCTCATTATTAGATAAATGTATCCAAACACTATGACGAGACAAGGGGGATTTTTCTTTTTGCTGCACTTGAGAAACACTACGTGGTCGACGCGTTAAAAACCCAAGCGTTAGTAAGGGGTTCTCATCAGGACCAGTAGCTGAAAACCAGGGGCGGTGGGTGACATTTGAAAGTGGTGAGGCGCAAAGTGATTTGCATACAGCACCGTAGCGAGCGAGCGATCCCGAACCCCAAGAGGGGGTTTGGGGGGGATTACCCCCCCCCCCAAGAAAATTTTGAAAAAAAAGAAGAAAAATCGTGCATTTTCAAGCAAATTTGAGAAAGCAGGAAGGTTAATAAAGCAATTGTGAAAGTGCAGTTATTACATTAATAGATGGCATAACATAGGTAGCTGCTTATTCAGTATAACCACAGAGGTTCATACATTCCGTCCTATTACGCTCAGGTGCTGAATTCAGACTATAAGACTTTCATGATAATCTCAGCTCTAAGAGAAGAAGAAGTTGCACAGCAGTCGGGATCTCTGTGACAAAAGCAGTGACTCACTGACCTATTTACATCATATGCATTTTGTGATCTGCATCAGGTACATGTTTTTTGCAGCAGGCACATTAACCTTCTGCGCTGCCGCCTGCTGCTATTTCACTACTGGGACCACAAACATAGGCTAGCTCTGCCGGACTATTCTTCAGATTCCACTACTATTCTGTTTATGCAGAGTCTAAGTACAGGCTGCAGAGCTGTCCCTCAGATTACAAACATTTTACAGACTATAGAGCAATTTTAAATGGCTTATTCCTGGATGAGCTGAATGTGAGAGGGGTCTCTGTCAAACTGACTGACTTCATTAAGGAAAACAACTCCACTTAATCTCTCCTTTCAGGCCATCCAGGTAACAGGTGGAGAGGTTAATGATGTCTTCCTGTAGCATCATTCCTATTTGCGGCTGTAGGGGCATAGGATGGGAAGGACCTTTGTCCAAACCCCCCGCCTTACTCCATATTGCCACCATGCCTCACCTTCACCACCTTAAATCCAAGCACCATTTCCTTCCCAGAACTACTTCCACACACTCCATGTTCCAGTACTGTGGTGCATGTGGCACTCATTTGGAATCAGCCTCTGCCACCTCTGGGTGGACCTACAGTCCCTCTTCTGCGGTATCTCCAATGTGCCCTGGGTTGTACCATTACAGCTCCTGAATTGCCCCACAGATCTACTACTGTGGTGTCTCTAGTTATTCATGGGATGTTTTGCCCAAAACCTCTGCCTCCCTCTTCCTCTCCCCCTCCTCACTAGCTTCTCTTGAGCCTCCAATGGGGCGGGGGAGGCCACATGTTTAGCCTCTTTTTTAAGCATATCTGTGTCTCACATGTCAGCACCTAAAGAGGTACATTGTGGCACATAAAGAAATATTCAAATGACTAGGCTACCTTAAGAGCGAACAAAGTAATTGCAGACATTCCCATGCCATATCGTTCCAGTAGGTTTCTCAGACAGAATTCATGATGTTAATATACGGAACATAGCCCATAATTTAACTACCCATCATCTAATTGCACCTTAGAACAATAGGCAAACACTATCTCTCATTTTAGAAGTAGTCAATTAATTTGAACCATATTTTCTAGATTAATCCCTAATAACAATATTGAGCACAAAGCTCTGAAATGAAATGAGCATTGAACCAATGATGTTCTGGTAGGCAACCTGAGTTACAAGTGGACTTGGGAGCCAAGTACACACATTTATTGGTGGAGCTCAGTTCACATTATCCAATATGGAGTATACACTGGGAAACCCTGCATGTGTGTCAGGCTTATGGATTGTGATCTGTGAAATTTGATCTATTTTTAAGATTGAACTTCCCTTTAATTGGATTTCAAAATCTCTGCTTCTACCTCTCTATACATATACATGTACACTCACTCGCCTCTGCTCATCCACTTTCCTCCCTGTGCTCTCACACCAAGCCCCTCCACTGCCTACAACTTTTGAACGATTAATGCACCCTTTTACCTGCCCATCCAGCTGACAAACCGCCCCCCTTTGCACATATTCTATTCTCCTTGTGCCCCCACACTAACACCTCGATTGCCTGCATCCTCTTAACACTGCCATCTCTGCTCCCTGCCCGTCCAGCTCACAAACTGTCCCCTTTGCGCATAAGGCTGCCTGCTCTGAGCAGGCAGTCCACTATTGCCTTAGTACAGTGGTTCACAAACTTTTTTGACCTGTGGCTCCCTTGACCTAATTGGCAGTTGGCCATGGCTCCCAACCAGTTTTTTACCGGTGAGGGATGCAAGCCCGACCTCGGGAGCACTTCCAGTTGTCTCCCTGAAATTAATTGGGATGCGATGAAGGTATTATAACCATATTTGTAACAAAATAAAAATATATGTTTTTTCATAAAAACTTTAGGTTGCCATGCCTTGATGGAATTCAGGCCTTCTGCATCCAGGATCAGGAGTGATATTTCCATATCCATTACGACTTCCCCTACCCTGCTCCAGTAATTTAGGAACAAGCTGAAGAGACATGTTTTTTTGCAATAGCACCGCATCATGATGTAGTAAAAGTCCACTCTTAAAAACCAGCTAACCTGCCATTTGCACGTGGACTGTGTGTCTATGCATTATATAGGGATTGTGGGTGCAGACAGCCGTATATATGCCCACAGATTTTGTGTTGCACTGAAACATTTGAGTGTGCCTTGCACTCAGGAGAAGAGGGCCCAACCCCAAGCTATCCAACCTTAGAGTGAGTGAGCAGGCCATAGAGACAAACATTTGATTTGCATTCTGGTGCCAGAATCTGCCACCAGATACTATGCTTTGTTATGGATAAAAATGGCTTTACATTACATACACAGGGCTAGCACAGAAAAACAAAACCAGATTTACAAATACCAGAATGTAAACGTAAAAGTAAGACTGGGAGAGCCATTCGCAGAACACATGAAACAATTGAAGCCCTCTTGTGTTTTACAGATCACTACCATTAATAATCATGACCCATGTGTAACCACTTGCACATGTGCAGCTAACCAAACATTTAACGTGGTTAAACTCACATAAAAGACAATGACATGGCAGCCGAAGGGATAAAAGGACATTATCAAAAATTGCAGATAGAAGCTCCCAGAAGTGCCCTTGTGTAAAGGCTGCTGCTGCTGTGCGCTCTCCTGGGCCTGGCTGGGAATGAGCATGCTTGCTGGGAACCTAACGTGTTGCTAACATCATGGTAATGCGGACTCTCTTTTTAGCAGATTATGTAGTTGTAGGGCAGGCCCCTAACCCTCCTCTTAGAGCTGTCACTTGTCAGAACCGAGTAGCTGGCCCTAATCACTACCCCGCTTCCTCAATAACATGTAAAGTAAATGCTGGCTGCAGCACTTTACTTTCTTGGCTTTGGCACTTGCTGGCCTCGCTGCACAGACCCAGCCCCGATGCTCGCCCTAACAACACGGTTGTGCGCCGAGGCCAGCAAGTGCCAGGCCGGGAAGGTTAAATGTTCCAGACCACATTTTAATTTACATGTTATTATTTTACAGGGTTTGTGCCGTCATGTTTGGGACGGAGATGGTGAACGGCGAAGAACTACTACACCCAGAGGAGTCGGTCAGTCACTTCGAAGTTAAGAACCCGGCCCTATTAGAAGGAGAAAGCAGTTTGGATTCAAAGTTTTTAAATTGCCATTACTGCAGCAAGAAGGTATACGTATATATACGGAACCTGTTTTGAGGCCGTGAACCTAATCAAATGTATTTCAAGTTCAGACATGGTGTGCGTTAACTTCTATGTAGCATTACTCATTCTTGAATTTTGTATATGTTGTGTTAGCTGGCGAAGTTGCCCACTGTACTTGTACACAGTCTGACCTTTTTGGTAAGAGCGGGCGAGATTATTATACATATGCTTGTGCAGGACACCTAGCGTGACTGAAACTTGCTAAATTAAATTCAGCTAAGTTTATGGCGGGGTTGTGTGTGGATGCGGGCGCTACACTAGGCTAAACAGTAGTTATTACTGACTATGCGAGTCTCTAAATGTGGCACAATTTTACATACCCACTACATGGCCCAATGCTTAAAATGAGTCCATAGAGGTTGACAAAGAATGAAAAGTGTTAAGGCATGGTGATAGTAGTGGGGAACAAGAAGATGCAAAGTGACACGATTGTGAGTGTCCAATCAAGTGGACACTTATGGGGCAGGGTGATATGTCACCTATGAATTTCACGATTAAGGGATTGCAGTGAGTAGAAAACAAGTAATGAAGGAGCGAGGAAAACATTCAAGATGAGGTGACTGCTGGGAAAAATAGCTGGTTTGGGAGAGTAAATGAGGGAAATAGAAATCTGTCTGAGATAACTGAATACGCTGTATATCATGGAGGGTGTTAACTATGCCTGTGTGGGATGGCTATGTCAGGCAGTGGCTCAGGCATGACTGTTATACGTAATAACATGTCAGCACCACCGACTCTCACAGTCAGCGCTCAGCCATGCTTTCCCTCCACACCTGCCCTCTCTGTTCCAACTGGCTGTCATGGCTTTCCCCAGACGGTGGCAGCGGCTCTCATGGAGGACTCTCCAGCTCACACTCACACACCCTGCCCATCCTCCGCTCTCAACCCCAGCCCGGGCTCCCACCCTCCGCTGCCGTATGCCAGGTCTAAAACCTAAAACAAGCACAATCCCCAATAAAAACAAAGACATAAACAAGTACAAGTTCTACCAACCTACCTTGTGGTGGAGGCCGGCGTGCTCGAGGGCTGCCAGTGGGGTGTGTGTGGCAGCTTTCCCTCCACCCATGCCTCTTTCTGAATAACCTCCGCTTCTCTCTCCTGCCGCCTCCTCGCTGGGGGTTGATGCCAGTCTGGAGAAAGCAGACCCACGAGGAGAAATGGAGGCGTCGCATCGGGGTGCGGCGTGACGTGAGCCAGGTGTGCCACCCCCACGCGCGGCATCCAATGATGGATGCTGCGCGGTGGACCAGCCAATCCTGGCGCTGCATGCAGCGCCAGGATTGGCTAGGGGGGCAAATTTGCTGCTCGCCCTGTCGCCCCTTGCAAACCCGGGCTACGGCAGGCAGAGAAGTCCCCGCAGGGTCCCACTGGGGTACTGTAGTGCGCATGCTTGCGAAAGTTGGAACCCAACTTGCACTTGCGCACTACGGTCTGTCTGCTGCAGCCTGAGTGTACTGTCACTCAAGCTGCAGCAGGCCACCCCCCTTGCGCATTCCGAAATCTCCGCGTGTGTCCCGGCGGCTGACTTGCAATGCTTACAATAAATTACTCTGTACTAGTACAGAGTAATTTATTGAAAGGATTGCGGCGGCGGCCGTGATGCGGGTCCATGTGGCTGGTGGGGCTACGCCCCTACGCCCCAATGGATGCACCGCGGCTGCTGAAAACACAAAATATGACACTCTAATATCAATTCTTTCTTTTCTTAACACCTCCACGTTCCCCTGGTTACCTTTCTATGATGAGATCAGCCGATCTCTTTTTTTCCAAATATTTATTGTCTCCAAGACTCATTTCTGCAACGAAAAAATGCATGTGGGGGGAACAAAAAGAGAGAAAAGAAAGAGAGAAATGGACCGGCAGGGTTTGTTTGAAACCTATGGCTCTGCCACTAAAGATGCACTGTCGTGCACTTAATTGTGTCTTTCTATTGGGGAGCACAGGCAGCCATCCTTGCCGTGTTTTACTGCTTCTGAAATATGAAATAAAGACGACAATGTATTTTACCTTTCATCTCAGTGATAACGCATCACTGCAATCATGCATTTTGCCTACCTTTCTTATCTTTGTGATTAGCCTTGTATGCCAGAACAGAAGATTTATAATGACCTAAGAGATAAACCAAAAGGATGGTAAGGCAGTGCTCTGTCGTACGCCGGTGTTGCTTACTCTATTGCAATGCTTCTGCGCCAATGTTTGTCTGCTTAATAAATTTGTTTCCATTCGAGGTTTCTCAGACTGTTGAAATATCTTATACCAGAACGCCACTTGTAAAGCAGTGAGCGCGAGCTTAAAGTTTGAGGTGTCACAGCCAGTTGAAATTTCTTATGCCAGATCGCCACTTGTAACGCCGTAAGCGCGAGCTTTGTATTTCATTCTGTTTCTCCGCTTTTCCACTTAATACGCCGCAGCAATTGAAACCGTGTAGTGGTTGAAAAAAAGATTGCATGCATTGGTTGGGCCGCGCCCGTGAGTCGCTTTGTCAACACAGTGGCCAGGCTTCTACATTTGCCTTTTACAGTAGCAAAACATGCTTCTTAGTCGGACAATTGAGCACTTACTTGTTCTTTCAGTTAGTAGAGCGGCGGATGGCTCTTTTTTTCGCTCATGCAGACGAGTGAGTTTCCAGTCTGGCCGGAACCATTTACCTATCCCGGTACTTCCTGTTTGTCACGTGCATGCCTAGAATCATGGGAATTGTAGTTTTCTATTGTGCCAATGTGTTCTTGATATGCAAAATAATGCAAAGTGATTAATTGAAGAACGTCATGAGTATTTTGATTTTTTAATCTCCACACTAGTTCCTCAATCCAAACATGAAAAAAGGTCCTCAATCCAAACATGAAAAAACCAAAGAGCGAACCTGTAAAATCAAGATCTATTTCATATCCATCAGTGTATTAATGCAAAGATTAGTACTAGAGATTTTAGATTTCAGATAATTCATTGAGGCCATCAATGGCAGTATCGAATTTGACGATTAGTAATGCCTCTCTCTGTATCAATCTTCTTTCCAAATCACCTCTCGCAGATCTGGTTCCAGTTTAGAAATCACCGTCCAGCGCAAATCTTGTTCTGCATGGTTATGGTTGATCCAATGATGGACTAAAAGTGCAGACAGCACTTTTTTCCGAATTCTTGATTTATGCGGAGTTATCCTTTGTCATACTTCCTGATTTGTCTTGCCTACGTAAAGTTTCTGACATGGACACAGGATTCCATACACAACATTCCTGGATTTACAATTCATAAAGGTGTCGTGTTTCCAACTCACATTTTTGTGAGAAAAAACTGAGTCTTCTATTGTCTGGTTGCAGCAAAGACATGTACCACATTTGTGATGACCCTTAATCGGGGGTAAACACAGTTGTTCCCGCAGTGTTTATCTTGATCCCACTCGTGGAAGAGCAGCATGCACCACCTGATTACTGATGCGGTTTTCTTTTCTGAGCGAATAGTTCGACACTGATTCAGTGTGTTATCCAATTTCTGAACTAGATGCCAATTCTGGCAAATTATCTTTTTTAGAAAATTGGTGCTCGGGCAGAATGTGGTAACACATACCATGCGATCCAGCTTTGTTTTTTCTTTCCTTTGTAACAACACTTCCCTAGGGGTCCACAATGCCCTTTTCATTACATGTTTCAGTAGTTAATTGGGATAATTTCGATCTTTTAATCTGTCCGCTAGTTGGTTTGCATGTAAAAAAATATTCATCTTTAAAAGTGCAATTACTTTTTATCCTTAAAAACTGTCCGTAAGGGAGATTATCCCTTCAACTCCTCAGGTGGTGGCTGTTGTAATGTAAGGATTTGTTTCTATCTGTTTCTTTTCTGTACAGTGTTGTCACCAAACATCCTTCAGAAGCATAAACTTCCACATCCGAAAATGTCATCTTTTTGATGCATGATTAATGCTAAACTTAATGTCTGCCGACCTATTGTTTAGCCATCCAAAAAATGTAAGCAAAGCCTCTTCATTTCCAGTCCATATCAAAAAGATATCGTCTTTATAACGAACCCAGTTTGAAATATATTGGAACTATGGGTTGTTGTTATACACAAACTTTTCTTCAAATTTAGCCATGTAAAGGATTGCCAGCTCTGGGGCAAAATGACATCCCATGGCACAACCCTTTATCTGGAAATAGAAGTCTGTTTCAAATCTGAAATATTTTTTTCGTAAAAAAAAACACGCAAGCTCCATTATGAAATCAGTTGGTACTCTGTTAGGTTTTGGTCTTGTTTCCAGGAACGATTGTATAGCTTCTAATCTATCTTCCTGTGGGATCTGGATATAAAGCGATACTATGTCAAGTGTCACCAAGATTTGGTGTTACGGTGTAAATTTGACTTTTTCAATTTTGTTGATAAAATCTGTAGTGTCCTGAATGTAGGATGGTATTTGATCCATAAACGGTTTAAGAAAAAAGTACACGTATTTTGAAATTGATTCTAAAACTGATTCGCACCCTGAAACGATGGGTCTCCCGGGTGGATGAGTTGCGTTTTTATGAACTTTAGGTAGGATGTATAATAGTGGAATTATAGGATGTTTTTTATTCAGAAAATCAAATTCCTTCTGTCCTACAAATCCCTTTTCATGACCATTTTTCAATATTAATGTCAACTTCTTCTGAATGTCTGATGTTGGATCTTTGTCAGTTTTTCGGTAGCATTCTTTCACATCTAATTGTCTTTTCACTTCAGCAATGTAATCCTGAGTGTTCCAAACCACAATAGATCCAGCTTTATCGGCTTGTTTTATAACAATTGATGTGTAATTTTTAAGAGTTGAAATGGCCTCTTTCTCCGATATCGAAATATTATGTTCGACAAAATTTCTCTTTTTTTCTTGATTGGTAATCGCAGATAAAACTGTTTTCTCAAATATGTACACCTCTTTTGGTATTTTATTTGTTGGTGGGCAAAATGTTGATTTATTCCTCAATCCAGTCACTTCCAAGGCTGGGGGGATTGGATTTTTCAAGACGAAGGTCCTTAGTCGAAGTTTTCTACAAAATTCTATGACTTCAGATTTCATCTTTACAAAGTCTGTATGTTTTGATGGTACATAAGACAATCCTCTTTTTAGTAAACTTTCTTCAGGCGAAGTGTGCTGTCTGGTCGAGATATTAAACATTGGAGAAACAGTTACGTCTTGTAATATTGGCACCTCGTTCTCATCTCCCATGGTTAAATGGGATACCTGCTTCTGCCGCGTGGCCTCGTTTGGCCTCTTCCTAAAAAAGGTGATTATTACCACGTCTGTTAGGGTTGAAAGAATTAAATCGACTTTCGTTAAGTTTCAGATTCACCTCCAGATGAGGATGAAGTATCCGAGAAAGAGATAAACTTGTCTCTTGATCTCCCTTGGTATTCAGAGAGGAATCTACGTGATTCCTGTCTTGAATAGAAATCTACCTGCAGGTAGGGATATGTAGTGTCCAATGAAAAATTCTTTTTGACTTTCTCAAATTTGATTTCTTTTTGGTTTATTGTATAGAGTAACAGTGGAAGCTGCCAACTTTTGTTTCCAAGACAGAATCCAAATGCACTTGTCACTGTACGTAGGGTCATACCCACCACATGCTAACCACTATTTCAACACCCCTAATTCTCAATATGCCATTGCCTCACCGGCAAGTATGAGAAAATATGAGGATAACTTTAAAAGGCAGTATTGATAAACAAAAACATATAGGTTAAATTACTTTCCAGAGGGTTGTGTGTCTGAATGCTTCAGCAAGATTTCTTTAATGTTATAAAGGGTGGTAATGGAGAAGAGAATGCAGTGCTGGAAAGTAGGGGGATCGCACCGGATCAAGGTCACAGCAGCTATTTCCGGGCTGGATCTGGGATCAAGTAGACCCATTGAAATATGCAGAATTTGTCCTGGTGTAATTTTCGGCCACCAGGACATATTCAGCAGCCCTGCAAGTTATTTGCATTCTGTTAGGGGAAGTAATATGGAGGCAGGGAGAAGGCTTTCTAATTTTAAAATCTGGGCCTAAAACAAAGGCCTTATTTATAGGGTCATCAACCCTCGTTTTGTTCAATATCATCCTGGCTGGGAGCTATCTGGAGCCTAGCACCTAGACACCAACCTAATGGAAGAAAACAAATACGCACGGCTTGTTATCACCCCACAATTACATAAGAGAAACGATTGGAGGCACGTTTTAAACTTTGTTCAACTCCCTATGTAAGAGAAGCTGGCCCTGTAAGAATGCAAGATGTATCTGTCTGTTTGAGTAATTGCACAAATATTGATTTAAATGTCACCTACTAATTTTGTTTATGTAAATCTTTTATAGTGCTACTCATCCCAGTGTAGGGTGCCAGAGTGCTTTCCATCACGCACAGAGGCAAAATAAATCACACAAGTTTGTAATTGAATGTACAAGAAATTCTACATAAGACAATGGGGGTTGTAGGGTGTAGGAATATCACATCAACCATAGGTGTAGCCATTATATGTTATGAGTGAATGGTCAGGAGAAACACAAATGGACTGATTTATATCTTTGTGGAGAGACTGCCCCATCTTGCGACAAGAGGATTCACCCGACTAATTCATATGTTACCAACGGGCTAACGGAGCATGACTAGATCCACAGTCTTGGCGGTTCCAGCCAGTGCAATGGAGACTTGATGCAAATCTCACAAGGCTTGCATCAAATTGTTGACAGAGCCTTGCGTCAAATGTCGATACTGTGTTTTTCCACAAAAATATAAACCCAAACTGTGTTTTTATTTTTGTAGAAAACATATGTAATACCCCATTTGTCATGCAAGTTACCTCCCATGTCAAGTGGAAACATGGCACCATTATTTATGGCCATTCCAACCAGGGTTTCCCTTGCAGGGACGTACATAGAAAAAAAGGGCTGTTACAACCGACATCTAGATTTGGAGGGCGGAGGACACAGACGTTATCTGGTGGTCTTTGCTCCATCAGCCCGAAGGAGCAAACCATATGTGAAGACAGGAGTTTGTTGGAGTGTGTACATCAAACCGCCAACATATAAATCTGCTGGGTGGACCATCGTGACAGCGGACAGCTACACTGATGCTTTTCAACGGAAGGCCTGCATCTCCCAAGACATAAATTAGGCCAGGAGTCAGGATATAAAACATAATGCATTGATTGTGGTTGTCTGAACCACAATATTTTATTACTTGCCAAAGGAACTCTTCTTTGCAATCTTAGAAAAACAATAGATTGAGAAAAAAACACAATAAGGATCTAAACCCATGGCTTACAGTCCGCATGCAGCTCTGCGATGCTGGTAAAAAGATCAATGTGCGATATTAGAAGGGTTACAACTTATCAACTGGAAGTAACAAAAAATGATCTCTGTGTCAAAAGCAGCAGTCCGCTTAACAATCTATATGAAATACAAATGTATGATCTGCATGTCACACGAGGTGCTCTGCAGTAGGCCTCTTAACCCTCTGTGCTACTTTGAGTCAAACATGTGACTGGACAAATAACAGAACTCACTCAGAACTGTGTTAACCACTACAGTTATCTCACTACTATTATAAACCCCTCATAGTTGCTGGGCACACAATGATCTCTGCGGCAGGTGCTTTAACCCCGTAAGACATTTTAAAATGCATCCACTGTGTGACCAATTAAGAAATCTCGAAGAGATTTACTATCACATATGGCCTTGCTGTCTTTTTTGCAGCAGATTTTTTTTAAATACATGTATACACTGACTATCAGACTCTGTTTTTCAAGTTCCGTCCCTCCTGACTACACCCGCTTTCATCTGCTATACCTTGACCCCAATTTATGGGTTCCCGAAGTAACGGTTTTCCTATTCCAGCACTGAGATGTTGTGAGTTATGAAAATGACCTGTCACAGTTCATTAAAATGAGAATAGGCGTGTGATAAATTGTCCCGCTCTGTTGACACTGCTCTGCTATTTGCAGTATATTGTATCCTGTTTTGCTTCTTTCTGTATCAGAGGACGCACCTACTTCCCTTTCCTTTCTCGCTAAATACTACTGATATTACACTCTCTTTGGGTATAACGGAAGAGAAGGATGATACGAAGGGGTTCTGGTGTTATCACAAAAAAGACAGGTTGGAATGAGAGGAAGTGAGAGGAAATATTCTAGCAATTATTCTGCATTCCCACTGAAGTAGAAAGTGGACTGACCAACGCCTGAAGCCCTGCTACGGTGGGCTTCTGGTGACAGCATTTTACTGCTGGCCAACTGTGATCCCAACATGCTTTTCAATGCCATTTTTTAAACTTCATACTTAACAGTAATTGTACCCAACTACAGACACCTGCTGCTTGTCATCTTGTTTAGGTGGCATATGTTGCACATATACTCACAAACAGGAAGCATGAGTGTACTGTGAACTTTGGGAAAAGTGATCATTCTATGTTTCGCAAATATTTTCAGATGTGTGACAAGTACAAATCCTTGGGGTTAACTGTGCACTTTTCAGACAAATGAGTCGAGTCGATGATTCGAGGCTAAATACCTTTTTTATAAGAACACCAAGACCTACTAACATAATGCACATTTCTGAACAATGTCCTTGTTCAAATACAAGTTTCGTCTTCTGCAAAGATAAAGTTTTCTTAAGCATGATTAATACAAGATGCCTGCTGGTACAATATCGAAGAGACATTTCAGGGAACTTGCACTCTTACTGGCAGAGATATACCAAATGTATCTCCAGGGTTATGCAAACCCCCCAAATCATATCCTTTGTAAATACTGCACTGAACGTTCCCAGGATGTCTCTCATGCAGCATGCTCTATTGTATTAAGTGTTTATTGTATTTCTCGTAGTGAGTGCACTGCTGGGCCCTCATTACGAGTGGCAGAATTTCACCCTGTGATACCTAAGAGCAGACTGAAAAAGTCTGCGTTTTTCTCGGTGGAATTGGGGGAAACTAAAAGGGAACTGACCCTGTATATTCTGGTCCATGTGTTTATTACCTATAATGGGCAGAGAACGTGTAAGTGATGGATTTTGGTACAGTTATACCAGCCAGAATCGGGAATTCAGGACCTCTGGTATCCCTGCATTAAAAATTTGCAAAACCCTTAATAAGGGCCTGGCTGTTTTTCATAAATTAAAGTGTGGCCTGTGTCTTTGATCAAGACGCAGTTGGGGGTATCAATGCCTTCTATTCGTACAGGGTTAAAAGATGCGTGTTCCACCAGTCTTCTACATACGGATCTACACATTCAGATGTAGAGGCAGCTCTTTGAACAGTAGATTACTATTCCAGCATGGTAAATAAAATTCTAACATGTGCGCGCTACAAAGAGGACAAGGGCCAATGATCTCGAATCCCAACACACACTAGCGGAATATCTTCACATGTTATAACACAAACAGCTATCTTGGAACTGGCTAGCCAACACCTGAATGTAATAAAGTATAGGAAAACCATTAAAATGTGGTACTGGAAAGGGAGAAGTAGTTATCAAATGAATCACAGAATACTCAAACGGTGATCACATGTATACGCTTGACACTAGCAAGTTTTGCATTGCACTTCCAAGCTCCTGTTTGCTTTTCTCGTTTAGTTTTGAACTTGATGTAGCAGCTAAGAAGTAAAAAAAGACAGCTATACATCTACATCAAAAAAACATAAGATGAGCCCTGTTCTATGCTCCCTGGATTATATATCTGTCCCTTATTCCGGAAAAATAAAGCATTCTCGGTAGTTTTAATCTCAACCAGCAGATAAAGTGGAGATTCTCCTGCAACCATTACCCACCTGTTGATAACTCAATACATCTTCTATACACTCAGTGAAGGTATTACACACTGATGTTCTTTTTCATGCTTTATATTTATAAGTACAATTGATAAATCAGTCATTTCATTATATAATGTGAAATTGAGTAGAGAAACTTGCCAGTGGACGTATACCCAACTACATTCACATATTTTAATTGACATTATGCGTTTTAGCACATTCATAATTAGATTTCACTTTTAGGGATGGACGTTGCAGCAAAACCCCTCCTCTTGTCCTCAGCTCATGTAGAGTCACCTGGTGTTGTCTACGACTCTGATCCTGTGTGTCGGGATTTCAGGGTGAAACAAGATTTTGACACTTCTAGCTATAAGCTTGGATGGTCAGTGAGTGCAAGTATTTTGAAAGGAGACAGATAAAACCCTAATATGAGTACTAGCATTGCAGAAGCATTTGATAAAGTAAAGGATGTAGCAAATTGCAATCACTTTCTCTGTCAGTGTTCATAGAAACTATTTTGTGTGCAAGTTTTCCATTTTCACTTGGCAACAGAAGCAGAGAAAATAGATAAATACACATGCAAAGGACTGGGGTTTCATTTGTGGAAGAAGAGCCCAGTCTATAATAGAGGAGATCGGGATTCTTCGCAAATTTTTGGCACTTACCAAAACGTGCATATCACCTGTTCTTCCTAACCACTATGAAATTCACACTCAGAATCTTTACCATATGCCATGTTATTTTCTTCAAATTCACCACAGTGTCAATTTTCAACTCACCAGCAACATGCCATTCTCCACGCAACTCTTTATATTTTGTAAGGTAGCCCAATTGCAATAATACTCTTCTAAAATTGTATACACTAAATTAATACAAGCTTTCAACCGCTTTGCTTGCCTACACTCTTGCTAAACATCTAAACTGTGCCACCTGCAGCTTCCTAGGCAGCCAGAACATTGCTCAGATACTGCATGTTTATGCACTGTAGTACTACAATGTGCACATGATTAGCCCATATGCTCTTATAAGTTATACTAGTGAAAGACGTGCTATTTGGTAACATAACACTCGTTGTCCCACAGCAAACGTTAGGAAAAGCTTCCAATTAACTTTTTCCCTTGCAAGTACAGTCTGACATTGAACTCCAATGCCATAAAAGTCTATCCTTCTACTCGCCCAATCTTTTCCCGGAGCCTTTTTTACAATTGGCGCAAGCCAAAGAACTCTTGCCGTGTAAACGCATGGACTATGGTTTGGTTAAGTCCCTTACAGCCACTCAGGCAATATATTTTGGGTAGGCCCATTAAAACACTACGTGTCTAAAATGGCCATCATCTTTTAAATAAGCCCACAGGTTTTTGTGGATGAGTACGTTTTGTTACCATCACGTACATCTATCTGTCTGCAATGCTATTGGTCTCTGAAAGTAACACAGGAGAGAGAGACAGGCTTTTTGGAATTGCCAATGCTTGTTTTGGTTGCTTGTCCTGGGAGGATAATGGACGTTAATTAATACCAGCAAAGATGGCCCGTGTCAAAGACAGCCAATCGGGCTCCTTGCACACTGAGCTGGGGGACAGCCCACTTTCTAACTTGCATTACTGTGGAGGATGATGACATGCTATCCTGCTCAACGTTACCCTACATGCCATGTAGGAATCGATGGAGAGAGCACCTCCCTTTTCTTTAAATTATTTCGAACAAGAGAATATCCAGCCTCGTTACTTAGAGTCATATTCCAATTTCTGCCAATAACCGTAATGTAATTTGCAATATTTTAAATGTCAGCCTGTGTTTGTATAGTTGTTTAATTTATATGCATTTTCTATGATCTCATTCACAGTCCATTAACCTATAAACAAAACAAGCGGAGGATGTCTCCTAAAATTAACATTCTATTGAAAATTGCGGTTCCCTTTAAATAATGAAACGTTCACGGCCTACATTTCAATGTTCTCTACCATCAAAAGCCATTTCTCTTTGGTGTTAATGATCTATGCGTTTGATCATATTTAAATCAGATTTTGTTTCACTGATCGACTGCTGCGGTGAATTCCATTTGAATATCAGATGCGGCGATAACCAGCGACAGTCAGAAGTACTGCGCGGCAAGTAACGAAAGACAACTCAATTGAGCACAGGAGCTGTGAGGTTTAAGTCTTGGTCCACAGTCTGCAATTACTCAAGACAGACCAGTTTGAATATTAGGGTGGATATGTTAAGGGATTTAGACCAGAATTTCTGTCTGTGACGCCTACTGAGAGGGTCAAGAACTGCCGAGAAAGTCAAATAATATTAGCAGAATAATGTCCTACATACCACATACAAGATGCTCTGTAAATGTGAAGGACTTTGAAACTTGAGACTACAAGCTAAATCGGTATCCTTAGCTTGCTTTGTGGAATCTGCACAAGTGCAGCAAACAGAATCTCGTCTGGTCAATTTGTGGCCTCCATTGAACCACTCGTATGCTCAGACAAAAAGAGAACATGCATTAAGAGAAAAAAAGAGCTGTATTTAAAGTTTAGTGGATGGGATACGCTGTCAAAAAGTAACAGATATCCTGCCTGCCATAGGACAAGTACTATAGGCTATAACCTACTTGAACCATGGCAGCGAGACAACACCAACACAGAGATGGCCCATCTTATCCACCATCCTCCAATTCAACCCTAAAGTTATATGCTAGAGTCTAGCATATTATGACATCTTTTAGTAATAAAACAACATTTTCAAAAGGTCCAGTCTTGATTAAAAATACAGTTTTGATTTTTATATTTTGTGAATAACATATTTCATAATTTGAGTAGTTGATTTTCATTTGTTTCTGTATTTGTTTGTATTGTTTTGAGGTTCAAGTCATAACATTTGCTTATTCAGGGAACAAAATGGTTTCTTACCCACAAGAGTAGTTTTGCAGCTTGAAGAATTGTTTGGATTCACATGCTGTGCATTATTCCGCTATCTAGTGGTTGGGTCTGGATTTCTCAGTTATAGTAGCAGTTCTTTTTCACTGGGTTTTTTAGGTATTGAAGGTCCCCCCATTTGGTGTCTGATCCAGCCTGTATCGACATCATACAGCCTTCCCTGGAAGATTCCTCGTGTCGTAGCCATCTTTAGGTGATCATTTTTTAATTTGCTCTTTCCTCTTGTGGGGAGGTGGATGGGTCGCATGTGAATCCAGAAAATTATTCAAGCTCTAAAGCTACTCTTACAGGTAAGGTAACAAGCTAGTTTTTTTTGCAGCATGAATATTTTCTGGATTCACATGCTGTGTATTGATTTTGCAGCAGTTTTTATACATGTTGTGGCTGGGTTGAAGACAAGTTTAGGCTTGTAAATAAATGTTTCATTACCCTTTGTAGAGAAATGGGGGTACATGTACACCTGAAGAGTTAAACAAGGAAGGTTCAAATGAGGCAGATTCATTTTAAGCATGCGACTAGGGTAACGCTGACTGATCCACCTGTGTAATAGGAAAGCTGAAGAAAGCGTCACACCAGGGAAAATGTCCCCCGATTACACAGCCAAAATTCCCAGAGGGAACTTAGCCAAATGCTGATCAACAGTAGAAGCGAATATGTGTTTCAAATTATATGTAGATTTTGTCACAGTTATTATTCAATATTCAAATTTTGAAGAATTGCAGAGTCACAGAAATAAATGAGTCATGTTGATCCAGGCCCAATGCATTTCGGGTGAGCCCTTTATCAGGAGAAATTATGTTCGTCAAACATGGAGAGTTCCAGACTGGAATACTGTTGATCAACATTGGACTAACTTCCCTTTGGTGGCTGCGCAATCGGGGGATGTTTCCCCTCGGGTGAAATACTCTTTGTCCTACCTGAGCTTCCTTGTTCATTTGCATGTCTATGCAGTAGTGCTTTGCAAAAGTGTGTACTGATGACCACGTCGCTGCACCGCAAATGTCTTGTAATGGTATATTTACATAAAGTGCTATTGTTGCTCCTTTTTAGCGATTAGAGCGTGCCCTTGGCTTCTTTTGTAGTTACACACCAGCTGCGACATGACACATCTTGACTGTGTGTGATATTTATCTAGCAATGGAATTTTTGGTTATTAGTTTCCATTTGTTATTGTCTGTAAATAACTCCTAGAGTTGTTTTTTCCTTCCTAATTGCTCTAGTTTTCTCCATATAGTACATTATTGGTCTTCTGGCATCTAACATGTGTAGCACTCTTTCCGCAGGAGTTTACATTTCTTGGAAGAAACTTGGTATATGAGTTTGAGTTTGAGTTTGAGTAGGGATTTCTAAAGCGCATAGCTACCCTAGGGCGTCCCAGCGCTGGCATGACCTAGGTTCCGGAGTGGAGAGCATAGATGTTTAGGGTGTTTAGGTTGGTGTAAGTGAAAAAAGGATATAAACTTAGGTAGGAAGTGAGGGTATGTCCTCATGACTATCCTGTCCATGTGTATTTGCGTGTGAGGCTATTGGATTGTCAGCGCATGTAATTCCCTTACTCTGTGTAGAGATGTCATTGCAATAAGGAAAGCTGTTTTAAATGTGACCATGTTTAAGGATGTCTTGTGAAGTGATTCAAAGGGTTTCCTCATTAGTTGTGTTGACACTAACTTTAAGTTCAATGTTGGAGCTGGCATCATTCTTGAAGGTGCTATTCTTTTTGCTCCTTGAGGAATCTTTTAATTATCAGTCTTGTGAAGAATCTCCTTCCTATATGACTTCTTGTATAGGCCACTATCGCTGCCAAATGTACTTTCCATGAAGCATAATTCAGTTTGCTGTCTACTAAGTGTGTAAGATATCGTAGGACTGTTGTGTCCTTTGTATTGTCTTGTAATAGCTTACATTTTTGGCACTACCTTGGGAATCTTTCCCACTTGGCTGCATAGCATTTTCTTGTTGTTGGGCTTCCTACTTCCCTTAGAACTGCCATTGTGTTCTCTGGAGACTTAGGTGTCCAAACTCTATGTACTCATGAGCCAAGCTGCTAGACTAAGTTATTCAGTCTCTGGATGAAAAACACACCCCCTTTGTATGGAGAGTAGATCTTTTCTACCTGGTAACATCTGTATGTTGGTTTGTGCAATTTCTATTAGTTCCGAAAAACAAGTTTACTTTTCCCACTGTGGGGCGACGAGTATCAATCAGTGTTATTGGTGACTGCTTGCATGTGCTGATTACCTTGAGCAATAGTGGGATTGGGGGAAAAGCGTAAGTACATTTCCCTGACCAGTCTATCAACCTAGCATTCCCCTGGCAGTAGATGTGATGGTGTTTGGAAGCAAATAGATGGCATTTTGCATTCTCAGGTGTTGCAAACAGATCTATTTCTGGCATTCCTCAGTCTAAGAATATCTGTTTGAGTACTGTTTTATTGAGTTCCCACTTGTGTGAGGAAGATGCTTGTTTGCTCGGTCTGTCTGCTTCCCCACTGTCCTTCCCTGAAAAGAGTATTGTTGTTATGTTTATCTGTCTCTGAATGACTCAGCTCCAGATCTCTTGAGCTTGTTTCGACAGTGCAAAGGATTTTGACCCACCTTGTTTGTTGAGATAGAACATTGCTGTTGTATTGTCTGTATCAATTAGCAATGACTTTACCCATAGATGTTTCTGAAATGCTTTTAAGGCTAGGAACAGTCTTTAGTTTCAGTACATTGATATGTTGAACTGCTACCTGTTCTATCCAAATACCACTGATTTTGAGTCTCCGCACATGAGCTCCCCAACCCATATGTGAGGAGTCTGGGGAAATGGTTACTGTGCAAGTTGGTTGAGAGAATGGTCTTCCTGTTGTTATATTTGTTCTGTTCCACCAAGCTACATCTTCCTGTATTTTGACAGTGACAACCACTAGATCTTCCCAACTCCCTACGACGTGTGACCACTGACTTTGATCCTATGCTTGTATTGGTCTCATATGTAGCCTTGCATATGGTATGAGAGCTATGCAGGAGGTCATCTTCCCATGCATTTTCACCATAGTCCTCACTTTCAGAGACTGACTCTTCTGGTATTGCTGACTTTCTTGCAATAAAGACATATTTTTCTCGCAAGGGTAAGCTTTTGTTTGTATAGAGTTGATTCTTGCTCATAGGACCAGCTTTTCTGGATCTAATTTAAGTGATGATTTCTCTATGGTTAGTGAAAATCCCAAATTGTGTAGTGTTGATATCACTGTGTTTATGTGCTCTTCGCACTTGTGTTGGGCATTTGCTTTTACCAGCCAGCCGTCCAAATAAGTATATACATGTATTCCTTGCCTTCTTAGATGTGCTGCCACTTCTGCCGCACACTTTGAAAGAACTCTGGGTGCTGACTTTATTCCGAAGGCTAGCTCTTTTAATTAACTGACTGAATTATTTATTAAGCACACTATTGCTGAGGCGTCTTGGCGCTGAAGTGTGTGCAGATGGTGCTGCATCAACAGGTCTAGGTCATTGCAAAAAGCCAGGTTTTCACTGTCTTTCTGAAAAACATCCTGTTGGGTTGTAGTCGGATCTGTATGGGGAGAGTGTTCCATAGCTTGGCCCCTTGGAATGAAAAACCCTTTCTTCCCCATCTGACTCTTTTTGTCTTGGGAAGACAAACCATCCCCATATTTGTGAACCTAAGAGAACGTGATGGCACATATCTAGAGAAAAGGAGACTGATCTTCTGCTCCTCCGCCATAGAGAGCTGTATACACCAGACACAGGGCCTTAAAGTCCACTCGACGTCGCACTGGAAGCCAGTGTAGCTGCTTTATACAGTTGGACGTCGGGTGATGTTTGGGTAAGTATAGTAATATATGAGTCGCCGCATTCTGCAGTGACTGAAGTTTAGTAAACTGTCTTGAGCAAGCTCCCAAGTACAGCGCATTGCAATAATCGACTCTCGATAGTATCAAAGTCCCTACTACTGTTTTCCTTAATGAAAAAGGAAGGATTTTTCGTAGGACCTCGATCATGAAAAAAACAGGCCAATGTAACTTGGTTGATTTAAGGGGCCGAGCGTTAAGTCCTTGTCAATCAGGAAACCTATGTTCTTCGCCTTGGGCACAGGAACAGGGCATGTACCGGCTTCGGGAGTCCACCATAGTTGGCTCCATACCGAGGGTTTTTGACCAAACTCAACAACCTCTGTTTTTTCTGTGTTGATCCAGGTCATCAATGACGTAAGGCAGTTGCGGAAACATTCAGCCGTCATATTCGTGTTTTGTGAGAGGGACATCACAAGCTGCGTATCGTCTGCGTATGACACTAGCGTCAGACCATGATCCTTGATAAGTCTTGCTAGGGGGGTGACATACACGTTAAACAACGTCGGGGACAAGGCTGATCCTTGAGGAACACCAAAAAGGAGGTAAAAATCTCCTGATTGAAGACCCTCCCAGTGAATTAGTTGTACCTTTAAGGCCAGAAAGGACATAAGTAGTGCTAAAGCGGAGTGTTTAATGCCCACTGCTTTTAACCGCTGAACCATTACAGTATGATTTACGGTGTCGAAAGCTGCCGTTAGATCAAGCAGGATGAGAGCGGCCCTGCCCCCTCCATCCATCCATCACCTCACGGATCTCTTCTGCTGCCATATTTAATGCCAATTCCGTTGAATGCCGTGGTCTGAAACCATGCTGGGTGGAATCCAGGATGTTGGTGGCATCCAGGTAATCCATTATTTCCATGTTCATGGTTTTCTCCAGGATTTTAGAAGGCAACAGGATGCAAGAAATAGGGCAGTAATGTTTGGTTTCCTGGGGATCTAACGCATCTTTCTTTAGTATAGGTCTGATACAGGCCTCTTTCCACATAGCTGTGGGAAGACCACTGATCTGATGACCTCATTAAGAAGGGTGGTCAGTGACGCACTGATCTTCTCTGGAGCCAGATGTAAGATATAAGGAGGACAAGGGTCTAGAGGATAGCCGGACTTGGTTTGTAGCAGCAGGTCTGTGACCTGTTTTTGATTTGGAGCTGAAAACCTTGACAGGCTAACCTGCATTGGAGTATCCTCCGATAGCTCTTTGCGATCATCCCCTGTAGTGTCAGCTATGTTCAGGAGTTCATTGTAGACTATCTAAACTTTTTCCTGGAGGAACATAGCCATTTTGTCTAAAAAAAATGGATCTGGCTTAAATACCATGTCTCGAGGGCACTTTGATAGTGTAGATACGGTTTTATAAAGTTCCTTGGAGATATTAGTGACCTCTTGAATTTTAGTTGTGAAGTATACAGTTTTCGCCTGTTTTATCGCCAACTTATATTCCTCTAGAATCCTATTGTATTCCATTTTATGTATATCGCTGTAGTCAGATCTCCAGATTCTCTCCTTACGTCTGCATTTAACTTTGATTAACTTTAGCTCAGCTGAGTACCAGGGCGATGTAGCTAGCCTTCTCCTGGGGTGCCTTATCAGCTCAGGAGGCAGCCGATGTACTGCATGACTGAGCCAGTTCTCAAAGATTACAGCTGCTGTGTTATAGTCAGCTATGGCTGGAGAGTTCTTTGCCAAAGCTTTGATTAGGTCTGTACCTTGAATTGATTTCCAAGGATGAAAATTGACCAGGGAAGATCTTTCCCTACGACAACTGTTAGTTGTGGACGTATTAAATTTAAAATGGACTGCGGCATGATCAGACCATGGTACTGGTCACACATTCTCCACTACCATGTGTTCATTGTTGGTAAATATACCATCAAGTGTGTGCCCAGTTTGAGGGTAGGTTCCTCTATAATCTGATATAACTTGCCAGATTGTCAATCACACTGGCGGAGTCTGAATCGGTATTGGCTGGAATTGATAGTGTTCTCTGTTTTCCACAAAACACAAGTATTTCCTATGCCTGTGGTTCCTTGGGATATGGAGATATGCATATTTTAGATCTATTGTTGCCATAAAATCACCTTGTTGTAGATGTGGTATGACATGCTGCAGTGTTGTCAATTTGTTTAAGTAACGGAGGTTTAGTATGAACGAAGATTTCCAACTGGCTTTGGTATAAGGAAATATGTTGAGTAGTTTCCCTGGTTGATCTCGTTTTTCGGCACCCTTTCTAGTGCCTTCTTCTGAAGCAATTCTTGTACTTCTGATACTTTCCTCCTTTGTGTGGACCACTGTTTTTGGCTCTAATACTGGTTATTTCTTGACTAGTTCTATGCAATAGCCAAAGTGTATATGTTAGAAGGTGGTTCTGACACTATGGGCCGCCCGGATTTTTCGCTTTTTGAGCACCTAATTGTTGAGTTTTTACTTTGGGGGAGCCTCATAATCTGGGGCTCACCCACAGTGAGCTCATAATGAAGGAGACGGCATGGAGATTTTACTGGTGTACCCCTGGCTTGACTAGGCCGCTGCGCAGCAGCTGGAGTATGGGACACCGTGCTGGTTATATGCAGACACGGGTGTACATGCGTGTGCACGCGTGTAGGGGAGATTCCTAGCTTGCGCAGTCCAGGAGCAGCTACAGAGTGAATGGTGTGGCAGGACTTATGCAGAATTGGGTGGTGACATGGAATAGGCTTTATACCCTGGGAAGGAACATGCCAGGGAAAGTCAGTGTGTTTTACTGTGTTTTCACTTCATTATTCCCCATAGGGGATGTGGGGCCCATGGCTAAAATGACTTCCACAAAGCCTACAGATTCCAGACACGCACTAATGTCCAGTGTAGCGGATGTGAAAATGAGTATGCTGCAGAGTCCAAAGTCATATTTGTACTGCTTTTGGGTAGTCCAGAAATGTCATATTTCTCTGAGTCCCTGGCTGGGGTCTGGCCATGGCAGGTTAGATTAAGGAGCTTTCTTCCAGAGCGAAGATCTTCCCTCCAAGGAGAAAGGATAGGTGGAGCTACAAGCCAATCCATCAACTACTGTTGCTGGGTGCCAGGCACCAGGTTGCACCAAGGAGGGAAGGCAGTAAGGGGGGAAGGAGTTGAGTTTCAGAGGCCATGAGGCCAGAGACACTGGACAACGACATTTTGAACAAACCCAGAGGCTGGACAAGAAGGAGGAAGGAGGGAGCAGGGGCAGGGAAGTGATGTGTCGCTGTTTGATAGGACACACAGAGACTTCCTGCCAGCCCCCTACTCAACTTTTAAAACGTACTTGCACAGGAAGAGAAGCTCTCTCTGGGGTGTGGTCTGCTGAGGCAGAGGGTGTTGGAGCCTGGCGCAATGGACAGTTGGAAGGAGCACCCCCCTGACTTCCCCCCAGGCCCCTAACAGCGCCAGAAGAAGAGCCCAGGACCGATGCGCAGAAGGAGAGGCCTCTGCGCAGAAGAGAGTCGCAGGGAGCCAGTGAAGACCGCTCCCTGCAGAATGCACCCTCTTGAAGACCTGGAGGACAAAGGAGACTGCTCCCAGTGGCTGGGGGACGCCACCAGGAGCGAAAAGATGCGAAAATGGGCAGATCGGACCCCCAGGGGCTGAGATAGGGCCCCCGGAAGGTAGGCGACCTTTGACCCCTAAGAAGACCGACGACCAAGCGTGTGTGGCTCTGCCGCCGGTCTCAGAGATGCCCCCGGGGTGGGTCAGGTCCCAGGGCTGCCCCAGGAGGAAGCAAACCCGTGAAGATGCCAGTAGGGGACCCGGAGCCCACCCTGGCCCCTGGTGATGTGAAGGAGGGGGGATGGGAAGCGCTGTCGCACCCTACCCCAGCGAAATTGGAGGCCACCCTAGCCCCCCTGCCGAAGTG
Organism: Lissotriton helveticus; assembly: GCF_964261635.1. Lineage (NCBI taxonomy): Eukaryota > Metazoa > Chordata > Amphibia > Caudata > Salamandridae > Lissotriton > Lissotriton helveticus. The sequence continues at coordinate 1,208,503,307 of NC_136068.1, forward strand.
GGATGCGGGGGAGCGGTGTCGCCCCCCCCTTCCCCCCATCCGAAGCCTGGCCCCGAAGTCCCCCGAAGATATCCAGGGGCCCGGGACCCCATCCCCCGGCCCCGACGAGGAGAAGGCTGGGGGAGTGCCACCGCACTCCCCTGAGGTCCCGACGTGACCGCTGAGGCCGCGTCTGCCTGCCGGAGCGGGCAGACCAGAAGTGCTCGGGCGGCTCCCGCGGCAGCACAGAGAGGGCTCCCCAGGCTGCCCTCCAACCCGAAGGCAAGTGGGGGTCCCGGGTGGGACCGGGACCCCATCCCAGACACACAAAGCGGCACGGGGCCCGGGTGGGACCGGGTGGGACCGGGCCCTGAAAATGGGCGGAGTGACAAGGGGTGGGCGTCCCGAGCCGCATTTCCTTACCTGGGGGTCCGGGTGGGACCGGGCCCCCCACCGAGACCCTAGAAGCAGCTGGAGGCCCACATCGCGGCTCTCCCTGGAGCAGCGGGAGAGCTGTATGCAACCAAACCCACAATGCCTTGCAGGCCAGGACCGGACTGCAAGGGCAAACATCGTGTTCTTTGCTTGTAGTGGCCCCAGGAGGACGGGGGCACCACCACATGAGTGCAAAGGTGCCGGGGGAGCTGCAGGAGCCAGACAGCCTCCCCCAGCGCGAAGATGAAAGTCCCACCCAAGTGTCTTGGGGATTTAAAGGAATCAACCCCTTCAAGGCTCAACCTGCATTTAACACACCTTCTGGGCTGGAACTTTTGTTCTTCAGCTGAGGGTGTTTTGTTAATTGCATCAAGGAGTGAAGGAATGAGTTGGGGATATCTGGAGAAGGGCATCTCCTGGAGGTGAAGAGGTGTAATTGCACTGAAATGCATTTACTAATGGTTATTTCGTTTAGAGAGACTGAATTTAGTTCACCTGTTTAATGTGAAGTGCTGGTGCAAGGTGATGTCATAAGCAAAGTGGATTTAAGTGGCTAGACATTCCGGCTAGGGTGTCTGACTGAATGTACTTAAACCTGTGATTTTATATGTGATGCCTTAGGGGCTGTAATTGCCTTCTCCTTTGGTACTGTTCAGGTAGATGTTTCATGAGTTCAGCCATATCCTCCAAGTGCTGATATGCATACCTGTGGAGCAGGGCATTAGAGCTGGTAGTGTACCATTGAGTAGCAGCACCTCTTTCAAATTTCTTTCCCAACATGTGCATCTCCTTGCTCTCTTTGTCTGGAGGTGGTCAGGATGTTGTAGGAACATTTGCTCTCTTTCTTGCTGTTGCTGCAATGATAGTCTGTTGAGACTGCCCCTCTAATTTATGAAAAGTCTTTAGAGGAATGCTTATATTTCTTTTTGGCCCTAGGTGCCAATGCATGTTGCAGGTTCCTTTAAGGACTCTCTTCCTTGGTAAAGTATACTTGGGAGAATGGGAAGGTATTGATGTTTACTTTGTGATGCTAGCAAAGTCTCCAATAAAAAAGCAAGACTATTCTTTCTCTTCCTGCAGCTGAACGTTGTACTCATCAGTTGCCCTCTTGATCAACTAATTATGCAAAGCGATGTCGTTTGGTGGTGACGGTCTTGATAGATAGTTGTCTACCCCCTCCTGCTGCGTCTCGAGGTATTCATTCCCTTCTATGCCCTGGAACATGCTCTCTGACTTCAGGTCTTACTTGAAGAAAAAGTCTTGTTCCTCTTCCTCCAGAGGTTCTGGTGATGGGCTCTAGTTCTTCCACGTCCTTGGCCTTTTCCGTGACTTCTGTCAAAGTTTTATGCAGAATTCTGAATACTTTGAGAGAGGCATCCATCTCTTTCTTCTTTTTAAGAATCGTGACCATTTCGGCTTTAAGATGATTCTTCTTGCATTCGAATTTAGCAGAACGATCTTCGGCTTCAAGCAGGGGTGTCGACTTCCTTTTTGATGTTGAGCTTTATGTTGCTGAGGTCTCGCTCAGCGGTTTCTTCGCTCTCGCTTAACTTTGGTTGTCCTTTGACGCTGTAGCCTTCACCTAAGCTCTGCCGCTTGTGGTGTTCTTCAAATGAGACCGGAGGGGCCCGAGGCAACCTTTGATGTTTTAAGTGTGATGAACGAGACTCGCCCCTGTGTGTTTTCTCCGTGTCATCTGCAAGTGTTTCTCCTTCCATTTGCAATGTACCTTCTCGCCATCGATGACCCTCATTTTGACGTCTCAGCCCTCGTCTTTGGCCAACATGCCGATATTATCCTCCTCCTCGCTCAACAACCCCAGGTCTTTCAGTGACGGAGTCTTTTTTTTGCCTTGCATGGTGTAGTGCGCCTGCTTCTGTTTCTCTCTCAGCTTTAAAGTATTTGGTTTAAAGACTGCAGACGTTACAGTCATCACTTCGATTATCGGGAGACAGAGGTTGCACACCCTGTGGTTATCTTTCTGCGATAACTTGTAGTGGTACCTCGGGCAGAAACAAAACTTTGAATTTTCCCCCTGTCCGGACATTCTTCAGTCTTTCTTTGGTGTGCGAACTCCTGATGACTCTAATCCAATGACTTCTCAGGTGTCTCGTGTTCTTACTTTGATGAATTCTTGATGAAATCTTCCTTCTTTTCGATGCTAGGAAAGCCTATAAGAATGCTTCCAGAACCAATGGTGGAAAAAAAAGAATCTGAAGACAATGACCACAGGTGAGCTTCCAGGGAGGGCATATGACGTGAAGACAGGCTGGAACAGACACCAAATGGTGAGACCGACGACGGACGCCGTACAAAAACAAAAGCAAAAAGTACCAAACAGAGAAAGGGGACTATGGGCCCAACCACTAGATGGCGGAATAATGCACAGCACGAGAATCCAGAAATGATTCACGCTGCAAACCCTGGCTTACAGAAGCAATTGAGTGGGGGTCCACAGTGGTCTGAAGGATAAGAATCACTGATTTACATCACATGTTAACAATTGGGATCCTGGTAGAACGTCTCAATCAAAGAAAGGTTGAATTTTTAAGCTTGTTTGCCTACGTGTTCCTTTATAATGCTTTACTTAGACCACTCTTAAGGACTAAGTTACCTGGCCCTCTGTGACTGGTGAGACCATGCTCATTCATTATTTCTTACTCAGTCGCCTCTGACACTAACTCTGACTTCTGATAACCCTCACTATTTCTGTAACATAAGGTGACTGATCATGCGTTTTCATTTGGACATGGCAGCCCATTTAATAGTGTGTTACTCTACCATGCATGTACTAATTGAAGTAATAATATGTGATAATCTGCTATAAATGTATAGGGAGAAGATAATTTGTCAGCTATATAAAGAAAAAACAATTTGTCATTATCACAATCAAACAGAAAGCTAGGCTGACTATTTCTGACTGACTGTGAGATATTTTAACAAAGGGTCTAAATAGAGCAGGGAGGTGGGGAAATAAACTGTGCTCTGTGGAACCTGGAAGTGATTAGGCGAGATCCATGGGAAATGGGAACAAGATGTGCCCTGCCACAAGAAATACAGGGACCAGGGCAATGCAAGTTGGGAGTAACCATTTGGACTGTGAATTGGTGAGGGGGTAACAAAGTCATAGAAGAAGCCAAGGCAAAAATCATGAGGACTGAGTGCCAGGGAGCTACTATGAGGAAGAGGTAGAGCTGAGAACTGAGGTTAATCTTTGATATTTTCCCTCCTTCTTTTGGAAGCCAAAACTACATTTTAAGGGGTTAAAAGAGGACATTCAGTTTTGATTCTAGACTTGGTTTAATTTGATGGTGCCTTGTTTGAATAATATGGACTTCCCCATTTCCAGCAACAATAAAAATACTCACACATACTGCTTGAGCCATTGTCTAATTTGCTGAAAAATGTGTTCCATGGGATACGCAATGGGTTTTGGAACATCAAATACACCTTTCTTAACAACTAACTGATATTAAGATTATGGCTGATTTTCCTGAACCCCGCTAAAAAATCTTAAAGGTGTTTCCAGTTTTTATGTAATCCTAGAGCTCTCCTATGAATGGGATTATGTAAATGTATACAAATGTATCTACATCTTATTTCTGCAGTCTTAATATCTGTTCATAAGCTAAGGTCATGCAGCATCCGTCTTTCAGTTTCCGTATTCAGATATTCTAGGCAGAGTTATAAATTAACATTTCGGACACTGACCCCAGACTTCAGAATTAAAACACCAATATCTTTCATCTGAGTTGGTTCTCAGGCAGGTACATTCATGATAATCACTTAAGAGGTGTACTTTGGATATACCATTAATAAGTCTTGGCCTGGATGGATTTATTTCCAGGAAAAGGAGTGACAAACATGGTCAGGCTTAGAGGGGCAGGTAAAATTGGCAAATTACTGCAATAAAGGACCGTCCAGTCATGAGCATCACAGAAAGCGTCAACACGTTTCTTTAAACCCTCTCCAATGTTGGCACTTTGATAGAGCATGATGCATGAAACGGGCTCTGGAAAAGATCTTGAAGAAGAAACTGGCCTTGATTAAAACAAGAACACCTTTGAAGGAATCACAGACTTTGGTTTAATGTGATTTGTGTTTTCCTCACAAAGTTGTGGTCTGGAATGAACAAAGGTTTGTCTTCTTGGATAAAAAGAACAATAATAAAAGGGAAAGATACTAGGAATTTGAAAATCAACGAAAAACAATCAAAAGTCGAATAACGAACAGAGGCAAGAGCCGGCCTTGCTTCCTTGCAATTATTCTCATTTACAAACAGAAGGTTATGGCATCTTTGTAAATTAATTTGAAGTTATAACTGGATCTTGAATCACAGGAGGATTCTACTATGAGTGAATGGCTGATTATTAGATTACGTTTCTTTCTAGACGATAATCCGTCTAGAAAGAAACACAGCTAAAGGAAAACACTTACTTGTCACCAGGAAGGAAGAGTCCCCCAAGAATGCTTTCTTTCTCGTCACTTCGACATACGTCAGAAGCTTCTGAACTCTGTACACTCCCAATTGCGCTGTCCATGTCCGACTCATGGTGGACTTCTCGTTGAGCAAGGGTCATTGTATCATCATCAGGGAATAGATCACATTCGATGTATGGGTTCTCTCTATCAAAACAGGTCTCATCTGAGATTTCACCACCCTACAAACAAAAAGACAATGTTAATAGTTCAGTTCCTTATTTTCGACTATTTACAAACACAACTCGTTGGATCATTAAATTCTGGGTGAAATAAATAACCTCTCAATGCCAACTGAGCACCTTACTATAACACCGATTTTATTCATCTCAACTGAAAGTGTTTTAACACGATAATACTTTTTATATATTAAACATCTGAGGCCAAATTGTGAAGCAAACAAAGATAAATTCCAATCTGCATCATTTTGAAACACGCTACGTTTATTGTCCAATTATGCATAATTTCCGGACACCCTGAAAGCATTGTGAGGCAGTTTTGCATGGAAACACAAATAAAAAAGAAAAGGCATTTATTTTAATAGCATAATAGTCCCCCTTAGCCATCTCTTCTTAAGGAGTCTTCGGGTGTTTGCTATGTTTTCCTAATTTTCCTTCATAAGGAGAAAGTCAAAAAATTGCTTGGCCCACTCAAGGCCTCTTTTCTATTCCTGCCCCTGGAACTGGTTATTTGTTGTTCTTTGAGGCACAAGGGAGTAGAAACGGAGCGTAGAAAGTATTTTCATAAACGCACTGGTGGAGCCATGTTGCAAATGACAGCTTCTTGCCTGCTATGTCACCCCTGCTAAAGTGGACAATACGCTGCCTCAAACTGCAACAGATGTAATGCTGCGGTGTAATTTATCATCACTGTGGCAAATCTGATTGCAGTATTCAAAACACTCCAAAAATGCTTTGATGATCGGGGGAGGACAACGTTGGACTTGATATGGGGTAGTTCTGGTCATCGTGGAAACAAGCACCACTTCAAAGCGGACAGAGGAGGCCCAGGCTTGTTTTTCATGCCATGTGTATATCAGAATGCACATGATATGCACTTACTGTACTCCCAGAGAAGGAGTAGTTAAGGGTAAGCTAGCATTATATATATATATATATATATATATATATATATATATATATATATATATATATATATATATATATATATATCAGCAAATACATAATCAATTTACTAGTTTAATAGAAAAAACACTAGTGGAGGAAAATTGGTGAAAAAACAACTTGCAAAGCAAAAACATAAGACACATTAAATCCATGTATTGGTTTAGGCTGGTCTATGGCAGGTAAAGCATTAGAACACTGAACTGTTATTACATCTACAGCAACAACAATCATGAACAACACCAAGACACAACCAATACACTGGAGCGGCAGTTAGGTACAACTCCAACGCACTGGAGCTGTAGTTTGCACAGTTAGAGTGCTACCTCCTGGCTGTCTTTAACCTTTACACCATCAACATCTCAGAATACATTGAACATGTCACAGCATCAAATGGGCTATAGGGCAAATGTTGAGGAAATGTAGTAACGTTAACGAGTTGACATTTTCAGATTTTTGTTAAAACCTTACTACCAAGTGAAAAGACACATTTTGAGGTTTCATTGTGTACAATAATCGCGGCAGATGTTTATAATGTACACAACAGGCAGCCTCACTAATCACACCCACAGTGGCTAGGCAGAGATTCATTGACCGCACGCAGATGTTTGGAGGAAGGTTGCAATCCATTGCTTGTAGATTACTCTCCAATGAAAACCACGTCAATTGATCATCCACAGATTCACTAATCATAGATAGGTGGAATCAGGGAATAGGTTAAAAGCCCTTACTACCCTCCTTCGGACCCCGTTAATTAATGCTATCGTACCCATCCCACGACTGGTTTAGCAAACTCATGCAGGTGCCGGGAAAATTGCAATAACTCAGTGTTCCACCTACGAAGAGTTCTCTCCACTCTGAAACACCCTGTGACTGCCAACTGTGCCGAGAAATCAAGAAATTAGTCACTGCTGAGCTACATAAAAAATCCCATAGTACAGTGTAACTTTACCTCACAGGCAAGTAGAATTTCGGTTACAATACTAAACATGCCCCCAAGAACATTTGTGAACATCAGAGACATCAAGAATAGTTCCTACTGGCACACTGAGAAAACAATACCTGCGGTGAAAGCACTAGAATCAGAGTTACTATTTATGTTATATGCTCGTTATGGATATTGCGCTTAATCTTCTAGCTAGCCACTTTGCCACCTGTGGAGGTCCCTGCCTCTGCCGCCCTGCGGGGGCTGCATGGAAGAGCGGCGTGGAGTGGGGGCACAGTAGCAATGTGCCACAATTGTGTGATAAATAAGAAAGGCAAGCCTGTGACCAGCTGTGAGTCATATCGCCCAATTTTGCTGCTAAATGTTGAGACTAAATTATTGGCCACCAGGCTCCTTAAGGTCATAGTTCTCCTAATGCATAGGGATCAGTCAGGCTTCATGCCTGTTAGGACCACCAGACTCAATCTACTTAGCCTTAAAAACTGGGTGGCTGAGGTGCACCCCAGGTGGGACCCACATGTGTTTCTCTCCCTGGATGCCGAGAAGGCCTTTGATGCCATATACTGGCTCTTCCTGTACCAAATGTTGGAGAAGCTGGTCTTAGGCCCTAAATATATAGCATGGATAGCATTGCTATGCCAGGCTCCTCCTGCAGCAGTGAGGGTCAATGACCTCCTCTCGTCAGAGTTTCCAATCGGGAGGAGGACTAGACAGGGTTGCCCAGTCCCCTTTTTTTGTTCGCTCTCACAATAGAGCCCTTGGCATGTGTGGTTTTCGGCGACTCTGGGATCCAGGGGTTCTGCACCTCTGAGCCTACCACAGAAGAAGGAATGGTTTCACTCTACACAGATGATATCCTTCTATACATAACCGAACCACCTACAATGATCCCAGTTGTCCTTTGGGTCTTTGACGTGTATGGCACTCATTCCGGGTACAACATAAACTGGGATAAATTGGTCCTGTGCCACACATGTGGTTTCCTTGACAAGTCAACCCTACCCGGGAGTCTTAAGGTGGATGCAGAGTAGTTTCAATACCTCATAATGTTTATGACCGCCCCAAACCCCGGGCGGGAGGGGTGCCTTGATAGAAACATGGGGATAGTGGTAACTTTCACAGAGATGCAGAGCGCTGGCACGTGCTAACTTTGACAATACCGGGCAGAGTGGCCCTATTTAAAATACTCCTGTATTTTATCCAGAACATGTACTATAGAATCCCGGATGAGCTTTTCGCAAGAATTGATGGAGAGAACCAAAATTTGATACGGAACAATGGGCACCCTAGGATAGCACTCAAGATGCTGCAACCTAACCCGTACAATGGTGGTATAGCTCTCCCTGATATCCGAGCATATTATTGGGCAACTCATCTGGTTGTTATAAATTAATGGGTGTTTCCAAACCAGAACTATCCCACGTATAGATTAGAGAGGCTTCCGTGTTTGCTAAGGTACTATTTCCACTACCTCTACGGGGAGGAAGGGATTAGACAGTTGCTATCGGTGACTCAGGAGGCACTGAAGGCTGGACCAAAGCCACTTGATGAACTGGACGGGTGAATAATGTAACCAGAGCAACACAGATATTGGCGGGAGCGATGTTGAAAGAGCTGGGGTAGCTCAAGGACTTTGGATATGAAAGGAATTTTTAAATCGGTGACCTCCTAGAAGAGGGAGACCTGATGTCTTTTCTTTCCCTTCAGAGGAACTACCAGCTGGATCTAAAATATGCACAGCTCCAACATGCATGGTGGGATGAGGGCCTGGAGGTCTTAGAACTGCCAGAATATGCCACCCTGGAGGGTAGTATACTTATGGGGGAGAATGAAGAAAAGGCAGTCTCCTTCACCTATAGAACACTTAACAGCATGCCTGACACACTTACAAAGTTGAGGGAAAAGTGGGAGATAGAGATAGGCGAGTTGGACGATACAGACTAGGAGGCAGCCCTGATGCACCAACAAGAGGTGGCTATTTAATCCAGACTGTGTTTTATACAACATAAAATTCTGCATCGGGCCTACTATGACCGAGATCGCTTGCACGAAATGGGGAAGGAGGAGTTTCCGGACTGTCTGAGATGCCATGGGGCTAGAGGCACGTTCATACATACACTCTGGGGTCACCCAGTCATACAGTACTACTGGGTGAGAATACCGCAGGAACTCCGCAATGTTATGGGGGCTGTCTTCCAAGCAGAGCCTACGTATGTCCTCCTTGGTATACCAATGGATGTAGACGTCCCACAGGCTAAGCTCCTTTATTAGCAATTTGGGACTGGTGGTAGCAAAGAGGGACCTAGCCAGGTGCTTGGGTGCCCCGGAGATCCTGATCCTACAGGAGTGGATGCAGGGATGGATATGTACATGGCGGAGGTCACATAGGAGCAGAAGGCCCCCACGCACATTTTTTTAGGTCTGGGGGAGCTGGATAAAATACTACGCCCTGGACCTGGTAGATGGGAGAGATCGCAACTTTACAGAGTCAGGCCTGATGTTTATGTTGAGGTGTCATTTTGTATCTATACATTGCTTTATAGTTAATCAGAGCTGTGCACTGCCGCTACATGACATGTATGTATTTGCTGATGTTATGCTGCTGATCTCCCCCTGTGGTGGTATCATTGTTGTGGGAGCGAGTTTGCACTCCTTTTTGTTGTCTGCATTTACAAAACAGAATAAAAATACATATGTACTAAAATCCTGGTACAGTATTACAGACTTTTGACACGTGTTGTATGAGTGGTAAGGGGCCTAATGGCTTTCAAATGAATCAACTTGCTATTGGTTTACGTTGCATCACGTGTCAACACAGCCTGGCAGTTACATAAAGATCTGAATGTCTTGGCAAACAGCAAAACTATGCAAATATGAAACTGATGGGAATCAACTGTGGCACCTACACCAGAGGATTGGCTGGAGGGACTAATAATAGGGGTGACACATGAGTGACTCAATTACCAATTGAGTGACCAGCTGCAGATGCATGAATAAACGTGGAGTCACAACACAGATTGTGAACATGGGAGTGTATCAAATTGCATAGGTAACTTAGTGGACTAAACAGTAGGAGGCATCAAAAAGAAGGGACCCTTCGATTCCATTGACAGTGCACAAGATGGAACATTAAATGTCCAAGTACTCTGAACAATAAGCTAGAAAACGACCGGTCACTAATTGATATGACAAAGATTTTACCAAAAGGAGAATGAAACCGTGCCAAGAGTACAGACCATTACATAAGGAAGCAAGGATTTGAAACTATAAAAGGACTGACAGATTTACTACAATAATTCATCTCTGAAGTGAGAAATTAGGACACATTCAAACAAAAGAAACAGGTTGAGCTTAAGTAGATACCAAGTCATATCCCTTACACACCTAGACCACTATGACCACTGACAACTGAGCCTGTTTGATCTCATCTTGCTTTATGTCATCTCTGCTTGTTTTCTATCAAATTGAAAACATGTGTACGGTTCTGTTTTTGCTCTTTTATTGAGAAAAAAATTAATAAACGTACTCAAACCCAACATCTGAAGACACAGACCCCCACCAATTATGATCTTGTCTTTGGGGATGAGTTAGATTGGATATTATTGATAAACATGCCAACATTTGAAAGACAATCCTAAATTCAGTGGAGAACCCACCTTTCAATTTCCTCCGCCATCGTATCCTATTAAGGAGCAAATGCAGCCGTCGATTGTTCTCTGGATTTAGTACTTTCATGCAATTATTTGTTGGTGTTCCATTGCCACCAAACTGCACACCAGGTCAAACATTTCTTAGGACTTGTATTTAAACATAAGGAGAGGTCACATGCTCCACAGGTAAACATGCTACCTAAGGATCTTGGAATGCACACTTCCTACTTCTCTGAAGTGTACAGCAGGGTAAAAAGAAGTATCGGTTTTATGTACGCCCAATGAATACAAGTATCAACAAAGACTACTTACAAAGCAAACAAAAGCACTTAGTGTGGTTTTCCTGTTCCTAATTTGAGTGCTTAGCCAAGGAAGGTGTGTGAGTTTGAAAAGTTCCTTGAGACTACTTCCTCATACCAGAAGGATCGCATGGGACACTGTGCTGCTTGTTCACCTTTCCAATTAAAGCACTAAAGGTCTCAAAGGAAAGCACCTGCACCGCAGCCAGTGAGAGATGTTTGGGTCGATCCAGGGGAATAACGGTTTGAGCCATGAGATGGATAAAAGTCTAAATACAGGGCTTTGGATTCTGAAAGAAAGTCAGAACACATGCAGAATTCCGAAGATGCATGGGTGCAGATTTCTATCTTTTGGAATTCACAACAGATTTCCATATGGGGAAAGGTATGTGTCAATGACAGGAGCAAATCCTTCAGCTCTTCCAGAGTGACAAGGGGTCAGAGACGTTTGTTGATATCTGTTGTAATACTTTATTCGATAAAATATATCATAAAAGTACAAACATAAAAATACATTAAACAATTTGCCAAGTATTACTACAATTTCATTAAAAATCATCACTACAAACAATTTTAAAAAGTAGAAAAAGAGCCTACATAGATTTAAAAAAATACATTCTTAAAGTGGATCTGATCAGACATTAGATAGCAGCCTAGACCGAATAAACCAAGCACTGGCCAGATACTTAGCGACCCCGCAAACTATGTACGTAGAGGTAGTGTTGGTTAAAATAATACGCAGAGCTAATCTATGATCCCTGACTCCCAGCTGCCTACACACAGGTTTCAACCATCTTGCTCTAACCTGCTTATAGGCATTACATGCAAACAAAAAGTGGCCAAGGGATTCTTCCAGACATGGGCAACCTGGCCAATTTAGGTCATGAACCCTCCTGACCTTCCGCCCTTCCATACATTTTTTGAGGGGGAGGGTACCATATCTTAGTTTCAGGAACAAAGTTCCATCTCGAGGAGTCTGGATGAAGTCCAGGAATGGTTCCAACTTTCTGCAAGGTTTATGAACAAGAAAGTTATTCGTCAAGGGTCCCCAACTTGTTTGGTTGAGGTCCTTGGCCTCTACCCAATCCCAGTATAATTTTTTAACAATTTGTTTAGTGGGAGGAGACTGTGAGGCCCAAGACTCAGCCAGACCTATAGACTCCACCAGCTTCTTAGATTATTAAGCCACCTTATTTGCCGGATACATTCAGAATAATTAACTCGTCCAACACTAGAGCATATTTTGCTAATTCAGGGGTCCTTCTGAGGCGCACCCAGAATAGCAAAGGGCGGAGTTGAACTATTTCTGAAATTGATCTTTTGTCCATATCAAGGAATAGTGGTTTCAAAGGGGTCGAGGGAGGAAGGGAAACTATGTCTCTCAAGAACTTATTCTCTGCAGTTGCCAACGCCTTGCTATTCTCGGCACCCCACAATTCAGAGCCATAAACTGCAGAGGCTAAAGCTTTCCCCTCGTAAACTGCCAGGGCAGGGGCTACTGGTCTACTAATAGAGAGGCGCTGATTCTTTAATATGGCTCCAGAGACCCTTTTAAGATTTAAGACCATTTTGGATATATGGGAGTTCCATCTCATGTTATTACTAAGCCTGACCCCCAGGTAGTCAAATTCGTCCACCACCTCTAGAGAGGTCCCATTCAAGGAAAGATGAACTTTCTTAAGATTCCTTTTAGCGGATAATACCATCAGCTTCGTTTTCGTGGTGTTAACCGTTAACCCACGATCTTTGCAAAAGACGCTGAAGCGGTCGAGCAGTTTTTGGAGACCCTTGGGGGTTTTAGACATCAGGAGGGTATCGTCCGCGAAGAGGAGTGTGAGGGTTTTCTCTCCGGCAAGGACAGGGGCATCCGCAGGGTCCTCCCTCAAATGGTCCACCACCCCATTTATAAAGAGGGAGAACAATGTCGGGGCCATCACACATCCCTGCCGCACCCCTCTGTTGACTGGTACCCTCCCTGTCAATTGGCCCTGACTCCCCCACCGAATCCTTGCATAATTATCTTCGTGGAGCTTGATGACAAATTGCAACAAATAACTAGGGAACCCCATATCCAATAAAAATTCCCAAACCTTGTTGATATCACTAAACGTTTGCATTTGTAGTATTCACAGACTTTAGAGGGCATCGCCCCTTATTAACACACATGTCTTGAAACACTACTCCAACTCAATTTATTCACATGAAAATCTTCATATGAGTAAACTGTTTTATGATTGAAAAACAGCTCTGAGAATAGCCGGAGCTGTATTGAAGTCGTAAAAATCCTATTTGCGAATTGTGTGCGAGTCAAACTTGAGCCAAATGTCCACTCAAATAGTTTCAAGAATTTGCCCATGGCTTGTAGCATCATAAAAGGAAGCACCTGCAACACCAGTAGCTCTTGCATGCATTTGAGTACTTATTAAAACAATTAAAAAAAACTTCTGCAGTGAAAAAACAGGGATTGTTTTCTGTATAAAATGCCTCTGTGAGCAGAAAGAATGCGTGATGATTCTGTGTCCTTTAAAGATGTAAAACAGTCCCTGATGTATTGCAATGCATGCTCTCCTTTGGAGGCAGAATGATACACCAGTCAATGGTATGCAGGGAGCGGATTATACTCCTCAGGGTGGAGCCAAAGACCACTCTATGTATATGTTAAAGAAATTGCAACAATGGGTATTGTGGACAGCTCTGCAGTCCAGCCAGACCTAATGAAGTTTGGCACAATGTAGGTGGCCCTTCAGCTTATTTTCAATTTCACACATTGTTTTTGAAAACAGGTGATTTATGTTTCATAATGGAGAGGTATATGCATGAAATTATACTAATATACCCTGTGGATTAAATTAGCGAAGGGCACTGAGGGTTTTATGGTAAAAGAAAAAGTCTACTCATGTCATAGTCTGTTTGAGGGCCCATCTTTGGGCGCCAACTTTGGGCAGCTGAGATGACATGGAGAATACATCAAGGGGAAAAAGTCAGGTAACCTCATAATGACCTTGTGATAAGGAAACAATGGCACGTGTACCCTCGTTCCCTGTACAAACAAAGTATTCTGGAAGGATAAGCTGCAGGTAGTACAGAACGACGCTGCAAGGCTGATCTACTCCCTGCCCAGAAACTCGCACGCAACTCCTCTGCTTCAGAAGTTGCAGTGGCTTCCAGTGAAATTTCGAGTTCAGTTCAAGTGTCTGTGTGGCCCATAAAGCACTCTTTGGGAAAGCCCCAGAGTACATTAAGCAACGTTTGAAGAGGTATGTTCCTGGGAGACCTCTGCGCTCAGGAAAAACTTCCAATTTGATTCAACCCAGGTTCAAACAAAAAACCAGAGGAGGCAGTGCCCTATCTGTGCTCCTCCCGCAATTGTGGAATAAGCTCCCGGCCATTCTGAAGGAAGAATCACAGCTACTACCCTTTAGAAAAAAACTGAAAACCCATCTATTCAGAAAGGCACTGATTCCAGTTTAGGCGGTTTCTTCTGTTAAGCGCTTAGAGACCGGCGGTGATAGGCGCTATATAAACAATCTATAACATAACATAACATAAAAGTCCCAAAAAAGTAAAAATCCTATATATAATGGATACAGCTTAGGAAAGAGCTTGGAAGGCTGGAAACACAAGGTGATCTAACACCCTACTGGAGATTTCAATACTTTAAATTAAAAAGGTTTAATGGCTTGTTCTTACTCCGACTCGGTTTCTACTGATTTGTGTGTGCTCTTGTATATTCAAAACTGGTTTGCAGCTTAATGTCAAAGTTTTCATTTGTAATGTATTTCTTCAAATGTCCTGTTTACCTCTGTCCTAGGCTCTTGATCCAAATGCAGTTTATGCCTAGTCGTGAACTGTTAATTATCAGAGACTGTAGACAACATGATTTGGAAAAATTCAAGTCACTGAATGCAACCATTACCACTTCGTTGCACCTGCTCGTCACAGTTTTTGTGGATGGATGGTAGAGGCTCTTTCACCCATTTAAGCCCAGAATGCTCCTGGTTACCCTCCAGTTTGTTCCCCCTAATACCGATGGGCACTCACGAGGATCAGGAGGAAGCGGGTGAGGGTGATTTCAACTCTTCTCTCAATCAAAGAGGACATAGCTTCCTCTACTCTGACAGATGGAGTTCATGATGAAAGTAGTTTTTTCTATGTCTCCGTCTCACCCACGTTCACCTGCCTTGCCTTCCAGACCCTGTACATAATGCTAAAATGTCTGTCTAGAAATCCAGGCACCCTCCAAATGCGTAGCTGATGCGAGTCACTAGACTTTCTCTGGGGCCTGTTGGGCATTTGTGTATCACTCCCCTCTCATTTCCCTTTTCATTGAGTTCTAAACAGGTAGTACTCAAGGGGACCATGATCTTGAAAATCACCATTTTCTGTTCTCAAAACAAACACTTCTAGATGGAGTATGTCTGAAGGCAAATGTTTAGTGTCACGTATTATACACCGTGAGGCAGCTGGTAACCCATATTTGCAAGCAATGTTAAGAGAAAAGATCATGCAGGTGGTTATTTGCTAAGTGTGTTCTTGCATGAATTCTGAACAGCGCTGTTGTTTTCAGGCTGCCTTGCAGCAGAAGCTCCACCAGTGACCTGAATATGCTTGGGCCGTCGCCTGCTGGACTTCAGCTTCCAGTTACATTAGAGACAGACTTAGCAGATACTTCCTGCCCCAATGTTTAAAGTTGTGTCCCTGTTTCAGAACCAGAAACTGCAACAACATATGAACCTGAGAAAGGGAAAGTATGTGCGGCATTCTGTATTTACTGCATGTTCAAGCCAAGGTTGCACTATGTGGTCTACAATGATACGTGGGAAAGCCTATGATACTTCGCCTGACCAGCCGTAAGGAGGAACTGTTCTCAAGACCAGTTTATAAATGGAAATGTGCAAGTAGCATATACTGTTTTTGTGGTGGATAAGAGGTCCACTGCAGGAGCGACAGGTCTGGAAATGTGACTACACTATCTAGGGTTGGGGCACTCTGCATACTCAAAGATTTCGCGTACATATCTAAATGAGAAGCCAAATGCTCTGCAGAAAGGTTCAACCACGTTCAGATCTCAAAAGTGGTTCTCAGCAGAATGTAACTTATTCCCTGTTTCTGACCAACTAGGCAGTTCGCGAGCGCGGAGATACCCCTTCAGGCGCTTTATAAATCCTAAATCATTAAATCAATGTGTAGTTTGCTCTCAAGCACAGTTGAAAGACTCCTAGTGTAACATTGCCACCTGAGCAGCTGCCACAGCCAAGCTTCGAAGGAAAAAGTACCTCCTCCTTGAGACGTCAGATGACGGACAGGTTAGGCATCTCTGATAGGATCAAGGATTCGAAGTGCTGGCCTGACCTTTTGCGTCACTAAGAAGGAGGGCTCAGGTGAGCAGGCATCTAAATATTCAAAATAATGAAGACATAGGAGACTAAACCCTGGGACATAACTAAGATTGTTCTGACCTGTTCCTGGAATCTACAGCTCCCGGTGCTTCTAGGTGACACCTTCCTTAGAGAAGTGAGTGTGCGACGCTGCCCTGTGACAAGAATAGACCCGACATATTTAAGATGCTTCAGAGAATAAATATTGTCTCCTGACTGCGATGTTTAAGTTGAACAATCCAATCCACACAGTCAGTATTTGTACAGAAAAACACTTCCCTCCCGCTCCTCCCGCCCAGACAGACCCGGAGTACCCAGTGATGCAAGGAAGGCAGACCGCCGTCTTCTGGTTAGCTGGCCACGAGACCGATTAGAACATTTTTGACAGGCAGGAACAGATCAGAAAACTGGCTTCTGTTTCGCTTCACTCAGACATCAACACGGTAGTGGGACTGCATTTATACATCTTTCCATCAAGCCATCACTGTCAGTGTAACTGAGTTGGCACAGTTTGAGGATACTAGATATTTGTCGCCAGGGTGTGCCAAGCAAACTCATTGTGTAGTTTTCAATAATTTGCAGTCTCCAAAAGTGCTAAAACTAAGCACTGCACGGGTAAAAGTAAACCAAACAAAGGCACGCAGCACAAACAGTTTGGAGCAGATGAAATCTAGGACTATAGAAAAAAAATAATTTCGATTTTGACCATCTTAAGAAATCACTTGTGGAGGGCAGACCTTTTTCGGGAGAGCCACGCGGTCCCTTGTGAACTTCCCTCAAAACGTTTTGCTTTATGACTCCTACACAAAGGAGCATGTCTATGGGAAGCTGGTCCCACATTTGGATTTCCTTGTCACTCTTGTGTTTGGGGCTATAACATATGTTTGCTTTAAATGGTTTTGGAGTCTGCTTAAAGCTTAAACCAGACAGCAGTAAGCATTTTCTTTTAATTTCACCTAGGCCACTTTGAGTGAAAGATGTCATTCTCTTGACATGTAGAGGGCGACTTTCAGCTATAAATCAAAAGCGTGCACATCTACGTAGTTGTTGATCCTCGTCAGTTCTTGGACCACGGTTTGATTTGTGAGGTGCTGGGCACCGGCATTCATTTTTGGACAGCGAGAATTATTTGTTGCCATTAGACCCATAACAACAGAGAGACGGAAAAGTGGGGAAAGGGATAGGAAAACGGTGACAAATGGGTGAAAAAGAACCGTCAAGAGTGAAATAAAGAGACTGGAAGGGTGGTGGAAAAAAGGCATGAGGTGGAAAGAAACCTATGCAGACTTGGTCTTGGCAACCCCGCAGTGCGGCGGCATTAAATGCAATCAAATTCACATTAAACTACTATGCTTAAACACTCGAAAATATATATCTATATAAACCCAGCCAACACATCTTCTGCCGAAGGTGCTGTGAGCCGAGGCACGCAGCAGCGCAGATGCCGCCACAGCGGCCTGACAGAAAGGGTCTTTATTAATCACTCCGCGCGCACACAGGCCCCATTCATGCCTGCACAGGCGCTCCTGCCTTTAGCAGTAAGAAGCACACCCTGGAATCCAAGCTCCCCTTGGCACAGGACGCTTAGAATAACTGTGAAACCCCAGCAGCCCTGCCGAACACTGGGAGCCTTCTTGCCGCCGGCAGCGAGTGATTCACGGAAAGGCTGCCGAGCAGAAACCACCTGCCGCTCTGTAGCACCAGACACGACCCGCCCACCCCGGCTGGTCACCGTCCGACTTCACGCACGTGCTTTGGCGCACTAACGCGACGCGATGAGGTCATAAACTAGGAGAGCCCGGTTCACAAAAAAGACAGACATAAGTCCCCGGGCTCCCTTTAACTTAAAGGATAAATGTCGGATTTGTGGGGAATCTACACTGGAGTTCACATCGGAAGCCGCAACGGTGCCACATACAACTATACTAATGTTTTTTGCATGCATAAGTGTCATAGTGTACAAGTGCTCAAAACTGCATCACAAAGGTGGATTTCTATTTTGTCCTCCTGGAGAAACCATTTCCCCTTGGGAAGCCCCCTTTTGCAATACCCACAGATATTGTGGGAATGCCCCCCTAATCGCATAATGGACATGGATTTACTTTTACCCTTGACAGGAGTAAATTAACATGGAGTAAAGGGTGGAATGTGTTGTGAAATGTTTGTTAAGGCCCAAAAACTAAAGCGGGTAGCACAAACCTCTCAGGACTTCCCTTGGAACCCCGTCTCCCAATCACCGGCACAAGGGTTACTCCAGTAGGCCCCCTTGCAGGTAAGCTCGGGGGGTGTGTAGGGGGGTGATTCGACAGACGAGGGAATTTTTTTAAATTTAATTTTCTCTCATCATCTGTCGAATGGGTGATTCGACAGATGAGGAGGGTAAATTAGATTTAAAAAAACACCCAGTCTCACTACGCTTACCTGCACGGACCGCTCTTGGTTTACATGCACTAAGTAGTTATTGTGAGTACATCTTTTTAACAATCTAAATCCACGCTATGAGAATACCAGCTTTAGATGTGGGCTCATAGGCCCAGCCATTTGCGCATCTACAATAAAGCTAAGCCCACACACAGCTTTGTGCATCACACCGTGTGAGTGATGATTGAGATACTCATGCTCTTTGGGGGCACCAAAGTGGAACTTTTAACGCAAATCTGTAGATGTCCCATCCCACATCTCTGCAGCTTGGCCTGGACCCACAAGTTTCTCTTTGTATCCCTAACATAAGTACAACCAAAGCGAAAATAAAATGAAAAGAGTGTGAGAGCTGTTTTCCCTGCATTTTAGATGCATTATAAATTGGGTTTACGCTAATCCAGGTTGTGTTTAGACTGCACTACTTCTTGCACCGATGTCATAACTATCATATTTGCTAGACCCTCACGAATGAACTGAGAATGTTGCCAGATACTTTTCTCCCACTGTATGTGACCAAGGACATTTCAACTGTCCCAGACTACTGCCATACACTGTATCAATTGAACTGTCAAATAAACTGTGAGAAAGCCTGCGGAACCAATGTAGTACAAACTTGAGAGAAACTCTTTACTATGTAGTAAAATGTTTCTTATTGCTTTTTCCCTATTGGTGCATATCCATAGAATAATGTACTCACGTAGAGTGTATGAATGTCGGTCTAAAGTTCTATAAAAGGATGTGTATATTTCTATGTGTAAGAGACCCCGTTTCCCCACTTTTTGTAAATGTATGCCTTTGTCTGTCATTCTTACGAGAATATTTATCACCTGCTACTGAACCTAACTGATTTAACAGAAGTGATGTCTCCAGTCAGGGAGCACCAAAGTCTGTATCGAGACTACACACCACTCCAGGTCCCAGCCGTAGGCGTGCTCCTGAGCTGGGATTCAGGATAAGTGTGCACGCCGACAGGGTCAGGACTGCGCCTTCAGGCACAGTAAAAGCGACCCAGTCTATCTCAGACACTAGCAGAGAGAGGAAACAGGATCGTTTACAACAGACATTATGCTGGGATGAGTACTGGCCTAAGATCATGTCTGGATTGGCCATACCACGAGACCGAGTATTTCCCCGGAGGCTGGAAGGGTGGGGGCTCATCTTAGTGTAGGGGTGCTGGTTTTGGTGCATAGGGAAAGTGCAGCTTCTGCTCGTCGACCTTAAAGGGCAAGTCAACGAGCAGTGACTAAGCTTCACGCACTTTAAACTGCAGTTTTGCAAATACTTTTGTGGCCTGACCAGAAAGAGCGATAATAGTCACCCAACGACGAGCAGTGCGGGCCTTTGTCCTCAGAGTTGGCCTGGGGCAAGAGCGGGCGTACTGGTGATGTCCGGATTCCTGCCTGGTTGTGCCCCAAACAGAGTACCACCAGGAAGTGAAAAAATGCAAAATTTGTCATTACCATGTCCAAGGCTGGTATCTTCTCTTGCACCTCAATGAATAGCGCTTGAAGTTTGTTTCAAAGTAGCAGGACTCAAGAGAGTGGAGCCTGGATTTGCCAATCCAGCTGTGGACGAAAAAGTAGGTGGTCATGTCTAGCTGTAGAAACGAAGACCCAGCTATCCCAGTTGAGGCATAGATATGAATTTTCACTTGTAGAGATTTTGTAAAAACAGCACTTTAGCGGTGCACTTCCTTTTTTGTAGCCCTGACGGGGAAGTGCTTCTTTAACTAGAGCAACCAGTGTAATAGACATCGACTTCCTTGTTGCCTGAGGCAGTCCAGTGCCTAGAAGACTCTCGAGAGCTGGCGGCTGGCAGCAGACTGTTTTGGGACAGACTTGACTAGGTTCTGACACAGGTGTGCATGGATCTTCAACCCAGCACACAGTGCCTCTTTAATGTGCGAGGTGCCTTCCAAGCTCTTCATGCACAATGCATGGATCCTTGCCCTCTGTTCTCAGTCCTGGTGTCTGCCACAACTCAGGCATGCTCAGGACGACACAGCAGCTCCAATCAAGTAATGTACGCTGAGCTGGAGGCATCTGACCTATTTAAATCGTGCTCGCTTCGAGTTACCAAATCATGTTGTAACAACACTCGAGCAGTTCATTGGAACCAAAAATATAAGATCCGTTAAAGAACGACAAAAAAGTATAAATACAGAAAGGATAGTTTATGACCGATTAACAATGCAGACACAGAAGGGATTGAAATGGTGACATTGGCTGAAATCAAATTGAGCGATAATAGAATGCAGTGAAAGCAATACACTGAATCCTAACAGAAATATAGGACTAAGGACAGAACAGAAAGTACAGAGAGTTACATCAAGAGAGCAGAGTGGCAAGAGAGCAAATAAGGGATAATGAGAGATACATTAAGGTGAGTGAGAATAAGAGAGCAGAGTGGGGACTACTAGTGAGGAGACTTGTGAGAATGAGAGAGCAGGGATCCCCATAAGAGTGTCTGAACTCCTAGTTGTTCCTCCCATGACGTAGCATCATGGAGCATTGGAAGGCCATCATTTATTCTGCTTACACTTTATAGTATTAAAATATATAATGAAAAACTCGACATGCCTGATTTGAACTGCAGAGATTCTCTCTGTTGTGGAAGCCCACCCTCCAGTGACTAGCCTACGATTGCAATTAGACAATTCTGTTGGTGCTGCATTTCCAGAATAATAATGGATTTGCCACATAATTTGCCACATAATCGAGCATTTGCTGTACAAATTACAGACTTCAACAAAACACTTATTCTTGTATCGATAGTTACTAAAAATGCTGCATGCCGGGTTCCTGGTCATTTTTCAGTTGTTGGTGTACTCAGTCAATAAAGAGGTGACAAGGTTACCCATATCGTTTAAGCATCTTGACTTTATGAGCAAGTTGAAAGACCTTTGTCACCCAAAAGACATACACACTGTTCACATGTGAATGTAAAAATGGGTGGAAAGATCCATCCCTTGTTTGCAATGGAAATTGTTTGTTTCACTGTTCATGCAAACTCACGTGTAAACCACAGGCTGAAATCGCCTTTATTTCAAAACAACATTCGACAATTGAGAGTGCCAAAGTTTTGCAACTCTTCTTAAGACAGGCCTTAAATCGAAAAGAGCCAATCTGTTCTGCCTTGGTATTTCGTAATAGAAAGATGTCTAGTCAGAGACGCCATATTGGGAAAACAGGTTAACCCCGACTATAGACTAGTTTTTAATATTACAGGGATGTGCAGAGTAAAATAGACGCACCATCTATTTCAGAAGCGCACGAGTCTAGGCTTGGACCACAACAAAAATAAGATGCCTTTTGCATCGATGTGTTACAATGCCCAAATATCTAGATGATAACGGCACAGAAATGTGTGACATATTTTGCTTTTAATCATTCAATGGGACTCTGTTCGCTGCATAATTGACACCTTTCCATGCAGGATCATATATAGTCACTTGTGTTGCATAGTATGGTGGACCATCGTCCCATATGGCCTGCGGACCTGCCTAATGTCCAACACCCATCTCTGTGCTGGGCTGCTCCTGACTTCATCATGCATGCTTTTTGGCACAGCCCTGCTGCTGAGGATCATGCCTCTTCCCGCCTGTCCTTACTAGGCGACTCGTGAGATTTTATGCAGGCACCGTCCCAGGGGCAGGTACATGAAGGCCACCGAAGCAGGAATGTGAACTACTGATTCAGCCCCATTGCAGAAAGTTAGCCGAGGAGAAAGGGATCCTTGATTGATTTGATGCCACGCGGATGTGACGTCACAACAACGCATGGTCCCACGAGATCAGTGTGCGCTGCTGACACACAACACAAAGGGCCTTCTAATTCCAGGTCCGACACCCAACCGACAACCAAACATGTGCGGAGGAAGATATGGAGGGGACATCACCCCAAAATAGCCAACGTTCTCAAGAACATGGCCTTGAGCAGCAGGAAGAAGCGCAGAGCACCACGCCGCTGGACGAATCCAGACACTCGCGTGTTTCAATTTACAACACTGCTAAAACTTGGAGCACCTCAGACATACTTATTATACTGTATTTCTTTTCTGCATGATTTGTGTAATTAGCTTGATGAACCACGTCACCTCTCTGGACTCTGCTTCTATGACCTGGTTGTGGCTTCTAGAAGAGGAGTCGCTGCTGATCTTTGGGCAGGAGATTAAGTCTCATTAATGTACCCCAGAAGTGAGTGTGCAAAATCTGTTGGGCACGACCTGCACATATTTTTTTGATTCAACAAAAACAGTCAGTCCCAGTTGGTTTATTCTGACAGCTAAGATGCCTCAGCTGAAGTGGAGGGAATCTCCTGTGCTGTGAGGCCGAGGGAGGGATAGACAGCTGAACAAGAAACCAGCCTTTTTGCCAGGGTGCCTGCTGCCTTAAAGAAATGTAAATGTGTGCAACTTGGTTAATCTGCAAACGTAAAGGCTGCTTAGAAGCTGGTACTTGATGATGTCAGTTAGAGCTTCCTGAAGACAAAGGAGTGTTCTTTTAGAGAGGCATTATTAGGATGCAACTATGAGAGTAATGAACCCAAAAAAAAGTTTGCACTAGCTACAGTCTGCGAATTAGTAAAATCTATAGTTTGGAAACACTTTTTTAGTCATAAACCTAAATCTTTTGCACATTTCGTGGAAGCCTCTCTTATATTGTGTGCAATGTGAGTTTAAAATTATGACCTACATATGCTCAGTGCTTTCTGTCACGGGCTTGTACCTCGTAGTACAGAAAATACAAGTCACCAATCCTCATTGCATCAACCAGAATTCGATTCTGTGGCTATGTGGTTGCGCACACAGACATCTGCAGTGATCGCATTAACCAATAGAGGTATCATAACGTAATCTAGTCAATTTCCCACCGATTTGTTGAATTTGCATTTATTCCTCATTTAAGGTGCGAGTTATTTCGTATGTAGTTATCTGAACGTGAAAGACCAATTAAATAGTTACAGAATATGTTGTTCTTTTTAGCCACACCTTTAACCCCGCCTCCACACTTACTGGCCACACCCCATCCCACTCCGCTCAGGTTACCATACTTTTTTTTTTTAATGCACTTCAATCGCTGATGTACTTGTACATGCTTGGTCATTTAATCAGATAATTTGTGAAACATTTAATGCTAGCCTGTTACCTTATGCTGATTCATTGGGGTTGCATTAGAAGGGAAGTAACAAAGAAAAAAAAAAGCTTAATTTCCGTGCTAGAGACATGAAGTGAAAATATCGAGTTCCTTTTTCTGAAAGACAAAAGTCCACTTGATCAAGTTTTTTCCCAAACTCGTGTCACATAGCAACCCAATGCCTTCTTCTCTGCGCTATATCCCACCAAGCAGCTGCCGAAGGGCCGGTGCCATCACAGTGTTGCGGCATTGCGCATGGCCCATTCTTTTATGGGGAGAAATGCTGTTGGGCAGGTGAAGGATGAAGGAACACTCAGTTTAGATGAATTAATCAGTAAATCAGACGTGAATCACGTATGGACCGTGCAGATCTGAGAAAGGTGCTGGGAAGTTTTGACAGCACACCTTGCCCTAAGTGATCAGACATTCTTGTTAGTGAGCTATTGACCTTTCATTAGTGCTGGGCTTCTTTGAACTTTGAATCACATGAAAATATGAGGTTTTACTCATTGCCAATGGTGGATGGAGAGCTAATATTTTTGTTTATACGCCCCTATAACAATGCTAAATGCACTATACAAACACAAAACAGTTTTGATTTGCAGTGCCACTTTTGCCAAAATATAAAGTGTACTCCCAATCCTAGTAGTTAAGGAGAGAAGGCCATATCGCCCTGACATCTTTAGATAATCCAATGCCCACCAGTCTAAAAGGATAACTTCTGGGGGTGTTTGCCAACCCCTACTTGTTTAACAAGAAACCATGATAAATCCCAGGTCAGAGTCTTTGAGAAAACCAAACACTATGATTCAAAACTAATAAGTGAGATTAGCATTGTCTTCATCGCATACGCAGCCCTGGCCTGGCCTTCAGACTGAGTTGAGCCTCAGTATCTTCAAGGCCTATTCAGCTAAGGTACTGGCCACCTCAGTGAAACACAATGCTTCAATCATGGACTGCCGAGCTAGGGGCCTGGTCTACTCTGTGTCACAATACCATCACCAACTGCCAAACTTTGGGGCCGAGTCAACCTGTTGTACCAAAGGGCCATCATAAACTGCCATGCCGGGGTGCCGCCCACCTCATGAGTCACAGTGACATCAGAAGTGTCAAACCACAGGCACAGCCACCTCATAGAATCACAGTGCCATCATCAACTGCCAAGCAGGGGGGCCTGGCCCAACTCACTGAGCCAGCGCGTCTTCATCGCCTTTCTAAAAGTCTGAGCTTCTGAGTGAGTCAGTGAGTCCGCGGTCATCATCAAGCAGGAGTGGAAAGTCAGAATATTCCTTACATAATTAAAGTTTGACATAATATTGTGCTATTTACAAAATATTGTACCACGGGTGTAGATTTTCTATTATGAACTGTAGTCAGGTAGTATTTTTGTAAATGATATACAATCGGGGGGCCTGGCTACCTCATTGATTCATAATGCCATCACCAACTGCCAATTATGGAGCCACGCTACCTCATTGAATCATTGTGCTATCACCAACTGCCAAGCGTGGGGCCTGGCTACCTCATTGAATAATTGTGCCATCATTAACTGCCAAGCGAGGAGCCTGACTACCTCACTGAGACATTGTGCCACCACCAACTGCCAAGCGTGAGGCCTGGCTACCTCATTGAATAACTGCGCCATCATTAACTGCCAAGCGAGGAGCCTGACTACCTCACTGAGTCATTGTGCTATCACCTACTTCCAAGCAACGAGCCGGTCTACCTCACTGAGTCATTGTGCCATCACCAACTGCCAAGCAATGAGTCTGGCTACCTCATTGATTCACAATGCATTTACCAACTGACGAGCAGGGGCCTGGCTACCTCATTGATTCACACCCTAGAATATACCGTAGACGGTATATTCTCTAATGTAGAGGGACTGCAAATATCAGATATTGTACCGATGCCGTGGACTGATCATTATGCTATACTTAGTAAAATGACAATTAAGACCCACTCAAGTAAGAAACTTATCTCCACTGACTTAGGCTAATTTAAAGATTGGAAGAACTTAAACCACTCAGATTTAAAAATACAGCTGGATTGCACCCGTCCACTGGTGTCCATCGACCCTAACTTGGCAACACAACAATTCCAGAACTGGCTTGGCCACGCTACCAATCTTTTAGTTCCCATCAAGTCCGTATCTAGGAACAGATCCAAACCGACTGCTCCATGGTACACGGACAAACTAAGATTACAAAAACAATGCAACAGGAATAAGGAAAGGCACTGGAGGAAAACGTACGATACGGCGAGTAAGACCCGCTATAAAGAATCATTGGCGCTTTACAAAGCAACGATCGTAAAGGCGAAAAAATCATTTTATTCAGAACAAATCAATAAAGCCAAAAACTCAAGCAAGCAATTATATGAGATCACTAAAACTCTGTCAGGCAATGCCCCCGATCTTATTCCCTCTCCATCACAAGCATTGTGCGACTCCTTGGCCAAATTCTTTTTCTCCAAGGTGGATGACATATACCAAGCTTTCACCTCCAAACCAATTATGACAAATGCCACCTCTCCCAGTACACCCCCGGTAAATGTTTTCACCGGTTTTAAAGTACTTACAACTGTTCACATAAGGACCTTTGTCTCCACAATTAAAACAGGATCCACTCTTGACCCCTGTCCTTTCTCAGTCCTCCCACCAGTGATGGATTCCATTATTCCAGTTATTACACAAGTCTGTAACTCCATACTGTTATCCGGGACATACCCTAACCCGCTAAAAAACACCTTACTGAAACCCCTATTAAAGAAACCAAGCCTGGACAAAAATAAATTAAAAAACTACAGGCCTATTGCCAGCCTCCCTTTTTTAGCTAAAGTAGCCGAAAAGGCCATGAATCTTCAATTATCGGAGCACATAGAGAAATACCGATTGCTGGACGACACACAATTCGGCTTCCGGAAGTATCACGGGACCGAAACGGCCCTGATTAAAGCCGCAGATGATGTCAGAGCAATTCGGGACCATGGGGGGACAGCAATCCTAGTACTGCTTGATCTATCCGCAGCTTTCGACACGGTCGACCATAAGATCTTGGCCGACCGTGTCGGAAAGCTGGGCATCTGCCATTCTGCCAGAGACTTGCTCGCGTCCTTTTTGGCCGACAGAACACAAGCGGTCACCTTGGGACCTTACCATTCTGCACAACTCTCGCTGCCATGCGGGGTTCCCCAAGGCTCATCCCTTAGTCCGACACTATTTAACATCTATGTGTCGGACCTTGCCAATGTTATCAAAGCATATGGGATGAGCCTAACCTCCTATGCGGACAACACGCAATTGGTAATGGCCATCAAAGGGAACGGAGGCGAGGTGGCGCAACGCTTCCAAAATGGAATGCTGGAAATCGGAGAGTGGATGGCAACAAATTGCCTCAAGCTGAACTCAGAAAAAACTGAGGTAGTTATTTTCGGACCCCTCTCACCAGCTTGGTCATCATACTGGTGGCCACCAGCCTTTGGAGCACCCCCTATTCCGACAGATAAGGTCAGGCATTTGGGAGTCATTTTTGACGATGGTCTTAACTTTATGGAACACGCAAATAAAGTAGCATCCACAGCCCACCACAAACTCAGAATGATTAGGAAAATCAGCCCGTTCCTTCCAGAGGCAGCAACCAAAACACTGGTTAGCTCCTTAGTCCTATCGTCCCTTGATTACTGCAACGGCCTATTCCTTAATGCCCAGGTTAGGATCACGATGAAGCTACAGGCAATACAGAATGCCGCAGCACGTCTGCTTTCTGGAACACCTAAATACGCGGCCATATCCGATACCATTAAAGAATACCACTGGTTGACGATACGGAACAGAATTAAGTTTAAATCACTATGTATAGTGTATAAGGCACTCAACAATCAAGGACCTCACTTTTTGAAGGATCAACTAAAACCCTATAAACCTTGTAGACAGCTTTGTTCCACCTCCCTAAACCAATTAGTGATCCCACGATCCACAACTGTGTCTTGGGGTGACCGCCGCTTTTTAGTGGCTGCACCCAAATTATGGAACACGCTGCCTCAAAACATTAGGTTAAGCCCCTCACTTCTTCAGTTCCGTAAACATCTAAAAACATGGCTCTTCGATCAATAATATTCCTTAAATCTCCCAGGAGCTTTTAATACCCACCTGAAGTAATGCGAATTGTTTAGCGCCGAGACGCCTGCGGGTAATTGTTCGCGCTTTATAAATGGCAAAAATAAAATAATAAATAAATAAAATAAATAAATGCCATTACCAACTGCCAAGTGTGGGGCCTGGCTACCTCATTGATTCATAATGCCATTACCAACTGCCAAGCGAGGAGCCTGACTTCCTCACTGAGTCATTGTGCCATCACCAACTTCCAAGGAACGAGCCTGGCTACCTCAACGAGAGATTGTGCCATCACCAACTTCCAAGCAACAAGCTTGGCTACCTCTCTGAGTCATTGTGCCATCACCAACTGCCGAGCGTGGGGCCTGGCTACCTCATTGAATCATTTGGCCATCACCAACTGCCAAGCGAGGAGCCTGGCTACCTCATTGAATAATTGTGCCATCATTAACTGCCAAGCGAGGAGCCTGGCTACCTCACTGAGTCATTGTGCCATCACCAACTTCCAAGCAACGAGCCTGTCTACCTCACTGAATCATTGTGCTATCACCAACTGCCAAGCGTGGGGCCTGGCTACCTCATTGAATCATTGATCACCAACTGCCAAGCAACGAGCCTGGGTACCTCACTGAGTCATTGTGCCATCACCAACTGCCAAGCAATGAGTCTGGCTACCTCATTGATTCACAATGCATTTACCTACTGCCAAGTGTGGGGCCTGACTACCTCATTGATTCATTGTGCCATCACCAACTTCCAAGCAACGAGCCTGGCTACCTCACTGAGAGATTGTGCCATCACCAACTTCCAAGCAACAAGCTTGGCTACCTCACTGAGTCATTGGGCCATCACCAACGGCCGAGCAACGAGCCTGGGTACCTCACTGAGTCATTGTGCCATCAACAACTGCCAAGCAATGAGTCTGGCTACCTCATTGATTCACAATGCATTTACCAACTGCCAAGCTTGGGGCCTGGCTACCTCACTGATTCACAATGCCATTACCAACTGCCAAGTGTGGGGCCTGGCTACCTCATTGATTCACAATGCCATTACCAACTGCCAAGTGTGGGACCTGGCTACCTCATTGATTCATAATGCCATTACCAACTGCCAAGTGTGGGACCTGGCTACCTCATTGATTCATAATGCCATTACCAACTGCCAAGTGTGGGACCTGGCTACCTCATTGATTCATAATGCCATTACCAACTGCCAAGTGTGGGACCTGGCTACCTCATTGATTCATAATGCCATTAGCAACTGCCAAGCGTGGGGTCTGGCTACCTCATTGAGTCATTGCACCATCGCCAACTGCCAAGCAACGAACCTGGCTACCTCACTGAATCATTGTGCCATCAGCAACTGACAAGCGAGGAGCCTGGCTACCTTACTGAGTCATTGTGCCATCACCAACTGCTAAGCAATGATTCTGACTACCTCATTGATTCACAACGCTTTTACCAACTGCCAAGCATGGGGCTGGCTACCTCATTGAGTCATTGCGCCATCGCCAACTGCCACGCCTAGCTACCTCCATGGGCCTTGGTGTCTTCAGTCTCTTCATAGCGCTGTGAAATCTGCCTCAGTTGCTGAGCCGGGATCTGGCTTGTGACCAAAGCTGACTTTGTAATAAGCAGTCTTCCTACAATTTTCTATTAATGTGGATGGTTTTAAACTACCTACAAAAGGCAGGGCCTTCCATTATTTTCAAGGGCTAAAATATAACGCATTGTTTTTTTAACTTACATCTATTAATGCCATTAATTAGCAGTTGCAGACAATGGATAGCAGTTTGGGAGAGATCGAGCAAACCCGGGGTTACACTAAAGGCTGCGTCATGGTGAGAGGTAAATCGTCATGTATTCATCAGTGGGTAATGAGAGCGCACAGTCACATGTGATGCTGGAGGAGGAAATTTTTCTCTGAACCTTAAAAATATGGCAGCCCTGTGGCACAGCTGCTACTTCTGGTTTCGCTGCTAATAATACTGTTTTATCTGTCAGAAAATAAACAAAAAGTAAGATGAATTGAGATGTGAAACAGCTCCTTTTAGCCGAGCTATCATATCCAGCAATTATATGTAGAGAAAACCTCATAACTATGAATTTGTTTCTTCAATATATTATTCGCAGCGGGATACATCATAGTTTGCAGATTGGTATACGGATTTTCCCTCTTGCTTTCTTTCCTCTTCCTTTACGTATTAACTGCTATTCTCTTTATTTGAGAAAACAACATTTTTCACTGCTTGTAATATTGCCCCATCCATCCTGAACGTCTGGAAAGATTTTTAAGGTTTATCTGCTGTGCGATGCAGATGGGATGGATGCCTCCGATAAATCATGCTCTCCATTTTAATTCTTATATTAAAACTGAGAGATTTCATTATTAAACGTATGACTCAAGCTTGCAAATAGGAAGAAACAAAACTCTACCTTACTGACAAACTTTTAAACAGTTTTTATGCCATGTTATGGTGAGCCAACATAAAGAGAAAACACCCACTGTAATGTGCAATCGAAAAGCTCCAAAGATAGGTCACAGAGTTCATCTCTTACATTTTTGGTAAACATTTAAAAAAGGATTGGCACAACTGCTTATAACAGTGGGCGCAAATCAGTTCACAGCAACTCCTGGCAGGTAAATGATTGACATGTCTGACCCATAGTCACTCTGACGTCACAGGAAGTGTTGTGGCTTGCTGCCAGACACTCATGGCAATAGCAGCTACGCCCGCCATTTGATTGTACAGAATAGTGTCCGCCCACTCACGAATTAATAGCCGTTTCACAGTAAAAGTGATTTGTGAGGATTATCTGTTTCAGTCCCAGCATGGATCTCACGCGAACAGACGTCACATTAACCAATCACTGCCCCCCGGAAGACATTGTTGCTGTCTAACTTGCATGTAAGGAATGAGAGTGGGGCAAGGTTAAGTATTATGTGCAGAAATGACCGGTGTGTTTTGCGCTCATCTACCTGTGCTATCCAGAATATTAATGACGTGGGAAGATGTTCTCTCTTCACCTTCATGAAAAGCGTTTGAAAATAATGGTTTACACTACAAGAACTCTTATGGTGCTCGGCCAGGGATGGGCTGTATGCTTCCTTATGCCCGCTGGCAATAATCCCGACGTCATACGCTTCACACAAGCGTGCTCCATCCACTGCCCCATCTCCCACACATCACCCAAACTATACCATGCTGTGATTGTGTGCATTTACCCAGTCCCACACTCGTGTGGCACTGCTTCGACCGTGCCCCCGCCCCACCCCCACTTCAATTGCCAGCCCAATCCACTTCTAACACAGTCCCCCTGGCGGCTCTCCAATAACCCGCTGCCACCTCACTGCATGTGAGCTCAGGGCAAGCATCACAGAGCTCAGTACAAACACCGTATGTTCTGTACAAAAGCAAAAACGAAAAAAGATTATTTTGTAGCTAGGTATAATTATCTGTAATACGTCAGCTATTTCCTGCATCAATGCGCCAAAAAAGACTAAATATTCCAGCGGTTGCACCTCTTATCCTTCTTTTAGTAACTCTTCTCCAAACTGTAACACCCTTAAATTTGATAATTGATCCATTCTCTGAAAATTTCAAATTTCCACGGAAAGTTGCGGCGATGAAGCCGGGACACGAATAACCGCTCCAGTGTATGTGGTCTGGGCCAAGATAGCATCCAAATGAAACGACACCACTCTCACAAGCGTAAGGGGTGACACACGTGGCCTCAGGTGCCCTGTGGCTGTGTTTGCGGCTCTTGCCTGGAGAGTGACGGACTCACCGTCTTCACAGCCCTGGACGTGTGCTGCTGAAGCCACAGACACTTGGTGCTCGCTCGCCACCGAGTCCGGCCTGCTGGAGCAGCGGCTTACACTGAAAGGTGCCGCTCTTGTTTGCAGCGTCTTGTTGACCCTCCACAAATCCCTGCCAACAGTCGCGGTGCTACGAGCCCGGCGTCCGTCACGTGCTGCTCTGTTTGACGCTGTGTGCAGAGATTAGCACGCAGGTGCATTCAGCCTGTTTCTTCCAGTGACTCATCACTGTCAGGACAACATAAATAAAGCCTGGTTCAGGACAGGATTATGGAGCCTTTCTATGTATGTGCGATGAAATTGCAGAAATCGTTCGCAGTAAGCGACCATTGCGGCGGTAAGATTTTATCTAGGAAACGAACCCCAATTAGTCTAATTTTGAGAGCTACAATAAATTATTTCATCCATCTCTCTCCCTAGTGTCTCTTTGGGTGCTTCCCGTAACCTCTCCCGAGTCAAAAAACAATTTGTTTTACGATGCAGCACTTGCTGGCACTTCTGTTATTTCAATGCTCTTAGTAAGGCTGGAAAAGTGAGGTGAGCTCGTTTTGGTTACAGTTGGCATTAGAGATCAGCGGTGTCCGTTTAATTCTAAACTCCATCTGACCGGTCTATGTCTCCTCAACTATCTAGCATTGGGAGATCTGTATGATTGTCTGCCTGGTGAACTTGTTCATTTTTTTGCAATTTAAAATTCATTCGTCACCAAACGTGTTTGCGCAATGAACCTGCCTGTTATTAGTTTTGTGCTCTGTGTAATAACAAGAGACAAAAAAAAACGATACACTTCATGGTCTCAAGAGCGACTCTCCTGAACAATTTCTCTCACAAGAAGAGCGGTTTCCTTAGTAACCAAAACGCTTAAACATGTTAAAAGAAATTGAGTCAAATAAATCAAACTAACAAAATAGCAGGAAAGTCCACTTAAAATAATAAAAGCTAGAGGCATTGCTGCTCTACAAGTACCTGTGCCACTGGGAACTGAAATCGCAAAGAGTCCAGTTCAACGTATGAGTGGAGAGCAGGCACAAAAATCAATAATTTACACCCGCTTGTTACCACTGGGCTCCCATCACTGCAATGAGGTGCAGATCAACGTATGGTAAGCTTAAGATCCATGCTCACATAGAGCCTCTTACTGCATAGCTCAAGCCACGTCATCAGCTGCAGTGAGGCAGAGGCCAAAGGAAGCACACTGCTCCCTGGTCACTCCATGGTACCAATCAGCGACATCCAGGGCTTTAAGTGGGATGAAAAAACTGGGGGGTCTCTCAAAGGGGCGTGGCCAGTGTAATTAGGGGCGTGGCTTTAAACACTCACACTAAACATCTGTGCTTAGCACAGTGTGCCGCCAGACTTGTTTTTTGCTGTTTCGGTCATGGCATCCAGATATGTGATACAACAAGTAACATCATACCTACAACAAGTAAGGACTATTGGTTTTGTCAATGGTTATTAGTTGCAGAAGATAAATAATCTGCAACTATGGCTTGTATATAATATTGACAAAGCTTCCAATTAAAGCCCTGGTGACACTCTTGCCTTTCAGAAAGAGAAGGGAAATCCAGAAAGAAAATGACTCTTTAAAGGATTTCCCTTCCTCCACAACGCTCACCTGGCATGACGTCATGCCCTAACTTCTCTGCTAATGAGAAGTGAGCAGTGTGGGCAGCGCACATCGATGTGCAGGCTGTCTCGAAACGGGTCTCTATCGGGCTTTGGTTTGCATCCTTGGCACTTTTTCCCAGATTGCAGTGACAGCAAACTGCTGTCACTGCAATCTGGGGAAAAAAACGGACCGCCTGTGTCAGTGCTCAAAACAGAGCCCGATAGAGACCCGTTTCGAGGCCCCGTGAAAAAAACTGCCGGTGCTCAGACCCCTTGAGACCCGGCCCACTTAAAGCCCTGGCGACATCCTAACATCGCCTTCTCACCGACGCCTTGGTCACTCCATTTTTCGTGGCCCCAATCCTTGACATTGAAATATCACCAGCATAAACCTCAGCTCTAGAGGTACACACCAGACACCTACTTCCAAGAGGCGGCAGCCATCATGGCAGTTGTTCAGCATCACATCACCTTGTCCAATGAACAGTGGCGTACTTGCACTCTCTTACCCAACCTCACCACCCAACATCAACAAGAACTTCTTCAGAAGACCTTCCTGCTGCTGGGCAGCTTGGCACTCATGGCATGATGTTCCAAGACCTCAGTGCACCTCCTTGTTTGACCCGTAACCTCCGAGTGCTGTGCAAAGCACTGGTCAGACCTCACCTCAGTGTTTCAATGCAGCTGGGCAAGAAAAGTTCTGAAGGCCCAATGAGTTTTAAAAATATGCCCAACAGTAGTAGTGTACTCAGAACTACAAGCATATATAAAATAAGCTTATTGAGTGTTAAAGACTACACCAAAATGTACTTTGCACTTTACTATTGCTGTTTTATATTGTGCGTCGTTGCTCCCCATTGATTTTGCCTTGTAACTTGGCTCTCATCGGTTGGCCTAGGGGTGGAACCAATTGGAGATGTGCCGGGAGGAGCCTGATAGAGCTCCTTGCACATTTAATGAAGGCTGCGGTGTGGATGCGCCAAAGGTGTGCCAAAGGCAAGTCCTTATGTGACTGGGTGCACCTGGATGGCACCAGGGGCCAGGCACCCTACCCCTTTTAGCTCCTGTAGGTTAACATACTATTTTTCTGAACTTTGTGCCCTCAGGGGACCCCTGTGTGTGGGTCCCGGAGGACCCAGGGTTCAGCTACAGGACCTGGGGCTTCAGGGCCAGCCCACCCATGGAATATAATCTCTGCAGTATTAACTGCTGTTCCTTGCTTAAAAACCATGGTGTTGTCTATCATTTTATTCACGACAACGCACCAGAGTCTCTGTTTTTCAAAGACACTGGGCTGGGCCAGTCCTTGGTTGCCAAACCTGACTTGTCACTCCCCTCTGGCTATTACATGAAGAACTTCAACAGAACTAGTGGCAGAGGAGGTGGCATTGCCAGGATTTATAAAGACACATACATCAGTAGTCTGTATCAATGCACCATCACAAACTGCGGAAGCGCTCCCTTTAAAATTTCTTAGAGTAAAAGCTTTACCTTGTTGGGACTTCTAATTTACCGTCCTCCGGCCCTTCCACAGTCATCAGGGAGGCACCGACTAATTTTATCGCACCTCTGGCCATCAAATTAGCAAATAGCCACATCCATGGCGACCTAAATCGTCATCTGGAGGTCACTCTGGACAGCGTTGGCACACATTTTATTGAAGACTACGCTGCCATGCAGCTAACCCAACTTGTTGTAGGTTCCACACGTTCTGCTGGTCACCTTCTTAACCTGGTTTTCTCCAATCTCAGCTTCCTACCGGTTGCTCCACCTCTACCCATGCTTTGGACCGACTATTTTATGATTCCCCTGTCCATTTTCCTACCCCGCCAAGCGACTACACCAGCCCCTAAACCTACTTTCAAACGCCCGTGGAAAAATGGTCGACCTCCAAAAATGGGGCCAGAAAATCCAAGCCAGTCTCCCTCTGCTGCCCCCAAATGCAGAGATCGCAAATAACATCTTGCAACTTTTGCTCATTTATGCTCTAGATGTCATTATCCCAGTCAGACAGGTCTCTATGAAGAAGAGACTCACTGCCTCCTGGTTCAACGAGGCCCTTATCTCGGCCAAAAATAACTGCAAGGCCCAAGAACACTTAATGAGGAAACCATATGATCATATGCAAAAAAAACTCCATACAGATCAGCTATCAAATTCACAAACGAATCAAGAAATCTACGGCAGAATATTTTGCTAATAGGATGCCAATATACATGAAAAGGCGCCCCTCAAGCGGCACAAACCCAGTATCCGTATAGGAGGCAATGATCCACTGGGAGCAGTGGCAAACTGAAGGCATCCTGACTCTAGATAATGTAATCTCCCAAGTTGCTCTCGAATCCTTCGAGGAGCTAGGGAAGAATTCCACCTCCCAGGAAGATAACACTGGAAATACCTTCAATTCAGCCACGGTCTCCTCCAGTGGCTGGGAACACCTCCATGGGACGTGCAGCCTTCTCCAGGGTTATCAAACCTTCGACATTGGGGACAATATAGGGGGGTAATGTCTGGATTTTATAACTCACTGCTAAGCCGCCTATACTCCCACCCCAGCTACTGAGACTCCGTACTCGGTGGCAAGTAGATTACACTGAGGAAGACTGGGTGGAGCTTTTAGAGAACCTAGATAGAGGGGCTAGAGAGTTTAGAATGAAATTCTGTCTCTTAAAGACACTCCAAGGCTGCTATTGGGGTCCTGCGAAACTGAAAAAATCTCGTCTCCTTCCTCACTTGAACTGTTGGTGCTGCAGAAAACTGCAGTGCGACATTGTTTATGTGCATCATGACTGCCATGACCGTCGGGCCCTGTGGGATGGCGCAAACTCAAGACTTGAGCAGCCTAAGACTTGAGCAGCCACTTGAGCAACCACGTACACCGTTGCTTACCCATCCATGGAGCGGAGTACAGCTAAACTATGTATCTTATACCACTGGCGATTAGCACATAAACCCCCAAGAAGAGGATGGTTGAGATGTTTAAGACAGCCTCTTTTGAGAAATGTATCTACACTCTACATGAAAAGGTGGAAAT
Source organism: Lissotriton helveticus (assembly GCF_964261635.1). Classification (NCBI taxonomy): domain Eukaryota; kingdom Metazoa; phylum Chordata; class Amphibia; order Caudata; family Salamandridae; genus Lissotriton; species Lissotriton helveticus. Next base: position 1,208,539,733 of record NC_136068.1, read on the forward strand.
CTATCTGCAAGTCTCGGCACTGTTCCTATATAGCACTACTTAGCCGATTAGCCCTCTCAATTGGTACCTGCGCCATATCACCCCCCAACGCTGCATGTATCCATAACATGGGTTAATGCCACACTACACTGCTCCAACCTACTTTACCCCATGGGTAAATGTCACAAGCTTGAATACATCGGAGCGGCCGATGGTGAAGAACTAATAAAGTTGCCCAGAAGGATCAAATGGGAACAAACTGCAATAACCAGATTTAACAGCTGGGCTAATCAGTGGGCAGGTTGGCCATCGAGTGAACAGGAAAAGTGCGCAATAGAAAGCTGGAATGCCACATCTGAGACCCTGGCGGTGATCCTTCGCGGGAATCAGAACAGTGTGTCGCACAGGCGTCCCCTCCCTACTTATGGTCATAATATAGAAATCAAATTAAGTGCCAAAAAACTAAACAAGACACGTAAACTGTTCCACAAATGCGGGACAAAACATAACAAGAACCAACTACAAGAAGCTAAAAAAGGTCATGCAAAAAAGGTATGGGCTGCAAAACGTGCCCACTGTGAAGCACAATGGTTAATTATTTTTGACCTGTTGAGCCCGGGAAAAACACAGGAATTTTGGAATTATATATGCAACATGGAACGAGGCCCAAACCATAGGGAAAATGCCCTGGAAGCCTCTACTTGGGTCGCCCATGTAAAAACACTATATACTAATGATGGCCCTGCAAATATGCAAAATGTAACACCTTTAGCTGGAGACTACATTGATCCTTCCATCGAGATGACGGCCCCACCGGGAAAACTGTTGGTCGCCAAAATCTTAAAAAACATCAGACAAAACGCCGCACCGGGCCCCAATGGGCTTCCCGGGCACCTATTCAAGGCAAACATTGATCTTTGGACAAAAAATTTGACCCACCTGTACTCCGAATGCTGGCTCCAGGGGGATGTCCCAGATTCATGGAGAGGCTCGCTTTTACAGCCTATTCACAAAAAAGGTCCAAAATCGGAACCCGCCAATTATCGCATGATTGCCTTGTTGGATATTGAGGGAAAAGCCTATGCTAGCGCCATCTTGAGGGACCTCGCAGACTGGTCAAGTGCAGCAGGCATCCTTCCATTCTGTCAAACCGGATTCAGACCTGGGTCAGCCACAGTTGATAACATCACCGCTTTTTCTTTCCTGGCGCATCGCGCACGGACAGACAAAAGTCTTCCCCTCTTCGCCTGCTTCATTGACTACTCGGCGGCGTTTGATGGGGTCGACCGCGCAATTCTGTGGCACAAGTTGCTCCAATGGAACATCAATCCGGGGCTGCTAAGAGCGAGACAGTCCCTGTATCAAAAAACTTGGGTGCGCATCAAACTCTCAAGGGACAACGCTTCTGCTAAGATCAACACAGAAAGAGGCCTAAAACAAGGTTGCGTGCTAGCCCCACTATTATTCAACTTATACACTGCAGACATGGAGAGGGCTTTGACCGGGGCTGCCCTGGCCACCCCAAAAATTGGCGGGCGCAAAATACACTTTATGCAATATGCTGACGATTTGGTCCTCCTGGACCACACGAGAATGGGGCTGCAAAAGGTGCTGACTGCACTTGCCGTATATAACGACAAAAACAGGCTTGTAGCTAATCGAACTAAATCAAAGGTAATTATATTTGGGCACTACCCAAAGAAAAAATCTTTGAAATGGAGGCTAGGCAACCTTTTGCTGGAAAGTACACAGCGGTACAGGTATTTGGGCATCTGTTTTCAGGAATCGGGGCTTTCAAGTGCCCATCTTAAGTCAATCCAGGCCAAAGGTAAATCCATCACCTATGCCATTTGCAAGCTGCAAGCCTCCTTATACAGCCCGTCTACCACGGCCATCAATAGAGTACTTAAAGCTAAGCATATACCGGCACTCAACTATGCCCTCCAGGCATTCCCGGGCAAACTGAGCAATGAATTAGAAAAAATTCATTGCAGGGCATACAAGAGACTCTTCCACCTCCCAAGCTGCACCAGAAACATCCTCGTCCGCCTGGAGTTCTCACTCAACCTGCAAAACCTGGAAGAGTTGGCCACATTAAGCAAATATTATTTTTTAACAATGGCGGCACAAGAGAACACACTGAAGGCAGTCTCGAAATGTATCTTCCGAGAGCCAGGGAACCCCTGGTCGTCCACTCTCGAAGCCGCTAAGGTTCATCTCAACCTTGCCATGGACTCCTGGAACCCAGAAAATGTTACATACTCTGCCATCAAAAACGTGATTAAAAAACAAGTGCGTGTTCGATCACGGGAACTGGATTTGGAGTACCTCAGGAGAAGAAAAGACTTGCATGAGACCCTGTGTTTCCCGCACACCCGGCACACTCCTAAACAGCATCTCACGCAGGCAGTGGGCAGTGCAGCCCTTCATAAGATCTTGGCTTACAGATTACACCCGTTGGCCCTCAAAGAGCTATACCAGTGCGGCAAGGAAAGCCCAGGAGTGCAGGAATGCAGGCTGTGCAGCTATAAATGGGAGTCCATGGCCCATCTTCTCTTCTGCTGCCCGGCCCTGCGTTGGCCCCGCAGTCTTTACCTTAGGCCATTATTAAGACATTCGGGGTTACGCTCTGCAAAGGATGGGATCTTTCATCTCTATACCCTGTCCACGGTGAAGGACATGGCCGCCTTTGGGAAGTTTATCTTTCAAGCACGGACAATGCTGAAGTCTTCCACCGGTCGGATCATAGAGCCCTTTGCCGGCCCATGAACCTTCTCCTTGGCATCTCAGTACTCTCGGGGCAACTAGACAACTTGATCTGTCTGATACTCTCTTGTTTTTAAATTTTGTAATGTGCCTTTTGTATCTATGGTTTTATGTAATGGTTTTTAGTAACCAACAATTAAAATTCATTCATTCAGTCATACTTTACCCCATCTGTATGCCTGTGCAGATACGCCTGCCAGGGACACATGCCCATAATAGCAAGCTGGCCTGACTGCCACTACCTCTTGGAGAGACTCTACTCTGGAAATAGTCATCCTTCCCTCCCTTCTCCTTCCCGTCCTCTACACCATGCCCGCAAGCTCATCTGGACCCCCGCCCGGCCGGCTCCTGCTCACCACATGCAGATGGAGTTCACCTCTCACGGCCACAGGGATCACGTGCGACTGCTAACGGAGATTCATAGGGTTTGTTTAGTTTTACCGTCTGGGACCTCCCAGCCATGAGATACCATGGAAGACTCTTCCCCCCTCCCCTCACACTCACCCACTACCCTCTTCTTTTTTATTTCTGTTCATACTTTTATCCTAACTTTTATTCTCTTCTTTCTCTTTCGAATTGCTAGATGATATGTACAGATTTCGAAAGTAGGTGTTACTGTGACTTACTGCTATATGGTGTTAATGCATGCAGGTATATATAAATATATATATATTTTTTAAACACGATTTGCTGCCACCATTGATTTTGAGGCACCCAAGGCATGGACTCTGGCCCACGGCTTACTTTGAGGGAACTGTTGATCATGTGGTGCCATTCTGATCTCAGCAGCCAGTATTTGTCAGTTTTGGCCAGCGGAGTTATATTAACAGGTGCTAAAACTCATAAAAAATGACCCCCTAAATATATCTCCATTCTCAACCGTCTGCCTTAGCAAGTGGCCTACAGGAGGCGTCCTCAACTCTATCTAGCATGCGCAAGCCCACTAGGGTAACATTTCTTACTCAGCAAACCCAACTTTATGATACACATTTCACGTTACAACCTTTTGATAGTCATTATTTTGCGTTTCATTTAAAGGCTGCCTTCAGTGGTACTCTAGAAATCCCCAGCACCTTATTAGGAGGCTTGGTTGGGTTGTGCAAAAGGCTACTCTCATCAAAGGCAGAGGGGGCCATCAGGTTCCAGATTTGCAACACTACTCACAAGAGTATTAGAAGCTGCCTGCAAGCATCCTTATGCCAGGGTAGAACAACAGAGCACAAGAAACAGTCTTGACAACAAACTGTTAGTACAGGAGAATTGAGACAAAGTCATCACAGGTCCAGGAGGCACCAGGGATCTGCCGACACGTGTCCATCCTGGATTCTGGTGGTTTGCGCATCTCGTTGAAAACATTCGTCCCAATCTCTTTGTTGCTTTAAAATGACTAACTACACCCGTGCTTAATGGGCAGTTGCAACTTACCAATGACAAAAGACAGCCAATTCCGTACAGCATTGTTTCAAGAATTTACGGCCCTCTTTTCTTTTCAGGCTCACAGAACTGCAAAATAATATCATTCCATGCAGAATTTAAAAATCTATCAAAAACAATGAGAGGAGTATCCCCTATGAAGTTGAAGTACAGACGTATCTGGAGGGCAGGTTTTTTTGGCAAGAAGGAGAAAATTCATCCTTTTGTTTAAAACCCCTCACTCACCAACCTAGTGGTGACATGCTTCATCATCGGGGTCCACCTTGGCGTCCTAGCGACACCAAAGTGTGCTGCGACACCTGTACTACAGTGGAGCGGGTTGTGACTGTGGGTGTGAAAAAAAATCAAAGATGTTAAAAATTGTCCTGGTTGTACTCAAAAATATAGTTTTAATTATAGAGCAACTGAACAATGTTTAAAAATTACGAGGGCGAGATCCTGGTAGGGAAGTTACGACCCAAGGATCTCTATATGTGTTGAGTGGTCAACATGTTTCTACCTTAAGGGCAATTGCCCGGTATTCATCAGGACCAGAAAAACAGGTGGACAGGGGGTGTGTGCTCCCTAAAAAGCACACCCGTGCCTTGATCCCCTGTGTACCTACTGGCAAAACGGCCAGTGGTATATGCTGCTCAGTAAAATAAGTGAGCAGATGAAAGAGTGAAAAAGAGACTCGATTATGAGCTCTCAGGGCTTCAACGGGCAGGGCGTAGGTTTAATGCCTTAAACGTAACATATTAGTTACAGGCGGGAAAGTACAGATCAGACCTACTCCTAACGTCCTCTGCTCGGCTAATGAATTAGCCACTGGCCGTTTTGCCAGTAGGTACACAGGGGATCAAGGCACGGGTGTGCTTTTTAGGGAGCACACACCCCCTGTCCACCTGTTTTTCTGGTCCTGATGAATACCGGGCAATTGCCCTTAAGGTAGAAACATGTTGACCACTCAACACATATAGAGATCCTTGGGTCGTAACTTCCCTACCAGGATCTCGCCCTCGTAATTTTTAAACATTGTTCAGTTGCTCTATAATTAAAACTATATTTTTGAGTACAACCAGGACAATTTTTAACATCTTTGATTTTTTTTCACACCCACAGTCACAACCCGCTCCACTGTAGTACAGGTGTCGCAGCACACTTTGGTGTCGCTAGGACGCCAAGGTGGACCCCGATGATGAAGCATGTCACCACTAGGTTGGTGAGTGAGGGGTTTTAAACAAAAGGATGAATTTTCTCCTTCTTGCCAAAAAAACCTGCCCTCCAGATACGTCTGTTCTTCAACTTCATAGGGGATACTCCTCTCATTGTTTTTGATACATTTCCTCCCAGGGGAATAGGAGTGATCTCTAGTTCACTTCTGAGTGAACAAACTCCCTTACTCTCTCCTTTGATTGTAGAATTTAAAAATCTCACAACACAGCGGCACCGAAAGAATATAAATATTAAGAGGCAGAGCCCAGACAGAATCAGAGGAAGACATGTTTAAGATTGGCACACTAAATATGTGAAATATCAGCGAGAAACACGAACCAATATAGCAATTACTGAAGAACAAGCAAGGAACAGGAAGGAGGCGGCCGTGACCAAGGAAATAAAACATGCCATGGGGACAGTAAGCACATACAGGAACTTGCACCTCCCGGAAGGTTTTCACTGAAACCAACACACCTTTCGCAGTCAAGGGTACTAATGTGCCTTTTCATCAAAGGAACATTCAGTTCCATTGGCTGCAGTCACCTCTTAGGAATGCCTTACTCCACAAGAGATTATTTTATGCAGATAAAAAGGCAACACAAACAATAACCCGGAAAAACAGAGAACTGTCTGCACCCAGCAGTGTATGTGTGTACCAACCCAATCTGATAATGCGTCTTTCTCCACACGAAAAGCTCACGCCTCAAGGCTCAGAAGGGTGGTGGAAGATGGTTAAATGATCAAGGACCACGTCACATATCCCTGAGCTTGTCACATATCACTCATATGCGTCCACCATATGAGGAGGGGTGATTCCTCTGACCCACCATAACATTATACATTTAACATGCATGTGTGTGGTACTTTCACAGCATGAACTTAGTAGGAAGACAAGCGGAACATTGCACAGTGTCAAAGACAAGGATGCAGTCAGCTTGTGACAAGAGGGGTAAGACTGTCACGCCCTTGAGGTGTTGTGTTCGGTCGAGGTCCACCGCTCTTTCCAAACCTGGAGCGGTGCTGGGGCAGTCCTGGTAGATACAGGAATGTTATTCCATGGATGGAGTCAGCCTTGACTTGAGGCAGCACTCCATGCGATCGACAACGCCTACCTTCTGGGGGTGGGAAAGAGATACTGAGGAGACAAAAAGCTCTTTCTCAGCAATTGCTCAAGACCACGTGTGATGTGCATTCGGTATATTTGGGTGCTGGAATCTGAGCTGATCACAGCCACATTGAAGAGGGACAGTCTTTAACGCAAGCATGTGAGGTGGTTGTAAGGAGTGTAGAAGTCACATGTTGGACCGCTCAGGGGAGGTGGAGCTAGCAGTGACGCAACTACAGTAGATTTGCATATTCTATAGACCTGCATCCAGTGTCAGGATGCATTTGAAACTACTGAGGTTTTAAGAAGGCGTGTGATTATTGGCACACTAATATATACTTCTAGGACAATTTAATGGTAATCCATTCAGGCTGCTGAAGAAAAGAATTGTCTAGCACATGGGAACTCTGCAGTCATTTATGGCAAACGTTTACAGTTTAAATTATCTGTTTTCATTCTATCTAACCCAGGAAAATCATGGAAAGAGAATCACACAGACAGCTTTGTAAACTATCAGCACAACCTGCTGCAAAAATACCAACCTGAAAAGGACCTATGACAAGAACTAAGGTGCGCTTGCACATATGAGAGAGGACCTCCTCGTTATACCAAGTGCAATGGGGAAAGGCCACCAGGCCATATTAATTCTAAGCATTAGATTACACTGGAGACCATGAGATTCCGATTAATAGACAAAGAGGACGGAATCCAATCGATGACAATACTGGGGCTGGATTTGCACTACTTGCACTGTTTGTTGTCACACTTCTTATGCAACATTCTGTGCACCTTCTACCTTCACTAACTGAACAATACAAAATGGAGCTCCAAGTGTACGCCTGTGGTACTCAGATCCACATCTGGCTGGAATGGAGAATGAACAATTAGGCAAATACCATTAAAGTCTATACCTCCCTGTTCCAACGAGGACATGGAGGTAGTTAAAATGACCTTTACTGTAGTATCGAGTAAACAAGCAAACACCAACAACATCGAGGAGGATATCAACCACCTTCTCCCTCCCGCATCTCTCGTTCTCTCACTCTGGAACCCGGAGCTCAACAAGACTCCACATTCCATTTAGGAACAAGGGACATCAGCGCGAAATAGGTCACAACACCCCCTCCCCCCTTCAACAGTAACACAAGACATTATTGTAACCAGAGATATTGTAAAAATACAAATATAAACAACTATTAAAAAACAAACACACGTAACATACGTTGACCAATTCCTCTACAACAAAATCTCTAAATTTCACAGGAAATTTAAATTCACCTTTCACACATGTGCCTTCTTCAAATGCACTTTATATTATATTGCTATCAACGGCTGAGAACTGGGCATCACACGTGGGGAATCTTTATACTTTCACCACACGAGTTCTGTTCCACCATTGTTCATACTTTAATTTCACATCACAACCATCCTTGCTGATTTCCACAATTTGGCAAGGTGAACCAAATTTCACCCAACCTTTCACAACCTTAGCTACATGTCTTTGCTGCCAAATATCAGACTTGGAGGGAGAGTTGTGTCCTGTTTCCTTCATGTGTTCCTTGTCCTTAAATGGAATGTGGAGTCTTGGTGGGCTCTAGGCTCCGGGGTGAAAGAACGGGAGACACGACAGGGAGAAGACAGCTGATTTCCTCCTGCGCTTGAACATCCACCAAAGACACATGAATAGCAAAATCCAGATATGATGTAAACGAAAACACAAAGGCTTTATTTTTTTTTAATGGAGATTGGGTTTGTGTCAAACCTCCAGATGCTAACAACATTTGAAGTAATGTTGTCCCACCTTAAAGCATAAACTCTATAGATAATTTTTGATTCAAGTTATATTGTTAAGCAGTATTTGTAATAGAACACAATGCGCCGTCAGTATTGCATTTCAGCATTTTACGGTAGTCTATGTTTAACTTTCAAGGCAATTTCGGGGTTTTCAACACAGACAAGAGTCTGATTAGGTGTTTTTCCCGTTAAATAAAATCAAGTCTCAAAGACATCAATTTCTAACTTTCTATGTTTGGCAAGAGTTCACCGCTTCTTCCTGCAGATCACTGTGGATTTGGAGGGATCCTCCGTCAAGGATTATTAAAATGAGATCCTAATTTCTACACATCCTAAAATTACGGTTATATCCAAAATATGACTAGCAAAAAATCAGGCAGATTCAGAAAGATTGAATGGGAATGAAACATGTCGGCTAAGAAAGGGAGTGGTCTGCATGTAAGCAGCCGGTTTTATATTTCTGAATAAGCGCACAAGAACAGAATAAAATTGGTAATCTGTGTGTTTTATTTCAGGTTTATATTGTATTGGGTCTTGTTTTGTTTGTCACAAAGCCCATAGGGTGTGTGTTTTATTTAATCATTTGATCACACTTTTTTTGGGACACTTATAAGTTTTAGCAAAATGGTTACCGATGATGATAAAAGTGAGCATACCTTGCGAGTACCAATCAGCAAGCTCAACTGGTGGTGCGCATGTGAGGTGCCATTTTGCTTTTTTCACTATTTTTGAAATATTAAACATATTTATGGGTGTGTTTTTTGGTATATATACCATTGTTACCCGTCTTTAATATCTGATGGGGTATGACTGTCATTTGATAAAAACACCATTTTATAAACAGAAGGCAAATAAGGTGATGGGACATTACCTTGTAAGAAGTGACCAAAGTAGATAAAAATAAAAATTCTACGTCCAGATTTGCGATTTGATAAGCCTGAGGGAACAGGTCTTGTGGGTATTTGACTCCACTACTCCAGCCACTGTGATGCTGGGTTGACCTATGGCGGGGGCTAAAACTTGTCACAAAACATGGATGCACATTATCCCATAGCCATTGGGGAAACGAAGAGGGCAGAAGAGGAAACAGCATAGTGACAGAGTCAAGCAAGCACAGGAGAGTGCTCAGATCTTTTAGACCTCGTACTCGGATATAATTAACTGCAAAGGTAAGAGCTGGCAGTAATAGCTAACAGAGCCATGAGTCACAACATGCCTGTATTTAGAAAATGTAAAGAAAAAAAGATGACAGATGAAGATCAGAGCTTTGCATTAGAACTCTCTGACAGCAACGAGAATGACTTCCAAGGATCGGTGCCCAGCTCGCCCACTCAGAATAGAGCACCAGAATGTGGTCGTGACTCAGGATTTCATAGAGACCAGCCAAACTACGGGAGCGCAGGAGACAGAGACCGGAATCACAGGGACTATTTGTGCATCACCTTACGAGACCTCACCCTCGTACATTAGACGGAACAACTCTGAGGTAAGAGTTGTACGGATGGTCCGGGGGCGGGGCTGATATGAATGCTTGGATCAGCTTACCCAATTGATGGTCTTTGAAAGTTATGTTACAGTCACAAAACGTAAACTTGCAAGGCCCATGCAGGCCCTCAATTCCAGCAACAAAGGAGTTCAGGTGGGCACTTCATCTGCTGCTGAGTAGATGACTCAGGCACAAAACATAACCTGCTGTTTGTTGTGACTGGGTGTCAGCAAGACACCAGCACCAAGAAAACAGTGGTAAGTTACCTCAGTTAAGTAACTGTTGAAATCTGGATTGTGGCATAAACATTATCGGCGCCATCTTGTCCTTTATCAGATCCATACGTGCGCGTAAACAGCAGCCATTTTGATTGCCTTGGCCTCCCTGCCCACCGCCAATAGCCCGCACGTCTCTCCCCCTCACCCCCCGGCCTCGCAAGCATCCCCTGCGCCCTGCCAGCCCCCGATCTCTCCTGCCTGGGCCATAAATGCACCTCCAGCGCGACCCTGCCTCAGAGCCACATCCCGTGCGGATCCCACATACCCTTTCATCTCATTCATGCCAACGGACCCTTTGATAACCCCCTTCCCCTGTGCCAGATTGCTCGAGCTGATCCCAGGCCGTCACCTGGCCCTGCGGATGCAGTTTATTGCCCCCTACAGTAGGAACTCGCCTCTCTTCAAAGGGGGCCGAGATTAATCAATGTCTTCACACCACAATATCCGACTGATCGCCCATATTCCCGCTCCCGGCGGATTGTCCAGCTGTGCGATAGCCATCACGCTGAGATTGGGGTGGGAACCTCTACTGTAGATATGTGTGGGAACGGGCCTGAAGTGGGGATTCCGGGGATGTCTTTCCGTACATCAAAGCATTGCCAAAGAACGTGTTGTATGCAATAAAGTCATAAACCTGTGTATAGAGCACCTCGGGAAGATACCCTGTTGTCTGATTTGACGTGTTCTGCTCCGTCGGAATAAACTCCTGTTTCTTGCCTTCCTGTCTCCAGTGCCTGCCTCTTTGTTTGGTAATCTCGAATGGTATGAGAGGCCGGCTAACGCCGGGCAAATACTGAAAGGTTCTTGGTCGAATTCGGCCCTACCTTTTAACAATTGGCGTCCCAAACGTGGGGCCCATCAGCGACACGTGGATCCAGTGGGAGAGGTCCTGACGACAGTGTGAATAACTGCAACGATCGGGAAGAGCTCCTGCCCGATAGACCCTCGTCTGGCAGCCGATTATCCGGACTTCACCGGTTCCGAGCAGACCTCTCTCGAGTGATCTACGGTCCTGACTGGGAACCATCAGGAGTGCCACGGCAATTACGGAGAATAGAGGACGATCGGGCGCTGGAAGCGGAAGACGAGAAACTGTCCATACGGTCCGGGTAAGGTCGTGCATCGCAGCGAATTGCGAATTGATTGTTTATCCAAGTATTTTTGGAATTGATTGTTTATCCAAGTATTTTTGGAATTGATTGTTTATCCAAGTATTTTTGGAATTGATTGTTTATCCAAGTATTTTTGGAATTGATTGTTTATCCAAACATTGACTGTTTTGGAATTGGTTCTCTTTGGATCATTCTCTATTTGCAAACAAGCACAGAGTCGCAATACTCTGTTTAGTCTTTGCAGATAGTGAAGGATAGGTAACGCAGGCTTTTGCCCCCATTGTAATCCGTCGTGCCTATTTTTATCCCGCATTTGATTGATTGTTTATCCGAACATTTATTGTTCGGAATTGGTTCTCTTTGGGTTATTCTCTATTTACAAACAAGCACAGAGTCGAAATAGTCTGTTTAGTCTTTGTGGATAGTGAAGGGGAGGTAGTGCAGACTTTTGTCCCCTTTGTAACCCGTCATGCCTATCTTCGCCCCGTCTGTTGGTAGTTGGTTCAGCCCGGACCGCTTATTAGAGGTGAACCATCCGGCTCCACTGGAGGGCACCCCTAATAAGGACATGTTTACTAAATATGGACTAGTCACCGTGGCTTATAGTAAGCTGTGGCATAAATACACAAGAAAGGATCAGGAAAATCAGTGGCCACTGATAGGATCCTTCGATAACGATAAAATAAACGCACTAGGAACAGCCCTTTACAACAATAAAACAACACCCACTATGCTTGATAGCTTCGGCATGTGGCGCAAAGAAACAGAACAGCGGAAAAAGAGAAATGAGGTCAGGTTAGAAAAGGAATTACGCAAAGCAGCTCACCTAACTGCTAACAAATTGAAGGAAGAAATAAAAGAAAGAGAGGAAGCCAAGCTGAAACAAGAATCCGAAACCTCGGGCCAGTGTCCCGTTAGGACAACCTCTACGCTTTACCCCGAGCTACCTTCGAAACAGCGAACGAACGATGATTTACTACTAGGTCCCCCGATCATCTACATGCCCCCTCCATATGCCCCTTCCCAACCCTTAGCACAGCACCCGCAACCCCCAACGACAGGCGAGAATAGTGCCGGAGCCTCGGTCCCCATGGCCTCTGCGCCGACCGAACCCCTTGTACTCAGCGCAGCGCGAGCAGCGACTTCAGATGATCCCGAAGCTGAAAGGAAAGACCCCGCTAGATCGAATAGATTAAGTAAGGACGAACAAGCTGGGATCGATAAGATTGTCAAGACACTGGTGGTGCGAAAGGAAAGTGAGGATTATATAACGGATATGTACAATACATATACCAATAGCCACAGACAACACTTTGTCGTACGCCTTTGTTACCATACCCTTAATGCCTATGAGGACCGATACCAAGGGAAAGGCCCTGAAAACCTAACGACTCTGTATAGGAAAGTTGATATCGGAGATGGAGACGAGTGTGATGTGACGAACCTCTTCACGCGTACGCTTGAAGTTTTTCACCACCTCACTGAACAGAAACCAGAGACTAACACCACGACTCCTGTAGCGACTGAAGCCAGAGTAGAAAAAATTGACCCAATGATGCCCATAAAGGAGGCCGCTCCCTATTGGGTCCCCCCACGAGGGCAGGGGACACACGACGATATTAACCACCAAGATGCGAGAGGGAGGGTAGTTTACAACTGGGTTTACCAACCATGGGATCGGCAAGACATCCTGACTTTCCGAAAGTCCTTGCCTGATCTGCGAAAGCACCCCACAGCCTTCTATACAGAATTAGCCACCGCTTTGGGTTCGACGATTATGACCCTAGCGGATATCGATTTGTTTTTCGGGTTATGTCTGACAGCTGATGTGTGGAAGCAAATCCAGAAAGTCGACCACCTTGAGCTGTTCGGACATACCTGGATACAACTCGGTGATGTAGACAAACAGCGAGAGCCGGGACAGAAACCTTTGAAAGCCATTCTAGACCTACCAGATAAGATCGTGCAGAAATTAAAAACCCTAGTCCCAGAAAGGAAGGTGGACTGGTCGATAGTAACGGCCTGTCGCCAGAAACCCCAGGAAGACGTATCAGAATACTTCTCCCGGTTTTAAACGGTGTTCTCCGATTACAGCGGCCAGGACATGACCACTGCAACCGGACATCACTTGTTTGTCCAGAACTATGTGAAAAGCCTGACACCAGAATTCTCGCAGAAACTACAGACTAGCGAGAGTAGTTGGGCGGCCTCCAAGCCCGCAGCTATTCTTCAGATGGCTCAATACTATGAGCGACAAAAGGACGAGAACGATCGAGCGACTGAGAAAAAGAAAAAGGACTTGAAAGAGAGGGTGATGATTGCCCAGTTGCAAGGGGTGACTGTAGGAAGGGAACAGTATAGAGGGAACTACCAGTCGAATGCTCCTAGAAATCCACCCCCTAGAGACCGCACACCCGCACCCGGCGCTCCACGAACAGACCTCGATGAGAACCAGTGTGCGTTTTGCAAAGGATTTGGTCATTGGAAGTCTCAATGTCCATTTCTGCAAGAAGCACTCAGAAATAAAGACACGAGAGACGTAGCGGGAGGGCCAAGAAATAGAGGACAGGGACGAGGGCACACAAACGACACCAACAATGACAGACCAGGCAGACCGAACACGTTTGACCGTCCCCGACAGAATCAGTGCCAACAGTCTGACTGCGACAACGCCCACGACTTTGCATAGGACTGCCAAGGGCAAGGAAGGGATCCAGTCGAGCTCTATGTTGACCAGCAAGGTCCTTATGTCACCGCTAAGGTCCTAGGTATGAAGTCTCCATTTCTGGTAGATACTGGTGCAACACGTAGTGCGTTGTCTGACCGATTGATTCCCAGGGCACCCTTGTCTGGCTCACATGTGACATCAATAGGTTTTGATGGAACGCCCTCCACTAATCCCTTGTCCACGCCGATTTCTTTTAACTTGGACAATAACACCACTGACACGACATTTTTGCTCTCCTCCAACACCCCCGACGCTATTATGGGACTTGACTTGTTGAAACATTTTCGAGCTACTATTAGGTACTCACAAGACGGAGTTCGAGTCATTCTGTACGACAACCCAACGCTGCTCAGGTCTTGTCACACACAACGCATGTTTTCCATCACTGACGCTGATTTGTCCCTACTCGACACCCTACCTCTGTACCTATGGGCAAAGACTGACTCGGACGTAGGACGCATGATGATAGACCCTGTACACATAACTGTTCGACAGGACACAGTGCTCCCAAAACTCCCACAGTATCGGATTTCGCCCGAAGGCGAGAAGGCATTGGTAAAAATCCTCCAGTCCCTGGTAGACGCAGGGGTGGTAGAAGAAGTAGTTAGCAATGTTTGCAACAGCCCTATCCTACCCATTGTGAAGAAGCAGGGTGAGGGAGATGAAAAAGCGTACCGCTTCATCATCGACCTACGAGAAATCAACAAAGTAGTCGTACCTCAGTACCCTGTAGTCTCAGACATCACCACCATTCTGACCCTGATTCCTTCCACCGCCACCACCTTCACGGTAATCGATCTCAAGAACGCATTTTTCTCCATCCCCTTCCACTCAGACAGCCGCTACCTTTTCGGCTTCACTTTAAAATCCCGCTCATATAGATTTTGTAGAGCACCCCAGGGCTACACTGAAAGTCCAAGCATCTACAGCCAGGCCCTCAAGAGACAGCTGGATGCAGTCCAGTTACCGGATGGAGTGGTGTTGATACAGTACGTCGATGATATCCTTTTGGCGGCCGACACCACTCCTCTCGCAGTCACAGCCACCATCCAACTCCTGCACTTCCTCGCGGAAAACGGCCACAAGGTCTCCAAGAAGAAGTTGCAATTCTGCCAACCATAAGTCACTTACCTAGGCCACCTCTTGTCCAAAGATGGGAGAAAACTCACACCCGATCGAATTCAGGCTATTCTAGAGACCCCTATCCCTAGAACCCCGAAGCAAGTCCGCTCTTTGGTAGGCCTCACCTCCTTCTGTCGACAATGGTTACCAAATTTCAGCCTCATTGTGAAACCACTACTTTCCCTACTGGCTAAAGATGTCCCCTCCCCGCTCCCTTGGACCCCTGAATGCCAATCCTCCTTCAGGGAACTACGAGACGCCCTTTGTTCAGCACCAGTCCTAGGAACCCCCGATTACACCAAACCCTTCTCTCTCTACACCCACGAAAGGGAGGGAGGTGCTTTGTCCGTCCTGACTCAAACCATTGGCCCCAGACAACGCCTGTGTGCCTACTTCTCTGCCACTCTTGACCCTGTAGCGAGAGCTTTGCCTGCCTGCCTTCGAGCAGTAGCTGCTGCTGCTGTCTCTATCCGACAAAGTGTGGGGATCGTACTCTCGAATTCCCTCACGGTGCTAGTGCCCCATGCTGTCGACACCCTCCTAAACCAGAGCAAGACACAACACCTGACCAGCGCACGACTGACTGGGTATGAACTGACACTGCTCGCACCTCACATCACGTTGAAACGATGCACCACGCTGAACCCAGCCACCTCGTTGCCTCTGCCTGAGAATGATCACGATGTGCCCCCTATACATGACTGTGTGACCCTCACGGACGAACAGACTAGGAGTAGAGTTGACCTTCGAGACACAGCTTTCCCGGATCCGGACGGAGAGCTATGGGTGGATGGCTCTTGCATCAAACTCACCGATGGCACCACCTCAGCTGCATATGCAGTTACCACAGCCCGAACTGTAGTTGAGACCGCCCGCATCACACAGAAATCTGCACAGGCAGCGGAACTGATTGCCCTCACACGAGCATGTATCCTAGCGGCAGGGATGACAGCAAACATTTACACGGACAGCCAGTATGCCTTCGGGGTGGTTCATCATTTTGGGCTCCTGTGGAAGGAAAGGGGATTCCTGACCTCGCACGGCACCCCCATCCTACACGGAGATCTAGTCTCCGCTCTGATTGAAGCAGTTCTCCTTCCCAAACGACTCGCTGTGATCAAATGTCAGGCACACAAAAGGGTGACAGATATCGTCGGACAAGGAAATGCACTGGCGGACATCACCGCCCGGACGACAGCAGAGAATAGGACGACAACACGCATATACGTGACCAGGTCACAAACAGAAAAATGGAAGGACGCCAGGGAGACCATTAGGGACATCCAGATAGCCAGTGCACCACACAAATTGACTGAATGGGCACGGGTGGGGCTGAAGGACGATGAAGGCTGCTGGCGGACAAAAGACACGAACAAATGGTTGCTACCCAATTCATACTTGATCCCTATACTGACCATGGCTCACTCCCCTGCACACATAGGAGCAGCCCCTATGGCTGAACTTGTCTCCCGAGTTTGGCATAATGACAAAATCACAGACTCAGCCAAACGTCTGGTCCAACAATGTCTAATCTGTCTGCAACACAACCCTGGGAAAGGAACTGTCGTACCCCGAGGAGGGTTTGGGGTCCCCAACCACCCATTTGAAGTCCTACAGATGGACTATATTCAGTTAGAGAGATGTCAAGGACTGAAGTATGTACTTGTTGTTGTATGCGCCTTTAGCAAATGGGTGGAAGCCTACCCGACGCGTGACAACACTGCCATTGCCACTGCAAAAGTACTACTGAAAGAGTTCTTCCCTCGCTACGGCCTCTGCCGTATTTTATGGAGTGACAATGGCCCCCATTTCGTAGCCGAGGTTATCCAGCTTATCCTGAAAGGACTGGGGGTACGACAGAAATTCCATGCAGTTTTTCACCCCCAATCAGCTGGACTGGTCGAGCGGCACAATGCCACATTGAAACTAAAACTGGCGAAAATAGTGGCCACCACAGGACTAAAATGGCCAGACGCTCTTCCCCTGGCATTGCTGTCAATGCGGTCCACCCTCACCAAACACCACTTGACCCCTTACGAGGTCGTTTTCGGCCGGCCCATGAGTATCTGGTCTGCACCCAAACCGACATCTATTCACGACGTCCCGGACGTCCTAATGTCGGACTATCTGTATAACCTAACTAAAACACTGTCTGTTATTCATCATCAGGTGCTGCAGGCCATCCCCGATGCTTCCAGGGGCCCCGGACATACTATCCAGCCTGGAGATTTCGTCCTAATTCGGAACTTCCAGCAGGAGAAGAGTCTGGAACCCCGCTGGACGGGCCCCTGGCAAGTCTTGATCACCACCCGAACAGCTCTTCGAGTGGAGGGGAAGCGAAATTGGCTGCATGCACATCATTGCAAGAAAATGTCTCCGACCCTGACGTCGACCGAAGACGTGACCACCCAAGAAGAGCTCCTGAACAAAGACCGACCATCCCTGAGGTGCTACCCTGAGACAGAGACACTCGAATTGGCGAAGTTCCTTGATCCCACTGTGCCATCCAGAGAGGGGTATAACCTGCGACGAAAGAAGGGAGCTTCGGCTAAGCAGACCACTGACTAAGTTACAAGGCTGCCAGGAGAGAAGCCCAACGAAGTTTGTGGTTCTGCCCACTACCGAGCACCTTGAAGATGATGGAAGCGCCCGATACGAAGGTGATGGAAGCAACCGGACATCCGAAGACCCACTACAGAAATCCAAAAACTGACAGGTTGCACAGCTCAAAGACTATTGCTCTTCTTATCGCTCTTCTCTTTTGCCTCCTCCTCATGACTACCTTCTGGATCGTGGAAGAGAACACACCGGCTCATAAGACATTTTTAACGACTGCACAGCCTACCACCATGAAAGAACACTACCTGGTCTCTCTTTCACCTCAAATCCAAGAAAGGCGTAAGGAGTTCTGGAACAACTCCTTCGTACAGTTGCTGCACCAACACAACCTTGCTGCCAATGCCACGAATTGCTGGATCTGTGGGTTGATACCACATACCACCGGACATTCCATCCCCTTCATCCCTTCACCTTTCTCTGTTCATGGTTCCTGCCTTGCTTGGCTGATTCTCTTGCAAGAGAGCTACAGGGACAATGCCACTTCCAGCGGAACTATGTCGCACTTTTATCATGGGGTCTGGCTTAATAAAACCGGAAGAACTGCTGCTCCCTTCTGCCCTCTATCCTCCAATGCTTCTGTTCACATGGACATCCCCGCCAAAGAAAGGGTGGAGATGCAAGTGTTCAACAATCCAGCCAGACCCACCTTCTCCTACCTCTGGAAACGAACGGCTGCCACCCTGACTGTGGCCCTATCTGTCGTCAATGTCTCAGGCCTTGTATGCATCACAGGCCATGGGACACAACTGGTGGGCCACAGCGCTTGCCGCATCACCAGAACTTTGGACTCAACCGACCCACCCTCCTTTGTCACCTCTCCAAACATGTACTTTGTCTGTGGTACAAAAGCCTACACCTGGCTCCCAAAGGGCTGGGGAAGTACCTGCTACATTGCCTTCATCCTTCCTCCGACCTATGTGGCTCCGGCAAACCATCACCGACAAAAACGAGCAAAGGACATTGAGCAGGCCGACTCCACCGGAGCACAATTCTTGGATGCAATAAAGGGACTTGTTCCACTTTGGGGTCCGATGGCGAACAGTCGTGCCATTCGGCATTTGTCCCAGGCAGTCGAAACAACGATGAACATTACAGCTGGTATCCTCACAAACAATACAGCCGAGCTTCAGGCGGTCCGTCTGGTGGCTCATCAAAACCGCCTTGTTCTAGATGTGGTTCTGGCGGACCGTGGAGGAGCATGCCGTATCATCGGGTCCAGCTGTTGTACCTACATACCGGACAATTCGCCCTCAGTCTACAAAGCCATTGAACACCTCCACAGACTCTCCTCAGAAGTTCATCAGTAACAGGACGGATGGTCACTTGGGAGTTGGTTCTGGAGTGCTGTAAAGGACTGGGGATGGAGGTTGTTCATGATCGTACTGATACCAATCGTCGCAATATGTGGACTCTGCCTGGGTATTCAATGCTTGCCGCCTCTGTGCTCGCTGTTTGCTAACTGTATTTGCCCTAAGACTCCGAACTTCGAAGCTGAACGTATGAAAGCTTTGTATGATATCGAAATACGTAATATAATGGGGATAGACATAAATTGACAAGCTGGCTAGATATGTTGAAAAGGGAGGACTGTTGAAATCTGGATTGTGGCATAAACATTATCGGCGCCATCTTGTCCTTTATCAGATCCATACGTGCGCGTAAACAGCAGCCATTTTGATTGCCTTGGCCTCCCTGCCCACCGCCAATAGCCCGCGCGTCTCTCCCCCTCACCCCCGGGCCTCGCAAGCATCCCCTGCGCCCTGCCAGCCCCCGATCTCTCCTGCCTGGGCCATAAATGCACCTCCAGCGTGACCCTGCCTCAGAGCCACATCCCGTGCGGATCCCACATACCCTTTCATCTCATTCATGCCAACGGACCCTTTGATAACAACCCCCTTCCCCTGTGCCAGATTGCTCGAGCTGATCCCAGGCCGTCACCTGGCCCTGCGGATGCAGTTTATTGCCCCCTACAGTAGGAACTCGCCTCTCTTCAGAGGGGGCCGAGATTAATCAATGCCTTCACACCACAATATCCGACTGATCGCCCATATTCCCGCTCCCGGCGGATTGTCCAGCTGTGCGATAGCCATAACGCTGAGATTGGGGTGGGAACCTCTACTGTAGATATGTGTGGGAACGGGCCTGAAGTGGGGATTCCGGGGATGTCTTTCCGTACATCAAAGCATTGCCAAAGAACGTGTTGTATGCAATAAAGTCATAAACCTGTGTATAAGAGGCCAGGCCTCGGAGATGTTGTTAGAGCACCTCGAGAAGATACCCTGTTGTCTGATTTGACGTGTTCTGCTCCGTCGGAATAAACTCCTGTTTCTTGCCTTCCTGTCTCCAGCGCCTGCCTCTTTGTTTGGTAATCTCGAATGGTATGAGAGGCGGCTAACGCCGGGCAAATACTGAAAGGTTCTTGGTCGAATTCGGCCCTACCTTTTAACATAACGCATGCACTTTAAAGATTTAAGTTTAACTTGAAGGTCAAAGGCCCAAATCCTGTAAGTTTCTCAAAGCCTTTCTGCCTTTTGAGGTCGATAAAATGACTACCATTGCGTTGGGAAGGAATAAACAACTCAGCAGCACTTACAGCCACAATAAATGCAAGACTATTATTGTAATTGCATTGATATAGGACTTACTACCCCTGACAAGGCATTAAACTGCTTTACGTAAAGAAGAACGCTGCTCTGGAACCCAAGGTTAGCTGTTAGGCAAGTGTTACTGGTTATTGTTCGTTACTGGGATTAGTTTTGTGCGGTCAAGCAAACTATTCCATGCAGTCCCTCTTGTTTATTTGTGAAGATTAAAGTAATACAAGTTTGATGGGATCATTAGTGGGAAAAGGGAGATACATGAGGTCATGCAGATGTTGGGTGGGGTTATTAGATGAGTGACGGCAGAGGAGGCAGTGTTAGACTGCAGGGCTATCACTTTCCAAAACAAATGAGAAGTTGTGGTCTTTGAAATACGTTTTGGACAATCTGCAGAAATCCATTGATATACAAGAAGATAAACATTCCAGTAAATTAGAGAAGGCTGTGCTCAGAGAGAAGAGGCATGCAGAGGATGGAAAGGAAGGAGAGAGATATTTAAAGGGGTGACCATCAGACGTTTTAAATAAAGGTCAGTTTTGTTTTTCAGGCCGAATTTTAGGAACATACAGGACATTTAAAAAAGATAGCATGCCATTTGAGGACGCAAGACTGTAAACTGAACCTTTATTTCCAAGTGAAGATAGTGCTAATTAGATACTTTGATAGCAGCAGAATAAGGCGAGCAGTCTGGCCACTGTTAGGTTACCACAAGGCCACCACTTCAGCAAAGAGAGCGGATCAGCACCAGGGGTGCAAACTTGAAGTAACAGTTGGAATCAAACATTGAAGGCAAAACCTGTATGCACTGGAACAAATGTTCCAGATGTCCACCCCCAGGTTTGGCTCACAGTATTAATTATAACACTGAGGAGGGGGGGTCCATTTAGGGCGCCCCTGTTTGACATGGTGAGGACGACCTTCAGAGACGGTGGGAGAGACCTGCCTGAACACCTGTGAGTGGAGAGTTGAACACTGGGGTGAGGGAGTGCCCTTTAAAAGTGTAATGAAGACTCTAAGGGCAAAGGGCGGCTAGTTAGACTTCCTAAAGCAGCCCTTTGATGGATGGTAGGCCTGAGGGATGGAACAGCAGGTCCTGTTGTGAGAGGTGTCCCTTTAGGCGAGGCTCAGTCATTTGCCTTTCTGGATCTCACTTTCAGTTTGGTTGACGAGAGGTAAATACTGAAACCTCATGCTTCTTTGTGCCATTGTCCTATATGTTCAAACCCGGAAACAACTTTGCTGTGATATATAAGTAATACTAGATGGCCCTTTTCAGAAGAACAGGGAATGCGGATTCTGCGAGAGCTTGCTCCAGAGCTGGCCAATGCACGTTACTGAGCTTGCAAACAAAGGGCTGTAAGTTTGCTTTATTAAGGCTGCCAGAAAACGGGACAGCAGCTGCTCTGAAACTCTCCTGCAGAGCCGTGCGGATCGGCTTGCAGTTCCCATGGCAGTCCACAGCTCAGGTGTCTGTCTGCAGCTGGAAGGGGCAGGTGATGACGTGAGGCTGCGCTCATTCGCTGCACTGCGGATACCTGGTGTTTTCTGAGGCGAAGTCTGGCAGTCTCCAGGTATCTGTGTCAGAGATTCCAAGAAACAGGGACTCCTCGGGGAGTCAGAACCAGCCATGGGGACGTATTTCCAATGCTGCGGTACCTACACTGTCTTATATCAAACACTGCTAGAATGCCCGGTTTTTACAGTTGACATCCTAAGACATGTGCCAGGTAAGGGAAGCGGCAAAACACAGAGAAAGGGGGACACGCATGCACTATGGAGTGCTTTTAGAAAAACAAAAACAGACACTTTTGGAAGGACAGAAGGAGTCAAACGGGCCGATGGTAAACAGTCTGTGCAGTGCTCCATCGGAGGGTCAGCGAGCAGATGGACGGGCTAGAAAAATGAAACCATTGAATAGTAAGCAAGAAAATGTGAATGACAAAATAAAAAGTAAAAGGAAAGCACGTCATCTATCGACATGTCCCCAAGAAGGCTCGCAGGCTCCGCCCATACAAGGTTAGTAGTTAGTTACTCAACCTGCAGAACACAGAATCTGCCTTTAAAAGCTTTTCACCTCATTTTTTGTAATTTGGGTGATTTTCCCAAGAAGCCTCTCCGGCTGCTGCGGGGACCTGTGAATGGCCGAGCGTGGCACGTGCACTGTAAATCCAGCAACAATAACACCGGGTGCCCGCGGTGAGACCTGGAGGGAGACGAGCAGTGAATTCCTCGTGCTTTGAAGAGGCTGAGACCTGTCAAACGCGAGGGACGCCTTTGACCCGACACCCGTACAGAGGAGCTGCACATTTGTCTTGTTCTAACAGTATGACTGTGCTTACATTTTTTTTAAGTACTTTGACATTTCTGATCTCAGTGGTGAAATGTGATGCTTCTCAAGTAAACACGTGCTGGGAAGGGAGCGAAACAAGTTCAAGAGATAACGAAGTCCCAAAATGTCAGGAGGCCAACGCTAGCTATAGGCCTCTTTTCTGCTTTGTGCGGATAAATGAATTGCAATGGGCTAGCGATGCGTTTCCGCCAACGAACATCCATGCTTCTTTTCTATGAGAGCACGCAGCGGCCCCTGAGCGGCCTCTGCGCGGCCTCTGCGCGGCACTGACCGGCCACTGACCGGCCCCTGACCGGCCTCTGAGCGGCCCTTGAGCGGCCCCTGAGCGGCCTCTGCGCGGCCCCTGAGCGGCCCCTGACCGGCCCCTGACCGGCCTCTGAGCGGCCCTTGAGCGGCCCCTGAGCGGCCTCTGCGCGGCCCCTGAGCGGCCTCTGCGCGGCACTGACCGGCCCCTGACCGGCCTCTGAGCGGCCCCTGAGCGGCCTCTGCGCTGCCCCGGAGCGGCCTCTGCGCTGCCCCGGAGCGGCCTCTGCGCTGCCCCGGAGCGGCCTCTGCGCTGCCCCGGAGCGGCCCCTGCCCGGCCCCTGAGCGGCCCACTCTCCAGAGTGAAAGCGCTTCGAGGTGAAATCACGTCACAGTGATCTGCTTTGATTCATTCACGTATCGCTCACTCCTTAAGTACGAAGCAAGACAAAGACGGGTAATGCTCAAGAGTATTCAACAATAAGTGACCATAACAGACAGCACACCCAGGGCGGACAAACAGGAGAAACGCACTGAGCAAGCCTCGTTGTCTGCAGGAGTGGGAGTGGGCGATGGAGACCCTAGCTGTGGCTGAGAGTGGATACGCACAGCGAGTGGAGTAAGGGGAATGTCACCTCTCTGTATCCAGAAATAGGGGCTGATGAGAGAGGAAGCACAACATGGAGTGATACGGAGAAGGGCATAACGGGGAAGAGTGCAACGCTCCCTCAGAGGGAGCACCAGTGAATACAACACCCAGGACACCGCGTGTGGATACAAGCGGAGGACGGTGTCATGGGGCTCCTCAACTGGGAGGATAGAAATTCAAACCCCAGGGCCCGCTCACGAGGGCTTCGGAGGATCACTCACCCGGAGTGACCTAAATAGAGGGCACCAGTTGAGCAGCCGACTGCCCTCAAGGACCTCGAACAAGAGAGGTAGCGATGCTGGCAGCAAACTCTAACAGAGCAAGTGCAGAGTCCGACATGTTGTCCATATCCAACTGTGCAGAAGATGCAACGCCAATTTCGGCATTCTGAAATAGGGCATCACAACAATGAGATCAGAGATGACTGCGCGCACCGCCAGGGCTTGTTTGTTACGGCATCATCGACAGAAAGTGCAGTAGGAGCATCCAGGTCACTAGGATCCACCCTAGAGCAAGACTAGGCAGTCGCCAAGGGATCTAACAGTAACTAGTTGGTAGATGTCCTTTACAGCAGCAAAGAGGCGGCAAACCCCTTGCACTGACCCTACTTGATGACATGTAGCTGATCAGTCAGCATAGGGCAGGCGGCGTTTCAAAGGTTAGGGTGCACCAAAGTCTGCTTGACGTACTTACGCCAGCTCTCGTCATGCAGTCTACTGAAGTGACATTTGATCTCTCACAGCAGGAACCCCATTAGACTGCCCCAAGTTTACTTAAATAGAGATGCACCAGCTCTTGTACTGCAGTTTATTAATACTCTTTGCTGACCCGATGCTAAACCCCACCTCCAGTAATGTGTGGTCCTAATAATTCTATGCAACTCTCCACCATTCTTATTCTTTGTATCCGACATGCATGTAAATCCTGTAATACCTTTGGAGGCACTCAACGCTTGGGACCTTGTCTGCACCAGAGATCGAAGTAGGCAGGGGAACGGGGAAACAATGCTCCCAAGCTTTACAACTTGTTCAAAACAATTCCCACCTTTTTGATTTAGAAAATAACTGTTCTGGATGGTTGAGTTCCTGCAGGTTGAAAGGGGAGGAGAAGGGACTTATCTACCATCAAGTGAGAGAAGCGTGAAGCAACTAGAGAAGAAACAAGTCATCTCTTCAGGGTGCCTGGCTTCCTGAAATAATATAAATGTGGGCACCTGGTTCATCTGAAAATCTAAAGGCTGCTTGGGAGTCAGCATAGGCTTGAGTTAACAGAATCCGAAATGTATACTTTTGATGAAAGCTTATAAAATGGTTCGCATTGGGTAGAATCCGCATATCACTAAAAAGATAATTTTTTAAATCACTGCAAATAATTAATCAAAATATTTTTGCACGTTTTGTGATGGCCTATTACACTGTGTGTGACCTATCTTATATTGGGTGTATTGCACTGTTAATCTAATGTCTTACTTATTCACAGTGCTTTGTCATAGGCTTAGACCTCTTAGCACTATACATACTCCTTACTTTTTCCCCAGTGCACCGACCAGGAATCAAATTATGGGACCACTGGGTACACCCACAGAGATCTGAAGTGATTGCATTAAACAAGCCGAGGTTTTCCACCAGAAAAACACATTTCCCACTGATAACTATATATGTAGCTGAAAGGCCAACAAAAATTGTTAGACTTTGTTTTGTTTAATCCACACTTTTGACTCCACCCCAACACTAGCTGACCACACCCCCAGTGTACGCTTGATCACTTTCCACATACTTTTCTTTAGGAACTTCAATCGCAGGTCTCCGTCAATCTAAGACAAAATAACTAATTACAATTAATAAAGTCCCCTCAGGAGGACCGCATCTTGTCTCCAAGACGAGATGCCTTTGCGAGGCTAAAGCTCTCTTTCCCAGCGGCTTGGGTACCGCCATCCATGTCCAGGAAGCGTGTGCTGGGTGGAGATCCGAAGCAGGGGCCGGGCGGGCCCCTTTATTGATGAACAGCCTGGAGATGCGTTAATTATGCACCCAGAGGGGGCTTTGGCGCCTGCCAGGCTCTGCGTGTGATAGGGACGGCACTGTCAGTCAGATATCTGCATCGAAGTCCATGACAGCAGCTGTGAGGCGTAGAGCAGACATGTGAAATCTGCCCAGAGAGCCCTCCTCAGGAATGAATGACGAGCGAACACGCGCAATTAGCGTCCGTGAGAACAGCACCCTGGACATGTCAACATATGTGTATGACACGCATGTCAATACTTTACATTGTACGGAAGAGTCGGGCATCCACGAAGCATCTGGAGTCCAACAATGTGGGAGTTATAGAATACACATTTTCAATTATATGGGGCTACTTAGGGATCTACAAAACTGAGGCGCCACGAAGCAAAGGAAAGGCTCTGTCTCTCGCTGTGGTCATATTCTTCATCCACTCACCCAGTGCCACAGTGTTGCTGATGCAGGGCAGTGTAAAACATGTTTACAATTGTCCATCCACTCACCCAGTGCCGCCGCCCTCTCCTTATTCATGCAGGGTAGAGAACCAACATGTTCACAAATGTCCACCCACTCACCCAGTGTCACCCTCTCATTCATGCAGGGTAGAGAAACAACATGTTCACAAATGTCCACCCACTCACCCAGTGTCACCCTCTCATTCATGCAGGGTAGAGAAACAACATGTTCACAATTATCGATCCACTCAGCCAGTGCCGCCCTCTCATTTATGCAGGGTAATGAACCAACATGTTCACAATTTCCCATCCATCCAATTGTCCATCCACTCACCCAGTGCCACCCTTTCATTTATGCAGAGTAGAGAAAGAGAACCAACATGTTCAAAATTTTCCATCCATCCAATTATCCATCCACTCACGCAGTGCCACCCTTTCATTCATGCAGGGTAGAGAACCAACATGTGCACAAATGACCATCCACTCACTCAGTGCCACCCTTTCATTCATTCAGGGTAGAGAACCAACATGTTCACAAATGTCCATCCACTCACCCAGTGCCACCCTCTCCTTCATGCAGGGTAGAGAACCAACATGTTCACAATTTTCCATCCATCCAATTATCCATCCTTTCACTCAGTGCCACCCTTTCATTCATGCAGGGTAGAGAACCAACATGTTCACAATTATTCGTACAATAATTTACAGTTCCATGGAGGTGTCATTTGAAGATCTATTAAATTACAATTTTTTTTTACTTAGTGCCACTGGGTACTTTTATGCGTTCAAACTCCTGGCAAAGATGGTCTTTAAAGGAGCCCTTTTGCACTTCATTTAGATTAAACCAACACCCTAGCGGGCCACTGTATGCTCTATTAGGTTAAATTCCAATCAGATTTGGTCTTGGCTGACTGAGTTCAGCAGCCTAAGTATTCAGTTGCAAGGTCTTACCTGTGCCTGTTTCAGCCAACAGTTTAATTTACCAGGGACTGTTCTATCTACAAGTAATGCTAGTGCCACTGCATTGTTCAGTTTTTTTCTTTGAATCCTGTTCGAAACCAAGGTATCAGGTCAAGATGTGTTGCCCATCACTGAAGATCGTCCAAAATCAGTGAGGCACAGTAGCTGGCATATATACCCAACAGGGCTAAGAGCCTATTCTTGGATGGTTCGTCCATATTTCGTTTTTTGTGGATTAGGTACATATAGGATCCTTGCCATGATGTGGGGAGAGTAGATGAAAAATCATCACATATGATTCATGTACATATACTTTGCAATCGATGGAATTAATATGATTACATGGAGAATGGTTGTTACAGGAATACATTCAGTGGACCCATCTCCAAAACGAACTTAAGTTCATTGAGAAACCGCATTTGGTGAGGAACACCTAGTTCTCTTCCTCAACAGTTCTTTTTGCCTCCCTGATCAATTTGCTGTACCACTTTTTTTGAAGTGTAATTTCCCTCTATACCTCCTCACTGCAGTTCTCTTTGTTTACCAATCTAATTTTTCTGTGAATGTAATTTCCTCTCTTAACCCCTTCCATGCTGGTGACGAACCCCAGCCGTCACGCTCCACGGTGCTCGTGTGCTGATGACGGCTGGGGTTCGTCACGGCCCCGCCCTGTTCGTGCGGCTGCCGCACACGGGGGGAATCGCGGCCGCACAGAAGGGGTTAACCCAATTATTTAACAATAGTTGATGTTGTAGTGAGTGTATGTTTTGGAGCCTTGTTTGTCAACTTGTAGCACGGATTCTAGCTGCTCCATGGTTTCATTCCCTGAGGCCCAGTTGTAGGGGTTCTTGGTTTAGAGGTGATGCTCAGGGAGCCGAAAAGGGCTGAAGCTATTCGGTCTTCCACTCATGCTGCTTTTCTTCTACTTTTGCAGACCATTTTATTAATTTTAGCTTTATGGGCTACCCATAATTTTTGTGCATGGTGATGTATATGCCTTGATATCTAAGACCGTTGTTTGTGGTAAAAGGTCATTTTCGACATGATTGTTGATTTTGGACATCTTGAATTGTTTTTTTTGCTCGATTGAAGTAATAGTAAATCAACAAAAAGTAATCTAAAACCTCTCTACATGTTTTGTGATGTACGTGAATGAGGTGGTGCATTTGTCTGGTATCAGGCCCATTGATTGAATCAATTAGTCATGTACTAAGAAGCTCGTTTCTTTGAGGAAAGTTGAAGAGGTTATGTTGCATCGAATTTCAATTGAAATCTCCTGATATTATATTAGCAGGTTTCAACTTTTATGTAAGCAGGTTGGACAGGTAGGTATTAAGTCTGTCCATATGTGGCCAGTGCTGACTCAGAGTTTAGTTATATGTTTAGTAGTAGTTATTTAGAAGTTTGATTGCTTTCATTCGTGAAATGCAAGTTCTCTCCTAGAATCCAGAGGTTTCCAGCCTCAACTCAGTTGGTTTTGATGTTAAGGTTGGTTGTCATGAGTGCTGCCAGCCCCCCTGCCAGTCTACCCATTGGGGAAAGTGTTGCTGCTGGAATGTAGACTGTTTCATGGTGAGGCATGTTTAAGGAATCGAGTTTCAGACATATAATGTCAAATGTTGGGAAGTATGGTATTGCATCATCTTGAGTGTGCAGTGTGTTCATGCCTGCTTTGTTCCATGATTACATCTCTGGGTGTTGGTTTTTCGAGCTCTCTCTAGATGAAAGTTGTCTTTATAAGTTGCTTGCACCACGCCATTCTCCACTGTTTGATTTTTCCTGCCTTATTACTGACAGGTTTAAGATGGGAGTTTTTCCCTACAAGGGGTTCTCGCTGCGAGACAAGGAGAGTGACAAGTATAAAGATGGGGGAAGTGAAGGAGGGAAGATTGAGAGAGGGGGAGAGACAGGGGGTTTAATGGAGACGAGAGAGGGACTGGGTGTGTGTGCTTGTGGACCTGCCATGTGTGAGGTTATTTGTGTGTGCGCCTATCATATGTGTGTGATGTGTGTGCACCTGTCATATGTTAGGATGGATGTGTGGGCCTGTCACGTGTTGATCGTGTGTGTTTGTGTGTGGCCGGTCATGTGCGAGGCCGTGTGCGTGTGTTCTATTACCATGTTTTCTCCCGCCATTTCTAGCTTCATGTCCCCACGCAAATGGAACTTGCACATAAAATATGCAGAGTTGTTTTGAGGGTTGTTCCATTCCGGCACTGCAGAAAGCATTAATATTGCAGGTGCCCAGAGAGCAGCAACGCCGCCATTCATCTGATGCTGCCAGCAGCGAAGCACCCGAGCAAACCAGGAAACTTCCTACTCTGAATGTAGGTCGGAAGCTTGGCTCATGTCACGAGGCAGATGTCGACCCTGCTGATAAAAGGTACCATGATTTAAGTATTAGTGTTCCACATACCAGTGCCAGGCCTGAGAGATCGCAAGCCACTACCAAGAAGGCAAGGGTGCCCCCATGACTTCCACTCCATCAATACTCTGGGCCGCCTGTGGTACCCTGCGTCAGGCTGGCTGGTTATGAATGGATTCTATGAGCCATGGCACTTGCTTCCCTTGATGGCTGATTCCTGTGTGATCAGTTGTGCGGTGAACGACACGGCCCGATGCTCCCCGAGCCTTCTGACCCCAAGAAACAAAGCCCCTGCCCCCCTCCCTGAAAACGACGCGTCACGGGATGCCGACATTCTCGGGGTGTGGGAGGGGGCTGCGTGACTCCAGCCCCCAGCAACCCATCGCATTCCAAGAGCAGCGCGGGCCGATATCGGGAGGGCAGCCCCCCCAGCCCCAAACAGGAGTACGCTTTTGTAACATACACACGTTACTATTTCGTTTCCTCTTGTAACGTATCGTTTGCTACCTCGTGTACTTAGTTTGCTCTTGATACATGCACAATTGTCACTATTCCCTTATGTAACGTAACGTTTGCTTTTGTAACATGCTGACTTGCAATTTTTCCTCATATTTCACTCTGTTCCTATTGTGAAGCGCTCCGACACCTTCGGGTAAAGTCCGCGCTATATAAAAACGCATAAAATAAACGGCCTTCAGGAGCAAGTTGGTGGGGGGGGGAATCACCCACCTCCTGTCCTCCAGGGGGCAGCCCCCCCGCAAGTGTAATGCAGGCAGGCCGATGCTCCGCGGCCTCCAGGAGCTTTGGGACCCGATGTCGCGCGCCTCCTGCTATCCTCCAGGGGGTAGCCCCCCAACAAGAGTAATGCTCCCACGAGAACAAAGGCCAACAAGGGCACTGCGGGTCACTGGCTGCCGCCGCCAGCCCTCCGTGAGAACAACACATCACAGGAGCATGGGGGGCAGCGCCCAGGCCCACCCGAGCGAGCAGCGCATCACAAGGACAGTGCGGACTGGTGTCCCCCGTTTCAAGCACCCACATAACCTAAGAGCAGTGTAGGCCCCTGCCGCCATCCTGCAGCCCCCATGGAACAGCGCATCACATGAGCAGAGCGGGAGGGAGCCGGAAGCTGGGGTGCTGCAGCAGTTCAGAAGGTGAAGGAGCAATACAAATGCTTTCAACTGGTGGCAATTGCTGTGCTTCCAAGACATAGGTCAAATGTCAGGCAATGGCTTCTCGAAGATGCTTGTTTATTAACATTTTAACTGGGAGATTGGTGTTTAATTTCTCTAACTGCAAAGCGAGACGATTTGGTAAAGTGAACTTTGTAGCAATCTTGCAGGGATACAGTAATAGTCATTTTTTTCGAACACATAATAACATTTAAGCACCTGTACTGAACTGAACAAATGTTTCAGACTATATCAGCACAATTTTTTTCGTAATTCTAAATTGTGATGGAAACAAAGGGTCTGGGTCACAAAGCTAAGCTTACACTTTTGTGTATGTTTATGTTTTTTTGGTATTCACAAATTACGAGCTAATAGTAAGTTTACGGCTGCCGAGGCTCCGCAGTGGGGGCGGAGAACTCTGCACTTAAAGAGATAGACCTACCCGTCCTATCTTTTTATGTGTGGAGTTCTCCTCCCCAACTGTGGAACACCGTGGTTGTAAACTTACTATTAACTCATAGTTTGTGAACACCCAAAAAGCCTTAACTTACACAAACATGTACGTTTACGTTTGTGAATCAGGCCCACGATTTTAATAGGATCAAAATAAATCCAGACATATTTATTTCCCGAAACCAGATTTTGAACTCCAAATGGCCAATTTCGAGTTGGGCTCTGCTCCAACCAAACCTCCAGCCCCATTTCCCCAACTAAGAGAATAAGGCATCACAAGCGCACTGCAATTCTACCAGCTTCCTGCTCTTGATGAGCATCACAAGAGCAGTACAAGCCGAGAACAATGCATCACCAAAGTAGTGCCAAACGATGCTCCCTACACTCAAAGAGAACAAGACATCATAAGGGCCGCAAGCGTGGCGGTTTCCCGCCTTCTGTTAAGAAAGTGGACTTCACAAGCGCAGTGTTTGTCTTTAGTCAAGCCCATCATGCCCAGCAAAAATGCCCAATATCTCTCTCATGAAATTGATCAATCAGAGCGTCTCAGCCACGCACGCCACAGGTTGTAGACATGGCGGACGAGGTCTTCCACAGAGGACAAGTGGGGGTCCTGAGCGTTAGCAGTAGGAACTCTACATCTGCTCGTCTGTGATTTTAAAGGTTAATTCTTGCTTTCAAAAACGCATGTCACAATACCTTGCATGGCAACAAACAGACTGCATGACAAAATGACATAACTTCAGAAGAGTAAAACATGCAATTCATCACACACATTAGTGCTAACATTGTAACAATGGGGTCTTCCTTGTAGGTGCAAATCTATACTCTGAATTAATAACATGCACTCTGAGAAATTAAATTAATTGCCCCCAAAATTAGGACCCCTGTATCAGAAGTGCAAAAGAAAAAGTTCACTACCTCTTTAAAGACAGACACAGCAAACTGTTTTCCACTGCGAGTTAATGTATTTGTTGGCAAACTCGGTGGTGGATGCTTTTGACTCCTATGTAACAGGGTGGTGGGAGGGTATGGTTGATGCTTTCGACTCAGCAAACAGGTGTGAGGGTCTGCTTAACACTCGACACCAGAAGAAGCAACACATCTTCATTGACTCTTTTGGTTGACTTTTTTGGTTCTCATTGATTTAGCATTTTTTAAGGATGCAGGCTGTCTATGAAAAAGCACTGACCGGTTCTGTTTGAGATTGAAACCACTGCCGTAATGCGAGTGTACAAAGGCAATACCAAGCCCATCGCCCCTCCTGTTTCGAAACCACCGTGCCCTTTCCTTCAAGAATGGTATGGCTCCTACCAACAAGCATACTAAGGACTGTGCGTAAGACGTCATTTAAAGTCACACTACGCTTCCAGCCAATGACCCCTCGTCCCCAACCAGACACTATGAGGCCTCATAAGCGGTCACACACTGTACAGTTTTCTAGTGCCGTGGCACGCTTCGAAAGAAACTAACCAGGGTTACACATATAAATAAATAAACATTGAAGTAGGCCATTATAAGCACGAAGGACCTAGTCAAATCTGAATGTTTCCCTGCTGAGGCCACTGCTGCTTGGAAAATCTAGCTAATACCGACACATGAACATTACAGGGATGCCCAAAAAGCCTCAATTGTGGACTCAACAAAAAAAAACAACAACCTTCGTGAGACTTTCTTTCACCCTCTGGAATATTGCAGAACACTGCAGAGCTTCACTGAAACTCAGTGTCTCCTTCTAGGCACCACCATCCAAAGAGGCACAGAATTAGTGACTCACAATAGAGCCCCCTGAGAGGCCCCCCTCCAGGCCACATGCACTTTGGGGGAGGATTAAGTCTTTGATTTGGAGCCTAAAGTCCTGTCTAATCATCCCATCCCAGCTGATGCACATCGCAGCGTCATCCAGAATTCCCAGCTGCCTCGACTTTGTTGTGACTTGCCAATTCTTTGCAAATTAAACAACTGTCTCAGTGTTTCATTACCCATCAAAATGTATTCTGAAGTAAATGTCAGAAATAACATGGAGCTGCTGAGAAAAGGTATCCAACTCACTGCAGCACTTTTATTGGCACAGGGCCAACAAATACTTTCTGTAACTAAAAGTGAGATACTATCCCTCAGAAATAACGACTCAAGTGCAGCGTGTTCGTGTTCCACCCGCAGGTTTGCCACATGAGCATGGAAGCGCTTACGAGACTGGATATCGAGGGGCTACGTTTACTATCACCATCATTATACGAGTGCAAATCCTGGCTGCAACGAATCAGCCAGACGCAGGACCCATGGAATAATGCAGCATAAAAAATACAACATTGTACAAAACGGTCAAATGAAGTATGCGGCAAAGCAAACAGTGCAGCAGTAAAAGGCAAAAAATGCAGTATGTTATGTGTGCCAAATTATTTGCCGTTATTATTTAGCTACTGTGAGATTTTTAGACACGTAGGAATTGATAAAATATGAATCCAATGCTTTAGAAAATATAGAGGCACCGTAAGAAAAAAACATACACATTCAGTACACACTTATTACAATAGTGTTCACTGGCAGCTAATGATTTTTGTCTTGCATATAAGCAGACGAGAATCATTTTATTATTATTATTATTATTATTATTATTATTATAATAATAATAATAATAATAATAATAATAATAGTGTTCACTGCCAGCTAATGATTTTTGTCTTGCATATAAGCAGACGAGAATCATTTTATTGCTATGGTACTTTCTTCTGTTCTGTGTCAAAGAGTTTATGCAAATCATAAACAATGATGCACTCATTACAAACAAACCTACATGTAAACGTATCTAGTAATATAAGGTGCCCCTCTTTTATTCTGCACATCACAGTTAATTTTAAAAACCGGTCTGCTAAAGCGCAGTGTAAGGTTTATTTTTCATAACAGTACATATTTTTTTATTTATACTAAGGTAAGTGTCTCATTAGGAGTGCCTTAAAAAAATCAGGCATCAGTTGTTATTACTGCAGGCAAAAGCAGTTCCCCACATAATACAGTGGGTAAATTAACACCATCTGAGCTAAATCCCTTGCCCTTTAGTGCTGTATATAGAAATCAAGTGAGGAAAGGTGAACTGTTAACTTTCCAAAGATGTGGGGACCTTCCCCTCACTTCTTTATATAGCAACTTTTGTAACTTTTGATCCACAAAGCATTGAGCTGTAAAGATTTTCTTTAACCCGTTCCATGCTGATAACGGAACCGCTCCGTCATCAGCTACGGTTGCGCTGTGCTGATGACGGAGCGGTTCCGTCATGGCCCGCCCAGCTCGATAGAACGCTCATGCGCGGCGCGAATTCCGCGCCTGCGCTGAGCGTTCTATTGAGCGGGGCGGGCCGTGACGGAACCGCTCCGTCACGAGCACAGCTCAACAGACGCTGGTGACGGAGCGGTTCCGTCACCAGCATGCGGCCGCCCCGCGGCCGCCCCGCCCCCTTAGCACTGCGGCGGAATAGCCGCCGCAGTAAAGGGGTTAAATTCACAGATCATGCAGTAAAGAGATGACAAAGTTGCAGATGCAGCAAATCCAAAATTGCATTGGCAACGCTGAGGAATCGCATGATTCCAATGCCTCTGAATATACTGCAGAGTAGTGTGCTTCAACAAACACAGTAGTAAAGTAAAAGCCTTAGCACACCAGTCTGCAGAGCTCCATGCAAGTTTGAAAAGCAACAAGGAGAACCTTGCATATGTTTCCGCTTGCAATTTCCTTCTAAATTACCTAAGTAGGAAGTTAAGCAAAGAAAGCCACACACGTCGCTATTTCATCATTCGAGGGTGCCCTTCAGTGACTATTTGGCTCAGATAATTGTGCAATACATTTGAACATAGTTCATTTGCTACAAACTGTGTTGGGGAACTTGAAGCCACAAAGGAGGCGTCAAAGATTATGGATGCTGGCTCCTCTGATTTGGAAGACCGTGTGTGCAAACATTGTTTGGAATGTGTCTGCTTAACTTTAAACAATAACACATAAGCCACTTTCTATACCTTGGCCAACTGCACTATGCAAATCTAATGGAACTACTGGGCTGGACTGGAATTTTAAGGTGGAAACAAGTGGCAGAAGAATTTGCGTGAGGTGTCTAACAAATGAAAACGTGGAGGCTCCGATGACAGTCTTTGCAAACTGGAGTATTATACAGAAGATAGCTCTGTCATCTTTGTGCAGGGTGTTGACATGACGGAATCCTCTTCATGCCCATCCGTAGCACTTGCTTTTCATGCATTGTCCAGATTTCTACAAATCTCTACAAGCCAAACTGTTTGACTGGAGAAACGATGAACAACTAACCGAGAGGGACCTGTCAAATCTACAGATCAGCACTTTTAAACTAACTCACTGCTCAAAGAAGCCTTTAAACTAACTCCCTGCTTAAAGAAGCAAAAAACACTCTCAGTATTTGGAGAGCAGGCACAAGATGGCACACACACATGCTGTTATGAAAAGTAAATCCAGTCATCCTCACTATAGGAGTGTTCCTTAAGGCAGTATAGAAAATATAACTTCATCTACTGAGATGGCCAACACTATCCAGTTGCGTGTTCTTTTTATAATATTAACCGGAACAACATAAAAAAGCTACAGCATACTGCTCACAATTATTTTCAGTAGCTGTCACGCTCTGAGACCTGCTACACAACACCAAACTTTTCCGAGTCTTCGCCTCCTGCCACGGCATAGTTAGATGGGCCTGCGAGCCTGTTCCTCCAACTGCCCATATATGCTTCCACCCAGCCCCGGGTACATCTTTAAGACTGGACCTGGACGAGCCAGTGCACAGGTAGGAGCAATTTCCAAGATGGTCACTTCTGAAGCTACGTCACGCATCCCCGTGCATTTGAGCCCATCTCTTTATCCACCCCACCACCATATCATGTCAGCAATTTACTGATCATGGTCCGGGCATCAAGAGCGCTGTGAACACTTCTTTATGTTTTATCATGTACGAAAGACACCTGCAGGGGTGCAAAGGCGAGTCCCCTCTATAGGGTTGCCATTCTAATGCCATCCTTCATCAAACTCAGGGAACAGACATTCGATTACATTGTTCTGAGCAGGCTCCAGTGAACAGACATTACCTTACAGCGAAGAACAAACAGTGCTACAGGCCTACTGTATAATTACATTTTTTCGTGTGTATATTTCATATTTTTCCTAGAACAGAGGCATCTATTTTTCCTTATGGTTGCTGCATAGTTTAGTCACTTAGTTCAGTGTATACACAGGTATAAACGGCTCTGCTAATGACAGTAGGGTCATGGTGAGGCTGAAGTCATGATTAAGATGAAGAGGGGTTTGTTTGTAGATTCAGTAGGGAGCCGTGGAGATCACTCCACCACTGATAATGGGTGGACTGTCTTACTGTCCAGTGGTGAGTGCATGGGAGTGAGGGCCCCAGCTCCCTTGACACCAGAGGAAGCAATACATGTTATGCACCCTACAGCCACCAACAGGACGTGGCAAGAGCTTTCTGGTTCTACACAGGATTAGTGCGCAACGAGAACTCCAATGTGGGTGCACATTTGGGGTCCATTTACAGACCCCTTATAGAGCAGACTCTATTGAGGGCCACTGTCTTCCTCTTTTTATCCCATTACAAAGAACAGTGTTGCTGGACAATTATTTATCCACGGGCCCCCCCCCTACTCTTCCAATGATTCCATCTCCAAATGGGTGGGCTGCACGCCAGGCCTCACGGTTGGCGCTGTTTGTGCTAGAGGATGCCCTAGATTGTGGGGCGGAGTCCTGACCAGACTTACTCAGGACTAGGCCCCCCCCTTTGTGGCCATCTTTCCCATATGCAGTTATCGATGGCTTCCTGCTGCTGGCAGATGAAAAAGTAAACAGGTAATACTCTGGAGCAAATTCACAAAAGCCTTTATGAACACAGGATGTAGTACCTTTTACGTACTCGTGCATGCTGTTGTGAATCTGTATTAAGACACCCAACTCCCTAGAAGTAAAAGTGCAAGGAGGGCACAATTCTTTTAATATGTACTAATTATATATGAATATTCCCAAAGTATTTCCTTTCTATATGTTCTGTGTCGAAAAAATAAAGGCACGCAAGAGTATGTAAAAGAGCACTACAGAAGCACTACTTTCAGTACTCCACGATGCCTTAGTGAAACACTTAAATGTGTGCATAGACCTCCTGCAGCCAGTGGGGTAAGGCACACTTGCTCTCCAGCTTATGGAGAAGGTACCTTATGCAGTGGTATCGGATGACTCTTATGGATACAGTGAGGCCCTTGAGGGAGTGCACACATGACTGGTTCCAGTCACGCTCGGTAATGGCCTGTAGAAATATTCAATCATGGAAATGCCCATGTCCCCTAAACAAAGACTCATCCAATAAAAACCATCAATAAAGCTACGGATCAAAATATTGTAAGCTTTATTTAACCACCCCTAGTGGGTGAACTTTTCTTGCAACAAATCAATTACATTAAACTCTAGCAAAACCAGGAGAAAAACATTACACTTACAGCGCTGGAAAAAGAAAAAAGAAAAAAAGTCCGGAAGATGTATTTATGGGCATTAGATATGAAAATGCAGCTACGATTCTGGTGAGATAAAAAAGGTCCAACTACAATTCTGCACCAGGCAGTAAAGGTTCTCCATGTTCAAAGGGTCACCAGTAGTGTCAGGCTACCGTGAACAAAAAAGCACATTTGTCCAAGACAAAAACACAAAAAACAAACTGAAGGAGCAAGTCCCTCCAGGAACTTAAAAAGGGCCCTGGATGCCCAACATATTTACTGAAATTCAAGGTACTAGAATGGTACAGGAAAGTACATAGCCCAACAATATACATCTGATTCTAAACACACTTGCAGTGATTGCGAGGCTAGAAACTGTAAGTGAAAGACACAAATAAAACAAACAATGGCCTCTCATTGTCAACAGCTCAAAATGGGAAACGTTTTTGTTGCACCATACTGCCTACACACACACACACATTCAGGAAGTATACTTTTCCACATTATGTAAAAGCTACCGAGATTTCCTGCACACAACTTAAATTCGGGGGGAAAGCCTCTTTCCTGCAGAACTGGCACATAGAGCTGCTACTACCACCAAATTACCTGCATGTAGCGCATAATACCACTTCATAGATTCATTTTATCTAGATATCCTGAAACTGTAGCAGGAATGCTGCCCTCCTTGAATCTACACAAAACCTTTGCTTCACAGCCACTTAATACCCCCTTTCAACAAACAAACCACACACAGTGGGTTGAGAGGTTATTGTGGGTAGTGCAGGCGACCAGAGGGTCAGAGTTCGAATCGTGACTCTCGCCTGGCGGCGCAGAAATTAAACAACGGTAACGCACCCTTGTGCTCTGAACGGGGGCAGCAAGAGTCCAGCCAGGGGGCACCCCTTCGCGGTCACTGGGGCCACCGAAGTGTGTAATCTGTTCGGCACTTGCACCACTGCCTTCCATGAAAGGGCCGCACTTCCTTCTCTGCGCCAGCAATGTACACACTTCCTGATTCTGTGACTGACAGCTGGGGAGGGAAGAGGAACCCCACGGTATGTGCAACTTATGTCAAAAGAGCAAAAAAAGAGGGAACCGAACATTTCAAGCTGCAGGGTTGTCAGTGAGAACAGAACATCGACAAGTTAGGCTTCTAAATCTCACACACAATGGTTCTGTTTTTCATTTACAGCTGAACTTCCTGTAAATAAAGCTGTTAATAGGACCGGGAGCGGTGTGCTTCTTTATCATGAGATATATTGCCATAGTCCTCACATTCCCGAGGGCCTTCGAGCTCACTGGGGGGGAGCGTTAATGCCTCAGAGTGAGGTCTCTGGGGAAGCACGAGGGCGGTGTGAGGATGGCTTTGGACTGATATGTCTGCGCTGGGGGTGAGACGGGGTGAGAGTGCTGTGTTCTGGATTGTGAGACCTAGAGGTGTCACCTTAGAGAAAAATAATGGTCATCTGCTCACGTTTTGGGATTCTGCAAAGGCCCAGACATGGTACATACATGGAACCTTATATGAAATCATCCGTATTCATTTTAACATGGCCTTTCTGTCTTTGTTTACTGCAATTATGAGACAGGGATCATTAAGAAAGCTGTAGAACACATCCTAAAGAGTTTCCTGGTCAAATACAAAATTTAGGAGATTTTCCAAAATGTTGTGCCACCAGGATAATTAAAATACTGGGCATGCTGGTATAATACCAACCAGGTGGCATCTAGTCACAGCAGTGAATGATAACAAATGGGTGTGGTGGGGCTCACAGCGCTGCTTTGGTCTGTGTGCACCAAGTAACCAAATATATTCTACCCTATTCCCCCCTCCCCCCCACCCCCCCGACTCGTGCGCATGCACGGCAACACAGTTAATGCAAGAGGGTATCCCAGCTCTCTTTGGGCCTGCGGTGTTTGGGGCACTTGGGGCACCCAGATTCTGAGCAAGTAATTTCCTTCAGCTTTCAAGTGAGGGAGCTAGAAGCAAGTACATGGGAGAACGACCGACAGCACTTCGGGGGGTCCAAATCAGAGTAAGTCCGAAAATAAACCAGTCCTGTTGCACTGTCACACATATGAGCAGGGCCATATTTAAACTGCCCTTTATCAGAAAGCAGAGGAATCGTGTGGTGGTGTGGGTGAGTGGAGGTGGCTGTATGATCAGTCATAAAAACGGAAAGTCTTACCTGCTGTTTAAATTTGTATCTAAGTTTCAGAACTTCATGCTTGACCCACAAATCTAAACACAAATGTGAAAACTTCCTGTCTGACCTACAAATCCCTACTCAAGTTCCAGATCTTGGTGCTTTGCCTCAAGACCGGTGCTCAATTTCAAAAACTCTGTCTGACCCACAAATCCATATTCAACTTTCATAACTTCCTGCCTAGCCTCCAGCTTGTCCTCGAGTTTTGAAATCGCCTCAACAACTGCCCAAGATGACCTTCAATGTGCACACTAATACTTTAAAATTTTGGGCACTTCTTTCTCCTAGCTGATTTGTATCTAGGCCACTGTACAGGTGGCAGTCACCACAAGTGGCCCTGACTCTGCATGGAGCACGCAGAGAACCCCAAAATGAGGGAGACCCCAGACAGGGTGAAGGAAAACGCAATTTACTAAGGAAGCCATTCTGAGAGTGCGTACAGCCTGATTGAGAGTTTAGCTGACAGGTAATCTGTCACAATTGTGTTCGATACCCAATCCACTTTACTAAAAATGCACTGACGGATTAGTATTCTGCCACAAACAAAGGATATCCTGTTCTAAAATATCTGTAATAAGATAAATGGGACATCCATCACATGTGTGATACTCTACTCTATCTGCCAAACTCTGAATCAGTCCTTTAGAATTTTACACAAGACATAGAAAACATTTTTTTTAATTTTTATATTGCACTTCGTGCATCAATGCTGCCATTTCTGAGCATTGCAGATAACTGGATTTATTATTAAGCAAAAAAAATGACATTCAATTTAGCGACATGAGAATGATAAAAGCCTGAACTGCATTGCTAGGATTCTACCTCCTGAGCTGCTCGTCATTGCATACACCCACGGCGAGTGTTCAGCTCATAGAGCCACCCTGCCAGCAAATATGCTACCATACCAGACCATCGCTTTTATTCAGTTTCAGGATTGGAATGACTTAGAAAACAATCCCGGGCACCAATTGCCCCCCCTTTAGTGAACAGTTAGCTAAAAAAGTGGCCCACATTTTCAAATCAGGCCAATTTTGAATTTGTAAAGAACACTTTTGATGTATAACTTGCCTGGCGTGTGAAGGCTGTGTAGGTGTTTTGCAATGGGATGGGAGACTGCAGGCGTGTGTGCTGCTGCAGGCAATGTTTGTAGTAATATCAGGGAACTGAACAGTACCAGAACATAAAACAGGCCCACAGAGTGCCAGAAAACTATCCCCGCACTGACTTGTCAGACCCGCCCGTCGGACAGTGCCACAGTGCCCTGTAGACCAGTCCAACCCTGTGCAGCTTTGCACTTAAACTAACTAGTGAAGAAGAGAGCTAGTGAGGGAGAGGCCTTAGATAGCAGCCCGGCATCCTACACCTGTCACCGGTTTGCAGCAGTACTGCTGGGGAACTTCTGTGAATTCCGCATTCCGCCCATACACAAGGCTTTCCGCCTGAATGGTTTTAAGGGATACATTTTACAGGATAAAATGGCATCACATTTGAGCAGTTCTTTTTTCGAAAAGGTGAAAATATAGTTCCTCGCATAGAAACCCCGTGTCTGCTCCAGGTACTCGTCGTGGAAGGAAGAGTTTCCGTCCTGCCCGCGACCGGACTAAGTCTCTACCCGTTTCCATGGAGGACTTGGTTGGGAAAAGATTTCGGACTACCCATCAACTTTAAGTGCATTTCCCCGCATACTCCAAATGCCTGTGCTCAGAAGGGGTTATCGGCAGCGCCCGCTCTGATTAGAAACAGAAATGCAGGCATCATGGGAAGTCACTTCAGCAACAGTCAGAGTCCAGGTAAAAGGAACACAAAACACAAGATAACCTGCTGTAAAATACATAGTGGCCTATAATCCAACAGCAGCCACCCCTATAGGGAGGACTATGGGAGAGGCACGGATGCCACATACTGAGCTATGTTCCACCTGTAGCCACCCCTGTAGGAAAGACACCGGGAGAGGCAACTTTGCCACTTACAGAGCTATGCTCCTCCTGTAGCCACCCCTGTAGGAAAGACACTGGGAGAGGCAACTTTGCCACTTACAGAGCTATGCTCCTCCTGTAGCCACCCCCTGTAGGAAAGACACTGGGAGAGGCAACTTTGCCACTTATAGAGCTATGCTCCACCTGTAGCCACCCCCTGTAGGAAAGACACTGGGAGAGGCAACTTTGCCACTTACAGAGCTATGCTCCTCCTGTAGCCACCCCTGTAGGAAAGACACTGGGAGAGGCAACTTTGCCACATACAGAGCTATGCTCCACCTGTAGCCACCCCTGTAGGAAAGACACTGGGAGAGACAACTTTGCCACTTACAGAGCTATGCTCCTCCTGTAGCCACCCCTGTAGGAAAGACACTGGGAGAGACAACTTTGCCACATACAGAGCTATGCTCCACCTGTAGCCACCCCTGTAGGAAAGACACTGGGAGAGACAACTTTGCCACATACAGAGCTATGCTCAACCTGTAGACACCCCTGTAGGAAAGACACTGGGGGAGACAACTTTGCCACACACAGAGCTATGCTCCATCTGTAGCCACCCCTGCAGGAAAGACACTGGGAGAGACAACGTTGCCACATACAGAGCTATGCTCCACCTGTAGCCACCCCTGTAGGAAAGACACTGGGAGAGACAACTTTGCCACATACAGAGCTATGCTCCACCTGTAGCCACCCCTGTAGGAAAGACACTGGGGGAGACAACTTTGCCACACACAGAGCTATGCTCCATCTGTAGCCACCCCTGCAGGAAAGACACTGGGGGAGGCAACTTTGCCACATACAGAGCTATGCTCCTCCTGTAGCCACCCCTGTAGGAAAGACACTGGGAGAGACAACTTTGCCACATACAGAGCTATGCTCCTCCTGTAGCCACCCCTGTAGGAAAGACACTGGGAGAGACAACTTTGCCACATACAGAGCTATGCTCCTCCTGTAGCCACCCCTGTAGGAAAGACACTGGGAGAGGCAACTTTGCCACATACAGAGCTATGCTCCACCTGTAGCCACCCCTGCAGGAAAGACACTGGGAGAGACAACGTTGCCACATACAGAGCTATGCTCCATCTGTAGCCACCCCTGCAGGAAAGACACTGGGAGAGACAACTTTGCCACATACAGAGCTATACTCCACCTGTAGCCACCCCTGCAAGAAAGACACTGGGAGAGGCAACTTTGCCACATACAGAGCTATGCTCCATCTGTAGCCAACCCTGCAGGAAAGACACTGGGAGAGACAACTTTGCCACATACAGAGCTATGCTCCTCCTGTAGCCACCCCTGCAGGAAAGACACTGGGAGAGGCAACTTTGCCACATACAGAGCTATGCTCCATCTGTAGCCACCCCTGCAGGAAAGACACTGGGAGAGGCAACTTTGCCACATACAGAGCTATGCTCCATCTGTAGCCACCCCTGCAGGAAAGACACTGGGAGAGACAACTTTGCCACATACAGAGCTATGCTCCATCTGTAGCCACCCCTGTAGGCAAGAAGGCAAGACACTGGGAGAGGCAACTTTGCCACATACAGAGCTATGCTCCACCTGTAGCCACCCCTGCAGGAAAGACACTGGGAGAGACAACGTTGCCACATACAGAGCTATGCTCCACCTGTAGCCACCCCTGTAGGAAAGACACTGGGAGAGACAACTTTGCCACATACAGAGCTATGCTCCATCTGTAGCCACCCCTGCAGGAAAGACACTGGGAGAGACAACTTTGCCACATACAGAGCTATGCTCCATCTGTAGCCACCCCTGCAGGAAAGACACTGGGAGAGGCAACTTTGCCACATACAGAGCTATGCTCCATCTGTAGCCACCCCTGCAGGAAAGACACTGGGAGAGGCAACTTTGCCACATACAGAGCTATGCTCCATCTGTAGCCACCCCTGTAGGCAAGAAGGCAAGACACTGGGAGAGGCAACTTTGCCACATACAGAGCTATGCTCCACCTGTAGCCACCCCTGCAGGAAAG
Source organism: Lissotriton helveticus (assembly GCF_964261635.1). NCBI lineage: Eukaryota > Metazoa > Chordata > Amphibia > Caudata > Salamandridae > Lissotriton > Lissotriton helveticus. The sequence continues at coordinate 1,208,583,282 of NC_136068.1, forward strand.
ACACTGGGGGAGGCAACTTTGCCACATACAGAGCTATGCTCCATCTGTAGCCACCCCTGCAGGAAAGACACTGGGAGAGACAACGTTGCCACATACAGAGCTATGCTACACCTGTAGCCACCCCTGCAGGAAAGACACTGGGGGAGGCAACTTTGCCACATACAGAGCTATGCTCCTCCTGTAGCCACCCCTGTAGGAAAGACACTGGGAGAGACAACTTTGCCACATACAGAGCTATGCTTCCCCTGTAGCCACCCCTGTAGGAAAGACACTGGGAGAGACAACTTTGCCACATACAGAGCTATGCTCCACCTGTAGCCACCCCTGCAAGAAAGACACTGGGAGAGACAACTTTGCCACATACAGAGCTATGCTCCATCTGTAGCCACCCCCGCAGGAAAGACACTGGGAGAGGCAACTTTGCCACATACAGAGCTATGCTCCACCTGTAGCCACCCCTGCAAGAAAGACACTGGGAGAGACAACTTTGCCACATACAGAGCTATGCTCCATCTGTAGCCACCCCTGCAGGAAAGACACTGGGAGAGGCAACTTTGCCACATACAGAGCTATGCTCCATCTGTAGCCACCCCTGCAGGAAAGACACTGGGAGAGGCAACTTTGCCACATACAGAGCTATGCTCCATCTGTAGCCACCCCTGTAGGCAAGAAGGCAAGACACTGGGAGAGGCAACTTTGCCACATACAGAGCTATGCTCCACCTGTAGCCACCCCTGCAGGAAAGACACTGGGAGAGACAACGTTGCCACATACAGAGCTATGCTCCACCTGTAGCCACCCCTGTAGGAAAGACACTGCGGGAGACAACTTTGCCACATACAGAGCTATGCTCCATCTGTAGCCACCCCTGCAGGAAAGACACTGGGAGAGGCAACTTTGCCACATACCGAGCTATGCTCCATCTGTAGCCACCCCTGCAGGAAAGACACTGGGAGAGGCAACTTTACCACATACAGAGCTATGCTCCATCTGTAGCCACCCCTGTAGGCAAGAAGGCAAGACACTGGGAGAGGCAACTTTGCCACATACAGAGCTATGCTCCACCTGTAGCCACCCCTGCAGGAAAGACACTGGGAGAGACAACGATGCCACATACAGAGCTATGCTCCTCCTGTAGCCACCCCTGCAGGAAAGACACTGGGGGAGGCAACTTTGCCACATACAGAGCTATGCTCCTCCTGTAGCCACCCCTGTAGGAAAGACACTGGGAGAGACAACTTTGCCACATACAGAGCTATGCTCCTCCTGTAGCCACCCCTGTAGGAAAGACACTGGGAGAGACAACTTTGCCACATACAGAGCTATGCTCCTCCTGTAGCCACCCCTGTAGGAAAGACACTGGGAGAGGCAACTTTGCCACATACAGAGCTATGCTCCACCTGTAGCCACCCCTGTAGGAAAGACACTGGGAGAGGCAACTTTGCCACATACAGAGCTATGCTCCACCTGTAGCCACCCCTGTAGGAAAGACACTGGGGGAGACAACTTTGCCACATAAAGAGCTATACTCCACCTGTAGCCACCCCTGCAAGAAAGACACTGGGAGAGACAACTTTGCCACATAACAGAGCTATGCTCCATCTGTAGCCACCCCTGCAGGAAAGACACTGGGAGAGGCAACTTTGCCACATACAGAGCTATGCTCCATCTGTAGCCACCCCTGCAGGAAAGACACTGGGAGAGGCAACTTTGCCACATACAGAGCTATGCTCCATCTGTAGCCACCCCTGCAGGAAAGACACTGGGAGAGGCAACTTTGCCACATACAGAGCTATGCTCCATCTGTAGCCACCCCTGTAGGCAAGAAGGCAAGACACTGGGAGAGGCAGCTTTGCCACATACAGAGCTATGCTCCACCTGTAGCCACCCCTGCAGGAAAGACACTGGGGGAGGCAACTTTGCCACATACAGAGCTATGCTCCATCTGTAGCCACCCCTGTAGGCAAGAAGGCAAGACACTGGGAGAGGCAACTTTGCCACATACAGAGCTATGCTCCATCTGTAGCCACCCCTGCAGGAAAGACACTGGGAGAGACAACGTTGCCACATACAGAGCTATGCTCCACCTGTAGCCACCCCCTGTAGGAAAGACACTGGGAGAGACAACGTTGCCACATACAGAGGTATGCTCCACCTGTAGCCACCCCTGCAGGAAAGACACTGGGGGAGGCAACTTTGCCACATACAGAGCTATGCTCCTCCTGTAGCCACCCCTGTAGGAAAGACACTGGGAGAGACAACTTTGCCACATAGAGAGCTATGCTCCTCCTGTAGCCACCCCTGTAGGAAAGACACTGGGAGAGACAACTTTGCCACATACAGAGCTATGCTCCACCTGTAGCCACCCCTGCAAGAAAGACACTGGGAGAGACAACTTTGCCACATACAGAGCTATGCTCCATCTGTAGCCACCCCTGCAGGAAAGACACTGGGAGAGGCAACTTTGCCACATACAGAGCTATGCTCCATCTGTAGCCACCCCTGCAGGAAAGACACTGGGAGAGGCAACTTTGCCACATACAGAGCTATGCTCCATCTGTAGCCACCCCTGTAGGCAAGAAGGCAAGACACTGGGAGAGGCAACTTTGCCACATACAGAGCTATGCTCCACCTGTAGCCACCCCTGCAGGAAAGACACTGGGAGAGACAACGTTGCCACATACAGAGCTATGCTCCTCCTGTAGCCACCCCTGTAGGAAAGACACTGGGGGAGACAACTTTGCCACATACAGAGCTATGCTCCACCTGTAGCCACCCCTGCAGGAAAGACACTGGGAGAGACAACGTTGCCACATACAGAGCTATGCTCCTCCTGTAGCCACCCCTGTAGGAAAGACACTGGGGGAGACAACTTTGCCACATACAGAGCTATGCTCCTCCTGTAGCCAACCCTGTAGGAAAGACACTGGGAGAGGCAACTTTGCCACATACAGTGCTATGCTCCTCCTGTAGCCACCCCTGCAGGAAAGACACTGGGAGAGACAACTTTGCCACATACAGAGCTATGCTCCATCTGTAGCCACCCCTGCAGGAAAGACACTGGGAGAGACAACGTTGCCACATACAGAGCTATGCTCCATCTGTAGCCACCCCTGTAGGAAAGACACTGGGAGAGACAACTTTGCCACATACAGAGCTATGCTCCACCTGTAGCCACCCCTGCAGGAAAGACACTGGGAGAGACAACTTTGCCACATACAGAGCTATGCTCCACCTGTAGCCACCCCTGCAGGAAAGACACTGGGGGAGGCAACTTTGCCACATACAGAGCTATGCTCCTCCTGTAGCCACCCCTGCAGGAAAGACACTGGGAGAGACAACTTTGCCACATACAGAGCTATGCTCCTCCTGTAGCCACCCCTGTAGGAAAGACACTGGGAGAGACAACTTTGCCACATACAGAGCTATGCTCCACCTGTAGCCACCCCTGCAAGAAAGACACTGGGAGAGACAACTTTGCCACATACAGAGCTGTGCTCCATCTGTAGCCACCCCTGCAGGAAAGACACTGGGAGAGGCAACTTTGCCACATACAGATCTATGCTCCATCTGTAGCCACCCCTGTAGGAAAGACACTGGGAGAGGCAACTTTGCCACATACAGAGCTATGCTACATCTGTAGCCAACCCTGCAGGAAAGACACTGGGAGAGGCAACTTTGCCACATACAGAGCTATGCTCCATCTGTAGCCACCCCTGTAGGAAAGACACTGGGAGAGGCAACTTTGCCACATACAGAGCTATGCTCCACCTGTAGCCACCCCTGCAGGAAAGACACTGGGAGAGGCAACTTTGCCACATACAGAGCTATGCTCCACCTGTAGCCACCCCTGCAGGAAAGACACTGGGAGAGGCAACTTTGCCACATACAGAGCTATACTCCACCTGTAGCCACCCCTGCAAGAAAGACACTGGGAGAGACAACTTTGCCACATACAGAGCTATGCTCCACCTGTAGCCACCCCTGCAGGAAAGACACTGGGAGAGGCAACTTTGCCACATACAGAGCTATACTCCACCTGTAGCCACCCCTGCAAGAAAGACACTGGGAGAGACAACTTTGCCACATACAGAGCTATGCTCCACCTGTAGCCACCCCTGCAGGAAAGACACTGGGAGAGGCAACTTTGCCACATACAGAGCTATGCTCCACCTGTAGCCACCCCTGTAGGCAAGACACTGGGAGAGGCAACTTTGCCACATACAGAGCTATGCTCCATCTGTAGCCACCCCTGTAGGAAAGACACTGGGAGAGACACCTTTGCCACATACAGAGCTATGCTCCATCTGTAGCCACCCCTGCAGGAAAGACACTGGGAGAGACAACTTTGCCACATACAGAGCTATGCTCCTCCTGTAGCCACCCCTGTAGGAAAGACACTGGGAGAGACAACTTTGCCACTTACAGAGCTATGCTCCTCCTGTAGCCACCCCTGCAGGAAAGACACTGTGAGAGGCAACTTTGCCACATACAGAGCTATGCTCCACCTGTAGCCACCCCCGCAGGAAAGACACTGGGAGAGACAACTTTGCCACATACAGAGCTATGCTCCACCTGTAGCCACCCCTGCAGGAAAGACATTGGGGGAGGCAACTTTGCCACATACAGAGCTATGCTCCACCTGTAGCCACCCCTGTAGGAAAGACACTGGGAGAGGCAACTTTGCCACATACAGAGCTATGCTCCACCTGTAGCCACCCCCGCAGGAAAGACACTGGGAGAGACAACTTTGCCACATACAGAGCTATGCTCCACCTGTAGCCACCCCTGTAGGAAAGACACTGGGAGAGACAACTTTGCCACATACAGAGCTATGCTCCATCTGTAGCCAACCCTGTAGGAAAGACACTGGGAGAGACAACTTTGCCACATACAGAGCTATACTCCACCTGTAGCCACCCCTGCAGGAAAGACACTGGGAGAGACAACTTTGCCACATACAGAGCTATGCTCCTCCTGTAGCCAACCCTGTAGGAAAGACACTGGGAGAGACAACTTTGCCACATACAGAGCTATGCTCCACCTGTAGCCACCCCTGCAGGAAAGACACTGGGAGAGACAACTTTGCCACATACAGAGCTATGCTCCACCTGTAGCCACCCCTGCAGGAAAGACACTGGGGGAGGCAACTTTGCCACATACAGAGCTATGCTCCACCTGTAGCCACCCCTGTAGGAAAGACACTGGGAGAGGCAATGTTGCCACATACAGAGCTATGCTCCATCTGTAGCCACCCCTGTAGGCAAGAAGGCAAGACACTGGGAGAGGCAACTTTGCCACATACAGAGCTATGCTCCACCTGTAGCCACCCCTGCAGGAAAGACACTGGGAGAGACAACTTTGCCACATACAGAGCTATGCTCCATCTGTAGCCACCCCTGCAGGAAAGACACTGGGAGAGACAACGTTGCCACATACAGAGCTATGCTCCACCTGTAGCCACCCCTGCAGGAAAGACACTGGGAGAGACAACTTTGCCACATACAGAGCTATGCTCCATCTGTAGCCACCCCTGTAGGAAAGACACTGGGAGAGGCAACTTTGCCACATACAGAGCTATGCTCCACCTGTAGCCACCCCTGTAGGAAAGACACTGGGGGGGGCAACTTTGCCACATACAGAGCTATGCTCCACCTGTAGCCACCCCTGTAGGAAAGACACTGGGGGAAACTACTTTGCCACATACAGAGCTATGCTCCTCCTGTAGCCAACCCTGTAGGAAAGACACTGTGAGAGGCAACTTTGCCACATACAGAGCTATACTCCACCTGTAGCCACCCCTGCAGGAAAGACACTGGGAGAGGCAACTTTGCCACATACTGAGCTATGCTCCACCTGTAGCCACCCCTGCAGGAAAGACACTGTGAGAGGCAACTTTGCCACATACAGAGCTATACTCCACCTGTAGCCACCCCTGCAGGAAAGACACTGGGGGAGGCAACTTTGCCACATACAGAGCTATGCTCCACCTGTAGCCACCCCTGCAGGAAAGACACTGTGAGAGGCAACTTTGCCACATACAGAGCTATGCTCCATCTGTAGCCACCCCTGCAGGAAAGACACTGGGAGAGACAACTTTGCCACATACAGAGCTATGCTCCATCTGTAGCCAACCCTGCAGGAAAGACACTGGGAGAGACAACTTTGCCACATACAGAGCTATGCTCCACCTGTAGCCACCCCTGCAGGAAAGACACTGGGGGAGGCAACTTTGCCACATACAGAGCTATGCTCCATCTGTAGCCACCCCTGCAGGAAAGACACTGGGGGAGGCAACTTTGCCACATACAGAGCTATGCTCCACCTGTAGCCACCCCTGTAGGAAAGACACTGGGAGAGGCAACTTTGCCACTTACAGAGCTATGCTCCTCCTGTAGCCACCCCTGTAGGAAAGACACTGGGAGAGGCAACTTTGCCACATACAGAGCTATGCTCCTCCTGTAGCCACCCCTGTAGGAAAGACACTGGGAGAGGCAACTTTGCCACTTACAGAGCTATGCTCCTCCTGTAGCCACCCCTGTAGGAAAGACACTGGGAGAGGCAACTTTGCCACTTACAGAGCTATGCTCCACCTGTAGCCACCCCTGCAGGAAAGACACTGGGAGAGACAACTTTGCCACATACAGAGCTATACTCCACCTGTAGCCACCCCTGCAGGAAAGACACTGGGGGAGGCAACTTTGCCACATACAGAGCTATGCTCCACCTGTAGCCACCCCTGTAGGAAAGACACTGGGAGAGGCAACTTTGCCACATACAGAGCTATGCTCCATCTGTAGCCACCCCTGTAGGCAAGAAGGCAAGACACTGGGAGAGGCAACTTTGCCACATACAGAGCTATGCTCCACCTGTAGCCACCCCTGTAGGCAAGACACTGGGAGAGGCAACTTTGCCACATACAGAGCTATGCTCCACCTGTAGCCACCCCTGTAGGAAAGACACTGGGAGAGACAACTTTGCCACATACAGAGCTATGCTCCATCTGTAGCCACCCCTGTAGGAAAGACACTGGGAGAGGCAACTTTGCCACATACAGAGCTATGCTCCACCTGTAGCCACCCCCGCAGGAAAGACACTGGGAGAGGCAACTTTGTCATATACTAAGCTATAATCCAACTGCAGCCACCCCTACAGGGAGAACTACAGGAGAGGAAACTGTGCCACATACCGAGCTATGATCCAGGTGCAGCCACCCCTATAGGGAGGACTGGGAGAGGCAACTTTGCCACATAGTAATCCAAGGTCTCACTGCAGCCGCCTCTAGGAAGGATTCTGGTAGAGAGGAGAGACGGTCCTGCCCCACACTCAGATGTGGCCAGCTGCAGACCACCCAGCAGGGCACAAGGCAGGAGGCAGTGCCACCAGCCTTCCTGTGCCAACACCAAGGGGAGCCAAATGGGCGCTGGGGGAGGGTGTGCCAGAAAACAAGGGTTTGGTAGACAGGGGGTTAACGTGTTATCCATATGGTAACAAGTATTTAGATAGTCGGATCTGTGACACCTCGGGAGATGGTCTGATTTTCTTTTTTCCTGCGGGGCTTCAGGTTTGCCATTGCCCCCCGGTTCTTTCTCCCCCACCGGTGGCCGCACCGTGGCTTTCATCAGAAAAGCTCGCCAGCATGGACTGCATGTTGTGGGCTTGCGTCTGATGGAACGTTGCTGGCCTGGGGATCGTCTGCTCTACCACACATTACCTCACAAGAAATAAAACAATCTCGAAGTTGCGCGGGGCGCACTTCCCCCCGGACGGCCCTGGCGCGAGGGCTTCTGCTACGAAGTTCGACTCGTGCGTGGGCAAAAAACATTGTTCGAGCCCCTCCCGCTCTGCTCCTTTCGTGGTTCATCAACTGGAAACAGCCGGGGGAGGGGGCGACACTCTTCAAACAAAAGGAATCACGTGTTGTGTAAAGGATTTGCACAGTGTCACAGGGTTAATTCAAGTGGCACGGCGCTGGGCATGCAACGCTCACAGACGAGCCCGTTGAGAGGGCACAGCACGTTCAAGGCGGTGTGCAAGAGAAACTGGCAGGCGCAGTACATACTACATGCCATACATGCCAACGTGGAACTCTTTGGGCACGGATCATACAACACACGCTTCGGACACAGAGCTCGCTTGGACAGTGGAGATGTGTGCGCCCATGTGAAGCTATTTGGGCAGAGTCCTTCACATTCCAGAAGACGAGTGCACACCAATGTGAAACAATCTGGGCACAGACATACTGCACATGCAAGGAGACATACATGTTAACAAGAAACTATCTAGGCACATGACATACATATAACACAATGCAGGAGTCGTGCATGACAATGAAAAACTATTTTGGCACGGTAGAATCACAAGCCAGCGAACAAGAAGTGCCTCCATAGGGCCTGCTTTAAATTGTGATTAAAAAGGTGGGGGGCTTTAAAAGGGGCGTGGTCAAAGAAGGATCACACAGAATCTTTTACAGGAGGCATAGCCTACAATCAAGTGTGTGACAAAACTATGGGGAAACAAATCCCGTGCTTTATACACCATGCCACCTGACCAGTACTTGAGTGCCTTTCTGTGAGTTTATGTTAGTGCATCCAGGCATGTCATACAACAACAAATATAAGTACCTAAAATAAGCCAGCCCTATTGGCTATGCAAGTGCTTGCCAGCAATAATTTTCACTCAATATCAGATAAACAGGGACCAACCGTGACATTGTCCTGAATTACTCAAATTCAAACTATTTCAATTCTGAAAACATGAGACTGTGAATGAAACATTATAAAAGTCCATGAAACAGGGAGTAGTCTCCTGGGGTGTCATTCACTCTTGTTGTCCCTTTCATATCACTTTCCTCTGTGATCTCTCACTCTATATTAGTCACGTACAGCTTTTTCCCCCACTATATCTATCTTTCCGAAATCCCATATCTGCATTCCTCACTTTTTATCTCCTTTGTCAAAGCTATTTACTATGTCCTTCTGCATGTACTTTCTTATATCTCCCACCTTTCACCATTCTCTCTCTTAGCACCTGCAAACACAGCATTCTGAGCACCTGTAAACACAGCATTTTATTTTCCTTTGGTGCCAAGAATATTCCAACATCTCCTTCTCACACTTTAGCTAATAATGGTAATTGTCAAATATGTGACCATAGTTCTGGCACACTGCAGAGAGGCCAAGTATTGGATGAGCATGTAGCCTGAGCACCTCATGGCCCACTATAAGGCACTGTAAGAAAATCTCATTGCCTTCAGCCTCAACTCCAGAGCTCTCGATCGTTCATCATTCCTAGTTATGAACATCCATCCACAAGGTAAATTCACTTTGGCAACCAGAGGCACCTGAGAAGTATGATCTATGCAAAACTCATAGTTCGCATGATAAACAAAACTATAGCAAAACAACATCTGGGGAAAGCAAATGCTTCTAGGTAATGAAAAATGAAATACAACGTGTGCACTGTAAACAGGGACAACATCACTGGCATGGCTGACCCTAAGGGTTTGTACAATTGTTATAAAAAGATCTGCGCTTTGCCTGTAAACTTAAGGCCATGGATACAGTGCCCGAACTTGAATTAGTTCCAGTGTTGAACACTGGCAAGACCCGCCCCACTTGAAGCCCTATCCATGTGTCCTTGGGGGGTAGTAAACGTAAACATATTTGGAGTGCGATAGGCCCCTCACACGCCTGGGCTTCAGTGCCACTTTCAAGCCCTGATGATCACGACGACACAAGGTGTGTGGATATGTCAGTGTAAACTAACTGGGCAAAGTACCCACATCGCTGACTAGAAAAGATGTGTTTAGAATTGTAAAACTATATGTAAACAGTACATACAACGATGACTAGGAAACATACACGTGATAGCCAACAAGACACAGTGCATGTACTGTTAACTAGGAAACGTGGGCATGCCAATGGAAACTAGCTGGCACAGCACATACAAGGAAAGATGTACAAGCCAACGCAAACCTACCTGGCACGGGGCATGCAGCACATGCAAAGAAACATGCGCGTGCCAACGCAAAACTAACTGGCACTGTGCATGCAGAAAATGCAAGGAAACATGCGCGTGCCAACGCAAAACTACCTGGCACGGGGCATGCAGCACATGCAAAGAAACATGCGCGTGCCAACGCAAACCTACCTGGCACTGGGCATGCAGCAAATGCAAGGAAACATGCGCGTGCCAACGCAAAACTACCTGGCACGGGGCATGCAGCACATACAAAGAAAGATCCCCACACCTTGCATACCGGGAGCAGTACAAAAAGCGCATAAAAAGCAAGATGCCAGTGCTAGGACACAGTAGACGGCACATCCAAGGAAGGATGCGCGAGCCGACCTGACACTATAAGGGGCAGAAGATCCTACGTGCTAACGTACAACTATCCGGGAAGTAAAACTATGTGGGCGCAGTACACACAGCTGGCAGGAGGCGCTGCCCAGCACTAGCGGGAGTCCAGTCCGCACAGTGCTTCCCATGAAGAGATGTACGTGCATTGAACCGAGAGCCGCACAAAAGATCGTAAAAGATAATAAAAACCCTACAGATGTGTAATGTCCTAGACTGCTGCTGGGTCTACCTATCCAGGCAGTGTCCCCCGCACCGGCCGCAGCGGCAGCTCCGGGCGAGCTGCTGCTGGGCGATGCTCGCTCGCATCCGAACTTCTGCCCGGGTCCCCGGCAGCCCGGAGTCGAGGCGCCTTACCTCGGAGCCGCAGTCCGCCTCCTTGCTGTGTCTGCCGGCAGTCATCCCAGCCTCGGAGCCCACGCGAGACATTCACCTCCAGCCCGGGGGAGACCCGACGAGAGCCGGTTGCAGAGGCGAGGAGAGCCGGAGCAGGAGAGCCGGCGATGGAGGAGGTGTCCGCGCGCACCGAGTCCCGGCAGAGCTGCCTCCGCCTCGAGCCCTGCGAGGGCCGGCCCCGCCCCTCCGCGCGGCCGCAGCCGCCGCTGCTAGGGAACCGGCCGGGCCGAGCTGCCAATCACTGCGACGTCACCGCGCGGTGCCAGCCTCCAGGGGAGGGCGGGGCGCAGCGGCTGTCCGTCAGCGGGCACAGAGAGAGCTCGGGGAAACTATATGTAACAAACACTCCGTGTGCATTTGTGCGGCGCATGTTCCATGACAATGTATGTTTCTTGTTTGTCCAACGATGCGTCGATGACAGTTCTGTTTAGAAGTCTTTACACTTCGGGACACTTGTTGAGTCCCAATTGTTAGTTTTCCGTGCCCTGGTACTAGCTCTGCTTACTAATGATGCTCTCTATGTGGTTACGCACGTGGCTATGCGCCTCCTTTAGGTATTGGTGCGAGTTGGGAAACAAAACTGTGGTGGTCTCTTACTAGAAGGTAACCAAAGCAGCTGTTAATTCTCTGAAGCACTGGTTTAGGATGAGAAGGCCTGATGTACTAAGAGATTAGTCACAAATTGTGCAGAGATTATTTTGTGTTCTGTCTCTGGTTTTGTGAGGTGAGGTGACTCAAAGGAACGCCTTCTATTTTGCAGATCAGTCACTACTTCGTTTGTGATGTACGTAACTGATCAGCGAGTAGCGACTCAATTTTCATGCATTCTATTGCAACTCACAATTAAAACGGTATGCCTCTTTCACACCTCACCTAATTGCATTTTGAAATGGTTCCCAAAACCCATTTTATGATTTAAAAAGGCCTTTATGACTCGCAAACTTGGGTTAGTAAATAGAAAAAAACAATTTACAGTTGCAAACCTTGGGATTTTGCAAATTTTTGGATTTGGCAATTGCAAAATGGCTTTGTACATTTGGCACAGAATTATGAGGCTAAGCCTTTAAGCACTTGTGCGGCAGCTGTATAAAAAACGTTAGACCAAGACAGCAATGGATTTGTCTTTTCTTCATCCTCCCTTACAACATATCCTAATGGGGTCCTCAATCCTTAGAAGTGTGTTTCTCTCTATGTGGTTGATTTGCCATTACATAGCCCATGTTCAAGAGCTATGTATTATCTAGCTGGGGTTTGTAATTTAACCTGATTTTCAGTTTGCCTGCGGTCACTCTGTCACAAACATTTTATTTCAAGTACATTCGTCAGTTATTATGTATTTGGATACAGTACACTTGTAAAAAGGTAAATGGGATATCCGTCACGTCTGTGACCTACAAAGCCATCTAAAATATGGGTGCTTCCACTGCAGGAATCTTTTCCTGACATACTGGTCAGAGGTACAAGTATCCCATGGGGTCCACTGAGCTTTTCATCCTTCTGATTTGAAGAGGTAACCTAATAATTAAGCCACTCACAATGGTCAAACACAGCTATTATTAAGCTATTGTTGAAGGATAAACAAAGGCCACGTTTTACACAGTAGAAAAAAGTCAGTGGTTTATTTATAGTGTGAACTCTTACCAGAAGAACTGGTTTGTGGGTGTGAACCTAGGCAGCCAAGAACAAGAAGCATGCATTGCTCACTGTGATCCTGTGTTGGAAACAGGCGTAGCACAATTGGACCCAAGCCGTCCCTTCTCACCTTCCAGTCTGAAGGGCACCCGTCCATTCGAGAGTGGCAGGACATTAAGAACGAGTATTGCCAAAGACAATAGGGTTGGCTTGTGTGCAGCATACTCACAAAAAGCCATACAACACATTGGAACCATCACACACGCAAACACACACAATTGCATTATATATGGACAGTTTTTAAAAAAGTTTTTTTGATCTCTTAGCAGTTTCTTACCGTAGGTCATTCACCCAGTATGTGACACAGAGCTTTAGAGAGAATCATGCAACTGAATAAAAGAGATTCATATGCAGCAGTAGGCAGTTTACACACGCACATAGAGATCAACACACACAGAAGCACAAATGCAGGCACACATAACTCTCACACTCATGTACACCTGCATTACTGACAAATGGTACAATGCCTTCCTATTTTTATTTGAATGTTTCTCATAAATAAAAAAAATGCAATATTGTCAGCAAGAGTAACCCCGAAGCCGAGCTAACAGAGCACGCACATTAGTGTGATTAATAAGATACAGAGTCCTTAAAGCTAGAAATATGTTTTACATAAGGATTATCATCACTTTTATCAAGATCATGAGCTAAACTGCTGTCACAACAAGCATTGGAAATGCAATAGGTCTCGCATTAGGAAAGTTTGAGCTATTGAGCTATTGGTCTTATAAATTACATTTTTTTTTATTGATGTGTTTGTTAAAATAGCTAAATTAATAGCTCTGTCATTTACAATGCCAATAGTTATAACTTTCGCAATGCATGTGTGTGCATGTGGGTGTGTGTATGTGAGTGCATGCATGTGAGTCTGTTTGCAAGTGCATGCGTGTGTGTGAGTGCGTGCGTGTGTGTCTGTGAAGAATTCTCTCATGCTGTATTTTGAGGAAGCTTTTGTGTATGCTGTCTGTTTGTAAGCGCTGCGTTTAAAAAACAAGGATACTGTGCTGGACACTAAACTATTATAAGGTCCCAAAAGCGAGACCTATTGGCTATGCCAATGCTTGCTTTAAGTAGGGAGGTGATTACTTGAAGGGAAGCAGCAGGCAGCGCGAGAATAAATGCGTCCTTGCTTGTTAGAGGGAGAATGTATGGCTCATCAACACAAACTAAATACTCGACTAAATGCCAAGAAACCAAACGGCTGTTTTTTAAAACCGTAATTGAATATATTAATTTAAATGATTCCAATCCTTTCTGAGGCCGTACATAAAGCGAGTCATCAATCTCTATTACTGAGCATTTCTTTTCCCCGGACTTAATTGGCTATTCGTCTTGCGCCGAGGATTTTAAGCTCATTTGCTCAAGCACTCTTCAGTGTCATTGCTGAAGCTTTGACTGAAATTGCACGGAGGCAAAAACGTTCAGAGCAAAGACAAATCGAGCAAGGAAAAGTAGAAGTGTTAATAGAAAATGCAAGAGTGCAAGCAGGAGAGAAGACGACAGATACTCAATGACAACGAGGACTGAAATTGCACGGAGGCAAAAACGTTCAAAGCAAAGACAAATCGAGCAAGGAAAAGTAGAAGTGTTAATAGAAAATGCAAGAGTGCAAGCAGGAGAGAAGACGACAGATACTCAATGACAATGAGCACAAACACTACAAATTTGAAAGATGTAAACTTTCTACTCCAGCACACTCTATGCATGCAATGTCATAAAACTCACTTTGACTTTACAAAAGTGGAAGCTGCGCGATGCACACAACACTGCTGGGATACAGCACGGCCGGCCAGCCGTGAAACTGAAAGCACGGCCGGCCGGCCGTGAAAAAGCCTTTGATGCAGCAGGAGGTAATTAGGGGAGGAGAATGGCTGGGCTGAGGCAGAGCGCCAAGCCTTTGATGCAGCAGGGGGCGGAGCGGGAAGAGCTGCTGGCGGCACTAAGCTGACGATTTGATGCTGTGCACGCGCATTTTAACTAATTGCGCTTGCGCATTGAGTTAAAAGTGCACATGCACTTCATCAAATCGCCAGTGAATCGCCAGTGTAGGTAAGCTTTGTTTAGGCCCCCATAGTCTCGCTATGCTCAATGCGCATGCGCATTGACAGGCGAGACCTAAAAAACAAGATCCAAGGAAATTCTGGCGTGGAAGGGTATCCTTGAAGCGTTACCACCAAACCATTTAAAACATTCTAATTCATGCCTAGCTTTAAGGGCAGACTGCTTTTTTGTGTCAAACATAGGCAGCAAAAGTAGTTTATTACATATTAGAATCATGAATCCAAAAGCATTTTGTGTGCCAGCTTTATTAAACACATATTTGTCATGATAAAAGCAAAACTACTACAGTGTAAAATTCTATTGGCTAAAAAGTCAGAACTAACTGCATATCAGGCAGATGACACGCGCCTCTCGTCAGCAGCATCTGTGCACCAATTCACACATGAACAGGTGGACTGGAATACATCAACAGGCATTTGGACTTTATAATGTTGATGATTTGACGTGTTGTTGTTTTGTTGCTTTCAAAGGAATGTATTTGTTTTGCCAAACCCGTGTTTGTTTACTGCTAATGGACATACAATCAGATTTGCTTGCTTTAAGTATAACGTAAACAGTAGTCATCCATATATTGATGGCAAACAGATATAACTCCTGCTTACAGAGACAAACCACTGAAACTTTGAGACAGAGTTGGGAGTGTTGGCATACTGACGAGGAGAAATTCTTGGTGACTAAGTAGAGAGACTCTATAGAGCTAGTTAAAAGCTTCAGCGCAAGTATTAACCCAATAAGTTAACTGGGAGTAGCACAGAGTAGGATGGAAAGATTTGCACAAATTGCTCTTTCTGTCAGAGATATACGAAGTACAGCTTTTCAGAAAAGGTTCGCAAAGCCCATATGTGGGTAAAGGAGACCTAATGTGAGGAAAAAAACACTAAAAGTGCCATAAAGTTGTGTCAAATCAGCTGACAAGCCTGGGAGTATGAAGAGGCAAACATTCTAATCATGGTCGGCGATCCTAAGGCCATCATTTCCCACCTGGATCACAGCAGTTTTTGTGCTGTAATGTGAACAGAATATGAATTGACAGAGTGAAGCAGCTATTATCAGACAGGGTTGGATTTGGATCAAAAATAGGCAGTGGCACGCAAAAAAAAATTGGCCCACATTTGCGGATTGCCTTTCCGCAAAATACTGCTGCAGCAAAGTTTTATGAAAAGAAAGCGGTGGGGGGTCTCTGACAGAGGCATGTTTTCTTAACTTCACTAAGATAAATATAATGCACAGATTAGTTCACGTTGGTGAACCACACCTGAATACAAGTGAGGCCACTTCTGCCCAGGCCCCCTACCCCCGCCCAATCTGCATACACTAATGGGCCGGTACATCGAGAGAAAGGGAGTGACACCTCCTCCCTTTGATAAATGGGAGGTAATAGCGGCCCATCTGCCTCCAGAAAAGCCACTCAGCACCCACTGGGCCGCTGGCGGCATCAGAACAGCACAGACACCACCCACATCGGGCCCCATGCTTCCCAAAAAAGCGGGCCACAGCTGGGACTCGGATACAGCCACCTCAGCTGTTGTCCAATTGCCCACCGTACCAATCTGACCCTGTTCTGAGAGCCCACTGGCAAAAGGTCTCCCACGGATTTGTTTCAGGAAAGAAAGTCTGTGATGGGGCAAAAGCTTGAAAGTTCTTTAAGATAAGGTAAGGTTTTTTGAGCTAGGTAAATATTTTACCTTTTAGTGAGGACAGGAATATCCTCAAAGGTGTAGACCAAGGAATTGACAATGTCAGCAATGAGCACCAGGGATTGGGGTTGAAGGGATTTCATGATTGAGGAGAGAAGAATGTTGTCATTGTATATCTCTTTTATGAAGTTTATATGATGGGACAGCAATCAGACTTCAAGTTGTTGGCGTTCGACGTGTCAAAGATTGGGGAAAGAATATGTTATATTTAACTGTGAATGTTTGTGGTGTCAATGCCAGCCATATCATGATAACTTTCTGAAAGGAGGAGGCAAGCACCAGAAGTTAGGTTGGTGAGTTTATTTTTGTATAAACTGCCACCAGCACGTCACACCACACGCCTTACGTCGCACTGAGACCGACGCCCCTCGAAGAATCCCCAACCCCGACATTCCACCTGTCACCTGGACATAGCCAGGAGCCACGCTAACCCAGCGCTGTCGTAATGAACTTTTCATTCATTTCTCTGAATAAGAGTCCTGGGCGAAGGGTGTGAGGCAGGAGAGAGGGCTGGAGCAGTGTTTTACAGCTCTGCTCACTTCCTGAGATCTGTGGCTGTATGTGACATTGACAACAGTCAACCTTGACCTATAGCCTGCATTGAGTCATGCATAGACCTCCACCTGCAGGTTCTGTGGTAGCAGAGGAGCCAAGCCAACACGCCACACAAGAACACCTAGAAGTAACTTGCTGATAACAATACTTGAAGACTGAGTCTGTTGACACATGTGGTCTATGGAATCCTGCAATATAAGGACAGCAACAAAGATGATGATGAAGTCCCCAGTGCAACCACAGGCAAAGAAACATGCCTGTATACCAAACAAAGGAAGGAGGTGCCAGGATCCGAGCTGGAGGAAACAGAAAGCAACCCGTTTAAGTAGAATCCATTGTTCAGCCTTTTGATATGTTTGCATCTTTTCACAAATACAGGAATACATACTTTTTCAAACATAGATCTGGGCAAAATGTATGTTCCTTCGTGACATATAATAATGATCAAAACAACAGTAACTGTCTACTTATTCATTGAGCTACTTAAAAAACTATGACTGTGGCAACAATATGTGTGTTTTAAAGAACTTTCAATAAAAGGCATGCCACTAAAGTGTGTGAATACTGATCTAAATGGTGTGCCAACAAAAGCTTTACATTTGCACAGCAGAACAGTCAACTTTTTGAAAAATATGGGAGCAAAAGGAATTGTACAATGGTATCACCACTTGCAACAGGTCGTTTTTTCAAGTTTGTTTAAAAAAAAGGTCTACACATTTTAATATTTCTCCACATGTACCGCTATACTAACAACAGCCCTGGATTATCTAATTACCATGATACATTCAATTTCACATTTTGTGTCATAAGTAGAACAAAGGAGGGCCAGTGATAACTCATAGTGTAAGTCAACCAGTTGATTTTTTTCCAAGTTGGTGGTTTAGAGAGGGCTTTGAAAAGGGCACATCAAATAGATTTTTCCTAACCTAGTGATTCAGAGAGAGTTTTAAAACCAGATCCCTTTTTCCTCACCTTACTATGGATAAATAAGGGTTAAATCATTGCGTTACATTGAATATCACAGAGCAATATATGAAATGAAAGACTTTTAAAACCTTGATGAAATATACTAATTACTAAAAAGGGAATAATTATACCCTTCTTCTACTTAATTGGTGATAAACATAAAATAATGCTTTATTATTGTGCTTGTAGGATAATAGATATGGGACTTGCCTAGCTCTCAAATGTACTCCAGAAATGTATTATAGTTCAACAGAACAAACTATTACAAAGGGGAATCACACACCTAGTGTGTTGAAAATATGCTAAAGTCCCTTTCTGAGCTTGGCATGGAAGGTTCCAGCAGGGTTCATGAAATTCCTACACATTACCAGTTATCATAAAGAATGTGGACACACAACTATTGGTAGCAAACAACCTCATAGTCACTTTCTATGTAGACACAAATGGTCATGGTCTTCTTCCAAATGGCTATCCACCCCTGTTGTTCAAGTACACCCCTCAATTTGTCCCAACACCATTTCCCGCTATCATGACAAGATGTAGGGAGAAAGGTAATATCTTCATGATTTAGGAACAAACAATACAAACGAGTGTGACACACATGTTATCATATACTGGTTTATGTATCGATTGTGGCAGATTTGTAGGAAACCATAATTATTCTTCACATCTGTATACAGAACATAACTGTGGGAACTAGTTATGGGGATCCCAGGGCAGTAAGGGGCTGCTAGACTTTATTTGTGCCAACTGAAGCCCTTTACCTCTGGTGTGGTACGACCACCTTAGTACTGGACCCAGAACTGCACCAACGACTCCCCTTTTGGACTCAGCACCTGACCCCCAGGTAGTAGAGCAGAGCGGTCAAAGGCTTGCTCAGACCACAGACTCAAAACTTAGTACAGTGCAATAACATATGATAAACCAATGTTTATCCAATGCTTAGTCTTTAAAAATACATGTTATTATATGTGCAGCTAAACACTACACATGGAAATATAAAAAGACACAGAGACATAAAAAAACAAGGTAATGTAAGCTTTACACAATAAGCAGAACACCATCTACGAGGTTTATCAATCGGTTTTCATAATAAATAAGTCACTGCCTGTAGGCTTTAAGAACAGATTGTCACAATCAATAAACCACTAAGTATCAGCTTTGACAAAAGGTTTTCAATGTAACCACCCATGCGCTACAGACTTTGACAGAGGGTGTTTCATAAGTAATGAAATGCAACCTATTGACTTTATCACAGGGGATTCATATTACAATCCCAATCCGAGACCTTCTCGTAATGTCTTGATGAAAGTTCTGATGGAGGAGACAGTCAGCCTCACTCCCAGGCTACTCTGCTGTTGATATTATTTCTCTTTTGATGCCTCCTGGCTTTCGAGCCTGGTCCACAGTTTTTGGGCATCTGTTACACGTGGCCTCTTCTGGCAACCCCAGCGATAACTCCCCAGCCAGGAGGGAGGACCAAACAGGTTAAAGGCCCTGTTAGGGCCTACCAAGGGCACACGCTTGAGATCAGGGACAAGGATGATCACCACATGTATCCTATAATGTTGGTCTTCCTCAGGGCCTCACAGCACAGATGATAGCTCTTGCTTCAAGACGGGTGCAGTAAAGTCAGACCCCCAGTCCCATGCACAGCTCATAGTCACCAGGTAGCTGGGCTGATAACTCCATAAGACAGGGGCTCATCTGATAGATGCGATACAGCAACCAGTTAGGTCCAGAGGCAGTTTCTCCTTCTTCTAAGCTAGGGATACTCAAAGTATGGCCCGGGAGCCGCTTGCAGTCCTCCTAAGCTTTAAATGCGTCCCCTGGTATACAGCCGCACTGGGGGAAGGTGCTAAGTTGGGACCAGCATGGTCCAGGAGACTCACCACAAGGAGGGGAGTCAGGGCAAGCCCCAAGTAATCAGGGAATCCCACAGGAAGCAAAGTTGTCTCTCAATTGGACCCACAGGCCGGAGGCACTGGAGTCGCGAGAGGACCTCGGGCAGCTCACCAAAATGAGCAGGCTACGGTGCCCACGAGGCGATGTGGCTGAAGATCCTGGTGGAGGAAGTTGCCGGAGGTTGGGGCTACTTGGAGCCCAATGCACTTGTCGCAAAGTTGCCAACAAGAATTTGCACTTGCAGAAGTACGTGGTGCACAGGGGTTCAGGTAATACAGCCCCCAAGAGGGATTCTGGCCTCAAACTCAGTGAGAGGACAGCTCAGGCCTTGAGGGACGTAGAAAACCACCACCTGTGTTGTTGCAGTAGCTCGGGATCAGCAGACCAGTCAGCAGTGTTGAGGTGCCTGCAAATGGAGGCAAGTGACTTCTTCACATCAAGGGAGATTCCTTCAAGTATCTTTGATGCGCCACAGGTCCTGCATTGTTCCTGTATGGTGCACAGGCACAGACAAAGTGGCAGACTGCAAGGGAGATGAAGTCAGGCCCAAATTAAGTCCAGCAAAGTCCAGAGTGCCCAGACGGTAGAAGTGCAGTGGTCTCAGTTCTGAATCTTATCCCATGATGAATCTAGGGACCTACATCCAGGTAAGCTCTTAAGTACCCTAGAAAAAGGGTTGGGAAGATTCAGGGACCCTCCAAGGGAAGGGTCTGAACAGGGGGGTGGTTACTCCCATGTCCTTTGTCCAGTTACGCGCCAGAGCCAAGGGCATCCAGAACTGGTTTGAACTGGACTATGCATAGGGACACCAAATGTGCCCCTCATCCAGACTTTCAGGTGCTGGCAAGCGCACCCACCTGGTCGCAATACACTAAATCCTGCCCGGGAGGTGATCACACCTCCCTGTGACAGGATGCCATTTGTTCTGCCTTCCCCTTCTCAAGCTTGGCTCAGCAGCAGGAGGGCAGAAATGTCCGGGGCTAGAAGGTTGGCACCGGGAACACTGAGAACCTAACAGAGGGCTCTTCCAGTGCTTGGAATCATACCCCCACACCGTTTACAGTGTGGGGGTATGATTCCAACATGTTTGATACCAAACATGATAGGATTCGTGGCAGCCGTTTTCAAGATGGTCATCGCGTAATTACGCGGTGCCCTTCTATATAGTAGATGGCTGCTTCACTGACAATCCAGGACAATGGACTCTGTAGACTGCAGGGGTGTTCTGCTCATGCAGAGGCACCCTCCCACTTATAACCAAGCACCCTGCCTTCAGGATTGAAAAGGCTGCTATAGGGGTGACTTATAGGTTTTAAGTGCAGTGACCCTAGCTATAGGAAACCTACATCTTTAGTAAGTGGTGTAAGCACCAACTTACACAGACTGCAATGACATGCCTGTAGTTCCATTTTGAATGGCCTCTCTTGGGTGGCATAATACATGTTTCAACCCATGGGAGACCTCTGGGGTACCTATGCCCTGTGCACATGGGTACTATATCCTAGGAACTTATAAGGATACCCCGGTATACAATCTGGGGTCTACCTAAGTACCGAACAAACCAATTTATGGGGAAACAGATAGACTGGGGTCTGATTAGCAGGATCCCAGTCAGACTAGTCAAAAACCAGCATTACACCACGCAAAAAGTGGGGGTAACCAAGCAGAAGGATTCTACCTTCCGACAGTCTATATAACTGGAACTACATAGTATCTTAGACATCAGGGCACCTATGGTAAATAAAGGGTACCCGCTGTGTCAATTCATTCATGTCACATTGGGAAGTTGTAGTGGCATCGCATTACAGCTCCAGTGCATAACAGGCATGTGGGTATTGCTTTTTTCCCCCAGACAGAAATTGGGGCGCCTTATGCCTGCATTCAATGCCCATGTTTATTTTCTTTTGCCTGTTCTCAGCCTAGCCGACTTTCTAGTGCTGCCGACTTGCGCCCAGTAGTTGAAGTGGGCGAATCTGTGGGGCACGTCGTACCTACACTTTTTTAATTTAAGAAAAACAGTTCCCTACTTATTTTTGTGAAAAGACAACCGGAGTGTTTCAGCTGAAGTGTAAGGCAGGGAGACTCCTGTGATGAGAAACCAAGGGAGGGCCCGCCAGCCTTCTTGCCAGAGTGCCTGCTGCCTCACAGAAATGTAAATGTGCGCAGGTGGACAATCTGCAAATGTAAAGGGTGTTTAGAAGCTAGTATTGGCTTCAATTGATGGTACACTCTGGGTATTACTACAATTTATATTTTAGAAGCACTTTTTATTTCAAACCTTTTTGTGCATTTTGTAGCAGCCTAGCTTATACTGTGTTTAATGCAAGTTTAAAATAATGACTTACATATCCACAGTGCCTTATGTTAAAGACTGGGACCCCGTGGCACTAAACATACACAAGTCACTATTCTCCATTGAACCAGCCAGGGTTCAATTCTGTGGCTATCTGGTTACGCACTCAGACCTCTGCAGTGAATAACTAACTGACAGAGGTTTCGTGATGTATTTCCCACTGATTAACTTAACTTGCAGCGGGGAGTAGCTTAGTCAGTGAGATTCCAGGAGGGGGTGAATCTAATATGCTGAAGGGTGGAGGGATGACCAAGGTTAAGATAGGCCCCACCTGCTCTCAGGGTAGTAATACCACACTCAGCCAGGAACCTTAAAGATCCCGGGTAGGCCTGCACCACCCCTTCTGGGAAACACAGGGTCCCTTTCCATAAAGTTGGGCCCCACCTGTATTCAAAGGGGTACCCCTCGAAGGCAAACTGGCCAGGACACTGATTACAGCTCCCCTGCTGCCCATGACAGGCAAACACCTCAACCTGGCTCCCCAACCCAGGGATGGTACCCTTTGGTCAGATGCCCGGCGAACCAGGTCTTCACGAGGGTGACACATAACTAATGTGTTGTGTCGTACGACAGTCTGCCTGGTGCAGATCTCATGACCTCCTGTCCAACTGACAGTGTGCGCAGATTCCCCAGGACAAAAGTGGCGACACTATAACTAATCATTGGCGATACAGCCCTTCTGGCTGGCCCCTGGCCCACTGGTTCCCACTGGGGACTCTTTCCCCCTCTCACCCCTCCATCTGGACTTCTGCACCTAACTAACTGGAGCGATACTGCCAGACTCCAGAACTCCTGGAGCTCTGCTTACAGACGCTCCACGTTCCACAGACACTAGGAGATCCTCCTCAAATGGCCTATTAGTACAGCCTAGGCTCCCAACCTGGTGTTCCCAGAAGAAACCATCCAGGCCCTGAGACGGGGTTTCGGGCACCTGGAGACACACAGTCCCACTCACTCCTTCTCCTCTTGAGACATGACGTGATCCCCTACACCTCTCCCACTACACTGGGACCTAGCTGGGCTACTCTGAACCTCTTCCACTACTCTAGGCTGGAAGACACCTCGGCCATTCCTTTTGGAATTACTCCCCAATGCCTCTTCAGATCTTCTAACACTGGGAGATCCCCCACACAGAATAGTCCAACAGGACAGACTAGGTTCCTTTCCTGGTGTTCCATCCAAGAACCATCCGGTACTGGAGACTGAAGTTGAGGCACGGATCACCGCCCAGTCTCACACCTTCCTTGCAGGACTTGATGTGAGACCTTGCATCCTCCTCACTATAACAGCACCTAACTCTGAACATCTTCCATCACCCTGGGTTGGAAGACACCTGCACCATTCCTCTAGGGTCACTCCCCCATGCAAGCTTCTTATTTCAGAGAACTCACACCCACTCGTCCAGTGCAACACACCACTCATCCACACATACACCCCCCAGACCAGTGAGACAGTATCTACTGCCCCTGAATCTCAACCTGCAACCCTCTTACTGAGCGCCAGGTCCCATACTCTGGGAACGGGACTGGCACTTCATGCACTGGACACACTTCTGCTGCCACCACTGGATCCTACCCTTACTGGTGAATCCAGACAACTCACACTGCACTTAGGGGATAATCTACCCTCCCGAGCTAGTTACTCCATACCAATTAAGTCCCCACTGTAGGTCAACCCAAGAATCAGCGCAATGGCTCAGAGGCTGTCACTCCTCCAGATTCTCTGGTGTCTGTCCTTGGCAGGACATCCAACTCATAGTGCACAAGAAACACATTTCCGAAGAAATGACACTTAAAACAAACTTAGGCACAATAATCCCTTTTCATGTGACTATCTAAAATGCAGACCTTTATAGTGCAGCCAGTTGTCGCTGTGGTACTGCGCAAACGCAAGTCCTATCCTCACCGCTGACAACCAATGTTAGATTCAGGGGTCTCTAGTTGGCGCAGGTAGGTACTTGTGACAAATAGGGACCCTTGCCTCTAGTCAGGGTAAGGGGGTACACTCCTAAAATAACCCCTCCTCACCCCCTTGGTAGCTTGGCAAGAGCAGACAGGCTTATCTCAGAGGCAGTGTGTGAAGCATTTGTAAACACATACAGTAATCCAGTGACAACACTACAGACGGACACCACACAGGTTTTATATAAAAAATAAGTATTCTTTATATAGACTTATCACAAGACCACAAACGACAAAAACTCCACAATACTGTACTTAAAATGGTAGAATTAGCTTAGTTCTCTTTAGATCTTAAAATGCGACACTTTGAGTCAATGTACCTTTAGATGCGACACGCAGGGCAAGGAAAGTGTTGCAAGAAAGGTGATGCGGTAGTCTCTGGCATGCAAGGACGGTGATGCGTTGAAGATTGGGTGAAAAGAAACAAAGATGGTGCTTTCTCCTTGATGCAACACGCTACCCGGTGATGCGGCGGCATCTGCTGTAATGTCGATCCTCTCCCCCAGCGATGCGAGATGCTTGACATGATGCCAACCGTGACAGGCCCTGCCACACGCTTCCCAGTGATGCTGCGGCATCTATTGCGATGTCGATCCTCTCTCCTGGCGATGCGAGTTGCTTCCACAATGATGCGAGCCGCGACAGGCCCTGCCACACTCTTCCCGGTGATGCGGCGGCGTCTGCTGCAACGTTGATCCTCTTCTCCGGCGATGAGCCACGACAGTCCCTGTGACACGCTTCTCGGAGATGTGGCGGCATCTGATCTGACGTCGATCCCCTACTCCTGCGACACTCTTCCCAGGGATACAGCGGCATCTGCTGCGACATCGATCCTCTCCTCCGGCGATGCGAGCCGCTTCGTGTTGTGAAGCAGCAGCACCAGTTCTGCGACACGCTTCTTGATCTTAACTTGCACTTCCAGCTCCTTGCGACACGCAAGTCCCCATAAAGTAAAACACAACTGCATGCACTTCAGGAGAACTCTTGAGGAGCTGGAGGGTGAAGTCTGTTGTACCCGAGACTTCAGCAGGAGGCAAGCTCTGTTCCAAGCCCTTGTAGATCCTTACACAATTTGATGAAAGTACACACAAATGTCCTCTCTCCTTTCTCAGGTGGGGGCTCGGGGATTAGACACACCACAGGGGGTGGAGCCAGCATTGTGGAGGGAAGGCACAGTCCTATTGAGGTCCCAGGTGCAACTCCTCCCTCCCATCTGCATGCAGATCTCTATTCACCCCTGGGCTGACTCTCCCTGGCTCCTGGAGCCACCCACACCTCTCAGCTCCTGTCAATCACAACAGGCAATTCACATCATGCAGGCAGACACACAGTACACAGAAATGCCAACTTCTAAAAGTGGCATTTCTCCACCAGTCACCATAAATCTGCACACACCATTGCGCAGCATTTATTCTCACAAGTTTATACATATTAAATTCGCCCCTGCACTCCTCTCATACCAGGAATTACCATGGACACACATATCCGTCATGCATTCCTATGGGAGGGCAGGCCAATCTCAACACACGCACTCAGAGCGTGCACGCACTGTACACTGGGCCACAGCGCTAAAGTGCCCAGAGGCCTAAAATCACTACCACCATGTCAGAGCTTAAAGCAAAAAGTTCAGGGGTGAACCTGCCAAAAAGGTGTGTGCCTGTCTTGGGGGGCGATCACAAGCTATTGAGGGTTGCAAGGATGACTACACTATGGTGATGAATAGTGGCAATCACCTATTTTTGAACTGTTTCTACATTGAGTCATTGACTATCCTGCCAGACTGCTCGCAAGCCAAGGTGGGTCACATGCCAAGGTTGCTGATGCAACAATCTGATTGGAGCAGGCTAAGGGTTCCAAGCTGGAAAAGATGACCAATGATCACAGGGAGTAGAACAGATGAACGGCTGCGAGAGCTGACAGGATCTTTAGTAAGAGCCTAGGTGAATGCCCTTTTATGTTCACAGGCTTACTGGTGAGTCCTCTTATCTATGTGTGTGGGAAAATCTATAAAAGTGTACATTTGCATTTAGTTGCATTAAGGATGCATTGCGTGTGTGTGTAGATGTACACAGGCTGCAGAGCATGTGTCTGTGTATTTAGGAGCATTAAGGAGACCTCTTAGCTGACTAGTTAGTCCAGTATTGACTAACGTTAAAGAGGTAAATACTTTCACAAAACGTGTGTCAATTTTCTCCATTTTATTTAGCTCAGTTTCTAAAACAGGAAATAAGAAACTGTCAGTAAGAAGCAGTCTGATTTCAATTTTTAAAATGTAAATTTCTGAACTATGTGATTGCATTTTTATCTAGGTGAATAAAGTAGCATTGCAACTTTAACTGTTCTAATTTTGAATTGGAATTGACATAAAGGTGTTTGACAAAATAACGCTCAGATAATGGTAAACACCTGCCCAAAACTAAAGTGTGGTAAATATGCCAAGGGGCAATACCTTTAGTGTTTCCAAAAAAAGGATAAAAAAAGTCTTGCTTGCGTACTGTCAGTGTACATACTGTACCTCAATAAGAACTTGAAAGCCTTGCATTGGTTACCGGTTGCCAGAAGATCCATGTTCAAGCTGCTTTGTATCACCCACAAAGCAATACATGGAACGGGACCGCTCGTCATCAGGACTAAAATCACCAAACGCATTCAACAAAGGAACCTCCATTCTAGAGTGACACCTTGCCTCACAATCCCAACATACAAGAAAAAAACCATTCGTGGCACATACTTCTCTGTTCAAGCAGCCAAACTATGGAACTCTTTATCCCCCAACATAAGAACTACGGATAACCACCTTAACTTCAGAATACGACTCAAGAATTAGCTCTTCCCCACATCACCCCCATGTGCAAACAGAAATATACAGTATATACCTGTGTATATAAGCATTTATTTGCCATAGAGAGATATACCTTTATATGAGTATTGCTTTGAATAAACGTGTATAATAATTATGTTTTAAAAAATATAGATGTTCATTTGTTCTGCTTAACAAATGTACTTATTACTGATACATGTATTCTATTTTTTAACATGTATATAAGTTACTGCATAAATAAGTAAATATTTTATCATAACTATTTATCTTCAATTGCTTCACCATTGAATTATAACCCCCCAAAAAAACAAATACATTAATTTAAACTACAACAACACTGGGAAGCCGGAATTTATTAAGTGCATCTTTATTCCACATATACTACTTTCCTTATGCATATACAAACCTTCATGTACTTAAAGTATCTATATATTTATTACTTTTTTTCAAATTCAGCATATCCAATGCACTACCCTGTTTCTCACCCTATACCTCTCTCAATAAATCCTCTACCTCCACTCTCTGGCTCATCTTAAACCTCATTCTACTACTCTTTCCAATGCACTACCCTATCTGTCATCCTATACCTCTATCAATATATCCTCTACCCCAACTCTCTCATTCATCCCAAATCCCATAACACAACTATGATCCCCCAAATAACCCTCCTTGCATCATCTCATACCTCTTTTACTACTCAGATCTCCCAAACACGCCTTTCTAAACCCTCGCCTCTGGCTCTTCCCCTCCACCTCCCTTATACTCATCCCAAGTCTCCTCCTACTGCTATGAGCGCCCTAAAAAAATATTATAATAATTATAAATCCTTCCCTTTTCTATCCCTCCACTATCCTTTTCAATCCAAATAACAGACTAACATGTTCATCACTCAAATTAATTTCAAATTTCCCTATACTAATTCACCATTAATCCTTTATGGTATACAGAGTAGTGTAATACTTGCTGAAAAAGTGCTTCAGCACCTCATCAGAGGTTGTATTTGCTATATAAATGCAAACTTTTTCCCTCTTCTATCCCTCCACTATCCTTCTCAATCCAAATAACTAACATATCCACCACTAAAATTTCTTTCATATTTCACTATACTAATTCACCACAAACTCTTTATGGGTTCCGGAATAAAGTGTTACTTGCCAAAAAAGTGCTTCAACACCTAATCAGCACCTAATCAGGCGTAGCAAGCACTATGTAAATTCAAACCTTTCTCCCACTTTCCCTCCACTATCCTTCTCAATCCAAATAACTGACGTATCCACAACTCAAATTACGTTCATATTTTCACTATACTAATTCACTAATAATCCTGTATGGGTTCCGCAGTAAATTGCTACTCACCGGAAAAGCGCTTTGACACACTGTCAGGAATAGTAAGCACTATATAAATGCAATTACAATACAATACAATAATAACAAGTTAAACCTTTAAGTCAAATGGGGACAACAAGAAAAACCGACAAAAGCATAGGAGACCCGACTTGGAGCCCTAGACCAAACGCTCAAGTCAAGAATGTCTTTATTTGAGGGAGTCACACCCCAAACACCCCCTTTGAAGGTACGCACTCGAGCTTGCAATTATTTTTCATTTAAGCTGTGCTTATTTTAATAGTAGTTACCTGAAAGTGAAATACTGAAAAAAGTTTCAGAATATTTCGTTTTTAGCTACGCCGTCGACTCCTCCCCATGCTAACTAACCCCGCCCCATTGCATGAAGCATCACAGTTCCCATACTTTTTGGTCGAGCCTGGGGAGTACATGCGCTGCACTGCGCTTTGCGAGGCATGCAGTATTCAGGTAGGGACTTGAAGCTGTGCCTACCCTCCGTACATATTTTTCCTTGGCTTGTGTCATTGTCCACTGTAAACTGTGGTTGTTCATTAGTCAATAGGCTTAGTAGTCCCTCCTTAGTACTGCATTGTCTCATTTTGTAACCTCCCATGGCGACACCCCCTTTTATGTGTTTTGTTACTTGGTAGGGTTTAATTGCAGCCTCTGAGCACTATTTTCTCAAATAGCTCTATCCTGCCTGACTTGCTCTTTCCTAATGCTTAAAAAAAAAAAAAATTATAGCTCGGACGCCAAACACATTTGCAATGCAATAGGACTCACATTTGAGAGAGTTTAAGCTATTGACATTGTAAATGACAATGGGCCAGATGTAGGAGCCCTAACACCGGTCGTAACGGCCGAATTCGGCCGTTACCGACCGGTATTTGGGTTTTGCAATGTAGGGGGCTTAAAATTACAGAATCGGTATATTTACCGATTCGGTAAAATTACCGATTCGGTAAATTACCGAATTGGAAAATATACCGATTCTGTAATTCTAGATGCAGCTAGCACTTCAGAGAGTGCCACAGGCCCTTAAGAGTCGGTATTTTACCACACAATCCTATTGTGTGGCAAAATACCGAATTCAGGTGTGCATGCCATGTGACTATGTGCCACATGGCGCACATGCCTGTATTTGGGGCGCTAGAGGGTGTCAAAGTGACACCCCCTGCACCCCTGCTGGAATCGGTATTTAAATACCGATTCGGTATTGGCCATTGATTCCTATGGGCTTCAATGCCCATAGGAATCAATGGGCATTACCGAATCGGTATTTACAGAATCGGTAAATACCGAATCTTAACGATTCAGTATTTACCGATTCAGAAATACCTACACCCCCCCCCCCCCCTCTATTTTACCACTTCTTAAATACCGAATCGGTAAAATTCGGTATTTAAGAAGTGGTAAAATAGAATTACCTACATCTAGCTTTATGTTTTTTATTTATCTGTTTAAAAAACAACACATAAATAAAAGGCATGTCATTTACAATGTCAATAGCTCAAACTCTTGTAAATGCAAGACGTATTGCATTTGCATTACAAATGCTTGTTCATCAATGCACTTCAACCACTGCTTGCGCCTCTAGTTTCCTGCTCTTGAGACTTTCCCTTTCCGTGACCTTCTGTGCTTGCTCTCCCATTTGCCGGCAGCATGAGGGAAAGCTGTGAAAAGCTGTGAAAAGCAGCTGACTGTGGAAACGTTTCCGGGGCCGACTCTTGGGCCGCAGAGCCGCGCTCAGACGGCAGATGGTGGACACACACACATTCGCGCCCCTTGTAGTCAAGTGTGGGAAAGCAGCAGTGACAGGGCGCGGGGAGGCGACGGGCGCTTACACTGGGAATGAAGGGGTGCTGGGGTCCCGGGGCAGCGTGACGGGTGACACCAATACACTGATATAGTACAACAAATGTGACATAGTCAAGATAAGGATATAGGACGTATTTATCACCTAAGAGAGTGTCTGCTAAGCAGTATTAAGTGACGTTAAAAGATGTTATAATATATTTGTTATTCGTTCATTTCCCCATTTGCACCGAGGTCCTTACAGGCTTTCAAAATGTTTTATCAGT
This sequence comes from Lissotriton helveticus, assembly GCF_964261635.1. NCBI lineage: Eukaryota > Metazoa > Chordata > Amphibia > Caudata > Salamandridae > Lissotriton > Lissotriton helveticus. The sequence goes on from NC_136068.1 coordinate 1,208,613,473, forward strand.
GAGCGCTGCTGAAGCGCAAGAAGCAACCATAGAAATTCACGATATGAGGAGACGGCCTCTGTCGACTTTGGTTTCACTGCTGCAAGTAGATTCAATGCGTCTCACAGAAACATTTTATTTGTATTTGTTTGGAACAAATCCATAAATACAGAAACCCTCTCTACGTCACTGTGCGGACGAACGAGGCGAAGAGAACAGTGCGGTGTAGATGGGCCAAAAGAGTGCTGAAAGGTTTGTTGCCACGTCCATATGCAAAATATCGCGACCGGAATATCGACTGCCAGAAAATCAAGAAGGTGAGTATCCATGGATCAGTATGGGTTTACATTACTCAACGTGACATATGTGTATTTTCAAAATACCTAGAGGTGGAGTTAAGACTGTTCAATTTATACATACGAATATATACCTACCATCACGATATGCTGGATGTCGATATTTGCACTACAATATTCTTGCAGGTCGATATTTTTATAATCGACATTCTGACATAGGCACACATGAAACACTATTACCGATAATCAAGTTGAATTTACTTTAGGACTCCTAATAGGGCCGGGAGTAAGAATGGGGGATGGGCTCAGTAATGAGTGCCAGCTGTGCAGACCCTCGGACTCGGGGGTGGGCAGTGAGGGCAGGCCTCAGTGCAGGAGGGACATGTGCGGCCTGAAGGCTGCGGCTTCCAGGTGCAACAAGCATTCCATTCCAGCAGTCCAAAGCACGCAAGCGCAGAGGGTGCGGCTGGATGGGGATGAAGATGAGGGTAAGCAGTGCTCCTAGAGAGATGGAACTGGTGAGGTGCCAAGAGGGGTATCTAGGTGAGGTGCCCTGCCTTGAGAAGAACTGTGGAGCTGAACCGATGAATAAGGGCAGCGGAATGAAGTGCCCCTGAAGACACAGAAGAGGTGAAGATGACAAAGGTAGGAAAGTGAGGTGTCATAACTTCAAAATACTTGGGTACTTACTCTGGCTGAAAACTGGGAGAACGGGGGATTCTTCTGGGAAGGTTGATGTGTGTAGGTGGAAAACTAGCTAATTCTGTCCAGTGGGATAAGGAGTACCACGAGAGTCTGTCAAAGAGGCCATCGCAGAAGTCAAGTACACCAACAACCTGTTTGTAACTGGAGGTTTGGCAGTATGAAACAGAGGCGTGGGCAATCAATCCCGGTTTTCTTTAGCTGGAACACAGAGTAATATCAGTGGAGGTTATAAAAGATGCCAGGCATGCTAACCCGTGGTTCCTAGTTGAGATAAAGTATATTGGTATGTCCTGGTAGGTGAAAGAGGAAGAGATAGATTACTGTTTATTGATAAAAGCTAAATTATATCTACCAGAGATGCGTTACGGATTTTAAAAAGGAAATAAAATATACATACACCAGATTGAGTCACAATATTTGAAGATGATATATACACTTAAGGGCCGATTAGGATGGAGGATTTTCCGCCTCCTCCGGGCCGGCGGAAGCCACCTCCGGCCCGGAGGAGGCGGAAAATCCTCTGCGGAGTCACCAAAGACCCACCGCCGCATTACGATGGCTGGTGGGTCTTGGTTTCTGTCCGCTGCTTTTCCGCCGCGGTCGGATTACAACCGCGGCGGAAAAGCTCTCATTTGGCTGGCAGTGTCTATCAGACACCGCCAGCCAAATTAGGATGCATTTGTAAACATGCTTTTCCGCGGCGGTTTTTCCACCGTGGAAAAGCATGTGTACTTTTGATTTTGGGGGCCCGTTGCGGGCCCCCAGGGTGTAGGCGGGTGGGGGGTGCTCATGGGGGGTACCTATGGTACCCCCCAGTATTTACATGCACAAAGCGGCAGGCACCGTGCGGTGCCTGCCGCTTTGTGCATGTAAATGTTAGACATGCACTTTTAACATTGCGGCGGGTGCTGCTTGAAGCAGCACCCGCCGCAATGTTAAATATCCAGGATGTGACCGCCAGGGTGGTGGTCACATCCTAATTTGCACGGAGGGACCGCCGCAGCCCATGCGGATGGTCCCTCCACCTCTGGGATGGCGGACGGACGCAAGTCCGTCCGCCATCCTAATCGGCCCCATAGTGTGGATAATGCACATTAATATAGTAGACAACAGGACGGTAGTTTGAGAATACGTACAGTACTAATACTACAAGTAGGTATCACTTTGTCAGAGCTGAAGTAGTTCTGTGGGAGTAGGGACTTGATCCACCCTCATTAATTTCAGTAAGAAGGAAGTGTTTTCTTAGGGTCATTTTAAGGTGACTGAAATAGAGATGGTAGTAGAGATGAAGGAATCTAGATAGCAAATAATTTTCATTCTCATGGCAAAGGGTCATCCAATGCCTCGCCAACAAGAGACAATCCGAGAATCTGATTTAGATATGATGGGGCAGAGGGATGGGAAGGAGAAGAAGAGATGAGTGTCTTTAGCATAATTGCCAAACAGGAGATATTGTTGCAGAGGAAGGTGGTTTAGAGGAAGGAAAGAAGAAGGCCAAAGATGGATAATTTGTTGACATCCATTGGTTTTGGCAGTAAAGAGTGCAAGGAACACCAGAAGGCAGAAAAAGAGAGATCAGAGAAAGAAGAAGGATCACCTCTCCATTGGGCTGGTGATGCCTCAGGCAGTGAGACTGGCTAGCACCGTGGGATGGTGCATCGAAGCACTAGGTTAATGAGTATGTATGCACAAACCTAGCAACAATGTAGCGGAGTGTTATATGTTAGAGTATTTTATATCATAGTGATATTACACTGGATCCAACATTAAAGTCTGGTCCTAGGATACAAAAACACCTTAAAACAGTCTTACAATTCCTAAAACACGAGGGATTGCATCAATTGTTATTAAATAAAAAGAGCATGGCTAGGATGTTGGGGAAAGGTGCCTGCCTTGCCAGTAACATGAAATATTATGACAAATGGGTACCCCTATATTCCTCAGAATCTGGGAATCCAATGTAGTTATAGACACAAAGCAATTCTGTGAGATTTCCATGGTGAATTCTACAAATAGAAGAAGAGTCCAAGATATGTACTCTTCGAGTCTAATTAATTGAATGAAACTATACACTAAAGAGGTCTTTTAAAATAAATATTGTATTACTTGAATTGTCAGCAAAACATAGGTGCTCCACAATAAAAAGTTCAGTGCAGCAGCGTAGTGATCGGAGTGCAAGTCCACTAATAAAAAAGTGAACATAAGGATATATCGCCTAGTAAAAACTCAGTGGTATACAGAGCAAACTAACTCTCTTTCACATAGCTTTGCCATATTACATACAACACATCTAGGCAAAAAAACAGTCATGCATCAATGTTTCAACCCTTCGAATATCATTTGGTTAGAAATAGAGTCTTCATCAGGAATAGGACAGATAGGTACACCACATGGAAGGGGACCAAAACGCAAAAGCAAATGGAATTGCTGTATCATTGGGGCTAAGAAGCTGCCCAAACAGTTTGACCTCTGGGATCGATGTGGTTAAGACCGGCTTCCAAAACCAAATAATTGTCACTATCAGAATAAATTGACTCTTCGATAGTCATGCACCTGCTCGGTCAGGCATACGAGCAATCTTGGTTCGCTTTCGAAATGTGGTCTTACCACATAGTGAACAGGTGTCAACCATACCACAAAGACACATTTCAAGACCGGACCAAGTTTAATAGGAAAGTAAATCTCAAAAAACACTCAGAATGTCTGAATATGGATAAATTCCAGGGGATCCTTACCTCCTGATAATCACAGACAATCTCAGGATTTAAGACTTCCAATTTTACAAGTGCATTTTGAATAATTGAATAATGGGACTGACTAGAGGTAGTAACTTGTCTAAGTAGTATAGAATCTGATGTAAACCCCCAGGGGATTGGTTCCAGTTTCATAACTGCCTTGAGGTAGGAAAGACCATAAAACCTACAGCACAACTTAGACACACCATATGATGATGAGTGGGATTTGTAGAGTTTACAGTTGCTCCTAAGAGTGTGCTGGCACTAGTCCATCAGCAAATTGATAAAAACTGGGTGAAAAGCCATTTTTAAACTTCTTTTTTAAAGTATCCTCAGAGCTCTGCTGTCGAAGATTCAGGGGAAGTTTATTCCACTCATAAGGACCAAGGAAGAAGGAAGAACTCCCTCTGGTCGTAACCCGAGAGACTGAGGGACGATTGCTAAGGCCCTGTTAGAGGACCGGAAGTTCCTTTTAGGCAATAGAAATGGATTCTACTGGACAAGTAGCTTGGGCCAATCTGAAGTACAGCAGGAAAAGTCAGCACCAGGGGCTTGCATAAAATGGGAGCCAGTGCACAGTATGGAGGTACTTGGAGACCCTGGTTCTCTGAGGAAGATTCCATGAGAGACATCTCACAGCATTCTGGAACCCCCGAAGTCTGTGGATGACAAGTCCGGCAGTCCAAGATACATAGGTGTAGTCCAAGCGAGAAGTAATAAGATCCTAAATAGCAGTTTTCCTGGTTGGGAAGGACAAAAAGAACAGGAACATTTTCAGTGCTTGAAGGAGTCCGAAACATGTTCAAACCACAGATCTGATCTGCAGTTGGAAAGTTAACTGATTATCAAACAACTCCTAATTTCTTAACAGCCTTTGTTTTCAAAACCGGAGGAAGGGCTCCATTCAGCCAGCATGCCGGCCAATTGATAGGAGCTGGAGTACCAAACAAGAGTATTTCTGTCTTGTCAGTGTTACACATTAGCTGTTTCTGATGCATCCAGGCAAACACAGCAGCCAGGCAAGGGCTAGTTGAATCGGGAGCAATATCCTCACTTTCCTCAAAAGGAAAGAGAATCTGATTATCATCTGCATATGATGTAATTTTAAAACTCCAAATTACTCGACCAGAAATGCATGGGGAGTAAGGTAGATATTGAACAAAGTGGTGCTAAGGGCGGAGCCCTGGGGATCCCAACTGTTAATGCCTTATTGCCAGAAGCAAAAAGAGGTGTCCAAACCTCTATTTCCTAGCAAAGATACCAACCAATTAAGTGCCGACCCCTTTATTCCAATCATCCGGAGGCGACCCAATAGAGAAGAATGAGGTACCGTATCAAAGGTTGCGCACAGCCTTCCCACCTGTATCCAAAGTGCATTTGATTTGCTCAGCTACCTCAAGTGGGGCCATTTCAGGACTCAAACTCCGCCTGAAGCCTGACTGACTCTGGTGCAAGAGGTCATTTGTTTCGAGGAAGCACATGGAGACCATCCAAACATACACCAAGTTCTCCGGCAGGATTGGACGGCAGGTCTCAAGGCCTACATTGGCCCCCTAGACCTAATCTGCCGGGAAAACCCTACGCTCATTCTTCAACCCATTTACTTACTGGGCCAGGGCACCTCTCATTGCAGACCATTTTCTGTGGGCAAGTCCAAAACTCTTAGGGTCTGATTACAAGTTTAAGTGTTATTTAACCTGATACCATGGGGTACGTTATTTACCAAGTGCGATAAAGAACACCTATTATGAGTTTGTGGGGAATGAAATGCAGATTTTGGTGTTTAGTGCTCCATCATCAACATGATATGGTAAATACCACATGCTTTCCCCCCGTACATTTCAGCGGGTTTAATATGCCGAAATTGAACAAAGGTTGAGGTATTTAACCCATTTGATAATAAGTGGATGTGTTAAATACCTTAAAACTCGTAATTCCGACCCATGCATAAACAAAGATTTACGCATTGGTAGGAATTAACCAGCCAACTCTTAAACAGGCCCTAAGAGGCTATGTAATTGGTGAGCGTGTGCTGTAGAAAAGCTGCATTATATTACATTGCAGTACCTCTGTGCTGTACTATAAGGCGCTGGAGAGGATTGCTGTCCCCTTCGCCTGTCAGCATGAGAAGGACAGCCGTCATACTGTGAGTGATGCTGCACCCTGATAAGTGCTTCTTTCTTATAATTCAATCAACAGGCTCTCCTAAACTAGAAATAGGGTGGTGGCAGAGGATCTGGTTTATAATGCCATATGAATTTGTAGATCAGGGGACCAAATCCATAAATTCAGAAGCCAAGTAAAACCTGTGGCAAATTGCAAGTGCAAATGGCTTTCCATTCTGGTTTGCGCCCCCTTTGATCAAGTTAAATCATACGCAGATTGACCGCTGTTGCTCGTGCAGGCGGTGCGGCTAAGAACCCGGGTTCTATTCATTGCTATGTTTTGTAACGTTTGTCTAAACACTCAATGCACGCTGAAATGGCCTAATTCATTGAGCCTTTTAAGTTTTTATTAGAAGATTTCTCACAAATAAGAAGTAGGTCAATGAATGCATTTCATCATTTTAGAGCACGGATACTCACAAACATCTTCCCGGGGGCTGAAAGTTTGGTCTTTGGTGTAGCTGAGGGCCACACTAATGCCAGCAGGATGCCAGCAGGGGGCTGGGGGAGGTGTAAAGTGGGTAGAGTAGAAGCAAAGAAAGTTCATGTAGTGGCTGAACTGAATTGCACAATGTGGAACTGGAAAACCTGGGGTGCAGTACATCCTAGTTACTTCCTTGCTTTAATTGAAAGGAGCCTTTAAAAAAATCCATTCTGTTTATTTAACATTTTTGTAATGTTAGTGCTTATTCCAGTAAACAGCAGCCCAGTGCTGCTGTTGCCCAGGGGGCCATATGTAAAGGTCAGGAGAGCCACATGCGCCCCCCCTTACCTCCCCGGCCGTACTTTGAGTATCACTGTTTTACAGAATGTCGTTTTCATTCATACTTCATTGAATTTCTTTATTTGTATAGTTAATAAAAACCATTACAAAAGTTAAAATGCCGTAGTATTAAGAAAAAGGAATATTAAAACTAAATTGAAGATACATACAGTTGGAACTTAAAATCAAGAAAAAATGTCCTTTAAAGTTCGAGAGACACTCACGAATGGAATAGTTACACAAGTATTGTGTAATTCAAGATATGGTTTGGATCTTTGCCAAAGTTCCTCTCTTTTCCTCAAAGTTCGTGATAAATTTAAATGCTCTACAGGTGAACTGAGGGTCCGCGGAGCACAGGACTTGGATAATAGCGGAACGACAGGTGTGAATGCCATTTTGTTTGAACTTTGCTTTTAGCCTGTTCTTGCGTTCCTGGTCCAGTGCGGGACAAATGCAGATTAGGTGAATGAGATCTTGTTTTGCTGCACCACATAAGTCGCACTCCTTGATGTCTGGAGTCCTCCATTTAGGTTGATCGGCATTGGTCGGCAGGTTCCCCAACCTTAGGCAAAGGTATTTGTGTTTAATATGTGATGAGAATGAGAGTTCCAGGTAGGCTGCCGGCGTGGACTTTTTATATGATTGTAAGATCATCCAGGCATGTGAGAGATGACTCAGGGCTAATTTGTCATTGAGCAACAAGTGCCTGTTGGCTGCCTTCTTTACTGCCTGTTTGAACGTTGGTACTGGAAGCTTGGTTTCCCAGAGCGCTACTAATTCAGTGGTTTCAAGGGATTGTTGTAGGTATTTGGCATACTGGTAGTTCGGGCTGTTATGAATTGCTTCCCACATTGCACGATTGACCTCATTATCTTGGTTCATCCAAATGCCATACCAGAATTTAACAGTCTCATATTTTTTCAGCAAAACTTGAGACTGAAGGCCGAATTCGAGTCGCACTTGCGCGGGTGATGCGTTGTGTGGTAGGCCAAATACGCGCTTGTAGACTTTAGTTTGAATTTTGTCTATTAGCTGTGCGCTCTTTCCGTGATGTAGCACGCTTCCATACGCTATAGTTGGAAGTAGTTTAGCTTTCATTGCATTAATAGCGGATTGAATAAAGGACCTTTGAGTTTGATGGCTAAGGTATTAAAGGCGTGCAACAGGGCGATGCCCTTCTTTTCAATGGCATTGAGATGCAGGGAGAAATTGAGGCGCTTGTCCAGTGGGATCCCCAAATACTTGTAACTTTTCACTACTTCCAATTTGTTGTTATCTATTTCCAGGATTGGTGGTGCTTTACAGCGTCGTGTTATTACCATAATCTTCGTTTTCTTGTTGTTTATTTCTAGCAGGTTCTGTTTAGTGTATCCACTCAATTCATGTAGGAGACGCTGTAGGCCTATTTTCGTCTGGCTAAGTAGGACCACATCATGGCATAGGATAAGTGTGTTAAACGTAGGTTTCCTAGCTGCGGTGGGTGAGCATTGATCCTGTCTAGCCTGGATGTCATGTCAGCCATAAATAAGTTGAAAAGATGTGGGGCCAGAACGCAGCCTTGTTTGAGACCATCATAAGTGCTGATCTTCCGGGTTAGCCGTCTTCCGTTGTCGATCTTTACCTGCATCCAGGTGTTGGTGTACAGGTCCATTATTGGGGTCCTGTACACCAACACCTGGGAACACATAGATTATAAAAAGAACAGAATAGCACGTGTATTGGAACGCACTTAATTATAAAAAGCACGAACATTGCGTATAGTAAGCAGCAGAATGGCATCAAAACGACACTAGTAATTGAACCCACAGCCAAACTAAACGAAAGCATCACCCAGAGGCCTTTTCACTCATCTCTATATTGCCCTTCTGGGAGTAAACAACATGAACCATTTGAACACTGCTCCAACTGAGAACACGTTCAGTGGTAGAGGAGGGGTCTGCTTTGCTGGGTATAGTTGAAAACCGAATACATCAAGAAGGGAACTTGGAGACCCAGGAGGCAAATATAGTGAGACCCTCGGAGGGTGATTTGTTGCTGTTAATAAGACCCAATTAATATTAATAATAGTGAAACAGGCAATTAAAGAAGCCGCAACACGTGTGTAATATTGATGAATGCAGGCTGCTGCTGTACATGAACAGTAAAGATACTAAGCTGGTGGAAAACTAACCACCGTCTGTGCACGGATGTTTCATTGCTTTTATTTATTGTTTTTCCACGGCATGTCAGAGTCAGAGCGCTTGTTGTGGGGAGGGCAGAAGGTAAAGAAACAGGAAATGGAAATGAAAGAGAGTGAGAGGCAGGAAGGAAGAGGGGGCCATGACATAGTACAGCTTTCAAATTCACTCTTGCCGGGCACAAGAGCCGCAGGAGGAAACTATTACTAAGTAGGCCTCTCTCTGCCTGTCTGTCGTCTCTCTCTATCCGCCTCACCGCTCAGAAAAATGTACAATTAAAAGAGATAAACTTCAAGTGGACCAGAGATTACTTTATGTACCGTAGCTATATCTTTTAGGGTGTGCTTTGAAATTGCTCAATGTGCTTGGACATGGACAGTAACATCTGGATGTGACACCACGGACATCTGACACATGGACTTCCGCCCCGTGTGCACTCTGTAGCTGCAGCTGGCCATCTTGTAGAGCCTTCCAAAACACGATCCTTGGTTCTACACTCATAATGTCTGCTTCCCATGCTGGAGCTGCAATCCTGCTCACAACTAAAACGCTGCATTTATTCCATGGCTAGGTTATCATGGTATACAATTCTCTTACTGTCTCCCTCTGACATCATCATAGTCTGTTGCCCTGGTTTGAACCTGCATCCTTGCTCCCCACGGCCCAGGATGGGGAACCCCACGACTGCTTGTAAGTTACTGCCCACCCCACTAAGGCCCACATTGAGCTCAATGACGAACCAAGAACCAGTTGTGATCTGTGTGCGTATCATGTTGGTGGCTCATGTCTTCTGAATGTTTCTGAATTGAATGCTTTTACCTGCACTTGTGTACTCTCACCCCAAAAGATTGTTACCATATTTACTACCTCAAAGCATGCTTTCGAGGTGGCTCATGAAATTGGGCTTCTCTGGGTGCAACAGGGATCCCTCACCTCGTGGTAACACCTACTATGAACGGTAACTATGTTAAGGGCTTACTTGATGAGCTGAGGTTGCCTCCAAAAATCAATGTTTTTAGATGTACTGCCCATCACTCTTCTCCGGATCAAGTGTCTAGGGGCAATAGTTTAAGTGACCAGAATGCCGTGAAAGCTGCTAGGCTCCTGGAATTCTGATATCACTCTGCATGCCTCTCAAACTACTGAATCTCTTGTACCAACTCTAAAAGATTTGCAGAATTGGGCACCCGAGGCTGAGAAACAGGCATGGATGAAACAATATTGTAAAAAAGACCCCAATGAAATGTGGTGGAACAGCAGCTGGAGGGTGGTTGACGCAAAATGACTACTCCCACTCCAACCTGAGCAGCAATTTGTTCCCAAAGTAAGTATAACTTGCGCTCCTGCTATGCTCAGTGTTATTATCAATGGCGTAATTTCAAATATTCCTGCAATGTTATCAATGATGGGATAGAGCATGTTATGAGTAATGTAATATAGGAGGTAAATAGCAGTGCATGGCGAGGACGGGAATTTTAGTTACTTTAGGGTACAAGTTGTAGGTACTTGAGAGAACTATAGCTGGTGAACCTCAGTAGTTTTGTGTGAAACATTATGTCCTAACTGACATTTTCACATAACTACAACGTCCCTCTAAAGTTTGTGTTTTTTTTTAATTTCTAAGGTTTGTCTAAAGTTAGATAGTATTACAATTCCTAACTATAATATCACTTTAACCTTTGTTTTTTTCAGTGAATTTCTTTGTTTTTAAATGTAAAGTAAGATGTCCATTGCCATACAGGTCATGGGTTGGGTGCAGGGCCTGGCCATAGGCCAGACCCTGCTGCACTCAAAGCCCCGCAGGCATCCAACGTCCCACCGCTCACAGCCTTCATGCCCCCTCCCCCATATGTGCAAACGACAGCTTTCTTCCCAAACAAGATGTTGTCATGTTTGAAAGAATTCAAAACGTTGCAGCTTGAGCAGTGATGAGACTCAAACAGTATGTTCATATTACTCCTGCTCTATGTGAGTTTTGCTGGTTTACTGAAGAGTGGAGTTACGCATACTGACTTTGCTCCACAGTTATATCTATTTAGGAGGTCTGGCTTTCTGAGATGTCTATATTTAAAAAGTGTGCTCCCTGCTTGTCCTCCTTCTCTTTGGCTTTGAGTTGGACAACAAATTAAGGCTCTTCTCCTTTATCTTTGTCACTCAATATATGCTTTTAAACTATGAATACATTTGTATGTTTTTAGATTTTTTTTATCTTTTTCGTTTACATCCCTCTAGTCCACTGGAAATTAACTGTTTATGAGTGAGTTGTGTATGAATGGAGTGACGAGTAAATGTCAATCCAAAGGGGTTTCTTTCATGACCTTGCTGTTTTATCTTTGCCCTTAGCCTGACTGCTCCTGTGCCTAATTACCTAGGGTTTTGTCCTCTTGATAAGCAGACTTTGACTTTAACTTTGACACTACGCCTAAATGTAGTACCTGGGAAAATCTGCCTATGCCTGAGTGCTTTATGTGGTACCAAGCACAGTCTAAGGGTGTACGTTGTCACAGATCCTGAATTTACGAAACAGGATCTGAAATTTATGTCCACAAATAGTCACTTTCTGCATCTCAATGTAACTTAAATGTAAAAAAATTAGATTTAAGTCAGCTTAGGAGTGGCTGAATTTATGCTGCAGAACTGCACCATTAGGTTACAGCCTTAATGTGAATACTGCAACGTGGGGCCAAGTGCCTTTAACCAGACGATACCAGGCACTAGGTCTCCAATCAGAAGGCAGGCAGGACAGAACGAGATAAGATATACTAAACAGAGGAAATTAAACGAAAAATCGTTTTGAAACACACTGTGCTGCAAGTGAATGCTTATTTAGAGCCTCATGCACAATGTTTTTCAACAAACTGTGGGCCAGATGTAGCAAGCCAAATTGCGATCGCAAACGCTGGAATTCTGCGAATTTCGTCGTTTGCGATCGCAATTCAGCTGTGAGCAATTTAGAAAGGCAAATACATACTTACAAAATAAGGAATCGCTAAAATTGTGATTCCTTATTTTGCGCAAACATTTTGAGAATCGTAATTTGCGATTCCCTAAATGCTATGCTAGTAGTAGGCATCGCAAATTGCGATATTGCCTAAAGGAATTGCAAATTACCACCAACTTCAAGTTGGTCGTAATTTGCTATTTCCTTTAAAACAGCACTTTTTTGCTTTTTTACAAGTGCCATGTGGCACACATTCCTGCCCTTAGGGCATGTATGTTCGCCACATGTGCACACATGCGCATTACAGGGGTCCCTTTGGAACCCTTGCACCCTTGGAATTGCGAACGCAATTTGCAAGTACCTATTGGGTACTCGCAAATTGCGTGCGCAATTCCCATTCAATCCTAAGGGCCTCTAGGCCCATAGGATTGAATGGGAAGGTATTCCTTGATTGCAAATTGCAATTTGCAATACGCAATTAAGGAATATTAAGGAATCACAACAATTATTGCGATTCTTACCTACATGGCATTTTGCAAGTACCTAATAGCGAATCTCTAAAAATCGCTATTAAGGACTCGCTAAACTGCTTTTACCTACATATGGCCTTGTGTCTTTTTCTTGACTTAGGTGTGACTTTGAACGAATGAAACAAGTATTTGTAAGCGCAACATTTACTATAAAGGCAGAAGAGTAGTGAGAAGAGAAAATCCAACTGCAGAAAGATAAGCAAGTGGAAACACAGGACCAGCAGTTACACTGTTCGTAATTCATATCAACAAAATATTCTTCTTTTTTCCCCCGAAAGAACAGAGATTCTAAAATTGTCCCTGGTGAGTACAGGAGATGGTTCCAACGTTCAGAGACCTGAATGGAGAAGACTTTCCCTCTAACACTGCAAGCCTATATTGGGGAACAAATGCTAAAACAAATTAGTACTGAACTGGACTTGGAGCATATCTAGTAATACACACTATGATTACAGGTGATCTTCTGTCCTGTATAACACTTGGTGGGTTAGGCATAATGTTACGAAAGAAATTCTTTTCTCAATTGGAAGCCATCACAAACTTTCTTCTGGCTTCTGTGGCATGACCAAGGGAGCACCGCAGGGCTCTTGCCTGAGCCCAACACTATTTAACATTTACGTCGCCCCCTTGGCCAATCTCCTGAGGACATACGGGTTCATTCCTGTATCATATGCCGACGATACACAGCTTCCCTTTCCATTCAGTAAACTTACAACTGCGGTCCAGTTGGCCTTCTCGAACGGAATGCGTGCTGTATCACAGTGGATGGCAAATAACTTCCTACAATGTAATGTGGGAAAAACAGAGGTGATGCTCTTTGGCGAGGCCCCCCTCCTGTGGACTCCTGAATGGTGGCCATCAGATCTGGGCCTCAACCCTGCTCCTAAGCATGTAGTTAAAAACCTGGGTATCCGGTTAGATCAAGCCCTTAGCCTAAAAGAGCATGTTACTCAGACAGCTGGCTCCTGCTTCCATGTAATAGGACTACTCCGTAGAGTCTTCCTGTTACTCCCGGATTCCACCTGTAAAACCCTGGTTCAGGCTCTAGTACTCAGCCGTTTGGACTACTGTAATGGACTGCTGATTTCAGTTAATGACACCTTACTCAGCAGACTACAAGTAGTCCAAAATACAGCGGCAAGGCTAGTGCTCAAAGCGGCATCTAGGTCGCCTTCACGCCCCCTGTTGACAAAGCTCCATTGGTTGCCCATTCGACAACAGATCAAGTTTAAAACTTGTTGCGTTATTCATAAGGCACTTCAGAACTTGGGACCCCCATACTTGGCGGAGAAATTTATACCCTATACACCATCACGTGCTCTCCACTCATGTAGTAAATATCTTCTTGAAGTACCAGTCATAAAGAGGGCAAGACTGGGAGGGAAGGCCCTTTCCTACCTTGGTCCGCGCCTCTGGAACGAGCTTCCTGTTTCTCTTAGACAGTGCCCAGAACATGAAAAATTCAGGAAATTGTTCTGTACCTATTAAGTACGTCAGGAGCCTCTACCTCCCCTCAGAGTCCACTTAGCACAGAGATACTCCTCCGGGAGTCGATTCTAGCGCTATACAAATGAATAAATAAATTAATTAATAAATGGTCAATCCTGCTGAAGCCAGAGACCAATGTAACTGCCATGTTCTAGCACTAACTGTTGTATAGTCAAAGGTTTGGCAGAAATCCCCAAGTAACAGGTGTTGGTATATGCTACTCTCGAGGTGACACGTGTAGCCACCCTGGTGAACCAATGTTGTTGGGGGATTACTCCGAGACTATTCCTCAAAGGTTTAAGCAGTGGCGTAACTAGACCATGTGCCACCCATGGCGGTCCATGCATTTACGCAGCATGTAAGAGCGGGGTGGAGTGCTGGCGATTCCCGCGACCAATGGCCTCAGATGCAGGTAAGAGAAGGGATGGCGATTCCTAGGGCAGCTGCAAATAAGAGCGAGGGAGGCCGCTGCCCCCAAAACTCGTGCCCTTGGGGTGGACCCTCCTCCCCCACCTCCTCCTTACTTTGCCACTGGATTTGAGTAGCAAAGAGCAAGCTGAAACCACTGCATCAATTTGGAGTTCCAGAGAAAGTTCTTTAGCAGACTAACGTGCAAGTTTTGAAATATAGTGACAGGGGTCGGAAGGGCTACCAGTTCACACAACTACAATCTGGCTTTCCAAGATGAGCCAGGGCTGAAAATCAATACCTCCATCTTGACTGCATTTAACTTGAGCAAATTGCTGATAATCCAAATCAAATGTGACAACTGACATGATGGAAGGGATTATTGAAGCTCCTCTACAGAAAAATCTAACCTAAAGAGCTAAAGAGAATGTGTGTGCCAGTGGCATATGACATGCAGGCTATCCCAAAGGAACAAATAACATTGATAAGGGGGGTAATACAAATACTGAACAAGATCGGGGACAAAGAGGAACTCTGTGGGACCTCACAGTTGAATGCCCTTACTTCCTACCTGAAAGGAGAATGGGGCAAGGATCGGTTGTGGCCTGCCAAAAAGGAAGAGAACCCGGCAAGCGATGTCCCTCTAATGCCGACCTCTGAGGAATAGTCGATCATGATGGAGAGGTCGACAGTGTCGAAGGCTACTGACTAAGATGAGTCCCACAGACCTACCTTCATCCAAATTTATTGTAATGTTATTCAAGACTAAGTCATGCAGATTGTTACTCTAGAGGCTTGTTTTAAAAGTTACTGAGTTAGGGGTTTCTACTGCATTTCCAGGAGTAGGATACACTCTCTTAGAAGAAAGCTTTGTGAATCATTCAGTGATCCAGTTGAGCCAGAGCGCCTACAGGAGGAGGGAGCAAGTTTAGATTGGGGCACCCATGGTCCACCCTCCTGGGTCTCATGATACTTGGGCTATCCTGGGACTAGTCGGGGATGGAACCAGGACTGGTGCCCTATTTTGGGATGGGTCTGTGATCACCTTCCATATGGGTGGTTTTGCCCATGTGAAGTTTGGTTGGAGCTGGCATGCAGAGAGTGGCTGTGGTGCTGGGGTTTCTGGTTCTTCCATGACTGTGATTTTTGTTAATGACAATTGTGTTTTATAAATGTTCAGGAATTTATTGCGTATTTTGAAATATTTTGTTGTATTTTATAATAAATATGGCCTGTGTGTTCACCGAAAGTGCACAAGTAGGTGTCATTGTCTTAGTTGAGGGTCAGGAGGTGTGGATCCGACTGAGCGACCTCTGGTCCTATGGCTTTCGCAAAAAATGTATGTAAGCCAAAGGCAGACAAGTAAGCCAATAAGAGCCAGTTCACCACAAGTTTATTGTTTCCAGCTGATGTGAATATAACCCATGGCTTCTCTGTACAGAATATCTCAAACAGGAGCCAGGCCACTCATTTATTTATCGGGTCTTTACGTACCACATTCAACTGGAGAAAGCCCTGGGATTCTGCTGTTCAATCTGGGATAAGTAGTATCAACCACGGTAAAGAAACAAAGTTCTAATTAAGTCCGGTAGATTTTGGCGTACGCAGGGCATATTTGTGCTCCTCTCTGGACACGCAGACTTTAAGGATACCTTAGCATTTAACAAGTACTACCAGGTTTAAAGGCAGTGCTAACAGATATGAGCCCAGGAGGCCTCCATATTTCAAATTCAAAGCAAGAATCTGCATCTCTTTATTCTATGAATTTTGGACAAATCCCAAATCTGCATCAATTTGTCTTAAAAACGGTGCCCCACCCCGTAGCCCTCATTCATTCTATCACTCGAAGCTGTCACTCAAGGAACTATCTTCACCATTCGACAGCAGCACAAAACCCAGCCCTAACCAGAATTTAGCACAAAGTTTGTCAACATTTTAAAACCAATGCAATTATCGACCCTCCACCATTTTGTTGAGCTCAAAATCTAATTACCGAGACCTTCTGTTTTTATGTGCAAATTCCCACACGTGAAGTACCGTGTTCTGATGCTAGGACGTGGTCTGTGAGGTGAATGAAAACCTCAGAACAAAGACGGGCTTATGGAAGGCTTTCCGAGGCTCGGCGGATGTTTTGTTTTCCCTGGAAAGTATGGCTAGCTGAAAAGTGCTGAGTGCCTGCAGAATCTCCCCATCACCCCCTTCTTTCAGCCCGGCGCTCCTAAATCTCTGCCCTTTTTGCTGCTAAATAGGTTCTTTCTCTTAAGCCGACCATCGCTTTCTCAGTCCCTCAAAGCTCTCTAAGACCCTTTCAGCCAAGGCTGAATGGAAACCTGAATCTGCAAAGCCCTAACTTTACACTTTCTAAAGGGGGCTGTAAAGAATACATCAGCCGGGATTGATTGTTATCTGTTTATATCTGTTTCCCACTGGGAAGTACAGATCCTTCTACTGTCCCAGCCCTCAGACGACCAGACCACCTTAAATTTCACAATGAAAGACTGATTTAGTTGAAAGCCAGAGCCTCCTTCTTAAAGAGATGAGTAAATCTGCTCCAGGAAGTTTACGAGTCCGACATGGAATGGGTATTGGTTTACTCGTTTCAACATGACCCAGTCACAACTTGCCAGGCGTAACCAAGGAAGCTTTTGTGAATTCCATTTTCAGATGAAAAAAATCAGCAGTGTCAGTGCAAATGCTAATTTTTTGAGTTTTTGTCTCCTTGGAGAAATATGTTCTCCAACACACACTGTTTTGGGGGTGTCCAATTCTCTTTCCAGGATTGGGATTAACATCTGCCTTTGCCAGGAATAAATCTCTAAATTTTACCAGGACGGGAAGTGGTCAAAACATAGTTTGCGGCTTCATGAACACCTGCAAAAGTGGTTGTGCTCAAACTTGCAAAAAATCCCTGCTCCAGAACACCCCACTCACAGGAGTAGATGTGCTCACATGGTACTCTCCTTATAAGTAGATCCATATATGAGTGAGAAACCAACTTTCCTAAATTCCAAAGCACGATTTGCATTTCTAAACTTTAGGCATTGTGCAAATAAGTAAATGCGAAGCCGCAAACCATGATTTCTTAAATTAGCTAGCCTCCCTGTAGTAAAAAGTGTGTGAATGTATGTTTATTAGTACACCTGCTCCAGACAACTTGTTTCATTAGGGCAATATTTTCACTGTTACATGGCAAACATATTACACGTGTAGCTACTTAAATGGGTGCAAAATCCATATTTCAGACCAGATGATTTCATACCCATCAGTTTTTTTTGTACAGAATCCTATGCAAGGACATAATTATGGATTTCAACCAGTGGAAGGAGTATCGCTGGGTCACATAGCTACAGCAATGCAGTGCTGCACCTACCCAACAACAAAACAGCAATGCCTCATAATGCTGCAACATACCCACATAAACCACAACACATTGTAACACAACATAACAACAAACCAGCACAACAGAATAAAACTACCACACATTAACACATCACAGAACTTCAAAATAGAAACACCACAACACAACAAAACAGCAGAGCACCACTATAATACAACATGGTACAACAACATAATTTATTTGCGTTAGTGTTTTTTTATTGGGTTGCGTTTCTGGGCTTTCCTGTGTTGGTGTAGTTGCGTATTGTTTTCTCTTACTGTATTGCACTGTGGTAATGTTGCTGTGTTGTGTTCTTGTGATAGTTTGTTATACAGCACCGTTGTGGTGCCATTGCTTTGTTGTTGCTGCCACTCTGCCAGCTAGATTATTATATCACTAGACTGCCTTAATCAGATTATTAGACCATAATAGACAGTAATCTATAATGTAAAACACACACACACACACACTAAAAAAGGATCAATCAAACAATGCTGCCAGTGCAGTAAATTGAATTTAAAGAGTATACAAAAAAGGAACAGTCACCAAATCTTCTGTAATCGTGCTTGAAAAATGAACATTAGATCAGGCAAACAGAGAGGATGCTGGCACAGTCTTTGCCAACACAAACAGGAGCATAAGACTCACCAAGATACAGACATTTTCTGACCTTTTAAAAAAATGGCCAGGAATCTGGGCTTGCGTAGGAATCTAGTGTTGAATGTGAGACCCCATTTAGGCACAGTGGATTTTCAACTCTCTTTTGCTTACAGCAGTTTAATCAAACATTTCCCTATTTGGACAAAAAACATCCTAACCATTTGTAGAGTCCTTAATATACTTCCAACCCTCCGATGCTACATTGGGTGCATCAACACAAAGGGCATATTGGATTGCTACAATTTGACTTCTGCTGACGTAAACCCAATGTAAGCTGAGACAGTCCTCAGACCTTGTGCCTGTAACTGTCCTCCTGGCCGCACTGTTTAACCCTTTGCGTGCTCATGACGGCTATACACCGTCATGAGCCATGGGCTGGTTGCTCATGACGGCATGGAGCCGTAATGCCGCTGCCGCTCCTCCCACGTGGCACTAATTCCCCGCCTGTGCGGGTGAATTAATGAGCGGGCATGGTCATGAACGAACCACGCCGTCATGAGCACACGCCGCCCGTGACTCATGACGGTGTGGAGCCGTCATGAGCACCGAAGCGTTGCGTTCACCCCCTAGCCACCGGTGCTGCAACGGAATTGACTGCGCAGGGAAGGGGTTAATGAAACAAACTGTATCTGTTTTGCCAAACGCCTCTTGGCTTCTGTTTTTTTCTAAGGAGTTCGAACCCCAGCGCAACAAGTTGAACACATTTTGTTTCATCTTTAGCTGTGCTTTGTTGAGAGTTCAGATTATTTTACTTACTGTAACTAGAAGCATATATTTTGCATTGATCTATTTAAGTATGGCTCCTATAGGCAATTCATTTTGTAGCCCTTGTCCTACAAATAATGAAAAACAAATAATCATACCCACTAGGGAAAGTTAAGATGGCAATCTGTCTACTCAATTAGCAATAAATACATGCTTCGCGTTACCACATTTTGATCCTTACACCTGACAATTATGAAAACACAAAGAAGCATGTTTTTCAAATACTCCCACGTAAAAACAAACACAAGATAACAGATGTGCTGCAAAAAGCAGAGACTGTAAATATGTAAAGGGGTTTATAATGAGCGTAGCGTGCATGTATAATATAAGGAGTAAATAAACTTTGCAAACAACGGGGTGCACAAATTAAAGGATCTGTATCCCCCTTGTTCCAAACACATCCAAAATGACAGCCATTTCTAAAAAGGCCACACACTCAGACACATCTGGGGGCACACATAGGCATAGCCCATTGAATAAAAAACATTAGTATCAATGACTCCAACCTAGGAGCCACTACAATGGGTAATGGGATAGACAGTGGCAGTGATGAACATCTGCTGCGGGTAGGAGTCTCCTCAACATATGCCTCTGACCGCTATACATACACATGTGAAACTCTGGGAAAAGGAGGAGCACTCATCACAAAAGAAGTGCAGACCAAGTGTGCAGCATCTTTGCCGCTACTCATGTGCCTACTGCTCCAGTCACTCTGGATTTACAATTATCTTTGTTTTCATGGCTCATCTGTTACAAAGCAGAATGAATCTAGCGTTTCTCGCATTTGGCAGCACTGATTAACAGCTAATCTACGGCATTTCCAGATTGACATTTCTTCATGGGGGATTCACTTTGTATTTAAGGCTTTTTTCCCATTTTAGGTTTATTTGTTTTTTGCAGTTTTATATAGTACAAACTCGACCCGAAGGTATTGGAGATCTGTACATGAGCAACAGTTACATTACACAAGGACACATTAATTAGGTCTGGGCTCTAGACGACATGCATGCGCTGTCACAAAAAGAGACCTGCTGTATATACTGTATGGTCTTCAACCCATCCACAGGCTTGTCATTTGCTGGCTCCCTTGTTGCTCCATTTTTCGTTCTCCCCATTTGTCAAGGGCATGCATACATCATGCCTCTTCCGCTGTTTAGCCCCAGACGAGAGCACTGCCCAACTACTTTTAATCATATGAAGCAGCCATTTTCATCCATTGTTTCGGGATTACTTTTTAATTTGTTTAAATGGCTTACCAGTCCTGCCACACGTTATGAGTGCTGGTGTTTTCATTAGTGACAAGCGCTGCTTATAAAAAAACATAAAATCCTGTGCCACCAAGAATCTGCTGCATTTTTATGGAAGTGCTCGATGATTGCTTACTATTGCTAGATTTTGTCTAAAGCTGCTGGATGAACGCAAGTCCAATTTACTCAGCCTCATTGTCAGGGGTATTCATGCTTTGCAGCTGGCACCTACATCTTCACCCCCTCTATTAGGGCCCCACTTCAATATAGTGTTTTGGAGGCACATTAAACTCTAATGCTTTGGACCAAAGTCACTGATTAAATTGTAAAATTTACAAAACAATCACAGTCACAAGAAAAATTGAATGCTGCCATTTGTGCACTCTCTTGTGACCAAACGGTAAAAAAACGAAGCCATTATCTGTACATATTCTGCAAATTGGTGCTTTCTTGTGGCAGGTATTGAATGCAGCTGCCTACTTTGGCCTTATTGCAACATATGTTGACTGGGGCGGCATGTCTCACATCGCACGTGGAAGCTTAGACTGGGGGTGAAGGGATGCACTGGTTCACACTGGCCCATGCCATGCACCCTTGGAAGTGTAATGAGGGAGCCGGGCTATCCCTTCTCCAGTGCCTCCCATCCAGCTTACAGGAATGCAGCAATCCACAAATCTGTCTGGGGGTTTCCTCTATCTCCTTATGTTTCACCATACAGCCCTGGGTCTCCCAAAATGAAACCCAGATTCAGCCATGTACTGTACCATTCACAGGCAAACATACACCCAGCACATGTATACAGTGTACATGAACTGCACTACATTCTTCACGCACTGTACCACTCACAGGCTCACATGTATATAAATATACTACACACACACTGCACAGCACTACATCCTTCTTGTATTGTACCACTCACAGGCACACATACACCCAGCACATGTATATAACATACACTCACTGCACAGTACTGCATTAGCCCTGTGTGCACCTTTCAGAAGCACACATACATCCAGTACATGTTCACCACACATACACTGTGCAGCACTACATACCAAACCGATGTAGGCGCTGGGTGAGTTAAGCACACAGCAGCAGAACATTAAATGAGTGAGCCTGCAAGCCTCACTCCAGTGAGGCAGGTAAAAAAGACCTGTTCACGCTTATAGATTACTACACGGTATGCTGCCACCCCCGCGCTGGTGCTGCTTAACTCTTGGTAAAGGTACTAACCTTTCACCACTATGAGGTGAGCCCTCCCCTCCCCTTCGCTTCCAGCTTCATCAGCGAGCCTCCGGGATGAGAAATACTTGTGGATGTTTCTCCTATAGAACTTACTTTCTTGTCCAGGGCCCTCACTGAGATTAGAAGTAATCTGTCAAGCTTCCAACCCCATCCTAGTCCGCGTTATTTCCCAAAGGCGTTTCCTTTAACATCCTTTTTATACTTGTAATCTTGTTTTCACAATGGCCATTTAAAAATAATATAGCTGGAGCCCTCCAGAGTTGGTAAGTCATCAAAATATGTCGAAATATCTGTAACACATAAACCTTGTCCATACAATTCCCAAAATAAAATTATATAGAGATATAAAGAAAAGTGTCAAAAATCAATTACTTTTCTTCTGGGTGGAGGGTATTGTGGATGAACTTTTACAAACGTAAGCAAATTTTTGGTGTACACGCTCTGCACATTCCTTTATCTCTTGAAATGAAGGCATGAGTGGCAGTGAAATGACCACATCCACATGCAGGAGGCTGATATTAGATAGGAGCCTCATTCATCAATGGGTCCAGACCCAGTGACACTGAGTGTGCTCTTAAGAGACATTAAAGATGAGCTGCGAAGTTAAGTATGAGCACGTGCGGGCCATAAATAATCCGCCATTGAGGTGATGCGGTGGAATGACTGGACAGCACCAGGTTCTTTTTACAAGGCCAGAAGGGGTCTGCGGTGGCAAGCCGGGGTCCACGCGGCTGATAGTAAAATCACTCATTTAGAGCACGCAAATTCTAGGGATGGAAATAGTGCAGGAGGTGGTGCATGAAATGCCACAGAACAGGTGCAGGCTGGTCGCATATCACGACTGCTCGCTTGGCAGTGAGGTCACACATTTTGTCAAGGCAATGGACCTGACAAGATGAAAGTTGTGATCTACAAAAGGAGGTTGCGTCAACACTATCACATCACTTTAAGGGCAAAAAACAGCTGATTGACCACCAGTTCCATCCTGTTAATTTTTTTTAGATTTACACATAGTGTTCCTCTGTTTTAATGAGTGTGTTCTAGTGACCCCTTAACCAAAGGCATCAAATGGATACCCTCTGAAGTGCTCCCCAGCAGAGCCCTCGCCTGCTGCTGAAGAAATGGGATTGACCCCCCTGCCCCCCGGAATTGTTTTCAATGGGACATTTCCTCTAAGCCTCCACAGGGATTCCCTCCTCGAAGCTGTGATTGGTTGTTTTTGTGGGGACAGAATGGCTCTTCCATGAATTCTCCTGATCCTTCAGGAACAATTCAGTAGCTGCATGTAAAGGGGGATACTTTCTGTCACGCCCAGGGGAACGGGAGTCTGTACACGTGGAGAACTAGAGCCCTGAGCAACAGGGCAGTACACGTGTCAAGATGGCAGACATCAGCCGCGGCCCTTGGATGGAGTTCCGTGGGGCAGGCAGGCATGGTGTGGGAGGAACAGGGTGGGGGGTGGTAAACACCGGAATATGGATGATTGCAGGTAAGTAAACAATGAAATTTAAAAAAAACGAATTTCGTTGCGCGCCCTGCATCACAAAATCCAGCACCATGCCGCCCAATGTCCTTCTAAAAACTCAAAGTCCATTTTAAATGGGACACATGCACGCCCTATCACTTCTCTTCAAGTCTGGGTTGTAAAGACAAACTCATTGACTAGTGAGTGGTAGCCAGAATGATTTTTCCACCTTTTGGCAAATGCATTGATTAGCAGCAGAGAGCAACAGGGCCTATCTTGCTTTCAAATATGATGCAAATTGATTTACCCTTGAGCCTACTGATTTCCAATTAACATTGAAACAACTGTATCTTTCTTTTCCCTTCACGCCTTGATCGCTTTGCACCACTATCTATCACAAGTCACTTTTGTGTGCACGGCACCACTATTCTATTGGAGCATCAATTCTATGCAGATTTACTGCTTATATTGTTTCAAGTGGTGGATGTAATACACTGTTCAACCTTCGTGTTTTCCTTCAGTAGTTATTGGGATGAATGAAATTGAGTGCGGTTGGCACACTTGACACCAACCTAGAGCATTAGGTGTTAATCCTAAGATGTGAGTGTATAGGTATTTGTGAAACTAATCCATAGTAACTACTGTTATTGATATATAAATGGCCAATGTACATGTCTAAAGCTCACTACTATATACAAAAAAGTAAAGTTATTTTTTTAATGAGTGCGCAAGTTCCGGCATGCAAGCAGGTATCAGAGATCCATTCGTCTACCTTGGCACTGGAGCGCATTACATAAGCATCAGTGAGTTCATATTTAATGTTTTTAGGCTTGTGGCGATTAAGTGATCTGCCCAGAATTTCAGAATGATGCGCCAACACCGAGACTCCAACTTGGTTCACCAGATCCAAGCTTGGGTTGTAAAGCCACATCCTGAGTAGACGGAGGGTGGCATGCAAAAGCCACATGAAAGCTTGGTTCGTTACGGGCTGGAGGTTGCAACAGGACCTCAAGCTGAGCCCAAGCCAGGCTTCAGGCTCGAGCCTGGCTCCAGCCTCCAGCTGTTCGCCCACCTCTAAACCACACTCATCCTTCTTTTAGAAAAGACTATGAGCGTTTCCCCTTCAGTTTGTTCCCATTCACACTGGTTCCTCTCTTTGGAAATCACGTACAGGGATGAGGCTCAGCAAGCTGGCTGCTCTGGGAGACAGCTGGGGCCAGACCTCTGTAAAAGGCTCTACTATTCAAAGTCCTTTCAGGGCTAAAGAGCTCTGGTAAAGCTCCCTTCAGTGGTCCTCTACTGCTGTGAGAAGCGGTCAAAGACTGGGCTCAGATTTAACATTCTCTCATGCAACGCAGCAAGACAGCTTGCTGCGCTGTTTGAAAGGCAGAGGGCACAGCAAGATATGGCACATTCCTGCTCTCCCCCTGCGCTGGTGCACTCTGTGCTGCCTGGAGCAAACACAGGCCCCTTTGCACCACGAAGCAAGCGTGCCTGCATTACAGGTGGGAATGGATTTGTGAAGGAAAGGACACTCCCTGCACAAAACTATCCCTAGAGGCATTTTCCTCTTAGAAAGAGGAAACAACAAGGTGAAATAAAGATATTTCTCCTTGTTGTGCCTCTAATGGGAAGGTGTACAGTTCTGACTCATTCCTAGGCTAACTAGTGTTGGTAACTCTCTGAATGCTTCAGAATACATGGGTGGGTGAGTGGGAACACCCACACTCCATCCATGTAACGCCCCAACACACAGAGTAACGCAAGACAGCGACTTGCACTGCCTTTTGTTACTCCAGATCAGGGGTCTCCAACCTTTTCTGCAGTGAGTGCTAATTCTGCTCAAGGAAAGTCCTGCTGAGCTACTAGCATATTTTATCACTGTCAAATGCTGATGATATGTATTAACATTATACTATGACTACCCTTAGAACAATTATCAGTAGTAACCACCCAAAAATTCCAGGTGAAGTTATCAGCAGAATGCTAGGAAAATGTTTATCAATAGTAAATGCTTGTAATCAAGTAACATTCAAATCATCACATGCTGTGTGCCACAAAGGGTATTACCACAACAGTAAGTCTCCCCAACTCAATTGAATTATCATTCAGCTAACAACTTTAAATGTGTTTTAGAATTGCAATATTTCGTCATTAACATATTAGTTTTTGAAAATACACATATTTTCCCATCAAAATGCCTTTCACTTTGAGCAATCAAACTCAATTTTCCAGAAGAAAAACCTTTTCTGAAAAAGCAGAATTTTTTCCAGTAAAAATCAAATCAGTTTTCATTGTTAGAAAATACATAGTCCCTAAACATTAGCTTTTTGTTTTCATTGAGTACCACCATGTTAAAATGCCTCAAATGGACAAATTATGCTTCAAATACCCAGGTATTGGAATCATAGGCCATGCTTCTTCACCATAGCACTAAGAATGCCTCTGTTATGCCACTAATGCCCACCATTAAACCAGTGCTACCACTGTGCCACAGCTGGATGCCCAACATACATCAGTTATGGCCATTGTTATGGGAGAAGAGGTTGCCACTCTGTCAGGAATGGCTCAAAGCAGGCCAGTCATGCTCTTAATATGTCACTGATGGCAGCAAATATGTCATTACTTGACTTGTATGCCCAAAACAGTCAAGGATGAAAATATTATGGCTATGGCAGAATTATACCATGAATGGGCACAATTGCGTCAGAGATAATACTCTTATGATGGAGACCAGCATACATATTTGGCAGTCCTTGATGCTAGGAGTAACTTTAAGGAATCAACACTGTTTATTTGGGACGGACACAATGTCACACACCCACACAAAAATGAATGTGATGCTTTTAATTTTCTCTGCCCTGGATGCAAACTCTCTTCTCCACAGCTCTATGGTTGATCATGCTCCCAACCAACACATTTTCACTCTAGTTCTTGCAGTCACACCCTTTGGTGCGGTCAGCCCTGGTTACTGCTTCTACTATTCTTTGATGTCACATACAGTGCGACTGATCGAGCACAGCGGATAACTTGGCAAATCTCCTTCTTAGGTAGATTTAAAGTGGATAAAGATGGTTCATGTGGCAGACCCATAGGCCAAAGCTGCAGCTTCCACATGCTTCAACACCCTCCGCATACTCAGCTAGACCTTCAAATGGACCCACCCCCCGAATCAAGGGAGACCGTCACCCATGCACTCATCACCAGCAGGCTGGACTACAGGAACGCCCTCTATGCCGGAATCAACAAATCTCTGCTCCACAAACTTCAGAATGTCCAGAACACCGCTGCCAGACTCATCCTCAGCATCCCACAACAAGACCACATTACCCAGCATATATGAGCACTCCATTGGCTCCCCGTCATAAGAAGAGTGACCTTCAAGCTGCTCACACACACCTATAAAGCCCTCCACAACACCGGACCCCAATACCTCAACAAAAGAATCTCCTTCTACACCCCCAAAAGAAACCTCCGCTCCGCTGACCAGGTCTTGGCCAAAATCACCTACATCCACAGAACCAGAACAGGAGGCACACCCTTTTCCTACATCATGGCCAAGACCTGGAATGGACTCCCCCTCAGCATCAGATGAAGCCTCACATTGAAAGCATTCAGGAAGAGCTTCAAGACCTGGCTTTTCGAATGACCTGAGCTGCCAAAATCCCCCCCACTTACTCGCTCAGCACTTTGAGACCCTCACAGGTGAGTAGTGCGCTCTATAAAACCCTGATTGATTGGTTGATAGGCCACCACAGTGTGTGTTTGAGTGTTATCAACAGGTCTTGCCATTGGTTTGGCTGTCTGTAACTCTTAAGGGTAGTGAAATGAGCAGTGCTGCCTTCTTTAATATACACAGAATCTCTGAGATTGGCTTGGTTTGACTTCACCTCTGAGAGCTACTTTAAGGGTGCTGGAGAGCTACCAGTAGTTCCTGAGCTACTGGTTGGAGACCCCTGCTCCAGATTTACCAAGCCACGCAGGGCCACACAAATGGCCGTCAGTGGCTTTGTAAATCTGATTCCAGGTTTGGTGTCGCTCTGCAGCCCCATGCATGGCGCAAGGGTGACGCAAGCCTTTCTAAGTCTGGGCCTCGGTGGCCATTATTACCCGCCAAGCCATGGCCACTATACTGGAGGTTTTCCATGTGTAGCTTAATTTTCACGTTAGCTTCTGACTATTCATGGCACCCTTTTTATTATTTTGTTGACCTGAACTCAAGTGCCTGATCACAAACCTAACCAGGAGCGCTCTATATCTAAGTAATATACCTTTCCTATTTATGGAACATGACATATCACAGTGAACCAAACAAAAATCATTGGATCAACCTTTAATCCATGAGTAACCAATACAAAGAAGAATTCTTAAAAGGAATACGCGATTCCGTGTGACATAAATGCTACTCATGGAGTTGAGCCAATGCTTTTTGTTTGGTTCACCGTGATCTGTGAAGTTCCATAAAAAGGAAAGATATATTACAAAGATATAGAGCGCTCCTGGTTAGATATTTTCTCAAATTCCAATACAAGGATTCTTTTGCAGTGGGCTCGTAAACAGCTGAGCGTTCACATCTGTTGTGAAATGTTACATAGATACTAGTGCTACCACAGAATAACCCACAGTGCTTTGTTCTTTTTTCTTGTCATGTGCCTGATCAGGGTACTGTCAGCATAATCGTGTGCTAGGTTGATTTATCAATTGCTTTTTGTACTTTAAAAGTAAGTTTGTTTTTATACATCATTTCATGTAAAAGTGTTCATATTACACAAGCATATTTCAGTGTAATGAGCATTCAAAAGATATATGGCCGTTTCAAATTCATTTATAACATAGTACTATAAAAGTAGAGATACAGGAAGATATGGCCAAGTCATAAATTGACAATATGAAACCAGTAACTATAAGCTGAAATCCTATTTTCCCTTCACTTGACCAAAGTGGGTGAATCTGGGCAGCTCACTTTACACTCGGTTCATTTTGGGAATGAAAGTAATTCATTTAAGTGGATGTGCACTAAACACATGAACTCAAATCATATCTGGATGAACAGATTATATTCTTATACTAATTATGATTATAATGATAACAATAACATGAACACTACTACCAAGAACAGTAAAAGTAACAGCTATTATTATTATTATTATTATTACTAACAGAAGTGGCACTAGGAGTAATAGTAGTAGTTGTATAATGAACACCATAAACCAATGTGTCACTTGCCTCGTTGATGGAAACACCACTGGTTTGTGCATTGATTCAGTTCACATGTAAATACTCTGTATCTGATCAGCATTGCCAGCAGAGCAGCACATACAGTTGATTAATCCTTCCTCCTTCTCTAAACATTGAAGGGTAAATGATAGGTGCATGATCGATGGAGAGGAATGCCTGCTTGCTGCACCATGAAAAATAGCGGCAAGACACAAGAATGCACCTTGCCAGCAAAGGATGGTGAGTGGACCCTGCTGCTCTTTTTTCAAACTCTTAGGCTGACCCCTAACTCCTTGCCCAATCCACAGGAGACCCTACCAGGCCAGGCCATCTTCAGGACTTCAGCCCAGAAGGTGCTAGTCGCTACTGTAGTAGAGCTGTGGGAAATTTGCATAATTTCCTTTGTGTAAATTCAGTGAAGTTCCCTACGAATTATGCACAAATATATAGAAGATTAGGCTAAAAACAGATCTGGCATTCTGCGCTACTTTTAGCACAAAACTAGTCCTTGCATCTTTGTTTAACGTAAGGTGGCATTTTGCACTGTAAAGTAAACAACAGCCATTTGCATCTGTTTGTTTACGCTGTTACTGTGCATTCCACAATTGGATTTTCACTTGAACAAAATCATAAATAGACGTTTTGGTGTAATCTCTGGCATTTTGGGCACAAAAATATCGGAATGCTGGAAATCATGAAGGGAAGTACTATTGATACAGCAGGGTCTTATTTATCCACTCTCCATCTGCAGTCTTCAAACTCTCTCACCAAACGTACTCATCTTTCCAGAACATTCATGTCTGGGCTAACCACCCATCAATTTGCCAATCATACACCTATCTTGAGAACATCGGCAGCTATGGCCCACGCAACCAGCACATCACTCTTATCCTCTTGCTACGATATCCCATCCACACAAGGCACTGTCAGTATGGCTACCCAAGGAGAACAATCGGAGAACACACAGAGCATTCACCCTCAAATAATGACATCCACTCCAGAGACAATTATAGCCACTTGTCCAATCCCACCATAGGGCGTTTCCTCTAAATGTCTGCCCCCTAGGGAACAGAACTCTTGGATAACGGTATGAGCCTGGCGAACGCTAGTGTAAAATAATAGGTAGGAGAATGTCTCGAAGACACTCATATTCAAGGAAGTAACCACACTTGAGCCACCCCCTCATTGTAAGAATGGAGCACATGCATGGTATAACTTATTGGTAGAAAAATTATAGGATTACTAATCCTGGTAAATTACATACATCAGGGGATAGGATATGCGATGCCACCCATGTCTCATCTGAGAAACCCCACTGAATGCATCACATATGGGACATATGAGAGATCCAGCTACATATTACCAACAGGCCCTACCCATTATCTGCTGGCACACTGACTCTACCACGCTGGCGGCTCTCCTGTGGGCGCAGGAGGCAGTTTCCTCTTTTGTGACAATAAACATGATTTTGGAGAGAGCCTCGCATCTGATGAGGGTTTCTACCTTTAGAAGAAAGTGCAGATATTTGCTTCAGTGAAATGCATTGGTATATAGCACTCTTTTTTGCTACTGACACGGTATTGAAGCGAGTTGCTTTCCGTAGTAATCATAAGGTTTGTATGACCTGGAAGCAGGCATACTTTTATGTGTTTAAAAAGGCAGCAGCCATATTGAAAGGATATGCAGGTTCTCACAGGAGTGTACATAGCATCCGTAAGTATTACAGTCAAAATTGAAATTGTAATTACATTTATTTAGGGCTTACTACCCCATATGAGGTGTTGAAGTGCTTTACGCAGTGCAGCACGCTGCTCCGGAACCCAAGGTTAGTGGTTAGTTCAGTGCTATTGGTTTCTGTTAGTTATTAGGATTAGTCTTGTGCGCTCAAAGCAAACCAGTCCATACAGTTATTTCAGTTTCTTTATGGTGTACTAAAGCAATAGTGCTTGGTTGTGATCATTTGTGGGGTGTAGGCGGTGCTCATGCACATGGTTGGAGGGATTAATAGAGGCAGTAGAGGAGATTAGGTATTGTTAGGTTGCATAGGTATGACTTTCAGTGGAAGGAGGGGCGATTATGATCTTGTAAATGAGTTTTGGGAATTTTGTTGAAATAGAGAATAGGCAAACATGCATGTGTCTGAGTAGGTTGTGCTCAGAAAGAGGAGGCATGCAGGGAATGGAAAGAAAGAAAGGGGACATTTGCAAGAAAAGAAAAAAAGGAGAGTTGTCAGACATAAGTTTTAATTAAAGGAGCATTTTTAATGCCAGATTTCAGGAATGTAAAGAATATTTTTGAAAAAAGAACAATTGATGACAGCATGCAGTTTGAGAATGCCAGAATGTAGCAAGAAACACCATTATGTAATTATGAAGATTGCGCTATATTAGGAATGTTTAATAGGTACCTGAATCAGGTAAACCATCTCTCCGCTGCTAGGCTACTGCTAAACCACTGATCCAACCAGGTCAATTGATCAGCTTAAGGGTTTAAAGTGAAAAATAAAGGCTGGAAGCATTTCTCAAGAGAACACATGGGAAATAATGCACACATTGAAAAAAAGGTTCTGTTCTTCATCCTCAGGAATGACTCCGATTATTAATTAAACTGCAGAGTGGGATGCATTTCAGAGCTTCTGGTTTGCATCAGCTCCAGATGGAAGGTGAGGACAGCTTCCCAGACAGTAGGAGTGTATTACCTGCAATCCAGTAGATGGAGGGCAGGAGATACAAATACGTGTGAGTGTGGGGATACAAATTCAATCAGCACTTTGGTTAGCAAACAGGTGCTGATAAGACTTTTCGTGATGCACTCCCTATTTTTTAAATGCTATGAGTGAGTAGGGGTGGAGCTGAAGGTTGAAGGGGGCCTTTTAGGTGAGGGCAATCCTCTGTCTACCTTGATCACACTTTAGTGGAGAGCCCTTGCGCCTCTGTGCCTCTGTTGTGGGTGCTCCAGGCTAGAGACTACCCTGCTGTGAGGGGCTTTATTACGCCACCAACCTTACTGAAATCAGTGCAAGCACTAGTATCAGCAGAAAGGCAATGTTTACCACAAGGCTACGATGTCTCAGTAATCAACATTGCATCACTCAGCGTCTTCTTTGAAGGCCTACCTGTCCCTATACAATTCCATGGAAAAGTCAATTTCAGAGACACTTCTGCTCTGAGGGCACTGCTCTTTCGCAGATAGCCACTTGTAATCAGCCTACCACAGCTCTCTTCCTCATCGAAGTGAGCATTATCCTTTAACTCATTTGGTCCGCTTCTCTCATGAAAGAGACTTTAATCTGATACAAAGAGAATAGTCCGGCTTACTTTTAGATCTGGGGTCATCTAGAGGTGTAGTCACTCTTCTGCTGTCTTGTTTGCGATTCGCGTCCAACCAGGATGCAGTATGATACTTGTTTTGTTTATTGCCAGGACCCAGAGCCACCTGGGTATAGGGTGCCTGTCTATCTACAAGACAGGCACAACACATGCCTCTAAGGGTCCTAAAAACAATCGCTAATTCAAGTCTGGCACTGGTTCAAAATGTATATGTCTGCATACTCACTCAAAAATCATTAAATACAAAAGAAGTGCAGCTCCTGTATTCCCTGGGGTAAACAACCTTTACAACGCAACTTTTACCACGCAGTGCCTTTACAACGCAACTTTTATAACGCAAACTATTACAACGCATTGCACTGGGGGGCGCTCTAGGATAGGGAATAGGTTTAATGTACTATCCAACACCTTCCCTACTATCCACGGGGACTGGAGTTGGAATAGTAACTTAAACAATTCACTATCCAGTGCCTAAAAGCACTATGCGTTGTAATGGTATGCGTTGTAAAAACCGTGTTGTAAAAGCATGCGATGTAAAAGCATGCGTTGTAATGTCATACATCCATTCCCTGGCGCTGATCCCAGGGCCCGAGCATCAGTTAGAAGCGCCAGTTTCCCGTGAATGAGCTGGCTCAGCCGAATCTACTTCAGGTACCAAATATAGTCAGAGCCAAAGCCACGGTTTTAGGCCGAGAGCAGATCCACAATCTTTTGTAGCTGTACCTTCTAGACTTCTTCCCCAGAAGATAGCCAACCTGGGAGAGCCGGACTCTGATCTCAAGGCTGGTACCCATGAGACTGAAGGTTTAAGGATCTCAATCAGACCAGGAGCTATTGTGACCTCCATCACTTCAACAGACGCTACTCCGACCGTCAACCTGTAAACCAGACCCTTAGTGTTTAAGGTAAAACAAGTTACTATATAAATATTTTTGTAATAGCCAACCAGGCTGTACCTAATGCAAACATCTTTTAAGTGCCCATTAAAAGGGTGTGCTCCAGAGCTCAGATGGTAACACCTTTACACTACCTGTTAAAAAATATTTTTCCTCATGAAGCTTCAAGTAACTCTATCAATCAAAGCCCATACTGGCTCCCAAACAGTGGTAACCTTTGCTTATTAACCAATTGCACACATTTCCATTTCTTTCATTATCAAGCATCCTGGTGAGAAGGCTGCTTGTTTCTTCGTTATCTGTCTATCCCTCCCTCCACTTCACAGCACAGTAACCCTCCTCCCAGAGGCCGGGGGGCACCTGAAGTTCCGTACAGGGAAGCTTATGTTTTTTAAAAAAATTCATGGGATCTGTTTTAAAAAAGTAAAAAATAACATAAGCATGTCCTTCCCCATACAGCCTGCCCACTGAGACCATTGTCTCCAATTTAAAGTGTCCTCCATTTCAATGTAATTCAATAAGGAGAATAAATTCACCGGATTTACTTTTCAATATCCCCCTCTCAAATGTTGGCATGTGTCAGAGGGTGTAATTTGGCAGTTAATGGATTTTCCTGGTAGGATACTTACATATTGTAGGGCTACATTTAGCAACTCGTGACAGTGAAGTTAGGCATGCAGTTTGAAAGCTCAATGGTTTGCTGTTTATCCTCCTCATGTTTTTCTGTACAAAGACAGCAAGGCAAGACTGTACCGCTCAAGCACTGTTCAAGGGCTCAGAAAATAGCAGAACGTCCTCTTTTCACGGTATAAAATGAGAGATACAGTCTCGTTCAGCTGCATAAAAGACATTGGCAGCTGCTTTAAATATTACCCAACAACATTCTGTTCAGGGAGCCCCTGAAATTATTAAAAATTAAAACCTGATGCAGTACAGTAAAATGCTTAATGCAAAACAGAACCAGTGTCACTGCACTAACCATGTCCTGAGGGCCAAAAATGAGCACAGCTAATCATTCAACGCGTCCAACCACATCCAGGGCTAGAGGTCGAAATAGTTTGCATGCTTTGACAGAACATATTTTAGTATTCTCTATTGAGTTTTTCTAGTGATAAATGATTCGATCTTGCAGATTTGACCCTGAGCTGCTAGACTTTCATGCTAGACTACCCTTTAAAAACTCGGTCTTTGGAGGGACTGAAGCACCACCTGTCTAGCTTGTGCCCACATCCACTGCCCACATGCGGAAACCTCTAAGGGCCCTTCAACCGTAAAACCCTAAATTAGCTTTCATTGGGAAGTGATGTAGCTGGTCAACTGACCGTGCCCTTCAGCTGTCATGGAGACATTACTGGCACCTGAGGTGTGTTAGAATAGACACCAAGGGCCTTTTTCTCAAAGCCATCTGCAAGCGTGAGTTCAACTCATTGGCAAAAATGTCCTTTTTCTGAGTGTAAAGCCTATTATGCCATTCTCAAAATGCTCTTTTAATGCACAAATACACATACTTTTAAATCTGAATACATATATTTACTTACTTTGAGTAGTCGTAACAGTTTGTAAACACATCCAAAAGTCACATTAGTTATGTTTACATATATTCACACTGGATAATCAAGGAGGTAGGGAGGAGGAATAAATGTCCATTTACTTCCCCAGGGTAAGTATGTAGGTTATCAGGTGCGGAAATGGACACTTGTTACAATTCTAAATCTTTGGATAGAAAACTCTATAGCACCCTCAAAAACTCGATGTATCTCGGTATTGCGGTATATGTCTTTCATCCGCCCCACATTGTAGTTGTGGCATTTATCATAGGGTGCTATAGTCAGTGCTTGATGCCCGCCTCATCCAGATGCTCCTCTGGTCTAGATTGCAGTGTCCAGAGATTTGTAGGATGCCCCCACTAAGTAAGGGTGAGTGAAAATGTAAGTTAAAAAATAGAATAACACCTGGAAGTATTTAATAAATGGTGTGAGTCTAACAATTTAGTTTTAGCACAGTAAAAATGTGGATCAGGTTCCAGATATTCACAAGGATGTGTTTCGGTGTAGATTACTTATGTACTGCAGGGCGACCAGTGCCTCAGCGCCCTGGACTGACTACATGGGGTGCTGTGTTTGGAAGTATATTATGGTTTTAAAAGTGCCTGCTATTACATTGCTTGCCTCCAGCAATTTTCAGGCAACAATACAAATGTCAAGATAACTCCGGTAATTAATGCTTTTCCTGGAAGGAGATGAAGTTTTAGTGAAAGGTTTGACTCATCATAAAGTAGCACATAGGGTAAATATGCCTGCTTCAAAGAACATGTACCATGCAGATAACAAAGTACACATAATGTAGTAATAATCTTTATTCGGTAATTTTGTTCACCATAAAAGAGTACACGTACAATAAAATATGTACAGCATAAAAGTGTCCTGGGCTAAGGAATGCTCCACAGGCATTAATTAAGTAAGGAAAGCTTCTGTTACGTGCATCAGTCCATTGGTAGCCTAGAATACATTTTCAGTAGCCGGGAGCGCGTCAGCCAAACACTACTCAAAAATGTTGCCACCCCGCATATCATGGCGGTGGATGATGAATCGGTAGTAAGTACACGTAGTGCCAGGCTATGACACCTCAGCCCCAGCTCCCTACATACAGGTTTCAGCCAGATTTTCCGTGCCGCTTTGTAGGCGGGGCAGGCAAAGAATAGGTGGGCCACAGTCTCCTTTGGTGCTGCACAACCTGGGCACGAACGCAAGGAGGCACCAGATTTGGACCACCTCATCGTGAAATCATGCACCGGTAGCGTCCCGTACCTCAGTTTTAGATATAGCGCTCTATCTAAGGGTTTGGTTATCAGGTCAAGGAAGGGTTCCCGTTTTTTCACCCATTTAAATTCCAAGAACCGATCCGTGAGTGAACCCCCATCCAAACCATTCAGTGCCACACTCTGTACCCAGTCCCAAACGTGAATGGGAGGAACAGCATTGGCAAGACCTAACTAATGCTGTTAGCAGGAGGAACCCGAACCTCTTTTGGGATCTGATTAACAGAGCCAGGCAGGGGAGATCACAACCATTAGCAGCTCACATAACCAGCCAGCAATGGTTTAATCACTTTTTAGCCCTATATGGCGGTAATGAAGAGATAAATTGCCCCGGGGTTGCAAGTTTAGGTGGCGGGGATGCCACAGGGGTGGACGACCTCCCTTTCACGGCCCCTGCAGTAGCAATGGCTATTAGACATTTAACCCCCAAGAAGGCGGCCGGTCCGGATGGGATCCCGGGGGACCTATTGATCGCGGATCCTCTGGCTTGGTCCAATTTAATCGCCACAATAATGAACTTGATTGCTAGGGGGCACCCGGTGCCAGAATCTTGGAAGGGGGCCGAGGTGGTAACAGTGTTTAAGAAGGGGGCAAGAGATGAACCTGCCAACTACAGACCTATTAGTCTGATAGATATAATTCAGAAAGTGGTTGGCAGGGTCATCATCTCAAGGGTTGGAGATTGGATGGAGGAGGCTAGTATACTTTCCCACCTCCAAGCGGGTTTCCGAAGAAAGGTAGGCACGATGGACCAGGTCTTTCGCTTTTTTGTTATCTATTGGAAAGCAGTTACCATCAAAAAAGGCAGTTTATATATGGCCTTCATAGATCTCAAAACAGCTTTTGACCTGGTTGTTGAAACCTGTGTCGGGTCGGGGACAATCGATATTTGCCCGGCGGTATTGCCTCTGTGACCCTCTAGTTATTTAATCAATGAAGAGGCAGGCGCTGGAGACTGGAAAGCAGGAAACAAGGTTTTTATTCTCTCCGGAGGAGAACACAGCAAAACGGACAGAAGGTATCGTTCTGAGGTGCTCTAACTTACGTTTTGGGGCATGGCCCCTTATATACCGTGTTTGTGGTTTTTATTACAGTTTACATACATATGATAAAGCTTTGATGTACGAAAAGACATTCCAGGAATCCCCCTTCGGGCCCGTTCCCACACATATCTACAGTAGAAATCCCCACCCTGGTCACAGCAGGTGATAACTATCGCGCAGCTGGATATTCCGCCAATTCATGGAATGCGGGGTTCGATCGGATCTCATGGGGTGGGGGGCTTTGATCAACTCGGGGGTCCTTTGAGGAGGGAAGCTTTCTATTGTACGGGGAGGGGCAAGGGATAGTATCGGCAGAGCTGGGTGTCGG
Source organism: Lissotriton helveticus (assembly GCF_964261635.1). Classification (NCBI taxonomy): domain Eukaryota; kingdom Metazoa; phylum Chordata; class Amphibia; order Caudata; family Salamandridae; genus Lissotriton; species Lissotriton helveticus. The sequence continues at coordinate 1,208,650,049 of NC_136068.1, forward strand.
CCTGGGAACGGGGAAGACAAACGGGCACACGGGGAAAAGGGGGTTTGCATCTAAGGGCCGGGGATCATGAAAGGGAAGAAGGGAGGTGTCGCGCTGGGAACAGGATGAGGGCCTGGGGCAGAGCAGCGCCGAAGAGGGGTTTATGATTCAAGGCAGGTGCAAGCAGGGGGGGTGGTCAGCGTGCAGGCTTAGTGAAGGCGAAGGGCTATGTCAGGGGCCAGTGGCATGCAAAAGGGTTCGTTCTGATCGGGGCGTCTTAAAATGGCGGGTGCGCACGACAAAAGTGTGGCATCAGGGGAAGAGGCAAGATGGCGCGGATAATGTTCACCAAAACGTACTAATTTTCAACAGTCCTCCCTTTAACATATTCAAGACATCTTGCTGGTTCATTTTCTACTTGGTTCTATTGCGGTGGGCATGAGAAAGAAAACGGTAGGAACCCTAGATGAAAGAGTTGTAAACAATACATTTTGAGATTTCTAGTTTTTAGGAGCTGGACCTATTGGATAAACTTTGATAAACTTGTTCAGCAGGAAAGTCATAGGAATGTAATACAAAAAACGGTTCTGTAGCGAGAGCAGCAAGTACATATCATAACGTGAACTGGCAGGTTATTACATATCTCAGATTCGGATTGGAGCAGGATCAATACAATGGCGGCTGGGAGAGAAATGAGGCATAGCAGAAACGGTGATTGAGGATGTCAAATGTTCGAAGTTAACGAGTTCTCATTATTCTTTGTGGTCTTTCGTTGGCGCTGTGGAGCACCGGCGATGGAGCTACGGGTCCAGCTCTATTCTAAGTTCTGCGTTGCAGGGCACGACCCTTTCCTCGCGTTTCTGGTCGGAAAGGTCCCTTTCGCCCTGTGTCCTTTGAGGTGATTGTCAGAAAGTTCAGATGGAAGAAGAGCGTACAAAACAGTCCATAGGGTAGGTCGGAGAAAAAAGGGGGATGGAGCAAGGCCAAATTAGGAACAGACTAGGGGAACGAGAGACTTCAGATAGGCGGGCGTGTGACCGAATTCAGAGAGCGGGGACTTGTCGGCAAACACTGGACATCGAACAGGGGCATCAGGTCGGCCCTTTCTTCTCATGTTGTCGAAAACAGTGCCTCGTCCTGCAGCTCTTTTCTGTCGTGGTCTCGCCTTGGCTAATGTCGCAGGTGTTCCTTAGTCTGCAGTCAGGCCTCGTGCTCCCACATCCGGTCCTTCTCTCCTCCAACAGCAGTACCCTTAAACAAGTTTGAAAAGACAGTCTTTAGAGAATTTGCAGATGAAGATAATCAAAAAGTCTATTTCTCTCCCAGCTCCAGGCAAAGAATGAAAATGCCCGTTATTTAGTGTTCACAACTGGCATATGAATGACCGGTGACGGGCCTGTTGGATCTACTATGACTTTCCTTCACAATTATTTATTACAGTCACGACAGTTCATCTGATGGTGACCCACCTTCGTGAGACGAACCTGGCAAAGATATGCCGTTCTCTAGAGTTTTACATTTACAAAGGGTACTGTGAGTTGTCAACATGGTACTACACAGGCATTTTGCTGAGAGACGAACATGGCTAAACATTTCTTTCCTATCGATGCATCCTGCTTTTCAACTACTACGGGGTTCATTTCGATGATTCACCTTGGACTAGTCAGTTAACCTTGTAAAACATCATTCTGGGTCCTACGTAACTTCCTACGGCCTGAGTACTTAATCAGAAAAGACAGGGGTTTTGTGGGAGACGACTAGGGACATAGAAACTTGTGGTAAGGGCGTAAATCGACCCATCTCTCACAACCGGAAATGAGGGTGTTGCAATCAAAGTCAGAGTCAAGGTAAGATGAAGAAGTAGAAGTTTATTATATCAGCCCCACACCTTAAGGCGGTGCGTAGGTCAGTTAGTTAGAATCATTATGACAGTTGGGGGCAAGGGAACGGAACCAGGACAGGCGGAATGTAGGGGAACCAATCAGGTGACAGATGATGCCCTCGCGCAGGAGAGCTGGTAGGCACCACTTGCCAAAGGTTGCAGGGGGGAAACCAGAACTAGGTTACAACACATCTTCCTCTCTAGAGGGTTTTGACAGGTAGGCCCAACGTGTGGCAATGAGAACTTTGGTGATAAGTGAACTGGTAAACATTAGTCACAACACAGTTTTAAAACATTTGGAATATGGTCGGCTCTCCCTGATGTTCCCTGGGCCACAAGGGCATGAGGAACACTCTGTGTGTCAGGCTGGGATTACATGTAGGTTCTGCCAAACCTACCGCTGAAGCAGTGACCGCCAAGCTGGGCTTCAGAGACAGAGTGGGAGTTACCGTACAGCTCCGTTAGGTAGTCGGAGTGCGTGGAGTGACCCCCAGGGACTGGTCTGAGTGATTGACAGTCAGCTGAGACAGTGGCAGGTGGGAGATGGTGTGAGGTTACAACACATCTTCCTCTCTAGAGGGTTTTGACAGGTAGGCCCAACATGTAGCAATGAGAGCTTTGGTGATAAGTGAACTGGTAAACAATAGTCACAAACACAGTTACACAGTTACATCCCTAACGTGAATGGTGAGCTCCCGTAAGGCTCGCTGGGTCTTGTGGTCCGCAGGTCTTATGCTGGCCCGCAAGACCTGTATGCATCTAGTCAGTTCCTATGTTTACCACATGGTGTGGGCAAGGTACTGGTCTGAGTGCCTTCTTGTTCCCTTTCTCTGATTCCTCATCGTTCTCTCCGCCATGGCACTCCCTTATAGTATTGTGCTCCTGTCTGCTGTAACTTGTACTGACTTCTCCACCCTGGTGAGTGGCCACGGCTTTGGAATCCTTTTTCCTGGGATATTTCCAGGACCATAATGTACTGCGTCTGCGCCTACACATACTAATACAACAAGTATCCCTCACGTTGTCACTCTCTGGGATGGGTCTGACATCACATCTCTTGTAGTACTCTGTACCAGTGTCACTTGTACTTTCTTTTCCAACAACTCTCATTCCTTCAATACTTGCATCCGCAAGGACCTGTTCTCCATCCAATTTCATCACGTGAGTTCCACTAGAGGATGTGGTTGTGTCCTCTGTGTCACTTAACTTACATTCTCTCCAGCGTTCCACAAGCTTCTTGTTATTCCTTAACTGAACTTTGGGGTGAGGATCTAGTACGTGTTTGTGTGCAACTTTACTTTCATTCTTTGGCTCTACATTATATAACCAGTCAAAGTACTCCGACACCACCAGACACTGACCATCATTTTCTTCTTGGTGACCGCCGTCAGCATCATTCTTTCTTGTGATGGGTTTTGACTTAATCAGTGCAGTAGAGTGCCACACTTCCTCGTCTTTGTGGCAGGTAGATTTACAAAAGTGCACCACTGGCACCGTGGACAGAGACACCATACTTGTTCCTCCATAGGCCGGTTCATTTTTATCTGCCAGAACTTCTTCACTAATACTGTCCTCTACATCATAACTCATGAATGCATTTTGTTTTGTTTTGAATTTGTCAATGGCTGCTTCCTTTTTCCATTTCTTACCCCATGCAGCCTTTGTCCATCCACTTTTGGTCGTGGACGATGGCTTCTTCTCACTCAACATCTTGGAGCTTGTACTGAGTTTGTTGTTGATTCGTGCCTGCCTATTCAAAGGTTCAATACGGTTGGGATCTATCATTATGTTACATTTCTTCTGTTCTTCCCACCCCAGTACCGAAGGTCCTTCTTCTGAAATATAAACCGTACTCCATGTGCTTCCCTTCATGTAGCTCAATTTTACTTCTCTACACCCCGTTAGGTTAATGTTTTCTCCTGTGTATGTTATCGGGGACATTTCAGTTTCCTTCAATTCATTCCCTTGTGTCACAACCAGTTTACTTTTCCATATACCCATGTTTATCAATGTGCAGTTCGAACCTGAATCAGCGATAACGTCAATCCCAACTCCATTTATGTCTATGGTACTCTCAGGTTTGGTTTCACTCATGTTAAAATCATTTTTGCAATCACCATTTTCCCGGTGAATTTTGTCACATTGTGCGTTGGCAAACAGTTTTTGTTCGTAAAGTTCACTTAAGTCATCCTTCACCTCCTCAAATACGTTACTGTTCGCTACCTTCTTGGCTTCTTTTCCTTGTGGGGGTAAGATGCACATTATGTTTTTATCCATGTTGCTGCTGCTATCAAATTCGACTTGTATAATTTCCCTTTTATGTGTTGGTCGTGCCGTGGTTTCTACCTATATGTTGTGGATGATGCGCTTTGTTCAGTTGGTCTTCTTCACTCTTGAAGTTCAGTTCGGATTCATCTCCCGTAGCTCATTGAGTTTATTTTTAATGGATTTTATGGGGTTGTGTGTTAAGACTTTGTCACTTAACTGGGCATACTTATGTCCTTACGTTTCCACTTATCTGCCCATTTAGCGCATGACGTGCATTTTATTTCTAAAAGCTTTTCCTTGACAAGTTGCTAGAAAGTTCCTCTAAGGGGTACTGGTCTTATTCACTTATGTGCAGTACCACTCGCTTTCGTTATTTCTCGGGATATGTGTGTGTATGCAGTTGCGGCCTTCAACGGCAAGGTGGCGCTGCTGCGGGAGGTGTGTCGTTCTCCACTTCGCGCCCAAAGAGTTGAGGAAAACTCACGATAGCCGAGCGCCGCTGAGGTATGTCAGCCGCATACACTTTAAGGTTCTCGGATCCCTGACTTCAAAGTGGGCTACTCATCGCGTTGAATTATACAGAAAAAAACCCAGAAGGACGGCTGACGCTCAATGGTGCAGATGGGTCTCTTCGCCTCGCGCTTACGGACTGTTAAACAATCAAGGGTTTACGACGTCGCACTTCATTATCACTTAAGGCACGGCTAATCAGTCATGCGTGGCACTAATCTTTGACACTGTGGAGAACTCTATGCCTTAAGATCCTTTAAATGCTTATGTGCTCGTTTGGTCATAGAGATGATCGTGTGCATAAGCATTTGTGGCCTTTGACAACCAGGTGGCGCTGCTGCGTGAAGTGCGCAGTTCTCACCTTCGCGCCAATGTGCTGAGGAAAACTCTACGACAGCCGAGCGCCGTCAAGGTCTGCCAGCCACAACCTCCCTCAAGCTCCCCAACGTGCAGCTTCAAGGTAAGCTAACCACTCCATAGAATATACTGATGACACTCGCCGATGCCGATTCACTTTTAACATTTAAATGAGCCTCTTCGCGCTGAGGAAAGTCACCCTTCTTCTTTCAGATTGCCAGACAATCAAGGGTTTGCGCCGTTCTGAATGCACCTCACTCACTCAGGACGCAGCTTATTTGTTATGCGCTGCACTTAACTTCGACAATGTGAGGAATTTGACACGTTAAATCCTTTCAATGTCAATGTTCTTTTAGTGGGTGATTCTTTGTTTTCCACAGAGCGTTACTCGTTTGGCCCCGGGTTTACGCTGAAAGTGGGGAGGTTGTTACTTAACACGCTTAAACATCGTTAAATGCGGCTGCAGACGTTATATTAGTATGGGTTCCTGCTCCGCTCACTTCACCTCCACCCGGCTACCCGGCTCACCTCATGGACTGGCTCAGAATCCAGTGGTCTTGCGTTTTTCTTTTCTTTCACTGTTACCACAAAAACGCTCGAAGTTTCATCAGTATCCACCGGTCACTGTCAATCTCTAGGAAGTCCAAAGTTCACTTATCACTATCACTTTTCAAATACTAGCCGAGATTCACGGAGGTTGATCAGTTTCCTCACCGTACTTCACGGCTCACCATATTGACTTGCGCAGGATCCAGTTATACTTAACTCGAGTCTTACTCCGTCAGTTTCACAAGAACGCTCGAGTTTGAATGATAATCACTGGTCGAATCCCCCTGCTCATCGTCAATGGTTCATTTCACATTCGACTTACTCACAAGTCGATGGCTCATTTCACGCTCGACTCACTCAAAAGCCGGCTTGCCGAAATCACGGAGCTGTTCTTAGCCCTTGACCTGTTAATCTCAAACCAGTCGTTCCTTGAACCGGCTGAAGCACCGAGCCTTTAGAAGAAGTTGCTTCCGCATTCAAACTGGAAGGCAGTGGGTTCACGGTGAGGGGCTGGGGTCCTCGTCGCCACTGTTGCAATCAAAGTCAGAGTCAAGGTAAGATGAAGAAGTAGAAGTTTATTATATCAGCCCCACACCTTAAGGCGGTGCGTAGGTCAGTTAGTTAGAATCATTATGACAGTTGGGGGCAAGGGAACGGAACCAGGACAGGCGGAATGTAGGGGAACCAATCAGGTGACAGATGATGCCCTCGCGCAGGAGAGCTGGTAGGCACCACTTGCCAAAGGTTGCAGGGGGGAAACCAGAACTAGGTTACAACAGAGGGGTAGTTTCATAACTCCCGTTTTTGGGCGGCTGATACAGGGGATGTAACAGGGGTGATCATTTTTCCTGTTTGGGTATTGCGACAAGTCGGGGTGGGGAGGGTCGCGTATTCTGAGGTCCTTTCTTATACCATAGGAGCCGTTGACATGTAGTTCCCTTATTTCGGGCCAGATTAGGGAACCTCTGTCGTCTTACCTGTCCTTTCCCTTACGGCCCAACCTCGGTTCATTGACTTCTAGCGGAAAAGGAGAGGTAATGACATGGTCTCAGGGTGATTGTATTAAAGACAAGTTTTTGTGCAAATACTGACGGTATTTGAAGCCAATTAGGTGGTGTGCTAGGGGGGGCAGTCTGCCAATTTCGGGGCTAATCACTCGGAAGAGTGGGAGTGCAAAAATAGAGGGAGAGAGAGAGAGAGAGAGAGAGAGAGAGAGAGAGAGAGAGAGAGAGAGAGAGAGAGAAGAGAGAGAGAGAGAGAGAGAGAGAGAGAGAGAGAGAGAGAGAGAGAGAGAGCAACGGCAGGCTAAATAGTACACGTGCAACAGAGAGGGTGGCATGGGTTCATTCGTCCGGTCTGGTTTAAGGGTGATCACTTTTTATCAGGTTGGGCTAATTTTTCGGGTTTGTTCGATACGTGAGTAGTTTGCAGGCGTGCTTAGGCACCACCTTGCGGTGCTAGTCTGCTCCGTGTATTAGACATGGCAAGGCTTCGGATCTTCGCCCCACCTCGGCGGTAATCTCTGATGTGACCTGCAGAGGGAAGGAAAAAGGGGGTGGGGGAGACAGCATTCGCGCATATTTAAATACATGTATTCAAGAGTCCTTTTTACTCACCTCTTACTCGTCTTCCCTCCTCGGGGCAGAGTCCCCGGGGATATGGTTTCTGGAGTCAGGGGGGGGGGGGGGGCAGTGTGCCCTTATAGGTCGTGTGCGGGGAAAACGTAAAAAGGAAACCAGAGGTGCCTAGTACGAGGTATCTAGTCAAAAGGATGTATCTCACTATCGGGATCCTTAAACCTCTTTCAACGCTGTGGCGTTCTAAGGTTCTTCGGTTCTTGGGTCAGCTCCGTTCCCTGATACCTTGGAACGTTGTACTTTATAACATTTACACCATTTCATTTTACCCTCCTTTAACATTCCCTCATTTACACCGTTCGTTTTACCCATCCTTGGAAGTCAAGGCCTTCCTCTACGCGAGAGTTCATGGGTCAGTCGCGTACTTTTTAAGGCGGGGTGTCGTGTTGTCGATCCGACCCGTCCTCCAGGGCTGGGCAACCATCTTCTTTTAACCTTAAAGAGAGAGCAGAGTAGGGTGCACAGAAAAGAACTTTCCCACCGATCCCACATTTTTAAAATAAAGCATGCAATACCCGTCCATAGTTTCAAAAAACTTTATTTTGCAAAATCATTTCAGCACGTGGATTATGAGGGTGCGGTCGTATTTGGCCGGTCGTGGCAATGGCTAAAGTGCGTACAGTGGGGGGTGTCGTTTGCAGCAATAAAAACATCGGAAAGTTTTATTCATTCATTTGTAAGAAACTAAAACGTCTATTAATTGGCTGGGGGTTCGGGGGGGGGGCATTTATTTTCATAATTTAGAAGCATAATCATAATAGTTGCAATCAGATTTCCTATATGTATACCGTATGTGTGCGTCGTAGATGAGGTTATACATCAGCTATAAAAAAATATAATACATTGTACATTTGTCATCAGCATTTGTAACGCGATCCTTTCATACTGTTCGTCGAGTGAGCTCTCCTTGTCTTTTCTAGCCAAGTGTACAAAGGATCATATAAAGTCTCAGAACATCAAGTTTATATTAGTGCGAAGGAACACCACGAGGTGTTCGTAAGTTCCGATGGATACCAGCGCCATCTTGGGCGGGGCCGGCTCAGTCCGGAGGCAGCATCAGGGGGAAATGTTCCCATTACTGGCAGTTGGACCAGAGTCCTTTTCGGCAGTTCTAGAATTCATGCTAACAGAGGGAGTGGCAATGTCACGTTTATTTCGTTGGCGATCAAGGCAGCCGTCCCTTACCGGAAACCTGCAGAGGCCGAAGGTTCCGCCGGGGACCTTTGTAGGATCTTCAAGGCTGCGGAGATGCTGTCGGAGATGGGGGGCTCGTGCCCCAGCGGGCAAATGTTTGAGTTATATTGCTGGTCAAAGTTACTCTAGTGGCCGGGGCCCGCCTTCCAGCGGACCCAGACGCCATTTTGAGGCCCTACAGGGGCCACTCTCGTCGAGTTTTGCAAGAGTGGGAGAGATCCTTCGGAGTGAAAGGAAGAGGTCCCTGTTGTGTGAAAGCGGGACGTTCAGCTGGGGTGCAGCTGTGATGCCCCCACCTGGGGGGGCGAGGGAGACTCGTTCGCGCCGTCTCCTTCTCCCGGTGCACTCCATGCTGTTCTTTTTCATCGCCCCGCATGAAGGTCTCTCCACATCCGGTGTTCCCCAAGTCTTGTGCTCAGTGCTGTGGGAGTATGGCCACCTGTGGCGCGCATTCGGCGCGGCACGAGTATCAGTGCAGTCATTGCTGGTTCGGTGTTCCGAAAATATGGCCACCATTGCACGTTCGGTGCTGCGCAAGTACTGGGGTGCCACCATGGTGTGTTCGGTGCTGTGGAAGTATTGGCACCATCACCTGACTGGGGGTGTTCGGCGTCGGGCCGGGGGCTGGGAGACCTCCTATCGGTGGAGGTGGGAGAGGCTCGTCCGCGTCGCCTCTCCCTCCCAGCCCAACTTGGACAAATTGTTGTGGAGGTACGTGCAGGACATCCCGCCGTCCAGAGCTGCTGCGGCTGTTACGGAAGGGAAAAGGAAGAGGTGCCTCGTTCTTCTCTGGACATGTGGCGGGACTACTTAAGTCTATCCAGGCCCGTTGCGGCTGGCTGAGGAGACATGTGGCGGGACTACCTACAACTGCCCAGGCTGCTGGCTCCTGCCTCTCCTCCGGCTCCCCCATACGTTAAGATTTCCTGACCAAGAGTTGGCAGCGGGGCCCGCCTTATATGGGTTGTCGCTGGTTGGGCGTAGCCGTAACCCTGCCCTACCTTGGAAGGTTCCAGAATGGGGGGGTGAATGTTCTGTTTGACTTTCATTTTCTACAGTTTTACCGTTATTATTCCTTGTTTGTTGTGTTAAATTAAAAGTTCAAGTTCATCAATGGTCTACGGATTTTGTTTTGCCATTTCTTTCTTTCCAGGTTGCTTTTATGCTAAGTTTCTGCTAATAGAGGTCGAGTAACACGGAAACACGTGTAGAGGGATGACGCAGATTCGTACATTACATACACACAAACTCAGACGGGGGACAGTACAAGTACGACATACAAAGACCCAAGACGAATATAAAACAGTTATTGGTCATGATTATCTCTTTCCGTCTGTGAATTTTAAAGCGAGGCTGGGTTCCCGTCTTGACGTTGCCCGACCTAGGAGAACTTGAGCATGCTGCTGAAATTGTCCTGGCGAAATCTGTGCCATCGGGCATAATCAAACGTGGTGGTTCTATCTGGTCTGCCTATGTAAGTCGGGTTCTTCTTTGTCTCGCGCTTTTTCTCGTACTGCCGGTCTATCGTTCCTGTCGGCCCTTTGCCTTTACTCACGCTCAGTAGAGTCGGGCATTGGGCTTTCCAGTGTCCGACATATCTACAAAAAGCGCATTGGTCTGGCCCTAAGTCTGGTCGTCTTTTGCATAGTGTCGGGGGATAAGTTGTGGGTAGCGGTGTCCTGGGGTTGTCCTGTCGGTATATTTCTCTACTTGGTTTGTCCTCGTCTTTTCTCTGTCGTTGCATAGCCTCTCTGCGCCACATACCGAGACTGTCGAGCATAATAGGCGTTGTCTTATTATTTCGAAGGGCTATTTCTAACGTTTCTATTTTATCAAGGTCAAAGGATCCTGCCAGTGGCCACTGTTTGTCTTGACTTTCTTTGGTATACCTGTGCCACAATTTATTATAGGCTATGGTAACTAATCCATAGTTTATGAACATGTCCTTATTAGGGGTGCCTTCTAGTGGAGCTATATGGTCCACCTCTAATACACGGTCCGGGCTGAACCAATTATCAATCAATGGGGAGAAGACAGACATGACGGCTCGTAACGAGGGACTAATAAGTCAGCAGTGCCTATCTTATCACTAGGTGCAAAGACTAGACAGAATATTCCTATTCTACGTTGTTTGCAGGCAGTGAATACCTCATGAACAAAAATAAAAAAAGAGTAACCAAGAACGCGGAACAATCAAGCAATTAATAAATAAATAAATAGGATAGAAAAAGGACAATGGGGAGAGTAAGTAGGGCGCAAAAGTCTGCGTCCTCTACCCTTTCACTAACCGCAAAGAGGAAGCTGTTGTTTCCGGTTTGCAGACAGAGAATCTCCAGAAGACAATCTGTGAACAGTAGTTCGGGGTTAAAGAACCCAGTTAATCAGTGAGGGAGTGGGGAGTCTCCCAAAAACCGTTGAGAAATAATAGAGTCAGTGGGGGAGAAAGATAGGCGCGACGGTTACGTTACCTATCCTTCGCCGTTTGCAAAAGAGAAGGAGCCTACTGTTTCTCCGTGTGCAGACAGTGAATCTCCAATTAGGTCAAACAAAGAGTAATACTAGTATTTTATAAATAATCAAGCAATCAAACAATCAAGCAATCATTTCGCACCTTGTCGTGATTACACGACCTTACCCGGACCATGTGGACAGTTTCTTGTCTTCCGAATCCAGCGCCCGATCGTCCTCTTTTTCTCGTAATTCTCACGGCACTCCTAATGGTCCCCAGTCAGGACCGTAGATCACTCGAGAGAGGTCTGTTCGGAACTAGTGAAGTTCGGATGATCGGCTGCCAGACGAGGGTCTATTGGGCAAGAGCTCTCCCGATCGTTGCAGTCGTTCACTCTGTCGTCGGGACCTCTCCCACTGGATCCACGAGTCGCTGATGGGCCCCACGCTTGGGACGCCAATTGTTGAAACCTGTGTCGGGTCGGGGACAATCGATATTTGCCCGGCGGTATTGCCTCTGTGACCCTCTAGTTATTTAATCAATGAAGAGGCAGGCGCTGGAGACTGGAAAGCAGGAAACAAGGTTTTTATTCTCTCCGGAGGAGAACACAGCAAAACGGACAGAAGGTATCGTTCTGAGGTGCTCTAACTTACGTTTTAGGGCATGGCCCCTTATATACCGTGTTTGTGGTTTTTATTACAGTTTACATACATATGATAAAGCTTTGATGTACGAAAAGACATTCCAGGAATCCCCCTTCGGGCCCGTTCCCACACATATCTACAGTAGAAATCCCCACCCTGGTCACAGCAGGTGATAACTATCGCGCAGCTGGATATTCCGCCAATTCATGGAATGCGGGGTTCGATCGGATCTCATGGGGTGGGGGGCTTTGATCAACTCGGGGGTCCTTTGAGGAGGGAAGCTTTCTATTGTACGGGGAGGGGCAAGGGATAGTATCGGCAGAGCTGGGTGTCGGCCTGGGAACGGGGAAGACAAACGGGCACACGGGGAAAAGGGGGTTTGCATCTAAGGGCCGGGGATCATGAAAGGGAAGAAGGGAGGTGTCGCGCTGGGAACAGGATGAGGGCCTGGGGCAGAGCAGCGCCGAAGAGGGGTTTATGATTCAAGGCAGGTGCAAGCAGGGGGGGTGGTCAGCGTGCAGGCTTAGTGAAGGCGAAGGGCTATGTCAGGGGCCAGTGGCATGCAAAAGGGTTCGTTCTGATCGGGGCGTCTTAAAATGGCGGGTGCGCACGACAAAAGTGTGGCATCAGGGGAAGAGGCAAGATGGCGCGGATAATGTTCACCAAAACGTACTAATTTTCAACATGGTCCCCCGTGCTAAATTGTGGGAGATCCTAGGAGGGATGGGATTCCCCAGTAGACTCCTGAGTTTAATCGTAAAGCTCCATGAAGGGAATTATGCGAGGGTCAGATGGGGCACCCAGGGCCAACTAACGGATAGGGTCCCTGTGAGGAGGGGAGTACGCCAGGGCTGTGTTATGGCTCCGACTCTTTTTTCCCTATTTGTGAATGGAGTGGTGGACCATCTGAAAGGGGAAGAGTCGGATGCCCCATCCCTGGCGGGGGAAATAATCCCCACTTTACTCTTCGCCGATGACACCTTATTGATTTCTAAATCCCCAATGGGGCTCCAAAATCTCTTGAATCGATTTAGTTCCTTCTGCACTAATAGAGGTTTAATTATCAACACCTCGAAAACTAAACTGATGGCATTCTCCCCCTCTAAAAGATTTAAAAATAACCTTTTGCTAAATGGGGCTCCCCTGGAGATGGTCGACTCATTTGACTATCTTGGAGTTCGGATAAATAGTCGAATGACCTGGAAGGACCACCTGGCCAAAATGTTACTTAGCCACCAAAGAGTATCTGGGGTGACTCTAAGGGAGCTTCGGGAGTCAAGTAGCAAACCTGTCTCCCCGGCCATGGCGATTTATGAGGGCCAGATACTACCGGCGGCATTATATGGCTCTGAGCTCTGGGGGTTCGAAAATGTTTCAGACCTCTCCATAGCGGAAAATACCTTTTTGAGGAAGGTGGTGGCCCTCCCAGCTTCCACCCCGTTGATCCCCCTGAGATTAGATTTGGGCAGAAGAGCCCTTAAGGACTTGGTGAGGCTACGCCCATTGCTTTTCTGGACTCGCTTAAGAAGGACTGAGGAGCTTGCTAGGTATGCTGAAGGGCTGGATGACCTTTTACTGCTCGACACCGGGAAAAAAATTGGATGGCTGAATAATGTGAGAGACCTAGTCCTTAAACTAGGTCTAAGAGATGCATGGGAGTCTCAAATGCCGCCGCCCAAGGAAGTGATTAAAAGGCTATATTGGGACTGGGTACAGAGTGTGGTACACATAATGTAAATAGCTCAATGAGTTACTGCTTTTGTCAGAGAGATCCTTTTGTTACCTGCAGTTTATAAGTTAAAATCCTAATATAGAACAGTGAGCAATTAACTGTCATCAAAGAGCTGCATGCTAACCATAAGGTATTGATTAGAGCGCTGTGATCTTTTCCCCAGTATTTCATTATCCTAATGTTGCAAAAAGGGTACAACACCAATTCATATTACTAAAGAGAACTGGTGTTATGTTTTAAATTCTGAGTTTGTGCTTTTCCAGACTATATTGCCTACAAGTAGGGATGGCATGTGACTCCTACCCCTTGTAGTCCTCTGTCTTATATAACATTTCCTATACACTGATGTACACACCTATGATTCACTGTCTCTGTGTAATGTGTGTGTGATTCAAAGTGCTCTGAAACCCTACACTGGTATGAGTAGCTGCGGCGCTATAAAACTAATTAAATGCATCTGAGAGAGCGAGTGCCTAGTTATGGAGACTTGAGGGGCACTGTTAAAGGGGGGGTTGTGAGGGAATCCGTGGCGAAGGTGGTCATTGAGAGGCGCCAACAAACACTGTTGCACATGGCGCCACCAGCGCTAGAGCCCTGATGTACTGAAAGAGAAGTGCTATACTGAGACAAGTGCAAGGCAGGGTACTCAAGACTGAATAGGCCGAGTCCCTTCTCAAACATTAGACTGTGTAGTGAGGGACATCATCCACCATAAAGGATCCTGCCCCAAGCTCAGCAGACTGATCCCAGGTCTAAGGAGCCGTTTCTCAAGGAGTGTTGACCTTCCAGCTCAAGCAAATGGAGATATATGTGCAGAAGGATTTGCACACATTTGACCGTGGGGCAAGCATCGACTCGCTCTCGATGAAGGTGTTTGCCCTGAGATGGCTGCCTTTTTTATGGGTGTGTCCCCCATACCTCTGCTCCCCTTTCCACCTTTCCCATAGACATTTCACTACCTACAACTGCAGCTCTGATTAATTAGGCGCTGAGGGCAGGTGCTGAAATGTCCGTCAGCAAGAATGAAGCGGTGCAACGTATGTATACCATACAGAAGGCCATACTGGCTGACGAGAGAAACATAGGGGTGGTTTTATGATGGAACACATGGAGGTGGGGAAACGTGCTCTAGAAGTACAGAGATTAAAGATGGAAGTGGTGAAGGCTACCCTACAACACCAGTAATCACAACAGTGGTAGCCCCTGTGAATTCCCTTCCCCTTTTTAGTGAACAACTTTCTAGAATCGTACGTATTAGATTTGCAGCTGCACCTTGTTAACACCCAGATTGTATAATAAAGCAGTTATCTTTGACAGCAGATTGGAAGGTTGCCAACAAGGTAAACCAATGGAAAAATGGGGTGGACAGACAGGTAAGAAGGATGAAAGTCAGAAACAGTATCCTCAGAGATCCTCTAGCAGTTCTTCCAGGCCTGAGGGATGAAAGCTTGGGATGAAACACTAGAATAGTGGCCCCATAAGGACCAACACCGAAGACCAGCAAACACCAAGATAGCCAGCAAGTATCAAGGTGGTTGCTGGTATTGCATGGACAAGTCTCGGAGGAGAGGAAACACTAGAAGTCGTGCATGTCGCTGATTGACTTGATGTCTGACAATATGGTGAGCGAATCATAGTGTTCCCAGAGATGGGGACCGAGGGTCCTAACATCCGCCTGCATACACCCCGAAACACCCATCCGACTTGCAACCGCCTACAGCCATGGCAGGCTCTCGAGCTGATATCACACTGGAAGATAACATGTATATTCTACCTTCCACTGTATTACAACAAAGAGCCACCATTTTACTGTAGAATGTGGAAGTGAATTCACTGTAAACCATGCTCCCGTTTGGCTTGAAGGGAAAGGCCAACTGTGTCAACTAAGCAGAGAAAGCTATGCTGCAGACTATGATTAGCTTGTGGAATCAGGCCACCTGTGCCAGAAAATAAAGCAAAATGGGCCAAATTAAACAAACGCCTATGACAGCAAAAATAAACAAAATATGTGGTTTCATGGCTGCCCTTGTTATTTTTTATATGTGTCACGTTATTTTCTAAGTGTTTTTATTCCACGCTTGTGGTGTTTGTCAGCTTCTACTCAACATCGTCTCATTCCTTGTTTTACAAATGTGTCTGTCTTTGTTTTGAATGTGCACTTTATTCTACGCTCTCAGTTCATTTATGTAAATACCCTCTAAGCACACTCTCTAGAGCGAGGCTCAGGGAAACAGCTACACAAACTGGAGGCAACTGGTCAGTATAAAATACAGGGTGTCACTGACCACACAGGGAGGTGTCAGGATGTGACCAGCTGCTGCTGGGCCATAGCTACCCCTTCGTCGCCTGAAATATCTTCAGGACCTCATTACATCCATTGCAGGCAAACCTCATATGTAATACCATCCTCAGAACTACCAATACTGCAAGGCTCGGTAATGACAGGATGCAGATTTATTACACTGTAACATACTTTCCCTGAGGAATTACCATCCACATTAGCGTTTCTGTAACAATTTACATAGGTTTTTCTTTCATTTGTTCATCTTCTTCATGGTGATACGTGCATGGGCAGATGAACTCTGACGTGTGGTGTTCCTGCAAATCTTGGAAACCTGATGCAAGTGTAGAGTGCCATTTAGAGTTGAATTGGGATAATCGTATTACTATAAGAGCTTCCGCAAATCCCCCGCTGCTCAAAAATAACCTTTTTCGGTCTTGAACAGCTTTATAGCCCCTTGTGGAAACTTTTTATGGAGTCCCAGAGCAGACGGGGGTTAATAGGTTCAGATTGCAACAATCGAATCTTTTTAACACTGAAGTCCTGGGGCTTTACATTCACATTGCTGCATGTGGCTCTCTCTACCGCCATCTTATGTACCGCACTAGTTCATGAAATCCAAATAAATTCCTGGGTTACCACAATTATATGCAGCTCACTTGCTCCCCTCACATTCTACAGCACATCTATAACTACACACGTGTGCCAGCCATATCCCACATGGATTGCGTGAAAGACCAATTATAAAAAACAAGCATTCGCAATGCAATAGGTCTCGCATTAGGAAAGTTTGAGGTATTGGTATTGCAAATGACAAATATTTTATTTATGTGTTGGTATTGAAAGTAGGCAAATTACTAGCTTTGTCATTTACAATGCCAATATTTAATTGGCCTGGTTGATGGCTGGTGGTGTATCTGTGTGTGTCGGGTGAAATTGTGCACTGATGGCTGGTGATGTGTGTGTGTGCCTGTTGCAAGTGTGCGTGTGTGTGTGCGTGCGCCTGATGAAAGCGTGCATTGACGGCCGGTGTTGTGTATGCCTGGTGAAAGCGTGCACTGATGTCTGGTGGTGTGTGTGTGTGCATGGTGAGAATGTGCACTGATGGGCAGTGGTGTGTATGCCTGTCTAAATTGTGCAGTGATGCCTGCTGGTGTATCTGTGTGTGCCGGGTGAAATTGTGCAGTGATGGCTGGTGATGTGTGTGTGTGTGTGCCTGGTGCAAGCGTGCACTGTTGTCTGGTGTTGTGTGTGCATGCCTGATGAAATCGTGCACTGATGGCTGGTGGTGTGTGTGTGTGTGTGTGAGGCCAGAGTATTGGAGTTTGAGAAAAAAAAAATGGAGCTCCAAGAGCGTGCATGAGAGATGAGAGGAAGGGGGGGGTGAATGGACGAACATGCATGTGAGAGAGATAGGCTGTGGTCTGCGTGTTTGCGTTAAAGCATGAAACTTGTTTCATATATTTGTATGCAATGACCGAAACTGCAAAATAAGTCTTGCGCCACACTTTGTACTTGTGTGACTTGTATCACATATTAGTATTAAATGTCGACTTGTATCACCGAAAAGAATAGCACGCAAGTAATGAAGTCTGTGGCCTGAGTCTTGTGGTTGGCGAGCAAAGACCGTGCCTGAGAGGGAGGGGGTGAGGTGGACTGAACGAACGTGCAGCTGAGTGATAGATAGGCTGTGGTGTGCGTGTTAGCATGTTTATCCCTAAAATTTTGAAGGAATCTGTGGCCAGGTGAATATTTTTTTGTGATAAATAAGAAGAAAAAAAGGAGACCGAGGAGTATGTGGCCTGAGTATTGTGTTTGGAGAGCGTAGAGCGTGCATGAGAGGGAGGGGTGGGGTTGGAATGGACGAAGTTGCAGCTAAGTAAGATAGGGAATAAAGAACGTGCAGCAGACTGACAGAGAGGCTGTAGCCGGCGTGTTTGCGCGCAGTAAAGATAAAGAATGTAAATTAACAAAAGCATCAAACTTGTCTCATATATTTACATGTAATAACGTATACTTCAAAATCCAAATCATGCGACACACTTTGTACTTATGATCTGAAAAGTATAAGGAAGAACTTTTGGAGCCTTTCTCTGAGGCTCTCGCACACATGAGCCAATACTTGCAAATATGGCACTTGAAAATGGCTAAAAGTTTAGTAATGTGGCCATGTCATCTTGGAGGAGAGTGCCACTTGATAGTGCACAGAAAGCCCTGCTGCCAGGAAAGTAACATTACACAACATTAGATGCACATAACATCAATTGTGCCTATCTTAAAACATCGTTCAATTGCATCAACCAAACAGCTGTGTTGTAACAAATAACTGCGCAGATATTGTTTTTTTAGTAAAAGTAAAACATATATTGTGCCATTGGAACAGGTTTAAACCGAGAGCAGAGAAAGGTAGTAAATAAGAGGTTTGGCTGGGCAGAAATGCGAGTCACGGCCTGTATGTGCGTGAAAGAAACATGCACTATCGTCTGATAGGATGTGTACGTGGCGTAAGCATGTCTTAATTGGCCTGGTTGATGGCTGGTGGTGTATCTGTATGTGTCGGGTGAAATTGTGCACTGATGGCTGGTGATGTGTGTGTGTGTGCCTGTTGCAAGTGTGCGTGTGTGTGTGCGTGCACCTCATGAAAGCGTGCATTGACGGCCGGTGTTGTGTATGCCTGGTGAAAGCGTGCACTGATGTCTGGTGGTGTGTGTGTGTGCATGGTGAGAATGTGCACTGACGGGCGGTGGCGTGTATGCCTGTCTAAATTGTGCAGTGATGCCTGCTGGTGTATCTGTGTGTACCGGGTGAAATTGTGCAGTGATGGCTGGTGATGTGTGTGTGTGTGTGTGTGCCTGGTGCAAGCATGCACTGTTGGCTGGTGTTGTGTGTGTATGCCTGATTAAATCGTGCACTGATGGCTGATGGTGTGTGTGTGTGTGTGTGTGGCCAGAGTATTGGAGTTTGAGAAAAAATAAAATGGAGCTCCAAGAGCGTGCATGAGAGGAAGGGGCGGGGGGTGAATGGACGAACATGCATCTGAGAGAGATAGGCTGTGGTCTGCGTGTTTGCGTTAAAGCATGAAACGTGTTTCATATATTTGTATGCAATGACCGAAACTGCAAAATAAGTCTTGCGCCACACTTTGTACTTGTGTGACTTGTATCACCTTTTTGTATTAAATGTCGACTTATCACCGAAAAGAATAGCACGCAAGTAATGAAGGCTGTGGCCTGAGTCTTGTGGTTGGCGAGCAAAGACCGTGCCTGAGAGGGAAGGGGTGAGGTGGACTGAACGAACGTGCAGCTGAGTGATAGGTAGGCTGTGGTGTGCGTGTTAGCATGTTTATCCCTAAAATTTTGGAGGAATCTGTGGCCAGATGAATACGCTCAATACTAGAGCGTGCATGAGAGAGAGGGGGGGGGGAGTGGAATGGACGAAGTTGCAGCTAAGTAAGATAGGCTGTCATCTGCGTGTTTGCTTTCAGTAAATGAAAACTCCCAAAAGCATGTAACTTGTATCATATATCGATATGCAGTACCGAAAACAGCAAAGTACCAGCCGGGCGCCACACTTGCTACTTATGATGTGACTGTGGATGGGCCGTTGTGTTTGTCTTTTCCTTTAGCTCCGATTTGCATTTCACAGGGGATGTCCGCCAACAGATAACAATCTTTATGGCTGTGCTTAAAGCACTTTGGTATCCTGGTGTGGTATTGTCCCCAGACGGCGCCCCCAGTCCCTCGAAAAAAAACAAAAAACCTGATGGTCCACAGAATAGTGTGAAGAGCGTGCATGAGAGTGAGGGGGGAATAAAGAACGTGCAGCTAAGTGACAGAGAGGCTGTAGTCGGCGTGTTTGCGCGCAGTAGAAATATATTTTTTTTAAATTAAACAAAACATCAAACTTGTCTTATATATTTAGATGCAATGACGGATACAGCCAAATCCAATTCGGGCGCCACACTTTTACTTATGTTGTGACTTGTGATGCAATGACAGATACAGCCAAATACAATTCGTGCGCCACACTTTTTACTTATGTTGTGACTTGTATCACATGAAAAGTTTGTCCGCAAGTAATGGATCAAGTATGTGGCTTGTGAAGTGAATAATTAGGGGTATAAGCAGTGAGGCGATGCGAGAGAGAAGGCAGGTGCTGGAGAGGGAGGGGGTGGGCTGCCCATCTAGAGAGGGGGGGGTGGGCTGCCTGCTGGGCTGGGCTGCCTCTGATGATCAAATGCGAGACACGGAAGGCAGGCGCTGGAGAGGGAGGGGGTGGGCTGCCTGCAACTTGAATCTAGAGAATACGCCAATCCTTAGAAAGCAAAGGGAAAGCAAAATACTAAAATATTTGATTGTACTTGTAAGAGCAGCATCTGGGGCGGGAGGAGGCTGCAGGAGGCAGGCGCCATTGTCGAGCGTTCAGTGTTGTTAATTTAAATTAAAAAAACGATGTTTGGGTGCCCAGTGCACAACAGAAAGGTGCAAGTGCGCCATAATAAAATGAAAGAACGTAGTGAAAGCAAAAAAAAACAAGCAGCAGTGAGGCGATGCGAGAGAGAAGGCAGGCGCTGGAGAGGGAGGGGGTGGGCTGCCCATATGGAGAGGGAGGGGGTGGGCTGCCTGCTGGGCTGGGCTGCCTCTGATGATAAAATGCGAGACACGGAAGGCAGGTGCTGGAGAGGGAGGGGGTGGAGAGGAAGGGGGGTGGACGGCCTGCGTGTGAGGGAGACTGGGCTGCCTTTGATGATCGAATGCAAGCTCGTGCACGAGGAGCTTGTGGTCACGTGATTCACGTGAACTGTTGGAAATTCTCATCGTAAAAAGTCAGTTTTGTGGATGGGTGGCAATAGGTCTCTCTGCGAGACCTAACAAGCGAGGCCAGAAGAGAACTCTCCCTGGCAGGCAACAGGTACAAATGCCTATCCTGACAATTTAAAATGTAGTTTTCTTCACTGTCAGTCTTCTACAGCCCCTTGAGCTGATGATAGCAACACTGAGAAAAGCGGGGTGAACCCCTCCTAAGCACAGGGCCTTTTCACAGCCTCAATCTGTCCCACTGCGAGCTCTCAGTGCACAGGCATGTTTGTTATGCATGCAAAGGCAACCATCAAAAATTTATAGAGGGAATTAGAGGCGGGTGTGCATGCTCTCCTGAGTCAGGAAGGGAAACCTTTCCGTCCAAAACCCTTGAAGCTGTATGATATGCTTTAACCACTTCAGAAAATCTGAGCCTCTGTTTCACCAGTAAAAGTGATATTAAGGAACACAACAGTATTCCCATTGCTTTACTTTGTTGATGACATGATGTTTTCAAAGGCACATAGAAGCACCCACCCAGATAATAAGAGAAACAAGCCAGATTAATATTTCACTGTTACCCCAGGGCTTAATGTGCAATTGTTAATAGTAGTAGATGTGCGAGTCAGCCACCTGGTAATGGGTAACTAGTAACAGCCTCTGCCTTTCCACGCAAGCAACTCTTTTAAAGGCAAACACAGTGGAGGGGAGGAAGAACGTCTTTGTTCTTAGAAATGTATTCACAAATAACAACCTCAGTGCTTTTTAAGAAAAAGCTCACAAGTGGCAACAAGGCAATATGAATGGCTGTTTACAAAATAAATGGAATGAATGAAACAATGTGTAGAATTGTAATCACGCGTCACATCAATAACATTTCCAACATGACAAACCATTTTCACAGAATGAGCATTGTAAAGTTCAGACAGGAACTTCAGGTACAAAGGGGAGAGGTATAATACTGTGAAATATTAGATTGATGAGAGGTAGTGAAAATCACCATGAAAGTATATGAAGAATATGGTAATCCAAGTTAGCTGTGTAAAAATAAGACACGTTTTGACAAACTCATCAGACGTCTTGTGACCCGCAGGGCTGTGAGCACTGTTTAATTTATACTAAAAAAATAGGTAGGGACATCGCCTGTCACCACCCACTGCATTTGCTGATGATGCTCACTGCCACCACCATAAGTACCCGGATCCCACCACTGTCAAGTGATCTGGTGGTAAAGATTCCCAAACAGCAGGAAGCTATGAGGGATGCAGCATGATTACTATTTAGCCTGGTACCATTTTAGTGATAGTGGTTAATACAACAGGGTACACTACTGTAATCTTGTGTGACAAAAACAAGGATTCCAGTGAACTGTAAAACCAAATACTTATCAACTGGGGTTTGTGGATACTCCCCTAAAGCAATTTTTATTAAAAAAAACAAAAAAAACAATCAGCATTTGAAGGCAGTTCTGGCTCCATTTCCTCCCAGTTGAATACACATTATAGACATACCTGTAAGGGAGGCTCACACACATGTCCACATGAAACGGCAAATTATCATCTCGCTAACTGACATATAGCAGTAGGGGCGTCTCCCATACCACACGTTTACATTTATGTAACGCCTCATTCCACACACTGATGGGCTTCCTTGCTTTGGGCGACAAAACACGGACACAAGCCCGCACGGCAGGTTACCTCCAAACCAGAACTCTCTGACCCAACTAGGGTACCCCACTGGTACACACTAGTCATCCACAGCCAGGACCAGGCCCTAGGCCATCCAAATCTCACAGGTCCTGTCCAAACCACAGAGTGTGGGGCAGTAACCCCTGGCACACAATAGCCATTCTCCACTCTCTCTCTCAGTGTAGCTACAACTACCACTGATCCTTCAACCTAGGGACCACTCCCTCAGGCTGACCAGAGGTCACGGGCAAGAATGCCCCACCCTACCTCTACTTCTGGGTTCCCGCACCCTCACAGGGAAGCACTCACCAGAACACAATTCTCCTACCAGATCAGGACCTCACTCCCTCACTGGTCTACCACCTGGAAACTATTTCACTTCCGAGGTACAAAGCACACCGCACAGTTCCTCTTCAAGCAGGTGGTGGGACACAGCACACAGCAAAGTCCCCTTTCCTCTACCTTAGTGGAAACAACAAACTGCAGGTGGGCCCCAGAACACACAGCAAGGGCAGCCCCCTCAGTCTCTTCAGCTGATCCACCTTAGTAGAGATTCCTCTTGAAATAGAAGTTTCTTAATCTCCCAACCTAGAATCTAAACCCTCAGGTTGCACCGGGGTCAGAGGTAAGGACACCGTCCCTCTGCACCCCCTTCCAGAGTTCTTAACCCTCCCACCTTGGAGCGGTACCCCTAGAAGCCAAACACCAGGTCAGGACTCTGATTACAGATGCCCTTCCCTCCAGGTCAGGCTGAACCTGAACCTGGCCTCCCCCCTCCTCGGGGAACAACCTCCAGAGGCCCCACAAATGGGCAAGCACTCTAGACGGTCAAATGCCCAGCGAACCAGGACTTCTGCACCCTCCACTTAGGAGCGGTACAGCCCACCAGGACCGCCGGAGTTCTGATTACAGAAACTCCCTGTCCTCTAGACACAGGAAGATCCTCCTCAAATGACTTGTAAGTACAGCCTAGGCCCCTGACCTGGCGCTCCCTTAGGGAACACTCCAGGCCCTGAGACAGGGTTTCAGGCCAACGTGGGACACACCGTCCCACACTCACTCCGCCTCCACTGAGACAGGGCGTGAGCCCCTACACCCCTACCATCCTAATGAGACCTAGCTGGGCTACACAAGAAACCTCTTCACCTACACAGGATCATCAGATACACAAGCCACTACTTTTAGAATCACTCCCTAATGCCTCTGCAAGACATCTAGCACACCGCCAGACATCCACCTTCTTGTCCAATGCCTCTGCAGGACCTCCTGCACACCACCAGAGGTACACCTCACGTGCAAGCTCCTTAAAAAAACTCACACCAACTCCTCCAGTTCAAGACACCCCTGATCCACACACTCCCCCTCCAGACTGGTGAGACAGTTCCTCACTGCCCCTGACTCTCAACCTGTACCCCTCTTACTGAGCACCAGGCACCATACTCTGGGAACTGGGAATGGGACTTCTCGCACTGGACACATTTAAGCTGCCACCACTGGATCCTACCATACTGGGAAATCCAGACACACACACTACACTCAGGGGATAACCACCCTCCCAAGCAAGCCATTTCTCCTCTACACTCCCTCTCTTCCATCTACTCACACAGGAACAGGAACAGGGATTGGACACTGGACCCAGTAAGGGATTCCTAATCTATGGGAACCTCCCCCTCTACTGGCATCCCGCCCTGTCATTTTCTCTCATCTGCCACTAAACATAAAGCGCAGGAACACCATCTGAAAATGACACTCTTGAGGAAAAACAAAATCAAAAACAATAATCCCAAACATGTAACTATCTGAAAAATGCAGAGTTTTGTAATGTAGCCAGCTGTCACTGTGGCACTGCGCAAACACAAGTCCAAATCCGCACCGCTGACCAACAATGTTAGAACTGGCTATTTCTGGTAGGCTAAGGCTGACGCCCAAGCCAGGCAGAAACCACCATTCTAGTCAGGGCGAGGGAGTCACACGCCAAGATAACCCCTGCTCACCCCCTTGGTAGCTTGGCACGAGCAGTGAGGCTAAACTCGGAGGCAATGTGTTAAGCATTTGCGCCAGCGCACAACAGCAACAACATCCTAGGCACACCACAAAAGGAACTCCACACAAGGTTATATTAAAATAACTTTTGTATTGTAAAAACACATCAGATAAATCACACATGTACATTGTGCCAACTGGCACGGGCAACATTCATAAGGGATTATGTACAGGACAGGGCCACATGAGCCACTGTCAGAATCAACACTTTTAGAAAATAGAAATACTGTCAGAAATTAGAATAAAAGGTTATAAAATAACAGTTATAAATCACATCCAGTAACTACTGGGAACAGGTAAGTACCACCTACGCAACCCTAACCACCTTAGGAGAATGTCACGCAGGGGACCAGGACCTCACTAGGACCACCTGTATCAAAAAGAACAACCACCTAAGTATCACACAGCATTTAGGGGTCTAGGAAAGAACACATTACCCATGATGCATAAATATACATTCAGAGGAGTAGTAAAGGGAAACACATGATGCATAAACCTACACATTCAGCGGTGTTAAGAACAGAGCACATGATGCATCACAAACACATTCAGAGGTGCAGCGCTAGAAGACACATGACGCCTAAAACATTCAGAGGTGCAGCGCAGGGAAAGAAAGACACAACTCAATAGCGCAAAGACACATGATGCCTAAAACATTCAGAGGTGCAAGGAAAAACCACACAATTGCGCAAAACCTCACATAAGCCACCACCTGTGGCAGTCCCTAGGCCAACTGGCCTTGTTGGGGCTAGGAAGCCCTGAGTCTCAATGTCAGGGGCCTAAACGATGCAGGTGCCCACTACTTGCTGGGCACCTGTGAACACTCACAAGGGCCTAAACGCTGCAGCTGGCACTAAGTGCTGCGCAGCTGTCACTGGCCGGGCTCCTCTGTGCCATCTCTGTCCCTCTCAGGGACTCACTCTCCATCTTGCGCCTAAACGGTGCAGCTGCCCACTAATTGCTGGGCA
The DNA here is from genome assembly GCF_964261635.1 of Lissotriton helveticus. Classification (NCBI taxonomy): domain Eukaryota; kingdom Metazoa; phylum Chordata; class Amphibia; order Caudata; family Salamandridae; genus Lissotriton; species Lissotriton helveticus. The sequence goes on from NC_136068.1 coordinate 1,208,675,029, forward strand.
GCTGGAGACAAACTGCGACAGGGTCCTCACTGACCCTAGAACAGGACTGCGCCAACTGCTGAGCCACACAGGCTCTGAAGACACTCGTGTCCACAACGTTGAAGCCACACAGGCTCTTAAACAGCTGTGGGGCGTTGGAACCATCTGGCTCTAGAAATACACATGCCCCCTGGTTGAAGTCCCTCTCTGGGGGACTCGAAATACACAAATGCCCCCCTCGAGCCTCTCTGGGCTCGTAAATCAAATGTGCCCCCTAGAGCCTCCGTGGCTCTAAACACAATCTGGGCCCTGAGCCTCTCAGGGCTCTACACACGTTGGGGCGACCCACTGCCAACCGGGGCCGCCCTTGAAGCCCTTGTGGCTTCCCACTGACAAGGAGCGCGAGCTCGCGCTACTGGGGTGGGGGCGACACCGACAATGTGTCCCGGCGTCCCTCCCTTTCGTCTGCCCCACTCACCGGTTGCTCCCTGTGCTCTCGCCGTTCTTCGGTGCGGCGGGGGCGGCATCTGAGGAGCTCCTGCTCCTCACAGACTCTCCTTGCTTTGCCCGGTCCCCGTCTCGGGACCGGGACTCAGAGTGGAGCCAGCAAGGCTCCCGGCGGCAGTCTCTTCTTCTGGGTGAGTGCACCGGGGCGCAGAGTAGGCTCCTGCCTGCCCCGGTGCCCAATGCAGCCGCGACTCTTCTCCCTCGGGGCTCCCTCCGCACACGGGAGCCCCGTCACCGGCCACAGCTCCACTTCTCCTCCCGGGGCACCAGCCAATCCCAACGCGGCAATGGGGCGGGACTTACTCTGCAAACCGGAAGTCCCGCCTACGGTCAGGCGCAACGCTGCCTGACTTCCTGGGCGTATATATAATCAACAGGAGAGAAAGGGCTCAAAGGCCACTCTTATACCCCTTAAGGAATATACAAATAAATCAACAAAAGAGTGACAATAAGAAAGGGTTGAGTTAATTCATAACATTACAAAAAAACATTCAATAAGTTTATATTAAGTTATATTTTGTGTTCCCCATTACATTTTTCTTTTTTAGTTCTGTCTAGGACTGCCAAATGAGATAGACGGGTTGGGACACAATGTTACCTGATTTTGGAAAATATGAATTACGAAATATTTTGGAAAATATGAATTACGAAATTCCTTTGAAATATTTCTGAAATTCCCATTCTTTTTACGAGAATTAGGGATTTTTACTTCCTCTATAAGGTATCTAATATAACTAGTTAATTTGATTTGGTTCGTAAAAAGTTCAGTCCCTTCACTTTTGTGCACGTAGCCCCTTTAAGAACTGCATCGAATGCATGACACGTGATCGGAAACACTGACGCGTCATTTGCATTCGCCGGTAGTGTAGTAAATGTTTAAAACGGCTTGTTACCGAGGTCCTAACATTTTCGGGCCGCGGATGTGGTAACGAGCAGGTTGACAGGCGGAGAGCCGCCGGGCGTTTGGTAAGCGGGGAGGGGTGTGGCGGGGTGGTTGGACGCTGACTTTCTGGGTCGTCATTCTGGCGGCTCGGCGAGAGGCGTTCTGCTGTCTTTAACATGCCAATCCTTTATTCTTAACCGGACTCCTAATGGGATTGCTTCCTTCGGTTTTCTCTTTTCTAGAGAACACCCGGCGTGAAGATTTTACCCTGCCGCGAGCCCATGGCACATTTCTCACGAAACTATCGTGTGAGTATTGGTGCCAATATGTCCTTCTTTCTCTAGTCTTCCTGGTCTAATTTAAGGTGTATTTTAGGGTTTCGTCAACCAAGGTTGTCGAATTGTTTTAATAATGGTCATTTGGTAACAGTATGATTTGAGAAAGTTTCTCAAAACTGCGCTTCTTCTTTATTTGTTGAACTGAATGCGCGCAAAACAGGGTTTAAGTAAAATATTTCTCATTTACCCTGCCTTTATATAAGAAAGAATCTATAAATGAACCTAGGGGTAAAAGGTGGCATTTTTAGCTACATCTGTATTACAAAAAATTTGTGTACATCTTGCATGCTAGACAATGGATGCCACCCCAATAGGGGAATGGTCTCGCACCTCACGTTCTGCGAATTAAATGTGGTTGTTTTTGCACTACAAATACAATTCAAAATGTATGAAAATCGATACTTGAATGTTTTTTAATCAAGAATATTTGTGTGTTTTGTTATATATTGTTTTCACAGATGATTTTCCTCATATATAGGAGATGAAGCACTAGAAAATTCCAGTGCTTTGGGATACACATAAGGTCGTATTCGTTATTCTTTAAGAAATATATGTTTTCTTTACTTCATATGATAGTAAAGCCTTAGTGTGCTTTACACATATGTCGTAATTGTATCGGTCCTGATGAATGCTGAGCCAAGTTGGGCTCCCAATAGCAGAAACATGTCGACCTCTTATTGTTTTCACCTATAGGACAGGGTGGCTCAAATTAACATATTCACTAATCTGTCCGACTTCTTCACCCATTTTAATTGAGTTAGAGTTACTCCTAATAAAGTAATTTTTCCGAGGAGTAACCCACACTTCTTGTAACTCACTCATTCACTTTTTCTGAAAGAAAAGAACCCAATGAAGATAAATGGCAACCAACTGTCTTGTTGGTGCCTGAGGGCTCTTTTTCTTTACTTTGTGCATGCCACATGATTCTGTCTGAATGGTTGAAACTTATTGAATGTTTTTTTGTAATGTTATGAATTAACTCAACCCTTTCTTATTGTCACTCTTTTGTTGATTTATTTGACTTCCTGGGCGGCCATTACACACAGCTCGGGCCGCGGCGGTGAATAAAGGGGCACAACGAGGGGTGGGCACACTCGCTATTAAAATAAAACACAGAAGCGAGGTGGGCACTCGCAAATAAGCGGGCAAAGTCGCAGGGTAGGCACCTGCCAAACCTCACGCAAAATGCGTGAGGGCGCCACACTCGCAATGGGTTTAAATAAAGCGCTCTCCCAGTGCTATAAGTAATATACAGTGCTCCCAGGTGCTATAAATACCAGTCAAGCGCTCCCAAGCGCTTAGGCTTCAACAAGCCTGGGTAAAGGCAAGAAAAAAGGTCTCTTGAAGGAAAATGCAGCTTCTCCATGCTGCCAAAGGTCCCATAGAGTTCAAGGGGGCAAAGCAATGTCCCCCCCATCAGCCCAAGCAAGGCAGAGGGGTCCCCCAGGAGTCCAGGAAAGTCCATCAGGAGTCCAGGGGCTGGGCAGGGCTCAGGGATTCCACTGAGCCCAAGCAGCAGCACGCCCCTGGCAGATTCAAGTTAGAAACAAGAACATTTTGGAAGGGGACACAGCCCCTTCTTATACAGTGAAAAGTCTTTGAAGTCTTTGTGTAGGCAGTGAGAGAACGAGCTAGGACTGTTTATAGGGAAGTACCTTCAGTATCAGGGACAGAGGTGACAGTCGCCCAGCGGGGGGGTGGAGCCAGCCTTGTGGCAGGCAGGCACAGCCCTTCACTATCAGGTGCTAATCTCCTCCCACTTCCCTGGCAGCAGATGCTGCCTTTCATCCACGGGCTGACTCAGACAACCTCCTGGGGCTCTGCAGCCCTGTCACACTCAAACCAGACAGTCAATCCACAAGCAGGCCCAGGCACTCCTGGGCCAGGCTCACCAGCCAATCACGTACCAGCAGACTCACTACACAAATATGCCAACTTCTAAAAGTGGCACTTTTAGACTAGACTCACCATTACGCAGCATTCAATCTCACGAGTTCACACATATCAAACTCGATCCTGCACTCCCCACACATCAGGAACTACCATGGGCATACAGATTCCCCATTCATTCCTATGGGAGGGCAGGTCACTCACCACACATACACAGAGAGCACACGCACTTTACACTGTACCACAGTGAAAAAGTGCACAGAGGCCTAAAATCACCAACCCAGGTTCTAGAAACAGGCTAGGAAAAAGCAAAAAGTTTCGGGGTGAACCTGCCAAAAGGGCCAGGTCCAACACCTGTGCTGCACATCATGCCATGCCATGGGCCTCTTTCCAACTGCCCATAATGGTTCTTCAGATCTCCAGTTCTCACCAAGCATCCAAATACATGCTCTGTATGAAGTACAGCGCCAAACATCTGTCGCCTGATCTTGTGACATTGGACATAATTGGGACAGAGCAGGCAAAAAGGTTTTATGTTCAATGAGTCTTTTCTAGATTGTGCGTTTTACATATTTCATAACACTGGTAATAAATAGTACATATGTTGCACATCAGCAAATATGTAGCACTGACTAAAAGTAACTTCAATGTTTCAGCCTAGTATGTTGTACCCTAGTATAAGTATATTTACCACTAATAGAAGATCTGACATTTGAGGCAGTGGATGGCAGTGCCCAACCTACATAGACGTTATTTTAAATTGTCACTCTTCTCTTTCCTCCCCTTTATTGTTTTATGGTACTTCAAATCCCCTCCCTTTCTCTGACATTCTTCCTGTGTTGTCCCTTCCTTCTTATTCAGTGTGCTCTGTTGCCCTCTCACTTGGCTTGCAGTGCAGAAAAGCCAATGCATAAATACATTACATAGGTTGCATTTTACCATTTGCGTGCGAGAACTAGTGTTCCACATTTATGCAGAGAGGGATCACAAGTCATTGATCCAGTGATTTTTAGGACTGGAATTTGCTCAGACCTTTTGATTTTACTAAAATTATACATATAGCATACTCATAGGGCTTACAGGAGGCCCTCTTAATTCATTGGTCTGTTGTGTCATTCACGTTTGTGTTCAGCTCACTGCCGCATTGGACAAAATGTCAGTCTAATTCAGCTATTGGCTAACTTGACTGTAAGAGAGGGCTTTTTGCTCTTCCACAAGGGGCACATCCATACACAAAGCAGCTCTCTTCATTGCCTGAGACTGTTTAAAGTAGAATCGACAAACCTGAACATCACCAATGCCATCTTGCTGAACAAGAGCCATCGGACGCACGTAAACGGCATCCATTTTAGGTGCCACGGCCATCTCACGCTTTGCGAGTCACCTACATGTCTCCCTGACTTCGCAATCATCCCCCGAGCGCTGGCAGCCCCCAAGCACACATGCTAGAGTCATAAAGCATCCTCAGCGCAACCCTGCCCTGGAGCCACTTCCCGTGCCGAACCCACATGCCCTTTCATCCTCCCCGCTCGAGCAGGCCCTTTTGATAAACCCCAAACGCACCTGGCGACTCCATCTGGTCCCAAGCTGTTAACCAAGCCTTGTGGACATACTTTATTGCCCCCACACTGCAGGACGTGTTGCACACACAGAGATGCATGATCTTATCATCTTCATAACTCTCAGATCTGACCGATCCCACGCATTTACAGTCCCCATTGGAATGTCCGGCTGTGTGATACCAATCAACAATCAAGACTCGGGTAGGGGACTACTAACTGTTGGGACTCGGTGGGAACCTGCTGGGGGCAGGAATTCCAAGGTTGCTTGACCACCAATAAACTTACTGTAAACTGTATATAATGTGGGACCGCGGAGACGTTGTTAGAACACCTCCTGAAGACATTGCCTTGTGTCAGGCCTGTTGTGTTCTCTACTGAAGCAATAAACCGTTCTTGCTTTCCAGATTTCCAGCGCCTGTCTCTTTATTTGGTAAATATCGATATTGGGATTAAAGGCGTCCTACGCCGAACAGTCTTGTTATTCGTTAAAGATTGCCTGTTTTCCCACAAATTGGCATCCCAACGCGGGGCCCATCAGCGACACGTGGGTCCAAGTAGAGAGGTACTAACGACGGAGTGAACGACTGCAACGATCGGGAAAGAGCTCCTGCCCGATAGACCCTCGTCTGGCAGCCGATCATCCGACCTTCACTGGTTCTGAACCGACCTCTCTCGAGTGATCTACGGTCCTGACTGGGATCCCACAGGAGTGCCACGGCTATTACTGAGAAAAGAGAACGATCGGGCGCTGTAAGTGGAAGACGAAGAACTGTCCATACGGTCCGGGTAAGGTCGTGAAAACGACTAGCAGTAGGATGATTGATTGTTTGTTATTGAAATTCTAGTATTGCGCTTTATTGGTTTGTTTAGCTCGTTAGCTAATTGATATATTGGTTCTCTTTGACATATTCTCTGTTTGCAAACAACGAAGAGTAGGAATATTCTCTCTCTTTGCAGGCAGTGAAGGATAGGTAGTGCGGACCTTTGTCCACCATTGTTTGAGATTTTCATTTGTCCGATTATACGTCATGCCTATCTTCTCCCCACTGATTGGTAATTGGTTCAACCCGGACCGTTTATTAGAGGTCGATCATCCGGCTCCACCGGAAGGCACCCCTAATAAGGACATGTTTATAAAATATGGACTAGTCGCTGTAGCTTACAGTAAGCTATGGCATAAACATACGAAGAAAGATAGGGAAAATCAGTGGCCACTGCGGGATCTTTTGATCCTGCTAAAATAGATGTGCTAGAGATAGCTTTCCGTGAAAAGAAAACTACGCCAACTATGCTTGACAGCTTCGGCTTATGGCGAATAGAAACTACGCAACGAAAGAAAAGAGAGGAAGCAACAGTAGAAAAGGAACTGCGAAAATCAGCTCACCTAGCTGGCAAAAAGTTAGAAGAAGAAATTCTAGAAAGGGGACAAGTTAAGAAAGAACGAGAGGCGGAGATCTCGGGTCAGTACCCGGTTAGAACTGCCTCAAACCTTTACCCTGAGCTCCCATCAAAACAAAGGATCAACGATGATCTACTTCTAGGTCCACCGATTATCTATATGCCCCCTCCTTATGCCCCTACCCATCCCCTAGTACAACAGCAAGAACCTCCGAGTATGACTGAAGGTAACGCCAGGGCCCCGGTACCCACGGCCTCCGCGCCGACCGAGCCTCTTGCGACAAATGCCTTATCAGATGACACGCTAAATAGAACGGAAATAAAGGAGCCGGTGAGAATCTCACGACTCAGTAAAGATGAGCGAGCAGGAATCGATAGAATAGTCAAGGCTCTAATCGACAGAAAAGAAACTGAAGAACACTTAACGGACATCTGTAACTCGTACACCGACAATCGCAAACGACACTTCGTCGTGCGCTTTTGCCACCATATGCTCACAGCGTATGAAGAAAAATATAGCACAACAGGGCCCAACCAGCTCGTAATTCTGTACAGAAAGGTAGACATAGGAGATGGGAGTGAATGTGATATCGCTGAACTATTCTCTCAAAAGATGGAAATCTTTCGCCACCTTATGGAACAAGGACAGATAGGCAAAGGAGCGGCATCAACCATAACAGAACCCCCGATAAACAGAGTAGATAGTATGATGCCCATCAAGGAAGCCGCCCCCTATTGGGTCCCCCTAGAGGACAAGGAACGCATGAAGATATAAATCACCCAGACGCTAAAGGAAGGGTGGTCTATAATTAGGTATATCAGCCCTGGGATAGAGAGGACATTTTGACATTTCCAAAATCCCTGCCAGACTTACGAAAGAACCCTACTGCATTCTACACAGAGTTAGGCACAGCCCTAGGATCGACGATCAAGACGCTAGCCGACATCGACTTGTTCTTTGGGCTATGTCTGCCAGCCGATGTTTGGAAACAAATTAGAAAGGTAGACCACTCAGATCTGTTCGGACATACCTGGGAACAACTAGACGGACTGGATAAGCAACGACACCCTGGACAGAAACCCTTAAAAGCGATATTAGACCTCCCAGACAAAATAGTGCAGGAAGTGAAAACATTAGTCCCTGAGAAGAAGATAGACTGGTCTATCGCGACAGCTTGCCGCCAAAAGCCGCAGGAAGATGTGTCAGAGTTCTTCTCTCGGTTCGAGACAGTGTTCTCCGACTATAGTGGACAAGACATGTCCACTGCAACCGGACACCACTTGTTCGTACAGAAGTATGTCAAAGGTTTATTACCAGAAGTCTCACAGAAATTACTGACTAGTGAGAGTAGTTGGGCGGCTTCTAAACCAGCAGCCATCCTCCAGATGGCCCAGTACTATGAACACCAGAAAAACGAGAACGAAAGGGCCAATGAAAAGGAAAAGAAAGACTTAAAGGAAAGAGTCATGATTGCACAGCTACAAGGTGTAAATTCAGGAAGGGAACAGTACAAGGGAGGATATCAACAAAGTACTCTAGAACGCCACCACCTAGAAATAACGCGCCCGCCCCATACAACGTACGCCGAGACTTAGGGGAAGATCAGTGTGCATTTTGTAAAGGGTTTGGACACTGGAAATCCCAATGCCCGATCCTGGCAGAGATAAATAGAGGCAAAGGCACGAGAGAAGTAGCAAATGGGCACAGAGGTAGGGGACGAGGAAGAGGACACACAAACGACATTAGCGAAGAGAGGCCAGGTAGGATGAATACTTTTGACCGTCCCCGACAGAACCAGTATCAGCAATCGGACTACGAAAACACGTACGACTTTGCATAGGACAGCCAAGGGCAAGGGAGGGATCCAGTCGAGCTCTATGTTGATCAGCAAGGCCCTTATGTTACCGCAAAGGTCCTGGGCACAGAGTCGCCATTTTTGGTAGACACAGGAGCAACACGTAGTGCACTATCCAAACGACTTAGTCCAAGGGCACCCTTGTCTGGCTCACATGTGACCTCAATAGGATTTGATGGTACGCCCTCCACTAACCCTTTGTCCAGACCCATCCCTTTTAATCTAGAAAACAACATCACTGACACAACATTCCTTCTCCCTTGCAACACCCCAGACGCTATTACGGGCCTCGACTTGCTGAAACACTTCCACGCAACTATCCGATGTTCCCCGGATGGAGTACGAGTCATTTTATATGACAATAACCCACAACAGAGAGATAGTCCACCCCAACACATGTATCCCATTTCCACAGCAGACGCATCCCTACTGGACACTCTGCCCCCACACTTATGGGCTAGGGCTGACTCGGACATAGGACAGGTGATGATCGACCCAGTACATGTGACAATTCGACAGGACGCGATTTTCCCAAAGATACCGCAGTACAAAATATCGCCAGAGGGAGAGAGAGTGCTCACAGATATCATTCACTCACTTGTAGAGGCAGGGATGGTGGAAGAGGTGGTGAGCAACATTTGTAACAGTCCTATTCTGTCGATCATAAAGAAGCAAGGAGAGGGAGACGGAAAAGCCTACCGCTTTATCATTGATCTAAGGGAGGTGAACTAGATCGTAGTGCCCCAATACCCAGTCGTGTCTGACATCACCACCATTTTGACCGTTAGCCCGTCCAGTGCCTCCGTTTTTACTGTGGTTGACCTCAAGAACGCATTCTTTTCCAAACCCATTCATGAGGACAGCCGCTACCTTTTTGGATTTACACTCAGATCCCGCTCATTCAGATTTTGTAGAGCACCACAGGGGTACCCAGAAAGTCCGAGCATCTATAGCCAGGCACTAAAACGACAGCTGGACGCCATACAATTGCCAGACGGAGCAGCACTGATACAATACATAGACAACATCTTGCTAGCAGCAGACACCACTCCCATAGCAGTCACCACCACCCTTCAATTACTGCACTTTCTTGCTGAAAACGGTCACAAGGTCTACCGCAAGAAACTACAATTCTGCCAACCCCAAGTGACGTATTTAGGACACCTCTTGTCAAAGGAAGGAAGGACGCTCACACCAGATAGGATCCAGACCATTCTCGACACTCCTGTTCCCAAAACCCAGAAACAAGTCCGCACACTGATTGGCCTCACCTCTTTCTGCCGACAATGGTTATCGAATTTTAGCCTCATTGTCAAACCCCTTCTCTCCCTCCTAGCCAAAGACACACCCTTTCCACTCCCATGGACACCCGAATGTCAGTATGCGTTCAAAGAATTACGAGATGCCCTTTGCTCAGCACCCGTTCTGGGAACACCGGACTACTCCAAACCATTTTCCCTCTACACGCACGAAAGGGAGGGATGCGCATCATCTGTTCTAAGACAAGCAATTGGCCACAAGCAACGCCCCTGTGCGTATTTCTCCGCCACCCATGACCCAGTAGCCAGAGCACTGCCCGCGTGCTTACGCGCTGTAGCAGCTGTAGCAGTTTCCATTCGACAGAGCGAGTGAATAGTGCTCTCCAACCCCATCATAGTGCTAGTACCACATGCAGTTGACACATTGCTGAATCAGACTAAGACACAACATTTGACAAGTGCCCGACTGACTGGATACAAACTGACCCTGTTAGCACCACACATTACGCTGAAACGATGTTCCACCCTCAATCCAGCCACATTGCTGCCTCTCCCTCAAAGCGACCCCACTATGACTTCACTGCACGACTGCATTACGCTCACTGATGAACAGACTAAGAGTAGAGTTGATCTCCGAGACACTGCCTTTCCAGAACCAGACGGAGAGCTATGGGTAGACGGCTCATGTCTCAAACTCCCTGACGGCACTACCTCAGCAGTATACGCCGTAACCACAGCCCAAACTGTTGTAGAAACTGCCCGCATCACCCAGCAATCTGCCCAAGCAGCCAAGCTCATTGCTCTCACTCGAGCATGCGTCCTAGCAGCTGGCACAACAGTCAACATATACACCGATAGCCAATATGCTTTTGGGGTAGTTCATCATTTTGGGCTCCTTTGGAGGGAAAGAGGGTTCCTGACGTCACACGGCACACCCATCCTACATGGAGATCTAGTCTCTGCATTGACGGAAGCAGTACTCCTCCCCAAGCAACTAGCAGTGATAAAGTGCCAGGCTCATAAGAAGGTGACCGACCTTATTGGACAGGGAAACGCTCTAGCAGACATTACCGCTCGAACCACAGCACAAGACAGAACAACGACACGCATGTATGTGACCAGGTCACAAGCAGAACATTGGACTGACACTAGGATGACTATAAGAGACATACAAACGACAGGCACACAGAGTGAACTGACAGACTGGGCACGGGTGGGACTGAAAGATGAGGAAGGCTGCTGGAGAACAAAAGACGGTGATAAATGATTGTTACCAAACGCCTATCTGATCCCCATACTGACCATGGCACACCTACCCGCACACATAGGATCTGCCCCCATGATCGAGCTAATCACGAAAGTATGGCACAACAGCAAGATTGCTGACTCTGCAAAATGTTTGGTACAACAATGCATGGTATGCCTACATCACAACCCAGGGAAGGGGACAGCAGTACCACGGGGAGGGTTTGGAGTCCCCGATCACCCCTTTGAAGTCCTCCAAATGGACTACATACAGTTAGAAAGGTGCCATGGTCTCAAACACGACCTAGTCATTGTGTGTGCATTTAGAAAATGGGTGGAAGCATACCCCACTGGAGACAATACCGCTACGGCTACAGCTAAGGTGTTGTTGAAAGAATTCTTCCCTAGGTACGGCCTTTGTCGAATTTTATGGAGCGACAATGGCTCCCATTTTGTAGCGGAAGTAATTCAAGGCATCCTGAAGGGCTTAGGGGTGAAACAAAAATTCCACGCTGTCTTTCACCCCCAATCAGCAGGCCTGGTAGAGCCGCACAATGCCACATTAAAACTGAAACTTGCGAAAATAGTTGCCACCACTGGGTTAAAATGGCACGACGCACTCCCACTGGCATTGCTATCAATGCGCTCCACCCCAACCAAGCATAGATTGACACCCTACGAAGTGGTTTTCGGCCGGCCAATGAATGTGTGGGAAGCACCGAAACCATCCACCATTAATGATGTCCCGGACATGCTAATGTCTTATTACCTGCATAAGCTTACCACCGAATTAACACTTATCCACCAACAGGTGCTGCATGCCATTCCGGATGTGTCCAGGGGTCCAGGACATGATATCAAACCTGGTGACTTCGTCCTCATCAAGAATTTCCAGGGGTCGGAGAGTCTGCAACCCAGGTGGACGGGCCCCTGGCAGGACCTCATCACCACCCGAACTGCTCTTCGAGTGGAAGGAAAGAAGAACTGGCTGCATGTCCACCACTGTCGATGGATCTCACCAAACCTGAAAACCAGCGAGGAAGTGGACGTCCAAGAAGATCTCCTGATCAAAGACCGACCAGCCTTGAACTGTTACCCACAAAAAGAGACACTCGAACTGGCAGAGTATCCCGACACTACTGTACCATCCAAGAAAGGGTACAACCTGAGGTCAACAAGAGGAGGGCGTCTCGACACGCAGACCACTAACTAAGTCAAAAGTCTCAGATCGGTAGCCCACACTACAAAGGCTACCAGGAGATACGCTAGACGAAGTATGTGGTCCTGTGAGTCATCGAGCCCCTTGAAGGTGATGGAAGATCCCGGACGACCGAAGAATCACCGCGACGACGCCAAGGCTGCCAAAGTTCACAGTATAAAGACAATTGAACTCATAGCAGTATCACTCACAAGCCTCCTACTAATAGCAACAGTATGGATCATCGAAGAAAGTGCTCCCGCTCATCGAATATTTATGCCCACTGTACAACTCACCACTGAAAAAGAACACTATCTGGTGTCGCTATCACCACGCCTCCAAGAACGACACAGAGAGTTCTGGAATAACTATTTCGTCCAACTGCTGCACCAGCACAATCTTGTTGCAAATGCTACGAACTGTTGGGTCTGTGGACTGCTACCACATGCCACTGAACACTCCATTCCTTTCATTCCTTCACCATTCTCTGTACATGGGTCCTGCCTTGCCTGGTTAATGCTGCTACAAGAAAGCTACAGACACAATACCACATCTGATGGAACCATAAGACAATTCTACACTGAGTTCTGGCTGAACAAAACTGGAAGAACAGCTGTTCCCTTTTGTCCCCTCACTTCAAATGCGACCTTCCCAATGGACATTCCAGCAAAAGAACGAGTGGAAATGCAAGTGTTCAATAATCCAGCCAGACCCACCTTCTCCTTTCTAAAGAAAAGGTCAGCTGCAACCACAACTGTAGCCCTATCTGTGGTGAACGTCTCAGGTCTTGTTTGCATTGAAGGCCATGGGACTAAAAATGTGGGCCACAGTACTTGTCGCATCACCAGGACTCTACATACAACCGACCCCCCTTCGTTTGTTGCATCACCAAACATGTACTTCATCTGTGGTACTAAAGCCTACACCTGGCTCCCAAAAGGCTGGGGGGGCACTTGCTACATTGCCTTTGTTCTGCCTCCGACCTACACTGCCCCTGCTGGGCATCACAGAGAAAAGCGGTCCGGAGACCTCGACTAAGCAGACTCGACTGCATCCCAGTTTCTGGATGCAGTTAAAGGCCTTGTTCCATTTTGGGGTCCGATGGCAAACAGCCGGGCCATTCGACATCTATCTCAGGCAGTTGAGATAGCTTTGAACGTGACAGCTGGCATCCTCACCAACAACACTGCTGAGCTTCAAGCGGTCCGCCTCATGACTTTGCAGAATTGCCTTGTACTCGACGTGGTACTGGCAGACGACGGAGGAGCATGCCGCATTCTTCGGTGCCAGCTGTTGCACCTTCGTTCCTGATAGTTCACCTTCCGTTTATAAGGCAATTGAACATTTGCACATACTCTCATCAGAGATCCATCAAGAACAAGAGATTTGGACACTTGGAAGCTGGTTTTGGGGGATATTAAAAGAGTGGGGATGGAAAGTATTGATGATCCTCTTGATTCCAGTCTTTATAATATGTGCCTGCTGCCTAGGGATACACTGCATACCTCCTCTGTGTTCTCTATGTACGTACTCCTTATGCCCCAGAAATATAGACTCACACCCAGCCCAAATAAATGTAATACATGATACCGAGATACAGGGCATTATGGGGATCGAAATAGACTAGCAAGATGTCTTGGGAATGTTCAAAGGAAGGACTGTTAAAAGTAGAATCGACAAGCGTGAACATCACCGACGCCATCTTGCTTAACAAGAGCCATCGGCCGCACGTAAACGGTATCTATTTTAGGTGCCACGGCCATCTCACGCTTTGCGAGCCACCTACACGTCTCCCTGACTTCGCAATCATTCCCCGCGCACTGGCAGCCCCCAAGCACACATGCTAGAGTCATAAAGCATCCTCAGCGCGACCCTGACCCGGAGCCACTTCCCGTGCCGAACCCACATGCCCTTTCATCCTCTCCGCTCGAGCAGGCCCTTTTGATAACCCCCAACCGCACCTGGCCACTCGATCCGATCCCAGGCTGTAAACCAAGCCTTGCGGTCATACTTTATTGCCCCCACACTGCAGGACGTGTTGCACACACACAGATGCATGATCTTATCATCCACATAACTCTTAGATCTGACCGATCCCATGCATTTACAGTCCCCATTGGAATGTCCGGCTGTGTGATACCAATCAACAATCAAGACTCGGGTAGGGGACTACTAACTGTTGGGACTCTGTGGGAACCTGCTGGCGGCGGGAATTCCATGGATGTTTGACCACCAATAAACTTACTGTAAACTGTATATAATGTGGGACCGCGGAGACGTTGTTAGAACACCTCCTGAAGACATTGACTTGTGTCAAGCCTGTTGTGTTCTCTACTGAAGCAATAAACCGTTCTTGCTTTCCAGATTCCGAGCGCCTGTCTCTTTATTTGGTAAATATCAATATTGGGATTAAAGGCGTCCTACGCCGAACAGTCTTGTTATTCGTTAAAGATTGGCTGTTTTCCCACAGGACTACTATGGCAATGTGAGCTTTTTGAGACCAGATACAAAGATTTGCTTCTAGCCGATGTGTTTTCTTATAATGATGTGGACCAGCAGATACCCAAACAATAAAGTCACACAAAAGCCATGTCAAAACTAAATGAACATTGGCAAAGCCTAAAACTGGCAGCCAACACCAGGGCTATTGGCTTTGACAATGCGTTTATTTTTTAATTCAATGCTAGCTGGCAGACGTGTTGTGCACGTTCAAGGCCCTAAATTTGAGCACAGTGTGCAGGCATTGACTCCCCCTGAGTACTGTGCATCACTGAGGATATGGTGGCTGGCCTGACTAGTGTACTTCTGGTGGTAGTGGACAGTCACGCGTGAGCAGAACACTAGTCTCTGGCTCTAGGTGCGGTGGGGATCATCTGCAGCATGCGGTGCCAACATCCAGGCTAGCGGGCTTTGCAACCGCGTGACACATGGTGAGAGGCTCAAGTGGAAACAGGAGTGTCCAGCCACTCCTGTGTTCAACCATCCAACGAGTGTCAGGCCAAAGCCTTATGCTTTATACAGCAAAAGCCACCTGTGCAGAACGTATTTTATATAAAGAATCTGTTTGATATATGATATATATAATTTTACAGTCGTAAAGCTGTCCCATGTCCAATTCATGTAACTGCTACAGCAGCATTGCAAGGGGTCTTGTGGCTGAAAATGCTTCCCTCAAAAACGGACAGTGAGAATCTGCAGTCTCGTACCCATATGTTAGTCCTTGCAGCTGTCCATGCATCTGTATCGGCTGATGTCTCTCCATCTATCGTTGTATTGCTCAATCATCCCGCCTGTAGTTTACCTGCCTGAGAGTGTACGTCAATGTCTGTCTTGTAATACGATAGATGGAGAGACATCAGCCGATACCGATGCATAGCCAGCTGCAAGGACTAAGGTATGGCATATCGGTAAGAGACTGCAGATTCTGACTGTCTTTTTACAGTAACATTTATGAATGTTAAAAGATACAAATCTACATGATATCTATGGGACTCGCATTCAAGTCCAACTTTGCTACTGACTGTAAACGCATTTGCACATGGTGCAGCTCTGCTGCAGATTGTAAACATAGTTCCAAGAAGTGAAGCTCTGCTGCAGGTTGCAAACATAGTTTCACGAAATGCAGCTCAGCTGCATGTTGTAAACATAGTTTCAAGAAGTGCAGCTCTGATGCAGATTGTAAACATAGTGTCATGAAATGACGTTCTGCTATAGACTGTAAACATACTTTCATGAAGTGCAGCTCTGCTGCAGATTGTAAACATACTTTCACGAAGGGCAGCTCTGCTGCATATCGTAAACATAGTTTCACGAAGTGCAGCTCTGCTGCAGATTATAAACATAGTTTCAAGAAGTGCAGCTCTGCTGCAGATTGTAAACATAGTTTCATGAAGTGCAGCTCTGCTGCAGATTGTAAACATAGTTTCAGGTACTGCAGCTCTGCTACAGATTGTAAACATAGTTTTATGAAATGATGTTCTACTATAGACTGTAAGCATACTTTCATGAAGTACAGCTCTGTTGCTGACTGTAAACAAAATTTCACAATGTGCAGCTCTGATGCAGATTGTAAACAGAGTTTCACAAAGTGCAGCTCTGCTGCAAACTGTAAATATACTTTCAAGAACTATAACTCGGCTGCAGTGTTAAAGCTCTGTACCCATGTGCGGCTCATAGTGCCCAATTGTGCCAGCTCCTCATTCTTTGCATCAATGTAAGCTTTTAAACATGCCACCCAGTGCTGGAACCACTGCTGACCACTGCTGGCTCCTCCTTTTGCCCACTTGTGTAATCTTCTTACCCTACCTCCATGGTTGGTAAATTAGGTACCTTTATATTGGGTAAAATAACACTTCTAGTTTACAGCTCTTACAGATGGCAAAAAACTGCGCTATGAAGCGGATGCAAGTACAACAATATCATCCTACAAAAATATCATGGTTTTAACATTGACTACCACAATATCATGAAGGTAAATATATATAAGCGAGTATACATTTACTCATCTACTAACTTTACATCTACTTACCTTTTTACAAGTATGCATATATAGGAAGTGATGCAGAAAAGTGGATAAACAGAACTACACCACAATTGGCAGATAGCTAGATCTTTACTCAAGAAATAAGTCTACGTTTTTGTGATTTGCTGTAAATCCATGCATCCGTTTTAGAGAAATTAAGTTAAAAAAAAAAGAAATACCTGGACTGTTGGTCCCACTGGAGTACCCTGGTACTCTTGTGGTACCCCGAATTAAAAAAATAAAGCATTGTGATTGGCTGAGAGCGCTTTTTTACCTCCAGTCACTTTGGTCCCGCAGGACTCAGTCCCCATGTCCTGTGTTTTGAAAAAAAATGCAGGCGCACACTCAATCCCCTGGCCCTTGTGAGGAGGGAAATGGGTACTTCCGTGCAAAATTAAAAAAACAATTTGTGCCATGGGTCCCAGCGCAGCTCTCTGTGTGATACTGCCAGACTCTTGTAAGAGCAGTGGTACTGCGAGACCACGCAAGCATCAACAAGTGAAGCTTGTGTGATCTCTCAATACCCCAGATGGAGCTACAGTTGCAGTATCACAAGAGTACCACAGCACTGCAAATAATTACAAAAATAAATAACTAAACAACAAGAAAAATGTGGGTTAGGGGTTTGTGAGTGATTGGCCCAAACCCATTGCAGCACAAGGCCTAAAGGGATACTCAGTTAGAGAGTTGGGTGAATATTATAAAAAAACTCAACAATCCACTGATAACATCAAAGGTTAAAGTAACTTTATAGTTGGGTATAGTAATAAGATTTATCTTTACGTTAAAATAAAACTCAGAAATTCAGTGAAAAAAAGTACATTTAAAGTGACGCTATACTTAGGTCTTGTAATAATTTTTAAACTAATGTTTAAATTCACTAGTTATACTTTACTGACCTAGCTATAACTTGCGCCCCCAAAATGCATTGCTTATGACATCACATATTACATCACTCATGACATTTTAAATGACATTGATGACATCATTGATATTTTTTAACCACTTTTATTGTTGACATCACTAATGACATTTCAAATGACATCATTGATTACATCACTGGGAGACCAATTTCCCAAATCTCCCAAAGTGCATATGTTCTGTCACTTATGATTTCACCTCTACATATTGTAGCAAAGGTGTAGGGTGTTTTTGTCAAACGTCAAACATTTGATTTGTGGTATGTTAATTCAGCAGTGATGTCATCAGCAATAACAAACAAAGGGAATTAAAGCATAGGATGCCAGCACTAGTCTAAAAGGTCCCTATTAGTTATGGTGAACAGAAAGGTACAAACAAAGGGCTGGGAGCACAATTCCCTATACTCCCTCAATTTAAAGGCTGATTCAATGAACCTAACCTTCAAACAATTGACAACACATAGTAGCCCAGCACACTTAAACACAATCTATTACAATCACTAAGGCAAAGAAAGTTTGATTTCATGAACAAGCCGATGTTTTTCAATTTCAAATGTTCTTTATTGTTCAATCTTTAAAAACTTTTGATAGCATCACTTTTGGAACCACCAACGCGTTTCGTCCCATCCAGGGACTTCTTCAGGGCTTGAACAGATAATATAGTCAATTCTGATTTTCAGATTCTTAAGCGTTCTTTGTTGACAGTTTCTTATGAGTTTTTAATGATGATAAGGTATTTCAGAAGAAAAGGTATTCTATTTGGTGACCCTTTATCAATTCTTCATCTGGTTAGAGCGTATTTAATAGTCGGAAGGTCAATTTATGCAGATTAGTAACCCGGATATGGTAGTTCGGGTCCGTAAAGAGGGACCTCGATCGTCTCTGCTCCAACAGGAATCACCACGATCAGCAATGGTGTTGTGTAATGTGATGTCTTGTATGATGCCTCTACCACAGAAGCGGCTCATGGAGGGAGTGCCGCGGGCAGGAGAGGGGCAGGGTGGGGGGTAGTAAACTCCGGCTCACGGCCAACTGGAGTAATGTAAAGAAATAAATAAAACAAATTTCATTGCACGCGCTGAAACGCATTTGGCTTTTCAGCGCGCGCAATGAAATTAGTTTTATTTATTTATTTATTTACATTACTCCGGTCAGCCATGAGCCGGAGTTTACTACCTCCCACCCTGCCCCACCCCACCGCCCCACGGCACTCCCTGCATGAGTCGCTACTGCTCTACCACCAAGGAAGCATATGACCATCAGATACATCCTGAAGATAGTTTGTGTTGGATTTCTCTTTAGTGGTACTTTTCAAAACTTTTGTATTTCTGGTGAAATCCATAATGTCAATTGAACAGACATTTTCTAACCAATGCACATAAGTGTCTATCCGTCTATTTTTCTGTCTGTATCTCACATAAACTATCATATTCTCTGAGGGAACCATTTTATGCATCTGGTGCATCTTTAAGGAGAAAACCTAGAAAACCCTCTTTACAAAGTGCAAAACCTGAGGGATGGCCTCAAGCAAACTTTAAACCCGCTTGACTAAAGTTGGGAACCTCTTGTCATTTTGTATATAAGTTATCCTGGCTCAGACTCTTCTTCTCGTCCTAAGATACAGCTCTTTACCTAAGGATGTTGAAGTTACTGAGTTAACCTAAAGCCTTGTTCCCCAATCCTTCCAGGTCCTTCATTTTGTATTATCGGTTAATGCAAATCACTGTTAATTGGCCTATGAGAAGTCCATCTTTTGGTCCTGCATCTAGTTCTAAATGGCAGTGGCTAGACTTCTGGCCATGCCTTTTTTAAGGCAGTGGTTTGCGGCTGGTGGCAGGGCAGACCTGCTTTAGTTTTGGTGAGGAGGATTTTCTGTTTCCCAATACGAATGTACGCAGGTGGGCGGCCAGCCACAGGCGTGGACTGCAGACAGGAAAACTCTGCAGTTAAGCCTAGGGCAGTATCTCTGGCCCGAAGTTTTTGGGTCTTGTGTTTGCATACCTGATCATTTTGAGACTAGAAACACTCTGGGCCCGATTCACAGAAGTAACTTAAGACAAAATCCTAAACGTACTACCATTTTCATAATCACAGAAGGCACTTACTCATTTTGGTATTCACAGAAGACACTTACTCATTTCGGTATTCACAGAAGTTATGAGTCCTAACTTTAGGTCTCCTAAAGGCCTTCTGGGAACACCAAAAGTCTTAAAGTTAGGATTTTTCTCAGTTTAGGAGTAGTAAAGTTAGGACTCCTAACTTAAGGACTCCTAAATGCCTTCTGTGAATACCGAAAGTTTTTAAGTTAGGATTTTTCTCAGTTTAGGAGTAGTAAAGTTAGGACTCCTAACTTTAGGACTCCTAAACTGAGAAAGAAACTAGTGACCTGGTACAGAGAACCCCTCCAGGTAGGTACTACTCGCATGAATTACAATTGGATCCATTGGGTGAACAATGAGATCAATCGTTAAGTGGGACAATAGCAGTGTTTGAAGATTTCATGATGTGACATACATCTGAAACTAAATAGGGATAAGCGAACATGTAAGCAAGTCCCATAATTAGGTGTACACCAGCTCACCCCCGTTATTCAACAGGCTGGTACCTCTTAAGGCAGTTGGTGCTGGGGAAAAGTCAGTCACTTGTCAGGCAGCAGCTATGTGACCACCTCTGCCCGTACCTACTGGCCTGTCCAGCAATCTCCGGATGTCCCTGCAGGCTGAGGCTAGCCTACTGCCGGAGAAATGCATTCTGTCCCCATTCCTGTAAATAATAAATAAACCCTGAGGTTAAACACGTCAGCTCCGTCACCGGGCGGCTCCTGTGTTTGCTGAGTGCCCCCCAGGGATCAAGGCGGGCAGGAGCTTTCTACAGCATGACAAGCCCCGGGGGGCCTGTTTCTTAAACACATCGACACCTCTGCGCAGTCTTAATAAACACACAACAGCTGCAGAACCGCGGCTTGTCAAGAGGAACACAATCAATAAAGCAACAACAAAATGAATCAATGAGCCGAGAAACCGCGTTTACTGCCTGTGAGAGCTCAG
Organism: Lissotriton helveticus; assembly: GCF_964261635.1. NCBI lineage: Eukaryota > Metazoa > Chordata > Amphibia > Caudata > Salamandridae > Lissotriton > Lissotriton helveticus. The sequence goes on from NC_136068.1 coordinate 1,208,695,633, forward strand.
CCGGAAGCAGACCTGAGGCGTCAGGGTCGGACTGGCCTATCGGGCGAGCAGGCAGTGGGGACTGGTCTGACAGTTCAATCTGTGCAGTTGTTATTAGTTTGTAGGCCTGTTTAATGACCAGGTGGGACGGTTTTTATTGTTGATTTCCCAGATATTACCACAAGCATTGCCTGCTGCAAACATAAAAGCAGGCAGCCTCCCGTGTCTTTGCAAGTTCAGAACTGGCCTGAATTGTAAGTGTGGGCTACTTTTTTGCGACCTGGTTCACTACCACTGGGCCACTTTTATTTCAGTTCCCGGGTCTATTTTCTTTGGTGGAGTCCGACCCTGGAGATAGTCCTGCTGCTGGTAGGGTTGGGTCCCAACGAGGAGTTTTACAATTACTGCTGCAGTGTACCAATTAGCCAGGGACAGACCTCCCAGGTTTCCGAGGGTCGGGGGAGGGGCATTATGGGTCCACGCAAAAGAACCAATCCAGCGTTTCATTATGTTTATCACTTTCACACACACAATGTATTGTTGTGATAGCAAAGAACACAACAAATTTCTCAGCGCCATAAAGTTCCAGCTTCTGAATGACAGCTGTCACGCTGACAGGCCCGGTTTGAGAATGTCACAACTGAACTCACGGGCAAGTTACATAAAGCAAAATGATTGTGGTTCCCTGAAGATGATGGTGAGGGTCCCCTGAGACTCCAACAACTCACCACTTTTATGAACTAAAAGGGGGTCACTAATGGGTAGTTGGTGTCCCCGCCCTCCCGTATTGGTGGGGAACCCCTGTGTGGCAGGGGCTACATTGTGAATGCAAAAGCAACTAGGGCAGTTGAATTACTACTTTGAATTGTTCTTAGGGTGTGTTGGTGAAACGATGTGATGGGACTATCATACATGCCAACATATTCACACTGGGCAGTGTGAGATTTTGGCAAAAAACGGGGAAAGTATTTCCCTATTGGCTTAGAGGCAGTTTTAGGTGGAAGACATTTAAAGCCATTTTTGCTTCAAAAATCAGGAATCTACCATCTGATTCGGGTCTATTGGCATGTATGGACTATGTATCTATACTGGTGAGTGTGTTTACGAGTTATATTGTTCATTAAATATATATACAGCAACTCAACTTCACTCTTCGAGAAGGAAATACAAAGGTTTCTCATACCTAAATTCATTGGGAGTCAACCAATTATTTTTATATTATTTTTAAATGTTATGCGGTTTTTGTATAGTGTATCTAGGCACCGTAGGTTCTTTGGCAGACTGCTGTATGATATCGTAGATTTAGCTAAAAGGGCATCTTCGCTCTGGGTTGGCTATCTCTCCTTGGCCTGTGTGTGGGTGTGGCAGTTTGCAGTGTGATCATCTTCCCTACAGTGGTCTTCCAGGTGTGGAGTGTAAGGGAGACTTGTCATCTTCCAACCCACGCCATGCAGGGCTGTAGGAGCCACCAGGGAACTGCCTCAATCACTTCCAACCCTGGCTGCTTCACCGTTATTTCATGTACACTGAATGCCAGCAGCGGGAGGTAGGCGGGGGACAGTATTTGCTCTGCTGTACTGTGAACGTGTGAGTAGATCTTCACATCTCAGATAGCGCAATATGTCACCTAAATGAGTCGCCATGGGGCTATGCCTTCCTTCTGGCCACTGCCCTCTCCGAAGCCACAATAGGGCTTGTATTGGACCCAGGAGGAGAGCTTCCCTTCACCCCTTTCTGATTGGCCATTTTCAGCCTGGGTGAGATACAGGTATATGGCCCACAGGGGGTGCCAGCTTTATAAATTTCTTAAAAATATCTTTAAAAAATAAATGAATAAGTATAGCTTATCAGAGAACAGAGGACTGTAACTTTTCATGGAACGTTAAAAAGTCTTTCTCAGGTGCTCAAGTGGGTAAGGAATGGAGATACACCTGATGGAGAGAAGCCATTATGAGGTAGAATTTGTGAGCTCTAGTGCCATAAGCTCCAGATATGAGCAATCTACAGTGTCTCTGACAATTGTTGAATTTTCGCTCCTTGGTTAACCTCACTTTCAGTTTTTACTAAACCGAAGAAGCCTTTTGGATGCTTTTCCTTTTCCCATTGAGATTTTAGAGAAACTCGAACATCCAATGCGTGGGAACCTTCCGACTGTGTCTACGCATAGCAATTGGCACTGAAAGGGTTTGCTTCCAGGTCTGATCCTATGCCCGACAGTGCCCGCTCCCCTCCGCCCCGTGATCCGAGGCTGTGCATCATGCAATGCAGCCTCTTTGAGTGCTAGCATAGGGGATAACACCGGTGTTGTGTAATATCAGGTATCCCCTCGGGATCGTGTATCCCCTTCGCTTCGGCAGATTCCGGACGTCCTGCAGATTGGAGAGCTCGGACGAGCCCCCAGTAGCCCCGCCCACCCCAGGCGAGAAGAACCTCGGATTCAGCAGCCAGAACCAGCAGCGCGCCGAGCAGAGCTGCTGATAGAAATGCACGCATTGCAGACGGGTGATTCTTACACAGCCATAAATCCCTTACGTCTTGGAGACAGAAGAGGAAATAATTCACGGTGCTGAAATTAGCTCATAATACAATTCTTTTCTGGGCAAAGTCCAACTGCTGGCTAAGGTATTACGATCCCGGATAAAGAGTTATTTTAGGAAGCACGATAAATGTGTGACATTTTAATAATTTCAGTGAAATTATGAGTGACATTTCAACGAATATGACTGACACTTTTTAGCAAGCAAAAGTCAAGCAATTAAACATACAGGGAATCATATAAATATCTGAAATTACAACCATTTGAGCACCAACAAACTCTAAGAAGTAATTGCACTAACGGGGGTGGGGGGTGCCAAAAGTGACGGCAAGCTAATCTGCCAATCAATGCGCCCTTGCTGAGTGGTGGCCTGAGTAAAAGCATCCATAAAAACGGAAAGTAAGCCAAGCATAAGCAAATGCTCGATTTACGATATGTTTAGAGAGAAGAGCCAGTGTGGAAATCAGCATATTCAGGACAATGTCTGCAATTTAACCGCCCATTATATATACCATCCCTAATACAAACAAAGTTATCCTCTAAGCAAAGTGATAGTCAGCAAACTCGCCATAAACAACACAGGTGGAAACAATCATTTTAAACATGCGATGGAGTTAATCCAGAAACATGTGGCTGCAGGCTGAGCCAAGGAATTTAATAAATACGTGACTCTCTTCAGTTATACTATGCCCATTCACCATGTTTACTACATGAAAATGAGACCAAGCACAATGCAAAGGAAAAGTAATAATCACAATTGTAGAAAGCCCAAAATACAGTGATTGCTGCCTAAATTATCAATAAATGATGACCTTATACCTGATGGTGCAGAACCCTCACAATCTCAATTCAAAATATAAACGATGAAAAGACTTCGGTAGAACGTCAGACACAAATGTTTAAATGCACCCTTACTTTGAAAACAAAACAAAAAAGAAAAATGAAACAATGCCCCATGCATAATTATTCACCATTTGATAACTTTTGCTTATGCACAGAATACAACTCGATTTTTCCAGGAGGCCTCTGATGTTTCGTAATATATGTACTGCGATTTCAAATGCTCAGGGTCATAACCAGGCGGGACAGAATACGAATGAATGATGGTCGAATACGCTAAATTATTTTCTTACATGCTCAAAGGCACGAATTTCAGGAACTAGACCCCAGCATGACCGTCGGCATGACTTGTAGTGCGCCCCAGAGCCTCCAACAAATGAGAAGATGAATCATAATGTTCATAAACCTGCGAGGGGCAGTTAAGTGTACCCCCCTGTGCCAACATGTGAAGGTCTGCATAGGTGAATGTTGAGAGTGTGGGTGGGACGCGATACACGTGTAGACTCCAAAATGAAAACTAAAACCCGCCGGATGTATGCTTTTACCACGCATGCCTTTACAACGCGGTATTTACAACGCATGCCTTTACAACGCATAGCGCTTTGGGGTGCTGGATAGTGAATAGTTTAATTTACTATTCCAACTCCAGTCCCCGTGGATAGTAGGGAAGGTGTTGGATAGTAAATTAAATTTATTCCCTATCCTAGAGCGCCCCCCAGCGCAATGCGCTGTCATGGTTTGCGTTGTAAAAGTTGCGTCGTAAAGGCACAGCGTGGTAAAAGTTGCGTTGTAAAGGATGTTTCCCAAACCCGCCTCCTACCTCATAGTCAACTTGTCCAACGGAAGTCTGCCAGAGACGGGCAAGCTAAAAAAATAAAACCTTGCGCCTAGGAGGCCAACTACCCTGCATGCAGTAATCACAAGGGAAGCGCGCCTTGAATAAAACAACGACGATAAGCTGCAATAGACAACTTGGAAGTGCTGTTGATTATTGTTTCATGAGGCTTCACTGCGCTCCAGTTCACCATCTATTTAAGTTCCTGACACAGTCAGACACAGGCATGCTTTCTATAGCACAGTAAGTTCGCTGTTGAAGCTCCTTGTTACAGCATGCCTGGGGGTGTTTGGGGGTCCCTAATTTGCATATGCTGTCCACTATTCTAGTAGGCACCTTGCACCAGTCCAAACAACCCTTATTGATGGTAGGTTTAAAGACAACCTATATAGAAATCTATCCTAACGGTAGCTGTGGAGAGCAGCCTTCAGGCTAAATCGTGAAGGAATGTACAGCAGCTTGTTTTATCAGTCGATAATCTCATGAATGACCAAATGAAAGGAGGACCACACCAGGTATATATATAAAATATATGTATTTATTCTAAACACATCACCCTAATCTCTTTATGAGGGTAGAGGTAAAAGTACATTCAGTAAACTTATTTTGTACACAGTAAATTAACACAATATATACGTTGAGCCCTAGGGGCGTACCAAACCATATATTTAGAAGGTGGTATAAGAACCACGACTGACATAGATACAAGGTCTAGCGCCTTTAGAACCACTGGGGCCACCATGAACCACCCAAGGTAGTGACACAGGGGACCCACGGGGGACGTGCGCAGTGTCTAAACACAGCCGCGAATCACCAATAAATTCTAGGACGGAAAGTCGCGATTGGGAAATTACAGATTAAGGACACTTAGAAGATGACTTGGAGCAAACCCCTTTAGAACTAGGAGGTTCTAGAGACAACACCCACGGGAGCACCGGAGTACTCGAGTTACCTCACCCAGGGAAGCCGGGTGCATAGGTGACTTTTCGTGCCGGGTTTCATCGTCGATTTCAATGGCAAGCTGCTGAAGAATGCTGCAGGCGACCAAGTGGAAAGTGTCCGGGTGGATCCAAGGGTGGATCGGAGATCTGAAGAACCCAAAAGCAGAGGGGACATCATTTGGGTCACTAGCCAGTGACCAGGAAGGTGCTGAACAGATGCCCACCGATGTCGGGTGATTTCAGGTGAAGAAGGTGAAGCTTGACTGTTCAGCCACGAGGACCAGGAGGTGTCGAGGATGACAAGTAACTGGATTCTAGCTGTCCCACTAAGGATTTTGAGTGCTCCGGTGTCAGTTTCCGGATCAGACCCAACAAGCCTTGGCAACAGCAACCCACGCAGAAATCAAAGATTGGCTTTGGTGAAGACCAGTAAGGTCTGAGGGACTCACCCTTTGAAGGGGAGTCAGGGCACGTCTGGTGCAACCAGGGAAGCAAAATAAACAGGAGAGTTACAGTTGTGGGGACCCACCAGTCGACAGACCAGGGATTGCGAAGGGCCCTCGAGCGGAAATGCTAGAAGCAGGCTCGCGGAACACTCGTGGAGTGTAGGCCCACAATCTTTGGTGCAAATGGTGCTCGGGGCATGGACTACAAGCAGCCCAATGCGCAGCTTCTGGAAGCTCAGGAAGTCGATGCACTTGCAAATATGACGTGTCCAAGAGTTCCGGTCCCACGTTACTCGTGAGGGCAGCAGGTCTCAGCTTTGCTGGGATCTTGTGTCGGCCTGGAGAAGTCTGGAAATCCGTGTCCTGAGTCCCAAATCCATCGGGTTCCAGTGGGAGCCTTGGAAATGCAGACAGGCAAGATGCTTCTTTGGTGCCTGTTTGAACAGGGGAGTTGATCCTTGGCCCCAAGGGAGATTCTTCTGTCTTCTAGTCGATGTAGAATGTCAAAGTTCCAGGATATATGCTGCAGAGTTTCGTCCAGGTGTAATCTGAAGTCCTAAGGACTGGGATCCCATATTTATACTAAGTTAGGGGGTTGGACATACTCTAGGGACCCAACTATGGGAGGTTCCAGGGAGGGGGGTGGTTACACCCCTTTCCCTTTGTCCAGTTTCACGCCAGAACGATTCAAAAAGGGGGGTGGTGATGGACAGAGTATCTGAATTAAGCAGAACACTCCTAAGCGTGGAAGGGTATACTCAGACATGAGTCCCTTGCTCATTGCACCATCAGGATTCAAGCAAGCCGGGCCGAAGACGGCTGTAATGCCAGAAACCGGTCCCCGGAAGCTTGTTTCCTTCCCAGTGTAAGAATTGGCTTTTGTAGTTTGGTTTGCCCTGTTCCCATCATGCACTGGGACAGGAACAGACTAATTTGCATACAGCCAGGTTCTGAAACTGGGATGGTGCAATGAGCTAAAAAACGGTGTTGGATCTAGCCCTGATCTCTTGACTGGGTGAGAGTATTCTGCTTAATTCAGAGACTCTGTCCCTCACCACCCCTTGTTGTAAATAATCAGTTTCACGCCAGAGCAGGGGCTGAGTGCCCCTGCTGCCGGTTTGAACTGGGGTATGCACAAGGACACCAAGTGTGCCCCCAACACTGTCAGAAAAGCATTCTATGAAGCCACTAACCCAGCCCCAATACACTAAACCCTGTCTGGGAGGTGGTTACACCTCCCTGTGACAGGAAATCTATTGTCCAGGCCTCCCCTGCCAGAGTTTCATCCAGCAGCAGGAGATCAGACTCATGTCTGTGGCTGCAGCATCCATCTTGTGATGCTGGGGCTCTTTTAAACTATTACCGGTTAGGTAAGTGGGTACATGTCTTCTCCCTCTAGTAGGGTGGAATTCTACCCCCGCCGCCAGGACTGGCGGGGGGGGGGGGTAGGATTCCAAAGTGTTTGACACCAAACACAACATGTTTTCATGCAGCCATTCCAAAGTTAGCATTAACCAGGAGGTTATAATGCACTTAAGAGTATATGGTCTGGCTGCATCACAGAACAGCCTCAGAGAATAGATGCCGAAAGCTGCAGAGGGGTCCTGCTCATGCATGGGCACCCTCTCACACAAAACCAAGCACTCTGCCTTCAAGAATGATAAGGCCTGCGATAGGAGTGACTTATAGGTTTATATGTGTCAGTGATTAAAGGTAGATATAGGTAACCTATATCTTAGTAAGGGGTGCATGCACCACCTTACCCAGGCTGTAGTAGCAGACCTGTGGTGCCATTTTGGAAGGCTTCCCAGGGGTGGCATAACAAATGCATCAGCCCCTGGTGGCATCTGGGGTACCTATGCCCTTGGTATCCAAGGTACCATATACTGGGGACTTACAAGGGTAACCCTGTAACTATTCTGGAGTGTACCTAATGTACATGTAATCATTTTAGAGAGGAAGCAGCTAGGCTGGTGTCATGGTTAGCAGGGCCCCAGCCAAACTGAAGTAAAAAAACAGTGAAACAACAGTTAAAAGTGGGGGTAACCATAGTAAGCAGATCCTACTCTCCTACACTGTGTTGTTTTTGCACTGGTGTAAAGTTATCACAATACAGCCCTCGATAGCCTAAACAAGCACCTTCCCGTTGGTTAAATGCCAACCTTGCATGTAATAGTGACATCATTCATAGTTCCTTCAGTCGTGTTTGTTGGGGTAAATAAAATAATAAACAGTGTAGGAACTAAGGATCACTTGCCTCGTTCCCATATTTACACTCTCGCGCCTCACCTCCCCTCGACTGATGCTTGCTTGAGTTTGTCATTACTCTTTTCTATAATTTAGTATCATTTATTAAAGCTTTGGGGAATGGGCGGTAATACTCATTTTGTGTAAAGGTAATGTCGATTTAAGTGCCTATACTGGAGCCCAGGTCATGTGTGGAATGGTGAAAGCTGCCGTCCGCATTCAAGGTAATACAATATTTAGTTAAACGTGAAATGTAAACAGAACTGTCCCTGACACTGATTACCTCAAGGGCCACACTGAACCACAGTCCCTGCTGCACAGTTATTTGTTGTGCGGGCTCGGCTGGTGCTGCATCACTGCTCGCAGTCAGAACAGTCATCCGACCTGAAGGAAAGAGGGCTGAGCAAATAACAGTGAGCACCTCGAACTCCTCAGGCCAGTTCTGCCAGCTTGCCCCCTGCAGCCCGCCTTTCGGCTGCACAATCATTGGACAGATCCTTACAGTCACTCTCATGAAGTTGGGTCACGTGAATCAGAATGTTGGGACCAAGTAAAATGTATCCAGAGCGGAGCGCAGTTGAGTCTTCCCCCAAGCTGCGAGCACCGCAAACAAGGGCTGGAAACTTTGCTCAGACAGACACTGTGAATTAATATATTGCAGTGCTCCTGCTTGACACTGAGGAAGCGCTATAATGCGTTATGATTATTTTTAATGCGGTGATGCGAGCACTTGCCTTCAAATGCCTTAGGATCACGCGTACTGCGTGGCACTTGGCAGGGTTGCAAATACCTGCCTTTGCTTGTTTCTGTAAGCTTCAGTGCGTGTACCTTTGTTTTTCATGGCAAGTTTCTGTGTGTTTGCATGTGTGCCTGTTTGTGGTTGCATTTGTGAGGGAATGCATTATGTGGATGTGCATGTGTTTGGGCGCCTGTATGCTTTTGTTTTGTTTGTTCCAGTTTATGTGTGTGTGCCCTTATCTTCCACGGCAGTTTGCTGTGCTCATGTTTTCATTTGTGTGGGCATGCAATGTGAGTGCATGTGTGGTTGCATGTATGCCTCATGTACAGACTTGATTGCTGCAATGTATCTTTCAAAGTTAAGATATAAGATACTAAATTGCATCCTGAACTGTCATGTTCTGGTAAATAAGAGCAAATACAACAGTCTAAACAGTATGAGTCTCATTTAAAGTTTTGAAATGGATGGAGACATGCAGGTTCCTGCTCTCCTGAAAATGAGCTGTTCCGCACAAAACCAAATGAGATGCATATTAAATGTATCAGATATGACCCTTGACCCTCGGGTAGGTCGCTTCCCCGCCGCTACAGCGCCTCCTTAGCCTGCCAGCCAGCCGCCTCCTCAGCCTGCCAGCCCTCTCCTGCACCCCCGTGTGCCAGCAGCCCCTGACTCCGCGCCACCGCTTTTCCCGCCGCTGTCCCTCGCCGTTTTTCCCGCCACTGAGCCCCCCCTGCGGCCCCGCCCCCCAGTGCCCATTGGCAGCCTGCCCTACCGCCTCCCAGCTGACCCCAGTTAAAGGGAGGCTGCTGCGCGACGGAGACAGCGACCCTTGACCCTCGGGTAGGTCGCTTTCCCGCTGCTACAGCGCCTCCTCAGCCTGCCACCAGCCGCCTCCTCAGCCTGCCAGCCTTCTCCTGCACCCCCCCTGTATGCCAGCAGCCCCTGACCCCGCGCCACCGCTTTTCCCGCCGCTGACCCCCGCCGTTTTTTCCCGCCACTGACCCCCCTGCGGCCCCGCCCCCCGTGCCCATTGGCAGCCTGCCCTCCCGCCTCCCAGCTGACCCCTCCTCCCCCTCCCACTTATGGAGACTGCGCAGCGGATGCACGCAGCGGGCGCGCCAAAGGCAAGCCTGTCTGCGCCCGTCCGCACCTGGCCGCGCCCAGTGCCAGGACCCCTGGCCCCTGAAGATGCCAGCCAACACGATGGACGTACGACGCCGCCACCCTCAACGCACTCAAACCCGACCGGAACCCCGCCTGCTACCGAGCCACACCGAAATGCACCCACGGACCCTTAACCTGCCAAGCCTGCAAGTTCACCTGCCTCCGGACCATCACTGCATCCGAAAGGCCAGGCACCAGCAACAACCACCTCAAGTGCATCCTGCTCAACACCCGCTCCGTACACAGACACGCCGTCGAACTCTGGAACCTGCTCGACTCAACATCTCCAGACGTCGCCTTCCTCACGGAAACATGGATGAACGCCTCCTCAGCACCCGACATCGCCATAGCCATCCCGGACGGATACAAGATCACCCAGAAGGACCGCGTCAACCAGACCAGAGGAGGCATCGCCATCGTCCACAGGAACACCATCCGCATCACGACCAACTCCGACGACACCCTCACCGCCGCCGAGCACCTCCACTTCCAGATACACACCGACCCCAAGGCCACGCACACAATTCAGCGAAGCCATCGCAGACTTCATCAGCCTGCACTCCCTCGCCTCCTCTGACTACATCCTCCTAGGGAACCTCAACTTCCACCTGGAGAACAACAACGACAGCAACACCACTACCCTGCTGGACAATCTCGCCAACCTCGGACTCAAGCAACTGGTGAAAACCCCCACCCACTACGCCGGCCACACGCTTGACCCCGTCTTCTCCTCCAGCAAGCACATCGCCTTCAGCCACTCCACCGGACTTCACTGGACCGATCACAGCTGCATCCACTTCAGCTTCAAGAGCACCACGATCCACCACCCGCAACAAGTTCCCCGCAGGAGCTGGAGCAAGATCACGGCCAACCAGCTCACCACCTCCCTCAGCCAGAACCCTCCCACCAACACGACAAACCCCAACGAAGCAGCCAGCATCTTCACACAGTGGCTCATCAACTGCGCCGACGACCTCACACCACTGAAGAACCCTCCCAGCAGACACGGCAGCAAAAAAGCCTCGTGGTTCACCAATGAACTCAAAACATCCAAGAAAAACTGCCGCACCCTCGAAAAAGCCTGGCGCCACGACCATACCACAGAAAACATGACCGCTCTCAAAAACGCCACCCGCACACACCACCAGCTGATCCGCACCACCAAAAGGACATCATTCAAAGAACGCCTGGACAACCACACCCACAACAGCAAGGAACTCTTCAGCATCGTCAAAAAGCTCTCCAACCCCAGCGCCGGAAACAACAACATCACACCCTCGCAAGACCTCTGCGACTCACTCACCTCCTTCTTCCACCGCAAGATCGCCAACATACACAACAGCTTCGACACACCAACCACGCACCCAACCACCGAAAAAATCCCCCCCACCACCACCCTCTGCAACTGGACCCCGGTCAGCACCGAAGACACCACCCGCACGATGAACACCATCCACTCCGGATCCCCTACCGACCCCTGCCCCACCACGCCTTCAACAAGGCCGGCTCCATCATCGCACCCCAACTCCGGAACATTATCAACATCTCCTTCAACACCGCCACCTTCCCGGAGAGCTGGAAGCATGCCGAGCTCAGCGCCCTCCTAAAGAAACCGACAGCGGACCCCACCGACCTCAAGATCCTTCCGCCCCATCTCGCTCCTCCCTTTTCCTGCCAAAGTCATCGAGAAGACCATCAACATACAGCTCACTGCCTTCCTCGAGACAAACGGATCCCTCGACCCCTCACAGTCCGGTTTCTGAGCCAACCACAGCACCGAGACTGCCCTCATCGCAGCCACTGATGACTTCAGATCCCTGCTTGACAACGGGGAAACAGCTGACCTCATCCTCCTGGACCTCTCTGCAGCATTCGACACAGTCTGCCACCGCACTCTAATACAGCGCCTCAGCAACATCGGAATCCAATGGAAAGCACTGGAGTGGATCACCTCGTTCCTCACTGGAAGAAGCCAGAGAGTCCGCCTCCCCCCGTTCCGTTCCGCGGCCACCGAAGTCATCTGCGGCATACCTCAAGGATCCTCGCTCAGCCCCACCCTCTTCAACGTCTACATGAGCCCCTTCGCAGCCATCGCACGCCAACACAACCTTAACATCATCTCATACGCCGACAACACCCAGCTGATCCTCTCCCTCACCAAACGACCCGGCCAACGCCAGAGCCAGCCTACACGAGGGAATGAAGGACGTCGACGAATGGATGAAGAACAGCCGCCTGAAGCTGAACTCAGACAAGACGGAAGTCCTCATCCTGGGATCATCACCCTCCACCTGGGACGACTCCTGGTGGCCCCCTGCCCTGGGCACCACCCCCAAGCCAACGGACCACGCACGAAACCTGGCCTTCATCCTGGACTCCGCCCTTGCAATGACAAGACAAGTCAACGCCGTGTCGTAAGTCAACACCCTGGGCATGCTCCGTAAGATCTTCCGATGGATCCCCACCGAAACCAGGAAGACGATCACCCAGGCACTCGTCACCAGCCAAATGGACTACGGGAACACCCTCTACGGGGGAACCAATGCCAAACTACAGAAAAGACTTCAACGCATACAGAACGCCTCTGCACGACTCGTCCTGGACATCCCCCGCCACAACCACATCTCCGCCCACCTGAGAGACCTGCACTGGCTCCCCGTCAGCAAGAGGATCATGTTCAGACTCCTCACCCACGCACACAAGCTCTCCACGACCTGGGCCCCAAATGCCTCAACAACCGCCTCACTTTCTACACGCCCACCCGCCAGCTGCGATCGACCAGCCTCGCCCTCGCCACCGTACCACGCATCCGCAGAGCCATCGCCGGAGGAAGATCCTTCTCCTACCTGGCGGCCAAGACATGGAACTCCCTCCCCATCCACCTACGGCTGACCCAGGACCATCTCTCCTTCAGGAAGCATCTCAAGACCTGGCTTTTCGAGCTGTAACGGACCCCCCCCCCCAGCGCCTTGAGACCCTTCCGGGTGAGTAGCGCGCTTTACAAATTGTTCTGATTGATTGATTGATTGATATCATATGGAAATGATTTAGATGATTAGTATGAAAAGAGTTGGAAAAGATAGCTTCCTGTTTTTATCAAGTATGTTAGTGGCTCTAGGTGTTGTGCTCACAGAGTTTCTTGTTAATTGATTGGGATTTAGCCATAAACTTGTAATAAGGGCCTTTCTTGTCTCTTGCAAAGATAAACTCGTTTGTTCCGATTTTCACTCTCTGTCTTAAGTTTCTCTGGGAAAGCCCTGCTCTTGTCACACTTTAAGGGGGTATTGGATGACTGTCTCGCTCCTAAGCACCCACTAACTAGTAATATTTTGCAATCATAATACTGACTGTAACAGGCAAAGCGCCAATATATCCCAGGGTAAATTCATCCCACACCTTTTCACTTAAATTTAGTCGCACCTGGGTGGCAGCTAGCACGGTCATATAAACTTCCTACTAATACCTAACGATGGACCGAGGGAAGGAAGCAGCAGAGCTGTTTGAGAGTCTAGTGAGAGGGGAGACAGTGACAACCTCCTTAGCTAGTGGTAACACTAATAAGAAAAAAGAGGGATTGCGGGAGAAATTCCAGAGATTGGAAAAATTAAGAATGGCTGAAAACTCTAAATGGTGGAATGGAGCTACTTTGGAACAATATATAAGGCTAAAGAGAATACCTAGGGGGCTTCGCTCTCAAATACTACCTACTTATGATGATCTTGATGAGGATCTACTATTATCATGGGAAAGGGAATTGACCTCTAACTCAAACAACTTAATGTCAATTCTAATAGAAAATGCAGATAGAAAAGTCAAGAAATTACAGACTGATATAGCACAGATAGAGCTGGAGATTAAGGAGCTAGACCTTAAGGAGGCAACGGATAAGAACTACGAGATACTCAAGGAAGTTCTCAATAAACACCAGGAAGATATTAAGCAAAGGAAAGCCCGCAAGCTCAAAAGAGATGAGATTGATTATTCACAAGGCCGTATCTTCACATTTGCGAAAAAATATGACCATTTGGTAGAGAGGGACAACAAGAATGATAAACTAGCGGCCACAAATATGTCATCTGTGAGCTCTATCTCGACATCTGTGGAAACCCTACCAAGTGAGAGTGAGACGGAAGGAGCTTCTAGTGGCAGTAACCATGATTTTGGTTTTTTAAGAGAGGTGAAAAGGATAAAACGGGGGAAAAGGGAGCAGCCAAGACCAAAGGAAAATACTGTAAGAAAACAAGTAGAGGAAAGAGAGGAAAGGGTAAAGGAGCAGGACAAACAAGGGATGAGGTTAAGATCCTGGAAGGAACCGAGTCAGAACTAAATCAGATCAAGGGAGTAGAGGTTATCAATTTGAGTGACCAGATTTTGACCACAGACTTGGTACTAGAAAAAGGAATGGGTTTTTGTCCCAGGGAGAAGGGTGATATGTACAATACTATGATTGATTTGTTCAAATTTACGAGGAATTTAAAACTAAAGAAGTTTTTTTAATGCAACCCCAAACCGAATAAAAGCATGACCGCTACCATCAGTGACATGTCTCACGATGTTATAACTATTCAAGACATTAGAGATGCAGAAATATTGTTATCTATTGCAGATGATGATCGTGACCATATGTCTATTGATGAATTATTGTGGGAACATGATATAGCTATAGACACTAGTATTTCCAGTGGTTTGAGGAACAAATCCAGATGGACTCCAATATTACCTAGTGGCAATAATGTAGATGTATTCCATAAATTGATGACCGAAGATATGTATAAACACCTTAGACATGAGAACAAACATCACCAGAGACTTTTGGATAATCTATCTAGGAATGAACAAAGGGCCTTGAAAGATTTAAGTACACTTGACAATATTATCATAAGGGAGTCGGACAAAGGGGGGAATATTGTAGTCATGAACACTAAGGACAATAATATGGAAATACTGTCACAACTTGAGGATACGACATACTATGATAAGTTATCAGACAACCCAATGGAACCACTCACCACTCTAATCAACACGCACCTGAGAGAATGGTTGAATAGTGGCCTAATAAACCAAGATGAATACTTCTATCTCAAAATTGATAAACCGAGATTCCCTTGCATATACACCTTACCCAAAATTCATAAGAACCTAGAGACTCCACCAGGTAGACCTATAATCTCAAGCATTGGGGGGCCAACAGAGAAATTGTCACAATATGTGGACACATTCCTACAACCGATGGTTCAAAATTTACCGGCATACATCAGAGACACGAAACATATTTTGAGTATCTTATATGATGTGTCATGGGGGGAGGGCATGATATTGGCCACTTTGGATGTGACCTCCCTTTACACCAACATTAGGACTGATCTGGGTATCAAAGCTGTGACGAAATTCCTGAGTACAAGACCGGCGAGTCACTGGGCGCATGCTGAAATGATAATCAGAATGATTGAACTTATTCTAGAAAATAATGTGTTTCTCTTTAATGCAAAGTGGTACAGGCAGAAACAGGGTGTGGCCATGGGCTCCAGATTCTCTCCTTCGTATGCTAATCTCTTTATGGGATGGTTTGAGGAGGAGTGGATCTGGAGCCCTAGGGGTACACCTTGGAATGAATCCATTATATTTTGGGGTCGTTAAATAGATGACTGTATACTGATTTGGTCTGGAAGTATGGCAGACCTTACCCAATTTTGTGAACGATTGAATAATAATGATATGGGCATACATTTCACACACAATTTGAGTACCACACACATGGAATTTTTGAACCTGAACCTCTTTATTGAGGACAATAGGATACAGAGTAACCTGTACCGCAAACCAACCTCATGCAACGCGTTACTGCATGCTTCCAGCTCGCACCCTAGGCACCAGATCAACTCCATACCTTATGGTGGATTGACTAGGGCAAGGAGAAATTGCAGCAAAGACGAGGATTTCATTGTCTGCAAAGACAACATGAGGCAGAGATTTATAACCAGAGGTTATAAATCTGAGATAATCAGAAAAGCAGAACGTAAGGTAGAGAGTATGGCAAGAAGTGATACCCTTAAAGATAAAGCACGTGATCCTAAGGCTCAGTCCAATGTGAGACTAGTAACTAATTACAATGAAGCAGCTATCACACTTAGGAAGAGTATGCAAACCCATTGGAATATACTTACCAGTGACAAAACACTGAATAAGTATATTGCTAAACAGCCCCTAATTACATACAGACGAGGCAAAAACATTAAAACATTGATCAGTCCGAGTTACCCAAAATAAAGCATGAGACAACAGAACTGGTTGGTACAGAGATGTGTGGGATTTCACAAATGTGGGTGCTGCATGATAAAATGCACATGTGGAAGCTTTTATATAGGCAGCACGATCAGGTCACTGAAAGAACGAATATATGAACATTTGAGGGCCATTAAATATAAGAATACACGGTATGCAACTGCATCACATGTCAATGATTGCCGAGAACAAACGGGAAACAAAACAATTGTATTCAATGTCATAGAAGAGGTGAATCCAGACTAGAGAGGTGGCAATCATGAGTTACAACTCAGACGGAGAGAGGCTCTCTGGATTTTGAAGCTTCAGGCAGTAGAACACGGCATGAACTCCGACCACGAATTACACTACTTCCTGTGGGATTGAATGAATGAATGACTATAATATGAATATGAGATTTTAAGGCTGCTGAATATGTACTATGTCTATGTATTGGGGGATTACAACAATGATTACTAAGTTTAAGAACAGTATACTGCCTGATCATTACATTGTGTGACCACTGACTCAGACGCTTATGAACAATGTAATACTGTGACGGGTTACTTACATCTGTTGACATATATTGGAAGTTGTAAATAAGGGCTTTATATGTTGTACTGGAGCAATTTATTTTGATTTTTTATGTGTCTATAATTTTTGATTCCCACCTTAAAATACTTTCCTAAAATTCCTCCTGATAGATGTTGGTTCCGACTGATCAATGATGGTCGCACTATTAATGAGCACCGTGTAGCACCCTTTTCCAATTACTCTCCACTTCAGAACATCACGATACACGGGGATACTTATGGAATCCACTAGAATATGACAGCAGTTTTGCAGATTGGGAATTAATCATACCTTAGATTTTCTATGATCATGCTGGGGCATGGAGTAATAACGGATCGTGAGACCCCGGTTAGCACATGCAGATTATATTGTAGGTAATTTTACCGTGGATACGAATTTTGAACAGGGACTTTGCGAAGCGGCAGAGAAAGTCAAATAATTATATTTATAAAGATTTGTGATATATTTGTCTTTGCAAATGTACCGGATAGAGATAAATCCCACGGATGAGGCGAAATATACTTTAGATGGACACCTAATATGGCGTCCCTCTACAAGACGCGTGACCATCGGGTAGGCGGTCTAGTTTATTTGCGTCCTACCGGGTCGCAGGATACTTGAGACCACTTCCGCATTTGAGGTGCGGACTCGCTTTCACAACACAGAGACGCCGGATAAGGGTGGACGCTGCTTGGAGGTAGCCGAATACAGGTACGTGGTGATGACACCTTCTCGTAACTGATCGGTTGATGTTGCTGATTGCAGCCGGTAACATTCTTGGCTAACGGTATTCCCGTTTTGTCTCTCGTTTTTTACATGTAGCGCTACGGATTTACAGACAAACGTGTTGGGTGCTTTATAATTCACAGATATACACAAGTGAGTGATTATTGTAGCATAGCTTTAATTGGAATGACAGATGTTTTGGGCTGTGTGACCCAGATCAGGGTCCAAGGCAGGTTGAGAGATGTTGAATTGTTTTAGTATAACAATACGATAATTTGTAACATAGAAATTAGTAAATCGAGTATAACTTATGGAGTACGTTTCCTGATTGCATCCATTATATTTGGTTACAGATACTGAATTCAAATACGACGAACTTGCTTTTGATTTACCCAGCGTGTATTAGGCTGGGACGGAATTATAACCAGCCAGAAGGTACATTTTTGACCTCTCATGATATTTAGATGGCATTAAGATATAACGATCTGTTTGGAGGACTTATTGTCTGTTCATTTTATATGATTTAGGCGCAAAAGATTTTGCTTATGACCAACAAGGTAGGCCTGAGGTACGCCTCAGTTTTTATACGTTAGGCGAGCTGCACTTCTGTCACAAATCTCTTCTACGATTACAATTTTGCGATGCGTTATTAGACCACACCCCTTGTCCCCACGACAGTTAGACTCACGTGGTGAAAATAGCCGACCAAGTTTGCTTCACTATACACCGCCATCATTGATTATACTATTCTCAGATGCACATTGCGGAGCTGATTTGGTCTGTTGGGATTTGTTGCACAATTTTTCCCATCTTTCAGAGTAATAGTATGCCACCTGCACTGAGAGGCACCACACAAGCCATAAGCATAATCATGTGAAATGTTGGAATATATTTTGAGATACGCCCACTAATTCTAGGGCTTACACTGTATCATTTTTATATGTTTTTCCAGCCCTGAGGAAGTCGTGGGTTATCATCCTAAACGACGAAAACACGTGTCAGCTGGAGTTGGAACAACTTGAATAACATTAAAAAGAACATCTTTGTCAAACGTCCATGTTGATTCTGAATTACAAACTAATCTGTTGAGATATGTACTGTGGTGTGCTAGGTTTCTTTTGTTGTAAATTATAGGATCGGCTGATCTGTATGCTGGGGTATTGGATGACTGCCTCGTTCCTAAGTACCCACTAACTAGGAATATTCTGCAATCATAATACTGACCGTAACAGGCAAAGCGCCAATACATCCCAGGGTAAATTCATCCCAAACTTTTTCACTTACACTTTAAGTGCCCCTCCACATGTGGGCCATAGAAGAGGGCCACATGGCAGCAAAGCCCAGCTATTTACAATATGCGAGAGGAATTAATGAGAAAACCCTTTCATGCTGCACAAAGCTTTCTCATATTTCAGAATGGTGGGAGCTGGTGTGAACCTGGACTTTCTTGGGCATGTGTAGAGCCAAGGAGTTGGGTGCTATATGTGAAGCTAGATATTCAAAGGTAGTGCTACCTGTTGCAATCCGATATGGTGGGCTAATGCACCTGCAAAAGAAACTTGTGTATAATAAACAAATAATGAATTAGAATCAAGTTGGAACTACTAAACCTTGTATCGTGGTGTCTGCACTATGAGAAGGCATTGTCTAAGTCAATTAGTCTGGCTTACTAAAAAAAGTACCTCTATACTTTCATCCATGCAGTCACTCATCCGCACTCACACGAAAGTAATCACTCTTTATCATACCATCAAGCATCTGGCCTCACCTTAGCAACCTATGAAAACCTCATGATTGGACAGTGCTGCACAGCTCAAAAGCCCAGATCACTGACAAATGAGGAAGGTGCTAGATGTGCGTGAGGGCTCACTTTAGGAACAACCTGGACCCTTTTTATGAGAAACCTGGTAAAGTGCCTTCAGTTCAGAAACCACCTTAGAACCTGCCTTTTCAAAGATGCATTCAATGTTCACCCTTTAAAACGTAGTCGCTATAAAAACCAGACAAAAATGTCCTTCAAGACCTTTTTCTAGGATGACCATTTACGTGTCTCCTAATGTGTACCATAACCAGGTGGTCCAATTCCTTTTCATTTATTTATTTATTTATTTTAAGAGTTTTATATAGCGGTGCTAGACCCGGAGATATCAGAGCATTTTACATGAGGAATTTAGCATTTAGCATATTACAAACGTTACAAAATTTACATGAAAGATCGTTGCAAGGAAGAGGAAAAACAAGGTTATACAAATACATCTAATGATTAGATCTTTACAAAAACAGAAGATATTAAGGAGCAATGGGAGCGAGGGAAAATAGGGGTAAGGGAAAAGAGGGAGAAGGGAAACGTGGGAATGAGTGGGAGCAGGGAGAAAGGAACTGACAAAGGACGTAACAAGACTGCAGGTCAGGATCAGAGGAGAGGGTGAGAAGGAAGATGGGGACAAGGAAAGGGGTTCTGAGAGAGGGAGAGGAAGTCATCGGAAGAAGATATAAAGAGACAGCAGCGAAAGAACACCCAGCCAGCCAACATTGTTACATTAAATATTCTCCTAGCAGTGGTACATCATTTAGACCCTCAATTACTGGCATAGTCACTTCTTCTTGGCATTAAAAAAGTATTTGGCTCTCTGGAATAGCCATATATGTTTTTGGTATTAACTAATATGGGCCGGGTTAGGCATTTTAGCAAACTTAACGTGTTCCGTAGGAACCCCTTGGCCAGAGTGTTTATCAATGGGCAGTGGCACCAGACAGTGTTGCCCTCTATCGCCACTCTTATTTGCCATTTCTGTGGAACTCTTGACCTTTGTTTACAGACAGATGCATGCAAATAGAGGAATTTATATAGGTGGCAGGCCATTGGTTGTATACCTGTACATGGACAATGTCCTTCTGTGTATACAGAACACAACCGGAAACATGAATCCAATTGTTCAAGAAACTGACTGATTCAGTGTTATCGCTGGACTAAAAATTAATTGTGCAAACCGAAGTAGCCAGATTGTCATGTGTTCTTCATTTGGCATGGACATGTCCAAACATAGCTACGTTTTGGGGGGCAATTGATGAATGTACTGTACAAGATTAGATAAATCCTTGCACTGTCATTGCTATTATTGGCATTGTTAGGCTTAAGGATATGTAGCCGTGGCTCTACTTTTGGCAAAGTGTGAAACTGCAGTGTGACGGATGAAAGGTTCAACACCTTCACTTACACCTAAAAAACAGAAGACTTAAGTTATTGAAGTGATTTGGTGGTCCTCTTTAAGGACTGATCCCAGCAGTGGCAATATCGTGGGACTTCAAGGACTCACTGAAAACATAACCTTTTTTTTGTTTTTACACATTTCTTTATTGGTTTGATCACAAGTAGAAAAAGAAACAAAAAACCACAATAGTGACAATTCCGAAGTGCCACTCACAAATGATATCACATCAAACAAAATTAACAAATGTGAACGGTGGAGTCACACCTAGCCTACAGCAAACATAAGGAGATGATAGACTGAGCGCTGAACCTTTTCAGACACTCACCCCCAGTCACAGATCTGGGTTTAATCTATCATCGTTCTTTAGCTAACTTCGCTGCCCCAGTTCATACCACGAATCCAGTCCCAGGATGCTTGTTTCTGGTCCAGGGAGGACCCGGCTTGGCAGTTCAGGCTGGACTGTTCCCAGGAGGAACAGGGTCAAGACTGATTTGCACATGGCTGGGTCTGAACTGACCTGGGAAATTGAGCTAAAGAACAATGATGGATTCAACCCAGATCTGTGACTGGGAGTGAGTGTCTGAAAAGTTTCCGTGCTCGGTCAGTCATCTCCTTGTGTTTGTCATAATAGTCTAGACATGTCACTTCCCCAACTTCAGGTGTGGTAGCATGTCATAATGAAGAAGGCCCCTGCATGGACATGGGTCGCAGTATGGTGCATCGTGGCAATAGTCCCTGGGCAACAACATGATTTGGAAATACACCCAGGAACATGTGTGCACCAGTAAAGGGTAATTCACACATGGAGATATAAGAAGATCCTGTAGGCCAGTGTGAGTGGTGTCACCGGGCCAGGACACCAATTCTGGGGTGCCCGTCAGGACCCCCCCAATGAGATCCACACTCCACGGTTGTAAAGTGCAATGTTGGTGTGGCTGTATTACCTATGTAGAGTCCTCACAGGGGCATGGTCCCGCTATCTTATGTGCTGGGATGGCTCATCATATGAGTTGAAGGATGGGACAGAAGGACCTAGAGCAGGGTTCAGGGTGGATGTGCATCATTTCTTCCTCCAAGTTTCTGATGTAGGTATCTCAGCACCCATTTTGAGCATTCCCCCCTCCATGTATACGTGCCACTATGAGGACATCTAGATTAGCTTTTGCCTATTTCAGCAATGTGGAGAGCCAACATTGTGTATCAGCGGTGTCCGAATGGTGCAAGGGCCACATATCAAACATGCTCTTGTTACCCATCCAGCCCTGAAAGTATTTTGACACCCTGGCACACATAGTGCCATTCAGCGGAGGGGTGGAGCATTCGCAGGCTACTTCTGGAACACAATTAAAGTTGCTGCCTGATGTGCTGGGATTGTCTGGGTCCCAGAAAAGAGCTAGGGTGAGGAGACCTGAAAAGTAGAGTGAATAGTGTTGGGGACATAAACAACCACCTGCATGAGTGTGGCACTGTCCATATGTCCTTCCACCACCACGTACCTACCCTTGGTGTCATCTCTGTGTATGTCTTTCACAAATGGAATCCCCGTGGCAATCCATATCATGACCCCCTTTGCATATGGGATGTTGTAGTGCCATACACCTGTCCCCTCCATTTTACATTTACTTTTTGTAACTCTGCCTGTATCAAATACATCTCTGGCAAAAAAGCTATGTCTGGGCAGTGCCGCTTAAGATATGTATGAACCCAGGACTTCTTTGTGGTAGTGACCATGCCCTTCACATTTAAGGTCAGCAAGTTATAGTGTGGGATAGTGTGGCCTGTAGGTGTGCCCATTAAGTATGGTGGTAAGGAGTGATGCATCACATTCTACAATTCCCATTTCCCCAAAACTCCAGTGTGAAGGCCCCCGCAAACGTTTGATCAACGATAAAGAGAACAGTGCAGTACAGACCCATGCCACAGAATTATATGTAGAAAACTTAATCTGTGCATCAAAAGAAAACACAAGATGTGTAACCCCTCCGACAAAGACTCCGCTGAGTGACTAGCATTAACCATCCAACAAATGAACAACAACCAAAGAGAAATATGTAATAAAATACATGTCCTCTTTAGAGAGATCAGGGCTCATGGACACAAGGGTCGTCTCCAATGATCTGGGCGTCCAATCCTCTCTTGTGAGGTTCTAAGGTGTCTCCAGTAGGTACTGGTGAGCAGTCCACACCACTTCTCACACAGCAAAGACCAAACCCCCACCCTTCATAGCAGATTATCTGCCAGTCATGGCGTCAAAATCTGCCCCTGGGACTACTCCAAAGCAGAGGCCATTGTTGTGTAGTTCCTACAAATCTATATAGGATCTGCCCATTTAGAAAACATAAACTAAGGGATTGGTGTCCAGACTGATTCCAGGCACCCCAAAGGTTATGTCAGTTTGTGGATCAGCTAGCTCACAGGGCCACTACGAGCCCCTCTTACCAAGGAGCTAATAGTTTCTGGCAACTATTCAACATGACAACCCTGCCCCCTCAGGGATCATAAAAACTGTACAGTACTTTACGCTCAGTCACTTGTGCTTACTTTGCCTCAGAGAGATACACAGAATAAACGGTGGGGACGTTTTCAATAAGTATTTATTGAACCAACATCATTCTAGTATAAAATATGTCTGCTGCAACAACCATGAGACCAAAACAAATATATACGATTATGAGCACCAGTAGAGTAAAGAAAAGGTAGAATTCTACCATAGTGCTAAAACAATGACAATATGCAGGCATATAGATACATAACATTAAAAATGCATACTCCTACGAACCAAACCCTAACTAGATGTACCTAAGTGTACCTATCATGTATGTTGGTTAATAGCCAAGAATCCCCATTTGGATAGAGCCAACACCATTACCTGATGTGGCAGCGCGAAGGACCCCGTCTTGGTCTTGAGATGGCCATCCTGCAAGAGATCTGTGATACAACTGCGTGCTGCAGTGTCCTGCTGGCAGGGACCTCAGCGTCTTGTGTTAGCATTTCAGAAGGGAAGTCTGTCTCTCTGGTTTACCTAGTGAAGATGTAGCACTTATATACATGAAAGGTACCCTATGGGGTTCTTCCTAGAAGTATACCATGGGCCTGTTGGGGCGAAGATGATGACAGAGATGGCCCTTATACAGAGGTATTATGAAGAAGATGATAATCCTGCTGTGATGCTGAAAATCTTCCTGCATAATACATGAAGCTAGTTTTCGTAGAAAACCACATGAGTCATGTAGCACTTATCCAGGTAAAAGGTCAGCGCCAGACCTGTTATGTAGAACAATGGTAGGACAGATGTAGGTAAAAGGTTGTGTAACTACCTAGGCCTATATTGGGGAGCCATTAGTATCCTACTGTGAGAGGCACGGTCTGACCGTAACTCCTCAAAAGAGTTCTGACCATATTTTTGCACCACTTGCCCGTGCTCACACCCTGGCCATCTGTGCCATGAAGGGGCAGCTCTGGGTCCCCCGCTCCTCCTGCGCCTCAGTTGCAATGTCATCTATTTACCAGTGTTCCAGTTCTTTGATGTGGGCTTCGCTATTCCCTTGGCATGTAACCAGGCTCGTGCGTCTCCAGGAGTCAAGAAAGAATGGGCTCACTCATCATCCATCACTTCAAGTTTAGCAAGATAGAGAAGAGCATAGTTAAGGCCTAGCTCCTGAAGGAGGTGCTTGACCACAGTGTGCGACTTGCGAAGATGCTGCATGTCCACAGTAAATTCTGCCCTCAAAGTGCCAGGGACCTTTCTTTCAAAACAACTTCAGAATAAAGTCTCTCTCTCTATCATTAAGATGTTTTGCAATTACTTGACTCGTATGGGCCCCTGATGGCAGTGACCTCCCAGGTAGATAATGTGCTTTCTCCACAGAGAAAATTTTGGGTACATTGCCTGTCAGCACTGTGGTCATTGGCCACTGATTGAGGAAGAGTTCTGTACTCAGCCCCACGCCCCAGCATGCCAGAAATCCCAAGAAGTGGATAGTATTATTCCACGAGCCCCAATCTGCATCCTCTGATGTTGAAAGGTCACCTCCAACCTCATGTCCTTCAGCTGGGTTTGTAGCTCTTGCAATGTGGGTAACATCATAGTTAATGTGGATTCATCATCATGCACATATTCCACCAGTTTCCTGTGGTCCGTACAGAGCAGGTTCACATCCAAGGAGACTGCCTTGATCTTTAACTTCAGCGTGGCTTTTGTGTCCAGAATTGCCTGCAATATCTTTTCAAAATGTAAAGAGTGACTGTAGAGAGTGGCCCAGAGTGCCGACCCCATTATCAGGAGGGGTGGAGTGCCCCCTGAATCCCCAATGACTGAGGTGGGGTTCTTAGCAGATTTTGGCTTTACCATCATACCCACATTGGTATCAACCCCAAGTGGATGCACCAGCAGGTTCTAGACAGTGTGCCACCGCCCCTGACTCGCCACCAGGTTTGTGCCGCGGGTAAGCTCAGTGTAATGCTGGGGCAGCACGTGGTTTCTGCCAGGCCCCTCATAGGAACTGAATGTAAAAAAAAGTTGGTGGAATGTTATAAAAAATGCGAACAAATACTATAATCTGCTATCAAATAAAAGGCAACTTTAGGTGGTCAATTGCTAAAGGGTAACCCCCATGAAAAGAAGGGATTTTGAGATAATACAACCAATGCAAAAGCTGTAATATTTGGTATCCCTATAGTAGGAGATGTTAGAAAACTCAAGAAAGGGTGCCAGTTGGGAGACAAGTACTATGCTCACTAAGCCAACATAAGACAATGTCCAATTGAATCCTGGTAATTTATAAACCTAGATACAAAATATTATAGTCGGTATGGGCCATTAAATCTGGTATTCCCCAAAGAAACCGGATATGAAAGTTTGCGTGATGACATCAAAAATGTGAAAAGAAACTGCAATCTGGTATCAAACCAAAAGGCATTTCCAGTTGATCAATGGCTAAAAGGTAACCCTTGCAAAGTTGTAAAAGGTGTTGGAAGACTCATGCAAGGGTGTCATTTGGCAGAGCAATACTGTGCTCACGCAGCCAACACAAGACCATATCACATTGAATCCTAGTAAGATCTAATCCAAGAAACACTTGGATACCAAATATTATAGCCGGTATAGGCTATTATATTTGGTATTCCCTAAAGGAACCCGACATAAAACCTTGTGGAATGAAGTAAAAAAATGTGAAAAGATACTGCAGTCTGCTATCAAATGAAAGACAATTTGAAGTGGTCAATGGCTAAAGGGTAACCCATGAAACGTAGGGTATACGAGATATCACAACAATGCGTGATCCATTTTCTTGGTATCCCCATTGTAACCGGTGTTGGAAAGCAAAAGAAAGGGTGCTATTTGCCATAGAAACACTGTGCACATCCATCCAACATAAGACCATGTCAAATTGAAAACTGGTAAGTTCTAACCCAAGAAACACAAAGGGATACCAAATATTATAGACAGTAAAGGCCATTATATTTGGTATCCCCTAAGGGAACTGAGGGCCCGATGTAGGTAGCCCTTTACCGATCGGAATCGGCCGAAAATACCTATTTTCGGCCGTTTCCGATCGGTAAAGGGCCATGGAGATGTAGGGGCACATTTTCGGTAATTTTACCGATTCGTTATCATTACCGAATAGGTAAATTTACCGAGTCGGTAATATTTACCGATTCGGGAATGATAACGATTCGGTAAAATTACCGAAAATGTGATGTAGGTAGCCTATGTTCCGGCTGCACATGGCTTACAGAATCGGTATTTTACCATGGAATACAAATCCATGGTAAAAAAACGATTCCTGTGTACATGCACATCTGTGCATGTACACATGTGCCATGTGACAGACAGACGTGCCCTTAGGGCATGTCTGTGTGCCACATTGCACACATGGCCGTTTTGGGGGTGCTAGAGGGTGTCAAAGTGACACCCCCTGCACCCTTGTGAATTCCTTAAATACCGATTGGGTAAATACCGAATCGGTAATGCCTAATCATTCCTATGGGCTTCAAAGCCCATAGGAAAGATTGGGCATTACCGATTCGGTATTTACCCAATCGGTAATTAGTGAATTGTTAAGGATTCGGTAACGAATCCAGATGTTGGGACCTACATCCCATTTACCGATTTTAAAATACCGAATCGGTAAGATTCGGTATTTCAAAATCGGTAAATGGGATTTACCTTCATCGGGCCCCAGATGTCAAATCTAGTGGAATCATGTAAACAATGTAAAAAGCTGTTGTAGTCTGCTATCAAATAAAAGGCAACTTAAAGGGGTCAGTGGCTAAAGGTTAACCCATGAAACATAGGGGATACAAGATATTTCATCAATGTGTGAGCAAAAATATCTGGTATCCACATTATAAAGAATGTTGGTAAGCAAAATAAAGGGTGTTATTTGGCATGGAAATATTGTGCTCACCCATCCAAAATAAGCCCATGTCAAATTGAATCCTAGTGAGTTCAAACCAGAGAGACACAGGGGATACCAAATATTATAGTTAGTATAGCCCATTATATATTGGTATCTCACAAAAGGAACCAGGGACATATTATCAAGAAAGGCGATAAAATTATTGCCGCTTTAGCGGCAGAAAACTGCCGCTAAAGCGGCGATAATGGCCTTGATAATATGTTCTTGTGAATTCCCATAACAGCCCAGGTTAACACCAGAACCTGGGCTGCTATGGGAATTCACAAAGGCATATTTTCAAGGCCATTATCGCCACTTTAGTGGCAGTTTCCTGCCGCTAAAGCAGTGATAATTTTATCGCCTGTCTTGATAATATGCCCCCAGGTGTAAAATGTGGTGGAATGATGTATAAGATGTGAAAAGATACTGTAGTCTGCTAACAAATATAAGGCAACTTCAACTGCTGAATATCTCAAGGGTAGCCCATGAAACGTAGGGGATACCAAGTATTACAGCAATGTGTGAACCATAATATTTGGTATCCCCACAGTAACCGATGTTGGAAAGTTAAAGGAAGGGTGATATGAGGCTTAGAAACACTGTGCTCACCAATCCAACATAAGACCATGTCGAATTGAATCCTGATAAATTCTAACTCGGGAAACACAGGGGATACCAAATAATATAGCAGGTATAGCCAATAATGTTTGGCATCCCCAAAGGAACCAGATGTAAAATGTTGTGGAAAGATGTGAAAAGTTGCTGTAGTGTGCTAACAAATAAAAGGCAACTTCGACTGCTGAATGTCTCAAGGGTAGCCCATGAAATGTAGGGGATACAGTATTACAGGAATATGTGAGCCATATTATTTGGTATCCCCATAGTAACCAATGTTGGAAAGTTAAAGGAAGGGTGCTAATAGGCATAGAAATACTGTGCTCACCAAGCCAACATAAGACCATGTCAAATTGAATCCTGGTAAGTTCTAACTCGGGAAACACAGGCGATACCAAATATTATAGCTGGTATAGCCAATAATGTATGGTATCCTCTTAAAGAACCGGATGTAAAATCTTGTGGAATGATGTATAAAATGGTAAGAGCTACTGTGGTCTGCTATCAAATAAATGTCAGCCGCCAATGGCTGAACGGAAGCCCATGAAATGCAGGGGATACGAGATATTACAGCAATGCGTGAGCCATAATATTTGGTATCCCCATAGTAACTGATGTTGGAAAGCAAAAGGAAGGGTGCTATTTGGCATAGAAATACTGTGCTCATCCGCCCAACATAAGACCATGTCAAATTGAATCCTGGTAAGTTCTAACCCGAGAAACACATTGGATACAAAATATTATAGCTGGTATAGCCCATTATATAGGGTATCCCCTGAAGGAACTGGTTGTAAAATATTGTGGAATGATGTATAAAATGTTAAAAGCTACTGTAGTCTGCTATCACATAAATGTCAGCCTCAACTGGTCAATGACTGAATGGTAGCCCATGAAATGTAGGGGATACGAGATATTACAGGAATCTGTGAGCCATAATATTTGGTATCCCCATAGTAACCATTGTTTGCACTATTTGGCATAGAAATACTGTGCTTACCCACCCAACATA
This sequence comes from Lissotriton helveticus, assembly GCF_964261635.1. Classification (NCBI taxonomy): domain Eukaryota; kingdom Metazoa; phylum Chordata; class Amphibia; order Caudata; family Salamandridae; genus Lissotriton; species Lissotriton helveticus. The sequence continues at coordinate 1,208,724,157 of NC_136068.1, forward strand.
AGGCCATGTCAAATTGAATCCTGGTAAGTTCTAACACAAGAAACACAGGGGATACCAAATATTATAGGCGGTATAGTCCATTACATGTGGCATCTTCTAAGGAATCCGAATGTAAAATGTTGTGGAATGATGTATAAAATGGTAAAAGCTGCTGTAGTCTGCTATCAAATAAATGTCAACCTCAACTGGTCAATGGCTGAATGGTAGCCCATGAAAAGTCATGGATATGAGATATTACAGCATTGTGTGAGCCATAATATTTGGTATCCCCATAGTAACCAATGTTAGAAAGCAAAAGGAAGAGTACTATTTGGCATAGAAATGCTGTGCTTACCCACCCACTATAAGACCATGTCAAATAGAATCCTGGTAAGTTCTAACCCGAGAAACACAGGGGATGCCAAAAATCAGAGCCTGTAAAGTCCATTTCATGTGGTATCTTCTAAGGAATCCTAATGTAAAATGTTTGGGACTTATGTAAAAAATGTGACAAGATTCTGTAGTCTACTGTCAAATAAATGGATACTTCAACTGGTCAAAGGCTGAAGGGTAGGCCATGAAACGTAGGGGATACGAGATATTACTGCAATACGTGAGCCATAATATTTGGTATCCCTATAGTACCCGATGTTGGAAAGTTAAAGGAAGGGTGCTATTAGGCATAGAAATAATGTGCACACCAATCCAACATAAGACCATGTCAAATTGAACCCTGATAAGTTCTAACTCGGGAAACACAGGGGATACCAAATATTATAGCAGGTATAGCCAATAATGTATGGTATCCCCTAAAGGAACCAGATGTAAAATGTTGTGGAATGATGTATAAAATGGTCAAAGACTGTTATCAAATAAATGGCAACCTCAACTGGTCAATGGCTTAATGGTAGCCCATGAAATGTAGGGGATATGAGATATTACAGCAATATGTTTGCCATAATATTGGGTATCCCCCATAGTAACCAATGTTGGAAAGCAAAATGAAGGGTGCCATTTGGCATAGAAATATTGGGCTCACCCATCCAACATAAGACCATGTCAAATTGTATCCTGGTACATTCTCACCCGAGAAACACAGGGGATACCACATATTGTAGGCGAGAAGGCCATTGTATTTGGTATTCCCTAAGTGAACCGGTTATAAAGTCTTGTGGAATAATGTAAAAAATGTGAAAAGCTAATGTAGTCTGCTAATAAATAAAAGGCAATTTCCACTTGTCAATGGCTAATGTGTAACCCATGAAACATAAGGGATACAAGATACTACAGGAATATGTGAACCATAATATTTGGTATCCCCACAGTAATTGAGGTTGGAAAGCAAAAGAAATGGTGATATTTGGTATAGAAATACTGTGCTCTCGCATCCAAAATAAGGCAATGTAAAATTGAATCCTGGTAACTTCTAACCCGAGAAACACTGGGAATACCAAATATTGTAGGCTGTATAGGCTTTTATATTTGGTATCCCCTAAGGGTACCGGATGCAATTTCTTGTGGAATGATGTACAAAATGTGAAAAGCTAATGTAGTCTGCTAACAAATATAATGCTACTTCAACTGCTTAATGTCTAAAGGGTAGCCCATGAAACTTAGGGGATACGAGATATTACAGCAATACGTGAGCCATAATATTGGGGATCCCCATAGTAACCAATGTGGGAAAACAAAAGGAAGGGTACTATTTGGCATAGAATTATTGTCCTAACCTGTCCAAAATAAGACCATGTAAAATTGTATCCTGGTATATTCTAACCCGAAAAACACAGGGGATACCAAATATTATAGGCGGAAACGGGCATTGTATTTGGTATCCCCTATGTGAACCGGTTATAAAGTTTTGTGGAATAATGTAAAAAATGTGAATAGCTAATGTAGTCTGCTAACAAATGAAATGCAACTTCAACTGGTGAATGTCTAAAGGGTAACTCATGAGACGTAGGGGATACGAGATATTACAGCAATACGTGAACCATAATATTTGCTATCCCCATAGTAAATGTTGTTGGAAAGCAAAAGAAAGAGTGATATTTGGTATAGAAATATTGTGCTCCCTCATGCAACATAAGGTGATGTCAAAATGAATCCTGGTAACTTCTAACCGGAGAAACACTGGAGATACCAAATATTGTAGCCGGTAAAGTCCATTATATTTGGTATTCCCTAAGGGAACCGGATGTAAAATCTTGTGGAAAGATGTCAATAATCTGAAAAGATGCTGTAGTCTGCTTTCAAATAAAAGGCAACTACAAGTTTCTAACGGTTAATGAGTAATCCTTGAAAGGTTGGGGATACAAGATATTGCGGCAATGCGTGAGCCATAATATTTCCTATACTCATTGTAAACGATGTTGGAAAGCAAAAGGAAGGGTACTATTTGGCAAAGAAATACTGTGCTCAACCATCTAACATAAGATCATGCCAAATCGAATCCTGGCAAGTTCTAACCCAAGAAACATAGTGGATAAGAGATAATATACATGGAATAAGCCATTTTATATGGTATTCCCAAAGGGAACCAGATGTAAAATCGTGTGGAAAGATGTAAAAAATGTTAAAAGATGCTGTAGTCTGATTTCATATAAAAGGCAATTTCAAGTGGTCAATGGCTAATGGCTAACAAAAGAAACGCAGGGGATGCAAGATAGTACAGCAATGCCTGAGCCATAATATTTGGTATCCCCATTGTAAAAGATGTTGGAAAGCAAAAGGAAAGGTGATATTTAGCATGGAAATACTGTGCTCACCCATAGCACATAGGACCATATCAAATTGAATACTGGCAAGTTCTAACCCCAGAAACATAAGGGATACCAAATATTATAGACGGTAAAGGCCATTATATATGGTATCCCCATAGAGAATCTGACGTACAATCTTGTGGAATGATGTAAAAAATGTGAAAAGATACTATCGTCTGCTATCATGTAAAAGGCAATTTCAAGTGGTCAATGGCTAATGGCTAACAAAAGAAACGCAGGGGTTGCAAGATATTACAGCAATGTCTGAGCCATTATATTTGGTGTCCCCATTGTAAAAGATGTTGGAAATCAAAAGAAATTGTGATATTTAGCATAGAAAAACTGGGCTCACCCATAGCACATAAGACCATGTCAAATTGAATACTGGCAAGTTCTAACCCCAGAAACACAAGGGATACTAAATATTATAGACATTAAAGGCCATTATATATGGTATCCCCATAGAGAACCTGATGTGCAATCTTGTGGAATAATGTAAAAAATGTGAAAAGATACTTTAGTCTCTTATCAAAGAAAAGACAACTTTAAGTGGTCAATGGCTAAAGAGAACCAATGAAACATAGGGGATACGAGATATTACAGAAATACGTAAGCCATAATAATTGGTATCCAGTTTGTAAACAATGTTAGAGAGCAAAAGGAATGGTGCCCTTTGCCATTAGCATGGACCGACCATTCCCTGGTGACCATTCAATGTCCCATACCTGTGACCCCTTCCATCCCTTCGGGCAGACGGGTATCCAGGAGACTCTGGAACAAACTTAGGATAGAAGACTTTCATCGCCTTCTAGTTGAAGATCCGCTGGACCTATTGAATGGCGTGGAAGAGGGCTATGATCACTTTTGCTCTTGGATTACCAGGGCTCTGGACACTCTGATTCCCATCGTATCGAGTAAAATCAGTACTAGAGAGTCGAGTCCCTGGTATGACAGCGCCTTACGTGCCTTGAAGGGAGCCTGTAGACGGGCGGAGAGAGCATGGCGGAAGACGTATGAGGCTGATTTAAAAGCTGCGTATGCTGCTTCCGTCAAGATCTATCACCGGGCCATCTGTCGAGCCCGCGCGGCATTTTATGCTGCAGAAATTCGCAATAGCTCAAACCCGTCGAAGACCATCTTCAAGGCCGTGAAAGATCTTTTGGCAAAGCGGACCTCCTCTGTGACTGTGGGTTCCATCTCCCACTGCGAATCCCTTGCTTCTTACTTTCTGGGAAAAGTCCAAGCTATCTATCGGGCATTCCCCAGCATAGGGATCGGCCTGGGAAGTTCCAACGGGGCACTATGTCACACTACCCTGCTTTCATTTCCCCCTCTTTCTCTGGATGGGTTTGACAAACTTGCTTTGCAAGTTAAATCTGGCTTTCCATCGGATCCAGTAAGACCTGCTCTTTTTAGAGACCAGGCCTTTATGGGACGCTCGGTCGTACGCTCCCTAGTCAACCTCTCACTGGAGTCGGGTGTGGTTCCAACTCAGTGGAAGCAGGCGGTCGTGTCCCCAATCATCAAGAAGCCCTCCTTGGACCCATCGAAGCCCGAAAGTTATCGTCCCATCTCACTGTTACCCTGGCCGGCGAAGATAATGGAGGCTCATGTCAGCTTGGCCCTATCAGAACATCTCGCCCGGACCAACGCCCTTGATCCCACACAGAATGGTTTCCGTGCTGGCCACAGCACGGAGACTGCTCTCCTCGTGATGGTAGAGCATCTACGGGCGGTGCTTGATGCCGGTCAGACGGCGGCGCTGATATTGTTAGACCTCAGCGCCGCCTTTGACACGGTCTCTCACGATATCCTTCTGTGTCGGCTCGAGGAGATTGGTGTCGGGGGCCAGGCGCTACAGTGGTTCCGCTCCTTCCTCGGCAATCGTTCCTTCTGTGTTGCCATCCCTCCCTTCAAGTCCAATTTCCAGCCATTGGCCATGGGGGTTCCGCAGGGATCCTCGCTGAGTCCCACGTTGTTTAATCTGTACGTGAGACCGCTGGCTGTGGTCGCCAGGCAGTGGGGCCTAACTTTGGTCTCATATGCCGACGACACTCAGCTGGCGGTTACTCTCAGCGGGGATGCGGAACAAGATGCCCCCAGGATTCAGGATGGACTGAAGGCGGTGGCTAGCTGGTTGACGGGGAACTGTCTCCAGCTTAATGCCACTAAGACAGAAGTTATGATTGTCGGAAGGGGAGTGGAACTATGGGGTGACCAATGATGGCCACCAGAGTTGGGACCAACCCCGACGCCTGTGTCGGAGTTAAAAAATCTGGGAGTCTGGCTGGACGCTGGCCTTACCTTTGTAGGACACACCAAAAAAACAGCTGCCTGTTGTTTTGGCCTGCTGAGAGGCTTAAGACCAGTCCTCAAATATTTTGATGCCCCAACCAAGCAGCTGGTAATCCAGGCCACTATCATCTCTTGATTGGATTACGCTAGCTCTCTCCTGGTCGGGACCAATCAGGCTGAGCTTACTCGCCTGCAACGGGTACAAAATGCTGCGGCCAGAGCGATTGTTGGCCTGCCCAGATTTTGCTCGGTGTCAAGTGTCCTTCGCTCCTTACACTGGCTTCCAGTGAGGAAGCATATCCTTTTCAAGGTCCTTTGTTTGTCCTTTAAGATTCTGAGAGGTATAGGCCCTGAAATTATGTCCAGCTTTCTTTCTTTCTATGTCCCAACACACTATCCGTTCCCTAGGCCAGGCCTTTGCTGTAGTTCCTAGATACAGGCTTTGCCGCGTGGGGGGACGTTCCTTCAGCGTTAAAGCTGCAATAACTTGGAACTTTCTTCCGGTTGAAATTCGCCTGCTGGAGGACCTCACGGCTTTCCGGAAAGCCATAAAAACCTTTCTGTTTTAATTGCTCCCTTTAGTTTTCTGTTAGTACCTGTTGTGTTATGCCTTACCTTGTCAAATGCGCCAGGACGCTCCTTAGCTGGAGTAGCTGTGCGCACAACAAATAACAATAACATAACATAACATAGAAATACTGGGCTCATCCATCCAACATAGGACCATATCAAATTAAATACTGGTAAGTTCTAACCCCAGAAACACCAGGGATACCAGATATAATAGCCGGTATAGGCCATTATATTTGGTATCCCCTAAGCGAACTGGACATAAAATCTTGTAGAAAGATTTAAAAAATGTGAAAAGATGCTGTAGTCTGCTTTCAAATAAAAGGCAACTTCAAGTCTCCATTGGTTAATGGGTAACACATGAAAGTAGGGGATACGAGGTATTGTAGCAATGCGTGAGACATAATATTTGGTATCCCCATTGTAAACAAAGTTGGAAACCAAAAGGAAGGGTACTGTTTGGCATAGAAATACTGTGCTCACCCATCTAACATAAGACCGTGCTAAATCGAATCCTGGCAAGTTCTAACCCAAGAAACACAGGGGATACCAGATATTATAGCTGGTATAGGCCGTTATATATGGTATCCCCAAAGGGAACAGGATGTAAAATCTTGTGGAATGATGTTAAAAATGTAAAAAGATACTATAATCAGCTATCAAAGAAAATAAACGTTCAAGTGGTCAATGGCTAAAAGGTAACCCATGAAATGTAGGAGACACAACATATTGCAGCAATGCGTGAGCCATAATATTTGGTATCCCCTTTGAAAAGGACATTGGAAAGCAAAAGGAAGGGTGCTATTTCCCATAGAAATACTGGGCTCAGCCATCCAACATAAGATCATGTCAATTTGAAGACTGCTAATCTCTAACCCGAGAAACACAGGGGATACCAGATATAATAACCGGTATACGCTAATATATTTGGTATCCCCTAAGGTAACCGGTCGTAAAATTGTGTGGAATGATGTAAAAAATTTGAAAAGATACTATCGTCTGCTATCATATAAAAGGCAATTTCAAGTGGTCAATGGCTAACAAAAGAAACGCAGGGGTTGCAAGATATTACAGCAATGTCTGAGCCATTATATTTGGTGTCCCCATTGTAAAAGATGTTGGAAAGCAAAAGGAATGGTGCTATTTAGCATAGAAAAACTGTGCTCACCCATAGCACATGTTATGTTATGTTATGTTATGTTATTATTTCTTTTGTATAGCGCAACGGCTGCTCAAAAAGAGCGTCCCGGCGCTTGAAGTAAGGAGAACTACATCGCCATAACATAACACAGTAAAATGAGGAACAAGAAAAACACAGTAAAACGAGCAGCTGAAAGGCCTACTGGGTGAACAACCAGGTTTTAAGACCTCTCCTAAAAGCAAGTAGACAAGTGGCTCCCCGGAGTGTGAGCGGAAGCGAATTCCACATCTGTGGTGCCAGCAAACCGAAGGAGCGGCCACCCAGGCGCGCTCTCTTCACTCGCGGAACAGCCGCCAGGAATAAAGATTCTGACCTCAACGAGCGAGCCGGATGGTAGAAGGCAAGTCTCTTTTGTAGGTACTTTGCTCCCACCGCATGGAGAGCCTTGTAGGCCAGAGTCATTGCCTTAAAGGAAATCCGTTTGCGGATGGGAAGCCAGTGCAGCGTCTGCAATAGACCCGAAGCGCTGGCTCGTCTATTTAGACCGAAGATGGCCCTGGCCGCCGCGTTCTGCGCGACTTGGAGCCGCTGCAACAAGTACTCTGGTAGGCCCAGGTAAAGAACGTTCGAATAATCTAACCTGGAGCCGATCAGAGCCTGCACGGTCAGCTTCCTGTGCTCCTCAGACAACAGAGGTAAAAACCTCCGCAGTATCTTTAGTAGGCCAAAACAGGTGCCAGTCACCCCGAGGATCTGGGCTTTCAGTGTTAGCCCCTTGTCCATCTTAACCCCCAAGTTCTTAGCCATTAGGGAGGAACAAGACGGGGGGAACATATCGGTGGGCCACCAGGCCTGCCAGATTGGCTCCGTATCGCACCCAAAGAAGAGTACCTCGGACTTATCGGAATTGCACTTGAGGCTGTTCAGTTGGAACCATTTAAAAACAGCCCCAAGGCAATCCCGGATACTCTCCCCATCAAAGTCTCCACCTCTCTTGCAGGAGAAGAGGAGCTGGGTGTCGTCGGCATAAGATACGATCTGGGCCCCAAATGACTCCGCCAACGCCGCCAGAGGGGTCATGAAGATGTTAAAAAGGGTCGGGCTCAATATAGAGCCCTGAGGAACCCCAACTCCCAAAGGCGGCATCACGGCGGAGTCTGGAGAGGCCCAGACCGTTTGCCGGCGGCCAGCTAGAAAGGAAGAAAACCAGCTAAGCACCGTCCCCCGAAGGCCAATCTCATAGAGTCTTGCGAGAAGGCCATCATGGGGGACGGTGTCAAAAGCCGCCGACAAGTCCAACAACACCAGCATGACTTTGCCCCCAGTATCCAAAACCCCTTTAATGGTTTCAGAAACCTCAAGGAGCGCGGTCTCGGTGCTGAGATTTGGACGGAAGCCAGACTGGGTGGCATGCAGGATCTCGTGAGTCTCCAAAAAGTTGGAGAGCACCGTCTGAACGTGCTTCTCCAAAATTTTTGCGAGAGCCGGCAGCAAAGAAATAGGCCTGTAGTTGACTGGGGCCTTCGGATCGAGACCAGGCTTTTTAAGCAGCGGGATGACCATTGCCTGCTTCCAGGCTGGCGGAACCACTCCCTGGCTCAACGAGAGATTCACATAAGACCAGGTCAAATTGAATACTGGCAAGTTCTAACCACAGAAACACAAGGGATACCAAATATTATAGACATTAAAGGCCATTATATATGGTATCCCCATCGAGAACCTGACGTACAACCTTGTGGAATAATGTAAAAAATGTGAAAAGATACTTTAGTCTCTTATCAAAGAAAAGACAACTTTAAGTGGTCAAAGGCTAAAGAGAACCAATGAAATATAGGGGATACGAGATATTACAGCAATGCGTGAGCCATAATAATTGGTATCCCATTTGTAAACAATGTTGGAGAGCAAAAGGAATGGTGCCCTTTGCCATAGAAATACTGGGCTCATCCATCCAACATAGGACCATGTCAAATTGAATACTGGTAAGTTCTAACCCCAGAAACACCAGGGATACCAGATATAATAGCCGGTATAGGCCATTATATTTGGTATCCCCTAAGCGAACTGGACGTAAAATCGTGTAGAAAGATTTAAAATATATGAAAACATGCTGTAGTCTGCTTTCAAATAAAAGGCAACTTCAAGTCTCCATTGGTTAATGGGTAACGCATGAAAGTAGGGGATACGAGGTATTGTAGCAATGCATGAGACATAATATTTGGTATCCCCATTGTAAACAAAGTTGGAAACAAAAATGAAGGGTACTGTTTGGCATAGAAATACTGTGCTCACCCTTCTAACATAAGACCATGCTAAATCGAAACCTGGCAAGTTCTAACCCAAGAAACACAGGGGATACCAGATATTATAGCTGGTATAGGCCGTTATATATGGTATCCCCAAAGGGAACAGGATGTAAAATCTTGTGGAATGAGGTTAAAAATGTAAAAATATACTATAATCAGCTATCAAAGAAAAGAAACATTCAAGTGGTCAATTGCTAAAAGGTAACCCATGAAACGTAGGAGACACAACATATTGCAGCAATGCGTGAGCCATAATATTTGGTATCCCCTTTGAAAAGGACATTGGAAAGCAAAAGGAAGGGTGCTATTTCCCATAGAAATACTGGGCTCAGCCATCGAACATAAGATGATGTCAATTTGAATATTGCTAATCTCTAACCCCAGAAACACAGGGGATACCAGATATAATAACCGGTATAAGCCAATATATTTGGTATCCCCTAAGGTAACCGGTCGTAAAATTGTGTGGAATGATGTAAAAAATGTGAACAGATACTGTAGTCAGCTATCAAATAAAAGGCAACTTTAAGTGGTCAATGGCTAAAGGGTAACCCATTAAACGTAGGGAATACGAGATATTACAGCAATGTGTGATCCATATTTGGTATCCCCATTGAAAACGACATTGGAAAGCAAAAGGAAGGGTGCTATTTGGCATACATATACTGTGTTCACCCGTCTAACATAAGACCATACCAAACCAAACCTAATCCTGGTAAGTTCTAACACAAGAAACACATGGGATACCAAATATTATAGCAGTTATAGGCCATTATATATGGTATCCCCTAAGAGAACCAGACGTACACTATTGTGGAATTATGTAAAAAGTTTGAAAATATACTGTAGTCTGCTATCATGTAAATGGCAACTTCAAGTGGTCAATGGCTAATGGGTAACAAATGAAATGCAGGGGATACAAGAAATTACAGCAATGCGTGAGCCATAATATTTGGTATACCCATTGTAAAAGATGTTGTAAAGCAAAAGGAATGGTGCTATTTGGCATACAAATACTCTGCTCACCCATAGCACATATGACAATGTCAGATTGAATACTGGTATGTTCGAACCCTAGACACACAGGGGATACCAAATATTATAGCCGGTGTAGGCCATTATACATGGTATTCCCATTGTAAAAGATGTTGGAAAGCAAAAGGAAGGATGGTATTTGTCATAGAAATACTGTGCTCACCCATCTAACATAAGACCATGCCAAATCGAATCCTGGCAAGTTCTAACCCAAGAAACATAGGAGATACTAGATATTATAGCTGGTAAGATACTGTAGTCTCTTATCAAAGAAAAGACAACTTTAAATTGTCAATGGCTAAAGGGTAACCATGGAAACTTAGGGGATACAAGTTACTACAGCAATGCCTGAGTCATAATATTTGGTATCCCCATTGTACAAGATGTTGGAAAGCAAAAGGAATGGTGCTATTTGGCATAGAAATACTGTGCTCACCTGTTGCACATAAGACAATGTCAAATTGAATACTGGTAAGTTCTAACCCCAGAAACACAGGGGATACCAAATATCATAGCCAGTATAGGCCATTATGTATGGTGTCCCCATTGACAACCTAACGTACAATCTTGTGGAATAATGTACAAAATGTGAAAAGATACCGTAGACTCTTATCAAATAAAAGGAAGGGTACTATTTGGCATAGAAATATTGTGCTCACCCATCTAACATAAGACCATGCCAAATCGAATCCTGGCAAGGTCTAACCCAAGAAACTTAGGGGATACTAGATATTATAGCTAGTATAGGCCATTACATACGGTATCCCCAAAGGGTACCGGATGTAAAATCTTGTGGAATGATGTTAAAAATGTAAAAAGATACTATAATCAGCTATCAAAGAATAGAAATGTTCAAGTGGTCAATGGCTAAAAGGTAACCCATGAAACGTAGGAGACACAACATATTGCAGCAATGCGTGAGCCATAATATTTGGTATCCCCATTGTAAACAAAGTTGGAAACCAAAATGAAGGGTACTGTTTGGCATAGAAATACTGTGCTCACCCATCTAACATAAGACCATGCTAAATCGAATCCTGGCAAGTTCTAACCCAAGAAACACAGGGGATACCAGATATTATATCTGGTATAGGCCATTACATATTGTATCCCCAAAGGTAACCGGGTGTAAAATCTTGTGGAATGATGTACAATAATGTGAAAAGATAGTATAGTCTGCTATCATATGAAAGGCAACTTCAAGTGGCCAATGGCTAATGGGTAACAAATGAAATGCAGGGGATACAAGATATTACAGCAATGCCTGAGCCATAATATTTGTTATCCCCATTTTTAAAAGATGTTGGAAAGCAAAAGGAATGGTGCTATTTGGCTTAGAAATAATGTGCTCCCCCATAGCACATAAGACCATGTCAAATTAAATACTGGTAAGTTCTAACACCAGTAACACTGGGGATACCAAATATTATAGGCAGTATAGGCCATTATATATGGTATCCCCATAGAGAACCTGACGTACAATCTTGTGGAATAACGTAAAAAATGCGAAAAGATACCGTAGTCTCTTATCAAGGAAAAGACAATTTTAAGTGGTCAATGATTAAAGGATAACCAATGAAACGTAGGGGATACAAGATATTACAGCTATGCGTGAGCCATAATATTTGGCATCCCCTTTGTAACAATGTTGGAAAGCAAAAGGAAGGGTGCTCTTTGCCATAGAAATATTGGGCTCATCCATTTAACACAAGACCATGTCAAATTGAAAACTGGTAAGTTCTAATGCCAGAAACACAGGGGATACCAGATATAATACCAGATATAATAGCCGGTATAAGCCATTATATTTGGTATCCCCTAAGCGAACCAGATGTAAAATCTTGAGGAAATATTTTAAAATCTGAAAAGATGCTGTAGTCTGCTTTCAAATAAAAGGCATCTCCAAGTCTCCAATGGTTAATGGGTAACGCATGAAAGGTAGGGTATACGAGGTATTGCAGAAATGTGTGAGCCATAATGTTTGGTATCCCCATTGTAAACAATTTTTGAAAGCAAAAGGAAGGGTACTATTTGGCATAGAAATACTGTGCAAGAAATACCTGCCAAGTTCTAACCCAAGAAACACAGGGGATGCTAAATGAATTTGATGTGAAAGCTTGTAAAGTTCACTGTAATCTGCACTCAAATAAGAGGCCATTACAACTTGTTAATTGCTGAAAGGTAAACCTTGGAAAGTAGGAGATACCACATATTATAGCAAAACATGAGCTGTGATATTTGATGTTCATATAGAAAGAAACTCTGAAATACGCAAAAAATGCTGCAATATGGCTGAAAACACTCTGTTCACCCTGCCAACTTAAGGACATGTCAAATGTTGTCCTAGTAAGCTTTAACTCTAATAGCATATGGAATAGCAAAGATTACAGCCCTTATTACCCATTATATTTGATATCCTCCTAAGGAACAGAAGGTAGAGGCTTTTGTTATGCAATTACAAGTGCATGTTCCATAATGTTCAGTATCCCTGTTAAAAGAGACAGTGCAAATTATAAACAAGGATGTGATGTGTCAGAAAAGCACTTCAAGACCATGTCAAATCCTAGTACGTTTTAACCCAAGAAACAGGGGATACCAAATATTATAGGCCATATGAGCCATTATATTTTGTAATCCCTAATGAAACCAGAAGTGAAAAGCTTGTGGAATGGTATCAAAAGTGCTAAAAGATACTGTAATCTCCTATCAAATAAAAAGCCATTTCAGTTCATTAATAACTAAAAGGTAAGCCTTGAAATGTAGGGGATAGAAGCAAAAGAAATAAATTAGCCACAATATTTGGTGTCCCTGTAGAAGAAGATGTTGGAAAACACAAAAAAGTGTGTGACTTGGCAGAAAAATACAGTAGTCAACAGGCCAACATAAAACTGTTTCAAATCTTATCAAGGTAAGCGTTTACTTTTTTGTTGTTGTTGTTTTTATTGATAAAGGTTGGCGACCTACAATTATACAACAGTGACACATGTGATTCGCAAATGACATCCATCAGCATGCAAGTTACAGAAGTTGAAAAAACAGATATTTCAAATAGTTACGCCTCTGTCCACCTTTCTACGCATTTCCAGTACCACCATGGGTGATACACTGATCTCTCCCCTGTAAATGTTGCATTTCGACCATTTTTATCCCATTTCTTCGGGCACCCCCTTGTTACAAACACCTCCTTCTTCGCAATCATACACCTACCCAATTCTTTCAGCCACCGATACAGCAGGCGGTGCCGCGCCACCCCATCCCATGTTTAGCAGGCCCAGGCGGGACATCAGGTCTATAGTCTTTACCAATGCGGACTGCATATGGTTTGTGGCTCTATACCAGAGACTGCGTATCAGCGGGCACTCCCATATCATGTGATAGAAGGTAGCCGGCTGCTTGCAGCCCTTCAAGCATAAATCATCCTGCCTTGCCCCTATTTTTGCTAGAGTTTTTCCCATCATATATGACCTATGGAGGATCCTGAGTTGTATCAGTCTAAATCTGAGCGTGATGGCTGCCTCCCTAGGTGACATAAGAGCCTCCCACCAATCTTCTTCTTCGATCAGCCCCAGGTCTCTCTCTCACTGCTCTTTGAGCTTGCCAAACCTATCCGGTAAATTATTACTATGTTTTTTGCACATCAAGGATATTGCTTTAGACTGCAGAGGGTCATCAAGTAAGCGATCCTCTAGTGGTGACGAGTCTGGTATGTCCTTGCAGTTCGGGAAGGCCGCCTGTAAGGCATGCCTTATTCGTAGGTACCTAAACACCTCCCCCGGAGCCATCTGGTAACTCTTTCGGAGGTCTTCAAATTTGAATATTGCCCCCTTCTTAACCAAGTCCTTCACTGCTGAGATGCTGATCATATCCCACATATCAAACCCTGGTTGATAGAATAGCATGCCTAGTTTCTGAGTGTACCACAAAGGTGTTACCTTGGTGAGAACGCCAGCCCATCCCAGTTGTGAGTTTGCCAAATGCCAAATTTGTATTGTGTGTTGTGTTTGACCAACAAATCTCTTTCTCTTAGTGGGGAATACAGGGCGCCCAGATAGCCCGAGCAATCCATCTGGTATCTGTCCAGGGCGTAGTAGTATAGCCTGAGATCAGGCAACGCTATCCCTCCGTCGTACCATCCTTTTGTTAGTTTTTGAAGCGCTATTCTAGGGGCCTTACCATCTCATAACAGTGTGTGTACCTCCCCCTCAACCGCTACAAAGTATGCATCTGGAATTCGGTGCAGGCAGTTTTGGAGGATATATACAAATAACGGGAGTGCCAACATTTTAAAAAGGGCAGCACGGCCCACCAAAGACAGGGGCAGTGACCTCCAATGTTTAACGTCTGCTCACAGTCTGGCCAGCGGGGTTGCCAAATTATGGCTGTAAAAGAGGGCCGGATCTGATGTAACAAAGATTCCCATGTTTATGAAACCATCTACTGCGACCACTAGCGTGTAGTCCTTGGGGAGACGTGGCGTCTGCCCATGGAACACGAACAGCACAGACTTACCCCAGTTAATGGCATACCCCAAGTATTTCCCAAAATTTGTGAAGATATTAAGAACAGTATGTATGGACTTGTATGGGGAAGCATAAGCGTTTACTTTTTAAACAAAATATTACAGCAGCGTACAGGTATCCTCCACAAGAACAGAATGTGAGGGTTCATTAAAAATACCAAATGTAGATAGACCTGCTGATAGACGAGGCCAAATAAAATAAAAAAAACTAATTTCAAATGGTCAATGGCTAAAAGGAAACCATTGAATAATAGGCGATACAAGATACTATAGCAATGTGTAATCCATAATGTTTGGTATTCCTATAAAGCAGAGTGGAAGTTACTACGAAGGGTGTGACGTGACAGATAAATACTCTGCTAAATTAGCCAACAAGTGAATAGCTTGTCATATTCTATGCCAGTAAGTGTTAACACTTGGTACGTAGGTGCTACTAAATACAGCCAGTATGGGCCATTTTTTGGCACACTGCTAACTTAGCTTATATGGCCACGTTGTGTTATCTACTAATTTTGAATTTTTGCAAAATGTCAAATACTCAATGCTATAGTACAAGGCAAGTGTGTGCTATAACCAGTGGCAACCAGGCTTGCCGCCATTAAATAACACGGCACCATAAGCAAAACGAATAGACAATGCATTCAACATCAAAAACCAACAAGAGATCTAGACTAATGATTTTTTTCTCATTGATTTTGTTTTTATTTTGAAATGTTTCCCTCAAATTTGTATGCACTTCTCTTGGCTCCTTAGGAAGTCATCTAGTACACCTGTGCTTGTAACAGTGCACAGGTGTACTATTGTACCTGTAGCTATTTTGTGTTTGACTGAGGTTTGCACTGCAGGTGCCTGGAAAGTACTGATTCTCTTCAAGTTGTTGACTAATGCACTGTTGATGGCCACAAAGCATATTCAATGTCCTTCTCATTTAGCCACATTACCTCTTTACTTGCTATCATTTTTCACCTGTACTGTCAAACCTAAAAGAGAAACATTTCCAGTCCCAGAATGCAACATGGTGTAATTAAAAAGTGAAGACTGCAATCTCACATGACTTACAGATAATTGATAATCGGGTTACACTAGAAAAAAATATAATTTGCTTACATTTGCTATTTTGGAACAGCCAAGAGCTATTAGGTGGAAACAAATTTGTGTAAAATAGTAAGTCCACATTAGTAAAAATCATGCCTCCATTTCCTTTATTAAGTATTAAAAAAATAGACACTTTTAAATGATTTATTCACATACATGCTGTTTTCGGTTTATATGTCAAAAGAAAACATACAGAATTGTATACATTTGCTTTGGAGCTCTCGCCTAAGCAGAGCAAGCGCTGTGAATTTGAGATCTTTTGTTTTCCAAGAGTGGGCTTAGAGCCCGCTCATTGCTTACCATTTGTTGGCTTTAAGGTGACTGCTTTTTATTGGCAAGATTCAGTAGGCTTCCTATGTTTTTGCGTGTTTGTCCTTCCACTCGGGCATGGACACACTACTTGTATCCTTCCACTGATCATGATTTTTTATCCTTACTTTTTCTGTGTTTAAGCGCTATACTAGAGTGCGTCTTGTTCAGCTGGCTCCCTCATGTACTTCTCCCACTTAGGGTTCCTCGCTCATCCATGTTGCGTACCCACACTCCCTCCTTCCAGTGTTGTCCATGTTATTGCTTGCCCTACTCTTCCAACTTCCTTTTGTTTTTGCCTGTGTTTTTGCCTGCTACACCCACCTTCCCATCTGCCGTTGTTGCCCATGTTGTAGCTTCCTCTACCCACTCTCCTTCCTTCCTTCCATTGTTGCCAGTGTTGTTCATTGCTTGCTCCCAACCTCCCTCCTTCCATTGTTGTCCGCATTATTGATTGCTTCTACCTGCCCACCCTACTTCCTTTGTTGCACTTGTTGTTGCGTGCCCTGCACCCTCCCTCTTTCCATTGTTGTCCATGTTGCAGCTTGCAACATCCACCTCCATCCTCATTCCCCCGTCTTCCGTTGTTGCAACAGTTATTGTTGCTTTCACCACCAATTCTCAATTTGTCCATTGTTGCCTGTGTAGTTGCTTTCAACACTTACCCTCCTTCATTTGTTGCCTTTGTTGTCGCTTGCCTCCAACTACACTACCTTCTTCTATTGTTCCTTGTGTTGTTGCTTGCAATCCCACCCACCCTAACTCCTTCCGTTTTTCTTGTGTTGTTGCTTTCCCCACTCACCGTTCTCTGTTGTTGCCCATATTGTTCTGTACCTTAATCCACCCACCAACCCTCCCACTTGTTGTTGTCCGTGATGCTGCCAGTGTTTGCTTTTACCCACTCTCCCACCATGCGTTGTCAATTTGCCTGCTCTGAGCCCCTCTCTTCTATCATCCATTGTCTGTGTTGGCCCCTTACTTATCCACACACCCAAGTTACCTCCATAGCTGATAATGCAGGCTGCTTATGTGTGACATTTCAATGGTTTAAATGTACTTATGAGTGACATTCAATGACCAAATATGTGACAGTTAGAGTGACACTTTCTCTTGAGTAAAACCAAGCACTGAAGTGCAAGGAAAGTGAAATGACAGTCTTTTGAGTAATGAAAAGCTCTAAAACAATCTTGAAACAGCTGCTAAGTACCTCAAATGGAAGGTTACTACCACAACCATCCTCCACTATAAAAATGTGAGAAACTCCTGGACTGGTCACTACTTACCAGGGCAGCTCGTACCCTTGCAGCACTATGGACAAATAATGGCATTACCGTCTCTGAAAAGTGCAAAATTGTCGGGCCATGATGTAATTTAGCTATATAAACACATATTTTATCACAACTTAGAAACTAGATTTTAAATCTCCTTTTCTAATTGTTTTAGAGAACCACAATATGACATACAAACATGATCCCCCCAAATGGCACAGTGACAGACAGATCACTTTGTGTTTCTCTTAATGGCTGCCCTGCCTGAAACTTAGCAACTCCCACTGCTGGCCTTCTGCGTGCTGACTCTCAGGTTTTTTTTTTAACACTTTATTTTGCATTTAGGTATAATAAGAACAGTACACTGGGACAAAGTCAGTTATGCACAGGCAGCAAAAACATACATCACAGGTGGCTCAGTCCGTGACGCATTATGATCATACATGACTTAAAGCGGATCCCCGAGAGTCCAACCTTACTCTGACCCCAACAGTCTCCAACACCGAACCATCGCGGTGGCTTACCCCAGCATGCAGTGAGGGCGCAACAACTGTAGTGACAAGGAGAATGTATCGTTAAGAAACCAGGGGACCCCTATCTAACATCTAGCCAAAATAGGGAACAATAGACTATTTAGGAACTTTAGATAGGTATATGTTTAAGATACTATTCATGTTGCAGTGAAAAAGACAAAAAACAATTAAGGTATCACCCTATCGAGTGACACTAGATATACACAAAATTAGATATCAAAATATAATTTTTATTTATAATTATTTTCATTTGTTATATATAAATGCATTGAGACATTTTTACACATTTGTAAATCAGAAAATACATGATAAACGAAAAAAGATGATGGAGGCAGTGCGGCAGGTGTCAAACCAAACTACGCGCGTTTCAGCAAATGTGCCTTCATCAGGTAGACGTCTATTGCACATATGAGAAATACAGGCTTGCATACAGCAAGAAATCCATGTTCAAATGAGGAGGGTTAATTTATTGTTGGCGTAGATGGCAGGATAGGCGATTATTTTCACGGATTTATGCCAAGAATATTTCTCTTAAAGTTGCAGAAGTAGCGCTCTAGATAGGTAATGACTGAACATATTCCGATAACGGGTTGATAACTTTCCTATTTACCACACGGTAATGGAAAGATTAAGCAAGCGAAGATACACGCAGCTGCAAGGTCGGGGAGGATGATAGGCTCTCTCCTTATAGAAAAAGACGCTAGCGGGCTGCAACCATATATGCATAAGCTATACCTTAAGATATACCTAGCTAAAGTTCCTAAATAGTGACCAGGAGAATGTACAGCTCCTAGTGCAAGCGTTTAACGACACAAATCTTGAGACATTTCAGCCGACTCCAGTAGGGTCTATGCCCTGTTTCTGCTGTGCAGGGGGGTCTCGCTGCTGCGCCAGTAGATAATACCTGAAAGGGCCCTAAATATCCTTGGGCCTGGAGGTGGGGGGAGTGTTGTTGCGTATATGTCACAGTTTGTGGTGCAGGATGCCATGCTCCACAGCCATGCTTTCACCGAGGGTGCTGTTTTATCCCCCCAATGTATGGCTACTTCCCTCTTGGCCAGGAGTAAGCTAATGGCCACAAACCTACGAGTTTCCTGTGGGAACTGGTTAATATAACCCAGCAGGGCGATCTCAGGTAGGGGGGGTCATTGGAACCTTGATCATTGCGCTCACCATATTGTGTATAGCTACTCAGTATGAATGTATGTTCGGACAGGTCCAAGCGAGATGAGGGAAGTCTGCATTTGGAGCGCTGCATGTAGTACAATGATGTGATCTGGCAGGGTCTATCCTGTGGAGTCTTGAGGGGGTAATATACATCCAACGGAGAAATGCTGACTCTCATGTTATAGCTGCTCCTGTGTGTGGACTCACACCGTCTGCTTTTTGATACTCAACTAGTACAGAGATGCTGCTGCCTAGTGTGTTGTCGTGTTCTGCTGCTCAGTGCTGATGGTGACGATGTGGAGTAAGAGTAAGTAGAGTCCTTGTGCTCTCTCCCATGGGTGTAGACGGGGAAAAACTCCCTCCGCATTGATCTTGTTGTGAAAAAAAAAACTCCCTCCGCATTGACAGTCTGCCACACTTGACAGCCGCCCCAGCTTTTTGAATCATTACAGCGTGGCACATGTCCCTGCCATGATTGGACACAAACAGATTGCCATCCTGTGCCTTCCCACATGCGGATGCCTATTGAGAGCAGCATGTGTGACATGAGCGATTTGTTGTTTATAGTGTCACTAGGTGGGCCCCATGGACCCCGTCCACTCGCAGCGATGCCTTCCTGGGGAGTGGCAGGAGGATTTTGAAAAATACATTTTGGTGCCAGTCTTCAGTGTGCTGACACACTAGCTCACAAGGTAGTACAAACAAAGCACTGTTAATGAGGCTGGGGGTCTGTAGCGATGTGTGGTCTGAGAGGCCCCAACAGCCCCACTCACTCTATGCCTGCAGAGGAGCACACAACGTGTAGCAACGTAAAAACATACTTTTGCCCATCAGTTGCCGAGTCACTGGCCAATCATCCAATCGCTCACTTTGTGGAATTGAATTAACTGTCACTGATGTTGGCGTGCAGGAAGCATCAGTTTCCAAAATACAACAGGGCAAGTTGCCATCCTCTGGATGCATCATCACTCTCAGCCTCAGTCTGAGCAAGGGGCAGTGCACAGCTGATTAGTCTCAGTGTTATTACTACTCTCCAGGGAGGATGTAATTATCAGTGGCGGCCCCTCATGGAAGTTCTGGAGGGTGGTGGGCGAGGTGTGGGAGGGGAAGGGTGGGGGTAGTAAACTCCAGCTTAAGGCCGAACGGAGTTCTGTTAATAAATAAATAAATAAATAAATAAATCGATTTTCATTGCGAGTGCTGCATTGCATCGCTGCAAAGCACTCCCACGAGGAGCCGCCACTGGTAATTGTCAGTCAGTTTAACAGACTTAGCCATGGCATGTCACGTGGCTGAGTACCAGATGCTCTGATTCATTGTGCACTGCAGTCTGAACCTGAGACTGCATTATTCCGTGTGATGACAATTTGTGTTCATTATTGTTAGTGAAGAAACTCAACCTTGAAGGGGGCACTGTATAATGCAGGCTCACTGGCAGCACAGTTTGCACAGCACTGCCAGCAGGCAGCCGGCTGCTTGCGCTTTTGCAATGGTCTGCTCCTATTCGAAGTTTTTTATGCCTAGCAATGCCGCTGTGTTAGGAGGTGCTATAAATGCATGATTAAGCATTTTAGTGTGGTGATGAGGACTTCCACGCTAAACTGCATTGGTCTAACCACAGATGCATGATACTTGGCAGAGCTGTACCGCCAGACTGAAAAAATAAAAAGGTGCTTTAATTCCCAACCCCTCCACTGTCCATGTTGCCCCCGACACCCATTCATCCCTCCCTCCTTGTATCCCCAACTTTCCCTCCTACCCCGCCAGCAATTAAAAAAGAGGGTTACGGCTGTGTCATATCTCCTTTTTAGGTAAAGCCTAGAGTCAGCATGCATGTGCTGCCCTGCGAAGCATGATGTATCTACAATATGGGCTTTAACCAAGGCCATCGATTGCCATTCGTTCTTTTTTGTTCCTATCAAAAATGCTGTCTTTTTATTAAAGCATTGCTTGTAATTGTCCCTTCTTTGGGTACTTGGTTCAAGCCCAGGCGATTTCACTAATTGTTCCTTCGGATTGGCTATCACGTTTCCTCCTTGTTGTCCATCGCAACGAGCGTCTCATTTGCTCTTTCCCTCTTTATCAGCGCGGCATGCAGTGTTTTATCTATTCATCTGTGTGGTACATCAAGCTTCAACTTCAAGCATGGATGCATTTGAACTTTAAATTGCATGTTACAAACAGACAGGTATCTTGACCGCTACACGTTTCTCTGTGTATTTGGCATGATTCTGCTCAAGCGATCTTATTGCAGTTTAGGTTTCCTTTCTTTTTCACAGACGGTGATTGTAAGTCACGTGGGGGGGACCTGCCAATGTGGTCTTATGTTTACACCTGGAAGACCAGTGACTGGAAGCCCTCTGTGCCTCGCTTGCTTGTGATAATAGACTGCATGTAGAGAAGTGATCCTGTACGTCATTTCAGAGCTGTAACTATTAACGCACATGATGCCTTATTTCTCTAAGCTATAGTGCGGAGTTGTTGGAAAATGTAAGAAGCATTGTGTAGTTCACCTTAAAGTGCTTTGTAGTCCTCCCTCCCCCTCAAACATTCTCCAATGGAAACAGTGGGTACCAAGGAAAGCTAATCCAGGATCAGTCTCAGCCTGTTCCTCATAGGTTTCCATACGAGAGCAATTCCTCCGGATCCTGAGTAATTGACCTACTGGCAAATTTTGCCCCAGTGATCTGGGGTGGAAGCTCTCAAAAAGTAGTACGCTGTTTTTGTGTGTGCTCTTGTTGTGAACTTTAGTCTGGATCCATTCCGCTGTCATGCTTATAGCTAGGTCCAGAAAAACAGCTCCCTCCGTGCTGACTGCATGTGTGAATTTCAGATGTTCATCTCTAGTATTGATCCATCTAACAAAGTCCTCAGCTTCATCTTGGTTGCCGTACCAAATGACAATATATCATCTCCATACTTTCAATTGTACTGCAAACGAGTTGCCTTGATGGAAGATGTGGTTCACTTCAAATTGGTGTACATAGAGGCACGCCATTCTTGGAGCAAAAGAGCTTCCCATGGAAGTGCCTCTGATCTGATGGTATATTGTGTCTTCATATTCGAAGAAGTTTTCCATGAGAGCCAATTCTGCCCACTCCATGATGAAATGTCTGAGCGTCATGAACTGCCAGTCTCTTTCCAGGACAATGTGTTCTACCACGCTCAATGTGCGTCTGTGAGGTATGCTGGTGTATAATGCCTCGATGTCCATGGTAATGAAAAGATCTTCAGCTGGGGTGATCTCGAGGTCTCTAAGTAGGCACAGGACATCTTTAGTGTCTTAGGCAAGATGTAGACGACTGTGCAATAGGTCTCGCAGAATTGTGAAAGAGGTTCAAGAACTGAACCTATTCCCAACACTATAGGTCTCCCTGGTGGGGGCATCCTGTTTTTTGTGGATATTGGGGACAGTATAGAATCTGAGGGTGCAGGGATTATCACCCACCAGAAACCCAGCCTCATGTTTGGTTATCCAATCATTCATCAGGCCCTCATCCACCAAGGTTCTGATTTTGTTCCCAAGTCTTGGAGTAGGGTAAATCCGGTGGATTTCATAGCTGTTTTCATCTGATAGCAATCTGATGCATTCTTCGTGATCCATGTTTTTATCCATGATAACGATTGTGCCGCCTTTGTCAGCTGGTTTAATGACAAGTGTAGCATTCTCTTTCAGGTCCATGAGTGCCTTCGTCTCACCTTTCTTCAAGTTCTGTTAGACTTTGATGTTCTGAGAGTCGATTGTTTGAATTTCCTTCAGTACTGCCTGTTCGAATGCCAGGACTGTCACTGTTCCTGTGCTTACAGTGTCAGTTGTATGTTTTGTGGGTAGGCTCCCGTTGTGCTTTTAGACATGCAGCTCACCCAGGCAACACTTATAATACGGCACAAACGCGGGGTAGGCACCCGCATTTCTCCTGCACACAGGGGGATCCCCACGCCGGGGGTCCCCTCGGGGGTCACACAGCAGCAGGTTAGGCTTCTGCTGTATTTCTTAAACAATCAGCTCTCCCTGGCAGCACACGCTACAGGTCCCCCGCACCTTCTTCCTTAGGATTATGAAATATAGCGATCTGGCGGCGCTAGAGTCCTCCCAGGATCACATAGTGCTCTGGCAGCACAGCGCTGCAGGGGGCAGGCGCTCCGCACCTCCTGGGCAGCGAAGACGAAGTGCTTCCCAGGCACTAGGCAGCAGGCAGAGCACAATCCATGCTGGGGTAAAGCTGTGGCGCTCCCCCGGTGCTAGGTCCCATAAAGTAAAGTAGTGCCCGCGCTCCTCACCTCCAAGGCGCAGTTGCAGCACTCACAAGACGCTAGGGCTGGAGCTCAGGCAGGCAATGCTGGGACAGATCAGCAGTCAGTGGGCACTCATCAGTACAGGACAGCAGCTCCTAGAAGCAGTCATCTCCCATAAAGTGGCACTCCTCATGACATGGCAGTCTTCACTCCAGCAAAAGCTCTCACTGGCCCTGTGGACAGCAGAAGGGTACAGATGGGCTCAGGGGCCAGCAAACAGGCCCTTGCGGTGGTACGTCCTGGCAGAGTGTCCCCTATCGATCAAGTCCATGCTCAGTCTGAGCACATGGAGGCACAGCCCCCCTATATATACCCCCTCACCCCACCTACCAGACAGGGCAGAACCTTCTAGAAGGCTCCTGGCAGTTCCAGTCCCAACTGTCACTGTGGGGAGGTGTAGGGCACCCTGTCACTCTGAACACTAGACCGCCAACCCTCCTCAGGCAGGCGGCACAAAGCACACAGCAATGGCGTCCATTTTAAAAGTGACATTTTCTTCCATGGTGAAGTTAAACCTCTGGACACCATTGCGCAGCATGTATTATTTCTAGTGCAACCACAAAACATACATATTTATTGTGTCTCATTTCGAACCACCAATTCTATATTAGGTTAAAAAAACTAGGGGGAAGGCAAAAAGTTCCGGGATGACCCTGCAAGCAGGGCCAAGTCCAACACCCTCACACTTTAATATTCTTTCCATATTGATGTGTTTTACCCTTTTAGGTTTTTTAGAATTAAATCGTTTTTATTGTCAGTACACACAGAAAACAGAATACAGAGCGTTAGCGCCTACAACCCTGTGGGCCGCCAAATTAACAAACATGTAGTAGAGGGCATAGTACATGGTCCAACCAACAATTATAACTTTATGTAACACAGTATATCACCTACAACCCAACTTGGGCCGGCCGCATAAGACAACCTGAAAGAATTAGCAAGCTTAACAGTGTAAAGATAAAAACAATGCCCGGCCCTGGGCACCACACCTGCTTAAGTAAAAGCACCAATCTAACACTCCGTTTGCACGTGCAGAGCAAGTATGCCTACCTTTAAGGGATAAGAACAACAAAAGGGAAAAAAGGAAAAAGGAGAAAAAAGAGAACAAATCAAAATTTGAAACATCTAAACCTAGTCCCCCCCACCCCACTCTTCCTTCCCCCTGGTGTGCCACCCGCTACCTAAAGCCTACACATGCGTGCCTTTAAGAAGAAGAACAGTCCCCTTGAGAAAAGGTCGGATATGTTAGGGGCTCACAAACTACAAGCTCACAAACTACTGCTATACCTCCACCTCTTTCCAGCAGTAAATGTGACAAACTTGCCCAGTATTTTACTTCTAAAATTGAAAACATCTACCAGGATATTACTGCCCATGACAACACTAATATCTTAATAAATCCATCTTCAAACATGAATAGTGATGCAGACTCTTTCCTGCCTCTCACTAAATCTTGTTTATCTTCGGCCTCATTGCTGACTTGGCCTGATCTCTCACCTACTACTCTACTGGAGATCCTAAACAATATTAAGTCTGGTTCCCCCATTGATCCCCTACCTATTTCGATTCTACGTAAGCTAGAGCTCCCTCTACTCACTATGATTTGCACTTTACTCAATTTCTCTCTTAGCTCGGCCACGGTCCCTAACTGCTGGAAGCACGCAATGGTTTCTCCGCTACTAAAAAAACCTACAGCGGATCCCAATGTTGCTTCAAATTTTCGCCCCATTTCATTGTTGCCTGCTTTTTCTAAGATTCTTGAAAGGCACATTCATTTGCATGTATCACATTTTGTAACAACTAACAATCTTCTTCACCCCTCCCAGTCTGGTTTTCGTCAGGGTTTCTCAACAGAAACCACTCTTTTGGGAGTGACTGAGAATCTTCGCCTACTATTAGATCGAGGTGAATCGGCTGCACTGATATTATTTGATCTCAGTGCAGCCTTCGATACTGTATCTCACAGTATCCTCCTGAACAATCTTGCCTCCTCTGGTATTAGTGATTAAGCCTTGCCTTGGTTTTCGTCTTTTCTCACCGACCGGACTTTCCAAATTTTTTCCAATACGTCTACGTCCAACACTTATTTCTCTCCACATGGTGTGCCCCAGGGTTCTATTCTTAGTCCTCTTCTTTTTAATCTTTATGTTGTTCCTTTGGCCCATATTGCTCACTATTTTGGTCTAAATCTATTCACCTATGCTGATGATTCTCAGATTGTGTTTTCTCTATCCCAAGCTGATCCCACCTCTCCTTCATCTTTGCAAACGGGTCTTAGCGAAATCTCCCGTTGGATGAATCGCAATTTTCTTAAACTAAATAGCGATAAGACGGAGGTGTTAGTTTTCGGAAACAAACCTGATCTATGGAGCTCGAGACATTGGCCTTCGACCATGGGTTCCTTACCCATTCCTTCTGAACGAGTGCGCAATCTTGGGGTCATTATTGATAGGGATCTATCGATGAAAGACCAGGCCAACAAAGTTGCAGCCACCTGTTTTACCATCTTAAGGTGGCTGAGAAAAATCTTCTGGATTCTGCCTTCCGACACCCAGAGATCCGTTGTGACGGCCTTGGTGACCTCTAGATTGGATTACGGGAACGTCCTCTACCTGGGGGCTACCAGGGCGGTCATGCGCCGTCTTCAACTAGTTGAAAATGCTGCTGCACGGCTTCTCTGTGGTTGTCGAAAACGCGATCATATAACCGAGCGTCTTAAGGAACTGCACTGGCTCAACCTTGACAACCGGGTAAAATTCAAGGCATTGTGCTTTATGCACAAGATCAAAATTGGAGTTGCCCCCTCCTATCTTCAGTCCCTTGTTAAATGTTATATACCTGCCCGTTCTCTCCGTTCTTCTTCCCAACACCTTTTTTGTATTCCTAAGTTCAGGCTCTCCAGAGTGGGTGGTCGCTCTTTTTCCACCTTGGGACCCAAACTCTGGAATTCCCTTCTCTTGGACTTGCGTATGGAGAACTGTCATATTCTCTTCCGTAAAGCCGTAAAGACCTGGCTTTTTGTCCAATAAATTTCCCTCTGGATTGTATTCTGCTACCATTGTCTTTCAGCACCGGGAAACCCTTACGGGTAGCTGTCGCGCTATATAAGATTAATAAATAAATAAAATAAATAATAAAATTAGGGGCGGTCGCCCTGCTCCGCAGCGGTCCCCTCGGGAATCAATTTCAGGAGACGTAAATAGACAGGACAAGTTAGTTCCCGAAATTCAAAAGACGAAATCGCTATGAAAGGAGCCCAAATCTTAGAGTATCTATTCTAGTAAAGCCATGGATAAACGCTCCGTACCTAGTAGGGACCATAACTGGAGCAGCCACTAGGAACGGTCTGGGATCCTGTCAGTCTTCCAAGCCGCCAGGATGTAATTGTAATGTAATGTAATTGGTTTTTTATATCGCGCAACTATCGCTCCAAGGAGCATCTAGGCGCCATTTACTGATCCAGAGATGTAGGAAATAGGTTGGATACTGTTGAAAGTTCATCCAACTATTACACTAGTGCCCTAGCGCAGGTATCCTGTAACTTAAAGACCCAGGTTTTCAATCCCTTTCTGAAATCCTTTTCCTTTTCTATTGCCCGTAGAAAAGGGGGGAGAGTATTCCAGGCCTTTGCTCCAAGTACTGGAAGTGATTTGCCACCTCTTCTGCTAAGCCTGAAGGTCGGAACCGACAACAGGTTCGCATTGGAAGAGCGGCGGGTGCGTGTTGGGTGGTATCTGGCAAATCTCCGCTGTAGGTATTTTGGACCTAAGGCGTGGACGGCTCTGAAGGTAATAATCAATATTTTGAAAAGAACCCTCTTGGTTATAGGTAGCCGATGTAGTGTGATAACCCGGTGCGCAGCATTCAAGGCCAGGGTAATCTGCTTGCCTTTAAGTGAATGCAAGGGGAAGGTCAAGGCCTTGGGAAGTCCTAGTATAGTGTAAGCGGGAAACCTCGGAATAGTAGTGTCAAAGGCTCAATCAATCTCATCGAGGATTTTGTCCCAATATCGTGTTAGTTTGGGGCAATTCCATAGCAGGTGAAGGAGGGTCCAGGGACTTCCGCAGCCACGCCAGCAGAGGCCATCATTCTGGGAGTTCCACGTAGCCAGTCAAGCCAGGGTATAATACCAATAGGAAACTATTTTATATGCAGTCTCTGTGTGCCCCATTGAGTGTGCAAAATGATGTGATCTGTAGAAGATGTTCTCCCACTCCTTGTCTGTCAAGGTACGGCCAATCTCTATCTCCCACCGCTTCTGTCCCACAGAACGGGTCCCCTTTGACCAAGGCAAGAGAAAGGCGTAGAACTCTGCAATAAGCCTGTGATCATCATTTTTCTGGAAGTGCCACTTCTCTAATGGAAGAATCAGCCTACTGACCAAGGGCTGCACCATGGGGCCCGATGTCCAGTGGCACATTTGGGCATGGAGGAAATCGTCTGAGTCTGTTAAGTTATAGTCCTCACAAAGTACCTTAAAAGGGATATGGCCATCCAAATCAAGCAACTGCCCCACTGGCTTACATGCTCCCTCCACCCTGCGAGAGCCTGCACCTCTGTCCATGCCCGGAGGGAAATCAGTATTCGAAAAGATGGGAGACATGGGGGAGGGGATACTGGTGAGATTGGCTCACCGAGACACCTTATCCCATGCTAACATGGTAGGGGAGTGACTGGTGAGGAGTAAAGACCCCATGCATACGCCGACCTAGGTAACCAACACTCCCTCCAAATATGCCTACCAGCTACTGACTGATCCATAAATACCCAGTGTTTCTCCATCATGGGACGGTTCCACTCCACCAGGTAACATAAAATCGAGGCTTGGTAATGATGAATGAGATTAGGAAAGGCCAACCCCCCTTCTTTCTTAGGACGTTGTAGTAGGGTTTTCTGCAGCCTGGGTGACATAGGACCCCAGATAAAGTGCTCAATCTCTGTCTGGATTCGTGTGAGCGCAGTTGACGGGGGCAGCAGGGGAAGGGTCTGAAATAAATAGAGAGCCCGGGGTAGAACATTCATTTTTATCATAGCCAGTCTGCCGAGCCAAGACAGGGGTAGCCATTTCCTGTGGGCGAGGTCTTTCCTAATGCGAGAGAGTAAGGAGGCGTAATTTGCTTCCGCTGTCTTAACCAAGCAAGTGTGCAGAGTCAGTCCGAGGTAGGTAATGCCCCCCGTCACCCAGTCAAAATCAAAGTGGGCCTGCAGATACGCCACTGTAGAGGGCCCCACAGTGAGATTCAGTACCTGCAATTTTTGTAAATTTATTTTAAAACCAGAGACTTGGCTGAAGGCCTGCAGAGCTGTCACTACGGTCGGCATAGAGGTTTGTGGGTGTGCCAGTGAAAAGATAACATCATCATCGTAGAGGCTGATAAGGTGACGATCCACACCGAATGGAATCCCCTGCGCCTGTGGATGGTCCCAAAGCCGCTGGGCAAAGGGCTCCATATATAAAACATAAAGCAATGAGGAGAGCGGACAGCCTTGTCTGGTGCCTCTCTCCACCCTAAAATGTTTGGAAAGTACGCCATTAACCCAGACTTGCGCTGAATGGGCATTATAGATACTAGCCACCCACTTACGGAATTTCGGTCCTATGCCAAAGCGCTCTAACGTGGCAAATAGGTACGGCCAATGCATTCGGTCGAAGGCTTATCAATTAAGTGGCAGATCCTCTTTGTGTCATCCCTGCACTGTCTCCCCAGGATGAAACCCGACTGTTTCGGGTCTATTAGGCTGGGCATAAGAGAGTTGAGCCTATGGGCTAAGATGCTTGAGATCAGTTTAGAGTCCAAATTTAGCAGGGAGATGGGGCGGTAGGAACTGCAAAGCACTGGGTCTGTCCCTGATTTGGGAATGACAGAAATCGTGGCCTGCAGCATAGAGGGCGTAAGAGTGCCTGTGTCCAAGAATGAGTTGAACAGTCGGGTGAGCACTGGTGCCTGTTCCGTACAAAATGTTTTATAAAACAGGGCACTAAACCCATCCGGGCCAGGTGCTTTCAGAGGTTTCAACTGAGATATGGCGGATATCACCTCTTCGAATCAAATCGAATGGGGGCCTCCAGTCCTTCCGCTTCCTGCCCTGGGAGGGGGGTTACTGCTGCACCTCATACATACTCTAGAGGATCTAGAAGGCCTGAGGTCTTGGCAGAATTTAGCCCTGCATAAAATGCCCAGAAGGCTGTGGCTATAGCAAGATCATCTGTTGCCTCTGACCCCTGGGCTTCTCAGGATCACTTTCACTGCCTGGGTCTGGTGTTGGCAATTAAGAAAGTGTTCCAGCATGCGGCGGCCCCTATTAGAACAAACATAATACTTATGCTTCAGTCGTAGTACCGCATATTCGGCTCTATCCAGATCCAAGCACTTCAGCTGTCGCAGCCCCTTCTCCAACAGGCGCCAGATACAAGGGGCACCCGTGCGCTAGTGAATGGCTTCGTGTTCCCTCACCCGGCCTTCAAGTTCTTGACGCTTCTCACGCCTGATATTATTATCGTAGGCCGCCCTAGAGATAAGAGTCCCCCGCGCAACTAGCTTAAACACCTCCCAAACGGAAGCTTGGGGAGTGGAGCCATTGTTATTGAGCTTCAGGTAATCTGTCAGGGTACTACGGAGGCTCTCCACCACTGACGGGGACCTCAGGAGAGAGTCCCGTAGCCGCCAATGAGGGGAGGGCGATTGTGTGAGCAGAAGGCTTAGTGTGAGGGTGATATGAGGGTGGTCCGACAGAGATCGGGCTTCTATAGAGGAGGCCTGAATGCAGTTCCATGCAGCACGAGTGACAAGGAAATAATCCAATCGGGCATATGTCTTATGAGCCGCGGAGTAGAACGTATAGTCCCTTTCATCAGGGTGCAAACACCGCAAAGCATCTCTAAGCCCGCAATCATCCAGCCAAGCCCTCCCCACCCCCGAAAGAGCACCTGCGCCACTTGTGCATGAGGAAGAGCGATCTACCTGTGCATCCATAACCAAATTCAGGTCCTCTCCTATCACCACCAGAGAGTCAGGTGTGTGCAGTACTTAGGCCAAAGCATTAAGCAGGAATTCCTCTTGGTGAACATTGGGAGAATAGAGGGGGGTTATTGTGATAGTGGTGGACCCTATACAGAGTCGTTCTGCGTGTAATTGCTCCAGAATTTCTGCGACTGTACCCACAACCCAGCCTCTAAAATGCGTGGAAAGCAAGATGGCCACCCCTCCTGTTTTCCGTTTCTCCGAGGACCACAATTGTACCGGGAACGCCCTGTGTTGCATGCGATGTGTGTCACTGTGGAGGAGGTGCATTTCTTAGAGTAGGCACACATCTCCCCGCGTGTTCTCAAGTAAAGATAGCACAGCATTCTTTTGAGTGGGATTATCAAAGCCCTTGACATTATAACTAACAATCTGAACTGTCATCAGTAGGGAAAGGACCGTTAGATGCTATAGTGAAGTTCCCAGAGACCCAGTAAGGAGTGGAGTACTGCAAGGACAAAGGGTATATATGTAGGCAGGTAAAACTCATCTCAGTGTACATGACTAAAAAGCTCACCATAGGAAGGACCCACCCACCCCCAGAACAGCAAAAAGAACAAACTGCAGACAACCAAAACAGCACATGGTCCAACGTGAAGGTTGGGCAGTATTCAGAGGAGACTGTCAAGGAAGTAAGGGTCATCTGCACCAGGTGAACAAAACCTCCCGTCCTCCCCCACCAGGCCCACAAAAGTGGTAGAAACCCCAGACACATCACCCTCAGTCATTAGCACCCAACAAATCCCTCCCGGTGCCCATCAGGGATCGAAGAACAGCAGAACGTTCCTTGAAGATGGTGTCTGGGTCAGGGAAATGGCGGTCAGCAGTCCAGGCGTTCCGAGGACCGCGGTTTCGAGATCTCTGTGAACCCTGAACTGCAGCATCTGGAGGAGAGGGCAACTCGTTGAAGACAACTTCAACACTCTGCAAGCTTCAGAAATGGAAGAGACCTGTATGAGCTTCCCGTCTAGATGGAAAATGAGGCGAAAAGGATGGCCCCAGGCATAAGAAATGTTCTGTGAGCGGAGATGATTTGTTATTGGGTGAACATCTTCTTGAGTGTGCTAGCAGTTAAGTCCTGGAAGAGCTGCAGAGTATGATCCCTGAAATGGAGAGGTTGTATGGAATGTGCCGCTCTGAGAATCTCCACCTTCACTATATAGTTATGAACGCATATCAGGATGTCCGCAGGGGGATGATTTGACTGGCGGGGGGGCCAACCCGAATGCATCGATCTATCTTATTGGTGGAATCCGATGAAGAGCCCAAAATCTTGCAGAAGAGATCCTGCACATAACCCACGAGGTCCCCACCCTCCGCCCCCGTAGGGACCGCCCAGATGCGAACATTGTTCCTCCGAGATCTATTCTCCAAATCCTCTGTGTGCGTTTGGAGGTCTAGATGTTGTTCCCTCAGTCTCAAGACTTCTTGTTGAAGCATTGTGATCTCCTCATCCCTTGCCGCCGTGGAGTCTTCCAAGGCAGCAACGGGCTCTCCCAACCGCACCCACATCGCGCCTGACCTCCCAGAGAGCCGCCTGCAAATCTGTCTTGATGGCCAGGATGTCCTCCCTCTGAGAGGCAAAGAGAGACTCCAGAAACTCCCGGGTGACAGCGCTGTCCGGACTGCCCTCCGCCGATGCTGAGCCAGAGCCCGATGCGTCTCCCGCAGCTTTCAGTAGGAGATCCCGCACCGACCTGTCCTTTCTACCTTTAGCGGCAGCTATTGCTGGAACGGCAACCAGCGGGCAATATAGGCAACAGCGCCTGATGCCAGTAGTAGCAGCAAGAAGACCCAGCCATCCCCCTGTCACCACAGCCGCCATTGACTGCTCACACCTCCTGCGATGATATCAGCCAGGCAGCTCCTCTCTAATCCCTAGTAAAACGCTTGCTAAAGAGGATTATCAACCGGGCGGCCCAGGCTGAAATTCTGTTGTGCTGCGATGCTGTGGAATAATGTCCCTCTACTGTACCACTCGGGCCCTCCACAGGCCAGTCCCCAAGAAATCAGCA
The DNA here is from genome assembly GCF_964261635.1 of Lissotriton helveticus. NCBI lineage: Eukaryota > Metazoa > Chordata > Amphibia > Caudata > Salamandridae > Lissotriton > Lissotriton helveticus. Next base: position 1,208,756,472 of record NC_136068.1, read on the forward strand.
GGGGGTCGGTCAAACACTCGGGGGGCCAGCAGGCGACCCTCACCGCAAATCCACGGAGACCCCCCTGTGATGTGCACCGTAGGCCTGTAACTGCCAAGGGTAGAGGCCTCGTCAGGGCGCAGGAGCGCCTTGTTACACAGCAAACCACAGGTAGGCCTCACGTAGGCTGCAAGCCAACTGCCAGCAGGGGGATAAAGAGGCGTGGCTCCCCGCGGGCACAGGAAAACAGAGCGGGCCCTCAACGGGACACTTGCTGGCTTCACGAAGTCCCGGATAGCGCCATCCACCGCCGCAGGCCCGGGGCGGCAATCTCAGCCAGCTGGCGGTATCACGTAGAACAGCGCCACCTCTTCTGGAGTCAGGATCGGGCGCCTCCGCAGCACTGCACTAAGCCCTGGTGCCCCGCTAGGTTCAGGGCGAGGGCGCGAAATCAGCTCACAGGTCCCCCAGCAGTACAAGGGGCAGGGTGAATCTTGTGCCGTCCGCCGTCAGGGCCGTACCGCCATTTTCCAGCTCCGATGCGCCCTAGCAGGTGCAGCAGTATGGCCGACTCTTCGCCGGAGCCGTGGGCAGCTCAGGGAACTCTCGGGAAGGCTCGTCGCGGGTGGGGAACGCAACCCTGTGCTCTCCACCTCGTCCGCTGGGCAGGTCCAAGTACCACGCATCAGATGTTGGACTAACACATTTCAGTGTGGTTCACCGCATCACCGCACTGAAATTGAAAGTCATGCTTTTGTTGCGCCTCAGGATCAAGCCAGAGTGCTATTAGTTCTCTGTTAGAAACTGAAATCTAGGTTGCAGCGCGCGGTCCGCGCTGCTCGTGCCGGCTTTGGGCGGCTGGCTCAGCTCGTGACTAGGCTTGCTTAGGCAGGCGAGAGCAGAGGCTACAATGTAACAAAGTTTATACACTTCCCCTCGACACCGGTAATCCATTCAGGTTAACTGTGTGACTCACTGTGAGACTCGTCACGTGATGGCACCTCACAGTCCGTGTTAAAATTATGGCCAACAGCTTCTATCAAGAGACATGCTCTCTTTATACATTGGCGGACCAGCTTGGTGCGAGGGGGATATGCGGCAGTCACTGACTAATGTGACAGGCTTGTGACACATGGCCGGTCCCGTCCCAGTCTAGACAGCCACAGGATTGGTGGTCTCTTACAGGCAGCATTTAGCTGCAGCCGGGCAGCCTCACCTCAGAATTCATGCAGTGGCGCAGCAGGCAAGGAGTAGTCAACTCAACTCCTGGAGGAGCCCGGCTGCAGCCAACTCTGAAGACAGCAGCACCCAGGAGGGAGAGGGTGAGCCTACACCAGCAGCAGGTAATGGAACCCGTGCCCCCACCATGACACTTAATCTTGCTCCACGTGTGCCAGTACTAGCTTCCCCGGTCGGTTTGGTCTTGAATTCTCACAGAGCAGGCCAGCAGCGCAAGTACTCACGCACTCAGCAGGTAATGGGAGCCACTGGGATGAAAGGGTCTGCACTTAGCACCTAACCCCGCAAATGGCTTGATGCCCCACCGGCGCTTCACAGCATATAAACGGCAGTGATCTGCAGCACCACAGAACGTAAGGGACCCTATGTGAGACACCTGCCTGCAACTGGAATCTTTACCCCACGCCCTCCAAAAACACCAGAGAAACCCATACACTCACCCCCCCTCCACCCAGCATCCCTGCTTCCATACTTCCCTTCCACAAAGGACTGCCTGGGTACACCCTGTGCATACTAGGCTGCCGCAGGGGAGTGCGGCCTACACATAAACAAGCTGGAAGGTGAGCCCTAGGAAGCAGTCACCAGGATAGATGCCGCCTCCCTAGGGCCTCAGTCTGTTGGCGCATGCCTAGCGAAGTGACTCCGGCCCCTAGCATCGACAACTTGATACTATTGTAATCAGGAGCAGTGGTAAAGATGCTGGTCCAACTTTCAGCATGGCCAGCAGCTTTGTCACTTACGAGCCTGTTGTTTTTAGTAGGTCTGTGACAGCTGTAGCCTGCTGGTGTGATCTGGTGCCACGGGGTGGGGCAGGCAGTGGTGTGCCAACCTGGGCTGACACCACTCAGCTAAACTCCTCAGTTATCATTTTTATTCGGATTGATTAATGTCTTTGAAATCAACAGCTTTCTGGCTGGCTGTAAAGGCTGCGCCTCACTGTCCTGAGCCTTGCAATTGCCCTGGTCTTTCTGGGGCGGTTTGCGAGTTCTAGGTTAGTGCTCTTCCATAACTGGTGACTTGCAGTAATTTTAGGATCTTCTTAGACTTTCTCTTTCGTGAAATGGGTGTAATTTTTGATATTTATATGCTTCTTTCATCTTTATTACTTGACTTTGCTTTCCAGAAAGTGTAACTCATTGTTGTTGAAATATCACTCCTAATTACACTGAAATTATATGAATGTCACACATAGCAATATAAAACCTTGCAAGCTATATTCCCTTCTCTGTCCTTCTCTCTCCCCATGTTTTAATTTACGTCATTCCATCTCTTTGAAAATAAAAATTCCATTCTTTCACTTCGTGTATGTTTCATTTTCATTTATTTCACGTTTCCTTCTTAGTACTACTTGCGATTTACCTAAATAATAAAAAAAAAATGCCATTCTTTCACTCCCAGTCCCTGCCTGCATTAATTTAATTGTCATTGATTTCACCTTTCCTTCTTTGTACTAGTTGGGATTTGCCTGAATAATAAAAAAAAATGCAATTCTTTCACTGCCTTTCATTTACTGCAGAGTGTTATGTAGCGCGAACTAGACTCGAAGAGAACAGACACACATTTTAGCGTCGTCACCGAGACGAGAACCCAGATCCCCAGGTCCGAGGTCCAGCGCCCTAGCCGTTAGCCCAACTCTTCTCCTCAGCATATTTAGTGCATTTATTTAATTGTCATTGATTTCACCTTTCCTACTTTGAACTAGATGGGATTTGTCTAAAACATAAAAAAGAACATTCTTTCACTCCAACTCCGTGCGTGTATTTATTTCATCTCTCCTTCTTTGTGCCAGTTGCGATTTGGTTGGAAAATAACCATTCCACTGTTTCACTGCGTCTCTGCATTTATTTTTCATTTATTTAAGCTCTCAATCTTTGAACTACTTTTATTTGCTTCCTGTCTCTTGTGCAGCTGTGGCTCTGAGAGAGCACAAGTTTGAAAAAATGTATAAGTACGCCATATTTACAAGCACATAGTTAGTTAACATGTACTTTGCACCAGAGTGTTTATATTTAGAAGTGAAATACACCGAGTGTCTTATATTCAGTGGTGAAATGCATAGAATGTTTAAGTAGAGTAACAATAATCATAACTGTGTGAGACTAATGTAGAAATGTTTGGGATGAATATGAAAACCTCACGTTCTCATGTTACAGGAATAATGTAAGAGTTGAATGTAACTCTAAAACCCAGTATTTTGTGTAGGCCTCATGGCAATTCACAAGCAAATCTAAACGTGCTGCTAAAATAATGTGAGACAAGGTTGACATGGTTCTTTCTAAATGTACTATTGAACTTAGGGTTAAAAGTATATGCTTTATAGATGTGTTATTTTAGAAACGTATGTTAGTTAAGAATGTTTGCTGTTTAAATCAAGTTAACGTTTTAAGAGTGCAGGAACCTGCTGCATGTAAATCAAGTAGGCCAGAGCAGATAATGTCATGTAGTTTAAATCGTCATGTGCTCGTTAGAGGAGAGGTCGTGAGGTGTCCAGTATGGAGCTCTGAGAGTGTTTTATGGCCTAAGATATGGTGAAGTCTGGAATTTGAGGCCCACTGCAGGACGAGCTGTATGCAGGTGCGAGGGTCCTAATCAGCTCGAATGAAAGGGACTTTGTTCAGTGGCGCCTTGCGCAGGCCTGTAGGAGTTTCCAGGAATTTCAGGGGGTATCAGCGCACTGAAGAAGAAGCCCGGGAACCAAGGTCAACTTTAACGAGGGTCTTCAAGAGTACCATCATGGAGTTTGCCGCGGAAAGATGTACCACGTGAGGGGCGTCCCAAGGGGCGTTTCTATTGGAAATGTGATTTGGTATTAGGGAAAGTGACCCGGGAGGAGAGCAGAGCAGATGATTTTGGGAGCCTAAGGAAGCGGATGGGTAGGCAGATAGGCTGATCAGGAGAGACCCATTATCAGAGAAGAGACAAAGAGAAGTGCGTGATCTTCTTAGGAAATCACCACGGCTGACACCTAGAGGGTTAATATCTTGCTAAGTAGGGATGTCATTTAGTGTAGTGTAGGGACAGACTAACCTTAATTTTCTTTTCTGTAATGACTTTGAGGTTGCAACTTGTATTCATTTTGGCAACGCTCATGTTGTTAGAGCTTGTACTTATTATTTTGTTCTTCAGACTCAGACTATTCAAGAAGTTCATGTTCATAGTGATACCGATATACCTTTTGAATCTCATTTTGAGAAGTTTGTATCTTCAGTTATCTTTGACTTTATATTAAATCTTTAAAACTTAATTTTGGTCAGTGGTCATTTAGAGTGGTGTAAGTTCTTAAATTGATTTTTATTGTGAGATTACCTTTTACTCAAGACAGGTACCAACGATTCAGTCGACAGGAAATGGGATTTGGTAAGATAATTAGTAACCAGTAATCCCGCGTTAGCAGTTGGTAGCAGAGTGAGGATGGTTATCTTCTTGAGGAAGGTAATCTAGAGAGGTTAGTTTACCCCAAGGCCCGAGACGTCGAGAGACGAGCAGCGGAAGAATCGTGTGCCAAAAGCAGCAGTATCGGAGAGTGAGTATAAAAAGGGTCATGCGTGAACAGATTGCGGTGTTTTGTGTTGTATTTGTATTGTAATGTCTTGCGGAGTTGAATGCCTGTAGTGTGAAAGAGAGAAGGTTGTGAGCGCGCGCAACCTGGTAAACTGGTAACCTGGTAAACGGGTGAACTGGTGAAATCTTAAGTTCAGGCCAGAGCTTAAGTGGTTTTGGGTGTATCGAACATCCAGGGTAGTTGTCGACCATAGTACGGAGGTCACGAGGTACCATTGACAGCCGTGGATCCAAGATAGGGGGAGTGTAAGAGTGAGTGTATGAGTAACGGACGCTGGTCGAAAGTTACTGCGTGTGAGTAACCTATCAGAGAAGGCGATTGTCTGGAAGTAAACGGAAAGACATTTCGCCAAGTTAGGGTGACAACTACAGAAAGACTGTGGGCGTACAGTCAAAGAAAGGTGATCGCTTGGACGGAAGTAATCATTTTTCAGAGTATGAATGGGATGCGTGCATGACCGAGGAGACGAGCTGAGAAAGGAGGGGAACTGCTGCGAAGGGGGACGGGTGACGTCGGCTAGAGCCGCGCTCTGATTGAGCGGTTGGTGTAACGTTAGCTAGAGCCGCGCTCTGGTTGGGCGGCTAGAGTGACGTCGGAGGAAAGCCGCGTACGGATAGGCCAGTTAGTGAGAACGGCGCCGAGATTGGTGGAATATCATCAGGAAGTAAACAAACGCGGAGAAAAGAGAAATCATGAAGTGTTTTAAGTGTTTGAAAGGGATTTTTAAACGTAAACGAAGTGAACATTATTACGGGGAAGAGGCTCCCCCAGAGGGTACGCCAGCTCATTATATGGCAACGAATGTGGGGCTGCATACGATATTGTGGATTGGGGCTTGGAATAAGCTTACGGAAGGAAATGAGGAAATGCAGTTCCCGAAGTATGGAACGTTTAAGTTAGAGGTGTTACATCGGCTAAAAGCAACCATGTCCTCATTGAAACCTTCACCTAGACCAACACAGTTTGAGGCTCTTAATGCATGGATTAAGGCTGCACACGACCGAAATTTGAACAGGCGTCAACAAAGGCTGACGCGATCGGTAAGGGCAGTGCGAGATTCCAAATGGGATGAGGAGGAAAAGCGTTGGAGGGTCCAGACTATTGAGGTGGAGAAAATGTATCCGATGAGGGAGGTGTCAGGAGGAGGAAACCTCATGGAAGAAGACGAGGAAAGCGAGTCGGAGGACAATCTGATAAACAGATTGTTAATGGATAGACCACCTCCGAGAGTGGGATTGATAGAAGATAGAGGGCTCGCAAGGGAAGATGGGAATGAGATAGAGGGGTATACACCACTCCCTATATCGGAATGGACACCTAGCAAAGGCGGAGAAACACCTCCAAACAACACTGTACAGAGTGTAGTGGGAAGGTTTGTGGTGCAGAAAACGCCAACCACAGAAAGGGTTGAGTCTGTGGGATTGCCAGACGCTCTTCAAGTGCCTGTTACCATAGGACCCATAGTTTCGATCTATAATTCTGAGAGAGATAGAGGGGAACAACAAAGGCAATTGGATAGGGAAAGGATTGAGATGGAAAGGAGGAATAATGTGACGAATGCATGGAAACAATTACCAGGTTCGGTAACGTGGAACACCCCATTAGACACAACTGTCGGTCCCAATTCAGAACAGGGAGGTCCGAGAGGACCAATGGATCTAAGGGGACCGCGGCCAAGATCTTTTTCAGAGTTAAGAGCTGATTTGAGGGAATGGGACGGGTCCATAGTATCTCCGAGTAACAGGACAAGAACGGAACCAGAGTGGGAAAGCAGGGGTAACGGGACTGTATCTCATTGTGGGGCCAGCGAGAGTAGTCAGAGCCGGGAAGGCCAAAGTCAAGAGAATAGAGGGGATGCATGTCCTACAAATCAGAGAGAACAGCCGGAACAAAATACTAGGATTGTAGAATGTGAGGAAATGTCCCGTCTCTGGGGGAACGGAGGAGATGAGGCGGTACGGGCTTTCCAGAATAGGTTTAGGTGCCTTCATCATACCCTTGGGGAAGACGTTCAACATTGGAGAAAGGAGAACAGCGATAGGTCCCGCCACGCCTCGAATACTCAGGAAGCACAGGGAAGTAGGGAAGAAAGAGGGAGTAATAGAACCTCTTATCCTCAATCCCGTGAAACTAGCCAGGATGGAGAGAGAGAGGCTGGGAGGCATGAAGGAGTGTTTCACCACCCACCCCGAGAAGACGGAAAGGCATGGGACTTAGAGAGATGGGAACAGGGGAGGACTCCCTATAATTCACCAATACCTAAACGTAGATCTCGGAGCTGGGATGGGAGAGATGCAGATGGAGGAGCTAAATTGAGTGTCTTGAAAGCTGAAATAAAGGCAAAAAGGCTTGATGTTACCAGTTTAAAATCAGATGTTGAGATAATAGATGGAACATTGCCTTTGGAGAGGATAGAATTGTATGAACAGGATGAGTTATTGTTCATGGCAAAGGATATTACTAGGAAAGCTAGAACGGTTCATGAAAAACTGACCGATTTGGCAGACAAGTATGCCGTGGATTTGTCTAGGACAAGGGCATTGCAGAGCAACCACAGATTACAGTACGCAGACCAAGATCTAGATGAGAAGAGAACTGCTGGATTAAAAACACACATAAGAGAGTTGGTAACAGGGATAAGAGTGTGGAGAGAACTGGATAAATGGGAAGAAAGGTGGTCGAAAAAGGGCACAGTTAGGCGAAGTGCTAATGTGATGACCCCTGAGGGAAGGGTAATGCAGATGGAGGCATTCCCTTTGCGAGAAATATCAAATGGAAATTATGTACATGTGCCCTGGAGTAGAGGAGACTTAGCCGCATTTACCAACTCATTTCCGAAGTTGCGGGACAACCCAGTCGAGTGGTATAAGCAGGTAGAGAGGTTTGTTAAAATTTCGAAAGTACTGTGGATAGATTTGAACACGTTGTTTGACATCGTGGTCCCATCTGATCTGTGGACCCCTTGTAAGACTAGTGTCGAATGGCCAAATGCTGAACCATTGAGGGATGTTCGAACAAATGGACCATCTGAGATTGTCATACGAAAGTATGAAAGGGTAATAGCATGGCTGAAAGATAAGGTACCACCACAGGATATAGATTGGGTAAAAATAGACCGAACAAGGCAGGAACCCAAGGAGACAGTTCACGAGTTTTATGAAAGATTGTTGAAAACATTCAAGCAATACAGTGGACTAGATGTAATGGATCCCAAAGACATAGGGCAGTTCGTGTCAAAGTTTGTATTGGGGTTGAGACCTGATATTTGTTTGATGATACAGCAACATTTAATCTGTTGGCAGAACAAACCACTAGATGAGATTTTACGATATGCGAGGTACTGCAGTGACGAGATAGATTCTAAAGCCAAGAATCTAAAGGAGAAATTGATGGTGGTGCAAATGCAGTCCGCTGGGAAGGGTGGCCAGCAGAAGCAGGGGATGGGACGAAAACCAAATGGTCAGAACAAGGATAATGAAGAAGGGCAGAGACCTAGGATAGACTTTGCCACTTTAAAGAAAACGACAAAGTGTCATCTGTGTCACCAGGTGGGGCATTGGCGACGCGAGTGTCCCTTTAACCCTGAAAACGGAGAGCAAGAAGTAGAAGAGCAGGTCCAAGAAGACCCAGTGCAAAAAGTGACAGTCCCAAGCAGTAAGGTGGCCAAAGGGGGGACTTCGGCTCCACGGGCCCAATTCCCACAGCCACCGAAGATAACAGCTGGAGGAAAGGTCTTTAAACAAATGCCTCTGTTTATCGAGGAAGAAAAATGTTATTACATTGATCCATTGACAGGACAACGGGTGAGCAGTGAAGAAGACTGTACCCTCGGGGCAGTTCTAGAAGTGGATCAGAGAGGGCCATTTGTTGAGGCAGAAGTGGCAGGGTGTCCCACTACGTTCTTAGTGGACACTGGGGCTACTCGTTCGACTCTGAGATCAGCGGTAGTTCCAGACTTGCCAATGTCAGGGGAAACAATTCAAGTGGTAGGAGTCGCAAATAAAAGAATGACTAGTCCCTTGACAGAACCAGTGTCTGTGAAAATTGGAAACCACATGAACGAACATCAGTTTGTGGTTTGTGACTCGAGTCCGGTATGTCTGTTAGGTAGGGATTTGTTATGCAAATTGAATTGCACCATATACTGCACCCCACAAGGAGTGGAGGTACAGACTACCGACGATGATGCTACCTTTAAGGTGGCCAATTCAAAATTCTGTGTAGAACTATATCCTACTCTGACTGTAGAAGATCTTCCACAAGACTTAAGAGATGCAGTGGCGTCAGAGGTGTGGGATTTCACAGGAGAAGATATAGGATTGATTAAAGGGGTAGAACCGGTAAAAATTCTGGTAAAACCAAATGTTGAGTTTCCAAGAACGCCTCAGTACAAATTGTCCCAGGAAACGATTGCGGGAATAAAGCCTGTGATCGAGTCAATGATACAGCAGGGAATACTGAAGGAAATCGTGGGCAGTCCTTGTAACTCCCCGATTATGGGTTTGCAGAAACCTAGTGGGAAGTTTAGGATAGTTCAGGATTTACGAAAGATTAACAACATAGTCGTTTCATGTTGTCCCGTGGTACCGAATCCATCAGTAATATTGTTTCAAATACCATGTCAAGCAGAATGGTTCACCGTAATAGATCTTTGTCAGGCTTTCTTTTCAATCCCATTGGATGAAGAGAGCAGGTACCTTTTTGCGTTTAAAATGGAAGATCGCGTTTTAACATGGTGTCGAATTCCACAAGGATTCACAGACAGTCCATCCATCTTTAATCAGTTGTTGAAGAAGAATCTTGAGAATCTAGTACTGCCACAGAACTCGGTTCTGGTACAGTACATAGATGACCTACTTGTTGCGTCAGAAACAGAGGAAGCTTGTAAAGTAGATTCAATTGCCTTACTGAATCATTTAGCTGAAAATGGACATAAGGTATCTCCGAGCAAGTTACAGTATTGTCTGACAGAAGTACAATATCTAGGGCACAGGTTAGAAAAAGGGAAACGTAAGGTGTCCCCAGAGAGGATTGAGGCGATAATGAAAATGAATGCGCCTACAACTCAGAGAGAGGTTAGAATGTTCCTAGGAATGGTGGGTTACTGCCGACAGTGGATAGTTAACTTTTCACTGAAAGCAAAGCCCTTACAGAAACTGACGCACAAGGAGGTGAGTGATCCGGTACCATGGGATGAAGAATGTCTGGTGGCGTTTTTACAGCTGAGAGACGATTTATGTCGTGCTCCGGCTCTGGGAATGCCAGATTATGAAAAGTCGTTTTCACTCTATTGCTGTGAGAGAGAGGGATGTGCTTTGTCAGTCTTGGCACAGACCCACGGTAATGCCCGTAGACCAGTTGCATATTTTTCGGCTACATTAGATCCAGTAGCCGCAGCGTTGCCCGGATGTCTCAAATCCGTTGCTGCAACGGGTGTCAGCATTGAAAGGAGCGAGAGTATTGTGATGGGACATCCAGTAGTGGTGTATGTACCGCATTCAGTTGAATTGTTAATGACCAGGACGAAGACGCAGCATCTGACCAATAGTAGGCTCACGCGTTATGAGCAAGTTATACTTGCCGCAGAAAACGTGACTCTCAGGAGATGCTCTGTCTTGAATCCTGCTACTTTGATGCCATTACCTACTGTAATAGAAGGCGAAGGATGTGAAGACCACGATTGCCTTGATGTGACTGAACTATGCACGAAACCCAGACCAGATATTGTGGATGAGCCATTGTCTGACCCCGATGAAATTTACTTTGTTGATGGCTCATGTTTAAGAGACGATACTGGTCGGTTGAGAGCAGCTTATGCTGTTTGTACCATTACTGGAGTGGTGGAAGCCGCTTGCCTGGAAGGAGTACATTCCGCACAGGTAGCAGAGATTATTGCCCTAACTCGTGCCTGCATAGCAGGAAATGGAAAGAGAGTCACCATCTACACGGACAGCCAATATGGTTTCGGTGTGGTTCATGATTTCGGGCAGTTGTGGTCTCAGAGGGGTTACATGACCTCCTCTGGTTCGCCCATTCGAAATGGAGAATTTGTGCGATTGCTGATAGAAGCATTACAAGGTCCTGTTGATATTGCAGTGGTGAAGTGTGTAGCTCATACTAAGAATACAGATTTTGTGTCACAAGGTAATAGATATGCTGATGAAGTCGCACGCTATTGTGCGGAACAAAGTTATTCTTTCTCAAAGGTGGAAATAGAAGGTGCAGAAGAAAAGACTGAATTAAGTATGATGTTAGAAACTGTAGACACTTGGGAGGATTTAAGGATAATGCAGGAGAACGCACCTGAAACAGAGAAAAAGGCATGGGAAATAGCAGGCTGTGTGCGAAGTGAAATGGATTTTTGGGTTTCAGCAGATGGGAGAGCTGTGTTACCTGAAGAATTAGCTAATCCCATGGCGAGAGAAATACATGGTCCAGTACATCTAGGAAGGGATGCTATGATGAGAGTTTTTAGGCAGACTTGGTATTGCCCGAAATTCAGACTAGCAGCAGAATCAGTATGTAAGCGATGTGTTACCTGCCAACAACTGAACGTAGGCAAACGAACACCAGTCACACTGAGTCACATTGGGAGGTCAGGGGGGCCTTTCAATAGAATGCAACTAGACTTCATCGAAATGCCAAGAGTCAATCGCCTTCGGTATGTGTTGGTGATTGTATGCGTATTTTCCAGATGGGTTGAAGCGTACCCTACACGTAGGTGCGATACTCTCACAGTGGCTAAATTGTTGCTCAGGGAGTTGATACCGCGCTTCGGGGTGCCTGCCTCTTTGGAATCGGACAGAGGAAAACATTTTAACAGCGAAATAGTGAAGATGTTGTGCTCCACACTGAATATCGATCAAAAGCTGCATTGTAGTTATCGACCAGAAGCTTCAGGAATTGTGGAACAAGTGAATGGCACTTTGAAGAATAGATTGGCTAAAGTAGTGGCATCCACATCTTTGAGTTGGCCAGATGCTCTTCCATTGGTGCTCATGAGCATGCGCAGCACACCTGATAGGAGGACAGGTCTCTCTCCTCACGAGATCCTGATGGGGAGGGCCATGAGACTTCCTACAGTTCCAACTACTGCTCTATTGAATATTACAGATGATCTGATCTTGGATTATTGTAAAGGACTGTCTGACGCCATCCATTCTGTGTCCCTTCAGGTGCATGCGGCTGAAGTTCCAGCAGCGAGGAACCTGTGTCATGACCTGAACCCAGGGGACTGGGTCCTGGTTAAAAAACACGTCCGGAAGAACTGCCTAGATGTTCGCTGGCGTGGGCCCTTTCAGGTAATCCTGATCACGAACACCGCGGTGAAGTGCGGGGGGCTGCCAAATTGGATCCATGCATCCCATACTAGAAGAGTTCCAGCACCTCTAGAAGGAACAGCTCCCATCCCAGACGAAAGCCCGGAAGTGGAAGAAGAGTCGCAAGAAGGGATTGAGGCGGCTGAGGAGGTGTCGGAAGAAGTTGGGAACGCATCGGATTCAGAAGAAGAGCGAAGGCGGGACGGCAGTGAGACAGAAGACGCAACTGAAGGAGAGAGCAGAAGTGAATACGACTCAGACTCAGATCCGTATCGGAGCGACCAAGAACCAAATGGGAGGACAAGGAATAGGAGAATAAGGCTTGGAGCTGCCACTTGGCCAACAAGAAGAAGAAGGCTAAGTTTGAGGTCGGCCCAAGAAGAAACGCTTACTCCTATATCCGAAGACTCAGATCCGGAAGAAGATATCCAGGATCAAGCCGAGGAGGGTCTTAGAAGATCAAGTAGGGTGCGAGTGCCTAGCAGAAGATACTCTACTCCCGATTGGACCTACCTCGTTGCAGATGTCTGGGAGACACAGAACAGGGAGGATCAGGGAAGTGGAACTGATCAGAACTGACCCGATCATCACGGTGCAAATAAAGTTTCTACTGCCAGGAGCGGAGACCGAAAGGTTGCTGACACTCAACATCGTTCATCCTGCTCTCCTGAGTGGAATAAGAAAATTGCTTTTAGAGACAGTTGAGTTTCCAGTTTGCTGTTCACGATATCCAATATTGGAGGGAACTCTTCTTCGTTTGGAAATGCTTGAACGAGTAGTAGAATTGCTAGGAGTGCTTATTGTTGTGGACTAAAACCATACTACGAATGTCTTCAAAGGGGTGCAGATCTGGAAAAGTGAAGAAAGTGATCTTGATTAGAACGGACCCCTTTGTAATTGTGGATATAGAACTGATAGTACCAGGATTAGAAATTGAAAAAACGCTAACTCTCAATTTCGTCCGTCCACTTGTCTTGAGCGAAATAAGGAGAATAATCCTAGAAAAGGTTGACTTTCCATGGTGTGGTACGAACTGTCCAGAACCTGAGGGAATGATACTTCGGATGGACGTTTATGAAGAAGTAGTGTCACTCCTTGAGTCATACATAACTTCAGACGAAAATAAGACTTTTGAAAAGAAATTGTAAACTTGTTGCAGGATAACCTAGCGCCGAGTGGAAGAAGAAAAGTGATAGGGGTTTCATTTTAGTGGATGGAGAAGGGCTAGGGTTGTCTATTTTCTACTGGACTTTGAACTGTTTTGCGGAAACAAATTGTCAAGCTTCCAAGGGTTTCAAGAAAGACATTGCAAGAGAGAAAGACTTTGTTTGAAAAGAAGAAGAAGTGAATGCTGGAAGAAAGTCGAAAACTACACTGTTTGAGAACATGGAGGCTGGCAACCCGAACCGCAGGGCAAAATGTATAGCTGTTACATTTTTAGGAGTAGTGGTTTCTCTTATAATTTTAGTGGTAACTGTTTCATTCCTAGCGGGGCACGAAGGGGATGGAACCACAGTTAAGGAGGATAAGGGAGTGTCAACACCGAGAACTACCACAGTTAAGGAAAAGGGAAACATCAATGAGAAAGACAAAGCGTTGTTAGATGCAGAAGTAAAAAGGTTACACATGGATGAGTCACAGGGGAATTACAAGTCAAATGCTTATGCTAAATTGCTTTATGAATATGTTGATGCCATGGAGGTAAAGGACTGCTATGTATGTATGCAATTACCAATTTCGGTGGAGGAGGGTATCAAATACCATCATCTCCCGTTGACATATGGGATAACGTGCAGTTTATTGTTAAGTATGTTTTATGGACGAGACGGATTTGAGTATTACTTCTCGAATTTCGACTCGACATTGCCAGAGGTTCCGAATTTCAAGCATTTGAACAAATGGGACTACTACAAAAGCGAAGACAGGTTACACAAATGGTTTATTCCATGGAGAACGTTAGATACTTCACATGCTCGAATAAACAATCTGACTTGTCAAATATCAGAAGTTGAGAAAAAGTTTATAGCACAGGTAGATACTAGATACAGGAAGCAGAAGGTATTGAAGGCATCAGGACAAGGAGAAACAGATTGGACCAAGGAGGAAAGGGCACAACAACGAAAAGGAAGTATTGGTCCAATTGCTTTGGATAAGGAGAAACGGGGGAAACTGTGCATTCACAGGAGTTACTCCTACTATGAAAACGTTTATGTAGGACAAGTCTATTGCGAACATGCTTTTCAATTGGAGTACTACTCTAAGAACTTCATGAAAGGGATGCAAGCAATACCAAATGTATATTTTGTATGTGGAAGATATGCCTATGTGAAGTTACCAGATAATTGGTACGGATCATGCTATCTGGCTGTTGTCTTTCCTAAAATATATCATGTTGAGAATTTAGACACGCCTAAGAAAGAAATATCAACTAGATGGAAGCGAGGGCTGGGTGCAGCAGAAGTAGTTGGAGATGTAATAGGTGCTGCATTCCCTTTCTTAGGATTGATAATGAATGACATTAAGATCAGGAGGTTAGCTACAGTCGTAGATAGGCTATCTGCCAGTACTGCAAGATCCTTGATGCTGATAGAAGGGGAGATGCAATCGATTAGGGCAATGGTTCTTCAGAACCGACTTGCTTTAGATGTTCTGTTAGCAAAAGAGGGAGGAGTCTGTAGGGCCTTGAAGGTCCAGGAATGTTGTACTTACATTCCAGACAATTCAAAGCCTCTAGAGAAGTATATACAAAACATCACTGCCATACACTACGAAATTGAGGACCTGGCAAAGGTAAATGTGTGGGAAAAAGTAGGCCATGGAATGGGTAAAGTTGGAAGTTGGTTTGCCAACTTAGGAAAGGGTATCGTTTGGTACATATTGAAGCCCATCATCATAGTAGTGATTTGTGTAATCACTTTGTGGGGATTGGTGCGTTTGTATCAATGGTATAGAGCAAATAGGTTACAGAGAGCTATGAAGAAACAGGAAGAAGAGTTGACAGCGATGCAGGACACCCAATACAAAAGTTTGAAAGCATTAGAGAGTATGAAAAGAAGTGGTACTGTCCTGACTTCACTTTAAAAGGTTCTACATTTTAGTGTCATGGTGATGATGACCCCTGAAGGTCATCAAAGGGGGGACTGAGAGAGCACAAGTTTGAAAAAATGTATAAGTACGCCATATTTACAAGCACATAGTTAGTTAACATGTACTTTGCACCAGAGTGTTTATATTTAGAAGTGAAATACACCGAGTGTCTTATATTCAGTGGTGAAATGCATAGAATGTTTAAGTAGAGTAACAATAATCATAACTGTGTGAGACTAATGTAGAAATGTTTGGGATGAATATGAAAACCTCACGTTCTCATGTTACAGGAATAATGTAAGAGTTGAATGTAACTCTAAAACCCAGTATTTTGTGTAGGCCTCATGGCAATTCACAAGCAAATCTAAACGTGCTGCTAAAATAATGTGAGACAAGGTTGACATGGTTCTTTCTAAATGTACTATTGAACTTAGGGTTAAAAGTATATGCTTTATAGATGTGTTATTTTAGAAACGTATGTTAGTTAAGAATGTTTGCTGTTTAAATCAAGTTAACGTTTTAAGAGTGCAGGAACCTGCTGCATGTAAATCAAGTAGGCCAGAGCAGATAATGTCATGTAGTTTAAATCGTCATGTGCTCGTTAGAGGAGAGGTCGTGAGGTGTCCAGTATGGAGCTCTGAGAGTGTTTTATGGCCTAAGATATGGTGAAGTCTGGAATTTGAGGCCCACTGCAGGACGAGCTGTATGCAGGTGCGAGGGTCCTAATCAGCTCGAATGAAAGGGACTTTGTTCAGTGGCGCCTTGCGCAGGCCTGTAGGAGTTTCCAGGAATTTCAGGGGGTATCAGCGCACTGAAGAAGAAGCCCGGGAACCAAGGTCAACTTTAACGAGGGTCTTCAAGAGTACCATCATGGAGTTTGCCGCGGAAAGATGTACCACGTGAGGGGCGTCCCAAGGGGCGTTTCTATTGGAAATGTGATTTGGTATTAGGGAAAGTGACCCGGGAGGAGAGCAGAGCAGATGATTTTGGGAGCCTAAGGAAGCGGATGGGTAGGCAGATAGGCTGATCAGGAGAGACCCATTATCAGAGAAGAGACAAAGAGAAGTGCGTGATCTTCTTAGGAAATCACCACGGCTGACACCTAGAGGGTTAATATCTTGCTAAGTAGGGATGTCATTTAGTGTAGTGTAGGGACAGACTAACCTTAATTTTCTTTTCTGTAATGACTTTGAGGTTGCAACTTGTATTCATTTTGGCAACGCTCATGTTGTTAGAGCTTGTACTTATTATTTTGTTCTTCAGACTCAGACTATTCAAGAAGTTCATGTTCATAGTGATACCGATATACCTTTTGAATCTCATTTTGAGAAGTTTGTATCTTCAGTTATCTTTGACTTTATATTAAATCTTTAAAACTTAATTTTGGTCAGTGGTCATTTAGAGTGGTGTAAGTTCTTAAATTGATTTTTATTGTGAGATTACCTTTTACTCAAGACAGGTACCAACGATTCAGTCGACAGGAAATGGGATTTGGTAAGATAATTAGTAACCAGTAATCCCGCGTTAGCAGCTCCAGCATTAGAAAACGAAACGTCAAGTAATTTATAGCGTGTGCTCGGTCTGGTGTCCCGTGAGATCGTATCCCTGCACTCAGCCCGAGCAGAGATCGACTGCTTCTGTCTGATCCTGCCCGGGCTGAGTTCATTCTCCGAAGACGGCCGAAGTGGAGGGGATACAAGATCCCAGGGGGATACCTGATATTACACAACACCGGCAACAGACCAATTATTGTAGCTATGGCGCTGCATTGTTTTCTCCCTTGTGCTGCACTGCGTGGAAAATTAGTAAACTTGGCCCTACTTTCAGAGAGCATTGTGGCCAGGAGATTTTTCATGAGAAGCTTATTAGTAAGAAAAATGAACTTAACCCTGCTCCAACAGGGGAAACAGTCATTACATCGCGGTCATTTCAAAGAATGCCATTACAACGCGGATATCACAATAGAGATACCATTACAACACGTTACCATTACAACGCAAACTTTTACCAAGCCTATGCCTTTACAATGCTTGTCTTTACAATTAATTTTGTTGTAAAGTCATGCATGGTAAATGCATATGCATTTTAAATGTATTATGTAGGTATGGGCTTTTAAGGTTTAGGGAGGGTATGGGTTTTTGGTGGCAAGGGTATTTTAAGGGTTTAGGGTGGGTATGGGCTTTTGGGTGGCAAGGGTAATTTTAGGGTTTAGGGTGGGAATGCGTTTTTGGATTGTGGGGTTCATGGCTATAGATATATACCTGAGGGAGCCTCCAACACTGCTATTTCGAAATCGCCGCCACCACAGTGCCCACCCCCTTTGCGAGGCAATTTTCAGTGCTCTTGGTAGTAACATCAGATCCGGCTGCAGTACTTACCTGAACAGTGCATGTTGGGAATTGTAGTTGTGCATTAGACTTCATTCCGTTGATAGCAGCTGGGTCAGTTGATCTCCCACCACTGGGAGCGCCACGGGATATTCAAAGGAGGGAGCTGGTGACAATGAGTTATCAGGGCAGAAGGCGGAAATGCCTTATATATATCTAGATATAGATATAGATATAGATAGATAAATATACTTCACTGCGTCAATTCCTTCAGTGCGTTTCCGGGCGCAGAAACAGACAAAGACCTCAAAGGATGCTTCAAAAAGTTTATTGGCCGTTACTTAGGCCACCTTAATGAGTTTCGACCGCAACCGCAGCCTTGATCACACGAATGCGGCAGCGCCATGTTCAGGGGTTATATATATCAGGTGAGCATAAAAATAATGAACATACAATTGTCTCACTGCTATTTCCAATTTTTTTTGCATCCCTCTTTGCTTTATTTATTTATTTATTTTGAAGGTTTTATATAGCGCGAACAAGTCTCTTGCGAGTATAATAATAATAATAATCCACATTTGTATAGCGCACGCTGTAATCTGGGGATCACGGTTCGATCCCCGGCGGCAGGTTAGCCCAGCACCATGCGACTCTGGGCAATAGCTTGCTTAATCTTATCAGAGTGCTTTACAAGTCATAAGTAGAAGGCAAGGTATAGCATACAGAGATCTATGTGAAGATGTTATACAAAGCTCCTAATCAAAAGAAAAAAGTACTAAGCTAGCGAAAAAAAAACAGAAGGATGAATATGGAGCGCAAAAACACAACAAATAATAAAATACAGTAAATCATATGTTTTTCTTAATTGTTGATTCGTATTGATCTGTTTGTGTCAGTGTATTGTAACATTATACCGACAATCTATTATACATCATGGAAAGAAATACATTGGACCACTTGTCCGATATCTTTATCTACTTGATAACTTTGACACACATTCACCTATGTACATTGAATCCATTTTAAAATTAATCATATATGATACATTGTTTATTACTGCTACACATCGTACTATATTAATTTATGCTTGTCACCTTTTTGGCAGATTCGTTGCATAACGAACACTCCCCATACTTTCACTATATAAATATACACACACAGTGGTGAACTCTTTATCGTTGCCGAATATTGATTTTGCTGACAGCACGCTATATTCAGAGTTGGTTGATCGATATATATATAGATATATATTTCTTTCTAAATGTCCTGGTTTGCAGGGTCCCTTCAGCCATATATATATATATTTGTGTATATATCCAACACTTGCAGGAACCCCATTTGAGGATGGCCACAGGAAGATAAAATAGTCATTCAGTTCACGGGTAGCATGCCAGCAGTCGAGACTTCAGGTGCTGTTCATCAAGGAATAGGCTGCCAAACGCGTTTCAAGAGTCTTGTGCTCTCTTCGTCAGTGGCGTGTTATGAAGACAACTGAAAGCGCTGATTGACTTGCGCATTTACGGTGACAAAGCCTGCTATGGAAGGCGTGGCTCACCGCACGGCATCCTGGTCGTGGTAGTGCGCTGTTGTTTTTCCCAGTGGGCGCGCCCCTTCAGTGTCAAAGTAAAACAAAATAACTCCCAAGTGGGGCTGATGAGGGCATGCTGAAGTTGACTGCCCCGCTTCTTTGCTGTCCGTGTGACATGGCAAACACCACCCTGCAGTGGCGTCTGCCAGCTTCCTCCTCACACTCCAAACCCCTCTTGGTTGTTTGGCGGGGACCCGCCGCAGGCGGCGGTGGACCTTCCTCACGGCCGGGACCGGCCGTTATTTATCCAACACTTGCAGGAACCCCATTTTTAGGATGGCCACAGGAAGATAAAATAGTCATTCAGTTCACGGGTAGCATGCCAGCAGTCGAGACTTCAGGTGCTGTTCATCAAGGAATAGGCTGCCAAACGCGTTTCAAGAGTCTTGTGCTCTCTTCGTCAGTGGCGTGTTATGAAGACAACTGAAAGCGCTGATTGACTTGCGCATTTACAGTGACAAAGCCTGCTATGGAAGGCGTGGCTCACCGCACGGCATCCTGGTCGTGGTAGTGCGCTGTTGTTTTTCCCAGTGGGAATATATATATATATATATATATATATATATATATATATATATATATATATATATATATATATATATATATATATATATATACATATATATTTATACATAAAGATATATATATATATATATATATATATGGCTGAAGGGACCCTGCAAACCAGGCAAACCAGGACATTTAGAAAGAGCACAGCAGGACACACTGTACTTCATGCCAGGAGTTTTCATCCGGTAAAGCTGAAAAATAGTAAACCCTAAGCGGAGAATCTCCTCATGCGGAGAAATTGCAGTGAAGCGGACCAACTTCAATTGGCACAAAGAGAACTAACAGAGAGGTTCACTAGGAGAGGGTACAAAAGAGCTACGTTAGAGACAACCATGATAAGGGCCAATCAAAGCCCTAGGGAGACGCTTATATTTGCAAACAACAAGCAATGAAAAACACAGACAGATCAGAAGTAACCCATAAGATTCATCACAGGTTTTAATAATCAATATAAGGAAATACGAGGTATTTTCCAAAAGCATTAGCACCTCATTTGTCGTGAACCGATTTTGGATCCTACAATACAGAAAAGGCCCTTGCTGACATTTCGGAAACCCAGGTCGATGAGACAAGATCTAGTAAACAACATGCCTGGATCAAGAACACAACAAAGTTGGCTCAGTAGTAGCAAAGGCTTTTGACTCTGCCTTAAATGCAAGGCATGCCAATATGGGGTCAATACCACAGAGATACTGTTGCCGTTCTCTGGCAACAATTGGCAAATACTGAAACCATTAGCTTGTAAATGTGAATATGTGGTTTATGCTCTGCGACGCAGTTGTCATAAACTATACATTTGAAGCACTATTTTAAAAGCACATCTACACATCCTACAACAAATTCAGGCCATCAAACATAAAGACCAAACGTACCCTGTCGCTCGGCACTTGGAACAAACACATAACAGTGATGTTAGTAATTTAGAATATTTTGTTCTGAATCAAGTGCCAATAAGACCAAGGGGCGGTAAAAGGGAGAGGTATTTGAGGCAACTAGAACCCCAGTACATTCTAAGATTCAACACAAAGATCCCAATAGGCCTTAATAATGAAGAGGATTCACATGTCCACCTGTAACATCGCAATGAGTTATAGGATATGATTTTGAATGTTGCTTATAATGGCTCGTTGGTGAGACAAGTAAACTGTGGATGTCGTTAGAGGACTAGATATTAAGACATTCTACACCACAGGATTTGATATTTACAAGAGTGACATTTTTGAATGAATTTGTTGTTTGAATCCTGTTTCTCTTTTTCTCCCTGTTATAATCAATACCATGTAAAATGCATTGTACATAGGTGTTCTCACAGAGGTTTTTAGCATGGTTAAATATGTGATTAGTTTTGATTTTATTAGTGCTGTATAGCCGCTGACGCAATTTTAACTCAACATGTACAAAACAGTATTATTAACTTGAGGACATTTTTTTTAAAAAGAACTGTGAATAATTAGGGCACTTGCCCATGATTGGTCTAAGTCCAGAAAGGAACAGAAGTTCATAAATTAGGAGACATACCAGGTACTGACCTTTTTTTTGAACAGATGATGTTAGAATACAACATATCAGTAACAATTAGAATGATATGTGTTACTGTATTTGCATTACCATTGAATGTGAGAAAAAGAACTGCGTAGGTGCGGTAATCACTAGTCACTTTATTGGGTAGGCACTGTGTTACTTTAAATATCAAAATGTTGATTTATGCACTGTCACTTGAAGGTTATGGAAAGACCCTGAAACATGTATATATAATAACAAAAAGGGCAACCACAATTGGTTTGAGAAAGGCAGCTGTGGCTGCTGAAACGCTTTACCGTTGTTTTATTGCCAATAAACCCATATTCACAGCGAACTTGAGCATGCTGGAGTCTGTCTAAATCTACTGGCAGGCATTAGGAGTGGATATATATATATATATATATATATATGTATATATATACTGAAAGTGTTTATACGTACCAGTAAAATCAGTAAAACACTTATATTTACAAATGCAACTTTTATCACACAAATGCCTTTACCAATCATGCTATTTCAACGATATTAGTTGTGAAGGCATGTGTTGTAAAGGCATATCCTTGGTAAAAGTTTGCGTTGTAATGGTAATGATATGTAATGGCATATGCATTGTGATAACTGCGTTGTAATCGCATGCGTTGTAACAGCATGCAATGTAGCATCCTACAACCCTCCAACAGGGAAGTTAATTATTTCTTGTAGAAGTGGTAGACTGGCACCGTTTTTTATTTTTTATCTCTACTGAGTTGTGTCTACTTCAATAGGCTATCATAAAGCTGAGGATAATTGGGTTAGTCACTTATTAGGTTTTCTTCTGAATCTACACCATCCCACAAGGTCAGTTCATTGGTTCAAATTATAGTGTTATCCGCTGTTCCATTTGAGGACTTTTTTGGCACTTTAGAGCCAAATGTTCCTTAAAGCACCTCCTCCAAAGGTGGTACATGTGGTCTTCTTTCTAGCCAATACTGCATTGTGGGCCCCAGAACCCAATATTCTTTTTAATAGCATCTAGACCTCTCGATTAATTCCACCCTCTTGGCCCACCGGATCTAACTTACCTATTTTCAAAATGCAGGAATGATTGTGCCCTGAGAATCACTGACCCAGCAGTCCTATAGAGTAGGGTAAATAACAGTTGATTGCTCCAGCTGCAACAGTGGGCTAGCTGTATGGTTAATATCAGCTGATGATGCAGTGGACCAACCTAGGACTGAAATCACACGGCACCACCAATTATTAGCTTTTGAGCACCACTACTACTGTCACATGAAAAACTTAGCACAAATGTTCCAAAATGTAAAATTATAATCATATGTACTCCTTACTGTGAAATAAAATAGTTTCTCTTCGATAATTCCCCAATGGAGGTTGTTAAAGAGTTCAACTCTATACGCGTGTGCCTTGACAGTAAGGGGTCCTGGACACCACACGTGAGGAAAAGGTCTATAATCCTATCGAATACAGCAAATGCTTTCTCTTCCTTTTATTCTAATTTAGGAATAGGACAGTGGTAAGACTAAGGTTAAGCCTCTGAATACAGCAGAATTATAGGTTTTAAAACAGCTGATGCTGCCGCAGAATTCCCTTTTTGTAGAACAATATGTAGCCTCTTTACCTTTACACCGCTAATGCTTCTACGGACGATAGAACTGGCAGATAAATTGCATTGGTGACATGGTTCCTCTAAGACCGGTATTGTTCTGGGAGAGCTGTCGGCCACCCTGCCGTCATATTTTGCAAGTTTTGTAAGATATTCTCTCCCATGAAAAGTCAAAGCAACATTTGTGAATTGTCAACATTCGCAGCACTTTGATCGACATTGGGCTCAACAGGCTGTGGTCTGATGCAGGTTCTATTACGAATTCATCAATAGCCTCGGACAAATCCAAAAGCATGGGAAAATTCAAGGTTACTACTTAGAATGAAATATTAAAGTTCTGACCAAGCCCAGAATGTGCTCATTATAAATCTCGGTGGAGATGGGTAACATGTCAATCTAAGGCTTCCTACATACCTATGGCACAGTAATCAAGATTGCTCTTCAGCATCCTCTCTATATACCATCTACCAGTGAGCTGGCACTGCAGGGCCCATAATATCTGTTTCTGCGACAAGTCATTAATTGGAAATGACATGCATTTTTTTCTGTATTCACAATTTACGTCCTTGAGGAAGACATAGATGAAATCCTTCCTGATGAATTTCGAATTGGTAGAAAGAAAGATGCTTTTGCTTTGTGTAAATACTGTGATAATGCAAGCCAATACAGCTCTGCACAGCCAATTTCACATGGCATGTTTGAAAGGCAATAAAAAAGGCTTAGACTTAGAGGGTTAGGCTTATTGGTATAGTTTTTTCACTTTGTTAGTTTTAGTTCAAAAACAATGTATTTTGTATTAATTATTATCTAGATTTTTTTCTATAGGTTGTGACTGTCTCTGATGAAATGATGTATATTGCAATCTGTGAAGAGAGGAGATATGTATTCATTTTTGCAAATGTTTTACTTTGTATTTTTGTATTTGTTTATCGATATGCATTTCTTTTATGGACAAAATGGTTTGAACCAAAATAAACAGAGATTCATTGATTAAACTAAAATGTGCTTAATTGAAGAAAAGGATGGTGTGTCTTCATCAAGTGGTTGGTAAATATGTCTAATTAGAAAGGAATGGGTTACTATAATTGACGCCTAAATTGGCTGGAACGGTGTCAAAGGGCACGGGGCAGAGCCTTGGTAATTAACTGGGACAAAGGTCAGGGTGCTACAATTTTATGATCATAATCCAATTGTGAGTCCCCCACAGAGCTGGACATCAGACGGATGATAGTTTACACGCAGGTCTTTTAACCCAGAGGCCAGAACCTGTGGCCGATGTGGGTCATTTGCCAAAAGCCGCTCTATTTGAAGTCCATATTGGCTACAAACACTCAAAATAGGGCTACCACGATTTAGTGGATGCTCTGCATTTACCAAACTATAATGTAAGGCACAACTGGTAGTTTTTCTAAGCAAACAGTTTCCCAATTAAATGTTAAGATTTCGAATCAATATTTCTTAAGCAGTGCTTGTACATATGCATTTTTCATTTAATTATAATTTGAACGACTGAGTCCTTCGGATGTTTTATTTCCTAAACATGAGAAAAAAGTAACAGGTAGGAGATGCTTTCAACACTTGTCATGTGTTTATGATTTGGGTAGTTAAAGATGTTGCAAGGGCAGTTTCCGCTCAGGAAATTGCCTGCAGCAGAGAATCAACCACAGTAATAGGGAAGGGACAAAACACCAACAGGTTCGAGAAATTGTAAAGTTATGCTTTTAAAAGCAAACTCAATGTTTAAAATAGAATCTCGGTTGGAAATTGGATTTGACTGCTCTTTTGTGTTCACATACCACAAGACAGAGCCATTTCAAAAGAAACTGGTTTCAGTGAGGCAGACGTCCCCCACATGGTTTATGTAATTTATACACCCCAGAATGCATCTGTGCAAAGGTCTCTTTTTCTGGCATTATTCAGCAGACTTTGGGTACAGGTTATCTTGTATAGCTGACCTTCCTTCGCCCAGCTCCTGAACCAACAGTTCAGGAGCTGGGTGAAGATAAAGAACATAACACAGGTTTATTACTTTTTTTAACACCTTAAGTGCTGCAGACAAAAATAAAAGTAGTGATTCTGGGTTGTGGCTTTGATACTATAAGATTGGTGACCACCCAGCTGCCTAAAGACTGACATTTGTGCAGTAGGAGAGATTGTGGGTTGTAATTGTGGTGCAATAAATAAGAACTCGTTCCACATCTCAATATCTGTAACTGTTTTGTGACAATCCTTGATGTGAGCTATTGGAGCCTATAGGCTTCTCCTACTATAGGGTCGCCAAGAGCAAATGGCCATTTTAATGCGAGGACCCTAGTTAAGCTAGCTGCATGGAGGCCATCAGGTGTATGAGGGTTTCACATGTTTACCCAGGTAACACCACAACCCTCTCAAGTTATGCTCGATGAATATTATTGTGTGCAGTGTACAGCTTCAGAGATATGATTGTTTGTGTAAGGAGTGTATTCCAATAATTTCTGTGTTCCTTGGTTGAATACTCAAATCCTTCAGTACAGGTTCTTGATTTGACTGGATGTTTTTAACTTAATCAATGCAGACTGTAGTTAAAGCCATGTCCCTTGCCAGCCTCCACATTTTGTCTAGGTGCCCTGACACTACAGCAGAAGTCATACCGATTCGTGAACGACATATACTTGCCACATGAGTTACACCTCTTAAATCCTTTATAACTTTAGGGGAGACAATCCTAATAAAACACTGCCAAAAGTGCAATATTTTGGCTAGAAACATTCCTAGCAGAGCAGGAATTCGTAAAGAGGTGTGGAAAAATGGAACTGATATCAGTGTGCAGGGGTGGTGCCTCACATGGTTCAGTAATGTCACAACTGAGCGTGGCTCGGGAACAATTACATGCCTCATTTAAACCACAAAATAAAATAGAAAGATATATATTTTTGGTAATGAGCAAATAATTTTGAGGGAATAATCATACGCATCGACTTAAGTAATATAAGTGTTTTATGATATATTCCACAAACCATCTAAACCCCTCCCACAGAACTTTGGCTAAAACTGCTTGATCACTCCTACCTATGGTGAGCTGCTGATGCGCCCTTGTCTAAATGTGCTGCGACCTATCACAGGTCTATGTGGGGTGAAGGCAGAACAATCATGGCAGCATACATACAGTCTCCTGTCTACACATTGCACATGTTACTGTGTGTTGTAAAGCTCCCCAGAGCCCACTGGGAAGAGCCATGCACAGGACAAGATGGAGGAGGCTACAAAAGGCAATACAAGACAGCTCCTTAAGGCGCCAACACCAGGGGGACCCCGTATCAATCATAGAAGCATCAAATAGGTTCTGCTACCCAAGAAAAGGAGTCAGCAAAACCTTGTTATTTCTGCTAGGCCCGAATGGCAGATGTCTAATAATCTGATGCATAATTATAGCGAGGTTCTGGTTGTCTCGATCCCAAATAGAAGGATCAACTCAGTGTTAACACGTTCACTCCTGTAAATTCTGCGTCTCAATATTAATTTGAAAATCTCTGTTTATGTGAATGATCTTTATATAATGCAAGCCTGGGCTTTTGATAAAATAAGTTTACCTTCTCAGTGCTTCCCCAGTGGATGGGCAGAGTAATGAAAGGCTGTAAAACAGGAGGAATCGCACAGAGTGCCCTCGTAAACACTTGTATTTCCGCGTTGGGAAAGGCCCTGAAATGAAAGGGGCTGGCGGGGCCTAATCTGAATGTCAAAGGAGACTGAAGACAGATGTCGCTGGCGCCTCTATTGTGGTGGGCTCCGTGACCTTGAGGACGGCTCGAGACAATGACAGTGCATTCCATCATGGTCCTTCCGTGGTCACAGTGTTAAAGGGTCATCAGGAACAAAGGGGCGTGTCCTTTGTTAGGAGTTGTTTCCCATAATGCACCTGGTCGAATCGTACATTCCATTTCATCCATTGTAATGCCTCTTCTGACACCAGATTCATCTGATGCAGAGGAGCAGCTGCCGTGATTCCAGAGTGTACACAAGCTAACATATCACTCTCAAGAATCCGATAATAATGAGGCGCAAACCAGCATGTGCCCGTCGCTCAGCTGTGCTCGAATATTAATTAGCCATGTGACATCCACAGGGGCACAGTCCCCTCGTTATAATGCTCAAGCAGGGCCCATCCATTGTCCTTTCCAAGGCTGCCCTGCCTCTTTCAGGGCAGTTCCCACAGACTGCAGTGTTCACCTTCAAAAGTAGGTGTCAGCCATCTGTTGTAGAAATTGTGGCTTCCAAACTAGAAACAGACATTATCATTAAATGCTTTTTATACAAGGGTTTATACAACACTTCTTCCATTTCCAGGCACTCTATACACTGACGGCTCATTTATGAGAGGCTTGCGCTGCCAGATAGTCACTTTTTTTGACGCTTCGGTGGTGCAAGCCTCTCAATCATATCTATGAGGCAACGCAAAGCTACTCTACGTGGCTTTGCATGGCCTCAGATATGGAGTAAGACAAAGCAGCGCAAGTCACTGTCATGCCGTACTCTACATCAAGGCAGCGATTCATGGGAATCGCAGTGGGTTTTTCCACACAACACTCATGGATTTTTACGCTGCCGCTGATTTACTTAATCATGTAAACCTGGGGCAGTTTCAAAACCTTTCACTTCCTCAGAGCAGGCGAAACGAGGAGAAATATTTCTATTTCTCCTCCTTTTTACCTCTTTCCATATGTGCTGCAGAATGCAGCACACATGGAAAGAGGAAAACCCCTCTGTGGATTGTTTTTGTGCAGTATAGTGCCCCTTCCTGCACAATAACAATCCTACCTGCAATAGGGGAACCAATTCCCCATAGTGCAACGTAGTTCACGTTGGCGCTAGCCACAAATTGTACACCATTGCAGGCGGAAAGGACAGGAATGCACTGTATTCCATAAATATGGTGCATTCCTGTCCTTTCCAGTGCTTAATTTGATCCGGTGGTTGCCGGTGCTCCGCACCAGCACTTAATTGTCAACACCAGTACATATGACAGTTTGACACATGGTGTCTAATTTAGGAGTGAGCACAACAACAGATGTCTGTTGTGAGAAGTTGGCCTGGTATATGATGTTCACTATTCTAGTGAGCGCCTTGCACCAGTCTAAACAACCCTTATGGTGATGGTTGTAAGTCAACCTTATAGACCAGCTATCCTAGTGGTAGCGTGGACAGAACAGTCTTAGGCTAAAAGACTCTTGAGGGCGTGTAAAGCCAGCTGTTTTACCATATGTAACCCCTTGAATACCAAATAAAAGGACACCACACAGGATATATATAAAATATATATGTATTTATTTACTAACACACTCCTCTGAACTCTTTATGAGATCAGAGGGAAAAGCACATAACAAGTTACACTTAGAAATACTTTAAATAGCACAATTTACAGTTAGGCCCTAGGGGCGCGTAAAACCATATACTAAGTAAGTGGTATAAGAACCACGACTTGGGAAAGGAGAAGGCTTAGGGCCTAGGGAATCGCTGGGGCTACGCTATCTGACCCTTAGGTTAGGAGTAGGAGGCCCACAGGCGGCGTGTGCAGTGTCAGTACACTCACGCGAGAGTCAATAGAAAGTCAATGGGAACTTTAAAAGATAAGTAACGAAGATTTAGGACACTTCCGGTCTAACTAGGAAGATACAACTAACAAAACTAGACACTAGGATAGTCAATCCCTACAGGAGCACCGAAGTACTCGCGTTACCTCACCCACGGGCTGAGGGCGCATAGGTGTCAAAGTGTGTCAGGTTTTCTCGTTGATTCCTATGGAGCCTTGGAAGAAGATGCTGCCAGCGACCAGGAGGAAGATGTCCGGGTGGATCCAAGGGTGGATCTAGGATGAAGAGGACCTGAAAGCAGAGGGGACAGAGTCTAGGTCACTAGCCAGTGACCGGGTGGAACCAGGGAGAAACCAGACGTCGTCGAGGAGTAATCAGGTGCGGATGTGAAGCTTGTCGTTGCAGCCACGTGGACCAGTAGGCGTTGAGGACAACCAGGTGCTGGAGAGGAGCTGTCCCATGAAGGTTCTCGCAGATGGAGGGGTCGACTTCAGGATTGAGCCAACAAGCCTAAGCAAAGGCAACCCACGCATGATACACAAGGAGCTTCTGGTTCAGACCAGGAGGGTCTGAGGTACTTCACCTTTTCAGGGAAGCGAGTGCCAGTCTGGAGCAACCAGACCAGCGATGGATTTTCAAATGAATCGTCGTCACAGGGCTACTAGCCAACTGGCCAGCAACCGGGACAACGCATGGAGCAGAACACAAGCAGAATGGCCCCACGCAGATCTCGTGGAGTGTGGAGGGTTGGTCTTCGGTGCAGGTGGAGCTCGGTGTCTCAGTCCCCAGTGTACAGCTTCGAGGAGGCATCAGGAGTTGCGCTGTTAGCAAGTTGAAGACTTTCCAAGTTGCCTGGTTCCATGGATTCTGACGCCTTTCACGGGGCTCAGCTGTGCTGAAGTCGTGCAGTGGGGTCAGAGGAGTCCTGGAGTCGAGGTCTTGTCAAGCTCTGCGCTCGAGTTCCGGCGGGAACGGGGACAAAGCAAGCCGTCGAGTTGCTGGATGGTGCCTGGTTTCCCAGGGTGGTCACTCCTTAGCCACAAGGGAGATTCTTCAGTCTTCAATTCGGTTGAATGTCGAAGGGTCCAGAGTTGCGTTTCAAGTTTCAGTTCAGGATAAAATCTAAAGTCTCCTAGGTCAGCTCCTATCTTTATACTACTAAAGGGGGCTGGTTTACTCACTAGGTCCCTCCTATGGGTGGGACCAGGAAGGGGGGTGGTTACACCCCCTTTCCTTTGTGCAATTTCACGCCAGAGCTGGGGCTGGAGTGCCCCAGCAACCGGTTTGAACTGGAGCACCTAGTGTGCCCCAGGCATGTCTCATTCTATTCAGCCCTCCCTGTCCCAATACACAAAATCCTGTCTGGGGTGGTGCTCGCACCTCTCCAGGCAGGAAACCTATTGTCCAGGCCTCCCTCGTTGGAAGGACTCCCAGCAGCAGGAGGTCAGACTTGTGTCTGTGGCAGCAGCATCCATTTTGTGACCCTGGGGCTCTGGTTAACTTTGACCGGGATAGTCAGCAACAACATGTCATCTCCCTCTAGAAGGGTGGAATGCTACCCCCGTCGCCAGAATTGGTGAGGGGGTAGTATTCCAAAGCGTATGACACCTTACACAACATGTTTAGATAAAGCCAAGCCAAAGTTAGCATTTAACCGCGAGGTTCATAATGCACTTAAGAGTATATGGTATGGCAATATCATAGAACAGCTAGAAGGACATGGTTCCGAAAGCTGCAGACAGGCTCAGCTCATGCTAGAGCACCATCTCACACATAACCAAGCACTCTGCCTCCAGGATTGTTAAGGCCTGCCATAGGAGTGACTTATAGGTTACTGTGTGTCGATATATAAGGGTAGATATAGGAATACTATACCTAAGCGGGGGGTGAGTACACGACCTTGCCCCAGCTGAGTGATCAGCCAGTTGTGTCAGTTTGAGTGGCCAGCCAGGGGTGGCATAATACATGTTGCAGCCCCTGGTAGGCCTTGGATGCACCTATGCCCTGGGTACCTATAGTACACTGTACAAGGGCTCATAAGGTGACCCAATTCCCAATTGGAGATGTACCTAAGGTACATGGAGTCCATTTTACAGAGAGAGCAGATAGCCTGGGGTCCTGAATAGCAGGATCCCAGGCCAACTAAGTCGAAAACCAGCTAAACACAAGGCAAAAAATCTGGGGTAACCATAGTCAGGTATCCACCTTCCTACATCTGTTAATAATTATACATTAAAAATGACTACTACCTGCCACCCAAGAGATTCTTACAGCTTCGGGGGCCTGGTATAGTCTGACTTGTCACACTTTTAGGAGTGTGATGGTTAATAGTTTTGTCTTGGCAGCGGTTGTGGGCAATGGTTGGTGCCAACTCTAGTGACCTTCTGGCAAGGGCCCCGGTCCTTATTTTATTACAAATTAAGCGCTGGCCCTTTCACATTGGCGCAGGGCAGTGCCGCAAGAAGACTTGCGGTACTGCCCTATGCCAATACCTCAAAAATGAGGCCCAGAGTGTTAATACTTTCCAGTTTAATGCTACCGAATTAACCAACTTCAGAAGGATTGAAGGTTGGATTGGTCATGCTTCATTTGAACTGTGCAAGCATAGCACAGTGGAGTGTTATTGACGACTAAAAGCAAAAAAATCACTACAAGCTCAATTCACATTCGTTGTGCACCGAAGTTGTAGCAAGCAGTTTTCACGTGCACATTCCCAATCTGGAATCACATGTACTGCAACGAATGCTGCATTCAGAAGGTTGGTTTAGGGGTGACATTATGGGTATTATGGGTATTTCT
Source organism: Lissotriton helveticus (assembly GCF_964261635.1). NCBI lineage: Eukaryota > Metazoa > Chordata > Amphibia > Caudata > Salamandridae > Lissotriton > Lissotriton helveticus. The sequence continues at coordinate 1,208,787,633 of NC_136068.1, forward strand.
TGGTGGGGCACTAACAGCAAAAGTTGGTAAAACAATCAAAACTGCTAAGTTTTTGGACACTGACATGCCTCTTGGAGATAGATCTTTGGGAATTTGGTTTCCACATGTACTGTATCAGAAGCCATGCTCACCTGCCCTTTAACAAGTTGGTTAATGGGTTGCTCTGGGCCACCTAGCCAAGTAGTCCTACTCTGAGAATTTAGTTTTTGTATAATAGTTCTAAAACCAGCCATGAAAATCATGCGATTGTCTGAGTGACTTTGACTTTAGCACCTAGAATCGCTGTGCCATTCACACGCAGTTCTGTGCAGTCCACTTGAAACTGACAGGCGGCTCTAAGAAATTAACTCTTGGCACCCTCTTTCCTACATAACATGCTCACAAGTAACTCAGAAGAAATCATGCTACGTCGCGTTAACGTTTCAAAATGTAAGAGGTCATTTAAATGTATTTGGTGGGATCTAAACAGAACCAGCTGTGTGAGAAGAGCAGGGAGGTTCTCATGTCACCCCCTAATGTCACATGAAAGCCTGGTGGGGGGTGGCCGGATTTAGGGGGCCAAGCAAATGACGTTCGCTTTCGGACTTTACTGCCATGAGCTGCCAACAAACACACCAAGGTGACATCAATGACACGTCACTTCCAGGGAGTACCTTTAGTTGAATTCTGACAATCGAGCACAGTAGGCAGCTGTTCACAGGGCTCCTTGAGTTTCAGCTGCAACAAACCAGTCATTACAAGCCACAGACTTACTGCCCACCTGACTGCGACAATGTCAAAACCCTTTCCAGCCAAGACAACATGGCACGTGGCTTTGAACAATCCTAACCTCAGGGAACATTTCAGAACACTGAGTTTCTTTCTTGTCCAAAGCTACTTCCTTTCATGCAGTTTGCACGGACATAAATGGAAAGGTGAAAGCGCTGAGACTGTACGTTAAAAGGAAAACAATAGCAATTGTGACCATGCCAAACCCAGAGACTTTCCAGTGGGTGTCTCCAAGCACTGAATGGAATGAATAATAGAATGCAGGCTCAGTTGGGCATTATCAGATGTGAGTGAATGAGAAGTTCATTCTGTTCTGATTTTAGGTGCGACCAGCCGCAGCCGATGCAGGTAAGAGCAGTAGGGCCGGGCTGGGGGGGATTTCAACAGACGACGGCGTGGGAAAATTAATTATTTATATAATTTTCCCTCAGCTGCAAGGGCCGCTCCTGGGTACGACAGAAGAGAGTTTTACGATAAGAGATGGACGAGGATGACGGATCTTTAACGCACATCTGGAGGCCCTCCAGGGATTTTCCCATGCAACGGCATCAATTGCCACCAGATCTGACTAGATGCGCATTGCATTGTGGGTCGGTGGTTGGCTAGAGCAGAGCTGAGCTGATTTTGGCCTCCTTGTTCCTGCAGCCAGCCGACACCCATGTGCACTGTGGTCAAGCCCAGATCACCACCAGGCCTCTTAGATCACTTTGTATATTTTTAAGTCTGGCCAAGAGACAGCTTTAATTGTGTTGAAGTCTTACATAATCAAAAATATTTACAAATTAAAATATGAATACAAAGAAGAACTTTTGGTTAGTCCTCTTCATCCATTGGTGCTTTAAAATTTCGTTCACATTCTGCTTCTGCTCACTACAGCATGGGCCAATAGGCCTTTCGCTTCAGACCTTGTCTCTCACGTGATATGTATCATGACATTTTGCTAATTACATGCAGAAACACAGGGCTGGTGGGCCGTATACTTTTGCAATACTTTTTATTTTCCATTTCTCTTACTTTTTTTAGTCATACTTTGGTGTATATACTATGGCCCTCATTCCGAAATAGCCGGAATCTGTTGTGGAAACACCAGGGAGCCGGAATCTGTGTCACAGGTGGAATCTCCACACCAAATTTTGACCATTACAAATTTTCACTAAAATGGAAACTAAGTACTTGGACACAGGGTTACAGTCCTTTTAAAGTCTGTTTTCCTGTAATTCGATTTAAAAAGCTGAAATATTCTGCCTACTCTGAGCAGACAGAACGTGTCAGTGGGGCTCACGGTGGGTGGTGGGGTGGGGGTGCCTGGCAAGGCAGAACATTGTCTGCTGCCCAAGGACTACAGGGGGTGAGCAGGGACTGGACAATGCTGGTGCCTGCTGCCCTTGCACCTGCAGCCAAAGTAACAGTCCTGGTGTTTCTAATCCAAGAATAATCAGGACCACATTTTTTGATTCGATAATCCTGGACCTCGAGGCTCATAATTGAGACATGGGGCAACTCACCCGAATTTATCGCTCCGGTAAAACACCCTCTCTGGGACCAATGTTTTCATGTTATAGTTATTTAAAGCTACTAGTTTCTTCTCTTTTACACGATTAAAATCATGTTTTCCTATGTTATGCATTTAAACTAAAAGGGATTTCTGTTCCTGAAAATCCGCCTGCTAGGAGGCAGCAATACAGTCATATAAAAATTATGTTATTAGTTTATATTTAAACTTACATTTTGTATTGCAAGCATACGTTTAGGCAGCAACATATATTTATTCTTCTTTTTATTTTTGTGGTTCGTGCTTGGAATATCAATGTAACCATTGCACCAACTTGCCAGTGCTTGTTTATTTTGGCATTGATGTTTTTGGTCACACAGTCTCATTGAGACGGTGGTACCTGCTAACGTAAAATATGTTTGCAGGTGTGCCGGATATTTCTAAATTTGGAGTGCACTACTCTGCCAGGTTGGCTACGTATTTTACTCGGTCTCCATGCTCAAGTAAAATCTTGTTGAACTATAAATCAGCCCCACTGTTTAGTAAAACCAATTTGTGGTATATCAGAAGAAAAAGCGGTCTCTGTGAGGTTCGGGAAAATAGTCATGTTCCAGCCTGCACTGAAACAAGCATTGAAAATGCAATGGGTCTCGCCTTGCTTTGCTAATGGTATTGCATAGCAAAGCAAATGGCTTTAACTTAATAAAAGGAGAGATCTATTGCATTTTTAATGCTTGTTTCTCTTCCTCCTTCTTTTCCCCATGTGCGTTTTTCACTCTCTTGCACTGGGTCCAAGTACGGAGATGTAAAAAAAGTACTGGTCCCCAGGGCGGTCTTATTAGCGTTCTAGGCCCCCCGGACAAAGCAGTGCACTGGACCCTACTTACACAACCACTTACAGGAATAAAAATGTTTAACGGATATTGAGTGTTAAATTCTGGTCTGCATGGGGCCTCTATGCTCGTGTGGCCCCCAGGCAACTGACCAGCGTGCCCTTGCGTTACGATGGCACTGCTGGTCCACGCAGAATCTGAAGAGGAAAACGTGCACCTTCATGGAAAAATGTAACAGATATGTGTTACTCAGCCTCTCCTCTCACGTCAACTCTGCATAATGACTAGGTGCAAAGCAAGCACAACACACACACAAGAAAAAGTGCTTGAAGTGTTCCAGGCAGCAAAAGCCTCATAAGTAAGCTGCGACTTTTGGCAACAGCAGAGACTCATGCCCCCAGATGCATCAACAAACCAATTTGCGATTCCTTAATAGCGAAAAATACCGATTCGCTATTAAGGAATTTAAAAATGGAATGCATCAAGAAATCACTTAAAAAATAGCGATTTCTTAGAATTCCTTAATTGCGACTCGCAAATTGCGAGTCGCAATTAAAGAATACCTCCCCATTCATTCCTATGGGCCTAGAGGCCCATAGGAATGAATGGGAAGACAATCTCAATTTGCGAATCGCAATTAGCGATTCGCAAATTGAGATTGCGATTTCAAGGGTGCAGGGGTGTCCAAAGGAAAACCTGTTGCACCCCTGAAATTGATATGTGCACATATGTTGTGCACACACATGCCCTTAGGGCATGTGTGTGCGCAACATGAACTTTGAAAAATGCACTTTAGTCCATTTTTCAAAGTTTTTGCAAATTACCACGAAGTTGTACTTCATGGTAATTCGCGTGCCCTATTAGCGAATTCGCTATTTTAAACACTTTCATGCATTGCATTTAAGGAATCTCAAATTGAGATTCCTTAAATGCAAATAATCGCAATTTAACGATTTCTAAAATTGCGATTTCTAAAATTGCGATTTTTGCATTTGGGATGATGCATCCCAAATGCAAAAATACAGCTCGCAAAGGGCCAGATTCTCAGAATCTGGCCCTTTGCGAGCGGATTTTTGTTTGATTAATCTGGCCCTTAGTTTCCTGATTTGTTATTGTTTTTAAACAAAGATTAACTATCGTCTTGTGTTTCTGTTTTATACAGTCACTGGGTCTCGCCTTTGGTTATATTATTGTGTAGTGTCTAATCCAGTATCACATCCACCATATCTGTTTACTTCATTATTTTCCAGCCATATATCCCCGTGCTATTTATTTTAACTTATTTTATTTATTTTCATTGTGCCACAGAATTTACAATCCTGTATTAGGTAATAACATTCATATGCGGAGAACATTCGTTCAACAGCAGCATTTGTGATGGAAGCAGCAGGTTCAGTTCTTAAGTGTAAAGAAAACAAGCATTGGCATAGCCAATAGGTCTCGCTTTTGGGAACTTATAAGTATTTAGTTATGCAGCACAATATCCTTGGTGCAACATCAACTGTTGCATGGCTAAACACTTATAAGGTCCAAAAGGCGAGACCTATTGGCTATGCCAATGCTTGTTTAGTGGTGGGGCGGTTTTAGGGTTCATGGTGGGGCGTCAGGGCACTCTTTTTAAAAGGGGGCAGGGTTTTAAGGTTCGGGGTGGGGGTCGGAGATCAGGGAAGTTTTAAGGGCTGGGGATGGGTTTGGGGAATGAATTTTTTGTGGGTGGCTGACAGATTTAAGGCTCAGAGCGGGGGGCAGTTTTTTTTATACGGGGCAGGGTTTTAGGCCTCAGGGGAAGGGGTAGTGGTAGTATTAACAACAGCTATCCCTTTACCAATCATGCCTTTACAATGAACTTGTGTGGTAAAGGCAGGTGTGGTAAAGGAATGTGTGATTAAGACGCATTCAGGAATGGGGTCGCTTTGTGTAGGCACGCGTGGTTCAGGAATAGGCCACGTTACATCGCATGGGTTTACAACGCATGCCATTACAACGTGGTCATTACAACGATCATGTTGTGACATCGCACACTATTACAACGCAAGTCATTACAGCGACTTTCTGTGGGGGGGGGGGTCGCTGGATTTTGGAATAGTATAATTTACTATTCCAACTCCAGTCTGTGCAACAGTAGGGAAAGTTTTTGGATTTTAAATCCAACACCTTCTGCCCCCTACAGCAAGTTGTTGTTCCGACTTGCGCTGTAATGGTATGCGATGTAACTACGCGGCCATTCTAATGACCGCGTTGTAATGGCATGCATTGTATCTCATGCGTGGTAAACGGTGTTTACCGTGGTTCAGCCATGCTTGCATTTGTTACACAGCCTTTGTTGTGTTATGTTATGTTGTTTTACATTTTGAATTTGAATGACACTTTCCTACCATTTGTATGGAGATGATTGTGTATGTTTCAGTGAACTGACGCATTGGGCATGTCCTATATTAGGTATACAGTGCTACAGTGCACTAGTGTACATATCCTCTTTTCAAGTGTATGTGTTTCCAATGTCAATGAATTTAGCGGATCACTGTCAGTATATTCCCTTATGTATTTATTATGTTTAAAACTTTAATACCCACAAAATTATTGACAATGACTGACATGGCAGCAGGCAGGACTCCTTAATGTGTTGGTGGGAAACATTATTTCACGACCATCCAAGACTTTAAGTAGTATTGTCATTTCATTCAGTTGGTTTGCATGAGTAGATGGATGGGAAGGGACATCCCTTTCTGTGCTTGCTGGACTGCACATGTGCTTCCTCCTGTGGGAACTACTTGGATGGCCGTGGAGAGGAGTGCAGTTCATTAGAGGGATCTGCGGTTGAAATATATTGGCAGGTACAATGGTCACTTTCTAGTTACGGCTATATTAGTGCTTTAAATGGGCCGGTACTCACTGGTACTGAGTACCGGCACTTTTATATTTTCTCCTCTTGAGTACCGGGACGTCTCCTCAGACAAGGAGAGTACTGGTACTCACAACGGCCCCGTTTCGGCACAGTTGGTGCTGCACTCATGAGCCCCATTCTTGGCAGCTCCTTCGGCACGTCTTGCACGGGTTAAAGTGCCTTCCAAACCGAGCTGAATGAAGCCTGGACTGAGCTGGTACAAGCGCCCCAGGACAGCAGCTCCTCTCCCATAGAACACCGTGAGCCTCTCCTTAAGTTATGAAAGGAGGAGTATTGCTGCAGGGTGCTTCCATTATCTTTTAGAGGGGATCAAAAGTTGACCATAAAACCTAATGGGCATGGGGTGTATGACACATTGTTCAGGGAAGTACAGTTTTTTAGCTGTCCCATTGTTTTAAATGCCCCCAAATCTTTGCCGATCAGCAATTTCAATGAAAGGAATTTGCATGAAAGAACATCTCTGCCCTCTCCACCAATTTCCCTGATTAACCTAAATGGAAAATAACATTACAAGCAAAATACATTTGTTTTAGCATTTTATAAGTGGCAGCTTCTTGCTTCAGATGTAAAACCAGACCTGAAGCAATTGTGATAGGTGGCTTGATTGTAGGTGTGACACTTTCCTACAGTTCTGGATATTAGCTGGCAGACATTTGCATTTTGTGATTTGTAATTTCTTTTTCTATTTCTCACTAAGAGATTTTAAAAGTCTCAGCATGCAAATTGTGTATTGCAAAAATCAGAAACACAATAAACATGTCACATAACATGGTGTCACTTGCGAACTACCAAGCCCAATCTCACATATTTTGTGGGGGTCCATACACATCATGCAAAAAAAACAAAAATCAACAAATAACATTGTTTTGGTTCTTTTATGTTGTTATCAAATGTGATAACTTTATTCTGCCTCGCCCAACTCATCACACATTCTGCATTTCGAAACGCTACATGGTATAGAGATCTTAGGGTATCCAGTAAATTCCCAGGGACAATGGCACTATCATAACTCTGGTGGTTAATGCATTTGCTGTCAATATCTGTGTGCATCCTTCTAATCAAAGGTGCAACTGAATATAAAATTGCATAGAGGATCAATGAGCCTACACAGCATGCAACATGCAGATCACAGATTTGTTTTATATCGAGAGAGCTCAGTTGACTACTGTTTTTGCTGCAGAGATCATTGTGTTACCTGCAGGTAACAAGTTAAAATCTTTGTCATATAGTTTAGGGATTTGTGATCCTGCATCAAGGATATGCATGCAGTCTACAATACAAATGTTAGGAAACTTGCTGGGTTTTTTTCTGAGTGTTTTATTATTCTAAGGTTGCTAAATAAAAGGTTACTTGGTTAATATTAGGGATTTATTGGTAAGTACTATATAATTGTTTAAACATTCTTACACTGCATTCATATTTTTTGCATACAAAGCTGAGAAAGGTAAAAAGCATAGCCCCACCCCCTTGCTCCACTGTAAATTCCACACCCCATCCAGTGCTTGTTTTTGATGAGTACCTGAACTTATTTTTTCCTATTTAAAACACTGGGCTATAGGTGCAACGTAAACTTGACAATGGTTGATACCTCTCTCTTTCAATGTGGGGATCTGTTCCCAATATGTCTGTCATTCCAGATGTTTTGTACACCAAGAAGCAAATCAATACAATCACGGTGTACCTATCTGGACAATATGGTGCAGATTAAGGGTTTATTGGCTATGTACTGAAATGAAGGCGAAGCACTTTCAAGTTGGGTGGTTTGCTTACTGGAGCTTGAAACCCCCAAGTGAGAGCATGAAGGGCAGGCTCGCACCAAGGCGGCCATCTTCGGGGGGGTGGCAGGTATTTGCTGGGGTTGATGTTTAGCTGCTGCTCGCGCCTAACAGAGCTGGAGACTGTGTGGGCTGAGGTCCTGCACGGCACATTTACTGCTCAGGTCAAGTGAGAGGGATTGGAAGTGCCAGGCGAGCTGTGCAAGGAAGGCAGGCTCGACACGTTATGTGATTGGTTAGTCAACCTTGATTAAGCCGTGAGATGTGTCTCTAGTTGTCTTTATATTGGGCGCACATCAGTGGTCGAAGTGGGCGGGATCGGCAGGGCACGGCGTGCCCCTACTTCTTTCATTTATTGCAATCCGTTCCCCAACTTTTTTATTTAAAAAATGGGCCCCAGGACGCCATAAATAGCCAAAGCCTATAGCTAAGGCTTGGCCATTCGGGGAAGAAGGCAGGGTGGGCAGAGAAGGAAAAGGACTTGTATCTTCCTTCTTGCCTAGAGAAGACAAGGACAGTGTCCTCTTCTTCTGCTCTGCTGCTGGCAGGTGACCCCCTTACTTCCTCTTATTCCCTCTCTTTCTGTCTCTCTCTCTCGCTCCTCATCACTTGCTGTAAATCGTAACCTACTTTCTATTCCAAAGTGCAGCCTTGGGACAGAGAGAAATTAAAGGTTCAAAATACAAAAAATAAATAAATAACTAAACAAAGCTAGACAGAGTGGTTGCAAAGTGGCCTGATGTGATTTTATTTACACCTGCACAGATTAGCGTCACTTTACAGTTTGCCAGCAAAGCACTAATTTAGTTTTCTCGTCTTTCTTTGAACAGCATTTTCCCCCGGGTGGGGATGTGCACCATTCCTGGCGGGCCTGCAATACCTTGTTAATATGTAGAGTGAAAACATTTAATGTGATACTTATCACTTGTTTTCCTAATTTTAGTTTATAAAATGTGTACCATGCCTCTGTGTTCAGCGATGTGGTCTTTAGCAACCATACTGCTAACGGTTTGTATATATATAAGCAATAGACATTGAAACGGGTCCCTTTCGGGCCCTGCAGTCATGTCCTTAACTTTTCAGGCAATTGATTTCTGAATATGAGTAAATGTGTTAAGGTAACCATGTTGTCTGTTGTTCCTGCTTACATTTCACATGCTTTACTTAATCTTGCATTCCTTATAAGTGTTTGTTTTTCCAGGATGTTGTCACTTTTTTTTTCAGGCAGCATATTACTCTTCTATAGTGCATAATATGAACTGAGTCGCATCCAGGTGTTTATAGTGGGGTACAATTGGGTTGTAGCTGAAGGCAGTGTGAGTTTCTCTCAGTGGAGCAGTATGGTTTTCAGAGGGGGAGAGGATGTGGCACTATGTCCAGAGCTGCCGAATGTGGAACCAGGGAACCAGGTTCAGCCTTCATGACCAGTCCACCAGACCACTTTCCTGAGAGAGCACAGTCCCATGCTAGTTCTTAGAAGGTCCTGCTAGACCTTTGAAGCCCTGGTGTCATAACGCCAGCAAGTGGACCAGAGTGGTGGCAAGTGTGGATACACCTTAAAGGCCTGTCCACCACAATCCATACTGAAGTTCACCTCCAGTCTTGCAGGCAGGCCTATGAAGCAGCACACCCTACAGCAACAGTGACTCTGTCACTGAGGTCACAGGACCATTGAGGCCAGTCTGCCTCATCCATTGATACCTCCATTGGCCTTGTTTCAGCAGTAGTAGCTGCAACTCACCAGTGATTGACAATGTAGGGTTTGCACATACACCAAACTAAGTTCGCAAACTTCACAGTCTCTGTGCTTCATGCTCAAGCACTTTTAACATGTGCTGCCTGCTTTGGGGGCACTGGAATTATGCAGCAATATAGGACAAAATTATGCTGCAGTGTTGACTAATTATGCAGGGAAAAAAGGCTGCAGCGTAATGCAGTATATTTTCTGATACTTTATTATTTTCACAGTTTTAAACATACTAACCGTCTCTGTAAAGATTTTGCCTCATTAGTTCAAGTGTAACATACAAATACAGTAGTGAGAAAGGTGACCAGTCAACCTTTGCAAGGAACCCGCCACTTCGCAGCGACATAAGTCACATTTTCTAGTAACTTTTGATCCGTTTGAGCTAAAACAATTTATTAATTTAAATTTTCCGATTATGCAGCAGATGATGTATTATGTGGCAAATATGGCAGATATAATTATGTGGAATACATTTACAAAATAGGATATTTTGCCATTCATGTTTGAACTGCTCTTGTGGAAAAGGGGAGGAGAAGTGCTTGATGACAGAAACAGCATGGCTTGGAGACAAATAGCTTGTGATTCCACTTTTAAGCGCATTTGGGACACTCTGTGTTGGAAACATATCCCACTTTGTGGATGTATTTTAATGTCAATAACTCATATTAAACCTTTAATAAACATGTGCATCCATGGTTGAATTAAATAATGTAATAAGCTGTAACTGGTCAGTGAAATACCACACAAATGCTAAAAATTGGGATGTTTTGCTCTTTCTGGATACACCTCTGACTCCGCCTACTGACCCAATCCACGGGTTATTCCTGCCCTCTAATTCTCCGGCCATAGTCCCCTACTTTTATTTCCCCACTTCGACCACTGGCGCACATGTTATGAAAGCGGTGATCTCATTACGTATCTTAAATCTTAATGCTGGTTTGACTCTGTGCTTTCCTCACCACTTTTGCAATCAAAAGAATTTACACCGATCATGTTTTATGATGGAGAGAAAAGCGCTTTTAACATTGAAATTATGTGCCCAAAAATGGCAGCTTGTAGAGGGATGTATGACGTTACAACGCATACTTTTACCACGCATACTTTTACAACGCGGTTTTGACCACGCATACCTTTACAATGCATAGTGCTTAGAGGTGCTGGATAGTGGTAAGTATAATTTTCTATTCCAACTTTAGTCCCCGTGGACACTAGGGAAGGTGTTGGATAGAAAATTAAACGTATTCCCTATCCTAGAGCGCCCCCCAGCGCAATGCGTTGTAATGGTTTGCGTGGTAAAAAATGCGTGGTAAAGGTTGTATACCCTTGTAGAGTGTTGTTGGCTAAAAACCTAAGGTGGGCTATAGCTATCAAAAAGGACATAGGCCACCTGGCAGTTGTGCCCCTACCTCGAAAACCAATGGAGCTGGATTACCTCCAGAGTAAGAACTAGAAAGGTAAATTTTAGGAGACTGAAAGGTGTGGGTGGGTTTCTTTCTCCTGAGTTTCCTCTGATGTAGAAAGATGCGCGCCAGCTCCGTGGGTGTAACACGCCACCTGTACAGCTGATTCTCTGCTGCAAGCGTGAAGAGAGGGAGAACAGCTTGACTGGCAGCTACACTACATGGAATTATTTTGTTGACTACTGATTTAAGAGAAAAGATTGGCCAGGCGGAGGGGGAATGTGACGTCAGAGAAAATTAATTTTGGTTGGCTCAGCAAAATCTATATATGTATGTGTATACTGCACCAGATCCTGTGGGGCAGAATGTGGTACAATATAGACATGTAAATTTCACGCTATCCAGTTTAAAGAGGAACCGAGTGAATCAAATTTGTTAATTAGTTCTCTTCACCATTCTAACCGAGTTGGAGTTACAAGCAACACATCACGCTACACAACAAAAGGATGGCTGAGCCCTACAAACATCCTGGTCATACAACGACAAGATGCTTGTTTGCTGAATTGTCTTCGCCTGGTTACTTTGTGTATACCCTAGATTAGTTTTGGAATTGTCTGATATAATAAATATATTGATTAGATATTAGCTGATATGTGTAAGGTTGATGTTGGAAACATTATTCAAACCGTATTTAAAACTTCTTTTCGGTGTGTGCAGTCAGATGTATGTTGAAAGTTTCATATTGGTCAATAAAACTTTTTTTTATTGCATTGAAGACATACGACAAGTTTGTACAGACTGAAAATGATCATCTGGACACACCCTGCTGGAGATAGAAAGCATGTCCCTCATCCTGAAACAAACTGTCCATCTGTATGGCAGATATTGGTTCACACCCCTACCCTGGGATCTTTGATGCCACTTTGATGTCACTTCTATGAAAGAGGGTCATTGCCTGGCTCTTTGACATCTGGGGAGTCCAGTCTTTCAAAGTAAATACTTGGGTGTCCTAATGACCTGTTCACTGGATGGTGGGAGAAAGCAAAATGTTCCAATGAACTAATACATATGAAGCACTGCACAAGCAGGCGATGCAGCACTGAGGCTAGCACGGGCAATACTAGAAGCAGGGGCGGGCAAAAATATTGTGTGTTCCAAACAACGTGAGATTTTGCTGCATACCGTGCTTGGAAATGAGCCATGATAGCTGTGCATTTGGGCACTGTGCAGCCCCCCTAGGCAGCTGCCTAGTACTGAATTGTGTAAAAAAGGCACTCACCAGCCAAGCCAAGGCAGCTTGCCAACTATACCACTGAAATCTTTCCAGGTACAGCTCAGGTGTGACCACGGATCTAATAGGCAACATCAATATTCAGATCTCAGAGTTAAAGCCTGGATTACAATGGACTGTCGTGCTAGCATTTTTTAAATAATTAAACACAAAACACTTTGCAGCTTTTCTCAGTGGAATCTCTGAAAAAGTGTTTTCATTAAGAGTTGTCACAAGTCAGACACACACTGATGTCGCAGAACGTATCTTTATAGCAGTGTGATGGCAATTAGATGTCAGACAAAGGGGGTGCAGGGAATATCCTGGTGGCTGTCTCATCAGCACCTTTGCTGAGTTCTGCAGTCTGGGCCTGGATCAGAAATATATTCAACCCAGAACTGGGCACCCATCACCTTCCCATTGTGTCTGATGGTGTAATTATGTAATTATTATTATGCTAGTTTATGAAGTGATTGTTTGCTGAATTTGCTCTATATTAAAGATTTTTTTAGATTAGTGGTAGGCTTATGTGTTTATAAATCTGTTTTCTTTGGTCCCCTAGCCTGGATTACACCACTAGAAAGTATAAGTTACTGGGTATGTTGCACAGCAAAGGGATGTTAGATTTTATGGATGATTGAGATATTACATCTTGGATTCCACTTATCTTCAGAAGGTGGAGTTTTTGAAGATTGTGGCACAGAGAGTAAAAGTGGTACGTTTTATAGCTACTACAGTAATCACATTTTAGGATCTGTTGAGCTGTCATTTGTTAAAACCTTACAAATACTTTAAAAAGTGGTCCCCATGGATGAGTGTACAGCTGCTGTAGCCATCACTGAATGCATGTTTTTTTGTAAATTCCAATACAAAGATGGCTGCCATAGATGCATTCTTCTGAAACCTGGTGTAGAGGTTGGTGTATTATGTCACTTGATTTGGTTGATTTGAATTTTCATGTCTATTCCAGTCTAATTGCTAACATACAACTTTTCCCTGCGCTTGAACTGTGATATGGCACTGTTTGGACATGATTGGTGAGTTGAATTTTGAGAATACTTGTATTAATGCAATCATGGGAGTTTTAATGACTATAACTGTGCAGCCAGAATCCACATGCATTATTCCATTTTGACTAGGTTTAGATGTACTTCCAGTGTAAGTGAGTCAAATGTAGTGTTATTTTCTTCCAGCTTGCATGCCGTTGGCAAAGGGTAAAAAGCACACAATAGAGTTTGTGAGGTCGTCATGCAGCATCTTAGTTTCTTCCTGTTTGTTCATAATTTTTGATTGCTTGTAGACAGCACACTAAGAGCTATAGTCATAAATACAAATATAATTTGTTCCTTACAGGAGGCATCTTGCTACATTAATCCGGTTGTTATATTTGGCTTGTTTGTTACATCATGCACATTTTTTACATAAAGTCCTCTTATTTCATCCTAATTACTTTATAAATAACGTGCTCCAAGTATCCTGGTTGCCTGTTACATCATGCATGCTTTAACATGTATGATTACCAAGACATCATGATTTTTGACTCTTCTGATATCCCTCTCTGCTAAACTTTTGGTCCGCCTGCCCGATTTCGAGGCGGGAGGGCCACTAGGTTTTTGCCGATATTATAACATTTGCTCCGTTGATGTAAGCATTCCTCTGAAGACCAGAGAAGAAGAATAGGGGCCATCGGACGTAAGCCATCTGATCGTCCACTTTGATTAAAGTGGTTGGTCAGATGGCTTTTTTTAATGTCCGTCACTGCCAGGTATACATTTCAAGAGGAGGGTAAAAAAATGGCATTGATGGAAAAGAGAAAAAAAGGGAAAAAAAAGAGAGCATTTTCCAGGTGATGCTTCTAAAGGGTGAATCACCAGAAGGCAGTGAAATGACTGCTGGTGAATTTGAAAGTGGCGTGGCGAAGTAGCGGCCATGAATAACGTGGTAAGTCAAATGGTGTATTTTATAGCACAATTTCCACATACATTAACTAAAAATCCAGGTGTTCAAATGGTCACTATTAAAAAGGGATGAGGATGTGGCATTACACCCAGAGCTGCCAACTTTGGAATTGGGGAGCGAGGTTCGAGTTCTGGCATCGGTTCAACATCCTGTGATTGCAGAAAACTCACTTAATCTTCCCAAGCCTAAAAAAAAGGATCTGAACTTGTGTAATATAAATGGTGCTTATGTAAAGCACTCAATACACTTGGGCTGAGTTCACCCTGAGTTGATTCCTGAGTCCTCCTGAGGCGGAAAGCCGGGAGTGGACACCTCTCTTTTTAAAACTGTACCATTTTTATGTGTTCTTTTAAAAATCTGTGTACTTGACTGAAATACTTACCTTGCACTTCTCCCTACTCCCTGCACAGCCGACTCAACCCTGTAGCGGTAGGGTTATTGATCGCCTCCACCCCTTCCCGCCACTTCGCCGAGCGCCCAGGCCACGCCCCCTCACGGAGGCCACGCCCCCAGCAGCGCACTATTTAGACGCTGATTGCTAGCGTCTATTCATTGATTCCTGAGTCCTCCTGAGGAGGAAAGCCGGGAGTGGACACCTCTCTTTTTAAAACTGTACCATTTTTATGTGTTCTTTGAAAAATCTGTGTACTTGACTGAAATACTTACCTTGCACTTCTCCCTACTCCCTGCACAGCCGAGTCAACGCTGTAGCGGTAGGGTTATTGATCGCCTCCACCCCTTCCCGCCACTTCGGCGAGCGCCCAGGCCACGCCCCCTCACGGAGGCCACGCCCCCAGCAGCGCACTATTTAGACGCTGATTGCTAGCGTCTATTCATTGATTCCTGAGTCCTCCTGAGGCGGAAAGCCGGGAGTGGACACCTCTCTTTTTAAAACTGTACCATTTTTATGTGTTCTTTTAAAAATCTGTGTACTTGACTGAAATACTTACCTTGCACTTCTCCCTACTCCCTGCACAGCCGAGTCAACGCTGTAGCGGTAGGGTTATTGATCGCCTCCACCCCTTCCCGCCACTTCGGCGAGCGCCCAGGCCACGCCCCCTCACAGAGGCCACGCCCCCAGCAGCGCACTATTTAGACGCTGATTGCTAGCGTCTATTCATTGATTCCTGAGTCCTCCTGAGGCGGAAAGCCGGGAGTGGACACCTCTCTTTTTAAAACTGTACCATTTTTATATGTTCTTTTAAAAATCTGTGTACTTGACTGAAATACTTACCTTGCACTTCTCCCTACTCCCTGCACAGCCGAGTCAACGCTGTAGCGGTAGGGTTATTGATCGCCTCCACCCCTTCCCGCCACTTCGGCGAGCGCCCAGGCCACGCCCCCTCCCTCCCTCTCAACCTCCCATAAATTATGTGCCTTCATCGGACGCGCAGCGGACGAGCGCAGCGGGCGCGACGATTGCGCGCCGAAGGCGCGCCTAAGGCAAGCCCGTCTGCGCCCGTCCGCGACCGACCGTGCCCAGTGCCTAGGCCACCCCGCTACCCTGGTCCTTTACAATACTCATCAGCACAACTTACTGCTCTCCAAGGCCCCTGGCCTATCGAAGTTTCCCTGACCTCCCATCTCAACAACCTGGGACTGTTAATTCCAACCACTTCTCAAACTTTTCTTGATCCAATTGACCTGCCTATGCTCCCTCCACCCCCCCCCCCCTCCGGGTCTAATCCCCAGGCCTACCCTAGGCAGTTGCCTCTCACGATGTACTATCTTAACACGCGTTCTGCAGTCAAACACTGGCACGAGCTCTCTGTTTTGCTGGATCTTCACAAACCAGACCTCTTGTTTCTTACAGAGACCTGGTTTCGCGACAGCTCCCTCCCCATCTTATTAGCAGCTCTCCCTGCCACCTATTACGTCATTCGAGCTGATCGATCATCTGGCAAATCAAGCGGGGGGTGGCCCTGATTGCCCGAAAGGAACTGCCGTTTCAGCCTCTCAGTTTTCCACCGATTGGCACTTCTGACTTTTTAGTTGTCCGCTCACTTTCTCTTAAAGTGCCCCTCACTTGTCTACTTATGTACCGCCCCCCCAACCCCACCAAACCTTTCTTGAAGAGTTTCAGGAACTCACAGCCACCCTAGCAGTCAATAACTCTTCTGTTTTGGTGCTGGGTGACTTTAATTTCTGGCCCTCTGACCCAGCGGAGTGTTCCACTTCTAAAGAATTCTCCGAAACCTTACGTTCCCTTAATTTCATCTCGCTCGTTCACTCCCCTACGCACACCCAAGGCCACATCCTTGACCAGATTTGGTCCCTTAATTGTCCCATCACGTCCCTATCTGTCTCTCCCTGTCCCTGGTCCGACCACTCACTCATTTCTTTTTCCTCTCAAATCGGCCCGCCCACCAAACCCTTGCACCCTAAAAATGTTTGGGTGAGATCCTGGGGTCGGGTGGATGTAGCCTCTCTAGCTTCCTCTCTCCCCGCCTCTAGCCCAGTCGTAGCCGGCCTGTCCTCCTCAGACCAAGCCAGCATCATCAACTCATGGCTCTGCTCTGTCGGCGAGTCCATCGCCCCACTAAGGCGGGTCCCCTCTAGACGGACGAACGACTCAAATTTCTGGTTCAATGACGAGCTAAAATCACTTAAACTTTTAGTTCGGCAAGCAGAACGGGCCTGGAGACGCCAGTACTGCCCCATCCTTAAAGCTAAATACACCTCCCTGTTGTTGTAATATAAAAAACTTATCTTCTCCATAAAAAAAGATTACTTCTCTGCCAAAATCATTGTCGCGGAGAATAAATCCAGAGAAATTGTTTCTATTATCAACAAACTGGCCTATTCGGATAGAACCACCCTTAAACCCTCCCCCTCACAACCCCTATGCGACTCCCTGAACTCCTACTTCTTGGATAAGATTGCAACCATTAGAGCTAATATTCCCCCCCTCCCCCTCTTTCCTTATCCCGCCCTGTATCCCTACAGAGGCCCGTCTGGACTCATTCCCTCTTCTTACAGAGGAAGCCTTTCTCTTGCTCCTGCCTCTGGTTAAATCTGGCTCTCCACTTGACCCTTGCCCTGCCCATGTTCTCCGCCACATCTTCACGTGTTGCCCTCTGCCCCCGCTCACTTTTCTGAACTGCTCCCTCTCTCAAGGCGTGGTTACCCCCGCTCTCAAAGTTGTGATTATCACTCCCATTCTTAAGAAACCTGGGGCCAACCTTTCTGACCCCGCCAACTATCGCCCCATTTCCCTGCTTCCCTTTCTAGGGAAAGTCTTGGAGCGACACGTGACCAAGGTACTTACCACCTACGTCGAAGAAAACCGCATCTTAGCTCCCCGCCAGGCCGGCTTTCGCCCAGGTCACTCCACCGAGGCTGTCGTGCTCTCAGTACTCGACACTCTCAGAGAGGGATTAGACACGAACATCCCCCAGGCCTTGGTGCTACTCGATCTCTCCGCCGCCTTTGACACGGTGGACCATTCAATCTTACTTTCCCGTGTCAGGGCGGCGGGGGTCGGCGGCACAGCTCTGGTCTGGCTGTCCTCCTTTCTAAACGGCCGCACTCAAGCGGTCCGTCTGGGGGACTTCTCGGCTGAACCCCGGAAGGTGCTATGCGGTGTCCCACAGGGCTCTTCCCTCTCTCCCCTACTTTTCAATCTGTATATAGCCCCCCTTATCTTTGCACTTCAGCAACAGGAGGTATCCGTATATAATTATGCGGGAGACCTCCAGCTCATTTTTTCTCTCTCTCACTCCCCTCACTCTAAATCCAATTTTCAATCCACCATGCTTTTCATCCGGGACTGGATGAATCACAACCACCTGAAATTAAACCCCGATAAAACCGAGCTGGTGTTGACAGGTGGTTGCTCCAGTCCCTGGTCCCCCCTCTTCTGGCCCCCTTCCCTCGGGCCCCCTCCCACTTCCTCCCCGCTGTTAAAACCCTTGGCATCAAACTTAATGACCAACTCACTCTACATTCCCAGGTGAGCTCGGTGGTTTCTTCCTCTTTTCTGTCTCTCCGCACCATCCGAAGGGTCTCTCGGTTTTTCTCCTTCACGGCCCTAAAACTCATCACACTGGCTATGGTCGTCTCCCGATTGGACTACGCCAACTCCCTCTACCACGGCATGCCGGGCCTATAACGTCCGCCGACTACAGTTGGTTCAGAACCAAGCTGCCCGCCTGGTCTACAATCTCTCTAGATCCCCCATGTCACCCCCCTTCTGAAATCCCTACACTGGCTCCCCATTCTCCAACGTCTCAATTCAAGGTAGGCTGTCTTGCCTTTCAGGCTTATCAGGCTCTGCCCCTATGTTTATCTCCTCAGAGATTAAACCTTATGTTCCCAGCAGGGAGCTCCGCTCCTCTACCCCTGCATCTGCTGGTCATCCCCCGATTTCGCCGTAAGAAATGGGGAGGTTCCAAATTTTCCACTCTTGCCCCCATATTTGCAACTCCCTCCCGGCCCACCTGAGAGGCACTACTCAATATCCACTCTTTAGAAAGGCTTTTAAGACATTTTTATTCACCAAAGCCTTCCCCCAATAAATTACCGTCCATCTCCGTTCCATGCTTTCGTCCTCGAGGACTTGGTTTATCACAGCGCCATGAAACCGTTCCCGTGAACGCGCTTTATAAATATTTTAAACTCAAACTCAAACTCACCCTATATCATACCATGCCATTTAGCTTCAGAGCTGCAGGTATAATCTGGGCTTTGATATTGCACATGGCAGACTATTTTTTAAAATGTACACAGCATCTATTTTCAAAGGTTAAGCATCCTCAGGCCAGACAGAGAAAGGCACAGTTAAGTCAATATGCCCTATTTCAAGGACATGAATG